>NC_090926.1:1198655040-1201155040 GCF_040938575.1 Ambystoma mexicanum | reverse complement strand
ATAGCCTAACTTGTAGCCCAGATAAGCAACAATCTGAGCTACTATTAAGAAGACTAGAGATCAGGAAAGCTGTTGATGCATATATAGATAGTTTTATGCCTTTGCCAAGCTTACAGGCTCCATCACTATGCCCTATTGTGCCCGAATTTGCTCCAAGAGCAGCAGATATAAAAGCTGCCGAGAGGGGCGATGCAGGTTTAAGGATGAGTTGTCCGCAAGTACAGCCTCCCATAAAATCGTGTCTTGCTTCAAAGCCAAAAGTGAGATTCGCGGATGACAAAAACACAATAAACGAAACTGAAACTAACGAATTTGCTGCACATGAAGCGGACTTAACTAAAGTGCTTCAAACTCTTTATGCCCCTTCGCATACAGACGTACAATCTGTTGCGAAGAAGACTATTAAAAACAAGAATAAGAAGCTAATTAGCATCCCTATAAGTCAAGATAAACAAACCTTTGCTTTAGTTTTAAGCTGCCGTCCCCCGCCTTATCAACAATTTCTTTTGAACCGGCAGAGCATTTTGGAATTATTTTCAGACATCACAGCTCTGGAAGAAGTTGAATCCTCAGACATTGAACAAGTGGAATTCTTTAATAAGGATTCACTGAGTATGGTTTGTTTATGGTTGCGATCAAAAATCGTTAGAAATTTAATTTGGGAGGCCAAAGATCAATTAGCGTCTATGGGATTCATATTATTATCTGGGCCCGCGAGCACTAATGCAAAATTGGAGGTAACCCCTATAACTCCTGCCATTGGGTTCACTAATCCTAGAAACATTGATTCAGATACAAAATCCAAATGTCGTTGCTCTTGTGACTATAATAGTTAACCACTCAGTAAGATAAAGACTAAAAGCGTATTTTCCTTAGTATCATGGAATACGCGTGGCTTTAGGCATTTAATAAACAATAAAGCCAATACTTTGAATAACTTTGATCTTGTTTTGCTGCAAGAAACATGGATGTCTAATAAACCGTCTTGGGACAACCATGAGATATATTTCACAGCAGCTTTGAAAAAATCTAAGGGACGACCGATGGCAGGTCTGTTAACGGCCGCAAAACTCAGCTCGAAAGCCAACATTGTGCATGCATTGGCCTTGAATTCATATGTGCAATTAACAGTTCTATCAATTTACTCGATTCTTTATGCGGTGGTTAATTTATATTGGAATCATAAGAGCTACGAAGAAGAGAAATTTCTTTCTGAAATTTCAACTGTATTGGATTTTATTGCTCAGGTCCCTGAGATCTGCCACACAATTGTAGCGGGAGATTTGAATCTACATTGTGGACCACAAGATCACAAAGTAGAAAACACATGCATAACTTTGTGGGAACAACTTATAATAATAAATAATAATAATTGGCCTCAAGAAGTTTGAATATGCTAAATGGGAGTCAGGTTGATCACAGTTGCACACAATATACGTGGCGACAGGGGCAATACACGGCTACAATCGACTACATTTATGTAGACGATAAACTGTTGTCAAAAATAAAAACATTTGTGATTAGTCCGCATCCTGATAGTGATCACTGTATGTTAACCCTAGAATGGTTTGAATCAGATAATGTAGAGGTTGTATCCTCACCTCCTGATAAAGGGATCATAGTAGTGAACAATAGTTTGAATCGAATAAAATGGACCGAAGCTAATGTGCATCAATTCGACCGAATGTTGCAATCAGCCTTTCTGCCCTCAAAAAATCATAGTCATGTTAGCAGTGTTGCCTATTACGATCTTATGCAATACTTTGCCCCTCGTAGCTCAAACAACCACCGAGTTGCACAAAACCGTCATATATTTAACGAAGATGTAAGAACTAGGAAAACGTTATTTCGTTACGAGAAGCGTATGGCTATGAAACTGCCATTAGATGAGCAAGCATCTGCTTTAAAAAAGGCTAAAACAACATACAGGAATTGGTGTCGCTGGCACAGAATTAAATTGCTACAAATAGATGGAGAATATATGCTTAAAGCTTTGTATGGACACAACACGGCCCGTGTTTGGAAATTATTAAATACAGCACTTGCGCCATTACAAATAGCACTTCAAGTCCACACTGTGTCGGAAGCTGAGTGGGTAAAACATTATGCAAAGTTGTATGCAAGCCCAACTGAAACTAGGTCCATGGGGCCAGAGGGAAATTATGAGCCTTTTCATATAAACATCGTGAAATCAGACATATTATATTTTATAAACAAAATCAGTAAGTCAAGAGCTCCGGGACCAGACGGCTTGTCCAACCATCTATTCAAGCAACAGCCCGAGGCTTGGGCCGAGATTTTATGCCAAATTTTTGAACAAATCAACGTGACACAACTCATCCCAGATTCATGGAGACGATCCATAATAGTGCCTATACATGAGAACGGGGATCGGCGAATACCAAATAACTATAGACCGATTGCCCTGTTGGATGCCCCTGGAAAGTTATATAGTCGAATAATTTTACAAGAATTAAATACCTGGGCTATCCAACAGGGCAAAAGAGATCGATTCCAATCGGGTTTTGTGGCAGGAATGGGAACTGGCTTAAATTTAACAACATTAAACTTGTTAAAGTCAAAATATCATAAGCTTGGACAACCACTTTACATGGCTTTTGTTGATTTTCGAAACGCATTCGACTCAATAGACCGTAGCCTATTGTTTCAGAAATTGCATAAATATGGGTGCCCCTCTTCTCTGCTTACTGTGATTAAAAAACTCCACACAAATACGAGCATACAAATCAAATTGTCACTTGAAGGGCTACTATCGTCTGAGATTAGAACATTTAGAGGTCTAAGACAAGGTTGTATCCTGGCATCAACCCTGTTTAATTTGTTTTTGCTAGATTTGGGTATAAATCTACAGGTAAGCATGGCAGATGCACCTAAATTAGGCACCCAAAAGATCATGTGGCTCCTGTATGCGGACGATTTAGTGTTGGTATCCCTTACCCCAAATGGGCTACAAGAATTGTTGAATCAATTAGCGGATTACACGATTAAGAATAATCTAATAATTAACACAAATAAAACGCAAATTGTATCTTGTTCTAGGAAAGCTAATCCAAAAATGCTGAATTATCAATGGAAGGTGTCCACTCTGTCCTTGAAGAAAGTATTGCATTACAAATATTTGGGCCTTCCATTTTCAGGGACACGAACAAATTCGATCCTTGAGGACACCATCAAAGCTAAAAGTATGGCTTTGACATCACAAGCCAAAATCATCTTGTTTAAGTATGGGAAATTTACCACAAGTCATGTTAAGAATGTCTATATGCAGAAAGTTGTCCCAATCCTGTCCTATGGAGCTGAAACTCTCCCGCCCAGGGAAAGACGATACTGGGATCATTATGAAGGAAAGTTTTGGAAGTCAGTTTTTTGCCTACCGTCTTGTACCCCAATATGGTTAATAAGATATGAATTGGGCTTGATCTCAATGTATGTACAGGTGTTGTGGAAATTTTGCAATTTTTATCGTAAACTTTTACTGGGATTACATTCAGGTAACATTCTAGGTCTCGTCGGACACCATATGTGTTCTTCATTAGATACATTTTCTAAGAATTGGAGGCAGTTTGTGCTAAATGCTCTTGTGGATGCAGATATTTCTATAGAGATGCTGCTCTCTAATCCGAGTAAAGCCAAAATAAGTCTATATCGTCATGATTGGATCATAACCCAACAGGTGTGCTCTGGCTATGCTGACTTTGACATTAATGTTTTCCCTCATAAAAAAATTAGACAGATGAGTGATTACTTGGTTAAATGTCCGTCTATAGTGGTTCGTGCCACTATGTTAAGAATACGACTGAACTTGTGCTCAACCAATCAAATCTTAGCAAGACGTGGAATCATTCCCAAAAGTGAAGCCTTTTGTCGGTTTTGTACAAATATGAATCAAATTGAGACGTTAAGCCACGTAATTGTAGAGTGTTTGGCTTTATCTGGATTGAGAGAACAATATTTCAAAAATGTAATGCAATTTTCTTGCTCGCGCTCACATTATGAAATATGGATTGCCTTGATCACGAGCAATAGAACAGTAATACACATTGCTTTAACTCAATTTGTCCAAACAGTGTTACCATATACTGTTAAGGATGATGTCAACTGATGTCGAAGTGTTTTTATATTGATTAGTTTTAAACTTTCTTAAATACAATAATCCTTTAATTTTAGAAAGAATGTTGAGAAACCTTTTATAAAATTGTAACAGAATGTAATGAAATTATTATGCCTTCTATGCTTACAGAGGTAACATATGGATTTGAAGATAAGCTGATAGACATATAGTTGTAACTTTGCTATGCTTTGAATAATTTTAATGTTTAAAGTGTGGTCAACTTGTGATACTCTGAAATTTGAAAGGTTGACATTTTTAACCATATCAAATAAAAAAAAAAAATAAAAAAAAAAAATTATTTAGTAAAGGTACATTACCTTTCGTGCCAGCCAATTTCTTAATGTTCCCTCTCTGCGTGACCAAGCCCTATGTATACAGCCACCAGTTGCAAAAAGTATGTGGCAGCCGGCAGTTGATTATGTATTGTCTACATTATCTTTGGGGCAAAGTCGCCATCTTCCGGCCACTAGAAGGAGATACAATCAGCTTGTCCTCGTCTCTGTTATGTGCATTTAGAACTACTCTTATACACACTTTCCAGCACTCGCAACCTGCCAGGACATTGACGCATGGAATGTAACATTTTGCAGCTCAAAAGGGAACATTTTGCAGCATTTTTTCAGCACTGAACGGTGGCTGACAAGATGGTGGAATTGACAGCTGTGGGGTTTGGTGGGGTGGTTACGTGCACCTGAGGCAACTCTGAACGGTGGTGGCACTGCCCATCAGGCCCTGTGTGGTTGTGATAGAGGAGGCACTGTCGTTGGCTGCAGCTCAGGTTAGTGGTATTAGTGGTGATGACGACAGCGCTGCTACTGCTGAGGCCTAGGGTGTTGGTTTTGGTGGCCTGGGCAGAGCATCTGGTGACTGCAGTCCAGGATGCCGATGGTGGGAGTGGTGCTGTCTCTTATTACAGAATAAAAGTGTTGGTGGCGCTGCCACTGACTGCTGCCCAGGGTGAGGGTAATGGCAATGTCGGTGGCCCTGAAGCTTAGGCCTCGGATGGTGGTGCTGCATACTTTCCAAAATTTTGTGACCAGAAATCTGTAGGATTCTTGAAGGTTCAAAAATAGTAATTAGCTCAGGGATGTAAGTGGGCCGGGGCCAGGGACAGGCCGCTGCAGTCTCCAGATAGGGCTCCCGAGCCGGGGCCATGCCGAGCCCACCCCCGACTGGCCCCAGCCAGCTGACACCTCAGGCAGCCTGTGAAAGAGGCTGCACAGTCAAACAAGTTGCCTGCAGGTGTCAGCACTTCAGTTTAGAAAAAAGAAAAGTCACTGCAGTACTGACTCCTGCAAGCAGCAGGTGTAACCGTGCAGTACGGGCTGCCTGATGTCTGTGTACTCGAAACAGGAGGAGGGCTGGACTGCTCAGCTCTCCTTTTGTTTTGAGTAACTAGTCATCACCCAGCACGAATGCTGGATGATGACTAGTTACTCGGAATAAAAGGAGAGACAGGGCCCTCCAGCCCTCCTACTGTTTCAAGTTTTATAGACACCAGCAGCAGGCATACCTTTCATTCAAAATGCCCGTGGTTAAAGTGGGCTCCTTGAATGAAAGGACTGCCTGCTGCATGTGAGCTGGAGCACACTGGTGTCACACCTTTTGTTGCACCCAGCCCCTTCTTTTGTTTAAAATGTGGGGCTGGGCACATCAAAGGTACTAATGCCAGTGCCAGCTCCGCCTCTTTTTCCAGCCCCCTCACCCCCATAATGGGGGTGAGGGCTCTCGTTAGAGAACGTGTCCTTAGGACACACCCCCCAACTATAGCCCCCTCGATTTCCAATCCCACTTAAAGTACTGAATTAGCTTAATAATTGCATCAAAGGAAATTACATCACATAACCTCTAACCTCATGACATCACAGGAAACAACATAACCTGACATAGGGTCCAGAATAAATGACAGTAAGTGAGTGTCCTTGACCTCTAAGCCATCATTCGAAATCAGAATGCTCAATGAGCAGTAGCGGCTGGTGATTTTTTAATCAGAACGAATAAATGTTTTCCCACCAACATACGAGAGTCTGAGCATGGCGAGGGAGCCTGTACCAAGGGGGCCAAATACCCCCACCCAAAGCTCCGCCCCTGTGATGCCCATATGTTGGGAACCAGAGTGTGAGACTCGTGCAGTTCCAGTGAGAATATACCCATACCGCAGAGAATCATGGAAGCAAGGTTCCCATTGAGAAAGCCATTCATGCATTCACGAATATATGATGGCCATTTGAATGAAACCCTGGAAGAAGTGGGAAAGGTGAGCCTAGGAGGAGACTGGTGATGTCATAGAGAACAGAGCTGACGTATTCATATAAGAAGCTGAAGAGTATGAATATTCTTTAGAAGCAAAAGAGGTGTTAAAGATGAGCGACATTATGGGCTCGAGATGAATCATGCTACAGAAATAATAAAGAAGATACTAAGTCATTTTACACTTGTACAGATGCAGAAACCGGAGGTAGGGCATAAGAAATCTTTAGGCTGGCTCCGTAGTGAATTAGATTGCGGCGAAGCGCCAATGTATATGCCTAGGAATGAGTGAACTATGGATATTCCACAACACACTTTAGCAGGATCTGGACACCATGAACAGAAAAGCTTTTTCAGTGTGGCGCAGTTGGTAAAAACAGATAAAGACAAGAGGTAAACTGAAGAAAGGCTGGCTGGCACAGCCCCAGAAAGTCAAGGCCACTGTGGGCTTAGACGTGCATGCAGATGCGACAATTAACGTGTAAAAAGAACAAACTCTTGTTGAGGTGAGATACGAGAACATTAAAGAAGTCAGAGGTTCATTATTTAATAGAGTTTAATGCAGCAAAAAGCTCTGAAACCAGGTCTCCAGTCACATGATCAGATGGAAATACAGACTGGGCTGAGCTGGACCGAAACTGGGAGGCAGGAGATGCCTATACTCCCTTTTATTCTCAGGCACAAAGAACAAACTCAAGGCCAATCTTCAAAGGGCTACTTGACTGGCAGACAGCAGAGTGATGATGGATAGTGCCCTAATGAGGTGGGAAGCTAGCTTATGACCAGCCCACCGGCATCTGGGTGCCAACCTGCGTGCTGCTGGCATAGGTGGAATATTACAGAGGGGGCAAGAGTGCCAACCCATTTTAGAGGGCCATGTGATGAAGAGCCCTATAGTTTGTTTAACCAATGGGACGTTGTGTATTTGATGATGTTCGTAATAACCTGCACTAGGGGTGGCCATAAGTTGTCCACCTGATGTTAGATACCCAATCAATTTCCCGGCTATATACATTGTATACCTAGATGTTCCTCTAACAGCCAACCACTGTTACACATAGGTTTTTGTAGTTTACCACGTAGGTTGACGTCAATGATGACAACTTTTAGTACATAAGTGTATTTTTTCATGTGATAAATGGAGACTTTACTGCCAAACATCGGACGATGTTCTTTATACTCCCCGTTTTAGATAATTGAAAATAAAACAGCTTACTCTGCAGTTGATCCTGAGTCGATCCGATTTTTGATGTTTGGGTATATTCTGCACCCCCATCTATCTCTGAGTATTGCTACCCCCTCTTAAAGGGTCCAGTGTTGGATACACGGGTTCACGTGGTAGCAGAAGTGATGGTTCAGATACATCGACATAAGTAAGTAAGCTTTAGAGTCCGGAAATGTCGTACGTCCTCTGCCATTTAGCTGGCGTGACGTAAAGCTCCCTGTGGATAGCAGCCGTTAGTTGTAACGATCCTTGCAAGGACAGGTGGGACGAGTCGCTCGTTTTCAGGCAGAATCTCCTCCCGATTTCTACAGGAAGCTGAGCAAACTGAAGGCTGCATCGGGTGGTTGAGGAGGAGATGATCCCGAGGATTGAGAGCTGAAAATGCGTGTGGTGAGTAGATTGAGTGAGATGGCAAACTACGAATGAGCATTAGAAGGGGAAGTGTAACAGAGGGTTGATTGGGGTAATACTATTTTGGGTGAAAGACGATGAGCGTCATAGTTTAAGAGATATATGGACGAGGAGCGATCCAGATGATCAGCCCGTAACCTTCGCCAAGGTGCGTTAAGCAGAAAATGTTTTAAAGTCCCAACTGGATGGCTAGGTTACAAATGACCAAGGGTCATTAAGGAAAACAATTTAAACTGCATTCGGGGTCATTTAGGGGTGGAGAGAAAGTAGCCACGAGGAGCGTAAACTGAGATTTATGTTGAGGCCGGCCAAGTTTGTCTGAGTCTGTTTAAATTTGTCTATTTGTATGTTATATGTTGTATGTGGTGAAGAAACAATGAAAGGTTGAAGGACGGAAGAGCAATAGATTGTGGTGGGAAAAGTTGAAAAATGGAGTAATTATTTATTTAATAAGTTAATGGTGTTTATGACTAGTCAGATCGGAGAAAAGTGAAACAGAGGTTTTGAGCTGCAACGATTGGTGCACGCTCATATTGTGTTATTTTTCTGAAAAGCATGTATCTTTTTAAACTAACGGTGAGTATTGACGGTCAAGTGTGACTAGTCATGATGGAGGATATTACTCGGCTTACACATTTATGGAGACAGTTACCGAAACACGCACCCAAGCTCAAACAATATAGCGCAGAATGGGTTTAAGGGTACAGCAGACAAAATGTTCATGCAGTGGCCACAAGGGGGATCTATCTCCAAGGCGGTTTTGCAGCATATGACGACATATTTACATGCTGCATACATACGGATAAAGAGGCTAGTGAACTTAGAGCTCTGGAAAATGTACCAGGAGGAACGGGAAGATCCGCCTCCTGAGGACTGGATGCTTAACCAGTGTAAAAAGGGGGGTGCTGAGCCTTCTGCTCCTCCCATCGCGCCTGAAGTAAATGGCGATAGTCCAAAAGATGAAGGACTATATCCTTTAAGAGAGCTGAAGGCAGCGGCAGGGTATAGCAATCCGATATATAAGCCGCCTGCGTTTAGCAGTGACGAGAGTCCAAAATATTGATTTGCCAAGCGTTGTATTGCAATATGTGGATAACATTTTGGTCTGTAGTGCATCAGGAGAGGAGTGCAAATGAGACTCAGTGCAACTAATGATTATCCTAGCAGAGAAAGGATACAAGGTGGATAAAGAGAAGCTACAGTATTGTCAGAAAGAAGTGTTATACATAGGACAGTTAATCTCGCATGAAGGAAAGAAAGTTACACCTGAAAGGGCTAAGGCAATCTTGATTACCTCAAAACTGCACATGATAAAGCATATGCAACAATTTCTAGGCCTATGCAATTCTGTGAGGGCATGGGTGATTGATTACAGTTCATACACAAAGCCATTGTTACAGGCATTGAAATAAGCACAAGTGAATCAAGAAAAGATTGTGTGGACTGAGGAGATGGAGGTAGGGTTAGATGAGTTAAAAAAGGCAGTTTGCACAGCCTCAGTTTTAGGGATTCCTAATTATTCTGAGGAATTCCTTTTATTTTCGCACACAAATGGAACTGTTATGACAGCAGTGCTTACGCAGAGAACAACATTGGGGCACAAGTCTCTGGCATATTACAGTTGGATTTTAGACCCAGTAATGTGGGGTCACTTCAGGAACTCAACTGCAGATAATAATGTACAAACTCGTCCTTATACCTTTCCATTGATCATTAGGATCCTGGATTTGCTTGATAAGGGCCATGATCTGTCACATTTAGAACTGAGGGATATTAAAAAATCTATGAAACAGGTTTGGTCTAAATTGGATAGAATAGAAGGTTTTATATAGGCACAGGAGTTATGTACCCCAAGGCAAGTCCTTCCCACACAACCACAGATACGATGTGAAAAAAGTACACAAACCTCAACTGAAAGATTTGTGGGGAGCAATGATCCCAATGCTGACATGAATGAAAATGGAAATGTTCCTGTCTCCTATGACTTTGGACTGTTTACAAGTGCTATCAACAAGGAACTAGTTGCTCTGAGGGCTGCAATGGAGGAATTAAGACACCAACCCATAGTGGACGATACAGTAAACAATCCCTGTGAAAAGGGATTGGATACTCCGGATAGCCCGTCGTCCCTCTTAAATGCTATGGCACCTCCAGACAAAGAACAAGGTTGCACTGATGACAATAATGACTCAACTATCTTTATGTCACGTAGAATATAAAAAAATAACTTACGTGCGCTGAAACGTACAGCAAAGAGAAAAAAGAGGCACTACTTGTGGCAAAAAAGAAACGTAATGATGAGAACAATGTTGCTGTACAAGCCTCTTTGTTGCCACATGAGCCCTCACGAAATGTGGTGCCTCTCCCTGTCCAAGATGATCATATTGACCTAGAGCAGTTCTCAATTGAGAGCCAAGTGGTACTTTTACACCTATTCCGAAAAGAAGTGAGCATATTGATATCGATAAATCAAAAAAGAAAAAAAATGCTTCTTCCATTAAGAATCAGAGCAATGCGCCATTAAGCACTCCTGATACTCTGGTGGTTAATGAACATCCTTTATCAACTGGAGCAACTTGTGCACTATCCGCTGCCACAGGGAATCGGCATTAAAAAAATCTGAACTCCTATTTCCCAGTATGTGGTAGAAGTTGCACGTTTGTTCCTGCGAAATCTTCTAGTATGGTAACATCCCCTAAATTGGATTTACCCATCACTTCGGAACCTCAGGTTATGCTCCATCATAGAAAGTCTTATCTGGAAGCATGTCTTCCCGAAAAGTCTAGTGACTCTAAAGTCCCCATTCACAATGGGAAATTTCTCATTGTCAACGGTGCCAACAAAGTACGGCAATTGCCTGTGGTTATTCAACCAGCAATCCCTGCTGTTATAAAAGGATGTCGCTTCGAACCTGGAGCAACTGGACCCATTACTGCAGATTGCCAGGAATGCTCTACACACGGATCTGGAGTCTCTAAGGATTTCAGTAAGGCTCTAGGGATTGTTCAGGAAAATTCCAGCCGGGCTGAAATCTTACGAACATTGAGAAGGGCGATGGAGGAGGCCTTGATTACATCTGAATGTCTAATTAAGGACTTAACAGATAAATCAAGTAACCATTTTCCATTGCCTGCTTCTCTGTTTTTAAATCCGCCATTAGAGGTTAGAGGAAATGGATCCTCTGGTAACATGCAAATTACCCCCAACACTTCCAATTTTATGCCAGCTAGTACTGGGGGCAATTCGCAAATGAGACAAATGAAGTGAATATAATTGGGTTGGAAGGCAATCCGGATACCCTGGGTGTGAGACGTATTAATCGGGCCTTTTTTCTTGAGATGCTATCCCACATTCCCCAATTGCGGTCTCTTACTAATGTAGATCTTACAGAGATTTCACTAGCAAGAGACAATAATCATAGAATTATTTGTTACGTGCCATCTGAAGCAATTGTGAAATATATTTGGGCACATAGGATGGAGTTAAAAGAACAAGGTTGCTCCTTATTTACGTTTGGTAAGCGCAGGAATTCATCTCATATTCACGGCAATCGGTAGTCCAGAATGGTACCAATTCTTCTGAAATTAAAAATAACAGCAAAGATCAGAATCAAACAATAACCCAACTTTTAGGGAATAATAAAGATATGTCATGGCTTGAACCCATGCTAAGAATGATTGTAAGTTCGAACACTCCATCACAGTCACTCTAACCACCTATAGAATTGGTTTAGTTTACTATCTGTGGATAAGTATCCCTGTATTTTCTTATTACAAGAAACTATGAAAATGGATGCATTAAGTATAACTGGCTACAGAACATTTTGCTCTCTTGCAACCAGGGTCAATGGCGGTCGACCGTCTGGCGGATTTGCAATTGCTGTTAACAATAATATAAGATGCCACACGCAACTTGCTTGGGAATCAAGCAACTTTCTGTGCATTATATTGAATTTCATGAACAAAAAACCTAAGCCATTTATGTTAGTAAACTTGTATTGGAATCCCGTGTCTAAACCAATTGTATCCCTATTTGATGAAATAGATAATTGTTTTGAAACACTCCTTTTACAAAGGGGCGTGTGTGACATTATTATTTTTTGTGTTTTGAGAAACACTGTTAGAAACTTGCCTAACAGTGTTTCTCAAAACACAAAAAATATCTATGGAATGAACCACTCAAGAAAATTATCATAAATAAACGAATCATTTCGTACTAACCAGAGTGTTATGAATATCATTTTTGGATCTTTAAACAAGATAGCCGGGAGCAAACAACCTCTTTTTCTAACATATTAATCAACATGCTCTCTATTCCAAATTCCAAAACGGTTTTAGGAAATCAATGAGCACAACTTTAAACGGTACCATTATGTCTCACATATGTTTGGGTACTAATTGTAAAGATATGCGTACCGTTTATATAGTGTTAATTGATATGTCTGCGGCTTTTGATTCTGTTGTCCGAAACATCTTATGGCACAAATTGGAAAAATTAGGCATACCTTCAATGCTGATTTATTCGCTTGTACAATTGCACACAGATACATCTTATAAAATTACAAAAGATGGAGCAACTACGGACCCAATAAAAACATTCTTGGGTCTCAAGCAGGGATGCAATCTTGCGGCTACCCTTTTTAATCTGTATATCTCTGACTTGGATCATTTGTGGCGGGAGTTAAACCTTTTTTCAATTAAACTAGGAATACTCTGTCTGCAATGGCTCGCCTTTGCCGATGATCTCATTTTGTTTGATCCTACTCCATCAGGACTCCAAAACAAACTGAATCTGTTTGAAAACTTTGCAAGAGAGCCCAACTTGAGCCCTAATCCAGCTAAAACCGCGATAATGACCTCTGGTTTAAAGAATAGAAAAAAAAGCATTTCCAATGGCAATTACTGAGAACACCGATTCCGTTAATTGATGAAACCATCTATTTGCGATATCATATATAGGATAGGAATTCAATTAAGCTATGGGTTGCCCAACTAAACTTGAGAGCTAGACCACTTCTCTCGCAGTTAAAAATAATTGTGGCCAAATACTGTAAATACTCCCTGGTGCCCTTGATAGATTATTTCAACTTAAAGGTGGAAAGCGTACTTTTGTATTGGATGGATGTTTGTTTATTGAATATAAATGCATACCTTGACTCGTTACAGGGTCGTTTATTGAAATCGGCATTACATCTACCCTTGTCTTTACCAAACAGCATACTCAGACACAAGCTTGGATTGATTGCTTTGTCCACAAGACGGAAATGGATGCAATTATCAAGTTATGCAAAAATTATAATGCCTTTTAATAACTCATTATATCAGGACTTGGAGAGCAATTTATTATTGAATAATGTTGCTTCGTTAAGCTCATATCAAAATGAAATGTAAAAAAAATGTTTTATCTGAGGTTAATATTACATCTGCTGATCTATGTTTAAGACCTCAGTATGCTACAAAAGAAAATATTTGAACATGACTGGTGCCGGACTGTACAAGAGATGGGTAATTAAAAAATGTATATTGAATATGCTAAATTTCCAACAAAAAGAATCCCACGGTCCTCTTACTTGGAATCCTTTCCATGTAGATTTATTAGTTCAGCCTGTATGAGGTTTAAAATGAACCAATTTCATACAAGAGAAAGAATATCTTATTGGAATAAGGATACGGACGCAGCGATTATCCTCAAATGTCGCTTTACACTTTGTGAGGAAACGGTGGAAACATTGAAACATCTAGTCTTAACCTGTAGCCACTTCAAAATGCAGATAACTAATTTACTCATGAAATTTGTAAATATCCAATTCGAAGACTGTTTGGAAGCCCTGTGGGCCAGGATGATGAATGGTAATTATCGGCCCCTGATTTTTGCACTAGGATAGTTTCTGAAGCATATTGAAACGGAACTAGAAAATAATGCACCGTAATTATTAGTAGGATGTTTTGGAGATATTTTATGTATGAAATTATTTTTGTATGGTTTTTAAGTTTTGTTTTAAAATGAATGTAAAAAATAATTACTATTGATATTTTGTAAAGGTTCATTTTTGAACCATGGACGAATAAAAAAAAATGTGGGGTCACTTTCCTTGCGAACAATCGCTGGCAGCCGCTGCGTTTGCTATCGAGAAATCTGCCAGCATAGTTATGGGGTGTTCCTTGACGTTATTTGCTGAGCATGCATTATTTGCTGTTTTGGAGAAACAAAAAGGTACATTGACATCTCAAAGAGCTTCTGCTTATGAGGTAGTCATATCAAATCTGATGATTAAAATAGTCAGATGTAAGACAGTGAACCCTCATGATTGTTCAAACTATGAGGAATTCTATGATGAGATTCTGTGAGTGAAAGAAAAGGCTTTAGCTGCTGGGGAGATTCTCTTTATTGATGGTTCTTCAAGGATCGATCAAAATGATGGCCAAAGATATTCAGGTAGGTGCCACTCAGATAAGGCACATAGATAATAAGGAATTTGAAAAAATGATAAGTGCAAGGCTACCATCTCACTTTTCAGCAGAGGCTGCAGAATTGGTGGCGCTGATTCTCACGCTCGAGAGCCAAGCGACTAAGAAATAACAGTGTACAGTGACTCTGCCTATGTGACGGCAACAGTACATGCAGGATTAGCAAGTTGGAAAAGGATAGGCTACCTCCGAGTGGACGGCACTTCAGTGCAACATGGCGCCTTAGTGGATAGACTTATTAAGTCTCCCAGTAGCCATCGTGATATTTAAGTGCGCAGCGCAGACTAAGAGAGCAGACTTTATCTCACGTGGAAAACAAGCAGCAGACGAGGAAGCCACAAGGGTTGCATATTCATTTGATATTATGAATTGTGACACACCTGATGTGAATGAAAGAATGGTGGTGATGATGACTGTAAATGGAAGCTTTCATAATTTATAGAAGAAGCAATTAATGGAAATTCAAGGTGGGGCTCCGCAGGATGAGAAAGATTTGTGGAAACGGAGGGGGTGTTCTTTATCCCCCACCACAGCACTGTGGCAACAAGATAGCACTGGTAAACCGGTGATGCCTGTAGCCTTATTAAGGGTAGCATTGGAGCAGCTACGCTACCCTGCGCATTTCACTAGGGGGGAGCTTTGCTGCAACCATTGCAGAGGATTGGTTCATACCGAATGTATTAGAACATGTTGCTTTTTATGTAGTAAACTGCATTGTACGTCAAAGGTTTACTGCTGGGCACATGCTGCGAACAGTCAGAGGAGCTATACCAAGACCTAATGGTCCGTTTCAGCATTTACATATCAACTATGTTGATATGCTGCAGGTCTGTAATAGTTACAGGTATTTGATAGTGGTAGTGTGCCCCTTTTCTAGGTGGATCGAAGCTGGTCCATGCACACATCCAGATGCCACTTGCATTGCGAAATTCTTAGTTTGAGAAGTGTTTCCTAGATGGGGAATATGTGAGGTATTGAGATCAGACAATGGCCCTCATTTTGTAAATGAAGTATTTGAACAGATTGGTTTATCATGCGGCATACATCACAAGTTTTCTTCAGCTTATCACCTGCAAGCCAATGGAATATGTGAGAGGCTCAACGGCCTACTCAAAGAGAGGATAGCTAAAATAAAGCTAACGTTGAAAAAAAGATGGCTGCATTGCCTGCCTCTTGCATTCTATGCGTTGAGGAGTCAACCAGGCTCCGACCATCATTTTACGCCCCATGAACTATTAACAGGGAAGCAAATGAGAACGCATCTCACTCCTCCATCAAGGACTAGAAGTGATGCCTAGACAACAGCAGAATTGTTAAGAGATGAGCTACTTAAAATGTATGACCGCAAGTATCTCTGTCATTTCAGGTCAACTCAAGCGGGTGGGGTGCCGGTCTCAGAACACAGATGAAGACTAAACAGAAACAGAACTTCAAAAACATTCTATACCAATGGTCTTTCCTGGTGATTCAGTCCTAATTAGACAGTTCACCAGGAAGTTCCATGAGGCTGATTTTGATGGTCCATTCGTTGTGGAGGATGTCACTCCATCAGTAGCAAAGGTTCTAGGAAGACGCGCTTGGATTCATCTAGGAGATGTGAACATCTTCACTGGAGAGGCCCTCGCGCACCCTCCCCATTCGGAAGCAAGTCAAGGAGAAGAAGTTCAGCATGTGCAGACTAGATCGATGACGACGAAGAAGGACGCAGAGACTGTCCAGTAGACAGATAAAGAGTACATTGGACTGTGGTTTGTTCGAGACACTCTTTGTAGCTGCTAAGCAAGGAGTGAAAAAGCTATTGTTCTTGAGCCACAGGAATTCCGCAACAGGGGACTGTGATTTGTTGAGAAAGCGCTCTTTGTAATGCTACAGAAAGGAGTGCAAATGTTACTGGTCCTAAAGTCACAGAAGTGTGCTGATCAGTAGACTCTGGAATGAAGCGAAGAATGCCAAAGTTGGATTTAATTTTCAACAATTGGAAGAGGGAGCAATATCCTGATTCCTTTCTCACTAAGTTTCTCTTTGGAGGCACCCATGGTGGTGTCTGATGGCAACCCTCATCGGCTCATTTTTTCTGTGTTCCTCTCCATTCTTTGTTCACATCCTGCGCTGGTTGGGAGAACTAGCAACATTCACGGGTTTTTGCAAGATACTAAGAATGGGCCAATTGTGAGGAGGCTGCTCTCAGCAATCATTGAGCAAATCCTCCAACTGCCTGAGTACTGCATGGAAAATACTGATGCCGCTGATGCCGCTGTCTGATGATGACGCTCTTAGATTAGTTGGAAGTGTATTTCATTTCATGATCAAAGAATGGCCACATCTTGTTGGAAGGCAAACTGATGTTTTTTAATTTCTGAGGGATCCTAGGAATCAAATTGCACTTAATCAGTTGCTGCGTGATATCATTGAACAAGTTTGTCTATATTCTGAGGCAATGCATTGAGTATCCAGATGCTGTTATCAACTGACAACATTTATTATCTACAGGCTTTGATCTTTTATTATTTGCTTGAAACTCATCCTCATTTCGTTTGGCGCAAAGATAACGCTTTTGTATTCATCCAGAATCCTGTCAACTGTCCCGTGATCAGCCAGCAGATAGTGGAGCTTGTGAAGCAGATACAGCAATTCCAGAATATTTCGTGAGATTGTCTGATTAAAAATTGTAGATAGAGAGAGCACCACAACGTGAAATAAGCTATTGTTGCTGGAAGTGGGTATACTGGTACATCATACACACATGCATGTTGTTTATTGTCATTCCCCTGTCTTTCACAATACACACTGCTTATTATGTTGGTACACAAAGAGAAGAAGATCATGTATAACGTTCTATGCAGCAGGAAGGTGCAGATATAGCAATTGTGAAACAGCCAAGGCCTTATGTGATTTTTCCTACTGTAGTAGCTCATAAGGAGACATCTAGCTCTGTGGCATTCATCCCTAGAAATCCTTATAAAGGAATGAACATTATGGATATTATTACTGAACATCAGATACAGAAATTAAAAGAGAAACAAAGAAAGAGACCTAAGAGGAGTGCAAGGGAGGATGATTATAAATTAAATGATTATCTGGATAGTACAGCATGTTTGGGGAACAACATATGGTATCAGCACATGAAAGAAGTGGGTAAATTGACTTCTGAGGAGGAATATTATGTATGTGCACTCCTGCCTTATAATATGGGGAAGTCTACGATCTTCATAGCTGTTGAAATAGATGTTCAAACAGCACATTTCCTATCACACGTTGCACTCTGTCTTGCAAGAGGTCAGTTCATGGGCCGAACAGCATCTTTGGTATGTGCTACAGAATGGACAGCACCAGATGAAGATGATTGTGTCCAAGACCCGAAGACGAGCAAGAACACACACCAGAAATCATGTGATAAGATATGATCAGCCTAGAGTGAAAGGAGTTGGAATCAGATGGGAAGTAAACAGGAAGCTTGAAAGCCCAGGAAAAACTGCAGAAGAAGGAAAGAGGCCAGATGCAGATCTGTTGGTCAGTACTTTCTCCGGATAGCTGGGAAGGAGTAGTCATATGCAGATCCTGGGTGATAATTTGTTTTCACAAACCAACTGTTGACATAGTAGAAAAAGGATGCAAACCTTTATGGCCTAAACTTGCAAAACTATTGACATGGGTCGAATACAAAGGAGGTCCTCTGCAGATAGTACCTCTAGATAATACAAAGTTGTGCTTCAGGAACAATGGTACAAGAAAAGTTGGAGATAATCAGAATTGTGGATGAATTTTATGTGCCAGGAATGAAAGGTGTGACAGCAGTCATAATGGATCACTACTGGGCCTGCAGATCCAGAGCTTATATGAAGCTGCCCAGACATTGGGGAGGACTTACTTCTATAGTGAATGTTCATGTTGCAGCATTAGTGATACCGAGAAGTGATCTGGACATTGGTGAAATTCCTAAAGCAGATGCTCATTTTAGGAAGAAAAGATCTGCCGAGCTACTGAATTGAGTGAAGAGAGAGAACTATTTCTCAGCCAAGTCAATTGAAGCTTTTAATGCTATACCATATGAACACAGATTATTCAGTCAGACTTCATCGATATTCACGACAATCTTCATGCCTAGGATCCAGGTTGCAGCAAATGCCAAGTGGTTACAGATAACCAGATAAGAGCTCCTGCTGACGATTAATAGTACCATAAAAGGATGCAATGCTATCAGAGAGGAACTGAGAGCCATACAACTGATGACTCTTCAGAACAGATATGTCCTAGACATGATCACAGCTATGGATGGAGGTGTTTGTGCCAGAAATGGAGAATCATGTTGCACATTCATACCTTCTCATGATGACGAGAATGGCACCTTGGCTTAACCTTGCTGACGAAGCTACACATCCAGATGATATACGAAGTAGAAGACATTGCTGATGATAGTTAATTTTCATGGGTCCCATAACGGATGGCGGACAGTTCCTTGGAGCTCTGATAGTGATGGTTTTGTTTGGATTTTGTGTGTTAATAATAATAATCTGACAATGCACGAAGACTGCTAAGAAAGCTGTGCAGGTCAAAATCATGATTGATGTTGAACTAGGATGAAAGGCCAAAGAGTTGACATATGAAGAAATCAGAGACTACGTGAAGGGTAGCATTCATGCTCCTGAAGGAAAAAAGTTCCTGTACCCGAAGAACCACAAGATGTATGTGGGGAAATGGATCTACTGCAGTCCAAGTGGACAATGCATGCTTATGTACTGGAATAAAGATGAGCATGTGAAATCAGCAGGATGCCTGAAAGGAGTTATAAATATGTGGGTCCAAAGAAGCATTTCTTCAGACAAGGATGTCTGGATGTGAAGGTTGATGAGAAAGTAGTTGATGAATTGCCCAGAGGGGGGAGTGTAGAGGTGAAGCCAAGTACCCCACCCAAAGCTGCGCCCCCATGATGCCTATGTGTTGGGAGCCAGAGTGTGAGACACGTGCAGTTCCAGTGAGAATACCTATAATGCAGAGAATCATGGAAGCAAGGTTCCCATTGAGAAAGCCATTTAAGCATTCACGAATGTATGAAGGCCATTTGAATGCACTCCCGGAAGAAGTGGGAAAAGTGGGCCTAGGAGAAGACTGGTGATGTCATAGAGAACAGAGCTGACGTATTCATAAAAGAAGCTGAAGAGTATGAATATTCTTTAGAAGCAAAAGAGGTGTTAAAGATGAGCAACATTATGGGCTCGAGATGAATCATGCTGCAGAAATAATAAAGAAGATACTAAGTCATTTTACACTTGTACAGATGCAGAACCCGCAATTAGGGCATAAGAAATCTTTAGGCTGGCTACGTAGTGAATTAGATTGCGGCGAAGCACCAATGTATATGCATAGGAATGAGTGGACTATGGATATTCCACAACGCACTTTAGCAGGATCTGGACACCATGAACAGAACAGAAAAGCTTATTCAGTGTGGCGCATAAAGACAAGAGGTAAACTGAAGAAAGGCTGGCTGGCACAGCCCCAGAAAGTCAAGGCCACTGTGGGCTTAGACGTGCATAAAGATGCGACAATTAACGTGTGAAAAGAACAAACTCTTGTTGAGGTGAGATGCGAGAACATTGAAGACGTCAGAGGTTCATCATTTAATAGCGTTTAATGCAGCAAAAAGCTCTGAAACCAGGTCTCCAGTCACATGATCAGATGGAAATACAGACTGGGCTGAGCTGGACCGAAACTGGGAGGCAGGAGATGCCTATACTCCCTTTTATTCTCAGGCACAAAGAACAAACTCAAGGCCAATCTTCAAAGGGCTACTTGACTGGCAGACAGCAGAGTGATGATGGATAGTGCCCTAATAAGGTGGGAAGCTATGCTTATGACCAGCCCACCGGCATCTGGGTGCCAACCTGCGTGCTGCTGGCATAGGTGGAATATTACAGAGGGGGCAAGAGTGCCAACCCATTATAGAGGGCCATGTGATGAAGAGCCCTATAGTTTGTTTAACCAATGGGACGTTGTGTATTTGATGACGCTCGTAATAACCTGCACTAGGGGTGGCCATAAGTTGTCCACTTGATGTTAGATACCCAATCACTTTCCCGGCTATGTAGGACATATACCTAGGTGTTCCTCTAACAGCCGACCACCGTTACACATAGGTTTTTGTAGTTTGCCACGTAGGTTGACGTCAATGATGACAAACCTTTAGTACATCAGTGCATTTTTTCATGTGATAAGTTGAGACTTTACTGCCAAACATCGGATGATGTTCGTTGTACTCCCTGTTTTAAATAATTGAAAATAAAACAGCTTACTTTGCCAACTTCCTGAGTCAATCCGATCAATCTCTAGCAGCCTTTGCGTGGAACTCACTTCCTCTGGCTCTACGACTGGAAAATAATTCACTGCCATTCCGCAAGCGATTAAAAACTATGCTGTTTGAATAGACATCTACTGCCTGTCCCGTAGGTTGTCCTGTGCTTTATGTTTTGTCCATTGTGTTCTTGTCACACCCTGATGCCTATCGGGGTTTTGGCACATAACAAATAAATCAATAAATACAAAATAAATGAGAATGGTTTGAGCAGTGAGGATTTAGTGGGAAGTGAGAGGTTGGTGTGGAGGAAGCTTGCATTTGTGGATTGGTGGATGTTGGTTAGTGGTGCTAGGAGAGGGTTTGGTGCGGATGGACCGGTAGTGGTGGAAGACCGAGGCATGCACAAGTTGTTGTGTGAGGTCAGATGAGGTGTAAGATAAACAGGTCCAGGGGAATGTTGGGCGTCGTGAGATATGCAAAGGGTTACGTATTTCAGAGTGTGGTAGGAAAATGCAGGGGACAGGGTGGTGTGAAGTTGGCATATATGTGTACTGGTGGACATAGTTGGGCAGGGCGTAAAATGGTTAGTGTAGTTGGGAAGATGGGAAATGGGGAGGGAGGATGTGGGTTTTGGAAGGGTTGGGTAGTGGGAGATGAAGTTGTGTGAGATGATATGTGGTTATATAAAAGAGGAAGGAGAAGTTTCAGTGTGGTGGTGGTGGGAAAGTGGGCCGAATGGAGAAGGTTGTGATTAATGAGGCAGTGGTGTAGCACAAAATCTGGGGGCCTACGTGCAAGCCATGCTGTGGGCAACCCCTTGGCCCAGCAACAAAGCATGGGTCACGCCACACTCTGGACCGGACTAGATTACCACTTGTGCACAATAGGCACAAACATGCTGTAGCAGGGGTGTGTTGCACACTGCACTAGAAGAAATATATAAATATGTGTTTCAATGCATTATACAGAACACTTTTTGAGAAAAAATGGCTAACGAGCCAGAGAGTTTGAAATTGTTTTATAGGGTAGCACCAATCCAAAAATCCAATACATGCAAGTCATCAGTGCACAAGAACATTAATGCTTTCATTAATGTAATGCTTTTCTTTTAAATGTGCCATGCCACAATGAAAACATGTCCAACTGGCTTCACAATGTAGACACGTAATTACATATTGCAGTAAAACATGCCAGGCCACATTTAGACATACCTACACTGGTTGAACCAAAATTTGAGTTGTAGCAATAACACTTATTATGGTTATTTTTGCACAGATGCCCAGAAAAATATACAATGCCATAGTACGAAACGGCTAGATTGGCAGCACCCAAACGCAGTTCTAGCCATGTAATGCACACTTAGCAGGATTGCTTTATCAGAGATGACCAGTTAAAAAAAGGTCAAGCCAAACTAAAAAATGACAAGACTGGCTGCACCAAAATGCCTTTCTAGCTTTGCCGGGACATGGAAAACCATTACAATTTATCGCACAATCCCTGCCCCACCCCACCCCCTACACATCCCCTCTCCCTACAACCCCCTTCCCCCTGCCCCTAAAATCAGCTCCTCGACCCAGATTACCTTCTTCTTTGTCTAAGTGCTTATGTATGAGGCACCTTGCCTCATAGGTAAGTGCTGGGACGAGGAAGATTGGGACTAGGAGTAATGTTGATTGCAGATTACTAATCCAGGCATTGCCTCCATGGCGCTCTACCTCATCCCAGTACTTGTGTATGAGACAAGGTGCCTCATACACAAACATTGTCAGGTGACTATTCTCAAGACTCTGAGACGTTGAATGGATCTATGCTGCCATCCAGTCCTGGATGGCTTCAAACTCCCTAGCGGTCAACAATGAGAAAACAGAGCTTCTCATTGTGGCTAGCGGCCTACGGCTCAAGAAACTGCAAGTTTAATATCGCATGCAGCAAGATTACTGTGACCAGATGTGTCAAGACCTTGGGTGTCCATTTGGAGGCCGAACTGACTATGAAGTCCCAGGTGGCTCATATACGATTGCTTGTGGTTCTATCACTAAGCTCTTGAATCAAATCCGGCCCTATATCTCCATTAGCAATAGATCACTTTTGGCCACAGCCCGAGTAAATACCACCCTCGACTATTGAAATAGCCTTTTCATCGGGACTTCCCAAGCTAATCTCCATTCCCTTCAAACCACCCAGAACAGCGCTATACCAGCGGTTTATGATGTGAGCACACACACTTACATGCACGGACACACATTTAAAGAAAATATATGTTCTTACCTTTAATCTGTTGATCAAGGGAACAAGGCCTCCGGCTCCCTCAGCAGCAAGGAAGGCAGGTTGCCGTCATCTGCAGAGGATCTGGAGGCCTCCAGGTTATGTGGTGGAGGGGAGCCCTAACCATTACAAAATAAATGGTTTCTTTTTGAAGTCACTGTGACTTCATAAAGAAATTATTTTCCTTAAAGGACCGGACCGTAACGGAAATAATTTCTTTATAAGTGAATCAAGAAAAGAAGGTATTTTTTGTGAACTTTTTTTATGTCTGAGGGGGGGCCCCTCCCAGGACATGTGGCGGGGTCCAGGCACTACGAGGTGTGCAGGGGCCGCTGCTACGCCAGTGTAATGAGGTACCTATAACTATGAATACAGCCCTACCAACCTTTTACCAGAGGTAAATGTAGTACACGGCTCGGTGTTGTCATTGTGTTATTCATAGTAACCCTGTGCTCTCCTGTATTGTTATCTAACCCGCTCCCCTGTTGAGAGCAAGCCTAGATCACTCGGATTTTGCTATTAGGTGAGCAAGGGAACAGCCTGTTCGTTCTGATTTGAGAAAGTAGCACCAAATCCTAGTGCCGGGTGACCTCTCCTAACACCGTCCCCTCTCTTCCCAGTGAGCGTTGCATAACAGCATCTGCCAAATTATGTGAATACTATGTCAAATGATGGCAACATCTGGCAAACTGTCAGTACCTGGGCATCTGATGAAAATACCTGGTACATTGGGCAACAATGCATATGATGCTTTGGCTATGGCTATGGCTATGGCTATGAAAACACATGCCTAGAATGTCTGTTTCCATGCAGTGGGGACCTGGCCTAGAAGTTTTGGTAGGGCTGCTCCCATTGGTGGCAGTACCTGACTGATTTGCATATGGCTGGTCCCCTTTTTCAATGGCGCAGACGGGCTAAAACAAAGTGGTTTGGAAGGTTGCCAAGAGCAGTGCCAGTGGTTCAGATTAATTCAAAACCTTCAAACCCATCACTTTTTTGGTTTTAGTTTGTCTCCCTATGTGACAGAGGGTATGCCCAGACGTGGGCCCCTTGCTCCCTGCCATAGGGAACCAAGCTGCACTTCACTGTTGACACATGCCTGGATGCGCTGTGTTTCAACCAGCATTAGCAGTGTGGGCAGTGCTGCTCCAATTGGTGGAAGTACCTGACTGATTTGCATATTGCTGGACCCTTTTTACAGTGGCTCAGATGGGCTAAAAAAACAGTGATGTGGAAGGTTGCCCAGAGCTGTGCCCGATGTTCAGATTAATTCAAAACCCTCCACCCATCACTTTTTTGGTCATTTGATGACAATACCTGGTAAATAGCATGAGTACCGTTTTATATCATTATAAAATCTTTCAAATGTTTGCAATACCTGGTATATGCTTTGAGTATCTAGGCTTGGGGTGCACAACATACGGCCCGCTGGGCCATATGCGGCCCGCCCTCTTGTTCTTTGCGTCCCCCAGTGGGTAGAACTTTCATAATGAAGTGCGGCTCACTTCAAGCCACGGAAAACAAAGCGGCCCGCACTTCATTGTGAAGGTCTTTCCTGCCAGAGACATTGCTGACATAGGCGTCCCTAGAGGGGTCTAATTGCCCCCTAATTGATGGCCTGCTCCCCCTAACCCCTCTCTCCGGAAAAGAACTCTTTCCAGGGGAGGATTAAAGGTGCTCCTTTGTCCAGCCGTCATGTGCACCTTTGCAGGTTTTGTTTGCACAGCCTGTGTTCTTTCTTCTGGCCAGAAAGGGGTAACATGGGAAGCAATGGGCCATGAATATCCCTGGAGTGGAGGCCATCACTGATAAAAGCTGGCTACCTACATGGTGGGCACACTATTGTTTTCCAAATGTGCAGTTTACACTTGCTTATGGAAAAAAAACTGAAACATACTTCCTGAACTTACATTCATTCGTTTTCTTTGAAATGGGTTTATTTTTTTTGTCGACTGCCATGCAAATACCCTGTGATTTTTGTGTCCCTTCCTTTGTGTTTTTTTACAGGATACATTTCTAAAGCTGTTATATGCTTGTCAAACTGCTTAATCACAAATAAATGCCTCGATTGCGCTGACATCCGTTATTAGGAAATTAAACTGTGGGATCATGGGGGCAGAAATTCCCCTACCCGCGCCCTGAATATAACCAAGCTGCCAGCCCAACACATCCCATGGCCAAACACATTTTATAGCACTTGGTTTTATAAGGAATTGCAAAAGTCATAGGATTTGCAGCCAGTTTTAAATATATAACATCTTAGCAACAGTCACTCAACCTGCTGAGCTACCCTGGTAGCCTTCTACTGTAGAGCATGTGTACGAGTCCATTAATGTGTTCAGATTCACTGTATTACCAAGAGTGTAGCTTGTGTACATGACTTCAAAGTGAACAGTATTTAATCTCCAGCCACGCTAACCCTGTGCATACATTCTTTGACAGTGTACTAGTGGCGGCTTCTCCATAATGGGCAAAGAGCCTACCCATTGTAAACACTGAGCACTCACTCAGCTGCTTTATGCGGCCGATGGTTCGCTCCTCGGCTGGCTTGAACTATGAAAGGGAAACGCGGTTTCCGTTTCAAAGTTCTGTTCCTCAGCCTTGCATATCCAATGAGCCATGCAAAGCCTGGGCGTTTTGCTTCCACAACCTTGTATGGCCCATAGGGAATGCTGACTGAGGATCTGCAGGTTTTATGTGTGAGTAAGAAGCTCCTTCGCCTCCAGCCACATGCAAACGAACGGGGCACTTCGTCATCAGCGTTCTGGCACTTGCACGCATGTGAACAAACCCGGAAGCACTCTTTGCTTCCTGTTTGCGCTACGCTGGACCTGAAGCGCTGAGAGGAAACATCAGGACTGGGGCAGAAGGTACTTTAATTTAAATATGTGTCTGTCGTTGTGTATGCTTGTGTTTTACAAATGTTCTCGGGATGTGGGGAGAAGACCCCCCCCCCCCAACACCTCTTGAATGGTTCAGGCTCCCTTGCTATGCTCAATCACACTGGCATATTTGGGGGAAGTATTTACTCCCCTCCAATTACAAAATGTGATGTGCAATCCCCGCCCCATCATGTTGTATTTGTTCGCCTGGTTTGACCGCCCAATACTGATTTCTAGTGATGCTACAGATTGCTGGCCCTCTATTGGCACAGCATATGCACTGCATGGCTGGATGGCTAATGATTCACATAGTGTGTGTGTGTGTGTGTGTGTGTGTGTGTATGCTCAACCAGTAGAGGACCAGAAATGTGAGAACCACAGCTGGAATTGGATAAATGGGCTATTCCAGACTTACTGTTGATAGAACAGAAGACACTCACATGTCTCGCCTCATCCCATGGCCTGCCTTGCCCACATGGCATGCTTTGCCCCGGTACTGCTTTCCTTGCCTGCCTCCACCTGCACATCGTCACCATACTTCGGCTCCCATTGTAAGCTTGTGGCTGAAGCTGGAGGGTTGGGGGTAGGGAGAGGAGCTCGGGCTTTGCTGCTCTGTACCGTCATGCTTACATCTATTTCAGCATCACGGGAGGTGGGTGTGAGTCAGATGGTTGTAAATTAATATAGCTCTCTACTGAGTGCCCCGGTGTATGGCCAAGTCAAAGTGCTAGATATCGGATAATACTTTTACTTTTACTGCCAGTGGGGGTGGTCAAAACCTAAATGACCACTTAAAAATGTATTTGGCCAGTTCATAGAGGGCCCCCCAATGTGTGGAGGCCATTTGAAATGCAAGAGCTTGAAGGCCCAAATACAGAGCCTCATCATCACCCTTTCCCTCTCATGCTTGCGGTCCTCACAGCTCTTGGTCACATGCTGTGTTGTGTGCATGCTGCTGGGGTTCCATGGAGTGTCTGTGCTCACACTGTGGATGAACTATTCAAACTCCGTTACAACTCCATTTTTCTTCTGGGTTCAGTATACAATGTTACCAACACCAGTGCTGTAAAGCATGGTAATACGCAGTATAGGAAACAAACTATATCAGTTATATTTGCCATCCGTGGCCTGTGCACACCACAAAGAGAACCTTAATGAATTGCCCTGGTGACAAAGCAATGTTGGCAGTGGGTATTGAAGTCTTTTGTGGCAGAGGTGTTTCGTGCTGTCGTGTGGAGGATGTGAATTTAAAGGTTTTTCTTTAAACATGATGGTGTCGTATGATGCTGGGGGGCTCCCAGTCTGACCATGCTGTAATTTTGTAAAGTGCAAAGGGTTGGAGGCTGCATTCTAGTGTGAGATCCAGAGGCAAAACTTCCACATGTAGTCATTACATACCCCTAGATTTGGGGGTACCACCCTGGATGTACAGGGTCCCCTTCTTTGGAATGCACTACCAGCTCGGATACGGCAGATCGAAAGCTACACTGTGTTTAAACGAGCCATAAAAACTCACTTCTTTAACCTGGAATAACTTGCTCATGGTTCCTCGTTTTTTACTTCTGCCTTGTCCGTCTGTTCCTGTTTTTTGTCTCTGTGTGCGCCCTGAGGCCAACGGGCATGTGGCGCCTTACAAAAATTAAAATAAATACATCAAATTAACGTGGGTAGATCACTCCTCAGTCACATCTATCACTCCTCAGTCACATCTGCACAGCTCTTTTCACCTGCAGGACAGCTAGTTCTGTTAGGTTGTTGTTGGGGGTGCAGGGATGATTTTGTTCTCACCCTATGGATAACATGTGGAAGCCAAGAACTAATCCGTTTTTCTTCTGGCTTGGTAATAATGTGTACTAACACCAGCGCTGTGAAGTATGTTAATAAGCACTAGAAAAACTGTATTGGTTAATAAATGTGCTTCAGAATTGAAAGCACAAATGGCAATAAAGACAAGAAGTGCACCTCAAAATGCTGTTTGTTTCCCCACATGCTTACTAATAATTTTTTGGGGGGGTCGTAAATTCCTCACATGGTCGTCCCGGCTACCCCAGACACATAATCCGGCCCCGTTGACAGCTTGGAAGGTGCATTCGGCCCACTGGCAAAATTAGTTGTGCATTCCTGATCTAGGCACAGTTTGCAATACTTGAAAAAGATGTTCATCACCGGGCACCCCAAGGCAAAACCTGGCATTTCATGTAAGTACTTGGGGCTTAGGATCATAGTCATAGGATTTGCAGCCAGTTTTAAATATATAACATCTTAGCAACAGTCACTCAACCTGCTGAGCTACCCTGGTAGCCTTCTACTGTAGAGCATGTGTACGAGTCCATTAATGTGTTCAGATTCACTGTATTACCAAGAGTGTAGCTTGTGTACATGACTTCAAAGTGAACAGTATTTAATCTCCAGCCACGCTAACCCTGTGCATACATTCTTTGACAGTGTACTAGTGGCGGCTTCTCCATAATGGGCAAAGAGCCTACCCATTGTAAACACTGAGCACTCACTCAGCTGCTTTATGCGGCCGATGGTTCGCTCCTCGGCTGGCTTGAACTATGAAAGGGAAACGCGGTTTCCGTTTCACAGTTCTGTTCCTCAGCCTTGCATATCCAATGAGCCATGCAAAGCCTGGGCGTTTTGCTTCCACAACCTTGTATGGCCCATAGGGAATGCTGACTGAGGATCTGCAGGTTTTATGTGTGAGTAAGAAGCTCCTTCGCCTCCAGCCACATGCAAACGAACGGGGCACTTCGTCATCAGCGTTCTGGCACTTGCACGCATGTGAACAAACCAGGAAGCACTCTTTGCTTCCTGTTTGCGCTACGCTGGACCTGAAGCGCTGAGAGGAAACATCAGGACTGGGGCAGAAGGTACTTTAATTTAAATATGTGTCTGTCGTTGTGTATGCTTGTGTTTTACAAATGTTCTCGGGATGTGGGGAGAAGACCCCCCCCCCCAACACCTCTTGAATGGTTCAGGCTCCCTTGCTATGCTCAATCACACTGGCATATTTGGGGGAAGTATTTACTCCCCTCCAATTACAAAATGTGATGTGCAATCCCCGCCCCATCATGTTGTATTTGTTCGCCTAGTTTGACCGCCCAATACTGATTTCTAGTGATGCTACAGATTGCTGGCCCTCTATTGGCACAGCATATGCACTGCATGGCTGGATGGCTAATGATTCACATAGTGTGTGTGTGTGTGTGTGTGTGTATGCTCAACCAGTAGAGGACCAGAAATGTGAGAACCACAGCTGGAATTGGATAAATGGGCTATTCCAGACTTACTGTTGATAGAACAGAAGACACTCACATGTCTCGCCTCATCCCATGGCCTGCCTTGCCCCCATGGCATGCTTTGCCCCGGTACTGCTTTCCTTGCCTGCCTCCACCTGCACATCGTCACCATACTTCGGCTCCCATTGTAAGCTTGTGGCTGAAGCTGGAGGGTTGGGGGTAGGGAGAGGAGCTCGGGCTTTGCTGCTCTGTACCGTCATGCTTACATCTATTTCAGCATCACGGGAGGTGGGTGTGAGTCAGATGGTTGTAAATTAATATAGCTCTCTACTGAGTGCCCCGGTGTATGGCCAAGTCAAAGTGCTAGATATCGGATAATACTTTTACTTTTACTGCCAGTGGGGGTGGTCAAAACCTAAATGACCACTTAAAAATGTATTTGGCCAGTTCATAGAGGGCCCCCCAATGTGTGGAGGCCATTTGAAATGCAAGAGCTTGAAGGCCCAAATACAGAGCCTCATCATCACCCTTTCCCTCTCATGCTTGCGGTCCTCACAGCTCTTGGTCACATGCTGTGTTGTGTGCATGCTGCTGGGGTTCCATGGAGTGTCTGTGCTCACACTGTGGATGAACTATTCAAACTCAGTTACAACTCCATTTTTCTTCTGGGTTCAGTATACAATGTTACCAACACCAGTGCTGTAAAGCATGGTAATACGCAGTATAGGAAACAAACTATATCAGTTATATTTGCCATCCGTGGCCTGTGCACACCACAAAGAGAACCTTAATGAATTGCCCTGGTGACAAAGCAATGTTGGCAGTGGGTATTGAAGTCTTTTGTGGCAGAGGTGTTTCGTGCTGTCGTGTGGAGGATGTGAATTTAAAGGTTTTTCTTTAAACATGATGGTGTCGTATGATGCTGGGGGGCTCCCAGTCTGACCATGCTGTAATTTTGTAAAGTGCAAAGGGTTGGAGGCTGCATTCTAGTGTGAGATCCAGAGGCAAAACTTCCACATGTAGTCATTACATACCCCTAGATTTGGGGGTACCACCCTGGATGTACAGGGTCCCCTTCTTTGGAATGCACTACCAGCTCGGATACGGCAGATCGAAAGCTACACTGTGTTTAAACGAGCCATAAAAACTCACTTCTTTAACCTGGAATAACTTGCTCATGGTTCCTCGTTTTTTACTTCTGCCTTGTCCGTCTGTTCCTGTTTTTTGTCTCTGTGTGCGCCCTGAGGCCAACGGGCATGTGGCGCCTTACAAAAATTAAAATAAATACATCAAATTAACGTGGGTAGATCACTCCTCAGTCACATCTATCACTCCTCAGTCACATCTGCACAGCTCTTTTCACCTGCAGGACAGCTAGTTCTGTTAGGTTGTTGTTGGGGGTGCAGGGATGATTTTGTTCTCACCCTATGGATAACATGTGGAAGCCAAGAACTAATCCGTTTTTCTTCTGGCTTGGTAATAATGTGTACTAACACCAGCGCTGTGAAGTATGTTAATAAGCACTAGAAAAACTGTATTGGTTAATAAATGTGCTTCAGAATTGAAAGCACAAATGGCAATAAAGACAAGAAGTGCACCTCAAAATGCTGTTTGTTTCCCCACATGCTTACTAATAATTTTTTGGGGGGGTCGTAAATTCCTCACATGGTCGTCCCGGCTACCCCAGACACATAATCCGGCCCCGTTGACAGCTTGGAAGGTGCATTCGGCCCACTGGCAAAATTAGTTGTGCATTCCTGATCTAGGCACAGTTTGCAATACTTGAAAAAGATGTTCATCACCGGGCACCCCAAGGCAAAACCTGGCATTTCATGTAAGTACTTGGGGCTTAGGATCATAGTCATAGGATTTGCAGCCAGTTTTAAATATATAACATCTTAGCAACAGTCACTCAACCTGCTGAGCTACCCTGGTAGCCTTCTACTGTAGAGCATGTGTACGAGTCCATTAATGTGTTCAGATTCACTGTATTACCAAGAGTGTAGCTTGTGTACATGACTTCAAAGTGAACAGTATTTAATCTCCAGCCACGCTAACCCTGTGCATACATTCTTTGACAGTGTACTAGTGGCGGCTTCTCCATAATGGGCAAAGAGCCTACCCATTGTAAACACTGAGCACTCACTCAGCTGCTTTATGCGGCCGATGGTTCGCTCCTCGGCTGGCTTGAACTATGAAAGGGAAACGCGGTTTCCGTTTCACAGTTCTGTTCCTCAGCCTTGCATATCCAATGAGCCATGCAAAGCCTGGGCGTTTTGCTTCCACAACCTTGTATGGCCCATAGGGAATGCTGACTGAGGATCTGCAGGTTTTATGTGTGAGTAAGAAGCTCCTTCGCCTCCAGCCACATGCAAACGAACGGGGCACTTCGTCATCAGCGTTCTGGCACTTGCACGCATGTGAACAAACCAGGAAGCACTCTTTGCTTCCTGTTTGCGCTACGCTGGACCTGAAGCGCTGAGAGGAAACATCAGGACTGGGGCAGAAGGTACTTTAATTTAAATATGTGTCTGTCGTTGTGTATGCTTGTGTTTTACAAATGTTCTCGGGATGTGGGGAGAAGACCCCCCCCCCCCAACACCTCTTGAATGGTTCAGGCTCCCTTGCTATGCTCAATCACACTGGCATATTTGGGGGAAGTATTTACTCCCCTCCAATTACAAAATGTGATGTGCAATCCCCGCCCCATCATGTTGTATTTGTTCGCCTGGTTTGACCGCCCAATACTGATTTCTAGTGATGCTACAGATTGCTGGCCCTCTATTGGCACAGCATATGCACTGCATGGCTGGATGGCTAATGATTCACATAGTGTGTGTGTGTGTGTGTGTGTGTGTGTATGCTCAACCAGTAGAGGACCAGAAATGTGAGAACCACAGCTGGAATTGGATAAATGGGCTATTCCAGACTTACTGTTGATAGAACAGAAGACACTCACATGTCTCGCCTCATCCCATGGCCTGCCTTGCCCCCATGGCATGCTTTGCCCCGGTACTGCTTTCCTTGCCTGCCTCCACCTGCACATCGTCACCATACTTCGGCTCCCATTGTAAGCTTGTGGCTGAAGCTGGAGGGTTGGGGGTAGGGAGAGGAGCTCGGGCTTTGCTGCTCTGTACCGTCATGCTTACATCTATTTCAGCATCACGGGAGGTGGGTGTGAGTCAGATGGTTGTAAATTAATATAGCTCTCTACTGAGTGCCCCGGTGTATGGCCAAGTCAAAGTGCTAGATATCGGATAATACTTTTACTTTTACTGCCAGTGGGGGTGGTCAAAACCTAAATGACCACTTAAAAATGTATTTGGCCAGTTCATAGAGGGCCCCCCAATGTGTGGAGGCCATTTGAAATGCAAGAGCTTGAAGGCCCAAATACAGAGCCTCATCATCACCCTTTCCCTCTCATGCTTGCGGTCCTCACAGCTCTTGGTCACATGCTGTGTTGTGTGCATGCTGCTGGGGTTCCATGGAGTGTCTGTGCTCACACTGTGGATGAACTATTCAAACTCAGTTACAACTCCATTTTTCTTCTGGGTTCAGTATACAATGTTACCAACACCAGTGCTGTAAAGCATGGTAATACGCAGTATAGGAAACAAACTATATCAGTTATATTTGCCATCCGTGGCCTGTGCACACCACAAAGAGAACCTTAATGAATTGCCCTGGTGACAAAGCAATGTTGGCAGTGGGTATTGAAGTCTTTTGTGGCAGAGGTGTTTCGTGCTGTCGTGTGGAGGATGTGAATTTAAAGGTTTTTCTTTAAACATGATGGTGTCGTATGATGCTGGGGGGCTCCCAGTCTGACCATGCTGTAATTTTGTAAAGTGCAAAGGGTTGGAGGCTGCATTCTAGTGTGAGATCCAGAGGCAAAACTTCCACATGTAGTCATTACATACCCCTAGATTTGGGGGTACCACCCTGGATGTACAGGGTCCCCTTCTTTGGAATGCACTACCAGCTCGGATACGGCAGATCGAAAGCTACACTGTGTTTAAACGAGCCATAAAAACTCACTTCTTTAACCTGGAATAACTTGCTCATGGTTCCTCGTTTTTTACTTCTGCCTTGTCCGTCTGTTCCTGTTTTTTGTCTCTGTGTGCGCCCTGAGGCCAACGGGCATGTGGCGCCTTACAAAAATTAAAATAAATACATCAAATTAACGTGGGTAGATCACTCCTCAGTCACATCTATCACTCCTCAGTCACATCTGCACAGCTCTTTTCACCTGCAGGACAGCTAGTTCTGTTAGGTTGTTGTTGGGGGTGCAGGGATGATTTTGTTCTCACCCTATGGATAACATGTGGAAGCCAAGAACTAATCCGTTTTTCTTCTGGCTTGGTAATAATGTGTACTAACACCAGCGCTGTGAAGTATGTTAATAAGCACTAGAAAAACTGTATTGGTTAATAAATGTGCTTCAGAATTGAAAGCACAAATGGCAATAAAGACAAGAAGTGCACCTCAAAATGCTGTTTGTTTCCCCACATGCTTACTAATAATTTTTTGGGGGGGTCGTAAATTCCTCACATGGTCGTCCCGGCTACCCCAGACACATAATCCGGCCCCGTTGACAGCTTGGAAGGTGCATTCGGCCCACTGGCAAAATTAGTTGTGCATTCCTGATCTAGGCACAGTTTGCAATACTTGAAAAAGATGTTCATCACCGGGCACCCCAAGGCAAAACCTGGCATTTCATGTAAGTACTTGGGGCACATGAAGCCAATACCTTGTGCACAAAACGTATTTTCACCATCCAAAAGACAAACCCGTTGGATTTGTCAATGCACATTTTGCACTGCCCTTGATGGGTACGTATTCAGCCGTCCTTGTTTTTGGCCTGCGCTGTGATGTGCTTCAGGCTCACGTGTTATTTTTGGCTGTACTCGAAGGGCATAATACAAAGCCAGCCAGGCAGAAAGAGCCGGCCTCGGGAGCTGAATGCAGAGGATTCTAGAACTCTGCCCGGCCACCGCGTGCCATCCTTTCAGGCAGCGGCGGGGGGAGGGGCGGGGCTTGCGGCCTGCAATGGAATGAATGCATGGACTGTTTTGCAGGTGTTGTTCCGCCTGCCTCTCTTTATTCCCCACACGTTCACGCGGCCATTGCCACCACCATATATTCAAGTGCTTATATACCCTGTTCTTCATGTATTTTACACACTGCATTTCTGGTCCAAATGTTCACAAATCTTATGAATACAAAGAGGGACACCATAAACTCATTACAGTGTGCCCGGTCCAGAAACAATGCCGGTTATTGCAGCTCCAGCATTTTTCCCAGATTGGGGAAGCACAAGATTTCCGGTGGGGGCAGTGATCTTCCGGCAGGCCTGACTTGTTGGGAGTTTAGGCCCCTAGCGGTAAATCAATGCCGGAATAGCCATACCGCCATTACTACTGGTGGCGGTAATTCTGGCAACCCCATCCCATTGAGTCATATCGGACTTTACTGGGGTCTCTGCCGCTGTAATATCCTGGGAATACCGGCATATCGGGCGGCGGAAAGGGTAACTCAGTTTTGCCGGTATTCCGCCAGAATTACCGGCAGGATACCACAAAACTGTAATGAAGGCAAAATTCGTTTACGTTCTCCCTTAGTATGTTTGCTTTGAAAGGACACGGCAATGAACATTTTAAAAAAGCATGAGTACTCCTCCATCCAGTCCCTTTTTTTCCATATTCATTTTTATTGGCATTTTCAAACATATTACTTAACCGAGAACCCCCCACAACTTCCCCCACCATTCACCCCCTCCTTGCCAAATCGTCCTTATCCTTCCTCTCCACGGCGGGTCCTGCAGAGTTTCCTCTTAGTCTGGGTGTGAGACCCAAAAGTTGCATCCTACTTGCACACCATGCTGTCCTAGAGTCTTTCTTTAGGAATTGTGATACCATGTCCCAGTCCATAAGGAATTTCTGGTGCGGCCCCAGCCGCTACACCATTCCCCCCTCCCTCTTCAGTGGAGCAGGAGCTCCCGTGACCCTGCAGGAGCAGTGGTCTACCAAAGGGAAGGCACCCCGAATTTTACAACCTTTTCCGGTAAGCGCACCTCCAAATTGTGCAAAACGGATTCTCCGCATCACAATATCCCAGCTACGATGCCCTTGCTGTCCCTGCAACTGAAATCTGCTTTGGCGCTGTGTTTCCGGCCGAAATTGCGACCGTGTGCATGCTTCCACCATTGCTCACCATGTGGAGCCCAGCACACTCAAAGATGGCCGCCCGCCACCCATTTGAGACATCCACTGCCTAATCCACCCAGCAGACGCTGCTGAGTCCCGATTGGCTGGTGACCCTTCTTCAGCTACATATCGGGAGCCGACAGGCGAAGCCGGCCCACTCTCACCAAGGCCCAGTGAAACAAGGCTGACTCCTGTCCTCAGCCTTACTCGCCGTTCGCCTGGACACTATGCCCTTTTTCTCCTCGCACTAATCCCTGCTTGTGGTTACACAGCTGACTCTCCTCCTCATGAACCTATGGACTAGCGCTCTCCTCATCCTGAAAGTAAGACTTGTAACGTTATCAACTATTCCAGCGCTTCCGAATGCTATGCTTATTCCAACAAGCTTGATGCCTAGTATAGCTAGATAAGCTGTCCACTCTGTGCCTACTGCCCTACAAGCATTTATCTTGCCTGTTGAACTTGCTGACATACTATCTATCCTGATGTTGGTAATGCCTTTACTATGCTGATATAATCACAAACGCCACTTGACAAGCAGTAGCAACGTAGCAACCTGCTCCATGCACACCTCTGTACTAAGTCTGCACATCTATTACGAGCGTCCTGACTTTAATCAACTAAGCCGACTACATATTTGAGCCCCTAGTCGCTACCTATTCGCGGTTGCTTACCACCAAGTGATCGCACCATTTCAGCACCTTATTTGCTTGCATTGCCTATGTCTGTTCTCATTGCCGCCCAGCCCATACCTTCGCATTGCATGACCACGGCACCGCTTTCATTTGCGGCTCTGTTCGCCTGTGCTTGCCTTGAAACTACTATGCTATCAACCCCATGCTCGCTTTTGAAATAATTGAGCTCTTGCTCAGAACCGCAACTTGGACCCACTTGTTAGCTCCATGATATATGCTACTCTGCCTGCCTGATACGCTCATTGTGTATTCCCAATTTTGCTGCGCCACACTTTGATCTATGCCTGCATATGTTGCACCGCTCCGCGTAAGACATGTCCACATGATCTAAGCTAATTCCAGGGTACCTGCCTTACTCTGCCGTGCCTTTCAACTTGACATTTACCTGATCTGCCAATACTTGCTGCCAACACTAGAATGTCTTCTCTGCCTGAATTGTTGCACCGTTACAATTAGATCACGCCTCTTGCATTCTGCATTGTTCCCTGCCTAACATGCTAATGTATATGCAAGCTTTGGTATTTGCTTTGCCTGTGTACCCTGATCTGATGCACCCCCATTGCTTGACTCTGAATAAGTAGTCTTAACCTGTCTTAAACTCATTAGCCTGCATTGCTCGTACAGAGCACGCACTGCCTAGCCAAATAGTGCCTGTAACGCTTACCTATAACTGCCTCACAGACCCAGCAGCCCTTCCTCTCTAACCTCGGTAACATGCTACCACGCTGGTCCTCCCTAAGGTCACTGCTCTCCTCATTACAAGTACTGTCAGTGTGGTCAATTACCAGGTCATCACACCTACCACCTCCCGATTTAGCTGCACCTAGCTCCTTGCACACCTCATCCATGGCCACCTCTCACAGATCTCCTGATACCTACCAAAGTACTGCACCTCAATACCACATCTACCTCAACGATCCGGCCCTATGGCTCGACCATTTCGCCAAAAAACCCTCACCTAACCAACCATGTCCTATCACTCTTAGAAACCTAAGATTAGGATCTAGACTTATGGGTAAGAAGGGACACCCCATGTACCTGAGTTCATACCTCAAAACTCATACGCACAGCCCGCCTCCACAAACGGCCACCTCACCCACGCCCCATCACACTCAAACCATCATAGCTTCATCAAGCAACGTTGGTTTAATTAAAGCTGCCCTGATTAACGCAAGATCCCTAGCTGCGCACGCTCTGGACATTGCTGATCTTATCAAAACTCAGGAACTCGACTTCATCACCATCACCGAGACCTGGCTGCACGCAGCTTCCGGCCCGGCACTCTCATTGGCCATCCCCACTGATTACTCCATCATCAGATGTGATCGCACCTCGAGAGGTGGAGGAATTGCTTTCATCGCTAGAAACTCATTACGACTTAGAACCATCCCAAGCACTAAGGTGGAAACTGCAGAGTTACTCTCTGTCCAGCTTGGACTCTCAGCTAACCAAACGGCTACCATCCACCTAATATACAGACCCCCTGGTCCACCCACATCCTTTGTGGATGATATCTCTACGTTAGTACTCAACAATGCTAAATCCAACTCCCAAACCATCATTCTTGGCGACCTCAATCTAGGACACCAAGACCCTAATGATCCTGCGGCCCTCGACCTAGCTAATACCTTAACAGATTTAGGTTTCACTCACCACATACAGGAACCCACCCACATTAAAGGGCGATCCCTTGACTGGCTTAGTGACACCAATTGCAATATTAGCGTAATCTCCAACGCCCCTTGCTTGTGGTCTGACCACCATGTCATCACTTTCGGCATTGAAGCAGCCCCACCACCCAGGCCTTTGGTCTCCCCAGCCACCCTCACTAGAAATAAAAAGAACATTACAACAGAAAAAATACTCCCCCTTATCCTTCCCACACTAAATAACGCTCCTGACACTTGCTCAGACCCCACCAACCTAGCCGACATGTATAACCAGTCACTGCTTGCAGCCATCAACTCTATCGCCCCGCTCAAACTGAGGAAACCCAAACAACGAGCACACCTTAACTCATGGTTTACTCCCCAGTTTAGAGTGTTACGCAAAGAGAAACGCTCAGCAGAGTCACGCTGGAGAAGTCACCACTCCGACGCCCACAAGGACAGTCTTCCGATAGCCACCCTTAACTATAAAGAAACTGTACTCCAGGCAAAAAAAGATTCTTATAATAACCACATTATGTCAGCCCAGTCCAATACTAAGGAACTCTTTAATATCCTTAAGGAACTCGAGACACCTGCAGCCCCCCCTGACTCTTGCTCAAAAGACAACACTTGGTGCACCAATATTCAGTCAGCACTCCTGGGTAAAATTGCTACCCTCCAATCTAAAATCAGGGACAAACAGAAATCCCTACAGCTTGACCAACCACCGACCACACCTACACTTAATACACATTTAACCTATCCGCATAAACCTTTCTCCTTCTCCCCACTCACTACTCTCGAAGTAGAAAACATCATAAACAATTTAAAACCTTCCAATTGCCAAGGCGACCCCTGCCCAGCACCTATTATCAAAGAAGCATCTCATGAGCTAGCCCCGTTCATTACAGCATTCATAAATGCTTCTTTCAAGACGGGTATTGTCCCCGACAACCTAAAGGATGCATGGGTTATCCCACTCCTCAAAAAACCCTCCCTTGACCCTAATACCCCAACTAACTTCAGACCTATCACTACAGTCCCATTCCTGCTCAAGATCCTGGACCGAGCAGCCTACCTGCAGATTCAGGATTACCACGAACTAAACAATCTCCTGGGCTTAAGACAATCAGGGTTCCAGCCTAAACATGGCACGGAGTCAGCTCTGATCGACTTGAAAACTCAGATGGAGTCACTGAAGGACAATGGGACGCTAGCTCTTCTCCTTCTCCTCGATCTCTCCGCGGCTTTTGATCTGGTCAACCACCAAATACTCTGCCAGCATCTTAAATCCGCAGCCCACTTCTCCGACTCTGCCAATGCCTGGATCCACTCATTCCTGAGCAATAGATCCATGAGGGTCTTCTCACCGCTGGCATCAGCGGATCCCTCCCCCATTCACTGTGGCGTTCCTCAAGGCTCGTGTGTATCCCCTACGTTGTATAACGTATTCACCAAGCCCCTCTTCGATGTGCTTGACTATCTGGGTGTCTCCTACACTAACTACGCGGACGACACCCAGATACTCATCCCTATCACAGGAGACTACACAGCTGACACCAAAGCCCTTAACGATGTTTACTCGGTCATCCAGGCCTGGATGGCACAGCACGAACTTTGCCTTAACGATGATAAGACTGAGCTCTTACTTTTAGGATCAAATCATCGCTCAACAAACTAGACCAAACCTACAAGTCCTTCATTATTGACGGCAATGACATTAAAGTCTCCAAAGATACTAAGACGTTAGGGGTCTATCTTGACTCCTCGCTTTCTCTGAACAGACAAATAAATGCAGTTAGGTCAGCTTCGGCCTATACCTGCAAACTTATCACTGCCTGTAGACCCTTCCTAAACTCCACCAACTGTATCACACTCGCCAGAACTCTTGTTATGGCCAAAACCGACTACTGTAGTGCTCTCTACCTAGGGACCAGTCAGTCTAACCTTAATAAATTGCAAACTGTACAAAATTTTGCCTTAAGGGCAGCCTTAAACATCCCGAGACGCTCTCATATCTCCTCCGTCAGATTGGACTTGCCCTGAAAACCCTATCTTTGACTCACAAATGTCTGAACAACAACGCCCCACCTTACCTGTCCACTCGCTTCTCACGCCACACCTCCACTCGACCTACGAGAGCAGCCCAAACTCACAGCCTCATCGTGCCTAGATGCAAACTCCAAAAAGCTGGTGGGGTGAGTTTCCCCGTCCTGGCCTCCAAACTCTGGAACACCTTGCCCACACCTATCAGAATTGAACCATCATTCCACTCCTTCAAGAACAATGCTAAAACATGGCTGCTCTCCCAAGTCTCATGGGACCTTGACACAGTCCAGACTCCATGTGGGGTACAGAACTGAATATACATTTTCTCTCTGCTCTGTCCCTGTATTATACGCTGTTAATGGTACCCTTCGGTACATATATATATGCTGTATATTTTTGTAACTCACTGTAACTACTGCTTTTTGTAACATGTTTAAGAGTATGTACATGTATATATGCTGTATATTTTTATAACTTCTGTAACTACTGCTTTTTGTAACATGTTTAAGAGTATGCGCCTGGTTGCCCCTGGGCCTGGTTTTTTGCGCTTTATAAATAAAATAAAATAAAATCAAATCAAATCTCACTCTCCCCTGATTGCGTAAGTTACTTTTTCCATGGCTACTAGGTTCCATATTTTTCCCACCCATTCATGTTCTGAGGGCGCCTCTTTTGATTTACATTTACGGGCTACTAGTAGAGCCCCCGCCATTACCAGGGTTACATAAATTTTCCTCTGTACCCTCGTTGATAACTTGTCCAGCTCTCCGTCCAGGCCCATTACGAATAGGCCCTTATTTGGGGTCTTCTCCATCTCCAGCATGCCCCTAATAGCTTCTTGGATAATTTCCCAATATTGTTCTATTACTGTCCCAAAACTATATGAGTGTAGGCAAAGGCCTGATGTGTGCGCTTTACACCTCTGTGTTGGGGAGTCGAGCTGCACTGCTATGGTCAATCAACTGTGTTTGCCTACTAGTACACAGCAAAGATAAACACTTGAAGAAATGATGACCTACAAGTCACGCTACCTCCTAAAACTAATTCATAATTTTCGATATTTAAGTCTTAATTGAGCAAGTCATAAGTCCATATATAGGTGAGGTTTATTGACACTCTTTATCAGCCGACACGTGTTTCGACATAGGCGTCGTTTTCAAGGCTGATAATATTAGAGAACATTAAAAATAATGTTGAACCTTCTTGCCCCCGGGTTCCTCCCCTTCTTTAATCTCTTTAATCAGTCTATAGATGTAGAATTAGAGGTCACACATTTTTCAAAAGGGGTTAACTTTCTCGTCAACGCCTGTCTTATCTTGGGGTTTAAGACCCAGTTTCTCAGTTGGCATAGCGGAATCTCTCCCCTTGCTCTACCCCGAAGTCACTTTTACATTGGGGGAAGTTTTTTTTATCTCTTCCCCTTTGAACAAATCCCTTATCTTCATACACCCCTCCCCTCCCGCCACTTTGAAGTCCTTCCTTTCCCACCCTGGCGAGAACTGTAGGTTTCTCAAACTCGGGGTGAGCGATGAGGGGAAAGTGGTTATCTTTGCTCGTTTTACCAGATCGTCCTACGTTTGCCCCACCAGAGCTTCAATGTCACTGCAGTACATGTTTCGCAGTCTGTCCTCCCGGGGCAACCACAGAACCCCCTCAAGATCCTGCCCCACCACCGCTCTATCCATGTCACTGCATTTTTTCCCTCTGTCTTCGTTTGACCAATCTCTCTATATTCTAATTTGGGCCGCTCGGTAGTATGCAACAGGGTCTGATTCGCCAAGTCCCCCTTTGTGCCTAGGTTGCAGCATCAACCTGTATGAGATTCTTGGTTTCTTCTACGCCCATATATAGGCCTGTGTGTGTTTGCGTATAGCTCTGAAGAATGCCTTCGGGACCTTTGCTGGGATTGCCATGAACATGTATAGTAATTTCGGCATCACTGCCATTTTGATGGCGTTTTTCCTGCCCAGCCAGAATCTGGAGAGGGGACTCCGTCAAGTTTGATGTTGTCCAGTAGACATGGGTAGTTCACTTCAAATAGCTGATCTATATTTTTTATGATGTATATTCTTAAATATTTTAGCTTGTTAGGGGCCCATTTGTGTTTTGGGTCTAATCTCTCTCTCGCTTTCTGGTGAGATCTGCAAACTCAACACCTCCGACTTGCCCTTGTTTATTTTCAGCCCGTCTACCTTCCTGAATTGGTCGAGGACACTATCCACTGCCTTTAGGGACTGTTTTGAGTTGGTTATTGCCAGCAGCATATCATCTGTTAATGGCGCAACTTTGTGTATCTTCCCCCCAAATGGTACTCAGTGTATTTCATGGGTGTCCCTAATCTTACTCAGGAGAGGTTCTAGATGTATCGCATATAATAGCAAGGACAGGTGACAGCCCTCCTTCGTACCCCTAGATACTGCCGCCGGCTCAGAGAGTTCTCCATTTATGAGTAGATGCAGAGATGGGTGTTTGTATTGGCTGAGATCTTTGTTATAAAGGTCTCCCTGAACCCCGTTGTACGCATGGTGAGAAAGAGAATGCTTTTTCTGCTTCTAACGCCAGCGCACTAGGGCCTCGGTGCGTGATTTGTTGACTTTCTCTATAATATGGGCGATTCTTCTTGTGTTATCGTGAGTTTGTCTCCTGCGTATAAAGCCTGACTGATCGGGGTCTATCAGGCTGGGGAGTAGGGGTCTAATCTGGACAGCAGGATCTTAGTGTATATTTTAGCGTCCAAATTAATGAGCGCAATTGGTCTATATGAGCTGCATATTGTATGATCTTTCCCTGGTTTTGGCAAAAAGGTCACTTTAGCCTCTTCCATTCAGGAAGTTATCCCCCCGTTCCAAATTTGTTGAATAAGGCAGTCAGACGGGGGCCACGATCTCCTTGTATGTTTTATAAAATTCTGCTGTGAAGCCGTCTGGACCCGGAGCTTTATTGGGGGGGAGCGCTGTGATTGTTCTAAGCACGTACTCTCTTGTTATCCCCTTCTCTAATTCTTCCCTTTCCTGTGGTGTTATCATAGGTAGATTACACTTCTCTAAATATTCCCGCTGACTCCCCTCATGTGGTACCTCCGATTTATAGACATTCTCATAGAAGTGCGTGAATTCCCTCCTGATGGACTTAATCTCGGTATGCTCCTCCCCCTCTGCCGTCTTTATTTTTAGCCTGGTTCTCTCTTTTTCTTCCTTTCTGAGCATTCTGGCCAGCAGCCTGTCTGGTTTATTTGCTTTAATATAGTATTTCTGTTTGAGGTGCATCAGGAACCTCTCTGCCCTGCTGGTTTGCAGCGTTTCCAGTTAACCTCTAACTGCTCTGAACTCCTTCCTTACTTCATCCGATGGTTTGACTGCCATTTGCTGGGTGAGAACCTTCAGCTTGTCCTCCAGGTATTTTTAGGTCTGCCTAATCTTCCTCTCCGTCTAGCTTTAATCGCTATTATCTTCCCTCTGATAGTAGCCTTGAACGCATCCCTGATCACTCAGGGATCTATTTCCTGGGTCTCATTTATATGCAAGTACTGATCTATCCCCTCCCTTAGTTCCTTCTTCAGGATGTCATCCTTAAAGATATATGCCGGGTACCTCCACCTCAAAAGCCTCGCTGTTTGTTTGGATATTGGGAGTGACAGTGTGATAGGGTGTGGTCCAATAGGGTAATGGCTCCCACTTCTACATCTTTTATTCTCCCCATCAGTAGGCGTGAGACCCATGCATAGTCTATCCTTGACTCTGATCTGTGTATGTGGGAATAGAACATGTACCCCCTATCGTCAACTTTAATTTCCCTCCAGGTGTCTACTAGCGATAAGCCCTCACCTGGTATGTTCTCATGCTCCTGTCCCTCTCTGGTTCCCATGCAATACTGAAATCTCCTACTAATATTATGTTCCCCTTGGTGAACCCTTCCAGTTTGTGCACTATTGCCTGTATAAAATGGTCATGACCTGTGTTAGGGGCATAGAGTGAGGCTAGGGTAATTGTCTCCTCCCGTACCTGAAGACTTACTGCTATGAACCTCCCCTCTTTGTCCCTACTCACCCCTGTTACGTTAAGTCCCAGATTGTTTTTCAGTGCTATAACAGTTCCCCCTTTCTTCCCTGGGCCATTTGACTGTTGTATTCAGTCATAACCTTGCAGTCAGATTCTGAATTTGTCCTTTTCTTGTATGTGAGTTTCCTGCAGGGCTACTATGTCTGGGGTCTCCCTAGCAAGATAGTGGTCCAGCTTTTTTCTCTTAACTGGCAAATTGAGCCCCTTTATATTCAAAGAGATGACTTTTATCATCCTTTCCTTATACACTGCTAATTGGTTTCCCCGCTCCCTCCCCTTCCTTGTTTGGCCTCATTATGACTACTGGACCTGATTCCTTACCACCCCTCCCTCCCTCTCCCCCGCTTACCCCCATGCTCTGGGGTGGCTCGACCAGCCTCTAGTCCCCCCCGAATCTCCTTCTCAGGTGTTGAGCCCATTCCCCCCCCCCCCCGGGGCTCCCTGTGACGGGTCTTCATGACCCATATGGTGCTACCAAAATGTCCCCCTTCCATCCCCACCCCCTGTGCATGTTATCTTCGCCCCTCCCCAGGCCTTACAGTTTTGTACCTTAAGGTCTTGATGAGCTTTACTCTTTGGCTCCCCTTTCTGGGGCCCCCGAGTCATGTGTTGCTTCTGCCCCTGGAAGAGTTGGGCCTTGTGGGACCCTCTTTTTCCCTGTTTCCTTCTTTGATTCCTGGGTAGACCACTCCCATGCCTTCCTTTTCGGTTGGTCCCTTTCTGATTCATGCGTTTCTCTATACGTCTGGTCCAGCTCCAAGCCCAGCATGTCTGTGCCCTCCTCCCTTGTGGTTATTCTCCCCTGTCGGTTGTCCAGATCGAATATTAGCCCAAAGGGAAAGGTCCATTTATATCTTATGTTTCGTTTCACCAGTTCTTGGACTAGCGGGCGCATCATCCTTCTTTTGGTGAGTGTGGTCTGGGACAAGTCCTGGTACAGTTGGACCGAGGCACCGTTAAAATTGAGCTCATCTGATGTTCTAGCTGTTGCCAAAATTTTCTCTTTCTTTGTGAATATGTGCATCGCAGCCAGGACGTTCCTAGGTCTATCTCCCGGTTAATTCCTTTTTGTCCCAACCCTATGTAGTCTGTCCGTCAGGATTTCCTCTGGGTCTGATGAGTCTGTCAGTGATGCAAATAATTGTTTCACTGTTTGTCGCAGATCAGTGTCTCCCACTGACTCAGGGATAGATTTAATCCTGATTTTTGCCCTTCTGGACCTATTTTTGAGCTCTTCGGTCTGGATCTCTAGATTGTGTGTGACCCTGGCCAGGTGTTCCATCATTACATCCACTTTATGATTGCCGTCCACCAAGGCCTTTTCGTTAGTATCTGTTCTTGCCTCCAGAGAGTGAAGTTCGCTCTTGACCTCCTTTATTGTCCCGATCAGATCCTCCTTCATTTTGTCTAGCTGCTATTGCATCATGCTTGCCATCCTGTCTCCGAAGTTTTGGAAGCATTGCTCCATGAATCTTTGCGTTACTCCTTTTTCTTCCTGGTGTTCCTCCTGGGGGGGGGGAGACTTCTTCATTCCTGCCCTATCCCACGTCGCTGTCCGGTATAATTTCCCCCTCTCCCCCCCACATGTTCTGGATGGTCCCTTCCCCGTTCTTTTTGTGTCCTTTTGCCTGGGGTCTGGGGCTCCTTCCCCCTGGTTTTCAACCTCTTGGCCCCCGAAATTCAGGCCTGGGGGCTTCCGTTTTACACCTTCTGTGGATGATTTTACCCCGCCTGGTGGGGGCGTCCTTTCTTAAGACCTTCCCTCTCTGAGGGTCCTGCCACCCCTTGCTGAATGCTCCTCTGGGGCCTCTGGCTCTGGAGCAGTCTGGGCTTCTTAGCTGCCCCACTGCCTTGATCTGTTAACTTATTATTCTGGTGGGTGGCTCTTCTTTGCCCCTTTCAGTTATGGTGCCATTGGCTAGCCCCCCCTACTACCCCCACTGTGGGTTTCCTCTTCTCTCAAGCCTTGGCTGGGGGTAGGAGGGCTGTATGCCTGTGTGCCTTCCTTCTCCCCTTTCAGGCCGGGCCTGGGGCCTTATGAGTCCTCCACCCGGCCCTGTGCGCTTGCCGCGTTCCCGTTGCAGGGGCTGGAGTTTGGGTGCTGTTTCTCATCCGGCCACACATGCAACCTCTCTGACTCTTCCTTCCTGCTTCCTCTACTTCTCCCCCGGGCCTCGCACTGATCTGCCTCCTCCTTATCGCTTCCTCCGGGTCCACGTTCCATCTACCCAGCGTGTCCAGTCTCTCACCTCAGCTGATGTCTCCCGCATCGTTCTGGAACCCTGCGGTGCCGGCTACACCTCTTCCGATCCACGTTGCCCTTCCTTGGGGAGCTGCTGCACTTCTTCTCTTCATGAATGCCCCAGGCCCCGTGCAGTACAAAGTACGGCACGATGGAGGGCCTGGGGGGTTAGGCGCAGGGTGGGGGAAACAGAACGGCGCTAAATACAAGGGGAGGGGCAGCCAAGCGGCGCCCCCACCCTCAGCGTTGCTAGGGAAACCCCACACGATGGGGGAAAGGTGTGAGGAAAGCAACAGGGGGGCAGGAGGAAGTCCGGCCCCCCCAGAGGGACAACAAAGGGCCAGGGGGGTATAAGTACCCCAAGGAAATGCAGGATAGGCACAACCAGGCAAGGAGCTCACCTCACTCGGGTAAGCTCCCAGGGCCTGGAAAAGGGGGAGAAGGAAACTTTTGCCTCTGCTGGCTTTTCTGTTCTTTCTATCTCCCCCACTGCAGCTCTTTCTTACCGTGAAGAAAATTGCCAGTGGTCGCATCGAGAGCCGGAGGTCTGCGGGTGGTGGAAGGTTACGAGGAGGAATGCCAGCGGTAGAGGAAGCCGGCGGGGGCAGCCAACGTGCTGTGAGGAGCGCGGAAGCAGCGGGCGCGCATGGTGGAAGATCCGGCAGCAGCGGGAGTAACGAAGCAGGACAGGCGTGCAGGGGAAGCCGTTTCAGCGTACTGCAAGGAGACAGCACTGCCCGTACAGAAGCAGGAAGGCGGGGCCACCCGCATCGAGCACGGGGAATCGGATACATTTACCTGGGAATCGCTGGAGGCCAGTACGAAGGGGCGCGCGGCGGCAAACGATAAGAAAAGAGCGCGAAGCAAAGGGGCGTGGCAGGACGATCACACGTGAACGAAAGTAAACAAAAGGAGCGGACGCGCGGGGAAGTTAAAGGGACAGCGCAGAATTAACGCATTGAGTGCCACAATCAAGGTGAGAAGGCCCGGCTAGGGAACTCATCGTGCACGTAGGCGCCTCTCAAAAGCCCGCGAAGCGAAGCGAAGGAGCGGTTATGAGGGGGCGTGGCCCCGGCGGGGTACACAGAAGTGAAACAAGGAAAAACAACTCTTAAAAGAACAGGCACAAGTAACGTGTGGTGGGCTGGAAGAAAAAGGAAAGGCCCAGAGGCAGGGCACAATTAACGCTTCATGTGCCACAAGCACGGGAAGCAACAGCAAAAGCACGATGCAGACCAGTGGGGCCACACATTGGCACAGGCTGCAAGGAGAGGCAAGAAAAGCAAACATTCGAAGGAGGTATCGGAGGAGTTAGTTTTGCCAATCAGTTCCCCACACAATAGTCAAAGAAGAGGGGGCAAGTTTCATGAGATGGCAGAAGAAAGGACAAGAGCCTGTGAGATAGCTCAGGCGAATGTTATACTGACTACATATCCCTAGGGCGCAGGTTCAAGGCACAGGTAGGGGTGAATATTAAAAAAAAATAAAAAAATCTGAGGCAATTCACACAGGATGACAGAAGAAAGGGCAGGAAGAGAACAGGATTTCAGCGAATGGGCCAAGAAAATTGAGATAGAGCATGGAGCACAATGGGTGCTTGATGTAATGAATAAGGATGAAAAGGCAAGGGCAATGTCGCCTTTGCTGCTAGAGGAGTCCAGCAGCAACGAAGAGGAAGATGGAATACCACAAGGCCAGAGTAGGTTGAGAGAAGACCCAAGAGGGGCACAGGAGCAGCCGGAGGCGCCGTTGAGGAGGCAAAGGAAAGGGATAACAGAGTTGGGGAAAAAATGGTAAAAAGGTTAAAGGCATGCAGCACGGCTCAGGGTAAGTCGCCCAGAACCTGTGAAGGGAAGGTTAAGAAGCACAAGAGGCACAAGGAAAAGCAAGGGGTAACGTCTTCAGAGACGGAAAGTAGTGAAGGTAAAGAGGGGGCCATTTAAAGGCATGAGTGAATAGGAAGGGAGTAGTGAGCAATAACGAACAGAAAAGGGCAAGGGTAGGAAGTGCAGGCGATGGGCAGGGGGGCCTGGACTAGTGGGCAACGGGGTTCCCATACGACAGGGGGTGGCACAAGGAAGTACGCCAGGGTCTATTCACCAGGGAACGACCACCATCTTACCGGTGACACCGGGAGGGGTCACCACTGTAGCAATACAAGGGGCAGAAGCAGTAATGGCGAAATATGGCAGGCCCTCAGTCGGTAAAGACGCCCAAGGCCGGTCCATGAAGGCGCAAGCATGGTATATTGATGAGAAAGTGAAGGAGAAAACATGGAGAAAAGAATGCATCGATATTTTTTCATTAATGAGTTGTCAAAAGAGAGGTCAAAACGTATCAGTAGAGGACATGAAGGAGGATGAGAAGGGATTATTAAAAGGGCACCAGTAGCTAGGTCTTTTTTATAATGGGTTGGCGGCTTTCCAAAGATTGTCCATTGTTATATTGCAGAAATACCCAGAAGACGGGGTGTCATTTGTAACATACCAACAGAGAGTCTTAAAGGTCTACAAAGCATTTGGGGGGGGAAGAATGGATAGAATATGACCACGAATTTAGGACAGAAATGGTTTGCTTCCCAGATATAGGGTAGGATGAAGAAAAATTCAACCTGTACATATTCAATGTTTTAAAATGGGGCACCAGGTGGCAGAGTGCGGGAAGATATCATAGAAGGTAATATTGGCAAAACGATTACGGAAGTGATTAATAATAGAATAGCAGTAGAGACGAGAACAAGTATGGCAAAGCAAGGGATCAGGTGGTGAGAGCAGGCAGTACAGTTCACAGAGTAGTTGGCAGAACAACATACTACCAACAGCCCAAGGGAGTGTTAGGGGAAATAATGAGTCAACAAGGACGGTGGCAGCGCAATGTCGAAATTTCAAGAATGGGATACCAGGCGACTGGGGAAAGGAATGCAAACCCAGCCACGGATGCGAGAATTGTAGGGGAGATCGTAGTACTGCAAAGTGCACCAGGCCAACGACGCCACCCACAGGGGGAATGAAAAACGGAGCTAGGAGAGGAGATGAGTAGGGGGCCAAGGAGCTGGTGGGCAGGAAAATCAGGTAAGAGGTAGAACTGGGGAGAACAGGGGGCACCTACAAATCCCAGCCGTTGAACGAATCGACATGTTCAAACGGGTTTAACGGATTAAAAGATAAAGGAGACCACAGGGTCCACGGGTCAGGAGGGCAACAGGCATAATGGGAAAATAATGATAGAAGCAAAGACAGGTACAACATCAGGACACGATAATAACGACAAGGAATCATTTAAGGTCAGGGGAACAGAACCTGTGGGGCAGTCAATAGGGGACACAGAGAGGACGGCAGAGTAGCAAAGTAACAGACCACCAACGGTGCAAAAGGGGTGGCAGGAGAGATAGCGGGAAAGCATAGCTGGGAGCATGGAGCATAAGAAGAAGGGCAGGAAAGGGGAAATGCCAAAGTGTCCATTAAGCTTACACGAATAAGCATCGGGAAAAGGAGAATATGGCCGCGTAGATGGCAGGAAAATAACGCCCACACCGGGAAAGGCATGGGTTCCACGAATAAAGCTCCGGAAATAATGAAAAGGTTAGCCATAAGGCTGACTGGGAAAGGAAAAAATGGCCACGTGTATGGCCCATACCGGGAAAGGCATGGGTTCCAAGAATAAGCACCGAAAATAATGAAAAGGTTAGCCACAAGGTTGACTGGAAAAAGAAAAGATGGCCACATGTATGGCAGGAAAATAAAGCCCATACTGGGAAAGGCATGGGTCCCCCGAAGAAACATCAGAAATAATGAAAAGGTTAGCCACAGGGCCGACTGGAAAAGGAAAATATGGCCACGGCTTTGGCAGGAAAATAACGCCCATACCGGGAAAGGCATGGGTTCCACGAATAAGCACAGGAAATAAGGAAAGGGTTAGCCATAGGATTGGCTGGAAAAGGTAAATATGGCCAAGTGTATGGCAGGAAATTAACGCCCACACCCGAAAAGGCATGGGTGCCACGGGAGGAGAAGCGAAAATAGCGACAAAGAGGCCAGAGAAATAGGTAAAACCAAAGGAACCAGGGCGAGTCAAAGAGAATCGGGACAGGAACGTACAAAACGGGTAAGCAGTACAAAAAGCATGTGAATAAGGTGATAGCAGAAACAGGACAAGACGTAGGTGAAATTACAATTGCCAACTGGTGCGATTTCTGTTGAAAAAGCATTTGCCCAGGGTAAAAGGAAAAGATGGGCAGCAGCACATTTGTCTGCGGTAGCATATACCATAAAGGTGCCCGGGGTGACGGACCCAACAAATAGCACACGGATAAAAAATGCAATGAAGGGTTGGGCGAGATTGCAAAAGCAGGGTGGGATGCAGCGGAGTTTGGGACCCACCCGTTCTGAACAGGGGCAGCCACTTCAGCATGGGCAGGAGGCCTGGGAGCGAAAGGCGCAAAGAAGGTTGGGGGGGTTGAGGTAATCCACCTTGGGGGTAGTGACCTGGCCAAAACAAATAGGGGCGAATTGATGCGCAACATGTAGGAGTCATCAAGGGCTATAGCTCATTGCTGGTGGGAAACCGAAATTTCTGCGATATTTAAACGCAGAGTCTGGTACGGGGCGCGCAGGATGCATGCCATTGAAACTACAAGGAAAAAGCTAAACAAGGCAGTGGAAAGTTATTGTAGGAGTACAGGGCCCCAGTTTATAAAGCATGGCTTATCACAGAACATTCCGGAGAGGCCCCACCAAGACGGCATACACCTATCCAGCAAAGGGATGGGACAATTTTCAGATAATACTTTTAGAGCCTTAGCAGCGCGAGGATGCAGTTAGGAGCGCGTTTTTGGGGGGACCTGAGCGGCCGAGGCGGCACCCACTCAGGTGTGGCGGCACGTGTCCAGGAACGGATGCCCCAGGGTAACTAAGACGAGCCGAGGAGAAGGCTGGGCATCTACAACCCCTGGACACGAAGTGCCCAAAAAGCGAGTTGGTGTTATTCTGTGTTTGTTATGATTATTATTTGGTGTTATTTTCTGTAGAAAATAAATAAGCCTACGGCCTATAATTTTTCCACAAACAAAAACCTGTCTGTACTATTCTTTCGGGGGAATAGGGTAATAGGAATAAGAGCAACAGGGTGCCCACACTACTCAGCCTATGCCCCAGGCCCCGTGCAGTACAAAGTACGGCACAATGGAGGGCCTGGGGGGTTAGGCGCAGGGTGGGGGAAACAGAACGGCGCGAAATACAAGGGGAGGGGCAGCCAAGCGGCGCCCCCACCCTCAGCGCTGCTAGGGAAACCCCACACGATGGGGGAAAGGTGTGAGGAAAGCAACAGGGGGGCAGGAGGAAGTCCGGCCCCCCCAGAGGGACAACAAAGGGCCAGGGGGGTATAAGTACCCCAAGGAAATGCAGGATAGGCACAACCAGGCAAGGAGCTCACCTCACTCGGGTAAGCTCCCAGGGCCTGGAAAAGGGGGAGAGGAAACGTTTTGCCACCCAACCCACCCAGCAGAAAAAAGGCAAGGAAAGGGGACAGAACAAGGAACAGGAACGCTGAGTACTTTCTTCGGTACACGGTAGAAGAAAGTCGTAGGCGGCGGCACCTGTCCAGGAACGGATGCCCCAGGGTAACTAAGACGAGCCGAGGAGAAGGCTGGGCATCTACAACCCCTGGACACGAAGTGCCCAAAAAGCGAGTTGGTGTTATTCTGTGTTTGTTATGATTATTATTTGGTGTTATTTTCTGTAGAAAATAAATAAGCCTACGGCCTATAATTTTTCCACAAACAAAAACCTGTCTGTACTATTCTTTCGGGGGAATAGGGTAATAGGAATAAGAGCGACGGGGTGCCCACACTACTCAGCCTATGCTGGTTGGCTCTCTGCAGGGTCCGGCCTCCCTCTGAGTGTTCAGCGATTGGCGATCGTATTACTGGTGCGGGCCTTTCCAAACAGCTGGGGCCGCACTGCGCCTGTGTCACACACCTTCCGCCCTCCAGGTACTCTACACTCCTCTGCCCCGGGTGTCTCGGATGGCACAGTGGTACCCTCTTTTCTCTACACCTCGCTCTCCAGGATTAGTCTTCCTGAGGCTTCTGCTCCTCCCTTGCGTGGTTCCTTCTGTCGGATCCGCACCGTCTGTGCTTCCGACTTACTGGGCGCCTCCCACGCGACTTTCTCCTGACTTTGGATCCTTGTGTCTGCAGACACTGCTTCCTGTGATACTTTTCGTCCGAGGAGGTGACCCCGCCTCGGTCTTCCGTCCACAGCCTTTTTGAGCCAAACCTTGCCTGGGGAGGGGGGGTTTTAGGCTAACAATTCTATTTTAGAGCGGTGGGGATTCGGAGCACGATAGATCAGCATCTCCTAACCCCAGCAGCCATCTTGGAAGTCGTCCTGTCCTTTTTTCTTCATACCTCCAGGATGTCTGTTGGGAGGTCGTCCCAGGAAAGGGGATGCGACTACCCTCAGTGGGCGGAGCACACCTGCAGACGCACCCACATGGGTCCCTACCTTGCGGCAATCAGCCACCTTGCGCCTCAACTGCCAGCCCTTCTCTCTTGTGGCTGCCAGCCTCTGAGCACTGCAGGTCTTGTTTCCTGGCCTATAAACTGATTTTGATTTTCCTTGATTCCTTTGTGCCCGCTCCCAGAGGAGGCCTCCAGAAATCGTCAGAGGCTGGATCCAGTCTCCCAGTTGGTGTCCGCATTGTCTCCTTTATCCCAATTCAGAGTGTAGGCGACTCATCTACCGCTAAGAAGCAGCTATCATGAAACAACCACACCAGCTGCTGCACACAGATCCTGTGTGCCCAGGCACCATACGACACTCGCTCTCTCTACTGTCTTGAACTGCGGTTCCCGAGGGCGTTCAACCTACCAGCGCTTTGAGGTCATACCAATGATACATAAGGTGCTATATAAATGCCAAGTAACATAACATAACATGTTTGGGTGAAATCTTTCCACCTCTGGAATTAATTCAGGAAATCAAGATTATCATGACTGACTACTTCAACCTTTTTCTGTTACCAAGTTCTGGGCTATTGATGCTCAGTAGTTCTAGGGGAGCAGTGCAATGCCCAACTCCACATGCTCTCTTGGGGGAGGGTGTCAGATTTCACCCTAGACTTAGACCAGCCTCTTCCTCATTAAGCTCTCTCTTCTTATGTATGTGTATCCCCAGGGTCGGCAATAGCAACTCTTTAGTTATGGCTAAGTTCCACATATCAAGAGCACTTTTTGGGTGGCTTACAATTTTGGCACTGTTTCATAACTTTGGCATTGTTTGACGAATCTGAAATAAACATATTGCCCGAACTCTGAATTTTTTGGGAAAGTTTCATCTGGGGGTAAATATATAAGGGGGATTTCCAAAACATTTTCCAATTCGTTCTGTATAGACATATTTTCGATGTACCTGCAGCCCGAACTGCTGGTCGGTTTTGCTTTAATCTTTTGGGAGGATTGGCTGTCTGGTCCCGAAAGCATACCTTTGCAAATATAGTGCAATTCCAGTCATTGGTTTCTATCAAAAATGGTCCACAGTGTACAGGTTCATAAATCTTTTGCAACAAGTGGATTGGTTAGTGTTGGGTAAGAATTGGTGCAGTCACATTGGGTGAGACTACCTAAGACGTATCTGCTTGGTATTAAGTAACCCACCTTTTGGTATAGGTCTGTACTACACAAGTTGGTAGTGTGACTGAGCAGCCAGGCCTATCTCAAGAGGGGTAAATGTGAGCTGTAGAGCTGTACAGATGAAATCAATCAATACAAGTAACCAAGTAAAACTTATATTCTCAAGGTTTCAGTTATAAATATTTATTTATTTACACTTCAGTTTTAGTTAAGCATTTGTTAATTAAGTGCCAAGCTATTATGCAAGTCTATGCAAAAAGGACGAGCATACTCGTCCTTAGCACTTGAGGGGTTAAAAAGGCAATTGTTTGTAACAGTCAAGCACATTTTGGAATCACTTTACAAAGTTGGTGAATACTCTTCAGTCATACTAATACATTCCTCCTACACCCTGAACTGACTTCAATAACAACGATAGTATTCCATTTATCTTAAACACCAATATACTTTTTAGACTCTTGGTTTCAGAGAGAGGAAGGGTTAGGAAAATAGAAAGGTTAGAACATACTTTCTTATAATGTGATGACAATTTGAATCCTCTAATGAAATCTAGCTAAGCCTTTCCCAGCAGTAGAAGTGTTCAACAAATTACAACCTATGAGGGAACAAGCAATGCCAAAGTCAATAGAATCAGAAGGGTGTTGTTAAGGAGCCAGGGCAGCCAAAGTTAAATGGAAACAGTCTATAGTTCTGGTGCACTTCTTCTTGGATAAAGTCTTTCACACAGTCAGATCGTTCAAAAAAATCACTGAAGGAACACAAGCTGTTAGGCCTGTGCACTTCCGAAGTGAGAAAGCACGACTTATGGTGATAAGGTAAGTACCCCAAGCCCCCAGAGGACCTCTGGGTAGTACAAAGTGCTCCAGCTGGATTCCCCCTTGCCACAGCCAAGCAGACCCTTGTTCCTGGGCCTCAGCTGTGGGGACAAGAGGGAGGACAACTGGCAGGCCTCTGCTACAGTACTCGGGAGAGGCTTTGTCAGATACGGATTTTCTTCAAATCAGCGGCTCTTTGTGGGTTCAGCACCTCGCAAACAGCACTGATGCAGAACGAATATATCCCTGGATGGACTTTCCTTGCTCCCTCGGTCCTGGACTCTGGTGAGGGAACTCTGGATTGGGATTTCCTGCTTCTGGAGTGCCCTTAGAAGGCTCCTGGAGCTTTTGGCTGGATCCATTCCATGGAAGACATTGCACTTGATAATGGACACTCAACTCCTGGCATTGGGCTTCTGCAGCACTGGAGAGGCACAGCAAGTCGGGGCTTACGCCAAAGTGGAGATTGCCTCTGGGGTAGTTGGTCCCACCAGCCCAAGGAGAGAAATCCTTCCATCCGGAGGTTCTCTTTCCATTTGAAAAAGGTCAGCATAGCAGCATGGCTTCACCAGGCACTTTGAGATCCAGGAGGTTGCAACAGGCTTGTCTTCACGGTTTCTTCTTCAGATGTTTCTTCCAGTGGCCGACTCTGCCTGTAGTCCCAAGAACCTTGCCTTTTATGCTTGTTTTCATTAATTCACAGCCCTAGCCTGTCAATCACCCAGCAGGCTGGTTTTGTGCAGGCACACCTAGAGACAAAGGACAGGGGAGTTTTGGGTCCCTCCCTCACTTCCTGTTCTTCCAGACACACTGAAGCCAGAGGCGGCCTTCAGGTTTGAAGCTGCCAAAGGTAAAACACACAAAGGGCTCATAACGGTCTCAACCTACAGAGTCAAAGCCAGGAACGACCTTACAAACGGAAAATGATGAAAAAAGAAGACAGGGGCCTTTTTGACAAAATGGTCACCCACGGGCTGATGTACTGGAGCTTACGGTTCAGCCTGCGGTAAAAATGCACACTGGTAGTAAAACGTATACCACTACAACCAGCCATTTAAAGTAGTAAGGATAACAACAAATGTTACATGAGAAAGTAGGATAAGGGGCTAGTAGGTAACCTTGCAGCACTCCACGTAAAATGGTGTGTGCTGGACCCACAAAGAGCGTGCTGTGTCTCGCTATACAAAAAGCAGGTGCCTATGGAGTTTGTCAGGCTCCAAAAACAGCGAAAACATAAAATCGTAGTCAGGGAAAAATACAGGAGGGAGTGAGAAAAAGGTCCCACTTAAAATTAAAAAGTTCTAAATCCATCAAAAGAGCTGAAGATCTCTAAGGTGGGAGGAAATTAGTACAGAAATGAGAATTCTCCCAAACACTCTTCCCCACAGACTAAACAACAGGAGGATTTAATCCACTCCTGGATGAATCTCTTATTCCAGTCGGTCAAACTTTCTGGAGAGACCATCAGCATTTTGGTGATTACACCCTGACCTATGTTCTACAGTGAAATCAAACCATTGGAGGCTGACTGACCATCTCAACAATTTATGATTTTCCCCCTTCATTTTGTCGCGGTTTATTACGCGATCACACCCAATTCAGGAAGTTCCTTTCCCCCACAATGAATGTGGCGCTCAATAAAGCACTTTTAATTTGTATTAAGGTTCACTGTGGTAAGGCCTCCAACCCGTCCCGCACCCATCCCCAACAAGTACCCAGTGCAACAATGGACTAGGAACCAGGCCAGTGTGCATTTCAAATATATATGTATTTATTAATGTATTTCAACCAAATTTCACAAATAGATTAACATCAGCCACCAATGCTGGGGCAACACAAAAACAAAAATGACCTCCGTAAAACACCAACACCTAGATATGCAGTCACAATACTTTCTTTTTAAATCTCTGACCAATACAGGAAAAGAACAATTCAAGAGTAAGACACACAGTGATTTCTGATTTAAAACACCATGTTATGATACCTTTCCTCCCAGCACCTCACCCTCCAAACATCAATTAGACTTGACTCCTCTGAATGGAAGGCAGTGGCAGAGAGAGGGAATACAATGGGAAAATCGGATTTGGGGTTTGAATCACAGAGACAATATGGGGGACAGAAAAGCAATGGGAAATTCGTTTTGCCGCACTTACAAAGAACAGGCAGGGCTTTGTGGTTTTGATTAGAACACAGTGGGAAAATCGGATTTGGGATGTTAAGCACAGCTGCAATGTGAAAAGAAAAGAAAAACAATGGGAAATTTGTTTTGTTACACCTAACAAAATCAGGCAGGGCGTTGGGGTTTTGGTCAGAGTACAATTGATACAAAGGGGCAATTTCGTTTTGCACCTTGCATGAGAACACCATGTTCACACTTTGAAAGTCTTGGGAGCATTTCTCTTAGCATATTGTCAATTTGGAGGGAAAAACAAAAATGACACTCTTTTTTTAATTTACATGCAATGCTCTGTTTCGCTTGAGCTGCTCAGAGGACAATTCTGGCATCCCATTGAAGATACTGGGCACTGTGGTTTCTTTATATGTCAGTGCAGTTCTCCATGGATTTGTCAGCCACATGTCTTTCTTTTCCTTCCTGAAATGCATTGCGCACATCTTCGCACTTGTAATCTAGGCCCACTTTCTTTCCTTGGTGATTTTAGGTTCAATAGGCCTCAGAGGCCTCATGTCTGACATTTCGTTTCTGTGCAGGCCTTCGATTTCGGTGAGGATTTATAAATAACTCTGGCCTTTTTATTTCTAGCCTCAAGGGCTATATTTCACCCCACAAATTCCCCCCTCCTGGATCTTTTATTAATGAGACAGAAAGAAGAGCAAGGAGAGAGTGGGGTTTTCAGTTTTCTTGAGCACAGTAATGCAAGTCAGCCAAACCTTGCGCTAGGGTCCTCTTCTTGTTTTGGCCATATCTGACCTCCAGGACAAGGAAAGCTTTGCATGGACAGAATCCAGGAAGTAATTCTGGAATTACTCATGTTCCCTGTTTGGATTTGGTCACTTTGGAGATATTGCAAGGGCTGATGAGGAGTCTCAACAATAATGTGCTCCCCCTGGATGAACGAATAGTAATTCTTCAATGGCCACACAATTGCCAGGAGTGCCTTTTCGCAATCGTTGAATTTTTCCTCCATAAAGGAGAAAGTCTTGTTCGCGTACGAGATTACTTTGTTGTCCATGTTGTGCTTTTGGTATAATACCGCTGTTAAGCAAGTATTTGAGAACCCCGTCACCAAGAAGACTCTTTGTTTTTTATGGGATAAGCCAAACAAGGCGCTTGGGAAAGGTTTCTCTTTAGCTGTTTTACTGCCTCAGATTGTTCTGGACCCCACTCCCTCTTGACTCCAGCGATTAATAAATGGAACAAGAGTCGTGTGACCTCTGCGTAGTGCTCTATGAACTTTCTACTATAATTAGTGAGTCCAAGAGGGCTTCGTAGTTCTCTGAGAGTAGTAGGGTCTTTCATTTTCAAGAATGCTTCTACCTTATTCACCTGGGGATAGAGACCCTCGGGGGTGATTTCATGCCCTAAGAAGTTCACGTGGGTCTTACACCACTGTGTCTTTTGAAAGGACAGTTTTGCTCCGGCTTTCTGCAACTGGGTCAGAACATAGCGTATTTCAGCTATATCCTCTGCATAGGCTACATTTCCCCTTTCGCCCATGTCGGGCATGGCCTTATGTAGGAAGATGTTACATTTGTTGCAAGAGTTTATGCATCTAAAGGGGGTTTGGGTCCACGTGTATGGCTGCCCCCCGAAGGTAAAGGCAAGCTTGTACTGGTCCTCCCTACTCACAGGTACTATCCAGAACCTGTTGGTCAGGTCAATGGCGGTATACACCTTGGACCCTTGGATCTGGGCCAGTCCCTGATCGACATAGGGTAGGGGCCATCTTGATATGTGGATCCATTTATTTAACTCCCTAAGGTCTGTACAAAATCTCCATTGGCCATTGGGTTTGAGGATCCCCAGTACCGGGTTATTAAAGGTACTGTGGACTGGACGAATTATCCCACGGGATTCTAAATTTTTAATAATTTCTGTGAGTGACTCCATAGACGCGAGAGGCAACCGGTATTGTTTTACAAATACGGGAGCATTCTCAGGGACAGTTGGTATAGAGGTTGAATGAATCTCTGTGCACCCACAGTCGTACGAATACACTGCAAAGATATCCTGAAAATCTAAAAACACCTGTTTCAGCTTCTACTTTTGCTTCTTGGTCTCACAGGCGTCAGCAAGATTGATTTGATCATCAACCATCTGCTTAAAGCCTGGAAAGACCTCAGGTTTGGCAATTGCGGCGGTATCCTCCAGTTGGGTGGAGAGATCTCTTGTTATGGTGTTGGCCTGGACATGAGGTTTAAAGGATTGGAGGTAGTCACTGTTGGCTTGAAATACCACCTCGTCCTTCCAGATGTCACAGGTTACCTCTTCCCCACCATAAGGGCAGGAGGAGTACACCAAGAAATTGCCCCCTTGCTGGGTGAAAATCGTTTCTGGAGGGATATCATCATCAGAATTGTAACAGTAATTTGGAATTGATCCCATGATGTCATTACCTAACTCAATAGAATAATGTTGAGCATCAACCGCCATTCCAATAAAGGAGTCTGCGCCCAGAGTGATACTTTGAGGGTTGCTGTTATCCACCAATACTCGAATGGTGTCATGTTCTAGGTCAACTAGTGGTGTCGGATGTAGATATAAACCTTGCTGTTGGAGGTGATAATTCAACTTTATATAAGCGTCCTTGTTTTTCGAGGTTCTGTCCTCGCTTAATTTTTAGGGGAAGTGTGAATTGTTGTACCTGTCCTGGGATGGTGACCCCTTCTCCAATCTGAACTTCAACCGCATACGGCAGCAATTGAGCTGACCAAAATGCTTTCTCAGTGTTGTCAAAGCGCATGGGGTTAACCCCCAGTCGGGACCATGCTTTGTCATTAATTAGGTCCAAATTAATTGCGAATCGATTGAGAATGTCACTGCCTAAGTAAAAGGCGGAGGGGACATCTCTCACAACCCAACAATTATGTTCTATGATTTTGTCTCCATGGAACTCTTTAGCATGCACATGCTAGGGAGGAGATGTTTGGAATTTAGAGTTTCCAGGCCCATTTCACACTTATCAATCAACTTAAAAGTGGGAATGGTCTGATCTTTTGGCGGGTTTCCTGAATAATGCTTCGCTTATGAAGCTTCTTCCGTTATTCAGGCATACTATGGTGAGAACAGCTCCCCCACTGATTTACCTGAATGGGGAAGAACAGCTGTTCACCCTTTCTCTGGATGTCGGTCAGGCTTTTAGCTGGTATTTCATCACCTTTTATCATGGGATTTGTGTTTTCTTCTAATTGTGTATTGGTATACAATTTCAGGGTATTTCCTTCCAGTGTGGAATGCCACCTAAAACTGGGAGGAAGGTTAATTTTCAAAAATTGAGAAGAGTTCCCATCACCAGTTGGTTCTCCTACCGAGATGACAGTTATGCCTGGGACTTAATTATTCCTAATGGGAAATTCTATTTGGTCAGACCGTTGTTCAATCATGTGGCATGTGCCATTTAAACTCACATAATGTATACTTTGCTTTAATTTGATTGGCCGGTTAGTCGGAGTCCAGAGAACTTTGTTCACGCAGTCAATCAGGGGTGATAACCTCCGAAGGAGGTCATTCCCCAGTAGACAAGGTGTGCCCTCTGGAGTGACGACTATCACCGGGTGTTTCACCCTATGTCACCCAATTTGAATCCCCAGATCCGCAGTCCCTTTGACAGAAATATCATTTCCATCGAAGATTTAGAGTTGCCCAGGAAGAGGTGTGAGGGGAATTTGGTGACTCTCCCCCTTCCTGAATTCATTTGGCCAAAGGCCTTTTTGGACAGGAGGGTGGCTTGGGATCCAGTATCCACCAGCACTGATAATGCACATTGACCCTCTACCTTGACGGAGGCATAAAATCTCCCATCTCTCTCTTCACTGGGACAAATAAAATGTGCATTTTGTGCCAGCTTGGCAGTTAATTATTTTATTTTGAACTCCAACACTGTTTGATCTTGGACATTTCTCTGTGTCGGAGTCCGGGAATCTGTAAAGAACATTTTGCACCCAGATATCTGTGGGGTTGGGAAGTCCCCTTTTTCCCCTTATTCTTTGCTGCCCCCCTTTTCCTGGAGACAGTTACCTGAACCTGGTTGGGGAGAGGATCCCTCAGTGCTTTCAGAGTCATCTGGGTGACATTGTTGGGGTCTAAGTCAGGGTCTTTTGGGACCCATTTTCCTTGGGAGGGATCCCTGCATCCCTGAAAGAGAAGACTTTCTTCCCTGAATAATACTCCAGGGATTCTTCCCCTTCAAACTGGATGGTGTGGACTTTCTCCACAATGTGGGTCTTCTTTTGCCCTTGGTTTCTCCTACTTACCCTCTGTTCCCTAGGTTCCAGCTTTTAGGGGGTAGGAGATTTGTATTCAGGTTCAGAGGCTTCTAGGGGTTTTGTACTGGTGGGAAAGAAAGCTTCCTCTAGGGGTTTGCATCTCCCATGCTCCTGGTACCCCTCCAGTGGAACCTGTGGGTTGTCTGGGTTTTCTTCCCGCCATTGCTCCGAGGCACCAGACCCGGGTGTTGAACTGTTCTGGGCAGCAATTTCTATTTGAGGGCTCTGCTGTGCCCTCAACATGTGACCCAGGTCTTGTGTCAAATTTTGAACCTGGTGTTCCAGTTGAGACATCCTTTCTGGTTGGTATGGGTGCCTACATTCATACCTTTGCAGCTCCCTGAAAGGGTAGCTGTCCCTTCTCCCAGAGTAGCTCAGGTATTGAGAGTTTCCCTGATAACCCTCCATCCTTGGTCTGCCTTCTCCCTGGTTTGGGAATCTGTTGTCCTGATAGCGGGGAGAGAGAGGAGGATTGTTCTGGAAGTTGGGGTTTGAAGGGTATCTGGGAAGAAAACATAGGTTGTGGGGTGGAGTATTTCTTCCCTGCTGAGGGAAGTTCTGAGAGAAGATTGGAGGGAGGTTTTCTGAGGCAGTACTTACCTGATTGGATCCCCCCCTTGTGACGGGGGAGTCCGTAAATACTGCACGATGGGTCTGTTGCTCTTGTACCTAGGGCTGATATAGGTGGCAGGTCAGGTGGAGAGTTGGTTGGATAACCTGCCTGGCTACCACCCAATTGTGTTGGATCAGAGGGTCGCCTCTGCCTCTCATTTTGCGTTTTAGTGGGAGGAGTATTTCTAGCCCCTTCCCATTTCCAAGTCCAAAATGGGGGTCTTTTTCACCTCTGCCACCTTTGCAGCAGCGGTGTGCTAGATGGTTTGGGGCTTTTGGGGTCATTTTTGTTCCCAGATGGCTTTTGTACTTCCTAAATCCAGGTGGCCTGTTCTATCACCCAATCCAGGGTCCTACGCTCATGGAAGTCCCTTACTAGTTGGGTCATGATGTATTTTGGGAGTGCATGGAAATTAGTATTAATGAACTCCCGGCTATTTGTGTTCACCCGCCTAGAGGTCTGGGCAGATGCCCGCTTCAGCTCTTGCATAACTCCCTAGGGGCTTGGTCTTCTCTACACAGCAGGTTGTAGGCCGCATTGCGGGCCTCCTGAGGGTTCCTGTGCACAGAGAAATGCTTTAAGATAGCCACCTTATAGGTGTGCCATCTTTGGTGATCTTGATCCTCCAGCCCTGCAAAGAAGCTGGTGTATTCCGGGGAGAATGTCCACATGACGAACTCCATGGAATTATGATAATTTTTTATGCCAAATGATATCATCATACAGTCATATAGTTCTAGATGCTCCCATACTGAGTATTTGGCATTCATGTGATATGGTGTCATAAAGCTCTTGATGGCTTTTATTTGCCGAATTGGGTATTTTACAAGACCTCTCTTTTGTTTGACAGCCTTCCTTTTCCGCTGCACCTGAGTCCACTCACCCTCTGACTCAGAACTGCTACTATTGGTGGTCCACTCCCTGTCCTCTAGGCGCTCCCTACCTCTATGAGACTGGGAATCCCACCCAGGATGACAGGGGCTGGTCTCTTCTCCCCTGTGGTGCTGTGGGCACTCTGGGCCACTTCCCTTGGGCACCCCTTTTCGCACAGAGAGTACTCATCTTCGGCATCCCTTCTTCTGGGTATGGTGGAGAATTCCCCCAACCTCCCTGAATGTGTGATGGTTTTTAAAATACTCTTTTGAGGCCTGGACTCTGGTTCTTCTCTGTCTGCAAAGCGGACCAGGTGGTTCCTTTGTAACTTATGTTTCTGCCAGTCTAACTCCCTGATCTTCTCAACATAGGAGCCCTCCTGGTCAGAAGTACCTTCTAGGGTATTTTTAAATCTGAGTAGGGAGGAATACCCATCAATGTCTGATAGGTATTAGCCTTCTGGTTCAGTTAGACTAGGCCTGGTTGAGTCCAGCTGCCTCATGTTTCCCTCTTCTTGCAAATTGGCAGGCATGAAGTTAGCCGCACCCTCTGTTTAGAATGTAGTGAGTTGGTTTGAGGACCCTGATAAAGAGGTCATGATTCCGTGATCGGAGGGTGCCTTTCCATGCTCTAACTGGTTGGGGTGCCTCAAAGCCTGCTTGTATTTGGCCATCTCCTTTTCCAATCTCCCAGATTTGTTTTTCTCTGCCCCTATCTCTTGGTGATACATAGAGGCCTGAGTTTTGAGCTGCTCTGCTATCAGGGCTTGAGTAGCTTCTATTACTTTGTTTTGTGCCACTACTTGGTCACTGAGTCCCTTGTTCTCCTCACAACGGATGCAAATTCAGGGAGGAAATGCATGCAGTAACTTGTAAGACCCACAAAGGACTATACCTGAGCTGCATTCTCAGGTTGTTGCGCGTCAGTCAATGCTTTGACCTTGCATGGGTATGGTTCAATGCTTCTTGACGAAAACACAATGCCAAAGAACTTCTGGGTGAATTTGTTGAAAGCACATCTCATGTCAATGCAAAGGCGTATGTGGTTATCCGTCCCTTCTTTGGCACTGGGACAATAGGTGACACCCACGCAGTACACCCTTTTGCTGGTTTGATGATATTCACTTTTATTATGGAGTGGAGTTCCGGTTCCACTTGTCCTTGGATATTGAACGGGGGGGGGCCTGTAAGGTACTGGCTTTTCTGTCGGGTCAATATGTAGCTACTTGTACATTTAGTTATACTCCTTTCCCGCCTTCAATTTGTGGACATAAGGACGGTCCAGTAATTGAAGCACATTAGGATACATCCTGCCATGTCATGCCAAATGTTGTCATAGTTTGTTATGTCAGACACACACACAGACAATCTCAATCTTAAATAAAGCATGCTAGCACAACTCAGCTCAGGAAAAGAGCCTTGTCGCCCATTGTATACTTGTCATGCGACGCTTTGGACACTGGCATCTGTGGCCCCGTTTGATTCTCCACCGCACTTCCTGATTCCAACCCGTGTTCCTTTATGTGCATGCATCGGTCTAGTTTCTTTTTCCCATGATGCACGTACTACTATTTAGGCACACTCCTTTTTGACACATGCGCGTTGCAGCTGTGTTTTGCTTTCGCTGCCGTTGTTGCGTTTCGCAAGTGTTTTCTTCCTGGACCCTTCCGGGCTCTTTTCTTACCTTCGGTACTTTCACCGCTCCGTTGCTCTACTCGTCTTTGAGATGCCTTCCCCGGGTGTGGTCCGCTCTCAGTCCACGGGGCTCTTCTGTTCCTCTGTTTCTCTCTCTCTCTCTTTCTCTCTCTCTCTCTCTCTCTCTCTCTCTGTTTTTCTCTTTCCTTAGTGCTCTACGTATTGGTTTGATACTGCCTGCAGGAGTTTTTCTTTCCGCACTCTGCTCCACGATTTCCAGTGCTGCCGGTTCCTTGCCGGAAGTTATCCATCACTGTTGCTTGTGCCTTCACCTTCAACAAGCCTGCAGTACACCATTTCAAGGGTTTTTTCGCCACAATTGGCTTTTTCCCCGTATTGGTCCCTTCCGGCAAGGGGGCCCCAGAGAGGTGCGTCTTAGCAGCCCTCACTGTGGCTTCCTCCCGTACGAGACCCCCGCTACACCACAAAAAAGAAAAGGACTACAGATCCCACAGATCCTTGAACACGGAGGAAGAGGACTCAGGTGAGGAGGTGGAGGAGGGGAATCGGGAGACACAACCTCAACAAGAGAGAGTAGTTGACAGTTTGCAACGCCACCCACCTACGATGGCCACGCCGGAGCAAGTTCAAGAGTTGGTTGCCGCAGTACAAAGCCTCTCACTAGAGATGCAGAACATGAAGGCGGAGAATAATCTATTAAGGCAGATGGTAGCGGCACGAGAACCCCATTCCACTGACTTACCACCGATGGCCTTATCCTCGGGCAAATACGACGTTTCTCCTAAGAAACTAAAAGAATTTCTTGATGCTTGCAGGGTTTACTTTGCTTTCAGAACCCACACCTATGCTTCAGACCATGGTAAGACAGGCTTCCTGATATCCAATATACAGGCAATGCCCTAGCTTGGGCCACACCATTAGTTACTGGTAATGATCCAGTACTGCAGGATTTCAGTGCATTTGTGGAACTGTTAAAGCGTACATTCGATAGCCCAGAACTCTTGTTGGCAGTCGGGGAAGAACTATTAGATGCCCGTCAAGGTCAGGCTGATGTAAGGTCCTACATTTCCTCGTTTAAAAGACTGGCTATGTAAACTGGTTGGTCTGACCAATCTCAGTATATACTCTTCCGTCGGGGCCTTAAGGAAGAACTGAAAGATGAGCTACCGCATTTTCCACATCCTGCTACGCTACCTGAACTGATGACGGCTGCTCTACAAATGGAAGCCAGAATGCAAGAAAGGCGAAATGAAAGACGGAAGTTTCGATCTTCCTACACCGCGCCTCTCTCTCCTCTCCCACCTGCTACCAAACGCACGGAGGAACCCATGCAGATAGGTTCAACCCGAAGATCACTAACTCCTGAAGAAAGAAAGAGAAGGAGAGAACAAGGTTTATGCGCCTATTGTGGTTCCGACAGACACTCAGTGAAAAATTGCACCGAATTACCTAAAAGACTGGCGGAAAATGACAACCCTCTACCCTAGAAGGGACGGGCAATCGAGGGCCATCTTGTAGTCCCTATGTTTCCATGGCAATAGACTCATCCAACGCACCAGAGGACTCCCGTCTAATGGTGGTGACTGTGATGGTCACGATTAATGATTCTGCTATAGAGACCTTAGCATTACTGGATTGTGGTGCCGCCGGAAACTTTGCAGACACCTTATGGGTAGACAAGGTCGGAGCCAAACGCATCGATCGCAGTCCTGGACAAAAAGTAGAAGGGGTGGATGGCAGGCCTTTGGGCTCCGGGCCTATTCTCCAGACCACAGAGCCCCTACCCTCAGCATTCACGAACATTCAGAGGTTATTACCTTTGATATAATTAGAGCAGCTCACTTCCCTCTCATTCTAGGGATCACCTGGCTGCGTCAACACAACCCGAGCATAAACTGGAAGACTAACTCCTTGAAATTCGATTCAAGCTATTGTCATACTGAATGCTTTTCCAAAACACTGTATCAACAGCTTAAGACTGTTCCCAGTCCTCTCTTCACCACTGTCAGTATACATACTCTCACACAAGTGTTAGAGGAGTACACTCTGGTCTTTGCAAACAGCACTCCATCAGACTTGCCACCCCACAGACCGGAAGATTGCGCCATAGATTTGGTACCCAACGCTCTGGTGCCTTTTGGGAGGATGTTCGCGCTCTCTAAAACAGAGAAGGAAGTACTTAGGAAGTATCTTGATGATAACTTATACAATGGCCTCATCAGACCCTCTAAATCCCCTGCTGGCGCACCATTGTTTTTCATACCAAAACGAGATTCCAGAGACCTAAGGCCTTGTATTGATTACCGAGGTCTTAATAAAGTAACAGAGAAGGATAGATACCCCATGCCACTCATCCCTGACATCTTAGAGGCAGTCCAGGGTGCCTCAGTCTTTACCAAGCTGGATCTGCTTAACGCCTACCACCTACTCCGAATACGCTCGGGGGATGAGTGGAAAACTGCCTTCCGTACACCCTTCGGGCTATACGGGTATCATGTGATGCCCTTCGGGCTGGTGAACGCTCCTGCGGTCTTTCAAAGGTTTGTAGACCGTATTTTTTCAGACCTTCTCTTCGTTTCAGTGGTTGTATACTTAGACGACATTCTGGTTTTTTCAAAAAGCATGCCAGAACACCTGATCCATCTGAAGGAAGTGTTAAAGCGACTCAAACAACATCAGCTACTGGTCAAGAAAGAGAAGTGCGTTTTTGGAGTCACAACAGTACCATATTTGGGGTTTGTTCTCTTGCCTCAAGGAGTTCAGATGGACGAAAAGAAGGTGGATGCCATTCTTAAATGGCCTGCTCCCTCTTCTGTCAAAGAGGTACAAAGATTTTTGGGTATGGTGAATTTTTACAGACGTTTTATCCCTGGTTTTTCTGAGATCACCCTGCCCATAACAAACCTTCTAAAGAAGACATCCATGCCGTTCGTGTGGAGCCCACAAGCAGAAGAGGGCTTCCAACAATTAAAGGACAAGTTCTGTAGTGCTCCCATACTACGACAACCGGATCAAGAGAAACGATTCATCCTGGAGACCGATGCCTCAGCATCCGCTCTAGGAGCGGTTTTGCTTCAGGAACACGACAATGAGGAACATCCAGTGGCATATCTGTCAAAGACCCTTACACCGAGTCAACAGAACTACTCGTTTATAGAAAGGGAACTTTTGGCCATGAAAAAGGCATGCGAGGTCTGGAGGCATCTACTACAAGGGGGTAGCCATCCCTTTGAAATTAGGACGGATCACAAAAACCTACAGGTCTTACAAACCATGGACTGTGTCAACGCCAGACAAGCCAGGTGGGCACATTTCTTTTCTCAGTACGACTTCCATATTATGTATATACCAGGGAGCCAGAACACTTTGGCCGATGCACTTTCCAGGAAGACTCATGCTTCCGCTTCTTCTACCGGTCCCCCAGACAGGCTGTTCCCTAGGAACCGTGTTATCGCCACCACCTCAGTATTCCTACAACAAGTCAGGGAGGCCACAGCTACACAAACAGAACCAAGAGGGTTAGCTAAAGCAGGAGGCCTTTTTATTAAGAAGAAAAGGTTATGGATACCATCAAAGAGCCTGCAAGAAAAGGTGCTATCCTGGTGTCACTACCATAGAACAGCTGGTCACAGAGGACAAGCCAGTACCTTGGATCTGGTCAGGAGAGCCTTTTATTGGCCGGGGTTTTCCAAAGATGTGAAATAGTATGTTAAGACCTGCAGCGTATGCAACCAAAGTAAGTACAGCACCAAAAGACCCATAGGCTTGTTACAACAGGATGCCGTTCCAGGCCGTCCATGGAGTCATATCACTACTGACTTTATCGCGGAGTTACCACGTTCCAAAGGTTGTTCATGCATTATGGTCACCATGGATTCCCTCACAAAGATGGCTCACTTCTCGCCGCTTTTAGGCTTGCCCACGGCCGATACCATGGCTGCAGTTTTCATCAGAGACATCTTTAAACTTCATGGTCTTCCCGACAAAATCGTCTCAGACCGCGTAGGCCAATACATATCCAAATTCTGGAAAGCCCTATGCAAAGCCCTTGGCATCGAACGCGCGTTATCGTCTGGGTATCACCCCCAGACAAATGGGCAGACTGAACGCTTAAATGCAACCCTGGAACAGTACCTACAAAGCTATTCAAATTTGGAACAGGACAATTGGGTGGACCTACTACCCACAGCAGAGTTTGCATACAATAACGCCAGTCATTCTGCCAGTGGTATGTCCCCGTTTTACTGTTCGTATGGATTTCACCCCCGTTTCATCATTCCCCTCTTTTCCATTCCATCTTCTCTCCCAGCAGTGGATGAAATGTTGGCTCATCTCAAGGACACCCATAAAAAAGCTAAACTGAACTTGGCAGAGAGTCTCAGAGCATACAAGAGACAAGCAGATAAACATCGACAGGAAGTCCCCGAATGGAGAGTGGGTTCGAAAGTATGGCTTTCTACCAAATACCTACCACGCTGGTCTCATCCATCTAAGCTTTCACCACGCTTCATTGGACCCTATCCCATCACTGCTAAGATCAATCCGGTGGCTTTCCGCCTCAAGTTGCCTCATGCTCTAAAACGTATACATCCGGTTTTTCATGCTTCCCTCCTAAGAAGTGCAGACCAAACTCGCATCTCTAGACCTCTTCGGATTCCATCTTCTCCTGAAGTGCCAGAATACGAGGTGTCACAATTAAGGGATTCCAGATACCATAATGGTCGCCTAGAATATCTGGTACATTGGAAAGGTTTCTCTTCTACAGAAGACTCCTGGGAACCCCTTTCGCATATTCATGCCCCTATCCTCCTTAGGAAATTCCACAGGGCTCACCCGGGCAAACCCGGGGCTTCGAGGGGGCATACTGTCATGCGACGCTTTGGACACTGGCGTCTGTGGCCCCGTTTGATTCTCCACCGCACTTCCTGATTCCAACCCGTATTCCTTTATGTGCATGCAGGGGTCTAGTTTCTTTTTCCCATGATGCACGTACTACTATTTAGGCACACCTCTTTTTGACACATGCGCGTTGCAACCTTTCAGTCAGCTGTGTTTTGCTTTCGCTGCCGTTGTTGCGTTTCGCAAGTGTTTTCTTCCCGGACCCTTCCGGGCTCTTTTCTTACCTTCGGTACTTTCACCGCTCCGTTGCTCTACTCGCCTTTGAGCTGCCTTCCCCGGGTGTGGTCCGCTCTCAGTCAACGGGGCTCTTCTGTTCCTCCGTCTCTCTCTCTCTCTCTCTCTCTCTCTGTTTTTTTTCTTTCCTTAGTGCTCTACGTATTGGTTTGATACTGCCTGCGGGAGTTTTTCTTTCTGCACTCTGGTCCACGATTTCGAGTGCTGCCGGTTCCTTGCCGGAAGTTATCCATCACTGTCGCTTGTGCCTTCACCTTCAACAAGCCTGCAGTACACCACTTCAAGGGTTTTTTTGCCACAATTGGCTTTTTCCCCGTATTGGTCCCTTCCGGGAAGGGGGCCCCAGAGAGGTGCGTCCTAGCAGCCCTCACTGTGGCTTCCTCCCGTACAAGACCCCTGCTACACCTCAAAAAAGAAAAGGACTTACAGATCCCACAGATCCTTGAACACAGAGGAAGAGGGCTCAGGTGAGGAGGTGGAGAAGGGGAATCGGGAGACACAACCTCAACAAGAGAGAGTAGTTGACAATACTTTCAAAAACAGACTCTACAACCCGTCCAACCCTAAGATTACCCTGATGCCTTCTATAAACAGGATGAGTTAACTGCCGACCAGGCTGAGAAGGGGAATCAAGGCTGGATTTTACAGATCATCTCCCACAAGAATTCAGCTTCAGCCCGAGAGGAATCTAAACTCCCAGACCACAATGATCATCCCCATAAAGCTCTTAGCAGGACCCAAGAAATTCCTGGCAGCCTGGTCCAGGGCCTTGCTCCCAGCGAAGCCCCAGATCAGAACCCACCCTCATTAAGGATGGGTCATAGGTTCTTGCAGCTTTTCTGTCCATGGTCCTTCATGGCCGAGGGCATACATAGAAAGTGTGTGCTCTCATTTTGCCTGGGCATCAGTTGAACACATCAAAGACATGCCTTAAAGGTGCCCAAGGTGCCAGACCGTCTCAGCATACAGGCCTTATACTGCCCTATACTGCCCTCCTAGAATGTTGTCTTTAATGTAAAAGTCTCCTTTAAGCAATTGATCCTGCTGTGTGTTTTTTACAACATTACCCCTATTGTAATTTCTTCATACTGCTTTGCAGCACCTATTTTTCCAATTTGCCACATACAAGCGATACACTTGTTCTCTCTTCTCCACCCAAGGCCAGTCTGGTATGACTTAGGGTGGAGGAGATCCTGTGTCAAACTCTCCATTTGTGTCCTCGAGCATTCATTCTACATACAGCCACTCCATGGCTGACATTTCAGTCAGTGGGGGATCGAATTTACCAGAACCAAATATGATTATCTAGTTGGTAGCCCCACAACTCAAAGGAACTCTTGAGCACATGTCAAGGCCATCACGCATCCATAACATAACATGATAGCAGCACAACACTAGTAACTGCCTCTATTACAAAGTCAGTCAGCCAACAAGGGACGCTTATTTTCCTTGCTTTCATTAAGTTAAGTGTTCTTCTCTCCAAAAGACTAAAAACGAAACATTCATCGAACAATCACTATCACTCACCCTAGTGCTTAAAGTGGGATGCAAAATCAATGGGTTGGGGGCAAACAAGGGGGCATGGTGTGAATGGTGGGTGCGGCCTAACTCGTGATGGTCATGGCCTAATTGAGGCACCACCTGATCCAAACCAATGCACGCTGGGACCGACCCTTCAAACATGTACTTTGGTCACTAGGCATGGTCTCAGATGGTATTTTTTGTACCCAGTCTGCATTTTGTAAATTCATTTCTCTGAGGTTCTCACAGTGTATAAAACATTCAAAAAGTGAGCACATCACTTTGTTCTGTAAATAACTTGCCTATAAGAAAGTGGATGGATGACAAATAGCACCAATGTGGATTCCTGGAAATGTGTATAATTGTATCAATAACTTTTATTCGATATGCAACCTTCAAGTATAAAATAATAAAAACATGTAAAGAAATGTCTTCCATTACAATGGTGATACAAATCCCAGAGCAAGTTTCACTTTGATAGAAACAAACAGTTACTGGATCATCAGGGGAATTAGAGCAATCATGAACACAGTTTAGTGACCATCGTCTAGTCCACACCTGTAGCCCTTTTCCTTAATATCCACGCTCTATAAAGATAGCGTGCAATAGCAAAGACGAATTGCTGTTCCAAGGGAAAAGTCCGAAAGTTCATAGGTTCAATGGTCGTGCAGACCCCAGCAGACCACATGATCGGCCTTCGCTAGCATCTTCTCAGGTTGATGGTCATAGGAAAAATGTAAGTTTCACTCTCTGTCCCACACGGGGGGCACTCGCCATTACCCATATTATTCCAGGGTCTTGTAAACAATGCCAATTGCAAGATGCCTATCCTAAGGGCAGACAAACAATGACCTTTCAAAATCTGGCACAATTGAATCTAGGTAAGTTTCAAAACCAAATTTAGTTTTGTAACATAAATAAGCTGTTCCTCGTTTCAATCTTCCTGCCTTCTCTATCAATACTTATTTATTTAGAATATATGACTGTTTCTTTACATGATTGAGTGCCTGACCATCAAAGCATTGGAGTTTCCCCCCTCCAGTGCAATGAGGGTATTATTTACAAGCAAGGCCCATTTAGACTCTTTCCGCCCTCCAGCTACATAAGATGCAACAATGCCTCACAGTATTTTCCCAGGTCATCAGTAAACCATATCCTGATCCAGTATTGAACTGGCCCCCGGGCAACTGTCTCCCGTAACCGAGTTAATCCGAGCTCTAGAAAGATTGGTGCATTGGGCGGACTATGAGGTGAGATAAGCAATTGTTTTAGGAACTTATGTTCTGAGATTTCAAGTGTGCCAATATTCTCACAACACCAGATTTGAGCACCGTAGTTGGATGTGGGAAGTGCCAGTTTTCTGTATAGAGCTAGGGCTGGAGAGATTGCACCACTGCCGTGTTTATTAAAGAACGACTTGCAGGGTGATTCATTGAATAAATGTGCACCGAAAACAGGCACTTGTGCGCGTTTTTGCACACAAGCACCCATTTACGTATTCATGGAACACATTGCGCGTGGCTTACCTGAGATCTGCGACACCACGAACGCCTTGCGCGATTCAGCCAGTGAAGGCGCACTCCATCCAGCGCACACACCTTCACAGGGGCGTAACATGTGGAATGGGGAACAACACACGAAAATGTGGGCTTTACGGGGGAAGCACCGCAGTAAAAGCATCGCAAAGCCCTCACTCGCGATAACAACACGCATTCAAGGAACCGAACAGGGCTCACCGATGCACGGCAAAAGACGTGCAAACCCGGAAACACGTACGCCACATGAAAGCAGGGGTAAGCAACACTGCACACCTAAAACAATGCATAAAAAGCGTGCGCAAACAACAAACGCGCATATACAGCGACGATGAATGTACCATTCCTCGCAGCAGTGATGGTGGGACACAGCAGGACGAGGAGGATAGCCAAGCCCCGCATTTTTTTATCCAGGACCAGCCTTTTTGGGATGCCTGATGACCAGGTCTATGTCAGGTATAGATTTCCACCTCATATCATCATAGACCTGGTCACTGAGTGGGAGGATGACCTCACATCACCCACCCTTTGCTCCCAAGCACTGAGCCCCTTGGAAAAGGTGCTCAATCGACTACATTTTTTGGCCACTGGGTCATTTCAGCGGACAACTGCTATAGTTGGTGGTGTCTTGCAGCCCACGCAGTTGCGCTGCCTGCACCAGGTGTTGGCAATCATGACTGCACGGCTCCTCAGTCCGCAGGCACATATACATGCCCAGAACACCCGCAGAAAGGCAGGCCGTGGTCCAGGACTTTTACGGGATGGCACACTGCCCCAAAGTGCTTGGTGCCATTGATTGCACCCATGTGGCCCTACGTCCACCTAGGGCCACTGAGCACATCTATCGCAACTGGCATTCCATCAACATACAGGTTGTATGTGATGCCAAGGGAATCATTACCTCTGTCTATGCCAACTATCCAGGGTCCACCCATGATAGTTTCATATTCAGAATGTCACTTTAAACTGGGACCTGGAAGCTGGGAGGAATGGCAAAACATGGCTCATTGGTGAGTACAAATGCCTGTGCACATGCATGCATGTCACACACAGACAAATTGACAAACCCAACTAATGACAACCATTATCACCTCCCCAGAGGCCAGTGCCTACCCTCTGAGCACCTACATGATGATGCCAAAACGGAACCCCCCCACACCACCCCAGGAAAGATACAACGCAGCCCATATTGCAACCAGGGCCGTAGTGGAGCGCACATTCAGAGTGCTAAAGTTACGCTTCCGCTCCCTTGACCACTCAGGTGGACAGTTACTATATGCACCACCAGTAGTGTGCAGGATCATTTTGGCAGCATGTGTCCTGCACCATGTTGCAACACAGCGGGGCGCACCGGTAGACATATAGAGCCCCCACATCCCCAACCACATGCACGGCCGCTGCGCATGGGAGGGGAAAGGGCACGTGGCGAGGCTGCCCGTATGCAGCTTGTGGCACAATTTTTTACCTAAAATCCCACTCCTGCGGAGTGCACACAGGCCTGGCACATTTCAGGTGACAATCGATGATGACAAAGGGACAATCAACTGTCACAACCTTACCCCCCTGAGAATGTGTTCTTGGAAGTGCTACATTGTGTGCATCCCTAGCTACTTAAACCAACACAATCCTGTGTGACCAAAAGGCACACATTCAAGATGCAGTAGGTCACTAACCCCATGCAAAACACCACATTCAAATACTGGTATGCCACCTAAACCCTCCCAAAACCCATGTCACCCGGCCGACACACCACGCCATGGAATGTAAAAAGTCACAAATAATTGCACAACACATGAAACAACTGTCGCAAAGTGCACTCTGACAAATGTAAATAGGTCACAAACAAAACACCCAGGAGGAAGGAAGTGCAGGATGCACCTCAAGACCCACATGCGTGGATGTTGAGAATAAAAAAAAAAACTCCATGGGTTCATGGCCTCCACGGCTAGCCTATAGTGGGAGAGCTCTTGCCGCTGTCGGCACCCTCTGGTGTAACATTAAAAGGTGAGCATGGCAAGGGAGGCGGACCACGCATAGCCCTGGTATGCTCCTCAATGGCAGCAAGCATGCGGGCCTGATAGGTGTGATTCTGCATGATTATGGTACGGAGGTCCCCATGCAGCACCTTAGGTTTTGCATGGAGTTCCACCTGCAAGGCCTCACGTGATGCATGGATCTCCTCCCGGGTTGCATGGAGTTCCACCTGCAAGCCTCACGTGATGCACGGATCTCCTCCCAGGTTGCATGCAGTTCAGTAGAGATGTTGTGTGTCAGCTGCCCCATCTGCTGTTCTGCCAGTCTACTGCTAGCCACCTCAAGTGCAGCCAGAGTAGTTCTGAGGGAGGTGTTCTATTCCCTCAGGGCATCCCTCTGGGCCTCTGCCTCTATGGCTGTGCGTAGTGCCCCCATTTCAGCCAGTCGGTCCCTGTTGGCGGCCAACATGTCCAGCCTGTGCGAGCGGCACGTGGAGCACACTGCCTGCTGCTGGAGCTCCATCGGCCTTTCGAGGGGAGAATGGAATTGGCCCCCCTTTCCACACCCTTAGCCATCATCTCACATGATGCCCCCTGTTGCTGTGAAATGGCATACATGGAATTCTCCCACACAGTATTCCCGGGTGGCACACGGCAACCGCGTTGCCGTACACCACACCTGTCGGGCCCAAGGATATCTGGCTCTTGCTGTGCTGGCACTGCCTCTGGCTGCAGGACTGCATTCCTCCCTTGCTGAGCTGGCACAGGAACAGGAGCAAGTAGTGTGGAGCATGACCCTGCATCTGTAACCACCGCAGCCAGACGTACCAACACTGACTGGCCCTGTGAGGGGTGTACCCCCATTGTAGGTGTGTCAGACAGAACAGCATCCACAGCAGAATCACTCCCCTGCGACAGCAATGAGGGTTCAATGTTCGATTTGGCTCCATAGGCATAGGGTTTCTCAGAGGTGTATTCAGAGACACCCCTGGCCAGGATGGTCTGGAGCACCAATGGATTTTCATGTCCCACCACACCATGGCCTCCACTGGTGCCTGGTTGTGGCTCTGAATACGTCACCCCCTCCACCATCTCCTCCTCCTCCACGTCCTCCTCCACTGCATCCAGTGCCTCATCACCTGCAGAAAATCAAGAGAAGACATGAGCACACATGTTAACAGAACAGGCTACACACATAGGTATCACAATGTTGACAGCCAACACATACACCAGCCATGTCACACATGACACAAACGGAGGCACGCAGTGTCAATGAGATGGAAGGGGTGGCAGAAAGAAGGCATGGATGCGTGTGAAATGGCAAAATAAAACATGTACTGCATGGTGCATAGCACCGGAATCACACACAAGCTTGTGACTGGCATATTCCTTCCACAAACATGCCAACACACAGATGGCACATAGCATAGCCATACCCGAACTGTCAACCAGTCCAAGATGGAAGCTCAATACTACTGTCCATGAGCCATGTACAATGCATGTCATTTGACATTTCATTGAAATCACTATGATAAAACACACATGTGTCACAGGCTACTACGCCACTAGGGTGTTGAAATACAGTAAAGGAAGGCACAAGGATTCATCAATGGCAGGTCACTTTGACATCACGCAAGTGAATAGGCATGTGTAAGGGGAGAACAGAGTTCAGAAGTGTGTGGGTGCAGTGCAGTACATGTGTACGGCCTCAACTATCATTGAGAACACAGAGGCAGTATTGTGAATGTTGTGGACTGATGGCAGTGTAATGGCAAGTGCAGTCATTCTGTGTAAAGTATTGGTAGTGGGTTGTAGGGATACAGTGAACCCCACACCCAAGGGCGGGGGATGGATTGGAAGCAGTGCATGGCTCAAAATGGTTGCTCAGAGTACCGTGTTGTAGCAGACAGTGTGGGCAGGTGTCAATTGCATTCTTTCAGTCATCTGTGACTACAGCAGGGGAGAGGAGGACAATAAGCACAACCAATGAGGAAGCGTCAGAAGTGCCCCAGACCTGGAGAAGCAACAACAGCAGTTGCATAGAGGCAGAGGGGTTGTACCAGAGGGAGGATTCCGTTCAACACAGACGAGAACCCCAAACTAATGGCCATGAGGAGCAACTGACCCTGAGTGAGCAGGAAAGGGATGATCAAATACCATGAGAAGGAAGCAAATACTGGAGATGGATTGCTTGCCCAGGACCCATATGGACTAGCTGGGAATGAACACTCATAGCTACTGTGAGCCTGTGCCATCCGCGCAGTCCGAGTGAGATACCCTGCACCAAGGCCAAAGGACATTCCACACAGTCCAGGTCTGGCAGAGTTGCAGAGGGAAGAGTGCATAATCACAGAAATTCGGGTACATGGAGACAGTGAGCTGCTGGGGGATGGAGAGGCAAGGAAGAATGCCTCTGAGGAGGAACAGCTTGAAGGGTGACCTCACAGAGACGCCAGTCATGTGACGATAGAAAGTGAGTGTTGAGTGGAAGATCATCACAGGCTATCGGCGATCATATGTTGGAGCAAGAATAGGGCCAAGAGAGGCTGCACAGAGATTGGCATTGGCATGGAAGGGGGGAGCAGGTTTGGTAATGAGGATTGCCTCAGTGTGCAGGACATGGTTTGCATGCAGTCTGCATGACAACAAGCACGTATCAGTCCAACATCACATGGGTCACACATGGCAGTCATGTCAATGTTGCCTGAACTGGCAGACAATCATAACACATCACCCAAGCAACATACACATGGCCTGGACACACACACATCACCACTCACCGGACATTGTCTCTTAATTTGGCAGCTCTCCCACGCCTTGGACCTGCCCCACTGCAATGAAATCAGTAGCGATCTCCTCATTTGCAGTGAGTTCTTCATCCTCTTGTGGTGTCCCACTGCCTGTCACCAGAGTAGAGGGGAAAATTGCTGCCAGCTTGTCTTTCGCTCGGCGTCGGTCATTCCAATGCTTAACGACATCACCTGCTGTGCGCGTCTCATGTCCCAAGGCACTGATACGGTCCGAGAGGCACTGCCAGTTGGCCCTACGCTGAACAGGCGTATGTGTGCTCCTTGCCCGCACCAGCATGCGCGGCCGTGATCCCTCACGTACTCCACAAGTGTGTCCAGTTCCTCAGTATAGAAACTCCTTTTCCTTGACGTGTGGGACTCCTGAGCCGTGTCTGGGGTCCCAGCCTGTACCACTGGAGGACGCTTCTTCCTCTTGCGAGGTGGTGCGGACCCTGAGTGGCTTGTGCCGCTCTGGTCAGTAGGGGCTGAAGTGCAGGTGGACTGGCCAATTGAATCAGGCAATGACATGACGACCGAAGGTCGGACTGCAGGTATTGGCAGCTGGGTGCTGTTGCCAGGCCCCTGCACCGCACCTGCCTTGGTGACAAGGGCCAGGACCAAACCAGTCCTGGCTGTATGACCCAGAGCAGGGGTGGTGGTAGCTGCACCTGCACTGCTGATCCAGATCCACGTGTCCTGGTGACAGCAACTTGCACCACACATGGCTTGGCCTTCCATACACGGAAATCTGCCATTGAGTCACCCTGTGCCTGTTCCGGGACTACTGCAGTCCGGGCTGGCTGACCCTGAGCCTGGGTGGTGGTAGCCGCAGCTGCCGCTGCATCTTCCACACCCTGGCTGCTCGGGACAACAGATGCCACTGCTTGTTGGGTCTGACAGGTGCTGGGGATATCAGCAGCAGCTGCATCTCCGTGACCCGCTTGGGTGGGGGGCATGGCTATTCCTGCATGGGCCTGGACACCTGGTCCTCGTGGACAACCCTGGCCACGTCGCCCACCTGGTCCACCTTGGCCACGTCACCTACCTTGGCCACCCTGGCCTCCACGCCAACCTTAGCCAGCCTGGTCACCTCGCCCACACTGGGCCACCTCTAGGAGGTCGGCCACCTTTGCCTCCCTTACCACTTGTTGCCCTCCCAGTCATCGCACTGATATACTAGCGCAATGGGAGGTGCAGACAACAATTGTCCTGGGCAATTGGAGTGAGGGCCAGGGTACGTGATGGAAAATGTACCACTGTGATCCAGCAAGGCTGTATGTGACCCCTGGGGTCCCCCAGACATTCAGTGTCCCAATCGTTCTTAAGGTCAGGGGATTATGATCACTTTAGAACCTCTGTACAATTTCAAAGCTGCCAACCCTTGCCCAATCTTTACCAGAAATCAATATATAATCTATTTTAGGGTTACCATTGTTGCCTTTAAAGGTAGATTTCATCCCTGATCCTTCCCCACAATGGTCACTACAGGCCCTTAAATTGTAACGCTCACCTGACTCCCAGGGAGGCGCTGGCCTGGTTCGCGCTGCTGTGACCTCTTCAAAGGTGATGCGCAGGGTTCAGAAGACGGACTGGACCGGGCCCCCAAATCTGGCTTGTCTGGCTCGCAGAAGTATCCTTCTGTAGGCGAAAATAGGGGATTAACTGTCTGCGGGGTAATGCAATCAGCCTCCCACTTTCCCCTCTCACCCTCCTCGAAACCCTTCTGTGATTCCTCGTAGCGTCTAACCTTAGGGTCTGCTCTCCATCCTGCTTCTGATGCAGTGGCGCGTTGGTATCCAGTTACTTCACTGGATTTTCGGATTGGTGAGAACCAAACTTGCTTGGCTTCCAGGTAAGTTTTTTGATAAGAGGTTCCCCTTGTGTCCATGCATTAATGTACTAATGCTAGTGTCTTTTTCCCCATAGGGGCCGGGGTACGGAATGCCGGGGAACAGGCACCGACCCGAGATGAGAGGTAAAATCCTTGTAGAAATCAGGTAAGTCTTTAATGAGCGTTTTTTGGTAATGTCTTTTCATTCGCTCATTAACGCTGATGTCTCTTTTTCCCCTTAGGGGCCGGGGTCCGGAAATGCCAGGATGTAGCGCGGACCCGAAATGAAGAGGGAATGAATCAACAGGTAAGTCTTAACATGGAGAATTAGCTTTCCTTATTCCCTTCCCTCTCTCACCTTTTGTTCTGGTCTTTTTCTCCCTAGGCGCTGGTGCGTGACTGCAAATCCGGATGATCGCTGCTGAACATGGAGGCGCCCTGTAAAGGTGAGTGGAATGCGGCGCTGCAGCGATCGACGCGATGAGCTTTTAAATAAAAGTCTTTCTTTTCAGGATTGCCGGCGAGATGTCTCCGGGATGCGGATTTAGCAGGTAAGGACTTTTCCTTCTTCTGTTCTCTTCTTCTCTTCCTTTGCAGGTGATCCAGGATGCTGGCAGGCGTGGCAGAAGTCAGGATGCAGGAGCAGACACGGTGAGCGTCCAGCTGCTAGATGCAGAACAACGCGAAGCAGGTGTGGCTGTTCGGGTGGGGTTTAAATAGCCTTGGAAAAAGTTCCAGGTATGTATCCTTCCTTCAATCAGATATGTATCCTTCCCCGACCACGCCCGGATGGTAAATTAGTCCCACAGGTAAAGTAGTTCCTTTCAGGCCTCAAGGAGGCCGGGATCCTGCAGCATGGTCTGCATCAGGTAAGTGCACCCAAGCACTTCCATAATGAGCCTGGCGCCTATGGCGCCAGGACTGATGTCTTTTATGAGCCTGGCGCCATAGGCGCCAGGACACTGTCCAAAGGGCCCCTATATGGGGTTGCTGGGTCCTTCCTTGGGGACTGGATGTCCGCTTTCGGGGACACAGGGCTTGAACCGGCTCCCCGGGAGCGGGCATCATGACAGCACTCCCCCCCCAAGGCCCCTCCCAAGGTTGTTCCCTCCGGGGGTTTTGGTTTGTCTGGGAAGAGTCGGTGGAATTTCCTGACTAATCGAGGTGCATGCACATGGTCGCTGGGTTCCCACGACCTCTCCTGAGGTCCGTACCCCTTCCAATCAATTAGGTAGAACAGTTTTGACCTAAACATTTTTGAGTCTAAAATGTTCTTCACTTCGAATTCAGGCTCCCCATCTATTAGAATAGGTTCTGGAGGTTTGAGTAGTCGGGTTCCGGGTACCACTGGTTTCAGAAGTGACACATGAAAAACAGGGTGAATTCGCATACTAACGGGTAAATCAAGTTTAACAGCCACTGGGTTAATTATTGCCGTAATAGAATAAGGTCCCAGATATTTTGGGTTAAAAGTTCGAGGCCCTTTGAGTGGTAAATGTCTGGTAGTTAACCACACTTGATCCCCAATTTCATACGGAGGTTCTTCACTCCGATGTAGATCAGCATTCTCCTTGTATTTTCTCTTGGCTTGTTGTAGATGCATAGTTGCCTCTTTGAAGGCTTGGGTAATTGTAGAATGCAGATGTTCTACTGCAGGCATTCTGAGGTTCTGAGGTGAGTCAAGGTTTGAGGTTCGAGGGTGATGCCCAAACAAAGTATAAAAAGGACTGTGGCCAGTTCCAGAGTGTACCGAATTATTATATGCGTATTCGGCTATCCAAAGAATGTCTTTCCAGTTGCTTTCAGATTGCTGTAACATACACCGTAAGTATTGCTCAAGGGTCTGATTTGTCCTCTCGGTCTGACCATCGGTCTGACGGTGGTGACTGGTCGATAATCTTACGTCGATCTGCGCCATTTGACAACATTTGCGCCAAAAGTGGGAAATGAATTGGCTTCCCCGGTCAGAGATTAGTATAGATGGGAATCCATGTAGCCGAACAATATTTTTGAGGAATTCTTTGGCTAGGACAGAAGCTGAAGGTAAACCTTTCAAAGGAATAAAGTGGGCCATTTTGGAAAACAAATCCACAATTACCAGAATAGTATTGTACCCCGAACAAGGAGGCAGGTCCGTAATAAAATCCATTGATAGGGTGTGCCAGGGTGCTGGCGGTATGTCTAGAGGTTGAAGGAGACCGGCTGGTCTTTTCTTTTGACTTTTAGTTTGGGCGCAAACACCACAGGACTTCACAAAAGATTTAACATCTTTTCGCCAAGACGGCCACCAAAATTGTCGTTTCACCTTTTCCTCTGTCTTGGCAATACCGGGGTGTCCCTCTATTAATGCATCATGATAACCGGAAATAACTAGTTCGTGTAATTCCTTATGTGGCAGGAATAAGCGTCCTTGGAAATAAGGTAAACCATTATCTATGGTAAAGTCTGATCCCTTTTGTATCCAATCCTGTAAGGTTGTAGGGTCCAGGAGTTGTTTCACTCTGGCTTGAATGTCTTCAAGCGTCCCGAACGAAGTCATGCCTAGAATCCTCTGTTCGGGAATTATTGGTACGGGTTCTGAGTTTGTATCAGATTCTCCCATTCCAATTCGGGATAAGGCGTCTGCTTTGCCATTCTTGCAGCCAAGTCGATAGGTAATCACGAAATCAAATTCAGCGAAAAACAAAGCCCATCGGAGCTGCCGTGATGACTGAGCCTTGGCGGTTTTCAAATACTGTAAATTCCAGTGATCAGTGATCACTGTGATGGCATGTCGAGCGCCAAGCAGATAATGCCGCCAGGCTTTAAAAGCGGACTTAATGGCCAACAGTTCTTTGTCCGTGATTGCATAATTAACCTCGGGTGCCGAGAATTTTCTGGACCAAAATGCTACGGGATGCAGTTGGTTGGTTTCGGGATCTCTTTGGGACGGGACAGCTCCCATGGCTAGGCTGGATGCGTCAGTCTCGACGACATAAGGGAGATCTGGACGCGGGTGTTTCAATATAGGTGCGGAGGTAAATTTAGCTTTTAAATCCTGAAAGGCCTGCTCGGCTTCTTCAGACCATTCAAAACGTTTATTTTTCCTCAAGAGTGCAGTAATGGGTTGTACCACGCGTGAAAATTCCGGTATAAACCTGTGATAGAAATTGGCAAAGCCGAGCATGCTTTGAACCCCTTTTACAGAGCTAGGTGATGGCCATTTGAGGATGGCATCCACTTTTCTTGAGTCCATTCGGACTCCTTTGGGTGTCAGGATGAAACCTAGAAACTCGACTTTTGTGGTATGGAAAACACATTTCTCCAATTTAGCAAATAGTTTGTGTTGACGCAGTTTTTCAAGTACTGCCCTGACGTGTTTTCTGTGATCAGATTCCGAAGAGGAGTACACCAGAATGTCATCGATATATACGACAACACAAACATCGATGAGTTCCCGAAGGACATCATTCATGAAGTATTGGAAGGCAGCCGGCGCGTTACACAATCCGAAAGGCATCACCTGGTACTCGAATAATCTGTATTTAGTACGGAAGGCAGTTTTCCATTCGTCCCCTTCTTTAACTCGTACCAGATGATAAGCCCCCCGGAGATCTAACTTGGTGTATATGCAAGCGTCCTTCACCTGGCCAAGGAGTTCAGGGATCAGAGGCAGAGGATAACGGTTTTTAACCGTTATCTGGTTCAATGCGCGGTAATCGATACAAGTTCTAAGGTCGCCTTCTTTTTTGGGCACGAAGAACAAAGCCGAGGATGCCGGGGACTTTGACGGGCAAATAAAACCATTAGCTAGGTATTGATCCAAATATTGTCTCAAATGCAGATTCTCAGGTTCGGTAAGGGCATAAATCCTGCTACAAGGGGGTTGTGCACCGGGCACCAGATCGATTTGGCAATCGTACGATCTGTGAGGAGGTAACGTGTTGGCCTGTTCCTTTTGGAAGACGTCCTGAAAGTCTTGGTATTCCGGAGGTAGTTGCATGGAGGAAGAGGTTACAGATGCTAGATTAATCTTCAGGTTTTCTGGGTAGCAGGTTTGTGTACAATCCGGGAAGGTTATTCTCTTAGCTCGCCAATCAATTCGAGGATTATGTGTCTCTAACCAAGGGATTCCAAGAATAACCTGAAACTGTGGAGCCTTGATAACATCAAACACAACACCCTCCCGATGGCCGTTGGGACCAATAAGAGTCACCTCAGTAGTGGAATGTGTTACCGGTCCAGAGGCAATTTCAGTTCCATCGACTGTGGTGATCCATCTTTGCTGGTTTTAGGTCGGAGAGGGAGGTTAATCCTAGAGACCAATTCACGATCCACATAGTTTCCAATAGCCCCACCATTGATGTATGCCTTTATTGCATGCAACCGCTCAGGCTGTTCTGGATCTACGAGAACCATTGGCACAATGAAATGCGAGGTCTGAGTTTTCAAGCTCGGCAAGCGGACCCCTACACTTGTCGGGCGGAGTCGTTTCCCGAAACAGAGTCTTCATGGTTTTTATCAGCGGCTCCTACCGCCTTTCGGGGCGGTTTTGCCGGGCAATCTCGTAGAAAGTGTCCAGAATTCCCACAATATAGACATAATTTTAACTGCCGCCTCCTTTCACGTTCCTTTTGAGTTAAGGGTCCTTTAACCTCTCCAATTTGCATAGGCTCAGAGACATCAACTCCCTTGGGATTAGCATGGGTCTTGACCAACACCCGGGTCTCAAACCTGGACCGATCTGCTTTTCTGTTTTGAAGTCTGTGATCCAATTGGACCACTAAGTCTATATACTCTGTGCATTCTTGGGGCGGATTTACAACTTGGGCCAAGACATCTTTAAGTTCTCCGCATAGGCCTCGATAAAACAACGTGACTCTTTTATCCTCTGGCCATCCCGTTTCCACAATTAGTCTATTAAAGGTTGCAATATAGGATAGGAGGTCCTGATTGCCCTGTCGCAGGGATAGAAGTTCGTCATCCAGAGCCTTCCCCTGAGAGTGTCGAGCAAATAACCTTTCCATGCTTGCTTGAAACCTTTGAAAATCACAGAGAATCGGGTCATCTTGAGTAACCAGTGGAACTGACCAATCGGCAGCGCAGCCGCTGAGATATGACAATACAAAGGCTACCTTGGTCTGATCATTAGGGAAGGCCCCAGGTCTGCTTAGGAAGTGCAAACGACACTGATTCATGAATGCGGCGAATCGTTTGGGGTCCCCAGCAAAGCGTTCGGGTGGGGCCAGCGGCATGTTTCCAGGTAGATTAATCTGCACAGGGTTACTGGAAACCACAGGAGCGGGGTTCCCTCCGGAACCGGGTAGAGGAGTTTGCCCAGCTTGACCTTGCAAAAGCTGTCTGGCCAGGTCATCAGTTCTTTCCTTTGATATTATTAATTCCCTCCTGAGGGCATTAGTCTCTTGACGAGCAGCATGTACTTCGGCCCGTAATTCCCCCATTAATTGGGCCAACTGATCAGTCCCAGAACTTTCCATAGCGCCTGGGTGGGAATTTGTAGGAAGGCTTCGTGTTCTGTAACGCTCACCTGACTCCCACGGAGGCGCTGGCCTGGTTCGCGCTGCCGTGACCTCTTCAAAGGTGATGCGCAGTGTTCAGAAGACGGACTGGACCGGGCCCCCAAATCTGGCTTGTCTGGCTCGCAGAAGTATCCTTCTGTAGGCGAAAATAGGGGATTAACTGTCTGCGGGGTAATGCAATCAGCCTCCCACTTTCCCCTCTCACCCTCCTCGAAACCCTTCTGTGATTCCTCGTAGCGTCTCACCTTAGGGTCTGGAAGGACGAGCTCTCCATCCTGCTTCTGATGCAGGGGCGCGTTGGTATCCAGTTACTTCACTGGATTTTCGGATTGGTGAGAACCAAACTTGCTTGGCTTCCAGGTAAGTTTTTTGATACGAGGTTCCCCTTGTGTCCATGCATTAATGTACTAATGCTAGTGTCTTTTTCCCCATAGGGGCTGGGGTACGGAATGCCGGGGAACAGGCACCGACCCGAGATGAGAGGTGAAATCCTTGTAGAAATCAGGTAAGTCTTTAATGAGCGTTTTTTGGTAATGTCTTTTCATTCGCTCATTAACGCTGATGTCTCTTTTTCCCCTTAGGGGCCGGAGTCCGGAAATGCCAGGATGCGGCGCGAAAATGAAGAGGGAATGAATCAACAGGTAAGTCTTAAAATGGAGAATTAGCTTTCCTTATTCCCTTCTCTCTCTCACCTTTTGTTCTGGTCTTTTTCTCCCTAGGCACTGGGGCGTGACTGCGAATCCGGATGATCACTGCTGAACATGGAGGCGCCCTGTAAAGGTGAGTGGAATGCGGCGCTGCAGCGATCGACGCGATGAGCTTTTAAATAAAAGTCTTTCTTTTTAGGATTGTCGGCGAGATGTCTCCGGGATGCGGATTTAGCAGGTAAGGACTTTTCCTTCTTCTGTTCTCTTCTTCTCTTCCTTTGCAGGTGATCCAGGATGCTGGCAGGCGTGGCAGAAGTCAGGATGCAGGAGCAGACACGGTGAGCGTCCAGCTGCTAGATGCCGAACAACGCGAAGCACGTGTGGCTGTTTGGGTGGGGTTTAAATAGCCTTGGACGAAGTTCCAGGTATGTATCCTTCCTTCAATCAGATATGTATCCTTCCCCGACCACGCCCGGATGGTAAATTAGTCCCACAGGTAAAGTAGTTCCTTTCAGGCCTCAAGGAGGCCGGGATCCTGCAGCATGGTCTGCATCAGGTAAGTGCACCCAAGCACTTCCATAATGAGCCTGGCGCCTATGGCGCCAGGACTGATGTCTTTTATGAGCCTGGCGCCATAGGCGCCAGGACACTGTCCAAAGGGCCCCTATATGGGGTTGCTGGGTCCTTCCTTGGGGACTGGATGTCCGCTTTCGGGGACGCAGGGCTTGAACCGGCTCCCCGGGAGCGGGCATCATGACATAAATTGAGGCTAAAAAATGTTCAGCAGTATCAATCGGTGCACCATTTTCAGATAAGCTGCCGAAAGAGTTGTTATGTCCCAAGCCAGACCTTGGTCTTCCCACAGTCCTCCCAGTTCCCTAACTGGGTCCAACTGGGGATTAAAGTCACCCGCAACGATTGTATAATGCATATGTATGTTGGAACCCAACTCCTGCAATTTCTCTAGTGTCATCAACCCCCTTACACCAGAAGGCCTGTTGTAAATGTTAAACAATGACAGAACATCTCCATTGCACATTCAATTACTGTAGGTCAGGCGTGTGGGTCAGGCACTCTTTCACTTCCCGCCCCAAACTGAGGTCAACTCAGATCAAAAGCGGTATCAGGTAATATTATTCCCACCAATAATATTGCCATACATATGGTTGTCGGGAATGGCCATAGATGATATTATTGGTGGGGATAATTTTTGGGGTAAATGGAAGCGGGGGCTGCGGGTGTGTCCCCCGTTCCCTTTAAAATAATATGGGGGTTGTGGGGGTGTCAATGGGTTAATATCGCCGCAAAAATACGACGCCATTCTTGTATGGTGATATTTTTGCGGGGATATTAGCACATGGAACCTCAAAAGCCCCCCTGCTTGGCCTGCTTTTAGGCCCTTGCACTGCAGGGATAGCAAATGCTTGATATCCCTGGAGCTGGAATTGATCAACAACCCAAGTTTCCTGAATTACAACCATCTGGTGACGTCTTATGAAAACTTTCAGTTCAGGGTCATCAATAACCCTTGCCACGCCGGCTGTATTCCATGATACATGTCTGTATCCCAAAGATGCGGCTGGGTTTACTAGGTCCCAGGCCAGCCATTCGACCGCTTCAGAATCACTCTGCGGCTGACTCTGCACCTGCCCCGTTCTAAATATCTCAGGGGCCCTCCTCTTTGCACCTAGAGTACCTGCGCCATTACCTCCTGGTAAAGGTATGGTGAGGGTCAAGCCTCCCCCCCCAAACCGTGATGCTGACATAAGTGTCATATACAATTTCTCTTGGGGGTAGAACCTTAATTCAATACCCAGAACCCTGTCCCTAGATTTTAAGTACACCTGGAAGATCAGTGTCAGGGCAGATATCCTAATACCTCTAACAATATCTTCCCTAAGGATCGACAGGCCTCCCTTAGAGTGTCGAAGCCAATACGTGGATTTGTCAATTAACGCTTCAGAGTCCTCAAATGAGTTGCCGCGAAGGCGAGGGAGATTACCCATGATAAGAGCGGGGCTTCCCCGTCCACTCTCCCAGGGGTGGGGTGCACGTCTGCTTCCAAAGTCCCTTACGCAATGCACCAGGGGTTTCAACGCTGTACGATTCGGGTGTGGTAATGGCACAGGGAATCTAGGTGGCAGCTCCCCATTTGGAGTTCTAGTTCTCTGCGAATATCCTGCAACGGGTCCTTGCACCCCTATTTCCTATAGGCTGCAGGAGAGGTGCTTGATCTGTAAACAAGGCTTGGTTTCCTAACATGCTTGTGGCAGCCTTGCAGGGGCCCAGCAAATTGTACTGATACTTGCCATCGGGAGTCATCGTATTCCTTTGTTCGGGGATAAGCGTGGAGACTGAGACCACCCTTTCCTTGAGTGTCTTTATTTAACCCACTAATTCTCTCAGGCAGCTCTATCTTTCCAGTCATTAGAGTTTTTATTTATTTATTTATTTTGACATTCGTGTAGCTCACCGAACCCGGAGGTATCTGGGCGCTTTGTTAAAAGTACGGCTTCGACCTTTGCATGAATAGAACAGGGTTCTCTGAGGCCGATCATCGCAAGGACTCAAGGAAACAGGAAGCTGAGCGGTCTGGCCACCAAAATCTCTAGTTGGGTTGGGGGTTCGCTTTTTAGTCATCGTCCTCGTGCCGGGGCCCAGTGGGTTCATTTTCTTTTCTCCTCTGTTTTCTAAAGCTGTTCCCTTTGCCATTCATAGCAGGGCCCAATTTCGAGAGGGGGTCATATCTGTTTGATAATAAGACTGGGCGAGGGGCCTGCAAGGGGGCACATAACTCTCAGGATCTCTGTGTTCAACTCTTTTGGTGGTGACCTTTTCCTCTGCCTCCTCCTCCCTCACAACATCCGTGTTCTCATCCCCATTGTTTGATCTTTCCCTGAGAGGGTAAATCTCAATAATATTTGGGAGAATGGGCCCAATCCCAGCCCTCACCTCAGTATTTTATTTACGGGGAGAACATAATGTGTCCATCCACACCTCTTGGTTTGTAAACAATAAAATAGCAGTTTGGAAACATACAAAAGACCACAGAATGTGATATTTGATTATGTCTGTGATAGTGATAGGAGCTTGAGTTCTATGTCATTTCATCGACGGGTGTAACTTCAATGGGTTTTTTATGAGTAATTTTTACAGAAAAAACGAATTGAAATTGATATTTCCCCCCAAACCTACCATCTCCTATTGTTTTTTTTACCTATTCCCGATCCCCCAACCCCCACCCATTATATATACTTTTCCAACCCCAGGGATAAGTAGGGCAAACATAAGACAAGTCTATGGGAGAGAAACATCCACCGGTCCCCCTGTGCCAAGCATAAGTTCCCAACTGACTTTTCTGGAACACAGCACCTACATCATCAGATTCTAGTCAGCCAAGACACCATACCAAACATTCCAGGCTCAGACACACACACATACAGGAAATAGCATCATAGCCAAAATAGGTGAAACCCAACATAACCCTACGACGGGCCGGCACCAGAAGGAGACCAGCCAGCCTGCATGCGTGGTGGGCAGCGGTCTTATGAAACCTAATAAGAGAACCAATGGGTCCCATCCCACTTGCACCCCAAGAATGAGGGAAATCCTAGTTTCCACCTCCCCCCCACATTCCCCTCCACAAACGGGCTATTAGCGGGCTTCCCCAGGCCAAGTGCAGGAAGTCAGCAGGACTAAATTGGCATTTACTGCAGGCCTCCAGGGTCACTCTGAAGCGCCTGTGTAACCTGGCTGGGGTGTGATAGACCTGGTGCACAACGTTAAAGTGAATTAACTTAAGCCTAGCATTCAGGGAGACCTTCTTGGTTTGTAATAGGATATATTTCCAGTAATTCTCGCTGATTTCGGTTCCCAATGTCACTTCCCACCTGTGTCTGAGGGAATCACCTACCCATGGGATATCCGACATCAGACTCTGATACAGCAGAGAAACCAGACAACCCTCACCCTGTGCCTGAATGGTCGCATACAATAATTGCCACTTGTCTGGCTGATCCGGAAATGAGGGAAACCTTGCTTTCAGTGTGTTCCTAGTCCTATAATACATGAAAAGGTCCAGGGACAACGAACCCCTGCTATCCCCAAATTAAATGGAACTTTAAAAATCTTAAATAATCTTTAAAAATCTAACGAAATAATGCTTATTGAGTACCAAATTGAATAAAACTTTATAAACAGCAAAACCAATGCATATTGAATTCCGCACTAAATGTAACTTTACAGTTAAGCGTCCGGAATGCTTATAGAACAGTGAATTGACTGGATTCCTGAAATTAAGCATTCTAAGGAACTCAACAGGAGACTCATCAGCGCAAATAGCGTTACCGCTACTCGGTCTGGCGCTATTAGCACCGGATCACGAGTAGCGGTACAGCGGTATGTTCCCATTCCCAATAGGGTCCATTACATCCAATGGAATTGGGGGTTGCTATTATAGCCGGTGGTAATTGCACCAGCGGTAATAGCACCAAAAACAGGTGGTAACGGGCCATTTTCACCTCCAGCAAAAAACTGGAGCTAAAACTCCCACTTACCGCCTGACTCATGATTGTGCCAACACTTAAATGTGGCGGTAACAGCTTTACTGCTGCATTTAAGGGTTAAGGCCCAACTCATGATGAGGCCCAAAGTGTTGAATGGAACAAACCAAGCAAATAAAATGAATGACCCGAATGCCCAGGGGGAAAGCGAATTATAGAAAAGAGCACACGTGTGCCAGAGAGTCATAAGAAGGTGGGTGTGAGTGAACCACCCTTAACTGAACTTTTGTGAATGAATGCAGAGTGACAAGGCCAAAGACTGGAAAGGATGTGTGACAGTTGATGGCAGAGCCAAGAGGCTGACAAGGAAAAGCCAAAAGATTGTGAAGGTACACATCAAAGCCATGAGTCAGGGATCCTGGTTGCGTGACCTGTGATGGGTGGACGGTTTGGTTTGACAACTGCACCTAGACCAATGAGCTCTACATGTTGAAATCGCAAAGACATTGTGATAATGAAGATAAAGACCTGGGAAAGGGAACCATGAGATGAGTAACTACATTGTGTGGTCTTGAGAACAAAGCCTCAAGACCTTTTTGCTTTCTACGCACTGTGTTGTTTGGAATTTGGCGAAGGGAATCCCGACAACTGGTATTGAACTATCTCACCTTGAAGAAAAGTCATCTCTGGGCTTTTTCACATGGAAATGTCTTATACTCGGGGAAAGGAGCTGAGAGAAATCTGCGAGCTGGAAGAAGCTCAGAACTTTGAGTTGAACAATATTTATTTTGATGTTGACCTCCCTACTCATTGGTTAGCTTTAGTTGTGAGGGCAAGGATAGGTTTTGGACACAAACTGACTTTTAAGTTGAACTCTTTGACTCAGACTTTCCTTAGTTGTGTTCAGGTAGGGAAATCCCACCTTACCATAGGGCAAGTTAGGCCTTCTACCATCCTGACATTTAATTGAAAAAAGTATCTTATTTTGAACTTTAGGTCTATTGTCTGTGTCTTGCTTCATGATACCCTCACACCAGTCAAAGAAGCCATGCTTGTCTAAGTTCATGGTGTTGACCAGTACCACCCTCACTCCCTCCAGGACACCAATCACCATCAGAGACTTCCCCACGATATCCTTTATTATTGACAGCAGATGAAATTTAAGGGAACTATGGACCATAAGAGCGACTCCCCAGGAATAAGCAGAAAATGAGGAGAAATACCTGTGGCAACCCCAATGTGCGGTCCAGCCTGTTTCAGTAGAGGATTTAAGGTGCGTCTCCTGGACAAAGACCATCCCGATGTTATGTTGACCTTATGTAAAGCAGAAGCCTCCTAATTTTACCCGGTTGGTTACCCCCCCCCGATATTCCATGTTATTACCTTAAAGCCCACCAGAATACACTGTGTTCTGTGAAAGCTATTTGTTTTATTTATTGAACATTTGTATGGCGCCTATACATCAGAAAGTGTTTCCAGGCACCACAAGACTAAGGGGGAGTGGGAACAGAGGAGGATAAACACAATCAATGGTCCTAGTAGGCCTTGTGACATTCAGATCGTTCAAGTGCAGCAAACAAAAAGTGCAGGGAGTATGGGGGGGAGGTTGATGGGAAGGTAAGGGAGGGAGAGGGGGGATGCAGGAGGGAGGGGGCCCCACAGCCTGGGTAGATGCTATGGGGAACCCGGTGGGAAAGTGCACTGGGGGACGAGATGAGGGTAAACTAGTGCGAGGAGGGGGGTGGACCAAACTCAGTAGTCTAGTCAAGAAAGGGTGCCTGAAGGCAAGTGCTGATAATGAGGTGCTGAGACAAACTGGTCGAGGGGCGGGGGATCTGGCTCCTGTAAGACTCATAAGGGGCTAGGCAACCAGTTGCAGCAGCAGCGGGGCATTAGCAAGGAAGGGGGAGAGGGAAGGAGGAGTAGAAAAGGAAGGTATTGAAAAGCTTACAGAATTTAAGGAGATCCAGATGAAGTCTGAGAGGGATGGGGGGCCATTCCAGAGGGAGGCCCCTGTCGAGGAAAGAGATCTACCCCCCCTCTCTGCTTGGAGAAATGTCTGACCTGCAGAGAGTTAGAGCTAGAGGACCGTAGGACTCTAGCAGGGACATATTTAGGGAGAGAAAGTTGGATGTAGCGCAGTCTCAGGCCCAGAACACCTTGTGGATGATGCAGAGGGTCTTGAATTTGATCCTTGCATCAACAGGGACCCAACCAACTAAGCACAACCTTGAAATTAGACACCATCCCAAACCCTCTCCGACAAGCAACCCCAACTGGTTCTAAATCCCCTCACCCTCCTGCATCCCTTCAACCACAACAGCTGTGCGCAGGGTGCTAGCGCCCACCCCAGAGCTAACTATCCTAAACTTACTCATAGGAGAAATAAGGTCACTGAGGATTGCGTAGTTATGAAACAAAATAAACACCTACATAATTGTAGGTAGCATTTGTTTGCCATCAAGAGGTTGCAAATACTACGCTTGGCGACTGTTCAGTGGTCCACTTGATCCTCCATCCCTTGATTTTTTGCTCCATCGCTGGGTCTCGTGTTGTTTTTGTGTGCCGATTTCTTGCTTCCATCAATGAACGAGCTGGCTGCCTATGGCGACATAAAGAAAAGTGCCTTTCCATCAACTTGTGTGCATAGTTTAGCAGGGAACAGCATGGAGTATTGAATATCATTGTCTCTGAGCCTGCGCTTTACCCAAACAAACAATCCCCTGGAGGCCTGCATCCCATGTGAGAAGTCCGGGAAGGCATGGAATTGGTCGCCTCATATACCAACTATTCTTTCAGGTGCGCCAGACGAAGGACTGTGTCCCTGTCCTGGTAGTCCAAAAGGTGCGCAATGATGGGGTGCAGTGAGTCTCCGAGATCCGGCAGTGTCACTGGGATCTTGTGCGCCCTCTCCACCACAAATAGGGTGGACAGTTCCTCATCATCAAACACCGACCTGTAAAGCTTCTCCACAAACAACACCATCTTGGATTGACCCTGCTTCTCACGGATCCCCACCAGCATGATGTTGCGGCAAGATCCTCGTTCTTGGCCGAAACTGTTTTAAGTGCGGATTCTAACAAAACACCAAAATATTACACTTGCACGCCCTTATTGTGATGGTAATTTTATAGAAAAATAAGGATGCAAATTTATAAAGTTCGAGGTGCAGGGGAGAAAGACACAGTCTTGGTATCTAGGCTGGAAATATACTAGGAAACATAGAGATCCAAATTTATGGAAAACTGCGTCCCCTGCAAACTTTCTAAAAGACCGGTAATAGGCCTAATTGGTATTATCAAGAAATTTCCAATATGTAATAAATCACTCATGCGGTAAAAATGTACATAATGCAATCAATAAATATTTGTCAAGAAATCCAATGACTCCTTTTCTTTGTGAGAGCCTTCTTCTCCTTTTTTTAAATAGTTTTTTAGGCGGGCCCAACACGTTTCGAGTTGAAAAAGCTCTTCTTCAGGTGCTTCAAATTTCACAACTCATAATCCATTCTAGATAATCAAAAAAGTATAAATCAACAGTTTACCAACTTGGCTATTTGAAAAACAGTTCATAGTATTAATAAAAAAAAAATTGTTTTATGGTCATATACCTAAATGAGACAGACATCCTATCTCCTATTTCACTGGAGACCTAATGATGCTTCACAATAAAGCTTTTTTTATGATGAACAATTGAGCATTTTTTATATATAGCAACATAGTTTGTTCCCTATCAAGTGACCCGGTGTGTCCAGAAAATATAAGGTTTTTTTTTGCACATATATTAAATGTGTTCCACCAGAACAGTGCCTGCACCCAAGCAGAGTATGATAGGTTTTGTGCTCACATGTTAAATGAAACTCACCCCCTAGGCGTCAGTGTGGGGTGGCATGGTATGCTGAACCTTGAAGAGCTCGGGTGTCCGCTCAGGTATGTACGTTAGCTCTGCTCTCCTAAGAGAGGGAGAGAAAGCGTAGGTATTAAAATAAGGATACTGTTTAGTTATTGAAAACAAGCTTATGGAAAAAAGGGGCTTGCTCTGTGTGGCGAAGGCACCAAGAGAAAGCATAGGGTTTTTAAAAAAAAAATAAGGCGTTCTACGAGTGGACAATAGCTAGCCCAAAATGTCATAACTTACTTGTTTCCGGGCTTGTTGTGCATCCGCGGCTACCATCGTGCAAGAATCGGAATGTGTCTGTGGGGGCTTGGTCTTCTTGGTGGCTGACCCGCCCTCAAAGGACAGCATTTTCTTGAACGTATCTGTTTTCTCCATAGTGAGGGGGTGGGAGGCCTGCTGCACAATAGCAGGTCACAGGGAAGGCGGAGGGCGCCTTTTGTAGAGATGATGTTCTTAGCCATGCAAGGCCCAAAAAGAGTCTCAACACCATTGGTGTCTTGATTACCGGCCCCCTGGTCTCCCCTAGTTCTCCCTTGCAGTTAAGAAGGCGCCGTTGCTGCCCTGGGCTTATTATTGCCAGGCCGCCAATCCGAGGGATTGAACCCTTGGACAAATTCATACTGAATTGTTATAAAGATACGGGATACAACTATATGCTGAACTGGACAACAACTGACAAGACATCAGATCGATTAACAACATGACAACATAACAGACTACGGCGCTTTAATAGAGCAGTGAAATGGACAACACTGAATAACTGTATACAACACTACATGGACGAACAGTTTGAGTAGTATCTATCCTTTAACACAAGCCAAACCATATCGAGTTAGGCCACTTATCTCTGGACGAATGCCTTGAAAACAACTTCGGTCGAAACACGTGTCGGCTGACTTTGTGGAGAAATTAAACATCTTCTTTGTTGCAAATTTTGCATTGATGTCACAGTTATAACAACTTGGAATTAGTAACATATAACAGGCAGAGCGCCATACGCCAATCTTGAAAGTCTAAGTCTGTCCAAAATAAGTCTGCATTAGGTTTCTAGAATAACTTTGAGTCATTCAATAAAGTGTACCATTGGGTTTTGCTTTCCCTGTGCTGTTTTAGACAGACACAAAAAGAGTCTTAGGTTTATGCCTGCCCCAAGTTGCTGATAGCTCCTTGAACAAGTATATGGGTTTTAGTTACCTTGAGTTAGCTGTGTGCCATCCAAAACTAAGTTACAAGAGTTACTGCTTATCTCAATCTGTGTTTCAGTGATCTCAAAAGCACCTGTAATTGAATATTACATCCTTAGGTTTTACTCACCTTGTATAACTGTGTGGTATACAAAAGTAGTTAGTGTTTTTTCTGTACCTAGAATAAGTGTTCCACTATTCACAAAATGTATACTCTCCAGTTGACCGATTATGTGATTTGTTGCTGAGCATCACGGTACAACTGGTAGGGTCTACTACCCTTCAATTACTGAACGTAATCTGAAAGTAACCATTGGTGTTTACTCCACAATAATAGGTGGGACCTATGCTGAATGTGTATTGAAAGGAGTGAGTTCCCTAGAACTATTGTTAAGTGTACCAAATAAGGTATATGCTTTTGTCTGTGAACCTTCAAGCATAGTGTTGGGTTTTTATAATTGTGATTCCATATCATGTGATAGTACTTATTTCCCCCCCAAGATTTATCTGGGCCTACTTGTATTTAAATAAACCATTTATTTTTAAAATATATAGTGTTTCAGTGTTTCTTTGGACCATTTGCATTACAATTTTATTTGTACTGATTATACAGCCCTCTCTCCCTCCTAAGATAAGCCTGGCTGCTCTGTCTACGCTACCCTGAACTCAGGTGGTACAGTCTTATACTAAGAGTGGAGTCTTGTACTGCCTCAGTTGAATGGTTTTACTAAGCCCTTAGTTGGACTTCAGAAAAACTGTCCTAACAATCGCCTTTCAAGTGTCCGCTCCCTCCAACTCTCAATCCCTAGACATTTCATGACAATGACTCACATGCTGCCAAATCACTCTTAGAATCACTGCCATGATATGCCTCCACAACTCCCCCACCATGGCCAGTGGAGAGTGTGTAATACCGCTTAGTTTAACTTAATGTTTATATTTATTAGGGAAAGTGTGAAAGACTCCACTTAAGGGACTAAAGCGACAGTCAACAAAGTAAAAAACTAAGAATAATAGAAGCAGATGTACATTTGTAGTGTCTGGGTTCACAGGGCTCACAGGTAAGATGCTGGAACCAAACTGGAGCAGGTAAGTATAAAAGTAGATGAATCGTTATTATGTTACAGGGTATAAAGTATGAAGGGGGAGAGAGGTTAGATAGTTGCATCCTTCAAGCTATGGCACCCATCCTGAATGTTCAAACTGACTGACATCCATGGGCTTGCATTACATACAGCAATACAAGCAGCACACTACACAAATCAACAACAATCGAGGAGAGTTGAACAGGAAAAGGGGGTCTTGAAGGTCATTTGGAGCAGGGGCATTGTTGGTTTGGTTTTGAGTGGTGAGAGTGGTCCAGACATGTAATGCAGCACTTGAGAGAGGGTAGCCCTCAAGTGCCTGGTGGAAGACTCTTGGCACTTCCTCTGAGGACCTTGTCGCCCTCAAGAACACTACTCTCCTCTGTAGACAGATTGGCCCAGCATCATTCAAAGATTTGAAAGCCGAGATGGTCATAGGTGACTTCTCGGTGCCTGCCCAGGCTACTATGAAAGGTTACACACCTACAGAAAGCTTGTGTCCTTCGCAAGCACCCTCATATTTTCTGCCTTAGCTGAATATCAACAGACAACTTTAGATCTGAAAATGTTTTACGCTCGGAGAATCCCATGAAAATCTAGAACACCACTGGGAGGTGAGACCTTTTCACACCCAGTATTAGGGAGCTGGCTTTGGTTTCATCATAGGCCTGTTTATTATCATCTTGATTTAATTTCTATGTAAATAGTGTCTGTGAATTATCATTCCTGAGGCCAGTCTTTTGAGTATCCCGTGTGCATGACCTAAACGATAGAATCAAAAGTAGGATGTGCAAAGACTATTATGGGAACCTACCTTGCCTCTAAACTGAGGCTGCGAGCGCACCACACCCATGGCTGAGGTCCCGCTCGAGCCACCGCAGGTTCCACTGAATGGGCCTTATACTATACAGACACAGTTCATATGCCCCATATGGGACATGTCCTCATCGCCACAGGTTTGAAGGTGGTACTGCCAGAAGGGACTTACAAATGCCTCATGCCATAGTTTGGGCTGGTCCTTAGATACAGCATAGATGTGGGGCCTGGTGTTAATCGAGCTATACCATAGGGTTGTAATTATGTCCTACTTCTTAAGTTGTAGTACTGAAAAGTTCCTGCTTTGGGAATTGGATCTTATAGCTCAGTTCCTGTATGAACAATATACCCTCATTAATGCAAAGGAAACCCACGATTTGGATAAAGTAAAGGGGAAGCATGAGCTTTGGATCCTCCTATCTTCTGGAAAAAGAGGTTGAAATATCAAGGGAGACACCAGATGCCCACTCTTTGTCTCACCTCTTCACCTGATCCCCAGAAGCAGGATTCTGCCACATCCATGAACAAGTTCTCCACAGCCCAACATAACGGCCCCTTCAAGAAATCAGCCTTTGATGCTGCTGGTTCTCAAGGGGAGGGCAGAACATGAGTAGGATCTTAATTTGTCATTTTCTATTGGTTCACTAATAATGTGAAAGGGGACAGTCATGCTAGATATCAACTGATAGTTCCACTGCATGTTTAAAGGGCTGTCCATAGGGCTTGCACATTCCCACACCTCAACAGGGTTCCAGGAGCCACCAAAACTCCGGAACATGTGTTTAGGAGTTTCCTCTGTCCCTGGGAACATCAGGAAATCCCAAAATATTGCATGGACTGCCCAATGAGCCAGAAGATCTCCAGGAATGATGTGGTGAGGGCTCTCCTCTAACTCTTGCCCATAAACTTTTTCCCTGATTGGCATAGATGTCATGGGACACATGAGCCCTTCCATAGCATGGAACTGACACATCCTAGTCATCATAGATTATTCCCATCCCCCTTGGCAACATTAAAACCAAGACTCACACAGGAAGGTAGTAGTACCCGCAGTGTGTTTCGGGGTGCTAGAAGTATAGCAGCATATCGTTGGCATATAAAGAAATCAGGTTATCAGTGCCCCTTACTACTATACCTGCCTCTCGGGAATTCTTTTTCTGAGATATGCTGCTAATGGTCCCAGGGCCAGAATAAATAATATAGGTGACCATGGGCAACCCTGCCTTGTGCCTTTCTCCAACAGCCAATGATCCGAGATGTGGGCTCCCGTCCTAACCCTCGCTATTGGGCTGCTGTACAACAACCGCACCTACCTCATGTACCTAGGCCCCATGCCGAAACCTCTTCAGGACCGCCAGCAGCCATGGCCATCTGACCAAGTCGAATACTTTGACTGCATCTAACGAGGCCACTGCATACAGATCTAAACTATGTTGGGTTTGATCAATAATGTGGTGCAACCTCCTCAAGTTATGAGACATCCCAAACCTGTTAAAGACGACCTGCATTACCTACAAAGGACTCAAAACTAAAACACCAACTCCCCCAACACTCCACATTCCATAGAGATAACCCAAAGTTCCAATAGAATATGTAGCAGCTACTACACATATTCCACCCAAAATGCTTGAAATAGGCAAAAGAAGAAAACATGCTAAACAATAAAGAACTAAGAAAGTAAATGCACCATTTAAAACTCATACAAGAGAGGTGGAACTGGAAACCATGAATGCAGATTGAGGAAATACATAACACTAAACAAAATACCCTCCCAAAAGCCCCACATGCCCCCAACAACCCACATCTTCCCCCCAAATTCCTAGATATGGCAATTCATAATACATATTTGAGCAGAACACATTGAATGCTCCATAACATGAATGTTCTTACTATCCTTGGTTCACTAAATCACCGGAAGTTACCCGAAATACATAATTCAGAAATAAACTCAAAACAAAAATATGAATACCCAACCAGAATCACCTAATATAATCCTTCAACCACACTGGTTCTCTTCCCCTTCTCGCTACACTGCCACTGACGCAATCCCTGCTAACGCTCACTGCAGCAGATCCCTCTCCACCACCGTTCACACCAACTCCTACCCCACTATCATCTCCTAACAGATCCTTCAACTCCACACACCTTCCCCAAAGCACAAACCCATCATCCACACCATCCACTGCCACAACCCGACCCAGGTACCAAGTGGACCCATCATCCACCCTAACTGCATTTCCAAAACACTCAAGAACGTTCCTGGACTCAGAAAACGTTGACATTCCTTTAGCCGTATGCACACCCTCTTCTCACACACCCATGACACGACCGTCAATGCCATACTTCCCTTAGTCCTGCGACCCATCTGGCTTTGTAGTAACTCTTGTTTCTCCTCTCTGCCTCACCCATCCTGTTCCTCAACTGGTGTCAAACTCTACAGTTTCCTGATCACTCCCTGCCATATCACCACCTTTAGTCGTTTTGTTGACCCACACAGGATTAAGACCTGTGTTGGGCTCTCTACCTCTCATAATCCTAAACGGTCACACTTGAGTGACCCCGTTGGGATATACTCTGACATTCCACAAGAACCTCTGAACCGTCTCTTTCACCTCCATCCCATTCCTCACTGCCTGTTCTATCACTCCCACCAACACCCTGTTGTATCGCTCAACCACACAATTAGACTGAGGCCTATACAAAGATGTGAACTTCCATTTAAAACCCCTCTTCCTGGCATACTCTGTCATCTCTGCACTTATAAATTGGGTACCATTATCACTACACATTTCCACAGATAGGCCTGCTCTGCTGAAACATTATTATCTCACCCCTGAAAATATGTTTCACCCACTTCACCTCCGGCCATTTTGAAAAATTATCTACCACAACAATCAAAAACCTATGCTCTTTCCCAAACATTTAATACAGACCCAAAATGTCAATGGACTCACGCGACCACTGCCCTGCAGGCAATTGCGGTGACAACAATTTTTGTTGGTGAGTCTTCAAAGCCTTGTCACAGTTGCGACACGCCCCAAACTCGCTAATCACCCTCTCCACCATCACATCCATTGCTTGCCACCAATACATCTCCCTCAACTTCCTCTTAGTGCATGTTGCACCAGAATGCCCTTCATGAGCTTTGTTGACAAGCTTTTCTCTAAAACACATAGGTACCACCAAAACCCCTCCCCTCAACAACACCTCATCTTCCAAAGTCAACTGGTCCCTAATTTCCCAGTGCGCCTTCAAATTATCCGAAAATTCTTTTTTTTATGGCCAACTTTGTTTCGTCCACAGCATCACCATTCCCCAACACAGGGTCTTCCGCCAACCCATCCTTCCACTCCTCTTTGTTAATCACCACATATTCATCCACAAAAAAGCGACCCTGAAATTTCTCTGTTCCTTCTAAAGGTGCCCTAGAAAGAAAATCAGCTACCCTGTTCATGACACCAGGTAAATACTCCTTAAAATCATATTCCTGAACTCTCAAGCAAAACCTGGCAATCCTAGGCATGGCCCTCATCATTCCTTTGACTGAAAGCAACTCCACTAATGGCTTATGGCCCGTTCTCACTAAAAACCCTTTGCCCCACACATAGTCCCTGAAGTGTTTGATTCCCCAGGCACATGCCAGCAACTCTCTATCCATCACTGTATGTCTACTCTCACATTCTGCAACAGCTCTAGATGAATGGCAAATTGTCCTTTCCTCTCTCCCATCACATTGAGAAAGAACCGCTCCTAACCCCTTCACAGTTGCATCCACTGTAATAGTGCACTCATCCTCCATTTTGAACCCTCCCACATTCTGTGCATCACAAATCTCATTTTTTTATAGTCTCCAAAGCCCTTTGACACTCCTGCTCCCAAACAAATTCCACACCCTTTCTCAAAAGTTGGGCTCTGATGTAACAGAAAAATTCTTAACAAACTTGTTGTAAAATTCTGCAAGACCTAAAAATCCCCTCACTTCATCCTTATACTTAAGAACCGGGACTTCTCTTATCGCCTTCATTGCATCCTCTTTAGGTCGATACCCCTTCCCACTCACTACAAGTCAGAGCTACTCCACTTCCTCCACCCTAAACCAACACTTGCTCAACTCTATTGTGAACCTTCTATCTCTGAGTCTACTTAATACTTCAAACAATCTTTTATCATGTTCCAATGATAAATATATCCCATATATCAAAACATCATCCTGGTACACTAACGTACCTTCAATCCCCTTAAGTACTCTGCTCATCACCCTCTGAAATACTGCCACAGTGGACGCTAGTCTAAACGGCATTCTACAGAAGCAGAACAAACCAAAAGGTGCGATAAACGTCATTAAACTCTGACATTCCTCTATCAACGGAATCTGGTGATACGCTGCTGACAAGTCTAGACTGGTAAACACAGTTGCCTCTCCCACATTGCTCAACATCTCCATGATCACCGGCAATGGAAACCTGTCCACAAGGATGTTCTTGTTGACGTGCCTAAGGTCCACACACATTATGATCTTTCCATTCTTCTTCCTTGCTACTACAATAGAACTGACCCATTCCGCCACCTCCACTCTTTTTATAATTCCTCCATCAAGAAGTCTTTCAAGTTCTTTCTCCACCTCTTTTCTGATGGAGCGAGGAATATGCCTTAATTTGTGAGCAACCGCTTCAGCATCTGACTTCAAAACAATCTTATGAGCAAATCCACGCAAACATCTCACTTTGCTGGTGAACACCTCTGGAAAACGCTCCTCCTCTGTGGCAGTGCCATGTACAAACAAAACAGGCTCTTCACTCCTGGGGTCCAACCTGACACCTAAAGCTGCCTGGCCCCGCCAACCCAGGAAGTTCACACCTTTCCTTGCAACATATACGTTGACCACAGCCAGTCTTCCTTTGTACCCCACCACGGATTGGAACATTCCCTTCATAGTGATTCTAGAACATACAAAACCTCCTGGGTCCTTGATGTTGGATCTCATGAGCACTCCACATAATCCTGCTTCTCTCAACGTCTCCCAACTATTTTCTAAAAGTATCGTGTAGGGTGAACAGCTGTCTGCCATTACCTTGACCTGGAAGCCGTCTGTCCCGATTTTGCAACTCAGACAACTCATTTGAGAATAATCCTCTTCATCCTCCTGCACAACGACTACTCGCTCCTCATCATCCAAACGTTCCTTTTCATCATCTTCCTGAACACAGGAACCCTTTTTTTTCTCCTGCACGTCACCGCAAAATACCCCTTGAGACCACAATTCACTTTTGATCAATATAGCAGGACACATTTTTGAGCTGGCAAAATGTCCAAAATGGAAAAAAGATAAGTTCCCTATTAGGGAACTCCCGTCCCCTGCACACTATTAAAGGCTAAGGCAGCCAAACATTTTCAGGTAATGATTTTATACATTGTGAAAAGTTCTTTTGAAGGTTATTTTCGTAACACACATTTATGAAAAAGCGTATAAGTGGTAAGAACTAGTTATGTGATTTAGTGCAGAATATATTTATTATTCACAAGAGGGTAATATGCCCCACGTGTTTCGAGATGTGCTCGCTTCTTCAGGGGCCAACACAATTTCAGATTTTTTCAATCTAATCAAAAAACAATCAAACATGTATGCGATTAGAAATCAACTGATTTGAAGAGTATACATATCAACATTCAATAATGGCATAAAGCAAAATATTTAGCAAAATTTCCCACAGGCATGTTGAATAGATAATCATAAGTTTGGAGAAACGGTCATTCATGGGATCATCATGATAGAACAGATAATATCTTAAGAGGTTGTTGATTCATAAAGCTAAAAGTGATTAAGGAATACTTATATTAGGTTTGCAAAAGGAAGGATAATGTAATTCGTACCCTGTTTGTGTCTAAAGGATACACATAGTAAAGAGTGGCATGTGTATTCATCCACAATAGTGGCGGCTTGGATCTACAATGGAAAGTTAAAGGATCCAGATCAGGAATGTTACAGTATTTTAGGTAAAGAACATATTTATAAGTAAAGGAAAAAGAACCTACCAGCACAGGAGCATAGGTGCTTATCAGAAAAATCTGTATTTGTGGACCCAATATTTTGCTTCATGTAGGTTCACTAGCAATCACAATGGGATGCGTGGAAAGGTCAGACCAGCATTCATGAGGACATAAGATGGTCCTAGAAATCAGGTAAGATAGGTAGGTAAATATAAATTTAAGAAAAAGGGTGAGAGGTAGCAGAGGGGTGCTGCTATTCTATACAAGGTCTAGCCTAAGTAACTTACTTGTGGTGACAATGAAGCGTTCCTGGGCGTCAGAGCGTTCTTAGGAGTCCAGGAGGGCTGCCTCAGGCTCCATGGTGAGTTGTTTTAGTTATGGCAGCACTGAAATGTATATTCATTTGGTTGCGCCACGAACCGGAAGTGACACACCGGAAGTGACCACCCAGAAGTGCCGTCACCGCGTTGCTGACTCGGATGATGTCATATTTGTAAACAAACTTTTACGTGACGTGTGGAGCCAGTACTTCAATGGTGTTCTGCTTTTGAAGCTGGCTTTTTTTTAAAAAAAGGAGGAAATTAAATGGAATAGTAATAAGATGATGAATAGAATGTCTTATTAAGTAAAAGTAGTTAGGGCACGTGATAAAGTATAGCAACAACTGCCATGGCTGCAGTGTTGATTTTTGTGTAAGTAATCCCACGGTTATCCATAGAGAGGCACAAGCTTATCCATGAGATATCTGATGGATAATGTACGTGATCTGATGACAATGGCCATAAACTCAGCTGTCAGACAAGAAGCGTCTGCAGTAATGGTCTCTATAAACGGAACTTAATAATTTTTACTAGGTGTAGAGTCACCAGTAAGTTTCTGATAGAGTCAGATGAAAGATACGCGATCTAATTAAAATGACTGAAATGTCTGCAGTACTGGTTTCTACATTACTGGTTTCTATAAAGGAACTTGTCTCTAAGAAGCAGGATATAAAGAGGTAATGCCTGCAATGAAGGTTATCCAATATGTAACTTAGTATTTTAACAATATACTGTGGCCTCTTCCTAACGCCTACTGGCTGAACTATAGAAGATCCAATGAGGAGAATTAGAATGAGCGACAATATTTCTGCTTGCTTTGAGGGGAAAAAAAGCAGAAGTATTGATAAGGTGACATTGTTTGGATATACATTCTGATCAAGGAAATTCATTTGTCTGACTCACTTGAGTTCACAGTCTTTACATAATTTGTACAGTATTTTTGGAAATATGTTTAGTATGATTTTTAGAATGTACACCAGTATACTTTATATAAACATGTTATATAAACATATTGAATAGTTCATGCAGTTCTCCCAATTAGTTTCAGGTAAAGAGTATCTGACTCATATTTTGAGCTCACCGTCCATTTAGACCCAGACCCTGTATGTGGTGTTTTTCCCTTGATGTAAATTAATGCATGAGTTGTAGAAAGCTTATTTCCCCCACATATGGGTTGTAGTGACAAAGTGAGGGGAGGAGATAGGAAAAGAGAGAGGAGGAGAGAACAGAGAGTAACCAGAGAGTAAGCAGTCAAAAAGAGTGGAGAAGCGAGAGTGGAGAGCAAATACAATTGCAGAAGTCAGTAGTAACACATAATGTTGCAAACCATGATACAAGATGAAGATGGGAACAGATGGGAACAGCATGAATCAGGGCCACCATGAGTAAAAGATGCAAAGAAAGTCCAGCATGCGAGTTGAGAAAGGGTGACGCACCGTGAATCAATGAAGTCCATAAAAGTCAAATCCAGCATTGCCCACAAGACGGTGATGGTGAAACCAGAATGTATTGAAGAGCGAAAATGGGACGGTCCCTTCCCCCGCCCAACGTACAAACTATGGCCAATGACATCACGATCCAAACACCCACAGCGAGGAGAGTTTGCACATCTGTTCACCGCCCCGGATGTCCACATTTACCATGACCCTGCTCCACCTGCAAATCCTAACCATGTCCCACCCGGTACCCGAGGAGGGAACCACAATGAAGCTGAAACCGATCACATGGACCAGCTCGACTAAACGTCACAAACCTTCGCCTGCCATTGTTAGAGATGACACGACGACATAGTCACAACAGACCGAAACACACGTGCACCTGGATCAGACACACACCAAAACCACACGAAGAACACGCTCAGTGCTACGACTTAGGGGACCACGCACACTCACAGACATGCATCGTTGTTATTTTTCATATAGGTCAGGAACCACATCGCAGAAACGCAAGACGCCAGAAGAGTTTGTGTACATGCTGGCGCTTCATGCAACTAAACCCTAAGACAAGACCATATGGACCAATGCACAAGGAACCACACTCCCGCACCCTTTGCCTTATGGATCTTATACCGCTATATATAACAAAGCCAAAGTAGGCCTCAAAACCAGAGTCGGCAGGCCCAGATCAGCTCGCACGAGAACCGCATACCGTAACACAAAATGGAAACATAGAAGGCAACCCCAGGGATACTGTGAGTCACCATCCATCTTCAACAGGGTTATACAGATGGACCTGGGGAATGTTGAACTCAAAAGCACGGTACTGCAGTATGTAGATGATATTCTCATCTGCAGCACCACAGAGGAGGAGTGCAGGAAGGACTCTGTGAAGATGCTCACTGTGCTGGCCGAGAAAGGGTACAAGGTTGACAAAGAAAAACTACAGTACTGCCAGGAACAGGTCCTATACATTGGACAAGTTATATCACAGAAAGGAAGGAACATAGCACTACAAAGGGCATAGCGATAAAGAATACGCCCCAACCACAAACAATAAGGGAATTGCAGCAGTTCCTTGGCCTGTGCGATTATTGCAGAGCATGGGTATTTGACTACTGCACATACATAGGACCCCTACTGGAAGCTCTTAGGGATGCACAAAAGGGGGCAAGAAAGCTGGGGTGGACAAGATAAATGACTGATGCATTCAATTAACTGAAAGAAGCAATTTCTACGACACCAGTTCTGGGTACTCCCAACGGCGACCAAGAGTTTTTGCAATTTTGCATAAGCCAAAAAGTACACTTACAACACAGAGAGCAACGGGATATGAGATTATTCTGTCAAGATCTGAGTTAAAAATAGTGAGATGTACCAATGTTAACCCGGCACAGTTCATAGCAGAAGAAGTAGCAGAAGGAGAATACGCACATGACTGCGTACACGCCATTGAATACTACTCATACACCAGCAAGGTAGAGGAGATTTCCCTAGAGGGAGGTGAGGTTCTATACATTGATGGGTCCTCAACAATTGATCAAAGTGATGGCATTAGAAGGACAGGTGTAACTGTAGTGCGATTAAGATAAGATTGAACATATGCACCAGTAAAATGTGTCAAATTACCCCAACAATATTCAGCGCAAGCAGCAGAATTGGTTGCCCTCATTTTGGCCTTAGAAGAAAGTGACAACAAAAGAGTAACAATATATTCTGACAGCGCCTATGTCACATCTACAGTACACTCAGAATTAATAAAATGACTCAGAAGGGGATTTAGGAGAGCAGACGATACTCCAGTGCAACATGCTCTCCTTCTGGTTGAACTGATTGAAGTAATAACATACCCACAAGAGCTAGCACTGGTGAAATGTCAGGCACACACGAATGGTGAGGACCCAATATCTAAGGGTAATGAAACAGCAGACACACATGCGAAATATGCTGCATATTTTGGCGAGATGTGGGACCTTTAAGAAAAACAAAAAGAAAAGGGGGGCAAGACAGATGTTAATGAAAGAGAGTTACACACACATTCCAGAAACACAGATTATGGAACTACAGGCGGCAGCTCCAATGACCGAAAAGGAATTGTGGGTAAAAAGAGGATGTACCGTGTCCCCAACTGACGTACTATGGAGACAAAATGACACTGGCAAAGTAGTAATGCCCCTGGCCCTACTGAAAACAGTGCTAGCTCAACTATACCACTGCACCCATACAGGAAAGGAAGTAATTGCAGCGCGGATAAAAGAATCATGGTTCTGTCCCGAACTAAATGTACACGTTGCAAACTTCATCAGCAATTGCCTTACCTGCCCGCAATTTACGGCCGGTCACATGTTGCAAGTGATAAAAGGTACGATACCACGACCTGAAGGGCTCTTCATTGACATAATCAACATATGACAAGTCTACCGATAAATGATTGTGGTAGTATGCCCCTTTTTAAGATGGATTGAGGCCGGCCCGTTCTCCCATGCAGACGCACTTCGGGCAGCAACATTTTTGGTAAGAGAGGTGTACTCAAGGTGGGGAGTTTGCGAGGTATTGAGATCAGATAACTGCCCACACTTTGCAAACAAATTATTCCAGCATGTCACTGCCCTGCTTGGGATCAAACATAAATTTGCCTGTGCATACCACCCACAAGCCAATGGCATATGTGAACGCCTCAACGGCCTCTTGAAAGAGGCAATTGCCAAGACGCAGCAGACAACAAAAAAGTTGACGAGGTCACGAGGTAGTGACTGGACACTAAATGCACCTTCCATTCACCCCACCCACAAAGGCGATGTATGACTGTGAAGGAACAGATAACATTTTTGGTTAGGAAATGTATGATTATGTCACTTCTTTGGTTACTAGTGCCTCCTTTATCTCTCAACAGATTCAACGGACACAGGGCAGGTCAGAAAACAACCAACAACGAGGAACAAACAGGACAGTGGGTGGTGAAAGAAGGAGATACAGTTCTCCTGAGGAACTTCCGAAGGAAGTAGAACACCCCTAGATTTGCGGGGACACATACTTTAGGAAAGGTGGCACCCAGAGCAGTCAAGTTGACCCGAAAGGACATTTGTACACATATCCACGACATCAAGCCCAACAAAGCACAGACCGTGCCCCACCACTACAGCACCAGGGCCACCACTTCGGCAACAACAGACGTGGGCCAAGACACACAACAGGCTTCCGATACACACAAGGACATAACCGAGCCACAGCCCATAGCACACCCCATGGTGACGAGATCTCAAATGTTCCCACAGCACCATTAATAAAAATGTAACTGTCATAGCCATATCAGTACAAAATAGTAGAGAGTAAATAAAGAGGATCGAAAAAACCAATTAATAACAGAAGAAACACCAACAGAGATATTGGCAATACGCACAACACTGTGTAAACACGTGCATGTTCTCTTCACTTTTTGTCTTGCACATGCACGTGTCGCGCATTATAATTATTGTATGCAAATATCTGATAAAAAACATCAGTCGTTGCCCAGGTTTGAATGCTACCTCCTGTAGACCACCCAGAAGCCTTATCACACCAATTTGTATATGGAATTAAAAGACCAAATTACCTCCGGCCCAGACTAGACGGCCACGCGTATATTACAACGTGTTTATAAACTTTATATTGCGCTCATATCCACACCTCCACACAGCCTTACCTGCTCTGAGAGACAGGGCGGTCCGGTGGATGTGGGAGGAGATTTTTGCATGGGCATTGAACGACTATTTAGTACGCAGGGCTTAATTATTAAATACTAACTGTTCACAACGCAAAATTTAGACATTTGCTGGCAGGCATCTATATCATCAGACATAAAATAGCTGCAGAACGGCAGCATAAGGTAAGGTTAATATGCCAGTGGTCATAACAACTATAATAAAAATGTTGGGGGTATTTGGACTGATAACTGCTGCTGTCTGGCAGGCCTACTATGCTCTGAATGCAACCACAAAGGTCAATACTAACATTTCCCCTACCTCAGCCGCAAGGAGCACTGTGTCAGGTGATACGAGTAGCATGGGACAAAAAGTAAGGAGAGGAAAACGTAGCATATCCCTTGATGTACATGGGGTGGACACATATTTTACAGAGTGTGCACACATCTCTAACAACATGAGGTATAAACACATGTGCAAAATTGGTAAAGACACAACTAAGGACAACTGTTACGTCTGCTCGTTGATTCCTTACGCCATGAGCGCCTAGAGAACATTTGTGGCAACTGAAGTACCGGCGCCCACAGTGGAGTGCCTTCTCTATCTAGCACTGATATGATATGATAAGATAAGGCATTTGTAACGCGCCTATACACAAGTGTTTCAAGGCGCGACGAGGCAGGGAGGGGGGGAACAAGGGGGAAGGACAGACAACGATCCTACTAGGCCAGGTGTCATTTAGATCGCGCAAGTGCAGGGGTAGGGGGAAGGGAAAAAGTTCAAGGGGAAAGGGATAGAGGGAAGTGCTGAACAGGGTAAGTAGAATAAAAAATAAATAAATAAATAGGGCCAGCTGGTGCCAAGTGCAAGGTAAGTGCAGACAAGTGCTGGGAGGGGGGGCTGTAGGGATGCAGAGACAGTCGCGCAGTGCAGGGGTTGCCAGGGAGGCAGTGCAAGTGTAGAGTGGCTGGGCCAAGGACCGAGGTCAGTGAGAGTGGCCCAGGTGCAGGTTCAGTGCAGTTTCAATGAAGAATTTAGCAGGGGAGAGGGAGAGAGAAAGCAGAAGCAAAGAGGAAGGTTTTGAGGTGCTTCCGGAACCGAAGATGGTTCTCCTCAAGTTTCAGGGAGGCAGGAAGGCTGTTCCAGAGGGAGGCCCCTGCCGCAGAGAGAGATCTACCCCCAGCTCGTTGCTTCGAGGAGCGGCTGACCCTGAGGGAGTTGGAGACAGATGAGCGAAGGGCTCGGGAAGGAAGATATTTAGGAAGAGAGAGTTGAAGGTATTTAGGCCCCAGGCCACAGAAGGCCTTGTGGACAATGCAAAGGGTTTTGAACTTAATCCTCGCAGCCACAGGGAGCCAGTGTAGATATTTCAGTCCTGGAGAGATACGGTCCCTGGGCTTGAGGCCAAGGACAAGTCTCGCAGTCCTGTACTGGATGAGTTGCAGAGGGCGGAGAGTGGAGGCAGGCAGATTAAGATAGAGGCTGTTACAGTAGTCCAGCTTCGAGAGAACCAGGGCTCTGGAGACCGTGAGCTTCTGTGGGAAGGAGAGGAAGGGAAGAATACCTCTGAGGAGGTGCAGCTGGTAGTGTGACTTCTTAGAGACGTCCGATATATGAGGAGAGAAGGAGAGTGTGGAGTCGAAGATGACCCCGAGGTTTTTTGCCTTGCAAGTAGGCGCAGGAAGCGGGCCAAGAGAGGCTGGCCAGAGCGCTGCAGGGAAGGAGGGAGTGGGTGTGCCGATGAGTAAAATCTCAGTCTTACTGGCATTAAGGCAGAGGTCATTGGCGGCACACCATTCCTGGATAGCAGACAGACAGTCGGAGATGAGGGAGGAGAGGAGGAGGCCGAGGGTAGCCTGAAAATGAGCTGGGTATCGTCCGCATAGCACTGAAAGTTGGGGCAGAGAGTGGCGATGCGGTGGGCAAGGAGTGCCAGATACTGGTTGTACAACCAGGGAGAGAGATTAGATCCCTGGGGGAAACCACAGGTAGAGAAGAAGATGTCAGAGAGGAAGGACCCCAGTTGGACCTGGGAGGGTCGATTGGAAAGGAAAGAGGTCAGCCACACCACAGCCTGACCAGTGATACCCAGGTTATCACAGAGACGGTTGAGCAGAATGGCATGGTTGACGGTGTCAAAGGCAGAAGAGAGATCGAGCAGAATGAGAACACACAGAGTTTTGGAGTCAAGGTTCGAGAGCAGGTCCTCACGGATGTTCAGGAGAGCAGTTTCCTTGCTTCTGGCGGCTCTGAAGCCAGATTGATGGTCATGAAGACTACCAACAGATTCAGCATGGAGGTTGAGCTGGGAGATGGCCAGTTTCTCCAGGAGCTTGCCCAGGAAGGGAGTGATGGAGATTGGGCGATAGTTAGCCGGGCAGGTGGGGTCGGCAGAGGGTTTCTTCAGAAGAGGGTGCACAAGGGAGTGCTTAAGGGGGGATGGGAAGACTCCAGAGGCGAAGGAGTGGTTGCAAAAGTCAGTCAGGGCAGGAGCTAGGGAATCAATGTGGTCCTTGATAGTTTTGGAGGAGCAGGGGTAAACCTGCTTAGACAAGACTTTCACAGATCGGACTTGTCTCGAAACCTCGTCAGCAGAAAAAAGGGGAAAGGCAGAGAAGGAGGGAGCAGGGGAGGCTGCAGAAGGGCCAGAGGAAGAGCCAGGAAGAGATGGAGGGAGGTGATAGGAGGAGAGTGTGGACAGGATGTCCTGAGTTTTAGAGATGAAGTGAGAGGCCAGTGCAGAGGGCCTGGGAGGGGACAGGAGAGGTAGAGACTGCAGCAGGGTTGGCAAGCTCCTTGCAGATTTTAAAGAGTTCGGCCGAGTTCGTCCTTGTGTTTCAGACACAAGGACGATTCCAAGGGAAAAAGGCGACTCAGATGTGGAAGTTGAGGTCAACCTACCCATACGAAGATAACTTCATTAAAATGTTACCTATGTTCGATAATTATTGGCAACATGCAGAAGAACTACTGTACAAGACAAAGGAGAAACGAAAGAAGTGACGCTGGATTATCTGCCATGTAAATGGAGGGCAAGTGAGGTAGAACGTGAGCCTGGATGCTGGGAAAGACCTCTTTTACTAGTATACGGCAAGGTATACACAAAGAACGGATGGGTGGACGGAGTAGTGGGAAGCAAGCCACTAACATTGACAAAAGTTCCAGTAATGAAAGTTCAGGAGGAGAATGACAGATGCTACAAGGAATGAGGGAAGAGCGCAGTATTGCTCACATGGTTAGACAAGGAGGAGGAGCGGTTAAGGACTATCCCAATAGAATCTTCCGCACTATGTTACAAGCATGACAGGGACACTGCTGTAGGAACTAATGAAGGATGCAAACGAACAGTGAAGCTACCTGAGGTGGGAGCTGGAACAGCACTACTAATGGACCACTACTGGGCCTGTGGTGCAAAAGCATACCATAGCCTACCACAAACATGGGGTGGAGTATGTACCTTAGTACACGTAAACGTCCCTTCCCTAGTTGTACCGCAGAAACACATTAACCTGGAAACTGTCTCCAAAATGGATGAAGGAAACAGGAGGAAGAAAAGATCATTGGAGCAAACGACCAGCACGCCAAGGGGTGCCACCCCCACCGGAAGAACGCTGACTAGGGTAAAGCGGCAAGGAGAATCACTGACGGGAAACTACCTATGGAGCAAATCAGAAACAGCCCTCAGCAACATTCCACCGGCCCAAAGATTGTTCAGTAGAGCAGCCATGTTCTTTTCATCAGTAATACATCCCGGAGTACAAGCGTATGCAAATGCAAAGTGGTTGTAAATTACAAGATGGGAGCTGATGATGACGATAAACTCCATGGTGAACGGATTCAACTCAATAAAAGAAGAACTAAGGGCAATAAGAATGGTGGCCTTGCAGAACAGATACGTGCTGGACCTTCTAACAGCGATGGAAGGAGGAGGTTGCGCAAAAATTGGAAGTTCCTGCTACACGTTCATGCCCGCGAATGACGAAGATAATGGCACTCTTTCAGAAGCGGTATCGCAATTGGAAAACATGCACGCAAAGATGGAGGAAGAAGCAAAGGGGACAAAAAAGGATGGTAGCTAATTCTCCTAGATATGGTCGTGGATGCCATCATGGCTGGCGGATGGTCTTAAGGTATTGACAAAATGCATGATATTGGGAATGGCATCTCTAATGGGCATAACGTTATGGATGGTGAGGTCAAGACGCACAGCAGAAGAAATGATTGGTATGCCTATACTGATGCCAGCCGAAGTTGAAATGCACACAGACGTCATCATCAAGGAACGTGAATGGCTACGCCAACAGATAGTGGAAGCACGCCTGTACCCCCATCAATAAAGGTTGAAAATCCACAGAACCCGAAGAGCTATGTTGGGAAATAGGTTTATTGTAAGGCCGGAGGTGGGGGTGTGTATATGTATTGGTCGTTTTAAGATCACATGGACCGATATGGACACCTGGCAGGAATCCCCAAGGTGTGGCGAGTGCGAGGAGACAGAAGAGTGGATAATTTATGGTCGACTGAAGAGGGAAAATGGGTCGGTCCCTTCCCCCGACCAACGTACAAACTATGGCCAATGACATCACGATCCAAACACCCACGGCGAGGAGAGTTTGCACATCCGTCCACCGCCCCGGATGTCCACATTTATCATGAACCTGCTCCACCTGCAAATCCTAACCACGTCCTACCCGGTACCCGAGGAGGGAACCACAATGAAGCTGAAACTGATCACATGGACCAGCTTGACTAAACGTCACAAACCTATGCCTGCCATCATTAGAGATGACACAACGACATAGTCACATGCAGACACTTCATGCAACTAACCCCGAAGACAAGACCATATGGACCAATGCACAAAGAACCGCACTCCCGCAGACCTTGCCTTATGGACCTTATACGATTACATATAACAAAGTCAAAGTAGGCCTCAAAAGCAGAGTCGGCAGGCCCGGACCAGCTTGCACGAAGCAAAAGTGATGCTGAGCATACAAAACAGCTCTAGCAGGAGCCACCACAGCCAAGGGAACAACGTTTCAAACCACATTCCGCGCTTTCACAGCCAAGGTTACACCTGCCCCTGCTGCAGCTACCAGAAGCAGAAATACATATCAAATCCCAGTAATTCTGCCTCAAACACGGTCTCTCAACACGTGACCAGGCCGACCTGATACAATGCCAAGCTTCAACGACAAAAGAAACACTGGGGTCCCATGTCTGGGACCCTGCTTGCAACAAAAGCGCAACAACTCAGATCCTGGCAGCAATGGGAAAGGAGCGTTCTAATGGCAAGTAACAGGACCTGTCCATTGTCCTCCACTGACACATAGGGCCTCATTCCGAGTCATGCCGGTAAGTATCGGAATTTTCCGGCATGGCGTAAAGTCCGACACCGTGCTGGTTGTAGGTCGAAAATTACGACCCATTCCGAGCTCTCGGACACGCGCTTTCCACCATGCCGGAAAAGGACCACGCGACCTGCTGCAAAACCCCCCGAAAAACCCCTACCGGCATGCAGCGACACGTAAAGTACAACACCGCCCTGTAAGCAAGTATAACGGTGACCGTAAATTACGTTGACCGTAATTTACGTTGACCGTAAATTACGGTAACTGAAAAAAAAAGGAACCGGAAATTACGACATCGCACAGGAACGGGAAGGAGAGCGGCGGCCAACACAATCCATTGCCATCCGCAGCCGCCAGCAGCCCTGTGAGGGAAACAAAGTTGGGAACCGGATCAGGCACCGCAGGACATGCCGAAAGCACCAAAAAGGGCGGCGGATCGCATCCGCAAGCAGAGATTCTGCCCCGATGAACTCTAGGCCATGGTAGACCACCTGGCAGAGCATGCTGATGTAGTCTTCAGTGGCGACATGCAGAGGGAATCGACCCTCCGCAAGAAGACCATCTGGGCGGAACTGGCACAGAGGGTAAGCGCTGTTGGCAACACCCCCCGCACAAGCGGTGGGACGACCTGCGGGTGCGGGGCCTCCTATCCAGCAACCGCAGCCAGGCCCTGCAGACGGGAGGTGGGCCAAGCACCGCAGTACAACTCGAGCCCTGGGAGGAGACCTGTGCGGAGCTCATTGGCACAGAATCCATCGAGGGCGTGGGGACCATGGAGTGCGGGGGAACGACTTCTGGAGAAGGAGGTGAGTGTCGACAGTGTACATTGCCAATGTCCATTGCATGATGTAAACTGACCCAGGGGCCATCGAAGGCACCCTCTCGTGTTGCCCTCCTCCCATCCACCAAATGCTGAGGCAAGTGCCGCCTAATGCTAGGCCAAGTGCGAGTGCATAACGCACATCTACCATAGTGCATTGACTTGCACAGGCCATCATGCACATTGTCCAGCGTGGTAGGCATAGTAGAAGCCAAAATGTACATGAACAGGGCACAATGAATCACTCCCCGACATGTGTATATGTCATCACCATGCACATGTACCACTGCTATAGTTACCCCCAAACAGAACAAACCGTAAATGACCGAAATGTCCATGCAACCATGTATGCAAATAGGACATTGCACATAGACTATTGTTGTCCCTCTCTCCTACCCCCACAGGCACAGACCATGACAGCACAGAGCCCCAAGGAAGCCGCCCAAGCACCTCCGCGGGTACTGGCAGGGCCAGGCCGAAGCCAGCAGCCAAAAAAACCACCCCCCAGCCTACGGAAAGGCCACTTGAAGCTGGCAGACCAGCAACCCACCCAGCATCGGCGGCAGAAACTGTGCAAACCCCTAGCTCAGCACAGTCGAGCGTCTCAGGGGAGGCTGCTGCTACCGCACCGGATGAGTGGGAGCCCAGCCCGCCACCCATCCAGGGGCCCATGTTGGAGGACGACCAGGACAACATGCACATGCTGGAGCCATGCCCTGTGACCCTTGCGTCATGCAGTGACTCCGGGGATGCACAATCACCTGTGCACAGTGTTGAACTTGACCCGCAGGGGTATGACGTCATTCCCCCAAGTCCACCCATATCACCCCCTGCAGGGCATGCTGGTGCCAGTGGATCCTCAGATGGTCCCCCTTCCCATGACCAGCACCAAGTGCGCCAGTTGAGCGATCTCATTGATAACTATATTGAAGACAATCGCCAGGCCCGGGCTGAACTACATGAGGAACTAAATCAAATGCGGCAGTCCCTCACTGACTGCACCACCAGATTGTCCGACTCCGTGACGGACAACACGACCCGGCTATGCCATGTCCTGAATCGCATTGCAAATGCCCTTGAGGCAGGCCAAAACAATACCGAGGAGGGCACATCCGCGACAAGTGAGGCCACGCAATGCAGCCCGGAGAGACGCACTCGGCGTTCCTTGCGTCACCGGGATTTGCCTCCCCCAGACAAGGGGGGCAAGAGACATTAGCCATTCGCCAATCCTGCCACATGTGGGACCCACACCCTACATGGGACGACTGCACTGGAGTTGGGGGGGAGGGGAGAGGTGGGTGATGGTTTGTTCTGGAGTTTGGGGGTAGGGGGGAGGTGGGTGATGGTTTGTTCTGAAGTTGGGGGGGAGGGGGGAAGTGGGTGATGGTTTGTTCTGGAGTTGGGGGGGAGGGGGGAGGTGGGTGATGGTTTGTTCTGGAGTTGGGGGGGAGGGGGAGGGGGCATGGACAGTTGCTGATGGAAGCACTATTTTGTTTTCCTTTTTTTATCACAATACACAATTGGTGTTGCAAAGTTCAACTGTTGTGGACATTCATCATTGCACATTTGTTCATTGACTACTGCCAGTGCATGGTGTACAAGTATGCATAAATCCGTTGCCCTGTGTGCCCATGTCATGACACCCTCTACTGACTTGTGTCCTGGAGACCTTGTCCACTGTAAGTACATAGCATTACATGGCCCTCAAGTGCACAGCCTCAATGGACCTTAGTTGGCACTTCACCCTCCGCCTTAACCGCATCGTCCTGTGGTTGTAGCAGTACCATGTCAGGGGTGATAGCCGCTCACGTAGGGATGCACTTTTTGTCCATCTGCACATATGGCATGGGCCCATTTGACACCAAATATCATTGGAGGGGTCAGCCACCAGTCCTGGTTCGCCGGCACATATGTGCATCACGCAAGCCTGGTGACTGCTTCATCTACAAGCATGCACATGTATGGCCATAGTCTGGTTGCCCCATGGCCCTGTTCAGGGGGTTCATGACAGGGATCATGTGGCTTGCTGTCAAGGGACAGCCAACAACAGCTGCATGTGTCGCCAAATGAGGTTGGTGTGTGGACTGTCATGGTGGAGGACAGTACTCGGATGTAATGGCAGGGTTTCTATGATGGCCATCTGGACATGTCCATGGATGTATTGGGCACGGTCAGGGACACAAATATGTGTACGATGAAATGTAATGCAGTAGGGTGTTGTCTCTACATGATGGTCCGTGAACGATGGTGTGGACATCTTGAGGTACATGTTCCTTTGTTGCATGTGTCAGGAATGGCACTCTGTCAAGAGTGGCACAGGGTACCCAGGTAGGGTTTGGGTGGCTGTGCTGAGGTGAGGTAGCAGATAAGTGCACACAGCAGGAAGTTCAACAAGAAAGAAGAGTAGGAAACAGTAGCTGTGAGCCAAACGGGGCAAAAGATACCAAGGTACAAACAAACTGGATTCCCTCTTGGGGTGTATGCCGAAATGGGAAAGAGTGTTCCACGAATCATAGGAAAATCCAGCCTTCTGCACTGATTGCTATAACAGAGGCCCACGCTGTATGCTCATGGCTGGGAACAACAGCAGTGGGTGTCTGTAAGACTGATAACGGGACAAGGGAAGGGGCAGAGGTTGCCTGCCGGAAACCAACAGGCAAGCTCTGTACAAAGGGATTACATAAGACACATGAGAAGACAAGAACAGATATATCTAGCGAAAAGGAAGTCAATGAGCAATCTAGCAGAAGCAAATGAAGGAAAGGCAGTTAGACTGAAATAGATAACCTAAGGTGGAGTACAGAGGACTCAAGGAAGAGAACAAGGAGCAGCAGTCAGGAAAACAGAAGGCTGCAAAGTAGGAAGCAGGTCTGCAGTCAAGAGTGGCACTAGGTGCAGGCAAACTGTATTGGACTGCGGAGGACTGTAGTAGGCTGAAAGGCAGGGAGTCCAGAAGAACAGGACAGAGAGCGATTAGTAGTAGGCGACAAGACAGAGAGCCCAAAAGAATAGGGCCACTAGGTAGGGAGCCCAGAGGAGCAGGGCTGTAGGCAGCGAAGAGGTGCAGGCTGCAAGGCAGGAAGCCCAGAGGACAAGGGCTGTAGGTAGAAGGCAGCGGAGTGTGATCGGCTGCAAGGCAGGGAGCCCGGAAAGGGCACTGGAACAAAACAGGATAAAGCAGCAACCGGAACAGCATACAAAGTAAAGGGTCAAGGCAAACAGGAGCGGGGAGAACTCAAGAAGCAAGACACTGTGCTCCTGCAGGCAACTGCTTATATACAGCCCTGCCCTGTTCTGAGGCAGGCTAATTGACAGCACCTGTAGCAGCACACCTGAAGACAATCTGCCTCCTCCCTCTCTGGTCCTGAGCATGTGGAAGCAGCACTGGCCGCTAGGGCTTCTGGGGATTGTGGTCCCAATAACGATGAATGGGAATAGCCAGGAATTGAGGACTGCAGCCAGGTGCATTATGGTAAATGTAGTTAATTGAATAAAATAAGAAGGAACCAAAGTTGAGCAAATGGAAATAAAAGACCAAGGCGTGAAAAGGAGTTGTTCAAGGAGTATTAGGAGGATAAATGAGTACCAAGTAGTCCATGATGGTTGCAAATGTGTGCGCCAGCAGCGCGGGCATGACAGCATGCTGCTGTCCTGGTGTCGGATCATTGTGGTGCTGTGTACTGTGTTTATTCTTATTTTGGTATGATGGTTGTAGTCTGTGGAGCATGGTATTCATCCTGCTCTGATCCATTCTATGGTGATTCCCAACACTCCTGTGGAGGTGCCATGCCGGTGACGTGTTATGATACCCCTGCTGCCCTCTGTGAATTCCACTCCCAGGGATGGGTCTCCAATGTGGTGCAAGGCTGGGGGATGCCACATTGTGCATATGCAGTGTGTCCTCCGATATGCGCTAACGGTTGTGGTGTCCGCCAATGAGTGGTGCTGGTGTAGTGTGCTTAGCCCTTGTCAGTTGGTGGAGATGTAGTGTGATGTGGGTGCCTTGTTCTGGCAAAGTGGGAATCTGTTCACACGTGCCGTTGCACTGGTTCTGTGGCAGGTTTGTTGTCGGGGTGAACACAGTACAATGGCTTCATCGTTTCAACGCAGTTGGTTCATGCGGGCACCCACCCCGTGGCACCAGTGCACTTGCATGACACAGTCAGACGACTCAACAGCCAGCCGGACAGGTCGTCCTGCATGTTGGGCCATGTTGCGCGGTGGCATGGCGATCAGCTGGCCCTTTGAGTCATGTGTAGTTGTTTGGTGTCGGGCCCACTCATGTGTGTGGTTCCTGGTAGCGTTGCATTCCATCTGCACGTAGGGGGAGTGGTATTGTTTGCAGTTGCTGTCCGCAACGTGCATGCCAAGCTGGTCCACATACGACCTATGGGTGCTGTCAGGGGCACCATTGTCATTTGGCATGCCTCCATTTGCATTAGGTCCAGCTTTACTGTTCTGTATCTCATGGGTGGTCCATGTTGGGGATTGGTGGACCCTTGTGTGCTTGGGGAGGTGTAACGTCACTTGTGTATGTGGCCGCATGAAGGATGGTTGTGACATGCCACTGTGTGCTGGTGGGTGCATTTGGCATGGGTGTGGGGCACAGGCAACACCATCACTTGTGCCGGGTTGGCACTGTACATTTGTATAGTGCTCTCTTTTCTTGTGTCTGTGGCGCAATATGGTGGTGACGGTGTCACAGTCTAGGTGGTCAGGGGTGTCTATCTGGTAGGACTTCTCCTAGAGCGGCCGGACATGCTGCGTGTGCATGGGGGCTGCTGGGGTGGTAACGGAGGCTGCACTAGTGCTGCATGCAGGGCCTGTCTCCCCCCTCCTTCTATTCCCTGTGTTTCCTCAGTGGGGGGCGTGGTGTTGTTGTAGGGGTTTGTGTGGTTGTGGCCTTGCTTGTTCGTTTGGTGTCGTCTTGGTGTGGGAGGGGGGTGGTGTGTGGGTGTGTTCCTTTTCTGCTGTGGCAGACTCCTGGCCTCTGTCTGTGTTGCATGTGTGCACCTGTGGCTCTGGGTCCCACTGCTCAGGGTTCTTTACTCCTTCTCTGAGATGCCTGTATGTACTCCATGCCGGTAAGGTACTTTACGGCCTTGAGGAGGCCGTAATTTATGTGTGCTCCTTACTTGGAATCAGCTCCGGTTTACGCCATGCCGTTAATTTCGCCATGGTGGGGCGCGCGCGCGACCCAGGAACATAAATTACAGCATTGTAATTTACGGTGCCGTAATTTACGATCTGTGGGGTTGGAATGGCATGGAGCGGAAAACCATGCCGGTAAATCATTACCGGCATGGTTTGGACCTTACCTCCATGCTCGGAATGACCCCCACAGTCACACATTGTTGCCAACACCAGATACAACGTGAGCTGGGAATGATGATGGTCCCAGGCTTGGGGGCTTGAGGCTAGACCAATCAGGACACGGGGGGCTAACCACTGACAACACTACAACACAACCAATCACTAACTCTCTTCATGTAACCATTTCCAAGTAGCAATTTTTAGGGACAACCCAAGCGTACCACCTGATCTCGTCTCCACCAATGATCTTTTCCAATATACTGTAATATACTGGACCCACCACTCGGGGAGCCAACCCGGAGTTGCGGTAGGTTTGGGGATGAGCTTTCGCAGATGACGCACATTGTTACGTCACTCAATTACAAAAAGGGCCTGCAAGCCCACTTGAGATGAGATGCTCCTTGGAACCTATGTTCCACGAACTTGTCCCTGTCTGTTTTATGCAATAAACAGCAGTACCCTATTGCTCTTGTGTGGGCCTCCTACTTCTTTGGTACACGGGAGGATTTAGGGCCTTCCCATAGCTGGAGGTCCGCGGATTCCGGGTGCGACCCTGCCAACATCCAGAAAAGTGGGATTTCGACACAACCATAGGTGTTCCTGGATAACAGTATTGTTTGTATGGATATTGATGTGGTCCTTTATCAACAAATTAGTGCCCATCCTTGCTGTGAATTCACATATACTTGCCAACATCCTCAGCACACTAACATACTCCTCTACTGATTCGTGCTCCTGCTGTTTCTGAGCGTAGAAATTAAAACAATTTATCGGTATATTGGTCTTGAGTGCAAAAAATATGTCTAATTGCAGAAGGGTGAAGAGGATGGCCCTGCATCCGCCACAGCCTTTGACACCAGTGGACTGAGGTACTGGAGACCAGCCAGAGAGGGAGACGGATACCCGGACTGTGTTTCAAAATAATTTTTTATACATCACAGGACACCAGGAAACCAACAGCGATGAGCTACCAACATCAGTTCCTTTTATACTTTTTTAAGGCTGATGAAACATTACATTTTATTGCTCAATACATTTTGATTTGTTCCTACAACGAAAAACAAACCCCTCCTGGCTCGTGATTGGCTGGTTTAACTGCCACTCACCAAGCCCACATGACATCATTTGGCATGCATGGTTTGACTGAGACTTGATCTGATAACTTGTGTGAGACTCAACTGAAAACTCATTACAAATCCTTTGATATCTGGAAAAGGAGCAGTCCATGTCAGATCGAGTCTTTTTGGCAGCCTATACCGTGCTTTTCATCTCATTTGTTGCAAACCAAGCAGCTGTTTGCTCTAAATAGTAATTTTCCAGACCTCTCACCGGCCCCCATGACCCATCACTGTCAGAATTGCTGTCAAGAAATTCTAAATATATGATATGATATGATAGTTTATTTATATAGCACCTATACACAATTTGCTTCAAAGTGCTTCAAGGCAAGGGAGGGAACAAGGGAAAATACAATGACATTCTTACAGGCCATGAACAGTAAGGATATGAAATTAACTATCGTACTCATTTCAGATAGTGCAAGAGCTAAGACATAGATAAGGAAGGGAGAGGGAGAGTAGGAAGGAAATGGAAACAGACAGGCGTCTACCGTACTAGGCCTGACGACATTTCTGGTAGAGCCGGAGAAAAAATAAAAGGTGAGCGAGAGGGGTGCAGAAAGGGGGGGGATGAACAAAACAAGCGACTATCGTACTAGGCCTGACGACATTTCAGATAGTGCTGGAGGGGGGGTGACACAAGTAAGGAGAGGGAGAAGGAGACAGACGAGGTTGCTATCATACTAGGTCCAGGGACAATTCAGATAGAGTAAGTGCATAGAACAGAGTGAGCGGAGAAGATAGGAAAAGGGAGAAAGAGGGAGGAGGAGAGAACAGAGATTAAGAAGTCAAAAAGAGTGGTGAAGCAAGAGAGGAGAGCGAATACAATTGCAGAAGTCAGTAGAAAGACATAATGTTGCAAGCCACGATGCAAGATGAAGATGGGAACAGCATGAATCAGGGCCACCATGAGTACAAGATGCAAAGGAAGTCCAGCATGCGGGTTGGGAAAGGGTGACGCACCGTGAATCAATGAAGTCCATAAAAGTCAAATCCAGCATTGCCCACAAGACGGTGATGGTGAAACCAGAATGTATCAGGACAGACTCCTGCAGAAGTAGGCTGGAGGGGGTCAAGGGGAGCAGGGTAGAAGAATCAAGCAAAACAGGCAACACCTGTTTACGAGAAGTGGGGGGCACAAGGGAACATCACGGGGGGCCAGAGGGGGTGGGGATGGCCAATGGGGACAGAAGTAGTAACACATGTTTGTGCATGCTTACCTGCTGTCTGAGCCGGGGTTGGGCCCTAGGTCCTCCTGGTCTGAACAGGTCCAAACAGGAATTGCCCTTTTCTTCGTCTGCCCTTCGCTTCGTACGCCCGGGTGAGAGACGCCCTTGATCTAAGATTTAAGAGCAGGAAGGAAGAGGCAGGGCTAAGAAGGTGGGCGAAGCTTAGGTCAGGTGACCTAGATCTCCCCATTTGCAAAGGAAAAGGGGCTGAAGGGCTCCTTAAGTAGGGAAAAAGAGGGGAAACCAGGGAGACACCAGGTGGGAGCGGCAACCAGGAAGGCACTAGGTGGGCAGGGTTTGCTAAGTGGGGAAAAAGAGCGGCAACCAGGAAGACACGGTGGGCGGGGCTCAGGCCAGGTGACCTAGACCCACTTGCACCTGCTCCCTATCTGCAAAGGAAAAGAGGCTGGAGGGCTCCTTAATTAGGGAAAAAGAGCAGCAACCAGGAAGGCACCAGGTAGGCTGGGCTTGCTAAGTGGGGAAAAAGAGCGGCAACCAGGAAGGCACCAGGTGGGCAGGGCTTAGGCCAGGTGACCTACACCCACTTGCACCAGCTCCCCATATAAAGCAGCTGCAGTGAACTGCCAGTGAACTGCCATTTAAAAAACTAATTGAGCCCTGGCCTGAATGTTCTGTGTACCTGCCAAACTGTAAGTTATTATTTCTACTTTTATGCATAACTTTTTTCCTATTCAGTTTTCAGATTAGAGTATCGATATTCATGATATATGTGTAATACCTGAGGTACCCTCAACTGTGTGGGGCATTCTGACCATAAGAAATATATATCACCATAAAATGTGCTTTTTGTCCTAGAAAGTGCTACAATTCTGATTTTTGCAATACTGGAACTATTGATCAGCCTGACAAAGTTATCTGTATTCAGTTTGCGGGGGGTGGGGTCTAGCACCTCCTCTACAAGGGCTTTTTGATATTCATCCATATCACCCCCTCCTTGGGCATCAGTCACAAGCGGTAAATCTCTATACTTCTTCTGCTCTTCCTGCCCTAGAGAATGCAGCAACAACATTTTCAACATTTTCTTCTTGACTGGAGTCATCCCTTCATATTCAATGGCACCCAAGTAGTTCATCCAGTATTCTTTCCACTCATTCCAGGGTACACTCGGCATACCCAGAGTTGGTAAGAAGGTTTCTGGGGATGGACAGTCACCAACATCTCCCCAACACTATTCTTCAGGGGATCTACTCAGAAATATTCTAAAAGCACTTCCTTCAATGGCTGTTGCCCCCCCAGCACCTGTCTGCTAGTGCAGAAAGACCAACCAGGAGCAATAAACTTGAAAAAGAAAATTCAGATCCACTGAGACGAAGAATATCAAATCGGAGCAATGATGATCTCCATTCACTGTTTATTTCAGGTTTCTCCAGCAACCAAAATGGCCCCTTCGCGTTGCTTGATGCTTGCGGGGCCTTTCCTCTAGCCTGCGAGCGCTTGGGTTCCTTTTTCTAGTCATGAATTGCCGGGGATAAGGCCAAAATCTTCAATGTTTATAGCAGCTTGCTACGGCAATCAAAATGGACGTGCCAAGCTTTCTGAAGCTCACAGGTCTTTTCTTGTAACCAACGAGCACTCTGGCACCTTAATCCTTTCCTCCAGGCCAACCCAGAGACTCTGATACTGCCGCCCTCACCTCTCACAGCTGCTGACACCACAACTACTCCTGCCAAGGTCCACCGCAGGGTTTTTAGCACCTGCTGAGACTTGTGCTTGTTCCGCAGGCACTCACTGCACAGCAGGCCCACCAGAACCATCCACTATCCTCGTCACCAAATTGAAGCAGGTGCAGCACACTTGAATGAAGGTTGAAATTAAGTTTATTGTAAGGAAAGCCCTGCAGGACAGCCTCCATGTATCAACACTCTCAACCAACTGACATCTCGCCCAACATTCCAAATTCCATAGAGGCAACCCAACATTCCAATAGAACGTGTGGCAGCTACTACAGGTTTCAACTTCTTTACGGCCCACACGACCGCGTAAGCCTCTTTTTCAACGGCAGCCCAGTTCCTTTCCCTTTTTGTCAATCGTCTGCTAATGAACCCCTTGAGAGTTCAACTGCGCTAACACTGCTACAGTCCCAAAATCACAGGTATCTGTCTGAATAATGAACCCCTGACCAAAGTCTGGCACTTTCAGAACTGGGGCCATGCAAAATCCATCCTTTAAATCCTGAAAGGAGGTTTTACAGGGGGGGGGGTTTAAGTTACCACCTTCTGCATCTTCTTGGAAGTTACATCATTCATGGGCATGGAAATGGTCCCATACCCCTTGATGAACGGCTGGTAGTACCCAGTGAGACCTAGAAAGGTTCTCACCTGCGTCTGTGTGGTGGGGATGTCCCAATCCTTCACAGCCTGTACCTTTGCTTCGAGAAGTTGTTTCTTACCTTCACCGGCCAGGTGGCCTAGGTATAGGTAAGTCATGATGCCCTGGATAGTCAAACCTGCATTCTGCAGCGCCTGAAGCACTTGTTTCAGGTGGGAAAAGTGATCCTCCCAGGTGTGGTTGAAGACAGCAATGTCATCTAAATAGGCGACACTGATGTTTTCCAGGCCAGACAAAACCTGGCGAACCATCCGCTGAAAAGCGGCATGGACATTCTTCAATCCGAAGGGCATCACAGTGAACTAATAATTTCCATCTGGTGTTGAGAATTCTAACCTCTCTCTCGCAGCACCTGTCAAGCTAACGTACCAATACCCTGCCGTGAGGTCAAAGGTACTCATGTACTTGGCAGCACCAAGCTTGTCAATGAGCTCATCTGCCTGAGGAATGGGATGAGCATCTGTCTTCATGACAGAATTGAGCCCCCTGTAGCCCACACAATAGCAAGCTTGAATCTTCCCTCCACTGGTCTTTTTAGGGACCAGTGCCACTGGGCTAGCTCAGGGGCTGTATTATGGCGCTATCACTCTTAGGGACAGCATTTTGGAAACATCCTCCTTGATGGTGTTACTGACCTTATTGGACATCAAATGAATCCTGCTCTTCACCGGCTTACTGTCTCAAGTGTCCACATCATTGGTGCACCAATCGGTGCAACCTGAAGTCAGTGAAAACAGACCAGCAAACCGTCCCAGTAAACGGCGACAGTCTGTCAGTTGCTTTTCTGACAGGACCGTTGCAAGGTTGACACCTTCAACTGACCCACCGGTGGCTTCAGTGTGCAGGAGGTCTGGGAGGGGATCTGTCTCCTCCTCAGTCTCTCCGTCTCTCCGTCAGTCACTAATGCCATGACCAAGTCATCCCAGCTATAATTGGGTTTTAGCCGGTTGACCTGAAAGACCCTGCACATCTGTTTAGGACTTTTGACGTCAATGAGATAATTCACCTCACTGAATTTTTCCAGCACACAGTAAGGCCCCGTCCACTTGTCCTGAAGGGCACTAGATTTGACAGGCTCCATAATCCACACCCACTGGCCTGGAGAATAAACTGTCACTGTGGCTTTCTGTTCGTGCAAGTGCTTCATCGGCTCCTGACTGGCCTTTAGGTTTCTCGTTCACTGTTCCATGTACTTTGCCATTCTAGACCGAAGGCCAAGTTCATAGTCTGCCACATCTCATGTAGGGGATGAGGGGTTGCTCTCCCATCCCTCTTTCACTTGACTGAGAGGACCTTGTACAGGGTGTCCAAACAGAAGCTCAAAGGGGTTAAACCCTTCTCCAATCTGTGGCATCTCCCTGTAGGCGAACAGGAAGCATGGTAGGGGAATATCCAATTTTCTTCCCGGTGCTCTTCAAAGCCACCTATCATGCCTTTTAGGGTCTTCTTGAACCATTCAACAAGTCCATTTGTTTGTGGATGGAAGGATGTAGAATACCAATAGGTGACTCCACACTCTTCCAACATAGCCTTTCCTATATGCTGATATGAAGTTTGATTTCCTGTCAGAAACGGCTTCCTTGGGGAATGCAACAAACGAGAGACTATCCCAATCAGAACCACAGGCACTTTGATGCTCCTCAGAGGGACATCCTCAGGATACCTTGTGGCGTGGTCTACCGTCACAAAGTTGTATCTGTTCCCCCGAGCTGGTTTGAGGATTCAAAGGACCCACACTATCCATCTAAAAGGCACCCAACCACGGATTGCGGAATTAAGGAGGCCTTTGTGGCACAACCTGACTTGCCAGAAGCTTGGGCGGTATTCCTACTCTCACTGTTTTGACTGTAGCCTGTGTCACCTCCCCTGCTGTATATTCGGGAGTGATACACTTATCACTCCTATGTTGGGGGCCGAAGAGTGTGCCCTCAATGGGCTATTCAGTGGTGGTACCTTTCCACCCACAGCGTGCAGACCAAGTGCTTCCCATATCCCTTCCCCATTAGAACAGCCTGGAGTGCAGCAACCACCTCCCCCCACGGCTCCTCCAAGGTGGGTGCACTCCCATCAGTTCTGAGATTGTGACGCCTCACTCCCCATTTTCCTCTAAGGCTCAATGTCAGTGGTCCAATAAGGTTGGGCCCATCTTTCTCCCCTGTTTACCATTGCACACTCTATAGGGAAGGGTACACCTAAATCTCTCTTCCCCTCAGCACGCCTCTCCCCGTCTGGTTTACTCTCCAGTCATTCTCATGGGTGAACGCCTAGGTTTGGGACTCAACAGTAAATGCAGTGAAACCTAGATTTGAAACGTAGCAGTCAGTGATAAACCGCTGAAATTTGGGGTACCTTAACAATGTCAATTAACATGAAGTTAAAGGAAATTACCACATAAATGTGTTAACTGATAAGAGGCTTAACATTAGACCAGCTCAGCTGGCAAACGTGGCTACCCCAACAAACCTTTGGAGAAGGTTGGACACCGCTTTATATTTCCATTAAAATCACATGGGCCCTGAACACTTCTAGGTAAATCATTATAACAGTAGACAAGCAAAGTGGGTAGAGGCCCATTTGATCCCCAACATCACAGTGATCAAGACTTTCAGGAAAATATTTGATCAAAAGGGCTTGCCAAGAACACTTGCCATCGACAATAGAGTTTGGTTGGTATACGAAGAGATGGACATTTCAGATAAAACCAATATGATGTAAAGTGACACTTTATCAACCTCAAGCCAACAGCCAGGTGGAAAGGGCCAACTGCGTAATGAAGAAGAATCTGCAGCTGCCTATGACATCATTCAAGGACCCTTACATCACAGTGTATTAAGCGATAGGCACACACAGACTCGCCACAATACCATCATAGGAACATCTCCTTTTTAGCACATGCATGGATGCAGAGCATTCTGTACTCTACACTAAACAGGCGACTGCAGAGTGTGGAATCTGGATAGAGAAGCTGTGTAAGAAAATGTTCCTTGTGGCAGACACAGTAACATGGGAGCTTGCCAAGCCTGGACACAATGATTCATTGCATGAGGAGATGGACAGGCCAACAAAGAGAATCTCCCTACCTAATTCTGACCTAGAGCACTTGCAGGGGCTGCAGATCAGCCACTGGCGCCCCAGGTGGAAATTGGAGACTGTCAGGGCGATGACATTCCCCAGAATGCCAGAGAGGAGATTGCCTCGGATAGCTACAGGACCAAACCGAGAGGAGAACGAAAGTTGCCTGGCAGGCAACGTGACTTTGAAATTAACACTTTGTATGGGAATGTTGACCTTGGTTGAGAAAAGGATATGTGGTGTCGGCCCATCGTGTCATGGAGTGGTATGAGGGCGCGTGCAGAAAGCACGCATTCACTGAGGAGTGGGCACCATGGAGATCAAGCACCACTCGCTGCACCCGCTCCTATGTTAATTAATAAAAGCTTGATGTTAATTAATAAAAGCAAGCTAACTCCAGAGCTGCGTCACACTATTAAGAAATAAATTAGATTAAAAATTGGTACACGCACCATCAAAACTGTTCTCTGAACATTAAAGTGGCACAATAACCCAAGCATTTTTTTTCAGTTTAGTGTAAATTAGCTTATATTTCCAAATAGGCATACAGCCTTTTTTAATCGGAATTTTGGTTTGATGCACTGCCGCCAAAAAGAAAAAAACTCATCAAATGGCTGTGTATTTTCTTTATGCCAGTAATCGCAGTCCTACAAAGCATGACCTTCATTTTGCCTCTCCTGAGCTGTTACCATGGCAACAGGTGGCTATTAGTGTCATAATGTATTCTACAGTTCATGGTCTACAATGAAGGAGGAGTCAGCGGAGAGGAGGTTGGTGCGCAACAGGATTCAGGAAAAATAATAATAAATCTTGACCATGTATGCATGTACATCACGCACCGAAAATGGTCTTATTGACCTTTTATCAACCTTGTCTCAAGAAGCCCCTCAACGCTCACACCAGAAAAAATACAACTCACTAGTGAAAAAGGCCCAGCACACCTCTTCCAAGGAAAACAAGGTTTATTCTCATAAAAACAAGTACGAGATATCAAATAACTAAGCTGCCGTAGTGCTCTGGCAAAATTAGCACAAGCATCAGTTTATAAAGGTAAAAAGCATCACAGCAGACGTACATCACATAGGTTGCAATTCCACATAGTTGGTTGGTGCGACCCTATACATAGGCGGCCTGCTCCATAGGGGATGCCAGGCCATTGGTGCCAGCTTCGCATTTCCTTCTTCCACATGGGATCCTGCTTCGTACGTCATCAAACACCAGGCTCCTAATTGGCAATTGTAAAAAACAATTCAGATATCTACGGCCTAATGTGCACCTGGTACTGCAGACATGGGCGCAGAGGCTACTTTCGAGGTCTAAACCCCTACTCGATCCCAGGTGCATCAGCGCCTTTCCATTTCTTCCCATCTTGGGCTCAAATTGGTTACTTTCCCTCTCTGGCACCTCACAGTACAAATCACAGTCCTGTCTGCTATGATCTCTCTTGATGGATTGGTACGCTAACATTTTTATGGTTGGTGGTCTGGGATTGCACGGTACGCTGGAATGCTGTGGTCTTGGGATGGGGGGTAGGTTCTGGGTTCTATAACTTAAGGTTTGGACTGGTGAAGGTTGGAGGCTTGTGACCTCCTTCGCGTGAGATAGCTTTTCGCGAGGAGCTCTCGGTCACCACATGGCCTTACAGGGCGCATTCCTCCTAAGATACAAATGCTGAAACCATGAGACATTGAAAGGTTTAGGAGTCTCTGCGGGTTTTACCTACGGTACAATCTGATTCTGGGCATGAGCCTACTGCTCTGGCAACAGTGTGGCGTAGGCCTTAATTTGAAAATGGCTGCTATTTTCTAAGATGGCGTCTCACTCCCAGCACAAACTACAGAAAATGCGTATACTATGGTGGGCGTAGGTCCATCCCCATGGGCAACCCCCCAACCCCACCCTCTATGGGCTCCCCGAATCCCTACATCAGACTCTTATGTCTCTGCCTTGTGCAAAATCTTTTGGGGGCCTGGGATGATCATCTCCACTCTCCAACAATCCCCCCTTTCTTTAAATCCAAATTAATGAACTTGCATGCCAACCACTGCTTCTCTTCTTCTTGGATTATTTCCCATTCCAATCTTTCAGCTTCCTCATACGGCCGTGTCCACTACTTTGGTACCCACGCTTTACCTACTGATCACAAACTCTCCCGCGCTTAGGCATACTGCTTGGGGGGAACACGTCATATAAATGTATCCCCCATCTCCTGCAAGAACTGCCTAGGGGACTGGTGGGGGAACAGTGACAGTGCCTGGGGGGTGAAGACGCTGCTCAAACCTAATCATGCGTGGTTTTGTAGGGTCATCTGTTTGTACCTGGCTGTCTTTTGTACCGTGAGGTGCGCTATGTGCCTCAATTGAAACCATCATAATTGTGCTGCTGTACATTGCCTTGGCACAGCATCGACATGTGCAGAATATCACCAATACGACCACCATCACTGGTACCAGTATCTTCACGGTCGCCCCCATCCACGATGGTGCCCACGAGAAAAGATCATCGGATCAGTCACTTTTCTGTTTGAATGTGGGTGCCAAGGGTGTTGTAGGGAAGGCATGGTATCACAAGTATGACATTGACACAATGGGTACAATTTGTAAAACATTTATTGAAATTGTTGGGGCTGGAGAAACTCCTACTTTGCCCTATAACTAAGATGGGAGTTGTCTCGAACATCAAATAATAATGCAGTCCTAGTGGCGTCAAATCAAAATGGTGTATGCTAACAAAACCTAATGCCTGCTTGCATCTCTTGTACAAAAAGTGTAAAAAAGGAGAATGTATGCAAAAGGAAAAATCAGTGTTCCAATGAATAAATGTGGTTGAACCAGCTGTCCTCCCCAAGTTAGACCTCACAGAGCAAGCCAGTTCCTGTAGGCATGATGACACACTCTGGCTCAGTTTCCAACACAATAAACAGTTCCAAAACCTGGAACAAGGCCTGCCTAGCCTTCCACATTAAAGTCTCTTTTCCTGATTTACAAAATAAAGTTTCAACCAAAAAGTACACCAAGGTCCCTCTCGGTCTGGCTCAGACCTTTCACCACACAGTACACATAGGTCCCCCTCTGTCGGGCTGAGACCTCTCATGACAAAGTTCAACACAAGCTTGCAAGGGGGCTCCCTTCCCCAAGCCTATTATACTTCAGGTCTCCCTCAGTCAGGCTCGTGCCACTTTCGGATGTCGAAGACCTTTGAATGTGCATGGCTTTATTTACAGACCACCGCAGGACCACTTTGACTCAAAGATCACGGTTTAACGTTACTCTCCCCTTCTCTAGGAATTAATCTTCTTTATTTTACTTTTGCTGTTCATTCGCTTTATCGCTTCAAGCAATGTACCTTTCATGAAGACTTTCAAGTGGGCTACTTCCTTTTTACTGGACCACTCTGTTGCGTAGTATCGACTCGGGTCATGTAAGCAGTTTCTGTATGGTGTGGGTCCAGATCGTGTAGTACACTCTTCTGGAATACTTTGGCCTGAGTATATACTTTGACTTTATTTGGATGGGTGTGTGTGTCTTCTATATATGACCAGTAGATCCCTATTTCATCTCTCAAGTGCTCCAACATAATTGTGCTGCCTTATAGTATAACCTGAAGTCCGGGAGGCCAAAGACCCCAAAGTCCCTGGGGAGAGTCAATGTGGCTTACTTAGATCTAGGCCTTTTCCCTTTCCAAATAAACTGGTTCCTCATGGCGTGTAGCTTCACAAAGAAGGTTTCTGGCAGTGGTGAGGGAGGCGAATAAATATAGGAGGCGGGGGATAGTATTCTTTTTCACGGACACCATCCGCCCGAACCATGAGAGGGTGAGGGGCACCCAACGAAGAAGATAAGCTCTTATTTCTTCCAAGATGGGGGCATAGTTTACTTCGACTTATCTTGACAGGTCACTGGGAAGATGAATACCCAGGTATGGGGAGGATGAGTCTTCCACTCTCATTCTCGTTGATATAACTCTGCCATTTTTTGATCTTTTTGAAAAAGGGGTTGTTGGTGTGCATGATTTTTGTCTGCTCAAATAGCTTCATATATAGATTTGCAATGCTCTGTGCCAGAGTGGCACCCATTGCGGTCCCTTAGATCTGCTTGTAGAAGTCGCCATTGAAGTGGAAATAACTTTCTTGCAGGCTCATTTCAGCGCACCATAGAATAAATGAAATAGGTGTTTTGCCTACCGTGTGGTCTGTGAGGATTTTTTCTTCCAACATTTCGACTGAGTCTCTCTGGGGAATGCTAGTAGAAAGTGCCACCACATCGAGGCCTACAAGAATTTCTGACTTAGGGTCAAATGGGGCACCTTCCACTTCTTTATTCATCCGCATCGTGTCTTGAACATGTGAGGCCATTTTGCAAACCATTGGTTGGAGGAATGCATCTGCAAATCTCGATAATGGTTCTAGTACTGACTCTACTCCTGACACTCTTGGCCTGCCAGGTGGTTCTGACAGGGACTTGTGTATCTGCGGCAGAGTGTAGAATTGGGGTATTCTGGGTTTTTCTTTGATAATAAAATCTGCCTCTTTTGATTTAATCCACCCTCTCTGTCTTGTTTTTTCAACTTTGAGGCTGATAAGGTCTTTGAGTTTGGCGGTAGGCTTCATTCTCCAGGTGAAGTTAACAGTTGATGTCCAGGAGTGTCTGTTGCATTCATGAACATATGTCTCCCTGTAATGCAGGACAATTGCTCCACCTTTGTCCGCTTTGCGTATTACGATAGTTTCATTGTCAAGGAGATATTTCATTGCCATTTGCTCTCGGGTACTCACGTTGGTGAAAGTAGATTTCCCCCTAGTCTTTTTTACAAGTACTTCCAGATCGTGTAGTACACTCTTCTGGAATACTTTGGCCTGAGCACTCTGTGCCTGACTGGGGACATTTGGGTTTTTAGTTTCCTCCCCGGCGCTATGGACACAATTTTCCCCCTGAGTTCCCTCTCCTCTCGCGCCCGTCCCTCTTTCTCCTTGAGCGCATTCCTATCAAGACGCCCCTAGTCGTGGCCTTAAATGCCTACCAGACCCCTGCCAATCCAACCTCTCCGTCGTCATTGAATTCGAAAAATTCTGTAATTGCCTTCAGGAGTGACTGGGCTAGTTCTTTGTCTTGTAGCAGCTGGTCATTGCATGACCGCCCCCGGTACCGCGACCGGTACAGTGCTGCCCCCAGTGGGCCATCCCAATTCAAACTCTCACCAGGTCGTCATAGGACCACTTACTTCCACAGCAGTTTCACTCATGCGTGCCAATAGGGGGGATTCTAGGTGTCATGAATATTTGAGTAATATGTAAATAGCGGGTTCCGACCCTATCTCCTTGTGTGGGTGTCTGTCACTCCCAGTTCTGTATTGACTTTCTGGAATCGCGCCGAAGACCTCCGTTGTGCTCAAGTTATAGTACAGGGGCCCAATCTCTTTCTGTCACTTGCGGGGTGAATAACCATGTGCGCCTACAGCAAAGGTTTTGATTTTACATTTGACCGATTCCCAGTACTGCTCCTGGGCCTCATTTGGGCAAAAGATGGAATCCACCGTAAACTTATATCCCTTGACCTCCCCCTTCACCATAACAAACCGATCCTCCGGATCCTGTGACTGAGCCTTAAGTACAAAGTTTAGCCTACTAGATACTAGTAAAGCAACTCCTTTTGATTTGGTTGGGCCAGACACGTGGAATACCTCCCTTATGGACCTTGCTTTCAGGGATGGTTCCATCCCCCATTGCCAGTGGGTCTCCTGCAGAATCATTAGGTCTAGCTTTAACCTATTGAATTCTTGAATCATTAAGGAACTCTTGAGTGGGGAGTTTAGGCCTCTCACATTAAGCAAACCCAGAACCAGTGTATTTGTAGAGTCAGCCATCGGGGGGGGGGGTGGATTTGTCTCATATCTCTCAGATTTGGCATCTCGGTTCACTCTCCATCCTGGCCATGATCTCTGGTGCCTAACTAAATGTGAAAACTCCCGTCTGGATGGACTTGCCGTTTGGTAGTTTGCAAAACCTGAACATCCCTTCAAAGAACAACATTCACCCCAACTTCCCCTCCTCCACCTCCCCCAGTGCCTGGACTACTTGCAACATTTATAACATCGCTGGACAAGGCCACTCTTTCCTGCACCGTTCCCGGGGCTGAGTGAAGCAAAATGACTCCTCTGAACCCCCCCCCCCCAGCTAGCCCAAATTTGATAAACATATTCCAAACCCCCCTGCTCCCAAGGCGTCAGCATGCCCCTCCACTGTCTCACAGAAAAGCAGTTTTCTCGACCTGGTGGGTACAGGTTCTCACAAAGTGTTAAATATCTCTGCCTCTACGTTGGACCATCAAAAACTCAGCTTCGGCTGTTACGGGTGCGGCACGGATGCCGGGTTTAGTTTCTTGAATTTCCTGTGGCCTTGCACACGACCCCCTATCCACAAACCCATTCGTTTTCTGGGATTCGCTCAATGCTCCCCCTCGGGAATCCGATGTGGTGGTCAGGGCAGCGTCGGCCAAGAATTCTTGTGTCACTCTTTGTATATCATCTTCTGTCACAAGGCTGAATTTGTAACCCTCGTACTCGAAGGCGAGGGAGAAGGGGAAGCCCCACCTGTAGCGGACTCGCTTGGTATTGAGCCACTTTGTTAACAGCCCACAGAGCCTCCTCCTTGTGAGGGTAAAATCAGAGAGTTCCAGATACACTGTTATTTGCAAGTTCTCCCAATCTATCGGCCCCTCTTCCTTGTCAGCTCCAAGATATTTGACATCTCAGTAAAATAGTGAAACCTCACCAGGAATGACCCTGGCCCTCTGGAGCTCCATCCCACTCTGTGGGCTCTGTCGATCATCAGTTCATTGGTGTTTCCATTATTAAAAAGCTTGCTGAGGAAGATGGCAGCCTGGATGTGAGCAGCACGTCCTCCGAGCTCCTGCATAGGAAGCCCGCCGAAAGGCATTGCACACATAAGTTAGCCCTCCCCAGGCACTACCGTACTGACCCAGCGGCAGAGGAGGCGAAGGGAAGATAAAGGCGGAGATCCCTGAGCCCGATGCTCCTCACCCCTCCGGCGGAACAGACCTTCTGGTCCTGCAGCCCATGCGCCCTCCTGACGGGCCCGGAGCGAGAGGAGCAGCGTGAGCACTGCGGCCTCGAAGTGAGCCCTAGCTGCCCCCCATCAATCGCCAAGTGATGACGTAGCAGCAGGCTACCCAGCGCGACCACTTAGGGGGGACACACCAGTGAGGCCCAGGGTGCATACCCCGATCCCCAAAGCCTCCATCCCACGTCCGCCGAAACTCACCCGGCAACGAAAGACATCCAACTGGGGATTAGAGCTTGGTGGTGCGGCACAGGACGGCCGGCTCCCGCCCCCTCCGGCAACCCCTGAACGGGGCTCCATAGCAACAGTGGGAGACGGAGCTCGCTCCACCACCCGCAACAACAGATACACATAGCTCTCAACTCACACGCTTTTGGGAGGTGTAACCCGCCTTGTAAAGGGCTTACACACCCACCAAGCCTCCTACACGCCCATTCATTCCAATGGGCGTCTCACCCGCCAAAAACAAAATCGGGTGATTTCACCCACCTTTGCAACACAAATGGTTGAGAGCTATGGATACAGCAGAGCTGCCTGCCTGCCGGATACGCCGTTGGGGGCCACGTCGCAGCGGTGGCCGCGATATCAGCCAGCGCGGAGGTGACGGTGATGCACAGAAACCCTGGGGCCCCAGGGGAGCATCCAGAACTCGGCCACAGCCAGCCGGGAACACAGGAGGGACTTGAATCACTTCTTGGGATCCCCAGGCCAATCGGGCCTGTGGGGGCCCCACTATCTTCAGGCGGCAATTGGCAGGCTATCGCAGACTTCACAGACTCAGCATCAAGTGAACGCTTCAGGAGCGGGGAGCCATAAGTAAGTGGGGATGGGGAAGGCCATTAAGTGGAGCCCCTCTGCCGGGCACAAAACAGGCCCACGTCACTTGGACCCAATAGTTGGAGACCCCCCACTACCCACTGCACGGGAGACACTCCCCACCAAGTACTTCAAGGCCTGACTCACTCCCTTGCATCCCGGGACTCCCCCAGAAGCCACATAGACTAATAGTCCAGCTCTCCGGACCTGATATCGCGGTGTCCCCCGCTGGGCCCCGTGGAGGAACACGAACGGCAGGGGGACTAGCACTTACCCGACATCCCGAGGGACCCTGCTTCCGAGAGCGAAAAGTACAAAAGACACCACAACCCCGGTGAACCCTCAGGGCAGGCGTTACGCACCTGCACTCTAAGATGTCTAGGAACAGGAACAGTGACGCCCCGGTCCCATCCAAAATGGCAAACAAGACGCAGGAGGGCACCTTGGCGCAAATATGGGCTAGGGGCACGGAACCAACGGAAGCCCAGACCAACAATGATTAGGGAGCGGAAACCGCCGCTGATAACACTGAAAAACATCAGGAGAGACCGGTTACGTACTCCGCTTTTAAAGACCTGCTAGGGGAGTTAGTAGAGAAGATCACCAGTGCCGAACAGGAACAAATGGAGACCGTGAGAGAAGACTGGGCCGAGGGGATTCAGAAAATCAAAAGAGACATTAGCAAGATAGAAGAAAGAGTAGACACAAATGAGAGGGCCATACAGGAGTTGACTGAAGAAGCGTAAAAGGGGACTCTCTGCTGGAACACCCTGGCCATGGCCACTCATAATCTGGAGATACAAACCGAAGACTTAGAAAACCGGTCAAGGCGCTCCAACATACGTGTGAAATCCCTGTCGGAAGGTGTTACAGATCAAGTCTCCAAGTCCATCTTTAGTGATTTGCTGGAAGAGTGCCATTGCACATAACTCTGCTTCGACAGAATCCATAGAGTGGGCCGAAACAGCAGGATCCAGGAGCAAGGCCTAGGGATGTCCTGATTGCCTTCCACAGCTACACGCTAAAAGTGCAAATATTGGCAAAGGCAAGGGCGGCCAATCAAATTACATATAACGGCTCAGAAGAACAGCTCGACCAGGACATATGTCAAGCCACCTTGACCAGTATACGGCGCATGGCCCCGGTGCTGACCCACTTACGCAGTCAACAGGTTTCGATACAGGTGGCACCACCCATTCACCCTGAGCTTCACGTGGCAAGGAAAGAAGGGGGGGGAGGAAGGGGGAGGGATGGCTCAAAGATCCAGGGTTTAGGAGTCAGCAGAAGAAACCCAATGTCTGATGCTATGCCCTCTCAGACAAGACACCCAGGACGCATCCGTAGCGATAAGAGAGGCATAATACCAAAGATCCACCTCAATGGCTAATATGTAACAGCTGAGGGTACTCTCCCTAAACGTCATCGGCCTAAACTCACTGCTTAAGAGAAAGAAACTAGAGAAGTTCCTCTGCAAGGAAAACCCACACATAGCCACACTCCAGGAGACCCACACCCAAACCAGGGACCTGCACAGAATCAAAGTTTGGGGCTACAATTAAATCAATACAAAAAGATAACCAGGGAAGGTACCTAGCTGTGCTTCTCGAAGACAGGGGAGAGACATTCACAATAGCAACCCTCTACTCACCGAACACAGGCCAGGACTCCTTCATCCAGAAAACCCTCACACGACTGGGCAACTTTGCTAGAGGCTGAATCATACTCACAGGGGACTTTAACATGGCACGGGACCCCTCTTTAAATAGAAGTAGGGACTTATGGGGACCACGGGGGGGCCTGCGGGGACCTCAGGAAGAAAATGGGAGATCTGGCCCCAATGGCCCCAATGGACACATGGAGGGAGATCAAGTGGAGCTTGGCAGGTTACACATTCTATTCATACGCGCATAAAACCCACTCCCGGATAGACTATATATGGATATCCCCCCTCTCCTGGGCTCCTCGACAGACATCAACCTAGGCAACGTGGCAATGTCAGATCATGCCCCGCTCACCCTGACCATAGCCAGACCACGCGGACCAGCGGACTGTGGAGGTGGAGATACCCGACCACCCTATTCAAAGATGCAATACTGGCGAAGGAGGTAGAACAGGAGTTGGAGGAGTTTGCGGCCTACAATAAATGGGGAGATACATCACCCCAAGTCTGGTGGTACGCCCTTAAGGCCACATTAAGGGGCAAGATAATAGTGAATAAGGTGAAGCGAGAGAAGGAGGTGAGACTGGAGGAAGAGAACCTGGGAAGCAAACTAAAGGAGGCAATGGCGCAGATGGCCACGAAACGCACGAGAGCTGCAGAAAGAGAAGTTTGTACACTGAGTGGCCAAATTAATCTCATTCAGATTAGGGCAGCGGAAAGAAGCCTGCTGCGCTTGCGCCAAAGGTACTATGTCAAGGCAAACAGATCTGATCGCCTCCCATGGGGGTCCTACAGTTTCCGAAGTCATACTTGTTTGCTGTTTTTCACTTTTTGGTCATCTTGTGTAAGGGGCTTTTCATGTTAAATGTTTACGTGCTACATTATGTACAAAACTTAGATAGTTCAGGTTTTCTACTCAAGGCTTAAATAACACTGTGTGGAGCTTTTACAGAAGAACCAGAAGAAGTGAGCCATTCCCCTGGTCCATTGTAGTTGAACATTGAAGGAATTACTCCTACACAGCTATAAGACTGAAGTGTTAACCAGGAGAAAGGAGTCATTCTTTTGGTGAAGAAAACAAAAACTTTACTTTTGTTAAAAGTTCATGTTTCTAGTTTTAGGGTTACATTAGATGGTTGTCTTTCTGAGGACGGGAAAAATATTTCTTTTGACCGGGATTCTGACGGATCACTAAGTTTTTGAGGCAAGGGTAAGCCCTTAGACATAGGTAAAGATAGGTTTCTTTATATATAAAATACAAGTTTATAGCCCACACCATGACCCCTCCTTGTCGGTTTTCTTCTTCTACACCCTCACATTCCTCGATAATCTTCACTCTCTTTCCAATATTTGCTTGCACTGGGATGATTTTGATTAGTCCCTTGGTAATCTCCCTTGGTAATCTTCACTCTCTTTCCGACCGGTCCCCTACCCGGATATCCCGCTGTTCCTGTTACCTCCTTTTAATCGGGTAGGCATGACTGGTTATTCCCATGGGCTCCGGTTCTTCCTTCTCAGACAACCGCTTCGGTCCTTTGCTTCTTCTTTCTTCTTTATGCGGCTCCGCAGAGCCATTCTAGGCGAACAGCTCAGCTCCCTCTCTTCTCTGTGCCGCCATCATCAGCTTTTGAGGGACATTTCTGCTCAGGACGTATCAGATTCTACTGGCTTCTGACTCAGCCCTGGTTTGAACTTACCAGGCCACAGTGAAAAACTTCACTGGTCCTTCTTCTCTTTTTATTAGGCAACACTGGTTCCTCCCCAGCATAGACACACAGTCCTTTGATTCTTTCGCTTGAGGTCTTGTGGCTCCTTGGTCTATCTTCTTTGTCCCAGTGTGGTTGGTTGCCAACCACGGAGTACGCTGTATGGCTCTCACATTCTTCTTGTTTACAATACAACTGGCTTGATGAGGTGAATTCTTGTGGATATTGCATTAACAAATAGTAACTGGTTTGGGGTGACTTGAGTGGTCATCAGATATTCTTGTCGTCTCCTCATAAAGGGTCCTAGGGACTTCCTTGATGAAATGGGAGTCCTTGTCCCCAAGACGGGAGTCTCTCCCTGTGAGGTCCTGCTTTCCGTCACCCCTAGCAGGAATATCATGTAGCGGGCTCACCTCCCTAGCCTCAAAGAGAAGATTCAATGGTTTTTAGAAGTTTTGGGAGAGAAGAAGCTGGTTCTGTTAAGAAAATGAAATGAGAATGATGTCAGCGTAGGCAAAAATGTTCTATGAAACGTTACCGAATTGGGTACCTCTGGTGTTTTGCTTGATGGACAGCATTTGAGGCTCAATGGAGAAAAGGAAAAGGTGAAGTGATAGGGGATAAACTTGGTGGGTGGATAATAGTGGAGTTATTTATTCGCATCAAAACTGTTGGGTAGTTGTATAAATGTGCTGCCTTTTTAAATCTGTGGCCCAAATCAAAACTATTTAAGTGTTTTAAAAGAAAGCGCTGGGACACTTTATCAAAGGTTTTCTCAACATCCAATGTGTTTCCTGCAGCTGGGAGCCCAATATGGATTGGTACCTTTATCACATTTCTAAAGAGTATAGTGGGGTCAGACACAAGACTCCCTTTTATGAAACTCGTTTGGGACAGGGATAGAAGGTACTCAAGAATTGGGGCTAATCTGTTGGCTAGAATTTTTGCGAAGACTTTGTAGTCTGAGTTAAGTAATATGTGTTTGAGGAATTCAACCATATGCATGATGGGAGTACGCTTGCCCGGGGCTTTTTTGAAATTTTTAATTAAATAGAATGATGGTAGAACAACCTCTGTAAAATGTGTTGGGCTAATCTGCACACATTTTCCTATGCTCAGTGCCCGACATACGCATAGACCTGCGTACTCTGGGTGCACACAGCCTACAGGCGCAGTCCCCCCTGTCATATTAAGTACACAATGCATCTCCAGAAGGGGGAGGGAAAACCTTCCCCCTGCCATGGCGAGCCTAATTAACCGCTGTCCTTTTGTTTGGCCCTGCAGCTGGTGGTCGCAATTAACATAATTAACACACTAACAGAGTGTACTTTAAACAGGCCCACATGGGGCCTGGCTGCAGAGGATAACAAATGAGACAGGAAACCCCAACACATTTTCATATGTAACAGTGTCAACCTGAGGCCAGCTCTTGCCCTCAGTATCAATTAACAGTGAGCTGTCGTGTCTGGCACTGCATATTTACAATAGTTCATCCCGCAGGGGGACCCCATTTATAAAGGTATGATAATGTTGTTTGCAGAGACAGACAGGCTGGTCTCGCCGCAGCTTCAAAGGAGACCTGCCGCTATAATAAGAAACCACATAAAGCTGCATTAACCAGATAGACCCTTTGATCCACAACAGACAGGAAGATGGGTAGGATTTAGTATTACATGTTTTCACACCTTTACCTTTTCTGTTGCAAAGCATTCTGGTTGTGACCTCATGCATACAGGAGATTGTGGGTGGGGATTCAGTATTGCTTCATTAAGGTAGCCGTAGCCTACACCAATCCCTGTGGTCCATTTGGCTCTAAAATAGCGCAGAGCTCCTCTTTTGGCAGATCATCTGAAGGCTTCACCAGATGCAGGAAGAATAACTCATCATTGGACCCTGACTGAAGGTACAGTGTGGTCTTCCGTCAGTGAAGGAAGGCCAGGACCTCCAAGAGGGAAGCAAGCTCCTTCCCATAAACATCTCCCAGGGAACAGAGGGAGATACTGAATCCAGAGGACCTTCCATCAGCTCCAAAGCCAGTACCCAGCCAGCACACAGCGTTCCCAGCTAGGCTCCACAGCAAGTTTCATAGGTGGGAAGTGCCACAGAGTCTCTGAACCCTAAACCAAGGACAGGGAAGCTGCCTGCAACATACACCTCAGCTTTGGGCCGTCCACCTAAAGTACGACACAAGCCCAGTGAAGAAGCTAAGAGAAGTGCCTCTAAGAGAATTTACTGAGTCCCTCGAGCGCAATCGACTGCAACGCTGACCATTGTTATGCTGCAGTCACTTATAGACCACAGAGATGCCTCGACCAGTGCTTCAGATCTGTCAACCAGCACTGAGACAATGATTCCTGACCCTGAGCTGCTGTGTAGGCCAGCCTGCAGCCATTCGTCCAGCCTTGATCCCCAAACTGTTTCTCGCCTGATACCCGCAGCTTTTTCCCACCTGGAACTCTGCAACAGAAGCCTACAAAGTGCCCTGAAGCCGACTCATCCCCATCGAGCATCAAGAACACCTAGAGCACAAGGTACATTTTGGTTCTGTCCCCCTGGTCCTTCCCAGATGGCTCCTACAGGCATATTAAGACCCTTTGCTCCATTTGTCCTGAATCCATGTAAACTTGAACTGTTGTGGTTACTAACCATACCGACTACACTCCTGTCAGTATCCAGAGTGAAACGTTTTTCCTTCTTTGAAACTGTCTGTCCACTGCATTCCTTTACAGGGTGGGTTGCATTTTGTAGTGTTCCTATAACGGTCCGTTGTGATTATAATAAAGTAGATATTTTATACAACCTTGACTGGACAGTCCCTTTTATCATTGGGTAATACTTGTATTTTTTCTCTGTATTGCAACTAAGCAACGATCCACTACCTTTCGAAGATAAACTTGCCGTTCCAACCATGTTACCAAAACTGGACATGGCGGTTTATAATTTGCTTGTGTTTGCAATCTGTTCAGATCCCTTCTAGTGTATTAGAGGTGTGGGGCTGATTGATGGTTTAGAAACCGATATTCAACACTGGACCACTGTGCCCCGGAGGTTGATTTGTTACAATGAGTCTATAACTCGCCATAATAAGGGGGCTTTTTGGGGGGTTTGCAATGATAATAATTGTGGCATTTGCCATCGAGTTTGATATCTGACCAGACGAAATTGTTGAATAAAGCGTGAAGTTTGGGTGTAGGTACAGCTTCATAATTTTGGTGGAATGTGGAAGGAAACTACCTTAACACCAATTGGTTTTTCTAGGGATTCTCCAAGATTTGCATCCTATTTTGGGCTCTTAATGTTGTGGAGGAAACAGATAATTATGAAACTAATTAAGGGTGCTCATCAGTCGTTACAGGTCCAGAGAAAAATGTCCTCAATCCAAAGCCTACTTCTATCTGACCCTACCACTAAAACTAATTATTAAGCAGAACCCTTAGGGAACATTACAGACGATTAAGTCTACAAGTGGCAGTACAATTTCACCTTTGGTACAAGCCTGTACTACACAGTTATAGTGGTAGCAGTAGCGGAGCAGCCAGACTTATCTCAAGAGCAAATGAGCAGTAGTAGAGATTACACACAGGACCACAATCACTGTGACTCAAGCAAACATTGACTCAAGGTTTCTGGTTAAAAATATAAGTACATTTATTTTTAAACCATCTGTTCACAAAACACTTCACTTCTATTAAACAAAACCACACTCTAAAATACACTACACACAACCAATTCCTCTGGTTCCGGTCAATTCAAGGTAAGTACATTTGGTTTTGACAGACCGGTGTTGTGAAACAAAAAACGTTACCGTGGGTTAATACGCGATCACTTGTTGACAGTAATGACAGTTCGATCTTACTAAAGAAAATCGTACCCGCAGGAAGAAATTTAACCGTAGTCAAACACACTTAGCAAAATAATTAAAACCAGGGAATAGTGGATAAAATCACAGGCAATACTTTTGTCAAGGCAAGAGAATACGAGAACACTTTCTAAAAAGCAGATAAAAGTCAATAGGCCTGCGCCAGTGTCAAATGGAGCCGGGACTCAGTTGCCGAGGATCACACTGTTAGGACAGTTCACGATTCAAGATGCCAGGAGTACTTGGATATTGTCAAACGGAAGCAAAAGTTATTAAAGGGAAGAAAGAAAGGACAAGCCTTCCTAGAGGAAAAGGGTTCACCCCGATTCTGCAAGATCGGACGGAGAAAACAACCAAATGGAAACAGTACCTTATTCGTATGGAGAAAAGCTGGTGCCTCGACAGTTGTTCCTGGTGGTTCCTGCAGACTCATGGTTCCTGAAGCTTCAGTCGTGTGGACAAAAAGGAGGATGTCTGGAGCGATCCGCACTACCCAGGAATGAAGCCAGCAGCAGCAAAAGAAACGGTGAATAAAAGGTGTGCTCCTTAAAAACAGGAGAGGGTTCTTCTGATGGCTATCCGGACTACTACAGCACTGTGCAGTGATTTCGACTCAGAAGAGGATTCTCTGGCTGTAGAAAGGTGAGCTGGTTGATCCCAACAGGCTCAAGGGAAGAAGACACCGGACTGGATCTTCTCTGTCGTTAAAGGGTAGATAGCTCAGGACTGCAGCAGGGATTCACCGGGACTCGGGAGTTACAGCAGCTGTCTTCTTCTCCGCTTCTCTTCGGTTCTTGTAGTTCCAGTGGAGACTCTGACTTCCAGCCCAAGAGTCCTGCCTTTTATGGAAAAATTCCCCATTCACACAGCCTGGCTGTCAATCACACAGCAGCGGGGTTGTCCAGCCCAGACAACCCCTCCAGCCAATGGACACAAAGTGCGACTTGGGTCTCCAAGGAGACCCTGTGCAGGGGGTGACTAAACCCCTCCCTCACATTCAGCCCACCTAGACACCGAGACGCCAAAGGAGGGCTTCTGGACAGAAGCCCGCCAAAGGTCGGCAAACAAAGAAGGCAGACCTGGTTTGCCGTGCGAAGTAAAACACAAGAAGGATTTTAACAAATAGAAATGATGATAAAACCCGACTGGAGCCAAAATAAAAAGTATTTGGTCAAGCAGGTTTAAGTTCGAGACTAATACAATAGCCTAAAGCAGTACCACGTTTATATAGTATAATCGCGGTACAAAAGATAGGGTAGATACCACTGCCACCAGCCAAGTCTTAGTGTTAAGGGAGCGGAATAAAGCTCCAAGAGGCGCAGACAAAAAGGAGTAGGAATTAACCCTTTCCAATACTCCATGTAAAATGGGGTGTATTGAGTCTGCAGTTTAAATGACTACATAAAGTAAATTACAACTTTACCTGTTTCTGGGGGACAGTAGTCAGCCCCAGAAAAATGGAGCAAGGGGGAAGTCTTAGAGACAACCCTTTGTCACTGCACTGAAGGGGCTGTGTAACACACCCAAACAGTTGGGCTCATGGAGTGTTGTGGCTCCAGAGCCAAAGATCACACAAACAGTAGAAATACACATGGCAAAACACATGTAAGAGTGGGAAAAAGGTTCACACTCTTACCAGGTAGAAAAAATAAACCCCAAAAATCCAGTAAAGCTGCTGAGGGACTCACTAGGTAAGGGAAATTAGCCATAAATGAGAATTCTCCCTAACATTGATAACTAAAGATTGCCAAAATCTAGATCTTCTGGCACCTTCCCTTTAGCCGTATATCTTGGAGCTTTATTTCAGGGGTTTTCCACTTGCAACAAGTCTGTTTTTGCCACTAACTGGAAACAAGTTAGTAGAAACTATTGATCTCTTTCCCAGTGTCTCTTTCATGAGCTTCTGTAGTTCGTGCTTTATATTAATAAATCGACTATCCCAGATCGTGCAAAACAATCAATGCCCTTCTTTCTAGTCTTTCACATTCCTTCCTATGTATATTAGTCCTTCAGACTCTTTAAACTTGACGCTCTTTCAGTTGGGGTGTGGTATACCCTTCAAAATGGTATGACCCCACCAGTCCTTGGGCTTCTCTATTGGGTTCCCCTTTCCTTGTCTTTGATTTTTTGAGAATGATAGTTGAACTTAACTCAGAGCGCTTTTCAAAGTCTTTTAGTAATTGCTTTCACAGTTCTTCCACAATTATACTTGCTAACAGTCTCGTTCTTTCTCCATATACCCATTAGTGCATCTTAATGATTCCCAGTCAATGGGCCTCATTACGAGTTTGGCGTAAACACGCCAGTGCTACCAGCAGGTTTCTACCAAACTCATAAAACCTTTTCCGCCGCCTGATATCCCAGTGCCACCGGGACATTTCAAGTCCCAGGATATCAGGTGACAAAAAGTGTTAGTCCCAATGGGAATGGGATACGGAAGCATAGGCACTGTTGTGAACGGTGCCTGTGCTTCTGTGACAACTCCGCCTACAGGGGCCGTTGCACCCGGCAGGTCAGACCTGCCCGGCACAAGGGCCCAAAAAGGCAGAGTTGAAGTGTGGAGGTCCAGAAAGGGGAACGGTACGGTGCGACCGGCCCCCTAATTTCTGGACTGCCACACTCGTAATGATGCCCATTGTTGGTAAACAACCCTCTTTGGTATCTGCTAGTCCGTAGGTTTGTGCTCTCTCTCACTGTCCCCCAATCAATATTGGTTACAACTCTCCTTGTGGTTTTTCAATATGTATGCTCTGGCTTTCTCAAGGTTTTACAATCAATATTGGTTATAACTCTCCTTGGCATCTTCTAATATATATGCTTGGGCTTTCTCAATGCCCGTAATCATTATTACAACTTCAGCTAGTTCTCTCACTTAAGCCTGGTTACCTCCCCTTTCTCTGTTCCACCACGCTTCCTTCAGTTGTGGTGGGTGGATTTACAGGCTTGGCGTCGGCACAGGACGATTTCCTTGACTTTCTGTCTCCTCTTTAGCAGCAATTCCACTGCTGACTCACTCTCAGCTTCACGCTGAGTTGGTGTGCTCGGCCTATGGCTGCCGACGGGAGGTTTTGTTCCTCCCCTCCTCTCCAGTTTCAGCATCGCTGATCAGGCTCCAGGCCCACCACAGCTTTTCCGTGGTCATGTCTCTGTGTAGGATGGTCTCCAGTATTCCATCCTGATAGCGGTTTCCTCACTGTCTGTTGCGCTTGGTCCCTATCTACGTCTTCCTCCAGCGGTCTCTCCTTCGTAGGCTGTCACGGACTGCACAGCTCCACACTGCTCTGGCCCTCCAAGACATTGCTACATGACAGGGTTTCCCCTTCATATATCTCTCTCTTACTATTCTTCACGGTTCGTCCCTGTTAATTCCTTTTCACAGGGGCGTTCCGTTTTTTTCAGGTGTCGTATTGTATCCAGCATTGCTTGAAGCCAAACAAAAGGAAGGCACATTACTTGTGATTGAAGGCAATCCCATATAGGCAGATAGTGCTACTTGCATAGGGATTCAGTGAGGTCCCAGTTGTCTAGACCTTTTGGCAGGGTCTTGCAGAGTTGGCGCTCCTCCCAAGCCTCAAAAGGGGGTGGCTCCTCCCTGGGGAAAAGGGGCAAATACTCTTGTTTCATCACAATTAACTCTATCTGGCTTCATCATAACTATCAGGAGCTGGAGAGTTTCTGCTAAAACTAAAAAATGATCTGTCGCAATACCCCAGATCCCCCTGAATTGTGGAAAAACAGTCACGTTACTATCTCAGGTTACATGCTTATATGTTAAAGTTGATAGGTCCAGGCCATTTCTACAGGATTTTATTTTAAAGTAGATGCATCATATGTGCACATCACAGACTATTCATCCCGCAGACTCTGTCGGACCAGGGGAGATAAAGGATATTCAGACTTGGGATCCAGCCTTTGTAATAAATTACCAAATTCTATAAATGAAAGCACACATTTTTCCAGTGGCGGGCCTATGTTAAACCAGCTGCTGTTCAGATAGGTGTTAATTATAGGTTCCAGCAGATTTAAGTACAAGTCCATATATAAATGTTCCAACTGATTAAAAAAAAGAAGAAAAAAACAATACAGAGGAACTTCTTCTTTTACCTATTCCACCCACCTGCCCATCCACAACCACTTGAAACATGTGTTGCATTTTGCTCCCTCCCACCTACCCAATCATGCAACGGAGTCACAGTTCCACTACTTTTTTTGGCACACGTTTGCCACTGAACGATGAGATGAACAAATAATCATGCGTGAGAAGGATTGGTGTGGGAATGAAAAGAATGTGAAATCCTTATGGTCAAGACACATTATTCTCCAGCAGTCAACTAAATTGGGCCTTTTCATGCAATTACTAATTTCTTTCTTTGCATTGGACGGTTTGTGCTCTCTGGGCGAGAGTCGATCTATAATCGGGTCCAACGCTGGATTCAAGTCGCCACCGTTGACAAGGCGGTGGCTATTAGGGAGGGAAAGAATGACTTCACAAAGATCCAACCAGAATTTGGGCATGTCTGCCATATTGGCGTGGACATTACCAAGGAGTAGTTATGAGGATTCAAACTGAAGAGTAGTAACAACCCATCATCAGCCTTGGCTATCTTGTTTATTAGAGAGAATGGTCCAGTCAAATGTTTTGCTTTTAAAATGAGTACTCCATTTTTCTGTTCTGATCCTTCTGCTTTGTGAATCTCCCCCACCAAGTCCATGTGCATTCTTTGAAAGTCAATTGAAAGTAGCAGAGACTCCCGGATCAGAGCAAGATCGCAGTTCAAAGTAGCCTAGTACTCCAAAAATGTTTTACTCTTCAGTAGATTGTTTAAATCTCTGACTTAAGTGATGCGAGGTTGGCATCATGGAAGGAGACACAGACAACAGATTCAAAGTTGAACAATGTTTTATTAAAAAGAAAATGTCAGGATGGAGTAAGGCCTAACTTGCCCTATACTAAAGTGGGATTTCCCTACCTAAAGAAACTAAGGAAAGTCTATGGGGGTCATTACAAGATTTACGGTAAAAATAAGTTTTCACCGGCATGGAGGCAATACCGGTCTGGGTAGCACTGATGCCGCTAACAGTGGCCGATTACAAGTATGCGTGCACGCGTGTAGCGGCATGCCGGTATCGCCAGTACCGGCTTGCCGCAAAAGACCCAAAAACATTCCTTAGCACCATCATGCAAAGCGCTGACACCGCTTCCGCCTCCGTCCACCCCTAAATAACGGGGCCCACTAATACCGGAACTGGAAGTAATGTCATTGCGCCGGAACAGGAAATGGCACAGTGGCCATCTTGAAAAACACAATCCATTGCCATCCTCGAGATAGAGGACCTGTAGCCTCAAACCAACACTCAGATCAGCAGCTACACCACCAGCACTATGCCAAAGGCCATAAAGAAAGGGGCAACCCGGCAGCGGAAGGAGCGGTTCTCCGAGGATTAACTTAACATGCTGGCTGACACTCTGGCAGAGAATGCAGATGTGGTCTTTGCCTCAGACCTGAAGAGAGCTGCACAGCTCAAAATGAAAGAGGTATGGGAGCTAGTGGCCCAGAAAGTCAGTGCGGTTGGCACCACCCCTGCACTGTAAAGGACGTTAAAAAACTCTGCGACGAGCTGCGCCTCCGGGTGCGCAATAACTTGTCTGCTAACCGGAGCCGGGGTCTGGCTACTGGCGGTGGCCCAAACTCACCCATTAAACTCAGCCGCTGGGAAGAAACCTGCACCAGCACCATCGGAATGGAGTCCATAGAAGGAGTGGAAGATATGGAACGTCGTCATCAGCAGATGGAGGTGAGTGTCCAAAGAAAACACTGTAATGCAAAGTATGATTATGGTCCACCAATGTGACCGTGCCATGAGGCAATGCATGGGCCATTACACACACATGGACACATCCCTGCCTAGATGCCGTCCTCAGCACTGTCACATTCACATGCATGCAGCATGCCAATGCCATACATGAGACACACACCACAAACACGGAAACGGCATGTGTCACACTTCACGCAGTCCACAACACAAAGGAATGTCACACAGCATACACCACCTCACACATGTGTGAACCTAACGTATGCCTGAACAACCCCACCATATGGCAAGCAACCTGTAGGACAGCAAGTCATCAAATGTGTACATCTGCACTAATACCATTGTATGCATGATGCATGTACAACCATCACTGATGCTGTCCTTCTTTCGGTCCCCCACAGGCCGTGATACTGACAGTGATGCAGAGGACTCTGCAGCACAGGCCACCACTCCTTCGAAGAGGACCAGGACCAGGGAAGACACCAAGAGGCCTTCTACGTCTAAGGGCACAGGCAAGGCACATCAGCCACCGAGGACAAAGGCACCACAGGATGGCAGAGAGCAGGGGCGTCAAAGGACAGCCACTACACCAACAGTTCCAACACCTGTGGAGTCCGCTGCTGTTGAGCCAGTGGCAGATGGGACCCTGTCTGCAGCTAACAGCTCGGTAAGGGAGGCAGCTGCCACTGCGCCACAGAGTGGCGATGAGGAACTTTCCCAAGGCGAGGTATGTGCCCCTGAGGAGGACAACTGCTCACTGGAAGTAGGTGCCACACCCAGCCCCGCTCAAACACCCCAGTACACCCCAATTAGCACACCCGATGGCAACTTGCACGTCCAGTCTGGAGGAGAGGACGAACCAGAGGCCTGGAGCCCCACAGAGGACCCACCTGAATTGGGCCCATTGCCACATTTACCATCCACCTCCACAGGGGTCCGGGACAGGGAGTTCAGGATGGCACAGACGGAGGCACGGCAGCAGAAGCTGCCTTGTTAAACAATATGTCTATGATGGTGACATGACAAGGAAGGAGACCCGAGAGAACACTGCGGCCATGAAAGGGGCCAAAGAGTCCAGCACCTTAAAGATCTTTGAGGAGCTGTCGGCAGTGAGGCTGATGCTTGACAGGATTGTGGATGCTTTGGAGGCTCAGCGTCCTGCCCCGACAGTAGAGCATGCACCCACGGGGTCATCATCAAGCTCCACACAGACGAGCCCCCTGTGCAGGTTTGTGCGCATCATGCGGCACCCCAACATGCCGCCCCCGGAGTCCGTCCCAGGACGTATGTAGCAGGGTCAGCCTGCATGCGCAGACTTATGCAGACTCGAGTGGCATAACATTGCACGCCATGGTTGGGGGAGTTGTGTGGGGAAGGGGGAGGTGGTGTGTGAGGCAGTTGTGGGAGGAGGACGACGGGGAAAGGGGTGTGTGTGAGGTGGAGGGTCTGAGCACTTTTTACTTTTTCCTGTTCAATACACCCGTTGTGTACCACAAAATCACTTGACTGGACATTCCTTATTGTGTACGTGTACTTTATTGGTTTACAGTGCATAGTGTCCATGTACCCCAACACCCAGTGCCCTGAGTCCCACATTCATGGCACCCTCTGCATCCATTTGTCTTAGAAATATTGGCCTGTCACAGTCTGGCGCACAGCACGTCCCTCCTGTGCATCACCACCGGGATGATGTGCAACCCCATCTTCTTCATCTCCTTCATCCTCACCTGGTGGTTGCTGTTCAATGTCAGGGGCAGAGGCACGTTCCGCCGGATGCACATGTTGTGCAGCATGACACATGCCATGATGATCTTGGCCACCTTCTCATGCCTGTACAGGAGTGCCCCACCCGACTGGCTAAAACAGCGAAAACGATCGATCACCACACGGGTTTGGGCACCATTGTAGTCCTCTTCGTGCCTGTACTGCACGTTTCGACATGGGTTAGGAGCCATGTCTTCAAGGGATAGCCACTATCACCTGCATAGGTGCAAAGTAAGGTATGTGTAAGTCAATTCCTGTAGACACCTGTACTTATCACGCATGCCTGCAGATATTTGTTGTTCACATGCACATGTCCCTGGATGTATGCACACATTTTACCTTGCCACAATGTGTGCAGTCCCATGGTCTAATGGTGTGGGTTGCATCGTCCAGATGATACAGGGTGTCGACTCCCTTGCTGGTGTTCATGCACTGTGGATGCATACCACTGTGTTTGGTATCATAATGTGATATGTAGTGATTAGTATGATTTTATTACTAGCAGCATTGGCACAAGTCTCAGCATGATTTCTCATTCAGAGCTTATTTTTTCCTTGGTGACATGCAGCGCTACTGTGGTGGTGACCCAGTGACAAGCAGTGTATTCCCTTGGTGGGATTGATTTATGCACACTCATGGATGCTTGTCCTGTGTTGTGTTTTGCTGCAGACATTTACATTGTGCATACTCACAGCATGTTGCTGGATTGTATTACGGAGGGTGAGGTCTGATGATGTGCAGTGGACGTGTTGAGGGATGTGGACTGGTTGAAAGTCAGGCATATTGTAATTGGTGTGCAGCTTCCGTCATTACTATGGGGTTTGGTTGTCATGTTCAGTTTGGAATGCTTTGGGGCACAGTGTTTTGCAATATGGACATTGTGCAATCACCACAACAATGCAATAGGGTGGTGTGTGCATCTCTCCCCCCATTACATTGCCATGTGCCTGTCATGCAACTTACCAAGCAGCCAGGCACGTCGTCATGCATGTCGCTCCATGTAACGTGGTAGCGTGGAGTTCCGCAGGACCATTGAGTCATGAGTTGATCCGGGAAATCGGGCACAACAACATGTGATCATCTTGCTGGAGTCACATACCATGTGTACATTGATAGAGTGATATAGCTTACGATTGCAGTTCCACCACCTCCGTTGCATGCAGGACCACCAATTCCACATGGGTGCAGTCAAGAACACCAATACAATGCCTGCCAGTGCATGGAAGCCAACTTTCGTGTCAAAGATCTCCTGGGCAGTCCGTGGTAGGGATATGTAGTTGCTTGAGTGCTTCAGGAAGGCATCCAGCGCTTGGTTCAGCATGCAAGAAAATAAGGGTTGTGATATGCCATGTATGTGCCCCACTGTGTGCTGGTAGGTGCCTGTGGCCAGGAAGTGGAGCACAGACACTACCTTCAGTAGATGGGGGATGGCGGTGTGTATTTCAATCAGGCTGACAATGTCGTCGTGTATCATGTCCACAATGTTGGTGATGGTGACCCGGTCCAGGCGGTACAGGGTGTGGATCTGCTCAGGGGTTACGTTGAATTGTCTGGCTCTGATGCGAGGGATTGGGGGCTGCCTATGTGGTACCACTGACTGCACTGGTCTCACCCTCCTTCTCCTCCTGCGTCTCCTCTGTGGTGCCTGTTGTTGTTGCTGGTGTAGCAATGCAAGCATGTCCTCCATCCCCAATATTGCAACTGCAAGTGGAATCATTTTGGTGTGGAAGGGGGTGTGGTGTGTGGCTGTGCTCCTTTTGTGCTGGGCCAGACTCCATTGCCTCCACCTGTGCTGATTGTGTGCACCTGTGGCAGTTGGGAACACTGCACATTGCTGTTTGCGGGTGATTCGCGATGCCGGTGATGCCGGCATCCGGGTATCCCTTATTACCGCCTTCATGATGCCGGTATTTGCATGTCTGCATGACTTGTGATGTCCTCCTGTTAGCGCCCTCCCGGTATTGCCGGGCCGAAGGGCCGCATGCCTGCGTGCATGTCGGTACGGGGGTGCACGGTATTAGCGGTGGCGCTGATATCATTTTGTTGACTCGTAATAGGCCAGAGCGGTATGCAGTGGCGTCGCTAAGGGGAGGCTGGGGGGCCTGTGCCCCTCCCCTGTGAAACCCTGTGCCCACCTTTGTCCCCCCCTACCTTAGACGAGCAGTGACCATGTTCTCCCCTTACTTTTGTCTGTGCCTCCCTACTTTTGTCTTTGGCCCCCTCTGTGCTCCTCCTAAATTTGATTCCAGGCGACGCCACTGGCGGTATGCGGTGCCGGTATTCATTTACCGGCATCGTTTTTCCATTACCGCGAATCTCGTAATGACCCTCTATGTCAGTACGTCCAACTAAAAGGTCTGTGTGTCCTAATCCTATACTTGCCCTCACAACTAATACAAAACAATGTGCAGGGACATCAACCATAACTCAAACAAATAGTGTTCCAAACATAAAGTGCTGAGCCACTCCAAGCTTGGTCTTACTCGTCAGCTTCTTCTCCCCAAATGTCACTAAGTTCACCACAGAGTTCAATTTATCTTTCTTTGAAAATTAGATGAAATACACGTGCATACCTTGTTGGAGATCAGGATGCCTTTCACCAAGTTTAACATAATTCCAAGGTAACACAGTTCCAGGACACCAAAACTTAGGGTTCCCTTCCCCAAGATTAATGTTAATATCAAAAGGAAATATCTGGAAGCTTTTGTCTTTCTACTGGACTTTCACAACTGGATTCCGTTCCCCAAGTCTGATGTTCAACAATATTGGTTTTCCTGCTTTCACCATATCAAACTTCCTTGTTGACGTAGAAAGGTTCTTTTGTGACAGCACAGTTTCAGACCACACGGTCCACCCATTACAGACATTCAACCAGGAACTTTCAGGTTTCTTCCAAAGTTCAGTATTTAATTCAACAAACAGTTTCTTAAAGTGGAGCATCAGAACTTTAACACATGTGTTTCTTTCCTTCCTTTTTGATGTTCAATTCATTGTTCATCAATGATGGTTCATCTTATATCATTGTATTAAGATAATAAGATAAATAGTTCAGTTTGCCATACGTATTGTTTTCACTCAATTCAACATACATTTGCTTTGGTCTTTCAATTCTGTATTCAAATGGAGGTCAAATTACTTCCTTCATTCAAGGCAGTGTTGATTAAAAATTACTTTTGCTCATTTCAATATAAACAATGTGGTCTGTTTCATTCAAGGCGATAGGTTACTGTCACTTATTTCATTCAGTTCAGGATTCAATAGAAACAACTTTGTTAGTTTCTGTCAAGATTTAACACTAGAGGGAGAAGGGTTCGACACTCCCCCGAACCACAGAAGCCGAATGGATCGACCCCTCCACCCGTGGTTGGGACGGGCTCCTGATACTAGAATCACAGGGTAACGTGTGGCAGCCAATGGGGTAGGGAGGGATTAGGGAGAGGTTGTGGATAGGCAAGGGAAAGTAGGAAAACCGGGAAACAGGGTAAGGGGGTTAAAAGGGAAAAAGTCAAAAGACTTAGAACTGCCTTCTAACACCAGTCTGCGGCTACACATGTACACTGTAACTTTTAGGGCTGGAGTCGATTCCTGCATGCACCCTTCTTGATTCCTTGGACCAACTCCTGCCCTGTACCTCCTAACACCCCCTGATGCTTTAGAAAACGTAGCCACATGACACATATACATTTAACATAAAGCGTGTGAACATTTCACATATGAATACAAAACATTTTGCCACACTGAAACAGTAAACTGACATGTAGCATATTGGGACATTGCCACAAATAATCACTAAGCAAGCGGTAATAAAATAAACACGGGAGTGGCTCCCTTCATGAATAAGACAAACACATGGTCCCGTGGGCGAGCGTAAGCACACATAAAGCAGAACATGGAAGAGAATGTGGTAATGCTGCCCGTAGTGCTCCCAAAATGAGCGTGACCCCAGAATTATAGTCCGTAGGCAATTGGGAAGAAGAGTTTCTTACTGAGCCACTCTGCATGAAATTGCATTTAAAAGTCCCTAATTGCTTTAGGCCCACTGATTCCCTAACGCCTCTTGCCTGTCAAACGCTAGTACAATGCACAAGGAAACAACGTGCCCATATCTGATTTTCCAGCATTTAACTGACAGCCCGGGCCTCCCGTGGGAATTACCCAAACCAAACATAGCAGCGCATTGAATCCTCCAGAGAATGCTTACCGCTGCCGCCCGGAAAGGATGTAGCGAAGCATTCCTCCGGCGTTCCTCAGATCTCCAAAAGTTCTCCATCACGCCATCGTGACCGCCCATGCTGCATACTCTCAATAAGCCACACCTGCGCACGCCGGCCAGCGGATGAAGTAGGAACTGCAATCAGCCTTCAGCTGTTAATCCGCGCTAAGCGCAAATAACTACAGTTTGTCACCAAGCATGCTGGGAAGTGAAGTCTCTAGAGCCCCACACGCTTTCTGACCGTTCGCAAGCCCCAATTCCTGACAGTTTCATTCAGTAAAGTAAGGTACTTTCACTTGTTTCCTTTATTTAGTATAGCATGTTTTGTTTAATTTCATTGACCTTTCTGACTCTTATGGTCTCCTTCGGGTGCCCCAGTAGTTTAAGTGTCCCTGACACTTACCCAGTCTCGGACACTACTTCGGAAACTCCTTCTTTCCTTTTCCTTTTCCTCCTTCCGAGGGACAGCCAAATAGCTGAGCGCTTCACCTCACACTGGCCGACTCTTATGCTGATTCTCGCCTTCGCATTCCTGCAGTGCCTGCTGCCCGCCCAGCCCTCTACGGGACCTCCGATTGGCATTCACCATCCAGCGGGATTCCCAGGGTTTCCTTTGAAGTACTGGCATCTCGGCTTCTTCGTCTGCACGGCTTCCACTTTTCTTCTCCTGTTTTGCCCTCTACTTGCAGCACCACCTTTTATACATCAGTGTTGAACAAACAGGCTGTAGGTGTGGGTCAAGGATTTGCCTTGCCTGACCATAATTAAGTAAACCAATGGGACATGCCGGACCTTCAGGCTCCTTCTTCGTACCAGTACGTGAATGGCCAATGGAGGTAATCTTCACACCACTCAGTTGTTTCAACCTCGTCCCAGTATTGCTATGCATTTTAAATGTGGAGTGGAACATTTTTATAATGACCCATAAAGGTCGGGGAAAGATTAGGTTGGTTATCCTGAGGATAAGGGGGGTGGTGAGATTTATTCCCAAGTATCTCATCCCTACTCTTTCTCATCCTTTGTTTAACATGTTTGGTATGATACTGGTCCCGACGCTTCTCAGAAACCAGGGAACTAGATGAACAATATCACAAAACCATTTCTGGGATCGGTGTTTCTTTCGGAAAGCAGGATGTGGAATACTGTGTCTCACCTAAGGGCATCCCACCTCCAATCACAAGGACCCTCTATTCAGGTGATCCTCCCTCACTTGATGTCCCCCAGGGGTAGGATCCAAAAGCAATGGTCTTTCCCTGGCCACCTGCATAGAGAATCCAAAGGAAGTAGAAGTGAGAAGACCCTCGGGTTTCTCACAGTGATGAGATGTTAAATTGTTCTGTGATGCCTTTTTGTTTGGTGTTATCTGGGATAGTGTGTTGAAAAAGTGTATAAAATCATAGTTAAGCGCTTTCCGCAGTTCTAATATGTGGAGTGTATGGCAGGACTAACTCAAGGTTAAATAGATTGCATTGACTGGCCCCGGAGGGGTGGGTCGTAATTACGTTTTTTGTGTAAGAGCGAAAATTAATATGTGCTTACCAAGTAGGGTAGTGTCAAAATCAGAGTTCAGTATGGAAACTTAGCGAGAGATTAGTGCTAAATATCGCAGCGGGTGGGAACCTGCAGGTAAATGTGAAGGTACCAAAACAAAGATAGCCAAAATGATAGGACTAAGCACATATACTTTGTCCTGAATGAAGTAGGATAGCAAGCTGAAGTATCTTTTTCTGCCTTCTGGCCCTTTGATGTGGAGTGGTAGACTACTAACGGTCTGGTTAGTGCCAGTATCCCTGCAAGGAGAGGAGCTACCTTGCTTTTAGCATGCATCAGGGGTGTTGCCTTCCATCCCTGACAACACAGAGTGAAAATAGTGACCATGGAGCAGTCACTCATTTGTCAGAATTACTGGAAAATCAAAACACAAAGCATGATTAAGATTTTCCATACTAACATACAGGAAAAGCATGATTCTATTAAAGACACGTAGGCGAAGTATTATGCATTCTCTTTACTTCACAAACTCGAGCAGCAAACACAAGCAGAAAAGGTTTTAAACATCAATCTCAATAACGATTTACAATGTCCTCGAACATGTAGTCTCTGTAGTTCGAATGCTCTCAATTGAGTTCCGTGACTGTGTCCACCAATCAGAATGATAACTCCCCATAACCTCAGGAGTTCTTCCTCATTCTTCCTCATGGTTTCACTGAGCTCTTGCATCCTTCTGTAACTGTGTAACTGACTGCCTGAATGGTAGCTAAGCAGAATAACCATAACTCGGAACTGCGAACAATTCTCTGTCTCCCCCCAAGATTGCCGCTGACATCAATTCTGCACTCATCCGCAAGACCTATCAGGAACCTGCTGGCTTAGCCTCTGCACCTGGAGTAACAGACAATAGCACACCAGACTTTCTTACATTCTACTGGGGTGGGGGAGAGGGCAATTGCAATACTGCTTGCACTGCGATCTTGACTGCGCTTTTAGTACCTTCTGCACTGCATCACCCTTGCCTCCAAGTGCATGCTCTAGCTAGCTATAAGTGATTGGGCAGGTGGGATAATACTTCGCCTCTGTGTGTTTAATAGAATCATGACTTTCCTATACCTTAGTATAGAAATTTTGAATTCTATTTCAAGACCTGGAGGCTCAAATCTTACGTACCACCACTGAGGCTACCTTGTCAATCGGTTTGAAGTAGAAAGTCTTAAATGTAGACTAATTCGACCAGTTAACAGCTTTGAAGATGTTCAGCAATCGAGCTCCGCTGACGAAAGCCTTAGACACCCTAGACCTCATGTGGAATGTGCTCCAAAGCAGGTTATATCTATGCCTGCCTGCTGCTTGCAGCACTTCACCCACCTTGCTAGGGTGGCTGTCGGCACCAACTGAAAGGAGTTTCACAGAGCAATGAATAACCATCTCTCCCCCATGGGTCTGAGATGCATGGTCTTCGCCTCATATGCGTTTAGACTCCTGACTAAGCAAAGCTTGGGCTGATCCAGGAAGGCAGAGATGGTGACCGTTTTGATCACTGTTTTGGTTCTTCTCTTGATGTGAAAAGTCATCCCTTCCAGAGAATAAGACTTGGTTTCGCCAAAGATCCTATGTCGGAAACCTGTTAGCACGCCATCAAACATAATAGCATTGCTAAATTGGCCAAAAGTGCCTTTCGGGTCAGCCCACCAATCTTAGGGTTCCTTGACGGAACAGGGGATAAGGGAGACCCACTGGGTCCTGAAGGATGTCTGCTTGGTCTAGCAGGAGAACAGGGCTATCGCAAGACAACTCCAGGAGATCCGGGAATCATGCCTGACTCCTCCAAGCCAGCGTCACCAGAAGTAGCCTTGCTTGCTGCCGTCTCTCATAAGCCAGTGTCCCCGTTATCATTGCGAATAGGGGAAACACATAATGCAAGAAGGCGTCTGTGGCTGCTGCTTCCAGATCCACTACTTCCCGCTGTGGACCCTTCGACTGCATCAAATTGAGGAATACTGACTTGTTCAACCGCCACTTGCTGGACTCCTTGAGATGTCTGGAGTTCCAGTCGGCCACTTGGTTGGCTAGCCCTGGAAGATACTCTGCAGTGATGCTCAGGCCCCTGTCCAGGTAGAAATGCCAGAAATCCTTGGCTAGTTCTGCTAACATTATAGACCTTGTTCTCCCCTGCCGATTTATGTACCTCATGGCTGACACGTTATCCAACTTCAATAATATGCAACACTACACCCTGTCCTGTGTAAGAAACTTGATCACAAAGAAGCCTCCCAGCAGTTGATATGGAGCTTGTACTCCCTCAGAATCAAGTTCCCCCAGTCGATATCTCTCAGCAGCAGGCTCCCCAGCCCCTAGAGCTGGTATCTGACTTGATCACTAGATCTGGGACAGATGCAAAGATAGCCTTCCCATTCCAGGCTTTTGTGTGATGGAACCGCCAGGACAACACCGTCTTTGCCTCCTCGGACAGCAGAACTTTCTGTTCAAATGATAATGCTTCCATGAGATGCAAAATTTTCAGTCACTTATGTAAGGAACTCATGGTGGGAACAGTAAAGACAGACACACGTGATCACAGTTCAAGGGTGCTAATTGAACTTCATAATGGGTGAGATAAATGGCTAATCTAAACCTAAATCTAAGAAGGGAGCAAGCTAACCATAAAATAATAATAAATCAGTCCTAGTGGGGGTTTGTCAAATAAAAAGGGCCTATTCTAAAAACCTACAGCCATTCCTTACCACTAAGTTACAAAAAGAGTGTGGGATAATGTTCAACAGAAAAGAAAGAAGTGTTCATAAAATGATAACTCAGGATGGTATTGCTGGGTCTCCCTTCCCCACGTTTTTCGCACGGGAAAAGGCGGGACTTCTGAGTACAGCACACTCTTGGGCCTCTCCAGCACGAGGCTCTCAATTCCAGTTCAACGATATCAGAACCTTAAGGGGCAAAGTCTCTTCTCTGCAAATGTCTCTTGCCTTAGAAGGCCTGATGGATCAAAACAACAAAAAAACAAAAGTTCCTTCGATAATCTTGTACCTTAGGCAATTGCTCTTCACCCAATAAAACAAAAGGTCCTTCAGTAATCTTGTACCTTGGCCAATTGCTCTTCGCCCCTTGGATCTCCTTCTGCCAGTCTCGGATCGTTCTTGCAACTTGGGCCTCCCTCCGTCGGGTACACTATGGGCTTTCAAATGTAGCTTGCAATATTCAAGAGCCTTAATGTCTCTTCAAACAACTTCCCACTGCGCACAAACCTCAGCTGGGTACACTCTTGTCTACACAATGTTCACGGGTGTATTACTCTTCACCCCAACTCGCAGGCATACCTCAACCAGGTTCACATTTGCCAATTTCACAGTTCACATTGCTTTCTCACAATGTGTGATTCACTTCCCTTAGCTTTCTCTTGGCAATGGGTCAGAGACTTTCTAGTGCACAAGGGATTTCACGTGACCCTTGTAGGACGACTCTGACTCCTCATACCACCCTTTCCTACGGCCTTCTAGTACTTGCAGTTTCAACGCAAAAGGGGCAAGTGAGAGTCCTTTGAATGAGCACTCCTGTGGCACCTGACCTCCCTGCAGCTGGCCCTTCTCTGGGCTTTCTCCAAAAGTTCAAACACACACAAGTTCTTTATTCTCAAGTTCTTGTGTTCATCTAATGTTGCTGCTTGCAACCTTGGGCTCAATACTATTCGGTTCGCTATCAACTTCCTCCAACTCACCGATTGTGTCGGGTCCGCTGGCTTGGCTTTGCTTCTGGAGTCAAGGACAGTACCACAGTAGCCAGCATGCCTGTCACCTGTCTTATAAATGCGGGAGGCCCTTGTGCACCATTGACATCAGTCACTCCACACGTCAGCTATACTTCCCGGTCTTGTAATTCCCTTTTCAGAGGCTTCGCCAGTGTGAGTTGAAAAGGGCATGAGCAGTTCCTCCTTCGTCGTCGTCCCCCTTCCAGGTCTCGCCATTTTTCTCCTATGTTTGTACTGCCGGTTTGGTGTAGTTGTTTCCTCGTGCATTCGGCTTTGCTCGTAGTGTGCTGTCGTGCTCTGCCTTTCATCCCTGTGGGGAAGGTAAAGGACCGTCAGGTGAGTGTCATTATTGTCAATTGACTGGCTGTGCCTGAGCCTTGTGTTGGGACATGTCAGGTAAACGGCTCTGTTGTTAGTCCATTTTATGTTACGGTGTAATAAAGTGTTTGTGTTGGAAAAGGTGGGAACGGGGGTAGAGCTTCAAAATATCCTACAGGGTAGAATGGGGAAAAGGTATTAGGAGTAAGGGGGTACCACATCTCAACCGTCTGTGTCCCACTTCCACTCCCCGAGGACCCTCATCCAGGTGATCCTACCGCACTGATCCACCCCCAGGAACTGGATCCAATAGTGATAGCCGTGTCCTGGCCACCTGGATGACAGATCCCTGGGGATTAGTCAGGGAGACACCTGCAGGTTTCTCGCATACCTTTCCCCTATGCAAGATGGATATGCCTGTTCTTTGTCCAGGTTCCCCTTTTATAAGACCTAGAACAGAACAGGTACAAGAGACGTCCGGGAACTCATATTCTACTGATTGGTTTTGATCGGTGTAGATAGAGGTGGAGTGTTTTATTGGTCTCTCTACAATAACCTATGAATTGGGTTTCAAGGGCTGTTTAGGGTTTCATTGGCTGCGAGTTTTCCCAGTCCCATATTGTAGAGTTTTGGGAGTAGTAGTTCACCTGCCAGGATCTCTGGAGTAGAAAATCTCCAAAGGGAGGTGGAGATTCCTGTAAGTGAGTGGAGAAGATGGGGTATTACCCAAATTGTTCGAACACAATTGCTCAAATGACCGAATTGTCCGAATGTCAAGGGTCTGAATTGACCTGTGCACAATTGACCGCATATATATATACATATGCCGTGTAGTTATGGTTAAGTTGCTAATCCCATAGGAAGAGCACTTTTTGGGCGGCTTATAACTTTGCTCTCCCTGGACGAATCCTCACCAAACTTTGCAAAGAAAGTATATGGCCCACTTAGAATTTTTTAGCAAACTTTGGTGAGGTTTGGTCCAGGGGGGCAAAGTTATAGTGGGGGTCCCAAAATAAAAAAATTCCCATAGACTGAATGGGGAAAAAACTGCGGCATGTAAATTTGGTGAACATCCGTCCAGTAGTTTTTTTTAAATGACCAAAAAGTAGGTCACAACAAATAAGTGATATCTATGTCCGGTCCGCGGACACACTTACCTGCTCACTCCGCGGACAGTGGCTGATTGGCTAATCGGCTTGCGTCATGTCAGCGGACATGCAACGTGTTCGCTGATTGGATGGTGAGGAGCGTGAAGTGCGTCAGATTTTTGGAAACACCCGCCATCTTGGCCGTAGTCCGCGGACATCGCGTTAAAAACATATGAAAAAACACAGCATTCCACTTGTCAAATTTATCAAATAATCTCTGAGGAGGTGAGAGGTGAGGGGTGATGAGGATGGAATGGGATATGGCTGCAAGAAGCAAAAAAACTGGTGTTTTTGCCGCAAAAGTCCACGAACAGTCCTGATGTTCGCGAACAGTCCTGTGGAAGTTCGCGAACACCTTAGCATTACAGGGTTGGTGAAATGCAGTTCTTGGATGGCGTATAACTTTGGCGCCACTTAATGGAACTGCATGACATTTTGCATGTATATTCCTGGGCTGATTCTGAGTGAGTATGCAAGGTTTGGTGGGATTCTGTCATGAGGGGGCAAAATTAGAGGGGGGTCTCAAGATAATGTGAAGGCTTATAAATGAGGTGCCATTTGACGGATCCTCACTTAATTTGGGAAACTGATAATACATTTAGATATGAACGTTTTTCCGAAGTTTTGTAGGATTTTGTGAAGAGGGGGCAAAATTATAGGGGGGTCCCAAAATAATGTAAAGGCTTATAAATGAGGTGCCATTTGACAAATCTACACTTCATTTGGCAAACGGATAATAGATCAAGATATTCATGTTTTTGCGAAGTTTGGTGGGATTCTGTCCAGAGGGAGCAAAATTAGAGTGGGGGGGAAATCCCAAAATATTGTAAAGGCTTATAAATGTGGTGCCATTTGACAAATCTACACAAAGGTTTACAAAAAGATTATAGATCTAGATTTAGATGTTTTCGTAAAGTCTGAATGGATCTTGTCAAGTGGGGGCTAGGTTATATGACGATTGCATGTGCATACATTTGACACTTTTGAAAAAATAAAACATGGGTGGATTTCCAGCAAACTTGCGTAAGGAGCTAATTTGAGGCGACTCCATCGAGTGGTCGAACATACTGAAGGAGACACTAGGGAAATGGCGATAGTGTCGCTGGATGCGATCAAGGCATTTGACTCGGTCAAGTGGCCCTGGCTGAAGGCGGCCCTAGCCAACTATGGTATGGGGCCAGGATATCTTCACTGGGTAGAACTCCTATATAGTGAGCCATTAGCAAGAGTGAGGACAGGAACTGTGATCTCTGAAAGGTGGCAACTTGGTAGAGGGACCAGACAGTGATGCCCTAGGTCCCCCATGTTGTATATTCTGGCTTTGGAGCCTCTAGCAATTTATTAAAGGCAGCAATATGATGCAATAGGCATTGTTGTCGGGGAAGCATCACATTTAATTTCACTATATGCAGATGATATGTTATTGTATTTGCGCTACCCAGAGGAGAACTGCAGTATGTGTTAGAAGTGGTGGAGAGGTTTGCTGAACTCTAAGGTATAGCTGTGAACCCAAGTAAATCCTGTGTGTTCCCGCTGGGCAGATATAGGGGGCTCTTGGCGGAGAATTTGCCGGTACTCCAGATACCGTGGGAGGCCACAACCTTTAGATATCTTGGGATAGACATATACCATACATTAGAAGCCGAGCATAGGCATAATACAGAAAGAACGGTTCAGAAACTGGAAAACAGCATGAAGTTCTGCGCGAAACTCCCCTTGGCAATGATGGGGCGTGGGGCGATGCTCAAGATGGTGGCATTGCCCAGACTGTTGCATTGCTTCGCGAACATCCCATACTCCATACCCCAGCAATTCTTTATTAGGTTGGACAGCATATGCAGGGATTTCCTATGGTACGGGATGAGGAACAGGGTAGCCCTGTGGAAACTCCAAAATCCGCATGAGAAAGGGGGCATTAAATTACCGAACTGGGAAGTATATTATGTAGCGAGCCAGTTGCAACATGTAGCCAAATGACTCTCTGCGGAGCCTACCTTAGAGCATAGGCTGCATCAAGGAGATTGCACCCCAAATTTTTTGAGAGAAATTATATGGTTACCCAAGCGGGAGCTAAGAGGTCGTCCGGGGATGTTGGGTCTTGGGTGGGGGATGTGGCAGAGGGCGTGCCGGTTGACGGACAAGCCAGCCCTGTGCTCTCCGCAAATCCCACTGGTCACAATGATGGGAACAGAAAAGCAACTAAGGTTAATGATTAAGAAGTATTGGGAACCGGTAGGAATAGCAACATTGGGGGATGTGTGGCAAGAAGGGAAAATATTGGAATTTGAGGAGCTGGTGGAACAAACGGGGTTGAGTGCTGGGCAATATATTACGTATCATGGGATGGTGCAACGAATTAAAGATGCCTGGTCCGAGGTGGAACTTGCAGAGGAACCGGACACCACACTAGATGTGATATATGATATAGCAGAAGGAGGGCATGAAACGTCTAGGGTGTACGAGATGATGATGACTCAAGTGGGCAAAGAAGTGGTGCAACTTAGACTGGACTGGGAGGAAGAAGTAGGGGACCTGATGAGTGACGGGATGTGGGAAAGGGCTCAGGGGTATCATAAAAAAGTATCGAAAAATGCTAGGCTGCAACAAATACAGTTGTACATAACTCACAAAGTATATCTGACGCCACTAAAGATAGCCAAATTTAAGAACGCCGGAAGCCAAGTGTGTCCCAAATGCAATGAGGAAAACGCAGGAATGGTACATATGTTCTGGGCATGCCCACTGATAGCGAAATATTGGGGAGACATAGCACAGAAAATGGAAGACAAGGGAATCTGCATGAAGGTGGATACTGTGTGGGCTTGTTTGTTGGGAGGGTTCCCCAGACCGCAGAAGCTTAAACATGTGAGTAAATTGAAAGATCTGGCATATGTTCTGGCGAAGAGAAGGATTGCAATGGGATGGAAAGCGTGTCACAAGCCCAAAGTGGAGACGTGGTGGAGGGACTTGCAGAAGTGGGCGGAGGCAGAAACAGTGGCTTGGCAGGAAGCGTGTAAAGGGGACATAGAATGTGAAGCTGGAGCCCTAGCGGGTTGGAGACAACTAATAGCAGAGCTATTTGGGCCCTCGTAGGATGGACCAAGTGATGATGATTCAATAAGCGTGGCGGGAGAGGTCTCCCCACCACAAGAGATGGAGACTAACAATGGGAGAAAGTAGGCTTGGGGGGGGGGTAAGGGAAATAGAGTGGGCGAAAAAGTAACAATATATGTGCATTTATGAGCAAGTTGTGTATCCACTGTAAGTTGAGTTTGGTTTGTTTTAAAAAAAAACAAAAACCTTGCGTAAGGAGCATTGGCAAGGACCTATAAGCATGGTTTTGCAAATGTGCCAGTGTTTTATAATTTGACAAGTGTCATAATGTAGCTACAAAAAATAGCGGGATACCTTTAGTGACTGAGGGGTAGCCTGTGGCCATGGGCAGTGGCCAGATTGTCCGGGTCATGGAATAAGGTCATGATCCGGACAATCGGGCTACTGGCCATGACCACAAGGGACAAAACATAGGATTAAAGTGGCCATGTCCACCTGGGACTGGCTTTGTGGTAAAGTTATTCGAAATTACGATAGATTTGAAAGGGAAGAAAAATGTGCTTGTGGTAATATGGTCATGGGGTTCTCTTTTTGCCTTCTGCAGGCTGCTATGGAAAGGGAACAGGGGCCCTGTATGGAATCCTCACCTTCCCTTTCTATGGTGGCAATCCTGGAAAAGGATTTTCCTTCCTACACCGGGACGCCGCAGCCGTCCCGGTGTTGGAAGAAAAATCCTATTTTTTAGCACCCTGGGTTCCTGCTTTGGGAACCTAGGGTGCTAATGGCCTTCATCCGCCATTTCAGGGGCTGGGTTGGGGGATAATGGTCCAGAGATCTCGTTATCCACCCTCGCTTCGCTTGGGCTGATAACTTGGGCTGCTGGGCCGGTATCTACTGTTCCAGTCCCTGGAACAGAGGATGAACGCCACAATATTCCCATTAGCATGACACAAAATGCAAATGGAAATGTTGGAAAATCTTATTTAGTCTATGTACTTTACTGAGAAATATAAAGTAGATGGAGTCTACATTTTTTTTTTAGTTTTATTTTTTAACTGTGAAAGGTGGTTCCTAAAGGAATATGTTGTTTGTTGTTTTTGGATGTATTTTTTTTTGGCAGGAGAGCTGAGAACGAAAGTTGGGGAGGGAACTGAGGGAAGAGGCACCAAACACTAAAATGGAGATGTAAGTGGACAAGGGAAAATATTGCGCGTGTGTTTCTCATGCTCCTTGATTACAACAGTGGTGGTGGCTCTTGGGGAGGAGGGATGGCATTAGCTGATGCCATTTTAAGATAAATAGAGGTTTTGCTAAAAGTATGTAATGTGTACTAGATTGTTAATGGATAATGAGTAGGAATAGGTGTTGGAGCTGTGCAAGGGAAATTTTTAAATTGGAAGTTCCTAGATCAGTAGAAAATGCAGGTCCAAACTGTCCGCCAAGCAGAGATCTTATTGTGAAGTGCGGACGGGTTCTCAGACACTTCATCATGCCGCGCGCTAGTGTATGGTCATGTGGCACTGTCCGGAAGGTCTGCTGTGAAGTCAGATGTTCGTAGACGTCTACGGATGCAAAAATAGTTGAAATAGTTGCAAGAAGTGTTAAAAATTATTCCAGATGGTGGGAAATGGCAGAGTTTTAAGGTGAAACTTTGGAAATTGGACACAAATATTGCAATAATGGGTAAGTATGATATTAGTAAGTTGTAGGAATATAGCATGCACTGGTAAAAACCTATGAAATTCAATGAAAAGACTTTGTTAAAGGGACGTTATGGTTAAGTTTCACTAATGAAAACCTATGAAAATCAATGAAAAAACTTTGTTAAAGGGATGTTATGGTTACGTTGCACTAATAAAAACCTTTGAAATTCACTGAAATTCTTTGATGTCCTGAGTGTTAGTCTTAGCAGTGCACGGTGGTGGCGCGAGTTATGGTTGCTTCGCTTACCATAATTGGAGAATTTCAGGGGGTTTTTGGTTTTACTTGGAACCATATAGTCCGTTTAACAAAGTTTTTTCTTTGAATATATATATATATTTTTTGGTTTGGATATATATATATATATATATATATATATATAATGGGGGGTTGCAGGGGGTTTCACCCCGCATATATGTAACAATTGACCTTCACAATTCGGTCAATTTTGCAAAGGTCAATTGTAATTTCAACAATTGTAGTTCAAACAGTTCATATACAACCGTTGATGGGCAAGTCCCGTCCCAGAATTACTTCTTCTGGGAGCCCGGGAATTATGGCGGATGATATTTTGCAAGATTCACCCCGGATTGCAATGGGTACTGGTATTTTAGGGTATACTTAATTGTCTCCATGTACACGTCACTCTAACTAGGGCCGCATTGTCTAGATCTTTCGTCATAACTAAATTGGCCCGTATAACGGTTTGCTTACTACCTGAGTCGATCAGGGCCCCTACTTGCCTCCCATTCACCCGACACTTTTCATACGTGATCTCCATAGGAGTTTGACACAAACAGATGCTAAAGGTCTCTAACTCTTCCTCGGGTTCTTCCCACTTTTTGCCCTTCACACAGCCTATTTCGATAGGTTTGTCTTTAATATTCTTTGGACAGTGTCTAGTTAGATGCCTGGTTTCTCTATGGAAAAAACAGATCAGAGAATGTGTTTGGCTTCCTTTTAATTCCTCCTTTCGGCTTTCATTCTTAGCCTTCGGATTCATTTTCCTGATTTCTACTCGTGATATACCTTCCTTGACCATATGTGACCCCCCTGTTTGTCTACTCCCTGAGGTTGAGGTCGATGGACATGCTTATGAACCTTCCGTTCTTCCCATTGATGGGTCAAATGGAAGTGTTTAGCTGCATCCGAGTGGTTTTGCACAGTCTCGATGGCCATGGCTATGGTAGGTCGATGTAACCTCAGAACAGATTTTTGCAAAAAAAGGGGGGTAAACGATTAGTAAATTGTTCTAGGGTAGTCATCTCCGTCAGTTCTTCTAAGGAGTTATTATTAGTCCACAGGGCCACTGTGTTTTTGACACGTTCACCCAGATCTAAAGGAGTTTCTCCCGGGTTTAATTTGATGGCTCATCATTTCTGCCGATAAAAATTGCAGGTCTGCCCCACTCATTTTAACAACTCTTCCTTGATAGATAGAAAGGTGGCTCCCTGTGCAAGGTTAAGTAGTTGATAGGAAGTTTGGAGTTCGCCTTTCAACAAAGGACCCAAATAGCATGTTTTAAGGTTCTCTTCCCATCCCAGTTGTTCGGCCAGGCGTTTGAAGTTTAGGAAAACATTTCCTAAATCTTCGCCTTCAAGATATGGTTAAAGTATGCCCTGTGGTAGTAAGGGCCTTGCTTGCAATTCAATTAATCTGGTTACATTTTCTTGGGATCTATTTTTGGCCTGTATTTGATGGGCTGCCGATTGGACGATGACATTGGCTAGGTCAGCCATTTCTTCTGGGGTTGTAAGGGCTCCTTCTGTGGTGTCCGAATCAGAAAAGGAGCAACTCTTGACTCCCTTGGATAAGGTCTCGAAATCCTCTGAGTTTTCAGATTCTGAGTCTGTCGCAGGAGTGGACTGGCTCAATACTATTCGGTTTGCTATCAGCTTCCTCCAAATCACCGATTGAGTCGGGTCCACTGGCTTGGCTTTGCTTCCGGAGTCACGGACGGTACCACGGTAGCCAGCGTGCCTCCCCGCCTTTGTTATCAATGTGGGAGGCCCCTGTACACCGTTGACATTGGTCACTCCACACGTCAGCTGTACTTCCCGGTCTTGTAATTCCCTTTTCGGAGGCTTCACGGATCTGAGTTGAAAATGGCAAGGGCAGTTCCCCCTTCGTCGTCCTTCCAGGTCTCGCTGCTTTTCTCCTCCGTTAGAACTGCCGGTTAGGAGTAGCTGTTTCCTTGTGCATTCAGTTTGCTCATAGTGGGCTCTCGTGCTCTGCCTTTCATCCCTGTGGGGCAGGTAAAGGGCTGTCAGGTGTGTGTGATTATTGTCAATTGCCTGACTCTGCCTGACCCTTATGTTGGGACATGTTAGGTAAACGGCTCTGGTGTTCGTTCATTGTCTGTTATGTCTAAGAAAGTGTTTGTTTCGGAAAAGGGGGCGGGGAGTGGAGCTTCAAAATATCATACAGGGTAGGATGGGGAAAAGGTGTTAGAATGAAGGGGGTACCCATCGGTGTCCCACTTACACTCCCCGAGGACCCCTCATCCAGGTGATCCTCCCGCACTGTTCTACCCCCAGGAACTGGATCCAATAGCGATGGCCATGTCCTGGCCCCCTGGATGACAGATCCCAGGGGACTAGTCAGGGAGGCACCTTGAGGTTTCTCACACTGATGAGCTCGGAAGTGCAAAGGCCCTGGGAAAATCGCATGGATGGAAGCTGCCAAACAACCCACTATCCTCACTAGCTCCCTCAGGAATAGGAGGTTTTTCTACAGGACCGACTTGATTTCCTTTTTGACGTCATTGACCTTCTGCAGGGGGAGACTCAGAGTCCTTGGACTGAGTCTATTACAAGAACTCTATTTTCTGCGAAGGCCTGACCTCAGACTTCCCCCAGTTCACGAGAAATCCTAATCCCTCCAGAAGGCCTGTCGCATCTGATACCTGTGCTTCTAGGAGGTGTGGTTCCTGTGCCAGCATGCACATGCAGTCCATGTATACTGGTAACCTTACTACCTACTCGTGCAGTTTCTCTACCATAGGTTTGAGCAGCTTGGTGAAGCACCAAGAGGCCGAGGACTAGCCGAATAGGGGACAGGTAAACTCCCAACTGCGGCCTTGCTAGACAAATTGGAGGTACTGCCTTGAGGCATGTGTATGGGCACTGATAGATAGGTGTCCCGCATGTCTTCACGGGCCAGAAATGTCCTTTGAGAAGAATATCTCGTAGAAGGTGGATCCCCACCATCTTGACGTGATGATACATGAGAAAAGAATTGAGGGCTCTGAAGTTGATCACCGGCCTAACTTACTGTTTCCTCTTCACTAAGAAAAGGCTGATTATGAAACCTGGTGCTCTGTGATCTACCAGGCTTATCACTCATTTTTCTTAGAAGCTCTATGACCTCTCTGTCCATTAACTCCAGATCCTACTATGACATGAAGACTGGATTTGGCAGTGTCTCTTGAATGAGTTTCTGAAATAATTCTAGTTGGAAGCCCTGTACTGTTTCCAGGACCCAGGCATATTGGGTAATCTCGCTCCACTTTCCCAGATGTGCTGCTAATCTACCACCTATCGTGGGTATGGGTGTGCTTGCTCTTGCGCTGGGTACACTCACTTGCGTTCTCGCCTGTATTGGCGACTTGCAATCTGCCGTACCTCTCCAGCCTTATCCTCGCAAGGGAAAGAAGGTGTAAGGCTTCCTGTCTTCCTGGGCACACCAGGTACTTCTGCTCCTCGGCTGGCTGAGTGGCCCCTACCACTGCCAGCTTGACCAAAAATGCTGGAGGCAAAACCTTCTATAAGAGAGCATGTGCTTTATCCAGGGCAGTGTAGGTGCTTATGAACTTCGCCATATCCATCATGTAGGTGTTGCCGAAAAATGGCTCTCTCACCCTTGCGGTCATGTGCCTTCTGGCAACATCTTCCCACTGCCAACGTCTCGTCCACTTGCATGGCCTGGGCCTAATCGCCCTAGGGCCATGAGAAAAGGTAATCCAATCCAGGATGAAGTCAAGCTTTTGAGAAAGGAGCCCCAGCCCTGTCCATATTGCCTGCTGCATAAATGTGCCCTTCAATGGATGTCGTAAGTGGTCAGACGGCCCTGGGCGACCCGCTACTTGAGGAATACTTTCTGGAGAAACACATTACGCCTCTTATCTGGGCTTCTTTAGTGCTGGCAACCAGACTTATCAATGGAAATCACAGGTTTACTTGGGACCTGGGCCCATACCAATGGATATGCAACTGTTCTGATAAAGAAAGTATCAGGCAGAATACAGGTAGTGCTGAAAGGCCCCGGGGAGCAAAAAATGGTTTGTACTGGCTCCTCTGAACCGTAATGTACTACTCGGACCGAGACACAGAAAGTGAGGTGTGGTGCCCAACACTACGTTTTGGAGGTCCGATGCGTGGCGCTACCTCATTTCCTCATGGGTTTGTGGACAACTTAGCTATGTGCTGCCATGAAATGGACCCTCGGCTCACCGAGCCAGTGACCCCAGGGACTGCGCTTTGGTACGATCAGCAAAGAAACAAAGAACGAAGGAGGACATGTGACCTCCTGGGGTGTTATCCCAATTTCAAACTAGAGAGACTACATGGTCAAGGAAAGTGTAGTTCTTTGTTGAGTTTGATGGTTAAAACTTTATCTGGTTGTGTTTGCTGCTCAAGTTTGTGAAGTAAAGAGAAAGCATAATAAAGAAATTAGTATAGCTGCAACATTTGTTACGTGAGTTTTGGAGTAATGTGCGAGTGAGAATTTTGTGACAGTGGAGTGAGTTGTAAGTGAGCTCTGTGTAAATCGTGCTAGTTGTAGCAAAGTTGACCTGAGCAATAGAAAAGATTAAGTATAAGTGGGACTGGGGCCTCTTGTAAAGAGCGAAAATAAATGCATCCCTAAAGAGTATACACACACCGGGTCAGTGGAAACTAGTATGAACGAACGAGTACCAGAGGGTATCGTGTTGTTTTACAGAAGCATATTTGTTTGAAGGTATTTTCTATGAAAATATGACTTTGAAGAAACTCATTAAAATATTTACAGGGGTAAATGGTTAAAAGAGGTGGGGAGAGGTCAGTGTATTCAAAAGCGACCGCAAACATAAATACAACGTTTTTAAAGCTGCCGTTTTATTTCTAAGTTTTCCGGGCTCCTCCAGCCCGGAAAACTTAGAAAAAAAAACGCAGCTAGTGCTTATTTTTTGTAAAAAAAATAAATAGCACTTAACGAGATTCAGCTGCAGCTTTCCTGCTTGGTCTCCGGTCCCCGTCCTCCGCCTACAGCACTAATGAAGGGAAAGCCACCCAGCGGTAGCCTTTGTTTACTACAGCTGGCTGGCTTTTCCTTCATTAGTGCCGCAAAAGCAAAAGCCAGCACAGGAGGGCCTCCATTTCACAAAATGGCTGCGCCCATGTGCTTGCTTTTGCGAATTTTGAGCTTGAATAGCTCAAAATTTTACATAGGAAGTTTTAAAACAGAGAATGCTAGTATTTTTTTTTATGTTGCCTATCTATTTTTTAAATAAAAATTTTTACTAGACCATCCCTTTAATGAGTGCATACTCAGAAGACTCAGAGGGACCCCACGTTAGTGGTCTACAAATGAGTTAGGCAGTACAGAGAATGAACGGGGCCAGCAGGCCCCACAGGAGAGAGGAAAGGGGCATAATGGAGGGCCTGGCAGCTTTGTCTCAGAGCATCACAGACCTGAGTAGAGCGCGCAGGGATAGAGGGGGAAGAAAGAAGAAGACATGCAGGGCACATAGTGGCCAGACACGCCCAGGCTCGCTACAGAGGTACAAAACTGACAAGAGGAAGGCGAGGTTGCGAGACAAGTATGATTATAGTGCAGATGACACAGCTGATGAGGACTGCAGGAGCAGTAGCAAATCAGACGACCAAAGTTCGTCAGAATACCAGACCTCCTCAACAAATGAAGGGTGAGAGCCCAGAAACAAAAAGGCAGAAAGGAGGATGAGGAGCCACGAGGGGATGAATTCGACCCGGATGAGTTGGTGCACCTGAGGTCAAATGAATGGGAACCCTCAGAGAATATAACTGAACATATAAGGAAAAGGCTCAGAGCGCCACTAAGCAAGCAAGCCAGAAATAAATTGAGGTCTGAATGCCCCAGACCCAGGAGGCCAGATGGGGTGGCGGAAACACCTGAGATTGATGAAAGAATGCTAACCTTCCTGGGGAGGTACGGCAGAGATGTAAAAAAGGGGCATAGACAGGTCTTGGAGATCCTGTCAAGATAAATTATTGGACATGTTGGGCCCCATCACAAGGATATGGCAGCTTGCGGAGGAGGCCAAGTGGAAGAAAGAAGCCATTGACCCAGAGATCATTACAGACTGGGTCCAGATAATATTATGCCTGATGGGTAATGCAAATACTGCAATAGCAACAGAAAGAAGGAGATCCATCTTGATGAAGATGGACTCGAGATTAGGAGAATTGGCCACATCACAGCAGCGGCCAAAGGAAAATTATTTGGAGAATTATTTACAAAAGACATGGCTAAAATGCCAATAACTATGCATCCATCGATAAGGCACAAGCCTCACTCAAAAAGATTTTTGGAAGGAAGGTTTTTGACCGGGCTGGTTGGCGAAAGGGCCTCTCGGCCAGCTGCTATCAATACCACAGGTCCTACAGTGACATACATCACTGGAAAGAACAGGAGGACCAGGCAGAGGCAGAGGCTGGAGACGAAGCGGCAGACAGTAGCATCAAAATGCCACTGGTGAGAGGAAAAAGTGCGCTAGTGAAAGAGTTAGAACCAGGCATACCTCCAGTAGGAGGCAGAGTAAGGCAGCATGCGAAAAAGTGGGTAGAAATATCCTTGGATGCTTGGGTACTTCAGACGGTTCAAGGTTTTCAGTTAGAATTCTGGCAAGAACCGATCCAAGAGGTCATACCCAAACAGATATGGTTCAGCAGGGAAGACGAAACACTGCTAGACAGAGAAGTAGAAATGCTCAAAATAAAGAAGGCAATCAGTCCGGCCAGAGAGGGACAGAAAGGCTTTATAAGCAACCTGTTTCAGTAAAAGGCAAGCACAGTAAAACCAGTAATAAACCTCAGAGGTCTGAATTCTTTTCTCATATACAGGCACTTCAAAATGGAAGGGATTCACCTACTAAGGGACATCCTACAGACAGGGGATTGGTTAGCGAGAATAGACCTCAGGGATGCTTATCTGACAATACCGATTCATCAGAATCAGTGGAGACTACTACAGCTCCTCTGGAAAGGTGAGAAATGGGAATTCAGGCCCTTACCATTCGGTCTGACATCAGCATCCTGGTGTTTCACAAAACTATTGAAACCAGTGGTAGGACACCTCATAGAACAGGGAGTCAGACTGATTGTATACCTAGACGATATTTGCATATTATGCCAGGACAGGGGAACTCTGGTAGAACAGATTCAGAGATCAACGGATTTACTACAGCAGTTAGGATTCCTAATAAACTGGGAGAAGTCGGAACTGGAGCCAGCCCAGTCGATGGAATTTTTGGCATTCATCCTAGAGACATTACAGGGCACCCTCAGATTACCTTTGGGGAAGGTGAACTCCCTCAAGAAAGAAATAAAGACCTTGATGACAAGACAGATGATTTCTCTGAGAGAGATAACCAGGCTGCTAGGGCATCTGTCATCTTCGATAAAGGCATTTTTTCCAGGACCACTGCATTACAGAGCATTGCAGAGGTTGAAAATAGAACATGTCATGAAGGGTCTATCTTACGAGCAGAAAGTGCCTCTTTCGCAGGAAGCAAAAACGAAACTAGAATACTACCATACCACATGGAGGCATGGAATGGCAGGGCGATATCTGGATCCTCCCCGGACCCGGTAATAGAATCGGACACCAGCCAATGGGGCTGCTGGCCCAGTTGCAGTGAACAGTCGACCGGGGGGAGTTGGTCGAGCGAGGAATTGGGCCTCCATATCAATTGTCTCTAATTTTCAGTGGGATCCTTCGCAGTCCGTTGTTGGACGCATGAAGGAGCGAGATGTGCCATACTGCTCAAGATGGACAACGTCTCAGCAATCAGGTACATAAACCGGCTGGGTGGGACGAGATCCAGGATGCTGGCTGAGATAGCCAAGGAATTTTGGCACCTATGTCTCCAGAGAGAAGTCAGTGTGACGGCAGAACACCTGCCGGGGGAACTCAACCAGGTGGCAGACTGGAATTCGAGACACCTGAGGGACTCCAGCGATTGGCAGCTGGAGGAATCAGTATTCCAGAAGATCACGCATCGGAGAGGTCTGTACCAGGCGGATCTGTTCGCTTCGAGGTTGAACAGGAAGTTCTCCAGATTTTTCAGCTGGAGACCAGACTCGGAAGCAGCGGCAACAGATGCATTTCTCCAGGTTTGGGGACCAGCGAAGGAATATGTTTTCCCGCCATTCGCCATGATAGCACGTACTGTGGCTCAGGTCAGGAGACAGGAAGCGACTGGGATTTTAGTGACACCCGATTGGAAGGGCCAGGCATGGTTCCCAGACATACTGGAGATGTCTTACGACTTTCCAATTCTATTGCCACACAAACAGGACATAGTCTTGGGCCCAACTGGAGAACTTCACCTGATGGTACAAGCAGGGAACCTGAACCTGATAGCATGGGCGATTTCATGAAAGCCTGGGCCAAGCCAGGTCTTTCGGGACAACTCAAGAGTTTATCAGAGAGTCATGGGTCCCGGGGAGGCTTACAGAGTGGCATGGCGAAAGTGGAGTAATTAGTGCATGGAGAGGAAGTTTAATCCCATACAAACTGATGTAATTCACGTGGTGAATTAAGACAGGCAGCGCAGGCTAAAGCATATAGAATGATTAACACGTACAGATCAGCGATATCAGCAGGGCACGTCTACATAGAAGGAAAACCAGTAGGCGAACACCCATTGATATGAAGATTACTAAAGGGAGTCAGGTCCATGAGACCACCGACACCAAGGTACTCACGCCTCTGGGAGGTGAATGGGGTCTTGAGGATGTTTGAGTCCTGGTCGGACAATGAGAATCTATCTAGGAAAGCTCTTTGGGCAAAACTAACTACATTATTATGCTTAATCTCTTGTAAGAGAGTGTCAGAGGTCAAGGCATTAGAGAGAGACAGGAAATTGGAAATTGGTTTCTCCTACAGGTGTTACATTTTACATTTGAAAAAGGACAAAGACGGGGATTAAGACTGTAGAGTACATGGCTTTCCTTGAAAGGCCCAGTTTATACCCAGTTAATTGTCTGAAAGCTTATGAGGCCTTGGCAGATCGGGTGAGACCCGCAGGTGAATCTCAGCTGTTGATAGCGGTCAGAAAGCCTTTGAAAGCAATAACGACAGCCACATTAGCTAGATGGGTGAGATGGTGCATGGCAGAAGTAGGCATGACGTAGGTCAATTTGGAGCACATTCAACTAGAGGTGCTATGGCGTCCTCATCTTTTATGCTAGGGGCTCGACTGGAGGATATTTTGAAGGCTGCAGAATGGTCAAACGAAACAACGTTAAGAGTCGGAGTTGTTGAGGACCACATCAAAGATCATGCCTCCGCCCTAACTGAGGTCCAATGCTCAATTAGACTTCTGCAAGACAAGTACGACATCCTAGAATACAAGCAGGAGGACCTGGAAAATAGGGCCCGGCGCAACAACCTCCGTATTCGGGGGGTTCCTACTTCGATCCCAGATAAGGGGTTGGCTGAATATGTGGGCCTCTTCTTTCAGTCTCTCCTCCCTGACCTTGAAGAATCACAGCTTCTCCTAGATCACACCCACAGGCTGAACCCCCGTCGAGGAGTGGAGTCCGATGGCCCAACTGACGTCATCAACAGGGTGCACTTCTTTACCACGAAGGAAGCCATCTCGGCGATAAGCCGCTCCAAAGATGAAATCACATTCCAAGGGACCTCTCTCCAGATCTTTCAGGATCTTTACCCTCTTACTCTCCAAAGGAGGCGAGCCCTCTGCCCGTTAACCACTCTTCTTCAAGCCCAAAAAATCTGCTACATATGGCTCTTTCCCACAGCCTTGCAATTTTCCTACAAGGGCTCACTAAGGAAAATTAGCCACCTGCAAGATGCTGAAAACATCTTGCACCCAGATGCTTCCAGACCTTCGCCTTCCCCGCCCACCGAGGCTACGGCTGACTCGGACTTTGTGGCCTCCCCTAAACCCACACAAATTTCCTGGTCGAGGTTTCCTAGATTCTGGAAGAGGAAGTAGCCGGGTGTGGCCCCATGATGGAGTCACCACTTTCTGTCCCGGCTCGTCAGCCCGGCACCATGAAGCCGATCAGCACCCACAGGAACACAGATGAGCTCCATCCCTAAAGCAGCTGACTTTATTCCACGGCCCATGCCCAGTTCCAAGGTACAATCCACCTATGAGTCCTTGGAACGATCCACCAAGACTACCTGTAAGGTTAGCCATGTTGGCTACATACTGTTCTATGGCCCCGTTGGCCAGGGGGGGATCTAGACCTACAAATGTTCCGCCACCCCCAGTTAAAACTCGGCCCTCCCGTTGGCGGCCCGTGCAAAAACCCCATAGGCAGGTTAATGAATGGCCATACACTCTGCAACATGATGGCTGATTCCTCTACATCTCCCCCAGGACTTGTCAGCGGCCCCGGAACAAACCCCGGAACATCAGACTTTGAGGTTTGTCTCCCTGAATGTCAAGGGACTGAATTCACCCACCAAACGCAAGTCCATCCTACAGAAGCTTCAGAATGACGATGCAGCAGTAGCTATGCTACAGGAAACACCATCTGCTGCCGGCGGACCACGGCCGCTTACGCTCCCGAAACTTCCCGAAGCAACTCTTTGCATCTGGGAACTCCAAGAGGGGTGGCACGGCAATCCTATTCGGGAGCGGACTGAACCCTCAAATTCTAGACTCCATAAGCTGGCCGAAGGGGCGATACATGGCGGTGAAATGCCTGCTGCTGGGACAACTCTACTCCATAATCTCTGTATACGGACCCAACTCAGGGCAGGCGCTGTTCTATCAGTCCCTGAGTACGACTCTCTCTCCTTTTCTGGAGAGCCAGATAGTGATTGGTGGGGACTTCAATGGGGTCCCGGACCCCACGAAAGACAAGTTGCACCCGCCCAGTGCCGGGGACCTCACTATAGCCCTGGCTCTCCTGCAACTATTCAGAAATTTGGGGGTGGTGGACTCATGGAGGGCACTCCACCCATCGGAAAGAGACTTTTCCTTTTATTCTTATGTCCAAAGAACCTTCTCCAGGATAGACCTTCTCCTAGTATTCCCGCAAATCTTCACATTCACCAACAATGTCACAATCGGCTCCAGAATCTTGTCTGATCACGCCCCGGTGACCCTAGAAATCCGAGTGCAGGAAACATCTAACCCCCAACAGCGCAGATGGACACTATATGATCCGATTCTCAACGAGATGCCACTCAGATACGCGATCGCAACCACGATCACCAACTTTTTTAAGGAAAACCCCAGCGAAGACACCTCCTCTGCCAACAATTGGGACGCAATGAAGGCAGTAGTGCGGGGAGAACTGATTGCGCAAGGAGGGGCCTATCACAGGCATAAACTAAAAACTCGCCAGGATCTTGAGGAAGAACTTAAAAAAGTAGAAAGGACCCTTAAGGAGAAGGGCTGGACCCCTAAAACTCAGCGAGCCATCCGGATAGCACAAAAAAAGATCGAGGCCCACTACGCCGAACACACTGCCCACCAAATGTCAAAAGCTAAACAGTTTTATTATGCTAAGAACAACAAGCGAACAAGCTACTGGTGGCCAAACTTGCCAAGGCAAAGAGGAATAACACGATTGTGGGCCTGCAGGACCAACAAGGCAAAGTCCATTACGCTGACCAGGACAAACTACAGCTCGCAACGGCCCAGGTGATAACCACTCCGGTACGGGACATGAAGGAACAGAGATAATACCTACAGAATGCAGCGCTTCTCCGGCTAAAAAGAACAGCCCGTGACTCTCTGGAGGCACCGATCACCGACAAGGAAGTGGACGAGGCAATAAAAGCCCTTAAATCCCGGGCCCCTGGCCCGGATGGATATACAACTAGGTTTTACAAGATTTTCAAACCCCAATTATTAGCGTCTCTGGTACAGTTGTTTAACTCATTCAGGACCACGGGCACTATAACCCCGTCCATGCAGGAGTCAATTACGGTCTTACTGCCTAAACCTGGAAGCGATCCGAAGAACCCTGCGTCATATAGACCCATCGCCCTGCTCAACATAGATGCTAATATATACTCTAAAATTCTAGCAAAACGACTATCTCAGTTTTTGCCGGAGATAATCAGTGCTGATCAGAGTGGCTTCCTCAGACACTGCTCCTCGGCCGACAACATCCGGAGGGCCTTAGACCTGGTGGAACTTGCCTCCCGAGACACCCGGGAGCTGGTGCTTCTGGCCCTGGACGCAACCAAGGCGTTCGACAAAGTGGATTGGACTTTTATGAGGCTCACCCTTGAGGCCTTTGGATTTGGCCCAGAATTCTGCACTATGACGCTGGCAAACTACAAAGCTCCCAAAACCCTTCTCAGAGTTAATAGCACCCTTTCCTCCCCTATCAGCCTAACCTGCGGAACCAGACAGGGATGCCCACTGTCGCCGCTCCTCTTCCCACTAATCATGGAACCGTTTGCCCAACGGATCAGGTTGAACCCTGCAATCAAAGGCTTCCAATCAGGCACGGCACACCACAAACTGGCCCTCTATGCAGACAATGTCCTTCTGACTATCACAGAGCCTCGTACCTCCCTCCCTCAAGCCCTGGCTGAGATACCGAGCTATGGAACAGTCACAGGCTTTGCCATCAATTTCCGGAAATCAGCTGCCATGGGAGTGGGTCTGTCCCGGGAAGACCGAGAAGCCCTAATCCCTCTGTGACCAATACAATGGACGACCCGGGGAATCAGCTACTTAGGAGTCCAGATCCCGGATAACCCAAGCAAGGTCTATCGGGCTAATTTACCCCCACTATTTACAGACCTGGAGGCAGACTTAAAGCGTTGGGCGGCACAAGAGATATCGTTGATGGGACGTATCACAGCCTGTAAAATGAACTTACTACCGAGATTCCTGTACGCATGCTCCTCACTCCCGGTGCTGGTTCCGGCGCCGGCCCTTCAACACCTACAGAAGAAAATGCTGCAGTTTATTTGGAGGGGGAAAAAAGCCAGAATCCCTAAATCCACAATGTTGGGCAGTGCGAAACTCAGTGGCCTCGGGGTCCCAGACCTACAGAAATACCAAATGGCGGCTCAGCTGTCCTGTATACAATCTTGGCAAATCCTTACTAACCGCCCTAGATGGGTGGACCTCGAACAGGCGCAACTACCCCTCCCACTACGCTTTCTCCCACATATCCCTCCTCCGGAACGGCGACGGTGGCGGAATCTTCTGGCGACCACCAAACATACCATCTCGGTATGGGACAAGGAGTTGAAACAAAAGAGGATACCGACGGGGCTCAGCCCCCTCTCCCTGGTGTTTATGAACCCGACCTTTTCACCTGGTCTGTCTACCTGGAATTTTAAGTCCTGGATTGCAGGAGGCCTGGAGACCCTGGGACAAATCTTTGAAGGGGTCCAACCCTGCACCTTTGAGCGATGTAAAGAACTCGTTAGGATCCAGGAACAGGATAGATTCACATATATCCAGCTGCGCCACTGGTGCACCCATCCACAGACTCGCCAGGCAGCTATCCGCCCCCCCACAGCCATCGAATTGACCCTTAATTAGCTCCCACCCCGAGGGAGAATCTCTACTATATAAAAACGCCTCCATACGGATTTCTTAACCTCCAAGACTCTGTATATGGCCCAATGGGAAGCGGACCTGGCCTGTCCTATTGACGACCAACAGTGGGTTGACATCTGGTCCCGGGCTAACACCTCCTCAACCTGCATCGCGAACAGAGAATGCGCCTACAAGATCCTCCTCCGCTGGTACTACCCTCCCCTAAGACTTCATCACATGAACCCCACATTCGACCCACAATGCTGGAGACAATGCGGCCAAATAGGCTCCTTCTTCCACATGTGGTGATCCAGCCCCAAGGCTCAAGCCTTTTGGAAACAATGCTTAGCAATGATAGCAGACATCACTCAGGTGCGACTGCCCTTGGACCCTGAACCTATTCTCCTTGGAGCGCCGATCCCCGGGATCTACCCAAGGTCTGGACCTAAGGCCAAACTAGTATCCCAATGCTTACTGGTGGGCAGGAACATGATAGCCCGTACCTGGAAAACAATGGAAGGTCCGCTCATGCCTTTCTGGTGGATGAAAGTCTGGGACATCTTGATCGCTGAGAAGGTGACGGCTGCCGGGGCAGGCCTTCTACATCGCTTTCACAATATCTGAGGTCCGGTTTTGGACTTTGACCAAAGCTTCCCGGCCCTGACATTCAAGCCCCAACTGGCCAGGAGAACTGTTCAAGATGGAGATCCCCAGCGGGGGCGGGAGGATGGAATTTAAGACCTGAGGGAGGGGTGGGAAGAACGTCAAAGGGTATTGCTTTATGCTTCATGTCGCAAGTGATTAATTTCTGTATTGGCATAACCTGCCTGTTTAAATAAACATGTTTAAAAAAAAAGAATTTCTATTTTAGACCAGTAGATCAGATAGCATCGTTGGTGGTAAGTAAGCTTTAAACGAGCATAATCAGAGCCCCCGAGTCTTGACATAGAATACAGATTTTCAACACATTTGTTACTGAAAGTCATGATTCTATTAAAGACTCGGACGCAAAAGATTATTCCACCCATTCAATCGCTATAATGTATAAATGATGACAAGTTGTATATATAAAGAAGGTTGTAATTTTGGGAATGTTATTGTAATGTTGATATTATGCGATTTCCCACTCGTTCAGGAAGAGTTGTTTCATGGAGTTTATTTTTTTGACAGGGACAGAGAATAAGACAACGGCATCGTGAGGAATGTTCAGGTTAAGGAATAAGAGAAGTTGTCTACCGGTTGGGGTGCAGGTTACTCAGAGATCGATCAGCGGCAGAAAGAGGAAAAAGATGGAGGTTGTCAGTTTTTATGAGGAAAGGTGCAACGTGATTGGACTGGAAAGGACACATGCTTTAATGGACCTATGAAAAACAAACTAAAAGTTCACTTCGGTTATTGGGAATTGTTCATTGTTAGTATGTTGTTTTCATAATGTTTTGGTTATTTGCTGCTCGAGATGTTAAACCGTATTTGTATAATACTGCCTTGTTATGAATATTGGCCCATTTGCTTTGGACAGAAAACCCCGTTCGTATTGTACCGATTTTTAATCAACTTCACCGCCATTTCAAGAATCATCCGCCATTTTGATTTTGACTCCAGCTTTGTTTTCTAAAATGGTGGATTGTGTTTTCAACTTGCAGCCAATCCGAACGACCTTTGAGATTTGTTAATGTTTAGGCTGACCGAGAGCAGACTGTTCTATGCAAAGAAACCTTGTGACTCAAATGAACTGCAATCCAAGTGCTGTCTGCTCTCACAAGCCTTATCCTCATATAAACAACGAGACAATGTAGAACAAACTCAGATTGTGTGCTCTTGCTGGACTGCATTGTAGCGATTCTTGAAACAAGGCTTACTGTGGATCCGAAAACCAACGACATCATTGTAACTTCATGGACATGCAAACTTGTTTGATCCATTGTATAATGTTGTAATATTTGACATGTGAACTGGGCACAAACCCTAGCATGTAACTTATTAGTTTGGAGAGGGGCTGGACAATGTATAAAAAGGACCGTGTTAAGATGTCCGGCACTCTCACCCCTCACTGTGTCTGCTGGTACACACTGTGAGGTGTTGGGAGCCAGATAGCTAGCTGTTTGCTTTGATTCAGTACAGAAATAAAAGATACTTGTATCTTTTCGACCAGTGATTGGCGAATTTCATTCTATGGTACTAAGCTTCTATATTTCTTTGGTCTTTCAGATGGCCCCCAATAGGGACCCTCAAGATTGATGTCTCTTCGCTGAAAAGAAAACGCGGCTATCGGAGAGTGAGAAAAAAGGGGGCCCCTTTGTATGAGATGCGACACCTCAACAGTACTGCACAATCCAATCCCTGAACGGTGAGCACGTGGTTTGAGAGAACATCTTGACGAGGGTCCCCATATCGAGGTGGGCTCTTTGCCGAAATCGCCAACCACGAGGATCCTTTATAATCCCATTGGACCTCCTTTGTACTTTGTAATCAGGTGAGTCGTGCCCCGATTCCTAAGTATCCTGATATTTGGTTGTAGATTTGCGCTTGCGAGTTCAAACGACGCCAGGTAACACCAGTGATCTGACATGCCTGGGAAATTGTCTGCCTGTTTCAGGGGTTTATTCCGCAAAGACAGACAATCTTTGGAATATGGCCAACCGGCGCCACCGGAGGGGTTTCCGGCGTGTACTATGTACTGTAAGTATGGCCTTGGTAGTATAGTATTCAATAATATTGGGCACAGACAAACTAGACAAGCTTCTGAATTTCAGTGGCCAGTTCATGGTAGTTTTTAAATTGCCCGTATAGAGTATTTGGAGTCTATATTTTTAAAGAAAAGGCTAGTCCTGCAGCATTTTATTTAATTAGGAATTGGAGAAAGGAAGCTATGCAGCAACTTTTGATTAAAGAGGGTACCGCACGTCGACATATGTCTAACTCTGAGAAAGCATTATTATATGATCAACATAAACAGTCGGAATCGATTAGAAGTATGGATAGGGCTTTTCAACTTGGGGTACAGAAAATATATCCGTCTCAGGATTTTCATGCCTCATACTCACCTTCAATAAAACTGGAACTATTTCATCCGAGTCGTCTCGCTTCAGCCTGTAGGTTGATGCCGCCGCCGTTGCATAAAGATTACAGAAGGCGCCCGGCCAATTAGCAACTTTATATGGCCATGTATGGAGATAGAAAGAGGACTAAAAGTGTAACCATTTTCTTCTCTACTCTATTTCTGAAAATGATGCCACTTCAGTAAGCCGACAAATCAGTATACAAGTACCAGAATCACATCAGCAAAGTAAAAACAAAGGATCCTGCCAATTATACAGACAAATATGAAGGTAAATATTACTGCGTTCTTCCATACTCTAAATTGGAGACGTGGTGCCACTTCGATATTCCACCGCAAGGTTAGATGCAAGTATTGAAGTTACATTGACAAAGTCAAACGTGGAATCCTCCTCATAGGTTGACAACTAGGGGCATAGTATGCATGTACGGACTGAAAAATATTTTATTATGTACTGAATATAACCAGGTATATTTCAACTGGAATAATATATTCTAACAGACATCATATTTAGTTTTTTAAGGGGCGATTAACATGATCACCTCTAATGCAGACCATAATTGCAAACTTGTCCTTTCTTATACCAAAAATCAGTATCTCCTATTTAACCCAGACTTACCATATTACCAAAAGGGAGTCATTCTCTCGCTCCACATAGAGCCACAGTACTAAAACCAATTTGTTTCTAGACAATTAGTGAGTTATGAGTGCATTCCACTCCACAGAAATGTTAAGGCTGTGTTTCACAGTATCTAGACGGTAGATCCAGTGCTGTTCTATTTTATGTAGAACAACCGCCATATCTCAACCTCTCCTTTGTGGTTTAACACTTTGGAATATGAACCATTTTAAATCCATCTCTGTGTGTTTATATTGTATGAAGTGATTGACTAGTGGTTTATCTGCCCCTTTGTTACATATGCAGCTATGATGTTCTCCTTTACGTTGCCTTACTTCTATCGTGGTCTTACCCACATACACTAGATTGCATGGGCATAGTATTATGTTTTAGTTCGACAATTGGTGTGTGTTCTTAACTTCCACCTTATATTTCTATAATTGAACTCTAGGCGTGTCTCCGTCAAGGGACAGGACACGCAATTGCCACACTTATGGTGTCCCACTATGGGCGGTAGTCCCCATTGATTGAGAACCGTCTGTTCACGAGTTTTCTCAGTATATGTATGTACCAATTGTTGCTTCAAATTAAAATTCTTCTTAAAAGCAAACATGGGCTTCTGTGACAACGTTCCTGGTTGTCTAATAAAATCCCAATTACGATTCACTATCTTTTTGATATTGTTTCTCATTGGGTTAAATGTGGTCACAAACACTAGTCTGTCCTGTTTTTATTTTGTCTGCGGAGTCAGACACAGATCTCTATTTGTGTTGGACACCCTTTTCAGGTTGTCTTTAACAACTTTTTTTGGATATCCTCTTTCCAAAAGTCTTTTTTTCAGGACATCTCCGTGTTTATTAAATTCGTCCCTGTGGCACAGTTTCTACAAATCCATAGAAACTGACCATGAGGCAGATTTTGCTGCAGACTCACAGGGTGAAAACTGGAGAAATGGAGGAGTGTGTTTTGTCTGTGGGCTTATGATAGAGAGTTGTTACCAACTTATCATTAGATTTTAAGATCAACAGATCCAAAAAACAGACATGTGTTTGATGCGACTCCATCGTCGACTTAATATGCCTATCACAAGTATTCAGCCATTGATGGAAACGTATAAGTGCATCACTCGTGCCTCTCCAAACAATAAATAAGTTGTCAATGTACCTATACCAGGCCCTTAGGCCTAAGCAAAGGTCATCTTGTTGTTTTAGAAGACTTTCTCCCCCAGAAACGTATTTCGCTTCAAAATTGGCCATAAAGACATTAGCAACGTCCAGAGCAAAAGCTGTCCCCGAAATCTCACTCCCTTCCGTTGTTTATATAGTGATTGTTTGAACAGGAAAAAGTTTTCTGTCATGGCTATTCACGCACATCCAACAATAAATTTTGTTGGTGGCGTATTGGGTTCTGGTCTTTTGTCATGAAAATTCCCTAACACCTTCAGACATTCCATCTGAGGAATGGAGGTGTTAAGGGACTCCACATCAATAGTCACTAGAAGATCATCCACACCTAATATGAGGTCATGTGTGATTCTAATCATGTCCCTTGAATCTTTTATATAAGAAGGCATAGTTTGCACAAAAGCTTTAAGAAAAAACTCAACATAAACTGACAACGGTTCCAAAAGGGAGTTAATAGCCGCCACTATAAATCTCCCTGGTGTATTGGTCTTATTTTTGTGGATTTTTGGCAAAATATCGAACGCAGCTTTCTTTGGATGTATTTTAATAAGAAAACAGACTTCTTCTTTACTTATCCACATTTGATTCTCAGCATGTGTTATGAGACTCTGAATCTCCTCTTGGAGTCTGGCTGTTGGATCATGGTCTAATCTCATATACGATCCTTCATTGCTCAATAAGCGTAAACATTCTTTTTCGTAATCCGTGGTTGGAAGAATCAAAATTCCCCCATCTTTATCGGCGGGTTTCATCGTGATTTTTTCCATATCGCATAGTTTTTTAAGACCTTCTCTTTCGCCTTTAGTCAAATTGTCCGAGGCATAATTTTTCTTCTTAATGGCACCAAGCACTTGATTGGTCACCCTGTTCTCAAACGTCTCAATCTCTCGGGGCAAGCGTAATGTGGAGGGTTAAAGACAGATTTTGTCTTTATGCCAGTAATATTGGTCACCTCCTCAACAGTATTATGCCTCTGATTATGATCTTTTCTATGTTTAGGCAAAGTAGTGTTTCAAATGTATATTACGGAAGAACCTGTGTAATTCAACTTCCGTATTTAACCAATTGGCTTTCGCCACTTGTACAAAGGACAGCCCCTTAGATAATAAACTCAGTTCAACTGCACTAAGTGTTACAGTGGATAAGTTCACAATGGGGATGTCTTCATTGGTCACTGGTTCTGATACCATTGTCTCGTACGCATCCCGGGACCCGACCCCTGTCTCGGGCAGCCCCTTTGGTTGCCTCGATAAAAACCATGTTGGTTAGATTGACCCTCTCTCCCCCTGTATTTGGTCCTGTTTGATTATGCAGAGAGGGATCTGAGCCACCAGATGATCCTGACGTGTTTGAAAAAGAAACAAATCTATTATTTCTTCTGTTATATTGAGCATTCGCTAGGTCCGTGAAGAAACCCTCTCTAAGGTAAGGATATGTTCTTTCCTCTTAATAGTTAAAAATATCGTTTTGTAATCGGGCAATTTTTCAGTTCAGATTAAGTTGTTTGAATTTCTTGATCTCAATTTCCAAGTTTTCTAACAGTGTTTTTGCATCCTTAATAGTTTTGTTATCTAGGAAGAGTTTTTCCAACTCTGCCAGCTCGTCTCCCTGTTTTTCTGCCTCTTCCTCTGCTGTTTCCACAATCACAATAATCCAATCCCGAGAACATCTGTCGCCCACCCCACTAACATTTTTTTGGAATGAAGGTGGATGCCCTTTGGGAGAATAATATAGTAAGAGACTTAGTCCTGTACTATTCGTACGTTTGATGGTATAAATGGAGAGTTACCTAAGACACAGCACGTGTATTTTGTGCTAATAGTTGTAACGAATAAATTGCAGGTTGTCCCGATTTTCTACGCACAACGCGTGAACCATTTTAGCATGTTGTGTGTGCTAGTGAATCTAGAGATTACTATTTTATAGATGACAGCGGGGACAAAGAGAGTCATCTCTCGTAATTAAACCGGGTTTAAAGTGCAGAACGGTGATTATGTACAAAGCATAGACGGCAGCCATTTGTCTATATTATATATATGGAGTTAAACAGAGATTAACATTCAGAACATTTAGCAAATAGTGATGAATATGATAGCAATGAGAATATTAATGATATTATTTTGGGATTATGGAAAAGGAGTCAGTGATTTTGATACCTTTGTGTTACCACAGGATAATCGTGGCGGTACATTGTCATGATGGCCTTTTGAAATAGAGGACGTGCCCTGCATTTAGATATCAATCTTGAGACAGCCTGCCAGTACATACCGAATCTGATACAGACGAATTCCATCAACAACAAAAATAAATTACCAGAATGGTTGTAGATGTAAGTATCTAACCTTTATGAGAACTTTAGTGGGCAAGGTATCTTTTTAACAGAGTCTCTAATATATCATCATCATTGCAGGATACTAAGGGGTATTCCATGATCTGAAGTCCCCGTCTTAAGTGCTGAGACTCAACTGGGCCATGAAGAACCCCCCTCAATTTACTAATGATATCTTCTAATGATAAGATAGAGATTGCAGAAATGCTGTGTTTTGTGTTTTCTAGTAAGTATTCTAGTCATTGAGTTTTAAGGTTATAGTGAACAAAAATGTGGGTTTTTTTGCATTCTTGATGTGGGAGGAGACATATGAATTTCCACATAGACATGTGAATAGGATTAAATCCAAACATCTTCCTCTCTGCTCTGTATAAAATACTACTGTAGAGACAGAGATCTAATGATTACTTAGTATTAAACAAACAAAATAATGAGGGAATGGTCTAATTTGTAGATTACTAATTTGTTGTATTTTTTTTAGGTGGTGTAACTCAGCCTACTTGGTTAAACGGGAATGATTTAATTCCCTATTGTGGTCCTGAAGAAGGTTGCTTTATCAAGTGGACACATTTGTGGAAGTCCTACCAGTCAACCGAAACATATGTAGAGTTTTCTGAATCTGTGTAATTGATTAGACACAGACAGTACCATCTGTCATTTAGGTGGAGAACATTTGCACATGGAAATGGATTAAATGTTGACCAAGGGTTAACGAGTTAGGTGTGATTTATGCAATTTTGCAAGCAATGTGAATGGATGGTAGGAGTGATTGTGTGTGAGTTGAATTTTTGATAAGTATTTTTGATATATGTTTTTAGAATTGATATTTTATATCTGTGTATGATAATAAAATGAATATGAATCTAAAGAGTGACATTTATTGGTATTTATAAAAAAGATAAATGTAGAAACAGTACCATTCTCTATCCTACTGGTCCATTTTGCTGATTTGCCATTGTTCTTAGCCTGCAGGACCAGAGATTTTCTGTCCAGGCACCCCTTTGTTTATAAATGTGTTAACGCAGGAACATGGAGGGAAGAATAGACTGTGCGGTTATTTTTCCTCCACTCTTTACCTTGTTGCATGCGCTTTGGCGAGATTGTTGAGATCTGTTGCTGCTGCCATGTATCTGTAAAACAAAGTGAGGGTATGGTTCTGGCTGACTCCTTAACCGTGATGGTACCTCACTCTGTAGACATTCTATTAAACAGAACGCAAACACAACATCTCACATCAGCACGATTAGCAAGATACAAGCTGATTTTATTTGCACCGCATATCCAAATTAAGAGATGTTGCGCATTAAATCCGGCTGAACTATTGGCACTTCCGCAAAAAATTGCTTGCAGTCACATGACGTCACATGACTGCCTCTATACCGCAGAGCAAGAAACTAAAGGCAGAATTGATTTAAGTGATACACCGTTAAAAGATCCACAAGTGGAGCTGTTTTGCAATGGCTCCTGCTTCAAACTTCCAGATGGTACATCCACTGCTGCTTACGCAATCACTACATTAAGCACTATTGTGGAAACCAAAAGATTTCTGCATACCTCTGCGCAGGCCGCAGAGATTATCGCATTGACTCGAGCTTGTTAACTCTCCGAAGGGCTTAGTGTGAATATATTTACAGACAGTCAGTATGCCTTTGAGGTGAATCACAATTTCAGTAGATTATAGGCTGAGAGAGGTTTCTTGACCTCACATGGAACTAAGATTCAACATGGCACTTTGATAGTTCGGCTACTCTCAGCACTTGCGCTTCCTACTCAGTTAGCAATAATGAAGTGTGCAGAACACCCGAAAGTAACAGATGATGTGAGGAGAGGAAACGATTTTTGCTGACAGGATAGCTAATCAGACTGCCACTGATTTGCATTCCGAAATGTATATAACTAAAGAAGTCACTAACACCTGTATAATAGACAAAGGTATTGATTGTATAAAAGACATTCAGGCTGATGCCACTTCAGAAGATCTTAAGCAATGGGCTGAGGGTTAAGCAAGTTTAGACGATGAAAGATATTGGGTAGACATTGGGAAGAAAAGATGGATGCTGCCCAATGCTTATGTCACTGCTATGGTTACGATGATTCATGGTCCAACTCATATATATGCTAGAAAGATTTGTAAATTCGTAGAACCTGTCTGGGTAAATGTAAATATCCCGAAAACTGCTGAGCGTTTGGTCCAAAATTGCATGGTATGCTTACAGTATAATTTGGGGAAGGGTACATCGACACCAAGGGGTTGTTTTGGTACCCCCCCTGTGCCATTTGAGGTTATACACTTTGATTATATTGAAATGGAGCCTTGTCAGAATTACAAATATGTTCTGGTAGTTATTTGTGCTTTCAGCAAATGGGTCAAAGCTTTCCCTTTAAAAGATGCAACAGCAATCACGACGGCGAAAATCATGCTGAAGGAATATTTTCCTAGGTTTGGTTTGCCGAGGGTCATTTGGTCGGACAATGGTCCACATTTTATCACTGCTGTTATCCTGCAAGTATGCGCTGGATTACAGATCGATAAACAGTTCCATTCGGCCAGATACGCTCACAGTGCCAGACTTGCAGAACGCCCAATGGTATATTGAAAAACAAATTGGCAAAAATCTGTGCCAGTAGCAATTTGAAATGGCCAGATGCCTTACCGATTGCTCTATTGTCCATGCGGACGGCCCCACAAACAAAAACTGGGCTCTCCCTCTATGAGATAATCATGGGGAGACCAGCCAATATTTGGAATATACCCAAGCCCAATCGGTTAAAAGATGTAGAGCATTTGCTCCTTTCTGACTACTGTGACCAGTTAACTCAAAACTTGTATTTGATTTATCAACAGGAGCGAGAAGCCCTCCCAGTAAAATACGAGGGGCCAGGTCATCGACTCAGACCCGGCGACTGGATGCTTATCAAAGCATTTGAAAGAGCATCCCGTCTTGCACCTCGCTGGAAAGGACCATTTCAAGTCCTATTGGCCACACAGACCGCTGTACGAGTAGAAGGAAAACGACACTGGATTCACGCAACACACATCAAGAAGATACCTTTCCCTCTGCCTCACGATGAAGGAGAAGAGAAGGAAATTGTTCACTCTGTTCCGCATCACAAGTCTGTTCTAACCGACACCGAGGGTATCCCGGAAAACCTTTCTGAGCCCGTGGGGCCTGGGGAGACTGTCACTTTGCCTTCAAGTTCTTCCTTGGATCTTTCTGTACCATTGAGCAATCCTGCTTCTGCTCCATCACTTCCTTCTGGAAGCGACGACACTCCGTTCGCAGATCACACCGTACCTGGAGTCTTGAGGTACGATCTGCGTCCGAGGACTTAGACTTACAGCACAGCATTGGCTGTGCCCACAAGGAACCACAGTTCAGCCAGTCCCTTGTCACTCTTTCACCTAGAAAAAATAAATAAGAGACAGGGACCGGCAAAGTTACCTTCAAGCAAGATAGGCCACGTGGTGAGGGGAAACCATCAGATGATTTAAAAGAGCCTAACGGAGAGGCTTCTAAGCAGACTCTGAGAAACAATGTCCTTTCCTAAATCTACTCGTGCAGAACAAGCTATTGGTCTTGTGGCTAACAGAGAATCTGTACATCAAATATTATGGTTCCTGAGGACCCATTGTTTTCTAATCGCAGTATTGGTCTGCGTAGTAATTGTATTTTCGCTTGGGTTTTGGTATATGGAAGGGGTGCGTCCGCTTGATACTTTGTTACCGACTGAAATTATCTCCACTGTGTCTCCACCTTTCGTGCATCTGCACCCTCTTCATGCTCGAGACTCCCAACATAGACAGGGTTATCATAATAACACTCTTCTACTGATCATGAATGCGACCCATGCGATTCTAAATAGAAAGAATTGCTGGGTGTGTTCACACTTGCCACAACACAGGGAAAAGAGTCTGGGCTGGTATATTCATCCTCTTCCTCTAACTACTGCATGCTACGCCTCACTAAGGGCACTATTCTTTGGTTGTTGGAATGACAGTATTTATGGGAACTTCGATGGGACTCATTTGAATGAATTTGAAAAACGAGTCCCGACACCTTTGGGATGTTCCCTCTTCGCAAATAGGAGAAAACGTAATGTTGCTTCTATTATGCCTTCTGAAAGACTCTCTAGACCTTTCTTTCAAACTGGCTCCCATAGGCAACTGGGATGCAATTCCTCCTTCCTATACTATCAATCATAGCCCCAACTCTGTTTCCTTCTGTATACAAAGGGATGGTTCTCAGCCAATGGGTACATTCGAGGGTTTACCAACATTGGAAATCTAACCAGTGAGGACAGATCTTTGTATGTAGGAGATCCTGTTTACTTTGTTTGTGGTGATGAAGTCTATCCTTGGTTACCTAGAGATTTGCAGGGTACTTATCTTGTTACCAGATGTTTATGTGGGTAGCGCCTCTGAAGTCTCTAGAGCTCGTCCAAGGCGATATGAGAATAGTGATACTCCATCACAAGTCTTGGGTGACTTAGCAAAATCCTTTGTGCCATTTTAGGGACAAATAATTAATTCCAAGGATATTAGAAGACTAGTAAGGGTACTGGAGAAAACCATCAACAGAACCACCAATATACTATACAACATGACGCTTGGGCAAAAGGCCATTAGATTAGTGGCCCTTCAAAATAGGATGGTGTTAGATGTCATCCTAGCTGAGTGTGATGGGGTATGTAAATTGGTGGGATCAGCGTGCTGTGTTTTTGTACCTGACTCATCCCCTACCATATTCAAGGCAATACAAAATCTACATACCTTGAGTACGGAAGTACATGTCCCCGAGGGAAACTGGAATCTTAGTGCTTAGTTCTGAGAATTATGTTCATGGGGTTGGAAGCTCTTTGCAGTCTTAATGATAGTTCTTGGTGTTTTATTGTTTTGTTGTTGTATACAATGTCTTCCTGCCATATGTTCGATGTTAGGAGGATGTTGTGCACAAACTATAGGTACATTAGGACCAAAAGTACATACACCCAAGAAAGCTGCTAACGCTTTTGTAATGCAGGATATCACAATCAAGGAACTTATGGCGATTGATATTTCTGAAGAATGTGATTCAGGATGTACGGACATTGAGACGTGGGGTTTTGAGTAAAGCGAATGTTTGAGTAATGCTCTTTGCTTAGGCCCAAAGAAGGGTTTGTTAAACCGCATATCTATAATACCGCCTTGTTATGAATATTGGCCTAAGCTTGTTCGCGTTGCACAGGAAACCGCGTTCGTAATGTACCGATTTTTTATCAACTTCGCCGCCATTTTAAGAATCATCCGCCATTTTGATTTTGACTCCTGCTTTGTTTTCTGAAATGGTGGACTGTGCTTTCAACTTGCAGCCGAGCCGAATGACCTTTGAGTTTTGTTAATGTCCGAGAGCAGACTGTTTGTTCTATGCAAAGAAACCTTGTGACTCGAATGAACTGCAATCCAAGTGCTGTCTGTGCTCACAAGCCTCATCCTCATATAAACAATGAGACAGAGACAATGTAGAACAAATTCAGAACGTGTGCTCTTGCTGAACTGCATTGTAGCGATTCTTGAAACAAGGCTTACTGTGGATCAGAAAACCAACGGCATCATTGTAACTTCATGGATATGCAAACTTGTTTAATCCGTTGTATAATATTGTAATATTTGACATGTGAACTAGGCACGAACCCTAGCATGTAACTTATTAGTATGGAGAGGGGCTGGCAATGTTTTTAAACTGCATCAAAAGGACTGTGCTAAAATGTCCAGCACTCTCACCCCTCACTGTGTCTGCTGGTACACGCTGCGAGGTGTTGGGAGCCAGATAGCTATCTGTTGGCTTTGATTCTGTACAGAAATAAAAGATACTTGTATCTTTTCGACCCGTAATTGGCGCATTTCATTCTATGGTACTAAGCCTCGATATTTCTTTGGTCTTACAGAGAAGTAAAGAGAAGAATTGAGCATAATCTTTCGCCTCCGAGTCTTTAATAGAATCATGACTTTCAGTAACAAATGTGTTGAAAATCTGTATTCTCTAGACCTAAGCTCAGAAGGATTTTTATGAAGATTTGTCTAAATAAACATCCGGTCTTGGCTATTAAAGGAGCTTGGGTGGGAATGCGAAAGGATGAGCGGTATTATCGGCTTTTTAAAGCTTCTGGCATGACAGAGACTCTAAGACATGGGACGACTGACTGTAAAGCAATGTTCAAACATTATATGAGGTATTACAGACACCCTGCAGAACACTTTCAGTATGTTCAGAGTGATCTATTATGGCAGAATGGCATTTCCGGCTGCAGTAAGGCTAGAGCCATTGCCTTCTCATACGCATACATGCCAACATTCTGTTGCACCTGGGAGGGGAATTTTGTTAAAGAAATCTGAGTCTTAAATGTTCCCATAGGAATGCATTGGGGCTAGAATTTGTGCTGTGGTAATTTAGGTATTAAATTAGAATGTGGAACGTAGGGGAGGTTCTGTGAGGGATGGTTGAAGCGATGACCTGGGGTTGTGGAGGAAGGAGTTGTGTCTATCGCTGGTGTATTAATAAAGAAACCTGCCTATCATATTGAATCCATACTTCAATTATTTCAGGTGGGAGAACGTGAAAAATAGCAGATACTTTTCACTGAAAAATCAGGAGTCTCCTGCTTAAATCGGGAGGGTTGGTCTGTATGCATACGTGTGGATCATGGCTTCTGAAAAGGAATTGGACTTGAAAAGTAACATATAATGGTGGGAACTTGCCCTCTTTGCCTTGCAGCTTCAGTTATATTCCCGCTCTGAAACACCTATATATGAGCGTGGACGAACACAAAGTGTTTTTCCCGTTTTCGAATTGGTAGGGATACATTCGGGTGTGTTAACTTGATTTTATGTAGAACATTTTAAATGCAAAATTTGTGTATATTTTATCAATTGTTGTTAGGGTATTAGGATACTTTGAAAAATGTAAGTCTTTTTGCTGCTAATGTTTTTTTGTAACCAGTTTCAACGAATTATATCACAATTTAAATACATTTAAAAAAAAGATGTTCAAAAGGTGAGAATTGCCCATCAGGAGGGCCGGGCTCCTGGTCAGAAAGAATTAAAAGAAATCAGCACTTGAATGGGTGGCTTGTATGCATTAACGAAGGTCTTTGAGGATATGTTGCACCTATTTGGCAGCCTACGCCATTGCAAATGCTGAGGTTTATACAGCTCTAGTACCAGCATGGCGTCCACAATGCCCGGCTTTGCTCAGAACGTTGGTCCTCTTGCTCTTATATAAGAACTGTCCGACAACCTACAACGTCAATTTACGTCGTCGAAAGACTAAAGGCAATGGCCATCTTGAATCGGGGCGATTACTGTTTGACATACCATATGATGCTTTATGGAGCAGATGTGTTCTTCCGGATAGAAAGGAAGCCCCGCCCCTTCTGGGTACGTCGTCAGGTCCAGGATCACAACTTTGTTGTTGTCGACTTGGTAGAACCCAAAAAGGGGGGAACGTGACGTACCCACTGTATAAGACTAGAGGCTGTCCAAAAATCCGCGAGACAAGTCATCAGTTATACAAATATTGTACAAATCTTTACTAATCCGATTGTTTAAATAGGCGATCAAATGCTCTAAAGTGCAGATATGACACGGTCTAGTACACTCAACCCCCCGCCGTCTTCACATAGCACAGCCCAAAAGGCACCCGTTTGTTTCTCCCGCCCCCCTTCAGTCTTTCCCGCGCGAAAAAATAGATCCCGGCGCGCGTTCCTCTGCAAGCTCCCGGGTGCAGCCGTTATAAAGCTCCCCGCCTCGCGCACACCTTCTAGGCACTCTCGGTGTTGTTGTTTTTTTTTTATTCGTGCGCGTTAATAAGCCCGGTTGTTTATTTGTGTTGGCGCTTGCCCTGGTGCTCCTGTCTTGAATCTCCTGCAGTGCCATGCCGGCCAAAACAGCCAGCGCTCGCCGCCTGCCCGAGGACGTCCGGAAGCGGTAAGGGCGTCTGGATGGGTGTGCACCCCATGTATCCCACACCTCCCCAGTCTGGTTCCATCACACAACTACACGCCGAAGTCTTGTGCCTGGGCAAAGTCTTGCAGACAGAGTTGGGCGAGACTTGTCAACCTGCCTGATGTTTCTGGCCATTCTAGGTGCCACCCCCCTGGGTGTCTCGAAGCAACCGGTTGCATGGGGACTCGGTTTAGCAAGGCATCTTCCCTTTCTTCGAACTCTTGACCCACAGTCGCTCTACCGCCTAACATCCAGTTTTTATTTGGCACTTTTAAAGCGCTCACAGAGCCCGCGGGCATCGAGGCGCTGTTACAGTAATGGTTTTTTTTTTTTTAGTTTCGTAATCGTTTTCTTTGTCTTAGTTGCCTATTTAAAAGGTGCTTAAATATCCAGAAGTTTCTAAGCGCGGTCCCGGGGATCTAACCTGTGTTGCTCCATGCCGTCTTGCTTCCAAGGCGAGCACGTTGCTACTGAGCTATCCTCCCAGTTTACTTACTTTTCATGCCGATAAAGTAAAGCGCTTGTCATGCTACTGGACATGCACTGCTTCCCTTTGCAAGTCTAGTATCCTCCCCATGCTGGGTGGCTCTCCATACAATGTTAAACGTGTATTTAAATCTTATAAGGTCCCCTGAAAGCCCACGGCAAGTGCTGTACAAAGTCGAATACAAATGTGAAATTAAGTAGGGCGTAACTTTGTCCCATAGATGAACTTGGCTGTTTAACTCCGCACTCCACCCCCCCACCCCTTCCCCCTCCACATATTAGCCTGTCAGTGGTCCTGGTACAGTAAAAGGGGTGGGGTGACCTATTTTTGTTTTTTTAGGCCTCCGGATCCAACGTGTTGGGATTTCTACTATGCAAAACTGCGTTTTCATTGTGTAGAGGTGCATTTAAGTGGCGTGTGAGATGGATCCTATATTGATGGATGCAGACTTGCTGTACCCTGAGACCTTTATATAAGTGTTTATCTGTATCCTGTGTCGAAAAGAGATTTATGTTCAGAGGGGAGCCTTGTGATTTGTTTTTGATTTGAGTGATTTATTTAGTAGTCATGTGAGTGGCCTAATTGGTTTACTTATAGTGTTTGTTACTTATAGTGTTTTGAGCTTGTCGGGGCAATAGTTGGTTGTGTATGGCCTGGTGGGCAACTTGGGGAATCCGTCCGAAGTGGCAAGGACCATAGCTCAGTCCTGATACTCATCAGGAAAGGTAGTTGTCAGGTGTCCGAGGTGAGCTGGCATCACTGGCAATGACTATCTATAGCACCTTGTCCTTTTTGAGATTGTTGGCAACACAAGAAGGGGAATATATAGAACATGCAATGGTGGGTCCTCATTTTACATAGGTGGAGAAAAGCTTACGATGATTATCTACGCCATAGGGGAGAATCCTGGTAGGGTCCAAAGAACTATTAGAAGATCATGGTGTAGGCAAGTGAATTTCATTTGCGAGCGAACACTGACTTGTGCACGAGTTGTGGTGGGGCGGTTGAATCTGAAACACCAGGGAGAAGCCCTAGAGTACAGTTGGGTAGAGGGGCTCAAAACATAGCAGCAGGGATACAAATGTCACGTTACCAGGCGTAGTCACTTGCCCCCATCTGGTCCAACAGCATGTCATATTTGCCAGTTATTCAAGTGAACATTGTTCATTAAATGTCATATTATTGGTTGACATACTATGCTGCTACGTTCATTAGTACAATTGGGTGCAGCATGGTGGTAGGTCATTGTGTAACTGTGCTGATGCACTGTGGCCATTGTTTATACAATGTTTTAATTTGTTGGTATCCTCCTTCATTAGTGCGAAAGGATGCAAACTGAATTCGTATGCACTTTGTAAATACAAATGACTTGCTAAGAGTAAATTATCACTAGCTAGCTGCAAGTATATATTGCAGACTGCCTAGTAGATTGAAATTATGGGCAGGTTAGTGGGGGGGGGGGGGGGCAGTAATTAAGACAAAACAGTTGTACCAAAGCATGAGCAAACCGTTCCCAGCAAGTTGACTTTCCTATGTAGACAGCTTCTACTGTATGCAGCAATTGCATTGTAATTGGCAGGTGAGAGAAATGAGCAGTTTAGAGACAACAGTAATTCCCGTTAGCAGTGCGAATGGTTATGTGAGGCCTGCCTTTTTAAAGTCTGCCTCCTCTGGAGATCCCAGGTGTTCACTTCACCTTCATTACAACACAGCATCTTTGACTTGAGAGCTGCGATCAGTGGACTCGTGTGGGACAATTGCCTGTCAGGTGAACAAACGTATTGTTTGTAAGGTACTTAGTAAATGGGCCCACATGTCTGCTTCTCTTCAAAAGGCCTTCCAAACTCTCAACAGACGACTCGTCCACAAGCTGAAAAATAATCTGCACAACTGTTGCACACGATTAAACACATTGGGCTCAAATCCCAGACTAACCTGTTAACCAATCTAAATCTTGTGCACTTGACTGCATTGTTTCTCTATCATAATGAAGGTATAATTTGTGATCGTTTGACTTTTTCACAAGCTTAAAAAAGGGGTGAAAATAAGTTTCAAGCATAGATGTATCCGGTTTTGTAGCCTGAATTGAAAAGTAAACGTCACATGACAACCCAACGTTACCATATTTAAAACCAAACTTTATAGAAGCAGGTAATGCAAGAAAATGAGACTTTCTCTAATTAAATGAAGTTTGTTGAGCTGAATATGGGATTTTCTATTACTTGCGTACTGTTTGATATTCCAAACTACCTTGAGATTGTTGCAACACTTTTTTGCCAAATCAGATATTAAAATAATCTTGGCCAGTAGCCTGACATGTTGGCTAGCTGCTGTCTATGAACCATTCCGCTCAAATGGCTTTCCTGAAAGATCAGGCAATGGGCTAAAAAATGCATGAGAAGGCAAACTTTTTTTTTACAGAAGGCTGTAATGTAGAGAGGGGAGGGATTCTTTTTTCCATGTCACTATCGTCTGTTGACAAAGCTGCGATATGAGCCTCAAAGTACCAGTCTCAGATTTGACTGCCCAATCACCCATCTCGACTAGCACTTTATGCTTCTGTTACTATCGCAAGATATATAAGCGCAAGTGTATGAACCTTGGGGATAGAAAATGCTAAATTGGCTTTGCTGGCATGACCACAAATCTTTGTAACAAGTGCTTAAAACGCTAATCTTCTGAACATACTTGGCAGACAGATATATCCATATGTATTTACATTTTTGGTATGGCCTCTCGAACAGGACACCAACCCCAACTTTAGAGAGTGGTGACTAAAGACTGCATGCCTGAGACCTCCTGGATTTTATTTTGTTGCTCCTGTATGGTCTTTTCGTGTGCATGGAGCATCTGGTATCCAGTGAAATTGTAGTCCATGAAAAACATTGAGAACCTTTGCAGTGAAATCACAAAGTAAACCAATGCAGTGCTGCCAATCTTAGTGTTGCGATTTAAGGCTTTAGTGGGCTTGTGGTTGCCTAGTTTAGGCTGAGGTTGGTTGAGGGCTGGCAATAAGAGTTCAGTTTATGGTAAGGTTAACTTTGGAAAATGTTAAGGAGGCTGGAAGAGGACTGGTTTTGTTATAGGCTGAAGGTAGAATAAGAATTGGGTTAGTGTTTGAGTTGGGAGTAAGGCTAGGATTAGAGCACAGGCCATGACGTTTGTGGTGAGCTGTTGATGAACTGGCGTTAGATTCACTGTTCATTTTCAAGTTACTTTGTCTTGTCGATGCTAGTGTTGGTGAAGGGTACAGGGATGAAGAAGGGTTGCAATTAGGATAGGAGTTAAGGATGGCTTTGGGGTGGCCGCAGAGGTTTTAATGGAGATTTAGGTCATTTTTGGCTGGTGTTGTAATTTGAAAAATGGCGTTTGACTTTTTTTTTTTTTTATGGAAACACTTTTAGACTTTGCATTTGTTGTATTGAATGGCTACTTTTTCACATGACCAAATTTTCCCCGGGACATTATCACATAGAACCGAGTAGCTGCATCTGCTAACAATTTACCTTAATCATTTGGTTACTGCAGTGATTCCTGTAGGCTATATTGTCTGTGGAGTGAGCCCCAGCAACAATCTAGAATGTTGGGGCAATCTGCACCTAGACTGGAAATAAATCCCTTTTGGTTGAATTTGGGGAACCATGAATGGCTGACAAGAGTGGCACAGGTGGTTACCCAAGAATGCGCTTGTCATGAGGTGGGTGCAGAGCCTGTTGCCATGTGTTTAAAACATCAAATTCAAGGAACTGACTTCCAGACAGTTTAGATCTGATTGACTATTGCATGTTTAGCAACCTTCTTGCTGTTGGGTTAACTTGTGCAGTAGAGTAGTGACCATGTCATTCAGTATCGATGGCCGTGTTGGGTGAGATTTTCATATCTATGATCTTCCTGACCTGAGTCGACCCAGAACGTTGCTTTATTGGTGGATACTTTTTCCTATAACTCCAGTGTGTAGGAAACATTTCCCACACTTGTACATCCTTTTACGGATCATTCGTTTTAATTCGTATCCTCTTTGACAAGGCACATGCTGCCCTTTTCTGGGTTGGCCTTTGGGCTCCCCTTCTAACTTTCTCTGGCTAAAACTACAGTTCCCAAGGATGGAAGGGATATTGTATCCTTTAGGTGAGAACAGCACAACCCACCTTATGTGGAATTCTGGGGATGCAGTATACCACTTCCTTTTTTCAACTAACATTTGTTACAGGGATTTTAATGGCTGGTGGCAGTGAACCTTTTTCTTTTTTATTCAGTGCCACCTTAACCACGGGCTGTTTCTTTTAGTGCATACCTTGTCCTCGGATCATCATTTGCGCCCTCCCTACCCCCACAGCAGGAAAGTCCTTTGTCTAATACATATCTTTTGGCAGGAGACCTCGGTCAAGCCTGCCCAGGCTCCAGAGTGTCTGAAGGCAGGAAGCAAGGGAGGAGTCCAGAACTCTACAGCCCTGTCTTCCAGCCTTTGGTATTCCTGTTGGGGATATAAATGTATGAGTGCCCCAATTGGGTCTTGCCTCCCTTGACTTGCTGTTAGCCTGTCTAGAATAAGTCTGCCTTAGGTTATACTTGCCTTAGAAAGTATATAGAGTTTACTTGGATTGAGTTAGCTGTGTGCATCCTAAAATAAGTTATTGATTACCTCAGTCTGTGTCCCGCTGACCTGAAAAGCAATTGTAATAATTACATTAGGTTTTAAACAGCCTAGAATAGCTGTGCCATTCAGTGTTCTTTAGGTGTGGCTGACATTGGTCTGCCTGAAGCAATCCTCAATTAGTGTTAAGGGTTCTTGCTTACCCTACTGGGTTCCACTGAGCCGAAAAGCAACCATAATTGTATATTACACCCACAATGTCTTACTCACCTAGTATAACGTATCCTAAAAGTAGTTGGATATTCTGTTCATTAAATCTGTTTTCCACTATTCAGAAAAGTTTCTTGGTAACCGGGTTGGTTTACTATGATATTCGTTGCTGAGCGTCACTACATAACTGACCGGGTCTACTACCCTTGACTTAGTGTTTTTACTCCACGTGAATAGGTATGGCCTATACTAAAGGTATATGGTACGGTCTGACTTCCTTAGAATTACTGTTTGGTATTTTGAAAGTTAGGCTTTGGTATGTACCTTCAAGCATGTGTATTTTATACATTTTTTATAAATGCAACACAATCTAGGAAGTACAGAACAGAATTGGACTTTTCCAATAACGGGTCATAAACCTCATCCATTCAAACTATTTTGAACTGAAAATCTTAAAATGACTATTCCCACCCCCTCCCATGGGGGCTTTCCCAGTTTGTTTATTGCTACTTCCCCCATAAGTGTCAGATCTGTCTCTAGCTGAACCCCAGACAAATGTCTGAGCGTGTGACATTTCTTTGTCTTGGTCCATTCAAAGTTTTCAAAGGTGGCAATTTGTCCTAGAATTTATGGTCTCTCCTCTTGGGGGGGGGGGGGGGGGGAGGCTTCAGTTGAGCCAGCAGAGCTCCCAAAGCAGCCAGCTAATGCATTTAATTATCGATTTGATTGAGTGGATGTGACACATTTCTGTGTTAAACTGTCTGCCCGTTACTTGTTGGGGTCATCACCCTGAGCGTGCAATATCTGAACCTATTTACATCATGCCTCTTCTCTTGCGACATGCTGCTTTCCAGATCCCAAACAGCAGCGTGACCACGTCTGGCAGTGTTGACACCCCCTTGGTTTATTAGTTCATCCCACACCTCCCCGACCAGTGACATAATCTGGGATGCCTGAATATTAGCTGGTCCATCATCCTTTGCCAGCCACAACACTTCCTTCAAGGGAGCCCCTGCCACTGCTCTATACATAAACACCCAGTTTGCTATCGTCCTCAGCCACTGCGTCAACACCTGTTAGGTGGCCTGGTAGTATTGGTACCACCAGTCCCACCTTACTATTCGGGGATGTGCATTCCCATAAATCTACCCTCGGGTTTTTGGTATCCCCTATGAAGACTGAGGCCGATTAAGTGACTTCATCTTCTGGGGGAGGGGTGCTGGTCAGGCCTGAAGTAATGGTGGAAGCGCCGCTTTTCTGATCAACACCATCCGCCCAACCAGGATATGGGAAGAGGGTTCCAGTGGTTCATAGACATAATTTCGAATACAAAATATTCGAAAGTCAAAGTCGAAAAAAAAACGTCGCAAAAAAAATTTTTTTTAATGACATTTTTTTCGAAATGGGTTCTCCCAACCCCCTTTTTTTATTTTTACCTATTTTTTTCACAAACTAAAGCCCAAAAAAAAATATCGAAAAAAAAACAATTCGACATTTTTTTTTCGACATTTTTGATTCGACTTTTTTGACTTTCGAAATTGTTTTCGAAATTATGACTGGACACCGGTTCCCAGTGCATCAGGTCAGTTTTAAGTGCGCTGAGCAGTGTAGGTTTGTGTGCTCCGTATAGTGCATCTAAAAAATGTGTTATATGAACTCTAAAGTACTTTTTCTCCTTCACCCATTGGCATGGAGAGTGTCCTTGTGCCTCACTCAGGAGTGAGGTTCAACACCTCTGATTTGCGCATATTCATTTTGAGCCCTGACACTAACCCAAAAGATTCTATCACTGAGGCCACTGCCTTGAGAGAAGCTGCTGGCTCTTATGGGGCCACGTGCATGTCATCAGCAAATAACATTGCTTTGTGGACCATTTCCCCCAAACGGATACCCTTCCCTGGAGCTTCTTGCAGGCACTGCAAGAAGGGTCGTAGGAAGATTGCATAGAGTAAGGGAGATAATGGACCGCCTTGGTCCACCTCTCAAAGCTAATTTGGTTTTGTTAGCTGTCCGTCTATAGATGTGCGCAGGGTAGGTGCTTGATAGCATTTCATGATGAAGCATCCATTCCACTGGGTCAACAACGTTTTGGCATTCAAGGCGAGTTGGACTGCCGGGATACCCCTTTCTGAGCTTCTCCACCAGATGGCAAATATTTTCAGAAGTCTGGCATGATCTGACAATACCCAATTGATCTGGGTGAAGGAGCCTAGTCACCAAGATCTTCGTATAGATCTCTGCATCATTTTGTTAATCAGTGCTATTGACTGATATGAGCTACAGTTCATCGGGTCCTTGCCCAGCTTTGGCAATGCTACAAATTTGGCTTGGTTCATGGATTCCATAATGTCCCCTGTCTTAAAGGAGTTATAGCTGCGTCAAGTGCAGGGTGAGAATAAATGGCCTTTTATTTGTAAAAAGGCAGCAATTAAGCAATCAGGCCTTATGTGGGGGGGGGGAGTTTACTGATGGCTACTCAAACCTCCTCTATACTTTTCTAGTGCCTCCTTGTCCTCCCGTGACAGCACTGGAACATTCTTTCCCAGGTATGCTTTCAGTGGGTCCACATGAGGCCTATCTAAGGCTCATATCTCCATAGGAGTGCTCGAAAAGCCTAAGAATTCCCTGTTTCACCTAATCCTCCCTCTCATCCCCTGTACCGGATTTTCGAAGTGGTCTGGCACGCTCCATTCTCTCAGTTGCCTCGCCAAGCTTCCTCACTCTATTGCCCCTACTGTACTTTTGCTTCACATTTGGGGGACTACTCTCTGCCTTGTCCTCAGCATATCCAACTGGCCTCAAATTGCCCTGTAGCTTTTCAGCGTGGCCTTAGTTGGGCGATTCCCCGTTTTAGGCATAATTAAGTTGATTCCAGCTCATCTTCTAGTCTATTTACTTTGTCCATGGAGGCTTTGAGAACCATCATTTTCCTCCTCCCAGAACTGCTTTGAAAGCGTCCCACTAGTTTCCTGGGGAGGTGTCGGACCTGGAGTTTTCCCTAAAGTCAGAATATCCCCTCCACTGCCGCCAAAATGACTAGGTCCACTGGTATCCACTGCAGAAGGGACCTTTGCCGGAGCCCTCTCTATGCTTTGAGCACATCTATCCTTGTGATCAAAGGAGTGTGATTGGACAGGGCTATAGTTTCCAGGAAAACCTCCCTAACTCGACCTGCCAGCTGGGCTGACGCCCAAATGTAATCGGAGTGTACCATGGGTCATGCTTCTGGTGCCTCCATGTGCGCCAGACAGCCACCAGCCCCAAGAACCTTTCAATTTTTGAGATGGTGCACCCTGGGTTGTCAATCCACGCAACAATCCTCCCCTGGTATCCATGGCACGTTCATATCCACGCAACAATCCTCCCCTGGTATCCATGCCACGTTCATATCCCCAGTTAATGCTTGTCCTCTGCCACCACTTTGCGTTCTACCAGTACCATCCTAAGAAACCTGTCCTACCCAGCATTCGGAGCAGACACGTTCGCTAGGGTGTGTTGAGGATTCTAATTGGGCAGCACACTCCAGACCAGGACTCTTGCCTTTCGCCTAGGATGTAGCACTCAACTCTTAATACTGTTTCTTTATTTCCTAGAATTCAGATTGAGCTGGCACCAACCCGTCTCACACCCTCTTTTTACAAATACCCTGGGTCACAATACACCATGAACCAGGCCGGTGGGTGGTAATACAATATTTATTTTATATTCAAAGAAAATCAGACTTTTAATATTGGGCAGCGATCACCAATGGGTTGATTGCAATGTAAACTGATGAAATACACTTGGCTGACCTTCTACTAGAACATATCCAAAGCACGGATGTATAAGCAATTTTACTGTTCGGGTAGCTGGCACCAAAGTTAAAGATGCTCCCTATCTTTCCTGGTAGTTGAGTCTGGAATATTGCAGGATGAATATAAAATGTCTTGAGACGCTGAAATTCAGAAGTGTCCTTTGTCTCTGTGAGCTTCCACTTTTTATAAGGCGGGTGACATCACAGGATATATTGGCCAGAACTAAACTAGACCTACCCCCAAGAATAGGATAGGTCTGCATGTGAGGTCGAAGCCTGTGTCATTGTGTTTCTTTTGTCCAAATGTCATAGCCAAAACTCACCGAGGTTGCATATTGATCAAATCGCTGTAGCTTGTTTACCATCTGCCTGGTGTATTATAAAGGTCTGTTGAAGTCGCCACCATGTAATCCTAACAGGACAGCATTCAGTGGGCACTGTTGATTTCATTTTTGATTCTTACAATGCACGTTCATTTCACTTTAAGCTAGTGGCACAAAAACGTTTTGAAAATTACATATCGGCACAAATATGGACTGGACACCACATCCCCAATTTTCCCCAGGTCTCAGCACATTAGGAACCTTGTGTTGAGACAGTGGAATGCTTTCATGGGTGGTGTCACAAATCGAGGATAGACCTGAGAAAATCTCACCCCCATTGCTCTGGATACTTAAAATTGAATGTAGAATCTGTCCTGCCTGAGTCCAGTGCCATAAGCAGAAGGCAGGTGAAGGATCAAGCAAAGCAACAACTATGGTACTATAGTACCATGTGTAAATCTACAGACAGGAGGAGGGTGGTGGGGCAGTTTATATACTGGCACAAAGCACTGATGGGCCCAGTGTTCATACACTCTACAGAGCTAACGTATTTTGTGGACATGCATCAGACAGGCATCCAGTTCATTCCCCCCTTTGAATTCTGGGATGTGTAGTTCCCCATCTTTCAAATGGGTGGGGGGAAAACTACAAATTGGCTGATCTTTAACCCGACACTGCTGATCAGAGAGCAGTCACAGCATCAAAGCTGCATTTACTAATGTGGCCTCACTTTCCCTATGTTGTCTGCCAAACGCCACATCCCACAGTGCAAGATCCATAATACACAGCACTTGCTTACTGCAGCCTTTCCTAACCAGATTGAAAAGCTCACTTAATAGCTGCAGGCCCTTAACATGGTATAACTGTATAAACAACGTGACGGGTTATTATAGCTCGATTAAGCTGTTCACGGTATCTAACAGTATACTGTTAAACCCCTATTTGGGAGTATTCTGCTCTGTGTGGAATATGCAATTTTCCTGTGATTTGTGAAAGCGACACAACTGTGAAAAGGTGCAATTTATGTCAGAACCTTGTGGCAAAAATGACTGGGGGTGGCTTTGTACCTCATACACACCCCATAAAACTCAATCCCCTCCTTCAGTCCAATCCGCCCCTGGAGGAGGCGACATAACATAGGTGGTAAAAGTGGTGGGAAAAAACTCCCGCCAATGCAGACAAGCATCTTGTGAGTGGGTACACAAGCTGAAGCGCCATTAAGGAAGGCGACCAGGAGAGTCCCGAGACAGCGCTGGGTGTAGTGGAGAAAAAGCAGATAAGGAGCGGGGACAAGATGGACAGTGGGGGCACTGCTGAACCCACTAACAAAAAGGAGGTGCTAGCTGGGGGTCAGGGGAGGCTGCAGCAAGAGGTCTGCAAGGATGACTTGGATGAAGCTGCTCCTGATGTTGGTGCCAGCAAGATCCAGGGGCATGGAGCACTGTGGGTAAGGGTTTCCCTGCATGCAGTGTGTCCGGAGGGAGCAAAGGCCTCAGTGGGAGTTTGAACCCAGTCCCTTCACAGCAAGAGGGGAGTGGGCAGGGTCGTCAACACCAGCATCAAGACTCAAATCCAATGGGGGACAGACCTGGGCAAGTTGAGGGGCCTCTACAGCATTTAACACACTGACAGACGGGGTGGGCACCAGACACCCACCCGCTTTAGCCATCAGCCTGAAGCCACTAAGACTAAGTGGACTGTCCAAAAGCACGAGGGGAGACCCAGGCAGTGCAGGGGCCTCCTTGGGAGAGGCCCCAGTACCCCCCGCAGGCAAAGTGCTTTTGGTTTACACAACAGGACATTAAGGATTGTCTCCCAGATTGGAAGAGTGGGGACCTGAATAGCACAAATCCCAAGGGATGGCCCACCACTCCTGGTGGAGGGGTCCTGGAGACACTGTGCCAACATTACATCCCGCATCAGACCGAGCAAGCCCAGAGGGGTGCCTGACGGCACAGGGCGAAGAGCCCCATATTAGCAGTGCAACTTGGGACCAACAACGTAAGGCAGGCTGGTGAGGAGGTAGGCAAGAACACTATAAAGAGGAGCAGACCCTTGCAGTGAGGAGCATGGAGCCAGACAAAACTCAGGTGCCCATCTCTAAAGCCAATGGCAGGAACAAGGAGACTGCTGCTCAATGAACAGCAGTAGCACAAGGTGCTGGAAATTAGGCAGAGGGCCCATAAACCTACACTAACCCCGGACCATGCAGGAGGGAAAGTAATCGGTGAACCCCATGGCAGTCAACAAGGATGACCTGGTGCAGGGTAGAGGGCGCTAGAGGGCCGACCAAGATGGCCGCTCCCTTGTGAGCTCCCGGCTACCTCCCGCATGAATCTTGTTTAATCGCGGCAATCCTGTGGCGAAACTACCGAATCTGCAAGAATAATATATCCTAGCACGGCATCTCATCCCTGTCAAATTCGGAGCGAATCGGACTTGCCTTCCGTGAGAAACTCGCTGCGTAGTGTGGCCCGCACTACCGTGACCTGCGTGGGGCCTGAGAGTCCCGCCCAAAATCCTTCGTAGACGGACGAGAGCCATCCGAGGGACCTGCCGCGACCACCTCCACCAGAAAGCGGCAAAGGGGGAATCGCTTGGAGCTGGGGCACCCACAGCCGGTGGTGGAGCAGAAGGTGTGAGGAGACCCACGCAAAACAGGCGAGTTGGCCACGGCCTCCCCGCCATCTTGACTCTCAGCGTCTCCCCGCGCGCCTTGATCTCGGCCCCTCGCACCCGATCCGGGGGCTTCACACGCGCCTTGACTAGACGCTCCGACTCCGTAGTCAAGCTCAAGATGGGGAAGCCAGACAAGTTCCAGAAACGGCTCAACTTTGATGCACGCCCAGCGCCTACACAGGCCGGAATACCGCCCTGAATCCCCGAACAACCAGTCGGAGGCAGAATTGCAGCAACAAACGGACATCAGGGAAATCCTGATGGAATTAAAAGCTGGGATAGGTGGCCTGGACAGCAAGATGGACTCGCTCTCATCCAAGGTAGATCTGTTACAACACTGGCTCGACAAACACAGCGACAGGCTCGACGCCGTCGACAGCGAGTCAGATCTGGACGACGGCACAGCAGCACTCACCTCCCGGGTCTCCACGCTCGAGGGGCAAATGAAAACTCTACTCGCCAAAAACGAGGACCTGGAAGGGTGCTCCAGGCGAAATATCAGGATTATCGGAATCAGAGACAATTACTAGTCAGAATGGAAGAACACGTTGGAAAATTATGCAGAGCTTTTTGGTCCTACAGCCCTATCACAAATGTTCGTAGTGGAAAGAGCGCACAGAATCCCTTCAACACCGGTGCCGGGTGCCCCTGCCCGCCCGATCATTGCCAAGCTTCTAAGCTACAAGGACGCCAACCTTAGAATGGCAAAGGAAAAGGGCAAACTACACTTCGACATCCAGTTTTTCCCGGACTTTTCGCCATCTGTCCAAGCCCAAAGGAGATCGTTCACCCAGGTGAAACAGACTGCACGCCAACCAGATCACATACTCCATGCTCTTCCCGGCGAGGCTCTGCATTCAAATAGAGGGTAATACCCACTTAATTCCCCAGAAGAAGCCTTACTATACCTCGACAGGCGGGGATGCAAGTCCGCAAACCAAACGCCCGGCACCTCAAACGGAGAAAGAGCAGAGTTCAGCCGAACACCCGCACTACTGAACCAAGCCACCAGGACAACCTTCGCAAACGGGAGGCTGGTGAATGTGCCAAGGAAGGCCACCCGCGCCCCATGCACAGCACGCAGTATGTTCCAGTTGGGGGATTCCAAACGGGCGAGTTGAGGGTTGTCTGTGTAAGGAAATTTGTTTGGTTGTCGTTCGAAACGTGCTCAGAGCGTCACCGCCTAACCGCGGGCCTCTCCCTGAGCCCTGCCGCTGCCCCACTCGAGCCCTCCCGCCTAATGCCGCTCCCATATGCCCGAACTTCGACTCCGGTCTAGCCGCATTCTGGTGTTATATAGATCACTGGTACATTCAAAGTAGCAACCTGGAACATTAGAGGGGGCAACATCCTGGCTAAGACACGCAAGATCCTGCAACTACTCAGATGTCACAAGGTCGAGGTGGCTATTCAGGAAACCACCACTTGCCGCAAAATGAGCACCTGTGGGCCCGCAGCTGGGGTTGCCATTGCTACTTTTCTTCACTCATCCTATGCCAGAGGAGTCGCTATTCTTCTCCACTCTTCACTGGGGTTTCGCCTGATCCAAACAGGGACAGCGAAGGGCGCTTATGGTTCGGGGAATGGTGGAGGGTGGGGAGGTGCTGTTCGTCAACTCCTACGCCTCAACACAGACGGCGCAAACAATTTTGACTGGGTGCTATCCCGTCTCTCGCGTGCGAAAAGGCGCCCATAATCTGGGGTGGAGACCTGAACACCCACCTCGACCCACAGAAAGATGATTGGACAGCTCACCTGTCCAAAGCCTGCCTACAAGTGCAAGAGATATGTAAAGCGTTTGACCTTTCGGACATTTGGAGGACCCAGAATTGGGAAGCCAGAGACTACACATCACTCTAGTGTTCATAACACAAACTCTCGCATTGACTATCTTAGTCTCAGCTCACAGTAGCTGGCAATGGGGAGCATGCCAAATACTCCCCAAAACCTTCAGACCACGCCATGGTAACACTCGAATGCCTCTGGCCGACCACCAGTCCACGGCCTCAACAATGGTGCTTCAAACCCAGATCCCTCGCCGATCCGACATTCGCCACCGAGCTAGGCGAGGAAATCAACCCCTTTCTTGACATTAACCAAGGCACCGTCAACTCTGCCGGAGTGCTATGGGAATCTTTCAAATGCTACCTATGTCTAGACAAGGAAAACGGAATCCTGAAACTTATTAGACGCGAACTAGAAACCTGCAAAACGCACCTCTGAATTGGAAAAGCAGCAAGTCGCACACAATTCAGACCAAATCCAGGCGAGGCTGAAGAACTTCTGAACTTTAGAAAACTGGCTGAACGGGAGATAACATTTCTGGGGCACAACCACAGAATTAGACAATACAGCGAAGGCCAGAAGCATGGAGCCCTTCTTGCTCGCCTCAAAGCAGCAGACAGGAGGCCGACAAGGGTGGACTGTATCTGGACACCACAGGGAAATATGCTGCACAAAGAAGATAGTCCAGGTGTTCAGGGCTTTCTTCCAGGACCTATACAGTGCCAGGGGCCTTACAGACTCTGTTGTGATCCGCAACTACCTTAATGACACTGAACTTTACTGGGTGGAGGGAGAACTCCGTGAGCCACTGAATGCGCCCATAACGCTGGAAGATTCAAGAAGCCATCAAAAATCTTCCAAAGCCCCGGGACCAGACGGGCTAACTTGTGAGTTTTATAAATACTTCGCCCCTCTCCTGCTAAATGTCCACGAGGAGGCGATCGAATCTGGCATTCTCCCACAGACACTAAGGGAAGCGAACATAATCCTGCTACACAAAAAAGACAAGCCCCCGAAGATTAGAAGTCCCATCGCCACATATCATTAATATCTGGACAACAAAATCCTGGCCAAGATCCTTGCCGATAGGCTTCTCCCATTAATGCCCGCACTGGTTCTCGCCGACCAAGCAGGATTTGTGCCTGGCCAGAACACCACATTCGGGATACGCAGAATGTTTGGGGTCTGGCAGCACTAGACCCTGATCAGGAGGCAGTAGCAGTGCTGCTAGATGCCGAAAAGGCATTCGACTCGGAGTGGCACTTTATGTTCGTTGAGCTACAGAAGCTCCGACTTGGGGAAACAGTTTATCAGGCTAGTCTCACTCCTCTTTACCCAGCCCCTTTAAGCAATCTTGCTCGGGTCGACCCACTCGGCTCAGATCAACCTCCAGCATGGCACTAGGCAGGGATGCCCATTATCCGCTATGATATTCGCCCTTGTGATGGAGCCCTTGGCAGCGGGCCTTGGGGAACGACCTATCCAGAGGTCTTAAAATGGGGCCTCACAGGCTAATATCACTCTATGCCGACGACATAGTCCTGTTCATGCAAAACCCCTGTGAAAACCTTAATCCAATAATGCAGGAAATGATCAAATTTGGGTTGGTATCTGGCTTAAAAATTAATCCATTGTCTTTCCCTTAAACGCAAAAACCAAAATTGTCCAAGACGATTTTAACTTCCAGTGGGAGACAGCTCACATCCGATATCTAGGAATAAAGGTGTCCCTAAATCACCAAGATATACTGAAAGACAACTACGATAGCACACAAATTAAGAGACAAGGTAAACGGGTGGAAATAGCTACCGCTCACCATCTGGGGGCAAGCCTCATTGGCTTACCTTTTTGCTAACATCCCTATCCTGCTGTCCTGACGCTTCCTGGGTAATCTGAGAAGCCTAGTTCTAGACCTTATATGGTCTGGCAAACCTGCAAGGGTGGCTTACTCATCCCTAGTGCTTCCTGTTAATAAGGGTGGCCTGGCTCTACCCGATCTAGCCCAGTACTACTGGCCAGCACAAGCTCAGTTTCTCAGTCATTGGTACGAACCACAATTCGTAAGACCGCATGTACAGGTCAAACGGGCACTAGCCTCTCCCAACTTGCTAAGGGCAGTGATTATCCGCAATCAAGCAGTGCCACACATGACGCTGAACATAGTGCAATCGACCTTCGCAATATGGCGGAAAATAGCTCAAAAGTACAAGATTCAGCTTAGATGCACTCCTCTTCTGCCCGCAAAATTCATTCCCGGGATCCCACTCACCGCCAAGAAAGTGTACCTGAACTGGGCGGATAAGTGCAAAATAAAAACTCTAGGCAACTTCTTTATACAAGACACCTTCATAACTCCCCAGCAGGCGAGAGGAAAAGGGGGGCACATCCTCCCTTGACATCTTTTTGTACTTCAGAGTGCGATACACCTTGCAGACTCTCATCCCATCATTCCCGCAACAACCTCCCACCTGGCAACTACTGCATGGGACCATTCAGGTCTAGTCTCATCCATCTACAAAACCCTGCTCACCGACCCTCTCCCCTCGAACCCCAAAACAAAGACAAGATGGGAAACCACGCTTCAAACCCCCATTCCTGATGAAGTCTGGAGCTATATTTTACAACAGACACAAAGTGGCACTCAATTCCCGCTTCAAACAAATCCACTTACTATCTGCATCAAACCTATTATACCCCTAACAAGAGAAACCGACACCACCCTGGGTCCAATACATCTTGCGACCGTTGTGGGTCCCCGGACGCTGATTTCCTGCACCTAGCGTGGAGGTGCCCGCCAGTGTCTAAATTCTGGTCAGATGTGCTTGACGAAACTATCGCAATTATCGGCGAGAGAGTGGGAGGCTCGCCACTGGTGGCGCTCCTTGGCCTAACGAGACCCCTGTCTTCACACATCCGGAAATTGGCAAGCTTGTTGTTGTTTTTGGCACGTAGAAGAGTGGCTATGGCATGGGGACGGGGCACACCCCCTACCCTAGCAAACTGGAAGAGGGACATCACATACTGCCAAGAAACGGAAACAGAATTCAAAAAGACACTCCCTCTCCATGCAAGACCCCAGATATATGGGGCCCGTACATCTCGTACCTCTCTAGCGCAGCACCAGCCGGGACAACCGATCAGTTAACAGACTTCTCTGATGTAAATGCGCTATATGCCTGGTGTGTGATGGGACTGTCGGAGGGTGCGAGGGTGGGCATGAGGGGGCATTCGGCAGCTTATTAGCCCACTGTTTGGGCTTGTTGGTACCCATGTTTACCAAAATGCAAAAATAAAGTTTAAAAAAAGATGACCTGGTGCAGTGTCTCGGCATATCTCCAGATGAGGAATAGTCATTCCACAAACAGTTCTCCTTGTGGTTGGACTTCAAGGGGGCTGCACAAGAGAAGGGGAACTCTTTAAACTGGGATAAAGATGTGCATAATCGGTCTCTTCAACAGGCAGACTCCTGGAAAAATGACATTAAATGATTAGCACAAATTGCATAATCTAGAGCTCCAGAGTGAAGACCTGGAGATCAGTTCACATCTTGTCCTGGAAGCGGTTGCAGATTGAGACATTAAATCAACAATCCAGTCTCTTTGCCAAAATCCTACTGGAGGTTCCCCTGAACGGGGGCTGCTTAGACAGGATCCAGAGTCAGTGCTACAAGGAAGGAGCCAGAGGCTCACCCAAGAGATGTCCTAGCAGCTTTTGCATCCTATGGTCAAAAGAAATGCATTTTGAAAGCAGCTGCGTATGGCCACATCACTGAAACTCAACGGCACAGAGGTTCAACTCTTTGAAGACCTGCACAATCAACTCTGCTTGCTGTACACTTGGAAGGGAAGCCAATGCAGGGTTACCACGTGCGAAGAGGGACTCGGATGTGGTTGCTCCTGGTTGTCCCAGGAGGTGGGGGGGGGGGGGTGGAGGGGACTCGGGCAAGGGTCTCCAAAGGCAGCAGTGGCATGGTCAACAGTGGTGAGAGAAGCACTCCGTGAACCAAAAGTCCGGATCAAGCCTGCAGAAGTTACTCAAGGGGGTGCGATGAGAGGGTACTAGTCTTGGCTGTTGGGACACTGGAACTGATGTGCTATGCAAAGGTGGGGAGTGGATTGAAAACATCAAGCCTGAGATGGCGTAAGGCCGTGCTGTAGTGAGTTCAGTTGTCGCGGCCACAGCCCGGAACCCAATTGGGGTAGTAGGTGGGCCTATAGAAATCTTATGGAGAGACTTCGCATGATCTCTCCGCAGTGCTTGAGCACCAGTATAATGGTACATGGTCTGATATGTCCTGAGGATCTCTAGGACCCATGGATTTGCCTGTGCTGTTGCTAGGGAGGGAGGAGCTGCAGCACATTGCCTGGCTGTGTGGTGCGGCCAAGAGGGACCAACAATCTAGGGCAGGCCACAGCATATTGGGTGGGTAGATCCTCCCTGGCGGGGCTCAGGAGGCAGAGAAAGGTTAAGGTGGAAAGGCCATAGGCGGGCAGCGGGAGGTTGGATCATTGAAGTCCTCACTTATATTAGAATTACATTCTCAACAAAACTTGAGTGAGAAACTTGACTTGCATGCTCCAAGTCACCCACATTTGTAAGGACAAAATGTGGTTCTGATACAAGTGTATCTGCATGTCTATCAGGCAAATGCAGAGGACAAGACAGGGGTCCTGATGGCTTTCAAGCACATCACCAATATGGTGGTCCTGGGATCAAAGGGGACAACAAGGGCTAAACCTCAAATTCAGCATCAGACATTTAGACCTGTGGGGTACATTTACCCACCTAGCAGAATTCCATCACCAATCTGCACTTCAGCCCTACCAGCAATATTGCTGTGCTGGCATAGTAATGCCTTAACCTTTTTTGCAGTCACCAAAATAATGGCTGAGCTGTCTTTGCCAAGCACATATGGTGCAAGATGGAACCAGGAACACACAAAGAAAGGCTGACAGTGTTTCCTAATGTACACCAAAGGTTGAAAAGCAGCGCTGCTCTGCTGCTAGCTCAATTTCCCATTGAAAAAGGAAATTTTACATTTAAAATGATGCTGCCCCGATGCTCTCATCTGTTCAACACCATAGTTCTGATCCAGTGAGACCAGCTATGCCCAGCCATATTAAAGTTGTGCAAGAAAGCATTTCTCACGGAATAACAGGGTGTGTCACTACAAAAAAAACCCTTGACTTGCTACAAAATATCCCAGATAAACTCTTCAAAAGAAACCCCATCTCTCTGTGCATATGTCAATGTCAAGGGATCTTTATTTGGACAGATGCTTGTGCATTAGAAATATGACTGGGGCTTTTGAAAGATTCAGAAAACGGATGTAAGAAAGCCGCATTTGAAAGTGACATCCCAGCAGAATTAACCATGTGTAAAAATGGTTGCTTTTGCAAACAAGAAAAATGTCTTCAAGTGTAATGTTGAATAAAGCCCTGTCCTTGCCTAGTTTTGCTTGTAAACATATGGGAGGTTTTATCTCAACAGACATTCTTACGATAAAAAAAAGAAAAAACATTTGCTGAAGGTTTTCCTGCTTTGCTTCAAAGGATATTTGTTTGCTGGGAAACTCTGAATTGACCAAGAAGAGGCATATCACACGCTCGTCACTCTAGGCTGCAGCCTGACCTAATGGATTCCAAGACCCCTCCCTCCACTTCAACTGGGGAGCTTCAACACCAACTCCAGAGCAGCCTCTGAGACCATGCTGGCCATCTGGCTCAAGACTATTTTAATTAATCAACTTTAAACTGTTATTTCTGCTATTGGACAATGCAGTGATGCAAGGGTTCAGTTTAAATGGCCCTGGACAAGCTGCACGTCTGAGTCATGGCCATTCTGGAATCTAACTGGCTTTTTAAAAAAGTGGAAGGTCTAGTACATCCCAACCTTGGCCTGTTCCTGGTGTTCCTCATTCTTACATTCAAATATTTAGCCATGGAGTCTATTTCTCGCACCAAAGATATGGCCCACCGCTCGATCAAATAAAAAAAGGGGGTGGGGCATGTGATCATCTGCTCCTTGAGCCTCGAGCCTCAGAACATTAGACAAGGGGAAGAATGTCCCTCACTCGTAAGGAGTGGCGTGTTGTCCTATTTGCAGAGGTTTTGGATTTCGGAAACAAATTGCGTCAGGAATTTGGTTCTTCTGCCTCACTCAAAAACATGACTACTTCACTTTCAGTTTCTTGGGGAAACTGAAGCTGAACCTTATATTTTTTGGATTTTTCTTTATGCTGAGGTACACTTACCTTTATTGAGGTATCGCTTTGTGAAAACTGCCTTTTTATATTGGTGCCTCAAACATTGCTCCGCTCTGGACATTGCAACTGACCAACTGCTCCTTGGGCTATTTAGACTTTTTTGTTACTAGTTACATTTTCAAGCCCAGTAACTTTTAGGTTGTATTGGATAATGAGTGTACTGCTCCCAACAAGGAAGAATGGAACTGATCTAATTATATTGGTACCTAGTTATCGGGTTCCCTCCACCACCAGAATTTCAAATTCTTAAAGCAAATCTATAAATGTCCGAATGATGGCAAAACAAAGTACGAAGAAGCACCTAGTATCCAACGCTGCTCTCAGACGAGAACTGCAAAAGACACAAAGACTAAATCCAATCCCACGCGTAAAGCGGGCCAGCAGTTTTGCTGAATGAGCCGGCTGGCACTAACTGCCTCAAAATGCAATTGAGTACATGAAAACCAGCAAGCAGCTAAAGGTAGGCTACGGAACGCATCATATTCCCCTCGTGCTCGTTTCCTCTGGGACCCACTTATTGGCGGCACTGTGTTTAAAGCCACCAGCGTTTTCAGTTAAATTATAGCCACGCTTCTGTTTAACATGCAACAAACATGGTAATTACGAAATGGCAAATAAGCTAGTTTGGCAATGTCAACGCTAAATTGACAGTAATTTTGTATATAATTACTATACACTGAATGCAGCAGAGTGGCACTTGACTTTAGCAGCAGAAAAGTACCAAGCAACGCGTTCAGTGTGATTTTATGTAGTTTTTGTTCACACTAATCTTTGCTGCTGGCAGTTCACTAAAGGAATTGGATGCTGGCAGTTCAGTAAAGGAATTGGATGCGTAATCAGTTCTCCATGTCTGAACATCATATTAATGTTAAACCTTTTCTGCTTGAACTAGGTTTTATGGCTTTACGTGTGTATATACGTGGTAAAATATGACCATTTGGTAATTCAGCTATGCAGAGGAAAATGGAAAGAATGCGTTAATTTCTCTTTCAAAACTATATAAAAATGACGTTTCTGGAACACTTTCATATCCATGCAATGTCTGCAATTTAAATATTGGGTGGTGCTTCACTGGCTGTGGGTGAAGGTTGGTTGGTAAGTTTATCTGAGGTGAGTGGGGGTGGTTGGTTGACTGCCCAGGAAATGGGTCCTGCTTCCAATTTGGTCCAGTAGGGTTTAGGCAAGACTAGCATTTGAGCTTGTACCAATATTTGTTGTCTGATTAGTGACCATGAATCAAGTGTATGTTCCGTCTCTTTTGGTGACTGTGCTGTTTTCTAGTCTCCCACCTGCTTTTGAAGCCCTACTTTGCCCTTGGTGCACATTTGTACTATCCAAATGCGGTTGGGTGTCCTGACCCACGCTTAAGCTATCATGCCACAACATTTGGCGCTGTGGGCTTAGAAAATTCAAGATGGCGGAAAACCCACATGTGCGCCGAAATCCAGGAAAGCTGCGCAGTTTGTGCGCACACCGAAATGGTTGCCTCACTTGCCACCCACCAGTGCGAGAACGAAAGGCCGGGTTGCCATGAGGGAAATGGGTTGCCAAAGGAAAAACAGTAGCGCCGGTTAGCTTCAAAGCGCTTTAAAATCACCATTGGACTACCCGCACAGTAGTCTGAAACCATTGGGAATGGCAATGCTGATTGCCAAATGCAACCTAGAATTGTTGGGAATTCATTTTCTTAAATCCCAAAAATGGGTGCAGTACCAGTACTCACCACTATCCAAAAGCCGGCAGTTTAAAACCACCCTGTGTTTCTCTGAAGGCAGGCTCAAACTGTCTATTTTAAACATTGCAACACATCTAAAAACTCACTGGACACCAGCAGACATTTGGTAGAATGGAGTGTTGTGTGCCTACAAAATCTGGGAAATGAAGAGCCCAAAACAATGCTTATAACAAAACTGCTATGGAGCCAGCAGTTTAAGTTGCACTGGATTTAAAGACACTAAAATCGAAAATGTTTAGATTAAATGAGTGACCTATGTTTGGTGTCACATGCCTTTGTAACTGTTTAAATGTCATAGTTTTAAACTTAGAATCAGCCTTCTAGCTGCATATGTGAAAATGTTTAGTTTTATTTGAATGCAGAAACTGGGGAACAGAAATGACAGCTTAAAGAGATTCCAATTTGCCTGGCAACTACCCCCATCAGGAGTGAAACTTGAGTCACAGCTGTGTTCCCAGGCCTAGCTGCCCTTTTGCTGCTCACACTAAGGATATGCCATCTATCTGATAATTGAATTACCTGTGCTCTGCAGGAGAGTGAACAATGCAACTCCCTTCACCCAGGCAGAGGGTTTATTGAGAGGATCATAAATGGCTTCCTCTTGAACAATGAGCCTCTCCTGACTCAGGCAAAGGTTTTATTACAGCAGTCGTAAAATGTAGCTTCCTCTTGGCAGAAGCTGGGAGGAGCACTGCCTGTGAGAGCAAGCTGGCTTGGCAGAACTGGATAAACCAGTATTTCTACCTTGTGCTGAGAGGAAACCACACCCAGAACATAACTTTAAAAAGATGGATCATTCATAGAGCGGACATGTGAAAATTTTATAAATGATACCATAATTCTTGTGATTTTTCTGCCCACAGTTTAAGAGGTTTTTCGACCCGGTGGCGTGTTCAGGGGGGTTTTAGCGGAAAAGTGGATATTACTCTAAATGTATGCATGTTAAAAATCTGAAACTTCATCAGTTAATGTCCATACTCCCTGCGCACATGTATGTAAAGTTGGGTCAATGTCAGAGATTGAAAAATCAGTTAAAAAGTCAATTATGTGCCATTTCTGAATGCAAGCTCTTAGAAACAGCAGATTTGGACAGAGACATGGCTAAATTCAGCCACCCCATGTATATGTAATTTCAAGCAACTGTGTAACTGTGAAATGTCTTTTATTATCTATAGAATGTGTGCAATCTGACAGCAGAGTGTCCTATCTGCAAGCCATAAAATGACATCCCTCTGACTCACAGTTCATTCCCCAATCAAATGATAAATGGAAGTTTGGCCAATTAGAAGCTGAGAGAGAGGTAGGGTCAGTGATGCTAGAACACACCCACATTCTAAACACATAAAAGCAGACAGACAGGACAGATAGGGACTTTCAAATCCATCTGCCGCTGGAAGCTCTGCCGGAAAAATCCATACTTTACCTCCATCAAACCTCCAGAGAGCCAAACTAGAGACTTCAATCTATCCAGAACTAAGAGACCAGACCAGAGAGAAAGCAGCGCTGTACCCAGAGAGACCCAGACCAGCAGAGAGCTGACCCAGATCACTGTGAAGTGCAGAGGCCAGACCAGACCAGAGTCCAGTTTAAAACCCTGACCAGATCCGTGACGAGGCCCATTTCACTCCAGAACATAGTGTGAGTACATAGCAAAACTGTGCAGAACCAATCTTAGTTAAAATAATTCAATCCTATTTTAATCTAAGTAGAACTGTCTCCTAACTGTCACCTGCCATTTGCAAAGCTGTCACTTGTCATTTTCTAGTTGCAAGCTGCACTTGTCTTTTTGAACGTTAAAATTTCAAATCTGAAAAACGACCTTTATTTAATCGCTCATATCTCCGCGACCGTTTGTGCTAGAGACTTGCAGTAACTTTCATTTGAAAGCTTAGAATCTGAGCTTTGAATCGCACCAAGAACCACATTCCTACCCCTTATAGTTTTACCGCAATCGCGGAAAACGCACGCGCGAATTTTGCCGCGATTTGCAAATTTCTTCACGTGTAAAACTGCTGCTGCTTGCCTTCCATTTGCAAGAAATTCGTTTAACCTGCTAACTATCCCTGCATCATTGCTAGTGTGAGCCTGGACTAATATTAACTAGATACCACTCACCCTGAACCTCTGAAAGGGAATTAAAAGCATTTCCAGCATATTTCTCATCCATTGCTAGCACATATCAAAGCATTTTGCCTGTGTTTTCAAAACTCCTATCTGTTTTCTTTAAGCTTGCTGGGGATTGAACTGAATTACATTGATTGCATTTCTGAGAACTGTGTGCTTTCCTCCCATTTCCTTGCATTGCATAAAAGGGGGGGGGTGAATTGTACAAGAAAGTGATTACATTGTCTTTGCTGAAATCCTATCAAGTTATTTTCTGTACTGCATTTCATTCCACATTGCATCCATTTGAAACCATAAAAGTATTGTTGCTACCTTTTCCATTTCATGTCAACTCCTTAGTGATTATCAAGAAGCGTGTTAGTGCCAGATTCTCCGTTAATATTTATCATATTAGATTAAGTGTGATATTCAATTATTAATTTATTATTAAGTGTGATATCTATCTATTGTTTAAATTATCAAATAAACCTTTTAACTTGCAAAACAGAACTACTTCTTGGCTCAGTGGGGTCAGGGGGATTCCAAGAGAGGGGTGTTATATAGGGGTAGTCATCCAGAACGCATGAACTGGACATAAAGATATATCAATAAGGGTTTTCATTCAGTATTATAGACTAGGCGTTGACTTAGCTGTAGTGTTGAATTGAATCCTCTTACAATGCTATGTCTTAGAAATACTGATTGTTGGTCTTGTCAATTGGCTCCTGAAAGATGGATCTGTCTAGCACCCTTCAACATATCACTGTTAGTGTTGATGATTGGTTAGTGGATGCTTCATTTTTTTTATAATTGATGCATCCCCTCAACACCTGGAAGACATTCCATTTCTAATGGGAGGCAGCTGGCAACACAAGCTCATATTTTGGCAAACTCTTTGTTCAATGAATGCTGGAAACAAGGCATTTTCTGATGAAGGTACCCCTAATCGCCCTGGGAGGGATTTTCTCATTGGTGGTAGCTTACCTTAAAGCGGTGGCTGCATGAGCCCACACCACCACACCACCACTTAGATTTTATTCTGCTAATGGCTTCCATACTGGGAGTATCTAGTTTTGAAGTGTAGTTGGTCAACAGGACATGGTTGCCTTATGATTTGGTGAACGCTAAGCATTACCATGTCGTGTCTTATTTGATGTGATCTCAGTAGCTCAAACTGAGCTAGAGGACACCAGACTACCTTTTTCCACTGATGTGAAGCCTTGCAGAAAGATTCGTCTTACAGAAAGAATTGAAGGTGGCGGCAGTGGCTGGTTCTGGTTCTATTTCGAATCAACATTGATGGTTGGATGCCAGATGTTTACATACGTGATTCGGGGTGTGGAGGTAGTTGATGAGGATGGGGGTCATGGATAAGGGGAACCCCCATCTTTAACTTGGTGCGCATAGCAGGAATTTTCTCCTGAACTTGTGCCACCCAACTGGCAGGTCTGCTGGTGCTCAATCTCTAATGCAGTGCCTTTAAGCTCTCATTTAGGCTCTTCAGCTGGGGCCAGTCTCATTGATCACCTTACCCTGCAGACACCCTCAGTCTGCTCCTCCTAAAGCTACTAAACGGATCAAATTAATTTACTGAATCTATATGGAGGCAGCATTCTTCTGAAGTGGCCCTGTTATCCGGGTTGGGTGCAACGATGACCACTTGCAGTTGCTCTGGAGACTACCACTTCAGATGCCATATTACCGAGCTGGCGGGTTTATCTGGAGAGATTTTTGGCACAGGGTGTTACTCTTGTAAAATGAGGTTCCAGTGCACAATCTACCCATTTGGAAACAAAGACTAATTTGTAGAAGAGTTTGTGCTTGTCCATGTGGCTAGGTGTGCAGATCTACTTTGCACCACACCAGTTGGACTTTATGGGCATGGGGAGCATTTCATAGTTCAGTAATATCTAAACTCCAAGTACGCACTTTGACATTTCTTAATTGTTTTGCTCTTTCTAGTGTGTTCCCTTTACTGAGCCGTACCATTATCTGAGGGTGAGGATAGATGGTTCAGAGGGTCTAATGTGTTTATTTCTAGTGCAGTGGAAGACCCATTTTCGGATTTTTGCCTTCCAGTCAATAACCTACTCCAATAAAGGTCCTCGGAACATGTAAGTGAATGCCTGATTGCCTCTGTCAAAGCCTTGGACTGTGAGACTTCTGTCTCGGTTCTCCATCACACTCGCTCTGATGCTTTGTTAGCGACTTGTCACATGTTCATGAGAAGCTAATTACAACCACTTAGCAAAAAGCAGGACTGAAATAAATTTGTATTTTAAGGCCATTTGTAATATCATTTCAGACCAGTTGAGCTTGATTAACTGTCTAACTCTAGGTTTAATAACTATATTCAGTGATTTGCCAGTGAATACATCGTTACATATCTTTATAATAACCTTTTACATTCAATAATAAATGGTCTTATTTGCTATGCCAGAATATTATCCCACTCGACCACCTTCCCCAGAGTGCAGCCCAACCATTCAATCTTGCTCCCAAATGACAACTCTGGTGTTCTTGTATGAAATCTCTAACTATAGATCAAGAGTTGTGTATGCAAGGGCAGTCTTTGGACATCCACAATTCTGCATAGGGCTTAAATGTCAACTGTCGCGTCTGGCGAACAGTAATTTCTGAAGTACCGCATACACACCAATAAATGTCCAGCTTACTTGAAAATGGGCAGTGTTTACTGTGGTGTGTTTACTGTGGTGTAACACGAAGATTGATTTTGTGCAGGAAGTAGAGCAACTCAAAGCTATTGTGGGGGAGGGGTGGCTGGTCTAGAGCCTGAAGTTCAAAAAGCAGTTTTTTGAGACGTATCCTTTGAAGAGAATACTTGGGTAGAAGCTCTAGAAAGGGACTTAGACTGAGTTGCTCAAACCAGGAGCCTATACATGGCTCTCGATTGACTCCTTGCTTGCAAGCATGGGCACCGCCCTCATTTAATCCGATGTGCCGAGACAGCCTGTGAGGCAGCCTTACCTCTGACGCACATGGAGCTTGACGTAGAAAAGGCCGGTGTCACTGATGTGCAGTGACGGTTGGTGAGACCTACCCAAGAAGGAAATGGGTGAAAATTAAAAGCAATGTGCCCATGCTTTTCAATTTAAGGAGTAAAGATTTGATGGCCAATGTCTCGTGTTTCCCCATGACTGGTATAAGAACGCCACAAACTCGTTTTCTTGGAATTTAAGACCTGCAGTTTTCCAGTCCAGAATTCCAAAGGGGGGGGGGAGCGCATCACATTAGAAACGGGAGCGTGCTGCAGCTAAACCAATTAGTGCACACATGTTCGCCCTCCCTGGAAAATAGAAGCCACAGCTGTTATTTCAGAGGCCAGGGCCACTATAATTTATGGGCCCAGTGGTGGAAAGGAAGTACATGCAACCGACTTTCTAGAACGGATAGTGACTGCACATTGTATCCGTTTTGCATAGCCATATGTTAAGATTGCATACCACAATGGCACTTCTATGTGTATGGTTGCTGTTATAATTTAATATGGAGCCACCTTATGGTCTATTTAACCAAGATTAAACTGCACACTAATCGGCATTGGCAATGCTAACAGTTGGGTTTTTGTGTAGGCATGGCAAAGGCTCTGGCCAGGAACTGCCATAGCTGTGTTAACTGGCTGCTGATGGTAGCAGGTGCAAATCCCAAAATGTTGGCTTTGGCAAGGCTTGTTTGGGGTTCTTGTATTGAGACGCCTACACATTTCTATTACCACCACTGGTTCCCTGTACCTTGTAGTGTGGCAAGTGTTCTAGTGAAAGTTCTCACCACCAATGCAACCCTATTTCTAATGTGCTGGCCTATTGGGCAATATGTCTACTGGTTTATAAGCACATTGCGGTCCCAATGTGATTCTAGCACCCTACAAGTCAATGGGTGCATTTACGGGTGTGCTTTTTATAGTAGTCCTGTATGGCAACCATTATGACTGGCTTTGTGACCTTTTGCTGCCAATTGATTTGGGGCCATAAAGCTGTCTAAAATGTCTGTGCTTGCTCGAAGTAGCTAGCACCGGCTTAGCCTCGTTTTTGCTTCTCGAACAAGGTCAATACGCTCCGTGTGGGTGGGCTGGTATTTGCTTAGAGCCAAATCTGATTGGCTGGCAGCCCCTTGGTGCATACATGAGTTGATGTGCATTCCTCAGATTCTAACGAATTTCTGGAGGGCTGCCGTTACATTGAGGACTTAGTTTGACTATTAGATGTACCGTTTATCCTTGCCCGTGGTTCTTAAGGCTGCAAATGATGCTACCTGGTCTTTTCCTCAGCTTGCTACACTACTATGGTGGAGGAACTGTCCTGTGCTAATAACTTGTTCTGGTTTATTGTTGCGAACCCTCCTGGTCCAAGTCCATTGAGGTATGCAAAGTGGTTAGCCTCGATGTGTAGTGGGTTTCGACTACTTTGCCTCTGCTACAGCTTTGGCATTTCTGCATCCTCTCAATCTGTTGCCTATGTCATGGACTCCTCTTTGCTCATCGTAACCTCCCCAACCCCCACTCAAATCTTGCCCCTTGAGGTGCCAGCATCTGCTTAGTGTGGCTCCTGTCTTACTGGTGCTTCTCTTGTGGCTGCTTCCGGCTATTTGTGAAGGTCACCCTCGTGGAACATCAACTCTCCTTCTCCAGCCACTTTGTCCATTTCCAGTCCTGGTGGCTGTATTTTTCATGAGTCATTGGAATAGTCTTCAGTGGGTCCCCTGAGTAGTGGATGCCACATTTGCTGCTTTATGACTGACCATTGGCCCGATCATCCATCCTTATCCATCGGGCTGTCTAGAACCTGAGCTCTTCAAGGGGGGGTGGGGTAAATTAGGCTCTTCGCTTGTTTGGCCACACCGGTGGGTATAACAAAAACGTGCTTTAAACAATTGCTTAGTCTTGCATACGGACTAAGTCCTATGTGGAACATTTTGTTATAAACTTTTGACCCATGTAAAGACTAAAGGTACTTGCCTGAAATTCAAGGCACCTAAAGGAGGGGGACGCAAACGATTCTTAAATGCATTTAAATGAATCGTTTTATAAGAAATGCATTCAACTGCAGTGCATCATACTGGAAGAGAATGGAGTTTATGTAATGCTGGCATTAAAATGGGCCCTTGTTCAGGCCCAGTGCAGTTGGACGGATGTAGATGTGCTTTCATAACCCCTTCACTCCTTGTAGCTACAACAGCAGGCTTGACAAGGTTTTCTTTCACAACGTTCTCAATATCCTGTAGTTGATTCTGGCATTCTACACATGCCACATAATCAAGTGTGAATTACGGATCATTGCCCTGCCTCTAGGGGCCGCCTTTGTGTAACATTGCAGTCATCCTCACCCTCTAGCTTCTGTTTAGCAGAATTTTATGCATTTAATTTCATGAATCCCAGCCTAGTTGTAGTAAAGCCCCTTGAATGATTCCTTCTGCTGGGAGATTCGCAATGAGTGACCTTTGCAGCAGGTCACCTGTAAACTGAGCACTTATTTTGTCGAACCAGCTCACATGACTTCTGTTTTCCACAGACTTCAAGCCCTGGAGAAAGATGGCCTTACAGAAAAGGTAGGGTTTTGTACTATTTTTGCAGTGGGGGCCCAAACGGCTTTATAGGCATGCATGTGGTTCTTGTTTTAAACTAGGGGCTGTAGAGTGGAGTGGCGCTGCTCATCTGTTTCGTCTTTCCTTCTGGGAACGAAATGGTTGTATTCTCAATCAAATGGTCAACGCACGTTTAACTTGCAATCGTATAATACGCCTTCTACTTATTCACCTGACTAGTTAAAAGCAAACACTTTTTTTTTTTGTCAGCCCAGTTTTTGTAATTGAAGCCCTCTTGCTTTGTCAATTTAACAGCAATTCATCAGTTTGATGAATCCCGCTTGCCTCTAATATGAGAGTTTAGGCCAAATAAGCAAACGTTAATTAACTTCGTGTTTACGGCATTGTTTTATGTTGATTGGTTCTGCTTGCTAAGAGTGGAATCTTAGAAGCCAACCAGGAAAGCAGGGGCACTTTCAATACTTGCTGTTACGTTTTACTTTCTCTTTCAGGAATGTGTCAAGGAGAAGCTTATATTGGTTCACAGCTTTTTAGAAGATGATGTTAAGGCTCGGTTGAGCGATCTGGAGTCAAAATTGAACAAAGAGGAGCTATCTGAGGTACACTATCCGAAGCATACGTTTTCACTTTTATTCGGCTTCTTATGGTGTAAGGTCTGACTGCTAATTTTCAGGGCTACTATTTGAATTTGCTCCTCAAACTTCCTGCCCTGCTCTTTAGCTCTTATGTGCCCCATCTAGTTCTAGCCTTTCATTTGTAACGAATTGCTGCCTTGAATACAATACTTGCCATCCTCGATGCTTTCTAAACTCTCCCCTAGCTATAATCATGTCTCCTTCCTCAACCTACTTAACTACAGTTCCTTAATCAAGGACATGTCTCTCCAATATTGATTCCCAAATCTCTGTACTGACTGTCCCCAACTCCCTTCGTGCCTGCTCAGCTACTGTGGACCACACTTCTCCTCCCCCTCACTTAGCTTGTTAAATTATCCATATTTTGTGCTCGCTCTCCAAAAAGGCATCATGGCGCTGGCGGCAATAGCATATCATTGAGGGCTCAGAACAGGTATGTCTTTATAAGGCAACAGAAGACAAGATGGTCCACATAGCGGAAGGAAGAACGTTCCATGCTTTATCTGCAGCTACATAAAAAGCACGACCTCTAAGGCAGGATAGTCTCATGAGGAACCTTGCCAGCTTCTTAACTGATCACACCATCTCTTGGCAGACTCCACCAAGGCTCTTCTTTACACCATTCCCTTCTTGTAAACCTCCTCCCTATCACCTTTTAGCTCTACGTGGGATTTTTCTTGCACCTAGGGTAAGCACTCAAGTCCACCTAGCATGCATGTTCCTGTAGTATCAAAGATATCAACCTAGGAAGAATGGTCTTAACGAGGGTGAACATTTCAAGTTACCCGACACAAATTCCACCCCCTCCCAAATTATCCACACATTCCCTACTCTCCAGGAATATCTTGCCAATGACTAGTGCACATTTTGAGGCCTGGCCTAAAGGCACTTTGCAGCTCTTGCATGGCCTTTTGCATAGTGCTCAAACGGATTTAACTTTTAGTCTTGCAGTCATTGCTGCACCAAGGCTCCTGCAATTCAACAGGAAAAATTCTATTGGTGACCTTGTGTTTATGATGGTTAGATATGCATTACTTGCCAGGTTTGTTTTAGGAGCTTATGGGGCAGCAACCATCGGGAAACCGCTGACCCCTGGTTTGAAAATAAAGGATCTGGTTGTAGAACCCACAGCCTTGTCTGGGCTTTGCAGGACTGCACCAAGGCCCTGCCGACTAGGCAAACCAATTGTGTGGCGGTCAGGAGACCAGAGGCAGTGATTTAGGATGAAGTGGAGCCCAAATGCCAGTATTCCCTTTGAATGTTTGGATGAAGGTGGTCTTGGTGCTAGTCCCTGCTGCAGTGTCTGCAACAAGAATACTGGGTAATGGCTAGGTGATATCCTAGCCACTGGTTGGCCTGGAGATGATGCATAGCAGTCCCATGAAGAGATCACAAGAGAACGGGCAGTTTTGAGCTGCTGGATCTCACTAGTGTTTGTCGAGCAGCAGTGACTCCTGATGCATGCTTGCTTTGAAGCTCCTTGGATGAGGTTGGTTGCAACACCAATTGTTGATTCCTGCTGGAAGCAAGACATTAACTAGTAGCATGATTCTAATGCATAGAAACGCAGGATGTCATTGTTCAGATCAAGACTGCATTGAGCCAGCCTCCTTAATTGTCAGGGGTTCAGGTTGAGTTCCAAATAACATTGGCTTGGCCTCACTATAAAACCAGGGGAAGGAAGTTGGCACTGTCCACAAAGCACATCCACCATCAAGTGTTCTTAACCCAACCCAAATTTTGCAGGCGCTCACGTGGATTAGCAACTAGTTGAGTTTCCTACACAACTAATTTAGGATGTCTTTTGTATATGGAGTCTACAAGTGCAGAACTTTCATTTTGAGTACTCCTCAAGGCACTGACCACACACCGGCAGAAGGTTTTTATTGGTCATCACTTTGCTCCTGGAGTATTTGACTAGCAATACAGTACAACGGCTCGTGCAGTGAAAAGTAATTGGCTGCCGTAATATCTTGTAGGTGAACTCTCCTAGGGTCAAAATTGGCTTTTTGGAGCACCCCAGTCAAGGTTTCCATGTGGGCTTCGGGCAGAACACCAAAAGGTCCATCCCTGGATGTTGGAAGTCCTGATCAGTCCAAAAAGTCCCTAAAATGTTTAGGGGAATACTGTTGGGCTGAATTCAATTCCCGTTATCTGCAGTTTGACTGAAAATTGGGCTACAGTTGGGAGGGGGGGGGGCTCGATGGCACTTGTAGTGTTTTGTGTAGTCCTTTGCACATCATGCTTCACCCCTCCTTTCCCCAACAATGGTCCTGAATGCACAGCTGCATAAGCTTGCAATGTAAGGCTCCTTGGGCCACATCAAGTTCCACTGGCTACAACATCGGTAGCCGCTGCTGCTTGGATACCACTGACCGGTTTTTATTCCATTTTTGACAGTTGTCTCCTCATGCGGCCTACTTCTCCTATGCATTATTAACAATGCTTGCCATCTCCCTTGCCTCCCACTTTAGCACCCCGCTTCCCTGATGGATGACTGTGCAAACCAGTTCCTCTTCAAATTCCTTTTGTTGATCTTGGATTCTGGCCAGCTCATCACCTGCTACTGTGCCTCATCCCCATGTCATTCTCTAGTCTGTCTTCACTGAAACTCATTCCCCCTGAGACAATTTGATACTACCAAATCTGCCCTCCAACTTCACCTAGAATGTTAACCTGCCTTAGTCCAGCACATTGCCCCTTCAGCTAATGCCCCCTCTTACTCTATGCACTGCTCATTCAGCATGTACTGTATACTCTGAACACTTGTGCATCTCTGTTGCTGTCTGTTCCTAACATATAGCGCCTGCTTCGCTACCTAATTATCAATGTAACAGTCCTGCAAAGGGATGGCTTGGCTATAGCCTAATGTGAGATGTTTGGTGCTTTTAACTTATCGGTCGAACATGTATTGTGGCTATTTTAACTGCATTTCTTTTGACCCAATATTGTGCTACAAAGCTGTTTTCGCGCCTAGACTAATTTACTAGATTTTAACCAAATTGAGCTTCAAGCCTGCTAAAGGTTTTTTGTTTACTGTTTGAGTAGGAACGTTACCTATCAAAAGTGGAGGTGCTGCTGAGCAAAGAACTGCACATGGAGAATGGAGACGCTTTACACGTGACGGAAAATGGATGCACAGAAAATGGGGACCCTGCCAGTGGTGACGAATCTGGCCAAAATGGGCATGCTGAGGATGGTGAAATGGAGATGGAAGAGTCTGCTTCCAAGAACCGCAAAACCAGAAGAAGCAAGTCCAGTTCCGAGAATAAAAGTAATGCAGTGTTGCTTTTCAGTCCATGGCTGCAGTAGTGAATATTCACCATGTGATTGCCGCACTAGAGCAGCTACTAAAATGTTAAAAAGCCGTGCCTAGTGTACCTAAAACCTCCTTGTGATGTGTTGCAATTCTATGCAGATGGCTTAGGGCTTAAAACTGCAGTGTTTATGGTGAAGCGTACAGATGCAATGGAGGTGTACTATTTAACGGGATAGTTGAGGTCAATTTTCCACTACTGGTATTTGACCAGTCTAGTATTTTGCGTGCCATGCTTGGCCAGCTTTCTTATTGGTTTTGCAACTGTTTTCCTTGTTTACCGTCCACATTGGGTGGGTGTTCGATCCAACATATGGAATGTAACTTGCAATGCGGTATTGCATTACCTTTGAATAAAAGGTGCCAAGTGGTTTTTGTAACGTTTGCTTAAAGTCCTTGAGTCTCCAGAGCATAATGTATACCTTACCTTCTGTTCTTCTCTATGTAGATATCTGCATCCCTTTTTAGTTTGAATGTGTTTGGATGTTTATGTGGGTAGTTGGCTTTTCCTTTTCCCCCCTCTGGTTTCTGTAGCTGAAGCACTTGTATACTGTCACTTCTGTCCAAAGGCAGCCGTGATTCGCATGCACTTTTTTAATTGCCACTATGTAATTTCATGTGCTCAAAATGGCGGGTGCTGGGGTTAAGCCCGTCCTTTTTTTTTTTTTGGCCTCTTACTAGCCTGTCAAGCCCACACGCTAGCCTAGGATTTGCTCCATTGTGGATCTCTTACTGGGCAAAGGGCTTTATGTGAGTGATTTGGCAGGTTCGTGGGTGCGGTTAGTACTATCTGGTGCCATTGGGTTGGGGGCAGATGTGGGCTTTGAAGCTGATCATGTTTGGATGGCCTTTACCTGTTTTCAATGGTGCAGAACCGTGCACTGTTTTTGGGCAGCCGCACGCCAAATTAAGAACCTTCACTTAAGACCTGGAAAACCTACAACCAGTAGTGCAAAGCCATGTCCCTTAAAGCCCTGCAGTTTTTGCAGCTATCCTCGCAGCGCTCTGTGCTTCCACCTTTGACTGTGGGAACAACCAGCCAGCTCTCTGCATGAGGACCAGAGTAGTCTAGATGTGTTGCGAGATCACACTGTGGGTTGACTGCCTCTGCAAGGGCATTTCTGCTGCATCGGTTGTATCTTCGGACCTGATCAGTAATCTCTACCCAAGGGAAGGCCTCCTCATAACCATGAACTAAAAATGCCACCCCTGAATGTGGATTTCTTTGCTGCAACAGTGCTTTGCGGGTTTCCTTAGTTTTGGTGCTCTCTCCTGGTTGGAGCCAGTGGAATAGTCTTACTAGAGTTCTGCATCGCTGGATCCAGTCTTGGTGCCCACATTAGCCACAGCAGCTTTGACCCCTGGACCTCCATTGATAGTACCACCAGCAGAAGTTCCCAGATCGGCGCATCCTAGGGGTGATTTAAAAATCTGAGTAAGGGGTACAGGTGTGCATGCTAGCTTGTCCCCCTCACAGGGTTTGCATGTGCCTCAGTCACACTCTAGCTCTTGTCTTCCTTTTCCTGTCTGATATGTACCTAGAACTTGATTCTGACACACTGGGCAGACTTGCCTGGTATGGAAGGACTGCAGTTATCCTTTCAGACCCTGCTTTGCCCTTGGGATGTATGGCTTTGCACCTCAGCTGATTGTGGAAGAAGCTGAGCTGGTGTTAACCTTATTCACCACCCTCTTTACCTTCTCAAAACATGGTCTGGAAGTCGTAAACCGCTTCCTGTGGGAGTCGTACAAACCCAGCAGACTAGCAAAGGAAAGCCATGAGTAACTTTGTGCTAACTCAAAGAACCACCTAAAGTGAGTGATATGTATGCTCCTGCCAACCCCTTTTTTGTCTCCTTTGATACATTGGGGGCAGACCTATCAAAGACAGCCAACAGTTTGACCAAAAAGTACACTCGTTGTTTGCTCTGTCTCCCAACACTTAATACCTTCCCCATCACACATGGTATCCGCGAGTTTTAACTTCCAGGCCTGAACTTTTTTCTAGCTTTACCCGTTTCCAGCCAGTGAGTGGTAGAAGTGCTGCCTTTTTCTTAAGCTAGTTCATAAGTGGTTTTGTTTACAGCGAGTACAACTGCAAAGACTTGGTATTGAGTAAAATCTCACCGAGACTAACCTCTGTTTACGTTTGCAAAAGCATTATCTGGACTTTGGGTAAAGGGCCTAATTGGTAGTTTTGTACTTGTGAGGACTCGCCCCTTTCGCTTTACTTATGCGGCACCATGCCACTGATTGCCAGAAATCTGACGCTGCTCACTCCATTGCGTGGAGTTTAGCTATACGAAGTGTCAAATACTGTGCTCACCAACTAGGTTGCTCTTTCAGAACACTAACGGGGCTTTTTCTGGAAACTCATTAGTTTAGCTTGTTCCTTTTCTGAATTGTGGTGGCCATCTCATGGCAGCAATTAAGGTACATGGAGCTGTGCCCTCCATCTGTTTGGGTATAGTCCAACATTACCAAAATCTTTAAACTGAAATGATTCCCTCTGGCAGGAATGTGTGGGTTTGCACGCTTAGATATTCCTGTTTTCTTTCCTCCAGAGTCTCCAAGCAATTCGCGTAAGCCCAGAAACAGCAGCACCAGCAAACAGCCTACAATTTTATCAATGTTTTCAAAAGGGTAAGTATGCACCGACATGTCCCTTAGGGTGTGCACTATGACTACTGATTCCAGGCTCGTCATTGGTGAACGTGGAGCAATCGCTACATGCAATACCCCAGCTCTTTATTGCATGCTTAGAGATGCAGCATTGCAAATCTAGCAGTTGCATCAAACATTTAAAAAAAAATAGGTGGATTTACTGGGACTATTGGTGGATCTTCCACCATGCCCAATTCAGTCACACCATCTCCCCTGCTACCACTTCCCCTAGTATGTTGCTAATCTCTTTCCTATCCTGAAAACGGTGCACCCTTTTAACCTCCATCCTTTGGATCGTGTTTGGACCAATGCATTATAGAATGTAAAATTCACAACGTTGAATCGGAGCCACATTAGACTAGTCTATTCTAGCCCTTCAGCATGCTATCCTTTAATGGTCCTCTTGAAAGGAAGGCTTTGTTGGCCTGTTCCACACGTGCTCATTAACTGGATTGTGTATATGCCCTCTGTTAGATCTAACAAGCGGAAGTCTGAAGATACAAATGGAGACGTGAAGCTGGAAACTGAGGCCAAAATTAAGGAGGTGGAGGTGATGGAGGTTTGTATTTTTGTATTCAGTTTAAACTTCTATTTGTGGCTTTTATTGCTGAAGTATACTTTGGCCATATTTACTTTTCCTTACTAACTAGGTAAGAAAAATGCATAATAAACCACAGCAAATGTGGATGGCATTTTAATTGAGTCAGTCCTATAGAAGGCATGTACGCTACTCAAATGTGGTAGGTAGCCATATAATTGCTGTCTAACCAGTAAGACATAACAAAGGAGACCTTACTGGGGGTGCGTTCCTATGATTGGATCCGCAATCACAAGCTGGTCCATAGGTCGTGGAATGGTGACATGTACAAGGCAGTGTCTTGGAACGGACCTTCAAGATGATTCCAGGGCCTAGTTGCTCGAATCTATATAGATTTGCACTTGTGAATGTCATTGGTGGACTGGGGCTAGGGGTCAGTTTAGATGTTGCATGCAAGTTCCGGTTAGCAATTTGAGTTGTAGTAATTCAGCTGGTAGGGTGGGTATGATGGCATTTGTAATGTGCCTATAAGTATTTGAAGGCAGGATGAGACAAGGAAGGGGATTGGAGTGAGGACTGACAACGATCTTACTATGCCAAGTGACCTCGATATCGCACAAGTGCAGGGGGAGGGGTAAAGTTCTGTACATGGGATCAAAATAACCATAGGTGCAGGGGGCAGGTGCAAGGGTAAGTGCAGACGGCAGGTGTCCAAAAGTACAGGTAGGGGAACTGTAAAGGTACAGATACAGGCCCAAGTGCAAGTGTTACCGGGAGGCAGTGCAGGTAACCAACTGGGCAGGCAGGGACCTGGGCCTGAAATCAGTAAGGAAATCTGGTAAATTTAGCCGGTAAAATCTTGAGGCGGCCCATGGAATGGTGCCAGAAAATGTAGCTATTTAGGTTTGGGGCAGGGAGGCAGGATCTAGCAAAAAGACCATGAAAGGATTTGTAGATAGTAGAGCCGAAAGTGTCATTTTTAAATGGGTTGCTCTGTGTGACGTTGATTAGCCTGTGGGGGCGGAGGGTGTAGTGTTCATAAAGTGCCTACTAGTTGAAGGCTCTAGCGGCGGTCCAGATTCATGGGCAAGTTGCTAATTGTTTTTATTGGTGGGTATAATTCCCCATGAATGCTGGTGACTAGCATAGTATGATTGACCACTAGAAGTTTGTAGGAGGTTTTACGAAGACCATTGGGTAAAAATGTGCATTTTACACTACAGTTGAACATTAGTTGTACAAATGTGCCGGGTCCCTAGCAGTACAATTTTCCAACAAACATTTGGAATTTCCCAATAAATGGCAGCATATCCACTGTGTACATGTCCAAGTATAGTACTGCAAGTACCCACTCACAATGGCCTTGCCCAAGAATTGTTCTGTCTCTAGGGTTAGTTTAATTTGTGCAGTTTATCAATGCTGCAAGGGCAGTATTAAATGTTGGCTCTGAAATGGCTCTCTGGGCTGTCGCCTCAGGCACTTTGACCTGTTACTGTAAGGTCCCAGCTATCGGTTCCTGTAGGAGTAGACGTCTGGTCCTCCCAAAATCCTTTTAACATAATTGCTCAGTTGACCAGAGGAATTGATGAAATAAACACGGGTTCCTTTCGACAGTCTTCAAAAATTGACGCCGTCTTGATACCTGTGAATTAACTCAACTCTGATTACATTGATCTACTCTTAATGTTAAACGAAAAGTCTGGAGATTCTAATGTTCAGAATTCAGTTCAGCATTAGCAGTCCCTTTCTTTTCCATCTAATGGTTCTGACGCTACTATGCCTTTTGAACGCTTTTAAAGGACTTGGCTGTTCTTTGGAACTCTTTACTGGGTTCAAGAGTGCTTTCGTTTCCTTTACTTTCGGTCTTCCAGAAAACACATTCTTTGCAAATGTTTTAAATAACTTTCCAATGAACAACTTTGAAATAGAGCTACAGCGTTTTCTAAGCTGCACTTCCCAAGCATGGACGTGCTGAGCCCACAGTACTTGATATACACATACATTGCGTGCGCTTGGAGAACTCAATTTACCTAAACATTGAAAGAAAGGCTCCCTTGCCATCACTGTCTGCTTTGTCCTGCCGGCGAAAGAGGCCGTTGATGACGTGTAAAGTCTACTGGTGGGGTTCCCGTCACCTGAAGTCCACAAAGGCTGACGAGTGAAGATCCCAAATCCTGCTGTGGTCAAGTTCTGATTGCAGTCACCTGCTGCCAGGCCTAGGTTTTTCAGAGTCTTCTTTGCAGCACCAAACTCTTAGCATCGATGTGCACTGCACGACTCCTCTTCACAGGACATTCATGATGGATCTTGGTTAGCAATGGTAATGGTCAATGCTGCTGTCTTGACGCCAGGGTTCGCATTTCATCAAGTAATCGCGACACCCTGTGGCTCCTGCTTTGAAGGGAGTTGACACTCTAGGGATCCATTGCCGAACGTCCACTTTTGTTACTCCGGTACACTAAGGTTGTGGAACATTTTAACCTGAGAACTATTAATGGACTGGGCTTGTTAATAATCTTTATTACAGGTTTCCCAGGTTGAGGGAAGGGGGCGGAAGAACTGTCTTAGTAGCTAAAGTGCCTTCTGTCATTGTTTAACCCAGCTTGATCTATGCTGATACACATTATTTGCCATTAGAACAGTCAGTAGTTGGTGCATTTTAAAGGAGTCCATAGCGAATGTGGTACCACAAACGAATTGCCAGAGTACAGTGTTATATTTCTTGAACCTTACTGTTGGCTCATAAGTGTGGACTTTCTGTAATCTTTAATAGAATGTTTAACCCTCATACTGCGTTTGACTCAGAATGTTTAGGTTGGAAAGTAATCAAGGTTCTAGACAGTTAGCATAGAGTCAATGTGATAGGAGGCAGACGCAGTACGGGGCGCCGGTCATCTTGTAACTAAAATAAATATTGACCTTCATACACTTACCTTCGCCTCCTGTCAGATACTTCATTTGGCGACGAGGATGCCGGCGCCCTGAGAACCCACGGAGCACATGAATGGGAGAGCAGCTGCTTCGAGCCAAAGCGAAACGCTGCGCAGGCTTGTGCTGGTGCTTCACATAAACAGGGCACAGGAGATACGGAGAGCGGATGCTCCGAACCAACACACATTGTGTCGGTTTGTGCTGATATCTCTGGTTTCTGGAGAGGTTGGAGTGAAGAGCGGATGCTCCGAACCAACACGTTAATATATGCGTTGGTTTGTGCAGTATTTGAGTTAGCGCCCTGTTGGACCGGGAAAGTGACGCTTTGGGACTCTCAGGAAGACACGCATCGAGGGATAGCGGTCCCTTTATACAAACTTTCAAAGCCAGAGAACATCGGAGATCGCGGCCAGCCAGGACTACACGCGTATCTTCTCGTTGCTTCATCGTGTGTATTAAAGGAAAGGACCTATTGCGGTCACGTGATCTCACACGATCGGGACCAGGAAGTCTGGGGAGAGTGAGGATTGGGTGTCTTCATCCTCGTCTCAGTACTTAAAAAAAATATTTTTTTTTGTTTGTCTTTCGCTTGAACAAACAAATGTTGAAGAAAACTAACATACCTCAATGGTAATTTTGCGTTCTGACAGTTGCAGTTTTGCTTGACTGTTTATATACGGAAAAACGCAGGGCATCAGTATCCAGCCTCCTGCAAGTTTTTTTACCAGCTCCTGGACAACCAGCAGTTGTCTGGTCAGAATGGAAGGAATTCTGGCTGAATTATATTCAGGCCGTAGAACAAGAAGAACTTGCATCCCAGAAGAATTATTGCATGCACTTGGATTAGAAGGTCAAAAAGTTTAGGGAACTCCCAGAATTGACAAGAGCCATAAGGCAATTAGACAAATACTATGCACCGGAAACTAATGTTGCTATAAATGTTTATAAAATTTACACGAGTACAAATAGAAAATGAGACTATAGAGGAATGTTTCAGCACTAAGAGTATTATCGAGAACCTGTCAATTTGGCAATGGCATCACCCTGGATGAATACGAGATCAAATAATTATCCATTTGAAGGATACTATAGTTCAAGACAGACTGTGGATGATTGGCAATCCATCACTACCTGAAACTATAGCCATTGCTAAGAGTGGAGCTTAGTCAATTATGTTCCAAGGAGATGAAAGACAAGGAGGCTGTGCAGAGCATGCAACAAAACACTACTAAGGTAGTACAGGAGCAAGAAGAACAAAGCAAAGTGAATGCCCTACGAATGAAAGATTAGGCAGAACTACTCCAGGAAAGAACAATAAAACAAAGGAATCCTGAATACAGAGGAAATTCAAGCAAGGGCCATGGAAGAAGTTGGACAAAGCATGACCCTCGTACACAATATGATCAAAGATTTCAGAATTACCAGCCAAGAGATGTTAACAGGTGTTATAACTGTGGCAGATTTGGTTATTACGCTAATGCAAAACAATGTCCTGCATTAGGGCAGAAGTGTGGAAATTGTGGCATATAAGGTCATTTTGCAGTTGTATGTAAGAAAAAGAAGAGTCTCTGCCATTGTAGAGGAAGAGTCGGAGGAAGAAAGGGTATTTTTATACAGGAGCCTCCAGAGGGAGAATTCAAGTGCCCGAGTTGCGAGATGGTTATGGATAATTGGAAACTTAGAATGAAGGTGGATAGTTGTTCGCCCTGGACAATAATCACCAAGAAAACATGGCAGAACCTTGTCACACGTGGCCTAAGATGCGAATTAAATTCTCCAGACATTAGAAATCCAGGTGGATTTGAAGGGTCAAGGATAAAAATGATTGGGTGGTTTTCATGTATCGGTCAATTTAAAGAGACGAGCCCAAGTAAGTTTATGTTGCAGAAAAAGGCGTAAACATCATAGGATGGAGAGATCAAGCTGGTTTGAGAATCGGGTTGGACCCATGTACGGAGGAACAGATTCTGTTGGTCTTACTCCACAACGGAGAAATGTGTCAGAAAAAAGGAATGAAGCTAAGTCAGAGTTGGGTTTATTGAAGGACTATGCACACAGAATTAGTCTCAAGAAGGGAGCTATACCGGTTAGACACACAAAGTCGAGACCGGTTCCTTTTGCCATTGCTGAAAAGGTTGAACAAGAGTTGACCCTGTTGAAATCTGATCTTCGGAATGGGTGAGCCCCATCGTTGTAGCACTAAGAAGAATGGCAAACCCAGGATTTGTGTGGACTTGAGGGACGTCAACAAGAAAATAATTGATATATTCCCCTTCCCATTATTTCTGAAATGTTGAATTGTATTGGTGATGCGGATGTGATTTCAACATTAGATCTCTCAAGCTTATCAGATTTCACTCACTGAAGATTGCAGAGACATTACAGCTTTTATTACACCACATGGTTTGTTTAGATACAAACGCATGCCGTTCGGTTTAGCTTCCGCGGCAGCGGTATTTCAAAGGGTAATGATGCATATTCTTAAAGGAGTAAGTGGGGTTTTTGTATATCAAGATGATATAATTGTATTCGGAAAAGGAAATGAAGAACATAACAGGTTGAAAAAGGTGTCTAAAAGATTAGATGTTGGATTGAAAATTGAAAAAAACGTGTACATTTGGAATAAATGAGGTCGAATATTTAGGACATGCAGTAAATGGGGAAAGGATATAAACCTAAAAGGGATGCCATGGAGGCAATCAAGGAAGCACCTAATCCTAAAAACAAGGATGAGTTGAGATCATTTTTGGGATTATGTGAATATTACAATAGGTTTGTTAGGAATTTTGCGAGTGTCACAGAACCTTTAAGAAAATTGTTGAAAAAAGATGCCAAATATATATGGTTAGCAAGACTCAGCCTTAAACTGCAGGATTATAATTTTTCAGTGAAATATGTGCCTGGAAAAAGGAATGGTGTGGCTGATTTTCTATCGATTACCATTGGGAAATAAGCAGTTAGATGTGGAGTTTAATGATGAAATGGTAGCTGTTGTGTTTGAGGTTACATCCAAGGAGGCTTGGATTGAAGAGTTGAACAAGGACAATGAATTGCAACGAATTGGCGAATACATGAAATATGGATGGCCTGAAAGGAAGGCAGTACTAGATACGTGTTTGAGATTCTGGGAAATAAGGGATGAATTGTCAATGATGGATGGATTTTTGGTGAGGGGAGACAAACTAATTCCCCCACACAAATTATATGATGAGCTTATTGAGAAAGCACCCCAGGGTCATCCTGGTATTACAGGCATGAAGAATAATTTAAGATTGAAATATTGGTGGCCAGGTATGGATCTGATGGTAGAAAGGATGGTTAGGAATTGTTGGCCGTGTCAGAACAGTGATGAGAGTTGTAAAGTCAAAGCCCATCGACATTTACAAAGGTAACACACCATGGGAAATGGTAGGTATTGATATTGTTGGGCCATATGAGAAATTGATTGGTGAGAAGAGGTTTTTAATAGTCCTAGTTGACTACTATTCGGGTTGGCTTGAAGTTAAGGCAGTACGTAGGATTGATAGTCGGGAGATTATGAAATTTATAATGCAAATATGCAGGAGGGAAGGATTCCCCAAAGTGATATTGAGTGACAATGGAGTTCAATTTAAAAGCAGAGAGATAAGAGTTTGCAAAGAGGTCAGGAATTGAATGGAGGTTTTCAGCGTTGTATCATCCCCAAACTAATGGGTTGGTGGAGAGATGCAATCGCGTAATAGTAGAAGCAGTAGAGTTAGCATTAAGTAATTTGTCGGTAGATGACGTTCTCAGAGGGTGTGGTGTAGTAGGATGTCTGTTAAGAGAGGGTTGAATATTTCATCTTTTGAATTAATGAGGGGAAGAGCTCCTAACACTTTGCTTAACCCATAGTGGGTTAATAGGAGAGTTGTGCATGATGGAAAACATAGTGTGGTTAAAGTTCGAACTAAAATTAGTATGTCTAATGAAGAATATGAGTTAAGAGTCTCGCCAGGAGATTATGTGCGGATTAAGATTGTTCGTAATGTAAGGAAGGGTGACTCTAAATGCAGCAGGCCAATTAAGGTTGTACGGGTGTTCAGGAGAGCGGTTAGTTGCTGGGGGAACAGTATGGAATTTGGATAGGGTAAGTAAATGGGGATGGGCAAGCATGTCAGCAATTTAGTGATAAGAGCAGAGCAACTGGAGTGTTTGGAGATGATACTCTTTGGAATGGAGAATACTAGGGTAATGGAGTGTGCACAGGGATTCAGCTAGACGAGAGGTGGAAAGGAATGTACTACAAGGTGATATTTCTGGACGAAATGTTCTACGTAGTTCAAGAGAAGGGAGATTACCATATTGGTCCAGCGATTGTTATGCAAAGTTAAAATGTACAGCCCACACTCGGGTGAGTGCCAGGTTGTTACACGGATTATCGCATGCTATGTAGTTGTAAGTGTTAACATGTTTAATTTCTAAGTGATGCTATATATTGTATTTCAACAATTTAATTTGTTGTTTAAAGGCGGGGGATGGTGTAGCATTCTTTAATAGAATGTTTAACCCTCGTACTGCGTCTGACTCAGAATGTTTTGGTTAGAAACTAATCGGTTCTAGACAGTTAGCATAGAGTGAATGTGATAGGAGGCAGACGCAGTACGGGGTGCCGGTCATCTTGTAACTAAAATAACTGGTGGGGTGGTGTAGAGGTTCTAAAGAGCAAGCAGTGAGATTGTGTACCACGTGCTTAAGGCCAAGGGAGGAGTGAGTTGGGAATGGGAGTGAGTTGGGAATGGGAGTGATGATTCAGTATAATGGAGGTGGCCGAGGAGTGGTGTTCACCGAGACATCTTGGGTTTTGTGTGATCTGTGACCCTTGAGGCAGTTCTACCATGTAGTGCAATGGTGTTGGATTGTTGACTAGTGAGAGTTGGTCTGTCGTGGGTTTCTTTAATATGGGTATGGCTGGCTGTTGTGACATCTGGAAAGAAGCCTCTAGAGCTAGGTGACATGTGCAAAACCTTTAGTTTTTTTTTCTGAATAAACTACTTTAATGGCTGCATATTTGGGGCTGTCGCAGGTTGTTTTAATAATTTATTGGACTTCATAAGCTAAGGGATTACTTGGCTAATTCTGGTTTATTTACTAATATTTTAGGATGAACAAGAAGAAAAGAGAATTAAAATTGATGTCCCAGAAATGGAAGGGTAAGATTTATTGGTTTGTCCAACTGTTATCTGTAGGGTACTGTCTGAAAAATGCAGTTTGAACAGATTGCATATGGGTAGCCAAAACGTGCAATGTCTCTAACTTGAATTTACCATTTTTATGGTGTACATAAGGTAGCACCCCTTTAAATATGCTGCTGAGCGCCTACAGGCAAGAATCACACTTGTACCATACTATGGTACAATGGTTGTGCTGCAATAGCATGTCTGGACACTAATGTAATACTACAAACTATTCAGCTGTGGGTTAGTGTAAAATGTGCTAGGTCGTAGGACTAGACTTCAGTCCTAGCAAAAAGTTCCCAGCACCAGATCCACTAGTATCCCTGGCAGGTGGACAAAATACCATGTTTTCAATGCCCTAATGTAGTGATTTGTTTTTTTTCTTGTTCAGCTCATGCTGTTTAAAGCACTGGTGAACTGAGGGTTTGGGCATAAAAAGCTTGTCGCTGGGTTAAAATGTTTGGCAAAGGCTTACATAACTTGTTAGTTTGATTTGACTCTGGCATGATATTTATGGCCATGGTTGCTCACTTTACTGGATTTCCAGACTTTAAGTGCATTTGTCTGACATTTCCTATGTAGTCATGTAATGTGATATTTTTCTCTTAAGGGCTGATGAAAGTGAAGCTGTGAAGGTGAAAAGTGTGAAGCTCCCAAAGGTATGTATGAATTGTTTTACAGGCTATCTATAGCATGGTTGTTGCTAGCATGAGGTTTTCAGATGAAATTGCCTGGCAGAGGTTGTCTACTGTGACACTTGGCAGCATAGATCATATGCGCCATGTGCAGTTGGACCAAGGACCTGGTTGGCCTTCCGGTTTCTCGCAATCTGTTGGTGAAATCCCTGTTTAAGAATGTTACCCACTTGACCCCGTCATAACTGGTCGCTGGCCATATTCTTGAACTAGTGTTTGCTCCAGGACTCAAGTGGCATCTGATGAATAAATGACTTGCAAATCATTTCTCAAGTGGCTGGCTGTACTGGTGTTTTACAGTAAGCTTGATTTATGAAACTCCATTCCATAGTTGAATGGAGTGTACATGTCCAGTGCTTTCAATGTGCTTTATTCTCCACAGACTCTTCCTCCCAAGTGTACTGATTGTCGACAGTATCTGGATGACCCGGACCTAAAATACTTTCAAGGGGATCCTGATGATGCTGTAAGTGTTCATAAACGTTAGACTACTTATCTTGCTATTAATTTAATTGCAATGTTTAGTGTTGGAACATACCAGTAATACTGTCCCTGATCTATTGCATGGCAAATGTTGCTTAAAATGGGGCCCATCAATTGCAGCATGGCTGGATTATGTAGGGCACTTGCCTTGGGGCAGTGTTTCTCAGCGCACTTGCATTAGATCCCTTTAACATTCATATGTATGCTTTACCTGTATAGATCATAGAATGTGGCCCTAGCAGTTTTGGTTTCGGTCTGCTCAAAGCTAGTTGCTGTCTACAACCTATTGCTCCTTAACACCATCTAGTGACTTTTATTTTTTTTATCATCCCTCCGAGCCGTCCAAGCGACTGGCCTTGTAGTTTGTAGTGTCCACCAAGAGTCCCAAATACTGTTGGATGTTGGGACAGTTTTTTAAAAGCTTTGTCAAACCAAACATCTGAGACGGTAGATGAGCATCACTTGGTATAAGGCTGTACTACCTGGGAATGTTGGTAGCATGGACAGAGCAGCCAGGTCTATCTAGGAAGCGAGAGTTGTAGCTTAGTACACCATTGTAGCATACCTATGGTCCAAAGAGAAACAAACACTATTGTAAAAACAAATGGTTTATTTAAATACTAGGCCAAGATGAATCCTAAAGTAAATGAGTACTATCACACATTCGGGATTAAACGTTTTTTTAATAAACTTAATTTTATGGTTTTTACATAAACTCAATAGTAACATTGCACAAGTTACGTCCCTTCACCACCCCTGCGGCTCCCACTCCCCGGTCCCATAGCTATCAGAGATCCGCCAGGGACCAACTCAGTTTATGTTCCTCATACAGTGGTTGTTACGGCAACCTCAAGGAGCCGGCTCCGGAGATGTGCTCTTCGATGAGTTCGAATCAGCGGTAGACCTCAGATATGCGATGTATGGACCCCAGATGTCTGGTGGCCATGCATGAAGCGGCAGTCTTTGTAGTTTGTCCTGGCTATAGGTCTCATCTTTCAGCCAGTTTTGTAGGTTGGGGGTGTGGACTCCAACCCCAAGTCATTGCCACTCTTCTTGCTAGGACTAGTAGTAAGTCGGCAAGTTTGTGGCCGAAGGGCGGGAGGTGTCTGTAAGCCCCAATAGTGCAAGGATTGGGTCTGTATCTAGTTGGGTTCCAATTATTGCTGAGATTTTCTCTAGTACTAGATCCCAGAATGGGGCTATGCTTGGCTTGACCACGCCAGATGAACAAAATCAGCCAATGGAGCTTTGTTACTTTCTCACGTTGCTGGGGTTGCTGGTCATTGCGAGTTTTGCCGGCGTGCAGTATATTTGATGAAGTGGATTTGTTTATCATGTGTTTAGTGAGACTTTTTTGTGTTTGAACAATGTATGACCAATCTTTGTCTTGTTTGTAGGGTTCTTTCCCATTGTTTTTAGGTGCTTTGGGAGTGGGTGCTGTCATCTAGGAGCGACTTGTAAATTTCGGAAAAACCAGTCTTCCATTGCCTTGCAATTGGAATACTCCATGGGGCATTCGCCACGTCTGCGGCTGTCGAGGGAACGTGGGCAGGGTACTTTGCAGTGTGTGGCGGAGTCTGAAGTATATGAATAAGTCCAGGGTGTTATCGCCTCCTTTTTCTCTGGTTTGTTGTGGGGTGATGAATGTGCCATCGACAAAGGTCTTCAAGGGTCTTTATTTGCAATTTGTCTACTTAAGTAGGTCCTCTCGGTAGTTAGGGGGGGGGTCCTGTTATGAAGCTTGCTGGAATTAGGGGAAGAACCTAGTCTGGATGTTGCTTTTAGCGCAATCCTTTTTCCAGATGGTGTAATTAAGCGTGGTATGGGGCACGCGGAGGATCCCAAGGATCATTGTTCTGAGGAGAAGGGAGGGGAGGGGAGGGGTGGGGTGGGGGGTGCCAGATCTCATTTTATTTAGAAATGAGGGCTAGTCAATTCAGTGGCGTACCAATGTCCTAGAAATTGGGCTTGGCCGGCCCAGTAGTATTGCTCTGGATCAGGGAGTGCCAGGACTCCCTTCCTCACGGGTTTGTTAAATGACTCCAATCAAGCAATCGCACTAAGCCAGTGCCTTGTGTGGGACGGCCAAGGATTTATTGGAAAAATTAAACCATATATATTACACGTTTATAAATTAATATTTGATCGCACACTTATGAATATTACCATGATCAACAATGGATAATGACAATTGTATGCTTAATCACTTAGGAATTGGTATAGAAAGGGTACAGTAGCAGAGAATACCTTTATGGTTTCAAGGAAAAACAATGATGGAAAAGAATGTAACACAGGAATAACCTTGATATGGGTTCATCAAAAGCTAATATGTTCACTTTCCCCTTGTGGCAATTCACTCCCCCCCCCCCCCCCCCCCCCCCCCCCCCCCCCATTTATGCAATATAAGGAGATTGGAAGTAAAGCAGTTTTCAGGAATACAATCAACATGCAATTCAGTTCCCGTTCCCGCCAGCAAGCTTAGAGAAACAGGGATGATTTTAAACACAGGCAAAAGTACTTTAAATGTGTTATGCAAAGAAGGGAACAATATGCTGAAAATGATTTTAATTCCCTATAAGATTCAGGGTGGGTGATAGCTACTTTAAATTAGTTCAGGATCACTTTAGCAATGCTCTATGAATGATTGTCAGGTTGCAAATGAATTTCAGCAAAGGAAAGCAAGAAGCTGCTATTTTGACAAGTGAAGAAATTTGAGCCAAATCGCAAATCTCAGCACTTTTTCCGAGCTCGATTACGGAAAAAGTATAATGAATAGAAAGTCGCTTCTGGGTTCGTTGGAAAGCCTAGAATCTTAAAAGTTAAAACTCGCTCCTAGCACAAACGGTTCAAGAGATACGGACGATTTCGTGAAGGTAGATTTTCAGAAATGAAATTAGTTTCAAAATGATGCGCTTGGAAGGTTTGAATCAACAGGATGGCCACCCGATTATGATGCAGTTCTAATAGGTTAAAATAGCTTGCATTAGATTATCTTAAACTCAGATTGGTTTTGCACAGTTCTGGCTGAGTACTCACACTATGAATTTCAAATAGGCCGTCGGGGTCCGGTCAGGTTGGGACTGGACTCCGGGCAGTTGGTTCTGAAGTCACAGCTATCTGGGTCAGCTGTGCTGGTCTGGATCTCTGGTTCTGCTCATAGCGATCTGGTCTCTGGATACAGCACTGCTTTCTGGGTCTGCTACCGGTTCTGGCAAAAGTTCTAGGCAAAGAATCCAACAGCTCACCTGGCTGTAGAATAGTTTGGTTGGATTGCTGGATTCTGAAGGCCTGCTGAAAAAGGATTTAGCTGGTGGTCCAGGCCTCTCTGCTTTAATTTCTGGAGTGAAGTTCTGGATCTCTGGATGTAAAGTCGTCCGTCAAAATGCTCCAAGAAAGTGGAAAGACCATCCCTGTCTGTCCAAGCAGTCTCTTTTTATGTGTTGAAAGTGGGTGGGTGGGTCGGCGCATTCTGCATGCCCAACCCTCATGATTTGATAGGTCAAGGATTCTGTGACCTGATTTGAGAAGGGATAGTGTGAGGGAGTGAGAGCCTTAGTCTATTGAAGAAATGCCCCTTTGATTTTACTTGGAAAATGAATTTTTCATAACTAACAGGTTTCACAGATACACACGTCGTTGAAATTACATACACATTTCACAGATTAATGTAAGATGCACTCTCGCCCAACTCTGATACCCCAGAGTCTGGGTTCACAAATGGCAACATTTTGTGCTTTTTATTAACTTGCCATATTGGTTTTCCTCAATTTACAGACCTGCACCCCTGAGCAGATTACTGGAAATTACTATGTCTATCCTAAAGTGTCTGCAGTATTAATAAATAGCGGGGTTCGGTCCCAGAACACTGTACAAAGTGGAATTTGGGCTCAAATCGTGAGGGCATTTTTCATTTTCAGGATCCCCAAATTGTACATTTCTGTGAGCTTAATACAAGATTTTAGAAGCATTTAATTTAAACATATATTTGCTTCAATATGAATCCAGTCCTGTCTGGCCCTCCCCTAGGAACTGGGGGAGCCAGGGATCACATGTCTCTCCTTTCAGGCAGAGCTCTGTTTACAGTCCATACCCAAATCAGCATACTCCATTCAATTGAAAGGGTCTATTGTGTTGGGTCCAGCAGGCAAGTCCCCGCCCTCTCAATCAACAGGGCCATGTGATATCCTGCCTCCTGGTGTGGGTCTCTGGGGTGTTAAGAGTTCTCACGAAAGGCATGGCTTTTGAACTTTTAATTACATAAGACCCCTTCTGTTCACTGCAGTTCTGCAAGACCCCTCTCCTGTCAGGATTTAGAGCGCCAGCACCGGTCAGTGTCCAATGCCGGTACTGCACCTATTTTTGACAGCTGTCTTGAATTAATACATTTCAAAAGGAAAATTATTTTACTTGATAGTATATGATCCTTGCTTGACATGCATTGATGTGGATCTGTAGTAGAGTCAAGTAACACTTAACCATAGTTGGATTTTTGTTTGGTGGTTCTGGGCCCATGATCTTAGCAATCTTTGACATTAATAAAAACGGGTTTTGAACAGAACATCTTTCTTTGCACTGGTGGGTGGCAGGTCAGGGGACCATTTTGGTGTGCGCAAAACTGCACGGTTCTCCTGGATTCTGGCGCAAATGTGGGCTTAGCACCAAATGTTGCAGCATAATAGTCCAAACCTGGGTAAGGACAACCAACATGTTGGACAAGTGTACAGTATGCCAATCTTGCCCACCTACACCAGGTCAAGTACTAGTCTCTGGATGCGTTGTAGGAATTGTTGTAGCAGTATGGGGATATTTGTAAAGAGGTATAAAAGCTTGGGGGGCATCACCATCTTGACTAGGGAGACACAGCCCCACAGGGTAAGTGGGAGGAGTTTCCATCTATTTATTTTGCTTTGTAACGACTCATTGATTGTTCCATAGTTGTCTTGTATGATTTCTGAGTGGGATCTCAGTGATATACTGAGGTATCTGACTTTCGATGATTGCACGCTGAATCTGAAATCGCCTGTAAATATTTTTGGGGGAATATAATGGATTTGGAATGGTTGATATTCAAACCTGGAAATTTGACTTCTTGCATGATTGTGTTTAGGTTGTCTGCGGATTATGTATGGGGATTAAAATAGTTTACATATACCTTTTGAATATAGTTAGTAACTCAATGGTCGTAGACTGTCAGTTATGCAGTGACACGTGGGTTAAGAAATCACTAAATTAACCCTGTTAAAAGTATTTTCCGTTCGGCGGCCACCAGGGTGGCGCAGAGATCAGCATGCTCTGAGCTCCATAACCAGCACCCTGGAAGATGGAATGAGCCCCCGTCTTTATGAACCCCCCTCCCGGCTGAACAAATACAGGATCTCACCGTGTGAACGTCCTCCCCTCCAAGGAATATCCAGATGAAAATCTGCCTTCCACGGTCTCAGAAAACGCAAGAGAAAATCGGGGCCTCCGAGGCACGTGGAAATCGAAACCAACTGCGTGTGTCTCACCGTTGGAAAGCCCGGAAGGCGTGTGTTCGGCTCCCGGAGTGCAACACCCTCACACGAGGACGTGAGATCAGTCGACCGACCTGGTGAGCGCGAATAAGTGCTGCAAGGAGTGAACTGCGAATTCCGAACATGCCAATTTGTGACAGAGTGACATTGGGGAAGACAGCAGAGTGGTGCCCTCACAGATCTGCAACTTACCGAGTGAGCCCAACGGAGTTGTCCAGGCCCTAAAAAAGGTGCACGATCTCCACCAGAGACAGAATTCATAATCGGAACAGACGGGGCAGTGCCTACCACCCCTTGGAGCCGACTACCCAGCACGACTCCCCGCCTGCCCACGACACCACCCCAGGCCCGCACAAGAACCTACGCCGCCCCATCCACAAACTGTCCGCAACGCAACTCGAGGGAGTAGGCCGTCATCCACCTACATCGAGTGAGGCGTGCATTATTACAGCGCACACAGCTTCTACCCAGGCCCACCATCGTTGATCTGTATGAGTACTAAGCATAAACTAGCTCACTTTGTCTACATTCCCAAAATTCTGGAGGTGCAATCTCTCCCCAGAAACGGACAACTGACACCAGATACCGGTTAGACAATTCCAATCAAAGTATGTCAATGGTGTGATAAGGATGCACAAGCGCACACACATTTCCTGAACTCTAATGAAGATAATTAGGGGAACCACCAGGGGGGGCTCACTCTGGACTACAATGACTTATTCTGGTCAAGGGGCATGAAGTAACGACCCCCGGAAGTGGTCTGATGTCGACCTAGGACAACCGACTGGGCTCGACCAGACGTCATCAATTAGGAAGGAGGGGGAAGGAAAAGTGAAGGAAACAAAGGTCAGAGCAGCAAACATAACGAACCACAACAGCCAAATGAACGTGCGACCCGTGAGCATAGCACATTGCCGAGTGTATACAAAGACCACACCCAGCAAGAAGGAACTATGGCTACGAACGTTAATATAAGGGAACCGGTCTCCTTAAGAGTTGGAATACTCTATGTTAAAGGGCTCAACTCACCAACGAAACAGTCCCTTGTAGCCAGAGAATTTCATAGAAGCGGACTAGATATTCTTCTACTCCAGGAAACAAAATACACAAGATGAACGACGGATTCTTGGGAAACGAGTGGAACTGAATTTTGGGGCTCGGGCATCCTCATTAGTAAAGGCATAGATTTTGTGATGACCAAGGCATGGTCGGACGTTGAAGGACGAGCAATGCTAGTAAATGGGCAACTAGGTAATCTGAACGTCACAATTGCCACCTTGTACGCTCCGAACACAGGCCAGTCTAGATTTCTCTCCAGAACAATCCCTAAGATACTACTTGAAGCCACCGGGCACATCATCTTGTTGGGGGTGGGCGGAGAAGGGAGAGGGGGATTGTAACCAATGGGCGAACCCAGCCACAGACCAGAATCCTGGGAACCCTACCACTACTCATCAGAATAGACCTGAACCGACTGAGCTAGCTAATATGATGGAACTGTACAACATGGTAGATGCATGGAGAGCTCTTCATCCGGAAGAACAAGGCTACACGTTCTATTCCGCTCCCCATAATACGTACACCCGTATAGATTACATGTATCTCTCCAGAGAGCTCTCTGAAGCAACGTCACAGGCAAAGATGACCCCGATTACTTGGTCCGACCACGACATGGTCTTCAGACATCCAGTGGGCCGACCTAACTAAAAATAGTGGGAAATGGTGCTGCAACGAGAGCCTTTGGAGGGATGTCGTTTTCAGAACAAATTGAGACAAATCTCCGAATTCTTTAAAACAACAGTGGAGAGGTACCCAAACAGTGTGGGAGGCTGAGAAGGTCACCTGGAGAGGGATCTTGATAAGGGAAGGCTCATCAAAGAGAACGGAATCTTATTGAACAAAGGCTCTGAACTGAAATCTCCCAATTAGAACGCACACCCAAAATAGGTGAAGTGGATCCTCAGAAGATGAACGGAAACTATTGGAGTATGAACACGTTGTGCGTAAACTAAGATTTTTAAAACAAATTCTACGAGAAGGGCGATAAGGCCGATGCACTTCTCGCTGCGAGAACAAAGAGCGTAGCGAAGAGTATTTAAAGGCTACCTCCCCGACATCACACGTCCGCACCACCATCCCAGAACATTTTGCCGACTTTTATGAAACTTTATATTCTTCCGAGGTAGACCCTGAATGATCATAGACGGAGATGTACCACGTATTCCTGACTTGGAGGTCGAATCATTAGAATCCCCTATTACGGAACTAGAGGTCCAAGCCGCCATAAAAAGATTAACATTGGGCAAGTCCCCGGGCGAAGATGGCTACACCGCCGGATTTTTATAAAACTCATCATCGCGCTGGCCCCCCTTCCTAACACTCATCTTTAATGAAATAATGGACACAGGGAAACCCCAGACTTTTACTAAGGCATTGATCACTGTTATCCCCAAGGCTGGGAGGGATCCTACGAAATGTTCCTCGTACCGCCCCATCTCTCTAGTCAACCTTGACGCAAAGATATACACCAGAATCTTGGCAGCGAGACTCGAAACCCTTATCCCTGAACTTATACACTCCGATCAGGTTGGGTTTATACTGAGCAGACCAGGTGCAGACACAATCCGCCAAACCTTACACATGATCCACGAGACCCAGACCATGGAGAATCACCCGGCTGTGCTTTCCATAGACGTGGAAAAGGCCTTTGATGGGGTGGAATGGGGGTTCCTTGAGGCAGTACTCTGAAAGGTGGAATGGGCACTAGATTTAGGAGAGCGATAGTTTATACAGACCCCAAGGCATCTATATTTGTGAACTGGGAATACTCACGATGGTTCAACCTGCAGCGGGGACCCGACAAGGATGCCCCTTTCAGCGATTCTCTTTGCCCTCTCCTTAGAACCCCTGGAAATCGCAATACGGGCGGACCCTACACTAAAAGGTATTCGACTGGGGACAACAGAATACAAAATTGCATCTACGCAGATGACCTCCTCCTCCACATCACAAACCCCTCCGTCTCCATCCCCAGGCTCTCTGCATGATAGAATATGGTAAACTCTCTGGGTTCAAAATAAATAAAACAAAGTCCACACTTTTTCCCCCTCCAAGGTCAAAAAGATGAGAATACCATCAAATTCTCCCCATTCGGTCTCAATATCGAACATTCACAACGACAATACCTGGGGATACAACTAACGAAGAATCTAGTTGACCTATTTGAAGCAAACTTCCCTCCCCTATTGAAACAATTTAGGTTGGACTTGACAAGATGGGATAAGCTCACAATAGCCTGGCTCGGCCGGCTTAATGCAATTAAGATGATATCCCTGCCCCGGTTCCTATATCCTTTTCAAGCGATAAATTAGGATTCCAAAACTGTTTTACTGAGATCAAAAGGGCCATGCTCCAATTCCTATGGCAAGGGGAAAAAATCAATTTTCAAAACTCATATTACGAGGCCGCCCAACTTGGGGGTATTGATTCCACACCTCCATAACCAGACACCCAGTGGGTCAATATGGACAACCATTACTTTACACCAGCTACAGGATCTGGTTATGGGCACCTAAAAAAAAGAATCTGTAGAAAACTCAGACCACCCAATACTAATGACCATCTGGGAGAGATGGCAAAAACATGCAAAACATTAGTTCCTGGCTGGCTCCCCTCAGCCACTTATGGTCCGCCAGGAATCAACGACCACATCCCAGGAGTCGAAAGGTTCCAATCCTGGTATGAGGCTGGATTAGAGAGTAGGGCAATTGCAACGGAAAGACTCATTTCTCTCCCTGAACTAACCGAAGCTCTCGGAATAGAACCATTATCCACCTTTCAAAACTTGCAGATAAAAAGGGGTTTTGACAAGAGCCATGTGGCAACCCAAATTAATGAGAACTCGCCCCTTTTGAGAAAATACTGGACTCAAGAACTGTAATGAAAGGCCTAATCTCCGATATGTACGAAACATTGATATAAGGGGAGGGGGCAAACACGGACTCATTGAAAAGCAGATGGGAGACAGATTTCTCTGAACAGTTCACTCACGACCTATGGGATACCATATGCCAGGCTGCCACACTAATATCCATTTCGAATCAATACAAACTCCATGCGATCAAATTACATAGATGGCAATATGATCCAGTCAGATTATCTAAAATATTTCAGACTACGAGCCCGGATTGCTGGAGTGGATGCAAAAACAGAGCAGACTACTGGCAACATGTGGTGGGAATGTCCTAAAATATAAGTGTTCGGGTCGGAGGACCTGGGCTGGATCAGTCGTCGATGGTATCGACACCCTACCTCCTATTGTTTCATCTTGAGCAAGATGAGGATGACTGGGTCAAGATCAAGAATCTAGCACCACAATTGCTATTAGCCGCTAGAGAAACACTAGTAATGAGGTGGAAATCGCCCACAATTCCCATGAAAAATGAATGGATCCATATTTCCAATAATATATGCATAATGGAACATATAACAGCGTTGTTACATGGAAAACTATCTCCGACTGAAATCCTATGGATGGAATATAAAAGTATATACCTGCCCACCGGCTTATCTCATGACAATGCCCCTACCACGACGATGGAGGTACAAGAATTGGCCTAGGCAACCTATGAGTTGAACTCTCCAACTGACACTCATAAACTAACACTCGTAACCAATGCAGTTTTGGCATTTAACACTGACGCTGCTCGCCACATGAACGCTGCTCGACCTGCAATACAGATTCTGATCAGGGAGAGAGGGGCGGGGGAGGGGAGCAAGGTCATGTTTGTGCACGAACCCTATGTATGAAGGTGTTTGCAGGACAGGCACTAAATACGCCGAATTTTAAGGGTTTGCTTCTCCATTATGAGAGTTAAGTTTATACTATATCTTTTCTTTGCATGACTTGTATCTGTAAAAACTAATAAAACCAAATTTACAAAAGTATTTTCCTTGCAATGTTACTTTTGAGAACTCTGTTCAGCGTTAGTAAATCAACTCCTATTTCTTGCCGGGCCTTAAAATTCATAGCAATTTCTGAATACACTAAGCAATTCAAAGAAAGACCCAAGGTAAGTAAGGGAGTGACTTTTCTGGGGCGCAACCCAGGGTTACAAGTTTAGATCCGTACCAGCTAATTAAGAGTAAGACCTACATAACTAGGAGCTACCAACCTAAAGATATGTATAAGTCTGCAACTGTTTTGGAATCTGTATAAAGCAGAACCCAATGTTGCACTTAATGACACCATGTTAGAACAGTCTTTCTGAAGTCCAACTAAGGGCAATACAAGAACTTCTTTCCTGCCAACACGCTTCCAACTGCTATTCAGACTTCTGTTCCCAGGCTATCACTTTAGTACACTGGGTTCCTCAAAGTAAATGTTCACACCCTCTTGTGGCTGATGGCTTCCAAATGTTCCTTTTTCTTACTTGCGTTTTTTTTTTTTTTTTGCATGCGGCTGTTGGGGCCAATTTTCATTTCTGTGCTAATTCCCTTCAACCTTAGATGCCCCCAGCTCTTTTGCTGGACTTTTTAATTCTAACCCTGGAGTGAGCCCTTTTTTCCCACTCGTGTTTTAACCTGATTTGGATTGTTTCCTTTGCTTTTGGAGTCATATATGCATCTACGTTTAATATGGTGACACACAGCACATTCAGTTTCACAGAGAATACCTTTTTTCTTGTGCGAAATACTGTTCTGAATAGTAAAGTGAAATTGACTTAACTGTTACTTTGTAGGTTCAGCACACCATCTTTTGTGGAGTGCTGGGGGGGGGGGGGGGTTTACCGAGTAGCCCCTTATCCGACTTGTGCAACTTTTTTATTTTTTATTCCTCAGTACTTCAAATGGCTGGGAGTGGTTTAATTTTCCTACCATTGTGCTTTTGTACCGCAGGCTGAATCCTTAGCTGCAGTATAACACCCATGGGTGACCAAATGGTGCCGTCTTTTTTCGCCATTTTCTGTTTGTGGTTTTTCTTGGGTTTTTACTGTCCCCAAGTGCTTCAGTATTGGGCAAGACTTCTTTTGACCGCTTCTAGGCACTTCAAGGAACCAGGGAGAAGGGGAGCCATTGGCAAATCTCTCATGCAAATAACATTCCGACATTGGGCAGGCAGTTAAATGTGGTGCAAATAACTATTAGCTGAATTCATTTGTAAATGTCAAAACCTATGCAGTTAGCACGGTATGCGTCAAAAATACTCCTACCCCCTGTTCGCAGAAAGAATGCAGCCTGTGCTAAAAACTATTGCCATGGTGTTTGTGCAAGCACACTGAACAGCTGTCTGTCAAAAATCCATGCATGCTAAAATGGGATTTTACATGCTTGATGCGCACAACATGCAGAATTGTGAAAACCATGTTGGAGAAATAAACAGGAGTGAAGTATGGCGAGAATGACAGGAAAATGTGTGTATATATGTTAAGTAGCAAAATGAAGGAAAGCATGAACTACAATGTATTCTTGCATTAGCCAGCAATGTGTAAAGTAGCATGTCCTGACAGAAATCGCTGATAATGAAGAAAGGGAGACTGGAGCATCCTTTGTATGGAAGCAGGACAGTTTGGGATGGAGCATGCAGTGACCGAGTGAAGAGTAGATCAGCCCTTGCCTGGCATCTTGGTAGGAGAAAGGAACGGTGAGGGACAGGGAGCAGAGTTCTTTGCCCCATACTCTTTTGTAAGAGTGAACTTATCCTTGCAAGAGATTCTTGGTCATCCCTAGAGGGGTGCATTTACTCTGGTGTGAGCATGATTAGGGGGTCCCCTTTAATTGGTGGATACCCCTGTAAGTGGGGGGGCTTCCTTCATGATGACGTCCTGATATGATCTATTTCCCCTGTACTTAGCGAAGCCCAGGCCAGTCATCAGGAAGGAGTCTCGCCCATCTACAATGATCAGTCCACCTTAAATCAATAAACTAGTGTTCTGAAGGGTTTTAGTAGGAGCCATTTTAATAGAAATTCTCTCTGCTCACGGAAGCAGGGCATGGCTCAAGTGAGACAGGCCAGTATTTGGACTTGCTCACTGGAGGAAATTCGAGTGAACAATGCACATGTGAGTATACTCTTGCAAGTGATAAGGACATGTAATTATGTATGACAGTATGGTGATATGGATGAAGTACGAGGTCCATGGAATAGATTAGGACTTTTGGTGATTTATTATAATCTAGATAGGATTTCAGGTGATGTGTTAAAGAGTAGATTAGATAGGTGGGTTATGTATTGAAATTGTTTTTCTAATGCAAAAAGGGAGCCTCAGCATATAAAGACTGAGGTAAGGGATCCTTAGCCATAATATGGTAAAGGTAGTATTGCGCATTATTCTTTTGTCAATAAAAGCGATGGAATACTCGGCATATTAGAGCTGGGAAGGATATAAGGAAAACAAGTAGTGGCATTTGGAATGGGCTTGGATTTTATTTATTTTCTCTGGCTGTCTTTTGTGGTGAAGGAAGGTGGATGTTGCTATGTGAATCAAAGTGGGGGAAAATGTGGGTCTAGTTTTGTAACAGTAGCATGCACATCATAGCAGTATTTAAGTGAAGCATTAGGGATGCGCGCTACATGGGGGAAGAAACTCCAATAAAACACATTCATAGGGTCCTGCCACTGTATTGTAATGGGATAGATAAATATCACAAACAATGGATAGTGGAAACAAACTAAGGGTGGGGTGGATGTCCTACTTCTGGCCAGAGCAGGGCTCCCATAACGAATGTGCTAGGAAAAACTAATCTTCTTTTTAGCAGTAATATACAAGGGGAAATTCCAGAAAAGATTCTAGATCTAGCGATTTCCCAACCCCCAATCCCCCCCCCTTCCAAGGATATGTAAGATTAGGAAAGTGAAAAGAGATCCAATGTATGGGATATACCCCATAACGCCTAAACCTGCACTAGGGTATACAAAACAGTCTATAAGCCTCCAGTGGTAGAGTGAACAGGGTTATCAGGATTAGTAACTAGGAACTACAGAGCTTTTGCACCTCCCTATAACACATCGACAAGCACTGACCTTGCTGTAGCATCAGTGTTCCCGAGGGTCCACAAGTAGATATAGACTGAGTTTAGAGCGTTGTGGGAAAGTTTAGTCAGGTTACAAGAACCTGAAATAGTACCAGAAATAAGGGTACTGGTCCAGAAAATGGGGGGGGTTTGGCAGTCATGAGATTCTTTTGGTTCGTTTCAACCCTGCGGCAATATTGTGTTGAAAGATGATGGGGAGAGGGTATGAAAGTCCTGGGACAAGAACAAGCGAGGTAAAATGAACATCAAGGTGGTAGAATAATGAAGAGGCAGAGCAAGAAGATCAAGGAGAGGAGGTGGCAAGACACCAGTCACCACCACAAGGCAGTGAGGGATGGACCATAGTTAATGATGGTAGTACAAGATCAGGATGCTAAAAGGGTAGAAAATAAAATGGACATGCAGATGCTGTTTATAAATAAAGGATCAGGGATAACTCATAAAGGAGTAGGGATAATGCAGTATGTGCCATGGCCTGAAATGGACAAATGTGATTAAAGCTCCCCCAGTTTACAGCCAGCGCCGCCAATGAATGGATCTATGAATTTACAGCAGGGGTACCTTCAGCACTAAGACCTTAAGAGGTTACTGGTCGCCATTGGGGGTGGGGGGGACAGGCTGGGGACATACGGGAAAGGGTTGGGTACCCTGGGGTAAGTCTGGTAGATAATGAACATGGAGCAACCTTGAAGTCTGCAAGGGTATGGGATGCCGTATGAAGGATGCACCCAGATACCCCTGACTTGCATTCTTAAATGTAATTTACAATGGGTGAAGACCCAGTTAGGCTTATTCTTAAGTTGCAGGAAATGTGGGGAGGAGATGGGGGTGCAATGGGACATAAGTACTATTTCTATTTTATCATAAAGGCATTACCAAAAGAGGTCCAAAAGGCACTAGATATAATTATGGGAATTGAAGCCAAAAGGTGAGCAGAGATGCAAAGTATAATATAAATGCCAGATCATAACGCGCCTAAACACTAGCGTTTCAAGGTGCATTACCATTGTAAGGGAATCAAGGAGCAGGACGGGGAGACGAACGGATGAGGCAAAATGAGTGGAAAAGAGACTAAATAAGGTTGTTATCCAAGTGATGGCACCAGGAGGGGGAGCCTGGGGGTGGGGGGGGACAGGAGACACAACAATTGTGGCAATATGGGGAGAAGGATGGGAATAATTGGGTGGGAGGGGTACCCCAACCCACAGTGGTAGTATGAAGGAGCGCCAAGGGGAAGAGCATTTCCAAGAGCAGGCAGCTTTTTGGGGGGGGAGAATAGGGACCCAGGGAGGATTGGGAACATAAGTGCTGGTTTTGCGGGAAGGGGGGCATTTTGCAAGAGAATGCAGGAACAGGCCTGGGATGAATTTAATTATGGGCCATCACCTCCAGGGATTGCAAGGGCCTTGAGGAATCTGACAACAGCAATTTGGGGGAGGGGGTGTCAAAATCAATACTCTTTTGGGGCTGACTGGCAAGGGCAACAACCACAGGGTGAGGGAACAGTTCAACAGATGATCGTAGGTGGGGGGAGAAATGGGTGCCCCATTCCAAGGAGTTACAATGGTGGCAGCGGTCCTTTTTCATTCCCCTGGACAAATACATATTCTGATTAGGACAGAGCACACATGTCCAATCCTATTGACAACTGCACACCCTGAACAGAAGCCCTTGGTGGAGGCAGAAATAGGAAACCAGCAATTTATATTTATGGTAGATACAGGTGTAACTAAATCGTGCATTATGGAGGGGAACTTTCCATTATCAGGTAAAACTCTTGAGACACAGGGATTCTCTGGGGGTATTTCTACAGCTTCACTGTGGAGCTGGATATAAAAGTGGGAGGAAAGGTAGTACACGGGCCCCCTTATGTTGAGTACCCATGTTCACCTGTTGGGTAGGCGTCTGCTCGATGAACTAAATCTTACGATTATTCACAGATCAAAGGGTAGTGTTTCACTCCAGGGATGTGTAGCTTGAGCCATGGTAGTAATAAATGCAATGGCAAGGGAGAAGGGAGTCGGTAGTCAATGGGGTTATGTGGTCCCAGACACATTTGTCTATGGTATCGGCAAAAGCAGTGCCTAAAATTATGATAAAATATCTAGTGCAGATATTTTCAGACCCATGGTGCCACCTGAGATGGTGACGGGGACAATAGTGTCATTAGATTTGCAAGAGCTAGTGTCAGACAAGGAGTCCTGATTGTAACAGACCAGGATGGGTGAGAGTGGCACAGTACTGTTTAGACCTGACAGTACAATTGAAGGAAATATTATTTGAGGACAGTGGGGAGATTTTGTAAATCTGCATCCCCTGTGATATCATGGCAAAGTATAGGAAGGTAGTGACCTTAATGACCGTGATGACCACATTAATATTTTGAGGACATGCAACATATGCTGCCACAATGGATGGCCTCCCATGGCCTCTGCCTAAATGATGATAAAACTGAGATACTGATTTTCGGTTCCGACTCTACTCTAAAAAAAACTCTGTGCCAACTAACGCAATTTCAACATAGATGGTAACACAATCAAAGTAGAAACTGAGGTAAAAACACTAGGCTTTTACCTTGACTCCACTCTATCCCTTAAACAAGTTAATACCTTGGCATCCTCTACAGCGTACACCTGTAAATTAATCAGGACATGTAGACCTTACCCCTCAAACTAGCTGCATTACGCTAGCTAATGCACTAGTAATGTCAAAGTTTGACTACTGTAATGCCCTCTAGGAGCCAATAAAACTATCATTAATAAAATACAAATCCTTCAAAATAACGCTCAGAGCAGCCCTCGACATACCACGCAGAGCTCATATATCCAACATCAGGAAAGATCACCACTGGCTAAAAACAGCGATAGAGTCCTTCTCAAGACACTATCTCTCACACACAAAGGGATCAACAACACTGCACCCCCCTACATTTCGGCTAGACTGACCAGAAAATCGTCCAGTCACTACACTAGAGCTACTAACCATTTCCTGCTAGAAACCCCGAGATTTAAACGATCCACAGCGGGAGGAGCTAGCTTCCCTGTTAGAGCTGCCCAGGGTTGGAATGCATTGCCCACTGCATTCAGAGCAACCCCATCTTATTCCAGCTTTAGAAAAAAGGTCAAAAACTGGCTCTGGTCCAACGACAACTAATTTTCGTCGCACCTAACTATCGGGATACCCCTTGAAATCCATTTCTATGACTATTTTGCCCTTACCGTCCCACTTCACTGTATACATGCACTCCTAACATTGTAACCTGCTATCTCTCATCTCTATTGCTTGTATTGACTTGTATACACTGTACTCCATATGTATGTAACCTAAGCTTAAGTAACCTTGCGCCCGGCTACCCTTGGGTTTGTGCGCATTATCAAATAATAAACAAACATAATTATGACTGTTAATCTACTTGATGTTGGGGGTTACTGAGAGATGTGACCCAGTATAGATTACATTAAGTCGGGTGCGGCAGTACCTGTTAAGTGAAGCAGAGGAAGGGTTAAAAGGCACCATTCCGGCTATATTGGAGCAATGTATCATTGTGCCATCCACGTCCCCATATAATATACCATATGCCAGTCAAGAAAGCAACATGGGGAGTTGGAGGATGATCCAGGATCTACATCCTCTTAATGACGTGGTGCAGAAGGAGTTTCTGGTAGTTCCAAATCTGGTAATCCTATGTAGCATTCCCAAGACCTTGACATACTTCAGTGGTGGATCTTAATGTGTTCTTCTCAATCCCACTTCACCCTGATTCATGGTATCACACTGCATTTATGCATGGTCAGTGGCTCTTGCGCACACAAGATTGCATCAAAGGTACTATGATTGCAAGTATTTTCAGTACTGTGTGCCAACTTGGGAAATATTCAGGCGCCTAGCACAATCATCCAGTATCTGCTGGTATGTAGTGACCATGAACAGTGCAGAAGGGATTCTGTTGCAGTATTGCAATTGTTGACTCACACAGGGTACCAAGCAGATAAAAAGAAACTACAATACTGCACACAGGAGGTACTATACATGGGACAACTTATTTCCGCAAATTGTGGGGGGGCGGTGGGGGTCTCAGGCGCTCTGACATCCGAGAGATGCACCCAATATCTTAACTCCTTTACCTGGACTGAGAGGAGTACATAACACCACCTCACATGACCTTCAAACCAGGTGCCGATCAGTTCCCCAGGGAATAATGGTCGTTATAATATGGACAATGCTGTGTATAGCACTGATCTTGTTTGCTACAGGGATGGTCACTATTTCACCCCCTCCTTTACTGCGCACCACCACCCCGGTGTGCTTCCCTCCTGTCTCCTGGTCATTGTTGATGACCCACCAACATAGGTCTACTCCGGTCAATGCATGAGCCGTTCAGCGTGGGAAAATGAACTCCTGTGTATAATCTAGAATTGCTAAAACAGGGGCCGAACAAATAGCTTCTGTTACGTCCTCAAACTGTCTATTCATTTTGTCATTCCATTCCTACTTTGTCCGCTGTCCTTCCGAGACTATATAACTGCGCCTTGTGTAGGACTGTAGTCTAGGATCCAAGCCCTACAAAATGAGCCCAACAACTGCTGCATTTCCTTGACGGAACTGTGCATATGGGTGGTGTGCACAGTTCTGTCAAGGAACAGCATATTTTTCCTTGGGGAAGGTACTTGCATGTCACGATATGACAGGGTACCAGAGATGTGCCCGTCAGATGGACTGATGAGTACAGCAAAGAATGAATAGCCTAAGTATTCTGTGTGCGCAAATATAGTACAATACATCACAATGCTGACATGGATTTCAACAATGGAGAAGTCAGTGCGAATACATAGACTATTAACTTTGTTTTAGCAAGGAATGAAGTGTTCCTGTTGGCACAACCACTCTTGTGGTCCCTGATATGGCAGCGGTGATGGGTTACTGTTTGTGGCCGACCAGCCTTCTTGCACCTCCCACCCTCCTGGCAGGGAAAGTGTTCACTGGCCAACCCTGCACTCAGTGTTAGTAGTCGCCGCAGAAGATACCTGAAGGGAGAAGAAATACCTGTCGAGGTGTTAGGACAGTTTTTCTGAAGTCCAACTAAGGGCTTAGTAAAACCGTTCAACTGAGGCAGTACAAGACTCCACTCTTAGTATAAGGCTGTACCACCTGAGTATATGGTAGCGTAGACTGAGCAGCCAGGCTTATCTTGGGAGAGAGGGCTGTAGAATCAGTACAAGTGAAACGCTATGTAATGTAAAAATAAAGGATTTATTTAAATACAGGTAGGCCCAGATAAATCTAGGGTAAAGTACTAAAACACATTATATGAAATTGCAATGTTAAACGCACACTATACTTGAAAGTACACAGACCCAAGTATAGACCTTATTTGAACTACTTAAACAGTAGTTCTAGGTAAGTCAAAACCTTTTCATACACCCAGTATACGTCAAGCCTATTCTTGGGGAGTAAAAACCAATGTTTACTTTACAATTATTCAGTAATGCAAGGACAGTAGACCCTTCCAGTTGTATAATGATTCTCAGTACATCACTTAATCAGTCAACTGGATAATATACTTATGGTAAATAGTGAACACTTATTGTAGGTGCAGTAAAAACCTATAACGACTTTTAGTTATGCTAGGTGAGTAAAACCTAAAGATGTAACATACAATTACAGGTACTTTTATCCGGGAACCCCAGATTGAGGTAAGCAATAACTCTTACCTTGTGTTAGCGGTGTGCCATCCAAAATAAGTTAAACACGTACTTTGTTTAACCTCACAATGGAGGGGGGGGAGAAACTAAAACCCAATGTTCCACTGAATAGTTATTAGTTATTCTAGGTAGGAAACAACCTAACGCAGACTTAGCAAGTTGGGGGAAGCAAGCCCCAGTTAGAGGACACTCGTACAGTTCTCCTCTGGACTAATCTGGTGATGCCAACACTGTACTCTTGGGAGGAGGCACAACCTAATCGGTAAAATACCTTCACATCTACTTTCAAATAGACCTGGAAGAAAAGATGTTATACTTTTAAGAATAGGGCATCGCACATTCAAGATCAGTAGAAACTTGTTTAACTGATCACTCTTAAGATTAGTTACCAACCAACTCTTTACAGGTAAGTAACTTTTAAAGCACGATTTTCTTTTCTAGGCAGAAGTCCCAATCCCTTGAGTCTTTCCTTTATTCTTGAAGCATGAGTGTTCTCAGCAGCAGAATGGAGGGGGGGGTTTCACTAGGACTAGTGACCAACAGTGTCAGAATAGGTTCTTTAGTAGCAAAAATCAGAGTTCCTTAGGAAAACTGGGAAAACAGGTGAGAGTTATAAGAGGGTCCAAGGGCTTCTCAGACACTCTAGCAGTGGGACTGGGTGTACTGCACAAGGGACATCCCAATCACAGAACACCACATAGCTACACAGAAATCCTAACTGGCTTAAGGGACGTACATACCCAAGTCAACATAGTACCTCTGCATTGAAGATTTTGCATCCAGAGAAATTCAGGGTCTGCAGCCAAATACCCAGTCAGTAGATTCCTTTTTGTGGAGACTGAAAACAAGACCTCAGAAGGGACTTTGCAGCAGGGATCGATAAAGGCTCTAGGGAAGGTTTCCCTCCTGGCTGAATGCAGTTCTGCAGATTTGGCGCCTTTTCGAGGAGCCCAGAAGATGGCAGTTGAATTCTCGTTGTTTAAAGGTCAGCACTCTTCTGAGGGTACTTTTTGGACTCTTCATGCCTCTAGAGATCCACCAGGATGCCCATGAAGTTCCAGTGAGATTCGGAACACCGTGCACCGCATGATGGCTTGAGGTCCCAAAGTATTGGGGTATTGCAACACAAGGCCGCAGCAACACGGATGGCTCATAATACTAGTCTAGTGGGTCTCACCAGGCGCTGAGTCTTTGTTTTTTGAGGCCCCAGGTTGATGGGAAGGAAGGGCTACAGCAGGCTCTGTTTACAAAGCCGGCTCTCCAGTCGCTGGAAATTTCTGCTGCTTTTCCTTAGTCGTCCTCTTTGGTTTAAGTTCCAGTGGTCGACATATCTTCAGCTTCCAGGTTCGTAGTATTTATCAGGAATTGCAACACAACCGCTTCAGACTCTCCCTGCATTTTCCAAGGGGTGTTCTGGTTGTCCAATCGGGACAGCCACGCCCCACTGGTATTTGTCCCATTTCAAGCAAGGCGTAAGACAAAGGGCTGAGGAGATTTGGACTCCTCCCTCACTGCTCTCAGACAGGAGCCTGGTCTGGGAATCCAGGGGGCTCCCGCCGAAGACAAAACACAAAGGAATTCCCGCCCTGGAGGTCGGGGAAGGAACAAGAAACGACAAACACTAATGTCAAGACAGGTGCCATTTAGGTACAAATTGACACCCTTGGGCCTCTTTACTGCGGGCTGTGCATACAGCCCGCAGTAAAGGTGCACCAAGTTAATACAAGGTATCACTGCCACCAGCATTTGAAGGTATGCTTGTCACTAACAGAATTGTTACTGTATCCCTTCACACTAAAACTGTATCTCCACAGCACTCCACATAAAGTGGGGTGTGCTGGTCTCACTAAATAAAATGTAACATTCAAAGATCCTTTCTACCCTTGGGAATTAGTTCACTCAAGGTTAGCACAAGTTAAAAGGGAGCCCCTAGGGCAACTCAGCAGCTGGCACTTATTGCCAATAAGTTCTTAAAGATGATAAAAAGATACTATGGCTAGTCTTAAAAATGACACCCATAGAGTTAAGGATTATGTGAGTGGAAAAAGGGTCCCACTCACTGAGGTATTGAGAAATATCCCACTAATAAATCAAAAAGTTCTGGGGTTGAACCAGGAAAGGACGATTTGCTAGTTAGAAGCAGAAAAACTTGCAGATCACAAAAGAATTTGGTATGCTGCCAGAAAAGGGACTATTTCAACAGCAGGGAAGAAAGAGGCCGAACTACATATCAAGACTCTTCACACTGCTCAGAGGAATACCTGACCAGTATTGACTTTTACCTCAGCAGTGACTTCTTTTTTTGGCTCCTGGGGTCCAAGCCGCTGTGAACAGAAAGTGGGTGCAGATAGCCCGATGGGAGCTAGTCAAGCTGGCTAATGACACAGAAAATGGGTTCAATGCCATCAGTGGCACAGCGAGTAGAGCGCTCGCTTTGACATCTGTGCAGAGCATGGTAAGACAGGTTTGAATCCCGGCGGGGCCAAACTCAGCCTTTCATCCTTCCGAGGTCGATAAAATAAGCACTGCACACCGTGGGTAATAATAAGCAGCGCTCAGATACCTGAGGGTTTGTAGCGCTATATAAATGCCAAATTATTATTAAAGTAGAGCTTCATGCATTGAGACTCATGACTATGCAGAATTGCTACATGCTGGGTTTTCCAACAGCCATAGAAAGAGTGCAAAAAAATTGGAGCAGTTGCTGCACTTTTGTAACCCAGAGGATTCTGAGAATGGGTCACTATCCCACGTCATCTAAGCAGTGCACAATCTAGCTGTTGGGTCATGGCAGGTGACGGCAGTAAAAATACTGGTGCCTGTTTTCTTTGTCCTTGTTGGGCAAAGTTTGTATGCCGTACCCTCTGGGACCACTACACACAACTCTGATATGTATAGGAAACCTAACATTTGGTATAAGCTTGTACTACAGTTTTGGTAGTATGTTGAGCAGCCAGGCTTATCTCAATATGGGTCAATGTCAGCTGTAGTGGAGTGACCAATTCAGTGACAATACACTAAAGGGTTCTTGCATAAACAATTTGTTTTACTTGGTTATAGCCAAAATTAGGCTTTTACAAGAACGAAGATACATTTGTAGACTAATATCAAGATGAAAACCTGAGTATGTCCCGAAAACCTCTCCAATATTTCATTCTGAGTTTCAAAGATTCAGAAGTTTGTCCATTATCAGTTTCAAAATTTTGGCTGCAGCGATGGTCCATCTGTGACTCGTCCACCAAAGGTTTTCCTCAAGTTGCACTCTAAATAGCAGGGAGGTGCTTTTCTGAGGTTTTGCCTGGCGGGACAGGTCATCAATAGGTGTTTTATGGTTTCTGGTTGGTTAGTCTCATGGTAGTCTACAGTCACTCGTGGGAGATTGTGATTTGATTTTCAGAATTTCCCTGGTCGGCAAAAGGTTGAGCCGTGCTCTGAGGAATGTCACTCGACTTTTTTCGGAAAATTTCTTTGTCTCCATCTCCATTTGTGAACTATTGAGGGAAGATGGCTCAGTAGTTTGATGCCGGAAACTTGGTCTAAAGTCTTTATCCAATATATAGCTTCCATTTTGGTTTTTATCCTCTAAACAAATATTTAATTCGTCAGAATAAGCCTTCAGGGAGCAATATATTAGTACACAAACACTCCAATACTGTACATCGGTAAAGACCATTTTGGGATGTCCCACAGACGCATCCTACACCCACAGGTGACTGCAATAGCTAGGTTGCTGGGGACATTAATATCTTACTGTGTGCATTTAGAATATTCTTGGTTGGTAAATGGCAAAGGTTATTAGAACAAGAGACCACAAATCTTCTTAAGCGGGCAAATACTTTCGGATCCCTCAAGTCATACAATTCAATAGGCTAAGCCAAAGTCAATTGGCAAAACTCTTGTATAGGATGAAGCACTTCTGGTAAGTAAATGGAAAAGTCTTTGCACAAGTTCTTAGGAGTCTTTGAAAAGATCAAATGGAGGGAAACTACCTGATTAGACTTGTGAGTTGTAGTAGCAAGCACTCTACAGTAAGGTAAGTTCTCTCAGACTTTATACAGTAGCTTTAGAAATGAAGAAAAAGATGCAGCTGATGACTGTCCCTGTGCAGCTCTGCAGATCTCACTGTTCCTGGGGACAAAGACATCGGGCAACTCCTGCAATGCACTGGGACGGTCAAAACCCGCAAATGGCAAACTTCACTTTATGTGGCTGAGTTTCAGCTCCTCGCATCTACCGCAAATGACAACACCACGGTTCCTGGCTCTCGAGATGGACTTTCATTGCTTCTGGTGTCCTGCACTCTGTTGGGGCTCAGGCTTGGTCAGTCCTGCTTCCTGGTAGTTGAGGCTCTTCCTGAAGCTCTAGGCCAGCTTAAAAGCAACACACACAGTCTGGTGGCCCGTGGTTAAATCCAGCAGCACCTCTGGAAATTCAACCAGCTCCGAGATGGATGTCCAGGTGGCTTACTTTGGAGTTGATTGGTCCCACCATCTCAAGGGGAGAAGTCCGTGCAGGGGCTTCTGTCAATGCGAACTTGGAGTTTTGGCACCACAGCAGGGCTTCACTGGGCAAACCAATGGTCCAGAAGTTGCTGTAGGCGTCCTCTTCAAGTTCTTCTTCAGTTCCTTGTCCAGTGGTCTACTGCCTTCAAGCCAAAAGAATCTCCTTTTATTCAGTTCTCTCCCATTCATTCCAGCCTAGCTGTCTCACCCAGCAGTGTGGATGTCCTTGCTGGACAGCCGGCCAATCACCACACAGTGCATTTGGACACCTACCTACCCCAGACACCCTGGAGCCAGAGGCAGGCTTCACTTGTGAATCCCACCAAAGGCAAAATGAACAAAGACCTGGTTTGGGGCGCATCTCAAGAAGGACCGTTCCACAAAGAATAGGGGGGGGGGAGACTGTGGCTATTTAAAAGTCACCCTTCACAGCTTTACTGTAGCTGCGAATGTAGCCCGTGATAGATGCATACTATGGTAACTAAAACGAAACCACTGCCACCAGCCATTCAGTGAGAAAAGGGTAACATTAAAATGTTACATGAAAAGCTAGACAAAGGGGATACTAAGTAACCCCTGAGCACTCTTGTTAGGGTGTGCCCAGTCTAGAGTTACAATGATAAGTAAAGTCAATTTCACTTTACTTCTCTTGGAAACAGTTTATCCAAGAGCAGGTATTTAAACCTTTGGGAAAACAGACTTCCCTGTGCCACTGCACTGAAGGTGCTGTGAAACATGCCTATGAAGTTTGTCTGACACCACAACAGGGTCAGACTCTCCAGGTTAAAAATGAAGTCCTCAAAATCCAGCAGTTGCTTGGTGTCTCTAAGGTGGAGTTAATTAGCACATTTCTGAGCATTCTCCCTAACTGTCCTCTTCTGCACATGCCAATTGGGGGGGTCTGCTGTGTCAATATATTCCCTAATAGTGCAGATATCAATTTGGTGATCTAAAACACCTTGCCATACAATAAACAGCAAAACGAAACGGTTGTAGATTTGTTGGGTGGGTAGAAGTAATGAAAGGGGAATGTTGAAGGAGCTAGTGCCTGCCCACAACTCCCTTCTCCCCACCGCGCGCTTTAGAATCGGAAGGCTTCTTTTGACTGCTTTTAGGCACTTCAAGGAACAATGGGAATAGGGGGGGGTCACTGGGAAAGCTTTTCATGCAAATATATACAGACATGGGCAAGCACTAAAAGAAGGCAGTTCCTTAAATATAAGGTGCAAATAACTATTAGCTGAATACATTTGTAAATGTCAAATCCTATGCAGTTAGCACGGTATGAGTCAAATACCTCCCCTTCCTGGAAAGAATGCTGCCTGTGCTAAACTGCAGGCATCGCTGTGGTGGTAGTGCTAGCATGAACACTCTGACAGCGGTCTTTCAAAAGCCCATGCACACTAAAATGGGATTTTACATGCTTTCTGCAGAATTAGGACTACAAGGTTTAAAATAAATTACCAGACCACATAAACAAGAGTAGAATGAAGTATGCAGACAATGACGGGGAAAATGTGTTTATAAATGTTCATGGGTATCAAAATGAAGGAAAGCATGAGCTACAATGTATTCTTGCATACAGCAATATGTAAAGTAACATTTCCTGACCAATGATTGAAGGAAGACTGGAGCATCCCTTGTATGGAAGCAGGACGGTTTGGGATGGAGCCATGTCCATATCCAGTGACCAAGCAGAGCATATAAGCCCTTGCCTGGCATTTTTACAGGAGAAAGGAATGGTGAGGTACAGGACTGTTCAGGGAGCAGTTCTTTGCCCCATTCTCATTTCTGTAAAGAATAAACTTGCTATCCTTGCAAGATAGGCTCTTGGCCTTTAGAGTGTTTACTCGGGTGTGAGCGCCATTAGGGATACCCTTATAATTGGGGATAACCATGTAAGTTGGGGCCTACCTTACAGAGCAAAGCCTGGTTTGAGCCCTTGGTTTTGCCTTTGGTGGGCTTCAGTACTGAAAACCTTCTCTGGCTCCAGTGTCTGGAACTGCAGGAAGTGAGGGAGGTTCCCGAAATCTGTCTTTAGGAATGCCTGAATGCACCCAGTACTGACTGACTGGCTGTCCTGAAACTCTGCTGTTTGAGTGACAGCTAGGGTTTGCATGAATGGGGAAAATCCTGCTTGAAAGGGTTTTGGGACTGAAGTCGACCACTGGGAAGAACAACCCGACGAAACCGCTAACAAAGCTTGCTGCATCCTCCTGGACCTTTCAATTGCCTGGTGAAACCCTGCTACTGTGCTGAAACTCTTTTCTAATCGACCAGAGAAGCTCTGGAAGGGATGACTTCTTCCCTTGGTTTAGTGGGACCAACTAACCCCGAGAAACTCCACTGGACCACCTTTCCCGACTGGCTTCACTTTGCTGCTGCAGGATCAAAGTGCTAGGGTTCGCGAAAGCAAGTACGTCTGCAATCCAGCCAGAATCTCCAGAAGTCTCACCAGGACCCTCCAGACTCAGGGCGACTTGAACTTGAGTCAGTGAAGGAAGCCCAACCAGTGTCCCAAGATCTGCAGTGGTGCTGATTTACCGTTTGTATACTAATTGACCTTTTCACAATTGACCTCAGGAGAATTTACTTTGGGAGAATTTACCTAATTTAGGTCAATTAGGACATGTATATTGGGGGTAACACCCACCCAATCCCCTTATATTTATAATCCAAAACCAACCCAATACTTAAAATATGAAGGTCAATTTGGCTAATACAGATTTTACCAAGCGCTGAAACAGCAGTGCCGCTGACATGAAAAGAGCCCGTAGCTGCTGCTGAATTGCTGCCACAGGAGTCCTCAGACGTCCTCCCTTTCTCTTGTCTCCACGACTAAGGCCCAGTATCTGCATCACTGCAATCAGACGGAAGCCAGCTGGGCCACTCTTCTATCCAAAGGTACTGTTCTGACTTGGGGTACTAAGTGTCTTTAGTTTTGCTCTTCTTGGTTGAGACTTGCAGTAGCTACTTTGCTAGAGCTTTCAGCTCTACCATTTACAAGCGTAGCAGCTTGTGACCCTACACTGATTTTTCTTCCACAGCCCTCTAACTTTGCAAGACTTTTCAAAAGTTCCCTACTCCATAGACTGGGCTCCAATTGACAGTTTCTGTCCTGGCTTTCTGCAGACTGCTAGTCCATTTGACTTTGCTATGTACTGTCTTCATAGGTGATGTTCTTTTCTTATTGCTTGAAAAGTTTCACTTCATTGGAAGTGCTCACATGCTCTGAGAACATGTTTAACCTTTTTTCCTGTCTACCAACCTCGGAATCTATAAAGTGTACTAGTGATGTACAAATGCCATTACTGTCCTAGTTGAAGTCACCTCAGGGTGTAAGTGTGTAAAAAAGTAGCTCTTAAGAGTACCTACTAGCTTTGTGTAGATTCTGGGAAAATTGTGTATTTGAGTTGCATACATTGCCCTTTTAAAGAATGCTTATTTAAAAACAAACTGGAACGTTACTTGGCTATTGTATTTTGGATTTCATTGCTAGAGCTCCTTTCCACCATTTGAGATAAGCCTGGCTGCTCAGTCACACTACCAACTTTAGGCCTATACAAAAAGGTGTTTTACCCAATACCAAGAGGACAAGTGTTGTATAGTCTCCCACAGGGTTACTACATTAATTCTTGCCTATGCATGACTTATTACGCAAATTTCTCCTGGGCTTTGCACCTGCTCACAACTGTGGGTTGCCTACCCTGATCACACTTTAATTTGGCAGAGGTGGTCTGTGGAAAAAAGTGGGCCATTTTGTACTTTAAAAAACATGCAGGGGTGACCCCATCCACTTCCCCCTACCTGTTATACCCTTACCCCACATCTATTTGTGTAAAGTGTGAATATTTCAAAAATCAGCCAAAGATTTGGTCATAACTTCCTGTTTGTATTTTTTCTATGGATACCTTCGGCAGATACTGCACTGCTGACGCTTCACTTCGCCTTCTGAACGTTTCTCTTAAGCTGCTGCTTAAGACTCAATAACTGAAGAAAAGCTCCTTTCATGCAACCACACTCCAAATGCACTACACATCACAGTAGCAAGTGTCTCAGCGGCTGGCATGCCCTAGTGACTTCACCTCATGCTGCAACGAATACTAACATGCGCAACTCTGGAAACTAAATGAGTAACTTTATACAGGTTAATTGCATCTCTTTACTTTAACCGTCTCTTATGAAAAGAAAACCAGCAGTTATCGTTCCACTGGTTGCGTCAGTAGAAAAGGAGTCTTTACAGCAAGTGTCTTTTGTCCACTGTCTTGATCACATTTTCTCTGGGTGTCTGATTGCTGTAACCTTTTTGGTCGATAGCTGTAATGAAAGGCAGTTTTGAATCCTAGTCAAGTTTCCAACTACCTCTTCTGAGCAATCCTTGCTGACTGGCAGATTGGGACCGCTTCTGTATCCTACAAGAAAGGAAAAGGCATATTGGTGCAACAACCCTGCAGTCCTTCCATCCCTTCTCCCTGCTAAAATACTTGGTGATCTGATACTTATGATTTTATTTGTCGCGCTCAGTGGTAACTCGCCTTTTTTGTAATATCTCCACCAGTCCCCCACTAATGGTTAAATTGGGTGCAAGTACTGGCCTGAACTTGCCTGGGCTTGACCTTTCGTGGTGGAATCTGGGATAAGGATCAAACACTAGGCCTAGCTGAGTGTAAAGGATTAAGTGAGTTAACTTACTGTACTGACATTTTAGTATAACCTGTTATCGCCACCACAGCCCACTGCATTGTTTCTGTAGAAAGTTATGTAAACTTTAGAAATTTTGGGCATAAGGCCCCAAACCATCCTTCGGTTGGCTGTTTTTATTCTGAGTTGTGCATATTTTCCTTGCTCATGACTACTCATGTATTCACTGGTAACTAATTCATATGCAGTTCTAGTCTTCTAATGGTGACTCGCATGTGACCATATGTGCTTGGTGTAACGAAAGGCCTACAGTATTTTGATATAATTCCTAAGTGGAATTGCTGGTGTTGCTCTGTGTGGACTCAAAGCCCTAGATGGCTATCCCAACCCTCAGACTTGCTGCTCTGTTGCCTTGTTTGGGCTTTGTCTAACCAGTCTTCGCTGTCCTCTGTAAGGCAGCTTCGCATGAATCTTCCCACCAGGGCTGATCCTCTTCGCACCAGGTCACAGAAAATGCCTACTTAGTGGTTGTATGGCAGCGCCTTTGGCATAAAGCAAACACAATGTGATAGCTGGAAGGTTTAGAAATGATCTTTACCTTCAGAAGAACTTTGTTATTCAGCTTGCCAAGCCCATTTGGGCTTGGTCCAGCCAAAGCTGCTAGGTTATACCTTCCCTTTTACATGAGAATACAACCATCTAACCCGCTTTTGGCCTTTGGCATAATATCCTCACCAAGAGACTTCACAAAGGTAATGGCAGTTGTCCTCGCATGCATCTAGGGTGTGGTGCTCTACTGCCCAGCTTTAGACTCTGGACTGTGCTACCAACCCTGATCTTTTTTGGGGACTCAATCCTGTCTTCCGCTGAGGCTTTGCATAAGGATGCACCAGTGGGACCAGTTGCCATTATCCCTTGACATTTGGTTGGTGGTGGGCTATCTCCTCAATTGTCCCACACCCTGTGGCCGGAGGTATTTGGGGAATCTGCTCAGGCAGGTTTCGCAACATATTTGTCATCTCCTTCAGTAGCAGCTGCCAGTACACCCTTGTGGCACTACAGTTGAGAAGGGTATAGTGCAAACCTACTCAATTTCCTATTGTCTTAATGGTCATTTCAAATGTAATTAATCTGCAGACTAGAACTTGCATGCTACTTAATGTATTTTATGACCCTCCCTTGTATCCTGGCCAGTTACCACATTCCTTTTTTTTTTATCTTAATCCTTGCAAGTTGTTGCCTTGATTGCTCAGCCATGCTACTTTGCAAGTCAGGATAACTGTGAAACAGAGTAAGCAAAGTAAATGGATTTTGCGCTGGCTAGAAATTGATCTTTATTAAACCAGAACACTGACACTTTTGTCACGGGTGCTGCAGTGGCACACCAGTCGATTGTAGCTGAAATGGTTTTGGTGTTGATTTGGACTATCCCTGCCTCCTTTGTTTTAGTTGGATGAGCCAGAGATGCTGACAGATGAGCGTTTGTCCATTTTTGATGCCAATGAGGATGGCTTTGAAAGTTATGATGATCTTCCACAGCATAAAGTCACCTGCTTCAGGTAATTATTTTTCTCCATTAACTTGAATTGTCTGAAATGCTGTCTTTGAAGTGAAGATGGAGCACAAGAGTTGTTTACCAGTGTGAAATAGTGGCAAGAGAAATGCAAGTTTTAAACCACTTGCACCTGCAATGCTTTCCCTGTCAGATGAATCAAGCAAAACCTTAGTACATGTGAAACTTTGCTCAAACATATTGAAGGTCAATATTCTATATTTCACATTTTGCGATTTCCATTCTGCCAGCATATCTATGTACTTGAAGTTGCCAGCAGCCTTTTGTGGGAAATAATCTGGCATCTACCCTTGCTTATTAGCTTTGACCAAACTCACTTTGGGGGTGGGGAGATGTATCGGTTGTTATCTAATACCCTCTACTAGTGAGACCCCTGCAGTTTTGCTGGACTACTGGACCTATTTCACACTATCCTGAATGAGGAGAGCCCCAACATTCATATTTACTGACTTTTGGGTACTGTTTTGCCTTTAAGATGGAGGAAAGTAGACTCGGCATTTGTTACACTTTTGCAGCACACAGCACCCTATGTGCAGTATTGCAGGGAACCTTTTGGGTTCTCATTTGTTTTTCATATTTCCTTAGAATGACTGTTAAGGAAAGAGGATGCTTTATATCCTTCCTAAAACCTTACCAGAGTAGCACACACCACCTTACTAGGAGTCCGAAGGGGATACCTAGTATCCCCCCTTCTCTGTTAATGTGACTTTCCAGCCAGTGAGAACCCTATGGTTGTGGCTGTGGATGTGTTTTACTATTGTGTTTTTTTTGTTTTACTGCAGACTGTATTCAGTCTTGGTTGTGCACAATATTCTACCATGGTGGTCATTCCTTTTTTCTTGTGGGTTTGTCTTTTAGTAGCCCTCCTACCATTGTGGAAGTTACATTTTTTTTTTTTTCCTTTGGGAACACGGTGTCCCTGCCGGTCTGGGCAGGAAGCGGGGGAGGAATTTAAACACCCCCCCTGCTCGTTGTCTGCCGGGGGGGGGTGGGGCGGTGCTGGATGTCCTCATTGGACAACCACCTGCCCTTTCTGTAAACTAGAGTTTGCAGAGGAATGAATGGCAAATCCAAGTGAAAGGTGAGGTTCATGAGGCAGAAGGCAAGTTGACCATTGGAGTAAAAGAGCCAAAGCTGAAGACTCGGGCGCTTGCAGACCCTGCCGTAACCATGAAGCGACCAATGCTGACATGAACCAGTTTTCATATCTACAGAAGAGTTCGGAAGAGGTGGACTACCATTTAACTGGTGGTACCAACCAGCCCCAAGACTAACTGCAGATCGAGGTATCCTCCTGAGGTGCTTTGACCTTTAGGGCTCCAAACCACAAATACCAGGGGACCACTGACCCATTTGTAGTGCAACGTCTTTGCATGGAGGAATCCACCCAGATTTTTGGCTACAGTTGGACCTTCAGAGGTATATTTTTTTTAACCCCCCCAAATTGAAGATTCAGCAAGTACGGGACTCCAGAATCAAAGATGGGTTGGGTGCAGTGTACTTATAGCTTCCAAGACTGGCTGCTCTGCTACTAAATCCTTTGGTAGTACAGCTTTGTACTAAGAGTTGGGGACCTGTGTACCAAGGGATAATAGTCTTACCTCAAGTGGGATTGAGTAGTGTTGGTTTACATTGACTCTTGGTTGTATCGGTGTCCAAAGACTCCATGGCTAACTGACTTCTAAATCATAACTGTTAGCACATTTCTGAGAATTCTCCCTAATTCCTCTACTTTAGAAACCCCCAGTGCTTTTGCTGGACTCTAGGACTTTCATCTTAACCTGGGGAGTGAGACCCTTTTTCCCCACTCTCTCGTGTATTTTAATGTGTTTTTACACTTCCTTTTGGTTTTTGGAGTCTGACAAACTCCATAGGCATATTTTTACATTGTAGCACACAGCACCTTCAGTGTAGTGCTACAGGGAAGTCTCCAGATTTCCCCAAAGGTTGAAAGACCTTTCTCTTGGATAACTGTTTACAAGAACAGTGAAATGAAATTAACTTGACTTGCCCTACAGGGTTGCATAGTATTCCCCTTTGTCTAGCTTCTCATGTAACATTTTTGTACCCTTTCCCTGAATGGCTGGTGGCAGTGGTTTTTTAGTACCATGGTAGCTTTACTGCAGGCTGCAGTAAAGCGCTCTTGGTCGCCAGTTTTGTCAATATAGCCCAATCTTTTTTCACCATTTCTTTGTGGAATGGTCCTTCAAATTTACTGTGCGCAAACCAGGTTTTGTCCCTTTGTTCATTTTGTCTTGGGCAGGATTCACGAGTGAAGCTTTAGCTCCAGGGTGTCTGGTGGGGGGCAGGAAGTGAGGGAGGTGCCTGAAATTCCCTGTGCTTAGTCTCCCAGGAGACGGGAATGCACTCCTAGTTGATCGGCTGGCTGTCCGGCAAGGACTGCCACCCTGCTTGGGTGATTGACAGCCAGGTTGGAATGAATGGGAGAAACCTGCATGCGAGGTTTTTTGGCTTGGAAGGCAGTCGACCACTGGATGAAGGAATCCGAAGAACTACTTGAGGACGCCTGCTGCAACTCCTGGACCTTTGGTTTGCCCGGTGAAGCCCTGCTGCTGTGCTGAACTCCACATTCGTATCGACCAGAGAAGCCCCTGCGGACAACTTCTCCCTCTAAGTTGTTGGGACCAATCAACTTCAAAGCAAGCCACCTGGACATCCTTCTCAGAGCTGGTTGAATTTCCAGAGTTGCTGCTGGAAACTGGAATGCCAGGGACAGTAACACCAGTTTGTGTTGCTTTTAAGCTGGCAAAGAGCTCCAGGAAGATCCTCTGGACTCTCAGGAAGCAGGACTGCCTGAGCCACCTCAACAGGGTTCTGGACCCCCGATTGCAAAGTCCATCTCAACAGCCAGGAACCGCGGTGGTGCTGTTAGCGGTAGACGTGAGGAGCAGAAACATCGAATTGCCTCTAGTTTGAAGATTGCCAGTTGCTGTCGGTAACTGTCCCATTGCAGGAGTCCCCAGAAGTCCTCCTGTCCCCACGACTGAGGCCCAGGAACGCCAGGATCTGCAGAGCTGCACAGGAACAGAAGTCGTCTGCTGCAATATTCTTCTAACTTGAGGTACTGTAAAGTCTAAGAACTTGCCTCTTGTTGCAGATTTGCTTCTACTCTTAGCAAGCTTAACAGCTTGTGGCCCTACATTGATTCTTCTTCACTAAAGACTTCTAAAACATTGTGCAAATACGTTTCTTTCTTAACTGCAGGAAGTGCTTCAGCTACATAAACTTTTGCCTATTGACTTTGGCCCAGCCGGTTCCACTGAATGACTCTTCGACACTGGGTAGGGTTGAAAAGTATTTGCCTGCTTAAGAATATTTATGATCTCTTGCTTGTTAACCTTTTCTTTAACACATCTCAGTGTTATTCTAAATGCTAAACAGTAACATATCGATGCCCAGTGTTTTACTATTGTCACCTGAGGGTGTAGGAAGTCTGTGTGCATCCCAAATGGGTGCTTGCTGATTTAAGGAACTAAGTGTGTATTTTTGATGGTATTTGTTGCTATTAAATTGCTGCCTTCTAAAGAAGGCTTATATAAATGACCATACATTGTTTTATCAAGAACTATACTGTAAATATTAGCGTAACCACTCCAGCTCACATTGACCCCTCTTGAGATAAGCCTGGCTGCTCTAGCACACTACCATCCTGTGTAGTTCAGACTTATACCAAAGGTTGGGTCCTATTGCTAGGAGGCTGTTGTAGTACACCTTAAGTGTCCTAACCAAATATGTACCTAACACTTAAACTTTAAAGCTGAGGCACTGTAGAACGAAGAGGTGTAAATCTTGAGGCCTTGGTGGCAAAAAGCATTGGATCACCAAATTACTGAGTAGGCTTGTAACCCCTACTCTCATAGTTGAAGACTATCAAGGGCAAAACTAAACACTTAGTCCTCATCTTCCAGGAAGTGAGGTAGAAGATGAGGATGCAGGTATGATTCTCTGATTCTTGATCCTCATCTCCTAGCGCCACAGTTGCCCTCTAACGTCATCCAAACCCTTACAATTTGAACTAAGAACGTAAGAAGGTACTGCAGATCAGAGAAAAATGCAGCATGAGAGAGTAGTCTCTTGACTCCCCTTCTGTTTCAGAGTCCTTTGTCACCAGGTTCAGGAAGCCTAGTCTCCCCAAGGATTTTGTTTATTCTGGACTGGTTGAGTACATTTGAATTTGCATGTAAAATGCAAGGTATTGTGAGTGAACTTGTTCCATGGGTTATCTAGGCTACCCCAGAAACAAATGGCACAAGAGATGCTGAAGGAGGAAGGCTGATGGGAAGGGCCATAACATGATTTAATTAACCAGTAAGTCTTGAGGCCTTTTCTGAAAACTGTTAGGTTTCATCTCTATTTGATGGGGCGATTATTCCGGGCAATAGGAATCTGCAAGCTGGGAGTGATTTGTTTTTTGGGCTGTATTTACTCGTCTTTAGCCTTAATTCATCAAGGTAGCTAGGACCCAAGTTTTTCGTGCAATTGAATGAGATGGACAAGAGTCGGAAGAGAATGCTTTCCTTAATAGGGGCCAATGTAGCTCCCTTCTCGCCTTAGATATGTGATCTGATCTCTTCTTGACCAGAACCCTGACTGCGTTCTGCACCACTTGCAATCTATTCAGTTCACAATTAGGGAGGCCGATCAAGTGACTACTGCAGTAATCTATCCTCGAACTTAGCAGTGCTCTCGCTAGGGTTTCCCTGCGTGTTTCTGAAAGAAGGATGGACATGAGAACAATTTAATATAATACGCAGACACAAGACTGCTGACCTGTTGCTTTATATTGAGATTGCAGTCAAGATATATCCCTAGTCTTTACCTTTCTCTTGACTTTTATAGCGCAGTCGAGTACTCGTCTTCCAATTTGTGGATTTTAGGGTCCGTACCCACAAGCAGGAGTTCAGTCTTAATTGTATTAAGGGTCAGTCCATTGGAGCACATACAGCTTTGCCTGTGGAGGTAAATCCTATTCATGTGATCTCCATTCAGGAAGACACCCTTAATGGGTTAATACATTGGGTGTCATCAGCATAGTTTGTAAATTCTGTTAATATCCAGGACGTCCAAGAAGGGCACCATAAAGAAGTTATAAAAAAAATAGACGCACACTCCTTGTGGTACTCCTTGGTGTTGGCGTCTACCAGGTTACTGCTCTCTCCAGTGGCGATCTTTCTAGAATGAGATGACCCAGTCAGCTGCCAACGCTGAGAAACCCACCACCCTCCTCAACCTGTAGACCAATACTGTATGGTCTACCAGGTCGAAGGTGGCAGACTGTCCATCAGCTTCTGGAGTTACCTTGATCCATATGGCAAGGAGCCTGGATTTTAAATCCAGCAGAGCAGATTCGGTACTATGCTTTTCCCGAAAGCCTGACTGTCTTATTCAGAATGTTAGTATTTCTCAGATGGGCCAAAAGTATATGCAACTCTACCAAGTATTTTCAGTAAAAATCGTATTGGGCGGTAATTAAGTGGGTCATCGGGAGAGGCCCTGTTTTTAAATGATGGCGTCACCCATGAGTGTTTGATGCAAGTAGGTAAAGAGCAGTCTCTGAAGGAAGCATTAACAAATTTACAGAGTGTAGGAATGAGCGAAGTAGCACAAGCTTTAATAGTTAAAGCGGGACAGACCACCCTTGCAGTTAGCTTGTTTAAGATTTGGAATTTTCACTGTGAGGTCTGCCTCTGAAATAGGTTTAAATGAGAAGAGTTGGTCTTCTTTCCAACATTTAGATGGTATATTGTTATTATCTTGTGCGATAAGGTTGCTCTAGCTTCTAAAATACCTTTGTTAATGTTAAGCTTAGCATCCATAGCCTTTTGTACCTGATTGCACCATTTAGTATCTTTGGTGATGGTGTCCTGCGTAGTAGGTTTCCAATTCTTTAAATATGTTGAATAGCTCCTTGGGTTTTGACTGGGCTTTAGAAATCGGGTTATCAATGTAAGCTCCTTTTTGCCGTGATTACAGCTTTTCTTTGTAGACACTGAAATGTCCGCTATAGATATCTTAGTCAGTGTCAGACATTTTCCAAGTGTAGAGGGCCTTGGTTTTAATGCTCTTTAGCTCTTGCAAATCACAGGTGAACCAAGAATTGGTTTCCCTTTGCGCTGGTTTTTTGTTAGAGATGGGAGGGGGGGATGTGGGGGGGTAGGGTATTAACTGCCCCGAGTATCTTGATAAGCAGCAGGAATATCCTCAACAGAGGAATCGTCGTTAAGCTTTTCAGAGATCCATGGATCAAGAGCTGGGGTCAACGTTTTTAGGTTCCTAAAGCGCACGGTACTAAGGGGAAGTTTCTTGTTATGGATGACTTTTTCAGAACTCTTATGAATTAAAGTGGTCTGACCATGGACAGGAACTCGCATCTGTTAGCTGCTATGGTGTTAAGATAACCCAGTCCCTTATGCGTAGGCACGTACATAAAAGAGAAACCTAAATTTGACAGTGCCTATCAAGTGACTTGGCTTGAGGGTTAATACAGGTATCCAAGTTGTTAGGTCAATGTGAGCTGTAGGGTTGTAACTTGTTGTTCACTGTGACAAGTATCCAAATAACACTTGCGCTCAAGGTTTCTTGATTAAACAATTTATTAAGTAATTTTGAATAAGCCTAAGAGCAAATATGAAAAGCTTATACTGCCAAATACACTGTTTCAATAAATCAGATACCCATTTGGGATGGCACACACTTCCTACACCCTCAGGTGACTGTAATAACCAGGACATTGATCTCACTGGTACATTTAGAGTTTGGTGTCAAAAAGTGAATGGTTAGGAAACAATGGTTAACAAAACGGTTAAGCACTGTTGAACCCACCTCATACAATTTAGATTAACCCTTTCCCAGCTATACAAGTAACAAATGTATGACCTTTGGAGGGACAGATCAAAACCGAAGTCTTCAGAAACCAGGATCGCCAATGTCACTTGAGCGAAGTCTAGGGGAGCTGAAGCACTGCTTGAAGTCTTGCACAATGGAGTTTTGTAGAAAATAATTCACTGTTGGGCAAAGCTGCAAGCAACTCTGCAAAAGGCAGCAAATGCAAGTCTCAACTGAGCAAGCTACAAGTACCCCTTAGTTTACAGTAACTTGGGTCTGAAGAAATTCCAGCTGGCTTCTGTTCCTGCTGTAGTCTGGCAGATTGGTTGTTCCTGGGCTTCAGTCGTGGGGACAAGAGAGCATGTCGGCACTCCTGCACTACAATTCGAAGGTCAGCTACAGCAATGGACAAAGTCCAGATCAGCGTCACTTCGCAGTTTCAGCTTCTCGTGAATAGCTAAACTGCAGTTCTGATACCTTCTGGGCTTTCCTTGCGTCTGGGTCAGAACTCTGAGGTGGCTCGGGTTTGGTTAGTCCTGATTCAAGGGAGTCCAGAGGATCCTCCTGGAACTCGGGTCTGACTTAAAAACGATGTACTTGCTTCTGGTGTTCCGTCACCTGGCACTCTGTTCCTGCAGCAGCAATTGAAGTACATGCAGCAAAGGGCACTTCCAGTCGAGTTCATCTTGGTGTCGATTGGTCCCACCAACCCAAGGGGAGAAGTCGTCCTTTGCAGGGCTTCTCTAGTTGAGGCGAATTTGGAGAGTCAGCACTGCAGCTGGGCTTCACCAGGCAAACAAACGGTCCAGTAGTTGCAGCAAGCTTCTCTTCTAAGCTCTTCTTTGGATACCTTCATCCAGTGGTCGACTCTGCCTTCCTTGCAAAAGACCTTGCCTTTTATGCAAGTCTTGTCACAGCCTAGCTGTAACTCTCACAGCAGGGTCTGTCCTTGCTGGACAGCCAGCCAATCACCAGAGTGCATTTGGGTCTCCTAGGAGACTAAGCATAGTTTCAGGCACCTCACTTCCTGCCTACACAAGGCACTCTGGAGCCAGAGGCGGGCTACACTCTTGAAGCCTGCCAAAGGCGAAATGAACAGACCAAACCTGGTTTGGCGCACAATCTCTAGGAGGACCTTTCCAGACATGGTGAAAAGACAGGGACCATTTTGTCAAAGATGGCTCTGCCATTTTGAAAAAGATGGCTCCCGTGTTTAACATTACCAGAGCTGGAACAGCCGTGGTAAATGCAATGGTAGTTCAAAACAAAACCACTGCCACCAGCCATTCTGTGATCTAAGGGTAGCATTTTTGTTACTTGAACATCTAGACACGGGATACTAAGTAACCCCTCCAGCACTGGAGTGTGCTGGGTCTAGCAGGTTACAATGTTAAGTAAAGTCAATTTCACCTTACTGCTCTGGGAAACAGTAGTTTATCCCAGAGAAGGTATTTAAACCTGGGAAATCAAAGACTTCCCTGTGCAACTGCACTAAGGTGCTGAGGCACAATGTAAAAGATGATGCCTATGCAGTTTGTCTGACTCCATAACCAAAAGGAACGGAGGTAAAATTCACATTAAAATACATGAGTGGGAAAAAGGGTCGCTCTCTCCAAGGTAAAACATCCATTCCTCAATATCCAGCTAAGTTGCTGGGGGTCTCTAAGGTGGAGGAAATAGCATAATTTTGAGAATGCTAACAATTGGCACAAATCTCCCTACACCTCTGAACTGATTTTATTGTACTACTCTACAGGTCACAACTCCCACCTAAAATAAGCTGGTCTACTCAGCCACTGTACTGACTTGTATAGTACAGGCCTATATTGATTTGGATCCCTAAAACCAAGAGATCTCTCACCAGTTGAACTGATCTAACCAGCAGTATGACCCAAAAGGACTGAGCACTATTTTCAGTGGAAACTTAAACTGCTGTTAGAGTATTCCCAGCCAGACAAAGGAATATTCAGCTTGTGAATCTTGTAAGATACCAAGAATGCAGGTGGTGCAAATTGGGTATGCAGGTAATTAAATATAGAAAATTAACATTTATAACTAAAAACTAATGTCTGTGTATATATGGGTGGTGAAAGCTGGTGGGGAGGGGGTTGGTGTGGGATTATAAACTGTTTTTGTTTGTTCTGTAGAATCACATGTAAAAGCACACTTTTCCCAATCAAGTGAAGCATCAGTTGGTTGTATGTTCAGCTAACCAGGCTTCATGAAGGAGCCATGTCCTTTGTTCCATGCAAATGTGATATATTTTTTTTTAACACTTGGCCAACTTAACTCTGCCTCCTTTGTTTTAATTTCAGCATTTATGATAAAAAGGGCCACTTGTGTACTTTTGACTCTGGCCTCATTGAGAAGAATGTTGAGCTGTACTTCAGTGGCGTTGTAAAGCCAATATATGACGACAGCACTTGTTTAGATGGTAAGTTTGTATGGGTTTCTTTTTATAGTGTAAATTATATGCTTAAAGAGCTTGAAGTAGTTCAAAGTACTTTAATACGTCTTGTTTCAAGCAATCCTCTGTTGGAAAGATAGATAAATGCCCCTTACCCAAAGGAAATATCCTCCATGATCACAATGAAAGTTTGAAAAATGCTTTTCAATCTCCTTTTTTTGGTTTACAGATTCCTTCTGGGCACTTAACCCACCTTGTTGGGGGAGTGGGGTGGTCAGAACTGGCCATGCCTTGCTACGAATTGCTGCTGAAGTATTACTACATACACATTAGGCTAGTGCAGGGGAACCTGTTTCCACTTATTTACTCATTTAGAAAATCCCAGACAGGCTGGTGGCAGTGGCCTAGGCCTATTTTGGGTGTACCTCTTTAAGCACATTTGCATACAGAGTACTGTGAAATATCTAGACATATATCAAGCTCCATGTTCATGGGCAATGAAAGATTCAATGTAAGGTATTGGCTGTTGGTTTTAATTGTGGGACCACCGGGGGGGGGGGGAGGATTATTCTGAGTCCCACCTGGTTGTAAGATTTGAAACTAGCCCAGTGGTTTGTAGACCCCCCCCAACTTTTAGTATGTCTGTACTACTGCTGGAACCTTGGTAGAGTGGCAGAACAGTCTGGTTTATTAGAGGAAGGTGTGAACTCTAGGTAAGTACACTGTACCCAGTTAGACATGTACATCAACACATACACCAGAATTACCTTAAATACTCCATTAGTTTACACAAGAACACTTCGGAATACTTTGTTTGCGGTTACTTTTTTTGCAACGTTAGTGAAGACAATGCTATCATAATATTGTTAACTACACACACTTGCAGTTTTTAGCAAAAATACAGTAAGACATTTACTCTCTGCATACACCTACACATATGCAAGTGACTTTGGGGAAGAAAAATGGTTGTTATAACTAGCACTGTTCAAGGGTCTAGAGATAGACTTGCTGTGCAAAGAAACTATTATCCAAAAACGCAGCGCTAACTAAAGGCAGTTCGGAGAGGGCTCAAAGTATTTACAATCAGCAGAATACAAAGAGTTCCTGTCGACTTCAAGTCTTTATGTAAGCAGCAAGTTGGCTAACGGTGGAGACCCTGTTAAGGACTCTTAAGAGGAGACGCGCAGCAGCTTGGGGTCTGAGGTAGGAAGGCGGTACCCTGGACACCTGGGTGCACTCCACGCTCTGGAGCGACTTACAGATCAAGGTAATAGCTCGCCAACAAACCCTTTGAAGAGAACCCAGCCATGAAGTCCTCAATGCTGTGTGCTGGACCTGACCTCCAGGCATATTGACAGAAGGCCGGTCAATGGACTGGTTCTCTCAGCAGCAGTCTCGAGGGAGGACCTCTGGCACAGCTTCCATCAACTTCTTGGGTCACTCTGTGGATTAGATTCTTTTTCCACAACACCAACAAAGGACTCAATTCGCCCAGTCCATCTGCGCCTCGCACAGTCCCACTCTGCTGAGGGGGTCTGGGCGAGATGGATCGGACCTCTGGAGTGTCCTTGAGGGCTCAGTAGATTTGGATGAGTTTGGCCTTTCCACGACCATGCTCCCGGAATGGACAGCGTGTCTCCTGGTTTTTCGGTGTTCTTTGCTCTGGAAACTCGCAGGACCCAGAGATGGCGCAAGCTTGTCCTGGGACTGGTTGTTCACACCAGTCGAAGGGAATGAGTTATCTTCAGGAAACTGGGTCAAGACAGCAATGTGCCTTTCTGGTGCCTTCCTGCTTGCTGCTCTGCCTCTTCATTTGCAGATGGAGCAGGTGCATCTAGGTCACCTGGTGCCTTCCTGGTTGCCGCTCTTTTCCTTTGCAGATGGGGAGCAGGTGCAAGTGGATCTAGGTCACCTGACCCAAGTACCACCCACCTTCTTAGCCCTGCCTCTTCCTGCTTTTAACTTAGATCAAGGGCGTCTCTTGCCCAGGTGTCTGAAGTGAATGGCAGATGAAGGCAATTCCTGTTGGACCACTAGGGCCCAGGGCCCAACCCCCCCATCCCCCCCCCACGCTCAGACATTATGTAGGCATGCACCAACATGCGTTTACTCCCTCTGGCCATCCTAACCCCCCTCTGGTCCCCTGTGATCCCTTGTGACCCCTTCTCGCGCACAGGTATTGCCTGTTTCGCTTGCTCTCCCAGCCTACTTATGCAGGAGTCTGTCCTGGTACATTCTGGTTTCACCATCCGATTTATGGCCAATGCTGGATTTGAATTGATTCATGGTGCATCATACTTAACTCTCATGCTGGACTGACTTTGCATCTTGTACTCATGGTGGCCCTGAATCATGCAATTCCCATCTTCATCTTGTATCCTAGCTTGCAACATGACTTCTGCAATTGTATTTGCTCTCCCCTCTTGCTTCTCCTTGCTTTTTGACTGCTTACTCTGTTCTCGCCTCTCCCTTTTCCTTTCTCCTCTCCTTACTTTATTCTATGCACTTATTCAGAATTGTCCCTGGACCTAGTATGATAGCAACCTAGTCTGTCTCCTCCCCTCCACTTACTGTTCCCCCTTCACTATCTGAAATGTCATCAGGCCTAGTACGATAGTTGCCTGTCTGTTTCCATTTCCTTCCCACTCTCCCCCTCCCTTATGTTTTAGCTGTTGCACTAACTGAAATGTCGTCAGGCCGAGTACGTTCTCATGGCCTGTAAGAACGTCCTTGAGTAGTCGCTTGTTCCCTCCCTTGAAGTGCTTTGAAACATTGTGTATAGGCGCTATACAAATAAACCTGGTCGCTTCAGTGTTGCAAGTGGTCTGCAGGGGTCTCTTGTCTTCAGCTTCCAGTGGTCGACTTGCTTTACACTACAGAAGTCTCACTTTTTTATGTAGTTCTAGGTGTTGGGGAGAATTATCAGAAATGTGTAAATTCCTTCTACCTTGGAGACCCCTATCTCTTTTTGCTGGACTTCAGGACTTTTTAATTTCTTACCTGTAGTTACCTTTCCCCACTCGTGTATTTTTGTGATTGAGATGGTTTCTTTTGAAATTGGAGTCTTGACGAACTCCATAGGTATCATCTTTACATTGTGACACACTGCACCTTCAGTGCAGTGGCACAGGGAAGTTTCCCAAAGGTTTAAATACCATCTCTTGGATAAACTGTTACCAAGAGCAGTGAAATGAAATTGACTTGACTTACATTTGTGACGCTTTAGACACAGCCCACCCTATCATAGGGTGCTGAGGGGTTACCTGGTATCCCCTTTGTCTAGTTTCTCATGTAACCTTTAATTTTGCCCTTTCTACAATTAATGGTTGGTGGCAGTAGTTTACTTTTTACCACCATTGTGTTTTACTGCATTCACAGCTGCAGTAAGTCCACCATGGGTTCCCATTTTGTCAAAATGGCCTGGTCTTCTTTTTTTTGCCATTTCTTGTTGGAAAGGCCATTCTTGAGATTTACTCTGTGGGCCAAACCAGGTTTGGTCCCTTTGTATGTTTTCCTTGGCAGGATTCACGAGTGGAGCCTGCTTCTGGCTCCAGTGAGCTGCCCGAAACTCCCTGTGCTTTATCCCCTCGGTTACAGGAATGCACCGAAAGGTGATTGGCCAGTTGGCTGTCCGGTAAGGACTGACAGCTTGGCTGGAATGGAAGGTGAGGCTTTTTGGCTTGGAAGGCAGTCAACCACTGGACAAGAATTCGAATTCAAAGAAGAACTTGGAAAAGACTCCTGCTGCAATTCCTGGACCGTTTGATTGCCCGGTGAAGCCCTGCTGTGTTGAAGCTCTGAATTCGCCTCGACTAGAGAAGCCCTGCAAGGACGACTTCTCCTTTGAGTTGGCGGGACCAATCAACTCTAAAGTAAACCCGTCTGGACATCCTCTCGAAGCTGGTTGTACTTCTGGAAGTGCCAAGGAGAGGAACACCAAATAGAGTGCATTGCTTTTAAGGTCGGACACGAGCCTCCGACTCCCTTGAAGCGAAGCAGGACGGACCAAGCCTGAGCCACCTCAAGTGTTGGATCCAGATGGGAGGAAAGCCTAGAGTGGTCCAACTTGCTGAGACGCAAGGAGCTTAAACCACGAAGTGCTGCTGAATTGAAGTTTGATCTTTGCTGCCGCCAAACCTCCCATTGTGTTGCAGATTCCCCAGAAGTCCTCCCTCTTGTCCCCACGATTGAGGCACAGGATCTGCAGAGCCACACAGGAACAGAAGCCAGCTGGAACCATTTGTTCTAACCAAAGGTACTGTTAAGGTAAAAGGACTTACCTCTTGTGGTGTAGTCTTACTTGTTCTCAATTGAGACTTGTCTTGGTTAACCTTGCAGAGCTGCTTACAGCTATGACACTTCACGTGATTTTTTATTTTTACAAACATTTTTAAACATTGTGTAAGAGTTACTTGCCTACAAAGATCTTCAGCTCCCTAGACCATGCTCAACTAACATTGGCTGTCCTTGCCCCCGAGACTCTTATCTGTCTTTTCCTTTCCCCAGGAAAGGGTTCATTTATTTTGCATTGAAGGTTTCAGAAAGTAATTACCTGTTTGTTAATTATTTGTTAACCCTGGTTTTATTCCCGATCTAACCTTTGCACAAGACTCGGTATTGCTCTAAATGTACCAGTGATGCATCAATGTCCAGTGTCCTAGCTATTTGTCACCGGAGGGTGTAGGGCCATCCCCAATGGGTATCTACTGATAAAATGTGTTTGGAGTGTATTGAAGTATTGAAGTGTTTGGCTCCCTTCTGAAGAAGGCTTACGACTGTTTAAACCATGAGTAAGTTTTCTTTTTTTACAATACTTGTCACTGAACCACTGTAACCACTCCACTGCTCACATTGATCAACATGGCTGCTCAGCCACACTACCAATCTGTGTAGCACAGACTTGTACCAAAGGTTTGGTTCCTATTGCCAGGAGGTAAAGTTTACTGGCACACAATCTTGCCCAACAGCACACTTCTCGGCAGTCTCTCAGCACTACAGAGAGAGGCTGCTTCTATTCAGGCGCTCTGGCAGATAAAGGACAGGTGGTGGACAAATCCTCCCCACTTTCTTTCCAGACACTGGAACCTAGCAGGAATCTGTGGCTGTCTCTGACTAAAGGCAAAACAGCACCACTACTAGAATGGCTAACCACGCTAGTAAAAGGAGCCTCTGAATTGGTAATCTGGTGCCTCTATTGTGCACCAGATTATGTGCCTAGCCTGCAGTCACCAATCACAGAACAGTTAGTTGAACAGGTCCACTCAACCATCCTTAACTAGGTGATTGTCTGCGTGATAGGAGTGGATACTAGGTATCCCTTTGGCACTCCACAGGAGGTACTGTGATCGCTCAGACTAGTTTTAGGAGATGCAGAGTATTTCTCTATTCTCAAGAACTGTAGTTACTTGAGGAAAGTGGTGTCGCTTGGCGGGAGGGGGGGGGGGCAGTGTCCCCGACATGGTGTCCCCGACATGGTGTCCCCGACATGGTGTCCCCGACATGGTGTCCCCTACATAAGGTGAGCAGTGACTGTTCTGCTCGTGGTGTTATGTCTTTTGTCTCAAAGTGAGCAGTGATCGAGCAGCTCGTAGCCCCTCCCATCAGAATTTAGTCCACAAAGTGCTAATGATGGGCCATTAGTCACTGAAAGGTTTCGTGCCTACATTCTGATGGGATGGGAGGTACAGTGGGGTGTGGGTAATTGGTGTGCACAAAAGCCTCTGCAGGAATGCTTGTGACATCATACATTACCTTTCATAGGTGCCCCCACTCATGTCTGCGCCCCTACTTTTGTCTTTCGCCCCCTCTGTGCCCCTCAAACTTGATTCCTGGCGACGCCACTTCTTGAGGATACAGAAAGGAATCTGAAGGGGCCAGAAGGGCCACCAGCAACACTACCCATAAGGCGCTGTGGGCTGCAATAGTAAAATGGATGCCTTTGGTGTGGAGGAAGACGCCATAAGGAAGTAAAATACATAGGCAAGCGTTCCAGTAGACTGAGCCCCTACGAATGAATGGGCAAAGGCTTCAATGATTCTGCACTTATTTCTTTAATCCTGAAGTCCAGCAAAAAGTGTGTCGAGACTTGTCCAGCACATCATTCCGTTCCATTTATGGAATGTATGAACACTTGGATTTTGTTTGAACTTGTAGTTTCATATGTAAATAGTAACTTGTTCTTTGGGCATTTTCTCATTTATTTAGTGTAAACTGTACTGAGATACTCTAGCACCTGGTGAGCCTGAAGGAAATGCTGCTGCCCTTGATTGGAATATCTACAGTCTGCCAACATCTCCTTATCACAGGGGCTACCTCTCCAGGTGTTTTGCTCTACTTAGCCTTGACCAGCCTACTCCATGGCAAGCGATTGAGTCCTCTGTAGACCAAGTTGTAGTTTCAAAGTAGATTTTATGTCTTGTGATGCTCTTCTCCTGGGAGTCACCCAACACTTTTTGCAGGACTCGGGGAAACCTTTTCCTAATTTGCTCATTTTACTCTGATAACCTTTTCCTGTTTTTGAAGTTGTAATTTCCTCTTGATTTCAATGCATCTACAGCATACAAAACCATCTGCTGTTGGAAGCTCCTAGAGCATCTTACTTTTCCTCTGGTTAGCTCAGTTACCAAGGCAGGGTGTTTTCATCCTACTGGTTTTTTTTGCCAGATCAGCCCACCCCCTTATGTGGAGTGCTGAGGGAATCCAATTTGTCTTGTCTCTACAAGGAACGTTTTGGTTACTGACTGGTCCGTTTGTTCAGGCTGGTGACAGTGTACATACTTTTTATTGTATTTTTGTCGCAGGCTTTGATTGCAGCTGCGGTAGACATTACAAGGCGCACAATTTAGCCAAAATGGTGGACTTTTCTAAGCCCTGAACTCTGACTTGTCCTTACTGTTGGCTTCTACTGTGCTAGGTGGGGAGGGTCCTCTTGCCCCTTTTTTGACAGGCTTCCTTTATAAAGGTTGCAAAGCTTCGGAGACAGCAGGGCAGGTCGGCTCCCAATCGGGCATACCTGCAGGACAAGGGACCAGAAACAAGTTAAGACTGGGCTACTGCACCATTGGACAGCATTACCATGTTAGAATGTATCCAGGAACCCTGGCTGAGTCCACCAATCTCATCCCATGCACAGAGGTCCCGCAACATAAGTATCAGAAAACTAAAAACTCCAACAACCACCAGAGCCTGTTTGAGTGACAGCTGCTGTCCCGACCTCGACTTCCAAGCAACAAGAAAGATCTGAAGACTTTCTCTCGTAGACTGGTGGGCCTAACCAGTTTTAACAAACTGTATTTTAGTCTTTGGCAGAGCTGGAACTCCACGGCCTGCAATTCACCAATACTAGGGGTCCTGTGCTGCATCGCTGTGCATAATCTGCCAGTGCATTTCGTCTTTATCTTCTAAGCCTACAGTGACCTGATCCAACTCCCCAAAGTGCACTCACCTGAGACCAGGACCACAAAACTATCTACTGCAGCAACTGTCCTTAATCCAAGCTGAGAAGGGTGACCAGTTCGAACCGTGAAGTGTTTGCTGGGCGTATGTCGCCAGATAAGTCGCTTCTGTCAGACCGAGAAACCTGTGACCCAGTCTGCTGTTGCCTTACCGCTGGCAGTCTTGCAGCAACTAAAGGTACTGTCCTGGTACAACATGCCTGTAGTTTGCTTGGTTACTCCTGTGACCCCTGGGGCTTCAGATAGCTGGTATCACGCACCCCTCCTGGGCCCCATAGTTGCATTGGGTAGACAATCCATTGTTCTCATACCCTGCCTTAAAACACTGGTCTTTGAGACAGCCTTGCAAGGAAATAGCCTGATTTCCTAGCCTAGTGAAACTTTTGACTGAAATACCAGAAGAGAATCTGTTACTCTTGATCTGGTTTTTTTTGTTGGTCAACCCCTGGCCACCGGTCACCCGAGTGTCCCCTCTGAACCGTGAGATTCCATAAGAGGGTTCGACAGGCTGGAACAAAGTTACTGAAGTTCGGGAAAGTTTGTGTATAGGTTTCAGATGGCTTTACTAATCGCTTTTGTTACTGAGAAAGCTATTCAGATCCAACTACAACAATATGCATGTACTATACAAAGAATATTGTAAATTGTCGATTTTGCTGTGTTGTAGTACTTAACTTAGAAGATGAATAAAAAAATAAATATGTAAACCACTTAAAGTGCCTCCTTGTTTCCTTGAACTATGAGTTCTTTGTACCTCACTACAGCCCTCCATAGGCTAAGCATGGTTGCTTGCCATTCTAACAAAACCTTGTGTGGGTCAGGCCAAATGGAGTTGACAAGGTGGGCTTTAAAAAGTTCTGTCTGACTTTTAAACCTGAAACCAACACCTGCTCTAACCCAAGATACTCCTCTGGGAATATTTTAATCATGTTAATTGACCTTAGGCCCTCAAAGATTGACTGCTTGTTGCTGATTTGCTTTGGCAATGTGGTAAGGTCTGCAGCTGGTGCCTTGTTTGTAAATTACAGAATACTTTGTTGGTTTCACTTTCAGGGGCACTGTACAGCTCCCAAGTTTGCATAGCTTTGAATGTGAATATTGATGTTGAACCGTTTTTTCAGTACTCTATGTGGACATTCCTTTGTGTGCTCACTGTAAATTGTACTGATATCTCCTTAGTAAATTCTTGCTTGCTCAATTGCATGATCATTGAGTAGGAGTGGTCACCTTGTAGGCGGTGTGCATTTTCTGTTCTGAAGTCTGCACCATAGGACTTCGGTGCAATCGTCCAAACACAGCTGCTGAAATTGGAGCATGAAATTAGAGCATGAACCATGAATATTCTTGTATTGGTTGGTATCCTGTACACTTCTCTACCTTTCTGTGCATCTTGTGAGTCTGGCATATGCAGGTAACTCTGCATCCCATTTCCTGAACCGAGCATTTCTGTAAATTATCACACTAGCAACTTTGTACGTTTGGTCTACCCTAATGCAATTGGGGTTGGTTACTTAGTTCCTTTGGTAAATTAATGTAGTGCTCCTTAGGAAGATTTGGCATGTACCCCCAAGACTAAGTACCGATTTTAAATGTTCTGCTGACCATACTAGCTAGTGCTTTAATCCTTTTTTCTCCTTATTGTAGGTGGAGTCAGATCGAAAAAGATGGGTCCCATTAATGCCTGGTGGGTTACAGGATTTGATGGAGGTGAAAAGGCACTAATTGGCTTTACCACAGGTAAGAATATGCTTTGATTATCTGCAGCGCAGCTTTTCTATGTAAAATGTAGCATCTTGCCACCATGATGGTGACGTTTTTGATTTTGTCAAGACCATGCACAGAAAGACATGGTGGACTGCAACACTTTATTCCTTGTAGATAACTACATTCCTTGGCCTTAATGTGAATTGTGATGACCTATATTGTCGACCACATTTGTTTTTTTACATTGATCAAATTGGCATGGCAAACTCTGGTTTTGCTTCTCAGTAGCAATCCTTATTAGTAGCCTGCTGTGCCTTGGCAATCCAATACTACCCACAACCCTAAGAGACCCCCTTTTTGTCTGTTTTTACTGACCCTTTGTGCAATAGTCCTAATCAGAAGCATTGGGGAATGGGGCCCAGAGACATTGGGACTCCAGGTTAAGGTCTTAAAACTGTCCCTATCCAATTGTAGGCTAACCATTTATACATGCACCCTCATTGGAAGCAGTTTTTGTGCTTTTTCTGTATAACCTGCAAGTCCTTATTGAAGGGGATAACTAAGTACCAGGGCAATATTTTCTGCTGTACCTTAAGGTTAATTTTGTAATCTGCCAGTGGATTCCTGACTTAGAGCAGGTACGGCTGTTGAACAGCAGTAATGGCGCTTAAGACCTGGTGTTGCCGTTGTTGGCATTATGAGGTGGCAATTTACCTAAACTGACTCCTTACAATCTTCCCAGTGCAGGGCACTATGCTCTGGCTGCAACAGCATCTTTTCTCTGGTTCAGTAACTTCTCCACTGGGTCACCTGTCGTCCGGCTTCCCAGCATTACTAGTTTGTTGCCAGAACTCCTAACTAGAATTGCACTAGATAAGCTTAACTAATGTAATGGCTCCGTCATGATTATTTGCAGTGTCTGCTGGTCTTCAAGGAATAGTACGCTCAAAAGTTTTGATCTTAAAACATGGGCAATCTTTTTATTGAATTCCTATAACATTTTAAATGTTTTAAACCTTTAATATCAAGCACTAGGAGCCATTGATTTTGTGAAATGCACAAGCCTCCTGTGCTCTAGTTAATCTTTGCCCTTGCAAAAGCCACCTGCTGGTAGCTTTTATTACAGTAGCAAAAACAAAGAGGTGATGGCTGGAAGGTTTTAGAATTAATCTTAACCACTGGCAATGCTCTGGGCAACCCTCCAGACCACAAGCAACCCCAACATACATTTTTAAATAAGTGTTCTTTAAAGGGCAAGATATGTAACAATCATACTTTTCCACATTCAGCAGTTAGTGTATACTCTTTGGATATGATTTTTGCTCACTTCCTGCACCGAGGTGATGTCATTCACAAGGACAGTAGTGACAGTATTCATCACTAGTGCAGATTCTGAGGTTGTGGAAAGGTTGAAGGAAAAAGGTTAACAGTTTCTCAGGGCATAGAAGTAAACTTGAATGTCCCAATGAAGTATAGACAATACTTTCCCAGCAGTAGGTCTAAAACAAGTTGCCCCCTATGAGGGACAGACACGTCAAAGGCCAGCCCTGCCAAATCAATTGGAGCAGCTGAGGCACTTGCAAAGTTAGGGTTTTGTATAAATCCCTTGTATAGGGTCACAAGCTGTTACTTGTGAAAAGCAGAGTTAGAATCCACTCCAACAATTTTGTTTAGGGTGGAGTCGAGGTAGAATCCAAGTGTTTTTTTACTTCCTTTACAACCTTGATGGTATTGCCATCAATGTTGAAGGAGGAATACTCATTGAGTTTTTAATGTTGGTCAGGGTACCTAGTATTAGGAGTTCGGTCTTGTCGTCATTCAGGCAGAGGCCGTGCATGGCCATCCATGCCTGAATGAGGAGGTAGATTTTGTTCACGAGAGCCGTGTCAATTATGTAATTGCCCAAAAGGGGTATGAGGATCTGTCTCATCTGCATAATTGGTGTAGATGACACCCATATTGTCTAATTTGTCAAACAGTGGCTTTGTGAAGATCTTGTACATGGTGGGTGAGACGCATGATCCTTGTGGAACGCCACAAGTTATTGAGATGGGATCTGCTGAGTCTATTGGGGAGAATGCTCACATGGTTCTATTGTTGAGGAATGATTGAACCCATGCTACTGCTTCCTTAGAAAAGTGAGCCGCTGAGGCAAGGTGTTCGCAAAGGATTTCATTGTCCACCAAGTCAAAGGCAGCTGACAAGTCGAGGAGGAGCAGCATGGCAGTTTTCCATTTGTCAGTGAGTGTCTCAATTTGTGTTTTTAAATTGATCAATGCAGTTTGAGTGCCATGTTGTGGCCTGATACCTGATTGGCGGGTGCCGAGGAGATGATTCGTTTCCAGATATTATTGTATCTGGATGTACGCTACTGTCCTATCTTTAAAAGAAAGGGAACCGTTGTGATGGGCCTGTAGTTGGAATGGCTGGATCTAAGGCTTGTTTTTTCAGCAGGGGTAAGACCCAGGATACTTTCAAATTACTTGTGACAATGTTAGTTGAAAAGGATGCATTGATTTATGTGATGAATGGTGACGAGTCTCTCGCTGCATCTTTCATTCGTTGTGCTGGGCAGTTGTCGCCCTGGCATTTAGTTGGCTTCAGGGAGATGATTTTCTCTACTTCAAGGATGGAACCTTTGGAGAATTTAAATTGGTCTGGTTTATTGGTTGGTGTGTCGGTAGTTTGGGAGTGAGCATCGTTTTTGGTGAGGTAGGATTTCTTATTCACAATCTTTCCTTTGAGTAAAATTTATTTTATTGACTAAAGCATTATGAATGTTGGTGCACCAGGCTTTGTCTTTGGTTATATTGTCAGCTGGAGGGATCGGTGCCTCCATTTCTCGTAATATGGTAAAGAGCTCTTTTGTGTTGGAGCTGGCTTTGGCAATCCTATCGTAAAGGTCTTAATGTTCTTTTTTGTTGTGGTCGGCAAATTCAGTTGGGTTAGTTTTTTTTTCTGCTGATGGTGTTGCCATAAGGCTTCAGTGTCCTTTTATTTTTTTTTTGCCTGGCTTCTTTTAAATGTGGGGTAAACCATGCGTTTAGGTGTGCTTGTGATTTGCTTTTGCGCAGTGTAAGTGGTGCAATGACGTCTAATGCTGTGGACATAGTTGTGTTGTAGGTGTCGGCTAGTATATTGGTCTGTGGATGCAGATAGACTGCTTAATGAAGGCAGGATAAGAGGTAAGTGTCATAGTGATGTCATTTTTGTTGCCGGTGGGCTGAGGAGCTATAGTCATGTTGGTTTGTCTGTAATCAGGTGGTGGTCAGTCCACGGCAGTGGAGAGATGGGATTGATGGGTTACAATTTAGGTCGGCCACCCAGTCAAGGCTTCTGCCTTTGAGTGTGTTGGTAGGTTTAATTTTTGGACAAGTCCTTGTTCTGAGAGCATATTAGTGATGGCTTTGGCATCATTGACTGTTTGGTCATTAAAGCCAAGGTTGAAGTCCCATAGGATGAGTGCCTGAGAGGTTGTCTTTGTGTTATTGGAGAGGATGCTTGAAATGTCATCCTCAAAGGATCCAATGGGTCCCGGAGACCTATACACTAGATTGTTAGCGTCTTAGAGCTAGATATTGGTATTTTTGCTATAAGCATTTCACAGGATGTGTTTGGGGGTGATGGTATAAGTCTGATTGCTAGATCTGTTTTATCTATGATGGCGATTTTGCCCCCTCTGGCGTTGGTTCTATCTGCTGTGAGGATTTGGTAGTTTTCAGGGACTGCTAAGGCAGGACCTACTGCGTCATGTAGCCAAGTCTGTCACTGCTAGGAGGTCAAGGTTATTTGAGGTGATCAGATCGGCTATGTCTATAGCATGTGCTACCAGGGATCTAGCGTTGAAGTCCATATGGAGGTTGGCGGACTGGACAATATGAGAATGAGTGTTGATGGATTAGCGAGGGCTGGCTTTAGTTTTGGCTAGTTTCTGCAGGGTATCTGAGGCTGTTTTATCGGGATTTTGGGTGGTGGTCCTGTTTAATAGGACATTAGCTTGTGTGTAATGGAGGCGAGGTAGCCTAGCTTGAAGTTTCAGTCCTTTCTGTGACTGGACAGGGTATGGATTTGGTACTGGTCATGGTCGTCGGAGCGTGGGGTTTACTGCGAGGCAGTTAGTAAAGGTAGTGGCGGATGATTATTATAATGGAACTGAGTATGTTTGGGCGAGGTTTCTTATATTCATATTTGCAGTAAGGTGGTCCAATTTGTTTGCCAGTAGTGTGCTGTGCCGGCAAGGGGGGGGGGGGTGAGGTGGAATCAGTACAGGTGCTAGTCCCGCAAAGGGCAGTTCACAGTAGGCAGAATGGGCTGGTACACATTAGGCAGCTCTGGGCAGGCAAGATGGGTTAGTGCACATTAGGCAGCTCTGGGCAGGCAAGATGGGCTAGTGCACATTAGGCAGCTCTGGGCAGGCAAGATGGGCTGGTGCACATTAGGCAGCTCTGGGCAGGCAAGATGGGCTGGTGCACATTAGGCAGCTCTGGGCAGGCAAGATGGGCTGGTGCACATTAGGCAGCTCGGGGCAGGCAAGATGGGCTGGTGCACATTAGGCAGCTCGGGGCAGGCAAGATGGGCTGGTGCACATTAGGCAGCTCGGGGCAGGCAAGATGGGCTGGTGCACATTAGGCAGCTCGGGGCAGGCAAGATACAATTCAAGTGAACTGGGTGGCAAAAGGTAGGTCAATGCAAGTTCAGGGCGAGTGGCACTAGAGAGATTAGTTGCAAAGTCAACTAGGTGGCCAGTACTATAGTACCTGTTATGGAATGGATACTTTGGAGTCTTGCCTAAAAAAATGCCTTGGAGAGCCATGGGTCCAGGCTGCGCTTACAATCATCATGCCTTCTCCCGTGAGCCGGCGCTCAGCTGAGCGAGGGCGGCCATCTTGGAGAGGAGTGCACCTCTTGTGGTGCAATGATGGGTGAGCACAAATGGCAGCTTTGGAACTCTGCAGGGGTAGGTGATCTACAATACTTGTAGGTGGCGAGATGCTGCACGAGTCTGAAGGGGCTTGGGGCTACTATGCCCAAAGGCTTACCTTACAGGCCAGCAGGGTGACTGAGAGGGTGCTGCTCTTGCAGCATCGGTTGGCTCTGTCAGGGCTACAACTCTTCTGGGGTATGGATTAGGGGGTGAAGAATGAAGCATAGATAGGTAGGCCACGCTGCGTATCGATAATCATGGGCAGAACAGGCCTTTGTATGGCCTTCATAGATGGCCACTGGCGTGTCCGCCTGTTGGCGGATGTTTCAAATCAAATATTGCGGGAATACCAGGCTCGGCCTCATTGTGGTGCTGTGACGCGCCTAGCATGCAGGGGTCAGGCAAGGTAGTTGGACTGGGTCACAGGCCTTGCGCGGTGAATGGGATGCTGTAGACAGCTGCTAGCCACGGTATGGGGCTGTTGTAGGGGTGGCGGATGCAGTATTTAGTAACTGCTCAGCAGGTTATCCTTACGGTGTAATGGGAGACGTGGATGTAGGTAGCACAACAGTGCTCGATCTATGTTGGCGTTGCTGCTCCTCGAACTTTTTTTTGTGTATGGTTTACAGAAGAAACCTTCAAGAAAAAAAGAGCAATATAGAAACAAGAGCATTGAAAGAACCTACATTAGTTACACTACAGAGATTTCATTAGATATATACAAAAATACAAAGACCCACATCCTTATTCTATGAATAAGAAACATAAAACAAATCAATTAAAAAAAATTCAGTGCAAGTTAAAATTCAACACAATATTTAGTGGTTAAAAAGAGCAGCTTCCCTTTACGTATAAGCACATTTTATCAAATGTTAATTGAAATTCCAGACACACATGCATGGTATAGTAGGTTAAAATTCATCATACAAATTAATCAATCCTCGCTGCACATTGCGTGCCGATTGCAGCTTCTGGGATGGGGAAGGGCTCCTGCCTTCTTCCCCTGGCGTGGGTGTCGGAAGTTTTCCAACGTTTCTTGGAAAGGTCCTTGAGACTTAATCTGCGTGCCAAACCAGGTTTGGTTTCCTTTGTTTTTGTCTATGGCGATTCATGAGTGAAGCCTGCCTCTGGCCCCAGCGTGTCTAGCAGGGGCAGGAAGTGAGGGAGGAGCCTTAATCTCCATGGTTACAGGAATGCTCCCTCGGAGGACAGCCACCCTACTGTGTGATCGAGAGCCAGGCTGGAATGAATGGGAGAAACCTGCATCAAAGGCGAGGCTTTTTGGCTTGGAAGGCAGACTCGACTGGACGAAGGAATCTGAAGAACTTTAAGAGGTGCCTGCTGCAACTCCTGGACCGTTGGTTTGTTCAGTGAACCCCTGCCGATGTGCTGAAGCTCTGAATTTGTTTCGACTAGAGAAGCACTGCAAGGACGACTTCTCCCCTTGGGTTGGTGGGACCAATCGACCCATGTGAACTGATTTGGGCATCCTCGCGGAGCTGGCTGTAATTACTGCTTCTCAAACCTAAGTGCCAGGGAGCGGAACACCAAATCGAGTGGATCACTTTTAATTTTGGATCACTTTTAATTTGGACCAGAGAGCCAGGAAGATCCTCTGGATTTCCCTGAAGCAGGACTGAACAAGCCTGAGCCACCTCAGTGCTGGACACCAGATGCAAGGAAAGTCTGCAGTGGTACCCAAGAACTGCTATTTGTGGTCGGACGCAAGGAGCTGAAACTGCAAAGTACCTCTGATTGCCCATTGCTGCCGCCGACCTTCGCATTGCACAAGTCCCTAGAAGTCCTTCCTCTTGTCCCAACGACTGAGGCCCAGGAACACCAGGATCTGCAGAACTGTACAGGAACAGAAACCAGCTGTAACATTTCTTCTAACCAAAGGTACTTTAAGAGGACTTGCCTCTTGTATTGTAGCCTTACTTGTTCTTAGTTGAGACAGTCTTGGTTAGCTTTTGTGCCTCTCAAGCGTTGCAGCTTGTGGCCCTTCCAGTGTTATTTCATCAAACATTGGGTCTTCAGCTCCCCTAGACTTTACTCAACTAACCTTGGCTGTCCTGGCTCACTTTTCTTTCTTCTGACTCTGCTTTATCTTTCTCCCAGGAAAGGTTTAATTTACTTTGCATTGGAGGGGTCAAAGCGTACTTACCAGTTTATGAATTATTTGTTAACCTTTGTTTTATTCCCCTAAACTTTGCACCAAATTCAGCATTGTTCTAAATGTAACAGTAATAAATCCATGTCCAGTGTCCCAGCTGTTTAAGTCACCTGATGGTGTAGGAAGTTTCATCCCCAATGGGCATCTTCTGATTTGGAGAAAGGTGTGTGAAGTATATTTTGAAGTTGCATGTTTGGCTCCCTTCTGAAGGCTTATATAACTGTTAAGGTTTCTTGATTAAACAATTTATTTATCTGAATAATTGAATGTGTTTAGCCTCCCTACTGTTCACATTAACCCCTCTTGAGATACGCTTGGCTGCTCAGCCACACTAACTACCTGTGTAGTACAGACTTGTACCAAGGTTGGGGTTCCTATTGCTAAGAGGTCAAGGTTGCTGTAGTCTCCCACATGTTACTGCACACAATCTTGCCTAACAGACACTGAGGTAAGTACCCCAAGTCTAAACAGTACCTCTGGTTTGAAGAGTGGTCTTGCATTTTGTTGTGTTGCAGCGATGCAGATCCTGAGTTACTGAGCCTCGGTCGTGGGGACAAGAGGTAGGATGTCTGGAGGACTTGAGCGGCAGCCATTTGGAGGTCATTGGCAGCTTATATGCTCTTTTCGGGTCAGTACATTTATCTCGGTCCCACTAACCCAACAGAAGTAGTCGTCCCTTCCGAAGCTTCTCTTGTCGATCAGAAAAGTTTCAGCACAGCAGCAGGGCTTCACCAGGCAATGGTCCAGGAGGATGCAGCAAGCTTAGTTCACGTCTTCAGGTGTTGCTCCCAGTGGCCGATGCTTTTTTTAAGCAGTTTCTCATATTCGTGGACATCCTAGGCTGTCAATCGCACATCAGTGGCCTCCCTCCTGCACTGCCTACGGGCCTTCCATTGGGTTCTGTATCTGTACCCATACAGTCCCCACTCTTCCTCTGCACTTATCAGATATACCCTATCTGACTAATCTTGCACTTGCCAATTGCTGGTTTTTCATTGCCTGTATTTATTAATTTAACTTATTCTTTTCTCTCCTCTGTTCTGCACTTCCACTTCTCACTTCCATGCACTAGCGCATTTTAATGTCACTGGGCCTAGTAAGATCGTTGTTTTATTTGTTCTCCCTTGTTCCTCTCCCTTTGCTTGGTCGCGCTCTGAACACTTTTATACGAGCGCAATATAAATATCTTATCATACCCACTTGCCACCTCGCTCAGTTTTTTTTACTCCCCATGACTCTCTGGATCGTGCGCCGCCTCAGCCTTTCAAACTTTCCATTCATTCAGCTTCCTGTAGACACCGGGAGGGGTTTCTGCATGAAAACAAGGTGACCTGGCTTGCGAGACTTTGCGTTACACTAAACGCCATCTACGGAGAGCTTCACATCCTTTCAGCCGAATGGCAGAGGTCGTGCAATATTTCCGGGACCCCAAAGCTTGATCATCTCGATGGATATCTACCATGTGAACTGTATCTTCCAGCCCTTTAAGATGAGGTAGCAATACCCTGAGATGGATGGGGATGCAGAAGTTACTCCAACATCAATTGAAACGACTTGTGTAGTTGGCAAAAGGATGTTTTAATATCAATTATCTAAAACTGAGTACAACAGACATCTCGGCATAATGACTCGACTTCTCAAAGCATTTCATAAAAAATGACATTCTTATAGTAATTTGTCATTGACGTTGACCTGCATATTACTATGTCCTCCTACGTGGCGACTACAAAAACATAGTGGCAAGTGTGTTGGTCTAACCAGATCATCTAAGTATACAATCCATACTCTTCTAGGGCACTGAAATGCTTCAACATCAGATGGGGCAACTAAGCCCTCCCCTAAACAGGTCACTATGAACGTCCCTAAATATACGACATAGTCCATTGGCTAAATAACAATAGGACCCTTAATCGTGCAGTTACCTATCATTGGTTGGATTCTAACCTCCGTCAGTACCTGCCCACCTACATATAGCGGCACGCAGGCTCGTCTTTAACCATGCTTCCCACCAATTAACCACCTCGGAGGTCTGCTGTCAGTTAAGACTTTGAACTTGTCTTTGAGAATGTTCTTTGGCCTGGAGAATTCAGAGTAAAGGCACGCTCTGCCCTTGTCCGTAGGTGTGACCACCATGCATGTTCAACTTGTCCCCATGTGACTCTCAATCGAGCTTCTGTATTAAAATGTTATTTTCTAATAGACCCCTGACGTCTTGTTTCTTGTCCATGCCTCTTGAACAGGTTCATTCTTTCACAAGATTTGTATCCAATGTCTGCTCAGCCTTATGACCTTGGCTACTTGGCTCATACAGTCTCGCCTTTCAGATTCGCTTTGTGATTCTTCTTTTATAACTGCAACATACTGGAGAAGCTGCCTTCCTACTTTGCTCAGCTCTATTTGTTCTTAGCGGAAACATCCATTTACTGACTCCAAATCATGTACATATTGGCGCATGCTGCAATCTATTCACTATAAATCTAGCAACAAGAATACTTTGCTTGCGTTTCTTTGCATATGTACATGTGTAAAACAGCTTTATCAGTTCTGTGGCATAAGCTTCAACTTGATCCCAAGATGTCACTTTCTTGATACTTTACAGTATTTGTATTCTCTAGTCTCTGCATATTCTTTGTATGTCAGCTCTGCTCAGTGACATTATTTGTAGTCATTCATTTATCCCGTTTCTTGCTGATGTTCATTCAAACGGCCATAGTATTCTCATGTGTAGGTATGGTTCTCAATGGGAACCTTGCTTCCAGGATTCTCCTTTGTATCTGCAGTTGCAGAGGCTCTGTACGTCTTGCGTGCTCTGGCTCCCAACATGAAGGCAACATGGGCGAGGTGATTGAGGTGGGGGTACTTGGCTCTTTCGCTACTTTATTGTACTTGTGGCTAGTTTACTTGCCTGCATTGCTTGAAAGATATTTGAGGCTATTGTAATACTACCTGCTAGTTTTACATTTCGGTGTTCTAAAGGTTTAACTTGTTTGGACTGAGGGCCTCTAACCAGTGGTGTATTTAAAATTAGGTCGACTAGAACCTGACCTAGAGCGGCAAATTGATACTGTACTGGCATGTTTAATGAATTCACTACTCAAAAAGTAAGTTCATTTTTGTGGGAGGCCGATCTGCAAGAAAGTGATGCTTGCACTGAACGTTCATGCTCCTAGCATGAGCCGAGCACAGGCAGAGGACTATCCAGAGAGCCTCTGCAAGCCGGCCTGCACTTGCATCAACTGCCTTTTAGGCCACTTCTGGAGAAGGAAACGCAAAGCAGCAGGCCCAAATGAAAGGGATTAGATTAATTGAATTAAAACATTGTCGCATCCAAAGCATTTGCTTATCAAACCTACATATTTCAGATACTTGTAGATCTGCTTAGATGACATGCTATGCATAGCCTGACATCTAGTGGTAGCTGCAATTGCAGCCTTGGTAAAGCACCCATGGGTGCCCATTTTGTCAAAATGGCCAGTCTTTTTTTCACAATTTCTTGTTGGAAAGGTCCTTGAGATTTTCTCTGCGCGCCAAACCAGGTTTGATCCCTTAGTTTGGTTGATCTTTGCCGGGATTCACTAATGAATCCAGTCTCGGGCTCCTGTATGTTTAGCAGGGGCAGGAAGTGAGGAGGTGCCTGAAACTCGCTGCTTAATCCCCTTGGTTACAGGAATGCAGCCAAAGGTGATTGGCCTGCTGGCTGTCCATCAACAGCCACCCTGCCGTGTGATTGACAGCTAGGCTGCAATGAATGGGAGAAACCTGCATTCAAGGCTTTTTGGCTTGGAAGGGTCGACCACCGGAAAGAAAAACTTGGAAACGATGTCTGCTGCAACTCCTGGACCATTCGTTTGCCCTGTGAAGCTGTGCTGAAACTCTGAATTTGTAGACTAAAGCACTGCAAGGACGACTTCTCCCCTTGTTGGTGGGACCAATCAACTCCAAAGTTAACTAGTCTCGACATCCTCTCGGAGCTGACTGTCCTTCCTTGCTGCTGCAGGAACCAAGTGCCAGGGAGAGTAACACAAGATTGGACTGCAGGGAGGTCCTTGCCAAGGCCAGAGCATCAAGTGCTACAGGCACAAGTGGAAGCATTTAGTTGCGTGGTGTCAGTCGCAGAAGATCAAGCCTCTGAGGGTCATGGCCTGCAGACTCTTCCGTACTTGTTGTCCTTGGGCAAGGTGCATTCTGTACTTTAACTGTTCGCCAGCATGAGTCTGGCATGGATTCACATGTGAACCCTCCCGCCTTCACCCTCTGCAGCTCTTCTTGGTCGTGGTGCCACTGTACATGCTACCAAATCTGAAGATGGCTGCCAAGAGAGGCTTGGGGAGAGGGCAGTCATTGGCTGGGGGCAGTATGGCCCAGAGTTCAGTGATTGGTTTAGAGGAGAAAGTTTGTAAGTGTACTAGGTTTCTTTTAGGATTCATGGCCTGACTGGGAATATTCATGAGCATGTGAATCCATGCCAGACCCATGCTGGAAAACAGTTGTAGGTAAGTAGCTTGTTCATTCCCTACTATTTCTTTTAATAGCCAAGCTGCCACCTTTCTATACTATGTAAAACACCATTTTAAATGTTGCCCTCTGTGAAGCATTTGCAAGTCCTGCAAACTGTTTCTGCCCATGTTGGGGTATTCTCAGAAATAATCCTCTACCTTGGAGACCCCAGCACTTTTTCTGGACTCTAGGACGCTGCTTACCTGGAGAGAGTGGTCCTTTTTCCCACGCTCGTATTTTTGTGCTTTAAACCCATTTTGGTTGAGGAGTCTGACACTTTTTACATTCACAGAGCACCTTCAGTGCAGTGGCACAAGGTTTAAATACCTTTTGGTTAAAATACTGTTTACAAGAGCAGTAAAGTGTAATTGACTTTACTTGCATTGTAACTTTTCTAGACTCAGCACACTATCTTACACTATCGTAAGGTGCTGGGGGGGTTACTTAGTACCCCCTTTGTCTATCTCCTTATGTAACATTTTTGTTAGCCTTTCTGCAATGAATGGCTGGTGGCCGTGGTTTCCTTTTGTACGATTGGGAGTTTTTACAGCGGGCTGCTTTCGCAGCTGCAGTAAAGTACTCATGGGTGCCCATTTTGTCAATGGCCCTGGTCTTTTCAACATTTCTTTGTAGAAATGTCCTTGATTTACTCTGCGTGCCAAACCAGGTTTGGTCCCTTTGTTCGGTAGGTCTTTGGTGGCATTCACGAGTGAAGCCCGCCTCTAGTATATCTGGCAAGGGCAGGAAGTGAGGGAGGTGCTTAATCCCCTTGGTTACAAGAATGCACCCAAAGTTGATTGGCCGGCTGGCTGTCCGGCAAGGACAGCCACCCTGCTGTTTGACTGACAGCTAGGCTGGAATGAATGGGAGAAACTTGCTTAAAAGGCGAGGCTTTTTGACTTGGAAGGCAGTCGACCACTGGACGAAGGAATCCGAAGAACTTGGAAGAGACACCTGCTGCAACTCCTGGACCACTGGTTTGCCTGGTGAAGCCCTGCTGCTGTGCTGAAGCTCCAAATTCGCCTAGACTAGAGAAGCCCTGCAAGGACGACTTGTCCCCTTGAGTTGGTGGGACCAATTAACTCAAGGTGAACTCCTCTGTACATCCTCTCGGAGCTGGCTGTACTTCCGTGCCAGGGAGAGGAACACCAGATTCGGAGTGCATCATTAGTTGGACCTGAGCTGCTGGAAGATACTCCAGATTCCTAGTAAGCAGGACTCACCAAGCCTGAGCCACTGAGTGCTGGACCCCAGATGTGAGGAATGTCCAGGTATCCAAGTCTGCAGTGGTGCTATTTGCTGAGACGCGAAGAGCTGAAACCAGTGCCGCTGAATAGAAGTTTGTCCTTTTCTGTCACCGACAGCCCTGTTGTGTTGCAGGACTCCCCAGAAGTCCTCCCTCTTACCTCCACGACTGAGGCACGGGCACAGGCTCTGTAGAGCCACACAGGAACAGAAGCCAGCTGGAACCATTTCTTCTAACCAAAGGTACTGTTCAGTGTAAATCTACCTCTTGTTGTGGTAGCCTTACTTGATCTCAGTTGAGACTTGTCTTGGTTGCTTACTAGGAATCTGGAGGATCTTCCAGTAGCTCGGGTTCGGCTTATGATGCACTCCGTATCTGGTGTTCCTCTCCCTGGCACTTGCTCACAGCTTCTTTACAAGCCTAACCAGCTTGTGGCCTTACATTTATTCTATTTTCTACAAAGACAACATTGCATGACTTATTCACCTACAAGAAGTGCTTCAGCTCACCTAGACTTTTGCCCAAATGACATTGGCTGGCCTGGCTCCCTGAATAACTTCTGTCCTGACATTGTTCTACCTTTACTCCCAGGAAGGGGTTAATTTGAACCCCCAACGCAAAGTAAGTACTTACCTGCTTCAGAATATTTGATCTTTTATTCTACAACCCTTATCTTTGACTTGCTTCTAAATGCTACAGCGATATAGTAATGTCCAGTGTCCTGTGTGCCATCCCAAAAGGGTACTTGCTGATTTAGAGAAACTAAGTGTGTATTTGTGCTTTTATATACTCCTTTCTGAAAAAGGAGTATTCAAACTGACTGTTACACAAGGTTTTTTGATTAAAACATTCATTTAAGTGTTTGTTTGAATACTTGTCACTGTGAATCTGTAACTACCCTACTGTTCACATTGACCCCTCTTGAGAAATCTGGCTGCTCAACCTCACTAACAACCTGTGTATTACAGACAAGGTTGGGTTCCTATTGCCAGGAGGTCAAGTTTTTTGTAGTGCCCCAAAGGGTGCTACTCCAAGCCCAATACAGAAAACTGAACACTGGGACCGCCACGCCATGCAGGCCAAGGCTGCCATGGACAGTGAAGGAGTTTGTAGCGATGGCAGCATAGACATCCTATGTGAGGGTGATCCGGACCAGATGGTTTTCTGTGTTCAAGCCCCTGACTCCGCAAGTGGTTCGGCTAGCGATCACTCCCAGTGGCTCGAGCACCCCTGTGGGTGAAGGGAAGGTCCAAAAAGTCCCTGTCCTCTGGGCGATTGCCACATGACAGGCCCCCAAAACTGAGTCTGTTATGGACCCTGCAAACAAATCGCAATCCTCAGATAGCAGTGACCATCCGTCAAGATGCATCGACAGCCCTTTCTAATAAATAAAAAAATTATAAAAGTCGTTGTTGGGAATTTCCATTTCTGTGCTAATTCCCTTTAACCTTGGAGGCCCCAAGCTCTTTATATTGACTTGCTCCATGTGTTTTCATGACTGATTCTTCCATGTTACTTACCGGAGTCTGGTAAACTCCATGGGCATCTGCTTTTGCTTTGTCACTTGTTGGACAAGAATTGATGTAGTGAAACTACACAACACTTGTCCTCTTGGTATTAGGTAAACCACCTGTTTGGTATAAGACTGTACTACACAAGTTGGTGGTATGACTGAGCAGCCAGGCTTATCTCGAGGGGGTAAATGTGAGCTCTAACATCGAAATGCAAGTAGCTAAGTAACACTTGCCCTCAAGGTTTTAGTTATAAATAGTTGATTTAAGTCGTTTTTAAATATGCATTCTTTAAAAAGGGCAATGTATGTAGTAATCAAATTTCTGATGTTTGTTAATCTGCTTAGAATCACATGCTGTGCATAGTCCGACATCCAGTTGTCACTGTGGTATTGCATTTTGTTTTTCGTAGTCAAAGGGGACGTTGACAAGGCGTGTCTGTAACAGTATCCCTATAGTGACGTGCATTGTACCCACAATCCCTCGCGCGTCGAGGTCCCTCAGTTTTTTCCACCCAGATATTGGTCGCCTTTATGCGGAGCCCCTCGAGAAATTGCAAAGACATTTACTTGACCCAACATATACATTAGAATACTCCTTCGATTCGTAGCTGAGAAGGTGTTTCACCGCCGAATAAGAACTTCGACGGCAGTGACTTCGACGGAGGAGATCCTTCGGTGCTGCCGAACACATGGCCTGGCCGGCCTAAGACAATAGGGAGAGTGGGGTCGTTGGGACATTTCTTCTTTCTGAGATTGCCTTTCTCTTTGCACTCCCTTTCCTTCGGGGTCGTTATCACATTTAACTGTATCCTCAGCTATGGAGAGGACTCCCTTTAGATTTTGCCCGCGCTGCAAGGGCAAATTCACTTGGAAAGACGAGCACGAACGGTGTAACCGTTGCTTGCCCCTCGACCACAGAGGACTGCTGTGTGGCCTGTAAGCTTAGTCCTTTAAAGGACTGCAAGGTCAAAAGGGGGGCAGCCTACTCCATGTCTAGGTCTGATTCCTCACTCGCTGCTGAGTGACGAGGATAGTGATAACCCGACCTCCGCCTCAGAGGTTGTAGACCTCTCTAGGGAGCGTTCCCGCTCCTCGTCTGTCCCCAGCCCCGACGAGCTCGGCTCACACTCTGCTTATGAGGATGAACACCCCGGCGACACTGACGAACATAGGAAACAAACATAAGCACACAACCCACAGCACGTCTTCGTTGAAGACAGCCCTAGTGCCAACGGGGACGCCGGGCCTACTGGCGTCCTCCACTGACATAAGGGTCGCAAGCCCTCCCCTCCCCGCGACTAGCAACTGGGCTACCTGTAGACAAGGGTGCTACCACCAAAACATCAGGTGCCGCGTAAGAGCGCGATCGTCGCCGAAAGACTCTGCACCGCCCAGTACGACGCCAGATGAATCTTCGGCGGAGAAAATAATCGCTGGCAGCTTGGCGCGTATAGTTTCCAAGGACGGCCAGAAACGGACGGCGAGTGACACGCCGAACGCTGAAAACCTCCTTTGTCGCCTCCAGACCATTTTGGTTTACCATACTGGACTGTTGAGAGATTCCAGTCATGTATGGACAAGCTGGACATATTTATGTTCACTCCTGAAAATAAAATACCTAAGACACCAAGGGAGGCGCTTCAGGAGGACCCTAGGGCTAAATATCCTAGATTATTTAACCCCCTCCAAGAGGACATGAATACTTATGACCTCGCTGAAGAAGACTCTCACTTCCAGGAAGATGAGCTCTTAAATAGTAAAGACCAACAAAACCTAGGAACAGGTTTTGAGGAAAACACTGACATGGGTGATGGGGTCTTCGAGGAAGACTCAGATGAAGGTGGCTCACATCCCTGGCAGTCACCAACGGAGTCTACAGACCCTGACATCTTAAACCTTCCCTCTCCTCAGACCACACCAGTCAGGAATCCATCACCAATGTATTAACCCACCTTCAATGCACTACTTTGAAAGGCAGCAGCGCATTTTGAGATTGGGCGAAATTACCCCGATACTGATTTTGTGGGGAAGATAATTAAAGAAAAACCTCCCACTAGTCAAACCATTCCCCTCCTCGCCTCAAGTAAGAGACAAATTACTCCATCGCTGTTCACACCTGCACTGGTAAGAGGGGTCAATCCCAGAATTGAAATTGTTTACTCCCTCTCAGTCAGACCATTATACATTAGGGGTCACTCAATTCCGGACTCCTTGGTGGTAACTACCACAAGGAAAAGAGCGGGGGTTCCGCTGTCAACCAGCAAATCACCCCCAGACAAATAAGGAAAGAAGCACTATGCACTGGGTAAGAGAATTACAGCCTCTGCAGCTTTTTCAACCAGAATTGCCAATAATTCCATACTGGCAAGTTATGCTGATGCCCAATGGGGAAAATTACAGCAAGAACTCGAGATTCCTGAGCACTTAAGAACTCGCTTATTGGCCACAGTAACAGAAGGAACTCTGGTTAACCATAGCATCATTAAAAACACTTTTGATGCTGCAGAAACGGCTGGCAGCTCCTTAATGCATGGAATTCTTCTAAAGCGTCATGTCTGGCTCCGCAATTCCAGTTTTAAGCCAGAAACACAGGCGTCCCTCATTAACAAACCATTAGAGGAGTCTAACCTCTTTGGGAAGGCAGTGGAGACTGCAGAGAGTTCAACACCCTCAAGACCTTAGACCAAATCTCAGGGCCTCCCAATACGCAAGGATTTGGCAACAAACGCTTTTTTCGAGGACAACGCCAACAGCAGCAACAGTACACTTCAGGCAACTGGTCCCCTACTCGGGGAACCAGTGGCCAGTACACGCAAAGAGGACCGCGCCATGGCCATGGCAAGGGCAGAGGTCGGGGCCCCACTCCCGAGGATCCCCGGCTACCAACACCAAATTACCTGAAGATCTGGGTCCCCTCCAATGCATCACCGGTCGGGGGCGGTTAACATCTTTCCTACCAGCATGGGAGGGAATAACATCAGACCGATGGGTATTGTCAACTATAGCCCACGGGTACTGTATAGAATTCAGTTGACCCCCCCCAGTACAGACCCCCAAGGGGACGACACCTGTCATCGGAACACCTTGCCATTCTTCTAGAAGTGGAACTACTGCTACTAAAAGGAGCAATGGAGGTTGTGCCTCTATCACAGGTAACGGAAGGTATTTATTCAGTCTACTTCCTTGTACCCAAAGGACTTAACCATGCGCTCTGTACTAGATCTGCGCCCAGCAAACAAATTTGATAAACCTCAAATTTTGCATGGTGCTCCTACAGGAAGTATTCCCCCCTACTTTCGCAGGGAGATTAAATGACAACACTGGACTTGAAAGATGCATGCTTCCATATTTTAATGTTGCCAGCGCACAGAAAATAACTCGGGTTCATGATAGAAGGCTAAAACTACCAGTTCAGAGTACTACCCTTCGGCATAGCGTCAACGCCGAGGGTATTCACGAAAGTACTGGCAGCGGCCCACCTGCGCAGGTTGTCCATCCCAGTATACCCTTACCTCGACAATTGGCTCATAACAGGGGATTCTTACGAAACATGCTTCTCAAATACCCAAAAGACTAGACCTTTTGTTCCAACTGGGCTTCTCCATCGAGAAGTCCAGCCTAGACCCCAGATCAAACAATTCCTAGGGGCTCTAATTCGAACAAAGGACGGCCTCGTCTTCCCCCTCCAACGGTAGGGTCCAAAATATGCTGTTTCAGATCCCTCTATGTGGCCAGTCGAGAGGTGACGGTGCGCAAAGCAATGCGCTTGCTAGGAATGATGGCGTCATGTATATATTGGGACATCACGCGTGACTGCGCCCAATGCAAGAGTGGCTCAACAGCCAGTGGTCAGGCCAGCGGACAATGGGGCGATCTAGTGGTGGTCTTGCCGGCCTTGGTTCTCTCGCTACGGTGGTGGTCTAAGGAAAACCTTGTAATAGGGAAACCATTTGCCACCACCGCAGTGGCGGCCACTCTAACCAGACACATTCCTCACAGGATGGGGGGCTCTCCTTTCCCATCAGACTGCACACAGTTTGGACTCGGAGCGTAGCGTCCAAACACATATAAACTTGCTGGAACTGCTAGCGGTCTTCAAAGCACTGAAGGCTTTCCAGGCACACCTGCAAGGGAAGACGGTGATGGTCCTCATAGTCAGCACCACAGCCATGTACTATCTGAACAAGCATGGGGGCACTCTCCAGGACTGTCCAAGCTGTCCCAGAACATCTGGAAGTGGGCTCTCAAACACATGTTTCGAGGGGATTGGGTCCTCCGACGTATTCCATATCTGACATGTAATCACCACAGCTGTGCTGATTACATGTCATAGATATGGAATACGTCGTCGGACCATCCCATCGAAAGAACGTTACCAGGTAAGAAAGTAACTTGTTCTCCTGTTGTCACAACATGTACCAGGGGAACTCGATCTGCTGACAGACAAGCGCAGCAGAGACTTCCCTCTGCCCGCAAAGTACGAATGGCGGTTACAAGAAGACATCGTCTTTGACGTTTGCAGAACTCCCAGTGCCTAGATTACGCCTCCAGGTACCCCAGAACCAATCCAACGGGAACCGTCTATCGATACCATGGTCAGGGAAATTTGTTTACGCTCTTCCCCCCCCCCTCTCCCCCTCTCAAGATGGTGTACAAGATGCACCAGGAACCAGTTACCATACTAGTGGGCCCGGCAGCCATGGTTCGCTCACTTGATGGAAATTTCTATCTCCTCCAGTGAACTTCCCGGCCCGTACAACATGCTGTCACAGGACAAGGGCAGTACATTATACCCATGCCCACAGACCCTGAACTTAGCAGCCCGATGCATGGACATTCTTAAGGAGGCTACAAAACCTAACACTCGCTACTGCTATTCCAGCAAATGGAAAAGATTCATCTGGTGTAGAGATAAGAACATCAACCCAGTTGACTGCTCCCCCACACAGATTGTTATTTACCTGACTCACTTATTAGACTCGGGTCTGGTCTTTAATTCCATTAAAGTTCACCTAGCTGCACTTTCCGCATACGCCACTTCTCAACAGTGTCATGGTGGAAAGTCCCAGTTATTAAGGCCTTCATGGAGGGAGTAAAGAGAATGCACCTTCCTATAGCTAACCCAGCTCCCGGATGGGACCTAAATGTGGTACTTACCTGGCTTATGGGCTCACCCTTTGAACCCATGCACAAAGCATCCCTTAAGAACCTCACTCTTAAAACTGCTTTCTTAATAGCTATCACCTCCATTAGGAGAGTGTGAACTACAAGCGCTCTCTATACTAGACCCCTTTGTAACAGTTCACAAGGATAAGGTGGTTCTACACACATCCTAGGTTTGTACTATAATTCATTTCTAAATTCCATGTCAACCAATCCATAGAACTACCAGCGCTCTTTCAGAACCATTCAAGTTTGGGAGAAAAGAGCCTGCATACACTAGATGTACGCAGGGCTGTCATGTTTTACATGGAAAGAGCTAGACCTCTGAGAAAGGCTAATCAGTTCTTTGTCTCTGTGGCAGCAGGAAGAGAAGGAGATGCAGTTTCAAAATCCACTATCTAGATGGATTGTCCAATGCATCACCCTGTTACACTCTTGCTAAGAGAACTACCCTTCAAGCCAAGAGCGCATTTTATTCGAGGCACTGGGGCTTCCATAGCTTTCATTGCAAATGTCCCTCTGGAGTCCATTTGCAAAGTGGCAACCTGGAGTTCTTTACATTCCTTTACAAAGCAGTCTAGATCTGATTCCCAGGTGGGGCAAGCAGTGTTAAGACATCTATTGTCTACTGTTCCTTCTCACAACCCACCTCCAACTCTGGGTACTGCACGCTAGTCTATGCACCGCATGTGATTCTAAGCAGATTAACGCATTACTTACCGTAAAAGCATTTCTGATGGTTGTATCTGCTTAGATTCACATGCGCCCACCCTTCCTCCCCGCTCGGATGGAAGGAACATAGACATCCTTAATTTTCTCTTTTCTGTACTCCCTCACGTCTAATAGGCTCCCTCAGGGCAGAAAAAATAGAGGGACCTCGACGAGTGGGATTTTGGGTACAATGCACGTCACTATAGGGATAGTGTTACAGACACGCCTTGTCGACGTCTTCTTTTCGACTACGAAAAACAAAATGCAATACTCTGCAGTGACCACTGGATGTTGGACTATGCACAGCATGTGAATTTAAGCAGATGCAACCATCGGGAATGTTTTTACGTTAAGTAATGCATTGTCATACTTTTCCTGAATCAACACAAAGCTAGTATGAAGTGACTTTACTAACTAGGACAGTAATGGCATTTATATATCACTAGTCGTTGGTAGAAAGGTTAAGGGAAGGAAAAAGGTTAAAACGGTTCAGAGCATGTGAAGTCTAGATGAAATCCTTTCCCAGCATTAATAGTTAAAAACCAAGTTATCTCTGAGGCACAGGAAATATCAAAGTCAAGTGGACTAGAATCTGCAGGCAGCCAGGACTGCCAATGACAATTGGAGCAGTCTATGGAGCTGAGGAACTTCTTAGTCTTGCACAATGTTTTGTTAAAATCACTGTAGGGTCACGAGCTGTTACACTTGTGAAGGGTGGAGCTGAAATCAACTCTAGCAAGCAGCTACTGCAAGTCTCAAATGTGAAGAGCAAATCTACAGAAACTGAGTTGGTAACCCAAGTCTGAACAGTACCGAAGAGTGATCCAGCTGGCTTCTGTCTGGTTGCAGTGATGCAGATCCTGGGCCTCAGTCATGAGGACAAGAGGGAGGATGTCTATAGGACTCCTGCGGCAGCAATTCGGCACCACTGTGGATTTGGATACGGTTGGGCTTCAGTCACACTGGTGAGGGGACTCCAGCTCTGGCTTTCCTGCTTATGAAGGGTCCTGGGGAGACTCCTGGAGCTTCTGGCCAGATCAGACGTTGCACTAAACTAGAGTCTCGATCTTGACCCCTGGCACTCTGTTCCTGCAGCAGCAAAGAAGTACAGCCAGTCGGGAAGATGGTCTTGTGGAGTTTGTTAGTCGGTCCCACTAACCCAAGGGAAGAAGTCTCTTCCGAGCTTCTCCTGTCCGGTGCTTCTCTTGTCCATTAGAATGAGTTCAGCACAGCAGGGCTTCACCAGGCAGTTCAAAGGTCCAGGAGTATGCAGCAAGCTTTTAGTTTCTTTGGCTCCTTCCCAGTTGTCGACTGTCTTCAGTCACAAAACCATAGCCTTTTAAGAAACCTTCTCCCATTCGTGCACAGCCTAGCTGTCACTCAAACAGCAGGCTGGTTGTCCCCCAGCCAATAAGGACTGGGTGCATTTAAACTTAAAGACAAATGACAGGAGTTTCAGGAACCTCCCTCACTTCCTACCCTTCCAGACACTGGAGCCAGAGGTGGGTTTCAGTACTGATGCCCACCAAAGGCAAAACTAAGAAAGGGCTCAATCCTGGCTTGGCGTGCGTAAGACCTCGGGAACAAATTGCAAAATAGTCTGGGGCAATTTTGACAATGGTCACCCATGGGTGCTATACTGCAGCTGAGGATTTACCTGCGATAGAAAAGCACTGCCACCAGCCATTTAAAGTAGTGAGGTTAACATTATGTTACATAGGTAGGAAAAGGGGCTACTAAGTAACCCAACACTCTGCATAAGATGCTGGGTGCGCTTAACCTACAAAGAGGAAAAGGTAAGTGAATGCATTTTCACTTTACTATTCTTGGGAACAGTAGTTCACACAAGGTATTTAAACCTTATGAGAAATCTAAATTTGTCACTCCACTAAAGGTGCTGGGTCACCATACAAAATGGCTATGGAGTTTGTTAGACTCCAAAACACAGGAAACATTTAATCCAAATCAGGTCAACACGAGTGAGAAGGGGCTAACTCACGCCAGGATAAAAATCAAAAGTCCTAAAGTCAACCAAAAGAGCTGGGGGTCTCTGAAGGGAATTGGCAAAATGAGAATTCTCCCTATGTTTTCTTGCACAAGTGAAGTCTTAAATTAACAGGTTTCTCTAGGATTGGAATAAGAACACTGCCCTAACAGTTTGTTTTGGGACGGGGGGTGCAAGCAGCATGCAACCAGCTCTGGCAGGTAGTCCTATAGGTGTGCCAGCCACAAGTGCCTAAAAATAGGCAAAGAAATATAATGGGAAACTTGCTTTTCTTTCACCCCCACTCCTCCATGGATTTTTCAACCAGTACTTTAGTGCCACAGGGAGGCTATTACTGTGATCTGAAGTGGTTCAATGTCTTGCTGTGCACAAATGACACTGTGCAAAGACATATTTTTAATACCAAAATGATTTTAAACCCACTTAAAAATATTTCTTTGGCAGTATCTACAATTTATTTCAGTGTACATACATCGGCTGTTGCTGCATTCTTACATTTTTACCTTTTCTACTTGTAGCCTTTGCTGATTACATTCTGATGGACCCCAGTGAAGAGTACTCTCGTATCTTTGCATTGATGCAAGAAAAGATTTACATGAGCAAAATTGTGGTAGAGTTCCTTCAGATTAATCCTGATGCCACTTATGAGGACCTGCTGAATAAGATAGAGGTGAGTTTTCCTGATCATACCAGAAGTGATGCAGAAAATTGTAACCAACTGCTTAAACATTGTTTTGCGGCTTGATTGTCAAATACTTGGACGTGAATCCAAATCTTAAACTGCTCAGGTGCTCCAATATGTACAGAAGGCAGTAGTTGGATTCTCAGCCAATAGGGTTCGAGGGTTTTCTAAGAAGTACTATATTCTCATTGCACTTTTTTTTGGCTTATTGAATAAATCAATTTTTGACCGATGTTGGTGGAGTTTTCCTAAGTCCCACTTTGGAGTAAGACTTCAATTGACATTTTAAAGTTTCAGACCTTCTACTTGATGTCATAGGCTTTAATTTCACCCATAGGCTCATACAGCCTGGAATCATGGCGAATGGCAAGTACAATTAGTGGTCGATTATGTGTGCCATGTATACTTGCAAATTTCAATTCATTAAACACTGTTCCAACTTACTGAGAGGCATAATGTCATTGATCACCATACAGTTATGGGATTAGAATTTGATCCTTCGAGCTTCATTTAAAGAGCATTACTCATAGGGCTCATCAAGCAATTAAAAGAGCAACTATTCAGTTCTGTTAGCAGTTGTAGTGTGATGCAGTTGATGGGAGCGCACATACAGAGATACTTGAACGTCATCCAATAGTAATGCATTAAAAGAATTCATCCTTGCAATACGAATACTAGTAGAAGAATTGGTAAAAATCAGTTGCCATCGAGTATCAATAGCTAGAGCTCTGAGATATTGAAAATGTTTGTGGAAATACTGAGCAGGACCGTGCATGTCTCAGGGTTCCTTGCTATTTTTGCAAAAATTAAATGTCCTGACTAATTTACATTTAGGCATTTCTCTAGTAGGCCATAGATTAAATCTAAAGCACATGGCTGTTCATCATTGAAGGATGAAAAAATAAGCTTCCATGACAAAGCTTCTCCCGAAAAGGTTTGTGAAATCTTTATATAGTAAACGTTTCCTCCTAGTTTCAATCCAATCTGCTAGATGGATTTTCTTTTTAGCTCTATTTGGGTCAGAGACCAGCACATTAAAAGCTACATCAGCAATTGCCATTATGTAAATAAAATGTTTTTCCAGTTGATTACATATATGTTCAGATGAAAATGTTACTAGATGTTTCTTTACGCAGGTTTTCTGTGTTTGTAGCTAAAAGGCATTCCCTAAACAAAGCACATAGGCGCCATTGGTATTGACCATGAAGAGAAACAAGACCCAAATTGTACTTGAGCCAAACAGGCAAGCACTGAGGTAGATTGAGAATCTGCCTCCAGTTTGTAAAAAATGTTCTGGCAATGTTGCTCTTGCTTCCAAACCATACAGCAGTATGGCCGTGACCTTTTGATTATAAGCGACTGCAGGATAAGTAAATATCTTATTTATGAAGTATGTTTTTAGTTTGTGATATAGCCGAGTTAGTTTTCTCTCGAGCAAGCAAATGCATTTTATTTTATTGTTGGTTGTCGATCATGCCAAGTGATCGACCACTTGAATTTCTGAATTTTGTAAGGTCCACTTGGGTCTGTTTTGAGTGATGCGTTTGTTGCAAATCATGATCTTGGTTGAAGATTTATAGTTGGCTGGTTTGGAGCATCAAGCTATCTCTGTAGGCCCATCAGGTTCTTGGAGAGGAGGACCAAATCAGCATATAGGGCATCAGTAATGTTCTCAAATTAACCTGGCATATCGGATATAAGAAGTTGAAGGCTGAAGCAGGTAAGACTTCATGAAACTATCGCAATGGTTTGTAGATCCCGCCCCATGTACTACTTGTGGAACCATGGGAGTGGCAGAGCCGTTGGGCTTATAAGAGAAAGATGGGAACTGTAGTTAAGTACACTTCCTAGTAATGCAACTCAAACACTTACTTTATATTAATATAGTCTTATATTTACACAAGATACTTGTCACATTAAACCAAAAACATAACTCGCCACTTTTCAAACGACACTGCTTGGTTGGTGTTTGCTCACGGTTAATTTTGACACTAATGAGTTTATACTATTTGTAATGCGCGCACTCAAATATACAGTAGTCTTTTGGGAAGGAAAGATTTGTTTAGTGTAACAAGGCAGTTAGTTTACACAGCAAGGCGGCAAAGTCCAAAATGCAACCCTAGCTTAAAGGCAGTTCGGAGAGGCTCAGTCTTGACAAGCAGCAGGACAAACTCCTGTTCATATTTTCTAGTCTCTTAAGATGCAGGAAGATGTAACCAACATTGGAGACCTGTTAAGGGACTCGCTAAAGGGAAAACCAGCAGCGGTTTGGAGTTGAGCTGTGGTTGCCCTGGATACCTCTACATGCACTCAACGTTCTGGAGACTTCGGATTGCAGCAAGCGCTAACCTTTCCCCCACAGTACCTTAGATTAGAACATTTTCGCAGTGGATGCTCTGCCATGTTGCAGATCTGGACCCGACCCCTGGATTCCTTGGTCTGACGAAAGGCAGGACAATGGATGGGATCTCAGCAGCAGTCTCGGGAGTAACTCTGGAGAACTTCTCTGTTCACTCTGCGGTTTCGGCTGCTTTCCTGCAGCACAACAAAGGACTCAATTTGCCTGTCAACCTTTTTCGATTCCTGGAATCCAGGACTCTGCTGAGGGGATACGAGTTGATTGTCTTTGGAGGTTCACCTAGAGCTCTGTAAAGACTTATACGGATTCTGCTTTTGCACAAAGATGCACTTCAATTTGGTCAGAGGTCTCCTGGTATTTGGGTTCTGCAGCTCTGGAAAGACACAGGACTTGGGGGAGATGGCTTGTTTCAAAGTTTGTCTTGGGACTGGTTGTGATGGCTCCTACTGTTGCATTATGGAGCCACAAACACAGCCTGCAGTAAATGCAAACCACTGCCACCAGCCATTCTGTAAGGAAAGGGTAACCTAATGTTACATGAGCAGCTAGACAAGGGATACGAAGTTACCCCTCCTGCACTCTATTGTAAGATGGGAGTGTGCTGGGTCTAGCAAGTTACAATACTAAGTAAAGGCCATTTCATTTTACTCCTCTGGAAAACAGTAAATCCCGGAGAAGGTGTTTAAATCTTGGGAAATCTGGAAGTCTTCCCTGTGTCACTGCACTGAAGGTGCTGGGTGACAAATGTAAATGATCCCTATGGAGTTTGTCAGACTCCATAACCAAAAGAAATGGGTATGAAAATCACATTAAAATACATGAGTGGGAAAAAGCGTCTCACAAAGTCCTCCAGCAAAGCTGCTTTGGGGGGGGGGTCTCTAAGGTGGAGGAAATTGGCACATTTTGGAGAATTGTCCCTAACATGTAAACATGCCGAAATACTGCCGCAGCAGCACTTGGACGTCCTCCCTCCTATCCCCACGACAATCTCCAGAACCAGAGTCTGCATCGCAGTAGCAAGACAATGCAGCTGGACCACTTCTAAACAGAGGTACTGTTTAGGCTTGGGGTACTTAACTTATTGTCTTTAGCTGCACTCTTCTCCCTGAGGAATTGTATTAACATACCTTTTTTGAGTTGTCGCCCGTCTCAGGTTTAACCACTTGTGACCCAACAAGTGATTTTTCTGACTTTGTGCGACTTTTGTCCATGAAGTGCATCAGATCTGTAGACTGTCAATTACTTTGGACTTCCTGGCTCCCTACAGGCACTCTATAAATCCATTGACTTTGACACTGTTTGTCCCTCATAAATGGTAGCTAGGTCATAAATGGTAGCCTGTTGTATATTGGTACTGCTGGGAAAGACTTATCTAGACTTCATTGGAGGATTCAGTTGTCATGAATTGCTGAGAAATTGTTATAACCTTTTTATTTCTCGAACCCTTTACTTTTGAAAGTCTGACTCCAAAAGCGTATAAATGCGCATACTATCCTTATGATTGAAAGGTGTAGGAGTAGTGCATAAAGCATATCCACTGGCTTTATTTGACTCAAATTTGTGTATTTGAATTTCAGTTTTTAGTTTAAAACTGATCTATAACTGAACTTGTACAAGTTTCTTCGCTACTTGTATTTACGGATTTCAATTGTACAGCTCACATTTACCAGTCTTGAGAAAGGCCTAGCTGTTTAGTCACACCAACTAGTGTAGTATAGACCTATACCAAAAGGTGGGTTACCTAATACCAAGCAAATAAGTGTTGTGTAGTCTTGCCCAGTGTGACCACCAATTCATAATGGACTCCTGATCCGGGATCTGCCACTCAATCTTTTAAGGTGGCTTTATGGCCAGTTTTAATATTTGGGGCTAGGAGTGCTTGGATATACTGTCTTGACCCGCTGACTCATTAAATGCACACCCTAGGCCAGGCTGTGTGGTTACAACTGGGCTGACTGGAGACTTAGTTGCGGGGTTGAGGCTTCTACTAACGGCTGTGCCTTACAGAGACAGACGGGGTGAAAACTTCATTTCAGTTCCAGCAGGCTGTTCATATTGGTGCGACGAGCACTGCCAGTAGGTGGTCCTTGTGGGTAGGTCTGGCTATGTGGTGAAGATGTCAACAAAGCTTTTATCAACAATGCAGAAACATGCTGATTTAAGGGCACAGTCTGATCCCAGAGAGGGTGTTGGGCAAGAATTGATGTGACGCTGCGAGACTACACAACACTATCTGCTTGGTGTTGGGTAACCCACCTTTTGTTATAGGGCTGTACTACACAAGTTGGTAGTGTGACTGAGCAGCCAGGCTTATCCAAAGAGGGGTAAATGTGAGCTGTAGCAATGAAATTTGCAAATACAAGTAGCCACTTGTACACAAGTTTTCAGTTATTTAACATCACATTTTAAGTAAATGTTCTTTAACGAGGGAAATATATGTAACAATCAACTATATTTTACAATACTCTTCCAGAACTGGCATAAGCTTAGTGGATACTCTTTAGAGATGCTTTTTACACACTTCCTACACCCACAGGAGACTTCGTTCACAAGGACAGTAATGGCATTTATTGATCACTAGTACATTAGTCTGAGGTTGCAGAAAGCAAAGGTTAAAGGATGGGAAAAGGTTAAACCGGTTCTCGGGGCATGGGAGTATACTTAAATCTTTCAATGAAGTGTAGATGCAACCTTTCCCAGCAATAACCGTAACAAGTTATCACCCCTGAGGGACAGAAAATATAAATGGATTGGCTGTCCTGATTCCCTGCAGACTCTTCTAAAGTCAATTGGAGCAGTCTATGGCACGGAAGCACCATTGGGGAGAATGCTCAATGTGATAATTCCTCTCTACCTTGGATCCCACCCCCCCCCCCCCAGCTCTTGCTGAACTTTGGAACTCTGTACTTTTTCATTCTGTTTTCATTCACAGGGATGTCTAGACTTCCAAAGGTTTAAATACCTTCTCTGGGATAAACTAATGTTTCCCAGAGAATGTAACATTACATTAAATGTACTCGTTTTTTTTATTTTGAATCCTAGACCCAGCACACTCTTCCTATAGAAGGCTGGAAGGGCTACCTAATATAACCTGTGTAGAATCTCGTGTAGCAGTCAAATGCTAGCCTTTTCTATCGAAATGGCTGGTAGTGGTTTTACAACAAGCTACCGTTTTCCCATTTTTCCCAACCGTGAACACCAGTAGCTACAAATCGCGGGAGCCATGTTTTTCAAGATGGAGCCTTAAGCCCTTTTGTTTAAACGGGTCCTGGTTGTCTTTTTTTCGCCATTTCTTTAGGGAAAGGTCCTTCTAGTGTTTCTCTGCGCGCCAAACCAGGTTTGGTCCCTTTGTTTCCATGCCTTTGGCGAACTTCAGGACTGAATACCGCCTCTGGCGTCTGAGTGTCTGGGATGGGCAGGAAGTGACGGAGGTGCCAAAACACCCTGTGCTTAGTCTCCTAGGAGACCCAAATGCACTCTGGCATGATTGGCTGACTGTCCTGCAAGGACAGCCACCCTGCTGGGTGAGTGGCAACTAGGCTAGAATGAATGTGAAAACTGTTTAAAAAGGGAGTCTCTTGGACTGGAAAGCGGACTCGACCATGAACAAAAAACCCGAAGAGGACTGCTTCTGCAACTCCTAGACTGTTGGTTTGTCCGTGAAGCCCTGCTGCAGGTCCGAATTGCCAAACTCACCGACGGAGAAGCCCCTTCAAGGACGACTTCCTTTGGGTTGGTGGGACCAATCAACTCGTAAGCCACCTGGATACCATTCTCAGAGCTAGTTAGGATTAAAAAGGGGGGAAGGACACAGCTTGTGTGCTTGAACAGCTACCTGAACTGATTCGATTTTGTTTGCATTTTCCGACAATGTGCAGGAGTCCCAACATCCTCCCTCTTGTCCCCACGACTGAGGCTCAGGACTAGTGAGATCTACAGGAACTGCCAGGAACGTCTTCAGCTACATCTTTTTGCTTCATACTAGGGTACTGTGCCAACCTGATTGAGAGAATGCTTCTCGCAGTGAAAGTTTGTAACTTTCCGACCTTACAGGCCTAATCGGCTTGTGACCCAACATGATTCTTTTTCGTACAAACTACTTCTGAGAACTTAGGCAAAGACTTCACCGGTTACTTCAAGAACTGCCCTTTCCTATCCAAGACTCTAGTTCATTGACTTTGGCCTAGGCCCATTGAACTGAATTGTCGTCTAGTGAACTATAACTATTTGCACTGACTAAGTATTTGAGATCTATTCTGCTTACTTGTGCCTTTTTACTCCCATTGAAAGATGCCATTTTGCTCCTATTTCAGTGAAGCCTAATTTGTTCAGAAACATATTGGTTTGCTATTGAAGTGTTAATGTTTCCTTCTGAATATTTTCTAAATGATTGTGTAATTTATAGGTTTTACCAAGAAACTTCGAGTAAGTGTCTATTTGAACCTGAGATTGCAAGACCTCTGTGTAACCTCTTGTACTGATCACATTCCCTCTTGATGAGCATGGCTGCTCAGTTCGCTACCCCAATGCTTACACCTGTAGTCCTAATTGTTTGTGGTGGTCCCAGAGGGTACTGCATGCAATTCTGCTTAACATGTCTTCAACAAAGTTAGTGTTGTAGAAGGGTCACAAGCTGTTACACTTGTGGAAAGCAGAGTTGAAATCCACTCCAACAAAAGTAGCCACTGCAAGTCTCAACTGATGGGCAAAGCTAAAGACACTGAGGTAACTACCCCAAGTCTGAACAGTACCTCTGGTTTGAAGAAGAGTGGTACAGCTGGATTCTGTCCTGTTGCAGCAATGTAGAGCCTGGGTTCCTGAGCCTCAGTCGTGGGCACAAGAGGGAGGACGTATGGAGGACTACTGCAGCAGCAATTTGGTGGTCGTTTGCAGCTATGGGCTCTTTTCAGATCAGCGACACTGCAGTTTCAGCTCACGGTAAACAGCACCACAGCAGATCTTGGATACCAGTTGGACTGCCTTCACTCCTTGAGTCCTGCACTGTGGTGAGGTGACTTGTGCTCTGATCTTCCTGCTTCATGAGGGTCCTTGGGATACTCCTGGAGCTTCTGGACGACTGATTGCAAAGGTTGCACTCAACTACAGATTTCTCAACTCCTGTTGGGGAGACTTTTCATTTTAGTGGCTAATTCCTCCCTTCTTAGACCACCTAGCTCTTTCACTGGACTTTTAAAATTTTAACTGTGTGCACTTTTCTCTCCCCCAGGTGTTTTGGTTTGAACACTTTCTTTTGATTTTGGAGTATGACAAACTCCAAAGGCATCTTTTTACATGGTGTCACACAGCACCTTCAGTGGAGTCTTCCAGATGTCCCAAAGGTGCAATTACATTCTCTTGGTTAAACTATTGTTTCTAAGAGCAGTGACGTTTTTGTAGGGTGCTGGAGTAAATTTCAAGAAGGAACTTTCCAACAAGAAATGGCAAATTTGACAAAAGGAGCACCCATTGGTGCCTTACTGCAGCTGCGATTGCAACCCGTGTAAAAACACAATGGTAGTACCACTGCCACCAGCCATTAATGCCATTACTCATGGAAAGATTAACATACACAACTTTACATGAGAAACTAGACCAAGGGGATACTAAGTATCGCCCTCACCCCCATTGTAAGATAGTGTGTGCAGGGTCTAGAAGTTACAAAAATGTAAGTAAAGTCAATTTCACTTCACTGCTCTTGGAAACAGTTTCACCAAGTTTTTTTTTAATCGAGTGATCAGCCCGCGGCTGACAGTACTGCGGGCAAATCGTTCGCATGAGAAAGGTGCGAACTACCAAAAATGTGCACCTTTCTCATGCAAACACACATACATTCTCACACAACACACCCATAACACCCCACACATAAACAAACCCCACTTACCTTCATCTTCACGCTGGGTTCCTGCAGCGCCAGTTCCCTTTCACTTCCGTGATTGGGATCCAGCGCTGCAGGGTCTTTTTATTTTTTTTGTAACGGAAGGCTGCGGGGTATCCCCTGCTCACTTTACCATAAAGTATAGTGAGCGGGGCGATGCAGGGGACACCCCAGCAGCCTGTTTGTTTTTTTTTTTTTTTTTTTTTTTTTTTTTTTTTTTTAATGCTACCACCAAAGGTTCGTACTTTTGGTGATCGAACCTTTGGTGGTAGCATTAGAACTTTTGGTCAATACGACCCTTTTTTCGGTACTTTTGACCTAAGCCATTTTTAACGTTTGGGAAATCTAAGTCTTCCATGTGCCATTGCACTGAAGGTGCTGTGTGACAATGTAAAGATGCCTGTGGAGTTTGTCACTCCAGTCAAATGAAACGCAGGGCCCAAATTAAATAATGCATGAGTGGGGGGGGGGGGTGGAAGGTGGCTCCCTCAGGTTAGAAATTGAAGTCAAAGTGCAGCAAAAAGAGCTGGGGGTCTCTAAGGTAGAAGGGAATTGGCACAGAAATGAGACCACCCAACAGAGGTCCAGCCGAAATGCAGACCAAATGACTTTCAATGCATGCATAGCCTGTCTATAGACTTGAGCCTATCCGTCCAGAGGAGGAAAGTAATTAGTTTAATCTGCCAAATCGAATTAAAGGCAGATTTTGGTATGCACTGGTTGGCTTTGTTAATGATGGTTGTCACAGCAGTCAAGCAGGTTTATGCTTCAGATACTTGGGTTTCTGTGGCTACTCATGGCTCTAGGTGCTTTCACTTCATACAGAGTTGAGCCTTGTGGAACTGCAGCCCACCAATAGAATGGTCCAGCAGCGTTAAAACAGCTGGAAGACACATTTGGGGACAACCATGCCACCTCATCATCTCAGCAGTAGGACCTGCCCTGGCTGAGAGCACTGGAACAATCTTACAATGTGAACAGCTCTTCATAGCTGCAGTGGAGTAGTTGGACTCCCAGGTAGTAAGGCTGATGGTGAAAGTACATTTTGTATAGTTGGCCCCAAAGAATACAATACCCTGAAATATTAATCACACTTAACTTGGGTTATGAGTGCAAGTGCTACATAAAACCTAGGTTTACTGTTTCGTAAGACCCGCTCGTAGCACTTGTATTATGAAAACTTTCCTTAAACCCCTTGGCCCGTGTCCTCTAATGGAGGCTGACTTGCTTAAGTGGTAGTGGTGACTGAGGAGTCCATACCTGATAGACGGAGGGGTGAGAGGAGAGGAGGGGAGGGTGGCTTGAAGTGGCAGCCTTTGAATGTAAAGTTTGGAATTCTGCTGTGCTTTTTCGGTCTCCACTGATTATCAAAATATATTTTTATAAGAAGGCTGAATACCCTCAGGTTACTTGCTAGACCATAAGATGCCAAAATGTGTAGTGTCCATGGTGAACAGGGATGACTGTAGTGGGTAGCAGCTGGAAGAGTCATGCGTCGCCTATGTTCATAGCACAGTGTGTGCAGATGGTTCCAAGCGTAGAGGTTAAGGTGTTGGTGGTCAGAGGGTTAATTGCATAACGGGGTACTGGGATTTTGACATGCGAAACCAGTCGTTAAAAAACTTGGCTCCTGCCTTGCCAGTCTCCTCTCCTGCATAAGGAATTTTATTTTTGTATGGCAATTGGTTTATAAAGGCAATGCCGTGTTTGAGACATACATGCATAACTTTTAAGCGCTGTCTAGGAACAGGAAGAGTAACCTATTGGGGTGGTGGCTATCAAGTGTATCAATAATTTGTTTACACCCCTAACCAATGGAAACGATGCAAATGTTATTTACCTTAAGATAAAATCTGGTTTTGACATTGACATTGGCATTAAGGGGATTGCCACCACAGCATTGCCTTAGTTTAGTCGGTTCTCCACTAGTCCAAAAAACTCCTACTTTGTGGCAGACTTGCTATATTACCTTCAGATTTTGACATTCTAATTGCCAGGCTCCATATAATTGGCACTTGTCCTCTGACATGTCTGTTGCCAAAAATATAGATTTGTCTTGTAAATCTTTCATTAAATGGACTCAATGCTGCTGGCATGACCTTGTGCCAAGGTGTCAGTAATTTTGCTCCCGAGTGTATTGTCTGCTTCTATTCAGGACAAATCGTTTTTTCTGCATGTGGAGAATTAGCCTGCGCCACAGGGACTGACTTTCCAGTAAATGAATACCTTTTTCTCTTCAATTGCACCTTCACTTTCTAAAAGTGTAATTATTTATTTTGCTTCTGCTTTCTGAACTAGGATTTGGTAAGTGTTCTAATCTTATCACAACTTAAATGTTACATTATTTAATATGCAGATTTAAATGCGAGGAAAGTGCATGAGTAAGGGAGAAGGCATGAAGCTGTAGATTTGTTTGGAAATGTGTGTATAAGTTCACGAGGTGGGGGGATTTTGGGGAATACTCATTTAGAGCATGTAATTTCTACATTCAGATACGTTTAACATTAAATATTGACATTTAAATCCAAATGCCATTCTGCAGTGTTCCAACAAGCACGGATGGCTGACCCTCCTTGTAGTGTTCCACACAAATTAAGTCGTGTGTGAGCCAATGGCTATAGGAGTACTTTGAATTGCCAAGTGAAGGAGTGCATAAAATGGGGGTGATTACTACTTGTGAAAAAAGGGGGTAATTGAGTGCTGCAGGCTCTCCACTATCTCACGTGCCATAGACCAAGGTAACGGCATAGCTAGCTGCATTTGTTTTTCTTTTACCTAAAGAGCACTTGTAATGCCTAATTTCCACATTTATCCAGAACAATATAATCACAAATCCATATCTCCCGTGGGTCTGTAGTGTGGGCTTTTTGTAAATTCTTGTTTTGACGATATGATCTGTCATCCGCACTTTAACATGTAATCTACTTTCAGACCACTGTCCCTCCTTCTGGCCTGAACTTCAATCGCTTCACTGAAGACTCCTTGCTGCGCCATGCTCAGTTTGTCGTGGAACAGGTTGAGAGCTATGATGAAGCTGGAGACACTGACGAGCCACCCATCATAATCACTCCTTGTATGAGGGACTTGATTAAACTGGCTGGAGTCACTCTTGGAAAAAGGTATGCAAAGGATCTCGACATGGAGTGAAATTCGATGGCGCTGAAACTTAAATCACAGTTCAATCTTGGCTGCTCAGGCAACCTGTCTCATCCTTATCAATGGCAACTCTTATTTTATGATGAATACACTGAATGGGAATTCTAGTGATTTGAGTCCAACATGCTTAGCAAAACTGAGTTAACTGACCATTTTCACCATGTGTTTAACGTCCTGTGCATGGAATCTGGTGATTAGTTGTCGGAGGCAGGGATGTGGCGTTGAATTATGTAATGTGGTCGAGGGGGGAGTAGGGAAGGTGCTGGGGGAGTAGGGAAGGTGCTGGTAAAATGAGTGGGAATCTTGCATTAAGGATGTTTGTGTCAAACGCCTTGTCAAGATTTGGCGTGTTAAATGGATAGTATCTATTTAAATGCAACTTGGAATATTCAGTCAATGGCACATTACATAGCTGAACTACAACTGGGAAATGGCATTGCTGAATTTGTATCAAAATTGGTGCTTTTACATTTTCTTTAGAATATGGGTATGGCTAACCACATTAGTTCTGCTTGGCTTAATTGAGAAATGACACTGGATTACTGCCAAATGGTGTAGCGCTTAGCATTTATTTGGGTGGTTTGCATGGTTGGAACTTAACTGTGCTTTATTTTGAAGCATGAGCTTCTGTTGCTGAATTGATATGGTTGAAACCTTTTACAGGCGAGCTGCAAGGAGACAAGCTATTCGACATCCCACCAAAACTGTGAAGGACAAGGGACCAACCAAAGCCACAACCACCTTCTTGGTGAACCAGATCTTCGATACATTCTTCTCTGAACAAATTGCAAAAGATGAGGACAAGGAGAATGCTACCAAGCGTAGACGCTGTGGCGTGTGTGAGGTACAGAGCTTCTATTTAAACTGGTTGTCGGTGTATAGGCCGAATTAAAAATCCTACTATTGGGTTAGTCTGATGGGGTGAAAGTCTGTTCTTGAGACCTACATGGTGGAGGTTCCCATCCACCCCTAGTGGTAGCAGCAACATCCAAACTTGCAGGGTGGTGAATGCTACAGCAGTGCTCAATGTCCCTTTGCAGGCCACTAGCTGAGCTAGTAATGAGGCCTGTAGTATCCATTCAGTAAGGAAATGGGTACACGATGGCACAGTGAATACAGTATGTGCCCATCAAATAAGCTTTATTCAACCTGTCATAAAAGCACAAACCACTGAACTCATACAGAATCTGGATTATGGCAGCGTCACTGTTAAATATTCTCCATAATGAACGGATAACCTAGTAAAGTGTTAGGGAGAATTCGCAGAAATTTGCTAATTACCTTCTACCTCAGACCCCCCCCAGCACTTCTGCTGGACTTTAGGACTTTTACATTTTTTACCTGGAGAGACCTTTTTCACCCCCCTCTCCCCCACTCTGTTGTATTTTTCTGTAATTTGGACCGTTTCTTTTGACACACTCCATAGGCATCATCTTTACATTGTCACACTGCGCCTTCATTGCAGTGACACACGGAAGTCTATTAGATTTACCAAAGGTTTAAATACCTTCTCTTGGTGAAACTGTTTCCCAGAGCTGTAAAGTGAAATTGACTTTACTTGCATTTTGTAACTTTCTAGACCAGCACACAGTATCTTAGCATAGGGTGCTGGAGGGGTTACTTGGTATCCCCTTGGTCTAGTTTCTCATGTAACATTTTGTTACCCTTTCTTCATTTAATGGCTGGTGGCACTTTTTTTTATTACTATTGTGTTTTTTACTGCAGGCTGTGTTCGCAGCTGCAGTAAAGCACCCATGGGTGCCCATTTTGTCAAAATGGAACCAGTCTTGTTTTTCCGGCATTTCTTGTTGGAAAGGTCCTGATTTATTCTGCGCACCAAACCAGGTTTGGTCCCTTTGTTCGTTTGGTCTTTGGCAGGAGTCGGAAGTGAAGCCTGCCTCTGGTTTCAGCATGTCTGGCAGGGGCAGGGAGGGAGGTGCCTGACTCTCTGTGCTTAATCCCCATGTTTACAGGCATGCACCCATAGGTGATTGGCTGGCTGTCCTCGGACGACAGCCACCCACCCCACCCTGCTCTGATTGACAGGCTTGAATGAATGGCAGAAACCAGCATAAAAGGTGAGGCTTTTTGGCTTGCAAGGCAGTCGACCACTGGACAAAGGAAACCGAAGAAGAACTTGGAAGAGGCGCCTGCTGCAACTCCTGTAGCATTGGTTTGCCCAGTGAAGCCCTGCTGCTCAGAATTCGTTTTGACTAGAGAAGCCCTGCAAGGACGACTTCTCCCCTTGGGTTGGTGAAACCAATCAACCCGAAAGTCAACTTGTTTGGACATCCTCTCAGAGCTGGCTGTACTTCCACTGCCGCAGGAACCAAAGTGCCAGGGAGAGGAACACCAAATCGAGTGAATCGCTTTTAAGTCGGACCTGAGCGCCAGGAAGTACTCCGGACTTCCCTGAAGCAGGACTGACCAAGCCTGAGCCACCTCAACAGTGCTGGACCCCAGATGTGAGGAATATTCTGAAGTGGTATCCGAGAACCACGGTGGTGGTGTTTGCTGTCGGACGTGAAGAGCTGAAACCACAAAGTGCAGCTGAAAAGTTTGACCATTGCTGCCACCAACCTTCCCATTGTGTTTCAGGAGTCCCCAGAAGTCCTCCCTCTTGTCCCCACGACTGAGGCCCAGGGACACTAGGATCTGCAGAGCTGTACAGGAACCAAAGCCAGCTGGAACCATTTCCTCTAACCAATGGCCTTAAAGTTAAGAGGACTTGTCTCTTGTGGTGTAGCCTTACTTGTTCACAGGTGACACTTGTTTTGGTTAACCTCAGAGTTGCTTGCAGCTTTTGTCCCTCACAAGCCTCCCAGCTTGTGGCTCTTCAAGTGATTTTTATTTCTACAAACATTGCGCAAGACTTACTTGCCTGCAAAGATCTTCAGCTCTCCTAGACTTTGCTAAACTAACATTCACTGTCCTGGCTCACTGGGAGACTCTTCTTACCTCTGAGACTGCTTTATCTTTCCCCCAGGAAAGGGTTACATTTGTTTGCATTGGAGGGTTCCAAAGGTACTAGTTTGTTAACCTTTGTTTTATTCCCCTATCTAACCTTTGCACCAACTGTGTTGCTCTAAATGTACCAGTGATGAAACAATGCCCAGTGTCCTAGCCATTTAAGTCACCTAAGGGCGTAGAAAGTGACTGTGTGCCATCCCCAATGGATATCATTCGATTTAGAGAATCAGTGTCTTTTGCAATGTACTTTGAAGTGTTGCATGATGTGCTCCATTCTGAAGAAAGCTTATAAATATCGGACTGTTAAGAAAAATCAAGTGTTTACACTTGCCACTGTGAATCTGTGTAACCACTCTACTGCTCATTGTCCTCTCTTGAGATGAGCCTGGCTGCTCAGCCACACTACCAATATGTGTAGTACAGACTTGAGTTCCAACTGTGAGGAGGGTAAGGCTGCTGTAGTCTCCCAAAGGGTACTGCACACAATCTTGCCTACAAAAATAGATTTCAAAAGCCAAACATGTGTAACTAATTTGTCATTGCATCTTTCTATTGGTAGTGTGGGTACCTGACAGTGTTGATGTAGTAATGATTACATTGTGACCCAGGCAGCTAGGGTCACCATGTTTAGCTTCTACTTTGGTCTCCTTCAGCTAGGTTGATTTTAGTTTAGGGTTTGTCCCCGTTAGGACAGTTTTTTCTGAAGTCGAACTAAGGGCTCAGTGAAACTTTAACTGAGACAATACAAGACTCAACATACCATGGTAGCGTAGAGAGCAGCCAGGCTCAACTTGGGAGTGAGGGCTGCAGCATCAGTACACAATTGTAATACACATGGGTCTAAAGAAACACTGACTCACTATGTATTGTAAAAAAAATATATAATAAAAGTAGACCCACTTAAATCTTGGAGAAATAAGTACTATGACAGATCATAAAACACACTATGCTTTAAAGTTCAGTCCAACACATAGACCTTATTTGGAAAGCTAACTATTTCTAGGTAGGTCAGACCTTTGTATACGCATTCAGTATAGGGCACACCTATTCTCTGGGAGTAAAACCATAAGTTACTTTATATGGGGGAAGTAGGCCTGTCTGTTAACTGAAGCTCAGCAAGAAATCGCGTAAATAACTGGACAATATACTTTTCTGAATAGTGGAACGCTTATTCTAGGAACAGTAAAAACCTATAACTGATTCAGCATGAGTTATTCTAGGGGAGTTGGACTTTGTTGTGTAATCAGTTAAAGTTGCTTTTCAGGTTACCGACTAAGGGAAGCAATAACTTTAGTTTAGGATAACACAAAGGTAAATAAACCTATATATTCTGGTAAGGAGCTAGCAGCAACCTAAAAGGTAAGTATAACCTAAGACTTATTCTGGACTGGGTAAAAGCCAGTCTGGGGAAGCAAGACCAAATTGGGACACTCATACAATTATCCTAACAGGAATAATAATGTGAAACCAACATTACTTTGGGAAGAGTAGTGTTTGGTCAGACTTGGTGCAGCCCAACTGGTGCTCTTGGTATTAGGTAACCCACTTTTAATATAGTCCTGTACTTCACAAGTTGGTAGTATGACTGAGCAGCCAGGTTTATCTTAAGAGGTAATGTGAGCTGTACAACAAAATCAGTAAATGCTGGTATCCAAGTAAACACTTAAACACATTATGTATAGAGATGTAAAGCATTCTTTAAAAAGCAGCAATTGGTTCTAACATAGTTGGGATTCAATTCAAAAAGTGAACAAAGCAGGTGGGCAAGTCATTTGTTACACATTCTCCAGCATTGGATATTTCATGGATTCACATGCTTAGAATATTCCCCGTCAGACTGGAACACCTCGGTACACATAGCCTTTTCCTATAGGAAAACTTCTGAGACCTTTGTGTCCTATCTACGTTCTTTTGGAGCCCGCCTATGCATGCTCCGTAGGACGTCGCGTTATAAGAGCCGCGCCCCGCGGCTCCCTTTAGATTTCAACCGTCTCCAAAGTAGTGGGATCTCCTCGTGTCTTGTGTACTTGGAGTTGGGAGTTAGGTGAATTTTTTTCCTTCATGTCAGGAAAGGCGCTGTTCCGTCTGTGCGCAATGTGCGGCTTGAAAAAAGGTTACGAGGGGGATGGACATATGGATTGTATATGCTGTCTCCACCCTCTTTCGGCTGATAACTGTCATATGCAAAGGGTTTTCTCAAAAGACCCTCAAAGACCAAAATCGACGGCTGGTAGCATGATTGAATGATGGAGCGGGGGCATACTTCCCCCCCCCCCCTTCTCCTTCGGAGATGGGCTCCACACAATCGGTGAAAACATCACACTGCGCTGCATCGTCGGAACCACCGGGGAAGAAATCTCGACCGACGGAGAAAGGGTCTCGGAGTCATGCAGCCAAATGATCTTCGTTGAGAAACTAGTCATCTTCGTCAAAGCATGACAAGGAAAGGCTGAAATCCTCCTCGGGCGATCACATAGATCGACGTCGAGTAAAAGCAGGCCAAGTGCAGAAAAGGCGGGACCACCTGCTAAGCCACCGTCGTCTGCGGTCCAGTCATCGGCCTCCTCCCTACCACTGACGCATGTGGTATCGACCGTGTCACCGACGACTGCGACGGTGGCCTCGTCAACGGAGTTTCTACAGGAAGCCTGGAGGCCTGAAGTTTCCGATCCCTCCGGATACTTTACTGCAGGAACAGGCAGTGTCGCTGTCCTCGGGAGAGGACGAGAGCGGGAGAATAGCTGGCCCGGCAGACCTCGGGCTACGAGTGGTTGACAAGTCGTCGACTAGGGGATCCGGAATTCCGGTGTCTGCCCCTCTTCTCAATCCTCAATCTGTTTTGTCGTTGGAGATTCTGTCCACGCTTCAGTCTTTAGTACAGTCGTTGGACCAGAGACTACCTCAGGTAAACCTACCGGTCTCCCGTCCACCGACTCACTTCCGCACGCCAGTCTCGGCACCACAGGCACCACAAGAGGAAGGTGAGCTGCCAGATTTGGAGTCTGACAGAGGAGCCATGTCGGATATCTCATCCCTCTCCAGGGATCCAACCTGGGAGGTGGAGTTAGAAACCCCAAGGAGCCCGGCTCACCCGTCTACAGTAAAGGCCGCACACTCTCTGGCTATTGTAGCCAGATTCGACAGAGAAATGTGGAACAGACTGGCTCTGTTGTTGGATCATCTTCCGGAAGAGCATAGGAAGGCGGCAATGTTACTTGTCCGAGGGTGAGGAAGCCTCCAATCACGCAATAAACATCGCGGTTGACCTCGCTGAATCGGGCTTCAAGCAAGTCAATAATGGGGTTGTTACGACCGTCATGGCTTAAGTGTACCTACTTCAGGCCGTAGGTACAATACAAAGTATTAGATATGCCCTTTGAGGAGACCTTCTATTCGGAGAGAGTAGATGAGGCCCTAAAGGGCATGAAAGAGGACTCGGACACGGCACGTTCATTGGGTGCCCTCAAGAGTGGCCGAAGCTACAAATCTTTTCGTCCCTTTAGTGGGGCTTCAGGTAATTCCAGATTCTCTGCGTCAGGAGACAGATCCTTCGGTAGGTCGGCGTACCCCTCCCAGGGATACAGGCGTGCTTCCCAAACAGCAAACCGACTCGAACTTCCAGACTTCCAGGAAGAGGCCATCCTATCCGTCGTCGAGAGAGGAGCAAAATAAAGATCAGCAATAACGAGCAACACACCGTTCTGGGGGGAAGGGTATCGACGAATGGGAACGAATAACGACAGATCAATGGGTGCTGGACACAATAAGGAACGGCCATTCTCTACAATTCAAGCGCAGCCCTCCGCACATTCCACCTGCGTTCGTCGCTCATTCCCATCTGAGGGTGCTGCAACAAGAGGTAACACTCATGTTAGCAAAAGGTGTGATAGAATTAGTTCCAGCATCACAGAAAGGTCAAGGGGTCTACTCAAGATACTTCGTCGTGAAAAATCCAAACGGAAAATGGCGTCCCATTCTAGACTTACGCGATCTCAAGTCCTTAAAGAGCCTAAAATTCAAAATGCTCACGCTCCAGGAAGTGATCCGAGCCGTTCAAGAAGGGGATTTTCTGGCGTCCCTGGATTTGCAGGATGCGTACTCCATATTCCAATGTGCCGGAAACACTAAGTTCCTGAGGTTTGTTAGGGCGGACTCACTACCAGTTCACGGTTCTTCCCTTTGGGCTCAAAACCTCCCCCAAATCGTTCACGAAATGCCTGGCCCCAGTGGTGGCCTGGCTAAGGAGGCAAGGCTACCATGTATACCATATCTCGACGACTGGCTGGTAAGGGGATCCTCCCCAGCGTCGACCAACACAAGTTTGCAAGCCACCATACAGCTTCTACAACTGCTGGGATTTGCCATAAACTTCGAAAAATCCTCGCTACTGCCATTGAACGTTGGTGTTCCTGGGGGCACAGTTCGAGACCCTGTCGGGGCTAGTGAAGCCTTCCCTCGACAATCTCAAAACTCAATCTGTGAAAACAGAAAAATGAGGCCGGGAAGCCCAAAAGGAAACACCAACACAGGTTACAAAGCATACAAGTACTTTATTTCAAGTTACAACAGTTACCAAGTCAACTGACAAAGGGATAGCTATTCAGCTCTCAGTATAACATAACGAACTTCAACGAGGGTTCGAAGTGTTCAGTGAGAGACCGCACATTGGAATACCCGGGCCATTTATACAATTTGTCCAGCCCTTGGCCAACCCTCTTGCGGGTTAACCATTCTGCGAAATACAATACTGGTCTTAGGCTTCTTTGCCAGGTCAACCTTTAACATATGCATTTTGATTAGTTTTACTGATATAGTACATTTACATACAGGTCAACGGGACAAGGTCTCTGTTCGCGACCCAGACAAGTGGCCTGCAGGCATATTAATTCAGCGGTACGGAGGTCACAACAGCCAGAATCTATTCGAAATGCCATTTGGCCTCCATTTTGATGTTCAGGGTGACTTCTACGTAACAATAGAACCTAAAATGACGGCTTACATTGATTTCTCTGAGGTCAAGACCTTGCCATGGAGTTTGTTCGCGCGTGTTCAGACAACTTGGCGTAGGCCAATATACATACAACGATTACAATAGGAGGCATGATATTTCTATTCCGACAAATCAACTGGCGAGTCGACTACGGCGAAACACCAAGCTCTGTGAGAAAATACGTTTCAGTCATAGGGGCCATGGCATCCTGCATCCATCTGGTGGCAAACTGTCGCCTATTCATGAGGCCAGTTCAGGAGTTCCTCGCGGACCGGTGGACACAGGCCCAAGGATCGTGGTCAGACAAGATAATCGACGACAAACTGCTTCGGACTCTTCAGTGGTGGCAGTTTCCACAACCTGAACAACGGTGTACCCCTACAGGAACCGGAGTTCCAGCTAACCATAGTCACGGATGCGTCTCTAACCGGCTGGGGAGCTCACATGGGCACTCTTCAAACGCAAGGTTGTTGGTCTCACGAGTCACTCCTACACATCAACGTGTTAGAGCTCAGAGCAGTGCGATGGGCCCTGAAGGCGTTCCTACCACACATCAAGGGATCAAGAGTACGAGTGCTGACGGACAATACGACGGCCATGTTTTATTTGAGAAAACAAGGGGGGGGGGGCGCGATCCAGGACCCTTTCCGTGGAGGCCCAGAAAGTATGGCATTGGGCATTAAAGCACAAGACTTCCAACGTGGCTCACCATCTCCCGGGAGTGAGGAACTCGCAAGCAGATTCCCTCAGCAGAAGGATGGCCCAGATACACGAATGGGAAATGGACACAGTTCAGCTGACTAAAGTCTTCGAGAAATGGGTCACTCCCCCCCCCCCCCCCCCCCCGCACTGGACGTCTTCAACGAAGGAAAACCAGAAATGCGAACAATTCGCAAGCAGATGGCCTCAGGAGCGTTCCATGGGGGAGGCGTTCTTTCCCATGGACGGACCAATTCCTGTATGCTTTTCCTCCGTTCCCCCCCTCATACGGAGGACAGTGCAGTGGATACGCAGGTACAGTTGCCGGGTAATTCTAGTGGCACCGTCTGGCCGCGGCAACCGTGGTTTTCCGACCTGCTTCACCTGTCGCTGGAACAACCAATAGCGTTTCTGAGTGCCCCGAACCTACTGTCCCGGGACAAAGGTACGGTGTGGCATCACGACCCGGACAGTCTCAACCTCAGAGCCTGGCTCCTGACATTTTGCAATTTGGTACCTTAGACGTTTCGGAGGATTGCCAGAAAATTCTGCAAGCGGCTCGGGCCCCTTCTACCAACAAATCTTACACCTATAAGTGGCGAAGGTTCTGTGAGTGGTGTCGAGGACAACAATAAGGTCTACACCCGTTAAAGGTGACTCCGGAGAGGGTGGTTTATCTTTCACATCGATAAAGGTGCACCTGGCGGCCATCTCTAGGTTCACGAGGAAGACAGTCGTCGCCTCTAGTCAGCGACAGACTAGTGAAACACTTCATGAGTTTATTTCAAACTTTTCCCCCAGTAAAACGTTTTCCACCAACATGGAGCCTCAACGTAGTGTTGGCAGGCTTAATGAAACCACCCTTTGAGCCTATGGCCACGTCGGACATGAAATTCATATCATGGAAGTTGGCATTCTTAATTGCTATCATGTTAGCTAGGAGAATCTCGGAACTGCAAGCATTGGTCGTAGACCCTCCATACCTAAGATTCTTTAAAGACAAGGTGGTTCTGGCAACCAATCCTACTTTCGTTCCTACAGTGCATCACAAACACTCGTCCATTGTCCTCCCTACTTTCTTCGCGACCCCATCATCGGCAGCGGAAAAAGCTCTTCATACCTTGGACGTTAAAAGGGCCCTAAAATTTGACCTACATCATACACAAGAACTCGGGTCTACTCGACAACTGTTCATCGCGTATGGTCCGTCGACGAGAGGAAATGCAATTTCTAAGCAAGGTTTGGCTCGATGGGTCTCGTCGACTATTGCTTTTTGCCACTCCAAGGCCAGAAGGCCGCTGCAGGGGCATCCTAGAGCCCATTCTATGAGATCAACGGCCTCTTCAGCAGCATTATGGGCAGGAATTCCGCTAACGGACATTTGCCAGGCTGCAGCATGGTCGGTGCCCCACACGTTTACCCGCCACTACTGCCTTGCGAGGCAGCATGCGGACGAGGCGCAGATGGGAAGAGCAGTCCTGCGCCATCTGTTTCAATAAGGTAAGCTCTACACTGGAGAGTTTTTTTTTTCTACCTGTTGATGACCGTATGCTTTATGGAGTTAGATATATGGGTAAACTTATTTCTTGTGTACCTATGCATTGTGTATGGTTGTGAGTGTATTTTGCATTGCATTCTCACCACCGTCTTCAGGTTTACTGCTATACAATCTATTCTAAGCATGTGAATCCATGAAAATGCTGGAGAAGGGGGTTGTTTCTTACCTGTAACTCCATTTCTCCAGAATTGCTATCTTTCATGGATTCACATGCGCCCGCCAGCCTCAACGGAATGCAATGCATATGTTTGATAGGTTTGACCCTTCCTACTTTGGAGGGGCTGAAATCTGAAGGGAGCCGCGGGGGCGGGGCTCTTATACCGCGACGTCCTACGGAGCATGCGTAGGCGGGCTCCAAAAGGACGTAGATAGGACACAGAAGTTTTCCTATAGGAAAAGGCTATATATGTACCGAGGAGGTCCCAGTCTGACGACAGAATATTCTAAGCATGTGAATCTATGAAAGATACCAATGCTGGAGAAATGGAGTTACAGGTAAACTATTCCCTTCCAGCACCCAGAGGTGAAGTCAGTTGAGGTCTGTAACATTTAGATTGGTAACGCCTTTGCAGTAGTTAAAGTAAAGGTCGGGGTTGGAGCAGAACAGACTGGTAAGTTATAGAAAGTTATTCTCCCAAAGGATGCAGGCAGGCAATTATCCCATCATTAAAGGTTTCAACATTTAAAACTTGTAAGGGAACATGCACTGCCAAAGCAAATCACTTCAGGAGGCCTGAAGTGAGCTAGGACAGCCAAGTCGATGGACCATGTCAAAGTTCGAAATGCTCTTAGAAAATTGTTCTTAAATTGTCAGTGTTCAAAATAGAAATCTCAGCAACTGAGTCACCTTCAGAAAACGTAAGCTGTAAGACCAGTGGAGGTCCACTTAATGTAGGGTTAAATTGTACTCCAACGGTTGGAAGCACCCCAAATGGCAGAAGGCTAGTATACCCCAAGCCCACAGTACCTTTGAAATGAAGGACTTCTGGATGCACTGCTGCAGACCCTTGTTTCTGGTCCTTGGTCGTGGTGATGAAATGGATGTCTTCTGGCTGGCTCCTGCGCAGCACTTGAGGGAACGTCTTGGCAACTATGGATTTCCACTGATTCAGCGCCCCTTTGGCGGCGAGAAAAAAGGGGCCAAAACCACAAAGAAAGGTTTGGTTAGGATCTTTGATCACTCTGTCCTGGACTCTGGGCGTGGATTTCATACTTCTGTAGCATCCTCTGGATGCCCATGAAGATATGGACGGATTCAGACTTCGGAAGACTGCATTCAGATGGTCGAGGTACCCCTGGTATTAAGCTTCTGCAGCCTCGGAAAGTTGCAGCAAGTCTGGGATTGTGCCAAAATAGTTAGTTTCGAGGCTAGTTGATCCCACCAGCCTAAGGGAGTAAGTTCTTTACTGGTCTTCCCTGTTGACTTGAAAACTGGATCAGCACAGTTGTAGGGCTTCACAGGCACTTCACTGTCCAGGAGGGTGCTGCTGGCACCTCGTCTTCCACTTCTGATGTCAAAGTGGTCAACTCTGCTTCTAGTCTATTTTTTGGAAATGGTCACCCTTTCGATAGGTCACTATGTAGTACAGCAGAAACATGCATCTAAGGTCATGTAATGTATGAGGAATGGAGTAAAGGAGTTCTGTGCCGCACTCCGCAAAGGGTGTTGTGTGCTGGACCCACAAAGCAAAAGTTAGCAAGACTATGGTCATATTGCTATTCAGAACAGTAGTGTCTTAAACATTAAAGTCCAAGGGACTGCTCACTGGCACTGCATAAAAGGTGCTGTCTAAATGCAAGGCAGCTGCCCATTTCTGGTTAACTCCATGAAACAGTAAGGAACCTAGAAATCATGGGGGGGGGGGGGGGGGGGGTCCACACGCCAGCCAAAGAGGTGGGGGTAAGGTTACAGGGAATTGGCACAAATTGAAATTATCCCGAACCAGGCAAAACCAATTCACAGGTAATTCTATCTACTTTTTTGAAATGGTGAAAGTTCCGAAGGAAAGTAAGACTTTGAAAATACGTATTCAAGAAGGCACAGCTTATTCAAGGGAAGTAAATCGTATTTCTGATGTTTGTTAATCTGCTTAGAATCACATGCTGTGCATAGGTCCGACATCCAGTGGTCACTGCGGAGTATTGCATTTTGTTTTTCGTAGTCGAAAAGGGGACGTCGACAAGGCGTGTCTGTAACACTATCCCTATAGTGACGTGCGTTGTACCCACAATCCCTCACGCGTCGAGGTCCCTCAGATTGTTTTTTTCCGCCCAGCTTCTGGTCGCCTTTCGCGGAGCTCCTAGAGAGACATTGCTATACTTGCCACGGACCTCGGTCCTTTTGTCATAACTTAATATACTGATAACGATCCCTCCCCCTCGACGTTAGCTGTGAAGCTATTTCTCCGCCGAACTGATTTTCGACGGAGAGGAAGAGCGGAGGAGATCCTTCGGCGCTGCCGAACACGTGGCCTGGCCTCGACGGCCAACTTACAGTAGGGAGAGTGGGGGTTAAAACTTTGTCGCTTCTCTTTGAGAATGTCTTTCTTTCTCCTTTCTTTCCCTTGGGGTTGTTATCGCCAGCTATTATTGCCTCAGCTATGGAGAGGACACCATTTAAGTTTTGCCCACGCTGCAGGGGCAAATATACTTGGAAAGATAAGCACAAGCTTTGTAATCGTTGCTTACCCCTCGATCACATAGAGAACAGCTGCGCAGCCTGCAAGCTCTTAAAACCCAGGACTCTTAAAGAACGTAGGGTTAAGAGGTGGGCGGACTACGCGATGTTGAAGTCAGTTTCCTCACCCGCTGCCGCTGTTACTGAAAGTGACGAGGAGTGCGATAACTCGACGTCCGTTACGGAAGTCATGAACCCCCAGAAGGAGCGCTCCCGCTCCTCGACGTCCGTCCCCGGCCCCGACGGGCTCGGCTCACGTCCTGCTTATGGGGATGAACACCCCGGCGACAAGGACGCACACAAACCCCATAAGGCTAAACACACTACCCACGGCTCTTCTTCGTCGAGAACGAAGGATCCATCAGCGCCGAAGGGGACGCAGGGCACTCCGGCGTCTACCGCAGACCGTAAAGGTCACAAGCCCCACCCGCAAACGCAGCCGCAACCAGCGATTGGGCTTCCATCTAACACGGGCGCTACCCCAAAAACATCCGACGCAGCGCTCCAAAGAGCGACCGTCAAGGTACAACGCGCACAACGTCGACAACAGAGCCCTCGACGGACAAAATCGTGGTCGAGAGCCTAGCGAGAATTGTCGCCGAAGACAAACGTACGCGGACGACAAAACAAACGTCGAATACCGCGTCGAAAAAACATAAAGTAGCCAGGAACTGCCCCTTTCTCCAAAGGACGCTTCCGAACTACCTGAAGGCTTTTCAGAAGGAGACGGGAACCTCTCGTCGACGTTGTGGGAGCGTTCGCAACGATTCGAAGGCGAAAACACTAATTTCCCCCTTCTAGACTATTCAGGGGTACCCCATGAGCCCCTTGAAAGACTCCATTCTTGCATGGAGAAAATGGAAAGGTTTCTAGGAAACCAAGACCCACCCACGCACAAGAGACAAAGAGAATGGCCACAGGATGACCCTAGAGTCAAGATTCTTAGGCTGGTTGACCTCACTGAGGAGGAGCAATACCTCCAAGAAGATGAGGAGTTTGGGTGGAGAGGAAGAGGTAGAACTTGAGGAAGAGGAGTTCGAAGAAGATCCTTACACCACTGCTACAGGTTTTGAAGAGGATACAGCTACCTCGCAGCCCTGGCATTCACCGTCAGTGCAGCCTTGGCAATCCCCATCAGTACATTCAGACCCTGATGCCTTTCTCCCTTCTCCTCTCGGATTCACATGGGAACTCCTCTCCCATAGATGACCAACCTTCCCTCAATGCACTATTGCGCAAGGCAGCAGCGCATTTTGAAATTGATACAGGGGAAACTCTTCCAGACATTGACTTTGTAGAAAGTCATCAAAGAAAAAGCCCCTGTTAGCCAATCTATTCCACTCCTGGCTTCTATTAAAAGAAGAATTTCTCCTTCCCTTACTAACCCAGCTTTAGTAAGAGGGGTCAACCCTAGAATAGAAAAGCTCTTCAGCCCCTCATCCTCTGACCCTTTATACATCAGAGGACACTCTATTCCGGACTCCCTTGTGGTTACCAACACAAGAAAAAGAGCAGGGGTGCCACTATCCACTAGTGAAGCACCTCCAGACAAAGAAGGCAAAAAACTTTACGCACTGGGGAAGAGAATCACGACCTCCGCCGCCTTCTCTACTAGAATTGCTAATAACTCACTTTTAGCTAGCTACGCAGATGCACAGTGGAACAAGCTGCGCAGCGAAGCAGAGGAAGCACCTGAGCCTCTGCGTTCTCGCCTGCTAGCTATAATATCAGAGGGCACACTGGTAAATCAGGGCATTGTTAAGAACTCCCTAGATGCCGCTGAGACGGCTGGCCGCTCCCTAGTGCAGGGAATACTTCTCAAACGCCACGTTTGGCTACGTGATTCAGGTTTTAAGCCCGAAACCCAAGCCTCCCTCATAAATAAACCCATTGAACAGACGCATCTGTTTGGGAAAGCAGTAGATGAGGCCCTAGAACATGCTAAAAAAGAGTTTGATACCATCAAGACTCTTGATCAAATTTCGAGGCCCCTTAACAGGCGAGGCTATGGTAATAAACGCTCCTTTCGTGGCCAAAGACAGCAGCAGAACCAACAACAACAATATTACTCTGGCTCCAACTGGCCCACTAACCAGGGTAACACCCATTTCAGTCAAAGAGGCCAACGCCGTGGCAAAGGAAGAGGCCGTGGCTCCAGCCCCAGAGGTTCCACGCCCAATACCAGCAAATGACCCGAAAATTCGGGTCCCCTCCCATGCATCACCGGTCGGGGGCCGGCTAACATCGTTCCTTTCAGCATGGGAGGGAATCACGTCAGACCGTTGGGTATTATCCACCATAGCCCACGGATACTGCATCGAGTTCAACGGTTCCCCGAAGTACAAACCCCCACGGAACCGACGCATGACACCGCAACACCTCTCCATTCTTCAAGAGGTGGAAGAACTACTGAAGAAAGAAGCTATAGAGACGGTCCCCCTATCACAGGTAACAGAAGGTATTTATTCAGTGTACTTCCTTGTACCCAAAAAGGACTTAACCATGCGCCCTGTATTAGATCTGCGCCCAGCGAACATTTGTCAAACCACAAAAGTTTCATATGGTAACCTTACAGGAGGTAATCCCACTGTTATCACAAGGGGATTACATGACAACACTGGACATGAAAGATGCATACTTTCATATTTTAATGTTGACATCGCACAGAAAATACCTCAGGTTCAAGATAGAGGACAAACACTACCAGTTCAGAGTACTACCCTTCGGGATAGCATCGGCACCAAGGGTATTCACGAAAGTACTGGCAGTGGCAGCGGCCCACCTGCGCAGATTATCCATCCCGGTATACCCTTACCTCGACGACTGGCTCATAACAGGGGATTCTTACGAAACATGCTTCTCCAATACCCAAAAGACCGTAGACCTTTTGTCCCAACTGGGCTTCTCCATCAACGAAAAGAAGTCCAGCTTAGACCCCAGCCAAATCAAACAATTCCTAGGGGCTCTAATTCGAACAAAGGACTGCCTCGTCTTCCCCTCCAACGAGAGGGTCCAAAACATGCTGTTTCAGATCCCCCATTATGTGGCAGGTCGAGAGGTGACGGTACGCAAAGCAATGCGCTTGCTAGGGATGATGGCGTCATGTATGTATTTGGTACCTCACGCGCGCCTGCGCCCAATGCAAGAGTGGCTCTACAGCCAGTGGTTTTTGGCCAGCGGACAATGGGACGACCTAGTGGTGGTCTCGCAGGCCTTGGTTCTCTCGCTACGGTGGTGGACAAAAGAAAACCTGTTATTAGGGAAAACTTTTGCCACACCCGCAGTGGAAGCCACTCTAACCACAGACGCATCCCTTACAGGATGGGGGGCTCACCTATCCCATCAGACGGCCCACGGAGTTTGGACTCCGAGCTTAGCATCCAAGCATATAAACCTGCTGGAACTACTAGCGGTGTTCAAAGCACTGAAAGCCTTTCAGGAACACCTACAAGGAAAGACAGTGATGGTCCTCACAGACAGCACCACAGCCATGTACTACCTCAACAAGCAAGGAGGCACTCACTCTCCAGGACTGTCCACTGTCCCAGAATATATGGAAGTGGGCTCTCAGACACAACATGTTCCTACTATCACAACATGTACCAGGGGAACTCCATCTTCTAGCAGACAAACTCAGCAGAGACTTCCCCCTGCCCGGAGAGTACGAATGGCAATTACACAAAGACATCGTCTTAGACGTCTTCACTCAATGGGGATTCCCAGAAATAGACCTGTTCGCAACTCTGGAAAACTCACAATGCCAAAGTTACGCCTCCAGGTACCCCCAGAACCAGTCCAAGGGGAACGGTCTGTCAATTCTATGGTCAGGGAAATTTGTTTACGCCTTTACCCCGACTCCCCTTCTCAACAAAGTGGTGCACAAGATGCATCAGGAGCAGGTTACAATGATACTAGTGGCCCCAATGTGGGCCCGGCAGCCATGGTTCGCTCACTTGATGGAGATGTCCCTATCTCCACCAGTGAAACTTCCCTGCCCGTACAACATGCTGTCACAAGACAAGGGCAGAACACTGCATCCATGCCCTCAGACCATGAACTTAGCAGCCTGGCTCCTGAGATCATAGAATTTGGACATTTACAACTCCCACAGAGATGTATGGACATCCTCAGGGAAGCCAGAAAACCTAATACTCGACACTGCTATTCTAGCAAATGGAAAAGATTAGTTATCTGGTGTAGAGGTACTAGCATCAACCCAGTTGACTGCTCTCCTACTGACATTATTCTATACTTGACCCATTTACTGGATTCAGGTTTAGTGTTCAATTCCATTAAAGTCCACCTAGCGGCACTTTCTGCATACACCACTTCCCAACTTAGTGTCGTGGTGGAAGATACCAGTTATCAAAGCCTTCATGGAGGGGGTAAAGAGGATACACCCTCCGATAGCTAACCCAGCTCCCGGATGGGACTTAAATGTGGTACTTTCCAGACTCATGGGCCCTCCCTTCGAACCCATGCACAAGGCAACTCTTAAAGATATCACCCTTAAGACTGCTTTCCTAATAGCCATCACCTCCATTAGGAGAGTAAGTGAACTACAGGCTCTTTCTGTACTAGACCCCTTCGTAACAGTTCACAAAGATAAGGTGGTTCTACGCACACACCCAAGGTTTGCACCAAAATTCATCTCGAAATTTCATGTAAACCAAACTATAGAACTACCAACGTTCTTTCAAAACCCTTCCAGCTCGGGAGAAAAAAGTCTGCATACACTAGATGTATGCAGAGCTGTCATGTTCTACATGGAAAGAACCAGACCACTGAGAAAGACTAATCAGTTCTTTGTCTCGGTGGCAGCAGGAAGAGAAGGAGATGCGGTCTCAAAATCCACTATATCTACATGGATTGTTCAATGCATCACTGTTACACTCTTGCTAAGAGAGAACTACCCTTCAAGCCAAGAGCACATTCCACTCGAGGCACGGGGGCTTCCATAGCATTCATTGCAAATGTTCCCCTTGAGTCCATCTGCAAAGCGGCAACCTGGAGTTCTGTGCACACCTTTACAAAACACTGTCGTCTAGATGCACACTCTAGATCTGATTCCCAGGTTGGGCAGGCAGTATTAAGACATCTTTTCTCTACTGTTCCTTCTCATAACCCACCGCCAACTCCGGGTACTGCTCGCTAGTCTATGCACAGCATGTGATTCTAAGCAGATTAACAAACATCAGAAGACAATGCATTACTTACCGTAAAAGCATTTCTGATGGTTGTATCTGCTTAGATTCACATGCGCCCACCCTTCCTCCCCGCTCGGATGGAAGGAACATAGACATCCTTTTCATATATATTTCTCTCTTTTCCGTACTCGCGGCTAAAAGGCTCCCTCAGGGCAGAAAAATACAAACAGAGGGACCTCGACGCGTGAGGGATTGTGGGTACAACGCACGTCACTATAGGGATAGTATTACAGACACGCCTTGTCGACGTCCCCTTTTCGACTACGAAAAACAAAATGCAATACTCCGCAGTGACCACTGGATGTCGGACCTATGCACAGCATGTGAATCTAAGCAGATACAACCATCAGAAATGCTTTTTACGGTAAGTAATGCATTGTCATATTTTTGAGACTTGTGGAATCTGCTTAGATCACATGCTGATCATAGGCCGAAATCTAGTGGAAGCTGCGAGTATTAGTTTTCGAAACTCGAGGGGACGTCGACTGGGTACTGGATAGTAATACTATCCCGTGTGTGACATCCCCTGTACCCATGATCCTTAACGCGTCGAGGTCCCTCATTGTTTTTTTCCACCATGCTAGACGGACGCGTATAGCGGATTTCCGTTTGGCGATAAGCCATTGACTTTATACAATTACAATAGTTTTGCCATCCTTCCTTTCGACTGCTGAAACACCACGCCAGTGAAAGAAAACTGCCCGTTGGCGACCATTGTGACGGACCATAGTCTTGGAAGGCCGCCCCGCGGCCCAGACAGTAAGAGGGGGAGGCCATTTTAGAATGAGTATTCGCCCCTTCTGACACTGTTTGCCCAGCTGGCATTTCCATAACCCATAGTTAGGGCAAAATTTAAATGGTATTTTCCATAAGTGTAATCGTAAATTCCCCTGGGTCGACAAACACTTAGCAATTTGTGTCTCCCAAGAAACCACGTCGAAACGTCTTGTCGAGAGTTCAGGCTCTTCAAGCCTAAGACGTTAAAGGACCGCTCCACAAAAGGCTGGGACCACTGCACCAGGCACTCTAGGACATGGAGGTAGAAGAGGAGCCTTTAGTGATGGCAGCGACGCTGCACTTTTGGACGGCAGACCCCAACCCTGTAGGACAGGCCTGTGGCCATGTGGGGACTACATGCGGCAGCAGCGCTACAAAAGCACATGCCCTTGACATTCGACAGATGAGTCGAATACTCGACAACGTTGGACACCCCGTGAAAGGTCCACCGAGTCCCAGTCCTCTGGCCAATCTCGTTCAAGATCGCCACATGACAGGGTTCAACCGTCGCAAGACGGCAAGGGGTTGCACGAAAAACTCCTTTCTGAAGGCCGATAGTCTGTGGACGAAGCCTCGGCTCCCACACCCAAAGTTTGACATTAGTCTGATAAAACGATGGGCTCCAAAAAGTCTAAACCCTCCTCCTGGGCCCCAGGAAAATCATAAAGTCCTAAGACGACTCCTAGGGACAAAAGCCCTCCTATGGAGAAGTCATCACAAAAGGGAATATTATCCAAGCCCATAGAGAAACCTAAGGACTCTAGACTAAAGATTATACCTCCCACTGATGAGGATATGGGTATTTCCCCTCAACCTATTGTGATTCCAAGTTCAAAGGAATGGTCTTCACAGGAAATTGATAGATTTATGCGAAGGATGACCTTTATGGCTAATTTTTACGAGAAAAACCTGGATTACTTTCAGTTTCCAATCCACTCTTCCCACCTCTGCACCTTCCGGATCTCAAACATCTGCCTTGCCCACTCAACCCCCTTCCAAGTCTCGCTCTAATACAGTTGAAGATCTAGTTGACCCCGAAATAGAACCAGAAGACAAAATAGAACCAGAAGACCAAGAGTATCTCTTTTTGTTGAAACATCTGACCCTCAAATTAATGAAGGATACAGATGAACTATTATGGGGATGATGATGACCCAAATGTAGATGGGAGGCTAATATGTACTCCATAGATTCCTCTCAATTGGGACACTCCAGTGGTCGATTCAACGGCCTCCCCCCCCCCTCAATGAAGTCTTAGCCAAAGCGGCAGAACACTTCCAGATTGACACAGGAAGTTCAGGAAGATGGACACTTTGCTGAACAGATACTCAGGGACAAGACAGTAGGTCAGTTTATCCCGCTATTGAAATGTGTCCAACACAGGATACAGCCTTACTTGGAAGCTCCCAACCTCAAACGGGCAGTTAACCCGCATGTGGAAAAACTATTCAGGCCTGAACCACCACACACACATATATATATATATATATATATATCTATCCAGACTCATTGGTGGTTACCACAACAAGAATGAGCAAGCACACCCCTTGCTTCCTCCCAGGCCCCACTGGATAAGGAAAGCAAAACAATATATTCCATGGGCAGAAAGGTAGCTTACTTCATGGCATATCAAACTAAGATTGCCAACGACGCTACACTTTTGGCAAGTTAGAACTGCCATTAGTGGGAGGAGTTTTCTGCATTACTTTCGTCCACCCCGGAGCCACTTAAATCACAACTGGCTCAAGTGGCAGCAGACGGAAGGGCTGTTTCGACCTGTCTAATCAAATCAAACTTTGATACGGCTGACAATGCCGGAAGTCATTGCAGAAGGGACTATTATAAAGAGGCATGCATGGCTTCGCCAGTCAGGCTTTAGGCCAGAGACGCAAGCCACTCTTGATAAACATGCCAATAGAACTTAATGTGCTCTTCGGCAAGGCTGTGGAAGACGCACTTAAGACCGCAAAGGATGAGTATGACACTCTAGAATCTTTAGGTCGGCTCACAAACCAGCCTACTGGTGAAAGAGAACGGCCATTTTCGCTGTTTTTAGGGCCAAAACTCAGAGGATCCAGCTACAATCCAGGCCAAGGTTCCTATGGAAATCAAGGACCAGCCTACCAAGGATATCCGCAAGAACAGAGGTCGGGGCAGGGGCCCAGCTCAAGGTGGCACTCTACCTCAGAGCAAGTGACATTCCACTCCAGGTACCCTCCCATGCATCTCCAGTAGGACGCATGGGGGGGTATCACATTGGACAGATGGGTGCTGTCCACGGTAGCAAGGGGCTAATGTATAGAACTACTTCATCCTCATGACCACCCCACGACAGAAAATCCACTCGGAGGAACATCAGCAGATCTTTCTAGAAGAAATAACACTTCTATTAAAGGACGCCATAGAAGTGGTCCCAATCAACCAGGTAAACAAGGGTATTTATTCAACTTCCTTGTGCCAAAGAAAGATTTAACAATGCGCCCTGTATTAGATTTACGCCCTGCAAGCCATGTCAAGACACGTCCTGCATGACTACGCTATAGGAGGTAATCCATCTACTAAAGATTACATGGCAACACTATTTTCATATTTCAATGTTCCCAGCGCACAGATTCTTGTTTTTCCAAGATGGCGAACAAGCACTACCAATTCAAAGTGCTGCACTATTCACAAAGGTACTGGTGGTAGTGGCAGTGCACCTGCGCAGGGGAGCAATTTCAGTGTACCCTTACCTGGACGACTGGCTCATAACAGGGAATCTCCTCCGATTTGCAGACAAAACATCCAAACAACAATCCACCTCAACGAGGAAAAAATGAAGCCTAGTGCCAAGCACTTCCCAACAGTTCATAGGAGCTGTCCTAAACACAGGAAGGATTGGAAAGAGTAAAGAATTTGTTACTGCAAATACCACATTATCAGGCCGGCTGCCGCATAAGGGTGTGCAAAGCAATGCGTTTAATAGGCATGATGGCATCTTGCATATTCCTAGGTCTTCATGCGTCCCATACAGGAGTGGTTGGTGAAACAATGGTCTTGGGCAAGCAGTCGGTGGGTCGATCTAGTGGTCATTTTGCCAAGACTTGTCCAAAATCTTCGCTATTGGACGAGAGGAAACCTTACGAAAGGGAAACCCTTCTATGACCCACAGATACAGGCTGTGGTCACAAGACTCCTCACTGGCAGGGTGGGGGGCCCACTACCTTCACCACACAGCTCGGGGTCTGTGGTCTCACTGCAGCTCAACCACATCAATGGGCTGGAGCTTCTGGCAGTACTCGAAGCCCTTCAGTCTTTTGAACCCCATTAACAAACCTGTCGGTGCAGATCCTAACAGCACCAAAGCAATGTTTTATATCGACAAACACATTCTCCAAATCTATCCAGACTTGCTCAGAAAATCTGGAAATGGGCACTCAATCGGAAGATGTTACTGTCATCTCAACCTTTTCCAGGGGAACTCGACGCTCTAGCAGACTCATTGAGCAGAGATCCCCTGCCAGAGGAACACAAGTGGCATCTACACAAAGGTCGTAGAACACATCTTCTCTCAATGGGGTTGCCCAACTATAGACCCATCGCCACAATCTAATCGTCAATGCCCAGACTTTGCGTCCAGGTTCTCCCATCCAGACGCCAAGGGGAACGCTCTATGGATGAACTGGTCAGGGAAATTTGCTTGCGCTTTTCCCCCAACTCCTCTCGTGAGGAAGGTGGTGAACAAGTTGCACAAGGAACCGATGACGCTTATCCTGGTTGCTCCTATGTGGGCAAGACAACCGTGTTATCCACATCTGCGCAAACTGGTGATGTGAAATTCCCTTCAAGCTCCCATGCCAGTACAACCTACTCACCCACAACCACACTCTGAATTTGGCAGCATGGCTCCCAAGGTCAGAGTTCGGGCATCTCCATCTACCACAAGAATGCATGGATATCTTGAATGAATCAAGAAAACCAAACACTAGGCACTGTTATTATGACAAATGGAGACCATTTGTAATCTGGTGCCAGACTAAATGGATCAATCGCATAGATTGTTCTCAATTTAACATTCTGACCTATATGCTCCACTTACTAGATGCACAGATAGTGTTCAACTCCCTAAAAGTCCACCTGGCGGCCCTGTCAGCCTATACCACTTCCTATAAGGTCTCATGGTGGAGGGTACCAGTCATCAAAGCATTTATGGAAGGGGTAAAGACTCCACCCTCCAATCTCTAACCCACCGCCAGCTTGGGACCTCGATTTGGTACTTGCTAAGCTCATGGAACCCCCATTCGAGTCTATGCACAAGTCTAGTCTCAAACACCAGACTTATAAAACTGCCTTCTTATTAGACATCACGGCCATAAGAAGGGTTGGTGACATCCAAGCATTGTCAGTGCAGGATCCTTTCTTTACTATTCATAAGGACAAGCTGCTTTTATGTACTCGCCCTAGGTTCTCATCTAAATTAATCTTTACATTTTATGTAAACCAGTCTATTGAGCTACCGACTTTCTTCCAGGAACCCAAAAGCTCTGCTGAAGTGAAACTCCACACTAGATGTGAGGAGAGCGGTCTTCTACGAGGTAGACCAGGCAAGACCGCCAAGACAGATCTGTCCATGGCGCCAGGCAGAGAAGGTGACCGCATCTCTAAGAATGCCATCTCTAGGTGGATAGTCGGATGTATCCTACTGTGCTATTCCCTATCAGATAAAACACTGCCTTTTATGCCGAGGGCCCACGCCACAAGAGGTACTTAACCACTTTGGCTTACATTGCAAATGTCCCATTAGACAGTATTTGCAAAGCAGCTACTTCGAGCTCAATACATAGTTTCACTCGTGAACCTTCTCACATCCCACCTCCTACTGCTTGCTAATCTATGCACAGCATTTGATCTAAGAGTCCACAAGCCTCAAAAGGGATACATTACTCACCGTAATTGTATTTCTGATGCTTGGATCTGCTTGGATTCATATGCAACCCACCCCCTCGGAGAAGGTGCATGAATGCTTATTAGCTTGTCTGATGTATCCAAGCAGTTGTATCTGCTTGGATACAACTGTACTCGTGCTACACCTCATGTCAGAAAAATCTGAGGGACCGCAACGTGAGGGATCATGGGTACAGTGGATGCCACACTAGGGATAGTGTTACTGGCATGCCCTGTTGACGTCCCTTTTCGAGAACTGTAATACTCTGCAGCTTCCACTAGATGGCCTATGCACAGCATGTGAATCTAAGCAGATACGCATCAGAAATACGATTATGGTGAGTAATGTTTGTTAATCTGCTTAGAATCACATGCTGTGCATAGGTCCGACATCCAGTGGTCACTGCGGAGTATTGCATTTTGTTTTTCGTAGTTGAAAAAGGGGACGTCGACAAGGAGTGTCTGTAACCCTATCCCTATAGTGACGTGCGTTGTACCCACAATCCCTCACGTGTTGCGGTCCCTCAGATTGTTTTTTTCCACCCAGCTTCTGGTCACCTTACACGGAGCTCCTAGAGACATTGCAAATACTTACTACGAACCTCGGTCCTTAATTATACTTATTATATTGTTAAAGATCCCTCCCCTCGACGTTAGCTGTGAAGCTGTTTCTCCGCCGAGCAAGTTTTCGACGGAGGGGAAGTTTTCGACGCTGCCGAACACGTGGCCTGGCCTCGCCGGCCAACATACAGTAGGGAGAGTGGGGGTTCGAACTTTTATCTTCTCTTTGAGAATGTCTTTCTTTCTCCCCTATCTTTGCCTTGGGGTTGTTATCACCAGTTACTGCCTCAGCTATGGGAGAGGACACCGTTTAAGTTTTGCCCATGCTGTAGGGGAAAATACACTTGGAAGGATACACAAGCTCTGTAATCGTTGCTTGCCCCTCGATCATAAGGAGGACAGCTGCGCGGCCTGTAAGCTCTTGAAACCAAGAACTCTTAAAGAACGAAAAGTTTAAGAGGTGGGCGGACTACGCTATGTCGAAGTCAGTTTCCTCACCCGCCGCTGTTACAGAAAGTGACGAGGGTGATAACTCGACGTCCGTTACGGAAGTCATTAACCCCCAGAAGGAGCGCTCGCGCTCCTCGACGTCCGTCCCCGGCCCTGACGGGCTCGGCTCACGCCCTGCTTATGGGGATGAACAACTCGGCGACAAGGACGCACACAGACCCCATAGGCCTAAGCACACAACCCACGGCTCTTCTTCGTCGAAGACAAAGGATCCATCAGCGCTGAAGGGGACGCAGGGCACTCCGGCATCTACCTCAGACTGTAAGGGTCTCAAGCCCCACCCGCAAACGCAGCCGCAACCAGCGATTGGGCTTTCATCAAACACGGGCGCTACCGCAAACATCCGACGTAACGCTCCATAGAGCGGCCGTCGAGGAACAACGCGTAACGCAGGCAACGTCGACACCAGAGCCCTCTACTGACAATCTCGTTGAGAGCCTGGCGAGAATTGTTTCCGAAGACAAACTTAAGCGGACGACGAAACAAACGTCGAATACCGCACAAAAAGCTATAGAAACGCCGATAAAGCACGAGTAGCCAGGAACTGCCCCTTCATCTAAGGGCACTTCTGAACTACTGGAGGGCTTTTCAGAGGGCGACTGAAACCTTTCTTCGACGTTGTGGGAGCGTTCTAAGCGTTTTGAAGGTGAAAACACTGATTTGAGACCCTTGAAAGACTCCATTCTTGTATGGAGAAAATGGAAAGTTTTTTGGGAAGCCAAAACCCACCCACCCACAAGACCAAGAGAATGGCCCCAGGATGACCCTAGGGTCAAGATTCCTAGGCTGTTTCCCCCTTCTACAGACGTATATGACCTCACCGAAGAGGAGCAATACCTCCAGGAAGATGAGTGTTTGGGTGGAGAGGAACATGAGGAAGAGGGGTTTGAAGAAGATCCTTACACTAGTGCAGGAGCTTTTGAAGAAGATGCAGCTACCTCGCAGCCTTGGCAATCCCCATCAGTGCACTCAGACCCTGATGTCTTTCACCCTTCTCCTCAGGATTCACCTATTGGAAACACCTCTCCCATAGATGACCAACCTTCACGTAATGCACTATTGCGCAAGGCAGCAGCGCATTTTGAAATAGACACAGGGGAAACTCTTCCTGACATAGACTTTGTAGAGAAAGTTATTAAAGAAAAAGCCCCTGTTAGTCAGTCTATTACGCTCCTGGCTTCTATAAAGAGAAGAATAACTCCTTCCCAATCCTGCCTTAGTCAGAGGGGTCAACCCTCGGATAGAAAAGCTCTTCAGCCCTTCGTCCTCTGACCCTTTGTACATCAGAGGACATTCTATTCCGGACTCCCTCGTAGTTACTAATACAAGAAAAAGAGCGGGAGTACCACTATCCACTAGTGAGGCACCACCTGACAAAGAGGGCAAGAAGCTCTATGCACTTGGGAAGAGAATCACGACCTCTGCCGCCTTCTCAACTAGGATTGCAAATAACAATTCCCTACTAGCTAGCTACGCAGATACACAGTGGAGCAAGCTGCGCAGCGAAGCAGAGGATGCACCAGAACCCCTGCGTTCACGCCTGTTAGCTATAATCTCAGAGGGAACTCTTGTAAACCAGGGCATCGTAAAGAACTCCTTAGATGCCGCAGAGACGGCTGGCCGTTCCCTGGTTCAGGGAATACTTCTCAAACGCCATGTCTGGCTGCGCAATTCGGGATTTAAGCCGGAAACCCAGGCTTCCCTGATAAATAAGCCCATAGAACAAACATCTGTTTGGGAAAGCAGTTGATGCCCTAGAACATGCAAAGAAAGAGTTTGATACCATCAAGACTCTTGACCAAATTTCTAGGCCCCCTAACAGACGCGGCTATGGCAATGGACGCTCCTTTCGTGGCCAACTCCAGCAGCAAAACCAACAGCAATTTTACTCTACCAACTGGCCCTCTAACCAGGGTAACGCCCAGTTCAGTCAAAGAGGCCAACGCCGTGGCAAAGGAAGAGGTCGCGGCTCCAGCCCCAAAGGTTCCCACGCCCAATACGAACAAATGACCCGAAGATTCGGGTCCCCTCCCATGCATCACCGGTCGGGGGCCGGCTAACATCGTTCCTATCAGCATGGGAGGGAATATCGTCAGACTGCTGGGTATTATCCACCTTAGCCCACGGATACTGCATCGAATTCAACGGTTCACCGAAGTACAGAACCGACGCATGACACCAGAACACCTCACCATTCTTCTTCAAGAAGTAGAAGAGCTACTGAAAAAAGAGTTATAGAGGCTGTCCCCTATCTCAGGTAACAGAAGGTATTTATTCAGTGTACTTCCTTGTACCCAAAAAGGACTTAACCATGAGCCCTGTATTAGATCTGCGCCCAGCGAACAAGTTTGTCAAACCCCAAAAGTTTCGTATGGTGACCTTGCAGGAAGTAATCCCACTTATCACAAGGGGATTACATGACAACACTAGACATGAAAGATGTATACTTTCATATTTTAATGTTGCCAGCGCACAGAAAATACCTCAGGTTCAATATAGAGAACAAACACTACCAGTTCAGAGTACTACCCTTCGGGATAGCATCTGCACCAAGGGTATTCACGAAAGTACTGGCAGTGGCCGCGGCCCACCTGCGCAGGTTATCCATCCCGGTATACCCTTACCTCGACGACTAGCTCATAACAGGGGATTCTTACGAAACCTGCTTCTCCAATACCCAAAAGACCGTAGACCTTTTGTCCCAACTGGGCTTCTCCATCAACGAAAAGAAGTCCAGCTTAGACCCCAGCTAAATCAAACAATTCCTAGGGGCTCTAATTCGAACAAAGGACGGCCTCGTCTTCCCCTCCAACGAGAGGGTCCAAAACATGCTGTTTCAGATCCCCCATTATGTGGCAGGTCGAGAGGTGACGGTACGCAAAGCAATGCGCTTGCTAGGGATGATGGCGTCATGTATTTATTTGGTACCTCACGCGCGCCTGCGCCCAATGCAAGAGTGGCTCTACAGCCAGTGGTGTCAGGCCAGCGGACAATGGGACGATCTAGTGGTGGTCTTGCAGGCCTTGGTTCTCTCGCTACGTTGGTGGACAAAAGAAAACCTGTTATTAGGGAAAACTTTTGCCACACCCGCAGTGGAAGCCACTCTAACCACAGACGCATCCCTCACAGGATGGGGGGGGTTTACCTATCCCATCAGACTGCTCACGGAGCGTGGACTCAAGAGCTTAGCATCCAAGCATATAAACCTGCTGGAACTACTAGCGGTGTTCAAAGCACTGAAAGCCTTTCAGGAACACCTACAAGGAAAGACAGTGATGGTCCTCACAGACAGCACCTCCCCCCCCCCCCCCCCCATGTACTACCTCAACAAGCAAGGGGGCACTCACTCTCCAGGACTGTCCAAGCTGTCCCAGAATATATGGAAGTGGGCTATCAAACACCTGTTCCTACTATCACAACATGTACCAGGGGAACTCATTCTGCTAGCAGACAAACTCAGCAGAGACTTCCCCCTGCCTGAAGAGTACGAATGGCAATTGCACGAAGACATCGTCTTAGACGTCTTCACGCAATGGGGATTCCCGGAAATAGACCTGTTTGCAACTATGGAGAACTCGCAATGGCAAAGTTACGCCTCCAGGTACCCCCAGAACCAGTCCAAGGGGAACAGTCTGTCTATTCAATGGCCAGGGAAATTTGTTTACACCTCCTCCCCACCCCCCCCCCCACCCCCACCCCCCCCCCCCGACTCCCCTTCTCAACAAAGTGGTGCACAAGATGCACCAGGAGCAGGTTACCATGATACTAGTGGCCCCAATGTGGGCCCGGCAGCCATGGTTCGCTCACTTGATGGCGATGTCCCTATCTCCCCCAGTGAAACTTCCCTGCCCGTACAACATGCTGTCACAGGACAAGGGCAGGACACTGCATCCATGCCCTCAGACCATGAACTTAGCAGCCTGGCTCCTGAGATCATAGAATTTGGACATTTACAACTCCCACAGAGATGGATGGACATCCTCAGGGAAGCCAGAAAACCTAATACTCGCCACTGCTATTCTAGCAAGTGGAAAAGATTTGTCATCTGGTGTAGAGGTAAGAGCATCAACCCGGTTGACTGCTCTCCCACTAACATTGTTCTGTACTTGACCCATTTACTGGATTCAGGTCTAGTGTTCAAAAAGTCCACCTAGCGGCACTTTCTGCATACACCACTTCCCAACTTAAAGTGTCGTGGTGGAAGATACCAGTTATCAAGGCCTTCATGGAGGGGGTAAAGAGAATACACCCTCCGATAGCTAACCCAGCTCCCGGATGGGACTTAAATGTGGTACTTTCTAGACTCATGGGCCCTCCTTTCGAACCCATGCACAAGGCAACTCTTAAAGATATCACCCTTAAGACTGCTTTCCTAATAGCTATCACCTCCATTAGGAGAGTAAGTGAACTACAGGCTCTTTCTGTACTAGACCCCTTCGTAACAGTTCACAAGGATAAGGTGGTTCTATGCACACACCCAAGGTTTGCACCAAAATTCATCTCGAAATTTCATGTAAACCAGTCAATAGAACTACCAACGTTCTTTCAAAACCCTTCCAGTTTGGGAGAAAAAAGTCTGCATACACTCTGTACGCAGAGCTGTCATGTTTTACATGGAAAGAACCAGACCACTGAGAGACTAATCAGTTCTTTGTCTCTGACAGCAGGAAGAGAAGGAGATGCAGTTTCAAAGTCCACTATATCTAGATGGATTGTTCAATGCATCACTGTTACACTCTTGCTAAGAGAACTACCCTTCAAGCCAAGAGCACATTCCACTCGAGGCACTGGGGCTTCCATAGCGTTCATTGCAAATGTTCCCCTTGAGTCCATCTGCAAAGCGGCTACCTGGAGTTCTGTGCACACCTTTACAAAACACTACTGTCTAGATGCACACTCTAGATCTGACTCCCAGGTGGGACAGGCACTATTAAGATATCTTTTCTCTACTGTTCCTTCTCATAACCCACCGCCAACTCCGGGTACTGCTCGCTAGTCTATGCACAGCATGTGATTCTAAGCAGATTAAAAAACATCAGAAGACAATGCATTACTTACCGTAAAAGCATTTCCGATGGTTGTATCTGCTTAGATTCACATGCGCCCACCCTTCCTCCCCGCTCGGATGGAAGGAACATAGACATCCTTTTCTATATTTCTTTTTTCTGTACTCACTCGCGTCTAGAAGGCTCTCTCAGGGCAGAAAAATACAAACGGAGGGATCTCTACGCATGAGGGATTGTGGGTACAACGCACGTCACTATAGGGATAGTGTTACGGACACGCCTTGTCGACGTCCCCTTTTTCGACTACGAAAAACAAAATGCAATACTCCGCAGTGACCACTGGATGTCGGACCTATGCACAGCATGTGAATCTAAGCAGATGCAACCATCAGAAATGCTTTTACGGTAAGTAATGCATTGTCATATATTTTTTCTCCGAATGGCAAAACTTATCTAAGGTAAGTAATAACTTTTTGTAGCTGTACGACAGGATTGTATGTGGTAACCCTATGGGAGATTACACCAGCTTTGTCCTCTTGGAAATTGACAACCCAACCTTTGGTATAGGTCTGTACTCCACAAGTTGGTAGTGACTGAGCAGCCAGACTTATCTCAAGAGGGGTCTGTGAACTGTAGTTGTAACATAGATTCAGTGACAGGTATTCAAATAACACTAGAGTATGTGTTCTTATTAAAATGATTTATTTATTTAAGTCAGTTTTAAAATCCGCATTTAGAAAGGGCAATATGCAACAATAAAATACTCTTGGGTTATTTCTCAAGTGCAGTGAGTGGGTGTGGTTAAGGGCCCAGAATCAAGTGCAAAAGACTGGAGTGCCGGGGACCTGGTACACCATGCCGCCAGCCAGGAACTGGGAAAGAACAGAGGTAGGTTAGGGTAGAGGGAGAGCATGAAGAGGAAGGTCTTGATAAAGAGATCAAACTCAAGACAGAGGGCAGCAGGGAGGTTATTCCAGAGGGAGGCACCTACCAAGGTTAAGGCTCTCCCGCCAAATCTCTGGTTGGAGAACCTGCTCACTTGCAGAAGGTTGGAGGTAGATAAGCGGAGGGCTCATGATGGACAGTATTTGGGTAGGCAGTGTTGCAGGTAGGTTCCGGGCCCCAGAAAGCCTTGTGAGCAATGCAGACGGTCTTGGATGTGATCCTTGGAGCCAGTGAAGGGATTCCCGCACAGGAGAGATGCGGTCCCTGGGCTTGAGGTCCAGCATAAGTGTTGCAGTTCTGTTCTGGATGAGTTGCAGAGGGTGCAGGGCAGAAGGGAGGTTGAGGAAGAGGCTGAATTGTCCAGCTTGTAGAGAACTAGGGCTCTGATGACGTGAGCCTCTGGGAGAAGTGAGAAAAGCAAGTACTTCTGAGAAGGTTGGATTTGCAGACTAATGTCTCAGACTAGAAGCGGGAGCCATGGAGAGGCTCCGTAGCAAAACTACTTTGGCCCACCGGCTAAGAAACGCCCCCAGGCCATGCTGGGGGTGGGGCCCCTCTGCAGGCATCAAGTGAGCTAAGCTCTGCCACGAACAGCAGTGCACGGTATACAGTATCTGGGGAAGCAGGTGGACAGCTGGATCCCTCTTTCACACCTCCGGCTAACATCCTACGTACCTCGAAGACACGAAGGGGAACTTAATCGACCCAACCCAGGCACTGACCCCAGATCGTACCAATCTGCCAGGAACGGAGCCTGCAACCAGGATCCAACAGACACCCATTGCAGACCACGGAGGACTACTGGTGGCGAATTGGCCTGGCAGCAGTGCCCGAACATCCGATCCAGAGCACTTGCGTGACCCGCATGGTGTGGACGGCTCGCTAACTATGACCTGACTGCGTGGGGTCTCCCGCCCGGTCACTGAGTTGACCACCCCACCATCCGTGCTGAGGGAACCTGGGGAACTTTGAGCCCAGTCGCCAGCAGTGCCTAGGGTCGCCTGCTTGTGGATAGACAGAGCAGGAAGGGAGAAAGCACACTAAGCAGACAGCCGGGGGCTTTCACCATCTAGTTCCAGACACTGCCGGGTGCTCGACGGTAGGGATAGCTAATGGGGTGATCTGGCGTGGCCTCGCTGGTGACTCTCCAGCCTACAATAGCCCGGAACTTGAAGCCAGGGAGGTGAAAAACAAACAAGCGGCTCATAAAACTTCCCATGCAGGGCATTTCTCAATCAACCCACTCCCAATTGAGGGCTCAACAGTAAATCACCTTGAAACAGTATTGACCTGGTAAGCAGGGCACCTTTCCATTGTGCTGCGTCAACCTGGCAATACAGAGACGGTGGTCTTGTGATCCAATATCCCTATACGAAACGCCTGTTGGTAATGAACTGGGGCTGTACAGGAGTACATCAATTATCCTATATATTCAACCACACATCCTGCTCAACCGTCTGTGATGACCCGGGTATCACTGGTCAGGCTCTGGTGTGGCCGACCTTTCCTCTCCAACCGACCCTCCAGGTCCAACTCGGGTCCTTCCTCTCCGATATCTTTTTCTCTCCCTGTGGTGTCCCCAGGGATTTAACCTCTCCCTGTCCAACCAATACCTAGCACTCCTTGCCCACCGCATTGCCGCTCTGTCCCAACTTTCAGTGCCATGTGGATGATAACCAGCTCATTTTCAGGCTACCCTGGGCCTCCTCACGTCATCTGACTGTCTATTTGCTATCCAGGAGTGGTGTGCCACCAATGACCTCAGCCTTAATGCCAGTAAGACTGAGATTTTACTCATTGGCACACCCACTCCTTCCCTGCAGCTCTGGCCGGCCTCTCTTGGCCCTCTTCCTGCACCCACCTGCAAGGCTAAACCTTGGTCATCTTCGACTCCACACTCTCCTCACATCTGTCTCTAAGAAGTCACACTACCATCTGCTCCTCGGAGGTATTCCTTGCCTCTCCTTCCCCCAGAAGCTCACGTCTCCAGAGCCCTGGTTCTCTCTAGGCTGGACTATTGTACCAGCCTCTATCTAAATCTGCCTGCCTCTACTCTCCGCCCTCTGCAACTTATCCAGAACAGGACTGCAAGACTTGTCATTGGCCTCAAGCCCAGGGATCGTATCTCTCCAGGACTGAAATCTCTACACTGGCTCGAAGTGGCTGCAAGAATTAAGTTCAAAACCTTCTGCATTGTCCATGGCTGCCTGGGGATGCAATACCTTCAACTCTCTTCCCAAATATCTTCCTTCTCGAGTTTCGCTCATCCGCCTCCAACTCCCTCAGGGTCAGTCGCTTCTCCAAGCAACAAGTTGGTGGTAGATCTCTCTCCTCGGCTGGGTCCTCCCTCTGGAACAGCCTTCCTGCCTCCCTGAAACTTGAGAACCATCTCCGGTTCCGGAAGCACCTCAAAACCTTCCTCTTTGCTTCTGCGTTCGCTTCCCCTCTCCCCTGCTGATTTCCAGGCTAAAACCAATGGCTACATGGCCACCCTTTGGGACCTTGGGCCCAGGCCCTGCCATTTTCACACCTGCACTGCCTCCATGGCAGCCCCGCACCTGGGGGACTGTATTTTGTATCCCTACAGTACCCTACCAGCACTTATGTGTGCTCTTACCTTGCACTTGCCACCATCCTGCTGTTTATTTATCTTATTTATTCTACTATCCTATGTACTGCACTTCCCTCTCCTTCCCCCTTCCCATGCACTTGCACAATCTGAATGACACTTGGCCTAGTAAGATCGTTTTCTGTCTTCCCTCTGTTCCACCTCCCTTGCCTCGTCGCACCTCGAAACACTTGTGTATAGGCACGTTATAAATGCTATATCATGCCTACAGTGCGTAACCAATTGGAGAAGCACACTAACTGGGCTGAACCTGATCAAAGACGACAATAGACCAGACAGGCCACACCATAGATCACTAATGGGGCAATACATGAAGCGTAATCTTTGGAGGTTGAGCTAATAAAATGACGTAAGACAAGTGTTGTTGTGGTTACGTGAGAGGACACAGCCCATTCAAGCAATATTCCAACGCGCTAGCAGGACATCAAGGGCCTGCTAATCAACCCTGAAACACCAGTACTTCACGCAATATATCTCCACTGCCTGGTGGCTGCATATGCCGGGCTAAGGCCATACTTGGGCACTTGACCCATATCGTGTACTCCTGAGGCCTTGCCTCGGCCAGAAACAGAGCTGCTTGCGCGATCAAAGGTCCGGTGGGAATACCATATTACACTATTGCCTCAAATCTTGCTTGTGATATGGAGGCTGGATGCACTGTAGTCTGCTAAATAGCCGTTACTGCGATCCCCGGTGATCAGTCCCAGTTGAGACCTCTGTGCCAGCCACGAAGGGGCTGATAAACACTCGCTCCTAAACTCCCCTTGGCGATGACGAAAGGAGCCAACTCCAAGAAAGACAAGACCTATGGACTCATTTACAAGCAGCCAGCCCCAAGCTGCCATGGCTCCGCCGCCGACTGAACCATCTACAACTTCAGCCGGATATGAACAGCTCCTCACCACGGTACTAAGTGGTTTTTATGTCGGTCAACGTGAAATTGGACTACATAGTAGCCACTATTGGCTCACTGAAAGCCCTCGTGGAGGAAAGTGCACAGGTGACGGAGGCAAGAATCGGCAATAACGAGGACTCGTTGGTCACAAATCACGTGAAATCTCCCAGTTGAAAGGCGATATGGGCAAACTACGTGGAAAATGTCTAGATTTAGAATCTAGATCCTGCCGGAATAATATCCGAATTGTAGGAGTGACGGCATCTTTCTGCAAAGGCCTCATGGAGACACATGTGGAATTGCTGTAGATGTCCCTGTTGGGTGATGATGCCTTCTCGGAGCATTTTCTGGTTGAGGGCCCACCGCACACTGGCTCCAACGCCCAAACCCGGAGCCCCACCCTGCACTATACTTGCCAGACTACTGAACTACAGGGACACTGCTCTCTGCCTGACAAGAGAAATGGGGCCTCCGACATGAAGGTGACGCCATCCAGATCTATCCGGATTTTGCAGCTGGAGTACAGGCCCAGAGAAGATCATACGATCAGGTTAAACTCGGTCTATGACAATTCCCAAGTCTTTGAACACCCTGCAGCAGCCATGGATTAGAGTCTTGCCACTGCAGAGACCTAACCAAAATAGACCCCCGCACCCTTCGGGAGACAGAGCTAGCCCAGCGGGCTAGCCGCATTGATATCCTTTTTGTGATTACACGAGTTAACAATGTGGTTATCCGGGTGGCACCTGCAGATATTTTGTTTGGTATCCGGATGAGTGATGTCTGACTGGCAGTTGAGCCATGACATTCGCACCTCTGGAGAACTCCCAAGAGTTGAATGGGTAGCATCGGGTTGATGGTGCAGGTAGGGGTGGGGGGAAAATTAAGGGCAGTTTTATCCACCGCATTGGGCTGATGTGTGTTGGGAATGATCTGAAGATTGTTATACGTTTAAAACGAGATGCACCACTGCAGGAGCTGTTTGATCAGCTGTAATGTATTGTTACATTGGAAACGGTGCTTATGCAAATGGCACATAGAACGCAAGCTTACGGGGGGACTGTCTGTAAAGCTGATCTCCTGTACATGGGCTCAATAACCCAGTTACGGCCAGGAAAATAGCGGCCTATGCAACGTGACAGTCCAGATAGTGCTACTTAGGAGATGCATGCACTCATAAATTCCAGTTTTCTTTCGAGATGGGGCCGACGTAGATATGGTACAGAATACTCTGCACAATCCAGAGGAGGAGTCACCCTTATACACCCATCATTGGACTTTCGATATTCACACAGCATAATAGATGTCCATGGGAGGTTTGTACTGGTGTGGGGAGATAGCTGCCCACAATATAGTAATTGTAAACACATGGGCGAAATATAGATGACCCAGAATTCTGTCCCACGATACTGAGTAAACTAGATGCTGGGGATGATGCATTGGTACTCTGGGGTGGAGATTTCAATACTATCTTATATGTATCACTTGATCGATCCTCCGTTGCCCTATTTCCACACCCGCAACCCCCTTTGCTACCCCCCCCAAACCCCCTCCCCCGCCCCCCCAAAGACCCACAAGCTGCCTCCACTGACAAATTATGGTACAATTATCCCTGGCGAGCACTCCATTCACTTGAGGTGATAACTGTATTATTCATCTGTCCACGTTTCGGAATCCTGTATAGATTACTGGCTTATTAGCTCTTCCCTGGCAGGATTGGTAACTGCTTGCGATATCCTTCCTCGTACCCTTTCAGACCACTCCCCATTAGCTCTCACCCTAGTCCTGTGAGATGATGCCCCCGCCATACTTCGCAACCCCCATATGAGACGCTCCACACGGAAATAGGTCTTTGAACTGAATGAGTGCTCAGTAAACACCTATTCTACTCTTTGGGAAATGTTCAAGGTGTGGCTACAAGGCATTATGGGTAAAACCACTGGATTTCTGGCTGCCGTCAGAGGAATTTGGTACAGTGGAAACTAGACTTACGGGGCTTCAGATGAATACAGCACTACACAACAGGGAAACCCTTTCTAAAATACACAAAGCGCTAGGTGAATTCAATGCACTGGCCGATGGAGATCCTTTACATTGCCACCCCAGCCAGAGCCCGCAGGTATAGCCAAAGCAGGGAAATTCCTGGCCAACATGATCAAGGCAAAAGGCTATCGCAACCCGATTGCCAGTGTTCAGACTTCAGGTGGTGTGGTAGTGGACATAAATGCAGCATTTGTTAAATTTTATAAAAACCCCTATATTCCAACCGTGACACCAAATCCATAGATGAGAGAACTGGCTATTTGCAGGGTCTGGCTCACCCAACTCTTGTTCCGGAGACTCAAGCAGCTTTAGACCTACCCATTACACTGGATGAAATCACGGCTGCTATTAAGTCATTGACATCTGCCAAAGCTCCTGGGTCGGATGCCCTGGGTGCAGAGCTATACAAAAATACTGCAACAATCTGGCCCCTATTCTACTCTGAGTAGGGAGGAGGCTATTGAACGGGGCACGCTCCCCGCATCCATTCATGAAGCTGTGATCCGGGTTTCTTAAACCCCATCGTCCAGCACACATGATACATCCTCATAGACCCCTCTCTGATCAACACTGATGCTAAGATTTTTGCAAAAATATCGACCAGTCTCATACCACACATGCCCTCCCTAGTACATCTGGATCTAGCGGGCTTCATTCCCACTCGATCCACGGCCCTAAACCTGCAATGACTCTTCAGAGTGATGGCTCAGATTGATCCGAAGGCAGATGCAGCAGTAGTAGCCCTCGATGCCGAGAATGCTTTTGACTCAGTCTTGTGGTCTATTTATTCTTAGTGCTTGGGTGGTTTCGCCTAGGTAAATATATCCTCAAATGTGTCCGCCTGCTCTACACCAACCCGGAAGCATGTGTCCTCACAAACCATAGCTTCTCCTCTCACCCTGGGCAGGGGTACCAGGCAGGGATGTTCCTTCTCCCCATTCGGTTTGCCCTCACTGTTGAATCCATGGCAGAGTTCGTTCGGCAACACCACATACATAGGGGCATTAGAAGGACAGTCCCCACAGTTAATATACCTTTATGTAGATGACACACTGCTATACATCCATGACCCCAAAGCCAACCTGGAGCCAATCGTGGCAGATGTACATACATTCGCTGAATACTCCAGATACACAATAAATATCTCCAAGTCGGAACTGTTCCCTTTAACCCCAGCTACACAAGATCTGTCGGACATGGGTGGGTCCAAGTGGTCTCCTATCCAGGTCTGTTATTTAGGGATAGTGATATCCAATAATAAACCTGCATTATACATGGATGATCATGAGGAGCTTTTACAAACATTATCCACCAAACAATTATGGACCCAACTCCCCATCTCTCTATATGGGTGAGTGGCTCTCCTTAAAATTGTCCTTCCCAAGCTGTTGTACTGCTTCAGTAACATACCCATTTGGCCCAGCAAAAATTAGGAAAATGCAAACTCTAGCTACCACGTTTGTATGGGGTGGGGAAGACCGCTAGGATGAAATGGCCCAAACTAGCTGAACCATTCACAAGTGGCAGCATCACAGCCCCAGACTTTCAATTGTACTTAGTGGCCCAGGCGCAGTTTGCCACATTGGTTTGACCCGGATGATACTGCCACATATACCTGTAGAAGGGTATGCTGCTTCCCCAGCTGATAGGTCAGTCATCTTTAGTCCCAATCATAAGGACTCGTGATTTTTGACCCGGTGAGCACCACCGTGCACGCATGGTCCAAAATATAGAAAATAATTTGAGTGGAGAACCCATACAACCCGGAAATCCCTGTGAAATTTCCGACCTCGCCCCCGCATTCGATAAAGCCCTACAACAACTGTGGGATCCAACTAAACAATTCAAAATGCAAGATTTCCAGAAGGGGTGTACATTGAATTGAAGGACTGCATTGATGCAATGGAGGCGGACATCTCCAAATACTTCATTTTCATCGCATGAGAGCCACGTTTGCAGCCAAATGGCCAACATTCCCCGCTGAACCCCCCCACTCCCTCCCACCCACACACATGAGTGTACGAGAGCTATAACACTGACTGATGGGTGGAGGAAAGGGGTCTCTCCTCCAAACTCTAGTTCAATCACATTCAACCTATAACACCATGAAGGAGATCTGGGCTTCACGGAGTGGTGAATAATGGCACAGATGCTGTTGGCTCACTAAAACAGTGTCCCTGAACTCCGAGCTGCGACCAATTCAAAGTACTTGATCAGCTACATTACACCCCTGTTAAACTGTCCAAATTTGTAGAGGGCTGCATGGGGAAACATTTGAAATTTGACTCACCTGGCGCATATCATATGTACTGGTCCTGCTATGCAGTGGCATTGTTCTGGGGCGAGGTCGCAGAAGTCCTAGAGGAAATCGGACATTCCTGCATCTCCTCCCCTCTGAAATACCTATTTGGAGAGATGGGCAAAGCGGCAGAGACCACTTGACTACTTTTCAATGTGGCATGTGCGGTTGCAAAATGCTGCATTCTAAAATGTGGAAATATGCCTTGTATGAGTAACTTCCTTAGACCTTTCAGTGGTAAATGAATGCGGAGAACAATTTCTTAACTGTTATCAACATGCCGCCCCAAGGATATCTGGGCTCCGTTTAGAAATTACTTGTGTAACATGTTATCTGACAATGACTTCACACACCAATTAACACCTTGAACAGTAGGATAAGGTCTGATGTATTGGCACTAACATAGTATTGGATGAATACTGCTGCTGAATCTGTTCTTTTTTTAATGTAACTCTTCTAAAAAAAAAAAAGACCGCAAGATTTCTTGCTTTGCAGGCGCACGGCCAAGGAGGCTGGCCAGAGTGAAATTGGGAAAGCAGGGGTACCAATGCGAATGAGATCAGTCTTGGTGTTGCTGCAGAGGTCGTTTGCAGCACACATGACTGAATAGTGGATAGTCAGATATGAGGGAGGATGCTGCGTGGGGGGGGCTGAAAAGAGTTGCATGCCATCTGCCTAGCACTGGAAGTTAGATGTGAAGGTGGCAATCGCATGTGCCAGAGCAGACATGTAAATGTTGAAGAACCTGGGGATAGGTTGGATCCCTGGCGAGCGCCACCGGTTGAGTCATCTTTCAGTGAAAGACTCAAAGTTCCACCCGGGATGGGCAGTCTGAGAGGAAGGTTCACCAAGCCAGAGCCTGACCTGTAATTCCCAGGGTGTCAGACATGCAATCGGGATGTTTTCAAAGGCAGGGGGAAGGACAAGGAGAATGATGGAGGGGGTGTTGGTGTTGAGATTTGAGAGCAGGTCTTCACAGGTGTTCAGAAGAGCAGTTTCTTTGCCTCTGGATGCTCTAAAGCCAGATTGATGGTGATGGAAGAAACCAATAGATTACGTATGGAGGGTCAGCTGAGGGCCAGTTTCTCCAGGAGTTTGCCCAGGAAAGGAGTGATGGAGATGGGGCGGGAGTTTGCGGGAATGGAGGGGTTGGCAGAGGGTTTTTGAGCAGAGGGTGCACAAGGGAGTGCTTAAGTGCAGTTGGTAAAACTCCAGTGGAGAAGGAGATTGCAGAGATCAGCAAAGTCTGGGGCGAGGGAGTCACTATTGTATTTAATGGTTGTGGAGAGGCAGGGGATCCACCTGTTTGGATGAAGTCTTCATAGATCGTACTTGTCTGACCCCATCCGGTGTGATGGCTGAGAGAAGAAGGTAAGTGGGGGTCGGGGGAGTGTATGTTAAGGGAGGGGGCAGAGATGATATTGCCTTAGGAGGCAGCAGGCCAATTTGTGAAATGGTTCGCCTGACATTTCCGCTCGGCTGTTCTACACTTGCGTTTAAGGACAGCCAGGCCTAAGTCGCACCAAGAGTTGCACTTTTTGGTAGGCTTCACTAGGACAGGGGCAAGAGTTGGAGATTGAGGTTAGCGAGGACTGACAGGGTGGGAAGGCAGCAACTGTCACTTTTCTCATGGGTCTGGTGACTTTGAAGCCCAGTGGCTGTGCTGGATGTATTTCTGCAAGAGGAGAGCTTCAGGTGTGTTGAGTGGTCAGTCCAAGAAGAGTAGTGAGAGGATGTCAGTAGAGATGAGGGCATCTAAGGAGTGGCCTGCAGTGTGCATGGAGCCCAAGGGTAGGATAGAAGGGGCAAGAGTTGAAAAGGTTGCAGAAAAGACTGGAGGAGTCTGAGTCCAGATGGATGTTAAGGTCACCCATCAGGAGAAGAGAAGATTAGGGAGGAGGCCAGGTCTGCCCATTCCAAGAGGCAGATTGGACTGTCCGGGATGCCAATAGGTGGCTATGAGAAGATTTTGGGGAGCGCTGCAAACTGGGCATTCGAAGGAGGTGGCCTGAGTAGGGATGGTGGACACGGGTATCAATTCTGGAAAGATGAGCACAACTCCCCACCTGTCTTCTTAGGCCTGGGCGCAGAGGATTTTTTAGCATTCGGGGAGGAGTGCCTGAGCTTGTGACGCAGCTATCCTTGAACCAGGTCTCTGAAGGCAAGAGCATCGAGATCCATGAGTTCAGAGGTGGCAGATGTCAGACGAGTGGACGGCAGTGAGAGTGGCAATGTGGAGCAGATCTACGTGATCCGACCGCAGCTGATTTTGCCTTTGCCGGAAAGCTTGCATGTGAAAGGTGCAAATCACCAAATATTCGCACCTTATGCATACACGTGTACTTCCCCACAACCCCACCATAAACAAACCCATTTACCTTTTTCTTCACGCTGAGTCCCTGCAGCACCACTTCCGTGATCGTGAACCGGTGCAGCTGGGTCTTTTTTTTCTTTTTTACTTACCTGCAATGCTACCACCAAAGGTTCAAACTTTTGGTGTTCTAACCTTTGGTTGTAGCATTTTTAGAACTTTTTGTTCATGCGACCGTTTACAGTCTTTTGCACAATACCATGTGGAGCCGCTTGCCATCTTCGAGGGTCTTAGTCTGGCGGGGACAGTGGTCCCCTCTAGGGTGGCAAGAGGGCCAGGGGCATGGTGGAGAATGAGGGAGTCTGAAACAATATCCCTATCGTGATGTGTGTAGTACCCAAAATCACTCACGCGCCGAGGTCCCTCAGATTGTTTTTTCCGCCCAGATAGCGGAGCTCTTAATGAGACATTGTTTATCTTACCGAATTGTCACTTCGCCTATCAAGCACATCTTGTCACGCATGGAGCCTCACCCTGCCGCAACACCAGCCGAAAGTGACGGGGGTACATCGGAATGACCAAACGCGGACGTTGTAGACCTTGAGGCGGATGATTCTAGAGCCGCCACGCCTGTCCTCGACCCTTCTAGGCTCGACTCCGGTCTTGCTACAGGGACCACACCCGGTGACAGGGGTGTACAATCGAACCGCACACAACCCAAGCGTCCTCTACTACCTCGTCGAAGAAGGCGCAAGCGCCATCGGATCGATTTGATCCGAAGCCTTCCCCGCATCCGCGCATGACTGGGCTTAAACATAACAAAGGCGCTACTCCCCAAACTACACATGCCGAAATTTCTGAACAAGAAACTTTGAGTTTCAAGGTTTCCAGGGCCCATGCAGGCGCGAAAAGTAGGCCTCTAACAAGTAGGCCTCTTACTACTGTTCCTGCTCAGTTGGGTCCTGTTGGGTCATCCAAGTGGACTACAGAACAATTTGAGGGGTATATGGATCGGCTGGAGCAGGTTTTCGGGGCTTCTGATCAACCTCTGCCGAAAAAAGCTCTGGTAGACCCTAACCCTCACACACGAGTTGCCCAACACCTGGATGTTCAACACTATGTTGATTATCAAGATGTCCAGAAGGTCACGTATAGAGACATCTATACAGAAGAAGAGACTTCTTCTGGACAATTATGGGGAAGACGAAGGTGCAACGGACAACTGGGAGGACCCCCAGCAGGACGATCGCAATTCTGATATTTGCCTCGACTCTTCCCCATCCACACCGGTTCGGCAAGCTCCCCCGGTGGATGATCAAATGGCTTTCAACACGTTGAAAAAAGCAGCGGAATTCTTTAAAATTGCCACGCTTGAGGCATTGCCTGAACAGGATTTCGCGGGACACATTGACAAGCCTCCGGCTAGCCAGTCTATTCCCCTCTTGAGCTCTGTAAAGAGATGGCTGGCCCCTTCTTTACTCACACCCGCTCAGACTTAGGGCTGTGAATCCAAGGGTCAAAACTCTTCCGGCCCTCCCCCACCGACCTGCTTTATATCCAAGGACACGCAATCCCGGACTCGCTGGTGGTGACCAACACTCGCAAGAGCAGGGATTCCCCTTGCCACGGGAGAGTCACCCTCGGACAAGGAGTCGAAAAGGTTGTATGCCTTAGGCAAACGGGTCACATCAGTGGCTGCTTATACCGTCCGGATTGCCAATGACACGTTACTGGCAAGCTATGTCGACGCCCAATTGAACCTACTCCAGCAAGGCCTCCAGGAGGTTCCGGAACCAACCAGAGCCAAGCTTCTCGCCATTGTCTCAGAGGGCAAACTTGCCAATCAAAATGTAAAGAATACCCAGGACTCCGCTGAGACAGCAGACCGGTCTCTCGCACAGGGTACTCTCCTATAGACACGCATGGCTGTGCAAGTCTGGTTTCAAGCCAGAGACCCAGGCTTCCATCAATAAAGCCATTGAAGAGGCCAACCTCTTTGGAAAGGCGGTAGACGATGCGTTGGAGACAGCCAAGAAGGAGCATGAGACTATTGTCGCTGCACCAGATTTCCCAAAAACCCTCTTCAGAGGGGCAGCAATTCTCGGCGGTCCTTTCGAGGACAAGCCTGCGCCGCTCAAAATTTCGGCACGGGCATCTTCAACGCAAGTCAACCGGCTGCAGGCCCCACTTACTACCCCCCAGAGGGGTCAGAAGCGCGGAAAATAGGCAGAGGCTCCAATTCCAGAGGTGCGTCAACCTCGGGTCAGAAATGACCACCAAATTCAGGTCCCCTCCCATGTCTCCCGGGTCGGTGTGCGATTAACATCTTTCCTCAAAGCATGGGAGGGGATAACTTCAGACCAGTGGGTATTAAAAACGGTCGCCCCCCCACAGTTCAGACTGCCAAAACATCGATGCCTTTCACCGGAACATCTGCAGATCCTGGTCCAAGAGGTGGAGGCGCTGCTGGGAAAGGACGCCATAGAAGCCGTCCCGATTCTTCAGGTAAACGAGGGTATTTATTAAATATACATACTTGTACCCAAAAAAGATCTCACCATGCGTCCTGTTCTAGACCTGCGCCCGGCGAACAAGTTCATAAAGCCCTAGAAGTTTTGCATGGTAACACTTCAAGAGGTGATCCCATTGCTGAAACAAGGGGACTTCATGACAACATTGGATATGAAAGATGCATACTTTCATATTTCAATGCTGCCAGTGCACAGAAAATTTGTTCGTGATTCAGGACAAACGCTACCAGTTCAAGGTACTCCCCTTCGGCATAGCCTCGGCACCAGTGTTTACTAAGGTCCTGGCAGTGGCAGCAGCACACCTGCGCAGACTTTCAGTTCCAGTTTACCCTTACCTCAACGATTGGCTCATCACGGGGGACTCGTTTGTTTTTCGAACATCCAAAAAACAGTAGACCTACTGTTCAGCCTGGGATTTTCTATCAACGAAAAGAAATCCAGCTTAGTCCCAAGCCAAGTAAAACAGTCCTGGGAGCCCTAATTCGCACGGAAGACGGTCTAGTCTTCCCTTCCAGCGAGAGGGTTCAGAACATACTCTCTAGTTCCTCAGTATGTAGCCAGTCGGGAGGTGATGGTACGCAAAGCTATTTGTTTGCTACGGATGATGGCGTCATGCATATACTTGGTCCCCCCCACCCCGCGCGGCTGCGCATGCAAGAGTGACTCAACAGCCAGTGGTGTCAGACCAGCGAACAATGGGAAGATCTGTTAGTTGTCTCGCCAGCCCTCGTTCTCTCTGCAGTGGTGGTCGAGGGAGAACCTCTTGAAGGGGAAAAGCTTCACCACCACCACTGCAGTGGAAGCCACTCAAGACAGATGCATCTCTCACAGGGTGGGGCCCCCCCCCCCTTTCACCTGCTTCAGCAGACAGCGCACGGAGTGTGGTCCCATCAGGTAGCATCAACCATATAAACCTACTGGAGCTACTAGCAGTGTTCAAAGCATTGAAAGCCTTTCAGGAGCAACTGCAAGGGAAGACAGTGCTGGTCCTTACCGACAGCACACCAGCAATATATTATCTGAACAAGCAGGGGGGCACTCGCTCTCCAGGGCTATCCAAGCTGTCCCAAAACATCTGGATATGCGCTCTCAAACACAAGATGTTCCTGATATCCCAACATGTTCCAGGCGAACTCAATCTTCTGGCAGACGTGCTCAGTAGAGATTTTCCTCTGCCAGAAGAATATGAATGGCGTCTGCACGAAGACATTGTATCCAACGTCTTTGCAGAATGGGGGTTTCCAGAGATCGACCTATTTGCTACTCAGGAGAACGCCCAATGCCCAGATTACGCCTCCAGGTACCCCTAAAATCGATCCAAGGGGAACAGTCTCTGGATAACTTGGTCAGGGAAATTTGTTTACGCTTCCCCCCCTCCCGACTCCCCTTCTGAACAAAATAGTGCACAAGATGCACCAGGAACCAGTCACCATGATTCTGGTGGCTCCCATGTGGGCCCGCCAACCCTGATTCGCGCACCTGATGGAATTGTCTCTCCCCACCAGTCAAGCTGCCCTGCCCGTACAACATGTCTCAGGACAGGAGGGAGACTCTGCACCCATGCCCACAAATTCTGAATTTAGCAGCCTGGCTCCTGAAGTCAGAGTTTGGACATCTGCAACTCCCTCAAAGATGCATGGACATACTGAGGGAGGCAAGAAAGCCTAACACACGTTGTTGCTAAGCCTGCAAATGGAAACGTTTTGTCATTTGGTGCAGTTCCAAGGGCGTCAAACCCGATTGCTCAACTTCACACATTGTATTATATCTAACCCATCTGTTGGACTCTGGGTTAGTCTTCAATTCCTTAAAGGTTCACCTAGCAGCAAAAGGTGTCGTGGAAAATACCTGTGATTAAAGCCTTTATGGAAGAGGCTAAAAGAATTTATCCCCCATCACTCACCCAGCCCCTGGGTGGGATCTAAACCTGGTTTTAACTAAGCTCATGGGACCCCCTTTTGAGCCTATGCATAAAGCTAGAAAGACCGGACTTACAAGACAGCCTTTCTAGTAGCTATCACTTCTATCAGAAGAGTTAGCTAACTACAGGCCCTCTCGGTCTTGGACCCCTTTGTTACAGTCCACAAAGATAAAGTAGTTCTGCGCACTCATCCTAGATTTGTGCCGAAATTTATTTCAAAGTTCCATGTAAACCAGTCAATCGAACTACCCACGTTCTTCCAGAGACCTACTAACATGGCCGAAAGAAGCCTTCACACACTAGATGTGCGCAGGGCAGTCATGTTCTACATGGATGGAAATAAACCACTGAGGAAAACTAAACAATTCTTTGTTTCAGTGGCAGCTGGTAGAGAAGGGGACCCTGTCTCTAAATCAGCAATATCAAGGTGGATTGTCAAATGCATCAGTTTCTCTCTTGCAAAGAGAACTGCCCTTCATGCCTAGAGCATATTCTACTTGAGGCACTGGGGCATCCATAGCTTTCATTGCAAATGTTCCCCCAGAGTCCATTTGCAAAGCGGCAACCTGTACACACCTTTACAAAACACTATTGCCTAGACACTCATTCGAAGTCTGATTCTAGGTGAGACAAGCAGTACTAAGACATCTTTTTTCTACTGTTCCTTCTCAGAACCCACCCAACTCCGGGCATTGCTCGCTAGTCTATGCACAGCATGTGATTCTAAGCAGATTAACAAGCATCAGAAGACATGCATTACGTACCGTAAAAGCATTTCTGATTGTATCTGCGTAGATTCACATGCGCCCTCCATGCCTCCCCGCTCGGGGTGGAAGGAACATGGACTTCTTACTACTTTCTCTTCATGTACTCGCTCACTATAGCCTTGGGCTCCCTCATGGCAGAAAAAATACAATCGGAGGGACCTCGGCATGTGAGGGATTTTGGGTACTACACATGTCACGATAGGGATAGTGTTTCAGACACCTATGCCGACGTACCCTTTCGTCCCCCGAAAGACAAGATGCACTACTCTGCAGTTACCACTGGATGTCGGACCATATGCGCACAGCATGTGAATCTAAGCAGATACAATCAGAAATGCTTTTACGGTAAGTAATGCGTCTTTTTACCCACCTGTGAATTGGTTCACCCACTTCCCAAATGTAATGTTGTTGGCTTCACCAAACTATTTCTTGAAGTATCATTTCACCAACTGGGTTTTGCTTCTCCCAACCTGCTTTATAGCCTGTCTAGAATGTCTGCATTTTCTTAACTATAGCTGTGCCATTCTGATTAAGTGTACTGTAGGTTTTGCTTACCATGGTCTGCTTGGTATAATCCAAAATGGTGCAAGGAGTTATTGCATAACTTGGTCTGTTCCACTGATCTGAAAAGCAACTAATAGTTTATTACAACATTAGGTCTTACTCACCGGGTATAACTGAAGGTTATTCTGAATGGAGTTTTAGGTTCATACTGTTTATTTGTGTTCCACTTTTTTCAGAAAAGTGTTACAACAGTTAATCTTGAATTACTGAAGGTAATCTAAAAGTAACTTGTTTTTATTCCCCTTGACTTGGTATTGTATTCTAAATGTGTATGATTGGATTTAACTCACCTAGAATTACTGTCATCTTGTATAGGGTCTATGCTTTGTCATAGAATACATATAAAAACTCAATCCATATGGTAAGTACTAACCCCCAAGATTTAGCTTTGTCTAATTGTATGTTACATTCTGAATTATAAAAAATAAAGGTTTAAGTTACTTTTGAACCCTTTATATACACTAAAGGTTTTGTACATTCCTCCAGCCCGCTCTCCCTCCTAAGGTAATCCTGGCTACGACGAGTTGACCTTGTATACTGCCTCAGTGGACAGTTTTATGAAGACCTTAATTTGACTTTAGAAAAAGTGGCCCTAACGGTAACTGCTAGAGTAAGTCTGGGAAAGGGAAGGCACAATGAAGGACAAGCTCTAGGAGCTTCGGACAACACTGTAAAGGAGAGGGTGCTGTGTTGCTTTACCAGAAAGTACATGCCTAAAAATTGGAGCACAGCATAACTCGTCAAAAGAAGAAATCCAGGTGTCCAGCAAAAGGTGCTAGGGGGACTCGCAGAGAGGGATGTCACTTTCCCTTTCTTGTCAGACGTTAACCCTTCGTTGGAGGTCAGTGTTTGGCCAGAAAATGCCTTAGCACTGGGTAACATTTTCCTTTATTGTTGACCTGTACTTAGTGACTGCTTTCTCTGCTGTACCGCAACTCTAAGAAATGTGGACTTTAAGGAACACTGTTGCCTAGCTATGGGATGTCTCCTCTTAAGCATACCTACTTGGTCATGGCATTTGTAGCACAACACAGGCCAGCTGGAGCAGTGCAGCATTTTATATGGTGGGTTTTGCATCCCTCTCTGCAAGACTGATTTGTAAAAGGGGTCTTTTCCTCTATTCAGAGCACTGTCTGCTCAATTTCAGAATTTGGTGTTAATGTTTTATGATTAGTTTAATTGCATCATTCGGGTACTTGCATCAGTTGGGTCCTTACAAAGTGCATTGCACTGTGATGGTAAAGCAAAGCCATTGTTTCTCGATAATATTCGGGTGATTTCTCTTTACAGGTGTGTCAGCAGCCTGAATGTGGCAAATGTAGAGCATGTCAAGATATGATTAAATTTGGTGGTAGTGGTCGCAGTAAACAAGCCTGCACACAAAGAAGGTAAGCTTACATGTAATAAAGTGTGATTTCTATGTTTTTTATTTTGCTTGATCTCTAGGCAACCACCACAACCTGTTGATGTCCATGGGGAATTGGCCCATCGGCCTGAACGCTGTATAGTGCAAATGGGCTAACCTGTTAAGATTTGTTGGTTGCATTGTGGATTTATATTTTCCAAGCATCATTCACTACAATGTGATAGCAGTTTCTTCAGCGGAATGTCTATTCTGGAGCCCCAAATCAGTTTAGCATAAGTGACTGCCCTATCTGAATTGGAAAAGTGAGTTTCGGTTCAGTGTTTCCCCAGTTTGCTGTATTTAGGCCAGTACTTTTAGATGAGAATTCTGTCTAAATTGTTACACATCTGCTCTAGCATTAATGGGGAGATTCCTCTTATGACCTGTGGCAACCTTGTGCCCACATCTTTCACTCTTACCTGCTTATCTGATTTTTCTGAGCCCCACGTTTGACCACATCTACATAATCTTAAGATGTGTAGTGGGGAGGGGATGTACATTATAACCAGTGTAAATTATAACCACACTTCTGAAACATGACTCCAGGAATTAATATAAAGCGATCAGTAGGGAAGGGTAAACATGACATGTCAACACACATTAGTCGACGTAGGAAACCTAGGCAGTGAAGGATCACCTACAGGGAAATGGGTAGGAAAGGAGCCGAATCCTGTAAAATATACAGCACCAATACCAGGGCGGGAGACACTGCAATCCTCAACCTGGTACACCAGGCTCCTAAATAGCTCAGGTGAAAACTGCCACCCTATCACACCTATCAACTAGACGGACAAACTACAATACCAATTCATATGTGGAACAAGCAAAAGGCAAATACTAGACAAGAAAAGACCCCACTAATGCTAAAACTCAACTTTTCCCCAAACAGCTCACAAAAACCCGCACAGCAAACTGCACATATTTCACCACCACAACTCGTACCAACAGCACATGAGGGCCCACATTGATATGATAATCTCACCCAAGCTCAGCGCACAGTGAAAACCAAACTAAAGCTACCAACAGGACACCACCACTTACATTTTTGTACTCCCACCCCTCTATTCTTTTATTTCCCCTGATCCGCCACTGCGCCTGGGAACTAATTCCATTGGTGAGCAGTAAAAATATGGTTCTGCATTGCAAGTTGTAACTTTGGGCAAGTTATTGTGGGATTAACTTCAGAATGCAGTGTACAGAGTGGCCAGATAATGCATGTAGGGTTTTTTTTACGAGGTCCACCTGAGGGAAGACTTCATAAAAGGATCACAATGGCATGCAGGTGTTGGGTACGTTTTTCTTAAAGGATGGTCTAGTAAAAAATGTTGTTTAAAAAATAGATAGGCAACAAAAAAAATACTAGCATTCTCCGTTTTAAAACTTCCTATGTTTAATTTTGAGCTATTCAAGCTCAAAATTCGCAAAAGCAAGCACAGGGGCGCAGCCATTTTGTGAAATGGAGGCCCTCCTGTGCTGGCTTTTGCGGCACTAATGAAGGAAAAGCCAGCCAGCTGTAGTAAACAAAGGCTACCGCTGGGTGGCTTTCCCTTCATTAGTGCTGTAGGCGGAGGAAGGGGATGGGAGACGAGAGCAGGAAAGCTGCAGCTGAATCACGGTAAGTGCTAATTTTTTTTCTAAGTTTTCCGGGCTGGAGGAGCCCGGAACACTTAGAAATAAAACCGCAGCTTTAAAAACGTATTTGTTTGCGGTCGCTTTTGAAGCGACCGCAAACATAAATACGTTATTGTGTTGGAAAACGCTGCGGTTTTTCTTTCCAAGTTTCTCAGGCTCTTCCAGCTCGGAGGAGCCTGAGAAACCTGGAAAGAAAAACCGCAGCGTTTTCCAACACAACCGCGTGCTTCTGCCTGCTGTGGCTATCACTTTGGGTCTCCGGTGCTCCCAGTGGAGCACCGGAGACCCAAAGTGAAAGCCACAGCAGGCAGAAACACACGTGGTTATGTTTACATGCCGTGTAGTGTTTCTACCTGCAGCTGAGTTTCCATTTGGGGCTGAAATGAGAACGCAGATTCAGGCAGAAACAACGCAGTTTTCCGCAATGCCGCGTTGTTTCTGCCTGAATCTGCTTTACCATTTGGGGCTCTCGGGCTCTCCGTGGGGAGTCCGAGAGCCCCAAATGGTAAAGCAGATTCAGGCAGAAACAACGCGGTTGTGTTGGAAAACGCTGCGGTTTTTCTTTCCAAGTTTCTCAGGCTCCTCCGAGCCGGAGGTGCCTGAGAAACTTGGAAAGAAAAACCGCAGCGTTTTCCAACACGAACGTTGTATTTGTTTGCGGTCGCTTCAAAAGTGCGCGCAAACATAAATACGTTTTTAAAGCTGCGGTTTTATTTCTAAGTTTTTCGGACTCCTCCAGCCCGGAAAACCTAGAAAAAAATCGCAGCTAGTGCTTATTTTTTGTAAAAAAAAATAAATAGCACTTACTGAGATTCAGCTGCAGCTTTCCTGCTCTGGTCTCCGGTCCCCGTCCTCTGCCTACAGCACTAATGAAGGGAAAGCCACCCAGCGGTAGCCTTTGTTTACTACAGCTGGCTGGCTTTTCCTTGATTGGTGCCGCAAAAGCCAGCACAGGAGGGCCTCCATTTCACAAAATGGCTTCGCCCATGTGCTTTTTGCAAATTTTGAGCTTGAATAGCTCAATTTTACATAGGAAGTTTTAAAACTGAGAATGGTAGTATTTTTTTTTTTTTGTTGCCTATCTATTTTTTAAATATTTTTACTAGACCATCCCTTTAAGTCCAACTGGTGTGGGACTTCATAAGACTCACTCGGTTTTTAGGCCTGTGCTTACACAAGCTGACCAGCCAGGCTTACCATGGGGAGGGAGTTGTGAGTTGTAGAGCAGAACAAAGATCAGTACATGCATGGACTCAAGTAAACACTCAGTTTTATTAATTTATTTTTCTGAGGCTTGTGGATTTGCTTAGAATCACATAGGCAGACATCTAGTGGAAGTTGCAGTATTGCAAATGAAGTTTTCATGTCCAAAAGGACGTCGATGGGGCGTGCCCGTTACTATACTGTGTGTCGTACCCTGTACCCGTGATCATTCATGCTTTCAGGGTAGATTATTGTGGCAAGTTCTTTTACGAAGTCCATAGCTTGAGCTACTTTGTGTTAAAACTCACCCAAACCTCTTCTATGGTTTGTTTCAACGCACTAATTTGACTTTCCTTTGAACATCCCGACAGCTGATCCCAGCTTCAGAAAGGCGTTCTGTGACTGGTTTTGGCCTACCGAAAGGGAGAGTTGGGGGATTAATACTCCTTTGTTAAATGTACCCCCATTTCCTGCCCTTACTACCTTTGTTCTGTCGCCTCTGTCAGCCTTCCACTATCGGCCTTTCACTATGGAATGCGCCCCTTTTAAAGTCTGTCCAAGTACATGAGGAAATTCTGAGTCGACAGTTTTTAACCACTGCCTTCCACTGACTATCTTGAATCCCATTGCCCGGTATGTAAGCTCCCTAGGCCAAAGACCCTTAAGGAGCACTGGACGGCTTGTACCTTCTCAGTCTGAAACAGCAGCTGGGTTTTTTGAGTAGGATCACAAAGGCAGAGGCAGCCGAGACTCTCGGTTGGAGCTCGAGGACACTACTGTGGAACAATTTTGTTCCTGCACGCCTGTCTCTGCTTCGAAAGGCAGTCGCTGTTGAGGAGAATTTTGATCAAGGTGGAAGAATTAGTACATTTGAGACCCACAGCAACTTTGTTGGATTTTGAGGACTTGTTTTTTTTTTTTCCTGGAGAGCCTTTTTCTCACTCGTATTTTGATGCGTTTTACTCTTGTTTATGATTTACGAACTCAATAGGCATCTTCATGTGTTACACTGCACCCTCAGTGCAGTGACACAGGGAAGCTTTTAAGGCTGTGCAATTTGGGATAAAGTACAGTTTCCCAGAGAATGTAAAGTTAAATTGGCTTTACTAGTCTCTTTAAATGCCTAAACCCAGCACACACTCTTCTAAGAGTGCTGGAGGGGTTACCTAGTATCACCTGTGTCTGCAAACTCGTGTAGCAGTCAAATGCTACCCTTTCCTATTGAAACGGCTGGTGGCAGTGGTTTTACAACTACCATGATACACCAGTAGCTAAAAATCAGAGCCATGTTTTTCAAGATGGTGCCTAAACCCCCTCTGTTTAAACAGGTCCTTTTTTTTCGTCATTAGTTTTTGGAAACGTCCTAGAGTTTGTGTCTGCGCGCCAAACTAGGTTTGGTCCCTTTGTTTCTATGCCTTTTGTTGGGCTTCAGGACTGAAAACCGCCTCTGGCACCTGAGTGTCTGGGGTGGGCAGGAAGTGAGGTGCCCCTGTTCTAGTCTCATAGGAGACCCAAATGCACTCTGGCGTGATTGACTGTCTGGCAAGGACAGCCACCCTGCTGGGTGATTGGCAGCTAGGCTGGAATGAATGGGAGGAAACTGGATAAAAGGAGAGTCTCTTGGCTTGGAACAGTCTACCACTGGATAAAAGAACTAAAGAATAGCTGGAAGGGGATTGCTGCTGAAACTAATGGACCGTTGGTTTGCCCGGTGGAGCCCTGCTGCAGGTCCGAATCGCCAAGTTCATATCGACAAGAGCCCCTTCAAGGGCAACTTCTTTTGCATTGGTAGGATCAATCAACTCGTAAGCCACCTGGATACCATTCTCGGAGCTGGTTAGGATTAACCAGGGAGAAGGATACCAGCTTGTGTGCTTGAAGCAACCGGAATCGAAGATTTGCTAAGTTGTCAGCTTTGTGATCCGTCCCCGTACAGTGCAGGAGTCCCCGATGTCCTCACTCTTGTCCCAACGACTGAAGCTCAGGATCAGCAAGATCTGCAGGAACTGCCAGGAACAGAAGTCTTCAGCTGCATTTTTTTCTTCAATATAAAGTACTGTGAAAACCTGAGAACTTGCCTCTCACTGCGAAAGTCTGTGGAACTTTGGCAACTTACAGGCCTAATCAGCTTGTGACCCGACATACAAACCTTCCGTGAACTATTAGAACCGTGGCAAAGACTTTTCTGTTTTAAATACCAGAACTGTTTTTACTTGTACAAGACACTAGCCCATTGACTTTGGCCTACCCATTGCATTGAATCCACTCCTGAACTCAAATTATTTGCACTTTTTTTTAATGTAACTGTAATATTAATTTAATCAACCTATGCCTTTTTGCACCTATTTCAATGCTATTTGGCTCTGACTTCAAAGGAGCTGAACTGCTTAGTAATTGGTATTGTAGTATTTGCTATTGGTTGCCTCATTTAGGGAATGCTTTATAATTGTGTAATTCTTACCAAGAAACCTGGAGTATATGTCCATCTGAATGCTTGTCATTCTAGATCTTTGTGTAACACCCTTACAAGCTCACATTCCTTCTTGAAATCAGCCTGGCTCCTCAGCTCGCTACCAAAAACTGTGATACAGACTTGTACCAAAGGTTGGTTTTGCTTACACCTGTAGTCCTGGTTGTATGAAGTGGTCCCAGAGGGTACTGCATACAAACTTTACCTAACAGGCTTGGTCAGTACTGCTTCCTGGGAGTCTGGAGGATCTTCCAGCAGCTAGGGTCCGAATTAAGTGATTCACTACAATATGGTGGTCCTCTCCACGGCACTTCGGTTCCTGCAGCAGCAAGAAGTACAGCCAGCTCAGAGGATGTCCGGACGAGTTCACTTTGGAGTTGATTGGGAGAAGTCGTCCTTGCAGGGCTTTTCTAGTCTAGGTGAATTCGTAGCTTCAGCACATTAGCAGGGATTCACCAGGCAAACCAACGGTCCAGGAGTTGCATTAGGCGTCTCTTCCAAGCTCTTCAGATTCCTTTGTCCAGTGGTCGACTGCCTTACAAGCCAAAAAGCGTTGCCTTTTATGCAGGTTTCTCCCATTCATTCCAGCTGAGCTGTCAATCACACAGCAGGTTGGCTGTTGTTGGACAGTCAGCCGGCTAATCACCTTTGGGTGCATGCCTGTAACCAAGGGGATTAAGCAGTTTCATGCACCGCCCTCACTTCCTGCCCCTGCCAGACACTCTGGAGCCAGTGGTGGGATTCACTTGTGAATCCCGCCAAAGACAACAAAGGGACCAAACTTGGTTTGGTGCGCAGAGTAAATCTCAAGAAGGATCTTTCCAGCAAGTAATGGCGAAAAAAGACGACCTGGCAAAGGGTGCTTTAGTGCAGCTGCAAACGCAGCCCGCAGTAAACATACCACAGTAGTTTAACGTAAACCACTGCCACCAGCCATTAGTTGTAGAAAGGGTAACGTAATTGGTACATAAGTAACCCCTCCAGCACCATATGGTAAGATGGTATGTGTTGGGTCTAGAAAGTTACAAATGTAAGTAGTCATTCACTTCACTGCTCTTGCAAACAGTTTAACCAAGAGAAGGTATTCAAACCTTTGGATATCTGAAAGACTTCCCTGTGCCACTGCACTGAAGGTGCTGTGTGCCACAATGTAAAGAGATGCCTATGGGGTTTGTCAGACTCCACAATCAAGAGTTATACATGAGGGAGCGGGGGAAAAAGGGTCTCATTCTCTCCAGGTAAAAATTCAAGTCCTAGGGATCCAGCAAAGAGGCTGGAGGTCTCTAAGGCAGAGAGGAATTGGCATATTTCTGAATTCTCCTTAACAGATGCATTCTAAATGTCATCACCAAGGTTTGCACTCTGCTCCTGGACCCAACTGTAAGCAGCATTGCACCTGCAGCTCTTGGGCACAGCCCAGTCCCTCCCCCCTGTTGACCCATCCAGTTGTCTGGGAAAATATGACGGTGGTAAGTAAACATAAAGCATTTTTCGCCCTGTCAGTCTGTATCTTTCCATGCTGCTGCTTTTTGGTAATCTGACTTGAGCAGTATAACCTCAAAAGATGAGGGCACATTTTGCTTACCTAGTAACCTTGTTCAAAACAGATGCAATCGGCAAGTAACATGCCTGCATTGTGACCTTTGGGCACAAGGCCCCACTCTTTGGAATTGAGCTGCTGAAGCGAGGGATTATCATCTGGCTGTTCCATTTTACTGCATCGCTTTATCATTGAATGCATTTTAAGATCCTATGGTGACTCCATTTGTTATGTGAGAACCTGCTTGTTCATTTTAGTTTTTAAGGCACAGAATAAATACCATGTTTTGTATAAATTCCTGTCTAAACTTATTTTGTGGTTCACTGTGTGGACTCATTGTAGACCCCTGAACCAACTCATTTTCTCTAGAAAATATCCTTGAATGCTCGCCATCGCTACCTTGGGTTTTGGTCAACTGGAGTTCCCCTGGTCACTATATGGTGGCCTCCGAAAATCTCTCCACCAGACAATCTAATCGGTACACCAAGACGGATTAGCTTAGCAAGGGCAAGTAAAGCCTTTTTGCTTCACTTCCTCAATGTCTGGTTGTGTACGAAACTGCTAAATGTTTGGTGGTGGCAAGGATTCCATAGATGTCTGTGGGGAAGCTCCTAGATCCCCTACCCCTTTTCTAACTCGGCAAGTCTGCTAGGATTGCAGTCAGATTTTGACCACCTTTTGCCATCCATGGTGGGGAAGCTGTAAAGTGAATTATCTGTAACAGGCTGAATGCTCAACCTGCGAGGCTGGAACATTATTCGATGGAGGTTGGCTGCTAAATGGTTCAATTTATTTTGCAATACATGGGCCCTTTACACTGAGCTACTATATCACCCACCAGATATGAATACTGGTATCTGCAAAACCTACAGTTGAAGTATGAGTTGCTGGCTTTTGCATTTCCAACTTCAATATGATCTGAACATGCTGTCCTTTTGGCAGGTGTCCCAATTTGGCTATCAAAGAAGCTGATGAAGATGAGGAGGTTGATGATACAATACCAGAGATGCCTTCACCAAAGAAAATACTTCAGGCAAAAAAGAAAAAACAGAGCAAAAGTCGTATATCTTGGGTTGGAGATTGTATCAAGGTACTATTAAAATCTTGGGCAAACTTTGCCACGCTTTGCCCAGTTTCTAAAAAAAAAAAAATACAAAATGCAGTAATGCCCATACTGTTATCTACTTTACACTGAATCACTCCAGCGTGATTTCTTACATATGTATACTTTGTTAATTGACATGTACAGGGTTGACTAAATGCAGAGGCTGCATTGCAGAATGTCCAAATATGATCACTGGTGCTTTTTCCAAAGTGAATAATGACTGAGATGAGGGATATATGGAGCAGAGACGCTGCAACTACATTGTGAAGGTGCCCCTGAAAAAGGGAGACTAAATGTAATTTGTTTTTTAAGGCCATTGTCTCTACCAGTTGTGGTATATCATTAATGTCAATGACACCAAGGAGGACCATGAAGGTAGGCTGTTAAAATGTTGACTTGGGTGCCTGATTGCTGTTAGTAAAAGTCCTAAACTGTTAGTGGCTGTCATTTGCGTTTACCACTATACAGCAGGTTGTTCCCTATATTTTCGATTTACGAGGGGTCTGATGTAACAGGGTGCTAATCATGTACAAAACAAAGAAGCTGACTTCCTCCTGCGTGATAACTGATTTACAATTTTCAGAACAGTTCTAACTTGGAAGTCATTGACCACACCTCCATTTTTTGATTTTTAACAGGAAGACCTATTTTATTAACTCCTGTTTTTCACAACCATTTCTTTACCTTTTTTATAGAAATAGTTTTGTGAAAAACAGGCACTTGTTAGTTAATGTTTGTTAATCAAGAAATTGAGCTGCGGTCAATGCGAAGTTGACGTATTGACTTCCAAGTGAGAACTCTGTTCTGAAAATTGTAAATCGGTTATTGCGCACGAGGAAGTCTGTTTTTGTTTTGTACACCATCAGTGCCGTCAATGTGTATCCCCTATTGACTGGCCCAAGCAAGGGTGTCCACATCCCTTACCCCAGACCAAGGACTGTTCCATGGAAACCATCCCCCCCTTTCCTGGGTAAAGGGGGTGCTGCACCTGCTAAATAACATTGCTGTTATCAGGAGATGGGGCTGCAGTCCTTGGATGACAAATTGACTGTTATAGGGAGTTTTCCTAAAGTCCCACTTGGAGGCAAGACTTGAGCTGTCCCTGTGGTTTGTAGATAAAACCCGCCCCTCCACAACTACTCGGACATTGGTAGAGTGGCAGAGCAGTTAAGCTCATCTTAAGAGGACAATGTGAGCTGTAGGTAAGTACACCAATGCAGTTGTTAATGCACCTCAAAAACGCATACATTTATATCAAAGTAGATTTATTATATTTACACAAGTCCCTTTTGAATACTTGGCACAATAAAGCACACATGGCTATACTTTCAAAAGGCCACTTAGTTGGTAGTTGCTGGAATGCCTGCCATTGTTACAGGAGTTTGACAGTACTATCGATAATAACTTGCACCCACAAAGTAATACAATAATTGCGTTTAGTCAGCATACAGTTATTTCTGGGCAAGAAAACAGTTTTAGTGTTATCCTAGCAAAGCTTCATATTCTAGAGGCGGTTTCCCTGCACAGAAAGTCTTTAAAGTCCCAAACGCAACCCTAGCTAAAAGCTAGTTTGGAGAAGCAGCAGATGTTCAAATGTTCCTGTGGATACTTTCTAGTCTCTAGGAAAGAAGATAAAAGAAGGCTTAACCAACGTTGGAGACCCTGCTAAAGGGACACAAGCAGTAGCTTGAGGTGGGAGGTAAAAGGGTTTGCCCTCTACACCTATGTGCTTCAACGCTCTGGAGCAGCTTTCTGGAACAATGTAACAATACCTTACCCCCTCCCCACAGTACCTTTGGTCTGAAGAAAATGTTTGTGGTAGATGCTCAGCCATGTTGCAGCTCTTGACCCGACCTCTGATCTGATGACGAAAAGCAGGACAATGGATTGGATCTCTCCAGCAGTCTCGGGAGGATCTCTGGCGCCGCTTTCATCAACTTCTTTGGGTACGCTGTAGTTTTTGTTGGTGCTGCAGAAAAGGCACCAAAGGACACGATTCGCCGCCAATCTTTGCTTCCTGCAGTCAGAGTTGGATTGGGTCTCTGAGGGCTCAGCAGAGGATTCACAGAACCTCTGGAGATGGCTCATTTCAAAGTTCATCTTGGGACTGGTTGTTCCCACCAGCCAAAGGGAAGGAGTAGTCTTAGGAGCTCCTGTCACATAGAAAACTGGGCAGGACAGGAGTGGTTGCTACACTCTCTTGCAAAAAGACCAGAGTCTTCGGTTACTTGTTTCCAGTAGTCGACTTGCTTTGTTTAGGACAGTTTAAATGAAGTCCAACTGAGGGCTTAGTAAAACAATTTGTTAGGTCTCTCACTGTGTGAGATTACACTACTTTTCTGCTTGGTATTAGGTAAACCACCTTTTTGGTATAGGTCTGTACTACACAAGTTGGTCGTGTGACTGAGCAGCCAGGCAAAGAGGGGTACAATTGAGCTGTAGAGCTGTCCAATTGAAATTCGTATACAAGTAGCCTAGTAACACTTGCACTCATTGTTTCAGTTATAAATAGTTATTTATTTAACTTGTGTTAAATAATTCTTTAAAAGGGCAATTCAATGTAACAATTCAAATATACTTTTTCAGAGTCACAGTGGATAATTGCTTCATACACTACTACACCCTGACGTGACTTCAATCACAAGGATAATATTTGCATATCACACTAACATACTTTTGTAGACTCTGTTGCAGAAAGGCTTCAGTAAGTAAAGTTGGAACAGTTTCTCAGTTGTGAAGACAACTGAATCCTCAAATGAAGTTTAGATGAGCCTTTCCCAGCTGTACCATTATACAAGCTACCACCTATGAGGGACACAGGATCAAAGTCAATGGATTTAGAAGAGTGCCTTTTTGGAGCTAGGACAGCCAGTCATTTGAACAGTCTATGGATCTGATGGACTTCTTGGTCAGTCTTGCACAAAGTTGGAGAGTTCCGGAAAATCACTTGTAAGGTCACGCTGTTCAGCCTGTGAGTAGGGAGTCGAAATCAACTCGCAAAATGTAAGCCAATGCTATTCCACAGTGAGAAGTGCAGCTAAAGTCCATAAGGTTAGCACCCCACGCCTAAATGTACCTCTGGTTAGAGTGGTCCAGCTAGATTCTGTCTTGCCAAAGCAGCGCAGACCAGGTTCCTTAGCCTTAGTCGTAGGGACTAAAGGATGTCTGGGGGCTCCTGTGGTTGTACTTGGGAGCTTGTCGGCTGCAACGGCTCGTTTCGGTTCAGCTGCACTTCTCGGACACCGGTTGGACTTCCTTCACTCCCTCGGGCCTGCACTCTGGTGAGGGGACTCTGGATCTGGAGGTCCTGCTTCTGGATGGTCCTTGGGAGGCTCCTGGTGCTTTTAGCCAGATTCGTTCCAAGGCAGACGTTGCACTCTATGGACACTCAGCCCCTGGCATTGGGCTCCCGCAGCAAAGGAGTGGCACTGCAAGTCTGGGGTGGTGGTTCAGTGGAGTATGTCTCAGGGTTAGTTGGTCCCATTAACCCAAGGGGAGATGTTCCAGAGGAGCATCTGTCGATGTTAAAAAGGGCTGCACAGCAGCTGGGCTTCACCAGGCAATTCAAAGGTCCAGGAGGAGGTTGTAGCAAGCTTCGTTCATGGCTTCGTCAGGTGATTCTCCCAGTGGTCGACTCCACTGTAGTCCCAAAACCTTCACTTTTTAAGACTTTTTCCCATTCATGGTCAGCCTAGGCTGACCATCACACAGCAAGGTGGCTGTCCAATCGGGACTAGTTGCATTCAGGAATTCCTAGAGACAAAGGATGGGAGTTTAGAGACCCTACCTCACATCCTGTCCTTCCAGAGGAGCCACACGAGCCAGGGCGTGTTTCAGGGCTGAAGCATGCCAAAGGCTGAACAAAGGTCTCAGACCTGTCTCGGTGCACAGAGTAAAACCCAAGAAAGACCTCACAAACTGAAAATGGCGAAAAATTTGGGGGCCAGTTTGACAAAATGGTCACCCATGGGTGCTGTAGGGTTCAGCCTGCAGTAGAAAAGCACAATGGTAGGAAAGTAACACTGCCACCAGCCATTTAAAGTAGAAAAATATGAATGTAGGATAAGGGGCTACGAAGTAACCCCTCCAGCACTCACCATAAAATGGTGTGCTGGACCTAAAAGAGGAAGTAGTCAATTTCACCTTTGGGAACTGTAGTTCGCCCATGAAAAGGTATTTAACCCTTATGAGAAAAGGGTTTCTCGGTGACACTGAAGGAGCCGTCGCCATATAAGCAGATGCCTATGGAGTTTGTCAGACTCCAAAAACGGTGAAACACAATCCAAATCGGGTAAAAACACGAGTGAAGTCACTCCAGGGTTAACATGAAGTCATTAGTCCTGCAAAAGAGCTAGGTCTCTAAGGTTGAAGGGAATTGACACAAATGAAAATTCCCACTAGCAAATACTTTGATTTGTAGTTAGTTGAGGGCCCAGATGCTTCAGAGGACGCCCTAGGAGGATTCCAGTAGGGGCTTGAGTGCCCTGGATGAGAGGACTCGCAGATAACACCCCAAAACTATACAGGAATCACAATATAATTCAGATAAGTAAATGCCCAAGTGTCATGGTCATGAAGTCGGGGGCACAGGCATGCAGGGATTGCATGCACAGGAGACCTCGGTGGACACTGTCCTGGCGCCAAGCTCATGAACAAAAGTAAACCATAACATCCATTTAACACCAAAAAGCTTTTATGGACATGGCACTTCAGATACATTAACCTTGAACATTCCATCCATTAAGCAGCCTCAAGTGTATTCTTGGGTGTGGCTGCTAATGGATTGCCTTCACACGTGCTCACTCTAGGAGTGGTAAGCCGGCCTGTATGGGCGTGACCACGATCTCTGCTATTTAAGCTGCCCCCATACTCAAGACAGACGCTTCGTTTTATTCTGCACTTGCAAGCAGCGTAATGCTCATTGTCACCTGAGGTCACTTACCTTTGAAAATCCTGCTTCCTGCCAGCATACTTACCAACTGGGGAGGCTGTTCTTACCTGTACATCTCTTCTGCGAACCAAGTATTTATCTTTATACTTTCCGGAACGCCGAAATCTTCATCTTGACGCAGCTCCTGCAAGGAAAAACAGAAGACCAGGTTAGAGATCGAAAAAAGTCAGTTTAAGATTGCACTTCACTCTTTTCCTTAAACCATCACTTACCTGCTGTCGAACATTGTCGAACATTGTGGTAGCATCCATCTTCCATCCGCGGGCGCGTTTCACAGCTGCATTGAGGCCACATTTCCATCTCGGCGAAGAAAACGGAAGAGACATTATGCAGGCATAAATAAGTGCAAAACATATAAAGACATTAAACAGAACTAACAGCATCACAAGAGCTCAAAGGCTTGCCAATCATAAGAAGCATATTCGCAGCTGGACTAGACTAATCCTTATCAGGGATCAGTGAAGGCACTAGATCCCATTCGACATACCCCTGCCAGAAGTAGGACGGAGGGCTTATCTTCCATAATTCACAGGAGCAGTATAACCACGTACCACCGCTCGCAGCTTTTCTACTGAGGGAGAGGCCTGAAGGGGTGATTCAAGTTCAGGGAGGGCTGCAACCTTGCCCCAACACCTCCAGAGACCAGGGGAGTGTAACACCAAGCCAGCAGTCCCTCAGCACTTGATAGGACACTAGGACTTTTGCAGCAAGTATCACAGGGAAGGTTATAGTCAATGTTTTCCTTGCAGCTGGATGCAGCTCTGGATTAGGTGCCTTTTTGGGAGCACCGCAGAAGACAGAAATCGCTGGTCGGATTCTCGTTGTTTGCAAGATCCAGCACTCTGGTGAGGACTTTTCAGACTGCAATCGTGCCTCTGGCGATCCAGCAGTATGCCCATGAAGTGTCAACAAGATTCTGTATAGTCTGCAAGTGCATAATTTGACCATACCATGACGATGGTCTGTCTTGTTCCCTTGTCTCCTTGTTGCATGGTGGTGCCTCAATGCAGTTGGAAAAACTGCAGAATCGTCGTCCGACCTATATGCTGTGATCTTCACTGTTGTATAATATGCATTTACTCTGCCTGTGCCAGCCTCCTAGATTGAACTGGAATATCGCACCTCAAGCTGCAAGACAAAGTGCTGCATAGTTTTGGACTTCCTGCCTTCAGACACTTTGGAGCCTTGGCAGGGAGTCCACAGGACCCCTGCCAAAGATAAAATCACACAGGAATTTCCTGCCCTGGCTGCCAGGAACAAGAAAGGACAACCACCAAAATGGTGAAAAACAGACGAGGCTCATTTTGGTAAAATGAGCACCCATGGGGGGCCTTTACCTGGGCTGTGCAAACATCCTGCAGTAAAGGTGCACCGAATTAATAAAGGTTCACTGCCACCAGCCATTGTAAGTTTGTCCTTGTAACCTAAATGTTACATTTGAAATGGGAAGGGAGATGCTGAGCATCTTCCCAGCACTCCACATAGGGTGGGGATCGCCACCTAATAAAATGTGAAAGGATCCAAAGAGCCTGTCTACCCTTCAAAACTTAGTTTGAATGGATTGTCCTTACAATGTATTCCTCATCTTATGATTCTCTCCAGCTGCATCCAATTATTTTCGAAAGGGCGCGCTGTGTGCCATCTCGTCAATGTCCCTTCAGGGCCTCCATTTGATGGTCGACAGTGGTAGTAGAAGTAGCGCACACAGCACCCCTTGGCTTCAGTTTCATTTTTCTAAGGTCTTTGGGAGAATTACAGCGCGCTTTGGTTCTTCAGTGAATTACTAGTTATTTTCGTACAAAAATGTCTTCGGCACAATCGACACCTAACCAGGTTAGCCAAACGACAATCTGAAGGTGATTTCTGTCTTCCAGAGCCTCATTCAGCCGCAAGGAAAACCTTGCTTAGAACCTTTGCTGTGATCCTTGCTGCAAAGTCCTTCCAGTGTCCCGGTCTTCTTGATTAAGGAATTCGACAGGCTGTCCTCCTGCTGCAGAATCTTCTGTGCAGGCTTAGGTTTTTACTTACCTTAGTCTTGTGATTCCTGTGTAATTTTGTGGTGTTTTCTGTGATTGGGACTACACTCGTCCAGTGCACCCAGGCCCCTGCTGGAATCCTTCTAGGGTGTCTTCTCTGAAGGCCCGGCACCCCCAAACCAATTCTAAAGAACTTGTTTGAACAGTGTTCCTGTGGGCAAGACTGTATGCAGTACCCTACAACAACCCTGACCACCTGGCAATAGGAACCCAACCTTTGGTATAAGTCTGTACTACACAGGTTGGTAGTGTGGGCTAATAGCCAGGCTTGTCTCGAGGGGTCAATGTGAGCAGTAGGGGAATTAGAGAATCAGTGGCAAGTATACAAATAAATACTTAATACTCAAGGTGTCTTGATCAAACAATTATTAATGTAAGTCAGTTTTAATAAGCCTTCAGAGGGAGCAGTATAATAGCACTCATTCCTTCGAAATACGCACTTAGTTTCTCTAAGTTCAGCAAACGCCCATTCGGGATGGGCACTTCCTACACCCTCAGGTGACTTAAAAAGCTAGGACACTGGATATTAATATCTGTTACACTTAGACCAATACTCTGAGTGTCAAAGAAAATAGTTAGAATAAACGAGATCAAATATTCGTAAGCGGATAAGTACTTTTGAAACCACCAATGCAAAGTAAGTTAACCCCTGCTTGGAAGGAAGACCAAATGCAGTCAGAGGAAGTCATTCTGGGAGCCAGGCCAATGTTAATTGGGCAAAAGTCTAGGTCGATTGAAGCACGTCTCAGAGGTAGGTACAAGTCTTGCACAATGTTTTAGAAGTCTTTGTAGAAAAGAAGAAATCGAAGTAGGGCCACAAGCTGTTTAGGCTTGTGAAGTAAAGGTGTTCAACTCTACAGCAGCAACCACAAGTCGCACCAACAGAACAAAGTGCAGTTACACCACAAGTAGTAAGTTATCTTAGACTGTACAATACCTTTAGTTGGAAGGAAAGTGTGTCAGGTGACTTCTATTCCTGGGCACCTCCGCAGATCCTGGTGTTCCTGGGCCTCAGTCGTGGGAACAAGAGGGAGAACTCCTGCAATGGGATGGTCAGTGACTCCAACCAGCAGTCTTTCATTCAAGTGGCACTTCGGTGTTTCACGCGAATAGCACCACTGCAGTTCCTGGCTGTTGATGGGCTTTCCTTGCTTCTTGGGTCCAGCACACTGTTGTGGCTCAGTCAGTTCTGCTTCCTGGGAGTCCGGAGGATGCGCTCTTGGCCCGCTTAAAAGCAACGCACATGATCTGGTGTTACCCTCGCTGGCTCTTGGGTTCCAGCAGCAACTGCAGGGGAATTTCAGCTCTGAAAGGATGTCTAGGTGGCTTACTTTGGAGTTGATTGGTCCCACCAACTCAAGGGGAGAGGTCTTCCTTGCAGGGCTTATCTAGTCCATACGAATTTGGAGTTTCAGCACAGCAGCAGGGCTTCACCGGACAAACCAACAGTCCCAGTTGCATCAGGCGTCTTAAAGGTCTTATTCGGATTCCTTCGTCCCGTGGTTGACTCTGCCTTCCAAGCCAAAAAGCCTCGCCTTTTATGCAAGTTTCTCCCATTCATACAAGCCTAGCTGTCAGTCACGCAGCAGGGTGGCTGTCCTTGCGGACAGCCAGCTGGCCATTCATCTAAGTGCATTCCTGTCTCCTAGGAGACTAAGCAAAGAGTTTCGGGCACCTACCTCACATCTTTCCCCCACTAGACACCTTGGAGCCAGAGACTGGCTTCACTCATGAATCCCGCCAAAGACAAAATGAACAAAGGGACCAAACCTGGTTTGGCGCACAATCTCAAGAAGGACTTTGCTATGAAGAAATGGATAAAGGCGCCAGGCCATTAAGACACTGCAGTAGTTAAAAGTAAACCACTGCCACCAGACATTAATTGTAGAAAGGGTAACATAAAAATGTTGCTTGAGAAACTAGACAGGGGATACTAAGTAACCCCTCCAGCACCCTAGTGTAAGATGGTGTGTGCAAGGTCTAGAACTTTATAAATGAAAGTCACTGCACTGCTCTTGGAAACAGTAGTTTATCCAAGAGAAAGGTATACTTTCCTGAGCCACTGCACTGAAGGTGCTGTGTGACAATGTTAAAAAGATGCCTATGGAGTTTGTCCGACTCCACAACCAAGAGTGTTCAAAAATCACAATAAAATGCGAGAGAGTGGAGGAAAAGGGTCACGCTCTCCAGTAAGAGTTCTGCAAAAGAGCTGGGGGTCTCTAAGGTAGAGGGGAATTGGCACATTTCTGAGAATTCTCCCTAACAATTCCTTAGGAATTCTGACCTTTGCTAGTTGAACCTATCCTGGCCTTCCTGTTGGACACTAGACTTGCCATTGAAAACACTCATGCTCCAAGAATAAGGGAAAGTTCTAAGGGAATGAGTGTTTAAAAGTGACTTACTAACAGTTACAAAAGTTATTGCTTACCTTTGTTATGTACTTCCATTCTGAAAAGTTTATGTAACCTCTTTCTTTAGAAACTGTTTCACCATTCTAACAGTAGATGTAAGGTTAGATTACTTGCCTGTAATTTTGGTTGTGCATTTTCCCAAAAGTAATGCTGTTTCACTTCACTATTCATGTTAGGATAAATGTGTCCCCAACTGTGTCTTGCTTCCCCCGACTTGCTGTTATCCTGTCCAGAATAAGTCTGCATTAGGTTTTACCTACCTAGTATAACCTGGAGTATTCTAACACTGGGTTTTGCTTTCCCTGGTCTGTTTTTAGACGGACACAAAGGCAGTCTTGGGTATAATACCTGCTCCAGTAAAATGTATTGGTTTCACTTGAGTAGAAGTGCAATCGTAAAATGTTTGTTATTGCGTCACTTTGTCTGTGAATGGCAAACTGTAATTGAATATTCTGATGCTTGCTAATCTGTTTAGAATCGCATGCTGTGCATGTAGCCTGACATCTAGTGGTAACCAGAGTATTGCATCTTGTCTTTCGAGGATCGAAAGGGTAGTGTACATGGGCGTGCCTGTGACACTATCCCTAACTTGACATTTAGTGTACCCAAAATCCATCACGTGCCAAATGGTACCTCATTGTTTTTTTCCGCTTCAGCTAGCAGGTCCTCTTGTGCAACGCTCTTAATAAAAAAAAAAAAAAAAAAATTGCAAAATTGCACTATGGTTATATTTCTCGACCTCGTTTTTCCTATCCCATTATCGCTGGGTGATTCCTGTACCACCGCCAACAGAACTAATATATGTCCCGTTCCCTGGTTTGTTCCTTTGGTTTTGTCATAATTAAACTCTTGAGCAATGGACAGGACACTGATTTTGCCCTTCCTGTAAGGGAAAGTTCCCATGGTAAGTCAAGCAGTCGGTGCAATAAGTGTTCCCATCGATCACGAGGGGCCCTGCAAGCTCCTTTGTCCTAAGACTGTTAAGGAGTGTTGTGTAAAGCGGTGGGTGTCTACCCAATCTCGCAGGCCAAGGGGTAACTCCCCAGCAACTGAGTGACTAGGATATTAGCGATGGCGAGGCTCCTTCGAACGCCATTGACCTTAGATCGGAGCGGTCTCACTCCGTGTCGTCTGTCCCTGATAGGCACGACAGTCCTGCTATGGGGAATGTACATACTGGTGACAGGAATGCACCTGTTACACCCACAAAGCACACCCCCCTGTTCTGCTTCAGCGGTTCAGTCAAAGCACGCCAATGGGTACATTGAATAGTTCACTGGTACCCACAAATCCCCATGATCAGCAGCCCTCCCTGCAATAGTGGCATGCATCCTGGCAGTCCAAGAGTAAGGGCGCTAGCAGCAAAAGCCACGCAGATGTCAAGATGCCTCGGAAGAAAGCGCTGATGCCGCTCAAGGACACGGTTGCACCGAAATCCACCGTGCAACTGCCTACATTCTAAACCCTTTCCTCTGACCCTGAGCATCAGCGATAGCATTGTGAAGATTGTTTCGGCAGTGAAGCAAAAACATCAGGCTAAAGGCATGTCAAAAGACATGTCGCAATGCGAGAAGAGTATTCAGAGTCCTCAGTCTTTAGCCAAGACTTGTTGGTTGAGAAATCTCGACATTCTAGGGAGGATCATCAGGAAGACGCCTTGCATTTCCTATACTCCTCTGGTTCCTCCTCATGGACACGAGAAGTTTGAGCAGTGCATGAACAGGCTGGACAAGTTTGTTGAATTTTCAGAAAGGTTTGCTCATAAAAGCCCTCGTGAAGAGAGACCTTATACGCCCATGGCCAAGTTTCAGAGGACTTTTGATGCATCCCATGAAGAGGACATTTATGACTTTACTGATGAAGTCCCTATGGATCCATCGTTACAGGAGGATCCCTTTGGTGAACCTGCTGATCCATACAGGGATAGGAAGACAGACAACCAGTTAATAACCAACCTTGGGCGTCCCTGACCCCTATGTATGGACTCCTTCCCTCCCGACCAGTCCGTCAGGCATCACCTGTTGGTGATCAGATGCCGCTTAACGCTTTCTTAAAGAAAGCAGCCGAACACTTCCAAATTGCCACGCAGGAGGCAGTGCCAGATTCAGACTGTTGGAGCAGCCTCCTGTCAGGCTATCCCATTATTGAATTCTATAAAGACACCTTGCTCCTTAGTCGTTAACGCCCGCTCAGACCAGGGCTGTTAATCCAAGAGTGGAGAAGCTTTTTTGCCCTTCTGCCACGGACCCTCCCTTTCCCCACCCCCTCTACATTAGGTGGGCACACCACTCTGGGTTCCCTAGGAGTTATGACCAGGAAGAGGGCATGTGTCCCCTTGTCCACAGGTGAGGCACCGCCTGATCAAGAATGCAAAAATGTATGCACTGGGGAAGGGTTACAACTGCTACAGCATACTCTACTCGCATAGCCAACACCACGCTGTTGGCTAGCTTCTCAGATGTTCAATGGAACCTGCTGCAGGAGGGCCTTCAAGAGCTCCCTAAACCTGTGCAGGCTTGCCTGCTTATGATTTGTATCTGACGGCAAGCAGGTGAACCACAATGTTAAGTACTTAAGACGCTGCTGAGGCAGCGGGAAGGACCTTAGCCCAGGTTACCCTACTAAAATGCACGCATGGTTGAAAAACACTGGGTTCAAGCCAGAAACCCAGGCAGCCTTAATTAACAAGTTGGTGGAGGACTCATCATGTTCGGCAAGGCTGTAGGTGCTGAAGACAGCAAAAAGGAACAAAAGACTGAAGACCTTGAACCAAATAACTCAAAAGCCTTTTCAGCAGAGGGGGAGAGGGGAGGGAGTGCTTGTTGCTCCTCTCGTGGGCAGTCCTATTCTCGCTCCTCACGAGTATGGTTCTAGAAACAATTGGTCCTCACGTCAGGGATCTAACGCCACCACCTTGTATCCACCTAGAGGACAATGCTGTGGGAAAGGAAGTGGTTATAATTCAACCCCCAGAGGCTCCGCAGGCTCAGGTCAGAAATGACTTTCAGATACTAGTCGTCTCCCATGCCTCCCTGGTTGTGGGACGTCTAACATCATTCCTGCATGCATGGGAGGAGATAGGACTAGTGGTGCTCAGGACCGTCGCCCATGGTTACTGTATAGAGTTCAGCTGACCACCTTGATTCAGACCTCAAGATCAAGATGCCTAATACCAAAACACTGAAGGATCCTGCTGCAAGAGGTCGAGATCCTGCAGGAAAAGGGCACCATAGAAGTCGTCCCTCTTAAAGGTAAACGAGGGGATTTATTCAGTGTACAAAATGATCTCACCATGCACCCTGTGCTAGACTTGAGCCCAGCAAACAAATTTGTCAAACCTCGTTTTGTATGGTCACACTGCAAGAAGTAATTCCTCTGACACAGGGATTTCATGACAACATTGGACATGAGATTCATACTTTAATATTTCAATGTTGCCGGCACACAGAAAATACCTAGGTTCATACACTCGGTTCAAAGTACTCCCCTTTGGCATTGCCTCAGCCACAAGGGTATTTACAAAGGTACTGGCAGTTGCAGCAGCACATCTGTGCAGGCAATCCATTCCAATGTATCCTTCCCTTTACGACTGGCTCATAACGTGGGACTCCTACGTAGCATGCCTGTCGAACACTCGCAAGACTATACTCTTCTGTCTGGGTTTCTCCATAAACAAGAAGAAATCCAGCCTAGACCCCAGTCAAGCAGTTTGGATAACTCTAATTCGGACAGACTGCCTTGTCTTCCCCTCCAACAAGAGTGTTCAAAACCTGCTGTTTCAGATCCCTCGGTATAGCCAGTCGAGAGGTGATGGTACGCAAGGCCATGCGACTGTTAGGAATGATGGCGTCCTTCATTTACTTGATTCCTCATGCACGTTTGCCCATGCGTCACATCCAAGAGTGGCTCAAGAGCCAGAGGTGTCGGGCCAGCGGACAGCAGGACAATCTAGTGGTTGTCTCAGCAGCCCTCTCTTCAGTGGTGGTCGAGGAGGAGGGGGGGGGGGGGTGAGCCTCTTGGCGGTAGCATCCAACAACATAAATCTGTTGGCCGTGTTCAAAGCACTGAAAGCCTTTCAGACAGTTGCAGGGGAAGACTGTCCTGATTCTCAGCCAGCACCACGGCCATGTACTACCTGAACAAACCAGGGGACACTCTCTCCATGGCTGTCCAAACTGTCCCAGAACATTTGGAAGTGGGCTCTCAAACACAAGATGTTCCTGTTGTCCCAACATGTACCAGGGGAACTCAATCTTCTGGTGGACATGCTCAGCAGATACTTCCCCCTGCCCGTAGAGTAGGAATGGCGACTACACAAAGACATCGTCCAACTTTTTCGCAGAATGAGATTTCCCAGAAACTGACTTGTTCGCAACTCTGGAGAACACTCAATGCCAAGATTACGCTGCCAGGTACCCCGGAACCGATCCAAGGGGGAGTCTGTGGTTAACATGGCCAGGGAAATGTATTTACGCCCAACCTAGTTCTCTCCTGATGGATGTCTCTCCAATGAAACTGCTTTGCCCAGAGGAGAAACACTTCACCCATGCCTGCAAACTGTATGTGGTGGCCTGGCTCCTGAGATCAGAGTTCGGGCACCTCCAACATCCTCAGATGCATGGACATACTTAGGCTGGCTATAAAACCTAACTAGCCCGATATTGCTACTCCAGTTAATGGTATCGCTTTGTCATCTGCAATTCCAGGTGCATCAATCCATTGACTGCTCACCTACCCTTACTGTTATACCTGACTCACTAGACTCAGGCCTGGTCTTTTAATTCCCTGAAGGTTCACTTGGCTGCACTCTCAGCCTACACTATGTCCCAATACAAGGTGTCATGGTGGAAGATAGTTATTAAGGCTTTCATGGAATGGGTTGAAAGTATTCATCCCCCATTTCTAAACCAGCTGGGTGGGACCTAAAGGTGGTATTGACTAGACTTATGGGGTCTCCTTTTGAGCCTATGCATAAAGCAAATCTTGAGCCTCTTACCTACAAGACCACTTTCCTAGTGGCTATCGCTTAAATAAGTCCGTGAACTACAGGCCCTTTCAGTTCTAGACCCTTTTGTTAGTTCAGAGATGGTGGTTCTGCGCACGCACCCTCGACTTGCGCCTAACTTCCATGTGAACCAGTCTATAGAACTGCTGACTTTTTTTCCAGAACCTCACGAACGTGGCAGAAAGAAGCCTACACACTAGATGTGCGCAGGTCTATCCTGTATTACCTGGAAAGAACTAAACCACTAACACAACCAGTTTTCCGTTTCAGTGGCACCTGGTAGAGAAGGGGATCCTGTCTCAATCTACCATTTCAAGGTGGATTGTCAATTGCATCACTGTTACTCTTGCTAAGAGAACTGCACTTCAAGCTTAGAGTACACTACTCTAGGCACTGGGGCTGCCATACATTCATTGCAAATGTTCCCCTAGAGTGCATTTGCTAAGCAGCAACCTGGCGTTCTGTACACCTTTACATAACACTATTGCCTAGACACTCCGTCTGATTCTCAGGTGGAACATGCAGTACTAAGACATCTTTTCACTACTGTTCCTTCTCACATCACACTGCCAACTCCTGGTACTGCTCGCTAGTCTATGCACAGCATGTGATTCTAAGCAGATTAACATGCATCAGAAGACGTGCATAATTTACCGTAATAGCATTTCTGATGATTTTATCTGCTTATATTCACATGCACCCACACTTCCTCCCCGCTCGGATGAGAGGAACATGGACTTACTAATTTCTCTTTTGTACTCGTGATGGTGATAAGGCTCCCTCACGGCAGAAAAATACAATCTGAAGGACCCCTTAACGCGTGATGGATTTTGGGTACACTACACGTCACGTTGGGGATAGCATTACAGACCAGATGCAATACTCGTGGTTACCACTAGATGGACTATATGCACAGTATGTGAATCGAAGATGCAATCAAATGCTATAGCGGTAAGTAATGCATGTCTTACACCCCCAAGGTCCAACTCCCCTAGAATAACTGTTATCCTGAATCAGAGCTATAGGTGTTTTACTGTTACTAGAATAGTGTTCCACTATTCACAAAGTATATTGTGGTTATGCGAAGTTTGTATGCAGTACCCTCTGGAGACCACTACAGTTTTGGTAGTGTGAGCAGCCAGTCTTAACGCCAGAGGGGAAAATGGTTGCTGGGGTGGAGTTAAAGATTCAGTTACAAGTATTCAAAAATGTACACAATGTTTCTTGCATACACAATGATTTTATCAGTCAGTTATAAAGCCTTCTTCAGAAGAGAGCAATAGAATAGTAACACAAATACACTTCAATACTGCAACATTCCTGTACTGAGTAAGAATGAAAACCCTCTGCATACACCTAGACTCATCCCTGAGTGCTGAAACCCATGCCAATCTGGTCTAAAAAAAACAGTACTACCTAAGGCTCTTAGAATATTCACCTCTACCTCGCTGAAAACGGCATTCTAGTCTGATCCTTCTTGTCAAGGGTTGATTACTGCAATACTCCTTGTTGGTGCTGACTAGAGCTTGCAGAAACTGGCATCCAAAATGATGCACTCTGTCTCATACGAAAAATTCCAAGAGATCACAGTACAGATAAGCATTACATTTGCTTCCAAAGCCAGAGTTAAATTTAAAGCAGTTACTATGGTGCATGAATGCCTCTATGGAGAAATTCCCGACTTCATGAAAAACCTAATGTCTTATTACAAGCCTTCCAGATCCCTGCGATCATTTAACCTGATGCAGGTAAACTGCCCAATTTTCAAATGAACAGACGTTTTGGGCATCCTTTGCCGTATGGCCTGCCATAATTTGGAATATGGTACCTTTAACCCTACGACAAACACCAGTCTAGGAAGTCACAAGACTTTTCTTAATCCCCCAGTGGTACCCCTCTCGCCAAGCTAATTGTCCTGTAATTTTGTTTACTGTGTATTTATTTGTGCCCACTGATGCCTGTGGGCTACAGCACGTTGTTGGGCTAGAATGTATGTATTGCACCACACTTGTCCTTGTTAGGTAACCCAACTTTTGGTATAGGCCTGTACTACACCACCAATACACATAGCCAAGTAACACTTATACTATAAGCATTCATTAAAAAGGGCAATGTATGTAATAAAATTTAAAATACTTTTCCAGAATCGACACAAAGCTAGAAGATATTATTCCTACACCCATAGGTGACTTCACTAACTAGGATAGTAATGGCATTTATATATCACTAGTACACTTTGTAGATTCTGAGTTTTGTATAAAGGTTAAGGGAAGGAAAAAGGTTCAACCAGTTCCCGGAGCATGTGAGCACTTAACTTCCAATGAAGTCTTGATAACCTTTCCCTGCAATAATAAATCACCTTTGAGGGACAGTAAGTATCAGTCTAATGGACTAGAAGAGTCTGGAGGACAGCCAGTCAATTGGAGCACAGTCTATGGAGCTGAGGCACATCTTGGATAGCAAAGTCTGCACAAAGATGGAGTTTGTTGAAAAAATCACTGTAGGTTACACTTGTGAAGGGTTGAGCTGAAAGCAACTCCATTAAAGTAGCTACTGCAAGTCGCAACTGAAGAGCAAAGCTAAAGACACTGAGGTAAGTACCCCAAGTCAGAACAGTACCTTTGGTTAGTGGGCCAGCTGGCTTCTGTCTGGTTGCAGCAATGCAGATCCTGGGTTCCTGGGCCTCGGTCGTGGGATCAAGAGGGAGGACGTCTGGGGATTCCTGTGGCAGCAATTGGGAGGTCAGCGGCAGCTACAGGCTCTTTTCTGATCATTGGCACCATGTGTTTCAGGGCGCAGAAAACCGCGCCACCAAGGCTCTTGGATGACAGTTGGGCTTCCTTCACTCCTTGAGTCCTGCACTCTGGTGAGGCGACTCGTGCTCTGGTCATCCTGCTTCTGGAGGGGTCCCAAAGACTCCTGGAGTTTCTGGGCGGATCACAAATGTTGGATTAGACTATGGATGTCTCGACCCCTGGCGCTCTGTTCCTGCAGCAGCAAAGTAGTACAGCCAGTCTGAGGATGGTCCAGTGGAGTTCGTCTCAGGGTTAGTTGGCCCACTAACCGAAGGGAAGTCCCTTCCGAAGCTTCTCTTGTCGATCTGAAGTTTCAACACAGCAGCAGGGCTTCACTGGGCAATTCAGAGGCCCAGGAGGATGCAGCAAGCTTTGTTCAGTTTCTTCGTCTTGGTGTTCTTCCCAGTGGAAGACTTTTCAGTCCCAAAACCCTCACAAGCAGGTTTCTTTCATGCACAGCCTGGATGTCACTCAAACAGCAGGGTAGAGGCCTTGCAAGGACAGCCAACCGATCAGTACTGGGTGCATTCAGGCATTCCTAAAGACAAAGGACGGGAGTTTCGAGGTGGATTTCAGTACTGAAGCCTGCCAAAGGCAAAACGAACAAAGGGCTCTTGGTGCGCAGAGTAAAATGCAGGAATTACCTCCCAAACCGAATGGCAAAAAAGAGGCCATTTTGACAAAATGGTCACCCATGGGTGCTATACTGCAATTAAGGATTCAGCCTGCGGTAGAAAAGCACAATCATAGGAAAATTAAACCACTGCCACCAGCAATTTAAAGTAGTGAGGGTAACCGAAAAAATGTCCCATAAGTAGATGGGAGAAGGGGTTACTAAGTAACTCCCCACATACAATGGTGTGCTGGTCCCATAAAGATAAAGTCGTCACTTTTTACTGGCACTTCTTGGGAACAGTAGTTGATACAAGAAAAGGTATTTAAACCTTATGAGAAATCAAATGGTTTTGAAGGTGCTGTCACCAGACAAAAAGTAGATGCCTATGGAGTTTGTCAGACTCCAAAAACAAAGGAAACACATAATCCATCAGGACAAAACGCATGAGTGGGCTCACTCCAGAGTTGAAATTAAAAAGTCCAGCAAAAGAGCCTGGGGTCTCTAAGGCTGAAGAATTAGCACAGAAATGAGAATTCTCCGTAACAGTGTTGTAAATGTACAAACACCAAAAATGTTCGGCTAGCAATTAAAATGGCTTGCACCCTTGGTGAAAGTAATGTGGCGAGCAGCCTTTCTCAAACCAATGTATGCTGATGAAATATCCATAGTAAATTGTAATTGGTTATTTATAATGTGCTTAATACCCTGAGCTTTCGTCTCGCAGATCTGGGGATCAAACCTGTTGCTCGGCATAGTCTTGCCCCTTAACTATCCTCCCGAGACTCGTAGGACAACATTAATGGGATTCTTGGGACTGGGAGCCTTATGGGCACACATACAAGGCAACAAGGGTTGCAGAAACATCAGTTGGCCCTCTTGGCCACCGAAGAGGTACGATTCCTCCCCACCCCTCCACCCCAAACTAATTGCTTTGGGCTCAGACTAATTTCCCTTGCTGCTAAATGTCTTGGGTTGAGATGTCCTTATTCTTTTCCATACACATTCTTGCTTTGCCTACATTCAGTAAAGACACTTCGGCGGGGATTGGGTCCTCCGACGTATTCCGTATCTGACAGGTAATGTGCACAGCTGTGCTGCTTCGGAAAATCATCTGCGTCGATGCGCTGTCCCCGAGGACCTCCGCCGACGTCACCTGATGTGATAAGTAGGATGCACGACGCCCATAGCCTCAGTTCTTTTTTTTTTTTTCGCGAACGTGTTCACTTTGTGAATCTCGGTACGCCTCGACTCGTTGGAGTTTGCTGTTTTCAATTCTTGGTTCGTTAAACCTGTTCGGTTTGTTGTGAAGACCTGTTCGTGGCGATATTTTCGTCTTCAACCCCGCGTCCGGGCTTCAAGAAATGCGGGGACTGTGGGTCCAAGATGTCGGTCACGGACTCGCACGACGCCTGCCTCGGGGAGGCCCACGATACGGACGACTGTCGACTGCCAGTCGCTCACGGCAAAGGCCTTGCGGGAACGCAAGAAGCTGTCTGTAGGCCGGGTGTCTAAGCCCCAGAAGTCGAGGTCTGCTGGGCTTTCGACGGATGACTCGAGGGGCGACGCTCCGCCTCATCGTCGGAAGTCCAGTGGGTCTCCTTCCAGGAGTCGGTCTCGCCACTCCTCCGCCTCTTCCAGGCATACCCGGAAGCGTCGGCATAGGTCACCTTCCGCGTCCTCTTCTGAGAACTCCGCCCGTCGGCGGGTCGCTTATCCCTCCATGCAAGCGACACCGGAGGAATGGGCTGCCATAGGGAAGCAGATGCTAGCGATTCTTGAATCGCAGGGCACCGGTCCGTCTGCACCTCCGAGTGGGGTCGGTCGGCACCGGTCGAGAGATGCTGCTCGTACGCCTTCGGGCTCGGGAGGTCGGCACGGCTCGCGGGAGGTCCCGAACGGACAAGGGTAGCCGTTCTCGCCATGCCCGTTCCAGGTCCCGGTCCTTGGCGCACTCGAGACCGTGTGATCCTGTGACGTCTTCGAAGAAGACGTTGACGCGTGTGGCGCCGAGGTCGTCAACTATTTCTCTCTAGGCTCCGTCTCCAAGGGGGTCGTCGGCGCCTAGGTTGTCGAGACACGCTCTGAGCTCCGGCTTCGAGGCCTGTGTCGCCGCCGATGCTGGCGGTGCAGCAGCTGACGCTGATTCGCTCGATGCCTTTTCTGTCGACGCCGACTCGTTCAGCGCCCTCGACGCCTTTCGAGGCGGTGGTGTCGGAGGGGACCCGTGGCACAGGGTTTGCCCCTAGAAAGGCTCTAAGGTCAGGCACTGCTTTGGTCCCCAGAGGTCTTCCTCTCCCCGCCTGGAGTACATTTCAGAGGGTGAAGGCTCTGATGGCGGCTTGGTTCCAGTTACGGATGAACTTATCTCGGGCCATAGTCAGTTTGATGACCTGCGGCAGTCGCTGCATGCCGCCAGTGGACTGGACACCTCTCCGGAGGTGGAGTTTTGTAGACCGGAGCCTGGCACTCATGCCGATTCTTCATATCTGTGCCTTATGTCTCGGGTCACCGAGTACTTGGGTTGGTCAGCTCCCCCAGGGGAGTTCGTTCAGGATGATCTCACGGACATCCTTGATCTCGGTTCCCCCCCCCCCCCACTGACCCGGTTTTGCCTTTTCATATGGCTCTGCAGAGAAGGGTGGCGGCTTGGACTGCTCCGGAGAGTCTCCTGGCAGTGGGCAAGTCTTTGTCGCTAAAATACAGTCCAGCCAGTAACGACCCCTGCTACTTGTCTAGGCACCCCACCCCGGAGAGTTTTGTGGTGCAGGCGGCTAAGGCCCCGGCAAAGCAGGCGTCTTATCCTACCATCCCTCTGGATAGGGACAAACGTTTTGACGGCTGGGCGAATAGTGTTCTTCGGGGGCAAGGGGGGGGGGGGTGTGTATGGCCCTTCAGGCGGCCAACTCCATATGTGCCTTTTCTCGTTTCACACACACTCTGTGGAACTGTATTGCATTAGCGGCTGGACATATTCCCGAAGGGGACGAACGGGATGGTTTCCTTGCTATGGTTCAGGATGGCAAGGATGCCATGTGAGGCCGTTCAGTCGGGTTTGGACTTGGCGGATCGTGTCAGCCGGTCCATGGTGGCGAGCCTTGTAATGCGCAGGTTTGCGTGTTTGCGGAAGTCTGGGTTCGCTCCTGATGTGCAGTCCCGGCTCCTCAACATGCCCTTTGACAGTGAACACCTTTTTGGCAGCAAGGCTGACGAGAGCCTTGAGAGGTTGCAGACCTCCAAAGCTGCAGCGAAGTCGTTGGGCGCTGCAGTCCGCTAACCTCCGCCTTTTCGTCCTAGGGGACAGCAATGGAGGAGCGGTTCCTTTTGCTATTACTCGTCCTTCAGTAAAGCGAGGAGAGCTAGCAGTCAAAGAGGCCATCGTAAGAGTGCCAGAGGTGGAAACAAAGGTACTCGAGGTGCCAAGGCTGCTCGGGCAGTTGCCTCTTTGCCCTCAGGCAACGCCGCAGCCGCTACCACTCAGGTCCCATGGTTCGCCGGTTGGGGGAAGGCTGGCGCAGCCTCTTGTAGAGTGGCAAGCCATTACTTCGGTTGTGTGGGTTCTGGAGATCATAACCCACAGCTACTGTCTTCCTTTTCGGCAGAGGCCTCACGACAATCCACCAGGGAACCTCTTTGAAGTGTCCGAATACACTCCTTGTGCAGGAAATTCAAGCCCTGCTGGAGAAAGGCGCCATAGAACTGGTGCCTGTAGCGGAGAGTAACAAGGGATGGTATTCCCCTTATTTTTTGATTTCGAAGAAAGATGGGGGATTGAGACCCATCATGGACTTGCGCGGATGAAACAAACTCCTCAGGAAGGACAAGTTCAAGATGGTGACTCTCGTCCTCCAGGCCCTTAAACTTCAGGACTGGTTGGTGTCTCTCGACCTCAAGGATGCTTACTTCCATGTGCCGATCCATCGCAAGCACAAGAAGTACCTGAGGTTCGCGGTTGGCGACTTGCACTTTCAGTTTCGGGAGGCTGTCGGTCCCTGTTCAGGTGCCGTCCTCGGTAGCCCGGGACCTTCTGTGGTGGGGTGTCGAGGGCAATCTGATGAAGGGAGGCCCCATTTTTGCTGCCCTGGCCGGAGGTGACGATCGTGACGGACGCATCCCTCACAGGATGGGGAGCTCATGCCAACGAGTTGAGTCAGCGGTCGTTGGTCTCCAGAGTCCAGACTCCATATCAATCTGTTGGAGCTGAAGGCCGTCAGGCTAGCCCTGAAGGCTTTTCTGCCGACTGTGTGCGGAAAGTGTCCTGATTGTAACGGACAACACAGTGGCCATGCACTACCTCAACAAAAAGGGGGGGGGGCAGGGTCACTTCCGCTGTGCAGGGAGGTGATGCAGCTCGAGTTCTGGGCCATCCAGCAGGAAGTTTCGATCTCGGCGGTTCATCTGGCTGGAGACGACAACGAGACAGACGCTCTGAGCAGACAGAGCACGATCTCTCACGAGTGGGAGCTGGCTCAGGAGATTCTCCTGGAGATCTTCGCCCTTTGGGGGACCCTTCAAGTGGATCTCTTCGCCTCCAGTGTCAACCGGAAGTGCGAAAGGTTTTTGTTAGCGGGAATTGCCTCCAAAAGGAGCCTTAGGAGACGCGTTTGTGGTGGAGTGGTCATTCCCACTGCTGTACGCGTTTCCTCCCGTCCCCGTCATCCCGCAAGTGCTGCGGAGGTTAATGCGGTTCGGTTCCCGGATGATCCTCATTGCTCCGGCGTGGGCCCAGAGGACGTGGTACCCGGACCTTCTAGACTTGTCCATCTGCCCTCCACGTCGTCTTCCCTACTGAGACGATCTGCTCTCCCGGGAGGGGGGGGGGGGGGGAAAGGTTCTCCATCCAGAGGTCAGATACCTCAATCTTCACGCTTGGCTTCTGAAAGGTTGAGGTATAAGGATTGGGACATCCCTGAAGACGTGATGGATGTGTTGCTCTCGGCCAGGCGGCTGGCAACAAAGTCTCTGTACCATTGCCGTTGGAGAAAGTTCTGCGACTGGTGCAGAGTTCAGAATGTGGGTCCTTTTGAATGTGACATTCCCATGGTTCTGTCTTTTTTGCTGTCTTTGGCCCACAGGGGCTTGCAAGTGGGGACCATTAAAGGTTACCTGGCGGCGCTGTCCATATTTAAGCGCTCGTCTGAAGAGTGTGCCTATTTTAAGATTCCTTTAATTCCGCAGGTTTTGAAAGGGCTCACTAATGTGTTCCCTCGTCACCTTTTTTGGTGCCAGGTTGGGATTTGAACCTTGTTAAGTTTCTTTTGGGTGCTCCGTTTGAGCCTTTACATTCTTGCCCTTTGAGGCCGTTAACTCTGAAAACTGCGAGCGGAAGTAACCGCAACCAAAAACAGAGTGAGTTACATGCACTTTCAGTTAAGCCACCCTTCACTGTGTTTCATAAGAACAGGGTTGTCCTTAGAGTTCGTCCTTCTTTTCTTCCGAAGGTGGTTTCGGAATTTTATTTGAGCCAGAAGGTTGTTCGTCCGGCGTTCTATCCTCCTCCACATCCTGGTAAGGAAGAGAGGCTCCATAGGCTTGATCCTAGGAGAGCGTTGAGCTTTGTTTCGCGCATGTCCCGGGTCAGAGTGGACGATCAACTTTTCATTGGTTACGCTGGAAAGCGTTTGGGACAAGCTGTGACGCAACAGACTGTCTCGTTGGATTATTTTAGTTATCTCCGAGTTACTGCTTGGCGGGTAAGGATCCTCCGGCTGGCTTGCGGGCCCATTCTACCAGGGGAGTGGCTGCGTCTACTGCCCTGCAGAGGGGAGTTCCTATTCGTCACATCTGTGATGCAGCCACCTGGGCTTCAGTACATACCTTTGTACGTCACTACTCCCTCGATTCCATCAGAGGGCAAGATCTGGCCTTTGGCAAGGCAGTTCTCTATTCCACAATGTGATTGGGCATGCTAAATTTGTATTCTAAATTCTTTCCCACCTCCTTGCTTGGTACTGCTTTAGGAGTCTGTCATAGATATGGAATACATCGGAGGACCCAATCCCCTCGAACAAGTTATTTTCTTACCTGGTAACGTTCTTTCGATGGGATGGTCCGACGTATTCCCTATCGCTCCCTCCCTGCCTTCCCCGCTGCAGAATTTCTTTTGCGATAGCAGCTTGCGTTCAGCAAGGCCTTGTGTCTGACTGGCAGAAAACTGGTGGCACACGTTCTGGGGAAAAAACTAACTGAGGCTATAGGTGGGGTCGGCGCATCGACGCAGACGCCAAAGATGTTCTGAAGCAGCGCAGCTGTGGACATTACCTGTCATAGATATGGAATACGTCGTCGGACCATCCCATCGAAAGAACGTTACCAGGTAAGAAAGTAACTTGTTCTTTAATATATCACCAAGACGCAACATCGTAAAAGTACATAGGCCAATGGAGCTAGATATTTGTGAGTAGTTTATGTAAGACTTTGTATGCACCACTAATTTTCTTAACTTTTCATATTTGTCTTTTAGACTGATTCAAAGAAAGAATATTACCAGAAAGTCTGTATCGATTCTGAAGTTTTGGAAGTTGGTGATTGTGTTTCAGTCAGCCCTGATGAACCATCCAAGCCAGTTTATTTGGCAAGGTTTGTTGAACTGCTTTCTAATTTTAACTACCCAATGTGCTAAAATGTACTAACTGGGCTCTTATCAATTTCAATTTTTTAACTTAATATTGTTGCACACTTCTTAATATCCTTGTGCAACTTCACTGTGAAGCATAGTGTTACATTGTGGCCAGGATTATAAAATTAATCCAGGCTAAAACCTACCTTAATCTATAACTGCAGCATTTTGCCTTTGCAACATAGATCTGGGCAAATGCCCTCTTGGAGCATATGGCCTTTCTGTAGTTCACTCGGCTTGCGTAGACCTAGTTTGTTTATGCGCACTGAACTTTAAAGATCTAGACCCTATCCCCAAGGCCCTTTATTTTAATGCTTTTTCCTGAATGCTGGCGCACCATTCTGGTGGTGAAGGGTCTAAGTACAGAGTCCTCAAACCCTGCCTGGAGTTTAGCTGGGATTGTTCTGCCATTACCTAGAGGCGCTGATGTGTGCTCTTCAATCAATCAGTTAAGTTCTTTGCTGGAAGGGATACTGGGACCTTGCGCTAGGCATGCCTCCGTTGAGTACTAATGTCAAGATTTGGTGTCTTGCAAGTGGATTTGGAGTAGTGTATGGCAAAGGTTTGATTGTGTGTAATTGGGTTTGTAGTGTGCTTGCACAATAGTTCCTGAATATTGGTACTGTTGGGTAAGAATGAGTGCAACTGGTGAGGACAACGCGACTTCAGCTTGCTATTAGATCACCCACCATGTAGGTCTGTATTACCAATGTTGGTAGTGTGACTGAGGAGCCAGGCTTATTTTAAGAGGGGTAATGTGAGCGTTAGAACTGAAATCAGTAAGTACAAGTAGCCAAGTAACACACACACGTATTAATGAGCATTCTTTAAAAAGCTTTTTCTACTAGTAACATTCAAAGTTTGGATTTATTTTTTGTAAAGCACAATACAAGTTAGTAAATACTTTATGCGAACACATTTTCCATTACACAGATGTGACTTCAGTTAAGGTCAGCATTGCACTTATTTTCAGTTATGGAGTTGTAAAGGAAGGAAAGGTTGGAATCTGATTTGGAACATACTTTCCACGTGTAAAACAATTGCAATCTCCCAAAGGCAGGCAGATTAACTTTTATCATATCAATAATGGTGTACACAATTATAACCTATGTGGGAACAATAACAGCTAAAGCCGGTAGGATTAGGGTTCCCTTAGGGAGCCAGGACATCCAATGGACAGTCAATAGTTCTTACGCACTTCTTAGGTAGTCTTGATAAAGTTAGTAAGTTCAGCAGAAATCACAGTAATTTAATTGAGCTACTTTGTAGAGAGCACAAGCTGGTCAGGCCAGTGCAGGACAGTTGATATCAACTCTAAAGTGGGACAAAAGCACTTCACAAGATAGAAAGCACAACTTGCGTCTAAAAGGTGAACACCCCCAAACCCCACAGTACCTGTGATTCGAATCAAGAATGTTCCATCTAGATTTCCTCATTGCTATAGCTTGGCAGACCTTTGTTCCTGGACCTTAGTTATGGTGATGAAAGGAAGGACTTCTGGTGGGCTCCTATGGAGAGTACTCTAAGAGGGACTCCTCAGCTACAGATTTATTGTTTCAGCGGCTCTTCAGTGTGTAGGCGCCTTTTCCTTGGTGTCCATTAAGAGAAATCTCCGGTTGGAAGAAGCTTGCTCCCTCAGTCCTGGACTCTGGATCAAGATTTCCTGTGTCTGTAGGGTCCTATAAGACGCTCACAATGATTTGACTGGATTCAGACTTAGGACTATGCACTAGTCGATGATCGCAGGACCCGTCATTGTGATTCTGCAGCTCAGGCACACCAAGTCTGGGGTTGTGCCAAATGGAGCTCGTCTTCAGGATAGTTGGTCCCACAGCCCAAGGGACGAAGTCGTACCATACAGGTCTTCCCAGTCGATACGAAAACTGGGTCAACACAGCTGCAGGGTTTCACTGGGTACTTCAGTCCAGGAGAGTGCTGCTGGCGTCTCGTCTGGTTGTTCCTCTGCAGTGGTCGACTCTGCCTCTAGTCCCAAAAACCTCACTTTTTATGCAATTTCCCATTGTCTATGCTGTGAATCGCACAGCAGGGTGGCTATCCTTTTAGGGCAGCCAGCTGGCCACTCACGACTGGTTTCACTCGGGCACACCTAGAGACAAAGGACTGGGATGTTTCGGGAGACTTCCTCATTGGCGCCTGGGCAGGCTTCAAGGGTGAAGCATGCCAAAGGCAAAACACACAAAGGACTCAAACCGGCATCAACTAACAGTAAAAGTCCACAACAAACTAACAGAAAATGGTCAGTCTGCAGTCATTTTGGGAAAATGGTCACCCATGGGTGGTTTCAGTATGCGGTAAAAATGCACACTGGTATTAAAAAATTAAACCACTCCACCAGCCATTTTAGGTAGGTTAGTGTAACAAAAAATGTTACATGTGAAGTCGGATGGGGAATTACGAAGTAACCCCCAGCACTCTACAGAGGGTGGCGTGTGCTGGCACCACAAAAGGAAAAGTAATATTTATAACGCTCCTATACACGTTTCAGGTGTATCATCTTACTATTCTTGGCAATGGTAGATCACCCAAGAAAATGTATTTAAACATTCAGAAGTCCAATTGACTTTTCAGTGGCACTGCACCCAAGGTGCTTTGTCACTAGGCAAAACGCAGATGCCTATGGAGTTTGAAATCCTAGTCGGCAAACAGTGACAAAGGTCCCACTCCCTCGAGTGGGAAGTCGCAAGCCCAAAGTCCAGCAAAAGAGCTAGGTGTTTCTAAGCTTTAAGGGAATTGGCACAGAAATGAACATTCTCCCGAAAAGGGTGTTTGGGGATCAAGGGAACTGTTCAGCATTAAAATGGATAATGAGCAATACTGTCCATATTAAATAAGCATGCACATTAAACCAAAAAAGCCAAAACAAAAACTATTACGATCAGCCAGAGATGCCAACTATTACTATTTGATACAAAAGGTACATATAATGACACCTTGGCTCTCGTTTAGCCTTGCACACTGCCTTTTTCCTGCAATGGGCCAATTTTACACCTCGAGTCGATAGATGTGCCACAAAAATGCCACAAAGGATTGTGCCACAATGTGCCATTTCATGCATCAAGGGCACCCAAAGGAGGGGAAGGTCTGACCGTAGCAAGTGAATAAAGACATGCCTTTGCATTGCCGTGCATCGTGGTCGCCATATATTAGGGAATGTCAGTTGCTTACCCGCATTCATTCCTGTCCTGAGGGGCCCTGCATTGAGTTTTTCTGCATTCTTCCACTTTGTCCTTGCTCCAGCTTCAGACACCGACCAGAGATCTGCTCGAATCTGCTAAATCTCATAAAGAATTGGTATACAGTGGGTGAGTTATAGCAACTTTTACCTGCCCCCCTAACTCCTTTAAAGGTTTTGCTAATTTTTTCTAACCTTTTGGCTTTGCCATGCTTGTTCACACAAGCACTACGAAAGTTGGGAACATGTTTGTTAGCTAGTTTAACTCTTCCCCTGACACTTGGAACTGTTCAGTGGACTGAGACCCTCCCTTCATTTTTTTTCCCACTAGACAAACTATGTGGAACCTTGCTGAACTTTTGGGCACAAGGCTCTGACAACTTGAGGTTGGGCTGACATCTAGTGGAAGCTGCAGAGTGCTCGTTTTTCGAAACTCAGACGTCAAGAGGGCGTGCCAGTAATACTAGCCCTAGTATGGCGTCCACTGTACCCATTGTGCTTCACGCGTCGGTGTCCCTCAGATTGATATTTTTCGCCATCATTGTATGACGCTGAAAGCAGACTTATTTCTAGCTATCATTTTATTAACAATTAGAGCTAGTTACTCTTACTATCCTTAGCCTGTTGTCTGGTTTAGCTTGGCAGAAGGAATGTTGTGATGTCATGTGGAGTGTTGTGTCCGAGCGTCGAATGCTTGAGTGAATGTTCCATGTTGGGCCGTTAGTCAGCAAGAGTCCTAGGTGATGGGCAGCATGTAATAAACCTATCAAGCTGACTTGAACTTGAGAGCTACTTCACTACATATCCATTATCCTATGATACATTCGGCTTCGAGGACAACTTTGTCGACTGCAGAACTCGCCTCAACAACCCTTTTCAGGCCGCTTTGGGCCTTGGCCCTCAGAGTAGGGAGAGTGGGGGTGGTTATCTTGTCACTGAGTGCATTTTATTCGCCAGGCTGCCTTCCCCTCAAAATGGAGAATACACCTTTTAAATGTTTCCCTCTGTGCAATACATTTCTCTAGATGCAGCCATGGATTTTGAGGGTTCCAACAGCAGTGTCTTTAGTGACGACAAACTGGATCCAACAGATATCCGCTTGCAAGCCCCTGACCCCATCAGGCAGGCTGGCAGCTCTGATCTGACAACCGGCGGCACGTCACACATTTTCCCACACTAAAATCACAACCCACGGTTGACTTCCAGGCCTCACATGGCATCAAGGGGAAGGTCTGACAGTTCCCTGTACTCTGGGCAATCGTGCTCGCCTCCCGACAGGCCCCAGAAATCGAGACCCGGTTCGGACGTTGTCTCTAACTACCAAGGCCATGCTGTTGGGCAAGATTGGATGCAGTAACCCTGTCGGAGACTACACCAGACTTGTCCTCTTGGCAATCCAGCTATTGGTAGAGGTCTGTACTACACAAGTTGGTTCCAGACTTATCTAAGAGGGGTAAGTGTGTGCTTTAGGTATGTAATATATTCACAATTACAAGTATTCAAATAACCTTTTATACTTGAGGTTTTCTAGTAAAATACATTTCTGATGCTTGTTAATCTGCTTTGAATCACGTGCTGTGCATATGGTCCGACATCCAGTGGTAACCGCAGAGTATTGCATCTTGTCTTTCGGGGCCGTCGGCATAGGCGTGTTTAACACTATCCCTATTGTGACGTGTGTAGTGCTCAAAATCCCTCACGTGCTGAGGTCCCTCGGATTGTTTTTTCCGCCCAGATAACTGGTGCCGCCAAATCATCGTAGCCTTTGTCGACGATTCGGCAACTAGCCAAAGTAGCATCGGAAGGTTTCGCAGCGGCGGTGGGTCTTATCCCGGTCCCAAGGTTGAGTCAATCCGCAGAAAGGTTTTTGGCGGATTGTATTCCCGATTCCAATGGGACTTGCGTAGATAGTCCAGACTCTCTCCGACACCCTTGGAGGTTTCCGTTGACGCCCAAGTGCAGAGAATGTTGCTTCTCCTCGCACCGGCCTGTTTGGGTCCTCTAAATGAACTACAGAAAAGTTTGAAGGTTGTATGGATCGGCTGGAGCAGATCATCCGCCCCAAAAAAAGCACGGGTAGACCCTAACCCTCAAGTTCAAGCAGATTCGTCTCAGGTTTTCCAACAAGACTTAATCCATATGGATACTTGGAGATCTATGATGCGGAAGGAGCAGTGTCCTTTCTCAAACTGAGGATCAACAGGACACTACAGACAACTGGGAGGAGACTCAGCAGGAAGGTGAAAACACTTGGACACAACACGATCGGGGCGCTGATATTTTGTGCCTGGATTCTACTCCGTCCACCTCGGCTCGCCAGACCTCCCCCCTGTGGATGACCAAATGGCTTTCAACTCCATGTTGAAAAAAGCGGCAGAATTCTTCAAAATTGCCACTCAAGAGGCGGTACCAGAGCAAGATTTCGTGGAGGATATTAAAGAGAACCCTACAGCGAGTCAATCCATCCCCCTCCTTAACTCTGTCCGGAGACGGGTAGCTCCATCTTTGGTCACACCTGCTCAGACACGGGTGGTGAACCCAAGTCGAAAAATTATTTCGGCCTTCTCCTAATGACCCTCTGTATATCAAAGGGCACGCCATCCCAGACTCACTGGTAGTGACTACCACTCGAAAGAGGGCAGGGGTACCCCTTGCCACGGGAGAATCCCCACCAGACAAGGAGTCTAAAAGGTTATGTCCTGGGCAAACGTGTCCCATCAGCAGCTGCATACACCATTCGGGTTGCTAATAATACATTATTAGCAAGCTATGCTGGTGCCCAATGGAACTTCAAGATGGCCTCAAGGAGGTTCCTGAACCCGCCAGAACAAAGCTTCTCGCCATTGTTTCAGAGGGAGAACTGGTTCACCAGAATGTGGTGAACACCCTGGACACTGCAGAAACAGCAGGCAGGTCTCTTGCACAAGGTACTCTTCTGAAAAGACACACGTGGCTGTGTACATCGGGCTTCAGACCTGAGACTCAGGCTTCCCTCATTAATAAACCCATTGAGGAGACTAACCTCTTCGGGAAAGCAGTTGATGAACTGTTGGAGATGGCCAAGAAGGAGCACGAGACTATTAGGTCTTTGCACCAGATTACTCAAAAACCCTCCTCCCAGAGGGTAATAATTCTCGGTCCTTTCGAGGGCAAGCCTGTGCCGGTCAGAACTATTTATTTTTAAAATTTGTTTATTGGCATTTGTGGTTATATGCATTACACATTTTCATTGGTCAGGCCTTTAGCTCAGGCTGACTGACTTACTTGCAGGTAACATGCCATTACATTCACAAAAGTTAACAACATTAATACAACATAAAAACATTAACTGTCTCCTTATGGGGGTTAGCTGGAGGTTAGTCCGTCTTCGGAGGGGGGGATGGGCGGTTGGCACGGCTTTGGGGGGGCCATCGGGAATCCTTCTGGGATGGCCTGGTTGACGGGGGGCCGTATTCCAATGTTTATTCGTTTCAGTGGGTCGGTAGGGTGTTCGAGTTCATTATTCAAGGGGGTTTATCATCGGAGGATCGAAATATTTTAGCCATAGTGTCTTTCCATGCCTCCAGTGCCGTGCTTGATTCTTCGGTGGATCTGGCTATGCTGTCCTCCCAGGCTTTGGTTTCAGCATTTGCCCACCTTTCCAGTTCGATGCGCCAGGCTTTACAGCTCGGACCCGCAGGTTTTTTCCATGCCATGGCGATGGTCCTCTTGGCTGTTATACACAACAGGTCCATCAATTTCACAGCATGTTTAAGTTTGGCTAGCCTGGGGTAGCTACCCAGGAGACATTCCGCTGGGGTCCATTTGTATCTCGTGACTTCAGCTACTTCGCAAGTCTGCTTCACTTTTGCCCAGAGAGTTTGTGTCTTAACGCAGTTCCATAGCATATGGATCAGATCTGCTCCTTCCGTCCCGCACCAGTTACACTGTGCTTGGTTGGTCTTATTAAACTTTGCTAGTTTTCTTGGAGTCAGGTAGGTGCGGTAGAGCACATTGATTTGTATTAATCGGAATCTCTGGTTCCTTGACACTTCCTTCGGGAACGACAGTGCCCTGAGCCATTCGTTGTCGGACATTTCCTGCCTCATGTCCATTTGCCAGCGGGCCCTCATTGCTTCGCTTCGAGGGTTGGGGATGTTGCGCATGATGCTGTATAACTGCGATACTACCTTCCCGCCATCGTTCAGGTTGTATATCAATGTCAGAAAGGGATCTGCCTCCGGTTCCTCGGGCCAGGTGGCCCATCTAGATCGGGCTATGTTCCGGAGCTTTTGGTACCACAAGAATTGTCCGGCGTGGATATCCTCCATCTCCCGTATTTCGGCAAATTCTCTAAATATGCCGTCCATGTAGAGGTCGCCCCAGGTGTATAGCCCTTTCCTTTCCCACGATCTGATGTTGTTCAGGTTAACGTGTGTTTCGCCCAGGCCAGCCAATATCGGCACTTCTTGGTAGTATGGTTGTTTCAGATGCTGGATCATCATAGCTCTGTGCCATATTCTCTTGCCTAGGTCTGCCAGGAATGGTGGTTTGCACATAAGGTTTTTAGGGGCCCAGATCAATTCTTTCAGCCGAAGCGGCTTTATCAGCCCTTGCAGCAGAGGGGACTCGGAAGTGACATCGTCTGCTAGCCATTTGGATACATGGCTCAGTTGGGCCGCCAGGTAGTATTTTTCTAAGTTTGGTAGTTGAATTCCGCCCTGCTCATACGGCAGGACCAGCGTAGATAAGGCCACCCGGTGTCTGCCGTTTCCCCACAGAAATTCCCTGATTATCGCGTCAAGGAGTCGGAAAAAGGGTTTTGTAATGTCGAAGTGCACGTTTTGAAATCCGTACAGGAATCTGGGGAGGATGATCATTTTAACTATTGAGGCCCTGCCTAGCATAGACAATGGGAGCTTTGCCCAGAATTTTATGGATTTCCTAAGTATGGGAACCGCTGCCTTCGTGTTATGCTCATGCATCAGCTCCGGGGTATGCATTACTTGGATCCCAAGGTAACGGAAAGCCGTTGCCGGTCAGAACTATAGCACGGGTAACTTCAACACAAATCAAGCGTCCAGAAACACTTACTACCCCGCAAGGGGTCAGAAACGCGGCAAAGGTAGAGGCAGAGGAGCCACAGCCTCTGGTCAGAAATGACCAAGTCCAGGTCCCCTCCCATGTCTCCCCGGTCGGGGGTGGGAGGGCAATTAACATTTTTCCTCAAGGCATGGGAGGGGATAACTTCCGACCAGTGGGTCTTAAAGATGGTCGCCCACGGTTATTGCATGAAATTCGCCCGACCTCCACAGTTCAGACCGCCGGGCTCACGGTGCCTTTCACTGGACCATCTGGAGATCCTGATACAAGAGGTGGAAAGGACGCCATAGAAGCCGTCCCTATTCAGGTAAACAGGGGTATTTATTCAGTGTACTTCCTTGTACCCAAAGGATTTCACCATGCGTCCTGTTCTGGATCTGTGCCCAGCGAACAAGTTTATAAAACCCCAAAAGTTTCGCATGGTAACACTGCGGGAGGTGATCCCATTGCTGAAACAGGGGGACTTCATGGAAACATTGGATATGAAAGATGCATATTTTCATATTTCAATGTTGCCAGCGCACCGAAAATACCTAAGGTTCAAAGTACTCCCCTTCAGCATCGCCTCGGCCCCAAGGGTGTTTACCAAAGTCCTGGCAGTGAAAGCAGTGCACCTGCACAGACTATCGGTCCCAGTTTACCCTTACCTCGACGACTGGCTCATTATGTGGGACTCGTTCGATGCTTGTTTTTCGAACACCCAAAAAAACAGTAGATCTCCTTGAGCCTGGGTTTTTCAATCAATGAAAAATCCAGCTTAGTCCCCAGCCAAGTAAAACAATTTCTGGGAGTGCTAATTCGGACGGAAGACAGTCTTGGACTCTGGGTTAGTATTCAATTCCCTAAAGGTTCATCTGGCTGCTCTGTCAGCCTAGACCACATCACAGCAAAAAGTATTGTGGTGGAAGATGCCAATAATTAAAGCCTTTATGGAAGGGGTTAAGATGATTTATTCTCCATCTCTCATCCAGCACCTTGATGGGATCTGAATGTGGTTTGACCAGGCTCATGGGAGCTCCCTTTGAGCCTATGCATAAAGCAAGTCTGAAAGAGCTGACTTACAAAACAGCCTTCCTAGTGGCTATCACTTCTGTCAGAAGGGTTAGCGAACTACAGACTTTCTGTTCTAGACCCATTTGTTACAGTCCACAAAGATAAGGTAGTTATGCGCCCATATCCCAGGTATGCACCGAAATGTATTTCAAAGTTCCATGTGAACCAGTCAATTGAACTACTCGCGTTCTTTCGACCATGTTAGTAGTTTTCTGGAAGAAGCCTTCACACACTAGACGTACGCAAGGGCAGTCATGTTTTACATGGAAAGGACTAAACCACTGAGGAAAACGAAACAATTCTTCGTTTCAGTGGCAGCTGGTAGAGAAGGGGATCCTGTCTCTAAATCAGCAATCTCAAGGTGGATTGTCAAATGCATCAGTTACTCTTGCGAAGAGAGAACTGCCCTTCAAGCCTAGAGCGCACTCTACTCGAGGCACTGGGGCATCCATAGCATTCATTTCAAATATTCCCCTAGAGTCCATTTGCAAAGCGGCAACCTGGAGTTCTGTACACACCTTTACAAAACACTATTGCCTAGACACTCATTCTAGGTCTGATTCTCAGGTGGGACAAGCAGTACTAAGAAATCTCTTCTCTACTGTTCCTTCTCACATCCCTCCTTCAACCCCAGGTACTGCTCGCTAGTCTATGCTTAGCATGTGATTCTAAGCAGGTTAACTAGCATCAGAAGACATGCATTACTTACAATCATCAGAAATGCTATTACGCTATCTGCTTGGATTCACATGCGCCCTCCCTGCTCGGGTTGGAAGGAACATTGACGTCTTACTACTTTCTCTCTTTATGTACTCATTATAGCCTTGGGCTCCCTCATTGCAGAAAATACAATCAGAGGGACCTCTGGGCGTGAGGGATTTTGGGTACTGCACACGTCACAATAGGGATAGTGTTACAGACACGCCTATGCTGACGTCCCCGAAAGACGAGATGCAATACTCTGCGGTTACCACTGGATGTCGGACCATATGCATAGCCTGTGAATCTAAGCAGATACAATCAAATGCTATTACGGTAAGTAATGCATGTCATTTAATGGTGTTTTTTTTATTGAGCCTCCTTTAGAAGGGGACAATGTAACAATAAAAATATACTTCACAACCCTTCCTCAGATTTATGTTAAGCAAGTAGATGCCCTTTTGGGATGTCACACACTTCCTACACCCTGAGGTGACTTCAATTGCTAGGATACTGTGGACATTGATGTCACGTTGTACACTTAATGCAATACTGGTGGCAGGTTGGAAGGAAAAAGGTTAAGTTCTCAGAACAGTTGAGTACACAATCCCCCAATGAAGTCTAGGTTGGACCTTTCACAGCAATACAAGTTAAACTTGGGCACCACCTATGAGAGAAAGTTGGAATCAGTTAATGGGTCAGAAGAGTGCAGGGAGCCAGGAGCGGCAAAGTCTTGTATTCTAATGTAGCTTGTCCTGTTTGCGGGTCCCTCCGGTGGGGACCTACCATCAGAACGCTGTATTGAACATATTTTCCAGACATGAAAGCGTTGGCATGATGCACACAAATTCTTAATTTTGAAATGGGCACCTTCTGCATATCGTGATTTAAGAGGCACAATTAGTAGACAAAGACCTTGTTTACTTGCCTTAGAATAGGCTGCAAAGGTTGATACACATGTTGGCCTATCCTAGCAATCAGAAAAACTGAATCTATATCAGTTCTAATAGCATTGCTATTAGTTCAAAGTTCTTACATCTTTATCAGCGCATTGATTGTGGCACTCTGCAACTTGCAAGGGATATTGGTAGTGTTGCATCCATTTGGTGGGCACATTTGTCGTCCAACCAACACCACATTCAAACCTTCCTGGGAAAACGTGTTCAATTCTAGATGTCATTTAAAGCCTCTGGCTGAATTGGATCCAGGCTTCTGCATTTGCACTTTATGCCTGGCAAGTACCTAAACCCCACCCAGGATCAATTGTCTGGAAAGGCAGGAAGTGCGAGGGAGGGTCCCAAAACTTCCATGTCCTTTGTCTCTAGTTGTGCTGGAGTGAAACTAGGTCGTATTGGCTGACTGTTCTGGAGGTCACCCTGCTGTGATTGACAGCCTAGTGCTTTGAATGAATGGGAACTTGAATAACCAGCAAGGTTTTTGGGACTAAGAGCAGAGTCGACAACTGGAGGACAACATCCGAAGAGGTAAGACTCGCGCAGCACCCACCTGGACTGTGAAGTGCCTGGTGAAGCCCTACAGCTGTGCTGAACCAATTTTCAAATCGACAGGGAAGACCTGTAAAGTACAACTTCCTCCCTTAGGCTGGTGGGACCAACTAGCCTCGAGACCAACTCTATTTTGGCACAACCCCTGACTTGCTGCGACTTTCCAAGGCTGCAGAAGCCCAATACCCTGGGTACCATGACCATCTGTGAGTGCACTCTTTCGAAGTCCGAATCTGGCCAGATCTTCATAGGTAACCACAGGACCATACAGAAGCAAGAATCAGCAACCGGAGTCCAGAAACAAGGATCATAAAGCTCTTAACAAGAACTTTTCATCATTGTTTGGCGCTGAGAAAAAGGCGCCAAAGCCGATGAATCAACGGAAATCCATTGCTGCCGAGACCCTCCAGTGTTGCCAGATGAACACGCCAGACGTCCTCCCTTTCATCACCGCGACAAAGGACCATGAACAAGGGTCTGCAGCATTGCATCCAGCTGGAACAACTTCATTTCATAGGTACTGTGGGGCTTTGGGTATACTATCATTTTGTCATTTGGGGTCCTTCCAACCTTGGAGTACGATTTAACCCTACACTAAATTGACCTCCACTTACTTGCACTGGTCTTGCAGCTTGTGCTTTCTAAAGGTGACTCCTCATCAGAACTTTGACTTTGGCTGTCCTGGCTCTATAGAGGCCTCCTTCTGAACCTATTGGCTTTGGTAGTGCGTGTTCCCTTACAGGTTTTAAATGTTGAACGCTGTGATAATTGACTGCCTGCATCCCTTTGGGAGAATCAAACTGTTCTTATAGCTTACTGTTCTGATCTAACATTTCCTTCCTTGAATAGCTTGCTACTGGAAATGTATTACCAATATAAATGTTATGGGTGCTGGCACATGTGCAACATATGAAGGAATTACCCACCTGCTTTAGTCCCTTTTTGACTTGAATCCTAACTTGGGATTAATGTTGCAACTAATTGCTGCTTTTTAAAGAATGCTTTAAATATCTGTGTATAAATGATGTATTATAAGTAACTGTTTACTTGGAGACTTGTTGGTGATTTCATAGCTCACATAAGCCTGGCTGCTCAGTCACACTACCAACTTGAGTAGTACTGGCCTATATTAAAATGTGTTGCTTAATACCAAGAAGTTTTGTGTATTCCCACACGAGGTGGACTGCACTATTGACAATAATTCTTTCACACAAGTTTAGCTATAGAACACTGCCACCAGCCAAAGGGCACAATCCTAGACTCTGAGGGAACGATGTCTTTCGCACTACATGAGTCACAGTATCTCTGGCAGACGAGGCCATGGGATCACTCATTTGCCAATTAGTTCTACACACTACCATGCCAGACTTGGTCTGGGACATGCAGGCTGGTTGCAGAATGCTTGGTTTGAGGTATACAGTTGTACTGTCACTTTATTGCTATGTCCAGTTCGCTGCAACCCACCATATCAATTTACAGAATCCACAGGAAATCTTTTAGGGTGCAAAGATCACTCATTTTGTAGGTTTAGAACATCAATGCAATGTATAATACAGTACAATTTGATTTTGAACTTATCTTTTGCTAACCTTGAAGCATGAGACTAAAGTTTGAATTTTATTTGTAGAGTTGCTGCCCTGTGGGAAGAGGGTGGCAGTCAGATGTTCCATGCACACTGGTTTTGCCTTGGCACTGACACAGTTCTTGGTGCAACATCGGATCCACTGGAACTCTTCCTTGTGGATGAGTGTGAAGACATGCAACTTTCTTACATTCATAGCAAGGTTGACGTAATTTACAAAGCCCCATCCAAAAACTGGTTTATGGAGGTAAGTGATGTATTCTGCCAGTCTTACTCTGCATGGTATAGATTCAAAATGTACTCCATTTCCAATTGCATTGGCCATTGGGGAAGATGGGGCTGTAAATCTATTTAGTCTTAAGTGAAGGTTACTCTACTGTGCCAGTGATGACCATGGTGTCCTTGAAGCTGAGGCTTGTCTTTAACTGTGTACTGCCCCCCCCCCCCCCCCCCCGCCAGGATATCCAGACCTTGTTTGAAGTGTTTACTTTTTTTTTGATAAACTTTGGATGACTGCATCATTGTAGATTGTTGGGTCGATTGTTTAGCAGGGAAAACTGTCTTCCAGTAACAATCACAATGAGGATGCAATGGTAAGTCTAGAGAATCTGCCGCAATGCATTACTGAGGGCCTTGTATTACACGGGTGTATTGAGGGGCTTTACTATGCAGCTGTTCCTCTAATGAAGTTCAAAGCAGATCTGCTGGACGTACGCTGATTTTTGGAGTGCCCTTTTAGCCACGCCAACCTTCTGTCTTAATACTTAAAATACATGGTTCCTACTTTTGGGCTTTTATTTTGTTTAGAATCCAACGTTTTGATGGCCAAAGGTGTTGGTAGTATTTCTTAAGTCCAACTATGGGCTTCATACTGCTGCTGGCCTTCCAAGGTCCAGTCTTCAGACAAACTTTTTCTTCAGACCCAGAAACACTAGCAACAACCTATGATGCAGCAATCAACTCCATTGCCCCTTGCAAACCCACTACCCACTCCAACTCGTGGTTCACCCCTGACCACCTCACACTCCAACGAGAAAAAAGCTGCACTCAGTGGCAAACGTCCCACCCTGACAAAGATAAAATATCTTTAAAGCCCTATCCATCAAATACCAAAAGGCAATCACCCAAGCGAAGGCCAAATCTTTTGAATCCAGAATCAGAGCCCATTCTAGCACAAAAGAAATCTTCGCCATTTTCAGGGAGCTTGAGACACCCACTCCCGCCCCCCAGAATTTCACCAAAGACTGGTGTGATGAAATACAAACGGCCATGCAAACCAAATTAAGCCTCCTCAAAAACAAAATACTAGCCACTAAACAAGCCCTACCTAGTAAGCATATCCCTGCCCCACCTGCCCTGGCCCCCTCTACCCTTCTCCTTCAAACCCATTCAGGAAAAAGACATCAACATAATGAGGAACATCAAACCCTCGAACTGCAAAGGTGATGGATGCCCAGCCTCCATTATCAAAGACTGCACAGAAGCGCTAGCTCCATTCTTAACAGCCTTTGTTAATGGCTCCTTTACCACAGGGAAAGTCCCCGCCTCCCTCGGAATCTTGTGTCCGCCCTCTTTTAAAAAAAGCCAACTCTGGATACCACAACTACAGACCCATCACCACTGTCCCATTCCTCAAAATATCGGACAAAGCAGTCTTCCTGCAGGTTCAGCACTTCATTGAAGAGAACAAACTCCTTAGACTCCGCCAATCTGGTTTCCGCCCCAAACACAGGACCGAAACCGCCCTACTTGACCCGAAAAACCAGATGGATGATGCTAGAGACATGGGTAAACCAGCACTTCTCCTACTCCACCTATCTGCAGCTTTCAACCTCGTTGATCATAGCGTCCTATGCCACCACCTTTCCTCCACTGCCAAATTCTCCCCAGAGGCCGCAGCATGGATCACCTCCTTACAAGACAGAACCATGCAAGAATTCTGACCTAGCCGCCGCATCACCAACCATCATACTGTGGTGTGCCCCAAGGCTCCTGCCTCCCCCCTCCCACACCTGATACAACATTTTCACACGACCCCTCTTCCTCATCCTCGATGCTATGGGCATCTCCTACACCAACTACGCCGACGACACTCAGATCCTCCTCCTCACCCTCACAGGTAACTGACACCGACTCTGACCCTCAACAACCTCTACAACACCATCCAAGCCTGGATGGCAGACAACGGATTATGCCTCAACTCTGACGAGACGTAACTCCTCCTGGTAGGTTCCCCCGACACGCTAAAAAATCTAGATGTTCAATTCAGTCTACCTAGATTCCAGCCTATCCATGGATTGACAAGTCAACGCAATAGCCTTTGCAGCTGCATATCATGGCAAACTTATCAACGCAGTCAGACCCTTTCTCTCCAAAGAGAACTACAGCAACATAGCCAGAGCCATCACCGGCTCTAGGCTAGACTATTGTAACATAATTTTTCTGGGAACCTCCAATAAAAACTTGGAGACTACAAGTAAAACAGAACCATGCTCTCCGGGCAGCCCAAGGCATTGCTAAAAGCACATTTCTGAGGCCAGAAAACTAGCCCACTGGCTCCTAACACAGGAAAGGATCGGATATTTTATGCCATCCAGTTTTGGATAAGGGAATATATTTTGTGTAGTGGTTTGTTCTAGATTACCAGAGATTGGGATGAGTATCTGAGTATCATCCGCAAAATTGGTATAAATTACTCCCATGGAGTCTAGTGCTGAAAAAAGCTTTGTGTAGGGATTGTAGAGGGTGCGGGAGAGGCATGATCTTTGGGGTACACCTATAGGTACTCTGATGGGATCAGCCGCCTCCTCACCAATGGCTAATCAAAGTACGATCTGATGAGAATGACTTGATCCAAGTGGTGGCATTATTGGACAAGTTAACTTTTTGAGTGTTAGGCGCAGTTTATCAGGGTCTACTAGATCGAACGCAGCAGACGGCGTAATAGCAGGATGCAAAGGTTACCTGAATCTCTAATGGCATTCATCCGACTTTTTAATTTATTTTTATCCAGTATTGCCATCTCTGCGCTGCGATTATGGCAAAAGGAGTGTCATTCCCTTAACAGGTGGTAGCTGTCTAGGTATTCTTGTTCTTGGCTATATGTAATTTTTTATCAATTATATTGAGGATGGGGACTAGTGATGGGTCTAAAGATGGTGGGGTCTAGTTTTTATTTTTATCGAGGTGTGACCCAAGCTGCTTTGATGCTAGGGGGGCTGGTGTTGGAATTGAAGGATGCATATATAAACTCAGTGATGGGTGCTACAGTAGGCACACAGGTCTTAACTAGTTTTCCGGGAAAACTACCTCCTTTACAATTTGATGGTTTAAGGGAGGCTATGGTCTTGAGTACTTGGGCATGGGTAAGAAGTAAAGTTGAATTGAGGGGTAGTTTTGTATTGATTAAAGTGGTATTCGGCTCATCCGTAAGGGCCAGTAGCTTTCTTTTAGTTACAATTTTGTCTTGGAGGGAGTTGTGGCTAGAGCGTTTGTGATGGTTGTAAACCATGCTTTACTTGCAGTGCCTAACTTGGGAGGTGTGGTGGGGGTTTCCAGTTCCCCTAAGTATAGTGAACTCTTCTTTACCATTGCATTGGTGATCTGTGAGTTAATGGAGCTGACATTTTGGGTAATTGCTGCATATTTATATTTTTTGTGCAATGGCTTGGACCGTTTTTGGACTTACTGGACAGGTGCTTTCTAGTTAAGTGTTCTAAAGCCCTTTTGTTCTAAGTTCCATAAGTCATTCATTGAACCAGTAATTTCTACTTCGTTTTGGGCAATTTAGATTTAAACAGAGCTACTTCGTCTGGCTGTTTTCAAACGTGTGGTATAGTAAGGGGATGTTATCTGGGGTGGTGGTTGATGTGGGCTGGGCGTTGAGCAATTTGGACTGGGGTTAAATTGTCTGGTGTGAGATTACATGCGTTAGGCGTGGAGAGAAGATGGTGCCTCTTGAGCTATGGCAGTGGATGTTGAAGTGAATAAGGTGGTGGTCCGACCAGGATATCTCCATGATCTCTTCGAGGGTAGCGTTGCTATTTGGTGTAAGGATCCAATCTAGGGTTCTAACGTTAATATGGGTTGGCGATTTGGGGGAATTGCAATTCTTGAAATGCCTTGAGGAAATCTGTGGCTTTGTGATCTCGTAAGTCGTCGAAGCCCAGGCTTAAGTCTCCTAGTAGGATGACTTTAGTTTTGGGTTTTAAAATTGGGGTGATGAGTAAGGGGATATCTGTCTGGATGGTTAGCGGAGCTTGGCACTCTATACACTATGAAGTTCATAGTTTTTCAGGATCAGTAAGTTTTAGTGCTGGGATTTCATATCCTTCTATTGTTTCGGTTGTACACTCTCTAAACTGTAGTGAGGTTTTAGCCATTATGGCTACACCTCCTCCCGTGGCTTCTAGGTGGTCTGGTCCTAGGATGGTGTAATTGGGTGGGATGGCTAATGTTAGTAATGGGCCTGAAGCTTGGTGGAGCCAGGTTTGTCATTGAGAAATCTAGTTGGTATTCCAGTATGAGGTCATGGATGCCAATGGCATGTGCACCTAAGGTTCAATATGGCACATTTCCACTGATAATTAGGTGGAGTCTTGTGTGTTGTAAGGTGGTGGTGAAGCATACTGACTTTTATTATTGGGCTGTGTTTTGGAAAGGACTTGCTGAAGTTTGGGTTGCATCGTGGAGGCTGATGTTCATGGTGATTAAGGTCATTTGTCTTTGCTCCACCTCTTAAATACCCACCGAAGTATCTCCAGTAAAGCGTACTTGACCACCGTTCGGCAAATCGAGGACTAAAGGGAACTGTGCCTGGTGGTGGTTGTCGGGTGAAGGGACTTGCGCTGAGGGACGCACGTGTTAGGTTCCCGTGACTATGGAAGTAATGGTAACAATCTATCGTAGCCTGCTTTTTCTGACCTGCCTGCAGATGCAGGCTGTGCAACCCAGTTGTGAAAGGGGAGAGCAAGGATGAAGAGATTCTTAATTGCCATAGCTAACTTTTACGTCCAAAGTACTTAATGAGCTAATGTATGCACCACATAAAGGTGTGTAATTTAAGTATACAGTCCAGTGTTTTTTGCTAAATTGTTAGCGGTTGTATAAGTCTTAAACTGTGTAGGGAAAATAATTCAGCATGTTTGATATTACATGTAAATCATGACCACAGCTGATATCCAGGAACATATAGGTTGTAAAAGATGCCATGAATTCAAAAATCATTATTTGTTTGAATCCCATGTGTTTTGTTGTATATGGGGGCTGCACATTGTGCTTTTTAGGAATTAGCTTGTGCTTTACTCAATTCTGTACTTATCCATTTTCTTAAAGGGAGGAATGGATACAGAGATTAAAATGGTGGACGATGATGGGAAAACTTACTTCTATCAGCTCTGGTATGATCCTGAATATGCAAGATTTGAAACTCCTCCTGACACCAAGCCTACTGAAGATAATAAACACAAGTGAGTGAACAGTTAAATGCGGTCCTTGTTGTACATGGGGTGGTTGTAAAATCATGTGTAATGGACTCTGGCCATTAAACCATACTGGAACAGTTGCAACATTTGAGGAAATCAGTAAAACTTTGTCCACACAGTCTGTGTAAACAATACTAGATGCAGCAGGTTCTTCTCTGGTTTTAACAAGGCCATTATCATCCACAGCATAGTGAATTGATATTTGCATCTAACCCCCAAGGTGGTAGTGGTCCTCTTTTTTTAAATTAGAGCAAGCACTTATTTAGAAAATTGCCGCCATGAAATCAAATCTTGTCCTGAGCTGTGCCCCTATTTAATGGAACAGATGAAGGTAAGCATTCATTAACTTATTTTAGAATGGCACCAAGCTATTAAACGTCCGTAAAACCCAAGGCAGACTTTGCTATACATTAGGTGAGGGGGCGCAAGACCCAGTTGGCGAACATATACACTAATAATCTGAAAAATAGTGAAGCCAACAGCATTACTTTTGGGAAAGACGCATAACCAATTCACAGGTGAGTATAATTTGTTGTTAATTTTCAGAATGGCAAAACACCTTCAAGGTACTTCAGCAACTGCTCAATCTGAGGGGCAGTTACCAGCTAACTTTTGCAAGTAACTTTGAAACACTTGTTCTACTTCAAGCCAGAATCCTTTTCTTATCCAGTCCTTCCCTAGTCTATTGCATGAGTTCTCTGAGGCAGAAGAGGAACCCCAGTGGTCTGAACCAGCTGTAGGCAGGGTGAGATGGGGTTCAGTTGCAGGGAAAGTCGGGTGTCTGAAGTCTTCAAGTATTTCACTTTAGAGTTAAAAAGGATCCTGGCACTTTTGTGAAGAAACCCTAGGAGGATTCCAGCAGTGGGCCTGGGTGAACTGGATGAGGGTGACGCCCAATGACAAATGGATCAAAGCGATACATCTCACAGGCTTAAGATCAGTAAATACCCCAGCCAACACAACCTCGGCACGGATTTGCAGCCGGGGCAAACTTCATGATCTGCAGCCAAAAACCTGGTCTATGCATTACTTGTCATGAAGACAGGACATTGCAATGGATTCTGCCACAGGGATCAACTTTGAAGGCTCATGCATGAGTTGCTTTGCAGTTGGATGCACAAGTTGGTAGTGACTGAGCAGCCATGCGTATCTCAAGAGGGGCCAATGTGAGCTATAGGGTTGTAACAGATTCAGTGACATGTATTCAAAACACTATACTCAAGGGTTTGTAAATATTAATTTGTCTCTTAAAATAAACTTTTAGAAGGGAGCAGTATGCAACACTTAAATACACTTCAAAAAGACTCCTTCAGTTCAGTAGATAGCCTTTTGGGATGGCACACAGTGTACACGCTTGTGTGACTGCAACTGCTAGGACACTGGACATTAATATATAACCTTTTTACACTTAAACTGTAATTATGGCAAAGGTTAGGGAAGGAAACGATGGTTAACAAGTTTCTCAAACAGGTAAGCACTTTAGAATCCCCCTATAAAAAAATAGGTCCCAGCTATACAAGTAAGGTATGTATGACTTTTTGGGGGGATACTTAAATAGTCGGAGGGTCAGCAGAGTCTTCAGGGAGCCAGGACAGCCAATGTCAATTGAGCAAAGTCTAGGGGAGCTGAGGCACTTCTTGAAGATGGGGCAAAAAAGAGTTTTGTTGTAAAGAATCACTGTTGGACCACAAGCTGGGAGGCTTCTGAAGGGCAAAGCTGCAAGCAACTCTGCAAACTGAAGCAAATCAAAGTCTCCAGTGAGGGCAAGCTACACAGAGTTGAGTACCCCTAGTTACACAGTACCTAAGAGTCTGAAGAGAGGTCCAGCTGGCTTCTGTCCCTGTTGTAGTCCTGCAGATCCTGTTTCCTGGACCACACTTGTGGGGACAAGAGGGAGAACGTCTAGGGACTCCTGCACTACGGTTTGAAGGTCTGCAGTAGCAATGGGCACTCTCCATAGCGGCAGCACTTTGGGGTTTCAGCTACTCGCAAATGGTACCACTGCGGTTCTTGGACACCTTGTGGGCTCCACTTGCTTCTGGGGTCTAGCACTCTGTTGTGGCTCAGACTTGGGTAGTCCTGCATCGAGGTAATGTGCCTGAAGCTTGGGTCCGGCTTAAAAGTTAGGCACTCTATTCTGGTGTTCCTGTCCCCTGGCACTCTGCTACAACAGCCAGAAGGGAAAGGGTTTCCAGTCAAGTTCTTCTTGGGATCAGTTGGTCCCACCAACCCAAGGGAAGTTGTCCTTTCCGGGCTTATCTAGTCTATTCAAAATTTGGAACTTCAGCATTGCAGCAGGGCGTTACCGGGTGTCGGGGAGAATTCTCAGAAATGTGCTAATTCCCTTCTATGTTGGTGACCACCAGCTAATTTGCTGGTCTCTTGGACTTTTAATTTATATCATGATGGACTTTTTTCCCACTCTTGTGCATTTTTGTTTAATTTGGACTCTCTTTTGACTTTGGAGCCTGGCAAACTCCATAGGCATCTTTTTTACATTGTGTGCCACTGCACTGAAGGTGCGGTGGCACAGGGAAGTCTTTCATATTTCCCAAAGGTTTACATACCTTGTCTGGCATGGATTCACATGCTCATGAATTCCCCGTCAGGCTGGGAAGCCTTGGTAAAGAAAAATTCAGTTGAAGTTTTGTTTCTGAACTGTCTTTCTTAGTAGTAACCAATCACTGGTCTCTGGGTCATACTGCCCCAGCCAATGACAGCCCTCTCCCTAAGCCCCTTCCCCTGGCCGCCATCCTCAGATTTTTACCGCATGTTCAAGTGTTGGGAGTCCTCGTGCTATAGCTCTCGCTTTTACTGCGTTTTGCATTTTTCTTTTTTTTTCAAAGTTTAATCTCATTTATTTGGTCAATCGAGCCGCAAGCTCCACCGTTTCTACTTCCGATCAACAGGGACCCGTTTTGGAATTTTCTACGTCCCTCGAGGGGCTTTTGGAGGATTCCAGAAGACCTTGAGGCCTACCTGTGGACATGGCCCAGGACAAAGGAAACTCGACGCCCGGATCTAAGCTGTTCAGAAACTGCCCTGGATGTGGATTGCAGAATGTCTCCGAGGGCGAGCATTCTAGATGCCTCTGCTGCCTGCACGAAGACACCACGCACGTGGAGAAGAACTGTGCGTTTTGCAAGAACATGTCGGACGGACCATGAAGGATCGGCGTAGCCGCCTCGCCAACTGGCTGGAAGGAGGTGAGAGGTCCGAGCGGTCTTCGAATTCCTTTGAGGGCGTTCTGGCGCTGGGGGAGCAACTAAGCACCGAGTCCGCAGGCACCAGGAGCGCTAAACAGTCGGGCTCCTCGGCTGCCAGGCAGGGTGCGCTTTCACCGACCATCAACCACAAGCCAACGCTCTGGCTTGGGAAAGAGGAAGTCTGAACCTGGGTAAGCTTCTGGAGAAGCTCTGGTCGATCCTGACGGAAACAGCTGAGGGGGGAGCGAGGCGGTAACACCAAGGCCTCCAGTGCGCCTAAAATCATGAAGGCTTTGATTCACCCAGCTAAGACATCTATCGAGGGAGTCGTGGCAGCCCTGGCGAAGCCTGCAGAGGTGACCTCAGGGCCCAGTTTCCCTGCCACCGTGGAGGAATCCTCTTTTCAGCCAATCAATAAGACCCCTGTGGAAAAAGAGGGGGGGCGGCGGCGGTGCCGATCATGGACACGCATTCAGCCTCTGAGGCGCTGGCTGGGGACATGAAGGTCCTCAACTTCGAGGAGGTCCAGTCCCACGGGAGGTATCCGGACGAAGAGAGCGACTGGTATCGACGAGGTTCCTGTGGAGGCGGAGGATTCCACTCCCCAACCGTTGCACCTGTCGCCGGTACCCGAGCCTCAGGACAAATCGGGAGCTATCTTGATGGCGATCCAGGCCTTATGTACGGCAATAAGGACCAGGTTGCCCTTACCCCCAATGGACGATCCAGCGGAACCTGGCCTGTCGGGGAGCCATCCAAGCAAGCAGAGGAGTTCAACCCCTGTCCCCGCCCTTCCAGCCTGCGAGGCCCTCGCAGCCTTCATCCCCTTCCCCTGATCCTTGGGAGGACATGGGAACGGAGACTGCCATGACGGGGGTGGATGACAGTGGTGACGATGGGATGGACCTCCCATCACCACCACCACCACCTCCTCGGGCCTCCCCGCCTGACGAAATTGGCTCCTTCGCCATGATTGCCAGGGCATCCGAGCTCTTCACGCTCTGCCCCGAAGAACAGAAGAAGGAAGGTTTCCTCTGTCAACAGTGTGAGGCCAAAAGGAAGGCGGTCCTCGGTCCCGTTACTAGATGACATCTGGGACGAGGAGCTTTTGCTCCTGAAGAACCCAGCCCTGACTCCTGCCAAGAGCGACCGGTACAAGAAGTACCAGGTCCCTGATTCCGCCCCTCTGTGCCTCAGGGCTCAGCCGAAACCCGTATTCGGTCGTCTCGGCGGTGGCAAAGAAGGCGGCAGGGGCTACGGCTTCGTCTTTCACCTCCCACTGGACGGCGATGGGAAGAAACTGAACGCCATGTGGCAACATGTTATTGTGGCGACGATTAAAGTGGCCAACGCCTTAACAATTGTGGTCCATTGCAACAGGGAGCTTTGCTTTAATATGGCTCTTCTGCTGGACTTCCGGACGACCAGAGCAGAGGCCCTACAGATCCTGCAGGAGGGCAAGGTGGCGTTGGACCACGCCATAACGGTGGCCACGGACATTGCTGACACCGGCTTCCGCCAGTTGGGCAACAGTATTTGTCTTCGGCGTTGGCTCAAGGCGACCAATTTCCACCAGGATGTGCAAACCAGAGTTTTGGTCATGTCCTTTGACGGGAATAACCTATTTGGCAAGGCAGTGGACAAATCGCAAGCAAGGTGCCTCCAAGGATTCGGCGGCAGCTCCTCTATGTATCTATGTACCGCCATGTGGCCCGCTCCTCGTCTCAGGAGGCCTACAGAGGACACGGCAAGTCCGGAGGATTTCTTTGTCAGCAAGGCCTCTGCCAAGCAGGACTGAACCAGCCATAGCGTCAGGCCCCCACCTGAGCACCCCAGTGGGAGGCTGGCTGGCGAAGTTCGCCAGCGTGTGGATCTCCACCAACCAATGGGTGCTGGATGCCCTGGCCCAAGGGCACACTCTTGCGCTTCTGAAGGTCAACATTAAGCATCTCACCTCCTCACCAGGCCCACCTTAAGGCGAACAGGTTGCGCAGCACTGCTTGGCCGACACTGGACTCCTCCCCAGAATCCCAGGCAACACAGCAGAATCTCGTGAAGATGTCGACCGACGCACCAGATGGAACGCTGTGGTAGCAGCAATCGCTCTGGTTGAATGCGCTCTCGGACAGCCGGGCAGCGGTCGGTTTGCCAACCGGTGACCGTGCATGATGCAGCCAGAGAGCCATCTGGAAATGGAAGCCTTTGAGAGGGCCTTCCCTTGGTTTACAGGTCCAAAGTTGACAAACGGCTGTGATGTCTTCCCAAAACTCTTCATGCGGTCCACGTAGAACTTCAGTGCTCTAGCTACATCCAGCGAGTGCAAAGTCCTCTTAGCCGGCGACGGGAAGAAAACGGCTAACACCAAGAGCTTGTTGAGATGGAAGTCCGACGGTACCTTGGGCATGAAGGAGGGGTGCGTCCTCAGCACCACCCTCGTCTCGTGAAAAGTTCGGTATGGAGGTTTACAAGAGGACCTGGATCTCCCACTCGTCGTGCAGAGGTGATGGCCACAAGAAACATTGTTTTCCACGACAGGAACTTAAATGGTGCAGAATGCAGAGGCTCGAATGGCGGCCCCATGAGCCTGGTCCGCACCATGTTGAGCTCCCACGCCGGGGCAGAGCCTTCACTGGTGGGAACGATCGGAACAGTGCCATCATGAACTCCTTCACCAGGCGATGGGACCATAGAGCTGAGCACCCCAGAGTTCTGGCCGCCAGATGGATTTTGATGGAGGCATGGGCCAGCCGCACCTTGGCCAACGACAATAAGTATGGCAGCACTTGAGGGGCCGTAATCCGCAGAGGGTTAATCTTCTGTGCGCAGCACCAGACAGAACCTCTTACTCTTATGTCCATTGCACTTAAGAGTTGAGGACGCCCTGGCCTTAGCAAGCACCTCCTTGCAGTCCACTGGGATATTGTAAGATCCAAACTGTAGTGCTGCAGGAGACAGGCCTGCAGGTTCAGCGACCCTGGGTCGGGATGGAGGATGGCGCCGCCTCCTCTGGCAAGGAGATACGTGTCCGTCGACAGCTTGACAGGGGGGGCCGCTGACAGGTCCAGAAGGTCCGGGAACCAGATCAGTCGCTGGTGCGACGAGGATCCTCCTGCAACGGGACCTCTTGAGTTGGTTGATTCGCAGCAACGGCGGGAACGCGTACAGGAAGTCCCAGGGGAATGAGAAGGCATCGCCCATTCTCCCCGGCTGGGGAAACCTGCTGGCGAACCTCTGGCACTTGGTTGTTTGTTGTGAATAGCTCGATCTGGAGATTGCCCCATCGGCAGAGTAGATCTACTTGATCCTGACGCAGTTCCCATTCATGGCACGAGCACATATCCCTGCTGAGTGAGTCGGCGATGGTGTTCTTCATTCCTGCCAGGTGTAGGGGTACCAGAAACATCCCCTGGGAGACGGCCCAGTGCCACAGATTCTGGGCCTCTTGGATAGGGCTGGGGATCTGGTGCCTCCCTGCTTCTGGATGTAGAACATAGGTGGTGTTGTCGGTGAAGATCCTTACCACCTTGCCCATGAGGGACAGGAGGAACGATCTGAGATTCCAGAATGTTGATATGCAGGGAGCTCTCCTCCGGGAGCGAAAGGCCTCTGGCATGGATCTCCAGTGTATGCTCCCCACCCCTCCAGTGAGGCATCCGTCAGTCTCCTGATGCGCCGGGTTCTGGAAGTCTGCACCCGCTACCAGATATGCGCGGGTGTCCCACCACTCGATCGCCTGGTGGAAGGCCTCGTTGAGCAGGATCCCGTCTTCGAAGCTGCCTGCCGCTTGCATCCACCGGGCATCGAGTAACTCTTGCAGTGGTTGCATCCGCAGTCTGCACAGGCGCACTAGGTAGATGCACGAGGACATAATGAAGTTGATGGAGAAGCCCAGATCCATGAGCAGTTGGACGGTCTTTGCTGTGTGCCAGACGGCGAGTTCTCGTGTCTTTGCTCGGATGAGCCAATCGTCGAGGTAGGGGTAGACGTGGAACCTCTGCAGGCGCAGCTGCGCTGCCTCTGGTGCTACACACTTGGTGAATATGCTGGGCGCCCTCTTCAATCCGAAGGGAAGGGTCTTGAATTGGTAGTGCTGTCCCTGGACTACAAATCTGAGAAACATTCTTTGTCCTTTTTAGAATGCGGATGTGAAAGTAGGCATCCTTCAAGTCCAGCGACAATAGGAAGTTGCCCACCTCCAGCTGCCCCAGCACATGCTGGAGGGTAACCATCAGGAACTTCTGGGCCTTGATGTACTTGTTTAAACGACGAAGGTCGAGGATGGGTCGCCAACCGCTGGTCTTTTTTCTTACGAGGAAGTACCGTGAGTACACGCAGAGCCTCTTTGGGATGAGCTTGATGGCTCCTTTCTTCAGCATCGCCCTTACTTCCAGCAGCAGTTGGGGACGTGGTTTTCCTTCCTGGCCACGGGTGGAATGCAGGGGCACTTCTTCAGAAACGCATCCATGCCAGGTCGCATGCTGGAGAAGGAACCAGTTACTTGTAACTGTTCTCCAGCATGGGTCTGGCGTGGATTCACTTGCAAACCCTCCCTCCTATCCCTCTGCGGCTCTTCACTTGGTCCTACTTTCACTTTACCTGCTACCAAATCTGAGGATGGCTGCCAGGGGAGGGGATGGGAGAGAGGGCAGTCATTGGCTGGGGCAGTATGACCCAGAGACCAGTGATTGGTTACAACTAAGACAGTTCAGAAACGAAACTGCAACTGATTTTTTTTTTCTTTACCGAGGATTCCCAGTCTGACGACGGGGAATTCATGAGCATGTGAATCCATGCTGGAGAACAGTTACAGGTAAGTAGCTTGTTCCTTCTCTTGGATAACTATTGTTTCCAACAGCAGTGAAATTGACTTGACATACATTTTGTAACTTTCTAGACCCAGCACTCTCTAACCACAGGGTGCCGGAGGGGTTACTTAGTATCCCCTTTGTAGAAATGGTAACAAAAGTGTTACATGAGAAACTAGACAATTAATGGCTGGTGGCAGTGGTTTACTTTTTACTACCATTGAATTGTTTACCATGTGCTGCGTTGGCAGCTGCAGTAAGGCACCCATGGCTGCCTGTTTTGTCAAAATAGCCTGCCATTTCCTGTTAGAAAGGTCCCTCTTGAGATTTACTCTGCGCTCCAAACCATGTTTGGTCCCTTTTTTGTTCTTTTTGTCTTTGGCGGGATTCACTGGTGAAGCCCTCCTCTGGCTCCAGCTTGTCTGGCAGTAAGTGAGGGAGGTGCCTGAGGAATCCGAAGAACTTGGAAAGAGAAGCCTGCTGCAACTCCTGGACCATTGGTTGGCAAGGTGAAGTCCTGCTGCAGTGCTGAAGCTCTGAATTCGCCTCAACTAGAGCACCCCTGCAAAGGACGACTTGTCCCCTTGGGCGGGTGGGACCAATCTACCCCAAGACAAGCTCATCTGGAAATCCTCAGAGCTGGTTGTACTTCCATTGCTGCTGCAGGAACTGATTGCCTGGAGAGGACCACCAGATTCGGAGTGCATCACTTTTATTGGCCAAGAGCTCCTGGAAGATCCTCCGGACTCCCAGCAAGCAGGACTGACGGAGCCTGAGCCACCTCAACAGTGCTGCACCCCAGATACAAGAAAGCCCATCTCGACAGCCAGGAACCGCAGTGGTGCTATTAGCAAGGAGCTGAAACCTTATAAGCGCCACTGATTTGAAGATTGCTGGTTGCTGTTGCTGACAGTCCCATTGCAGTGCGGGAGTCCTCAGACGACGTCCCTCTTGTTCCCACGACTGGGGCACAGGATCTCCATAGCTGCCCAGGAAAAGAAGCCAGCTGCCCCTTTTTTCTTCTAACCAACGGTACTGTACAGTCTAAGAGAACCCCTTGTTTAGCCTTGTTCTCAGTTGAGACTGGTCTTGGTTGCTTCTGTAGAGTTGCTTACAGCTTCTTTACCTCACAAGCCAAAACATGCGACACTTTAATTTCTTCTTATCTACAAAGACTTCTAAAACATTGCTAGACTTTTTACCTACCTCGAAGTGCTTAAGTCCACCCAGACTTGCCTGGCCCCTTGAATGACTCTTCTTCCCTCTCACTTGGCCTTCCTTCCAGGAAGGGGTTAACTTACTTTGCATTGGGGGGGGTTCTAAAAGTACTAACCTGCTTCAGAATATTTTTAATCTCTTGTTTTATTCTAAACTCTTTTCTTTGACCCTTATCTCAGTATTGCTCTAAATGTAACAGTGATATATTGATGTCCACAAGTGCTGTAGCTATTTGTCACCCAAGGGTGTATTAAGTGTCTGTGTGGCATCCCAAATGGGTGTTTGCAGATTTATAGAAACTAAGAATTTTGGAGGTGTTGCTATATATTGCTCCCTTCTGAAGAAGGCTTATTCAAACTGACTGTTAAATGACTAATTGTTTAATCAAGAAACCTTGAGTATAAATGTTTATTTAGATACTTGTTACTGTGAATCTCTGTAGCTCCCCTACTGCTTGCATTGACCCCTCTTATGAGAAGCCTGGCTGCTCAATCATGCTACCAACCTGTGTGGTACATAGTTATACCAAAGGTTATGTTCCTATTTCCCGGAGGTCAAGGTTGTTGTAGTGCATCCAAAGGGTACTACTTCAAATCTTGTCGAACACTGAACATCCGGACTGTTCACGGAACACCTGTTTTTTGGCTTCTTACTGCCATATCCCATACTAATCACCCCACCTCCCCAGAGATTGAGTTTGACAAGTGCAATGTTTTCTTTTTCAATAGGTTTTTACCGCAATGTTTTTGGACATGTAGGTGCTTCCAAAAATCTGACACACTTCATGCTTTTCACTATACAATCAGTGGGTGCATCGGATGTACGTGGACATCACGTTGCCCTCTAGGCCAATCAGAAGCCCATCCGCACACCAAACGGCGAAGTGGGTCTGCAGATTGAACCCTGGTATCACAAATACTTTTAACCTACTGTTAGGCTATTTTTTGCACGCTCTCCAGACCTTCCGACCGCTCCTGCTGCAAATTTGGTGACAATCTGTCCAGCTGTTTCGGCTGTAGACGTGAGCAGAACATTGCGTCTATGGAAACAAAAAATTGGGGCCCTCCACAACTTTGCCCCGCCCCCCCTACTGAAACCTCATCAAACCTGCCAAAGAAATTCAGGCAAGGCCATAGGTTTGGCAAGGATTCAGCCACTGGAAGGTCTTATAAGCTGCCCAAAAAGTGTTCTTCCTAGGAGTTCAGCAACTTAACCAGAACTACAGGGCTACTACTGCAGGCCCTGTAAAAAATATATATAATTTCAAGCTATTTTATGGGGCATACAGTACCCATTATCACTTGCTGCCAATCTTCCCCAGGACCAGCATGGGGTGCTTAAAATCAAACCTGCCCTGCTACCCCTAGGAGTTGAGAGAGCCCAGCAGAAAAGGGGTTGCACTAGGTCTTTCAAGTAGTGATAATATGGATTATGCAAAAAATGTAATACTGCATTAGCAAGAGATCCCAGAAAGACCATCCATGCAACCGAAAGATGCCAACTCTGGGCAACTACTTCTGGCAAGCAACTGGTTTCTCGTCTCATTGTAGCTCTGCCTAAGCATCAATCTTTCTGTGTGTGTGTGTGTATATAGCTTGCAAATTGCACTCTGGGCTGACATTTACAATGGCAATTTATTTTCCTTAGGTTTTGTGCTAGCTGTACTCGCTTGGCTGAAATAAGGCTTCAGGAAATGCCCAGGGTTTCTGAGGCTCAAGAGGAAATGGAGGGTAAAGTGTGTTTTGCCCTAGCTCACAAAAATGGAGTACAGTACAAGGTGGGAGATGGCGTCTTGCTACTGCCAGATGCATTCTCTTTTAGGTAAGTGTTGCATTGAAGTAAATACTTGGAGCATTATCCAAAAGTGTGGGGATTGAGTTTGACTGGAAGAGAAGGATTCCTTAATGTCTTGATTAATGCTATGGAAAATGTGGTGGCTTGTGGGGAATGGTCTGGTATTAACTTATATTTTAATTGCATGGCTGCTGACCACACCCCAACAAATATTTAAGAGTTATTTAAGTGGTGGAGGCTTTGAATGGACTGCCTAGGTTCGCTCTGTCAACTAGTTTGTTTGGTGCACAAGCTTTTTCTCAACAAATTGCAGTAATCTGTTTACATTCCACTCTTGTCAAAGTTATGTAATATGTTAATCAGACAGAAACCAGACCACTTTTAATTTTCATGTACACTGATGTAATTGCAAGCCATGGAGAAAAGCCTCAAACACACATTCTCTCAAGCCTTTCAAAAAAAGAAACTGTACACTGATAAAAGGGATGGTTTATTCCATTCAGCTTCTGCTGCGATGATGCTCATGGAGCAAACGGAAGCACTGTGCATATTTTTTTTCCTAGCACTTTAGGATTGTTTAAGAAGGAAATGTAAGTTGCAATTGCGAATTAATCTTTTGTAACACATTTTCTGATGCTTGTTAATCTGCTTAGAATCACATGCTGTGAATATAGTCCGACATCCAGTGGTCACTGGAGTGTTGCATCTTGTCTTTCGAAAATCGAAAGGGGACCTCGCCATGGCTGTGCCTTTAATACTATCACGAATGTGACGTGTAGTGTACCCCAAATCCCTCGCGCATCGAGGTAGCTCGGATTGGTTTTTCCACCCAGCATACTGGTCGCCTTATGCAGAGCTCGTCCAGAGAGAATTGCTTGTTCTTTACGACCTTTGGTCGTAATATTTATATTAAAGTTAGAGATTACACTACCGTCCCTTCCATCGACTGCTGTTAAAGTTCTCTGTCAAAGACAGTCCACGGATCTTCGGACTGGGTCAAGTCGATGCTGCCGACCACGTGTCTGGGCCTTCTGGCCGACCACGTGTCTGGGCCTTCTGGCCAGCCAACACAGTAGGGAGAGAGGTCGGTGTGGACATTTCCCATTCTGAAAATGCCTTTCCTCTTTGTTCCCTGGGTCTATTCATGTTTGTTTCCTTAGCTATGGAGAGGACTCATTTAGGTTTTGGTCCCGTTTGCAGGAATAAATTCCCTTTGAAGGAAAACGCTGTAGCCAGTGTTTAACCCTCAATCACGAGTTGTTTTGTGCGGCTTGCAAGCTCCTGCGCCCAAAACTGAAGGAGTGCCATGTTAAGCGGTGGGCTGCCTACAGAATGTTGCATGCAGAGTCTGGTTCTCCCACTGTCACAACCGCCGATTGCGACGAGGGTTTGAGTGAACTAGCTTCAGATTTGGGGGCGATTGAACTCTCAGCGGAGCATTCTCGCTCCGCATCTGTCCCGAAGTCCCGCTAGGCAAGACCTAGGTCCTGCTATAAATGTACACCCCAGTGACAGACGCACATGTTCCCCACACTAGACACAAACCTAGGGAGGTCTTCGACCAAAGCAGCAGCCCTCACTGCAACCGCAGATGCGCCTTGCGACTGGGCCTACTAAATCAAAGGGCGCTGACCCCAATAGCCACCATCCCGGTCGAGACGCATTGTAAGAAGGCGTCCATGGCCAAAAATACCACTTCCGCTGAAAGTTGCGCAACCAGAGGCCCACACTTCAGAACTTCCCGAGGATGAAGTGATTACCGAGAGCATCGCCAGGATCATTTCGGCGGATTCTCACAAAGGCCCAAGGATTAATCGAAACCCAAGGATAGGCCTAAATTTACCGGAATCTATGGAAAGGCCTTCAGCCACAAGGACACATGTCAACCGTTGGTACCCCAAAATCACTTTTCGGAAGCTCCTGAAGGGATTTCTTCAATGTTGAATCTACATTTACAGAGGATCTATTAGATGAGCCCTCTTCACCCCTGGGCCGCTCAGGCTCCTATGTTTGGACTAGAGACATTTTAAAGATTCATGGACAGGCTAGAGATTTGTAGAACTCTGAGAAGTCCACAACCAAGAAGTCTAGGGAGAAGAAAATCCCTCTCCCTGTGGCTAAGCTGCAGAGGGTCTTTGACCCTACCCAAGATGAGGAAGACCAGGAATACATTTATGACCTCACTGAGAATGAGGATCCCTTTGACTGGGGTCCACTTAGACCCCACTGAGGTTTGGGGGGGATGGGGGAGTGGGGTGTAAATCCAGACTCAATTGATCCTCACTCTTGGCAGTAACCTTCTCCACCTCGAAACTGATGCCTTGTGGCTGGGCTCCCCTCCAAGCATACCCACTAGACGAGCCTTCCCGGTGGACGATCAAATGGCTTTCAATGCCATATGGAGGAAAGCAGCGGAACACTTCAACATTATGCAGGAAGCCGTTCCAGAGGTGGATTTTGTGGAGGACATTTTGAAAAAACTCATGCCAGCCAAGCTATTACTCTACTAAATTCAAAGAGGTTGGCCCCTCTTAATACCTGCACTTACAAGAGCTGTGAATCCGAGGGTAGAGAAGCTTTTTCGACCCTCGCCCTCTGACCCCCTTGACATTAGGAGTCCTTCTCCAGATTCATTGGTTGTTGCAACTACCAGGAAAAGAGCAGGGGTTCCCCTGTCCACTGGGGAGGCACCCCCTGACAAGGAATGTAAGACTTTAAGCTGCCCCAGTGTTCCTTTTCCCCAAAGCATAATCGCATCGTCAACAATAGAACATTAGCCAGGAAGGCCTTCAAGAAGTCCCTGAGCCGCTGCGAGCCCGACTGCTCTCAACCGTCAGAGGGCAGACAAGTTAAGCAAAGTATGTTAAATACTTTGGATGCAGCAGAAACTGCCAGGTCTTTGGCTGAAGGCACCCTCCTGAAAAGGCACGTATGGCTAAGCAACTCTAGGTTCAAGCCAGAGACACAAGCTTCACTTATAAACCAGTGAAGGACACTCATTTTTTCGGAAAGGCAGTGGATGAAGCTGGAACAGACGTTACTTTCGTGGGCAATGATTCCCCCAAGCTCAAAATTAAGCTTGGGGGGGGGGGGAGAATAGCTGGTCCTCTCCCCAAGTAGCCAGCAGTTACAAAACCCCATCCCCCACAAAGGGGCACAATGTGGGAAAGTAAGGGGCTGAAACTCTACCCCCTCGAGGTGGTTCTGCGCACTTACCCTAGGTTTGCGCCTAAATTAATTTCAAAGTTCCATGTGAACCAATCCATAGAACTACCAATGTTCTTTTAGAACCCCTCAAACACGGTAGAAAGAAGCCTGCACACACACTAGATGTAAGCAGAGCTGTCATGCGTTACGTGGAAAGAACTCCACCAGTAAAACAGTTTTTCGTTTCAGTGGCAGCAGGTCTCCAAATCTATCTCTTAAGGATTGTCAAATGCATCACTGTTTTTCTATTGCTAAGAGGACTGCCCTTCAAGCCTACTCGGGGGGGGGGGGGGGGGGGGGGGTACTGGGGCTTCCATAGCATTCATTTCAAATGTTCCCTTAGAGTCCATTTGCAAAGCCACTACCTGGAGTTCTGTACATACCTTTACAAAAATACTACTGCCTAGACACTCATTCTAGGTCTGGTCAGGTAGGACAAGCAGTACTAAGACATCTTTTCTCTACTGTTCCTTCTCACATCCCACCTTCAACCCCGGGTACTGCTCGCTAGTCTATGCACATGTGATTCTAAGATTAACAAGCATCAGGAGACATGCATTACTTACCATAAAAGCATTTCTGATGATTGTATCTGCTTAGATTCACATGCGCCCACCCTTCCTCCCCACATGGATGGAAGGAACATAGACGTTTTACCATTTTCTTTTCTGTACTCCACTCACGATAGTCATAGGCTCCATCACGGCAGAAACAAAATTGAAGGGACCTCGGCGCATGAGGGATTTTGGGTACACTACACAGCATATTGGGGATAGTGTTACAGGCACGCCCATGTCTGTCCCCTTTCGATTCCTGAAAGACGAGATGCAATACTCCGCAGTGACCACTGGATGTCGGACTATATGCACAGCATGCAAATCTAAGCAGATTCAATCAGATTACTTTACGGTAAGTAATGCATGTCATGTGTTTTTGTTCATAAACGTTGCATTTAATGCGCCTCTCCTGCTGCCAACCTTACTCAAACTTTTTTTTATCCTTCACCGAGCCTTCCTAACCCAAGTGCACCTTGCCAAAAACCTGGATAGCTATTAATGCTGATCTTATCGTAATGCAGAGTTTGTTCACTTAATATTTAATGGCAAATTTGTTCATGCTTTTTGGTCACAGGTTTGGTCTCGTATACAATACATTTTACATCCGACAGAACCAATCTTTGGCCAACCTTATGACTGGCACTGTTGCCAATCCAGTTAGACAAATTACTTCCAAGTTCATTTAACCTGTTGATTAATATTGCTTTCCAAAACTACTTGGAAGAATACTTCAATTTATCTCTTAATATTTGCCATTTCTATTTGTCTATGCATCGCTTGGAGAAAATGCATGCTGTTCTTTTTTATAAATGTATTGTTTTCATGGAATATGTATGCCTATTGCCCTTACCCTTTTCCCCCTCCCTCTCCTTTTGTTGGTTTTTGTTTTTGATCCCCTTATATTGTATTGACATTTTGATTCACCTTAACTGTTATATTTGCTATATACCTTCTGGTACATGATAGTTTAAAATAGTTAAAATGTTTGCCTTTGTATGATCTGCCTATCAAATATTGCAATCTTTTTAAACAGACAAACGTTAGTTGTAGTTGAAATAGAAACTCAGCAACACCCGTCTGTGATAATCCAGATAGGCATTTAACTTTATGTAGCACTTCATAGATGGTTTGTCCAACATCTAGGTCCTGATTACACCTCAGGTGATCTGTTTACTGACCTCTGAAGGATGTTGGCCAATAAGAGCGCAGCCATTTGAGCCCTCATTGCTGCAATCTGCATGATTTGCAGGTTTAAATCCCGGCAAGGCCAACTGTCTTTTATCCTGTCTAGGCCGATAAAGGAGTACCGACTTCGGTTTGGTGATAAATGTTCTGTGTACAGCGCTTTGCCAAAATGGTATAAATCATTTGACCATGAGATTAAATATAGAATTTAGCATAGTCCTTACCTCTCTGCACTGTTGTATCATAACGTTGGCATACCATTAGGTAGTAGTAGCTCCAGGAAATGATGACTTTCAACCAAAAGACAAGTATGCTATCGAACCTCCAACACAATGCAAGTCATGTTTACTTTACTGTGTAAATGGCTAGGTTTGTTTGCAACATTTAAATGCATACAGGACAGCAAATGGCCAGATGTTGGAGAAAAAATGGAAGGTGTATTTTGTCACTGCAGAAAGCTGCCACATAGTAATATCATACAGTTTTTGTGCACGTCGGTTGGATGTTGCATGCATTCTACTCTCTTGCAAAGGAAAATCATTTTTACTCTGAGTAAATGTCATTTCAAGAGTAAAAATAGTAAAATAATCCTCCCTCAATCTTATCTGGATGACTTATGTTAATTGAATTGTGGATCCCCTACATTGTGGTGCTCTGATGGTGAGAGGGTTGTTGGGTAAGATTTTCACAGAACTTGTAAATCTTACCTGGTTCAACCCCAGAACTCTTTGAATTACTAGTAGGATATTTTTCCTTAATACCTATGTGGGAACCTTTTTCCACACTTGCAGAATCTTTAACTCTTTATGGGTCGTTTCTTTTTTTTTTTTACTCTATAGTCTTTTTAAAGTTACCCTCTAACAACTTATTGGCAATATGTGCCTGTTGGATTGCAGAACGGGCTTATCTGTAAAGCTTTCTTTAGCTAAACTTGGGTTGTCTACAGTGTCCAAGGGTAGAAAGGATCTTTGGATCCCTTTTACATTTTATTCTGTGAAGCCAGCACACACCACCTTATGTGGAGTGCTGGGGAGATGCAATGTAGCCCCTAAATTCTGTTACAGGGACAAGCTTGCCTTTAATACAGGTATCACTGCCACCAGGCATTGATTTGGTGCACCTTTACCACGGGCTGTGCTCACATAGCAGTACAGGCACCGAAGGGTGCTCATTTTACCAAAATGGCACCTGTTGTCTTTTTTTTGCCATTTTAGTGTTGTCTTTTCTTGTTCCTTCCCCTGAAATCCAAGGTGGGAAATTCCTTTGATTTTTATCTTCTGGGAGTCCCCTGGACTCCAGGCTCCAGTCTGAGGGCAGAAAGCGAGGCAGGAGTTAAACTCCCAGCCCTTTGTCTCACACCTTGCTTGAATTGGGTCAAATCCCATTTGTGGGGAGCGGGGGGGTTAGGAGGGGGGCGCGCTGGCTGTTCCGATTGGACAACCAGACTGCACCTTCTTGTAAAATGCAGGGAGAGAATGCCAAGGTTGTGCTGTAGTTCCTTTTATACTGCGAAGCTGAATAGTCGACCACTGAAACCGAAGAGGATGATTAAGGAAAAGAGGCTGAACGAATTCCAGCAACCGGAGAGCCTGCTGTGTAACCGGAGCTTGCTGTAGCCCTTCCTTCCAATCGACCTGGGGACTCCGAAAACAACCCTGACCCAAAGACTTGTGAGCCCCTCTAGACTGAAGACCTGCATTGAGACATCCCACACCGTGCTGCATTCCTGCGTGGCTGCAATACCCTGAGCCATTGTGCGGTGCAGTTTTCCGAACCTAGCTGGACTTCATGGGCTTCTGGATCGCCAGAGGCATGATTCCAGTCCTAAAATTCCCCTCATCGGAGTGCTGGACCTTGCAAACGATGAGAACCCGCCCAGCGATATTCTGTGCTCCTGAAAAAGGTGTCACAACCAGCCGCGAGGAAAAATTTGCCTAGGGTCTTCCCTGTGATCCTTGCTGAAATTCCTTTCAGGAATTCAACTACCAGGTTTTTAGCTGCAGATCCCAAAGTCGTCCCGCTGCAAAATTATCTTTGCTGGCTTGGGTATTTACTGTAAGTCTCCTTGCGATTCCGGTTTAGTTTTGGGGTGTCCTGTGCACCCAGGCCCCTGCTGAATCCTCCCAGGATCTCCTCTCTGAAGCCAGTGGACTCAACTAGGAACTCTGACTTTTGCTTCTTAACCTATCCTGACCTGCCCATTTGACACTATACCCTAGTGAACCCCCCCCCCCCCCCCGTTCTGCAACTTAACACTAAAGCTACAAGACTAAGGTAAAGAGATTGATATGATAGTTTATTTATATAGCGCCTTTACACAATGTGTTTCAAAATGCTTCAAGGCAAGGAACAAGGGAACATACAATGAGTCTTGCAGGCCATGAACAGTAAGGATGTGAAATTAAACTATCATACTCTGCCTAACGACATTTCGGGTAGAGCTGGAGAAAAACAAAAGAGGGAGAGGGGTGCAGAAAGGGAGGGGAGGAACAAAACAAGCGACTATCGTACTAGGCCTGACAACGTTTCAGATGGTGCTGGAGGGGGGGTGGGGGGGAGAGGGGGGGTGGGAGAGCGACAGAAGAGCTTGCCATCATACTAGGGCAGGGAACAATTCTAATAGAGTAAGTGCATAAAAGAGATGGGGGCGGGAGGCGAAGAGAGAACAGAGCTGTCAGAGTGGAGAAGAAAGCGAGCGAATACAATTGCAGAAATCAGTAGTAGCACATAATGTTGCAAACCAGGATACAAGATGAAGATGGGAACAGTGTAATGCAGGGCCACAAGATGCAAAGGAAGTCCAGCATGAGAGTTGAGAAAGGGTGACGCACCGTGAATCCATGAAGTCCATAAAAGTAAAATCCAGCATTGGCCATAAGACTGATGGTGAAACCAGAATGTATCAGGACAGACTCCTGTGTGCGGGAAAGGGGGGGGTGGGGACGGCACAAGGGAACACGAGGGGTGGGGGGGGGGTTTTTCAGAGAGGGTGGGAACGTTGGTGCATGCTTACCTGCTGTTTTAGCATGGGGTCGGACCCTGGATCCTCCTGGTCCAAACAGGACTTGCCCTTTTCTTTGACTGCCCTTCGCTTCAGACGCGAGACACCCTTGATCTGAGCCAAATGGGTATCTACTGATGTATTGAAACTGAGTATTAAAGTATGTGTTACATATCTGCTCCCTTCTAAAGAAGACTTATTCAAACTGACTGTTAATTGTTTAATCAAGAAATATTGTGTAAGAGTTTATTTGGATAGTTGTCAGTGCAACTGTTGCAACCCTACAGCTCACATTGGCCCCTCTCGCTGCTCAGCCAAACTACCAACCTGTGTAGTACAGACTTGTACTAAAGGTTGGGTTACCTATTACCAGGAGGACCAGATTGTACTCAGTACCCCCTGTGGGAGACTACACCAATCTTGCCTAACACCACCTGAACTTGTTGCTTGCACTTGGTAAATATTTCTCCTTTTCCCTAGGTGAAGGAATCTTTTTATTTTTCTTTCCCCCTCGCCTAGTCCTTTACTCTTGTGTGACCTTTTTATGTCTCCATAGTGATTGGTGTCAGTTTCTTAACTTTGGACTGACTGTAATGTACTATGGTAGCTGTTGGGACAGTTTTTCTGAAGTTCAACTAAGGGTTTAGTAAAACTGTTAAAGATTTGGGGCAGTACCCTTTGGGTGCACTAAAACGTGGCTTTCTGGCAATAGTAACCCAACCTTTGCTATAAGTCTGTTCTACACAGGTTGGTAGTTCGGCTGAGCAGCCATGCTAGTCTCAAGAGGTCCATGTGAGCTGTGGGAGTTACACAAAGATTCAGTGACAAGTATCCAAATACACTCGGTTTCATAAACAAATTGTTTATCAGTCCTTTGAATAAGCATTCCCGCAACACACAAATACCTCAATACACCCTTAGTTTCTAAATCAAACACCCATTGGGGATGGCACAGTTCCTACACCCTCAGGTGACTTAAATAGCTAGGACACTGTGGACATTAATATATTACTGTTGGCATTTAGAATAGTACTGTTATAAGTGTCATAGAAAAGGTTATTAGAGCAAACGGATCACAAATATTCTTAGCCTTCTTGCAGGTAAGTAAGAAAAGTCTGCACAATGTTTTCGAAGTCTTTGAAGAAAAATCCATGTAGGGCAACAAGATGTTAGATTTGTGAGTAGTAGAAGATGCAAGCAACTCTACAACAAGAGGTACAGTACCTTTAGTTAGAAGAAAATGCAGCAGATGACTTCTGTTCCTGTGCAGCTCTGCAGATCCTGGTGTTCCTGTGCCTCGGTCGTGGGGGCAAGAGGGAGGACCTCTGAAGACTCCTGCAATGGGACGGTCACTGACAGTAACCGGCAATCTTTAAACAAGTGGCACTTCGGTGTTTCAGCTCCTTGCGTCTACCGCAACTAGCACCACCAGGTTTCCTGGCTGTCAAGATGGGCTTTCCTTGCATCTGGGGTCCAGCACTCTGAGGTGCCTCAGGCTTGGTCAGTCCTGCTTCCTGGGAGTCCGGAGGATCTTCCTGGAGCTCTTGGCCAACTTGAAAGCAACGCGCACAAACTGGTTATCTCCATGGCTCTTCGATTCCAATAGCAACTGCAGTGGAAGTGCAACCAGCTTAGAGGGTGTCCAGGTGGCTTACTTAAAGTTGATTGGTCCCACCAATTCAAGAGAAGTCGTCCTTGCAGGGTTTCTCTAGTCGAGGCGAATTCAGAGTATAGCACAGCAGCAGGGCTTCACCAGGCAATGCAATGGTGCAGGAGTTGCAGCAGGTCTCTCTTCCAAGTTGTTCGGATTCCTTCGTCCAGTGGTTGACTCTGCCTTCCAACCCAAAAAGCCTCGCCTTTCATGCAGGTTTCTCACATTCATTTCAGCCTAGCTGTCAGTCACCCAGCAGGGTGGATGTCCTTGCCTCACAGCCAGCTGGCCAATCGCCTAATAGTGCATTGCTGTCTCCTAGAAGATTAAGCACAGGCAGTTTTTTGGGCACCTCACTTCCTGCCCCCACCAGACACCTTGGCGCCAGCAACAGGTTTTACTTGTGAATCCCGCCAAAAACAAAGGGACCAAACCTGGTTTGGCGTGCATAGTAAATCTCAAGAAGGACCTTTCCTCAGACTGGGGCCATTTTAACATAAATTGCACCCAAGGGTGCTTTGCTGCGAATGCAGCCCCCGGTTAAAGACCCACCACGATAGTAAAAAGTAGATCACTGCCGCCAGCCATTAATCGTAGAAAGGGTGACACTGCTCTTGGAAACAGTTTAACCAACAGCAGCTATTTAAAGTTTTGTTTAATCTGAGACTTCCCTGTGCCACTGCACTAAAGGTGCTGTGTGACACAATGTAAAAAGATGACTATGGAGTTTGTCAGACTCCAAAAACCAAAAGAAACTGTTAAATCGCATTAAAATACATCAGTGGGACAAAAGGGTCTCGCTCTCCAGCTAAAGTCCCAGAGCCCAGCAAAAGAGCTGGGGGTCTCTAAGGTAGAGGAATCGGCACATTTCTGAGAATTCTCATTAACATCGCAAAAAAATTTGTTTATTTTAACCCTTTAAGTGCATGGGTATTTCCCCCCCCTCCCCCCCCAGTGCCAGGGCCTTTGTTGGTGATTTCGGTATGTGGCCATTCAATGCTTTGTAACTCTTTTGTTACATGAGATCTCAGCCAAATTTGGCTCCTTTTTTCCCCCCCACATGTAGGCAGTCGTAACGCCACCCAGGAATCCTAGGTTGATGTAGAGGGTGAGGGAAAATGAGCAAAAAGGTGAACATTTTTGTTATTTCAAAAAAATGCCAATAAAATGATGTACAAAGAAGCCTGTGGTTCTTTCCTTGTAAGAGCTAGGAAAGAATGGTTTGCTGTACTGAATTCCCCAATTTCCTGGCTTTCAATAACAGGTTGAGTGGAAACGAAAAAACATTGGTTAACTGTTTTGTGGGAGGTAGGCAATTTTGGCAATTTTTGCTAATTGGACATGCATGGACGGAATGGAAGAAAAGGGAAGGAAAGCCGAATTGGAGGACAGAGGCATATATTTCTGAAAAGTAGACAAAATTTCAAGTTTGGAAAGGGGTGATTTGCGTAGGTCGGGCAACTAGGTAGGGGAAAATGCTATAGATTGTGGGGGAAAAGCGGGAAAATGACAAAAGGTGTTTTGGACATGGTTGACTTGGTACGGCTTCTATGAATTTTGAGAAAAGCAATGCTCTGCTACATTCCCCAACTCTTGCAGTTTGGAAAGTGCACATTTTTTGAAGGTTTACAAAACAAGCAATACCACAAGCCAAACACTGAGCCATGGTACACGGGTTTATGCTCATGGCCTGAACAGACTCACTTAGCATGTTTAAATCGGGGAAAATCAATGTGGTGAGGAACGGCAAGCATACATTTTTTTGAAAGAGCACAGGCAGATCTTTTCAAGTGTAGGTCACTTGTGCAGGCTACAAAAGTGTGTGGTGTCTAAAGCAGCGACTAAATGTAAGTCACATTTGGGGAAATGGAAGGGTTGTGTGACAAAGGGCACCAGCAAATGGGTCAAAACGTTATGAAAACCACACAAACACAACAAATGTTATACCTTCCCACAGGTGTCCCGATGAAAACGGTACCTCACATGTGTGGGTGCACCTACCTGTGTGCCAAGGGGAAAGCCTAAAACACAAGTAACCCAAGTCTGTTTTCACACTCTGCAGACGGGCCCACTATACAGATATGGGCCTCGGGTGTCCAAGCCACCAAGGAAAACCGGGAACCCCATGCATTTCCGATCCGCAGAGGTATGATTTGCGCAAATCGACCCAAAATGAATTACCCAGAAGCCCCAGCAAAGTCTGAAATGTGCCGTAGGTTGCCCACATGAACAATGTGCTGTGGCAAAAGGCTTGGATACCAGCGGGTTACCCTTTTCCACCCCCGGTAGGTGCACACACATGTGAGGTACCATTTTCATCAGGACACCTGTGGGAACACGAGAAGGTATGACATCTGTTGGTGGCGTGTTTAGGTGTGTAGACACAGGGAAATGTCTCTGAAAATGGAAATGAAGACCATTCTCAGACATTTCACTCTGGCCACCCATCGAAACACACCCCAACACATGTACAAAAAAGGTAGCATGCGCCCCTCTCGAAAGAACAAGGCATGATAACCTGTTCAGTGGTGGTTAACCACATTGAGAGTTCGCAGCCATTGCTTTTTGCTCACTGTACCTTCACAGATGGGAAATATCCATTTGCATATCAGTCTTTGTCCCGCCCACAAGGGCAGTCCAGCACCAAAATGCTATGGCAATTCCTCTCTGAACAAGAGTACCATCAGCAACCCAACACATGGCCTACCTTCCCGGGTCCCCACATGTCCCGATGAAAACAGTACCTCACATGTGTGGGTGCACCTACCGGGGGCAGAAAAGGGTAACCTACTGGTAACACCAAGCATTTCGGCACAGCCCATTTTTGTTCTTGGCAGTGTGCCACTACCTCCCTGAAGGGTAAAGCTGTAATGCAGCCCAGCCAAAACTCCAGGACAGTTGTAGGTGATGTCCCTGGCGTTGGACCTCCATGTACCGTCCCCTAAGCACAGCGGCAGCTACAGGGAGCACCAGCAGGATCCCCATTCCTCCCCAGTGGTGACCTCTAACGTAGCACAGCCAGAGGTGGAGCCTGGGCTTGCAGACAGACCTCCCACATGGGAGGGATCCGCTCCCAGGGAAACTTTAATGTTCTGGGGGCAATTTGTGGCCTGCCCCTACAATTGTTTCCTAGCCCACAACATATCTGCCCAGACGACCCAGTCTCATCTACCCCACTAACAGTGGGCCCTAATCATAGAATAATAAAAAACAGTACTCGCATAACGTTACAGCTGCTCGCGTAGCTAAAGCTATAAACAAAACAAACATGTTGCCTACGGTCACACCAGCAAAATGTAGCCCTCCCTGGGGGCAGATGAGGTGAGGGGCTGTCCTGCACTCTGCCCTGGCCTGAGCCGTCCCTTCCTAGGACCAGATAGCTGGTCCCAGGGAGGGCTGCATGACATGTCACCCACTCCATTGTGGGGGGAGGGGGTCAATGCCCCATCCCATAAGAATATTCCCTGATCCTTTGGGGTGCCCACAGCCCCCCTTAAAAAGCGTTCCACCATTTTCACTTTTCCTTTGGTAACCCAACTTGCCTTGGCACAGAGGGTCACATTGGTGTGCCAATCTGGCCCCGGGGGCCCAAACCTTACTGCCCCTCCTCTGGGGGGGCCCTGTCCCACCATTTTTGGGGGCACCTCATGCAGGCCTCCCTGGGCCTCCTACAAACGGCTGCGTGAGGTACACCCCTCCATTTCTGGTGGGTAAGAGGACCCCCAAAAACTGTGGGTCAGGCCCCCCAGTGGGTGGGGCAGTAAGGGTTGGGGCCCCCCAGGGCCAGATTGGCACACCAATGTGACCCTGTGCTAAGGCAAGTTTGTTTCGTAAACCAAGAAAAAAAATGGAAAAGGTACACTACACTTTAGGGTGGGCTGAGGGGCACCCTATACCATCAGGTAATTTTCTAATGTAATGGGGGGTGACCCTCTACCCCACACCAAATGCAGGGGCATCTCATTCAGCCCTCCCTGGGGTCAGATGCCCCTTCCTAGGAGCAGATATCTGCCCCCAGGGAGGGCTACAAGGGGTGCCCCGTTTCCCCTTGGGGTGAGGGGGGAGAGGGCCTCCCCCTTTTTTGTAAAGTATATCGCTGGTGGCCCCCACCCAAAATTCTTTTTTCTTGTGCCCCCCCTTCCCTGGTGGCAGATCAGCTAGTTGCCCCCAGGGCGGCCCTAACCTGCAGGCCCCATCCTTTGGGGGCCTGCACACTTATTCCTGGTGGCTCTTCACCCACCCCCAATTGGATGGAGGGGGGCACCTTGTGTACACCTGCTTGGGGGCATAAATCTGCCCCAGTGAGGGCTACAAGGGGTGCCCCTTCCACTTGGTGTGGGAGGGCCACCACCATTTCAGGGGGGCAAAAAATCCCACCAACGTGAAACTGAAGGTAATCTGGCCCCCTGGTAGTGACCTCCCCCTCACATAGCCAGGGGGCTGGATTACAGTTTTGAGCGATCCCTGCTCTGCAGGTATCGCTCAAAACAAGGTGCCAAAAAGGACAGGCCAGCTTGTCCTTGGCACTGCATATGCAATTCCAAGGACGAGATACCTCGTCTTTGGCACTTAAGGGGTTAAATACAAGTAGACCAAGGTAAATATTGGGTAAATAAGTACCATCACATATTTAAAACACTATGCTTGAAGCTGCACAGACCAAAGCATGTAATCTTATTTCTAGCAAAGTCAAAACTTATCATACACATTCAGGATAGGTCGCACCTATTCTTGGGGTAAAACCGTAAGTTACTTTCGGATTACTTTACACTAATTCCAAGTATAGTAGACCCTGTCATTTATGCCATGGCGCCAACAGCAAATCGGATAGTAAGTCAACTCGACACTATATTTTTCAGAATAGTGGAACACTTAGTCCAGGACTAGTGTAAACCTAGAACTCTTCAGGATAAGTTAGTCTAGGGAGTTTGACTTTGGTTTGATCTTCAGACTAAGGGAAGCAAGAACTGACTTCTTTTTGGGTGGCACACAGCTATGCAAGTTAAGTCAAACCTCTATACTTTTGGATGGAGACCAGCATCCGAAAAGGGAAGTATGACATAGGCACTTATTCTGGACAAGCTATAACAGAAAGGCGGGGGATGCAAGACCCAAGTGAAACCAACAGCATTACTTTTGGGAAGAGGGGAACCCAATTCACAAGTTAAACTTTCTGTGAGAATCGCGAGACGGTTTCTAAGTAAAGTTAGCCTTTGAGAATACTTATTTAAGAAGGCACACAGCTTATTGAAGGTAAGTAAATCCTATTTATACTGTTCAGAATGGCATTCCGTATCTAAGGGAAGTGTAGAGGAGGAGCTAAGTACCCACACCTCAAATATCCTGCCCATATTACCTATGTTTGAAACCAGAGTATGTCATACGGAACAGTTGAAACTACAAAGGCCAAAAGGAATCCTAGAGGCAAGATTCCCATTAAGAAAACCATACCTGAACACAAGGAAATATGATGGTTGTTTAAATGAGATTCCTGAAGAAGCAGAGCCAATAAACGGGAAAGACGAATGGTGACATCATGTTGAGCTGACGTACATAAAGGGTGTAGAAACATGAGTCCATGAAGATATTCTATAAAGCATCGAGAGTTTCAAGGATAAGTGTCATCTTGGGATCATGATGTGGCTTAGTTATTTTACACGTGTACGGTTGCAGCAGAAACGCAAGCAGATGAAATGATCATAAGGCTGGCTTTATAGTGAATAGATTGTGGCAAGCGCCAACATATTGTCATGATGCCTACCCCCGGGCTTCCGGATCAAACTCATCAGCCCCGGGAGCAGGCATCCAGGTATTTAATAAAACCCCAGCAGCCCCGGCTGGGGGCTGTCTGGGTTCAGTGGCGCCAGGCTCAGACTTTACAGACCATACTGCAAATGAATCCAAGCCAACGAGGGCCTTGATGGGACTATTTTTCTACAGGGACTATTTTTCACTCTGGTGTGGTTCTAGGGACTTCTTACCTGGAACTACTTTGGAGGCTATTTAAACCATGCCTGAACAGCAGCACATGCTTCGTGTTCTGCATCCAGCAGCGTAACGCTCACTGTGCCTGCAGTCAGCATCCAGTCTTCAGCCATGCCCGTCTGGAATCCAGAGCTCCTAGCAATAGAAGAAAGAAGGAAAGGTTAGAAAACAGATATTTCAATCCTTACCTGAATTCCGGATCCATCATGTCTTCGAACTTGAAAAGGACATTATTCTACACGCATCGCCAGCTGCAGCGCCGCGCCATACTCACCAGTCCTCACATTTTTCGATCCGGAGCAGCCTCCATTTTCTCAGCCGAATTCCACCATCTAGGGGACAAAAGAAACATAAGGTGAGCCGATAGCCAACAAATACAACCTCTCCACCATAGACTTACCTGAATAACAACCGGAGGCATTATTCTGTAACAAACCCAAACTTCTTACGCCGCACCTGTAAGGAGAGAAACCAGCAGTTTAAGCACACGCATCTTTTGCCGGACAGTGTTGGGTAATACAGACTCTTACCTCAACACCATCAACTGCCACAAGACAATCTTCCTTTGGACCCAGCTGCAACACAAGAGAATGTACAAGAGAACATCGGACATATTGAACTCTTTGAACTTTATACTTAAGGGTTCTCGCCTGGAACCTCAGAGTCAATATTCATCCGGAACTCTTCCAACGCCCTCAAACCAGTAAAGTAACTGATATCTACACGCCCCTGCATTCCACGCAGGATGGAGAGCTAATTTACAAACGTAAGGAGAATATTTCTACGGGTCAAGCAGACGAGATTAGGCAGTCTGTCATCTCTGCACTACGCTTCACGTTGGAGGAGGTCGCAGCTGTCCGGGTCCAATCGACGCCCCTGTGGGAGCCAGGTGAGCGTAACACATATAGATGTGTAATTGATCAAGTAAAGAATGGATGGTTCCTCTATGAATTATCAGTGCTGGACATTAGCAAGAAGGCCTCATTTCTAATATTGTTTTACAAAGGTAGCGGGCGCCCCTCTCTCGCAAGAACAGACATGATAACCTGTTCAGTGGTTATTAACCACTTGAGAGTTCGCAGCCACTGCTTTTACTCACTGTGCCTTTCACAGATGGGAAATATCCATTTGCATATCAGTCTTTGTCCTGCCCAGGGGCAGTCCAGCACCGAAATACAATGGCAATTCCAATCTGAACGAGAGTACCACCAGCAACCCCATACACGTGTTTCACCCTTGTTGGGGATCATCAGTGAGGTGAAGCTGATGCCTCTCTAAGCACAGTGAGAGGGAGACCACGTCTGGTTGCCCCCAGGAGACCTAGGGTTACCAATCCCAGGTTCCTTAAAAATTGTTTTACAAAGGTAGCGGGCGCCCCTCTCTCGCAAGAACAGACATGATAGCCTGTTCAGTGGTTATTAACCACTTGAGAGTTCGCAGCCACTGCTTTTACTCACTGTGCCTTTCACAGATGGGAAATATCCATTTGCATATCAGTCTTTGTCCTGCCCAGGGGCAGTCCAGCACCGAAATACAATGGCAATTCCAATCTGAACGAGAGTACCACCAGCAACCCCATACACGTGTTTCACCCTTGTTGGGGATCATCAGTGAGGTGAAGCTGATGCCTCTCTAAGCACAGTGAGAGGGAGACCACGTCTGGTTGCCCCCAGGAGACCTAGGGTTACCAATCCCAGGTTCCTTAAAAATTGTTTTACAAAGGTAGCGGGCGCCCCTCTCTCGCAAGAACAGACATGATAACCTGTTCAGTGGTTATTAACCACTTGAGAGTTCGCAGCCACTGCTTTTACTCACTGTGCCTTTCACAGCATTTCGGTGCTGGACTGCCCATGTGGGCGGGACAAAGACTGATATGCAAATGGATATTTCCCATCTGTGAAAGGTACAGTGAGCAAAAAGCAGATGGCTGCGAACTCTCAATGTGGTTAACAACCACTGAACAGGTTATCATGCCTTGTTCTTCCGAGAGAGGGGCGCCTGCTACCTTTGTTGAACTCATTTCTAATATGTTGTAGTTAAGACTGCCTTCTGAGATTGAAGCAAAATTGGATGAGTCAAAGAAGCCAAGGTCTTATCAAACTGGAGTGAACTGACATTGTATACAAATCCTGTGAAAGAACAGAACTCTTGTTCAGAAGGCATGAACAAAACAAACTACGTCAGAGGTCCATTAAAAGAAATAGTATTTTAAAGACACTAAAAGCTTGATTTCATGGTCTCCAGCCACGTGGAAGGATTAAGTTGGATGAACGAGATGGTCACACTTACGCACGAGGACAGAGCATGCCTTCACTACTTGAATTTCTCAGAGCTAAGAACACTCAGCTGAGCTTCAAAGCCTAATTGACAGACTAAAGTGATGAATTGATATGCTAATTGGTGGGAAGCTGAGCCCACAGCACATGGATGGCCAGCCTGCATGCTGCTAGATGTAGGTGGAAAAGTATTGACAGAGGTTAGAGTGCCAACCAATTGTAGAGGACTAATTGAGGGTCTTATAGTTGTGTAACCAATGGAACGCCATACACTTGGTGACCTTCATTTTTAAGGAAGGGCTTAGTTGCCCCACCTGATAAGTAACCAATCACCTTTACTCACTATCCCATACTAGTATGGATCATATACTTGGATCTTCACTGAGAGCCTATCACCCATACTCGTGGGTGCCACTTTGGATGACACTAGTAACTCGTAGGTTAACGTCACTGATATGAGTATATAAGCTCAGTCTTTATAAGATATGTTGAGTAAGAGGATTGAGCAAGTTCGTTGTACTACCTGTTTTAGATAATTGATATTAAGTTATCCTTTTTGCCACTACCAGAGTTGTTTTGATTATTGATGCAAGTACAATCTGCATCCCCATCCATCTTCAGGGTAATTGCTGCTACTCTTAAAGGGCTGGGTTATTCAGTTCATAAGTAATAACGTTTTGTAACTATTCACTCGCGTTTAAAGTTTATTATAAGGCTGTACCGCCTGAGTTCATGGTAGCGTAGACCGAGCAGGCCGGCTTATTTTAGGAAGGCTGTAGAATCGGTACAAATGAAATTGTAATATGGTCCAAAGAAACACTAACGCTATTGTAAAAAATAAATGGTGTTTTTAAATGCAAGTAGGCCCAGATAAATCGTGGGCGGACAAATTAGTACTATATATTTAATTTTGCAGGAATGGGGAGAATCCAGCAATAGATGCTCAGTAACATTCCTGCACATATTAATTAAATATGCCCGAATGGACCAACATAAGATCCTAGCCAAGATCCAGGACATAGAGGAGGAACTAAGAAGGTAGACCCGCGAGAAGAGGGCAAGACCATCCGAATCAGCATGGAAAATGGATATAAAACATATGAGGAAATAAAAATTAAGAAAACAAAGGGAATTCATCGGGGACAAACAAGACTATGAACAGGGAAGAGTACTCATTTTTGCAAAACGTTTCGATACTCTGCAACACAAGCTCCCTACACAACCATCCAATATTACTGATGTTATTTCCACTGATGTATCACTACTGAAAGTGAGGGTGAACAGCCCTCCAGAAAGCTTAATCTTTTAGAGTAAATGAGACTGTTGGGGATGGAAGGCAGACTCAACAGCAGAAAGAAAACCAAAGGCCGTGGAAGAGGAAAATCCTCTGGCCAAAGAGGCAGAAAAAAACAAGGCGGGGTAGGCGTAGCATCTGCATCAAACCCGGACAAAACGGAGCGACAAATCCGCTCTGGAACGAAGAAATGACTCGCATGACCACAAATACATCGGACATGTCTATCATAAATCTGTCCACCCACAAACTTACCGCTGAGGAAACCAGTGGACTGAAAAAGTGCCTTAACTACTGCCCCTCGAGATATGACTATGCTGAAACTCGAATTGACTTTGATAAATGCATGCGCAACGTAAGATTGAAAAAATTCTTTGCCATGTATCCACGAAAACCTAAGCCTAAATCTAACCTCCAGGGAGGCACCGAAGTCTCGATACACAATACATTCATGTTGAGAGATTTGGAGCATTTGGAAACTGAAGGTGAAAATGTCACTGATACTTGGGACCAATAATCTGTATCAATGTACATTGATACTGCTTGGCCAGGAAAGACTGAACTTAGTCAAGTCTCACTTTCACCCTGTATTCAATCCAGGAGGGCATGTTGAGGCTTTTCAAGATCTGGTTGTTAATGACCTGAAGAAATGGGTGCCTCTTAAGAAAAATCTAACTCCATTACAACAATGCACCATTGATCGGTTAGGTGCCATGACGGAGTATATCATCAAACCATCAGATAAAGATATGAACATGGTCCTCATTAATCGTGCGGAATATATTGAACAAGGACTGTTATACCAAATTAACTGAGGATCCATCTGAAGCAATGAATAGTAAACGAGGCCATCTCTTACAGACCTGGAAAGAGAAGGATTTGTCGTATGAGGACCTATGCTTATTTACATCCAAAGTTCCCAGTCATTTTGACTATCTATTTTCTGCCCAGTACACAAGACCCTAACCAGAACCCCGGGCAGACCCATAGTCGCACTATGCGGGGCATTGCTAGAGAACATCTCTATTTATAGATGAGACTTTGGTATCTTCACTGCTCTGCCTTCTTATCTCGGGCACAAAAGATTTCCTTAGTCGCATAGAAGGAATACCATGGGAATCCATCTATTTACTTGCGACACTTGATATAGTCTCTCTACACGTCAATTAGACCTACAGATGGCCTCAAGGCTTGTGAATACTTTCTGCATACCACATCTTTGAATTACCTGCAACATGCACAAATGATATTGACATGATCACACTGTCTCACTAATTGTTTTTCTTTTCAACAAGCAGGTTTTATGCAATTACAAGGCACTGCCATGGGCACTACATTTGCCCCTCCTATGCAAATCTGCTGGTGGGAGAAATTCGTGGTATGGCACCCTAGAACAGTCAACATACATCAAAGATTGCCTTATGGCTGCAATATATTGATGACTTGTTTATTTGGGAAGGAACCAGCTCAGAATGGTTAAACTTTGTTAGTCCTTAACACTAATGACCTCAATTTGCAATACACTGATCCACAGCAAGACTATCGCATACTTGGATATTCTTGTTACTGTGATTCAAGGTGAACTAACTAGTCTGTACAGAAAACCTACGAGCTTTAATGGTCCACTCAATGCCAAGAGCAACCACCCCACGGCCCTCAAATGGAGTATCCCCTATGGGGAGTTCATTTGCATACGTAGAAACTGTTCCAAGATTGAAACTTTTGATTGCGAATGTGCCCTCATGGCTCACAAATTCAAGCATCATGGATACCCCAAAAAAGTATTGGAGAGAGCCTTTCAGAAAGCTAGAGAGACAGATGGCTCTCTACTACTGGTAGCAGACACTTTGAAACATACAACCACAGACACGGCTCATTCTGACCTATGGGGAAGGCGTTCACAACATTCGCCAAGTCATGCAACGACATTGGCATAGCCTTAAATCAGATGAAAACCTTAACAGCATTTTGGGAGATTGTATTAACATTAATTTTCATAGATCTACCTTGTTTAAGGATACTTTAGTACTGGGTTTTATGAGGCCAATTGACAGTGCATTGACTAGTGGTTGGATGAACATTAAACCATTGGGCTTATAAGTGTTCAAAATGCAAAGCCTGTACTTATGCTGACAATAAGACATGTTACACACATCCCATTTTGGTTAAGTCAAGATCATGTCCAGAATAACGTGCAATACTGAATATGTGGTTTACGTTTTGGACTGTCCTTGCAACATGTGGTATGTGGGGAGCACTAGAGGCAAATTGAAACTGAGAATTCTCCAACACATCAGAGCCATAGAAAATGTAGATCCTAACTATCCGATGGCTTTGCATTGCCGGTCCAAACATGGCAGTAAATTGGAGGGCTTCTCCTTTTTTGGTATCAGGTCAGTGCCTAAATCACCCAGAGGCGGGAACTGGGAGCTACTGTTGAGACAATCAAACAAAATCCATTCTGGACCTTGAGACAAAAAGACCTATTGGTCATAATCTTGATGAACTGTACATTTTTAGGCACCTAAAAGTATATTTTTTTTCAATTGTCTTTCTACTTTTGGTACCCCTCTGTTCTTTGATGACCCTGCCTATGTCCAACAGTATGTTCCCATTGCCCATGTCATTATGCCGATACCATTCTCTTTTGACGTACATTTCAGGATGTTTTCTTATGAGCTTGTGAAGCTTTACTTGTTGTTTTTTAGCATGATTTTTTAGGAGGGATTTATGAGCTTTTATACACAGAATGATTTTGATTCCTTATGCTTTCTTCCCTTGTCAGTAACTGCCACCACTCAACCTCTGGGACGCCTATTATGGTTTTACAGGCTATACAGACCTTGTTTGATCCGATTTGTGTCCACCCAGCCCACTATAATTTATTGATATGGTTATGCCAACAGATATTTTCTGACATGCAGCACTAGGCACTTTATCATATCAGTTTTGCCATGAACGTTGGCATTTTAACATGAGATTGTTTACATGCACTTAGCACTTTAACTCTGACAAATCTCTTGTCTACTCTCCAGCAGTCCATGTATGCACGTTTTATTCTATCTATCCTACCTTAGAGATTTGAGGACTTTTAATATATTGTTACTATGTCATTTCTTTTGATTTGTTATTGTTTTCTGGTAATTTATTGAATTGTTCCATGACACACAAATCACTCTATTTTGTTATACATACTGTCATACATGGACGAAGAGCACTATGCACTTTATACTGTTATTATATTATATAACCAATGCTGCTATGCCCATCGTGCATACCATTATTTAGATTAACACAACGCTGTGTCCATGCATAAAGGCGATTTGTGGTGACAACATAGCATTTCCTAACATCCATTTAAAATAGTGTAAACTGCTGCTGCATTATTAAACTGAGTAGAGGAAACGGCTGCTTAATTAGTGTTTGTCCAGTCCCCCATTATAGGTGGGGTATTCATATGATTGGTGCTTCCTGGCTGGTCTTTTTTCCACATGCATTTCATTTGTTCTTTAGAGGCCAGAGCCAGCGAGCTTTGCCCATATGAGTTGCAGCACTCTGGTGGTTTCCAATCGGCTAATGTAATTTTGAGACATTAATACCCATTGACATACTATTTTAGTATGTCTTAGCCATCAATGCACGTGATTATTCACATATACTGTTTATTTAACCGCGTTGTGCATTTTTACCCATCTGCGCCAACTTTCACTTTTTCCTCAGTTTGTGTAATTGCAGCGTCCGTTTACAAGTTCAAATACTTTGAACTACTTTGTATTATTTTAATGAATTGGAGACTGCTGGGTCCATTTGGCTGTATCAAGACATATCACACTGTCATCCGAGCATGTTAAAATATGGCTGCTAGACACTTTCTACTGTTACTGCCACCAGGCATGGGACACTCTATGCACCTTCCATAGACTTGTATAGCATTCAAAAGGAGTCCTTTTTCTGTGATTTCTCTCTACCTACGTGAACAAGTGGTTAGAATACCGCGAAACGCATTTACTGCTATCAAGGTTCCTTTCCCGAAGCACTTTAACTAATATATTTTCGTGCTGCCTGGCCTTGCTATCCTGCCGCTTTCTTGCTGAGACTGGACATCAATCTCCCAGCTGCTCTCGGGAGTGCAACCTGCTGGATTTGCCTTTTTTCAAAGGGCATTTTTCCTTTCTTTTGATATCACAATTAGAAAACCCTTGACATTCGTGATTGGTCAATCTGCGGGCTATACGAACTAGTATAGCCCGCAGATTGATTACAGCCCAGAAAAATGTAAGCAAAGTTTACATACGAGGCAGGCGGCAGCACCATTGTAGTGCATAATTTTAATAATTTAATTGCAGCTGCCACCCAAACAATTTACTTGCAGCAGTTGATTTCTACATGGCACACAGAAATGAAAGTTAAAGTTGTGTGGGCCGTGTTGCCTTCACAGCATGCCTGGCGTGGCCCTGCCCCATCAAGGAAGCAAACTTCCTTTCATTTGGAGTTGCCGTTAGAATATTCCCCCAGTACTATGTGCGCACCGGCACGACTTCATCCCCATTGGTATAAAATGTGGGCATTTGAAACATTCACTTTACCCCTCCAGAACGCTTTATCCAAGCGTTCCACCCAACCAGCATTATATGGCTGCACTGAAACTGCCATGTTATAAGAAAAAACGTTGGTCAGCAGAAGAATGCTACAGGGACACTGGAGAACTGGGAGTACCTCACAGTTGGTAATACAAGCTACATAATAAATGTGAGTAAAAGAGCTGTATTAATTTTGATTTTTAAATGACATGTGAGTAATTTGTAAGTAGTTCAACCCTATATTGGCATTCATTAAAAGATATGTATCATTTTGATTTTTTCAACTTTATTTCTCATTTATTGTACTTTAACACTGAGGGGGTTATAGCTTCATAGATCTGCAGCGAGGGCTGTACAGTGCTCTGTATAATTAGACATGTGCTAATTCCCCTCCACCTTGGAAACCCCCAGCACTTACTGGTTTTTGAGGACTTTAATTTTTTACCGAGACACCAGCCCCCCCCCCCCCCGCTCTCTGTGATTGGAACTATTACTTTTGGTTGTAGAGTCTGACCAACTCATAGGCATCTTTTTTTACATAAATTTAAATAACTTTGCTTGGATAAACTGTTTCCAAGAGCAGTGAAGTGAAATTGACTTTACTTACTTACATTTGTAACTTTCTAGACTGAGCACACCCTATCTTACAGAGGGGTTTCTTGATATCCCCTTTGTCTAGCGTTTTGTGTAACAATTTTGTTACCCTTTCTACAATTAATGGCTGGTGGCACTGTTTTACTTTTTACTACCGTTGTTTCTACCGTGGGCTGCTTTCGCAGCTGCAGTAAGGCACCGTTTGGTACCATTTATGTCAAAATGGCCCCTGTCTTTTTTTCACCATTATTTTTGTGGCAAGGTCCTTTAGATTTACTCTGCGTGCCAAACCGGCCTTGGTCCCGTTAGTTTTGTCTTTGATGGGATTCACGAGTGAAGGGTTACAGGAATGCACCCAATGGTGATTGGCTGGCTGTCCGGCAGGGACAGCCAACTTGCTGTTTGACTGGCAGCTAGGCTGGATTTAATGGGAGAAACCTGCATAAAAGGCCAGGCTTTTTGGCTTGGAAGGCAGTCTACTGCTGGACGAAGGAATCCGAAGAATGTGGAAGAGACGCTGGCTGCAACTCCTGGACCGTTTTGCCTGGTGGAGCCCTGCTGCTGTGCTGAAGCTCTGAATTCGACTAAAGAAGCCCTGCAATGATGATATCTCCCCTTGACTTAGTGGGACCAATGGACTCCAGTGAACTCGTCTGTACAATCCCTCGGAACTGGCTGGTACTTCCTTGCTCTTGCAGGAACCGTAGTTGTTTGGAGAGGAACACCAGATTGGAGTGCATCACTTTAAGTCAGACATGAGCTGCTGGAAGATCCTCCGACTCCCAGGAAGCAGGACTGAGCAAGCCTGAGCCACATCAAGAGTGCTGGACCCCAGATGCGAAGAATGTCCATCCGAGAACCCGCAGCGGTGCTGAGACTCGAGAAGCTGAAAACGCAAAGTGCCACTGAATTGAAGTTTGCCCTTTGCTGTTGCTGACCGGCCCATAGCAGTGCAGGAGTCCCTGGAAGTCATCCCTCTTGTCCCCACGACTGAGGCCCGGGAATAGGATCTGCAGAGCTGCACAGGAACAGAAGCCAGCTGGAACCATTTCTTCTAACCAAAGGTACTGTACAGTCTAAGAACTTCTTGTGTTGCCTTGCTTGTTCTCAGTTGAGGCTTGTTTTGGTTGCTTCTGTAGAGTTGCTTGCATTTTCTACTCTTCACAAGCCTAACCGCTTGTGGCCCTACATTGATTCTTTTCTACAGAGACTTGTAAAACTTTGCAAGACTTTTTACCTACCTGCAAGAATTCCTTCAGCTCACCTAGACTTTTGCCCAATTGACATTGGCCTGGCTTGGCTCCCAGAATGACTCTTAACCCCTTCCTGGAAGGAAGACCAAACGCACAGCCAGATGGGAGAACTTACTTTACATTGGGGGGGGTTCAAAGAGTACTTTCCTACTTCAGAATATTTGTGTAATCTCCTTGTTTTATTCTAATAACCCTTTTCCTTGACACCCAACTTGGTATTGCTCTAAATGTTCCAGTGATATATTAATGTCCAGTGTCCCAGCTACTTATCACCTGAACCTGAGGGTGTAGGAAGTGTGCCATCCCCAATGAGGATTTACTGATTTAGAGAAATTAAGTGTGTATTTGTGTTTTATTAGATTGCCCCTTCTGAAGAAGGCGTATTCAAACTGACTGCTAAATTAATTGTTTAATCAAGAGACCTTGAGTATAAGTGTTTATTTGGATACTTGTCACTGTGAATCTGTGACTACCCTACTGCTCACATTGACACCTTTTGAGATAAGCCAGGCTGCTTAACTAGACTACCAACCTATGTAGTAGACTTCTACCAAAGGTTGGGTTCCTATTACCAGGAGGTCAAGGTGGTTGCAGTGCACCAAATCGTGCCTAACAGTCTGTAGTAACCCTGTGGGAGATTACACCAGACTTGTCCTTTTGGCAATGGCTATCTCAACCTTTGGTATAGGCCTGTACTACAGATTGGTAGTGACTGAACAGCCAAGCTTATCTCAGTGCATTCAATGTGAGCTTTAGGGTTGTAACATAGATTCAGTGACATGTATTCAAAAAACACTTTAGGGAGAATTCTCAAATTTGCTAATTCCATTCTACCTTGGAAGCCCCACTCTCTTTTGATGGACTTTAGGACTTTTAATTTTAATCCTGAAGAGTGGAACCTTTTTCTCACAATCGTATTTTTGATTTGAACTGTTTCTTTTGGTTTTGGAGTCCGACAAACTCCATAGGCATCTTGTTACATTGTCACACAGCACCTTTAACACAGTGGCACAGGGAAGACTTCCAGATTTCCTGAAGGTTTAAATACTTTCTCTTGGATAATTACGGTTTCCAAGAGCAGTGAAGTGAAATTGACTAACTTGTAACTTTCTAGCCCCAGCGCACACTGGCTTTACCACAGGGTGCTGCATGGGTTACTTGGTATCCCCTTTGTCTAGTTTATCTTTGTTACCCTTTCTACAATTATTGGCTGGTGGCAGTGGTTTACTTTTTACTACCATTGAGTTTCTACGGTGGGCTGCAATTGCAGCTGCAGTAAAGCACCCATGGGGTCCCATTTTATCAAAATGGCCCAGTCTTATTTTCACCATTCTTGTTGGAAAAGTCTGAGATTTACTTGGCACGCCAAACCAGGTTTGGTCACTTTGTTTTGTCTTTGGCAGGGTTCACTGGTGAAGCCTGCCTCTGGCTCCAGTGTCTGGCATGGGCAGGAAGTAAGATGCCCAAACTCGATGCTTAATCCCCTTGGTTACAAGAATGCACCCAAAGGTGTTTTGCTGGCTGTCCTTGAGGACAGCCACCCTGCTGTGTGGTTGACAGCTAAGCTGCGAATGAATGGGGGGAAAAACCTTCAATAAAGGCGAGGTCTTTGCTTGGAAGGCTGAGTCGACCACTGGACGAAGGAATCTAAGAAGAACTTGGAAGAGACATCTGCTGCAACTCCTGGACTGTTGGTTTGGCCAGTGAAGCCCTACTGAAATGCTGAAGCTTCGAATTTGCCTCGACTAGAGAAGCCCTGCAAAGGACGACTTCTCCCCTTGGGTTGGTGGGACCAATCTACCCCAAAACAAGCTAATCTGGAAATCCTCTGAGCTGGCTGTACTTCCATTGCTGCTGCAGGAACTGATTGCCAGGAAGAGTACTACCATAATCGAGTGAATGTCTTTTGTTGGCCCCGAGCTTCAGGAAGATCCTCTGAACTCCCAGGCAGCAGGACTGACCAAGCCTGAACCAGCTCAACAGAGTGCAGGACCCCAGAGGGGTACAGGCACGAAAAGCTGAAACCACGAAGTGCTGCTGATCTGAAGTTTGCTGATTACTGCCACCATCCTTACATTCGTAGTGCAGGAGTCTGCAGATGTCCTCACTCTTGTCCCCACAACTGAGGCCCAGGAACACAGGATCTGCAGACCTATACAGGAACAGAAGCCAGCTGGATCCAAAGGTACTGTAAAGGTTGCTTACCTCTTGTTGCTTTAGCCTTGCTAGCTCTGAGGTTGCTTTTGAAGAGTTGCTTGCAGTGTTGCCCCTTACAAGCCTCCAAGCTTGTGGCCCTACAGTGATTTCATTTTCTACAAAGACTTCTAAAACACTGCAAGACTTTTTACTTGCCTTCAAGAAGTGCTTTAGCTACCCTTGACTTTGCTCAATTAACATTGGCTGTCCTTGCTAAGACTCTTCTATCCTCTGACTTTGTGCTTTAACTATACAAAAGTGACACCATAACTTGTGTAGCTGGGAAAGGGTTAATTTACTTTGCTTTGGGGGTTCAAAAGTATTTACCTGCTTAAGAGTATTTGTTGACTATCGTTTTATTCCCAAGCCTTTTTTGGCACCAACCTCGGTATTGCTCTAAATGTACCAGTGATCTAGCCATTTAAGTCACCTCAGGGTGTAGAAAGTGTCTGTGCCATCCCAAATGGGTATCTACTGATTTACTGAACTATATTTTTGAAGTATGTGTGTTGCATGTACTAAAGGTGTATTCAAACTGACTTAAATGTTTTAATCAAACCTTGAGTTTAAATTTATTTGAATTGTCACTGTGGATCTGTTATAAACCCTACAGCTTACATTGACCGCTCTTGTGATATGACTGGCTGCTCAGCCACACTACCAACAAGTGTAGTGCAGACTTCTAGTAAAGGCTGGATTACCTATTGCAGGAGGACAAGGTTGGTGTAGTCTCCCACAGGGTACTGCATACAATCTTGCCTAACACTTATACTCAAGGTTTCTTGATTAAAATTTATAAATTTTAGGTCTGTTTTAAAATGAGCCTTTAAAAGGGACAATTGGCAACAATAAAATGCACTTCAAAAATACTTCCCTTTTGGGATGGCACACACTTCCTACACCCTCAGGTGACGTCAATTGCTAGGACACTGCACATTAATATATCACTTTATACACTCAAATGTACTACTGAAGTTATGGAAAAAGGAAAACGGGGAACGAAACGATGTTAACAAGTTTCTCGAACAAGTAAGTACTTTAGAATCCGCCAATGCAATATAGGTAAGCCCTTTCCCAGCTATACAAGTAAGGTATGTATGATTTTTGGGGGATAGTTAAAAACAAAGTCAGAGGGTTAGAAGAATCTTCAAGGAGCCAGGACAGCCACTGTCAATTGAGCAAAGTCTGGGGCAGCTGAGGCACTTCTGGAAGATGGGCAAAATGCTTGCACAATGTTTAAGAGTTTTTTTCAAAAGAATCCTTGTTGGGCCACAAGCTTGGAGGCTTGTGAGAAGCCAAGATGGAAGCAACTCTGCAAAGGCAGCAAACAAGTCTCCAGTGAGCGCAAGCTATACACTAGAGGGGAAGTACCCCTAGTTTCACTATGTCTGAAGAAAAGGTTCCAGCTGGCTTCAGTTGCTGTTTTAGTCCTGCAGATCCTGTTCCTGGGCCTCAATCGTGGGGACAAGAGGGAGGATGTCTGTGGACTCCTGCACTACAGTTTGAAGGTTGGCAGCAGCAATGGGCAAACTTCATTTCAGCGGCACTTCACGGTATCAGCTACTCGCAAATAGACACCTTGTGGACTTTTCTTGCTTCTGGGGTCCAGCACTCTGAGGTGGTGGCTCAGGCTTGGTTAGTCCTGCTTCGATGGAGTCTGGAAGATCTTCCTGGAGCTTGGGTCTGGTTTAAAAGCGATCCACTCATCCTAGTGTTCCTGTCCCCTGGCACTCTGTTCCTGCAGCAGAGGGGCTCCAGGCAAGTTCGTCTTGGGGCTGATTAGTCCCACCAACCCAAGGGAGAAGTCGTCCTTTCCGGGTTTCTCTAGTCAAATTAGAAATTCAGAGCTTCAGCACTGCAACAGGGCTTGACTGGTCAAACTAACAGTCCAGGAGGATGCAGCAAGCTTCTTGCGTTTCTTCGGTTCCTTCGTCCACTGGTTGACTGCCTTCCTTGCAAAAGACCTTGCCTTTTTACGCAATTTTCTCCCATTTAGTCACAGCCTAGCTGTGACAGCACGGTGGCTGTCCTCCAAGGACGGACAGTCAGCCAATCACCTTTTGTGCATTCCTGTAACCAAGGGGATTCAGCACCGGGACTCTCGGGAACCTCCCTTGCTTCCTGCCCTGCCAGACACACTGGCGCAAGAGGTGGGCTTCACCAGTGAATCCCACCAAAGGCAAAACTAACAAAGGGACCAAACCTGGTTGGCGCACAGAGGTTGGGGGGGAGGGGGGGAGACAGCCCCAGCCATTTTGACAAAAGGGGCACCCATGGGTGCCGTACCACAACTGCAGTAAAAACGCACAATGGTAGGAAAAAGTAAACCACTGCCAGCAGCAATTAATTTTAGAAAGGGTAACCTAAAATTACATCATAAGGTAGACAAAGGGAATACTAGGTAACCCCTCCAGCACTCTAGGTAAGATGGTGTGTGCTGGGTCTACAAAGAGAAAAAGGTAAGTAAAGTCAATTTCACTTTATTACCGTTAATCAGTTTATCGAAAAGCAGGTATTTCAACCTTAGCTGAAATCCAAAGGACTTCTCTGACACTGCACTGTGGGTGCTGTCAAAATATAAAATAAACATCCCTATGGAGTTTGCCAGACTCCAAAACCAAAAAACACAGGGTTCAATTCAAAAACATACATGAGTGGGGATAAAGGACTCTCTCTCAGGATAAAAATTAAAGTCCAGCAAAAGAGCTGGGGGGGGTGTGTAAGGTAGAAGGGAATTAACACAGAATTGAGAATTCTCCCTAACACTGCAAGGTCCATCTCCAGATGGCCCAACTGTACATAAAAGCAAATTGCGCTTGCTCGGGATGATGGCCTCTTACATTTGTTTCCATACGCGTACCTGCGTCCAATGCACCAATGGTTAGGGAAACGGTGGTCTCGGGCAAGCGGACAGTGGGACAATATGGTGGTGTTATGCTACCCCTGATTCAGCCTCTTCACTGGTGGTCCAAGGACAGCCTGTTGAAAGGTACCTTGTTGCGCTCCACCAGCACAAGCGATCCGATCACAGACGTGTCGCTCGCATGATTTTGGGAGGCAAGGGGGGGGGGAAGCACTGCAGCCCACTGCCTACACCACACAGCCCACACCACACAGCCCACATACAGTTGACACACGCTACTGCTCAAAGATATCAACTTCCTGGAACTTGTGGCAGTACTCGAGGCTCTTCAGGCCTTTCAGCAACATCTCAAGGGTCAAACTGTGCAGGTCCTCACAGACAGCACCACAACCATGTTCTAGCTGAACAAACGGGGAGGCGCACACTAAGTCTGCCCAAGCTATCCCAAAACGTATGTATGTGGGCACTCAAGCGTAACATGTTCCTAACCTCGCCATGTTCCAGAACCTCTATTCTCTAGCAGAAACCCACTGCCAGAAGAACATGAGTGGCTAATCGACAGATATCCTTGGCAGAATATTCTCACTTTGGGGTCATCTCCCTCTAGACTTGTTCACAATGCCCAGACTTTGCGTCCAGGGTTCCCCAGCCAGGGTAAAGGGGAACACCCTGTGGATGAACTGCTCAGGGAAATTAGTTGCTCTACCCCAACACTACTCATGATTAGGATAGTGCACAAGATACACCAGGAACAAGTAACTCTGATCCTGGTTGCTCCTATGTGTGCAAGACTGCCTCGGTTTCGACATCTGTTCAAACTGGCATGTGCGGCCCAATGAAGCTACTGTGCCCGTACAACATGTTGACACAGCACAAGGTGGCATCCCTCCACCCACAATCTATGAACTTGGCAGCTTAGCTCTTGAGGTCAGTTTGACCACTTAAACATTCCACAAAGATGTATGGATATCCTTAGAGGCACATAAACCCAACACCAGGCACTAATAGATTTGTAATATGGTGCACATCACAATCACTAAGTCAATTAGAATGTTCTTCAGCTAACATTCTACACTACATGCTTTACCTACTAGACTCTGGCCTAGTATTTAATTCCTGGTGCCTCTGGCGGCCCCATTGGCTTACACCACTACACAAAACATGTTCTGGTGGAAAGTTCCTGTCATAAGGCATTCATGCAAGGGTTAAAGAGGCTATACCCCAATTTCCAACCCTCCCGCGGTTTGGGATCTCAATGTTCTCTACCAGGTCATGGGGCCACCCTTTACAAGCACACGGCCAGCCTAAAGTCTTACCTATAAAACTGCATTCCTGGGAGCGATCACCTCCATGAATTGAGTCGGTAAACTACAGGCTTTGTCTATACAAGACCCCTTTTACATTATACAAGGTTGTCCTCCGAACACATCCTAGGTTTTCACTGAAGTTCATTTCAAAGTTCCACGTAAACCAATCCATAGAACTGCAAGAGATTTGGAAAACCTCACTGTCTGCACTGCCAACCTGTGTCAGAAATAAACCTGTAACAAAGCCTCTAATGGTTGTTAGACAAATGGTGTCATGAAAAGATCACAAATTCCAACCTGAGGAAGTTATCAAATATGCGTTTTTAACAGATTTTTTTAATGTTCCATAAACAAACGCCACACCAACACATTTCAACCCTAACTGGGCTGTCTTCAGGGCGTAAACAAATATAACTGATATTTAGAAAGCGAGGTGCTAGCTGTGTACATAAAGCCGCTGTTTGTTGGGATAACTTCTAATCTGAGAGGGACATCCAAATGTTACCTTGGGAGCTAGACAAAGGGGATACTATAAACGGTTCAGCACCCTATTGTGTGTGCTGGGTCTAGAAATGTAAGTGTTAAGTCCAATTTCACTTTACTGCTCTTGGAGTAGTTATCCAAGAGAAACTTACTTAAACCTTTCAGGAAATCTGGAAGACTTCCCTGTAGCACTGTACTGAAGGTGCTGTGTGCTACAATGTAAAAATGCATATGGTGTGTCGGACTCCAAAAACCAAAAGAAAATGTTCAAATCACATTAAAATGAGCGAGTGGGACTGCAGATTTCTCTACCCCTGGCACTCTATTTCTGCAGCAGCAAAGTACAGCCAGTTGGGGAGGGTGTTTGAACTGCCTGGTGAAGCCCTGCTGCTGTGCTGAAACTGCTTTTCCGAATCAACTAGAGAAGCTCTGGAAAGGACTTCTTCCCTTGGGTTGGTGGGACCAACTAACCCCAAGATAAACTTTGCTGCAAGACCTTCCCCAACTGGCTGTACTTCCTTGCTGCTGCTGGAACAGAGTGCCAGGGGTTGGAAACTCCATCGAGTGCATCGTTTTTAAGCCGGACCGAAGCTCCATTAAGATCCTGAGGGCCCTCCCGAAGCAGTACAACCCAAGCTCTAATCACCTCACCAGAATGTTGTACTCCAGAAGCAAGGGAAGCCCATCCAGTGTCCAAGATCTGTGGTGGTGCTATTTACCGGTAGCTGAAACCACAAGTGCCGCGAATCTGAATAGAGCCCGTAGTTGTCGCCGACCTTTGAACTGCAGTGCAGGAGTTATCCCTCCAGGCGTCCTCCCTTTCAATCCAAACAACTGAGGCCCAGGAAACCAGGATCTGCAACCATACAGAAGTCAGCTGGATCCTCTTCTAAACTAAGGTACTGTGCTGACTAAGGGGTACTTACCGCTTGTCTGTAGCTTACATTATCTCGCTTGAGACTTGCTGTCATGATGCATATGCATACCCCCGGGCATCCAGACCACATCAGCCCCGGGAACAGGCATGTTACCTTGAGAAAACCCAGCAACCCCTGTTGGGGGCTGTCTGGGTTCAGTCCTGGCGCCAGGCTCATATGGGACATCAGGCCTGGCGCCATAGGCGCCAGGCTCATTGGTGCACACTTACCTGATACAGACCATGCTGCAAGAAGATCCAAACCCATGTGAGGCCTAGAAGGGACTACTTTACCTTAGGGAATATTTTGTTACTCGGGTGTGGTCGGGGAGGAATACTTACCTGGGACTACTTTGAGGCTATTTAAACAACGCCTGAAGAGCAGCACACGCTTCGCGTTATCCTGCATCGAGCAGCGTAACGTTCACCGCGCCAGCAGCAGCATCCAGCCTTCTGCCACGCCCGCCTCGAACCTGGAGCACCTAGAAAGAAAGAAGCAAAGGTTAGAACAAGAGTATTTCCTGATTTCTTACCCGATTCCGCGCATCTTCAAACCAGAGGAAAGACTTTGTTTTAAAGGCATCACAACAGCAGCGCCGCGCCATACTCACCGTTCCACGCAGCATTGCTTCGATCCGACGCTGTCTCAATCTTTACATCGCCGAATCCCGGCACCTAAGGGGGACAAGAAACAAGGTGAGCAGAGGGAACAGACGGACAATCTCTTTAGCCGCCATATGCTTACCTGATTTTACCGCTACATCATCTTATGCCGCACCTGTAAGAAAAGGAGAAAGCAAGTTTAACCCTTGGCATTATTTACCGGACAGTATTTGGTAACAGACTTTTACCGAGCGCTTTCAGCAGTCAATCTTCTTATTGGGTCAAAGTTGCACGATAAAAGAGGAATTGGGCCGGAGTGAATTCCAGACATTTTGAACTCTTACGAACTATATACTTGGGGCTCTTCGCCAGGACCTTTTGGAGTTGGGATTCGTCTACAACTCTTCCAATGTCTTCAGGCCAGTGAAGTAACTGGTCATCAACACGCCCCTGCGTGCTTTGCAGGATGGGAGGGCTCATCCTTCAAGAATATAAGGTCAGATTGCTGAGAGGGCACAGAGGTGATTAGTGGGAAGGACGGTGGGGGAGCTATCACTTGAATCCACAAGTGGCTAAATCATCTCTCCACTTGCAGGAGAATATTTCTACGGGTCAAGCAGACCAGATTAGGAGGGCAGATCCAGTCAGTCATCGCTGAACTACACATCAAGTGGGTGGAGGCCGCAGCAGTCCGGGTCAGACCGATGCCCCTGTGGGAGCCAGGTGAGCGTAAAACTTGCAGTGGCTGCTTTTTGAAGAGTTGATCTTGGCTCTGACTTTCACAAGCCTAACTGCTTGTGGCCCAACAGTGATTTTCTACACCCAGACTTTTGTGCTGTCGAAGTGCCTCGGCTCTATGGACATTGTTCAAATGAACTTTGGCTGTCCTGGTTCCCGGCAGATTCTTCTGACCCATTGACTTTGAGTCTAACTTTCCCTCGTAGGTGATGCATTGGTTTCTAACTAATATTGCTGGGAAAGACTGTCTAGGTTTGGGAGATTTAAAAGTGCTCTGTGAGAACCTGTTAACCTTTTTCCTTTCCTTTTCCCAACCTCCGAATTTTACTGAGTGCAAAATGTTATAGAAACATGCCAATCGTGTCCTAATTGAAGTCACCTTGGGGTGTAGTAAGTGTTTATGAAGTGTCTCTAAAGACTATCTACTCGTTTATCAGGATTCTGAACGATAAATAATTATTTTACTAGAAAACCTTGAGTGTAAGTGTCATTTGGATACTTGTATTTGTGGATTTCAATGCTGCAGCTCTACAGCTCACATTTACCCCTCTCGAGATGGGTCTGGCTGCTCAGTCACTCCCAACTTGTGCAGTACAGACATATACCAATAGGTAGGTTACAGAATACCAAGAGGACAAGTGTGGAGTAGTTTTCCACATGGTTATTGCATACAATCTTGCCTAACAATGGGGTATGCTGGACCTACAAAAGAAAAAGGTAAGTAAAGTCAATTTCACTTGCTGTTCTTGGGAACTGTTTCAACCAAGAAAAGGTAGCCCAACCTCAAGAGTAATCTAAAGATTTCTGTCACTGCACTGAAGGTGCTGTCACCATACAAAAAGTAGATGCCTATGGAGTTTGTCGGTTTCCAAACAAAGGAAACCCCATACAAATCGGATCAAAACACGACTGAGAGCAAGCTCACTCACTTCAGGGTTTAACTAAGTCATAAAGGCCAGCAAAAGATCTGGGGGCCTCTAAGGTTGAAGGGAATTAGCACAGAAATGAGAATTCTCCCTTACACCTTGTGAGAACTACAGTTCCCAAGGCTAGAAAGGATATTTTATTCTCAGTATACTTTATTTAGGTTATAACAGCACACCCCACCATGTGGAGTGCTGGACAGATGCAATTTATCCCCTTTCTCATTTGAACTAACATTTGTTACAGGGACAAGCTTACTTTTAATGGCTGGTGGCAGTGAGCCTTTTTACTAATTCGGTATAACTTTCCCACAGGCAGTTTACAGCCCCAGTAAAGGCACCCATGGGTGCCAATGGTACCAAAATGGCACCAATCTTTTTGACATTTTAGCATTCCTTGTCCTTTCTTGGATCTTCCACTGCCCTCCAAGGTGGAAGTGTTCTTCCCCAGCCCCAAAAGTGAATGTTGTGCATCTGATTGGCTGGGTTCCTGCAGAAGACTGATCCTGGAAGCTGAAGTTAGGCGACCCTTGGACCTGAATCTGATGAGGAAGATGAAGAAACGCAGCAGAGACTATTTCCAGTGACTGGAGAGCCTGTTTTGTAACTGGAGCCTGCCTTTTCACTTTCTTCCAAGTGACCTGTGGAATCGGAAAAACGAATCCCTGACCCAGAGCCTGGTGACCCACTAATCAAGATCTGCATTTTGAGCCATCCCATGTCATGCTGTGATTGGAGGGAGGGGGGGGGGGCTGCAATACCCAAATACCCTGGGACCTTGACCCATTCCATTGTGCAGTGCATGGTGTCCAGATTTCTGAATCGAGCTGAAACTTTGGTGGCATCCTGCTGGACCTAGAGACAGGAGTCCAAAAAGTCCCACTAGCTAGTAAACCAGAAACCACTGCCGCCAGCTATTCCAGTTATTGTAACAATGTTACATGAGAAGTGGGATAAAGGAGTCTCTATATAACCCCTCGGCACTCCACATAGGGTTGTGTGTGCTGGACCCACAAATGGTAAGTCGTCTTACTATTCATGGTAACAGTAGTTAACTCTAGAAAATGTAGTTTAACAGTATGAGAAGTCCAATGAGACTGTCACAATGCAAAAAGCAGATGCATATGGAGTAAACAGTAAAACCCAAAATCCTAGTCATAACAAACACGAGTGAGAAAGTACCACTCGGAGTTAAAATAAAAAACTCAGTCCAGCAAGAGAGCTGGGGGTGGTCTCGAAAGTTTGTCGGGATCCCATGGTATATTGCCAGGCTTTCATACAAGGGTATACACTCGATCCATTTAGGTATCCACTGAGTACACGACTTAAACACTTTAACTGTAGGTGCAGGAGGGGTGTTCAGTAGGATGTTGCAGTTAGTGTATGGTTATGGATTGGGACTTTGAAATTCTTCCTTAATATTGCTTGCAGGAAGCCTTTGTTTTCCCAGTACAAGATTTGGGCTCAGTTCAGCAGCAGTGATTGGATGAGTCTGATGGTGAGGTAGTTTGGAATTCTAAACTGCCTTTCATTCTAGTTCAAGGGAACAGGTCGCAGTTTATAATTCAAGATTTTAGTTCAGAAATCCTACAGATTTCATTTCTGAAGTAAAGCAGATAAGTAAAGACCAGAAGAAACCACAGGAAGCTGAGCAGTAAGTCCACCATGAAAGAATAAAGAAGAAAGCTAAGTGTTCATGAGACAAGTTCTAAAATTTATCAGATTTAAGTAGAAGTTTTAAACAATTGAGTTTGGTCATTGTGTAGTTTTAAAGCATGTATGGCTTGCATATAAGGAAAACGTAATTTAAAAGTGTAACTTGGTGATAACTGTATTCTCCAGATGCATGCGCAACGTTTTCGAGTGACGGCAGTCTTTCGTGTTGCAGTTTGCATATTAATCACTAACCCAGGGCGTGCGCAGTGAGTTGATGCAGCGGTGTCGTTGCCTGCTTAGCAATAGCATCGCGCGTGTCGGGTATTCAGAGCAAAGAACCTAAAGACTTGCGTCTATGTGGTGATGCAAGGTTTCATACGAACTCAAAGGAAACTTAATTGAACAGCTGATCGTGTCAGCGTCTAAACGTTAGCAGGCAGGTAACGTAGCGACAAAAGCACAGGGTGAAAAGATATTAAAGGCAGGAACAAATAAAGCATAACGTGAACCACGCAAGAAGTTAAGTTCCTAGATGAGCAGACAATAAAGACAAGCAAATGTTCGTATAGCACGAGTGATTTGAAGAACTTGAATTCAGGATTCCTAAGGTTCAATTGAAAACACAATTGAAAGCAGATCATTCAAAACATTTAAAAGCTCGCAAAACTAATAGCAATGCATTGAGTAGATTAAAATACACTTTTGAAAATTGCATGAACTTCAAGAGAATTGTTAGTTTCCATGGAGATAATCGACTTAGCAAAGCAAATCCTCAATTGGTACAGTTGGTGAAAGCAAGAAATAAAAACTTTCTGAACTTTCTGCAGATCGCTTAAGGAAGCATACAAGCACAGGAGGCATAGGCTGCAGGTATTGAGGGTCTTGGGAGAGAAGCAAAGTTTAGGTAAGGGGGTAAGAAATGTGGTATTAACAGTTGATGACTGGTTACATTTTAGTTTCTCACAGCAACTCATACCCAGTGTTACCAGTCCAAGAAGACGGCTGGAGAGGGGGGGGGGGAGGGGTGATTTAGAGAGCCATCACTCCTGCAGGAAGTGTCAAGCTGGGCCTGGCGGGTTAAAGGGAATTGGCACAGAAATGAATTCACCATTACGGGTAGGCCTCTAGAAAAACATTACCAAAGGTAAGTAATGTATTTTGTTGGCTTCGTTTTCAGAATCCTGAAGTTTGATTTAGTGTATCTTAGATGCAAAAGGGTGTTTATAACTAAACAGTGTACACAGCGGTACATGGCTTTCAGATTAAAGTTGCATAGTAGTGCTGGGAAGTCTCACCCTGACTACAAGTAGAAGTTACTTCATTATTGTCCCGATATGTTGTGCTTGAGTCAAAGCATGATGGAATCATTTTGTTGAGGCAAACCAAATGATACTTCTGCAGGATAGACCACTTCTTGACAATAAAATGGGGATTCATATTCAATCCAAGTGACTTTAACCTTAATCTAATTGCTTTGCAGTGGAATGTATAAGATGCCTGTTCCCAATCCATTCTGATGCCTGCATGTATGTTTTTCTCCATGATCTAGGCAACTTTTCGTATTTAATCACAATCACCTATGTTCATGTTGTCGCTGCACCCTATTACGCCCTCGTTCTCTTTAACCATGAGCAAGTCCTCCTACCTGTAACTAAGACATTTTCATGAAACTGCACCTCAATGCCCATGGGCTGTAGTGCACTTTACAAATCCAAATAAAATACCCATTGTATGGCTTAGTGATCATGTTTGCCTATAATATCTGTTGAATGTTTTACTTATCTTCTAAAACCTACTCTGCAGTGTCAAAATGGGCAGTCCCATGAAGCGCCCTCAGAAGAAAGATGTGGACGAAGACCTGTATCCAGAGTACTACCGGAAAACATCCGACTACATCAAGGGTAGCAACCTAGAAGCCCCAGAACCCTACCGCATTGGAAGGATCAAGGAGATCTATTGCAATAAACGGAGCAACGGCAAACCCAATGAGTCTGATATCAAGCTAAGAATTATCAAGTTATACAGGTGAGATCTGAATTCTAAATTGTAATTTCCTTGTGTCCCCCTAACTGTCTGGTTGTGGTATGGAAGTTTATTCCTGGTCCATCTGGTACGGAAAGTAAAATCTAACCTACTGGCCTTCCACAAGTTAAACCAAACACTCATAGTACTAGCAGAGCGGTCTCTTCACTCTAGGGATTAGAGTAGTTGCATGAGTTATTGTTGGGTAAGATCTCATTTGGCAACTTAGTTTCTTTGGACCCTGTTGGGGAAATGTCATTGTTCTGCTTCATCCCCTCTCCTAGTGAGACCCCCAGCACCTTTCTGCTGGACTTCTGTATGTTTTTCTTTATATTGTGAATGAGTGGAGCCTTTTTCCACTCATTCATTGTTATGGGATTTACCTTTTAAGCTGGAGACACTGTCTTCCCTCATTAACAATTCAGTTGAGGATGCCAACCTTTTCGGAAAAGTGGTCGATGTGGCCCTGGCAACCGCCAAGAAGGAGCACGAGTCTCGCTCAATCAGATCTTGTCCAAGCCTTTCGTCCAGCAAGAGTTCAACAGCCGTCAACCCTTTCGTGGGCTGTCTTTCGAATGGATTGTCCTCCCATGTATTCATAGTCTTGGATATTCGTATAGTCCAGCTTGCTGCTTCGGCAAAATATTTTCACCAGAGGGTGCTGTGCTCGAGGCAGTTGTGTCGATGTCCCTCGAGGGCCACCGTCCACATCCATAGTATAAAGGACTCAAGCCGCGCCAGTTTGCTTTAGTTCCGTTTTCCACTAGCTTGCTTTGTGACACAAACGGCACTTCAGTTTTTCAAGTCATGTCTTCATCGTCAAATCATTCCATGCCCAAAACTGGCTTAAACAAGTGCAGGAAGATGTTGAATACTGACCCATCTAAATTCTCTGGTGTTTGGGCCCTGACCATCGGGTCAACGAGTGCGGTTCCTGTCAGGCGATGACCAACAAGGCTCTGAAGGAACGTAGAGGTAAATTGGCGGTGGGGAAGGAATCCTCAAGTTTTCGAGAAAACAAAGAATCGAGTGGAAAGTCTCGACATAGGTCTAGGACATCGATCGAGAAGTCTGAGGAAATCTTCCTCTTGGTCTAAAAAAAATCAAAGAAAAGACAACGCCGATCTCTCCCTCATCTACTGACACAAGGGTCATCCCCTACCCTTCTAAACATGAGTACCCTGAAAAATGGCAGGCCTTCAGAACAAAAATGTTCGAGAATCCGGCCCAGACCCCCTCAAAGCCACATGGAGACATGACCCAACTCACTCCCAAGTGACCGAGGGAGGTCAAAGACCAGACGCCCGAGATCAGACGACCAGTCGAGGGTGCCATTGGTGGAAATTTCTCCAAATTATAAAAAAAAATCACACCTACCAGTGCATAAATCAGAGGCGACGGCTGGCAAGATGGTGTCGGAAAACCACCCGCCATCGAAATCTAAGGTTACTTCGCATCCATCGAAGGCGCTCTCGAAGCCAACTTTGAAGAGGACGTAGATACCTTCCTCGATGGCATCGAAGCCTTGTTGGGGGCAATTCTCAGAAGTGCCAATTCCCTCCACCTTAAAGACCCCCAGCAACTTTGATGGATTTTGAGGACTTGTTTTTTTTAAACCTGGAGACTGACCCTTTTTCCCACTCCCGTGTCTTAATGTGAATTTTACCTGTTTCTTTTGGTTATGGAGTCTGACAAACTCATAGGCATCTTTTATGTTGTCACAGCACCTTCAGTGCAGTGGCACAGATTTCCCCAAGGTTTAAATACCTTTCTGTGGGATAAACTGTTTCCCAGAGCAGTAATGTGAAATTTACTTTACTTACCATTGTAACTTTCTAGACCCAGAACACACTATCTTACAATAGTGCTGCAGGGGTTACTTAGTATCCCTTGTGTCTAGACCCTCGTGACATCTTTTTTAACCTTTCCTCACAGAATGGCTGGTGGCAGTGGTTTTGTTCGAACTACCATGTTTTGCATTTACCGCAGGTTGCAGTCGTGGCTCAGGTGAAACGGCCGCGGGAGCCATCTTTTTCAAAATGGTGCAGGAGCCATATGACAATGGTCCCCAGTCTTTTTTCACCATGTCTTTGTGGAAACGTCCTAGAGATTTTCTCTGCATGCCAAACCAGGTTTGGACTTTGTTCATTTCGCCTTTGGTGGGATTCAGGCATTAAGCCCACCTCTGGTTCTAGAGTCTGGGGTAGGCAGGAAGTGAGTGAGGTGACCGAAACCACCTGTGCTTAGTGTCCTAGGAGACCCAAATGGACTCTTCAGTGATTGGTTGGCTGACTGTCCGGCAAGGACAGCCACCCTGCTGGGTGAATGACGGCTAGGCTGGAAAGAATGGGAGAGAACGGAGTAAAAGGCGAGTCTCTTGGCTTGTAAGGCAGTGTCGACCACTGGACGAAACAACTGTATGCCTGCTGCAACTCCTGTACCATTGGTTTGCCACCATAGCCAGGGAGAGGAACACCAGATTGTGTTGCTTGTAAGCTGGCCTAAAGCTCTTGGAAGATCCACCGGACTCCCAGTAAGCAAGACTGACCAAGGCCCCTCAGCAGTGCAGGACTCCAGAAGCAAGGAAAGGCCATCTCGACAGCCAGGAGCCGCAGTGTTGAGATTTGTGGTAGACGCGAGGAGCTGAAACACTGAACAGCCACTGAAAGTGAAGTTTGCCGGGTGCAAGTTTTGACCATCTCGGTGCATGGCAGGAGTCCCCGATGCCTCCCTCTTGTCCCCACGACTGAGGCCCAGGAATAGTGACATCTGCAGGACTGCACAGAAACAAGTTGTCAGCTGCATCTTTTCTTCATGGCTAAGGTACTGTAACAAAGCCTCTTACTGTAGAAGTGCTTGTAACTCAAGTCTAATCAGCTTGTGGCCCTTCATTTGATTCTATCAGACTACTAAGAACTTATGCAAAGACTTTTCCAGTTACTTACCAGAAGTGCTTCATCCTATACAAGACGTTTGCCTATTGACTAAGGTTAAGCCAATTGAATTGTATGACTCTTCTATGAGGCTCTAAAAGTACTTACTCTGCTTAAGAATATTTGTGCTCTAATAACCGTTGCCTTTCACTAACTTTTAAGAGTGTTCTGAATGCCAACAGTAAGATATTAATGTCCCGTCACCCTTGTGATTGAGGTCGCCTGTGGGTGTAGGTTGTCTGTGCCATCCCAAAAGGGTCTTTACTTATTCAGAAAATCAAAGTGTTCACTATTGAATTGTATTTATTATATTGTTCCCTTCTGAAGGCTTTAACTGACTGACAAATTGATTATGCAAGAAACCTTGAGTGGAAGTTTATTTGAATACCTGTAACTGTTAATCTTTGCAACTCCACTACAGCTCACATTTCCCTTTGAGATGCGCCTGGCTGCTCAACACGCTACCAAAATTGTAGTACCAGCTAATACCAAAGGTTGGGTTGCCTATACCTGTAGTCAAAGTTGTGTGTAGTGGTCCCAGAGGGTACTGTGTGCAAACTTTGCCTAACAAGCCTGCTTCGTTGTTGAAGCCAGCATCTATAACCAACGACATTGTCGAGACCATCTTTCATTCCCATGCCAAAATTGACACCCTTGTCGAAGCCCGAGATCGATGCCTGTTGAAGATAAACCAGCCACAGTCTGACAAGACTTTAGGGCGATGTCTTCCATTTTTGAGGAGCAATCCTCTGAAGAGGACATTACTCAAATTTGGGACTAGATGTTCCTCAACAATTAATAGACCCTAGTTCTAAGATGGCTGATTTATATGAATGCCTTCAAACAGCCAGTGGCCTGGATACTTCCCCCTGAAGTAGATTTTGATAGACCCAACCCTGCAGACCATGCAGGCATGTGGGGGTACAGAAATTTAATGTATAGTCATTGACTTTATGGGATGAAAGGCACATTTACCAAATTTTGACCAAGATGACATGACGTACATCCTTAATGAAGGCCCTCAGAAGGACCCTGTCCTCCCTTTTCATAGGGCATTGCAAAAGAGGGTCATGGCTACATGGGAACACCAGATTCTGGGCCAGCTGTTAATAAGAAATTTGGGGGGGGGGGGGGCAGATACAGGCCTTCCTCTACCCTCCCAGAATACCTATCGGAACATCCTTCGCCTGAGAACTTAGTGGTGCTGGTGGCCACATCCACTAGGAATACGGCTTACCCGTCTTCCCCCATATAGGGATGATAAAAGGATTGATGTCTGAGCCAGAAGATTTTTTCTTCGGGCAGCTTTGCCTTAAAGTCCACGAATGTGACTTGGACTCTTGCAAGGTTCACATGCACCCTGTGGGATTGTATGACGGCATCGGCTGAACACATCCCTGAAGGCAAGGAACAGGAAGGTTTTCTCGCAGTTTGGAAAGGAGGCAATGGGGCAATGTCTCCAGTCGGCGCTGGACACTGCTGATGGCATAAGCAGGTCCATGGCGTCTAGCAGTCCTGCGCACATTTGCATGGCTGAGGATCTGGTTTTGCACCGGATGTGCAACCCAGATTACTCAATATGCCTTTAGGTTGTTTGGCAGCAAGGCAGCCGAAAGGTTAGAAAAGCTGTAGACCTGAAAAGCAGCTGTGGCTAAATCATTTTGCGCTTCTATAAAACTACTCGGTCATCTTCTTGGAGTTTTCTCCTTGTGGTGGAAAAGGGTTTGGGTCAGCCCCAGAAGCGGCAACTGTCCCCTCGTCTACTGCTGCAGCTGCTGCAAAGCCACTCTGAGGCCTTGACCCATAAGACCCCAGAAGGAGGCAGTATCACGTTGTATCTGAACGAATGGCGGGGCAGTACTTCAGATGCTTGGGCACTGGAAACAATAGCCCAAGGTTACTGCCTTCCTATTCGACCAAGGCCTCAGGACATCCACCGGTAGCCAAGCGCTGCCAAAATGCCAGACCCACTCCTTGTGCAGGAGATTCTAACCCTACTTGAGAAAGGTGCAATAGAGCATGTTCCTATAGCGTAGAGGAACAAGGGTTGGTACTCCCCTTACCTTCTCATCCCAAAAGACTGAGGTTTGGGACCCATCTTGGACTTGAGAAACTTGAACAAGTTCCTCAGGAAGGACACGTTCACCATGGTAACCCTTTCTCCGATCCTTCAGGCTCTCCAACTCTAAGACTAGTTGGTATCATTAGGTCCTTCAGGATGCTTACTTTCATGTGCCGATCCATCTCAAGCACAAAGTACCGAGGTTCGCGATTGGCAATTCTCACTATCAGTTTTGAGTGCCTCCATTCGGGTTGAGATCCACCAAGCTGATGGCTGTAGTGGCAGCTGGCCTCAGGAGACTGGGGATTCAGGTCTACCCTTACCTGGACGACTGGTTAATCAGGGTGAATTCACCCGAGCAAGCCCAGCATCTGACCATGACCTGCCACTTCTTACAGACTGGGCTTCTCCCTCAAATACAAGAAGTCACAGATGATGCCACTCCAAAAGCTCCAATTCATCAGAGCAGTACTGATACGTCCTCTGGCAAAGCCTCGCCTCCCGAGGAGAGCTCACCACATTCTGCAAATGGTAACAAAGCTTCAGAATGCCCAGCATCTACCAGCCTTTGATTTCCTCAGGTTACTCTGCCTTATAGCGTCCTGCATTTTTCTGGTGCCAGAGGCCCGATTGAGAGAGACCCTTCAATGGGCTCTCGGACTCGATGGTCCCAATTTTTAGGGGATAAGTCAGATCTTTTGCAGGTACCGGCCAGTGGCTAAAGATCTGCTATGGTGGGCTTGCAAGGAGAACCTTTTTGGCAACCATGGCTTGAGATAACTGTAGTGACGGATGCCTCACTCACGGGGTGGGGAGCCCACACCAACGATCTGACAATCAGCGGTTGTTGGTCTTCATCGGAGTCCAAACTACACATCAACCTTTTGGAGCTGAGGGCAATCAGACTAACACTGAGGGCCTTTCTGCCCGCTGTATGAGTAAGGAATGTCCTAATGATGGACAACAGTGGCCATGTACGATCTCTACAAGAGTAGTTTCACTACAACTGTGCAGAGCGGCAATGCAGCTCTGGTTCTGGGCAATACAGGAAGGAATCTGTCAGCAGTTCTCCAGCTGGAGAGCAGAACACGGCGACTCCTTTGAGCAGGCAGAGCAGTGTCCCACGAATGGGAACTAGCTCAGGAAGTCCTTCTAGAGATTATCACCCTTTGGGGAACCCCCTCAAGTGGACCTGTTTGCGACCAGGGACAACCCGAAGTGCGATCAGTACTGCTCAAGGGAATTTCCCCCAAGAGGAGCTCTAGGAGATGTGTTTGTGGTGGACTGGGAATTTCCACTTCTGTAAGTGTCCTCCAGTCCCCGTGATTCCTCACGTAATTAGGAGGTTGAGAAAGTTCAGGAAAACCATGGTCCAAATAGCCCCGGACTGGGCCAGGAGAACATGGTACCTGGACCTTCTTGACATGTCCATGTGCCCCCCAATAAGTCTTCCACAAAGAGAATCTCCTCTTGCAAGAGGAAGATCAGGTTCTCCATCCAGAGGTCAAGACGCTTGGCTTCTGAGAGGCTGAGATACAAGGGTTGGAACCTCTCGGACGATGTAATGGAGAATTTGCTTTCGGCCAGAAGACCAGCAACTAAGTCCTTGTATCAGTGTTGTTGGAAACAAGTTCGGTAACTGGTACAAGAATGTGGACCCATTACTAGGTTTGTTTTTTTGATGATGCGTGACAAACCCTTAGGTAGCTGGGCGCTGTGGTTACAAGAATATTTGAAGCTTAGTTACACAAAATAGAAAAGGTGAGTACAGAGTATAATACAATTAGAGCATGCAATAGGAGTGCAAGTTACAGGTAAGATGGTACAGGTACAGTGCACAAATATCAGGAGTGTCATACACATGAAGTCACACAGGGTATTTGAAGCTAGGTTACCATGTAACAGGTAGGTGCATAGCATGAGGCAATTACAGAACATGCAGTAAGTGTATGATGCAGGTGGTGTATTACGGGTGGAGTGCAGAAATAGTGGGGAATGTAGTACACATGGAGTCGCGTGGAAGATCCTAGGGTCAGGAGTGCCAGGGAGTAGTGGGCAGGAAATTGCTAAATGACCTGGGTGGGGGGTGATTGCTAGATGTCCTTACGAAGCCAATTCAGTAAGTTGCGTCTAAATCTGGCATATGGTTGTTCCACTCTGAGGGCAGTGGGGGGTGTGTTCCAGGCAAGAGCTGTTTTGACAGGGAAGCGGCCTCCGCCAGCTTTGGCAAGTCGAAATCTAGGAATTTCGAGGTAGCGATGGTTGGATCTAGTTTGGCAGGAGATACTTCTGGTTAGTCTGGCAAGAGATATGTGCTCTCTGCAGCGTAGATTCAAGGCAACTCTCGGGCGTTGTTTAGTATTTGTATTTTGCTTAGGGTTTTTTTTTCGCGCCTACGTAGAGGGCATTACAGTAATCTAATTGATGCATTGGCAAGCGTGATGCAGCTAGATTCAGATAGAAATGGTCTGCAGGCCCTAATCAGTTTCCAGATATAAGCTGTAGATGAGGCCATTGAAATAACTTGTTAGCGTAGAGTCCAGTTACTAATTAATGTTGTTGCCAACAATGTTAAATGCTGTGTAATTGGGGCTATGTTTCTTTAGCTTATGGTCAGAGCCCAGAATCGGAATCTCAGTTTTATCATTCAGGCAGAGGCCATCCATGCCTGAATGAGGAGGTATATCTTGTTTACCAGAGCCGTGTCCTCAACAAAGTTGCCCGATAAAGGTTTGAGGATCTGTGTGTCATCAGCATAATTGGTGTATGTGATGCCCAGCCTGTCAAGTTTGTCAGTGGCTTGGTAAAGATATTATACATTGTTGGTGAGACGCAAGAACCTTGTGGGACACCACCGGTGATTTGGATTGGGACTACTGAGGCTGAAGGGGAGAACACACTCATCCGGTTAGCTAGGAAGGATTGTACCCAGGCTATGGCATCACTCGAGAAATGTGCTGCTGACGCTAGGTGTTCGCATAACACTGCATGATCCACCAGGTCAAAAGCTGCCGATAGGTCGACGAGTAGCATCATAGCTGGTTTACCTTTGTCCTTCAACTCGTCGATTTGTCTTTAGATCAATTAAGACTGTTTCAGTCCCGTGTTGTGGTTTGGCGCGATCCTAGTAGGTTGGCCTCAAGGTAGCTTTTGATTTGGAGGTAGGCTACCCTGTCAATTTTGAGGAGAAATGGAACTGTTGTAATGGGTCTGTAAATAGTGGGGATGGCCAGGTCTAGGGTTTGTTTCTTAAGTGGTAGCACCCAGGATTCTGTGAGGTTGGGAACAGTGCACAAATTGAAGGAAGTGTTGATAAGCTTAGAGATAAAAGATGCTAAGTCTCTAGCTGCATCCTTAATAATTTGTGTAGGGCAACTGTCACCCTGGCAGTTAGAGGGCTTCAGTGATAATATAACCTTTTCAGTTTCTAGTATGGAGATATTGGTGAATCTGAAAGGTGTAGCTCTATTAGGAATAGTAGTGGGCGAGGTGTGAGGATCGCAAGGATGCTTTTTTGTTAGCCACCCTGCAGTCCAAAATGGCTATTTCGTTAGCTAGAGCATTCTGGATGCTGGTGCACCATTGTTTCTTTTGGGATATTATCTGTAGGTGGAAAAGGATTTTCCATTTCACGCAGGATGGAGAAAAGCTCCTTAGTATTGGAGTTGGCCTTAGTGATTTTCATTGAAGGTATTCCTTTTAGTGAGGATTATTTCTTTCTTGTACAAGTTTGTAAGATTGGTTTTGTTGTCAACCATGGGTGAGTGTCGCCAGATGGGTTGGAGTTAGCTCTTCTGAAGCCGTAATTCTTTTAGCTGGGGTGTAAACCAGGTGTTGAGGTATGCCTTTTGTTTGCTGTTATGTAGTTTGACTTGCGCAATAGCGTCAAGGGCCTTAGTCATAGTGTTTGTTGGGGTCAGAATTAATAGTAATAGAGTGGGTAGGTACAAGTAGAGGAAGTCGTTTTTCGGCAGTGATGACTTTTTTACTTCTAGTTTGTAATGGTGGTGCTATGTTAAGATTTTTGGGGCTCTATGGAGGCAGATAAACCAATTGGGTGGTGATTAGTCCAGTGTTGAGGGGTTATTTTCGTAATGGTTGTAGAACAGTTCAAGTTGGCTACCCAGTAATCAGTCATTTCATTTGAGTGGGGGCAAGGACCTTTTGAGTCAGGCTGTGTTCTGTCAGGATAGTTTCAATGTATTGGGCCTGTTTATCCTGCGGGTCGTTGAAGCCCAAGTTAGTCTCCTAGCAATAGGAGCTGTCAAGTTTTTAATGTTTGAGAGGAGGCTGGAAAGGTCCTCCTCAAAAGTCCTTATTGGGCCAGGGGGTCTATATAATAGGATGGCTAGAGTGTAATTATTAGAGATGGGGAGTTTAGCTGCAAGCAGTTCACAGGATTTAATTTCAGGTGGTGTGGTTAGTGTTAATGCCAGTTTGGTCTTGGAAATGACAGCGAGGCTGCTACCTTTGGCGTTAGGTCTGTCGACCCAGAGTATGTGATAATTGTCAGGTATGGCTAACATAAGGGCTGGACCTGCCGCCTCATGTAGCCAGGATTCAGTAACAGCCAAAAGTTGTCACTAGAGAGTATGCCTGCAATGTCGGTAGTATGCGCCATAAGGGATCTAGCATTGATGAGGGCTCCTGAGATAGTCGTTTTGTTCTGTTCTTGGAGCGGGGGGGTTTAGTTTAGGACGGTTGGTTCTGGTGCGAGTGCAAGAGTAGGCAGAGATGTGGGTCTTCGTTTTTTGTGAGGGTCGCAAGGTAGGTAAGGTGAGGATATGGTTGGTGGCGAGGGTCGTAGGCCTGATATAGGAGTCTGAGGACCTGATATTGTTGGTTTTAGGGTCGTAGATTTGTGGCAATCTAGCTCAGTCTCAAGTTTCTCTCCTGCAATGTGCAGGGTAGGAGGTTGATGAAGGCCATTATTGTAAGGGCACAGAGTAGTCAGTTGTGTTAGACAGTTGACTGTTTATGGTGTGCATCGTTCTGTGGGACTGAAGTTATAATTCCACAGGAAGATGGTGTGGCCAGCGGCAGGTGCTAAGTAGAGCTGGTCCAGACTTAAGGGAGCGGTAATTATGACTCGGTAGGTGTATCTCAGGTATGGCTCAATAGGGCTGCTCACTCTGGGCGGCAGGTAGTACCCTAACGGTGGCGGTACACAGGTAGATGTATTATGTCTTAGTAGAGTTGTGGCATATGGGCTAAAGTCAGTGTTCTAGGAGCAATCGAGCAGGAGCTGAGAGCACGTTGGGCACATTAAAGTAGAGATAACTAGCATTGAAATTGGCGCATTCAGGCGTAAGCGACTAGAACAGTTAGGCACATTCAGGTAGCAGCATCTGGAATTACCATTGGCGCAAGATATAATATACAGTTATGGCAATGCAATAATGGGTCCCGAAGGCAGAAGGGCCAGGTTGATGCAAAAGGCAGTTAGCATTAATAGCGTGGCTTATTAGAACTACAAACGCAGCTATCCAAAAAATAGTGGTGTAGGCTGAAAGGCCTGGCTAGTGGCTATATACGAGCATAGTACTTGCATGGGCAGTTAGTGGTAAGCTGTGAAACATAATGTACGGTCAAGGCAATACAATAATGGGGACGTGGGCCAAGGTTAATGCAATAAGCAACTAGCATTGATAGCATAGGTTATTGGAAATGCACAAACTGCTATGCATAATTATAGCGTGTAGAGTAGCCCTGCTAAGGCGATATTTAGAGCTAACCAATGGGGTGGGCAATTGGAGGCGGGATGCAGAGCATGGAAGTATAGGCACAGCGATGCAGCAAGGCAAATAAGTAAAACATGAAGCAGTGTGCAGTTAATATTGAGCACATGTACAATGGATCAGTGAAGTCAGGCAAAGTACATAAGCATAACACTGTTTTGAAAGGAATAATGTGAGACTGAATACAATATTCCATGCAGAGCTGGGTGAGGGTGTAGTGAGGTTTGACATCAATTGTAAGGGTTACAATGAGGAGAACGTAGCATGGGATTAGGGTAATGGCTTACAAAAGTCAGGATGCAAGAAGCGGGCACATTGCAGAACACTTTGGAGCAGTCAAGTAACTTGATGGCAAGTAGGTGCTAGCCTGCAGAGTGGGTGCTGGCGAGTTTGGTTGTAGCACATGTAATAATAGAGCAGTGAGAATGAACACAGCGAATGACGTGAATGGTGCAATGCCCGGGTTGCACAAATGAGAGCAAGTTTTACAGTGTTTCAAAAGTCAGGAGGCCGATGTAGGTGGGCACAGGTGAGTGAATTATCATACCAATTGTCATGAATGAACAAATGGTCAATGGTAGGCGAGAGGCTTACAAGGTGATGGTTACCAAGTCCGGTGTTGGGTATCTGGGAAGGCAGCACAATTCCGACAGAGTTCCTAGCCCTGGCCTCTGTTGGCTCTCGACAGGCAGCTAGCCTTGATAGCTGGTCTTCGTAGTAAGGCTGGCTCACGCCATCCGGTGTCGCAGCTGCAGTGATGAGCAAGTAGCTGCCCAATCAGAGCGGGAGCTCACACTGTTGCTAGGCAACAGTAAACATCATATGGCAGCGGCCATTTTGTGGGCTCGTCATGGTGGAGATACGACAGAAGGCAGAGAAACAGTTGCTGTCCGGGAAGCTAGAGGATTTAGCGACGTCAGTTTCAAATCAAGTAGATGGTGCTATGGGGCGGCACAATCTACAGGAAATTGGCAGGCTTACCCACGCATGAGTGCACGATGGATCTGGCAGGAGCAGGCTGCTCTAGAAGCTGCTCCTTGGTAGAGAGGGATGGGCTCCAGCATTATCTATTTTAAAGCGCTCCTCGGGTTTCCTATTTTAAAATTCAATTTCTGAAAGTGCTCACAAATGGGTATCCTCAACACCTTTTCTGGTACCCATCTGGGATCTAAATTTAGTCCTAAAGTTTCTCGCATGTGTCCTTTTTGAACCATTACATTGCCCGTTAAGGCTCCTTGCTTTGAAAACAATTCTGCTAGTGGCAATTTCTCTCATTAACCAGTCGCTGAGCTCTGGGTCATACTGCCCCCAGCCAATGATTGCCCTCTACCTAAGCCCGTCCTCTGGCAGCCATCTTCAGATTTCTACAGCACGTTCAAGTGTTGGGAGTCCTTGTGCTTTGCTCTTTTGCTGCATTTTCGCTTTTAAGGTTTACGCTATTTTTCTGTCAATCAAGCCTGTGTGCTCCATTGGTCGTCCATCCAACTGGGGCCTGTTTTCGGATTTCTTTCAGCCGCTCAAGGGCTTTTTTCGTCGAGTGTTCTTTGCAGAAGCTTCTTCAGGCCTACACCGCATGGATCATGTTGGACGAGAAGGACCACTCTCCAAACTTTGCTCTGACTGCGGTTTCCGCAATGTGTACCTGGATGACGAGCCTTCCCAGTGCCTGTATTGCTTGCACCCGACGCACAAGGAGGATTGTATGTTTTGCCCTGGCTTCTCGAAGCGTTGAGGGATCGATGCCAATGCCACTTGAGGTGTGGTTGCATCCAAGGCCTCTACCCCAGTTGCTACCCAGGGGCATGCCTCTCCCAGATCCGGCAAACCTGAGCAGGCTTTTAAGTCCTTTGTGGGCGCCCCATCCGTGGAAGACCAACACAAGGGCAAGCACTGCAAGTCTGCTACTGTCGGTCGCCGCTACTGCGGGACCCTGGACGGTCCAGCACGATCGTCAACTCCAGCATTGGTCTTCAGCCATCACTCTGGATCGTCGTCAAAGAGAAAGTTGACCACTCCGGGGAAGTTGGGAGAATCTGGAGAAGGCCGGGTGCCGTGGCCAACCCTCCCACGACAGAAGGCCAAGGGAGACAATGGGTCTGACTAAACTCCCAAAGGAGAAGGCCAAGCAGAGCAAGGCGTCCGACACGGCCTGGAAGGAGAAGGCCAAACAGGACAAGGGGACCAGCCTCTCTGAAGGTCCAGGTGCACCATGCAAAGTTGTCACCCTCCCTCGAGGTGGTCACTTTTGAAGGCTGCAGGGGGTGCAATCCGCAGTGTGCCCAGGCGCCGGGTAGGCTTTCTCCCAGGAGGGAGGCGTCGAGCACCCCTATGGAGAAGACTCCAGAAAAGAGGATGCTGGACCTCGGCCTTAGGCCGACCCCTCTGGACCAGAGGAAGGGGGGGTGGACGAAGGTCTGCAGGGTATAGACCTTTCTTCAGCAGATGAAATTATCTCCATCCAGGAGGGCGATGACTACCAGGGTAACACCGGAGATTCTCCCCGCGACGGGGGTGGCTATGACTCCAGGGATACCGTCCAGAGGTGACAAGGGGCCCCAGGACAACTAGGCCCCCACACCTAGTGTCCCTAAACCCCAGATACTGCCTAGAGACATCTCACTGGACATTCTCTCGATAGTGTTGGAGATACTGAGGGAACCTGGCGCCATCTTCTCCCATGGCACCAGTTCCAGGCACCCCGTTGACTCCAGGGGAACCACTGGCCAAGAAAAAGGCATCCTACGCCTCCATGCCACCCTTCACAACCTTCTCCATCGCCCCTCTCCCTGAGTGACACTGACAACGGGCACAGATGACTGTGGGATGGGGGTGGATCTCCCAGAGCCTCTCCACTGGTCGAAGTGGGTTTTTTCACGCTATTGCCCGAGCTTCAGAGCTGTTTCAGCTCATGCTGGAGGAAGGCGGGCTTCTTCTATCAGTGGCAGGAGGCGAAGAGGAAGACCTCCTTTTGGTCCCCTTTCTGGATGACGTTTGAGACGAGGGGCTGGCTTTGGTAAAGAACCACTCTCCAGCCGGTCTCTTTTCGCTGGGACTGTAAAGAAATACAGGGTGCCGGACTATGCACCATTGCAATCTTAGCCGTCACTGGACTCGATCACTGCAACCCGTCAGGAAGAAGTAATCCGGCTCGGCAGTCGCCTCTTCCTACTACTAGGGAAAGGAGCTGTATTCAGTGAGCTCATCTACTCTGCTACGAATATCATGGCCGCCAACGCCCTCATGATCGTGGCCAGATAAGACCGGGAGCTGTGGTTTAAGTTGGCCCAACTGCTGGACTTCCTACCTGGAAAATGAGTCTCTTTGTTGTTGGCTCAAGGCCACCAACTTTAGGCAGGAGGTCCAGGCAAGGGTTTTGGACATGCCCTTTGACGGGGGCAACCTGTTCCTGCAACCGGGGCAGACGGTGAGGAGTCCCTTCAGGCCGTCAAGGCTGACACAGAGCCTGCACATGTTCTAGGTACCCTGCAGCAACGACGGATGTCCTTTCGTTCCTCGGGAGGAAAGTCGCTCAGGTCGGCAAAAGGTTTAGGCAGGGGTTTGTCCTCTTACTGCCAACCCTCCTGCTCCTCAACCCAGGAAGCCAACAGGGTCGCCCAAAGTCCTTCGGGAACAGGATTGAACCAACCAGATTGTTGGGAGGGGGGGGGGGGCGGCCTGTGCACCCCAGTGGGAAGCTGGCTGGTGAACTTAATCAGCGTGTGGGAGACCACCTGCACTGAGATGGGTGCTGGACACTCTCGCCCACAGACGCCTTAGGGTTCCAACGAAAGTGTCTGCGAATACTACTGGTGGCTCAGCAGGAAAACCACATCCCTCAGCTGCTGCTGGAGGTGCAGCCCATGCTCCAGGAGGGGGGGCATAGAGCTGGTTCCACTGCAACTCCAGAGTATACTCAATGTACTTCTCGTACGCAAGAAGACTGGCGGTTCGAGTCCCATTCTCGACCTACAACGGCTCAACAAATACATAAGTCCCAGAAGTTGTGGATGGTCGCACTGCACCACGTGCTCTGCCAGCTGGAGGGGCAATTTCTGACGTCCAATCTAAAGGCTACATACTTCCACGTCCCCATACACAACGGACATTGTAAGTTTCTGCGCTTCGTCCTTCACGGGGAGCATGATCAATTCAAAACCCTTCCATTTGGGCTGAAGTCTGCACCCAGTCTTCAAGTGCTTGGCTCTGGTGGCAGCTCATCTGCGACTGCAAGGGAATCCACATTTATCCCTACCTGGACTGGCTCATCAGGGCCAAGTCAGGGGACATTGCCATCGAACACACGGAGTGGACCGTTTGTCTTCTGACATATCTGGGGTTCTCGAACTATGCAAAGTCCTGCTCGTCTCCCATCACAGGACGCCCTATTCCTGGGATCCAGGCTGAACAGTGTTGTGCCTAGCATCAGTCGGAGGGAGGTCGCCACAGTGAGAACCATAAAGCTGCTGCTCGGCATGTTGTGCATTTATCTGATTTAGCTCTGCAGGCTATGGATGCGGTCTCTGCTGGTGTTACTCTACGCATGCTGGGTTCAGGTGTCCTGAGGCTTCAGGACATGGATTTCCGACTGGCGATCAGATGGTGGGGCATGCTCTCCAATGTCGCTGGATCCACCGCCCCAGAACCACCACCCCAGGAGGTGTTCATGATGGATGCATCTCTGGGATCTGTGGTGCTACACATAAATGTATTGGAACTGCGGGCAGTGTTTTGGGCCCTAAAGTCATTTATACGTCCCTCAAGAGCAAAGTGGTGAGGGTCTTCAAGGGCAATACCACCACAATGTTTTACATCCAGAAGTAGGGGGACACCAGATCCCCGGTGCTCTCCAGGGAGGCGCAGGACTTGTGGCACTGTGCCGTCGCCCAGGGGATGCTCCTCATTCCATGCCACCTGGCAGGAGTAAAGAACACTGTCACTGAGTCTCTCAGCAGGGAGCTACGCTCTTGCCACGAGTTGACAACCTGTTTGGCAGATGGGGCAATCCCCAGATCGATCTGTTTGCTACGGCGACGAATGCCAAGTGCCGGAGATATGCTAGCCAGTTTCCCCAGCCGGGGAGCATAGTGGACGCATTTTCATTCCCCTGGGACGGCCCGTTTCTGTAAGAGTTCCCGCGTTACCGTTGCGTCTTCGAGTCATCAACTCAGAACGTGCCGGATGATTCATCGCACCTGCATGGCTGAGGCAGATCTGGAATCTGGACCGTCTCATGTCGGCGTCCCCTCCAGGTAAGCTGCTGGTGGCAGATCTCAATCGGGAAGGTGGCACAATTCTGCACCACAACCCGGGATCGCTGAACCTGAAGGCCTGGCTCCTGCAGCATTAGAGTTCAGGGTTTGCAATATTTCGGCGTACTGCAAGGAGGTACTCGCCAAGGCCAGAGCATCATCTACTTTGAAAAGCTACATACTCAAATGGAAGCGATTCGCAATTTGGTGACATTCACAGAACGACCCGCTGAGGGTCACAGCTCTTCGGGTACTTCCAGATTTGCTGTCGTTGGCTAAATGTGGGTTGTCTCACGCCTCCATTGTTCATCTGGTGGCTATCTCCTGCTACACCAGACCCCCCCCCCCCCAGGACGACCCTCCTTGTGGTCACACTGGTTAGTGAAGGAATTCGTCAAGGGACTATTCCGCACATTCACGCCAGTGACAACCCCAGAGTGGGCGCTCAATGTGGTACTTGCTAGGCTAATGGGAGCCCCATTCGAGCCTATGCATTCTGTTCCACTCCAGTTTGTCGTGGAAGACTGCTTTTCTCGTGGCTATCACCTCTGCACGGCAAGTGGGTGAGATCCAGGCCCCATCCTGTAAACCACCTTGACTTTCCACAATACGAGGGTGATGCTGCGGACGCTCCCCTCTTTCATGCCCAGGGTGCCGTCTGACATCAGAGTCCTTGGTGTTGTGTTTTTCTGACGGCTTTGTTGCCGGCTGAAAGGACTTTGCACTCGCTGGATGTGGCTAGAGTGCTGATATGTGGCCCACATAAAGTTTCCGAAGAACTTCTCAGCTGTTTGTGAACCATGGGAATGACCTGTCGAAGGCTTCCATTGCCATGTGGCTCTCCAGCCGTATCACTGTCACTGGTTGGCAAACCGACCATTGCCTGGCCTTCCGAGAGCCCCATTCTACCAGAGCAATCGCTGCGACTACAGCGTTCCTGTCTAGTGTGCCCCTGCTGGACATCTGCAGGGCTGCTACATGAAGGTTGACACACACCTTCATGAAATTCTACTGCGTCGACAGGGATTCCAGGAAGGAGTCCAGAGTCTGCCAAGCGGAGCTGTGCAACATGTTCGCTTGAAGGTGAGCCTAGTGAGGTAAGAGATTGAGGTACCTCCCTTGGTTGTGCATATGTGTATTGCTGTGTTCTTGATTCATGAGCCTGTGAATCCATGCCAGACCCCATGCTGGGCAAGGAACAAGTTACTTATCTGGAGCTGTTCTCAAGCATGAGTCTGGCATGGATTCACATGTGAACCCTCCCGCCTGCCTCTTGGTCCTACTGCCTCTTCATGTGCTACCAAATCTGAAGATGGCTTCCAAAGGAGGGGCTTAGGTAGAGGGTAGTCGTAGGCTGGGGGCAGTATGACTCCGAGCTCAGTGATTTGTTAATGGGAGAAATACAGTTTGGAAACAAAACAGTTTTTTCTATTACTGAGGATTCCCAGCCTGACGGGGAATATTCATGAGAATCCATGCCAGACCCATCCTGGAGAAAACATACAGGTAAGTAACTTGTTGCATACAACTGGTCTAAAGACGCTGAAACACTATATTGTCAAAAATAAAGGTTTTTCAAAAACAAACTAGGCCCAGATAAATCTTGGGGGGGGTTAGGGGTTCGGGGGGATGGGTACGATCGCATTATATATAACCACAATTATAAAAACACACTATGCTTGAAGGTACACAGACCAAAGCTTATTTAGAACACCCAACAGTAGTTCTAGGGAAGCCAATCCTTCTCACGCATTCAGTATAGGTCATACCTATTCGGGGAGAAAAAAAAACAATGGTTACTTTCAGATTACATTCAGGAAGTAAACCCTACCTGTTGTACCATGACTCAGTAACAATCTCAATCGGTCAACTGGACCGTGTTTTGTGAATAGTGAACACTTATTCTAGGTTCAGTAAAAACCTATAACTAATTTTGTGATGAGTTTTACTAGGTGAGTAAAACATATGGATGTAATATTCAATTTCAGGTGCTTTTGAGATCAGTGAAATGCAGATTGAAATGAGCAGTAACTTATTTGTGGATGGCACACAGCTAACTCAAGTTAAGTAAACTAACATACTTTTTCAAGGAGCTATCAAACTTGGGGCAGTTATAAACCTAAGGCTGTCTAAAACAGACCTGGGAAACCAAAACCCAATGTTACACTTTAGGAATTACTCAGTTTTTCTAGGTACGTAAAACCTAATGCAGGCTTATCTAGACAGGCTAACGGCAAGTCTGGGGAAGCAAGACCCAGTTGGGGGGGACACTCGTACAGTTATCTGAACAGGAATAATAAAGTGAACACAACCGCATTACTTTTGGGAAGAGGCACAACCAAATTGTAGCTGACTAGTATACTATTACATCTACTGTTTGTTAGAATGGCAAAACAGTTTCTAAGGAAAGAAAGATGTTGGATATACTTTTCACAATAGTTCAACACACATTCAAGGCAAGTATGAACTTATGTAACTGTTCACTCTCAGTTGGTTACCAACCTACTCTTTTACAAGTAATTCACTTTTAAACATGTATTCTCTTTTCTGTGCAAAAGGCAAATCCCTTAAGTCCTTCCCTTATTCTTGGAGCATGAGTTCTCAGTGGCAGAAGGGAGGTCACTAGGGTCCAGTGTCAACAGGCAGTGTCAGGATAGGTTATTAAGTAGCAAAAGTCAGAGTTCCTTAGGATGACTGTTCGAACAGGTAAGTATTTGACTTTGGAGTTAGTGGTGGGTCCAGGGCCTTAACAGAAGACACCCTAGGAGGATTCCAGCAGTGGGACTGGGTGAACTGAACAAGAGGCCTCATCACAAAGCACCCCACTACTACACAGGAATCACCAGAGACTTCAGGTAAGTAAATACCCAAGCCAGCACAGTAGCTCCTCACAGAAGATTGCTCAGCAGGAGAACTTCAGGATCTACAGCCAGAAACCTAGTCGGTGGATTCCTTGTTGTGGTGACTGAACACAGGACCTTGGAAGGGGATTTGCAGCAGGGATCAACTGGGAAGGCTCTAGGTGAGTTTCCCTCCCTCCCCCCCCGCTCCCAACAGCTGTATGTGCTGGTGTGCAGTACCCTTTTGGAGTCTAGGTGAGCTGAAGCACTGCTTGCAGGTAAGAAAGTCTTGCACAATGTTTTGGAAGTCTTTGTAGAAAAAGTAGAATCAATGTAGGGCCACGAGCTGTGAGACTTGTGAGGGGTAGAAGCTGCAAGCAACTCTACAGAAACCAAGACAAGTCTCGACTGATAACTAAGGCTACACAACAAGAGGCAAGTCCCCTTAGTTTTATTATAGCTTTGTTTAGAAGAAATGGTTCCAGCTAGCTTCTGTTCCTGTGCAGCTCTAGAGATCCTGTTCCTAAATCGTTGGGACAAGAGGGAGGACTTTTGGGGACTCCTGCACTGGGACAGACAGCAAAGGGCAAATTTCAATTCATTGGCACTTCACGGTTTCAGATCCTTGTGTCTCAGCAAATGGAACCACTGTGGTTCTCAGCTACAACTTCAGACTTTCCTCACATCTGGGGTCCAACACTCTTTTTAGGTGGCTCAGGCTTGGTCAGTCCTGCTTCCTGGGAGTCCGGAGGATCTTCCTGGTCGCTCGGGTGCGACTTAAGTGATGCACTCAATCTGGTATTACTCTCCCTGGCACTTCGGCTCTAGCAATGGAAGTACTGCCAGCCTTGAGGATGTCAGACAAGTTCACTTTGGGGTTGATTGGTCCCACAAACCCAAGTGGAGAAGTCTTCCTTGCAGGGATTCTCTAGTCTAGGCGAATTCAGAGCTTCAGCACAGCAGCAGGGGTTCACCAGGCAAACCAATGGTCCAGGAGTCTCATCCAAGCTATTCTTCGGAATCCTTCGTCCAGTGGTCGATTCTGCCGTCCAAGCCAAAAAGCCTTGTATTTTATGCAGGTTTCTCCAATTTATTCCAGCATAGCTGTCGATCTCAAAGCTGGGTGGCTGTCCTTGTTGGGCGGCCAGCCAACCAATCACCTTTGGGTGCATTCCTGTAACCAAGGGGATTAAGCAGTGTTTCGGGCACCTCCCTCACTTCCTGCCCCTGCCAGACACTCTGGAGCCAGAGGCAGGCTTCACTCGTAAATCCCACCAAAGACAAAGCAAACAAACATGGTTTGGCTCGCAGAGTAAATCTCAAGAAGGACCTTTCCAGCAAGAAATAGCGAAAATAGACCAGAGCCAATTTGACGAAATGGGCATCCATGGGTTCTTCACTGCAGCTGCAAACGCAGTGCGCAGTAGAAACATACAATGGTAGTTAAGTAAACCACTATCCCCAGCCATTAATTGTAGAAAGGGGTAACCTAAGTTACATGAGCAGCTAGACAAAGGGGATATTAAGTAACCCTCCAGGACCCGATTGTAAGATAGTGTGTGCTGGGTCTAGAAACTTACAAATGTAAGTAGTCAATTTCACTTTACTGCTCTTGGAAACAGTAGTTTATCCAAGAGAAGGTATTTAAACCTTGGGGAAATCTGGAAGACGTCCCTGTGCCACTGCACTGAAGGTGCTGTGTGCCACAATGTAAAAAGATGCCTATGGAGTTTGTCAGACTCCAAAACCAAAAGTGTTTGAATCGCAGAAAAATACTTGAGTGGGGGGGGGGGGGGTTTCTCTCGGTTAAAAATCCTAAAGTCCAGCAAAAGAGCTGGGGGTCTCTAGGGTAGAGGGGCATTAATACATTTCTGAGGATTCTCCTTAACAGTGGCTGTGGATTTGGTGCCTTTTACAGGAGCACAGAAGACAGAATATCACCGGTCGGATTCTCATCGTTAGAAAGGTTCTGCACTGGTGAGGGGACTTTTTGGACTTTATTCCTGTCGCTGGAGATCAGCAGGATGCCCACGATCTTTCAGCGAGATTTGGAAGACCGTGCACCGCACAATGGCTCGAGGTCCCAGAGTATTGGTATATTGCAGCCCCACAAGGTTACAGCTCGCCGTGGGATGGATCAAAATGCAGGTCATCATGAGTCTATTGGGTCTCGCCTAGCTGTGGGTCGTTTTCAGAGTCCACAGGTCGATTGGAAGGAAGGGGTAGAGCAGGCTCTGGTTACACAGCAGGCTCCCTGGTCACTGGAAATAGTTTCAGCTGCATTTCCTTCATCCTAGTTCGGTTTTGGTTCCAGTTGGCGACTTATCTTCAGCTTCCAGGTTTGTAGTATTTAACAGGCACTACAGCACATCCTCTGCATTATCTCCCTGTATTTTACATGGGGTGGTCTGGTTGTCCAATCAGTACAGCCAGCCCCCCCACCCCCCACTGGGATGTGTCCCCATTCACACAAGGAGGAAGACAAATGGCTGTGGATTTTTGGACTCCTCCCTCGCTTCCTGCCTTCAGACAGACTGGAGCCTGGGCGGGGAGTCCAGGGGACTACCGCCAAAGATGAAAATCGCACAGGAATTTCCCACCCTGTATGTCGGGGGGAGGAAGGAAGGACAAACACTAAAATGATGAAAAAACAAGACTGGGCCCATTTTGGGGAAAATGAACACCATTGGGTGCCTTAACAGGGCTGTGCACACAGCCTGTGGTAAAGGTGCACCTAATAAAAGGTATCCCTCCCACCAGCCATTAAAGCTAAGCTTGTCCCTGTAACAATCCTTTTCTGTGAAAAGGATACAATTGATTTCCCCGGCACTCCACATAAGGTGGGGTGTGCTGGTTTCACCAAATAAAATGTAAAAGGGATCCAAAGATCCTTTCTACCCTTGGGACCAGTAGTTCTCTCAAGGTTAGCCGGAGAAAGTTAAAAGGGGTTGCCCCTAGTGCAACCCAGCAACAGGCACTTATTGCCAAAAGGTTGTCGTGGGATAACTTTGAAAAGACACTATTGCGAGTCTAAAAAAAAAAGACAGTGTGGAGAAGGTTCACACTCAGAGGCATAAGAAAAAATAATCTTCCAGTAAGGCAAAATGTTCTCGGGTTGACACGGGTCAGGAAGATTTACCATTACTATGACAATCTTACCTAATACAACTGAAATCCTAGTAATTCAACCATGTTACCAGGATACTTTCTGAATAGTGGAACAGATTCAAGGAGCAGTTTATACCTTGAACTATTGTGAGACGTTCTAGGTGTGAGTAAGACCTTTTGGTGTAATACAATTAGTTGCTTTTCAGCTCAGTTGAACAGTCTGAGATGAGCAAGAACTCTTTGCATTATTTAGAATGCACTAGGCAGACCAAGGTCAGCTATGCCTAAAGAATACTTTAAGAATGTGTTAAGGATTTCAATCGGGCGACTCGCACCTTAGTATTGGCCTAGTATGCAGTGCGCGATTGAATGCTTAAGTGTTTGTTAGATTCAATATTGAGATGCTACACCACTCGTATCTCACCCGTTTTCAAATACCCCAGGTCACAATGGACCATGAACCAGGCTGGTTGATAAAATGTAATTTATTTTAAAATTCAAAAGAAATCACACAATATGGGGCAGCAATCACCAATGGGGTGATAAGAATAGGAATGTAAGCAACGCACTTGGTTTAAGTCTATTGACAAATCTACAAAACACCAGGGAATGGGAGCACTTTTTGATTTTAGGCAAGATGGCACTCAAGTTAGAATTTCCCCCTGCAAGGTTACCTCAACCCACGAATAATCAATTTGGAGTGGATAAACAGAAGCAGCAGGTAATCGGTAATGACGAATGGAAAACAGAATTTAAATCGGACCTTCCCTCCCCAAACAAGAGAAACTGATTTTTAAAACCTGGCAATGCTAAAAATGACTCGGAAAGAGATGGGTCCTGGTGGATGGTAGATGAGATGCAAAAGGATGGTTTGGGTAGGTGAACGTGGGATTTTGACTGACCAGTTCAACAGATGGCAGACTGATATGGGGAGTGGTTGAGGCCCAAATGTTTTTTTTTTTCTAAAGGCAATGTCTATCCATCCTGATAAGTGTATCCCTCTGTGAGGACTGGGAGATTGCCGGGCCCACCGCCTGGTGAAGCCAAGTTTCAGTAATGGCCAGAAAGTCCAGGCAGTTTGTAGAGATGAGGTTGGAAATATTGAGTGGGCGACTAGGGGATAGTATTGATAAGTGCTACTTTGATGGGCAATGATGCAGGTAAATTCTCCTGTGCTTGGTCCCGCAGTAGATGAAGGGCTATAGTGGGTGAGGGAGTCAAGGAAGTGGTAGGAGTCAGAAGGTTGGGAAATTCCATCGCTGCTAAGCAAGTGGTTAATGAAAGCATTTTAGGTTTAGAGGGAGTGCGTTGAAGGTGCATCCCAAAGGTCACCTTATGGTTGGGGAAGCACAATCCTAATCTCTTGTTTTTGATGTCCACAGGACAGGGGATAAGTGGGGTGGGTGGTGTGGCAAAACTCTGGATCCATTCTGTAGGGCTAAGTAGGGTGTCTGGTAAGGCCCGGAGGTAGGTTCCATTTGCAGGGCTATCATTATTGACAGATTGGAGTGGAGGGAGGAAGTAGGTTGAAGTGATAGCCTGGAAGTGGGAGGCATGAGGCCATAGCCAGGGTCCCTCTGTAGAGGGCAGCCATAAGGGCACAGAGAAGGTGAGCTATCTGGCGTGGTTTGGAGAGCAAGGATGTGGGGCCCTATAATCAAAACAGTGCATGAGAATAGTCTAGCTCATAATGGTGCAGGGCACAGCATAATCCCAATCACGGTGCATAGAAATAGGGTAGATCGTAATGGATGCAGTATACATCCCTTAACACTGACAAGACTGAAGTCTTATTCTTTCCCTCCAACTCTTCCCCCTCCTTTCATTCTCTTCCCTCCCATTCCCTATCTCTCTTCATGCTTGTAACTTGGGCATTCACTTTGACTCCGCTCTCCTTCTCCCACCATCTCTCACTATTTGTGCCTGTCGCTACCACCTCTTTAATATCCGCCCCTCTCACCTTCCATGCTACCAAACTTTTAATCTCCTCCCTTATCTTCTCCTGCCTCTTCTACTGCTCTTCCTTATTATTTGGACTACCCACTTCTCATCTCGCCCCCTCATACATCTACCATTCTGCTGTCTGTACACTGTCTCCTTAACCCTGTGACTCCATCTCTACTTCCCTCTCTTCCCTTGGCTGGCTTCCGTTTCACTCCCAACTTAAATTTCACTCTCTGCCTTGTCTTCAAATCTCTCCATGGTCTTGCTCTCCCTTATCTCTCCTCCCTCCTCTTTCTACTCTCCTTCCCTTCTCACTGTACCCTGTCCCCTTGTGCCCACTCCCGTTTCCGCTCCTTACAGCTCCTAGCTCCCCTGCACTGGAACTCCCTACCTCTCGCAATCCGCTCTACCCCTACCTTCTCATTCCACACCTCCCTTAAATCTCTCCTCCATTCTCCTCCTTGAAATCCTTTCCCCCTCCCTCCTTATCGTTCCCCTTGAAGATCTTCTTCTCCACTCACCTCTTCCCCTCCTTCTCCTTACCGCTCTCCCTCCCACAGTCCTACTCCTTTACTCTCCCTATTCCATCCCGTTAATTGCTCTTCTTACTGTTTTGTTCACTGATTCATATTGTAATTTGCTTCTACCATTACATTGTTTTTTTTAAACTCTTTATTGGGTTTTAGGTAACATTACAGACAAGCTAACACATTATAAACGAACATAAACAAAGCTGGCTGTCGGCCCCAAGCGCGGGTATTCCTCCGCCTGTTCCATCTTCGAGTAAGCAAGGAATCTCTTCGCTTTAAGCTGTCTCTTTCCCTGTAGTGGTTTTGAAAGTGTCTTGGTTCATGGCCACCCATCCTTGGAGGTCTGCCGTGTATTTTCCCTTTACTGCTCCTCCCCTCCTGGCTCTTCCTCTCTGCTCTCCTCCCTATTTTCGAATAAGCTCTGCATCAATGAGTTCCATGCCGTTATTTTTTGTCCTGTTTCCCCTTCACTTTTCTGTACCGCCCTCATCCACACGCCGTTTCAGTCATCGCCCATTTCTGAAAATCTGTCCACCATGAGTCTATCCTTGGGCCCTCTCGATTTCCATGCCATTGCTATCCGACGTTTAGCTAGTATGCACATCAAGTCTTTCATTTTTGCGAGGTGCAACCTATTTTTGCCTCCTCTTCGGAAGAGGCCCAACAGGTACATTTCAGGGTTTCCTGTTTGTATTTGGAGTCCACTGTGCTTCTGAGTCCATCCCAAAAGATCTGTATCATGGGCAGGTCCAGAACATGTGTATCATGTCCGCTTCCTCTTCCGGGCAGCGGGGGCATGTGCAGGGATCTCCGAGCTTCATCCTATTCTTAGGTGTGAGGTACGCCCTATGTGTAGTATATAATTGTGCTTGCTTGAACCTTGCGTTCCTTGATACTTTTTTAGGGTATCTTAGCGCCCTAGTCCATTCATGATCACTGATGGGTCTTCCGAGTTCGTCCTCCCATCTCCCTCTTGTTTGTAGGACTTGTGAATTCTTGCATTTTAGCAACTGTTCGTATAGCCTGGAGGTTGTCCCCCTTCCGATACATCGTACCATGCATCTAGTTCGCCTGTGTCCTCTTGGCCTGGCCATTCCGCCCACCTCTTCTTGATTTTCAGCATCCTTCTATTGTATAGGAGGAATCGGCCTTCGTGTATGTCATATTCTTCCACCATATCTCGGAACTCCGCCCATTGTTCTTCCCTCCTCAAATCTCCTATTTGCGCTACTCCTTTGGCTTCCCAGTAGGATCTGAACATTGCAAGTGTATTTGTGCCCTTGCCTATTATTCCCGCTAGTGGAATCTGCGGCAAACAAGGGTCTTTGGTCCCCTGGAGTCTCCACGACCTCGACAAGAGCTCTGTTGCTAACCTAAGCATGTTGGGTAGGGTCTTGAGCAGAGGTTTGTCTATCCATGGTATTTCCTGTAGGTAAAAGGATCTCAGTGCTGGTTGGAAGAGTATGGTCTATTGATCTTCTCCCAGCCATTTAACTACGTATTGCAGTTGCCCTGCCAGGTAATATTTTAGAGTCTGGTACTCTAATGCCCCCCTCCTCGTGGTCCCTCTGCAATGTCATGGCAATTTTACACCTCCCCCAACCCCATAGGAACCTCCATGTTGTGTTCAACTTCATGAAGAAAGCTCTGGGTATGGCATGGGAAATGTTTGTGCTATACTATAATAGCCGTGGGAGTACTACCATCTTCAGGATGGCTGCTCTACTCCTCATCCCCAATGGGAGTGGCTCCCAGAAACCCATGGCCATTTGTATTCTATCTACGGCTGCCTGTATGTTGTATTCGTGTGACTGCAGTGTTGTGATGTATCTCGATTCCCAGATATCGGAAGGAGCCCTGAGCCCATGCTAGCCCCATATCTGGGAGTGTCTCGGGGGACCTGTTTTAAGTCAGCCAGGGGGAATAAGACCGATTTCTCTATTGGTGGCTATCCCTGAGTCTCTGGCGTATGCGTCCGCCGCCTCCAGTAGGCAGGCGCGCGGATTTGCGACGAAAAGGATGTCATCCGCGTACAGCGACATCTGATGGACCACCCCGTCTGGGTCTATCCCTGTGTCTCCATACTCTGCCCGGAGGAAGACCGCCCACGGCTCCAAAGCCAGTATGTACAACATCGGTGACAGTGGGCAGCCTTGTTTGGTTCCTCTGTATATCCGCCAAGCTTTTTGAAATATGCCTTCCCGTTTTTACTCTCGTTCTAGGGTCCCTGTACAGCAGTCTAATCCATCTGAGAAATCCCCCCTCTCCCCCAAACCAAAGTGTGCAAGGACACTCAGCAACCACTTCCAGCTCACAGAATCAAAGGCCTTAACAGCGTCTAATGACACTGCGCATTCCGCTTGTCTCCGATTCGTCTGCTCTATAACATAGTGTAATCTGCGAAGGTTCATGACGTTTCGCCCTGGGACGTAGCCCGTTTGGTCTCAGTGGATCAACGTGGATATTACAGATTTCAGACGGTTCGCTAGAACCGTTGTAAGTATTTTGGTGTCCTGATTGAGGGATATCGGCCTATGACGTGCATTCTACTGTGGATTTCCCTGGCGTAAGGATCGGGACTATTATCGTTTCGGGCATGCTATTTGGCAGTTGTGCTTCCTCATGCCTCCTGATAAGTTTCTAGCAGTTTTGAGGCAATGGTACGTTCCATGTCTTATAGAACTCCCCTGGGAGCCCATCCGGGTCCGGGGTTTTACCCGAGGGGAGCTCAGAGATCACATTTCAGTTTCCTCTACGGTAATCGGGGCGTCCAATAGTTGGCCTGGTCTGTTAGCTTCGGTAACTTTATCTAAGCTAGGGCATCTGGGATGTCTTCCGGCTCCACTTCCGGATTAGGGGCATGAAGCCGGCAAATAGGTTATTTAAATCCTCCTGATTCCTAACCTCTCTTCCTGTATCATCATCCCTCTTGTTTTCCTGTTTAGTGAGCCACGCTAGTAATCTACTGGGTTTATCCCCTTCTGCGTGCAATCTGTGTATTTCCCATAATTCAGCTTCCCCAGTTTCTCCCAGAGTACTATGCATCTCGTTCTTAGCTCCAGTAGTTCCCTGGGTTCCCGGCCTGCCCTTTCCGCCCTTCGTTCCTCTGTTTTAACCTCCCTTTTTTATTTCGTCCAGTTCAGCCATGATTGCACCCTTCAACCCTGCTGTTTTCCCAATTGCCGCCCCTCTTAAAATTACTTTGAAAGCGTCCCAGAGCATGGCATTACACTCCACTCTCCCCTCATTTTGTGCAAAATAGTGTTCTATCACCTCCTGCAGATATGCCTCGAATTCGCCCTCTCCTAGTGCTTCTGCTCTGAGGCGCCATGTTGGTATTGGGGTTTTCCTGTAGGTGTGCCCATGTTAGTATCGGGGCGTGATCTGAAAGTGTACGTGCTTTAATATCGATTCCTGTGAATTCTATCAGTCGGTGTCCGTGAATAGGTAATCTATTCGTGTAAATACCCCGTGGGGTGCACTGTAATGTGTACCCTCTCCCATCTCCATGTACCTGCCTCCAGACGTACACCAACTGCAGTCGTGTGAGGGTCTTTTGGAGCTCCCTGGCAGGGGGTGCTGGCTTCCTCTGCTTGTCATCTGACCTGTCGAGAAGCGGGTTCAAGGTGCAGTTAAAGTCTCCGGCACAGATGAACATGGCTCCCCTGTACTGAGCCAGTTTGGGCGCTAAATTCCTGAAGAAAAGTGGCGTCGTGGTTTGGGGCGTAGGTGTTGGTCAAACATATTTCCCTGCTTTCAAGCATCCCATGCACCAGCACCATTCTCCCCTCCTGGTCACTTTCCTGCTTTATTAGCTGGAACGGTACTCCCGGTGCAATCCATATTAATGCTCACCTTGCTTAGTTTAGTTTATTTATTTGTACCGCGCACCGAACCCTGGGGTAGCTGGGCGCCGGAGACTTAGAAACAGTTACAGCATGGCAAAAATATACAATACAGACTGTGATAAAACAACAACGGTGTAGCAGACCGGGTTACAGGTGGTCAACAGAGGCATGCAGAGAGGAAGTGCATTAAGCAGCGTTTTTGTTGGAAAGCCATGTTTTTGTTTTGGCTCTAAAAGTCCAAAATGAGGGTTCTGCTCTAAGGTATGGTGGCATAGCGTTCCATAGTTTGGCAGCTAGGACCGGGAAGCTGGCGCCACCTGCTTTTTTTAGGGAGAATTTGGGAACGGAAAGGCAATGTGCGTATGGTGTTCTAGTTGGTCTAGTTGAGGTGTGGTTGTGGAACTTGTCTGCCAGGTATTTGGGTGCGTCATTAGAGCGGCATTTATGGACGATGACGAGGGATCTGAGGGTGATTCTGTCGTACTGGGAGCCAGTGAGCATCTTGTCTGAAGCTGGAGATGTGGGCGTTTCGTGGGATACTGAAGGCGGCTCTGATGGCATTATTTTGAAGTACCTGTAGTTTGTTCAGGTTGTGTTCTGATGAGCCAAGAAAGAGGGTATTGCAGTAATCAATTTTTGAGAGCACTAACGCTCTGGCTAGTGTAATGCAGCTGGAAGGTGATAGGAAAGGTTTGCAGGCGTTGATGAGCTTATTGGTGTAAGCTGTTGAAGAGGCAGTTGCGTTCACCTGTCTTTTGAGCGAGAGAGTAGAGTCTAGATAAACCCCAAGGGTTTTAATTTCTTTGGCTACTGTGATTAGGTTACCGTCTATGTTGATGGACGCGTAACGGGGGTCTAGTTTGTTTAGTCGATGTTGGGAGCCGACAATGAGGAGCTCAGTTTTCTCGTCGTTGAGGCATAGGCCGTGCTCTGCCATCCAGGCTTGGATCTCTAAATAAAGGTTGTTGATTCTGGTGGAGTCCTCGTCGTAGCACCCTGATAGGGTGATGAGAACCTGGGTATCGTCAGCATAGTTTGTGTATGTGACACCTAGGTTATCTAGGCGGTCAAACAATAGCTTTGTGAAGATATTGTATAGGGTCGGCGAGACGCACGAGCCTTGAGGAACGCCGCAGGTGATGGGGACAGGGAGTGCTGATGCCCCTGGGGAGAAGACCCGGGTGGTTCGGTTGGTTAGGAAGGACTGGATCCAGGCAGTCGCCTGGTTAGAGAAGGCCGCTGAGGTCATCAGATGTTCTGTGAGGATCTGATGGTCGACGAGGTCGAAGGCAGCTGATCTAGCAGTAGGAGAATGGCTAGATTACCCTTGTCCTTTGCCTCGTCCATCTGGATTTTTAGGTCCAGTAGGGCTGACTCTGTTCCATGCCTTGGCCTGAAGCCGGATTGTCTGAGACCCAGGAGGTTGTTGTCTTCCAGGTGCTTCTGTATTTGCAGGTAGGCCACTCTGTCTAGGATCTTTAGGATGTAGGGAACGGTGGTGATTGGCCTGTAATTAGTTGGGTTATTGGGGTCTAGATTAGGTTTTTTTAGAAGTGGCATGACCCAGGCCTCCTTGAGGCTGCTGGGCACTGAGCTTGATTTGAAGGATGCATTGATGAGGGCTGTTATGAAGGGGGCCAGAGTGTTGGCGCCTTCTTGGATGATGGGAGCTGGGCATGAGTCCCCTTGGCATCTAGAGGGCTTGAGGCCCTTAATGATGCTTTCTACTTCTTTAGTGGAAACTGGTGAGAAGGAGAAGGGGGGGCAAGTAGGTGTTTTTGGGGTGGTGGACGGAGGATGGTTTGTTTTTTTGGAAAGGCTGAGCTTTTTCTGTTCGATTTTGGATTGTAACATGGTGATTTTGTCTGCTAGGGCTTTTTGAATCCTCTCACACCAGTCTGCATCTTTCACGCAGGTTTCAGCAAGAGTGGGGGGGGATTCGAGTTCCCTGAGGATATTGAAAAGCTCTTTTGTTTTGGATTTGGCGCTCTCAATTCTGTTGTCATATGTCTCTTTTTTGGCCTTAAGGATAGCAGTTTTGTAGGTGGTGGCTGCTATCGAGAGTTGAGTTTTGTTGGAGAGGTTGGGCGTTTTTCTCCAGGTGGCTTCTGCGGCTCGTTTGGAGTTTCGGAGGATTTTTAGCTCTGGTGTGAACCATTTGTTCATATGGGCTGCCGGTTTGGCTTTGGTGAGTTTGAGTGGGGCGATGGTGTCTACTGCTGATTCATAGTTAGTATGTCGTGCTGTATACTTGTCCTCACCATTTCTTGTTCACCCTGGCCTGTTTATCTGCCGTCAGATGGGTCTCTTGTAGCATTGCTGTCTTTACTTTCATTCTGTTCAGCCAGGCATACACCCCGAGTCTTTTGACATGAGCATTGAGTCCTCGCACATTCCAGGTTGCTATAGTTATCTCGTCGGGGCCCATATTTGTATTTTTTGCTCTGGCTCCGTTGTCCCATAGCCTTCCATTTGTGTCTTTCCCTGTTTCTTCTTTCTGTCCGGTCCTCGGGGCGTGCCTCTTTCCCCCAGGTCCTTTTTACCTCTGCGCTTCGGGTGATTTTCCTTCGTTATGTTGCGGCCCGTCGACCTGATACCCGCTCACTCGAGCTGTTCCATGTACATAGATCCTTCCGCCCTTGATGCCGTAGGCCAGCCGGCCCTGCCTGCAGCCAACCAACACATAAACCATAACTTTCAAACTAACGCCCAGCCACCCTCCCCCTGCTCGGGCCTCACCACTTCTCTTGCTCTGTCCCCGGAAGAGGGACTGGCTCGCTGCAGTGTGATGCCTCCAAACTGGCATCCGAACATGTAGAAATTCCTTTATTTGGGGGGTGGTTTTCCTGTGCCATCCCAGCTGGGTTGGAGCGAGTCGCTCCTTCGTCCTATACATTTGGCCTGGTCATATCACCTTTATGTCTTATTCCTGGCGGTCGGTGATCCTTTTCACCGGGGCTGATTCTCATTATTGGTCCAGTTTCTCCGTCCCTGCTGGTCCATCCATATGTGGGCTTCAGTTGAGTCGAAGAACCATGATTTCCCTTGGTGTAGTACCTTAAGTTTGGCAGGATATAAGAGCATGTATTGCACTCCTGCCGTCCTGAGACGCTCTTTGGTTGGACCAAATTTCGCTCCATTTCTGGACCATGATCGTATAATCAGGGTAGATGGTGATCTTCGAGGAGTTCCTTAGAATCTCTCCCCCTTCTCTTAAGAATGTTAGTATCTTCTCCCTAAAGTTCATGATCTTGGCGATCATAGCTCTGGGGGTGGAGGGGCACCTGGCCGTGGTCTTTTGGTCAATGCCCTGTGTGCCCTCAATCGCAAAGCCCTGGGACAATGATCCGGCAACGATCTCTTGGAACAGCGTAGTTTCGACACATTCTGAGGGATGTCTGCCTTCTTCGCCCTCCGGGAGCCCGATTATGCGAATATTATTCCTTTGTGCCCTTCCTTCCTTGGCCCTCTGTTCCAGGATCTTGATATTCCGTACTGCAGCCACACAAATGTCGGAGGCAACATCCATGGTGTTTTGCTGCACTTGCTGTTCTGTTATTGTCACTCTTTCTGGTGTCCTGCCGAAGAAGGCCCACGTCTACCATGACAGTGTCCAGTTTGTTATCCAAGGATGCCTTGAGGGCCCCTATTGCTGCGTCCATTTTGGCTTCAAGGGATGTTTGCAGAGCGGCTATGGCTTCCAGGATGGGTCCTTCCGTAGTGTTTCCTGCTTGTTGTCCAGTAGCTGAGGTGGCCATTGCCGTAGTAGGCTGGACAGGTTGTTTATTTCCTGGTGATGTAGTGAACGTGTCTATGCTGGTTTGCTTTGCCTTCCCCTCCGTCTTTCGACTTGGCATTATATCGTCGGGGCTCACTTTGGTGCGGATCAGACAGTGCCCGGTGCCGTAGATTCCTGGATGTCCCGGGGTCTAGTCCTCAGAATGTGTGCCCCCACTATCGGTGAGTGTCCCTATCTGTGCGCACGGTTTCCCTTCCTGGGTCTCCAGCCGCTTCTCCAGCTGGTCCTCCGCTCCTCCGGGTGTTGCCTGTTTTCAGGCCGGCCGCTCCCCCCACCTTCCCAGGCTCCGAGCGCCGATTTGTTCCGGGGAACTCCTCGCTTGTTGTGCAGATATTCTGGCATCTTGTCTGCCGAGTTAGAGTCTGCTCTCCCGGCCGTGTGTGCCCCTGTCTGCCGCAGGTATATGCGGGTCCCCTTCCTACTGCGGCCTCTTCCCGCCTTGCGGCTGTGATACTTGTGGGAGGGCGGTACGGTCCGTGCACCGCTGTGTCAGGGTTGGGGCCCCCCGGCATGCTCTCACCGCTGTAGTTTTTAGGAGCGGCCGGGCTCGTTACTGGGTCGCCTGTGCCGAGCCCCACTCCAGCAGGCCCCTGATCAAGCTGGATGTTTATCTCCGGCCTGCAACTTTGCGCCTGTGGTTTCCTCACTCGCAAGGCTCTATCGTTCTCCCCGGCTGTTCAGCTACTTGCGCCTGCCATTTTGTTTCGCGCGGGCAGCTTCTTTTTTGCCTTTTCCCTGCGATCCGACCTCAGATTTCCTCCAATGTTTTGGTACCAGGTTGATCGGATCTTCAGGATCTCGAAGGAGCTTCTCAGTCGTGCCTCCTCCTGCATGGCCGCAAAGCCATGCCCCCTACGTTACATTATGTTTCATGTATTAAGTTCAATTGTGCAGCGCTTTGGTGTAAAGCGCTATATAAACAAATATAAATACAAATACAGGATCATTAAAATAGTGCATAGGAATAGGCTAATTTGTAATGGTGCACAGGAACAACAAAATAGCGCAGAGGAATAGGCTAGTCCAGCATAGCTGCAGTGTGCCGGGACAACAGACCATGCATAGACATATGCTAGTTGGAGATGATGCATTATGCAGTAGGGCTCATTCAGTACACACCCCCAAGGGCATTAACAAGGTGGGTCAGGATTGATATTAGACAATAGGCCAGTGGGCAGATTAGCTTGAACTAGTACATATAATGCTTTGACAAGGCACACTATGGTGTGATAACATGGGTAAGAGCTGAGGCTGTGCGGTATGCTGTGGCAGCGAGAAGCAATAGCGGACCACACATCTAATTTATTTAGATATGCTGGGGGATAACTACAGCCTGGTATTGTCAAAGTACTGAAGTAATTGGATCCTGCAGGAGTGAAGCTGGCCCACCTAGCCCCCAAAGCCTGCCTGCTCAACAATTCTGATATAATAAAACTATTGGCCAGGCAAACCCAAGGGGAAAGGGGAATGGATAACAAAACAAAGACAAGAACTCCCACTGCAGGTACTTCAGACTGTCTTCACTGGAAGGTTTTTTTTTTGGATCAGTGGTGTTCCTAAAAGAAAACGCAGCCTTAAGTAAAATATTTTTAAACTTATGTTTTGAATATTCTATATTACTATAATATGTCTCTAGGTACCTGTTGCCTAAGCTTGAATTGCCCTTAGGCTGCTTCAGTAAGAAATGTTGCTGCTTTTGATGCGGTATATGAAGTTTTTTCTTTTTTTTCTCTCTACATACAGCTCATCACTCTCTAAAACAAATGGCGATACCCATTTATGTAGTTGTTACTCAGCCTTTTAATATTTCCTTAAGTGTATTTTTCTAAATAATATATTTATTAAATGTAAATACCTTGGATAACTTCCTGAAGAAATTCTAATATTCCGCTGGCCAGTACTGGATTTTCGAAAATATTACAAAGTGTATTCTTCTTCGACAAAAGGCTTTAGTACAAAACTCTTGTTCATAACATTACTGACTAGCCTTGAATCCGAAGCAATTTGTCCAAACGAAAGTCTTTTCTTAGAGTCCGTTACGAAGTGCGACACAGAGGAAAAGAAAATGATTCATCTCAAAATGGCTGCGACGCACGCGTGACGTCGTAGGGTTCTTTTCTCTAACCGCGCACATAGGATTAAATTATACGCTCCGGCGCCGTACGAAAGCTCAAAACAAAATTACAAAACGTTACAAAGGTTAAATAAGGTTAATAAAGATTAGACATGCAGCGAAAAAACGATCCGCACGCCTAGTTAGTATTGGTTTTTAAAAATCTAAATTAAAAAAAAAATGTAATACTTTGTCTTAAATCTTCAACTACTCTGGTTACTTGACTTAAAAAAATACCATGAATGAACTTGTAAAGTCTTAAGCTAAAATGTCTTTTGAGCAACATCTAGTAACTTTCTACATTAAACAACGGAATTGCACTTAGCTTAGTTCTTGTTCTTCAATTGGTTCCTCTGTTCAAACTGGTTCAACTGGAATACTCTGATGGTAGATTTCAGCAACTTCTTTCTTGACTGAGATTACCAAGGTAGAAATTGAACTAAAACAAAAATTCTACACATAGTGAAAGTACACTATAGTTTTATTTTAACTGGAGCTAAAAAATGTACGACCTACTCTAATGAATACTTTAATGAAAGGCAGTTTAGATTTGTAAGGAACATTCTAAGTGACATCACAATACTGCCTGCTGCAAACTAAACCAATCACTATTGGGATAGTCTTCCTCCATCTTGTCTTGGGGACATGTCCTCTTTCTAATGAAAGTTAGTTAAGGAACAAGAAAAAATGAACTTAACTAAAACAGAAAATGTTCTAGTTTCTAAACAGAATGTATTTAATATTTTAGCCACCTGAAATAGTGTTTGCAATATCCTATTCTCCTAGGAACCTTGCTAATGTGAGGTACAGAATGTGAAAACCTGACAGGTATGGGAGATTCGGAATATCATGGGTTACAGTAGGCGCTGGCAGCGTTAAAGTGTCCCCCAAGGCTGGGAAAGGCGTTTGACAACGCGCTGTTACAGGTGCAGATTGGCAGCAGATGGAGTAAACCTACAACCCATTGTCAAAGACTTGGGCTGTAACCTTGATAATGTCTGCTTCAAATCATAACCCTGCTAGATTACCATAGTGGATTGATTCTACCAAATTCCTACCACATCCCTAACTACCAGCTCAGCCAACAACAATCAGACCTAGATTCCTGCCTCAATTATGGAACATTGAAGAATTGCGCCCAAATGTAGCCATACTCCCAGCAGCTGGGGCTTATTGTACATTAACTCCCAAACAATGGAATCAATGCTTTGCTTCCAGACCTTCTCCCAACCAACCTTGCTCCACTGTATTAAGAACAAGGTTAGGTTCCAGATTTAATAATTCTCACCCAACTTCAAATAGCCTATCTGACCCTTTGGATTCAAAAACTCTCACGAAAACTAACACTAGGGCCAACATGTTTAACAAACCAGGGCATCTCAGTAACGCACCTCACAACCTGAACCTGGTAAACATCAATTCTCCCCATATCAAAGGTGCACTGATCAATTCAAGATCCCAGATAGCCCATGCACTAGACATAGCTCACCTGATCACCACTAAACCACTTGATTTCCTAGCAATAAGACTTGGCTCCATGCAGATGCTGGGCCCTCCCTCCTTCTGGAAATCTGAGAATTATTCAAGCCTAAAACTAGACGGAGAAACCTCCAGAGGAGATGGCATTGCCTTTATAGCTAAATCCAATCTAGGACTTTGAGTCTCTACACACCCTCCCTTGACGTCAGGCGAACCACTGACAGTAAAACTACCTCATTAACTCTTGCACTGTAACATGCACCTGGTATACAGACGACCTGGCCCTATTGGCTCATTCGAGGAAGATATTGCAACACTACACTCGACAACACGAAACCATCCTCACAAATTCTAGTCTTCAGAGACTTTGATCTAGATCTTAATGACCCCAACGATCAACGTGCCTAGATGCTTGCTAACTCATTAACAGAACTAGGTTTTACGCATAGGATCAATAAACCTAAACATGTCAAAGGTAGAACCTTAGATTGAGTAGCTGACTTGACTTGTGATGTGCTAATAACATCTATTGAACCGCACGCATGGACAGACCATTTACTGACCTTCACCATCCAAAACTGCCCCTCAAGGACTAGCTTTCTGGCACCCCTTCTCACAAGGAATAAACATAATATAACGGAGGATAAGTTACTTCTGCATCTCCTTCCTTTGTTAATGCCACTGCCTGGCAACTCGGACCCGGAGTTGCTAGTAGACCTTTATAATACCATCACCCATGTTTAAGATAATATCACACCTCTAAAAAGGCGTAAAAGTAAACCCTCAACCTCAAAACTATATGGGTGGAAAAGAATTAGAAACCACATGGCAGCTGCCCTAAAGAGAACCTACTGATCACAACCAAATACAAACTAGAGATCCTGCAAACCAAACTAGATGCATAAAACAGGATAAAGCAAACTCTAGCACCAGTTAACTTTTTGTCATCCTCAGAAATCTAATCCCCTGTCCCTCGTACAGATACTTGGACCAAGGATAAAACCTGGTGCACCAATATTCAAAATGCACGATCTAATAAAAATCGTTCTCTTCCAAACTAAAATAGAAGCAAATAAACCTAACCTACTCAAATCTATCACCTCTCGGAGGACTCAACCTAATGCCAACAAAACTCTCCAGCAATTCACATTTGCGCAAGTCTCCACCCAAGACGTGGCTGACATTATAACCTCACTCAAACCCTCTAGATGCCAGGGCGATATCTGCCCTGCCAACATTATCAAAGAAGTTAGGTTAGAATGAGCCCCCTTCATTACCACCCTCATTCATATCTGGCACTGTCCCCAGCAACCTAAAGGACGCTTGGGTCCTACCTCTCCCGACACTTGCCCTGAATATCCAATCATTTCACCATCTGCGTCCGCAGAACCTACATCTTTTACATGTGGAGTTGGCAAGGTTCATGCGTCTCCCCTACTATGTTGCCATTATTTGATCTTGATGATCTGGGTGTTGCTTACACGAACTACACAGATGACACCCAGATACTCATTCCTCTAACTGGTGATTATGACAGACCTGGCACTGCTCAATAAAATGTATCTCCTCATTCAGGCGTGGATGGCCTCTCATGGCCTTTGCCTGAGTGACGAAGATGGAGCTTATGCTTCTTGGCTCTTAAGTGCCAGTCTTTCAATATTAATGGTATTTGATATCAAAGTGGTGACCAAAGGAAAAAAAACTTTGGGCTTTTACTTGGGACTCGGCTGTAAATATGCGCAAACAAGTCAACGCCACAGCATCAGCCACTGCCTACACTTGCAAGTTGATACATGCTTGCAAACTCTTATCGACAGCCAGCTGCACTCTAGCGAGAGCTTTAATCCTCTCAAAACTAGACTATTGCAACACACCTTAGCTAGGATCTAGCAAATATTCTTAATCTTCAAATATTACAGAATAACGCACTAAGAACTACATTAAATATTCCTTAACCACATTTCAGAGGCTAGACGTTCCAACAAGTGGCTTTCAGTTCAAAGTTGCATCCCATGGGCATAAATGCTTAACCAATTCTGTCCCAGCCTACCTCATGGAGAAACTTGTCAAAAGTACTTTGGCATGGCCTACCAGAACCCAACATTCTTTTTGATATAAACTGAAGAAAGCAATATGTAATAGCTTTCCGGTCTGGGCAACCCAGCTGTGGAACTCCCTGCCTACCACCCTAAGAGCTGACCAGTACTTCTGTAGTTTTAAGAAAAAACACCAAACATTGGCTCCTGGCTAATGATTCTTGACCAGCTCTAGCAGTCCACCACCAGTACTAACTTAAATATTACAATGCCTGTATATATGGAAGGTGATTTGTAATTTGTTTCATTGATACTGTTATCCAGTGTCCTCACTTTGTAAAGAATGTATTTTAACTATTCATGTACTATATGTAACTTAACTTGCATTACCTGTTATGCGCCCAGATGCATCAGGGTGAGGAGCGCTATATAAATGAAATAAACTAACAACCCAAGGGGAGAAACGTCCTTTCCGGTCTTCTCTAGTCAATTAGAAATTCTTAGCTTCAGCACTGCAGCAGGGCTTCACCGGCCAAACCACCTGTCCAGGAGGCAGCAACAAGCTTCTCTTCCAGTTTCCTCTTCAGTTCCTTCGTCCAGTGGTCACATCTGCCTTCCTTGAAAAAGACCTTGCCTTTTATGCAAGTTTCTCCCATTCATTTGCAGCATAGCCGCCACTCACACAGCAGGGTGGCTGGCCTCCAAGGACATCCAGCCGGCCAATCACCTTTGGGTGCATTCCTGTAACCAAGGAGTTTCGGGAACCTCTGTTGCTTCCTGCCCTGCAAGACATGCTGAGCCAGAGGCAGGATTCACCAGTGACTCCTGCCAAAGATGAAATAAAGGGGCCAAACCTTGTTTGGCGTGCAGAGAATTTCAAGAAGGAGCTTGCAAACAAAACAAAGGGGGCGGGTGGGATCTGGGAATCTCTACCAGCACGAACACAGCCCAATGACCTGTTCTTGGGTGAATAACCCCTGGGAGAGACTCTACCAAGTCTTTAGCTCACTGTCCCTTTCAGAGAAGAAATGTCCCCGCATATCAGCCTTTGTCCTGCCCAGGGGCAGTCCAGCGCCGAAATGCTAGGCAATTCTCCTCTGAACAAGAGTACCAACAGTAACCCCCATACACGTGTTTCAGCCTTGTTGGGCATCAGTGAGGTGAAACTGTGCCTCTCTAAGAACAGTGAGCAAGGGGTCCACGTCTGGATCGCCCTGTTAATTTAGGGTGAGACCCAAAGTTAATTTATGCAAAACAAAAGGGTGGGTCTGGGAATCTCTCGCCCAGCACGAACTAGTGGGAGCTGCAGGAAGTTAATAATCATATTTTTCGCTGGTGGGGAACACCCGAAATGAACCTGCTTGCCATCTATGAGAATAAGAGGTGCAGAGCTTTCGCCAGCAGTTTTCCCCACCCTGAGAGCTTAGGTGATGCCTTCGCGTTCCCATGGGATGGGAAGTAAATCTACGCTCCCCTATCCTCTTGCATTCCATTGATGGCGCACGTGGGCAAGTGTTTTCAGACATCCATGCTGGCTCAGACAGTAGCCAGCCTCTAGCAGTGGGAAGCCCCGCCAGTGGTTCTTCGCAGCACTGGTGCTTTGGAGCCCTTCATAGGCTTCAGTTCAGAGACTATGATCGTCCAAGAGAATTTGTCGGTTCTTGATACTTGAATCTGCTGAGGGCACTTCAAGGGGTGGAAAAGTGTCACTTATGACCCAGAAGGATACCTACGCGTTTTCAGTCAGAGCCGCGCTTTACATAACATTGCACTGTAAATCGGCGCATGTCTCCCGGGTATTGAGTTTGCAGCCAAGGAGGGTTGCAGGGCTTCATGAGACAGCACAAAATGCAAGTGGTCCTCCAACCTGTTGGTCCACCCAGTCTATCTTCCGTGTTGCTCAGAATTCATGGTCAAGTGGTCAGCGGTCGCTTGGAAGCTGATGGGATGTCCTTCGGATCTTCAGTCTAGTGGTCGACTGAGGGTCAGCTCCAGGACCCACTATACAAGCAAACTGGCTGAACCCCACCCCCTCAATCGCCTTTTAAGTTGTCATGCAAATCTGTGGGGTGGCTTTCCAGGACAGCAAGCCTCCCAGTTCAAACAGGTTCTATGCAGGCACACTGCAGGACAAAGACCAGGGGAGGTCCAGTTACCTCCCCACTTCCTGTCCTTTTAGGCATTCTGAGCACCTTAGCAGGCTTTCCGAGGGACGCCTGCAAAAGACCATCAAGACCTCCCTCACCCTGTAAGGTAGAAGGCTCGGGTAAGAACAAGTCATGATGAACAGGGCTTAAATAAGGTGCATCCACTATTTTAGGCAAATGGTGACCCGTGTCGCTACTGCAAAGATGGCCTGCGGTAGAAGTCCACAAAGGAACACTGCGACCAGCTGGTCATATTAACTTGTAATGGTAACTAAAAGTTACAGAAAGAAAGGGGAGACCATGGTTCCTCTCCGCATAAGGTGGGGTGTACTGATTGAACAACCTAAATCACGGGAGGGACAAAATGTTGTTCCCACCCTCCCCCCGCTGCCCTAAGTTAACCGAGGGAAAAGGAAGCTCAAGGAATTTCCAGCAGCACTACAGTGTTGCTTGCTGCAATAGTAAAAGGTAGCTGCCAGCAAACCTGGAGGAAAGCTTAACTCCATAAGTGTACCAAAAAGAGCTAGAGAGTTCCCAAGTACGGAGTAAAAGAGGGTGTCTAAAAAGCATCCAAGTCCAGCAAAAAGTGCTGGGGTACCCGCAGGTGGAGAGAATTTCACTCATAAAGGAAGTTTACTGTAACACTGCAAGTGACATTATCCAACAGGTTCTTGAATGTCCATGTCCAGTTCCCAGCAAGTTTGATGGAGAATATACACTACCAGTTCCGCGGGTGTCCAAGAAGGGTGGTCCATCAGCATCTCCTAGTCCAGTAGCTACTCCTTAAATATTGATTTTAGGGTGAAAAAGTAAATGGGCAGAGCGGCATGTAAAATAAATGGTTTGACCGCTTAGCCCGGCTTGCAACACAACCAAGGGGCACAAAATTGGGGAGTAAAGCTCGCTATAGGCTGCTCAATCAGTTGCTTTTAGGCTTCCAGAAACAATGACTGCCTCGGGCAGATGGGATGTAAATACTGCTCATTCTATTCCAGCTGTTGGGTAAGAATTAGTGCAGTCCAACTGGTGTGTGACTACACAAGACTTCTCTTGTATTAAGTAATGTGGCTAAGCAGCCAGGATTATCTAAAGAGGGGTAATGTGAGCTGTAGATTAGAACTGTACAATGAAATCAGTAAACCCTTACACACTTGTTATACATTATTTAAAGCATTCTTTAAAAAGCAGTAATTGGCTGTAAAAATGAATCCCAAGTTAGGATTCAATTAAAGTTAACAAAGCAGGTGTGTAATTCCTTATTGTTACACATGTTCCAGCACCCGGAGGTGACGTAATTTGAGGTCTATATAGCATTTATATAGTATCACCTTTGCAATATTGAGTTTAAGGAAAGAAAAGGTTGGGGTTAGATCAGAACAGACTAATGTTAAAGATTCCAATCGGGCGTCGGACACTTGGTTTTAGCCTGGAATGTGGTTCTCAATAGAATGCTGTTTTTTTTTTTTTCATTTCAACAAATTCAAATTGAGCCGGTCCCGACCTGTCTCACACACCCTTCCAAATACCCCGGGTCACAATGGACCATGAATGGTGGGTAAAAATACAATATTTATTTTTAAAGTTCACAAAAATCACACATTTTAATATTTGGCAGCAATCACCAATTGGGTGATAATGACAATGGAAATGAAAGCAATGCTCTCGGTTAACCTTCTAGTAGAACATATCCAAAGCGCAAATGAATAGGAGCACTTTTTGAATTAAGATATAGCACCCAAGTTAAGGTTCCCCCTGCAATGTTCCCTCAACCCACACAAAATCGAATTCTGAGTAGTTAGAAAGAAACAGCAGGTAGTCAGGATAAGAGACAGCAAACCGAATCAAAATCCGACCTTCCCTCACCAAATAAGAGGCAAAGGCCTAAAATGACACACATTTTGTTAATTATGTGCTGAAATAATGTGCATGTTTTATCTCAGTATTGGGGATGTTATAGCACTATCAACCATCAGGCAAAGTTTCACAAAAGCATACAGTTCACAAAACAGATTGAAATTGAAAACCCAGCGCAGAACGAGTCACACGTGGAAAAGTTGCATTTACACTTTTTCAGCATTAAATGTTTACAAAAAACGGGTGCAATACACTGAATCGGAATGCGGTTTATGGGCTGGGGCATAGATGTATAGCACAGTGATAATGTAGAGGTGAAAGGAGGGTTATAGTTGGTGAATTGAGAGATTTAGAAGGAAAAATTAGGTTTGTTTTTTAGGAAAATTAAGCGGTTAAAAAATTAGAATCTGTTTTGAAAGGCAAATTTTACTTTAACAATATAGTCTAATTTAGTTTAAGAGGGATACAGTAAACTCCAAGGTTGATTTGCAATGGCAACCTTATCACCCCAGCGTACAACTTTATGTGGGAAGTAGTTTGATTACTCAAAATAGGACTAAGGAGTTAATCGAGGATGAATGAAAATTCGGACAGCATTTCTGGTCACCGGATAGCGGACTCTCCTGGCAAAAGGCAGCTGGGCAAAGGTCTGGTCACTAAATAATGGGACAGCTGGATGGCAAGGTTGCAGCGGGCATGCAGTTAGTGGCCAAGGAGCGGGTCTGGTTTCAGGATGCTTCCTAAAAGAATACCACAGCTACTCCCTTTTGGTATTGGGATTTTTAGTGCAGTTTCTGGTTTGAGGCCTTGCTGGAATGGTCAGCAATGCTTTGGCCTTGCGGTGGGATCTGGATTAAGCTATGCTTTAGATTTGCAGTGGGATCTGGAATCTGGCAAGATGAAGGTAGATCAGGAACGCAGGCTCAGGAAATAATTCAGGAAAGAGTCTCTCGTTCTATCGGACCCTTTTTATTGAGCATAGTGACATCAAATTATATGGCCGGGCAGGCTTAGCTAAGCACGCCTCTAAACAACTGGATTGGTCAGCTGGTAATGGACACCTTGTGTCAGATATATGATGTGAGTTTTACAATGTCCAGAACCTCCCATAGTTGGTTTAGCTGAAATCCAGTTTTGATATAAATGGCACATTTGTACAGTTGGGGCATCTTAACAAATTACATAAGAAGGTTACATTTTTTAATGCAGAACAGGCCAGTCCAAATCTGCAGTCTGTAAAACATTGTTTCGCTCTTCTAATAATCTTTGGCCATTTTTAGTGTGGAATATTCGGCCCACAATTCTAACTTTAGGTGTGTACATATTATCATGGGGCCCATTTCTGTTAATTTTTAACGTTCCATCATTTGTCCTTTTCCCCATGATTCACAATTTCTGGCGTTCGTGTCCCATACATGCTATTGACAGCCAAGATATCTTATTTGAAAATCATATTTAAACTAACTTTTACATTTTTGCAAAGTCCTGTGCAAAGATAAGTCTTACAAGTTTTATTAAGTCTTTGGAAACAAATGGGCTGGCCTTTGTCCTTACTGGAACCTTTTTTTTTCTCTTCAGCTACCACCAACTGTCACTTCAACCCAGTGTGGGGAGGGGGTTGCCCAGTTTGATTGAAGGTTTAACTTCACAGGTTGGTGACCCAGAAGTTCCATTGTAGAAGGCCTCAGCCCAGATGAGAGTCTTGAGTATGTGAACTTTCTTTGTCTTGGTCAGTCAGTTTTCCAACGTAGTAATTATCAGCTCAGTGTCCTGGAAGTTTGTGGTTTCCTTTTTGGGGAAGCCTTAGCTTTGCCAACAGGAAAAACCTGTTCTTTGTTTGTTATAAATCTGAATAAAGCCTGTTGAATAAGATCTCCCATATGTTTCACAGCACAAAACCCTTCACATTGCTAGTTAAGGGCACGCCTTATCCAATATAACACTTTTATTTTTTCCACTTTATTTTTATTGAAAATGTTCAACAATAGAAACAGGTTCCCCCAAGGACAGCAAACAGAGCAACAGAATCCACCCGACAGTTACCCCCTATAACCCCCCCTCCCCCCAAACTCCGTGTTGACTAGGCCTCTGAGAATCCTCGGTGCTAGACACTAAGAGCAAGGACTAAACACAACCCATCAGTACATTAGGCCAAGGTAGTGGCGGAGTCTCCGCACATACCCAATACACTTTTAAACTAGTATTTTTCTTTCTTTGCAAAAGTAAATTTTAAACATGTGGTGACTGCTGGCATTGTCCTTGCCAATTCGGTTTCTCTTCCCTCTGCATGTCCACATTATTTTGTAGCCATAGTTAGTTTCTTGTACACAAGTCTGTACAAAGCCGAGGTCTCTTGACATTGACATGTGCTCAGAGAATTAGAATTTCTTTTAAAGCAGATTTTTGACATGTAGCAAAGGACAAGTGTTTTTCCGTGCAGCGGAAGTAAAGCTTTTGTTGGTTTTTCCCAGATTTGGCTTAACTGGGCCTGTCATTCAGACTTCATGTTTTCTGCTGATACACAATGTGTATGGATGGGCATGGCAGGGTCTCACTGAAAGTAGTGTGGTGAGGAGCAGACGAAAAAAAGCATCTGAGCGGCATTTTAACTGTAATATTTTTCAATGGTAACGTTGGGCTTGCAGCAAAGCCGCGCTGCTTTTTCACTCCCCTTATTTTGTACATGAAAGCAACGCACTGGCAGGCTTTTTCAGTGTGCCCCCTTGTTCCATCCTGCCCAATATGTTCTTGGCAAGATGGTGCAGCCATCTTTTTGTAGTTGCAAAATGCAGTTTTGGTGTGAGGCAGTGGTGTTCAAAGGAGCCAGCACAGCCATTTTGCTGTTTCTGCTGAAATGCAGCTTTGTTATGGAGTAGTGCTGAGTGGGTCAAAGTAGCCCACCGTTATAAGAAAGGTTTCTCCCAAACAGATGCAGGCAGTCAATTAACCCGGCATTAAAGTGTTCAATATTTAAAACCTGTAAGGGAACAACCACTGCTAAAGACAATAGGTTCAGAACGAGGCCTTTAGGGAGCCAGGAAAGCCAAAGTCAATTATCAAAGTTCCATGCTGCTAAGAACCTTTTTCTTAGTATGTGTTCAAAAGAGAAATCGCAGCAACTCTAGTCTCGTTTAGAAAGCATAAGCTGTAAGGCCAGTGCAGGTAAGCTAATGATGTTGTTCAGCTGGATGCCTTCTGTATGCAATGCTGCGGACTCTTGTTCTTGGTGACAAAATGGAGAATGTCTGGCGGGCTCTTGCGCCAGCCCGAGAGAATCGGCAGCAATGGATTTCCATTGATTCAATGGCTGTGGTTTTGGTGCCTGTTTCTCAACGCCAAAGAACGAAAACCTCTTGTTCTATCCTGGACTCTGGTGAGGGGGCTCTGGATGTGGATTTCTTGCTTCTGTAGCGTCCCCAGGATGCCCACAAAGATATGGCCAGATTTGCACTTCAGAAGACCATGCATTCAGATGATTGCAGTACCCTGGGTTTTGGGCTTCTGCGGCCTTGGAAAGTCACAGCAAGTCGGGCATTGTGCCAAAATAGTTTGTTTTGAGGGTAGTTAGTCTCACCAGCCTAAGGGAGGAAGTCATCCTTTACGGTCTACCCTGTCAATTCAAAAACTGGGTCAGCACAGCTGCAGGGCTTCTCATGCACTTCGTGGTCCCGGAGGGTCCTGCTGACACCTTCTCTAATCTTCTGCTTCGGATGTTGTGGTTGACTCTATTTCTAGCCCCAAAATCCTCGCTTTTTATCAGTTCCCATTAATTCACAGCCCTATGCTGTTAATCATGCAGCAGGGTGGCTGTCCCCCCTCCGGCCCAACACCCCAATCGGAACGGGTTTCACTCGGGCACACCTAGAGACAAAGGACAAGGAAGTTTCAGGACCCTCCCTCACTTCTGCATTTGCCGACACCGCTAGAGCCTGAGGCACACCAAAGGAAAACCACACAAAGGACTCAAAACGGATGCAAACAAAGTAATACCCCGGAAGAAACTAACATGTCAGAGAAAAGTGTTGGGGAGGCATTTTGTGGAAATATTCACCCTTTGGTGAAGCACTGCAGCTGAGGTATCGGCTTGCAGATACACGTCACTAGGTAGCGAAAATAAACCACTCCACCAGCTTCAAGAGTTAGTGTAACACAATGTTACATTAGGAATTGGTTAAAGGAGTTGCTATGTAATTTCCCAGCACTCCACATGGGCAGGTGTGCTGGACCCATAAAGTAAAGCTAAGAGATCAGGGTCATCTTACTATTCTTATGAACAGTAGTTCACCCAAGAAAATGTAGTTAAACATTAAGAGGCGTCCAAGGGACTTCTCTGCGGCACTGCACAAAAGGCGCTGTCACAATGCAATGGCAGATGCCTATGGAGTTTACCAGACTCCATAAAACAGTAGAACATAGAAAATCATAGCCCAAGATGTTACTCCCACTCAGGAGTAAAAATGTAAAATCCTCAAGTCAAGCATAAGGGATGGATGGATGGTTGGGAGGGGGTGGGGGGGGTCTCTAAGGTAAAAAGGGAAATGGCGCAGAAATTGATATTTTCCCTAACACGGTCCGAGATAAGGGGGGGTTGCCTTGCGCACCTCTACATTCACCAACACTTTGGAGCGACTTCTTGGAATCTGGTAAGCAATACCCCCCTATCCCCCCCTCCCCCCCCTCTCTCCGGTCCTTTGGTATGAAGTTGGTCGTGTTGGCTCCTCCAATGTGGCAGCCCTAGACCAGACCTCCGGATTTTGTCTGGAGACAAAAGGCAGGACAATGGACAGTGTCGCAGCAGCAGTCCCGAGGGAGGACCTGTAGAATGAGTGTCAACAACTTCTTGGTTAACTCTGCAGTTAACACCTTTTCAGCAGCACCAGCAAAGGACAGATCGCCTGGTCAATATTCGCTTCCTGCAGTCCACCCTCTGGTGAGGGAGCCTGGGTGAGTTGCATTGGATTTCTGGAGTGTCCTTACGGGCTCGGCACACATTTGACAGACTCAGACTGTCACGACTATGCACTCAAAATGGACAGCAGCTCTCCTGGTATTGGGGTTCCACATCTCTGGAAGCTCCAAGGACCTCGGGAGATGGCTTGTTTCAAAGTTCGTCTTGGGACTGGTTGTTCCCACCAGCCAAAGGGAAGATTCCTCTTCAGAGCTCCTGTCGCATAGAATGTCGTCAGGACAGCAGTGGTAGTTTCAAGGTCTTGGAAAGGGTGTTACTTCTATTTCCTGTGGTCGGCTTGCTTTACACTGCGGAAACCTCACCTTTTTATACAGTTCCAGCACATTCCTCTGCAATCTCTCAGCATTTTACAGAAGGGAGCGGTTGGGTGTCCAATCAGGACAGCCAGACCCCCTGTGGAAGCTGGTCCTATTCAGGCTCTCTGGGAGACAACGGGCAGATTTTTTTGGAAGACGCCCCCACTTCCTGCCTGCCCAGACACTTTTGTGACTAGGCGGGGATTCCTACTGTTGGCCACCAAAGGCAAACCTCGCACTGCCCTCCCCCTTCAGAATGGTAGAAGGGCTACAAAGAATTTATCAGGCTAGTGATGGTGAAAAGAAGGGAGGCCCCAGGTTGGTACTTGGGTGCCCCTATTGTACACTACTGAGGCTATGGACACAGCCTGTGGTGTAAAAAATACACAATAGTTGGTAGGACACATCTGCTGCCACCAGCCATAACTAGGTGATTGTGACTAAAGTCACAGGAGCAGAGAGGAGATCCCAAGTAGCCCTTTGGCACTCACTGAAGGCGGTGTGTGTAAATCTGTCTTGGGAGATCAGTCTCTCTATCCTTAGTAACTGTAGTTACTTTGGTATATAAAAAGCATCTTAAAGGAGTACCCTAGAGGTCCCCAGCAACACTGTCCATAAGGAGCTGTGCTGCAGTAGTGAAACGGATGCATTTTTAAGAACTACGGCGCAGACGGACTCCATAATACAGATAGATTTACAAATAATAGTGTTCCAATTGACAGAGCCCATAACAATGAAAAAGGCTCCACTCATTCAGGATTAAGAGGTCTAAAAGTCCAGCAAAAAGTGCTGGGGGGGTAGTCTAACTAGGAGAGTGGATGAAGCACAATAATTGTAACTCTGCCTAACAGTGCCACGCCAGGGGGCTATGACTACCCTAAAAAAAAGCCATGCATTGTCTTTGAGTTGAGTAGTGGTCTTGGCCCTGAAGTCCCGGTCAAACAAACTTCAGAACAGGGTGGTTCACATCTTGGCGTTTTATATCCAGAAACAGGTGTGGTACCCGCTATCTAGTAATGTCTGTGGAAGCACGCGCGCTATGGAAATGGGTGCTGACGCAGACCATGCATCTCATCCCCTTCCATCTACTGGGCATCCACAAAACCATTGCAGACTCGCTCAGCAGGAAACTCCGGTGCTGCCATGAATGGGAGATTCACCCGAATCTAGTTCTCCACCTCTTCTCAAAGTGAGGGCGTCCAGAGAACCCCATATCGTCCAATGTGTAGTGTACCAAGTTTGTAGATTTCTCCAAAGCGGGGAGCCTGGGGGGGGACACCTTATTCACATGGAAGGGGACAGTTCCTTTACACCCCCAAATTACTCTCCTTCGAGTTGTACTCCAACAGAACTGCTGCAAGATGGTCATTGTGGCCCCAGCATTGCCACACTGGACTTGGTATTCTGACATGCTTCACTTGGAAGTGGCTTCACACATAAAATTGCCTCCTCACCCTGACCTGCTCTCCTGAGACAGCAGGGCAGTGCTGCACCACAATCCTGCATCCCTTAACTTGGCTCCTGCAGCTATAGAACTCTGTAGGCAGTGAATGCTTCTGAATGCAAACAGATTACAGCCAGAGCGTGAGCGACCTCTACGCTGTCCTGCTAAAAGAACAAGTGGAACATTTTTATTTTTAGGCCTGGTATGAAACCCAACGGCTAAACCAGTCGCACATCTGAGCTGCTCAAATCTTTCCGAACCTCCTGTCTTTAGCATAAACGGGGTTGGCACACTTATCAAAGTGCATTTGGCAGTAATTTCCCACGACATGCGCATTGCAAGCCAGCCTTACCGCTGGTCACACTATTCCATGCATTCTCCCTCCTATTGGGAGCTTAATGTAGTCCTCAAACTAATGGGGCCTCTTTGCAAGCCTCTACCCGGTCTCTGAAGTTTCTCTCTTGGACACTGCGTTTCTAGTTGCCATCACTTAAGCCAGATGAGTAGATTAACTGCCAGTTATCCTGCAAGCCACCGTTCTTGGCTTTTCACCAATCCAAGGTGGTTCTCTGGACAAAGCCTTTATGCTGAAGGTTCCCTCAGATTTTCATCTAAATGAACATTGATGCTGCCCATGCTTGGCTCTCCAGCTGAGCAAGCCTTGCCTCCCTCACGAGCCCTCGGGTATTATGTGGTTTGCACAAGGGAATTCTGTTGTGACTGACTTTCCTGCCTGGTTCCAGCTTCCCTGAATGCATGGGGTGTGAATGCTAGGTATGTCCTGAATTGAATGCTAGGAGTGACTGAAATGTTGAGTGATGGCGATTCCACCCAGGGCAGTTGGAGGATGTAGCCTGGGGGGTGGGAGCCAGTAGACTCCCCTTTGTACTTTTCTATCTCCTAATGTGACCTGATTGTACTTTTGATCTGATTAAAGTACCTTCAAGAATACCAGTGGCCTACTGGAGTTTCCTTTGTGTCACCCTCTTACCAAAATAGAACAAAGCTCCACGTAATTTCAGCGATTTTTGCCTCCTTCAAACCAATTGGTATGGGCAATGCACTAGCAAAATCTCTCATATCAAGATGGCCACTGACATGAGTGTCACACTGCAATCTCCTGGGCAACCGCCCCCCTCCAGGAAGACAGAGCACTCTACAGGAGCTGTAGCTTCTACGGCTATTCCTGCCTGGTGTTGGACTGCTCGACATCTGCATGTTAGCTACGTGGCGGTCTGTCCAGATCTTCACACGGTTCTAATGCGTCTGGATTTCAGTGGGAGTCCCAAGTCAGCCTTTGCATGAGGTGTGTTCAAGAGGCGAGTTGATTGCTTTATAGAGCGATTGCTCTGCCCTTGATTATGTACTGATGTAGAATCCTATCCCATGAGCATGTGAATCCATGAAGGATCCAATGCTGTACAACAGGAATTACAGGTAAGTAACTTGTTCATTAGCATAACAAAACTTTACACAGGCACCTCAGTTGTGGTTAAGCAGGCTACACGGTACACCCCAGTTTACCTACTTTGACCCTATGACTGCCAACCATCAAAAACCTACAGTGGTAGTGACACATGGTTGCTTTAGACCATGCACTGAGGCGCATGATGTTTTGGACAGTGCCATGGCCTTTCATAAAGCATGCCTGGAAATTATGCTAGAGACTTGCATGTTCTGCCAAGTTAGTTCTGAGGAGAATGTTAGCAAAGATCTTCCCAGTGACTTCCAGTAGGGCAAAGCAATAGTTGGCTGGATTCTGATTTTTATACTGGCTCCAGGCAGGACAATTTCCTCAAGGCAGGAATCATGTTTTGAGAGTATTTTCTCAAAGTAACATGTCTGCCCACACCTCAATATTCTTATAATACAATGTTTGCCAAGCCAATATTGTGATTATACCATTCAAGATCCAATCTGTCAATGTGTCCATGGTATTCTATTCCTGGTTCGCATCAAAGAAATTGGCTTTAAGATGAAAGGTATCTGTCAACACCATTGGCCAGCTGGGTATAGAAAGGGATTTGGGTTTTGTATGGCCTGTTGGTTTGGTATGACTAAATTGAATAGTCTTGTTTCTGTTTCCACAATTTATATACTTAAATCTGAATATGGTCTACAGTTTCTTTGTTTTGTTAATCTCTGCCTGACTATGCAATTTCAATTCTTAATGTAAACTCATAGTACACTTTGTCCCTAGGCCAGAGAATACCCACAAGTTTATGAAAGCCAGTTACCATGCTGATATCAATCTTCTCTACTGGAGCGAAGAGGAGGTCACGATCGATTTTAAAGATGTTCAAGGCCGTTGTACTGTAGAATATGGTGAAGACTTGAATGAATCCATTCAGGAATATTCTGCTGGTGGCACAGACAGGTTTTACTTTCTTGAGGTATGTTTCAGTTTACACTGTTGGCAATTCAAATGCTAGTCACCAAGAAATCTAAGTACTTTCCAGTCCATAATAGAATAACGAAATAATTGGACCAAGTCTTCAGCAATTCTGGGGTGTTTTTAGTGTTTTTATTCTTGGGGTTTGCCCCTTTCAACATTACTGGCAATGCTAGAAGTATTAAGGAAAGTACACCTTTGAGTGCTGATTCCCTGTCACAAAGTTTCCTGTGATTCTCTGACCACCATTTGTGCTTTTTTTTGCAATTCTGAATGGTGTACTTGTTTGCGCAGCAGAATATGGCAGTGGGCCAATAGCTTGGTGTGGAGTGAATTTAGCTGTGGGGTAAGGGCTATAATTCGTGACTTTGTTGGCTTTACCCTGATCTTCTGAAATGACTGTTTTCTACAAGCCCAGTGATTGTTCCAAACCATCACCAGTTGTTGAAGTCACTGGTAATGTCATTAACTCTAAGAAATGAAGTACATACTTCAGAAAAGGCTGTGATTGCAGTTGGCATGTAAAACGAATTTCGATAGTACTTTGTGTGAAGGAAAGACAATTAGATTTTTTTAAACATTGGTGTCCAGAAAGTTGACTTTTGTGTGACATGAAAGGTTAGCTTAAGTTTGTGGATATCAGGGTATATACGCATCAATGTATCTGGTACAAAGGAATGGGCCATTTTATGGTTTCATTTATATTGAGACCAGCACAGCGAAGGCCAGAAAAGTAAAAAGTGAAGAGTCCATGTCACGACTTCCAAACAGCAAGGCTGGAGAAAGCTGTCAATAACTAAGGGACCGGTCCCCTAGTATGTTGGGTGGGGAGAACACTTTGCTTCAGTGAGATTGAGCTTGTTTTCCATGGATAACATTCCCTCTAACAGATTTAAGCCATTTCGCCCACCCCTGCCTGCCATAGCAAGGACGTGCAGTATTCAGATAGCTGGCTGTCCACTTTAGGAAAGCCCCCTATCTCGCATATGGCAAGCAATAAGACCCCATGGAACTGCCTTCATTTCCCTGAATGTAGCCAAACCTGCTGCGAAGTTCCCTCATGATTGGTACTGTTGTGTTGCTGTCTTGTTAAATGGTGGCACATCTGACTGGAGCTGTGGAAAAGAAAATGTGCAAATGGGTGGGTATTTGATACCAGGAACGAAATGTAAGCAATCAATGTCTTGGTGTTAAGGCTGCAGCTTCAGGGTCGTGGTCCCACTGATTAAGGGGGAATCACACCCTTGATAACATTCAGGTTAGTACTGCTTGAAGGAAAGCCTAACTCCGGTCTTCTACATGTTTTCTGCATGGTCCGACACTACCTAGTCAACTCGGCATGAAAGTGCCAAATAGGATAGCCTCTATTTGACAAACTGCTGTTTCACCAATGCCCACAGTACTTTAGTGAAGAGGGTGACACATTAGACCCTGCAACATCTGTCTGAACTTTGGAACTTGGCAGAAGGACCAGTTGTGTGACATTTCTTTAGCCATCAACTATCTAATTCAGATCCTGTTCAGGTGCTCTACTACCGCATTGTCTGTCCTGCTCCAGTTCTTACATGTCTTCTGCCCTGGTCCTGAGCAAAACCTTACAAGTTTTAGATATATAAAGACAAAGCTGCCTGTGTTTGGGTTTTGTATCCATTTTATGCTTAGGCCCCTCCTAGTGAGACCCCCAGTACTTTTTGCTGGACTTCTGGAGCTTTTTCATTCTAACTTGAAAAAGGGAGCCATTTTCCCCCCTTATTATTTGCTCTGACTTTTTGGGAACTCTTCCTTTGTTTGACCTTATTCTATGGAGTCTGTATCTCTTAGCAGCACACATCACCCTATGTGCAGTGGTGCGGGGCACCCTTTGGGTTCTCCTTTTTCTTTCATATTTCCTTAACTACTATTCGAATGGATGGTGTCCTCCAACGTATTCCACATCTTTGAGATGTAATTTCCACAGCTGTGCACTTAGGAAACATTTTTGGCGGAGGGTGTCCTGCCACGAGGGCATGTCCCTCAAAGGCCTCGGTCAAGGGCGACGTCACAGATGTTATAAATGGGACGCACAGCGCCCGTAGCCTCAGTTCCTTCTGGTTCCACGAACGTGTTAACTTCATGAGACTCGGCGCGCCTCGTGCGTTCATTGGGATGTTTCTCTTCAACCCCCTCTGACTTTGCGGTCTGGCTTCAAGACCTGCCCAGACTGCAAGTCGAAAATGTCTCTCACTGACCCCCACCACATTTGTGTTTGGTGCCTGGGCGAGTCGCACAACACTGACTGCTGAAATGCCAGTCGCTGACTGCCAAGGCCTTGCGGAAGGGGAAGCTCCAGGTAGGGGCTCTAAGCCTGTTAGTCCCGGACTTCCAAGTCCAAGGGGGTTGCCACCGACAACTCTCTGCGTCAGGAGTCCGGGGATCTCAGTCCCAGAGTGGTTCCCGCCACTAATCTTCCTCATCATAGCACTCTAGGAAGCGCTGTCATCGGTCACCTTCCCCATCTTCCTCGGAGGATGGTGCTGCAAAGGTTTTGTGCCCTATGAAGTCCTCGACTCCGGAGGAATGGGCGGCGTTTCAACAATTCATGTTAGCGATTTTTTTTTTTTTCTTTTTTTTTTTTTTTTTAAATCGCCGGGCATGGGTCCTGTTGTGCCTTCTGACGAAGCCGGCCAGGATCGGTCTCGTACCGTGGCTTGCACGCGCTCGGGCCATGGCGCGACTTGCATCCGGAGCCTTCGAAGTCCTGTACGGACAAGGATTCGAAGAGTCGAAAGAGACTTGTCTCTGTTCTAATCTCCAGCGAGACCGCAGCAACCAGTTGAGGTCTCGGGGCCGCCATCAACTTGTTTGGCGCTGTCCCTCCGATTCAGACCTTTGCCGTCGTATCGGCCCACTGCGCCGTCGGCACCTGTGGCGCCAAAGCCTTTGGCAATCATGACGTCGAGGTTGTCAAAGCTCTGGACTTCTAAGCCATCTGCGCCTTCAGGGATTTTTTTCTCAATTTCCCATTGGAGTACCCGGATAGCGTGGATTCTCCAAGGAAGGCTACGTCTAAGGCTGGTTTTGGCCTCCAGGCCCTCCTCTGTCCTCAGACCTGGGTCTCAACTCCCTCTGGATGACATTTATGAAGAGGAAGAAAGGTCTGAGGTTGAGGAACCTGGTGACCATGATCCACTTTTTTCTGGAGACTCAGTTGGAGTTGCGGCAGACCCTCCATGCCAGTGGTTTGGGCACTACTCCGGAAGTGGCATTCGGTAGGCCTGAGCACGGGGCTCATGCAAAGCCGTCTTATAGGAGACTCATGGCTCGAGTCTCGGATTATCTGGGCTGGTCCAGTCCTCCTGAAGACTTGTTGCAGGATGATATAATGGACATTTTGGATCAAGGTCTGTCCTCTGACCCTGTTTTGTCATTTCAACTTACCTTGCAGAAAAGGGTAGCAGCTGCTTGGCAGGCCCCAGAATCTCTTCCGGCTGTTTAGAAGTCTGTGACCAAGAAATGCCACCCTTCTGTTATCGACCCCAGCTATTTATCCACTCACCCCACTCCTGAGTTTGGTGGTTCCGGCAGCTATGGCCACCTTGAGGCAGGTGGCGTACCCCACCATCCCTCCTGATGGGGACAAGCGCTTCGCCGGTTGGGCCTGGAAGGCATTTTTTGCTGGGAGCATGGCCCTGAAATCGGATAACTCACGTGTGCCTTGGCAGTTTTTTCACTCTGGAATTTTGTTTGGCGGCTGAGCATATTCCCGAGGGGGGGGTGGAAAGGGTTGGGTTCCTTGCTCTTGTGCAGGACGGCAAGGATGCCATGTGTGAATGTTCGCCGATCCATGGCTCCGAGCACCGTTGTACGCAGATTTGCATGGTTGCATCAGGGGTTTGCGCCAGATGTGCAGGCCTGTCTTCTGAACATGCCCTTGGATGGCGCACATTTGTTTGGCAGCAAGGCTGACCAGAGCCTTGGGAGGTTGTAGACCTCAAAAGCTGCTGTGAAATCTTTAACCATCGCAGTGTCAACCTCCGCCTTTTCGTCCAACGGGACAGCAGTGGAGGAGAGGTTCCTTTCGTTTTTACTCCTCCTTTGGTAGAATGAGGAGGGCCGCCAGTCAAATAGGTCAGCGAAAGTACCTGTGGTGGTCAGGGAACTTGTGGTGCCAAAGACGCTCGGGCAGCTGCCTCTTTGCCTTCAGGCATTGCCGCAGCTGCTTCTAAACAGTCATGATATCATGTCCCATGGTTTGCCAGTTGGGGGCAGACTGTCTCATCTCGTAGAATGGCGTGGCATTACTTAGATGCGTGGGTTCTGGATACCATTGCCCACGGCTACTGCCTTCCCTTCCTGCAGCGGCCTCACGACAATCCACCGGGGAAACGCTTTGAAAATTCCGGATCCGCTCCTTGCGCAGGAGATCTTGAGCCTGCTGGAGAAAGGTGTTCTAGAACAGGTGCCTGTAGCAGAGAGGAACAAGGGATGGTATTCCTTTTTGATCCCAAAGAGGGATGGGGGGGGGGTCGGGGGGGCCGGGGGAGGGTATTGTGACCCATCATGGACTTGCATTGGTTGAACAAACTTTTCAGGAAGGGCAAGTTCAAAATGGTCACTTTCTCAAGTCCTCCAGGCCCTTCAACTTCAGGATTGGTTGGTGTCTCTGGACCTCAAGGATGTTTACTTTCGTGTCCCGATTCACCCTGCGTACAGGAAGTACCTGAGCTGTGCGGCTGGACACTCTCTCCAATTTCGGGTCCTGCCATTTGGATTGACATCCGCCCGAGGGTCTTCACCAAGCTAATGGTGGTGGTGGCAGCGTACCCCAGGCGATTGGGGGGGGGATTCATGTCTCCCCCTCCCTGGATGACTGGCTGATGCGGTCACGCTCTACCAAGCTGGCGTTGGATCATCTCAGTGTCACCTTCCACACCCGCCACAGGGTGGGTTTCTCTCTGAATTTCAAAAGGTCGCATCTGACACATTCCCAAAAGCTCCAGTACATTGGGGCTGTTTTAGACACGTCCTTGGAAGTGTTGGCCTCCCAAGGTAAGGGCCAATCACATTATGCAGATGGTGGACAAGTTTCAACATCCCCAGTCTCCCGGCTTTCGAATTCTTAAGGTTGCTTGGCCTCATGGTCTCCTGCATTTTTTTTTTTGGTGCCAGAGGCCTGGTTGGCGATGAGATCCCTGCGGTGGACTCTCAAGATGCAGTGGTCACATTTCTCGGGCAAGATGTCGGATCCCGTTCAGATTCCACTGTCTTCTAGGATCTTCTGCGGTGGGCCAACGAAGGGAGCCTGATGAAGGAACAGTTTTGGCAACCGTGACAGTAGTGACGGATGCTTACCTCACAGGATGGGGCGCTAATGCCAACGACTTGACCGCCAGTGGTCGTTGGTATCTGGTCCAGACTCTGCATCAATCTGTTAGAGCTGAGGGCCGTCAGGCTAGCCCTGAAGGCTTTTCTGCCCTCTGTACGGGGGAAGAGTGTCCTGATCATGAGTAACACAGTGGCCATTCATTACCTCAACAAAAGGGGGGGCCAGGGGGGGGTTCGGTCACTTCAACAAAAGGGGGAGAGGGCCACTTCAATTGTGCAGAGGCAATGCAGCTCTGGTTCTGGGCAATCCAGCAGGAAATCTCACTCTCGGCAGTTCATCTGGCCGGAGATGCATGCGGCAGACGCTCTGAGCAGGCTCAGGAAGTCCTTCAGGAGATCTTCGCCCTTTGGGGAACTCTGCAAGTGGATCTCTTCACCAGTGTCAACCAGAAGTGTGAGAGATTCTGCTCAAGGGAATTTCCTCCAAGAGGAGCCTTGGGAGACGTGTTCTTGGTGGATTGGTCACTCCCACTGCTGTACGAGTTTCCTCCAGTCCCAGTCATTCCGCAAGTGTTGCAGAGGTTTGGTTCCCTCATTGCTCCGGATTGGGCCAGGTGTGTGTGATACCTGGACCTTCTAGAAATGTCCATCTGTCCTCCATGCAGTCTTCCCTACCGTGAGGATCTGCTCTCTCGCGTGTTGTGGGGGGGGGGGCGGGGTTGGAGGGGATGGGGTCAGGTTCTCCATCCAGAGTTCAAGACTCAACCTTCACGCCTGGTATCTGAAAGGTTGAGGTATAAGGATTTGGACCTCCCAGATGACGTGATGGAGGTGTATATTTCGGCCAGGGGGCCTGCAACAAAATCTCTGTACCGTTGGCGTAAGTTCTGCGACTGGTGCAGAGACCACAATGTTGATCCTTTTCAGAGCTCCATTCCTATGGTTTTTCTGTCTTACTTTCTTTGGCCCACAGGGGCCTTCAAGTGTGTGCCATTAAAGAAAGGTTACCTAGCGGCGTTGTCTATCTTAAAGTAAGAACATTCTTCAGACGAGCACTTAAAGATTGCTTTGATTTCTCAGTTTCTTAAAGGACTGACTAATGTGTTCCCTCCTGTCACCTTTCCAGGTGCCGGTTTGGGATTTGGTTTTGAAATTTCTCATGGGTGCTAGTTTGAACCTTTGCACTCTTGTCCTTTGAGATTCCTGTCCTTCAGGACTGTGTGCTTCGTTTCGGTTATTTCCGCTCGCAGTGTGAATTGCAGGCACTCATCTAAGCCACCCTTTACTGTGTTTCACAAGGACAGGGTTGTACTGAGAGTACTTCCCTCTTTTTTTCCAAAGGTAGTTTCTGAATATAATTTCAGTCAAAAGGTGCTTCTTTCAACTTTCTATCCTTCTCATCCTGGTAAGGAAGAGAAGCATCGCCATCGGTTAGATCCTAGGAGCGCTCTGAGCTTTCACATTTCTAGGATGTCCAGGGTCAGAGTGGACAATCAACTTTGTAGGATATGCTGAACACAGCTTGGGCTAGGCTGTTACCAAACAGACCTTGTCCAGGTGGATTATCTTACCATTACAGAGTGTTACTGATTGGCGGATAAGGACCCTCCTGAAGGGTTGAGTGCTCATTCCACTAGGGGCGTGGCTACTTCCACCGCCCTCCAGCTGGGTGTTCCTATTCGGAATATTTGATGCCGCTACATGGGCTTCCATGCACACCTTTGTGGCCTTTGGGAAGGTGGTTCTTTATTCCGTAATCTAATTGGGTCCTCTAAATTCTGTTCCCTCCTCCATTTACTGGTACTTTTTTGGGAGTCTGTCAAAGATGTGGAATACGTTGGACACAATCCATTTGAAGAAAGTTACTTACCAACTGGTAACATTCTTTCGACTGGATGTTCCTCCAACGTATTCCATATCGCCCTCCCAACCTGCCCCTCAGGAGAATTTCCTATGCGATTGCAGCTTCTGTTTCCGCAAGGCTAAGTGCAGTCAAGCAAGCATGAGACTTATGCCGCACGTTCTGAGGGAAGAAACTTAAACTGAGGCTACAAGCGCCGTGTGTCCTATTTATAACATCCTGTGATGTCGCCCTTGACGGAGGCCTTCGAGGGACATTAACCCGATGCCCTCTGCCGAAAAAGTTTCTGAAGTGCATAGCTGTGGACATTACATGTCAAAGATGTGGAATACGTTGGAGGGACATCCAGTCGAAGGAACGTTACCGGTTGGTAAGTAACTTGTTCTTCTTAAGACAAGGAGGGATACTTTGGATCCTTCCTAAATCTTTAATTATGAGATTAGCACACACCACCTTATGTGGAGTGCTAAGGGGATGCCTAGTATCCCCCATGATCTGCTCCTGTGACTTTCTAGTCAGTGACAGTTATGGCTGGAAGCAGTTGACATGATCTACCAAATTTTGTGCTAGTTTCTACCACAGACTGTATGTTCTAACATGGTGCCATCTTTCTTTTTTCGCAATTTCTTGTGTATTTTTTAGCCCTTCTATCATTCTGGGACCGGAGGTCTGAATGTGTGCTTTGTCTTTGGTAGATAACCTTGGGTGTCCTGCTTAGGCTCCAGTGTCTGGCAGACGAGGGAGTTTAAAACTCCTCCCCTGCTTCCTTCATACAGAGTGCCTGGATGGAACCAGTTCCCACTGCGAGGGTGGTTGGGGGGGGGGGGGGGGTGCTGTCTGTCATGATTGGGCAGCCACCCACCCCTTTCTGTAAACTGCCAGGATAGTTTGCAGAGAATGGGAAATCCAAATAAAAGGAGGTACCCGAGGCAGAAGGCAAGTCGGCCACTGGAACAGATACAAAGCTGAAGACATCCAGAGACTCCGGCAGACCCTTCCAGTAACTATGAAGCGACCACTGCTGTCTTGGTCCCGTTCTTATTGATTAAGGAGCTCCCGAGGACGGCTCCTTCCCTTTGGCTTGTGGGACCAAACAGCCTCGCAGGGAAAGCTATCCCCTGAGGTGCTGTGCCCTGCCAGAAAACCGCACATAACAGGGGACCTCTGACCGATTTGCAGTGCAATGTCTTTGCAATGCTGTTGGGGAGAATTCGTTTCTGCGCAAAATTCCCTTCAACCTTAGAGAACCCCCCACCCCCCAGCACTTTTGCTGGACTAGGACTTATTAATTTTAACCCTGGAGTGAGACCTTTTTCTCACTCATGTTTTGACCTGATTGGATTCAGTGTTTCCACTGTTTTTGGAGTCTGGCAAACTCCATAGGCATCTACTTTTTGTGTGGTGAGCACAGCACCTTCATTGAAGTGTCCTGGAGAAATGTTTTGGATTTCTCATAAGGTTTAAATGCCTTTTCTTGTGTGAATTACTGTTCCCAAGAATAGTGAAGTGAAATGGACTTTACTTTTTCTCTTTGTAGGTCCAGCAGACACAATCTAAAGTGGAGTGGTGGGGGTTACCTAGTAGCCCCTTATCCTACATTCTCATTTAACATGTTTTGTTACCCTCTACTTTAAATGGCTGATGGCAGTGGTTTAATTTTCCTACCATTGTGATTTTCTACCGTAGGCTGAACTTTCAGCTGCAGTATAGCACCCATGAGTCGCCATTTTGTCAAAATGGCGAAATAAAGACCAGGCCATTTCTTTGGTTTCATTACTCTGCGCGCCAAGCCAGGTTTAAAACCTTTGTTTTTGCCTTTGGCGGGCTTCAGTACTGAAACCTGCCTCTGGTTCCAGTGTCTGGCAGGGCAGGAAGCGAAGAAGATGGCCAATACTACCTGTCCTTAGTCTCCTTGGTTACCTGAATGGACCCAGTGCTGATTGGGTAGCTGACTGTCCTTGCATTATGGGAGAAAGAGTTAACCATTGGAAGAAACGTCCGACCTACACAAACCACTTGCTGCATTCTTCTGGACCGTTGAACTGCCTAATGAAGCCCTGCTGCTGTGCTGAAACTGCTTTTCCTAATCAAGAGATGCTCCAGAAAGGACGACTTATCTTGGGTTGGTGGGTATCAACTAACCACAAGACTAACATTGCTGGATGACCTTCCCCCAACTGGCTGTACTCTGCTGCTGGAACCGAGTGTCAGGGGTCGTGAAATCCATAGAGGGGAAATGTCTCTAAGCCGGACCTGAGCTCCAGGAAGATCCTGAGGACCATCCCAAAGCAGGACTGCTCAAGCTCGAGTCACCTCACCAGAGTGCTGGATTCATGGAGTGAAGGAACCCCAGCCAGTATCAGATCCGTGGTGGTGCAATTTTCTGCTAGCTGAAACCAAAAAGTGCTGCTGAATTGCTGTGCAGGAGTCCTCCAGACGTCCTCTTGTCCCCACAACTGAGGCCCAGGAACACAGGCTCTGCAACCAAGACAGAAGCCAGCTGGATGATCATCTAACCGAAGGCACTGTTCTAAGGGGCATTTACCTCTTTGTACCTTGCTTTTTTTCAGTTAAGACTTGCAGTAGCTGCTTTTTGTAGAGTTGTGTTCAGCTCTAACTTTCACAAGTTGAACAACTTGTTGCCCAACAGTTATTTTCTACAAGTACTCTCTAACTTTGTGCAAGACCTTGTTCTATCTAGTGCCTGAGCTGCTCCATAGGCTTTGTTCCAAATTTGGCTGTCTTGGCTCCCTGCAGACTCTTCTAACCCATTTCCTTTGATTCTTAATGTTGTTCATTGGTTGCATTGGTTTTGAACTCATTTGCTGGGAAAGGTTTTTAACTTGACTTCTTTGGGGAGATTTTAAAGTGATTGCATGCTGAGAACCTGTAAACCTTTTTCCTTCCTGAACCTTTCCTTGTTGCCAACCTCAGAATTCACTAATTGCAAAAAGTGATTTCTGATCTGCTTAGAATCAACATGCTGTGCATAGTCCGACATCCAGTGGTAACCCCAGAGTATTGCATCTTGTCTTTCCAGGATCGAAAGGGGGATGTCGACATTGGCGTGCCTGTAACACTATCCCTACGTCACATGTAGTGTACCCAAGAACCCTCACGCTTTGAGGTCCCTCAGATTGATTTTTCCACCCAGATAACTGGTCGCCCTTATGCAGAGTTCGTAAAGAACATTGCTATTGGCCTACGAACTTTGGTCGGATTATTCTATGAAGATATTTAAGATCACCCCTCCCTTGTCTCAACAGCTGTTCCAGTTTCCGCCAAAGACCTGCGAGATTCAACGGAAGGTGATCCTGTTGGCGTTGCTGATCACGTGGCTGCGCCCTCGCCGGCCTATACAGTAGGGAGTGGAGTCAGGTGGACACTTCTTTAAACTGAAAATGCCTTTCCTTTTTTCAGTTGGTCTTAGTCACTCTGTAACTTCAGCTATGGAGAGGATTTATACTTTGCCCCATTTGTAAGGGAAAATTCCCATGGAAGGACAAGCAGACCGTGTAACCAGTGCTTGCCGCTCAATCATAAAGTGGGTGTGCAGCTTTGCTTTCCAGCTATGACGGCACATAATGGTGTTGGGCAGATACCTGTGCAGTTCCCTTAGGGACCACTGCAAAAGATTTAAGACTACAGGTGTTTGGCAGTAAACCCACTTGGTAGCAGTCTGTACCACAAAGCTTCACTTGGTAGCTGTGGTGAGCAGTCAGACTTCCCTCAAGAAGAGTTAGGCAGTATATAGAGTATACACAATAGGTACAGAGATACAGTAGCACAAGCAAACACTGACCAGAGCGTTGGTGTAAAAGTATGTAGTTATTTATTTAAAGACACACTTGTAAATTACACTAGCACAAAGAGGTAAGTAAATTCAGCACAGTCACTATTATACAACCCTAATTACTTATTAGACAAGTCTTAATAAGAAACACCTTATTTTCAGACAGAGGTCTTAACATAAGATGGCACTCTAATAAGTTATTAAAAAGGGAGGGGGAAAGGCAGAGTTATGGAAGCACACAAATTTCAATACTTTTAAAAGAACCACAGTAAGGCAGGATAGGCAGAGTTCTACTGGAGAGCAAGGAAGTCAATTGCAAGGCCCACTCTTGGAGAGAGCAAGCAGAAGGGGTCCAGGTTCACACAGTGGGGTTATGCCCAAAGAGTCTTGTAGATAGTTTGCACACAAAGAATGAAATTAAAGTCAGGAAAAGTTAGCTAGGTTGTCGCAGGCCAGCCCAGCCCAGGTTAGAAAGTCGAGGCTTTACTGTCACCCGAACGATCTGTGGTACCCAGACAGAGTGGCACCACTTTTGGAGGCTTCTGTGGAGAAGCCCGCCAAAAAGTGGAACGAAGGGCTCGACTTGGGTTGGAGTCACAGAAGAGAACACAAACTCCATTTTACAATCTAGTTCTGCCAAAAAATACCAACCGGTAAATTAATATTAAATAAATAAACCGGCAGTATGTTCGAGGCTATAGGAATTAAATAATTAAAGTTGGTAGCCTCGAACAATGGGAAAAATCCCATATTCGCGGTCGAATATAAAAAGTAGTATCCACTGCCACCAGCCAAAACTCGATAGGGGGGTGCCCCCTCAAACAGACCCCGGGGCAATCGAATTTCCCCGATCAGTACGTCCACAATATGTTGGTTTGTAGTGGTTTCTGTTCATAATTTGGGACTAGTAAAGCCAATGGTGACTTTACATGCCCTTCGATGCCCTTTGTGGATCGCTACGACACCCCTGGGTTACGACACGGAGGGTGCTGTGTAACCCACATAAAAAAAACACATGAAACCCTATGGAGTAAAAGACCCTATGGCCCATAAAACACATGCAAAGACAAAGGAACACCTCAAATCATGTCTTAAGAGTGGGAGTAAGAGTCTCTCTTAGCAGGAAAAAAAAATAAACCCCAAAAATCCAGCAAAGCTGCTGGGCGACTCAATAGGTTTGGGAAATTAGCCTTTACAGATAATTCTCCCTAACAAGTGGGATGAGGTAAAGGCCCTGGCAGAGTCGGCGCCAAAGCCACTAAAGGCCAAACTTCCCTTCTGGCTGCCGAAGGCAGAGCTACAGCAGGCGTCCTCCTAAAAAATAACTTTGTTGCAGCCAACAACGCTGGGCGTGTAATTGCAGAAGCCACCATTTTTTAAAACGGCATGCCTGGCTTAGACAGTCAAGCTTTAAACTTGGGATTCAAGCTGCCCAACTAAATATGCCAGTCGAGCGGAATGTTTTTGGAAAGGCAGTTGAAGATGCTCTCAAGTCCGCCAAGGATGAAACCCTTAAATCCCTTGGCCAAACAACAGCGCTAAAGAGGTGGTAGTCATTTGCATCGTTTTCGGGGGCAAAATGCCTAGAGGAACCAGATGCAACCAAAACCAAGGTTCCTCTTGGAATACCAAGCGACCCAGGGTTACCCCAGAGGTCAGCACAGGGCCCACGGAAGAGGCTCCCCCACCAGAGGTGGAGAGACGCCCTCCAAGCAATGACACCCTGCTCCGGGTCCCCTCCCCAGTCCGGGGACGAATCCTTTTTCACCCACGCATGGGTGGGTATAACATCAGACAAATGGATGACTGGGGGGCCGGGGATGCCTATTTTCATATCACAATGTTCCCAGCGCACAGAAGATTCCTGCAGTTCAAAGTAGCAGACAACACTATCCTTTCAAGGTGCTGCCCTTCGTAATAGCCTCGGCTACAAAGGTGTTCACCAAAGTACTGGTGGTGGTGCCAGCGCACTTACGCAGGGAGTCCATCCCAGTGTACCCTTACCTGGACGACTGGCTGATCACGGGAGAAAACTACCATCTTTGCAGAGTAAACACATAAAGGACAATAGACCTTCTCTTCCAATTGGCCTTCTCGATAAATGAGTCAGTCTGATACCAAACGCATCAAAACAATTCGTAGGAGCTGTATTAGATACAGGGACAGGCTTAGCCTACCCATCTTTGGAAAGAGTGCAAAATATGCTTCAGCAAATAACCCAGTATCAAGCCGGTCTCCGGGTAAGTGTACGCAAAGCAATTTGCCTGCTAGATATGATGGCATCATGCATTTACGTAGTCCCCCATGCTCACCTGCCACCAATGCAGGAATGGTTGGCGAAACAATGGCCTCAGGCAAGTGGTCAGTGGGACGATCTAGTGGTTGTTTCGCCAACACTGGTTCAGAACTTATGCTGGTGGTCAAGGGAAAATCTACTCAAGGGGAAACCCTTCCACAAACCGGAAGCACAAGCTGTCACAACACTCCTCCCTTTTCAGGTGGGGGGCACACGGCCTGTGGTCACAAGTGACTGCACAGAAACGCTTAAACGTTCTGGAGTTATTGGTAGTCCTCAAGGCCCTACAGCCCTTTGAAGAACACCTAACGAACCTGTCAGTACAAGTCCTAACAGACGGCACCACCGCAATGTTCTATGTCAAAAAGCAGGGAGGTACACACTCCAAAAAATATGGAAGTGGGCACTCAAATGCGGGATGTACCTGTCCTCCCAACAAGTTTCAAGGATACTGCACACTAGCGGACTCTCTCAGCAGAGACTCTCTACCAAAAGAGCACGAGTGGAAACTACACAGATGTCGTAGACCACATCTTCTCTTTGGGAATACCCCTCTAGACTGGTTTGCTACAAAAGAAAACAAACCATGCCCAGACTTTGCATCCAGGTTCCCACAGCCACACACCAAGGGGAATGCCCTATGGATGAACTGGTCAAGGAAATTTGCTTACGCTTTTCCCCCTGACTCCATTAACCGGATAGTGAAGAAAATACACAGGGAACAGATAACTCATCCTAGTTGCTCCTATGTTGGCGAGACAACCGTGGTATCCACATCTGCGAAAGCTGGAGATGTGCGATTCCCATCAAGCTCCCGTATCCGGTCAACCTGTTGACTCAACACAGGGATCAACGTTACACCCATAACCTCACTCTCAGACTTCAGGAGCCATGCTGCCAAGTTCAGAGTTCGGACACCTTATTCTCCCACAACGGTGTATGGACATCCTAAAGGAAGCACGGAAACCAGACACTGCTATTTCCACAAGTACAAGAGATTCGTCATTTGCTGCCAATCTAAACAGATCAACCCCATAGTGTGCCGTCTCAATCCTTACTTGCATGCTCAACCTGTTGGATTAAGGGTTGGTCTTTAATTCTCTTAAAGTCCACCTAGCAGCTTTATTAGCATACATCACCTCTCAAAGTAAGATCTCATGGTGGAAAGTGCCAGTCGTCAAAGCTTTCATGGAGGGAGTGAAAAGAATACATACTCTAGTCTCTAACCCACCCGCCTGGTTGGGATCTAAACGTAGTACTAGCAAAACTCACGGGACCCCCCTTTGACCCTTTGCAGCAAGCTACCCTTAGAAACATTACCTATAAAACTGCCTTCTTAGTGGCTATCACTTGCGTAAGAGTCAGCGAGGTCCAAGCCTTGTCAGTGCAAGACCCCTTCTTTGTCATCCATAAAGACAAATTGGTTTTACGGGCTCACCCTAACTTTTCACCTAAATTTATTTCAGAATTTCACGTAAACCAGTCTATTGAGCTCCCGGCCTTCTTTCAAAAGCCAACTAGCTCAGCTGAAGTCAAACTCCACACTAGATGTGAGGAGAGTGGTTCTCTACTACATAGATGAGACCAAACCGCTTGGGGAAACTGATCAACTGTCTCCATGGCTACAGGCAGACAAGGAGAGCGCGTTTCTAAAAGGGCCATCTCCAAATGGATAATCAAATGCATAGTTATGCTGTTCATTATCAAACAAAACACTGCCTTCTACACCCAAAGCCCCCTCCACAAGGGGCACTGGGGCTACGTTAGCCTTTCTTGCAAACGTACCATTAGACAACATTTGCAGAGCAGCTACATGGACCTCGGTTCACACCTTCACTCAGCACTACTGCATTGACACACATTCCAAAACGGATGCTCAGGTGGGACAAGCGGTTTTAAAACCTATTTGCTGCTACTCCTTCTCACAACCCACCACCGTCTCATAACACTGCTAATCTATGCATGGCATGTTATCTAAGCAGTTTACACAAGCAACAGAAGGAATATATTACTTATAGTATTTCTGGTGCTTATCTGCTTAGATTCACATGCGCCCACCCTTCCTCCCCAGAGAGAAGGTGCATAGATGTTTACTTGAGCTTTCCATGTATGTATCTGTTTGGGAACTCTGTACTGCAGATTAATGGAAGAACGTCTGAGGTCCCTTTTCCCGCCGTCAGCCTTAGTCCTTGATTAACAGGGTTTGCAGGTCCAGCAACTCTCCTGTCTCTTTAGCTGGTACAAGGACTTGGATGAAGAATGCAGAACGATGATGCTGGACCCCTCAAGGACTGAACTAAAGTAAGCTGTTTCGGACGGTGGTCACTGCAGCACGGCGACGGAAAGCGACATGCTTGTCGCAGTCGGACTTTCCCTCCTATTTCAGGTCCCCCTGATGCTAGGACTCTGAACTGCTTAGATGTCTCCTGACGAGCTTAGTATCTTCCAAGTTCCAGGCCTCAATGCGGAACAGCGACGTCGACAGCATGGTAGCCCAAACTTGGAGCTGGTCGGCCACAGGGCAGGGTACCGAGCAGACAGCTGGAATGACGGTTTCCTCCACTCCACGGGTCGCAGCTCCCTTTGCAGGACTGCTGAATATCAATGGCAAGAACGGACTCTTCCAGGACAGCAGCAGAAGTTTGTTGCAAGCCCTCCTTCAGACGGGTCACTGGTCTCCTCACTCGGCTGAGACGGGGATCTTGGCTCCTTCTCCAGAATCTCTCCTGAGTGGGTGCTGGGGTCCTCTTTTTATCCCAAAAGCCAGGTAAGAGCCGAAACTTCCACTAGCAGAACTAGCCCCACACCCAGCAGTGGACCAATCTGGACCACTGGTGGGAACACTTATCCAGAACACTCAGACACACTAACCAGTTTGTAGATTGGGACCCAAATGTCCCAATCCACAGAACCATAATTACACGGGAGCCAAAGCAATGTTTGAATCACTGATTGAATATGCTGTAGCCAATATGTACATAAATGTGGGTAAAACATAAGATTATGGCTTTCTTCTTGTGAAGCTGCTAGATTTCCAGACTGCTCTTGGAAAGATGGACTACATAGTATCTTATCCCTACTTCGGCTTAGGTGACCGGTAGTAAGATTTACAAGATTGTGGCTATTAAGAAAATCAAGGCCCTTTGTGTGACCCAGCTAATATGTAATTTTGCTAAGAATACTGCTGGGTTCTCCTTGGAGGGAATTATACTCTATAAACAACCCCAATGGTGTTATATGGCTTGGAAGCTTTGTCCTTTGAGACCTGCAATGGCTGTGTCATATTGAAGGAGCCTTTTGGAAACGTATCCTAAGGCTGGGTTTGTCTACCCCTATGGAATATTTAAGGCTAGAGTGAATTGCTCATTAGAGCCCTGTTGCACATCACAATTAACACACGCCCAAAATGTAAATTGCTTGCACTACTCGATACAGGTGTTATGCCTGCTACTTGCCGAGGCACAGACCGGTTTAATGTGTTGGCAATGAGTTTGAGGATATTGGCCGCCACCCAGATTTTACTAGAGGGCCTAATTACCAAATCGTTAAACTCATTTTTAAACACAAAGTTAAACAATGAGACTGGGCTAGTAATTAAAGCCATTTAGTCTCTCAGAAGTATGTATCCAGAGTGGTCCATGATTACTTGAAACCTCAGATACTTGGTCCCGAGCTTTTGACTAAGAATGCGTATAAATCAACTACCAACATGTGTATCTGGTGTATTGAAGACGGCAAAACATTTATTTACAGGATGTTCAGTATTGAGCTCTGAATATCTTGGGTCCCATAGTTCATTGCTATGAGTCTATAAAAGAGCTCATTTTGAGGTTGTCTTAATGTGGACACTGAATATGCACTTTATTGACTGGATTGTTATAAGTGATTGTCAATCTAAGTAATTCTTTGTTATATGGGAGCAAATTGTTCTTTTCTGATGTCTTTAAGCTGGGGTAATTTTAGCCTGTCGGTTTTAAATTGCTTACTAATTGGATAATGGACTTTTATGACCGACTAAGTGATTACAGATGGACTAATCTATATTGATAACTTGGAATAGGAAAAGTTATACTGGGGCCACAAATAGAAATGTAATGCACCTGCTAATGTGTATAGTAAATTTGTTTTATGTAATTTTTTAATATTAGAATTTTGTAAATCCTTTTAGAACTGTATACAAATAAAATGTTTAACCTTTTTTAGCTTCTGTCTTGCTCCTGTTTTATAGTTTTATTTCGGGGAGCTGTCAGTTGGAATGATTTTCATTTACACTGTGGGGAGTCTGACAATGCCATGCAGGGCATTTGTCTTGGAGTGTAAATATACATTACTATTGGCGGTCCCCTTTTCCTCCCCACTCGTTGCAGTTTTGAGTTAACTGCAAGGTATAGATCCTACATTTAGCTGTTGTGGGAAGGGTGTGCCTAGACCCTTTACTTTTTTGTATTTAGTATAAAACAGTTCAATTAAGTAGAAGCTTGTGTGGACTTTACTGTACATATCCAGCCTCACTTGAGTGATGCCTTACCAATCTGTCAGCTACGCATAAAGGCTGGTTTAGCTTTGGCTCCTTGTTTTTCCATTGGGACCAAGAATTTCCCAACCGTTTCAGAGGGTTGTAGAAAAATATGCCCAACTAAACAACTAAAGAAATGGCATTGAACTTGTATCCCACTTAATGTCGGAGACCAGCCTCAAAGAGAAGGACCAGGATTCAAGCCCATGAAGCTCGGTCTTGCTTCCAAGATCAACGCATTGCTCCTGATCATTGCTCCTGAGCTATCCTTCCCAAACACTAGATATGGGAATCTATTACCAATCCTATGGAAATGCTCCTGGGTAGTGTAGCCAAAAAATAAAATATCGGTGCCACTGCCCTACTTGACACTTAAAGCATGTCAGCCAAGAGTGGTGCTTGGCACACCTGCCCTAGTAGCAGGAAGGCCTAAGAGCTGAACAAAGTTTTAAGCTGTAAAGGTGGTTTAACCAGCAGCAAAGGTAAAGTTCCTAAAACCGAATATCCAGCAAAATGAACTAGGTTAGCAAAATGGACTCCCCTGATAGGTAGGGTGTCCCTGAAGTTGTCATTTGCGCTAGGCAGACAATCAATGCTTCGCTGAAGTGGGAGCACTACTGTACAATTTGCACACAATAGAATGTCCCTACAGTAGTGCTGAAGAGAAGTTCTGCGTAAAACATCTGCTGCATTTCAGAGTGGAGGGGGGTGGCGGGCGCAGCGATAATAACCAACCTTGTAGGGCAGCTGCACATGAGGCAATCCAAAGGTTTGGGGGGGAGGGGCGCACTGGTTGCCAACAGAGGCCCATAAAGGAAGATTATTTCAGGAATTAATCGCACTGTCATTGGCACGATTTGGGACTTTTACATGAACTCCGGTTGATAATGTCATGCGTTTATACAGAGATTTCTCCCGCATGTGGTCTCTTGCAATTCGTCCCTATCCCTCGGGCTAGAGGGCTTGAAATCTAGGATATTGAAATTACAATTGGCAGGTAAGCAACAGATTTTGCTTTGATCATTTGCTTAACCTGAATAAAATGTTGTGGGCAGCCAAGATGGCTTTAAAACTGTTTTTGAATGTGCCTTTTGTGGTCTGTCTTCAGGCGTACAATGCGAAGACCAAAAGCTTTGAAGATCCTCCCAACCATGCCCGAAGTGCGGTGAACAAAGGCAAGGGGAAAGGAAAGGGCAAAGGTTAGGATCTTTTTACTTTAAGATCTGAAGTGAGCTTACATTGTCTCGAATTAAATGTTTTGATGTCTAATGTAGTTATTGCTAGTCCCTTTGCTTGCTGTTATTGATCCTTGGTGGTGTGCATGGCTGCGCTCCGGCTTTCATTTTATTTTTGTATGGGAGGGATATTTTCCTTGTGGCACCCATCCTGTCTTTGGAAGGCGCCCCATTCTTGACTTGGTGATTATTTCTCCACAGGGAAAGGCAAAGGAAAATCTTCATCGAGTGAACAGAATGAGCACACAAATGGGGAGGATAAACTGACCAAGCTGCGCACCCTGGATGTCTTCTCTGGCTGTGGCGGCTTGTCCGAAGGCTTCCATCAAGCAGGCAAGCATACCTTTCAATGGCTGAGCTAGGATTTAGTAAAGTGTGCAGCTCCATTTCTGAAAATCCTTGGGTGTACAGTATCTAGACTAGCTTCTAATTGTACAGTATTTCATAGTGGACTTTCTGTTTATGATTGGATAAGTACCTGGAGCACTAGGAAGATCAACCTTTTGGTGGTAAGCAGGGGGCGCTTAAAGTGTTCGCCGGATAGCAGTTATAGCTTCACTCTTTTCACTCTTACGGAAGATGGTTGAATTATGTTTACATGTGCATACAAAGTAATGTTCCAGTACTCATCAAAAGCAGGGGGTTCTAGTCTCATCAATTTTTAGCAACAAAATGCATATGGTTATTTGTGGATGAGGTGTATAAATGGTTGTGGGGTTAGTAAGGGGGGAGTGTATGGGGGGGGGGTCCTTCCGCCCTGCATTTTGCCACAAATGCTGTCTGCACACAAATGACAATGTTATGTAAATGTTAATAGAACTGTACTGTCACAAAGCATTGCTTTCAACATTTGGAATTCCAGTATATGGGTGTTGTCCAGCTGCAAGCATGAAGGATCCTTGCCTGCCCAGTGGCGTAACTGTGGCCCCCGCAGTCCCATGCCATTGTCATGGGGGGAGGAGGGGGAACACGGCCCCTCCCAGCAACATCACTGTGCTGCTGCACTACAGTGGGCTGCGCCGCCTGGGCTGGCAGCGGTCAGTGGTGAAGACTTCAGTTAGTCAGGAAGGCATGTGCAACAGTGGCACATTGCCGAGGCGAGCTGGAGCTCACGGCGCATGCGCAGTTGTGGCAAGCCCTGCCTCCACACGTGCCACGAGTTTTCAGAGGAGAGCCGCACCCTGACACTACACGCTGAAGGAGCAAGTGGGGTGTCTAGTCAGTCGCCCGCCTGTGTCGGACAGGATCGGGAGTCAGGACTCAATCGGGACTTCACTTTTTTTTTTTTTTTCCTTACCTTGAGGTTAAGTCATTTTGAATTGAACTACTGCAGGCTGGCAGACAGGCACTGCCTTGTACTGGTGCATCGTGCCAGGCACTGCCAGCATCATGCGTTCGGCTGGCTGCTCAGCTGCTGCTGTCTCTGAGCAGATTGTGTGGTTTCACACTCCGACTGGGGGTGGGGGGGGGGGGGTGGCTGAGGTGTCGTCCTGGGCTAGGAGGTTGAACGTGTCTTTTGTTTACTTCAGTGTCCTGTGAGTTTGATTCTATAAAGTCCTCAGTCGTGGTTAGGGGTTAGGTGATGGTATCTTTTATAACGGAAGATGAAAAGTGAACATTTGCTTCGCGTTTCTTCTTGTGCTTTGACTCTGAGGTGAAATCCCCAGAAAAAGGTCCCCTCCACATAAGCATGGAAGTGTTTGTGCGGGGGGGTACGTATATGGGTCGCTAGTATGACCTGACAGTAATGACGGTGTCGGGAATGAAGAGGCCAAACGGGATGTGAGGTGGAAAAACTTAGGCCACAAGCATTATTTTAGTACAAGCCATGGTGCCAATGAAAACCAACCATATCATATAATAAGAATATATTTTGGGGACATGGGGATCAGGTGAGCGGGGGGCCATGGGGATCAGGTGAGCGGGGGGCCCTACCCCGCCGCCCTTCATACTCCAGCTTGACATTTGCTGGACCAGCGTGTGAGCTGTTGGTGTATTCGATGGACCCAGCTTGTGAGCAGTGTCTTTCTTACATAATTGGCTTAGCAGTAGGTCTTCCCTGCTTTTACTTGTCTTTTCTGTGTGGGGTGGAGAGGCATGTGCTTGTTGAGGTGTTATTTGCCATCCTCGGAGGTGGTTTATAGACCTTCCACTTGCGTCCCACCTGATCCGGGTTTGGGACTTGTGCCCTTCCATGCTCAGAGGGACTTCTTTCTGTTCTCTCGGCTCATGATCCACTTAAGTTTGAAACCCCTTCTGCGATATTCCTGCATTTGATACTGCTTGGAGTGGGTTCTCTTAGCCCTTGCGTTTGTATGATCCTGTGTTTTAATGTTTTATTTTTTGTAGGCGTTTTAGCCTTTGTGTTTAACACTTTGGTGTTAAAATTGGCTTTTTCCTCGTGATCTGCTTGTGTTTTTGAACCTACAAGCTCTTATGTTGGATTATTTCTTCGGGGGTGGGTTCTTGGAGCCCCCCCCTGCTCCGGATCCACTTGTGGTATGAGACCCCTTCTACACTTTTATTTGATTTTTCCAACGGGGTGGGTTCTTAGAGCCTTACTAGGAATTTTCCCTGCTCGTGATCCACTTGTTTTGAAAAAAAAACCTATGCGTTTTTATTGGCTTATTGCCCTCGGGGGTGGGTTCTTTGAGCCTAATTGCATGGAAATGCTGGACAGGTTTGTTTCACGTTCAGAACAACCTACACCAAAGAGGCCAAGGGATGAGACCTATGGACCCCCAAAGCTAAGTTTCCAAGACTTTTTTTAAACCCTCTTTAGAAGAGTATATGTACAATTACGACCTAACAGAGGATGACATGCATGCTGATACCCAGGATGAGGAATTCCTCAACCCTGAGAACATGCATGAGCCCATAGAGGGCTGGGAAGAAAGCCCAGATGGGGGTGATCCCAACCATGGCAATCCCCTGATCATAAAGACCCTGATGTCCTGTCCCTGGACTCTCCCCAGTCCACTCGCACTAGGCAACAACCATCGCCAGTGGATGACCAATTGACTTTTAACGTAATGTTACGTAAAGCAGCTGATCATTTTAAGATTACTATGAATGAGGCATACCCTAAAGCTGACTTCATGGAAGATAGCCTTAAGGAAAAACCGCCAGCCAGGCCATTCGCCTTCTCATGTCAATTAAACATCTGGCACGATCCTTATCGACACCTGCTTTCGCAAGGTGTCAACCCGCGAATAGAAACTTTCGCCCTTCTCTATCAGACCCTCTTTATATCAGGTCATTCCACCCCAGATTCCCTGGTGGTGGCTACTACACAAAAGCGGGCAGGGGTCCCTTTATCAACTGGCGAGGCACCCCCTGATAAAGGTAAACGACTTTACGGCCTGGGAAAGGGTATCACAGTTGCAGTCACATTCTCAACGCGCATTGCCAATAACAGTACCTTGTTGGCCAGCTATGCCGATGCCCAGTGGGCTTCACTACAGGAAGGCATACAGGAGGTTCCTGAACCCCTACGTACTCTTCTCTCCTATCTCAGAAGGCAGACAGGTAAACCAGAGCATTCTTAAGAATACTTTAGATTCTGCAGAAACTGCTGGTCGATCCCGGCTCGGGGCACGCTCCCAAAAAGACATGCTTGGCTGCGTCACTAATAAACCCGTGGAAAAATCCAACCTGTTTGGGGAAAGCGGTATGAGGCCCTTAATCGCAAAAAGGAGCATGACACCTTAAAAACATTGGACCAGATTACAGAGACCCTCTATGAGAAGAGGATCTGGATTCAGACTGCTTTTTCGTGGCCAGCGCTTCCCTCAGCAACAATTCCAATCAGGAAACAATTGGAATGTTACACAAGCAAAAAGTGCATACACCACCCAATATCCTTAAAGGGGTCAACGCTGTGGCAAAGGAAGGGGCTGGTCCTCTAACCCTAGAGGCTCCCCGGCCTCAGGCTCAAAATTACCCAAAGATTCGGGCCCTCTTTCATACCTCCCTGGTCAGGGGCCGGCGAACATTGTTTCTGCAGGCATGGGAGGAGATAACTACAGACCAGTGGGTGCTAAAGTCTGTGGCCCACGGGTACTGTATAGAGTTCAACTGGTCCCCAACATTCAGACTTCCACGAGTAAGACTGACACCAGACCATCTTTGCATTCATCTGCAGGAAGTAGAAACACTACGGGAGAAAGCCATAGAAATCGTACCTCTGACACAGGTAGAAGGTATTTATTCAGTGTACTTCCTTGTACCCAAAAAGGATCTAACCATGCGCCCTGTTGTAAAGCCACAAGTTCTGCATGGTCACACTGCAGGAATTAATTCCACTGCTAACACGGGGATTACATAACACTGGACATGAAAGATGCATACTTTCATATTTCGATGTTGCCAGCGCACTGAAAATACCTGATTTGTTACAGGACAATCATCAGTTCAAAGTATTACCCTTCAGCATAGCAACTGCACCAAGGGTATTTACAGAAGTACTAGCGGTGGCAGCAGCACATCTGGACATTCTCAGGTAGGCAAGAAAGCCAAACACCAGATACTGCTATTCCAGTAAATCAAAACGGTTTGTCATTTGGTGCAACTCAGAGCATTAACCCCATTAAGTGCTCTCTCCCACACACATTGTTATACCCAACTCATTTATTTGACTCAGGACTGGTCTTCAAGGTTTAGGACGAAATAACCGAAAATAAATGGTCACATTGACCAAAAGTTCTAAAAATGCTACCACCAAAGATTTGAACTTTTGGTGGTAGCATTGTAAAAAAAATAACAGGGGCTGCGGGAGTGTACCCGCAATCCCTGCTCACTATCCTTCATGGTATAGTGAGCAGGTGCTGCGAGGGACACCCCGCAGCCTTCGTTATGAAAAAAAGAAAAAGGACCCTGCAGCGCTGGTTCACGATCACAGAAGTGAAAGGGAACTGGCGCTGCAGGAACCCAGCGTGAAGATGAAGTGGGGTTTGTTTGTTGGGTGTGCTGAGGTTGTGGGTGGGGGGGTGTTATGGGTGTGTAGTGTGCATGAGAATGTATGTGCTCACATGAGAAAAGTGTGAACTTTTGGTAGTTCGCACCTTTCTCATGCGAACTATTTGCCCGCAGTACTTTCAGCCGCCGGCAAATCGCTTAGATTCGTCTTCAACTCCATAAAAGTACACCTTGCCTACACTACATGACAAGTTATGGTGGAAGATACCAGTTATTAAATCTTTCATGGAGGGAGTGAAAGGAATTCACCCTCCTATTTCTAACCCATCTCCCAGATGGGACCTAAACGTGGTTTTGACTAGGCTTATGGGGGCTCCTTTTGAGCCCATGCACAAAGCAAGTCTTAAAGACCTCACCCTTAAGACTGCTTGTTTTAATAGCTATTACCTCCATCAGGAGGGTAAGTGAACTAAAGTGCTCTCGATCCTAGATCCCTTAGTAACAGTTCACAAAGACAAGGTGGTTATGCACACTCACCCTAGATTCGCGCCTAAATTCATTTCAAAGTTCCATGTGAACTAGTCAGAACTACCAACATTCTTTCAAAATCCTTCAAGCCTGGGAGAAAGAACCCTGCACACACTGGATGTATGCAGAGTTGTCCTGTTCTACATGGAAAGAACTCGACCACTTAAACTTACCAGTTTTTCGTTTTGGTTGTTGCAGGAAGAGGAGGCGCAGTCTCCAAATCCACTATCTCTAGGTGGATTATCAAATGCATTACTCTGCTACAATCTTGCTAAGGGAGAACTGCCCTTCAAGCCTAGAGCACATTCCACTCGGCACTGGGGCGTCAATAGCATTCATTGCAAATGTTCCCCTTGAATCTATTTGCAAAGCGGCAACCTGGTGTTCTGTAAACATCTTTACAAAACGCTATTGCCTAGATCATTCTAGGTCTGATTCCCAGGTGGGACAGGCAGTAAAGTACCAAGACATCTTTTCACTACTGTTCCTTCTCGCAACCCACCTCCAACTCCGGGTGCTGCTCGCTATTCTATGCTCAGCATGTGATTCTTAGCAGATTAACAAGCATCAGAAGACATGCATTACTCACCATAAAAGCATTTCGAAGTGATTGTTTCCTCCGACGTATTCCTTATCTTAGATATCTCCTTCAAGCTCTGCTGGCCTCGGAAAATTTTTCTCTAGAGGACGCTGCGCGTCGACGTCCACCGAGTCGATGTCCCTTGACAGCCGCCGTGTTGACATCATCCTGCCTATAAAGGCTGCGCGCAGCGTCCGTTGCTCAGTTCTGTTTTTCCGCGCTTACTCAGTGCCTCAGAATACCGTTGCTCAGTTTTGTCAATTTAATCCTATTTACCTCAAGATATTCGATCCGTACTCGATGGCTTCCTCGTCGGAACCGACTACTCCTCGGTCCGGCTTCAAAAAATGCCGAGATTGTGGAAAAAAGATGTCGCTGACTGACCCTCAGTTTGTTTGTTGTGTTTGGGAGCTGAACACCATTGTTCGGAGTGCATGGACTGTATGTCCATGACAGCTAAGGCCCTGAAGGAGCGTAGGGGGAAGCTGGAGAAAGGTAAGACTTTAAAAGCTTCTTCCTTGTCGAAGTCGAGACATTTGTCTCCTCCCCATTCACGCTCCAGGTCTCGGAGTGGGTCCCATCACTCGAGATCGAAGCACTCTAAGAGGAGACGTCGAAGATCCCCTTCTCCGTCCTCTTCCTCTGTTTCTCCAAAGAGAATCCCTTGCCCCATGAAACATAGTTCCCGGGCTGAATGGGAGGAATTCCGCAAAAATATGATGAGCGTCTTCGCGAAAGCGGCCTCGAGCCCCTCGAAGACTGCCGAGAGCGATGCTCTGGTCGAAAGACCCGAAGGTCAAACGCCGCGAGTCGCAGTACCCGGCGAAGGAAGTTTCTCGAGCGCATCTCGAACCCTCGAGTAAAGCTATGACCTCAAAACCTTCTTCGAAGGTTCCGTTGACGCCATCGACGAAGGTTCCGTCGAGGTCGGTGTCTTCGACGCCGTTGTCGAAGGGACCTTCGACACACGGGTCTGTCGACTCAACGCCATCTTCGACACTGCCGTCGACGCCAAGGAAAGTCGGTTACGACGCACCCAGTGGCTATCCCCAGGTCCTCGATGGCGTCGAGATTGTCGACTTCCTAGAGCAGAATCCCAATTCTGTCGAGGTCCTCGAGGCCTCCGCCTTTGTTTTCGACGCCACGCCCGAAGCAGTCGATGTTTTCGAGGCCAATTATGACAAGTTTGGCACCCTCTGCCTTGGAGATGGGGTTTACACCCTATGTGAGTTCAGAACAATTGAGAACTATGTCCTCAATTATGGAAGAGGGTGAACTATCTGAACAGGAAGACACATTTGAGTTGGAGGGACCTGCAACCCCAGTTAGAGAGGAGTTCTCCTCAGAAGAACGCAGGTTAAAGGATCTTCATGATTCCTTACATGAGGCAAGTGGGTTAGACACTTCCCCTGAGGTGAAGTTTGCTAGGCCAGACCCGGGGGAGCATGCTGAAACCCCCTATAGAGCCTTAATGGCCAGGATCACAAATTATGGGGTGGTCTACACCTTCACAGGCTTTCCAACAAGATGACCTCACGGATATTCTTGACAAAGGTCCACAGGAGGATCCTGTAGTGCCCTTTCATAAAGCTCTTCAGAGGAAGATTATGACGAACTGAGAAACCCCAGATGTCGTCCCGGCAGTAAATAAAAAACTGTCTACAAAATACAGGGTATCTTCTGCAGACCAGGAGTTTTTGTCAAAACACCCATCCCCAGAAAGTCTGGTGGTACAGGCAGCATCTTCTACTGATGTCAAGACTGCTTACCCTACCGTCCCACAGGACAGGGACGATAAGAAATATGCTGCTATGGCAAAGTCCTAGGGCAAGTCCTTTCGCTTCTACTCCGCATTCGGAAGAGGTAGAGGACGACCGGCTCAAAGGGGACAAAGAACTACCTGAGGTGGACGTGGTAGATATTCAAAAGCCGCAGCAACAGCAGGTGCCTCTTTACCATCTGCATCAGCCGCCCCAAAACCACTCTGAGGACTTCCCTCACAGGACACCTGTAGGAGGCAGGTTAACTCAACATCTGGCGGAATGGCAGGCTATCACCTCAGATGCTTGGGCATTGGAAACAGTTGCCCAAGGTTACTGCCTGCCTCTCCTACACATACCCGAGTCATCCACCGGGGATCAGCTCTCAAAGCTCCAGATCCGCTCCTCTTGCAGGAAATTTTGGACCTGCTAGAGAAAGGTGCCTGTAGCGGAGAGGAACAAGGGCTGGTACTCCCCTTACTTTCTCATTCCAAAGAAAGACTGAGGACTGAGACCCATCTTGGACTTGCGAGAATTGAACAAATTCCTCAAGTAAGACAAATTCAAGATGGTAACTCTTTCTCAGATCCTTCAGGCCCTTCAGTTCCAGGACTGGTTGGTATCTCTGGACCTTCAGGACGCTTATTTCCATGTGCCTATCCATCTCAAACACAGGAAATACCCGAGGTTCGCAATTGGCAACTCTCATTATCAATTTCGAGTGCTGCCATTTGGGCTGACCTCCGCCCCGAGGGTCTTCAAGTTAATGTCGGCAGTGGCAGCAAGTCTAAGGAGGGAAGGGATTCACGTCTACCCCTACCTGGACGATTGGTTGATCAGGGCTGTATCTTCGGAACAAGCTCAGATCCAGCTAAATCACGTTTGACACTCCCTTCAGACTGGGCTTCTCCCTCAATTTAAAGAAGTCACAAATGATACCATCGCAGAGACTCCAGTTCATCGGAGCGATCCTGGACACTTCCCTGGGAAAAGCCTCGCCACCAGAGGTGAGGGCTCAAGATATTCTACAGATGGTTACCAAGTTCCAAGATGCCCAACGTCTCCCAGGCTTCGACTTTTTGAGGTTGCTAGGCCTCATGGCATCCTGCATTTTCCTAGTGCCAGAGGCTCGCCTGAGAATGAGATCCCTCCAGTGGGCACTGAGGACTCAGTGGTCGCAATTCTCAGGAAGAATGACAGATCACCTTCAGGTTCCCGACAGGGTGGCTCGAGACCTTCAGTGGTGGGCCGGTCAGGAGAACATTCTAAATGGAGAACAGTTTCGGCAACCCTGGCCGGAGATAACAGTAGTCACGGATGCCTCACTCACTGGGTGGGGAGCCCACGCCAACGACTTGACCATCAGCGGTCGTTGGTCTCCATTGGAGTCCAGACTATATATCAACCTGTTAGAGCTGAGGGCCATCAGACTTGCGCTGAAGGCGTTCCTGCCAGCTGTACAAGGGAAAAATGTCCTGATAATGACGGACAACACAGTGGCCATGCATTACCTCAACAAAAGAGGCGTAGGATCACTACCCCTGTGCAGAGGCGATGCAGCTCTGGTTTTGGGCAATCCAAGAAGGAATCTCTATCGGCAGTTCACCTAGCCGGAGAGGAACTTGACATTGGACGCTCTGAGCAGGCAGAGCAGTCTCCCACGAGTGGGAACTAGCTCAGGAAGTCCTTCAAGAGATCTTCGCCCTTTGGGGAACCCCTCAGGTGGATCTGTTCGCCACCAGTGTCAACAGGAAGTGCAATCTGTTCTGCTCAAGGGAATTTCCCCCGAGAGGAGCTCTGGGAGATGCGTTCATAGTGGACTGGGAGTTTCCGCTTCTGTACGTGTTCCCAACGGTCGCTGTCATTCCTCAAATGATCAGGAGGTTGAGAAGATTCCGGAAAACCATGATCCTAATTGCCCCGGATTGGGCCAGGAGAACGTGGTACCCGGACCTTCTAGACTTGTCCATCTGCCCTCCAATTCGACTTCCACTCAGAGAACCTACTCTCACAGAAGGGGGGAGGTCAGGTTCTCCATCCAGACATCAAAACCCTCAACCTTCATGCTTGGCTTCTGAAAGGCTGAGGTACAAGGATTGGGACCTCCCTGATGATGTTATGGAGGTGTTGCTTTCGGCAAGGAGGCCAGCAACAAAGTCTTTATACCGCTGCCGTTGGAACAGATTTTGCAGCTGGTGTAGAGAAAAGAATATCGACCCCTTTTCATGTGGTACACCAATGGTTTTGTCCTTCCTACTCTATTTGGCGAATTCAGGCCTTCAAGTTGGCACCATTAAGAGCTATCTCGCAGTGCTATCCATCTTTAAGCGCACTGCGGAAGAACCATCCTATTTCAAGTTACCCTTGGTAATACAGTTTCTAAAGGGGTTAATCAACGTTTATCCCCCAAGACCATTCCAGGTTCCCCTATGGGATTTAAACTTAGTCCTAACTTTCCTGATGGGCACACCTTTCGAACCACTCCATTCTTGTTCGTGATTTCTTACCCTTAAAACTGTTTTATTAATAGCACTTACATCTGCTAGAAGGGTGAGCTCTCTTGTAAACCCCCTCATACAATCTTTCACAAAGACAAAGTTGTCCTGCAAGTGAAGCCTAATTTCCTCCCAAATGTGGTTTCTGAATTCCATATCACTCAGAAGATTACCCTGCCATCTTTCTATCCTCCTCCGGGGAAAGGGGAAGAGAGGTTACACAGGCTGGACCCTAGAAGGGCTTTAAGTTTTTACATCAGTAGACTGGCCAGGAAAAGACGAGCAGACCAGCTGTTTGTAGGCTACACAGGTCACAAGCTGGGGTTACCAATAACTAAGCAGACCATTTCCAGATGGATCATTCTAGCCATTTTGGAATGTTATAAACTGGCAGGGAAAGAGCCCCCTCAAAACCTTAGGGGTCATTCGACCAGAGGTATTGCAGCTTCATCGGCCCTCAAAAGAGGAGTGCCGGTTAAAGACATTTATGTGGCCGCCACATGGTCGTCCGTCCATACCTTTACACGATTTTACAACTTGGATTCCTCCTCCAGTCAAGAGACTAGGTTTGGAAGGGCTGTATTGCACTCTATTCATCAATAGAAGGCAGCGTGAAGTCAGAACTCCCACCTCCAATAATAGATTACTGCTATGGGAGCCTATTTAAGATAAGGAATACGTCGAAGGAAACAATCCCTTCGAAGAACAAGTTACTTCTTACCTTGTAACGTTCTTTCGATGGGATGTTCCTCCGCCGTATTCCTTATCGACCCTCCCATCCATCCCCGCAGTCCTACTTCCCTTGTTGCAGCTTACGCTCCTTCAGGGTGATTAGTCTAGTCCAGACAAAAACTGTGGGCTATAAAACGGAACTGAGCAACGGACGCTGCGTGCGGCCTTTATAGGCAGGATGACGACGTCGATACGGCGGCTGTCGAGGGACATCGACTCGGCGGACGTCGACGCGCAGCGCCCTCTAGAGAAACATTTTCCGAGGCCAGCAGAGCTGGAAGGAGATATCTAAGATAAGGAATACGTCTGAGGAACATCCCATCGAAAGAATGTTACAAGGTAAGAAGTAACTTGTTCTTCTGATGTTTGTATCTGCTTAGATTCACATGCGCCCGCCCTCCTTCCCTGCTCTGCTGGAAGGAACTTGGACATCTCACTACTTACTCTTTTCTGTAATCACGATAGTCAAGGCTCCCTCTAGGCAGAAAAAATACAATGAAGGACCTCGACACGTGAGGGATTTTGGGTACATTACACGTCAAGTAGACTAGTGTTACAGGCACACCCATGTCCCATTTCAATTCTCGAAAGACGAGATGCAATACCACTGGATGTCGGACCATATGCACAGCATGTGAATCTAATCAGATCCAACCATCAGAAATGCTTTTATGGTAAGTAATGCATGTCGGTTCCCCCTTGACTGGTTTAAAGACCTTCCGGCCATTTTTTTTTTTAAGCAGGCATTTTTGCCTTTCTCTTTACTTATTTGGGTTTAGGATTCTTTAACATTGAGGATCGACCTTGCCCCTGTTAGTGGGATTCCTAGAGGTTATTTGCAGGGTGGGAGGGAGGTATTTTCGCTCTTGTCAGCAGGTCCTGAAGCCTGTCAGGAGGGCAATGAATTAGGGGGGGGGGCTACCTTAGCCTCCCTGGTTATAGGCCTAGTTTTGCCAGAGGGCAAGGCAAGCCCCTCTTTGATCATCAAAGGCCCCCCACTCCACATCCGTCCGGATGGGAGTGGGGACCTTTGATGTGAGGTGACAGAGGCAGGGACTACCTGTAGTCACCTGCCCCTGCCACCGCTTTCCTGGAGGGAGCCCGGCATTCTGGGTCCCCATTGTTAGGGGACTCGGCTGCCCGACCCTTGCACCCGTGTGCCAAGTAGAGGCTGCACCTGGAAGGTGCTGGCCTACTGGAGCAAAAACGGAGGTGATGGCTGGAAGGTTTAGACTGAATCTTAACCACTGGCATTGCTCAGAGCAACCCTCCAGACTATCGTTCTTCGCCTGCCAAGCCATTACAGAAGGGGAAAGACCATATGCAAATCGGGCTTGGTCCCACCCCAAAAGGGGCAGTCAAGCCCAAACTGCTAGGTCACATCCCTACTGTACCCACAACAAAGCCCCCACCTCCCAGATTACGCCCTCAGGACTCCCATCCGGGAGGGCCCATGTTTATTACATTGGATGCGTTTGTTTCTTCACACGTGCTTACTGACGAACTCAATGAGTTTGTTGCTGTAGGGAGGCCCTTGGACTGCGTCATCAAAGGGAGGGTTGAGGCCAAATGGCACCCAGACATGCTTTATGTACAATTGTTCCATCTCCAGATCATGTAGCGTTTCATAATTCAAGTGGCCAGATTGTGTAAATTGCACAGATGGGCAACTGCACCTGTGAGGGGCAATTGAGCACAGCTATTTGGAAGGGATAGAAATGAGAAAGTGGTTCTTGCTGGTAAATTGGTTGGTGCAAATATCCATTTAAAATGGCCCATCAGACCGGCTACATTTTTGTGGTTGATGTTGCAGCCATTTAATTCGCTCATCCAAATGAGCATGTATCGTTAATGGTTAGAAATATTTTAATGTTGGTGAGTATTGTGAACCGTGAAGTGAGCACCAAGCCATGCATCGGTTATGCATTTAGAGAATCACATGCAATCCTTTATCACACACTTGTTTATCCAATATAGAGATCTCTGATCACTGTTATAGTCCTGAAATGCTTGATTTAATGCAAGCATACAGGAATCCTCATTGGTGCTATTTGTCCCCTTTGCAACTGAGGTATTTTGAAAAAGTACAATAAGAGTGTACCAGACTGTCCATCATGGAATGATAACAGACTGGGAAAAGAATTCATATGGTTAGTCTAGTATTGCCCCTTTCGAAATAAGTGAGGTGGTATGAATAGAACACCTGCAACACGGGGCCAGTGGGCTCTCAGACTCGGGTAGGCTGGTCACACCGTAGTATGCCAATACGGAGTTTGACACTACATTCAGGCAAGGCCTTCCCTAATAACGGGTGACAGAAAAAAACATTTAATTGGGCAGCAACAGCCGTTTTCACATTACAATTCCGAAAGTACTTTAATTGCAATGTAATAACAAGCTTCATTTATATTGCAATTTATTTCATATTGGGGCACTAGAGGTGTAGTTTGGGAGTGACGTGAGCCAGTGACGTGAGCCAGTTAGGGGAATGGGGGGGGCATTCTGATGTTTCGCCCTGGGCACCAAGTTGGCTTGAAACTGCCCTGTATACACACATGCCTTTTCTTTGTGTTTATGTGAATATACATGTCATAAAGTTTTTTTATTTTTGGAAACCTGCAATTCCAAATTTCTATTACTTGATTCGGGATGACTATTGTTACTGGCAAGCCGAAGCATATATTTTATAATATTTGACTTCCATCACTATACTTTGATTTGGGTTGGTTATCTTGATCACTTTATGTATATTTGCTTAATTTGTATTTGACGTAGGATAACATATGTATTGAATTCTATTCTGACTGTGCTATGAATTAGATTCGATGCATTGTACATTAATTGGTAGCCATGTTTACGAAGAAAAAGTGAACGGTGTACTTGAGTGCAGATGCTTGTCAAGGTATGAGTGGCCAATATCTGTGTTGGGCATAAATGAGTGGAGCAAATTTGTATGGCCGGGGCATATTGTGGTGGGTGTTGTCTAAATTGGTGGGCAGGGATATTGGTGCGGAGCTTAGGGGCCCTCATTGGGAGGTATTGCGGGGGGGGCCCCCCCCACATTTTGTTAAGCCACTGTGCCTGCCATAGCCAGGTGAGGGTTTACCATGGATCCCACCTTGCAGAGATCCGTGAAGGGCTTCCGTTTCCAGGGGGACAGGAGGAGTTAAAGACTAATGGCCCTGGTTTGCCACAGATGTTCAGGGCTGAGCAGGCAGAGTGAACCACATCCCACGTACCAGTAGACGACTTGGCCTCTATACGTGACCAAACTCAAGTTTGCTTTCATGGGCATCTGCTCAGGAGGTCTAGTTCTAACCAGTTCATACTCTAGGGCTACCTTTGTAAGCTATCGGAGCCCACTTGGGCAAATTGTAAAACATGGCGGCTCCCCTACCCGCTTCATGAATGGAAATCATGGACATCCAAGCAAGCAGCTTTCCAGTCCCAAATCACTACCCTGCAGCCCAAGGAATATATGCCACAAGTTGAGTACGGTCCTGATGGGCAGTAAGAGTATGGGGTCTCTAGGTACCCCAGCCCTGTTATTCCAAAGGGCTTATCTTAAAGTAGCACATTCAACAGGAAGGCTTTGTGTTGTATTTTACTGGACAGCTGCCAAAGTGTCCCCTATAGGATTCCAAAAAAGCAAATGTAGACGTTCCGTTTTGCGCTTTAGGACTACTCACTCATGTTTGGCCAGTTTTTTTTTTGTTACACCATCGATTATCTCGAAATGTACACTAATTAGGATGCAAAATATCAACTGGGCCTCATGTCTAATTGTCCAAGCAGTGTGGTCTCCAGTCTGTACTCCCACTAGTCACGTGTCCGTCAAAGATCAAAGTGCCATGAAGTCTCCCCACAAGGCATCTGGGAATAGACTTGCACCAAGGCAGTCAAGGGCCACACGCACTCTCTGCGGACCGGTTTCTGTCCTATGCAAATAGGACGAGCATGCTCTTACTCAGCAGCGCTGGTTAATTGTCACTGATGGGCAATGGGACTCTTACCAATAGTACGTTAATGGGTTGGGGCTCAACCCAACAGTGTCAAATACACCTTGAGACGGGACTCCGCTGGGATCGTAATATTTTCTCGCTCCGTTAATGAAGGCGAGTGGCAGTACTGCTCTTCGCCAGCAAATGCTGCACTTTCTCAGTTTACGATCGCATCCGTTTGCTTTGGTTTTCTAGTAATTGCAAAGGAAAATATAGCTATAGCACATTTTGAGTTTAAATAAAAGTTTACTTTGATCTTGTCAATAAAAATGAATCTATACACGATTGACCTGTTTTTAATTTGTTTGGCTAGTTTTTAATGCAGATTCGGTTTTATACATTTTAAACATCCCTTTCATGATGGTACATTAACTTGACCATCTGTTGGGCCACTTTAATCTGTTTAGCTACTTGTATCTGTAAAGTGAGCCAGACACTTGTTGCGGATGCGGCTCCTAACCTCATATATTGTCTCGTTAGCCATGACTTCGAGTAGAGTGTAGAGATTCTCCTTTATGGAATGTGGGGCACGCGATACAATCTCCCGGGTATTCATACGGAGCTTGGTCCGCGTGACCCAGTAACCGTTGGAGGCGCTTAGTAGTGGACGGGCACGGCGGGCCCCTTCAGATAATGAAACTTGTGTCCACTTCACATTGCTTCCGCCTCTCATTACATTGGCGACGAGGATCAAAGGCGGCCCGCCATGGGACGCAGATAGCCCGACCTACGTGAGCAGCGACACCGCAGCCCTCCCTGCTGACAGGGCCTCGCCAGCGCGGACGGCTGGAGGCCCAGGGCTGGGTGGAGCCGCGGCGCTGCCAGAGTTGCGTTCATATCAACGCAGGGCCGTGGGACCAGCTGCACTCCCCAGGCTTCACGTATAAAGGTGAGGGGAGGCAGGGGCGGCTGACGCAAGCTAGCTGGCTGACTTCTCAGGAATACAAGAGGGATACGCCCTTGACAGAGAATACAAGCCCTATCAGTTCTAGAGAAGTTTTGAAGCAAGAGCTTTGTGAAATGGTCGGCACACTAGCATGTGAAAGGAAGTGCACACTTAGACAGTGTTGCCAACTAGCATCAAACCCAAATTGAAGGCTTTTAAAGAAATTTGCACAGTTTTGTGGGACAGTCGAGCAGATTTGTCTAGCTGGAGCAAGTGACATTCTACATTCATCATGGCTGCAGCCAGCAGGGCCCCGTCCCCACCTTGTCTGAGCCTGGAGCACCACCCATAAGGTGGGACAGGTGGAACATTTTTGACACCTACTTGGTGGCAATTGGGGGTGACAAATTTGCTGTAGGGAGGTAAGAGGCGATTCTTCTGCACAACCTTGGCACTGAAGGTCGCAGTGTCTATGATGGCTTGCCTTGGCCCCCACTGGAGGGCCAAGGTGATATGGACCAGTACATTATAGCTGAGAGGAAACTGGAAATCCATTTTGAAGCAAAAAAGAACACGACATTCGAAAGGCACAAGTTTTTTCAGAGTTCAAGAGCCACAGGAGCCAGTAGAGAACTTTGTGGCAGCGCTAAGATCATTAAGTCACACATGTGAATTCGGAGGGTTGACAGACTCATTGATACGAGATCAGCTGGTGCGTTGCACAAGCAACATGAAAATACAAGAAAGATTGTTAAAGATGTGACTTTAGAGGTAGTAATTGAGATTGCAAGAGGAATGGAACAGACTCTCAAATATATGTCCACGATGAAGAGTGAAAAAGCGGAGGGTGAAGTAGCGGCGGTGAGAGCATTCAATAAATTGAATTTGAGCAGAGAAGTCAAATGCTACAAATGTGGAAGCATTCGCCATATCTCTAAGAGTATGTTTTGTCCTGCAAAGAACATTTTCTGTTTGAAATGCAAGAAAAAAGGAAATTTCGCCAGAGTGTGCAGAGAATCCAGGCAAGTGCAGTACATAGGGTCTAGTGCAAGAATCTCGGAGCAAGAAGAAAACGCGGATATTGCTCAGCTGACTCAGACCAAACACGTGCTAGAAGTATCAGAACTATCCGGCAAGCGAAGTGCTCCGACTGACGTGTTTATGATGAACGGAAGAGTGGTGGCATTGAAAGTGGATAGTTGCTCTCCATGAACGCTGATCTCGAGGAAAACATATGAAGTCCTTTTGCAAAGGAAGGTAGAAGATTTAAAGGAGCACGGAATAGAACCATATGCCTATGGAAATGTAAAGATTGTTGGGCAAGTTCAAAGCAATGATTATAAGGGCAGAAGTTGTGATTCAGATGTTTGTCACACAGGAAGGTTTGTCTTTGTTAGGCTGGGAGGAACAGCGCAAGCTTGGAATCGGGATACAAGCAAGTGCAGAGGATCCTGTTTCTGTAGTGGAGGTACATGATAAATGGGAGGAGTTCCCAGCAGTTTTTAAAGGAGAATTGGGAATGGTGAAAGACTTTCAACATGAGATTCGCTTAAAAGCAGGAGCAATTCCCAAGGTGCATAAGGTGAGACCGATACCGCATAACCTAAGACTAAAGGCTGAAATTGAGTCCTTATTACAGAAGGGAATTATTGAAGAAAGTGAAAGCTCAGAATGGTTATCACCAGTCGTTGTGGCAGCCAAGGCAAATGGAGACATAAGACTTTCCGTTGATATGAGGGACATCAACAGGAACATTCTGGTGGACAGGCACCCTTTGCCGATAAGTGACGAGTTGTCAACTCTCTAAGGCCCGGGTGTTTTCTGTGATTGACTTGTCTCAGGCTTATCACCAGATAGCCTTGAAGGAAGAATGCCAGCATTTGACGGCGTTCATTACGATTTTTCAAACTTTCAAGTATCGCAGGATGCCATTCGGGCTGTATTTCAGAGAGTTATGGACAAAGTGATGGAGGGTGTGAGGAACGTTGTAGTGTTCCAAGATGATATGCTTGTGTTTGCAAAATCGAAGGCCGAACATGATGAAGTATTGATAGAAGTGTTGAGAAGGTTGTCGGAGGCTGTAATGACTGTGAAAAGAGACAAGTGTAAGATTGCAGTGAGGAAGGTGGAGTATATTGGACACGAGATTGATGAATTGGGTGTGAGACCAAAAAAATGTTTAGTAGAAGCTGTAGAAAAGGCTCCTGTACCGACGGAGAAGGACCAAGTGAGGTCATTTTTAGGCCTTGCAGAATATTACCATCGTTTTGTGAAAGATTTTGCAACAGTGTCGGCCCCAATAAGAATGATATTAAAAAAGGGGTCGAGATTTGAGTGGACTCAAGAATGTGAGAAGGCATTTGAAGGTATCGGAGAAGCAATCGGTAAGGCACAGTCTATTGGGATGTTTAACCCCATGGATAAGACTATTCTAATTGTAGATGCTAGTTTGAGTGGGATGGGAGCCACATTGGTACAATTGGATGAAGACAAGGAGAGTGATTGCCTTTGCCTAAAGAGCGTTGAGGGGGGCGGAGTTCAAGTATTCAGTGATCGAAAGAGAAACTTTGGCCATGTTTTGGGCTGTGATGCATTTTTAATTTTTCTTGTGGGGCAGGCGATTTGTAGTTCGCTCTGATCACAAGCCATTGGTACAGTTGGAGAGTGGTAGGTGGGCTTTGGGTTCGCCTAGGATAAGCAGGTGGGGCTTGGGTCTTCGAGAGTACTATTTTGACCTGAGTTATCTGCCTGGGAAGAAGAATTTGGTAGCAGATTGTTTATCGAGGATGCCTTTAAAAGAAACTGATAGTGGCGGATGAAACAGTGGAAGAATCAATAATAGCTGAGGTTAGTGAGGCAGTGGCCCAAGAAAAGTGGTTACAGGGAGCGGAGTCTGATGAGTAACTCGAGTTGATCAAAGAATGAACTGTGAAGAGATGGCCCCACAAGAATAGTTTGGATAAGAGTTTTAACATTTGGTGGGAAGTTAAGGAGGAGTTGAACATAAGTGAAGGTAGATTGAGGAGAGGACGATGTGTGGTACCTCCGGTGGCGATCCGGCAGACTCTTTTGGAGTTGGCTCATGAGGGCCACCAAGGGGAAAGTGCAATGAAGAGGAAACTCCGACTGAATTTCTGGTGGCCGCGTATAGACAAAATGGCAGAAAGGTGGGCGAAGGACTGCATGGAGTGCCAAATGAGTGACAAAACTAAAGTGACGAGGGAAACGCAATTGAGCTTTAACACGGTGCCAGAGCAACCGTGGTCTATGGTTGCGGTGGACATTGTGGGACCCATAATGGGATTAGGAGATGGATTGAAATTTCTGTTTGTGTTGGTGGATTTCCACACAAAATGGATTGAATGGGAAGCAGTAAGAGGTCACGGCTAGAGAGCTCATTGTGTTCTTAGAGAATTTTCCTAAGAGGGGGTGCCCACTGAACTGGTTTCAGACAACGGAGTTCAGTTTGTCTCGGTAGCAATGAGAAAATTCCTCAGCAGCTATAGCATTAGACATGTTGGAACTGCATTATACCACCCAAGGGCCAGTGGCCTGGTGGAGAGAGTAAACAGTCTTTTGAAAGAAGATGGATAATGTCCTTTCTAAAAAACAGAATATCCAGAGTGCACTGGGGGGACAAGTTCTCCCTCGAAAAAGAAATCCTCTGTGGAGTTCCCCAAGTTATGTCGCCCCTTCCGTTTAATCTTTACTTAAAGTACCTATGCCTTGTTCTCGACCACATAAACACCTATTTCACCAACTATGCTGAAGACACGTAGCTTTTATTCGAACTAAGTGGCAATTATCAGAAAGATAGCAAGCAACTTACCACGATATACAACCATGTGGAGCAATGGATGGACTCCAATTGGATGTGCCTAAACGGAACTCATGATTTTCGGCTCATCTTCTGCTCGTGCTAAGCTATCCTCATCCTACACATCCTTCCTCATTAAAGATACCCCCATTCCGGTCCTAAGCAAGGTTAAAACCCTAGGTATGCTGCTAGAAGCATCGTTTGGTGCGGACGCCCAAGTACAGTTCATCAAAAAAAACTGTGCTTACCACCTCCGTCTAATAAAAGCCATCAGACCTTTCATATCCGAGGAAAATTGTGCAACCATAGCAAGAGCCACCATCATGTCGCGCCTTGACTATGGCAACGCTCTAGTCCTGGGTGCCTCCAAGCAATGCCTACAAAGCTACCAAATTGTACAGAACAACGCGGTAAGAATTGTCAAGCTCAAAACTAAAACTGAGCATATCAGCAACTCCAGAAGGGAGCTTCATTGGCTGAAAATCGAAGATAGGTGCATTTCAAAACCATAACCATCGTTCATAGATGTATCTACGGAAAGGCACCAACCTACTTAAAAACTAGGATCAAACCATACGTTTCTAATAGAACACTGAGATCATCCCTTCTTGGTAAAATTGCTACGTCACCTCACAAACTCAAGTGGCTTAGGTAGAGCCTTTCCAACCCTTGCAGCCAACCTTTGGAACAACCTACCTGACCACCTTAGACTGGAAACCAACTATTCGCGTTTTCGCAAACAGGTAAAAACCCATATCTTCAAATAAACCGCCATCACAGCATATACTTCAGTTAGCTTAACTCTGTGACTGTCCCGTCCGCTCTGTCTAATCACTATCTGTTCTGTCCATTCTCGTGTCCTTGTCTCTGCGCCCCGAGGCTCACGAGCTACCAGCACAATATAAATATTAAATTAAATAAATTAGCCATGAGGGCTAGGCAGCCATGGAAGCAGATGTTAGAGATAATGACATGGAATTATCTCACTACCCCGCATTCAGTGACAAAGGTATCACCATTTGTTTCTCTTAAAGGAAGGGAACCTGGAACAAAACTGTGTCCAGGTGGGTTGGGAGTAGCGGGAGTAGTTCATGTAGATAGAAAACAGATAATGAACGTCTGTGCGCTGCGTGATAACACACTGTACTTAAGGTGGGCGTTTAGTGGTTTTAGCAGGCTCCTGCAGGTGACCGAGCTGGCCAAAGCCCTCGTTGAAGACTTCGGTCAGGCCTGGCTACTTGGGCTGGCTATTACCAGCCAGGACACGCACCCTTCTATAGCAGCCATGTCCTTGCCCTCCGAGGCGATTCATGGGATTTCTCTAGTGTGCTTCACTGCAGAACCGGTTTAGGGAGACTTGACCACCCTCCTTTGCCTGGTTTCTGCTATTCAAAACATTAGTCGGCCAAGAAAGGGACAGTTTAAAATGGGACTCCTTTAAATCTGTTGACACAACCTGTTACCAAACCGCCTGGACCTATGCTGGCACACCTATCTAGCTGTAAAACTCGATGTAGCAGTGGGTTGCGCTCCAGGGGCCAGGCACACACAACTAGCCTGCCTACTAAAACACATCGTGTCAGACACGCCCCAAGGTACAGCCCCAATCAGCGCAACCGACAATAAAAGGTGCACTCATAAATGCTCTATGGTCGCCCATGCAACACAGATTGCAGACTTATTACAAAATGAAAACCTAGATTTCCTAGCCATTACAGAATCGTGGCTCCACCCTGCAGCTGGCCCAGCAATTATGCTAGCCATTCCAGATGACTATACCCTCCTCAGACTAGATTGTACCACCTCTCGAGGCGGAGGTCTTGTCATTATACATAAAATGAACTTCACATTGAAACTTACACCACCTCATAGTACAGATTCATGTGAAGCCCTCACAGCCAAGTTAACTATCTAATTCACAATCTGTAACTATCCACCTAATCTATCGCCCACTAGGACTCTTCGAAGATCTCACAAATATCCTATCTAACAACCTGAAAAGTTCTTCACAGAAACTTGTATTAGGAGATTTCAATTTGGGACTCAACGACCCTCTAGACTCTAATGCTGCTCTAATTAACAACTCCCTAGAGGAATTAGGTTTCACCCAAAAGATTCCATGCCCTAACCATACAAAAGGTAGAACCCTTGACTGGATTGCTGTGCACAATTGCCCTATCTCGGTACTATCCACATCACCCCAGCGTTGGTCTGACCACCACTTGAGTACGTTCTCCTTAGAGGCCCCACCTTCGCTACTCACTGTTTAGCCCCAGCAGTCCCTACTAGAAACAAACATCACCCCGGAAAACCTCACCCCTTTGATCCTACCTACTCTCCATTCTATCCCAGATCACACAAACCCATTCACCATGGTAGACTCGTATAACAAAGTGATGCCATCATCCCTTGATGCCATAGCACCCTTAAAGATTAGAAAAAACAAACCACGCAAACACGTAAATACCTGGTTCTCCCCACAACTAAAAATACTTGGACTTGAGAAACGTTGCTGCGAGAAAATATGGAGACTTGATCCTGCAGCGACCAATAAGTGCAATCTAAGTAAGCAATCGGTCCTTTACAAAAAAGAAATCATTTCCACCAAACAAACCTCATATAACCACCGAATCACGCAAGCCAAGTCCAACACTAAAGAGCTCTTTACAATCCTGAAGGAGGTAGAATCTCCTATCCAAACCCCAAACTCTTGCATTAAGGACAAAAATTGGTGCACAAACATTCAAAATGCCTTGTCTAATAAAATTACCATTTGCAAACCAAGATTCGTCATAAAAAGGACACCCTTCTCACTACCACTAAACCTAACAACGTGACCGTGATGCCTCCCATCTCGCCCCCCCACCCATGACTCTAACCTTCATTTAAACTTCCGTAAAGTATCCATCAAAGAGGTTGAAAGTTATCCTCACTCTTAAACCATCAAACTGCCATGGGGACTTATGCCCAGCACTAATCATAAAAGATGCAGCTCGCGATCTCTCACCCTTCATTACCAAATTAATAAATGCATCCTTCAATTCAGGTATAATACTTAACAATCTGAAACAGTCCTGGGTCCTCCCACACCTTTAAAAAAAAAAAAAAAAAAACCTAAACCCTTCCATCCCTACGAACTACTGCCCTACTACAGTACCATTCATTCTTAAAATCCTTGACAAAATCGCATATTTAGAACACAATCATCTCTTAGGAATCCGACAACCAGGTTTCAGACCCCAACATGCAACAGAAACCGCCTTGGTTGACCTTAAGACACAAATTGACGAGTTGAGAGACGAGGGCAAGACAGCACTACTGCTGCTCCTTGACCTCTCAGCAGCATTTGATTTAGTTGACCATGAGATCCTGTGCAATCACCTTGAGTCGGCCGCACACTTCTCCCAAGAGGCAATAGGCTGGGTTCTGTCCTTCCTCAGTAACAGAACAATGAATGTCTTCTCACCGTTAGCAGCTGCTGACCCCACGCCCATTGCCTGCAGTGTGCCTCGGGGTTCTTGCGTCTCACCTACCTTGTACAACATCTTTACGAAGCCCCGTTTCGATTATCTCGGTATCACCTACACGAACTATGCTGATACCCAGATCCTCATCCCGTTGATGGAGAATTATAAGGATTTGGCCTTTTTAAACAGTGTACCTCATCATCCAGGCATGGATGGCCTCACATGGACTATGCCTGAATGATGACAAAACAGAACTCCTCATTCTTGGTACTACAGCTAATATTAACAATCTCGGCCACAACTAGTCATTTGTAATTGACCATAACTTTACCTCCTGGACCACAGCAATAACTCTAGGCTTTTACCTATACTCCTCATTATCATTCAAAAAACAGGTAAACGCAATGGCCTCCGCCACTGCCTATACCTGTAAACTCATCCGACCAGCCAAACCATTCCCAACTCCCAATAACTGCATTACCCTAGCTAGAGCATTGATCTTATCTATGTTGGATTATTGTAATGCCCTTTATGTAGGTAGCAACAAATACATCATAAGATCCAAATCCTACAAAATAACGCCCTAAGAGCAGCCCCAAGTCTCCCTAAGAAAGCCCATATCTCAGATACAAGAAGGTCTGTTAACTGGCTCTCCACGAAAGATGAGATCTTCCTTCAATCTGTCTCCCTGACACACAAATGCCTCCATGACCTGACCCCTAAATATCTTACGAGATTCTCTAGATGGGCTTCCCACCGCCCCTCCAGGAGCGCCAATGCCAATTTACTACTAGTCCCAAGATTCAAACGTACGTTGACAGGAGGGAGCAGCTTCCCTGTCAAAGCAGCAACACATTGGAACTCATTACCGCCACCTCTAAGAAAAGACCTCCCCTATCTTCAGTTCAGGACGATTATTATCCAATGGATTAAGGACTATAACTAGTACTCAGGTTGGCCAGGCATGAAGGATACCAATCATTATTTAAATTTGCCAGTATGAACTGCAGTAGGTTTTTTGCTTAGTGTACCACTGTTATTTCTTTCATTATGTAAACTGCCCTAGATTAATGTGACACTGGTATTTGCTATGTATGCCGTCATTGTATCCCTATTGTAACTCCATGGGACGTTTTCCAATGTTATATGTAACCAAGCTATACAATCCTCTTGCTATTCTCGCGCCTTGTTACCCTTTGGGTTATGTGCGCATTATAAATAATAAAAACAAACGCCAACATACTTGGCATCTGGGCTCCTTTCATTCCTGCCTCGCATTCCATGCGACAGATGCACATGTGCAGCTCGGGAAATGAACTGGGACCCTACCAGGCGTGCGATGGAGCACGCACAGGGGTAGGAAGATGAAGGCCAACTCGTGCTCCACCATCCTAATGAAACCTTTACATTTCGGGAGATGAATACATTAGTAAAGAAACGTGCAGTGTCCTGTTACGTTGCCAGCACACTAGACAGCTGTTCTTGAATATTTTCTGCAGAGTACAATCCTCACGGCAATATTCACATGCATTGTGACCAGAAGTTGCTGTAGCGTAGTGGTTAAGTCAATTGACTTTGGTCCTGGTGATCGGAGTTCGAATCCTGGTCCTGGGAAGAAAAGCCTATTCCTTACTTTAATGGGCACAAGTAGTTTTCCGGATTGGGCTCACTGGGAGACACTATTTTTGTCAGATACAGGAAAATGTGGCACAATAACCAGGAGTGTACAGTGCGCTCTAGCTATTTTAAAAGGTTTCTGCCGTGTCTGCTGTATAAACTATCCTTTTCTCCGGTGGTCAGTCATAATGTCGAAGTCAAAATGTCAAACATTTTTTAGAAAACAATGTCGCATTTTTTCTACATTTATTCTACATTTTTCAAAAAAAAAAAAAAATATATATATATATATATATATATATATATATATTTGAGTGTGGGGGTGTTGGGTGAGGGGGTTGGGGGGTTCCCCCTAGTAAATGATACTTTTCTTTATGTATTTATTGATAGTGCTAATTGACATTTTTTCGACTTTTTTTTCTAAAAATTTACTTCATTATATGGATAGGTTTTCGACCTTGTTTTCTACATTTTCTTGTCTACGTTATGACTTATAAACCCTTTTCTCCCCAGCAGTACAGTCAAACCTGTGCTGGACGTTGCTTCTGCTCCTTCGCCAATACCAACTGATGGAAATTCTGGCATGCCGATGGAAGTCTCTCTCAGGATGTTCCACTGCCTTTAGTATCTGATCTTGTAGGGTTTACCAAGCGTTTTGAAACGCCTGATCACAAGTACTCGTGTGCCAGTCCCATACTAGGGTTTATAGTTTTTTTTCTTGACTATTTGACTTGGTTTTTAGTGGACTAGTTTCTTTTGGGAGACTGACCCAAACCCTTGTTTCGGTGCATGGCGAGTTGGCGGGCCACCCCAGGAACCTCTGGCTGCCAGTACAGCGGCACTGTGACCCATATTGCTTCCCTTGCTCACCTCTGCAGTGTAGCCTTTCGTGGTGCCGTACTGAACACCTGTACTTTTCTTTTAGTGGAGGTCTTTGGCACAGTGTTTCTTGGCAGTTGAAATGGCCTTATCGTTTGCGGTCAGATCAGACCTCGCAGTGGAACATGTGTTTATTTGGAACCATGTTGTCCTGGGTCATGGGGTGCAGCTGCCCTAATCCACATGATTGCCTAGTGTCAACACTATGAATGTTGCAAGACACTGTCCAGGGAGCTAAGGCTTAATCTCTCCGAGCATTTCAATCCGTGGGTGTTCAAGTAACACAGGTGAACTTCAGCTGCGAGCAGCTCGGGCCAATGCAGTGTTGCTGTTTGCAAAGTTTCCTTTTCCAATTGTGCTCCATAGACTTGGTCTCCATTCTCTTTCCGAGCTGTTGGTTGCTAAGATCCTTTTGCCAGGCAGTTGCTTAACTCCTTTTGTTTGGGGTGAATGGTCCGTCCCTATTGCTACCAATGCAAGGAATTTATTTTACAAGCGCAATAACTCCAGAGGCATCAAGGCGCTGTTACAACCAGTTACGCTATCCTGGGACATGTGGCAGTTCAATGTCCGTAGGTTTGGATTAGGCAAATAGCCACGTTTTTAGGAACTTGCTGAAGGCCCAGTAGGTCTCAGCTCGGAGCTTGGGGGAGCATGTGCCATTGTTTGGCAGAAAAGGTTGGGAAGCGCCCCACACCCCCCACCCCCCCCCCCTGGCTTTCGCTCTTTTGCAGATGGGTTGTAACAGTTTGTTGCTGTGAGCCACGCTGCAGGCTGTTCTGATCTCTGGTGATTTTCTGTTATGGAAAAGGTCAGAGTTCGTGATGGACAGTGTCTTAAAGATGATGCCCTCTGGTTGGGAGCCAGTGAACACTTTTCCTGGCGGTGTGGATGGTTTCTCGTCTAGGACCGCTCGAATGGGATTCGGGAGGAATGCTTCCCATTGTTCACTTTGGATTCCATTGCAGCAGTGTATACCAGACCTGCTGATGGCAGTGAATCACGTTGCCTTTTTCCAGGTGCACAGCAATGCAGTTTCTTTCCAGAATACATTTTAGCACATGTGCTCAAAATGGCGGCTTTCTGTAGCACAAGCCCTGTTTGACCTGAAGAAGTAAACGTGCCGGCAGGATGGCAAATTACTAGATGTGGGCATGCACTTTCAGGGAGTCTTGCGAGACTCTTGGTGGGTGCTTTGAGAAAAGCAAGGCATACATTTGTTACAAAATTGACTAGTTGAGAATACCAAGTAATAGCAATCTATACGAATAACCATTTGTTTTACGTTCATTGCAAGAAAACGTTAAAGATCTTTAAAAAAAAAACTTGGTGCACTATTTTATTACCAAGAGCCGTGCTCGCCATTGTTTTGCATAGGTGCAGTTCTAAATTGTGCTACAATGGTTTGGCTTAACTGGAGATTTAAAAAAAACATTCCAGCCTGTGAAATGTGCTGCCTCTTCATCCTATACTTTCAATCACCTGCTCACTCGATTCTTTTTGAAAAATGTTCTGTCACATTGTCTCCCACCTGTTCTAGCTCTCCACCTCTTTCTGCTGCGCACCAATCACAGCTTCTGTACCTCATCTTTCCTTGTGATCCTCTTCCTCCATGATCTCTGAATTCATGATTTCCACTATTCCATCCACTCCTATCCAAGACTACAGTGAAGCACCATTGCAGTGACCGGTTGAAATGGGTCAAGAGGGTTACTCTACACAAGCAGGTGCTGTAGCTGAGCTCGCATTTCAGCAAGTGCCATGCAAGGTGTCCTTTATGATCTCCAGTGACTGTGGATTTATGCAGCTGCTCGCTCATCGCAGCACTTATTAAACTGTCAAGAGTTCATTGAGGGAGACGATCTACTTGCACCTTAACATTTAGGTACTTTGAAGGGAACTATTCAGCATGGTGAGACGGGCAGACAAACGCACGCTTTTGGTAGTCTGTTTTCCAAAGAAGGGAGCTAGGCCTAACTAGCGAACTCCTTGGGCTTGCCCGTCCCACCCAACACGTCAGCCGATAGGCTCCCTGGCGCAAGGCGTAAACGTCGCCATCGCAGCTAGTGCCAGTAGCTTTGCAGAAGCCTTACAAATAACGGATCTCGCTACTATTACCCAACACATATTAATCCTGTTATCTGCGACGTAAGGATGCAGGGCAGAAACCTCTACATGGGGATTGGAAAAAGATCCCCGAAAATCTACACATGGGCACCCATGGGTGCCAGCCTAGAGGGCAGTATCAGGCCATGGCTCCCTCCTTAAATAGGAGCAAGCAACTGAGCAAAGAAACGGATCCTGATATTTTCCCAGAGGGCCTGCACTGGACAACGCAGCACATGTTTAGAAGAATTGTTAAAATCTGTATGATTGTCGGGCATTTCTGAACACCTGCTATCAAGTCACTCAAACTGCACTATCGTTCCAGCTTTGTCCCTTGGGGCTCATGGATCAACTTTAAAAATTCAGCATTGGATGTGGATTCACCCTGCATTGGTCAATATAACCGCATTGCCAAAGGTACAGCCTTTTATTGGTTTCGGCCCATTTGTGCCCACTTTGTAAATGCACTAGTAGCTGAGTGCATATGTCAGCGTAAAAACAGTTGACCGCTTGAGAGCTCTGTAAAGTGGCGTGTTGCTGTAGGACGGTTGTACTACTATACCCCGCACTTCCTGCAAATCCACGTTGGGCATGAGCATGCATCTTGCTTTAGTTAACGATGTGCTGATAAACAGTGACACTTAACCAAGGACTGAGGCTAAAGAAAGGGCCTATCCCTATGCTATTTGCTGTGCCTAGTATAGTCCTAGTGCTTTCATGAAATCAATGAACACCAGTGTAAAAAATACTTCCGATCCAGGAGCGCTTCCGCTGAGGGCCGAGTCACTTTCTGACACATGCAGGGTCCTGTTACTTTCAGAGAAGCAGCGGCTAGGCTTGGGACCCTTGTTTCAGTCATGTTGGAGGATGTGGAGGTCCAGCAGCTCACCACGTAGACTAGCATTCGGTATAAAAAAAGATCTATAATTTCACTTTCATGCGAGATCGGGTTGTACAAATTAAAGCCGAATCTGCATAGCTTGGAAAGCCGTTTAAACTGGCCAGAGCTGGGTGGAGTTCCATTGCACAGAGATGCATTACAACTGCATTCATACATGTCCAAGTGTTAGTGTGAGCACAGCAGCTCCATAGATGGGCAACTGTGCAGGATATCAACCAGTGGGAATTGCATACCCTGCTAGGAGATTGAAAGAGCATTCTGAACATCCTGCTGCTTAGTCGGAATTCTCTGGTGTGATTGAAGCAATTTCAGGCAGCTCGCCTTGGTTTCTGAGGGCCTCTGGCGGCGAGCAGCAGTGGCACCGATTTCAGCACTGGTACCACCCCACTCAGGCGTGCTATGTGCGCAAGTGGACTTGGCTGAGCCTATAAACAATTGAAGAAAAAAATGTAGCTGGTCAGCCTCCTTCAAGGTGTCTGCTTGCAGGTACAGACACTCCCTACTAGCTGAAAATGTCTTCCAAATGATTGATGTGAACAGCTGCTCATTGGTTTTGCATCGAACTGCGATGCCACATGTTCTGCCTTTGAACTGGCAAACTCATCTATACACATCAGCAAAGACTGCCAGTCAGACTAAGGTGGCAGGCTGTAGAGGATCGGACTGCTTCCAGAGTCCTGCTTCATGATTCCTCATTCTGGGCACACTCCAACCTCAAAAAAACTGGGCCTGGATTACTCTGCCTTTGAGATCGGGAACACTATTAAGGTAGCCAAGGAAGTGAAGACTTTAGGATTCCATCTAAATGTCAACCTCTCGTTCAACAAACAGGTGAACTCACTGGCCTCAGCCACAGCTTATACATGTAAGCTTATTAGAGCAGGTAAACACTTCATCTCAGACAATTGCATGATTCTAGCTAGAGCCCTCATTCTATCTAGACTCGATTATTGCAATGTTTTATATATTGGGGCCAACAAATGCATCCCACATAGAATACAAATTCTACAAAATAACGCCCTGAGAGCAGCTCTTGGTATTACTAGACGATAACATATTTCTAAGATCAGATAACTGGCTGTCGACCCAAGACAAAATTCTACTAAAAGTTGCCTCCCTCACAAAGCCCTGAACAAGGCGGCTCCTCCCTATCACTGATTTACAGAAAGAAGATCCTCAAGAATCTCAAATGCTAACACTCTTATCATTCCAAGATTTAAACTGACCAAGGCCGGAGGCGCCAGTTTCCCCGTCCAGGTGGCCAAAGTATGGAACTCACTGCCCCACCCTATATGTGCTGAGAAATCCTACCTTAAATTCAGATCCAACTACATCAACCATTTGAAGCAATCGATCAACTAGCCATTGCCTCTTCCTCCCCCTACACCAAGTATCTCCCCTCCCCCAACAAGTCTATTAGTGGATAGCTGTGACACAGATATATCCTGAACATCTCTAATCTGTGCACTATTACCGGCAGTACTGCCACTAGTCATACATTATCTGTAACCATGCATAGCATTACTTGCCTCCCCTTGCTCACGCAATCCTGTATATTCTTACTACAGATCCAGCCTGTACATTACCGATTGCTTTGTTCCCTATTGCCCGTGCTATGACTTGGCTAATTATTACCTGTATTATATCCTGTATTTCTGAGGCTTGTGGAATCGGCTTAGATCACATGCTGTGCATAGGCCGACATCTAGTGGAAGCTGTGGAGTATTGAAACTCTAACATGGGCGTCGACACAGGGCATGCCAATAATACTATGCTTAGTGTGACATCCACTGTACCCATGATCCCTCACGCATCTAGGACCCTCAGATTGTTTTTTCCGCCATACTGGTCGGAAGCATTCCGCAGAGTTCCCTGGCCTTAGCCATGCTTTTGCAAAAATATTATTTCCCCATTTCTCCACCCCAACGTCTAGTCACCGAAATTCCGGAGAAAGAATCGACCGTCGAGCTGCATGACGGATTTGGGCCTCAGAAGGCCACTGGCCTCGGCCCAGGCCTTGGAAGGCCTCTGCCCTGCAAGTAGGGAGAGTGGGGGTTGGACATACTCTACACTCTTTGGTATATAGGTATATTCTTATATATTCCTACACTTATTAGCCCGCTGCCACAAGGTGCGTATGGAGGGTACCCCTTTCCAATTTTGCCCCAAGTGCAACCGCAAGTACCCTTGGGTTGACGGACACGCCAAATGCAATCTCTGATTGCCGAGGGATCACCCCGAGGCAAACTGCAGAGCGTGTAGTAGGTTCAAACTGAAAACACTAAAGGACCGTTCGATGAAGCATTGGGCCCACCACGCCAGGCGTCAAGAGGCAATGGCAGCGGAGGGTGCCTTCAGCGATGGCAGCGACGCCGTGCTTTTGGAACGGCAAGGGCAACGTGGCGTCAAGAGACAGCCAAGCGCAAGTCCCCGACCTCAGGTCGTACGGCAAGGCGGCTATGGGGAAAACCCCCAGCGACACCAGCACTACCCACAGCACTTCCACAAAACACATGAAGTCCAACCGAGACTCGACGCGCACGTCGAGTACTCGGAAAGAGGCACATAGAGAACGGTCCGAATCTGTGTCCTCTGGGCCTTCTCGGTCTAGATCGCCGCATGACTCCAGGCAACCATCCACTGTTGACAAGAGTGCCTCACACCCCAAGGCAACGGAGGTTCGATCGTCGGAAGACTAAGCCAACCTCTATCCCCAGACCGCACTCCAGGAGTCGGCGTTAGCATGCCGCGTAACGGCTGCTCCCGAGTCCCAACCTCCATGCTTGAGAGATGGGGACACTACCCCCGAACCTTGGCGCCAGGCGTCGAAAGGGCGAAAAAACAGGGTAAACACTATTCCACCCACGGGGAAGGGGGAAAACAGAGGAAGCGGTCTCAGCCTCCTTCCACACCTCAAACATTCTACTCCACATAAACACACAGACAAGTCTGTCTTCTGTTATCCCAAAGACCCCTGCTCAAACCAGTAGGTCTAGTCAAGATAAAACAGGGAAAGCCCTCCAAGGAAGAGTCATTCCCAGTTCAAGAGAATGGTCTAGTGATGAGTCATGTCAAGGATGTCATCATTGGCAGATTTCTACACCAAGAACCCTGAATACTTTCTCTTATACCCCCGACGGGTCAGCACCCTCAGGCTCTAAGGATCCAATACCCCCAAGTAAGAAGTCCCGGGTTGAAGCACCAACAGTCTTCAGACTCCTTCTGTATACAGCCCTATTCTCAATACCAGGGAGATCCATCCTTTTGTGAGGATCCAGATTTGAGCATGTTGGAAGAACAAACTGGGACGGGCTACTATGTAGATGAGGACCAAGAGGAGGAGGTTGACTCGGAAACCTACAGGGTAGATTCCCCGGTAGATGAACACCCGGTTACCGACTCCCCTGTCGACAACCAGCCTCCCTGAGGTTCTGTCCAGAGCGGCAGAACACTTCCACCTTGAAACCCAAGGTGCTCAAGAGAGGGACTGTGCCGAGGAGTTAGTGGGAGAAAGGAGACCTGTTGCCCAGGCCATCCATATCCTCAAGTCTATACATAGAATAGACCCTTTCCTCGTTCATCCCAATCTCACTAGGGCAGTAAGCCCCAGAATTGAGAAGCTTTTCAGGGCATCCCAATCAGACCCACTGTACATAAGGGGGCATCTGAAACAGGACTCCCTGGTAGTTACAAACACCCATAAGAGGGCGGGAACACCCTTGTCATCGTACGAAGCTCCTCCCGACAAGGGGAGCAAGAAGATTTATGGCTTGGGCAGGAAGGTAGCCTCCACTTCCGCCTACCAGGCAAGGATTGCCAACTCCACCACCCTGCTGGCGAGTTACAACTGCCACCAGTGGGAAGAAGTCGTGGCACTCAGATTCCGCCACAGAACCCTTAAAAAGCCAATTGGCACGAGTTTCGGCAGAGGGAAGAGCTGTGTCCGGTTGCATTTTAAAAACAACCTTTGATGCTGCGGATAACGCCGGCAGATTGATAGCAGAAAGTACTGTTATCACCAGGCATGCTTGGTTGCAGCAATCTGGGTGCAAACCCGAAACCCAAGCATCATTAATAAACAGGTGGACCAGGATCTTTTGTTTGGAAAGGCGGTCGAGGACGCGCTGAAAAATTCCAAGGACGAGTATGAGACACTCCAATCCCTTGGCCAACTAGCCAATAAACCCCCAAACCAAAGAGGGAATGGCAGTTTTCGTCGTCCACGCGGACAAAATTCCCAGAGGATCAAACTATTCCCAAGGGCAGGGTACACCATGGAACAATAACCAGCAGTCAACCCAGGGTTCTGGCAGGGGTAATAAGGGGACGTGGTAAAGGTAGAGGCAGCCCCAGTAGAGGCGGTGGCACGCCTCCACCGAAACAGTGACGCTCCGTTCCGGGTCCCTTCTCATGCATCCCCAGTAGTGGGACGCATTTCCAACTTCACCCAAGCTTGGGAAGGGATCACATCAGACAGATGGGTGCTGTCCACAGGATACTGCATCGAACTGTTAGAGCGTTCCCGAAACCACCCTCCACGACAAAAAATACATTCTTTGGACCACCAGAAGATCCTCCTCGAGGAGATCGTCAATCTTCTGGCAAAGGACACGATAGAACTCGTCCCGGGACACCAGGTAAACAAGGGTATCTATTCAACTTACTTCCTTGTGCCAAAAAAAATTTGACAATGCACCCAGTATTGGATTTACGCCCTGCAAACAAGTATGTCAAGCCCCAAACATTTCGCATGAGTACTCTCCAAGAGGTAATCCCCCTCCTAAAAAAGTATTACATGGCAACATTGGACATGAAAGATGCCTATTTTCATATTTCCATGGTCCCAGCGCACAAAAAGTACTTGCGCTTCAAGGTGAACAATCGGCACTACCAGTTCAAGGTACTGCCCTTCGGGATAGCTTCGGCTCCAAGGGTATTCACCAAGGTACTGGCGGTGGGGGCAGCACACCTACGCAGGGAGGCAATCCCGGAGTACCTTTACCTGGACGACTGGCTCATCATGAGGGAGACCCCAATAATTTCCAGAACATTCAAAGAACGATCAACCTCCTCTTCGAATTAAGTTTTTCAATAAACGAGAAAGTCAAGTCTGGCGCCAAGCACCTCCAACAGTTCCTAGGAGCTATCCTAGACACGCAAGAGGGTTGACCTTCCATCGGAGGAAAAAATTCGGAATATACTGCTGCAAATTCCGCAATATCAGACCGGTCGCCAGATAACGGTACGCAAAGCAATGCGTTTGCTGGGCATGATGGTGTCATGTATTTACCTGGTCCCCCACGTGCGCCTGTGTCCATGCAGGAATGGTTGGCGAAACAGTGGTCTCAGGCAAGTGGTCAGTGGGACGATCTAGTGGCCGTTTTGCCAACACTTGTACAAAGCCTTCACTGGTGGACAAGAGAATCTGTCCAAGGGGAAACCCCTTTTACGATCCCGAGATACAGGCGGTAGTCACAACCGATCCATGCCTGACAGGATGGGGCGCTCACCATCTCCACCACACAGCTCAGGGTCTCTGGTCTCTCAGTGGCCAAGAATCAGATCAACCTGCTAGAGCTTCTGGCAGTATTCAGAGCGCTTCAAGCGTTCGAGCCCTACCTGTTGAATCTATCAGTGCAGATCTGAACGGACAGCACTACCATGTTTTACCTGAACAAGCAAAGAGGGAATCGTTTGCCAAATCTGTCCAAGCTTGCCCAGAAAATTTGGAAATGGGCACTCAGACGGAACATCTTCCTGTCATCTCAACATGTTCCAGGGGATCGCAATTCTCTGGCGGATGCTTTGGGCAGAGATCCCCTCCCAGAGGAACACGAATGGTGTCTACACAGAAATCGTACAAGATCTCTTTTCTCAGTGGGGCGAAAACAGTGCCCAGGATTTGCATCCAGGTTCCCCCAGCCAGACTCCCAGGGTAACGCCCCGTGGATGAACTGGTCAGGGATGTTTGCGTACGCTTTTCCACCAACACCGCATCAGGAAGGTGGTCAACAAGATGAACAGAGAATCGATGACGCTCGTCCTAGTTGCTCCCATGTTCCCATGTGGGCGAAACAACCGTAGTTCCCACACTTGCGCAGACTAGCGGTGTGCGAGCCCATCAAACTCCCGGGCTGGTACAACCTGTCCCAGCACCAAGGTCAAACAGTGCATCCTCAACCCAACGAACCTGGCAGCATGGCTCCTGAGGTCAGAGTTCATACATCTCAAATTACCACAGAGATGTATGGACATCTTAAAAGAATCTAGGAAGCCAAACGCGAGGCACTGCTACTTTGACAAATGGAAAAGATTCGTTATCTGGTGCCAGAATAAACCAGTCAACCCGGTTGATTGCACTCCTTCCACAATTGTCACATACATGCTCCGCCTGCTGGATGCAGGACTGGTATTTAACTCACTGAAGGTACACCTGGCAGCGCTGTCGGCATTCACCACCTCCCACAACAAAGTGTTGTGGTGGAAAATACCAGTGGTTAAAGCTTTCATGGAAGGAGTAAAGAGACTTAACCCTCCTATTTCAAAACCAACACCAGGATGGGACCTTAACGGGGTGCTATCTAAACTCATGGGCCCCCCATTCGAGCCCATGCATAAAAGCAGTCTCAAACTCCTGACTTATAAGACGGCCTTCTTAGCAATTACATCTATAAGAAGGGTCAGTGAAATTCAGGCTGTCAGTGCGGGATCCATTATTTACAGTTCATAAAGATAAACTGGTTTTACGTACACACCCTAGGTTCTCACCCAAGTTTATTTCAAAATTCCAAGTGAACCAGTCCAAGCTCCCGGCTTTCTTCCAAGACCCACAAAGCTCGGCTGAGGTGAAACTACACACCCTAGATGTGCGTAGGGTGGTCCTCTATGTAAACCAGACCAGACCGCTAAGGAAAACAGTCCAGCTGTTTGTCTCCGTAGCTACAGGCAGAGAGGGAGATCGCGTCTCAAGGTTCCATCTCTAAGTGGATTGTTAACTGTATCCAGCTGTTGCTCCCTTTCTGAAAATACTCTGCCTTTCACGCCAAGAGCCCACTCTACAAGAGGTATTGGGCCACTCTGGCTTTCATTGCAAATGTACCCCTTGACAGCATTTGCATAGCAGCTACGTGGAGCTCTATTCACTTTTACTCCGCACTACTGCATTGACACCCATTCCAAGACAGATACTCAAGTGGGACATTTATTTGCTCATGACCCTTCTCACATCCCACCTAACACTGCTCGCTAATCTATGCACAGCATGTGATCTAAGCAGATTCCACAAGCCTCAGAAGGGATACATTACTCACCGTAGTCGTATTTCTGATGCTTGTATCTGCTTAGATTCACATGCGACCCACCCTTCCTCCCCTCTGAGAGAAGGCGCATGGATGCTTGTAGTCTTATCTATCTGCTTGGATTATCTGTACCCGCGCTACTCCTCATGCTACCTCATGTCAGAAAAAAATACAATCTGAGGGTCCTAGACGCGTGAGGGATAATGGGTACAGTGGACGTCACATTAGGGATAGTATTACTGGCACGCCCTGTGTCGACGCCCATTTTCGAGTTTCGAAAAACAAACTGTAATACTCTGCAGCTTCCACTAGATGTCGGCCTATGCACAGCATTTGAATCTAAGCTGATACAAGCATCAGAAATACTATTACGGTGAGTAATGTGTTCCATATATGAATCCTACTGTATTACTGCTACTGCCTGTACATATTTTAGTACTTTGCATTTATGCAACTATGTAAACTAAGCTTCGCATATCCTGTATTGCTCCGCCCTATTACCTTCTGGTGTGCATTATAAGTGAATAAAACAAATGATTCCTGCTGGACCCCCTTCCATTGGTGGGCTAAGACCACGGTCCGAATTCTCGACCGATGAGCAACCTGGCACCATCTGGCTTGTTTTCAGGTTCTCCAGCATTGGATCTTTCATAGGTTCACATGATGTGACTATTTCCAGCCTAGCTGGGAGTCTTCCGTAACATAGAGCAGTAAAAACTGGAGACTTCAGTCACTATTGACTAGTCATTTTTGGGTTCTACTGCACGCAGCCAAGAGAATAGGCTCCCTTCGCTCACCTCTAGTGGCCATCTTCAGATTTCTTTACTGCATGTTTCGTGTTGGAAGTGCTCTAAAAATGTTATGTTCTGATTTGAAATGCAAGAACTTCAAACTCCAACGGCTCAAGCATCCTTGAACTCGACAACCCCATTGGTCGTTCCGGTCCTGTTGGTGGGTTTTTCCCACCAATGGCTTCCAGGCCTCGCTACGCATTACATTGGAGGCCTACAGCCATGGCTGAAGACTGAAATAGTCTCCAAGACCTGCACCAGATGTTGCCTTAAGAGACTGTTTGTGGAATACCTTCAACTGCCTTTAATGCCCTTTACTGGGGAGGAAGGATAGCTCGGGGGCAACGTGTTTGTCTTGGAAGCAAGACAACGCAGGGCAAACACGTTTGAATCCAGATATCGCGCTTAGAAACCACTCGGTGTGTTATAAATGAACAATTTAAAAGGTGCCTCCATCCACATACAAGAATTTGAAATCTGCTAGTTTTCAAATAGACCGCCATGGCCTGGTGGCATGGCTCGACGCTGGGCGTGTGGGGGGCAGAGGCAGCAACAACTCTGCCGATGTACGGAGTCCTGCCTCACTCTGGCAGGACGACCCATCGAACCACCTCTAGTTAAAGGTCTTAATCGCATGAGGAGGCGGAGCTGGAAGAATACACATACAACCTCTAAAGTCTTTGGAGACTACAGAAAAAGTGAGGGAAAAGTCCCAGAGACCATCCACGTCTGCAGGTCAGATCTTCCTTTTTGTCCTCTTGGGGGGTGCTCCCTCGCACTACCCCGGCGACAACCGCCAGGACATCGATGGCGATTTGTCAAGACTTCATCGATGCCTACCTTTCAGCACAGCAGCAGGGCTTCATCGGGCAAACCAACAGTCCAGGAGTTGCAGCAGGCGTCCTTCAAGTTCTTCGGATTCCTTCGTCCAGTGGTAGACTCTGCCTTCCAAGCCTAAAAGCCTCACATTTTATGCAGGTTTCTCCCATTCATCAGCCTGGCTGTCAATCACCCAGAAGGGTGGCTGTACTTGCCGAACAGCCAGCCGGCCAATCAACTAGGAGAGCATTCCTGCCGACACCCTGGAGCCAGAGTGTGAATCCCTCTATAGGCACAACGAAACATGGTTTGGCGACCAGAGTAAATATCAAGAAGGACCTTTCCACAAAGAAATGGCAAAAAGACAGCCATTTTGACACAAATGGCACCCAAGGGTGCTTTAATGCAGCTGCAAACACAGCCTGCGGTAAAGACACCACAGGAGTGAAAAGCAAAGCACTGCCGCCAGCTATTCATTGAGGAAAGGGTAACATAAGAATGTTACATGAGAAGCTAGACAAATGGGATACTATGTAACCCTTCCAGCACCCTATTGTAAGATGGCGTGCTGGGTCTAGAAATGTATAAATGTGTATCCATTTCACTTTACTGCATTTTGGAACAGTTAACAAAGAGAAAGGGTATTTAAACCTTTGGGGAAATCTGTAAGACATCCCTGTAGCACTACTGAAGGTGCTGTGTGCTACAATGTAAAAGGATGCCTATGGAGTTTGTCAGACTCCAAAAACCAAATGAGTGTTCAAATCACATTAAAATACATGAGTGGGAAAAGGGGTCTTACACTCTCCAGGTAAAAGTCCTAGAATCCAGCGAAAGAGTTGGGGGTCTCTAAGGTCTCTACGAATTGTGATAGTCTTCCTCCCCCACTGGTGGGTGAAACGGGGTGTTAGGGAGAATTCTCAGAAATGTGCTAATTCCCCTCTGGGAAGAACTGTCACAATTTGTCCAGGAGAGGAAGATCACCACAGAATGGGTCAGCCATTCGCTGGAATTCATCAAGTGACCTCCCATTCATCCAGAGCAGGCGGAAAAGCTCAGCCTTCTGCTTCAACATAAGGTTGTCGCCCCTGTCAAAGGGAGCCATAGAAGGGTGCTGAGTGGTCATTGGGGAGCCGTGGCTACTCCAGATGCATCTGGTAGGAGAAAAGGGGGTGGGTGGGAGCTGTTGGCCAGACTTTATTAGTCTTGGTTAAATTAAAAGCTTTACATTAGCATGATTGATGCATCAGAAGGTTTACATCACAATTTACACTAAATTCTAAAACAAAGACCTATATGAAGTGCTTCCTCAAATACACCAGATTTCTTCTAGGAAAAGCAAATAAGATTTTTTAATTCATGAGCATTCATATTGTTAAAATCCAAAATTGTTACACTAATGACTGTTACTGGGCAAACAAAATCATAGGCATCATTTCAGACAAACTGCACTACAGTTGTACCCGCCAACATATATGCCCAAAGGTTCTCCATCAACCTCAACCCGATTATGGACAAATTTGCTAAACAGCCGGATACAATACAGAATCTGTCCGGGACACTATCCATGTTTTAGCTCCTTCATAATGTTTGCAGAATCTACAAAATGCCATACGTTTAGGCAAACCACTTCGTACACGGGCAATTTTGTTGGTATTTATAACATTCATAGGAAATCTCATACATATTCAGAGTATCACGACGGTCAGGACATTTCTGGACATCTCTCCCTCCCCATACCTTTTGTGTGCTAGTCGTGATCTTGAATACAAGGGGTATTCCCCAATTTGGTTCCATGTAAAGATCAATATGTTCTGTATAATTCTTAATGTTGCGCTTATTGGGTTGGCAGATCTGCGTTTAGTTGCCATTCCTGCGTTTTACCCACACAATGTTCTCAAGTATTTTACAGGCAAACTGGGTAGCGATAGCACATTTTATCTTTGTATACTGATCAAGTTCTAAAGGCCCAGATGTTCTGGATTGTTGCACTGCAGCAGGTGCTGGTGAAACTACAGCAAGGGGATTTCCTAAAGTCTCTAGATTTAGAGGACACATACTTTTACATCCCTTTTCACCAAAAACACTGCCGATGCCTGTGCTTTTTTGTGGCAGACTGCCACGATCAGTTCTCGAAGCACTACGCTTTGGCCTGCGGTCAGCTCCATGGGTTTTCACGAAGTGCCTAGCCCTAGTGGTGGCACGTTTATGGCGGGCAGTCATGTCTACCCATACCTGGATGACAGGATGGTGAGAACGCAGCACTGCACTTACGATTCAGTGCTTACAATCCCTAGGCTTCTAGATCAACTAACCAAGTTTTTGCATACCAGCTCAACAAGCTCTTTATCTTGAGCCTTTTTAACGGGATGCTGCACAGCTACTCCATCAGAAGAAAAGGTTTGAGTGCTCCTCGCCAAGGTGCAGCAGCCGTCCACTACCAGCCGTCTTGTCAGCAGCTACAAATCCCTGCTGGTGTCATGATTCCTGCCCTCATGTCCCCAGCCCTCCAAGATGTCAGGCTGGAGCCAGGCCACGATCACCTACATGGCCCTCAAGGGCCTCTCCATCCCTCCAAAGGCCCTCTTTGAGTCAGACTTGGCGCTTGTGGCACCAGACTCACTCCTATGGGATAACATTGGGGATTGGACTTGTAGTGCATTTATGGGGACAAGATGGATGCCCCCACATATTTCAGTTCCCAGAACTGCATGTGATGTCTAGTCTTTTGGGTGTGGGTCAGCCGAGACACACCTGGGATACCCAGACTATTTAAGCCACACCGAGGCTGAGAAAAATGATTTGCGTTTTCTGCACATGCAGCATGACTGTGTTCAGATCGATCTCCAGTAGGCCTGCATCTTCTGCGCTCAGCTCCTGCAAGAACACTGTTAGGAACATCCTTACCTTGCGGGGCTTCTGCCCATCATTCATCGCTCCTTCTGTTCTGCGGGCATCTTCGGTGGTGTCATTTTATCCCGGCACGCCGCTTCCTAAGGGAAAAGAACAGAAAAAAGGCATTAGTAAGCATTCTGCAAATCTTCGCTTATTTTTAAATACTGTACAAGCGTCAAACGCTTACCTGAATCCCAGCCGCTCTGGGGGAACTGTCTCTCTGGAACTTCTTATCCATCTGCAAGAGGGAAAAGACACTCCAGGTTAGCGTGGAAACATCTAGAGGCACCGCATACCGCGCTTACCCATCGCATTTGTTCATAACCGGCATCCACGCTGAAAACGTTGCGGCACCTAAGACAGACCTCAGTTCAATGCAAATACGAAAGGGGTGCATCGCGCACTCTCCTTCAGCGCTACTCATCTCAGCAGCACGCCGCCATCCCGGACGCCAGCCATCATCAAAGGAAGGAAAGAAATGAAGTTGGAGAACTGTTCAAAAGACTCATTATCCTTGTCGGACTCTTGCCAGTGAAGTAACTAGGCAGCAACGAGCCTGCATCAATCAACGCGCCCCTGCGCTGAAAGCAGGACAGAGCACACTATCCAAGAAAACAAGGTGAGCTGTGGATCAAAGGGAAGGGTTGGACCCCGGGGAAGAAGGTGGTCAAGCACAGACAATAGGGAGTTAAACTCTACCAATCCTGTTTCAGGCCCAGTCTCCAGTCAAATAGCCTCCAGGGAAGGGTTCGAGGTCGTAAGAGGTCAGAAAAGGCTGAGTGACGCCCCCGTGGATACCCCGGGTAGTCAAGTTTGTTCCCTCCCAAGAGTCTGCAGTTAGGTGATGCAGAACTTTACAGAAGACACCGACATTTTACAAACTCATGCAGGGCGGAATGTGAGCTTTGTCACCACAAGCACTGGGCACTAGAACATTGGGAACAAGAGCTTGTCATCAGAGGCACAAGCCCTGTGGCACTGGTCACTGGAACGTATATTCCCCATTCCCTTTCACCTTCCAGGGGTTCAAAATGCAATGGCATTCCTTCAGCAGGGAACTTGTCACTAGTGGGAGCTGCAGGAAGTTAATCTCCATCCGATTTTCTGCTGGTGAGGAACACCAGAAATTTGTCTGCTTGCCACCTACAAGAACAAGGTGCAGAGCTTCGCCAGCAGTTTTCTACACCCGGAGAGCATAGGCGCTGCCTTCCCGTTCCCATAGGATGGGGAAGTTCCTCTACGCTTTACTCACCCCACCCCCTTGGATTCCATTGGTAGCGCAAGTAGGGAAGTTTTTTCAGACATCAATGCTGGCTGACACTGTAGCAAGCTTCTAGCAGTGGGAAGCCCAGGTAGTGGATCTTTGTAGCACTTGTGCTTTGGAGCCCTTCATAGGCTTCAGTTCAGCGACAATGGTTGTTAAAGAAACTTATCCTTGACTCAGCTGATGGGACTTCAAGGGGTGGAAAAGTCACTGCAGGCCCAGAAGGATACCTACGCGTTTTCAGTCGAATCCACGCTTTACACAACGTTGCACTGCAAAATGGCATGGGTCTCAGGGTATTAGTTTGCAGCCAGGGAGGGTCACAGGTCTTCATAGGACAGCACAAAATGCTAGTGGTCCTTCGATCAGTTGGTCCACCCAGTCTATCTTCCCAGTTGCTCGGAATTCATGGTCAAGTGTTCAGTTGTCGCTTGGAAGTTGCTGGAATGTCCTTCGGATCTTCAGTCTAGTCGTCGACTCAGGGTCAGCTCCAGGACCCTCTATACAAGCCAACTGGCTGAATCCCACCCAATCACCATTTAAGTTCTCATGCAAATCTGCGGGGTGGCTGTCCAGGATAGCAAGCCTCCCAGTTCAAACTGGTTCCAGACAGGTACACTGCAAGACAGACCAGGGGAGTTTCGGATACCTTCCCGCTTCCTGTCCTTTGAGGCACTCTGAGCACCTTAGCAGGCTTTCCAGGGGCAGCCCATGAAAGACCCATCAAGACCTCCTCACCCAGGAAGGTAGAAGGCTCAAGTAAGAACAAGCCATGATGAACAGGGCTTGAGTAAAATACAGCCACTATCTTAGGCAAATGGTGAGGCCCCTGTGTTGCTACTGCGAAGACAGCCTACGGTAGAAGTCCAAAAAAATGCACACTGCCACCTGTCGGTCAGATTAACTTGTAATGGTAACTGTTTCAGTAACTTTTAGTTAACAGGGAGACAGTGTTTCCCCTTCACACTGCACATAAGGTGCGGTGTACTGATTGCACAACACACATTACAAGAGGGACAAAATGTTGCCCTGGTAACAGTAGTTAACCGAGGGAAAAGAGCTCAAGGAGCTTCCGGCAACACTACACGAAGTGCTGCGTGCTGCAATAGTAAAAGATGAAAACCTGGAGGAACGCTCAACTCAAGAGTACCAAAAAGAGCTAAAAAGGGTATCCAAGTACAGAATAAAGACTTGAGTATAAAAAGGGTCCAGTCCAGCAAAAAGTGCTAGGGTACCCCCAGGTGGAGAGAATGTCACGCATAAAGGAAGTTAACTAACCGTGCAAGTGACATTATCAAGCAGGTTCTTGAAAGTCCATGTCCAGTTCCCAGTATATTCTGCGGCTATGGAGAATATACACTACCAGTCCCATGGTGTCCATGGAGGGTGGTCTGCCAGCTATGGCCTAGTCCAGTAGCTAATCCTTAAATATTGACTTTACGGCAAATGAAAGTCAATGGGGCATGTGAAAATAAATGTTTTGACCACCCCGGGCCCGGCTTGCAACACAACACCAAGGGGTAGGGAATTTGGTGAGAGTACGGCTTGCTGTAGGCTTCTCAGCCAGTTGCCTTTAGGCTTCAGAAACCATGACTGGCTCTGGCAGGCAGGACGTAAAGACTGCTCGTTCTATTCCAGCTGTTGGGTAAGGAGTGTATTCCAACTGATGTGGGACTACGCAAGACTTATCTCTTGTATTAAGTAACCCACCTTTTAATATAGGCCTGTAATACATTAGTGGGTAGTGAGCAGCCAGGCTTATACACTTAGTTATAATACATTATTTATACAGATTTAAAGCATTCTTTAAAAAGCTGTTATTAGCTGTAACATTAATCCCAAGTTAGGATTCAATTAAAGTGAACAATAAAGCAGGTGAGTAATTAATTCCTGTTACACATGTTCAAGACCCCGGAGGTGACGTCTTTTGAGGTCCGTATAGCTTATATATATTACCTTTGCAATATTGAGCTTTCAAGGAAGGAAAGGGTTAGATCAGAACAGACTGATGGGTTATAAGAACAGTTGGATTCTCCCAGACGGATGCAGGCAGTTAATTATCCTGGTATTAGTGTTCAACATTTAATACCTGTGAGAACAAGCAGTGCCACAGCCAATGGGTTCAGAACGAGGCCTTTAGGGAGCCAGGACAACCAAAGTCGATTGACAAAGTCAAAGTTCTGATGCTCTTCTTAGAAAATTGTTCTTAAATTGTCAGTGTTCAAAATAGAAATTGCAGCAACTCGAAGTCACCTTTGGAAAGCTCAAGCTGTACGTCGATGCAGGTAAATTGCAGTGAAGTTAATGTAGGGTTAAATCACACTCTCAAAGAGGAAGCACCCCAACTGGCAAAGGTTAATGTACCCTGTGCCACCACAGTACCTTTTTGACTGGAAGTTGTTGCAGCTGTTTGCCTTCACGATGCAATGCAGTAGACTGTTTTTCTTGGTCATTGGTCGTGGTGACGAAAGTGAGGATGTCTGATGGGTTCCTGTCACAGCACCTGAGAGGGTGTCTAGCAATGGGTTTCTGTTGATTCATTGGCTTTGTGGTTTTGGTTGATTTTCTCACTGCCAAAGAACGAAAAGCTCTCGTTAGGGATTCCTTGATCCCTCAGTCCTGGACTCTGATGAGGGGGACTCTGGATGCAGACTTCTAGGTTCTGTAGGGTCCTCTGGATGCCTACAAAGTTATGGCTGGATTCAGACTTCGCAACACAATGCACTCACGTGGTCGAGGTACCCCAGGTATTGGGCTTCTGCAGCCTTGGAAAGTCGCAGCAAGTCAGGGGTTGCGCCAAAATAGTTTCTCTAGGCTAGTTGGTCCTACCAGCCTAAGGGAGCTAGTAGTCCTTTACAGGCAGTGGTCGAAGTGAGCGGGAGCGGGTGGGAGCGGTGCTCCTCTACTTTTTAAAATTTCGTTTTACAGTTCCTATACTTTTATTTTAAAACTAAACTATTCCGGAACGGTTTCTTTTTAAAATAAAAGTGTAGGAAGACGTTGCAGCTTGCACTTTCAAAGCACTGCACTGAACGTTCCCTTAAACTGCAGGTGCAAGTGTTTGGGGGTTTGTATTGTGTGTCGGAGGGGGCGTGGCGATGGGGTTTGTGGGAAGTGGGTGCAGGTCAGCAGGGAACATAGTTCCACTACTTCTTTTTGTACACTTTGACCACTGTTTACAGGTCTTCCCAGTCGATTCGTAAACTGAGTCAGCACAGCTGAAGGGCTTCAATGTGCACTTCTCAGTCCAGGAGGGTGCTGCTGGTGTCTTCTCCCATCTTCTGCTTCGGATGTTCTGCAGTGGTAGACTAAGTCCCAAAAGCCTTGCTTTTTATGCAAGTTCCCATTCATTCACAGACATAGACTGTCAATCACACAGCAGGGGTGGCTCTCCTCCAGGACAGGCAGCTGGCCAATTGGAACTGATTTCACTCGTGTGCACCTAGACAAAGGACAGGGAAGTTTGACCCTCACTGCCAGAGGTATCAGCCTGCAGATACATGTCACTAGATGGTAAAAAAAAATCAACTGCCACCAGCCATTCATGTAAGTTAGTGTAACAAAATAGTAATGGGTAAAAGGAATTACTAGGTAACCCCCAGTACTCCACATAGGGTGATATATGCTGGACCCATAAAATAAAGGTGAGACGGGTCATCTTACTATTCTTGAACAGTAGTTCACTCAGGAAAATGTAATTCAACATTAAGAGAAGTCCATGGGACTGCTCAGTGGCACTGCACAAAATTAGACTTATAAAATCCTTTGGGTGGACTTTAGAAAAATCTCCCCAACAGTGTTGCGGCAGAACACCACTGGAGGTGGCTCGTCTTGCACTGCACAAAATGGGGACTCATGCATTTGAACGCCCCTCCCCGGTCTATGGATCCAGACAAATCAAATGCAGTGTCTCTCCCTTGAAGTCCAGGTGAAAAATTGCAAAACCGTTTTTGTAACCTAGGCAGGTAACCTATGTCGTGTTAAGTAAGATTAGTGAATTATTTTACTTAAGTAATAGTGTGAACTTGGTTCAATATTCTGTTAATATGCTTTTGTCGTTGCCTTTGCATTTCTTTTGCTTAGAACACTTTGCACTTAACACCAAGCCTGACTCCTCCTGAATAAGCATAACTGCTTAGTCTGTTTTTGTGAGTGTTGTCAGACTGAAAGATAATCTTACTGCACCTTAGTCTCTCGGAACCACTGACTAGAGGGCAATGGTGTTGAGAGGATGGGGGGGTAGGTAGATGTTGGGGTTGGAGGATTTTTAACAATGGCACAATAGTCCGCTGGGGGTAGAGGTTGGGGAGGACAGTTTTAACAATGGGACGAATTTGCAGGTCATCTGTCCAGATAGTGGGCACGTTGGGATCTTAAATGCTCTTGCTTGGGTAAAATTCCTTGCAAGATGTGTGGTTCCCAATGACTTTGTGCGGATCTGCTGGTTTCTGGTTTTGCTGATTGTTTTTTCGTAACTTTGTTGGCATCTTAATTTTGTCTCTTGCAGGAATTGCTGAAACTATGTGGGCAATTGAGATGTGGGACCCAGCTGCGCAGGCTTTCCGTTTGAACAACCCGGGGACCACTGTTTTTACAGAAGACTGCAACGTTCTTCTGAAGCTTGTTATGGCAGGAGAGAAAACGAACACTCTGGGGCAGAAGTTACCTCTCCGAGGTGATGTGGAAATGCTGTGTGGTGGTCCACCTTGCCAAGGATTCAGTGGCATGAACAGATTTAATTCTCGCACATACTCCAAATTCAAGAACTCTCTTGTGGTGTCGTATCTAAGGTTAGTTTTCTGAGTGGGTCTACTGTTAAGTATGCCCCTTGGTTGGAGGGAGATGGGTTAACAATGAAACGTTACTTTTTTGGATTCAAGTTCATACGATCCTGTTGAGCCTTGTTGCTATAGTCTTCCCTTTTTGGCTTGCTGGTACTACGAATCCAAGGCATGCCATAGTTTGAAAATAAATGCAAGAAATTGTCATCACTGCCAAGTAAAATCTATCTGCGTGCAACAGATTTATTGAGCTAGCAATTTACTTCCATTTGATAATTTAATTTGTGCATGGACTTGAGTTGGAGACGCCTTCCCCGATCTCATCACTGAAGGAAGCATCTATAATGTACCCGACTAGTTACAATGCATTTTATTTGCCTGTTGGCGATGGTCTTGCACTAGTTTTCTGTTCTTCCTTGTTGGGCATATGAACTGGAGGACATGGTGGCCATCATTGAAGTCGGATTGCTGATAAAGTGAAGCTCTGCAGAGACTTCATGTCAGTAGGGGTGTGGGTGGAGAATCCCTATTCAGCCTCCAATAGCTAGTTCAAAAAGGTAATTGAGACAAGCCAAGAAATAACAGTCTCTGAAACCCATGAGACAATAAATCCGCTTGGGCAATTAGTTCACCTTTGGCTAATGCCCATCTATTTACGGCAGGGACCTGCAACCTCAGTTGCTGCAGGTGATTGGGCTTCTCATGATTCACTTTCCACTGACTGGATAAGGCTGATGGGAGTTGCAAGCCAAAACATCTGTAGTGGGAAGGTTGCAGACCTTTGACCTAACACATGTAAGCAACGCTGCAGTGATGCTTACAAGTAAACTGTATTGCAGTCAAACTTGACAAATGCACCCATAGAGGTTTCAGGGCTGATTTACAGTACTTTTGTGGAGCATTTAATTAACATAAATGTCAATGTAACTTTCTGTTATAGCTACTGTGATTACTACCGGCCCAAGTTTTTCCTATTGGAGAACGTGCGCAACTTCGTGTCCTTCAAGGGTTCCATGGTGTTGAAGCTCACCCTCCGATGCCTTGTTCGAATGGGATACCAGTGCACGTTTGGTGTCTTGCAGGTACTGAGATGTTGCATGGTCATTTGGCATCTCTTACAAAGCCAACCTTTGCACGAATGCCAAATTTTTGTTGCTGCATTACTGTCAAACTATTTGGCAATACTTGTGTATGTTCTGAAGTGTATTTCTAATCCACCAGGCTGGGCAGTATGGAGTAGCGCAAACACGAAGAAGAGCAATAATCCTTGCTGCAGCCCCTGGCGAAAAGCTCCCCATGTTTCCAGAACCCCTGCATGTGTTTGCACCCAGAGGCTGTGCACTAAACGTAGTGGTGGACGACAAGAAGTATGTCAGCAACGTAACCAGGTATATTTAAAGAATCATTTTCTCCTACAGCGAAGTGCAGTGATGTGCCCCATCTGCAATGCTAGTGCGAAGGTGACTCTCATAAAACGAATACTGTAATCAAATGCCCAGCAATGTGGGTTGTGGCCACCAAATGCAGTTTGTCTTGGGTATTTCTCTATGTGCACAAAGCCATTCTGCAGCCATTTCCTATTGAGGGGGTAGATCTTCATCTGTACCAGTCATGCTGCCAGTGCCAGGACCCCTGAATCAACCCAGTAAGGTGTCCTACTCTGTTCATGAAATGAGAAGCAGATGTTGCAATAACTTTTCTTGGCTATTGCATTCCCGAGTGTGATACTTTTCAAAGCTAGATGGCCAGTTTGTGATTGGTCTTTGTTGGGAGTTTTTTTTGCCATCCCTCCACAGAACTATCGTACACCCAACGTATTTCTATTTTGAAGCTGAACTGAATTTTAGGCGCATGCAAAGCCTTTTTGCTTTACTTACCTTGCTAACATTATCGTTTTTTGGTATTACTGATGGAGAGTTTTCTTAAGTCCAACTTGGAGGTCAGACTTTAGTAAACTATCCCAGTGGCTTGTAGATCCCCCCCCCCACCTTCCGCGACCCCCCAACTCTAAGCATCCGTCTGTACACTGAGATCTAGGTAGTGGACGAGCGGTTGGATTTAATCTTAAGATGAAGATGAGATGTAGGTAAGTACACTGAACCCAGCTAGAAATGCACTTCAAAGAAACACTTGCACATGTGTTAATATAATAAATCTATAATCACTGTTAAATACTTGGCACAATAAACCAACACACGTATACTTTACAATACTTTCAAATGGCCACTTCGTTTGTAGTTGCTGAAAGTGCACAATTGTTGGAAGTTTGACAGGTCTACCGTACTATCGGTAACTCTCACCCACAAAGTAATACAGTAATTGCATTTAGTCAGCATGCATATATGATAGTGAATTTTGGGAAGGCAAACAGTTGGTTAGTATAATCCTAGCAGAGCTTCAGGTTCTAGAGGTGGATTCTTTGTACAGCAAGTCTTCAAATCGCAACCCTGTCTAAAAGGCAGTTCAGAGAGGCCTAAAGTCTTGTAAAGCAGCAGAAGTCAAAGGCTCCTGTGTATACATTTTAGTCTCTATGAAAGAAGATACACGAACATGTAACCAACAATGGAGACCTTGAGAGAGGACTCGCTTAAAGGGTCAAGAGCAGTGGCTTGAGTCGTAGCTAAGAGGGGGTTGCCTTGGACATGTCTACGTGCACTCCAATGCTCTGGAGCGACTGTCTGGAATAAGGTAAGCAATACCTTTTTACCCACAGTACCTTTAGGTTTGAAGAAAACGTTTGATTGCTCTGTTACAGCTCTGGACCCGACCTCTGGATTCCTTGATCCGATGAAAGGCAGAAAAATCAATTGGATCTCTCGGCAGCAGTCTCGAGGGAGGATCTCTGGGACAGCTTTCATCAACTTCTTTGGTAGCTCTGTGGTTTTGGTGCCTTTTCTGCAGCACCAACAAGGATGCAATTTGCCTTGTCAATCTTACCTTACTACAGACCCGCACTCTGACGGGGTCCGGGCGAGTTAGATCAGATCGCTGGAGTGTCCTTGAGGGCTCAGCAAAGATTTGAACGGATTTGTCCTTTCCAAGACTATGCACTAAAAAGTAGAATAGGTGTTCCGCTGCTATGGAAAATCACAGGACCTCTGGAGATGGCTTAAAATAAAAGTTCGTCTTGGACTGGTTGTTCACACCAGTTAAAGGGAAACAGTCATTCTTTTCGGACCTCCTATCGCACAGAAAACGGGGTCAGGATAGTAGTGGTTGCTTCACAAGGTGTAAGGAGAATTATTTTGTTGCGAATTCCCTTCAACCTTAGAGACACAATCTCTTTTGCTGGACTTGGGACTTTTTAATTTCTAACACTGGAGTGAGTGACCTCTTTCTCACACTCATGTGTTTTGACCTGATTTAGGTTTGTGTTTTCACTGTTTTTAGAGTCTGGAACTCCATAAGCATCGACTTTGTGTATGTTGACACACAGCACCTTCAGTGCAGTGTCACAGAAATCCTTTAAGATTTCTCACAAGGTTAAAATACCTTTTTCTTGTGTGAAGTACAGTTCCCAAGAATAGTAAAGTGAAATTGACTTTACTTTTTCTCTTTGTAGGTCCAGCACACACCATCGTATGTGGAGTACTGGGGAGAAGAGGGGAGGGGGTGTTGGTTACCTACTAGCCGCTTATCCTATTCTCATGTAACTTTATTTTTGTTACCCTCACTACTTATAAGGCTGGTGGCAGTGCTTTAAATTATCCTACCATTGTGCTGAACCCTAAGCTGTAGTACAGAACCCATGGGCAACCATTTTGTCAAAATGGCCCCTGGCGACAACCTTTGCCATTTTCTGTTTGAGAGGTCTTTATTGGGTTTTACTGCACTTTGAGACAGATTTGAGCGCTTTGGAGCCAAAGGCAAGACAGTGTCTGGAAGGACAGGATGTGAGGTAGGGTCCCGAAACTCCCCTGTCCTTTGTCTCTAGGAATACCTGAATGCAACCAGTCCTGATAGGCTGTCCTTCCAGGACAGTCACCCTGCTGTGGTTGACAGCTAGGCTGCAAATGAATGGGAGAAACTTCCATAAAAGGCAGTCGACCACTGGATGAAGGAACCGAAGAAGAAACTAAGAGAAGCTTGCTGCACCCTCCTGGACCATTCTTTTGCCCGGTGAAGCCCTGCTGTAGTGCTGAAGCTCCAAATTCTGAATCTACTAGAGAAGCCCAGAAAGGATGACCTCTTCCCTTGGGTTGGTGGGACCAACTGACACCAAGACTAACTTGACTGGAACCACTCTCCCTGCTGGCTGTACATCTTCGCTGCAGCTGCAACAGAGTGCCAGGGGACAGGAACACCAGAATAGACTGCTTTGTTTTTTAAGCCAGACCTGAGCTCCAGGAAGATCCTAAGGACTCCCTCGAAGAAGGACTACCCAAGCGTGAGCCACCGCAGAGTGCTGGACCCCAGAAGCAAGGAGAGCCCACAAGGTGCCCAAGAACTGCAGTGGTGCTATTAGTGAGTTGCTGAAACCGCCAAGTGCTGCTGATCTGAAGTGTGCCCATTACTACCGCCTACCTTAAAACCGTAGTGCTGTAGTCCCCAGATGTGATCCCTCTTGTCCCCATGTCTGAGTCCCGGGAACAGGATCTGCATGACTACAACAGGAACAGAAGCCAGCTGGAACCGTTTCTTCAGACTCTAGGTACTGTAACTAGGGGGACTTACCTCTTGTGTAACTTGCTTGCTGTCACTGGAGACTTGCATTTGCTGTCCTTTGCAGAGTTGCTTGCATCTTTACTCTTTACAAGCCTCCCAGCGTGTGGCCCAACAGTGATTCTTTTTGCAACAAAACTCATTGTGCAAGACCTTTGTGCCATCTTCAGGAAGTGCCTCAGCTTCCCTAGACTCTGCTCAATTAACATTGGCTGTCCTGGCTCACGGAAGACTCTTACCCTCTGACTTTGTGTTTCTGTCCTTCAAAAGTCACACATGTAACTTGTAGCTTTTATCGCTAGGGAAAGGGTTAACTTATGTCATTGGGGGATTGAACACCGTGCTTACCTGTTGGGGAAACCTGTTAACCTTAGTTTTTTAACCTATTTCTTTTTCCATAACCTCAGTATTGCATTAAGTGTCCAAGTGATATATCAATGTCCACATTGTCCTAGCAATCGAAGTCACCTCGGTGTAGGACGTGTGACATCCCAAAAGGGTATCTAGTTAACTGAAACTGAAGGAGTGTATTTTTGAAGTGTTTTATTGTTGCATATTGCCCTTTCTAAAGAAGGCTTATTTTAATATAGTTTTAATAATTAGAAACCTAGAGTGTTATTTAAATGCCTGTCGCACTGAATGTTACACCTCAACAGCTCACATTGACCCCTCTTTAGTTAAGTCTGGCTGCCCAGTCACACTACCAACGTGTGTAGTACAGACCTATACCAAAGGTTAGTTTGCCTATTGCCAGGAGGACAAGGCTGGTGTAGTCTCCCACAGGGTTACTACATTCAAGCTTACCCAACATCGCCGGCCTAAAGAAGCAGTGAGTATGTATGAACCTAAACTTGATGTGTTGGATTGGCTGGGTACGTTTGAATACACCCATAATGTGCAAGGGATAAGTGGAATTATTTGATTCCATGGATCATGTCTTGGCTCCCCCTGAATGGCTGTGATGCTGTAATGGAGTTGGGTGCCAGTGATGGAAAGGATTGAGTCAGTTAAGCTGTCATCAATAGCCAGTTTTGGGAAGACTCCTTCCCAGTACCTTAAGAGGTTTAGGACCCTCAACAAGACTAATGGTACCCCTTGGGCTACATGGGTGTGTGAATGTTTGAAGAACTTGGGTGGTTGGGTTAAGGGGTACAGAGTACATGCCTTTAAAGGAATGAGGATTTTTTTTGCTTGAATCTATTTTTGATGCATGCTATCCTGAGCTGAGAGCACTTGGCTGACTCAAACGAAATTGATCCTAAAAAGCTAGCACAAGCTGCTGACTAATGGGTAGCCAACTGGGCCACTCGACTCTGGGGCAGCTCACAAGGAGGGGGAAGCAGCACAAGAAAGAGGGTAAAGAGAATTTGAATTCCCACCATCCAAAAGAGGGCCACAAACCTAGCCAGGATCAATTCCATGGGAGATTTGGTAGGTCTGGTGAACCCTCTGGTGCCAAACCAGAGGTAGGTCAACGGAAACCCCCATTCCAGAGAACATTTGGGAAATGTTTTGAATGTGGGTCTGTAAATCATATATAAGGGGATCTCCGATGCAAGGGTAAACCTTCAGGGGGTCCACACTGACCCCTTGGCCTTCATCAATGAGGGTGCACAAATGGCAAGTGCACACTCAACTACTTGCTGAAGGCCCCATTGGAGTTCAAGCCAGTGTATCTATAGTGTCCATGGGTCTGTGGGAACAGAATGTGGATGTTTAGAATTCCATGCCACAACACCAAAGAATATTTTATGGACAGTGTTCTTGTAAATGATCGGGAGAACCCTGTTAGTCACTGGGGCAAACCTTACAGCGGTTTTACAGTTTTTTCCAAACCTGAGGATTTAGCGAATGCACCGAAAAGTCCCACTAAACCTGCAGGAGGCCCTATCCAAATGGTTCCTATTCTTCCAGCTCTCCAGTGCAATAGCATGACTGTTGGGATCCCTGTTGGTGTACAGCATGACGTGCCAGGGAGTCATGTTGGGGAAATTACTTGAACTCTTATTAGTGTCTAGTACCCCAAGGCCTACTAGCAAAAGCAAACACGATTGGCCAGAGGCAACATTAAGAGACTTAGTTAAGGAGATTTCCAATACCTCAGTCCACAGGAAGGCCACACTTCAACTTCTAAGAAAAGAGACTAAGGAGACTTCTGGAAAAAGGTCTGAAACCTAAACCTGTACATAGGACAAGGACATCCCAGAGGGGACTGTCTCCCTTCCCCCAGCTGATGGAGTGGGAGGATCAACCACATTCTATGGAATCGGCTACTGGTGAGAGAGCTGCAAGAAAACCTTCCCTGCATTGGAGATCTGAATCCTAGAGACCATCCTGAGTGGCAGACTTTACTTGCAGAAGGTGGACCCTCTAGGGCAGACTTCGGAGGACAGTCCCAGTCTAGAAGGTCTGCATCAGCAGACAGCTTCGCTGCTGGAAGGGCAAGAGCCAGGGAAGCATAAGCTTTACTGGGAGGATGGCCTCCTACAGTGAACCTACTGAGTCCCCACAGGACTACAGGAGAGTGGTAGTGCCCCAGGAGATGAGACAAAAGTTCCTACAATTGGCACATGAGATCCCTTTGGCTGGCCCCTTGAGTTTCAAGAGGACCAAAGAGGCTTTTTCTGTAATTCTACTGGCCCAAGGTGGGGGCTGATGTATGTACATTCTGTAAGAGTTGTCACACTTGTCAGACTTCTGGCAAGAGTGGATCTAAGAATGTGGCATCTTTAGTGCCCCTCCCTGTGGTGGGGTGCCTTTTTTGAGATGGTAGCGAATGACATTGTTGGTCTCCTAGACCTACCAACTTCCTCAGGCAACCGATTTTATATTGGTTGAGGTAGACCATGCTACCGGGTATCTGGATGCTATATCTGAGAACTGTTACTGCTCAGGCAGTGGCTAAGGCCCACTTTAATATTTTTACCAGTGTCGCTTTTCCGAAGGAAGCCATCTGACGGGGATCAAACTTTGTCCCACTACATGCAGACCATGTGGAAGAACTGTGGAGTGACTTAGTTCGCAACAGCCTACCATCCCCTAACCAATGGGTTGTGGAGATGTTTAACCGTGCTATGAATAGCATGATGGGTGCTTTAGAGGAACCCCTTAGAAGAAAGTGGAACTTTCTACTGCCATGCCTTCACTTTGCTTATAGGGACGTCCTAAAGCAGGGGTTGGGTTTTAGCCCCTTTGAATTTCTATGGTCATCCAGTCGGAGGGCCTTTGCCCCTGATCAAGGAAGGGTTGGAGAGTGCTACTTCACTACAGCCAGTGAGAGTGCTGGGCCTCAGGAAGTGGATGGCACTGATGACACTCCAGAAAACCTGAAAGTCTGGCTCTGGTCCAGCATTGGCACAACCAGAAGGCCAACATGGTGGTTTACTCCCGACCAGCATGTATTGTTTATGGTACCTACAAGGCGGAGGGCCTTACAGGACAAATGGATTGGATCCTTTAGTTTGTAGGTTAACTTGGAGAGGTCAATTATTGAGTGGACTTGGGCAACCCCAAGGAGGCCCCTAGGGTCTATATCACTAACCGCCTGAAGGCTCAGGTTTACAGCACTAGGGGCATTGCTGCTAGCCTCTGATCAAGAGGAGAGCAAGCCTCTCCCTGATCTCATCAGGGCACAACCTTCAGAATAGACAATTGAAGGAGTACAACGCTCTTCAGGTGTGACTCTGCAATAGGAGTGCAACGCTCTGTTGAATCAGTTTGCCTCCCTGTTTTCACTGACACCAGGCTTGATCGCTTGGGGGCCAGCATGATATTCTCACTGGTGAGTCCCCGTCAAAAGCAGGGGTTACAGAATGTCAGATCGCACAAAAAGGAAGCGGTCAAGATACTTTACCTTGTGTCTGATCCATCTACAAGTCCATGGGCTAGTCCAGTTGTACTAGTGCCAAAAGGAACCAAGGAATTGAGGTCCTTTGGACTATAATGCTCCTAATGCAGTCACCATGACTGATGCCCATCCTTTACCCAGGACAGATGAGCTGGTGGACAAACTTGGTTCAGCCAAGTTCCTCCGTACATTTGACCTGACCTCAGGCTATTCTCAAATAATTGTGACAGACCATGCCAAGAAGAACTGCATTCTCCACCCAGGAGTCCTCCACCAGTTTAAAGTTATGCCTTTTGGACTACAGAATACACCTGCTACATTCCAAAGGATGGTAAATCATGTTCTGAATGGGATGGAGGATTTCTGCATGGCATACTTTGATGACATTGCAGTTTTCAGCCCTACTTGGAAAGAACATAATGACCACTTAGGATATGTTTTGCAGGCTCTTGCGCAGGCCAATCTGACCATAAAGGCAAGCAAATGTCAACTTGGTCAGAGTAATGTGGTCTACCTTGGACATAAGGGAGGAGGTGCAATAAGGCCATTACCTAGCAAAGTACAAGACTGGGCCACCCCTACTACCCAAACCCAAGTGAGAGCCTTTCTAGAACTCTCCGGTTACTATAGGAACTTCATTGAGAACTATGGGATCATAGTTTCTCCCTTAAATGTGATCTACTCACCCAAATTCCCACGGTCAGATGGAATGAGGAGTGCACTAAGGCGTTAGAAGGACTTAAGAAAGCCCTTTGTCAAGCTCCAGTCTTGAGAGCTCCTGACTACAACCAATTATTTATTGTACAAACTGATGCTTCCAGTACATGTTTAGGTGCAGTTTGGAGTCTGCTTGATGAGAAAGGCAGGGAACGCCCATCTGTTTCATCAGTAGGAAACTGAAGGACCCTGGAACAAGGTGGGCAACAATAGAACGTGAATGTGTTTCCATTGTGTGTTCTTTGAAGAAGTTTGGACCATACACATTTGAATCTACTTTTGTAATTCAAGCAGACCACCAACCGTTGAGATAGTTACTGCAGATGAAGGGGGACAATCCTAAATTAAGATGGTCTATCAGCCTACAGGGGTTTGATTTTTCTACAGTACAGGCCTGGGTATAATCACCAAAATGCTGATGACATCTCCAGAAAGTATGAGCGTCCGGAGTAAGATTCATCCATGGGTGGGGAACGAGCGTTGGGGAGAATTCTCAGACATGTGCAAATTCCTGTCTACCTTAGACCCCAGCTCTTTTGCTGGACTCTAGGACTTTTTCATTCTTACCTAGAGAGACCCTTTTCCCACTTTCATGTATTTCAATGTGATTGTGGTTTCCTTTGGTTTTTGGAGTCTGACAAAGTCAATGGGCATCTTTTTACATTGTGACACACTGCACCTTCAGTGCAGTGGCACAGGGAAGTCTTTCAGATTTCCTAAGGGTTTAAATACCTTCTCTTGAATACAGTGTCCAAGAGCAGTAAAGTGAAATTGACTTGACTTAATTTGTAACGTTCTAGACCCAGCATACCCTATCTTACTATAGGGCGCCAGAGGGGATACTTGGCATCCCCTTTGTCTAGCTTCTCATCTACATTAGCAGCTGCAGTAAAGCACCCTTGGGTGCCATTTTTGTCAAAATGGCCCCAGTCTTTTTTCGCCATTTCTTTGTGGAAAGGTCCTTGAGAATTACTGTGTGTCAAACCAGGTTTGGTCCCTTTGTTCATTTTGTCTTTGGTGGGATTCATGAGTGAAGCCCGCCTCTGGCCCCAGAGTGTCTGGTGGGGGCAGGAAATGAGGAAGGTACCTGACACTCTGTGCTTATGCTCCTAGGAGACTGGCATGCACTCTCGGGTGATTGGCCGGCTGGTTGTCTGGCAAGGAAAGCCACCCTGCTGGGTGATAGACTGCTATGGAATGAATGGGAGAAACCTGCATAAAAGGCAAGGCTTTTTTGCTTGTAAGAAGGCAGTTGACCACTGGATGAAGGAATGCAAAGAACTTGAAGAGGACACCTGCTGCAACTTCTGGACCTTTGGTTTGCCCGGTGAAGCCCTGCTGCTGTGCTGAAACTCTAAATTTGTATTGACTGAGAAGCCCCGACAAGGACGACGTCTCCCTTTGCGTTGGTGGGACCAACTAACTCCAAAGTAAGTCACCTGGACATCCTTCCCGAAGCTGGTCGCAATTCCAGTTGCTGTTGGAACCGAAGAGCCAGGGAGAGGGTTGTGTGCATTGCGTTTATGCTGGCCAAGAGCTCCAGAAAGCAGTACTGATTGAGCTTGAGCCACCCCAAGAGTGCTGGACCCCAGAAGGAAGGAAATCGCATCTTGACAGCCAGGATCCGAGGGGTGCCATTTGCAGTAGACATGAGGAGCTGAAACACTTAAGTGCCACTGATTGAAGATTGCTGGTTACTATCAGTGACTTCCCATTGCAGTGCAGGAGGTCCCAAAAGTCCTCCCTCTTGTCCCCACGACTGAGGCACAGGAACAGAAGTCATATGCTGTACTGTAAAGTCTGAACTTGTTAGGGTTAACAAGTCTAACAGCTTGTGGCCCTACATTGATTCTTTTTACTTCATAGACTTCTAAAACCTTGTGCAAAAACTTCTTACTGAAGTGCTTCAGCCCATATAAACTTTTGCCCATTGACTTTGGCTTAGCCTGTTTCACTGACTCTTATTGGTAGGTCCATATGTATTTGCCTGCTTAAGAATTTTTTTGACCTTGTTTGTTCTAATAACCTTTTCTTTGACACTGATCTCAGTACTATTCTAAGTAACAACAGTAATATATCCAGTTACCTGTGGGTGTAGGGAAGTGTCTGTGTGGCATCCTTAATGGGTGTTTGCTGATTTAGAAACTACATTTGTATTTGGAAGGCATTTGTGTGTTGCTAGTATATTCCCTTCTGTAGAAGGTTTATTCAAATGACCAGTAAATACATTAATAATTTTTATCAAGAAACCTTATGTATAGGCGTTTGTTTGGATACTTGTCATGGTGAATCTTTATGTAAACTCACTACAGCTCACCTTGATGCCTTGAGTTAAACCTTGTGGCTCTACCACATTACCAACCTGTGTAGTTCAGACTTGTACCAAACATTGGGTCCTATTGCCAGGAGGCTGAGGTTGTTGTAGTGCACCCAAAGGGTACTACCCCAAATCTTGACTTAACACCTACCCTCCTAATGCCAGATTTTGGAGCTTTGTTTTAAATGGTAGGCATCTGCTCTGTGCCTTCTATGGCAGAATGCCTCAATTGTGTAGCTTGGAGTTGTTGCAATGAGTAACTAGATTGGCAGCGTCAATGGTTCGCATGACCACCAATTATACTTTCTGATTTAGTTTAAATGTTTTAGCCCTTAAGGACAACATGCTTTTCATATTCGGATTGTATATTTTATAGAGCAAGTGCTGTTAGTCACTACATGCCCAATTGTCACTCTTGTCACAAATTTTGGCAATATCTTTAAAACAAATACTGGGACGTGCAATTTTAAGTATTGATGCACCCGATGCACCTGCCTGTTCCTCCTAATTGAATGTATAGAAAGCAGTCCCTTGTTTATGTATATTTCATAGGGCTAAAGAGGGTGGACATTTAAGGTAATCACAATTTGGGCACTGGTGTACAGAAGACCCAAGTCTGAAGCGGTGTAACTCATTCATTGTAATGATACCTGATTTATTACTTTTTTCACTTTTTGCAGAAAAAACTGTGGTCTGTTCCGAACAATCACCGTTCGCGACTGCATGTCTGACCTTCCGGAGATAAGAAATGGTGCGTCTGCACTGGAAATTTCATACAATGGGGAACCGCAATCCTGGTTTCAGCGGCAGATTCGAGGGTCTCAGTATCAGCCTATCCTCCGAGATCATGTCTGCAAGGTAAGACTAGCAGCGCAAGTGGTATCTGCCATAGGTTCAGATGGAACGCCCATAGCTGCCCACTGGATCTCATCACTGGACTAATAGTGGAAAATGCAGATACACTCGGGAGGGAAGCACTGTAGTGAAATGTACAGTAACTTTACAGCATGACATGAAGTAATACCCACATTTTAGTAAGAGGGGGAAAAAGCAGTGCAGTATTATAGGGCTTATTTTATTTTAGACGGTTGGCACCAGTGGGGTTAGAAATGTCCCACCGCGACATTCACATGAACGCAAAATCACTGATCCCCTAGAGTTCAATGCTCAATGTGTAATGACATCAAACACTTGCAGTTGTAGACAAACAACCACATGCCTTTCTGATAAACCTTAAAGTAAAGCTTTACTGTATGGTCTAAACAGTTGAGTTGTACGCATTGAGTCTTTGGAGGATGAACTACTTCAAAGTTATCAGAAGGCTTCTCCAGCATTGGATCTTTCATGGATTCACATGCTTAGAATATTCCCCGTCGTCAGACTGGCTACGGGCATCTGTCCATGGACTATGCCAATTATGTAGCTGGATGGTGCAGTCAGTTAAACTCTGATCATGTACCCCTAGAACTTTCGGGTGTTCATTGAGTCCATAGCTAGATGGAGTCAGAGGCCCATTGTTGTACAAGTCTATTGGCAGTCATTGGTTTCCAATGTTTCTGCACTTGTGGGTATCCTACCAGGGAGACTTCATCGGAGTGTAGAGTTGTAATCCAGCTGCACCTGCTTAGTCAAGGGAGGAGCATGTCAGTTGGGAGAGGTTAGAGTTCCAATTTATCTTGGACCGGTTCCTGCATTAGTAGTTTCCTGTATTTTGGCTGTCCTTTAGTTGCCCCATTGACCCCCGATGCAGTGTTTCCTTTTATACTTCCCTTGTAATATGTGGGCACTCTGCCTCCAATCTTCTATCCTAACTTTTACAGCCAGCCAATCATTCAATTTTGCCACATTCAAACATACCTGAGCTACTTCATATGCAAATTAAAAATGTCAACCTCTAGCTCCACATCCTATGCAGTCACCCGTTTTGGTCTTTGCTACATCTGTATGCTTTAACTCGAAGTTCATTTTAGTTGTAGAATACCTAAATATTCTAATGCAAAAGGGCCGCACAGGGGCGGTGAATGTGTAAGGGTGCTGCGCTAAGGCAACATTGCTATAATCTGTGGCTTCCTTAGGATCGAGCCAGGCCTACCTCAAGAGGGGTAAAAAAAAGCTGTAGCAATGAAATTTGTAAATCCAAGTAACACTAGAGGTTTCAGTTATAAATATTTAACATCCATTTTTAAATAAGCGTACTTTAAAAAGGGCAAGACTTGTAATACTGTAAATATACTTTTCAGAATCAAACAAGTTAGTGGATACTTTTTGGATATGCTTCTTTAACTCCTACACTCTGAGGTGACTTCGTGTACAAGGACAGTAATGGCATTTATATATCACATACTTTGAAGATTCAGAGGTGGCAGAAAGGAAAGGTTTTAAGGAAGGAAAGGGTTAAACAGGTTGGTTCTCAGTGCATATGAGGTCACTTAAATCTGCCAATGAAATCTACACAAGCCTTTCCTAGAAATAGGTCTCTCGTTACCACCTATGAGGGACAAACCAGATCAGTCAATTGGCTTGAGGAGTCTGCAGGGAGCCAGGACAGCCAAAGTCAATTGGAGCACAATCCATGGAGCTGAGGCACTTAGAATCAGTCTTGCATAGGGTCACAAGCTATTAAGCCTATGAAAAGCAGATTTGGAATGCACTCTAAAGGTAAGCCACTGCAAGTTTCAACTGAGAAAAGCAAAGCTCAAAGCTGAGGTAAGTACCCCAAGTCTAAACAGTACCTCTGGTTTGAAGAGTGGTCAGCTGGATTCTGTCAGGTCGCAGTGAATGCAGGCCTTGGGTTCCTGAGCCTGTTGGGACAAGAGGGAGGACGTTTGGAGGGCTCCTGTGGCGGCACTTTGTACGTTGTCTGCAGCTATGGGCTCTCTTCGTTTCAGCGCCACTTCGTGGTTTCAGCGCTTGGTAAACGGCACCGTTGCTCATCTCAGATGCCGGTTGGGCTTTTGGAGGGTCCTTGGGAGACTCCTGGAGTTTCAGGCTGGATTTCAGACATTGCACTCTACTATGGATTTCTCGACTCCTGGCTCTCTGTTCTTGCAGCGAAGAAGTATAGCCAGTCGGGGAAGATGGTCCAGTGGAGTTCGTCTCGGTTAGTTGGTCCCACTAACCCAAGGGAAGAAGGTCCTTTCCAGAGCTTCTGTCGAATTGAAAGTTTCAGCACAGCAGTAGGGCTTCACCGGGCAATTCAAAGGTCCAGGAGGATGCAGCAAGCTTGGTTTGCTGTTTCTTCGTCTGTGTTTCTCAGTGGTTGACTGACTCGTCCCAAAAACCTCGCCTTTTTTAAGCAGGTTTCTCCCATTCATGCACAGCCTAGGCTCACACAGCAGGGTGGCTGTCTTGAAAGGCCTGCCAATCAGGATTGGTTGCATTCAGGCATTCCTAGAAACAAAGGACTGGGGAGTTTCAGGAACCTCCCTCACATTCTGCCTTTCCAGACACACTAGAGCCAGACTAACAAAACTAACAAAGGGCTCAAACCTGGTTCGACGCACAGAGTAAAACCCAGGAAAGACCTCCCAAACAATGTCAAAATGAGCGGGCCATTTTGACGAAATGGTCGCCCATGGGTGCTGTACTGCAGCTGCGGGTTCAGCATGCAGTAGAAAAGCACAATGGTAGGAACATTTTAACCACTGCCACCATCATTTAAATTAGTGAAGGTAACCTAAATGGTACGCCGTCCTTTCATCGTGGGATGTTTTATCGTGGGGGTTTTTACCTCGCTTTATTTGAGAAAAACTAATCACATTTTTTGGGGGTTGGAAAAATATATATATTGGGTGTGGGTGTTCAGGGATATATCAACAATTAAAGGGGATTGGGGGCCCCTAAAAAATAAACATTCCAATGGTTTTTCGTAAAAATCTGCAGTATAAAAGCCAGCGGAAAAACCTCCCGCAATGAAATGACATGGGACCACAAACATGCAAATGTAGGATAAAGGGCTACTAGGTAACTCCCAGCACTCCACATAAGATGGGGTGTATTGGACCTACAAAGAGAAGGTAAGTTAAGTCAATTTCACTTTACTACTCTTGGGAACTGTAGTATTTAAACCTTATGAGAAATCGAGGATTTCTGACACTGCACTGAAGGGGCTGTCACCATACAAAAAGTATATGCCTATGGAATTTGTCAGACTCCAACGGAGGAAACCCATAATCCAAATCCGGTCAAAACACATGAGTGAGACCAAGGTCTCGCTCACCCCAAGGTAAAAATAAAGTCCTATAGCCCAGCAAAAGAGCTGGGGGGGTCTCTAAGGTTGGAGGGAATTCGCACAGAAATTAGATTTTCCCTAACCGACAGTTACTTTAGCCCTATCCTCTTTATATATGTTAATAGATGCATGAGATCATACTGACGTATACAAATTTTATGTAGCTAAACCTTTAAGCTAAATTCAAAGGGCAATTGTTTTCATGAAATGATCATTACATTTTCTTGTGGGGTAAATTGGCAGTCCAGGAAGGTTTAAAGGTGGTCTGAAGTGCATTTATATCACACCACCAAGTTGCTATTTCTTTTTCACAAAGCAGCAGTTACTGTTTTTAAGGTTAACTGTTTCTCATTGTAAAAAAGTAAAGGAGGGTGTGGAGGAGGAGTTCAAAATGACTTAATTGCATGTAATTTAAAACTATTTTTAATTTTAATGTTTTCTGAAATCGGTCACATTGGTGGAGTTATTCAAATGTATGAATATTAATAGATAACCATGAGAAAGCAAATGAAATTACTTATCCTAGCGAGAGATTTCTGGTAACTTTTCTGTAACCATGCTTTTTGGTCTAAATGGTAGCATAGCACCCTGTACGTTCCTTCCTTATCGAACCTATGCTGTGTGCAAAAGAATGGAAGTCTAACCTTTGCTGCTCCTAGGGTTGCTGTTCGGTTGAGCTCAATTCAATCTGCTGAGGTTTCACTAACATCAATGAGATTACAGCGTACGCTTTTGTCAGGCACTGGTTGGACTGCCTCATCTAATATTTACACAATTAAGATTCAGTCCATGTATAAAAGTTTTGTTTCAAAGACTGAATACTAATTTGAGTTTTTCCTAACAGTTGTGTTATGTTCTAAAAGTCAGCGTCTTGGCCTTAATGTTTCAGGTTCTAGTTGCAAACCTTCTGTGCATTACACGATATTTTGTGATTTCACTGCTCAGTTGGAATGCTGACAAAGATGCTTTTTTTCAAATTCCTCACTAAATTTACATTTTCTATAGGACATGAGTGCATTGGTTGCTGGTAGAATGAGGCACATTCCTTTGGCTCCTGGGTCAGATTGGCGAGATCTCCCAAATATAGAGGTACGGCTTACAGATGGTACCACCTCAAGAAAATTGCGCTACACACACCACGACAAGAAGAATGGTGCTCTCAGAGGGGTCTGCTCATGTGCTGAAGGTAAGGCCATATGGTTTAGATTATACAGCATCTCCACTATTGGACATCTACCATTCTTGTTTTTAAATATTCCCACCTAACGCTGGAAACTCCAGGAGCAGCAGCCACTTCTAAAACTGCTTCGATAACTAGTTGGTGGCACATTTTTGCCTATGCTGGGCCATTTGAACATCTGATCATTTTCCGAGGTAATTGCCAAGTGAGTCCATCCATGCCTCACTGGGGTCATGACTCTTGGCTGGAGGCTACTGCATGGGTGCCCCTGAGCATGTAATTGGATTGTGCCAATGTGAGTTTTATGTTTTTAGTATGGGACCTCTTACCTTTTTGCTATTCTTTGCTGTGGATTGTTTGGATTTTTAAAGCTGCATACTTCAGTTGTAAGTGCAGCTAGGATACTTTTGTTTTGGTTAACTTAATTTCCTTTTGTAATAGTTTGAGAATACCAAGCAATAATTGAAGCAATACAATTTGTCTTTTATGCAATAAAGACCAATACTGAAGATTAAGAAGTTGCCTCTAGTGTAGTTACCTAGTATGTGTGCTATTTTATACATTCATGTAAGACCCATCCTCCCCAAGCCCTCCCCCTAGGAGGCTGGCTGTTTGACTATACAGTATGAACGTGTCTCGAATCAGTCCTTTTGGTAGACTTGGTTATGATCAGTTGCTTGTTCTGCTTCTTCTAGTGTCACATACTGTTGGTATTTCTACAGGAGATGTTTCTGCTCTAGACCGAACATTAACTGGGACCAGATTTTATCTGAGTTCACGCTCCCTGAGCCTGTCTTGTTTTTTAGTCCCAGTAATGTGAAGACTAATGTGATTTTAATCTGCTAGGTAAACCGTGTGATCCTGCAGACAGGCAGTTCAACACTCTTATTCCTTGGTGTCTACCACATACTGGAAACCGACACAACCACTGGGCTGGCTTATATGGAAGACTGGAGTGGGACGGCTTCTTCAGTACCACAGTCACCAATCCAGAGCCTATGGGCAAACAGGTAAGTGTTCGTGGCTGTGTCTTCAGATGGATGTCCCTGGTGTTGGAATGATTCGTCTAACTTATCAAATCTGCCAATTGCCTGACTTTTTGTTTTTAACTTTGGCGGCTACATGAATTAAGAAATGGAATTCTACACGTGGATGCTTTGGTATGCTTTACTGATCTTCTGGTTAAGTTTTAAACAGTATTTAGTGACCAGATTAGCTGGTGTGGGCTAAGATTTTCAAATATATGCTACATCTTCTTGACTTGTGTTAACCCCAGAACCGTTTGCTTGGACTTGATTATTTGTCCATGTCCCTAGGTGAGTGGGAATCTTTTCCCCTCTCACCTCGGTTTACTTTCTATTAGTGACATTTGTCTCTCCGTAGTGTGTGGATTTATAGTTCTGTATAACTTTTGGGCTTAGGCTGGTTTGCCCCTTTGTGCTAAGCCTTTTTAATTTCTCTTTACCCCTTTGGAACAGTAGTTCACCCAAGTACATTAAAGGGGATGGAAATCCCACTTTATGAGACGGCACACCTCACCTTATGTGGAGCCGAGTTGTTAACCCCTTTCTCACTTCCTGTTAGCCTTTTTGTTACAATTATAAGTTAACTTGAATGGCTGGTGGCAGTGACATTAATACTTGCAAGCTGTCAAATCAGCTGTGGCCATGCACAAGAGGGTCGCCCTTCTGCTAGGATTGTGGGCTCCTTTTTTCACCATTACTAGTTTGCTTGTTTCTGAGGCTTTCTGCCGTCCTAGGTGGGAAAGATCTTGGAAGTTTTGTCTTCGGTAGGATTCCTTTGTAGTCCCTGCCAAGGCTCCAGAGTCTGAAGGTAGGAAGCGATGGAGTCCAAACCTCTGCAGCCATTTGTCTTTCACCTTGTCCAAGAGGAACCAGTTCCCACTGGGGGGCTGGCTGTCCGAATTGGACAGCCAGCTGCCCCTTTCTGTAAACTGCAGGGAGTTTGCAGAAGTTGTGCTGTAGTTCCTGATAAAGACTGATTCTGAAAGCTGCTGACAAGTCGACCACTGGAACCAAATTGCAAGATGAAGAAACAGATGTAACAATTTCCAGTCGCCAGTGTAACCCTTCCTTCCAGTAGACCTGGGGATCCTGAATGAGACTACTCTTACCCCGAGGCTAGTGAGGTCCACTAGTCTTGAGAATAACTGCAGAACTACTACCCCAAGGCTGGTGAGGTCCACTAGTTTTGAGAATAACTGCAAAACTATCCCTCGATGTGCTGTGACCTTGCTGGGCTGAAAACTGCCAATACCTCAGACTTCGTGCATGAGTGCATGTCTTCAGTCAGATTCCTGCTGAAACTTTGGACTCCTGCTGGACCTCAAGAGACACGATTCGTATCCAGTCCACACAGAGCGCAGGACCACATTGGTGAAGAGAATCAGACCTGCAATATTCATTCATCAGGTAGCTGTAAAAGGGCGCCAAAACTGCTAGAAGCCTTAAAGCTTCCTTTTGTTGGAAGCCTCTCCTGTCGAGTGCAGCTTGCAGTTTCCCTTCAGTGTCCATTTCTTCAGTCTCCAGGACATGGACCAGGTCCTGTGCTGCTGCTTCAGGAAGATGACAATGTTCCTGATTTGCAGTTTTTGTACTGCCTTGGATATGGTTTTTAAAAGTCTTGGTAAGGCTTTAGGAATTATCTTAACACCTAGCCTTACTACCGCTTAGAATTTGGAGCACTTTGAATATTTGGCGTGTGTTTTTGTGTGTGGTATGATCTACATCAACTGGTGCTTGGATGTTATTACTGGGACCCTCAATTCTCTTCTAGGAAGAGTGAATTTGAAGGTCATCTTTATGCTTAGTAAATGGGGCTGCCCGTGTATGCTAAATCTTCTCTCCCCTCAAGTATGGCTCCTGTTCAGATGCCTGGGATGAGACTACAGCATATAACATAGCTTTGTAAAGGTAATTCGTGGACATATCCCTCGACTGCCCCTTGCTGTTGGTGTCCTCGAGCAGGTTTAGATGCTGCATGGAGTATGCAGACTCGGCTGCACACTGTTCCGTGCCTGTGCATGGATAAGCTCTCATTCTATTACACAAAGTAAAGCTGTCTCAAGCTTAGTCACAGGACGAAGTGTCTCATGGATCTAGCTGGGGTACCACTGTCTTAGGAGCCATAATGTAGAGCACACAATCGGTCAGGCTTTTGTTTGTTTGGCTAATGGGAATACTACCAAAAGCCAGCAGCAGGACTACATCGGGTAAATGCTTTCTCAACAGAGTAACCAGGCAGATATGCTAACTGAAAGGGGGGTGACTAAGTTGACATCTATTTGACATTGCCATATGGGAGGAACATTACCCCAGGACTGACTAAGGAAAGGTTGGGATAGATGGATTGACCTTCTGGAGGCAATGTCTGTGCTTACACCTGGGGTGTACTTCAATGAGTGTTCCAAAGGGCTCTTCAAATGGGGATACACTTCAGATTGTGCTGAACGGCTGTTGAGGCACTGAATAATCTGGTATTGGACACAGATCATGGGATTAATATATTGACAAATGTGCTTAACAAAGCCCTGACAGATGAACCCTTAGTCCGTTAGGAAAGGTACGAAGCCCTTGGCAGCACTTCACGCAAGACATTGTGGGTGTTCTGTGTAGCACATGTGCCGTGCAGGGCGTGTAACCCCTTTGTTTTTTTCTGTGTAGCACAAGCCAACTTGCATGAAGTGCTCTGGCCTTTAGTTCTTTGTCTAAAGTAACATTCTTTTGTTACTGCCCATGCTTCTCCTGAACAGGCTGCTGGAATTTAATTGTTTGTACTGTTTGTGAATGCAACTGTTGGGTACAAATTAGTGCAGTCCAACTGGTGTGGCACTCGACGAGACTAATCTCTAGCTATTGGGGTAACCCACATTTTTAATATAGTCCTGTACTACACAAGTTGGTAGTGTGACTGAGCAGCCAGGCTTATTTTGTTGTAATGTGAGCTGTAGAGTTGTGCAATGAAACCAGTAAATAAAAGTATCCAATTAAAACACTTGCACACAGTTATATAATTATACACAAAGATTTTTAAAACATTCTTTAAGAAGCTGTAATTAGCTGTAACATTAATCCCATGTTGGAATTCAATTCGAAATGTGAATAAAGCAGGCAAGTAATTCATTCATAAATTGCACCTGTTCCAGTACCCAGAGGTGACGTCTTTTGAGGTCAGTATAGCATTCGTATAGCATCACCTTTGCAATATTGAGATTTCAAGGAAGGAAAGGTTAGTTGGATCGGAACAGACTGATGGGTTATAAGAACATTTGGATTTTCCCAAAGTGATGCAGGCAGTCTATTATGCCAGCATTGAAGTGTTCAACATTTAAAACCTGTAAGGAACAAGCATTTCCAAAGCCAATGGGTTCAGAAGGAGGCCTTTAGGGAGCTAGAACAGTCAGTCAATGGACAAAGTCAAAGTTCTGATGCTCTTCCTAGAAAAAAAAAATTCTTAAATAGTCAGTGTTAAAGACATCACAGCAACTCGTGGAGTCACCTTTAGAAAGCACAAACTGTAAAGTGAATGCAGGCAGGTTGAGGTCAACTTCATGTAAGGTTTAAATCGCACTCCCAAAGATGGGAAGAACCCCAAATGGCAAAAGGAAAAAATATCCAAAACACACAGTACCTTGAAAATGAATGTTCCAGCTGGTTACATTCACGATGCAATGCAGTAGACTCTTGTTCCTGGTCCTTGGCGGTCCTTCGTGCCACGAAGATCTGGTCGGATTCGGACTTTGGAAGACGATGCACTCACGTAGCCTAGGTACCCTGGGTATTGGGTTTCTGCAGCCTAGGGAAGTCGCAGCAAGTCAAGGGATGTGCCAAAATAGTCTTGAAGCTAGTTGGTCCCACCCGCCTAAGGGAGGAAGTCGTCCTTTACAGGTCTTTCCAGTCGATCAAAAAGTGGGTCCGCACAGCTGCAGGGCTTCACTGGGCTCTTCGCAGTCCAGGAGAGTGCTGAGGTCTTGTCTCATCTGCGGATCTTGTCCTCAGTGGTCAACTCTGCTTTGTCCAAAAAACTCACTTTTTATGCAAGTTCCCGTTCATTCATGGCCCTAGGCTGTCGATCACACAGCAGGGTGGCTGTCCTCCACGACATCCATCCAATTGGAACTGGCTTCACTCTGGCATACCTAGAGACAAAGGACAGGGCAGTGGTGTCTTTTTTTACTGCCTAGTGACAGGTGTCTGCAGGCAGGTACCTTTGCTGCAAAGGGGTGACCATTTTCAGAAAATGGCTTGCTTTTTTTTCGCTATTTCTTGTAAGTTTGTTTCTTCTGGGCTTTTGCTCTGTTTGCAACAGGTTGAGTCCTTTGTGTAGTTTGCCTTTGGCAGCCTTCAGTCCTGAAGCCTGGACAGGCAGGAAGTGAAGGAGGGTCCTGAAACGTCCTGGTTCTTTTGTATTTGTGTGCCTGAATGAAACAAGTTTCATTTGGCTGTACTAACTCGGGACCTTGGTAGAGTGGTAGAGCAGTCAGGCTCATTTTAAGAGGAAGATCTGAGCTGTATACAAGTACACTGAACCTAGTTAGACATGCACACCAAAGAAACTCTTAAATAAAATGTTGAGGCTTGTGGAATCTGCTTAGATCACATGCTGTGCATAGACCATAGAGTATTTTCGACTCAAAGGGACCTCGACAGGGTGTGCCAGTAATACTATCCCGTGTGACGTCCACTGTACCCATGATCCCTCTCACATCCGGATCCCTCCGATTGGTTTTTTTCCGCCATTCTAGACGGACGCGTAGTAGCGGTTCCTTTTGGCGTAAAGCCATTGACTGTTTACAATTAATGATAGTATTTCTATCCTTTCACCGACTTGTGAAACAAACCGGCGAAGACCGAGAAACTGCCTGTCGAAGACTACTGTGACTAACCGTTTGGCCTTGGAAGGCTGTCCCGGGTCTTGGCCCAGACAGGCAGAGGGGGAGGCTATTTTAGGATACATATACTCCCCTTCCTACACTTTGTTCGCCGTAAACTATAATTTTGGAAAACACCTTTTTAAATTCTGCCCCAAGTATAATCGCAAATTCCTGTGGTTAGACAAACACTTAGTTTGTAACTTCCAAGACCACGTTGAACCGTCTTGTCGAGCATTCAGGCTTTTCAAGCCAAAGACGTTAAAGGACTGCTCCACAAAACACTGGGCCTACTACGCCAGGCATCTTGAGGCCATGGAGGTAGAAGGCTCCTTTAGCGATGGCAGCGACGCCGTCCTTTCGGACCACGACTGAGTAGCTCCAGCTACTCGAGCGCAGGACCCGTCCTTGTAGAACAGGCTGGCGGTCATGTTGTGAGGATTACACCCGGCGGCGGTAGCGCTACAAAGACACACCACTAAGCACATAAGCCCCGGTTGAGACTCGACACATGGGTTGAGTGATCAACAACGTTCGACACCCAGGGAAAGGTCCGAGTCCTCTGGGCAATCTCGCTCTATCGCCACACGACAGGGCCCAACCGTCGGCAAGGGTGTCGCTCACCAAACTCCCGAAGGTCGATTGTCCACAGACGAGGCCTCAGCCCTACCCGCAGCCGAAATTCGACGCTCCGCGTCAGATAAGGTGGCAGGCCTCAAGAAGTCTGTAAAACACACCTCTGGGCCCTGGGGGGGAGAGAGAAACATCACAAATACCTCCAAAAACCCCCATAAAAGGAAAAGCCTAAACAATCCACGCCCATAGAAAAACCAAGAATCTAGGCGTAAGGTGGTACCTCCCGCAGATGAAGATTTAGGACTTCCCCTCAATCTGTGATAATGCCAAAGAATGGTCTTCACAGGATATTGACAAGTAATGAGAAGAATGACCTTCATGGGCAATTTCTTTGAAAAGACCACGTATTACCTTCAGAGTCAACTCCAGTCCCTCACCACAGCTCAATCTGGGTCTCCAGCTTCTGCCTTACATACTCAACCCCCTTCTAAGAGGTATTGTTCAAATGGTCCTTTACAGAGTACAGTCATAGATCTCTGACTCAGAATATCTCTCCTTTGTAGCGGCAGCTGACCCTCAGTTTATTGATGAGGATACAGAGGACACTTATTATGGGGGATGAGGAGGACCAATAGGCAGACCAAGATGCCAATATGTACTCTATAGATTCCCCTCTTAACCAAGACACTCCAGTTGGCGATTCTCCTATTGATGATCAACCCCTCTTTAATTAAGTACTAGCCAAGGCGGCTGAGCACTTTCAGATTGACACCCAGGAGGATAAAGACTTTGCAGAACAAATCCTTGGGGACAAAGATAGTGGCCCAGTTTATCCTGCTACTGAAAAGGGGTGCAGCGCAGAATACAGCCATCTTTAAAAGCCCCTAATCTCACGCAGGCCGTAAACCCACGTGTGGAGAAATTATTCAGACCCTCACCTTCAGACCATTGTATTAGAGGGCAGCTGAAGACAGGCAAATTAGTTGAGACTATGACTAGAAAGACAGAAGGGACACCCCTTGCTTCCTCTGAGGCTCCACCCGATAAGGAGAGCAAGAAGATTTACACCATGGGCGGAAAGGTCGCCTCCTCTGCGGCCTTTCAGACCAGAATAGCGAACAATGTAACTCTTGGCTAGTTGCAACCGCCACAAGTGGGAGGAAATGGCTGCTTTACTTTCATCTGCCCCAGAGCCACTCAAATCCCGATTAGCACAGTTGTCTGCAGATAGGAGGGCGCTGTCTAGCTGTCTCCTTAAAACCAATTTTGACGCATCGGACAATGCCGGAAGTCATTGCGCAAGGGACCGTTAATAAAAGGCCTGCATGGCTGCACCAGTCAGGTTTTGGACTGGAAACGCAGGCCACTCTAATAAACATGCCAGTTGAACCTAACTTGCTCTTCAGTAAGGCCGTAGAAGATGCGTTTAAAACAGCAAAGGACTAGTATGACATTCTTAAATCTTTAGGTCAACTCGATAACCAGCCTTCCGGACAGAGGGTTAACGGACATTTTCGCCGTTTGAGGCCAAAACTCAACTAGGATCCAGCTACAATCCAGGTCAGGGTTCCCCCCTGGGGAAATAATCATGGCCAATCTTACCAAGTCTTTCTCAGAGGACAACGCAGAGGTTGGGCACAGGCCCTACTCGAGGTGGCACACCATTCCGCTTCAGGTGTCCTCCCATGCTTCTCCACTAGGACCATTTCCAGCTTCACCCACGCATGGGAGGGAATCGCCTCAGACAGATGGGTGCTGTCCACAGTAGCAGACGGATACTGTATAGAACTACTCCAACGTCCCCACAGCAAAAGATCCACTCAGAGGAACACCAGCGTATCCCTCTCGAGATAACCACACTTCTATTAAAAGGCGCCATTAAAGTCGTCCAGATCAACCAGGTAAACGGGGGTATTTATTCGACTTATTTCCTTGTGCCAAAGAAAGATCTAACAATGCGTCCATTAGATTTGCGCCCTGCAAACAAGTATGTCGAGCCACAAGTTCTGCATGACTACGCTACAAGAGGTAATCCTCTACTAAAAGATCACATGGCAACCACTGGATATGAAAGATGCCTATTTTCATATTTCAATGTTCCCAGCGCACAGAAGATTCTTGCGTTTCAAGTTAGCGAACCAGCTCTACCAATACAAGGTGCTGCCCTTTGGCATAACCTCTCCTCCAAGGGTATTCAGAAAGGTACTGGCGGTGATGGCAGCGCACCTGTGCATGGAGGCAATCCCAGTGTAACCTTACCTGGACGACTGGCTCATTACAGGGGAATCGCTCCTGATTTGCAGACAAAACATTCGGAGAACAATCAACCTCCTCTTGAAGTGCTTGGCACTAGGCTTGACTTTTTTCTCGTTGATGGAGAAGCCCAATTGACAGTTCCTAGGAGTGGTCTTAAGCTCAGAGGAGGGGGTTGGTCTTTCCATCAGAGGAAATACCCCATTATCAGGCCGGCAGCCAGATAAGGGTGCGCAAAGCGATGTTTATTAGGCATGGCATCTTGCATTTACCTGGTTCCTCATGCAGGAGTGGTTGGCGAAATAGTGGTTTCAGGCAAGTGGTCAGTGGAACAATCTACTGGTCGTTTCGCCATCACTTGTACAAAATCTTCACTAGTGGACAAGAGAGAATCTAGCTAAACGGAAATCTTTCTACGATCCAGAGGTACAGGCGGTTGTCACGACAGACTCCTCACTGGCAGGGTGGGGGGCTCACTACCTTCACCACACAGCTCAGGGTCTGTGGTCTCGTACTGTCGCTCAGAACCTCATTAATCTGCTGGAACTTCTGGCAGCATTCGAGCCCCATTTAACAAACCTATCTGCAGATCCTAACAGCACTACAACAATGTTTTATATCCACAAACGGGGGTACACGTTCTCAAACTGTCCAGACTTGCACAGCAAATTTGGAAATGGGTACTCAGACGGAAAATGTTCCTGTCGTCACATGTTCTAGGGGAACTCAACTCTCAGACTCATTGAGCAGAGATCCCCTCCCAGAGGAACATGAGTGGCGTCTACATAAAGGAGTCGTAGGACACTCTCAATGGGGTTTCCCCACAATAGACCTATTCGCCACAAGAAAACAGTCAATGCCCAGACTTCATGGCCAGGTTCCAAGGGGAACGCCCTATGGATGAACTGGTCAGGGAAATTTGCTTACATTCGCCCCGTTGTCCCCCACCCCTCATGAGGAAGTGGTGAACAAGATGCCCAAGGAACTGAAGGCGCTTATCCTAGTTGCTCCGATGTGGACAAGACCACCATATTCACATCTGCGCACACTGGCAAATTGCGATTCCCATCAAACTCCTGTGCCATTACAACCGACTCACCCAGCACGAGGGACTAAGTGCACCTGCAGCCGCACTATATGAACTTGGCAGCACGGCTCCTGAGGTCATACAGTTCGGACATCTCAACCTGCCACAGAGATGCATGGATATCTTGAAAGAATCAAGAAAACCAAACACTAGGCACTGTCACTTTGACAAATGGAGAAGATTTGTAATTTGGTGGCAGGCTAAACAGAATAACCCCATAGAATGCACTCCGTCCCACATTCTAACTTGTATGCCCCATTTGCTAGATGCAGGGTTAGTATTTAACTTCCGAAAGGCCCACCTGGCAGCTTTGTCAGCCTACACGCCCTCTCATAATGGAAAGTACCAGTCATCAAAGCATTTATGGAAGGGGTAAAGAGACACCACCCTCCAATTTCTAACCCGCCGCCAGGTTGGGACCTCAATGTGGTTCTTGCTAAGTTCATCGGACCCCCTTTCAAGCCTATGCACAGGTCTAGTCTGAAACACCTGACTTATAAAAGTGCCTTCTTAGTGGCTATCGCTTCCATAAGAAGGGTTGGTGAAATCCAAGCATTGTCAGTGCAGGATCCTTTTTTGTTGTACAAAGACAAGCTGGTTTTATCTTCTCACCCTAGGTTCTCACCTACATACTTCTCCAAAATCCATGTAAACCAGTCAATTGAGCTACCGGCTTTCTTCCAAGAACCCACCAGCTCAGCTGAGGTAAAACTCCACACACTAGATGTGAGGAGAGCAGTCCTCTATGTAGACAAGACCAGACCGCTAAGAAAAACAGATCAATTGTCTCCATAGCGCCAGGCAGTGAAGGTGACCGCATCTCTAAGAATGCCATCTCTAGGTGGATAGTCGGATGTATCCAACTGTGCTATTCCCCATTAGATAACACTGCCTATTACGCCCAGGGCTCACTCCACAAGAGGTACGGGAGCCACTCTGGCTTTTATTGCAAATGTCCCCTTAGACAGTATTTGCAAGGCAGCTACATGGAGCTCTGTACATACTTTCACTCAGCACTACTGCATTGACGCCCATTCCAAGGCAGATACAAGTGGTTCTAAGACATTTATTCGCTTATGAACCTTCTCACATCCCCCTTCCGTCTTCCTCTGCTCGCTAATCTATGCACAGCATGAGATCTAAGCAGATTCCACAAGCCTCAGAAAGAATACATTACTCACCGTAATTGTATTTTTGATGCTTGTATCTGCTTAGTTTCACGTGCGACCCGCCCTTCCTTCCCCTCGAGGTGCATGGATGCTTATGAGCTTGTCTGATGCATATCTGCTTGGATACAACTGTACTCGCGCTACACCTCATGCTACCTAATGACAGAAAAATAACAATCTGAGGGAATCCTGACACATGAGGGATCATGGGTACAGTGGACATCGCACTAGGGATAGTATTACTGGCATGCCTTGTTGAAATCCCTTTTCGAGTTTCGAAAACTAATACTCTGCAGCTTCCACTAGATGTCGGCCTATGGACAGTATGTAAATCTAAGCAGATACAAGCATCAGAAATACGATTACGTTGAGTAATGTATCCCATATTCTATATACCCCAGAATCGCTTAGACGTTTACACTCTAGTACTTCGGAATGCTTGAATACACTTCAAAGGACACTTTCACGTTTGTTTGCAGTGGTCTTTTCAAGGTGTTGCAAAGGGTCTGCAGGAGTCTGGTCATGTGCGTCAGTTTCCAGTGGTTAGCTTTCCTCTCCAGAAGCCTCCCCTTTTACACAGTTCAGCACACTCCTCTGAGATTTCTCAGCAGTTTACAGAAAGGGGCGTGTGGCTGTCCAATCAGTCTGCCAGACCCCCAGTGGGAGCTGGTCCCATTCTGGCACTGAAACTACTCCCAACTTCCGGCTTGCCCAGACACACTGGAGCTACTGGTGGACACCCATGGGTTCCTGCCAATGGCAACACCTACACATACCCCAGCATTCCCCCCTTGGGCACTTTGAAACAGTATTTTTTTTTATTGCGGGGGTAGCCTGTGTCCCAATACGTATAAAGCACCAGCTGCCAGCCTGCCACTGACAAAGTATACCCAGCACTGAGTAACTTGTTTCTGAAATGACCATGTGTGCAGAACGTGAATCCTATGCATAGTGCGGCTTGTATTTAGTTGCCTTGTTTTACTTTTTTCAGGGTCGCGTGCTTCATCCCGAACAGCACCGTGTAGTCAGCGTGCGCGAGTGTGCACGCTCTCAAGGCTTCCCAGACACTTACAGATTCTTTGGAAATGTTCTTGACAAACACAGACAGGTACGTCCTTTCTGCCGGTGCATGGGCTGCCATCTCTGGCTATGTGGGAGCCACGCTTAAAAATGTAACGCAGCCTCAGTCAAGCGCTGCTTGAGGCCTTGAATGCTCGTGATTTTCGTACGTTTGAAGAATGTCCCATTCGACTCGTTGCAGTAGTTTCCTCCAAGCTAATGTTTTCCTGTAATGTTCTAATTACTTGTCAATCACCTGTGGAAATCTGGTGCTTTGCTCTTCCACATTTACTTTGCAGAACGCTGCATTTTCTTAGTCAAGTGTCCTACGTTTGATATGATGGGTTATTTATAACGCGCTTAATACCAGAGGTTTCTAAGCGCGGACCCGGGGATTGAACCTGTGTTGCTCCGTGTCTTGCTTCCAAGACGAGCACGTTGCCCCTGTGCTATCCTCCGGAGACCAAATGCATATCCTTGGCATTGCTCCATGTTATTGGGATAATGTTCTAAAGGACCCACTCTTAAGAACCGAATGCACGTGATGAACTTAAATGAGGGGACACTTGCTTTGCATGCGCTGCGTGGCGGAAAATGGTTTGAAACGAGCGCCCAAAATGGGAGTGCCGAAAGAATGGTCTTTAATATGTTCTTTCTTTTCAGGTTGGTAATGCAGTACCGCCTCCTTTGGCAAAGGCTATTGGTCTGGAAATTAAGTCCTGTATGCTGGCAAAAGTGAAAGAAGAAACGTCAACAGGTACATGGTTTTAGCTTGTCCTCCGGCTCCAGATTGAAGGCTTGAATGCAGTCCCAGATATAGTATTTGATGTGATCCTGGAACATGCAGCTGCTGCAAGGTCTTTATGTACAGGGAGGGGTTCTCCAGCTGTTTGCGGGATGCACATTCGTCCCATTACAGCTTCCTGTGATGTGATCTCGCATACCTGAACACGACTCAAGGTCCTGTAAGAAGGGCAAGGTGATCCGTGAGGTGAGATGCAGAACCGGAGCGAGTGCAGACTGAAAAGCCAGGGCTGTGCTCGGCCGTGTCTTGCTAAAGCCCTCGAAGGTCCAGAAGCATCACTAGCGAGTGCTCACCAGAGTGACTATTTGATGTGTATTGGAAGGTGATTGGAGAGGGTGGGGGTGGTGGAGATGGTAAGGGTGCGACATTATGCCTCTAGGCTCTGCAGTGTTCTCATTGTCACTGTCCTACTGTCAAACCCATTCATTGGATGTATTGTAGTGTGCAACAAGGATTTGGGAATGGCAGATTGTGCAAGGGGTCACTAGTCGACATACCCCCTTACATGCATTGCTTCAGGGTTCTGGTAGGCATCGGCATGTGAATATGAAGGGACACCCTTCACTCCTAATCGCTGTAAAAAAAGATTTTACAACTTGCACTTTTTTCTTTTGCAGAAAATATCAAGCGGGAACAGATGGACACAACAGATTAATTTTTCAATCTTACTCGTATTACCATCAAGATTCTCCAAACATGCACTGAATTCTTCTAACATGCTGAAATAGTTTCCATTCAGACGTGCTTGTGAACAGTGTCTCTTTTGGCTGACATTGACCTGTATATGACATTCAATTTTATTAACTGATCACCTCATGATCAACTGTGCAGTGCCCTTCGTGCATTTTTGCATTTTAAGAATGGTTTTATGCATTGGAATCACATGGTCTACTTTTAATCAAGTGGAACTCTATGTAGTTTTTATATGTTGTAATATTTCTTCATAATAAAGCTCTCCTGTAAATTACTATTAAATATTCTTTTACCCTCAATTAAAGAAATACATATTTAGAAACCGGTCTACTTTGTCTTTATAACCATGTACGAGCTTGTCTTATTGAACCTGCCTTGGTTTTTAGTTGCAGCACTGAGTTATTAGCTCTTTGTCTGGGAAGCCCTGTTGCCACAGCAAACACGGAAAACGTCAACGAGCTGCTGAAGCATCACCACTGCAATGGTGTTTTCCAGAACAACCCTTTGGAAGGGTTCTCGAATAGCCGTCTAGCAAACACACACTATCAAGGTAACGTGGTCTTGGCAGTAACGCAGACAGCGGCAGCTATGTTTAGGTGGTGGGCAGGCACGTGAAAGTAAAGTTAACCACACACCATCAAATTGGCTCCTTATTAGCCCTTAAAGCAGAGACCATCCTATATCCCAAACCACACTTGCATACCCACTGGTCAAATAAATTGAAGACTGCCTACATTTTACACCCAGACACAGCAAAGCAGTTCCAATCAATGAAACTGGGATGGTAATTGGCCAAAATGCCAGGGGTACAGGGCGTGACATCACCGGATGAGATGTCCTGCAAAGCATCGTGGGTGAAAATATATACCACCTTGGACACAATGCCAAACTGCTACTTAAGCAGACACGACGGATGCTATATACCACTGCAGTCTTATAAACTACTAGACCAGACGTGTGCAGCTGTAGTTGGTAGAACATGGCAATCCTATGCCAAAGCCCCACATTCCCAGGTGCTGCCATAATGCAGTATGGCAAATGTAGCACCTATTTGAAGAAGCTGCCATCTTATGTCTGTTTTTATAGTCCTACAGTCTAGGCAGTCCAAATATTTGTTAGCATATCGTCGAAGCAACCTATATAAAGCGAAGTGTATCCTCAAATGCCCCCCCTTATGCCATCCAAAGTCAATTTATGCCTCATACGTCTGGTATGGTCACCATATATAAGGGAGAGCCTTGCATGCCTTTTTACTGCCTCCATATGTGAAGTTCAGCCTTAAGTGCTCCAGTAATGCCATTCAATGACCTTTTATGCATGATATAAGGTGCCATGTGCCGCCTAATGTGTAATTGTTCCAATAGGGTGCCGAATCTTCTCAAATGATCCATAAACGGCAGTTCTTTATGCTTGGTTTCTTTACCAAACATGTGCAGCCTAAAATTACCCATTATCTTAAAACTAATGCTTCATGCTAATGGAAAGTCGGTGGATCGAAGTCAAGGCATCATTCCCACTTGCTGCCGTCACATGGTTTCACAAATGCATGTCATCTTTACCAGACGAGGGCAGCCGCCTGTGGCTAATCGGATGTTTAAGCCAATAGTGCCCATGATCCTTCACAATACACTGTGCTGTGTACATCTGATGGGAGGTGTAGTGAAACGGGAGAGGCGAAGATGGCGGGCCACTGCAACAGATGATGTGCAGGCTCATATGGTCATTTGCTGCCATTCTATGCCAAGCATGTTCCTCAATGCCCCAGAAAAGTGTCAGTACACGAGGAAGAGGCAGATGTGAATGAGGAAAAAAGGGTGAAACATGGACATGCAGTGGAAGAGGAGTGAAGAAAAGACTCGTGGGAGAGGCATGTGAAGCAAGAATACTTTGAGGTTGTGTGCGGGGGGGCGTCCTTAATTTTTCCAAATCCCCCCACCCCATAGTAAGTTGCATTTCCCTCTTTTGCGCGAACCCTCCAGGGGTGGACTGGCCTATAGGGAACTCTGGAGATTTCCCGGGAGGCCTCTGCACCCTGGGCCTCGTGTAGAATTTCCCAATTTTCTCATAGAAAAAGGGTTGAGCTAGCTAAAAATGTTTAATATGGGGCCGCTTTGAAAATTCCAGGGCCTCTTTTGGTTCCCAGTCCTTCATCCCTCCTCTCCTTCAACGAGCACAAAGTGCAAACCTCAGACACATTTATTCAACTCATTGTGCCTCCACAACTGGTTTTCTCCCAGCCTACCACAATGATGTTAAAAGTGCAAATTAACAGATTTAATTAACTATATGGAAGTATTTGCTTTTCTCCAGCATGGGGTTTGGCATGGATTCACAAGCTCATGAATATTCTGTCAGGCCGGGAATTCTCGGTAAAAGAAAACATTTTCATTGTCTTTCTCCAGCATTGGATCTTTCATGGATTCACATGCTTAGAATATTCCCCGTCGTCAGACTGGGACCCCTCAGTACACATATATAGCCTTTTCCTATAGGAAAACTTCTGACACTTCTGACGCATGCTCCGTAGGCTGTACCAGTATAAGGGGCCCGCCCCCGCGGCTCCCCTACAGATTTCAACCGTCTCCAAAGTAGTGGGATCTCCTCGCGTTGTCTTACTATTTTGTACAAGATTGTATTCCTGGAGTTTGAGTTAGAGAAAATGTCCTCCATGTCAGGAAAAGCGCTGTTCCGTCCATGCACGACGTGCGGCTTGAAAAAAGTTTACTAGGGGGACTGACATATGGATTGTATATATTGCCTCCACCCTCATCATTTGGCTGATAACTGCGACATATGCAAATGGTTTTCTCAAAAAACCCTTTAAGACCGGAGTCGACGGCTGGTGTCATGGCTGAATGATGGAGCGGGGGCATACCCCCCTTCGGAGGTAGGCTCCATATAATCGGCGAAAACATCACACCGCGCTACCTCGTCGGAACCACCGGCGAAGAAATCTCGACCGACGGAAAAAGTCATCTGGGAGTCACTCATCTAGAGACTCCTCTTCAAAGAAATCATCATCAAAAAAGCATGAAAAGGAAAGGAAATCCTCCTCGGGCGATCATCATAGATCGACCACGAGTCGAGTAAAAGCAGGCCAAGTGTGGAAAAGGCGGGACCGCCTAAACCACCTGCTAAGTCACCGTCGACGGCGGTCCAGTCATCGGCCTCCACCCTGCCACTAACGCAGGTGGCATCCACCGTCCCACCGACAACGGCGGCGACTATGGCCTCGTCGACGGGGGTTCTACTGGAGGCCTGAAGTTTTTGATCCGATACCCCCCGGATACTTTACTGCAAGAACAGGCTGTGTCGCTGTCCTCGGAGGATGAGAACAAGAGAATAGCTGGCCCAGCAGACCTAGGGCTATGAGTGGCTGACAAGTCGTCGACGAGGGGATCCGGTATACCGGTATCTGCCCCTCTTCTCAATCTGTTTTGTCGTTGGAAATTCTGTCCACGCTTCAGTCCTTGCTACAGTCGTTGGACCAGAGACTACCTCGGGCAAACCTGGCACAGTCACCCGTCGATGAGCCGGGCCCGTCCCGTCCACCTACGCACGCCAATCTCAGCACTGGCACAAGAGGAAGGTGAGCTGCCAGATTCGGAGTCTGACAGGGGAACCATGTCGGATATCTCATCATCCCCCTTCAGAGATCAAACCTGGGAGTCAGAGGGAGTTGGAAACCCCTAGAAGCCCAGCTCACCTGTCCCCTCTGGACGACATTGCGTCATTCCATTCTATGATGTAGAAGGCGTGCAAAGAATTTGGTTTGTCCCAGGAAGAACAGAAAAAGGACTTTTTTGTTCAACCACATGGGTAAGAGAAGGTCTGTTCTCATACCAATACTAGATCACGTGTGGAAGGAGGGGTTGCAGACAATGCGTCACCCTTTTTCAGAGCGGCAGTGAAAGGACGCCTCGAAAGTTTAAGGCTCCAGAGTCTACCCCCAAGTGTTTATCCTCCCAACCAACGCCAGGCTCGGTGGTGTCGGCGGCGAGGAAGGTGAAGGCCCAGCACAAGTGCACGACTCCGCCTGAAAACGAAGCGAGGCGCCAGGATGCCTTTGGCAAAAAAGTGCTATCTGTGGGAGCAACCACAGTAAAGGCCGCAAACTCTCTGGCGATTGTAGCCAGATACGACAGGGAGATGTAGCACAGGCTAGCTCTGTTGCTTGATCATCTTCCGGAAGAGCATAGGAAGGCAGCGATGTTAGTTGTCCGAGAGGGTGAGAAAGCCTCAAATCACGCAATAAACATTGCGGTGGACCTCGCAGAGTCTGGTTTCAAGCAAGTCAATAATGGGGTCGTATAACGACGACAGTCATGGCTTAAGTGTACCTACTTCAGGCCAGAGGTACAATACAAAGTTTTAGATATGCCCTTTGAGGGAGACCTTCTTTTCGGTGAGAAGGTGGACAAAGCCCTAAAGGGAATGAAAGAGTACTCTGACACAGCACGTTCATTGCGTGCCCTCCAGAGTGGCCGAAGCTACAAGTCTTTTCGTCCCTTTAGAGGGGCTTCAGGTAATTCAAGATTCTCTGCGTCTGGAGACAGATCCTTTGGCAGATCGGCTTACCCCTCCCAGGGATACAGACGTGCTTCCCAAACGGCAAACCGACGCTGTAACTTCCAGACTTCCAGGAAAAGACCATATCCATTGTTGTCGAGAGACGAGCAAAATAAAGATCAGCAGTGACATACAACACACCGTTCTGGGGGGAAGAGTGTCAGCATATGTCGACAAATGGGAACGAATAACGCCGGATCAATGGGTGCTGGACACTATAAGAAACGGACACTCTACAATTCACACAGCCCTCCGCACATTCCACCTGCGTTCACCGCTCATTCCCATCTGAAGATACTGCAACAAGAGGTAACACTCATGTTAGCAAAGGGCGTGATAAAATTAGTTCCAACATCAGAGGTCAAGGAGTCTACTCAAGATATTTCGTCGTAAAAAAGCCGAACGGCAAATGGCGTCCCATTTTAGACTTGCGCGATCTCAACAAGTCTTTAAAGAGCCTAAAATTCAAGATGCTCACTCTGCAGGAAGTGATCCGCGCCGTTCAAGAGGGGGATTTTCTAGCGTCCCTGGATTTACAGGACGCGTACTTCCATATTCCAATGTGTCGGAAACACAGAAAATTCCTGAGATTTGTAATAGGGCGGAGTCACTACCAGTTCACGGGTCTTCCCCTTGGGCTCAAGACCTCCCCCAGAACGTTCACAAAAGGCCTGGCTCCAGTAGCTGCCTGGCTAAGGAAGCAAGGCCACAATGTATACCCATACCTCGACGACTGGCTGGTAAGGGGATCCTCCCCAGCGTCGACCAACACAAGTTTACAAGCCACCATGCAGCTTCTACAACAGCTGGGATTCGCCATAAACTTCGAAAAATCCTCCCTGCGGCCATCGAGAACGCTGGGATTCCTGGGGGCACAGTTCGAGACCCAGTTGGGGCTAGTGAAACCTTCTCTCGACAGAACCTCAAGACTCAATCAGCAAGCGAGCCGACTACGGCGAAACACCAGGCTCTCAGTGAGAAAATGTTTCAGTCCTAGGGGCCATGGCATCCTGCATCCATCTGGTGGAAAACTGTCGCCTATTCATGAGGCCAGTCCAGGAATTCCTCGCGGACCGATGGACACAGGCTCAAGGATCGTGGTCAGACAAGATAACCATCGACGACAAGCTGCTTCGGACCCTTCAGTGGTGGCAGAGTTTCAACAATCTGAACGATGTACCCCTACAGGAACCGGAGTTTCAGCGAACCATAGTCACGGATGCGTCCCTAACCGGATGGGGAGCTCACATGGGTGCTCTCCAAACGCAAGGTCGCTGGTCTCCAACGGAGTCACTCCTACACATAAACGTGTTAGAGCTCAGAGCAGTACGATGGGCCTTGAAGGCATTCCTACCACACATCAAGGGTTCGCGAGTACTGACCGACAATACAACGGCCATGTTTTATCTGAGGAAACAAGGAAGGACGCGATCAAGAACTCTTTCCATAGAAGCCCAGAAAACATGGCATTGGGCATTAAAGCACGAAATTTCCATCGTGGCTCACCACCTCCCAGGAGGGAGGAACTCCCAAGCAGACTCCCCAGCAGAAGCATGGCCCAGATACACGAGTGGGAAATGGACACAGTTCACTTGATGAAAGTGTTCGAGAAATGGGGTCACCCCCCTCTGGACGCCTTCGCGACCAAAGACAACAAGAAATGCGAGCAATTCGCAAGAAGATGGCCTCAAGAGGGTTCCATGGGGGACATGTTCCTTTATGCTTTTCCCCCGTTCCCCCTCATACGGAGGACAATACAGTGGATACGCAGATACAATTGCCGGGTAATTCTAGTGACACCATACTGGCCAAGGCAACCGTGGTTCTCCGACCTGCTTCACCTGTCGCTGGAACATCCCATATCGTTTCCGAGAGTCCCGAACCTACTATCCCGGGACAAAGGCAGGGTGTGGCATCACGACCCAGACAGTCTCAACCTTACAGCCTGGCTCCTGACTTTTCGGAGTTCGGTGCTTTAGACGTTTAGAAGGATTGTCAAAAAATTCTGCAGGCGGCTCGAGCCCCTTCTACAAACAAATCTTACTCCTATAAGTGGCAAAGGTTCTGTGAATGGTGTAGAGGACAACAAGGCCTACAACCGTTGTTGGTGACGCCGGAACAAGTTCTACCTTACCTGTTCCTCTTGGCGGAGAGGGGGGTTATCCTTCACATCGATAAAGGTGCACCTGGCGGCCATCTCGAGGTTCACGAGGAAGAGGCAGTAGTCTCCTCTATTTAGCGACAGACTTGTGAAACACTTCATTAGGGGTTTATTTCGAGTTTTTCCCCCGGTAAAACGTTTCCCCCCAACTTGGAGTCTCAACAGTGTTGGCAGGCTTAATGAAACCGCCTTTTGAGCCTATGGCCACGTCGGACATAAAATTAATTTCGTGGAAGTTGGCATTCTTGATTGCTATCACATCAGCGAGGAGAATCTCGGAACTGCAAGCGCTGGTCGTAGACCAGCCATACCTAAGATTCTTTAAGGACAAAGTGGTCCTGGCAACTAATCCTACGTTCGTCCCAAAAGTTCCCACAGTGTATCACAAACACTCGTCCATTGTTCTCCCTACTTTCTTCGCCACACCATCATCGACAGCAGAAAAAGCTCTTCATACCCTGGACGTTAAGAGGGCTCTGAAATTTTCCCTACATCGTACACAGGAACTCGGGTCTACTCGACAACTGTTCATCGCATATGGTCCGTCGACGAGAGGAAAAGCAATCTCTAAACAGGGATTGGCTCGATGGGTCTCATCGACGATTGCGTTTTGTCACTCCAAGGCCGGAAGGCCACTGCAAGGACATCCTAGAGCCCATTCTACAAGATCAATGTCCTCAACAGCTTTATGGGCAGGAATTCCGCTGACGGACATATGCCAAGCTGCGGCATGGTCAGTGTCCCACACGTTTACCTGCCACTAATGCCTTGCCAGGCAGCATGCGGACGAGGTGCAGATGGGAAGAGCTGTCCTGCGCCATCTGTTTCAGTAAGGTAAGCTCCACGCTGTGGAGAATCTGTTTACTGCCTTTTTGATGACAGTATACTTTATGTGGGTAAGGTTATGAGTTAACTTATTCCTACTGTACATATGCATTGTGTAGTATGGTGAGGGTATATTACATTACATTCTCACCACCGTCTCAAGTGTTACTGCTATACAATCTGTTCTAAGCATGTGAATCCATGAAAGATCCAATGCTGGAGAAGGGAATAGTTTCTTACCTGTAACTCCATTTCTCCAGCATTGGTATCTTTCATGGATTCACATGCGCCCGCCAACCTCCCCGGAATGCAATGTATTTGATAAGTTTAACCCTTCCTACCTTGGAGGGGCTGAAATCTGAAGGGGAGCCGCGGGGGCGGGCCTCTTATACTGGGACGGCCTACGGAGCATGCGTAGGCGGGTCCTAAAAGGGCGTAGATAGGACACAAAAGTGTTGGAAGTTTTCCTATAGGAAAAGGCTATATATGTGTACCGAGGGGTCCCAGTCTGACGGGGAATATTCTAAGCATGTGAATCCATGAAAGATAACAATGCTGGAGAAATGGAGTTACAGGTAAGAAACTATTCCCTTCTCCTATAAACCAATCACTGAGCTCTGGGTCATACTGACTCCAGCCAATGGCTGCCCTCACCCTAAGCCCCTCCTCTGGCAGCCATCTTCAGATTTTTATCGCATTTTCAAGTGTTGTAGTCCTTGTGTTTGCTCCAAGCTTTTCTGTGTTTTCATGCTTTTTCGATCGTTTCTATTTTTGTCAAATGGAGCCCGTGTGCTCTTCGTTCCTTTGAACGGCAAGCAGATATCTGTTTGGCATCTTTCAACAACCCTCTAGGGCAAGAATCGTCAAGTTTCATCAAGGATTCCAGAAGGCCATCGGGCCTACACTGCACGCTGGACTATGTCTGAGAAGGAGGGAGGTTCCCTCTTCAAGCTTGTGGAGGACAAACGGTCCCAGTGCCTGTCTCCATCCGGACCACAGGGAAGCGTATTGGGAAATCTGCATTGGGTTCTCCAAGCGCACCGTCCAGGATCGTCAGAGTAGGTTGGCAGCGTGGCTCAACGCCAAGGCCTCTACCCTGTGCGGCAAGCAGGGGCATGCTTCACCCAAAACCTGCCGGTCCAAAGAGCAGGCTTCTAAGTCCTTTGAGGGCGCTCCATCTGCGGCGGCCTAAGACTAGGCCAAGCTCTGCAAGCGGGTCCCGCGATGGGCTGGGCGCATTCGTTGCCATCTGCCTCCATCTCAAGTCATTGGTCCAGCTCCCAGTCGAAGAGGAAATCTGCTAACCCAGGGAAGCTGCAGGCGAAGACCAAGGTGCAGGGAAAGGTGTCCGACTTGACCCTCAAGGCCCAAGTGGTCCGGACTAAGTCATCTTTGACGATAGAGCTGATGACGGCCGCCCTCTCTAAGGCAAAAGGGTCTGGCTGGGTCCAGCAGTGCCTAGATTACCCTACCCCGAGGCAGAATGCAGCGGACAAGCTGGTGGAGAAAATGCCAGAGAAGATGCCATCCCTAAGCCAGAGACTGACCCCTCAGGATGCAAAAAAGGGGGCGGAGGAGTGGCGGCCTCAACCATGCTCCAGGGCACAGATAATTCTTCCTCAGATGAGGACCTGGTGTCCGTTCACACGGTCCTGGTGGACATGGGGAACGGTGGCTGAAACGCAGAGGGGGCGACTGGAATGCAGACTGCAATGGGCCTAGCAAGCTTACCCCTACAATTTCCAGGGATGTGTTGCCAGACATCTCAACACTCCGTGATGTCGGAGATCCAAAATAGGATGCCAATGGCACCTTTGGCACCCTGCCTGCCACCGGCAAAGAGAAAACAAAACCCTACACTACCACATCAACTGCTGCACATTCCCTACCCCATAGGGATACAGGGACGGACACAGCGACTAGGGACGATGGCAGTGTTTCTCTGCCGCCGAGGGCTTCTCCCCCAGACTAAGTGGGGTCATTCCACGCCATGGTTGCCCAAGTGTCAGAGCTCTTCCAGCTGACGCCAGAAGTGTTACGCTCACCTGGTATCCACGGGGACGCCACCCAGCTGCCGGGACTCTGGTACCTCTCTCGGTCGCTCCTTGGATTTATCAGCGGGGAAGTTCTGCCTGGAAAACAGGTGGGCAATGTTCAAGTCTGGGCAACAGGGTTAAGAGCCTCCCAACACCCGGTATGCCCGCGGCCCCTCCCAGACGTTTCCTCACCTTGTTTTAGTTTTGGCGTGCTCTCCGTCCTGCCTTCTTGGCAGGGGCGCGTTGTCCTCTGTGGGCAAATGCGATCTAGTTACTTCACTGATGCTGCCCTTTTAGAGTCTCTCAGGTAGGTCTTATTACTGTATACTGTAAGCCTTTCCTTTTTTTCTCCTTAGGTGCGCAGAAGTCTGCTGTGGAACGTTGGCTGGTTTTGGACTCACCGGTGAGTGATGGTGTTAGAGCGCCTTGATGCGGTAGGTGAGTGCTTGTGCAGCGCTATGATGTCTTGCCTTGCTACCCTGTTGTCTTTTGCTCCCGCAGGTTGTGGTGTTCACCGGAGCAAGGAGTTCCAGAGCGGTGCTGATCGAGGGGTGTTGAGGTAAGCTACTGGCTGAAATGTATTGTCTAATGTCTTTTCTCTCTTGCAGGTTTGATGTACAGGAGGCACACTGTTCCTTGGATGCTGCTCGCAGGAGCAGTGGACAGCTAACAGTGGAATCTCAGCTGAGCTGCTGCTAATAACGATGTCCTTTTGTCCTTTCAGGTATGGTTCATCTGAGGTTTGCAGATGCTGCAGAACACGGCAAGCGTCACGTTGCTGGATCGCAAAGTAATGCGAAGCGTGTTCTTCCAATCGGGTGTGGTTTAAATAGCCACAAGAAAAATAGTCTGGGAAAAGTAGTCCCTAGGCTACCACACCCAAACCACTATACCGCATAGCTTGGTTCCCAGGAGCCAAGCTATGTGGATGCCTCCATGTTGACTGGCATTGAAAAAGTAGTCCCCAGCACCAAGCAAAAGTCTCATTAAGTATGAGCCTGGCGCCAATGAGCAACCCAGCCTCGGCGAAGAGGGATAGGTTGGAGAAGAGTCTTCCTCGTACCCTCAACCATCCCGGTCCAAGAAACCTACAGGGGCCACTCTAGGCACTGGTCGTTGCTTCCAAGGCAGCACGGCGGCCCTGAAGCAAGATCGAGAGGCCGGCTGGTGGGCTTCATCAACGAGATCTCTGCTGACCGATGGATGCTCTCGCCCACAGACACACTAGCGTTCCAGCCGAAGTGTCCGCTGATACCACCGGTGGCCCGGCAGGAGCAGCACATACTTAGGCTCCTGCAGGAAGTACTGGCCATGATAAAAAAGGGGGTCGATGGAGTTGGTTCCAAAGTGGCACCACAGTCTACGCCAGATACTTCTTGGTAAAGAAGAGCGGGGGCTGGAGGCCCATTCTAGACCGGCGGCACCTCAACAAACACCTTGTCCCAAAATGTCAGGGTGGTCACGTTGCAGCACGTGCTTGGCTAACTGGAGGAAGGTGATTTATTGTCGCTGGATCTGGAGGATGCATACATCCGCGTCCCCATTCATGAGAAGCATTGTAAGTTCCTGCGCTTCTTGGTACACGGAAGGCACTACCAGTTCAAGGCCCTTCCCTTCGGAATGAAGTCGGTGCCCAGGGTGTTCAATAAGTGCCTGGCTCCATTGGTGGCCCATCTGCGTCTACAAGGATGCATGTGCACCAGTACAATGACTGGCTCATCTGCGCCAGGTCAAGGGAAATAGCTGTCAAATACTCGGACTGCTGAAATCCTGCTTGATACCATTGTTGTGCTCGGAAGTGAGGATAGCGGCCATGCTGGGCAAGATGCGACAGCTGTTGGCACTCAAGACCACCACGGTGTGGACCAAGTCGCTGCTCGGCATGATGATGTGCATTTACCTGATCCGATTCTTCAGGTTGCTGATGCAAAGCCCTTCAGGATTTCCTGGCTAGTCAGTGTATCCAGGTTGCTAGAAACTTCAGACATTGTTCTCGGCGAGGAGTCCTGACGAGCGATAAGGTGGTAGGGTGTGCGCAACATACTGGGGGCACGTAATTCCAGAGACACATACGAGGAGAGGTTCACCGCAGACTCTTCCCTGGAGGGCTGGGGAGCCCACACTGGACGTCTGCACGCCAGAGGCCTCTGGCTACTGGAGGAGAGGGAGCTCCACATCAATGTCCTAGAGCTGCAGGTAGTGTTCGGACCCTCAAGTCGTTCCTTCTGGCCCTCAAGGCCAAGGTTCTTCACGAACAATAACACCACAATGTTTTACATCAGGACACAAGGTGGTACCAGATCCCTGCTCTCTCCAGAGAGGTGCACTTGTGGCACTGGGCTATCCAAGAGATGTTCCTCATTCCTTTTCACCTGGCGGGAGTTAAGAACACCATCACAAACTCCAGTGAGCTGCGCTCTTAAGAGTGGGAAGTTTGACATGATCAAGTGGACCGCCTCTTCCTCAAATGGGGCAGACCCCAGATGGATCTGTTTGCGACAGCGATGTTTGGGAGAATTCTCATTTCTGTGCTAATTCTCTTCAACCTTACAGACCCCCAGCACTTTTGATGGACTTTAGGACGTTTATATTTTTGATCTGATTTGGACTGTTTCTTTTGGTTTTGGAGTCTGACAAACTCCATAGGCATCTACCTTTTTTGTATTGACACACAGCACCTTCAGTGCAGTGTCACTGAGGTCCTGTGGATTTCTCGAGGTTTAAATACCTTCTCTTGGGTAAACTACTGTTCCCAAGAGTAGTAAAGTGAAATTGACTACTTGCTTTTTCTATGTCCAGTACAGCCATCTTATGTGGAAGTACTGGGGGTTACTTGGCCCCTTTTCCTACTTAGTCCTGTAACATTGTTTAGGTTACCCTCACTACTTTTAATGGCTGGTGGCAGTGGTTTAATTTTCCTACCTTGTGGCTTTTACCGCAGGCTGAATCCTCAGCTGCTGTATTGCACCCATGGGTGCCCATTTCGTCGCAATGGGCCCGGTCGTCTTTTTTCGCCATTGCTTGCTTGTGAGGTCTTAAGTTTCACTCTTCGTGCCAAACCAGGTTTAAGACATTTGTTCGTTTTGCCTTTGGCGGGTTTCACTGCTGAAGCCCACCTCCGGCTCCAGTGTGTCTGGCATGGCAGGAAGCAAGCGAGGTGCCCGAAACTCCCTGTTCTTAGTCTCCTTGGTCTCCTGAATGCACCCAAAGGTGATTAACTGGCTGCCCTTGGTGGCCAGCCACCCTGCTGTGAGTGACCGCTAGGTTGTGCCTGAATGGGAAAAAACTGCATAAATGGTGCCGTCTCTTGAACAGACGGCAGTCGACCACTGGACGAAACATTCGGAGAAAAACTGGACGACAAGCTTGCTGCACCCTCCTGGACCATTGGTTTGCCCGGTGAAGCCCTGCTGCAGTGCTGAAGCTCTGGATTTCGTATTGACTAGAGAAGCCCGGGTGGACGACTTCTTACCTTCAGTTGGTGGGTCCAACTGACCACAAGACTAACTTTGTTGGAACCCCTCTCCTGTGCTATCTGAAGTGCTTCAGCTACATTGTCCCAATTGACTGACTCCCTGCAGACTCTTCTGACACTGACTTGGTTTGGAACTGTCCCTCATAGGTGGGGCATAAGTTACTTGTATTGCTGGGAAAGGGTTAACCTACACTTCATTTTCTGAGAACCTGTTAACCTTGTTCCTTCCCGAACCATTTTTTCCCATAACTTCAGTATTGCATTAAGTGTTACAAGTGATATATCAATGTCCAGTGTCCTAGCTATTGAAGACACTTCAGGTTGTAGGAAGTGTGACATCCCAAAAGGGTATCTACTTAACTTAAATCTGTGAAGTGTTATGAAGTGTATTTCTATTGTTGCATATTGCCCTTTCTAAAGAAGGCTTATTTAAAACCAACCATTACATAATTAATTTACTTGAAAACATTTGTGTTATTTGAATACTTGTAATTGTGAATCCGGTACATGTCACATTTACCCCTCTTGAGAGAAGTCTGGCTGCTCAATCTACCAACTTGTGTAGTACAGACCTATACCAAGAGGTGGGTTACCTATTGCCAAGAGGACAAGGCTGGTGTCTCCCACAGGTTTACTACATACAATGTTGCCTAACGGGTGACTAATTCCAAATGCCAGAGATCCGCCAGCAGGTTCCACCAGCCGAGGAGCATGGGGATGTGGAAGGCCTGTTCCTGTACGTGTGGCCCCTGCTGAAAGTCAATCAACTCAAACTGTGCTGATGCAGGATGATTCGATCGACCTGGCATGGCTGTGGCAGGTTAGGTACCTGGATCTTCAGTCTAAGTGTCTCAGCGCTGCAGATTTTTCCTTGTTGTCCTTAGCCAAATCTGTGGGCTGATGCATGCCTCTCCCAAGGTGCATCTAGTGGCTGTCTCCCACTACACCAGGTCTCCAGGACGGTCTTCTCTTTGGTCCAATCTAGTTGAGTTCCTCAAAGGACTGTTTCAATCGTTCCCGCCAGTGCAGGCCCATGCACCGGCATGTTAACTCAACGTGGTGCTGACGAGTATCATGGGGTCCCCCTTTGCGCCAATGTATCGGGCCCCTCTCGTTCCTTTCATGGAAGACTGCTTTTCTCAGGGCCATCACCTCCGCAAGGTGGGCAAGTGAGATCCATGCTCTTTCCTGCAAACAGCCTTATCTGACTTTTCACGACATGAGGGTGGTGCTGCGGACGCACCCCCCCCATGCCAAAGGTTCAGTTGGAATTCCATCTCAATGAGCCTTTGGTGTAGCCTGTTTTTTTTTTCCAAAACCTTAAGCACTGGCTGAAAGGACTGCACTCGCTGGATGCGGCTCATGCGCTGAATTTCTAAGTGGTACGCACAAAGAGTTTCCGGTAAGACATCTCAACTATTTGAACTTTGGTCCTGTGATCCATGGGAAGGCCTTGTGCAAGGCTTCCATCTCCAGGTGGCTCTCCGGCTGCATCACACAACGGTCGGCAAACCGACCACTGCCCGGCTGTCTGAGCCCATTCCACCAGAGCGATTGCTTCAACTGTATTCCTGTCTTATGTGCCTCTTCCGGGCTGCTACGTGGAGGTCCACGCACACCTTCACAAGATGCTACTACGTCAGCAGGGATTCCAGAAAGGAGTCGAGGGTTGGCCAAGCAGTGCTATGCAACCTATTCGCTTGAAGGTGAGTCTGGTCAGGAGGTAAGAGTAATTGCTTCTGTTGAGCCTTGCCACCTTCCGTGGTTGTGTAATGCACTTCTATGTATTCTTTATTTGAGTATGTGAATCCATGCCAGACCCCATGCTGGCGAAGGAACAAGTTACTTACCTGTAATTATTCTACAACGTGGTTCTGGCATGGATTCACATGTGAACACTGCCTCCTGCCCCTCTGCTGCTCTTCTTGGTCATACTGCCACTATGTGCTACCTAATCTGGAGATTGCTGCCAGAGGAGGGGCTTATGGAGAGGGCAGTCATTGTCTGGGGACAGAATGATCCAGAGTACAGTGATTGGTTTAGAGGAGAAAGACAGTTCGTAAGTGAAACTGTTTTTTTTTACCGAGGATTACCGGCCTGACGGGGAATATTCATGAGCATGTGAATGCTTGCCAGACCCACGCTGGAGAACAATAGTTACAGGTAAGTAACTTGTTCCTTGCCTTCCTCCCTGATGCACCTGTGAGTAGCGCAGGCTTCCGAATTGCTGTGCTGTGTCTCCACACTGGCAGGTGCATTCACTACTACACCTAGCCCTACACTTTCTCCAATCACACAACTGCTCACTTTCCCAATTGCAGAACTCCCATCTCAATACTCCCACTACTCCAGATCCCTTCCTACTTCCAAGAAAGCCAATGTGAGAACCATAACTCCCCTAACACCTACCCCGTCGAGTCTCTTCCTGAGACTAAACTTCTCTGCTCTGCCTTACCCTAGCAACTAGGCATTGTGCTCTTGATACTCAGTCTGTATACAAAAAAAATCCTTTATCACAGACTAATTTTATTTCCGCACTACTGCAGACCTCCCTGTCTGGTCCTGGCCCAGGGGAAGAGGTATGGCTTTTATTTCTCCATATTTCTTCTGGCCTTAACTCTTGAGCTCAGAGTAGGGAAGCTTCCCCAAGCCAAGATGGAGGAAAGCTAGCCAACATGCTTATTGACTACTGCGATAACGGACCCTTTGACCAACATTCTAAACTGAGTTTCATTAGTTTTATCCAAGGGGCATGTTTTCTGAGCGCCCTTTAATGTAGGCCCTAGAAACCCCAGCAGCAAGTTGTGGATGTTTGTACTACCTGGAATAATGAAGGGAGTAAGTCAGAGCAGTGAAGGAGAAAACCGCTTCAGCAACAGAAGGCAGCAGCTAAGTTCTTATTTGCGCTTTTGTTATTTGAGACATTTACGTGATTGAAATCAGCAGTAGTCAAATTTGACCATGGCTGTGTACTCCTATTTTAACTGACTTCTTTTAGGCACGTACAACTTTCCAGGCAGCATGAGTGGCAGTAAATGTGACATTGACTAGCGTGGTGACTGTGCCATCTAGAGGGCATCCTGTTACTGCAAGCTAGCAGTAAGTCACTTTGTTTTCTGACTTCTGACAAAAGATTTTTGGACGCAAGGTTTGCGTGGTATTGGGAATGCAACCAGAAAATAATTGTATAACTCTTATTAATTCTTGAAAACAAAAGCAGAGTTTCAGGAATTAAAGAAGCAGTTATGCACAAGCATATGTGAAAGACTTAAACTACTCTTGAAGGCTGATGGAAGCAAAAAGAACAACTTTCGGAAACTTTTGGCGTGATCTAGACAACCGGTAAACATATTTAAAAGTTATAACTGCAAAATTCCTCGGAATACCGTAGACGGAAATTGAGGTAGTGAGTCACCAGGGAATGAAGAAAGGGTATTTAGGATGTATAAGCTAACCAGTAATTCTTTCTCGTCTTCTTGAGTCGAGGCCTGGAATCTGAATGGTTTGATATTTTTTTCCACTTCCCCTTGGCCGAGCTCAGCCGTTTGTAACTTGGGTGATGGTGGTATATCTTGGAGGCACTATGGGGTTCAGCAGCTCCTGAGGACATCTGGTCTTGTGAAAACACACCTTACAGAATGAAAGGACATGCTGACTTGAACCCTACGGAGTTCACTATGGAATCCCTAGGGGAATTTATTGGGGAGCTGAGGAGATGCACAAGTTCATAGAGAAATGTTATTTTAGGTAAAGTTGAGGAGTTGAGTGGAAAGGTGGCTCAAATTCAGGTGGCCTCTAGTTCCGGGGGTGTTTATACTGGGTTTAGGGAAATGCAGGAACCCCCAGTCTTGGGTAGGGAAAGTAGAGTAAGAAATACGGTAGACAATGGGGCAGTAGTGGGTTTAGGAGCACTCCTTTTGCCATTACCGCTAGCCCCAACAGAACGGTTTGGAGGGGAATCAAAGCAGTTCAGAACCTTTCTTTCGAGGGTTTGTATCCTCCGATGTACTCCCCATCTGACTGGTATAGAGGGCATCCTGTGCAGCAAGTTCATAGAGGAATGTCATTTTAGGTAAAGTTGAGTGGAAAGGTGGCTCAAATTCAGGTGGCCTCGAGGGTCGACGTCACCGGATGTTATATATAGGATGCACGGCGCCTGTAGCCTCCGTTCTGTTTTTTACGCAAACGTTTGCTTCAGAATCTCGACGCGCTCGATTCTTCCCTTCGTAAGCAATGTCTTTGTTGTCTTTTACTACCCCGAAGTCGGGATCTAAAAAAATGTCAGGACAGCAGTTTGAAAATGTCCATCACGGACTGGCACGACATCTGCCTCTGGTGCCTTGGCGAAAGCGCGCCACCGACTAATGTGGTGATTGCCAGTCCCTGACGTCTAAGAGGAGCCTTAAGGGACGCCTTGGTAGTGGAGTAGTCCTTCTCACTGCTGTACGTGTTTCCTCCAGTCCCCGTCATTACGCATGTGATATGGAGGTTCGGTTCACGAATGATCCTCCTTGCTCCAGCATGGACCAGGAGAGCGTGTTACACAGACCTTCTAGACATGTCCATCTGCCCTCCACACCATCTTCCCTACTGAGACAATCTGCTCACGGAGGGGAGGGGGAGGGGGGTTAGGTTCTCCATCCAGAGGTCCAGTCTCAGCCTTCATGCTTGGTATCTGAAAGTTTGAGGTATAAGGATTGGGACCTCCCCAAAGATGTGCTGGAGGTGTTGCTTTCGATCAGAAGGCCCGCAACGAAATCCCTGTACCGTTGCTGTTGGAGAAAGTTCTGTGACTGGTGCAGGGTACAGAATGTGGATCCTTTCCAATGTTCCATTCCTTTGGTTTTGTCTTTCTTGCTTTCTTTAGCCCCCAAGGGCCTACAAGTGGGTACCATTAAGTTCTTTAAGATTCCTTTGATTTCCCAATTTCTAAAAGGGTTTACTAACGTGTTTCCACTGTCTCCTTTCAGGTGCAGGGATGGGATTTGAATTTGGTTTTAAAGTTCCTAATGGGAGCTCTGTTTGAGCCCTTACATTCTTGTCCATTGCGAATGTTTTCCTTTAAAACTGTATTTTTATTTGCAATTACTTCCGCACGCAGAGGGAGTGAATTGAAGGCACTTTCTGCCAAGCCACCCTTTACTATTTTCCATAAGGACAGGGTTGTCCGGCGGGTGCGGCCTTCTTTTCTTCCGAAGGTTGTGTCGGAATTTCATTTGTGTCAGAAGGTGATTCTTCCAGTTTATTTTTATTTATCCTCCTCCACATCCTGGTAAGGAAGAGGAGAGGCTCTATAGGTTGGATCCTAGGAGAGCTTTGAGTTTCTATCTCTCATGGATGTCCCGGGTCAGAGTGGACGATCAGCTCTTTGTTGGTTATGCTGGAAAGCGCTTGGGTCAAGCCGTTTCCAAGCAGACCTTGTCCAGATGGATCATTTTGACGATCTCAGAGTGTTACTGTTTGGCGGGAAAGGACCCTCCAGTCGCTCTACTAGGGGTGTGGCTGCGTCCACTGCTCTGCAGACGGCCGTTCCTATTCGCAATATTTACAAAGCAGCCACATGGGCCTTTGTCCATACATTTGTGAGACACTATTCCTTGGACTCCATCCATGGGCAGGATTTGGCCTTTGGTAAGGCAGTCCTCTATTCGGCCATTTGATTGGGCATTCTAAAATTCTAAATGAGTAAATTCTTTTTCCACCTCCATACGGTGATACTGCTTTGGGAGTCTGTCATAGATGTGGAATATGTCGGAGGACTCAATCCCCCTCGAAGAACAAGTTGCTTAATTTATCTGGTAACGTTCTTTCGATGGGATGTTATGACGTATTCCACATCGCCCCGTCCCAGCCTGCCACTCTACAGAATTTCTTATGCGATTGCAGCTTACGTTTCCGCAAGGCTTTCTGCAGTCATACGGGCAGGAGATTAGTGCCACACCTTCTGGGGAAAAAACTACAATTGACGCTATATATAACACTGATGTCAATACGAAGTCCCTCGAGGGCCTATATATAACATCCGGTGACGTCTGCCCTCGAGGGACTTAGTAGTGACATCGGACGCCCACCCCGAAAAGTTTCCGAAGCAGCACAGCTGTGGTAATTACCTGTCACAGATGTGGAATACGTCGGAGGAACATCCCATCGAAAGAATGTTACCAGATAAGGTAAGTAACTTGTTCAACCAAACACAAGTTAGATTTTCTGACTAAGCCATAAATTGTCTCCTCTGAAGCAGCAAAGGTAACTTTTACCTGTCCTTTGTCCGGTGAGGCAGCCACATTGGCCGGGTTATTAGTCAAAGCCATGCAGCTTTACAGGATTATCGGCTTTCTATTGAAATTTAGCAAAATGTTTGATAGAATACAGGTTCCGTAGAGGGTGTATTGGGAGCTCTTGGAGTTGAGGCAAGTGGTAGAGATTTAATCAGTTATGTCACTCAGTTTAAATCTCTAGTTCTTGAATTGATGGCAGGAGGCGAAAAGAGCATTCTGGTTCTACCTTGGTCTACGGGATGATTTGAAAGATGCTTTGAGTAGTTAATCAGGTGACATCTTGTGAGGCACTCAGACCTGGTGGTCCAGTTGGACTTTCGTCTCTGTGAAAGGAGGGGAGAGCGTAGGAGGGTTTTTGGAGATGGGAAGACGTCCTCTAGGGAAAAGAACAAAGTTGGAGTTTTTAAATAAGGAAAGTAAATTCAGGACTCGAGAACTGGGTGGAAGGGTTAGAGGGCCTCTCGAAGGAAAGGATAGGAGAAGGGAAAATAACTTGTGCTTGTACTTTGGTAAGAGTGGGCACTTGGGTAACTGTCGCAACACCACCATGCAACTCCCCACTCTGCGATAAACACAACGGGTCGCAAATACTATTCAGGCTGCAGTTACTCACATAACTGTATCCTTGTTTTTTTTTGGGCAACCCTGAAGGGAGTTAGCGATTGATTCGGGAGCCACAGGACACTTTATGGATTGGGGGAGTGGCAAAATTCTTTGGTATTCCCTTCCTACAGAATGCCTTTGCTGGGCAGGTGAGGGCAATCGATTGTTCTGAAACCGATCCTTTAACAATGATCATGGGGTGGAGTTGATCTTTGAGTTAATTGATATGCATAGTTAAAGATAATTTTGGAAATGTATTGGCTCACCCTTCACAATCCTCAAATTGACTGGTAGGAGTTGTATGATTGCAATCTTATTTTTTATTTTATAAAGAGCACTGTATTGGACAGCGACAGTTTGAACGGTCTAGGTTACTGGAGGCATATGAGGCTATAAGTTTGGCAGAGGTAGGATCTTCTCAGGTGCTTTAATTGGTGCTGTGGTAGGGGTGTTGCCAGAGTTATCAGGATTACAGGCATGTATTTGATGAGGTTAAGGCAGAATTACCACCTCATTGGCCATTTGACTGCAAAATTGACTTGGAACCTTGAGCAATTTTACCTTGCAGTAGGGTCTATGCCTTGACAGACCAAGAAAACTACTACCTCAAAGAATACTGTGTTGAGAATTTGGTTAAGGTATTTATTAGACACTTGTAATCCCAGTCTGGATCTCCTTTGTTCTTTGTGTCCAAAAAGGAGGGAACTCTCAGGACACATATAGGTTATCAGCTGGTGATTAAGGTCACAAATAAGTATCCTCTTCCTCATCGCAGAGATGTTGCATCAAAATCAGGGAGCCACAATTTTTCCAAATTGGATCTGCGAGGGCCCATCATTTGATCGGAGTGGAGGATGAGTGGAAGACTGCTTTCAAGACCAGGTTCGGCTTGTTTATCAGGTCATGCCCTTTGGTCTCTGCAACGCCCATGCAGCATTTTAGTATTTCAAAAAACTAGGTTCTGATTTAATTGACATTTTTGCGGTCGTCTATATTAATGACGTTTTGATCTTTTCTCCGAGCCAGGAACATCATCTAGATCATGGCCGACGCGTTCTTCGAAGTTGAGAGAAAATCATTTGTATGCCACATGGAAAAAGCCAATTTCAATCAGATTATATAGTTTCTGGGTTAGACCCCAAGCTCTTTGCCTGGACTTTAGGACTTTTCAAGTTTAACCCTGCAGTGAGGGAGACCTTTTGCTCACTCGTGTTTTACACGGTTTGGATTATGTCCTCTGTGTTTGGAGTCAGACAAACCGCATAGGCATCTACTTTTTGTATGGCGATACACAGCACCTTCAGTGCAGTGCAGCAGAGACATCCTTTAGATTTCTCATGAGGTTTAAATACCTTTTTCTTGTCTGAACTACTGTTCCTAAGAATAGTAAAGTGAAATTGACTTTACCTTTTCTCTTTGTGGGACCAACACACACCATTTTATGTGGAGTGCTGGGGGGCTGGGGGGGAAGGTTACCTAGTAGTTCCTTAACCTACATTCTCATGTAACATTTCTTGTTACCATCGGGTGCCTAGGTTGGTAATTCATGTTGCATTGCTAGGTGCAGACCTCTCGCCCACTACACAGGCCCCTCGAGTCTTGCTGTGTTTGGTCTTGTGCTCTTTGACACCACCAGGGGTGGTTGCCCCCAAACCTAGCTTAATCCAACCCAACACACTCCTAGAGAGGACTAGACCATGACAGTATAGTACCAAACCCCCACCACTATCCATAAAACTACATAAGACGGCCACCCACGTAGTCCTACACCTCCTGACAACTGTATGCCTAGCACCCCAACTCCACCAGACAGCGCTCTGGGGATACATAGCCAACCACCCTGAAGAACAGACGGCACAAAAAGCACCCAAGCTTACCAACTCAAGAAGAAACGCCAGTACTGCCATCACAAGACAATGCAGTCAACCACTCAAACGGCACCTCCGCACCGAGCACCAAAATGCCCCGGACGAGGAAGGGGTGCAGAGAAAGAAAACAAGACAAGGCCACATTGGACACAGACGTACAAATCCAACCCAGCCCCAAAGCAAGGAAACACCACCAAAACAAACTTCCAAAGGGAAAAATCCTTATTTCTGATGCTTGGTAATCTGCTTAATCACATGCTGTGCATAGTCAGACATCCAGTGGTCACGGCAGAGTATTGCATTTTGCTTTTCGTAGTCGAAAAGGGGACGTCGACATAGGCGTCTGTGATACTATCGCTATAGTGACGTGCAGTGTATTCAAAATCCCTCGTGCGTCGAGGTACCTCAGATTGTTCCGCCCAGAATACTGGTCGCCTTTAATGCGGAGCTCATTGGAGACAAATTGCCAATACCATTTATTTGACCCTTGGTCGTTTTTTGAAAGTTATCAATAAATCCTAACCCTCCTTCGACGGCTAAGCTGTTTCACTGCTGATCAAGATCTTCGGCTGTGATTTCGACAGAGGCGATCCTTCGGCGCTGCTGATCATGTGGCCCTGCCTCGCTGGCCAATACAGTAGGGAGAGTGGGGGTCGTGGGAACACTTCTGTTTCTTTCTAGAATGCCTTTCTCTTTCACCCCCTTTCCTTCGGGGTCGTTATCACTTATAACTGTACCCTCAGCTATGGAGAGGACTCCTTTTAGATTTTGCCCACGCTGCAAAGGCCAATTCACGTGGAAACATGCATAAGCGGTGTAACTGCTGCTTACCCCTCAACCACAACGAGGAAGGCTGTGCGGCCTGTAAACTTCTTTGCCCAAAAACTTTAAAGGACCGCAGGGTCAAGAGGTGGGCAGCCTACGCTATGTCTAGAGCGGATTCCTCACCTGCCGCTGAATGTGACGAGGGGGACAGTGATAACACTACCTCCGTATCGGAGGTTGTTGACCTCTCTAAGGAGCGCTCCTGCTCCTCGGCGTCTTTCCCCAGCCCGACAAGTTCGGCTCACGCCCTACTTATGGGTATGTACACCACAGCGACGCTGACGCACATAAAAAACATAGATAAACACACAACCCACGGCACTCCGTCTAAGCGGAAGAAAGCCCTAGCGCCAATGGAGACGCCGGGCCTACTGGCAGCCTCCGCCGACCGTAAGGGTCGCAAGTCCTCCCTGCAAACGCATCCGTGACTGGGACACCCACAAATAAGGGAGTTACCACCAAAACGCCAGATGCGCCTCGTAAGAGCGCCCGTCGTCAGATGTCTCGGCACCGCCTAACACCGTGCGAGACGAACCCTCGACAGAGTGACGCTCAGACGGATGGCAAAAGAGTCGCTGAGCCCCGCTCACAAGGCCAGGGAGATGCCAAAGCAGACGGAAGGCAGGCAGGAACCTCCCACTCCGCCGAAAGAAAGACCTAGCCCACGAGAAGGTTTTGCAGAGGGCGAAGGGATTATATCCTCCACGCTATGGGAGAGACCTTGACGGCTACAGGCAGAAGAGCTTCCCTTTACATCTCAAGACCGTTCTGTTATCCCAGTGGACCTTAGAAAGATTTCAGTCGTGTATGGACAAACTAGATGGGTGTTACCTGTTCAGGGGTGAACATAAACCTAAGAGATCAAGAGTTACTTCAGGAACACCCCAGGGCCAAATACCCAAGACTATTTGACCCACTTCAAGAGGAGGCTAATACATAGGACCCCACTGAAGAAGACTCACTTTCAGGAGGATGAAGAGTTCCTAAATATTGAGGATCAACAAAACCCTGAAGAAGGTTTTGAGGAATACCCAGACATTGGTGGAGTGGGCTTCGAAGAAGACCCAGACGGAGGTGGCTCACAGCCTTGGCAGTCTCCAGTAGCGTCAACAGACCGTGACGTTCTGGATCTGTCCTCTCTTCACACCACACCAGTCAGAAACCCGTCACGGATAGACGACCAACCCACTTTCAATGCGCTACTATGTAAAGCAGCAGCACATTTTGAAATTGATACAGGAGAAATTACTCCAGAAATAGACTTCGTGGAGAAAATCATTAAGGAGAAACCACCTACTAGTCAGGCCATTTCCCTTCTCGCCTCAGTCAAGAGACGACTTATTCCATCTTTATCAACACCTGTGTTGGTTAGAGGGGTCAACCCAAGAATTGAGAAACTTTAGTCCCTCACCCTCGGACCCATCATACATTAAGGGTCACTCAATACCTGATTCCTTGGTAGTAAACACCACAAGTAAAAGGGCAGAGGTTCCGCTATCTACTAGCGAAGCACCCCCAGACAAGGAGGGAAAGAAGCTTTACGCCGTGGGAAAGACGATTACAGCCTCGGCAGCTTTCTCCACCAGAATTGGCAATAACCATACCCTACTGACGAGCAATGCTGATGCCCAATGGGGAAAGTTACGCCAAGACCTTGAAGTCCCTGAGCCCTTACGAACTTGTTTGTTAGCCACTGTAACAGAAGATACTCTGGTTAACCAGAGCATCATTAAGAACACGCTAGATGCTGCGGAGACGGCTGGCTGGTCTTTAGTTCAGGGGGTACTTCTTAAGCATCATGTCTGGCTCCGGAAGCCAGAGACCCAAGCGTCACTCATCAACAAACCAATTGAGGACTCAAACCTGTTTGGTAAGGTGGTGGATGACGCACTGGAGACAGCGAAGAAGGATTTCGATACCCTAAAGACTCTAGACCAGATCTCAAGGCCTCCCAATAAGCGAGGTTACGGCAACAGATGCTATTTTCGTAGCCAGCAACAACAGTACTCAGCAAGCAACTGGTCCTCCACTCAAGGAACCAGCAGACAATACGCTCAAAGAGGACAACGTCGTGGCAAGGGAGCCCCACTCCTAGTGGCTCCCCAGCTACCAACACCAAATGACCCGAAAATTCGGGTCCCCTCCCATGCATCGCCGGTCGGGGGCCGGTTAACATCTTTTCTACCAGCATGGGAGGGAATAACAGACCGCTGGGTATTGTCAACCATAGCCCGCGGTTACTGTATAGAATTCAGTTGGTCCTCTACGTTCAGACCCCCTAGGGGAAGACGCCTATCACCAGAGCACCTCCCCATCCTTCAAGATGTTGAACTGCTACTAGAAAAAGGAGCAATAGGGGTCGTGCCTCTATCAAAGGTAACAGAGGGTATTTATTCAATGTACTTCCTTGTACCCAAAAAGGATTTAACCATGCGTCCTGTACTAGATCTGTGCCCAGCGAACACATTTTTCAAACCTCAAAAATTTCGTATGGTGACTTTGCAGGAAGTAATTCCCCTGCTATCTCAGGGGGATTACATGGCAACACTGGACATGAAAGATGCATACTTTCATATTTCAATGTTGCCAGCGCACGGAAAATACCTCAGGTTCATGATGGAGGGCAAACACTACCAGTTCAAAGTGCTACCCTTCGGCATAGCGTCAGCACCGAGGGTATTCACGAAAGTACTGGCAGTGGCAGTGGCCCACCTGCGCAGGTTGTCCATGCCAGTATACCTTTACCTCGACAATTGGCTCATAACAGGGGATTCCTACGAGACATGCTTCTCAAATACCCCAAAGACTGTAGACCTTTTGTTCCAACTGGGCTTCTCTATCAATGAGAAGAGGTTCAGCCTAGACCCCAGCCAGGTCAAGCAATTCCTAGGGGCTCTAATTCGAACAAAGGACGGCTTCGTCTTCCCCTCCAAAATATGCTGTTTCAGATCCCTCAATATGTAACCGGTCGAGAGGTGACGGTACGCAAAGCAATGCGATGGCTAGGAATGATGGCGTCATGTATATATTTGGGACCTCACGTGATTGTAAATGTGTCCAATGCAAAAGTGGCTCAACAGCCAGTGGTGTCAGGCCAGCGGACAATGGGACAATCTAGTGGTGGTCTCGCAGGCCTTGGTTCTCTTGCTGCGGTGGTGGGCGAAGGAAAACCTTGTAAAAGGGAAACCATTCGCCACCCCCGCAGTGGAAGCCACTCTAACCACAGACGCATCCCTCACAGGATGGGGGGGCTCACCTATCCCATCAGACTGCACATGGAGTTTGGACTCTGAATGAAGCGTCCAAACACATACATTTGCCGGAACTACTGGTGGTCTTCAAGGCACTGAAGGCTTTCCAGGCACACCTTCAAGGGAAGACAGTGCTGGTCCTCACAGACAGCACCACCACAGCCATGTACTACCTGAACAAGCAAGGGGGCACTCGCTCTCCAGGACTGGCCAAGCTGTCCCAGAACACCTGGAAGTGGGCTCTCAGACACATGTTCCTGTTATCACAACATGTACCAGGGGAACTCAATCTGCGGGCAGAGTACGAATGGCGATTACGAGAAGACATCGTCTGACGTTTTAGCACAATGGGGCTTCCCAGAAATAGATCTTTGCAACTCTGGAGAACACCCAATGCCAAGATTACGCCTCCAGGTACCCCCAGAACTGCTCCAAGGGGAAAGGCCTCTGGATAACATGGTCAGGGAAATTTGTTTACGCTTATAAAATGTCATGGTGGAAAGTTCCAGTTATCAAAACCTTCATGGAGTGAGTGAAAAGGATCCACCGTCCTATATCTAACCCAACTCCCGGATGGGACCTAAATGTGGTACTAACCAGGCATATGGTCTCCCCATTCGAACCCATGCACAAAGCAACACTTAAGAACCTCACTGTTAAAACTGCTTTCTTAATAGCCATCACCTCCATTAGGAAAGTAAGTGAACTACAAGCGCTTTCTATACTAGACCCCTTTGTAACAGTTCACAAAGATAAGGTGGTTCTACACACTCATCCTAGGTTTGCACCGAAATTCATTTCTAAATTCCATGTCAACCTGTCTATAGAACAACCAACGTTCTTTCAAAACCCATCAAACTTGGGAGAAAAAAATCCTGCATACACTTGATGTGTGCAGAGCTGTCATGTTTTATATGGAAAGAACTAGACCACTGAGAAAGACTAATCAGTTCTTTGTCTCGGTGGCGGCAGGAAGAGAAAATGCAGTTTCAAAATCCACTATCTAGATGGATTGTCCAATGCATCACTCTGTTACTCTTGCAAAGAGAACTACCCTTCAAGCCAAGAGCACATTCTACTCGAGGCACGGGGGCTTCCATAGCATTCATTGCAAATGTCCCTCTTGAGTCCATTTGCAAAGCGGCAACCTGGTGTTCTGTACACACCTTTACTAAACACTATTGGCTAGATGCCCATTCTAGATCTGATTCCCAGGTGGGACAAGCAGTATTAAGACATCTTTTCTCTACTGTTCCTTCTCACAACCCACCTCCAACTCCGGGTACTGCTCGCTAGTCTATGCACAGCATGTGATTCTAAGCAGATTAACAAGCATCAGAAGACATGCATTACTTACCGTAAAAGCATTTTGATAATTGTATCTGCTTAGATTCACATGCGCCCACCCTTCCTCCCCGCTCAGATGGAAGGAACATAGACATCTTATTACTTTCTCTCTGTTCTGTACTCACTCACGTCTAAGAAGGCTCCCTCAGGGCAGAAAAAATACGAACAGAGGGACCTTGACGCGTGAGGGATTTTGAGTACACTGCACTTCACTATAGGGATAGTATTACAGACACGCCTATGTCGACGTCCCCTTTTCGACTACGAAAAACAAAATGCAATACTCCGCAGTGACCACTGGATGTCGGACTATGCACAGCATGTGAATCTAACCAGATACAATCAGAAATGCTTTTATGGTCAGTAATGCATGTCATCTCACACCTTACCTCGCAGCAACCCCCTGAACCTGGATACCCCAACGACAGACAGCGCTACACACAAAGAACAGTCCGAGACCAGCAGGAAAAATATGGGAGCCCCAAAGAGAATGGGTAGACTTCGACCCCATCACCCCATACATCACAAGAACAGAAGGACACCATCACTCACTGCACACCAGACAAAATGACGACGAAGCCCCAACAACCCAAACATCAACTTAAATGACCAATTCAATGAAAAAGAAGCGTTCGCTGATCTTCACCTAACCAGCATGAATAGAGAAGCACCGCTATTGAACAGCCAAGCTTTCAATCTAGCAGACTGCTTCAATGAAGATGCAGCCTTCGCTGATCCTCATCCTTCCCCCAATCAACACCAACAAAGATGCACCGCAACCAAACAACCGCAAACAAAACAAGGAACGACCAACAAACAAAACCACACCAAAAAGATCCATTGCGACCTAATCAATGCAAGGTCAATGGCCAAACATGCCACTGAAATATATGATCTGTTCTGCGACTGAGAGATCGACATCCTGTTTGTAACAAACATGGCTAGATGACAACTACAAAATCACTAAACTGCCTGCCTGAACATTTCAAATGCGTCAAAGCAAACAGAAAAACCAAAGGGATGGGGGGTTGAGGGTGGAAATCGTCCACAAGGAACACCTGGATCAAACTGTTAGACCCACTAAACATCGATAAATGTGAATCCCTAATCATGCGTCTAGGGATGACCAACGATGCAACCTTTGTAGACGCCTTTACAGAAGCAATCACTGTCCTAGCTATCAAACGCAATCTGATCGTCCTTAGAGATTTCAACATCTGGTTTGAACAAGAAACCACGAGCATACGAAAATCGATAACCAGCCAATTAACAATGAATCTGCAACAACTAGTCAAAGGAACTACCCACTCGGCAGGGCATACACTTGACGCAATCTTCGCGAGCAAACAACTCCTTACCACGGCACCCTCAATTCAAATACTCTGTAGCGACCACCACCTCATCCCCTTCGTAATCAAAATGAACACTCCAATAAACAGTCAACCAGACAAAACACCAAACACCATGAAAAGAAATTGGAGCACCATCAAAAACTCCAACCTAATTGAACTCCTGGATCTTAGCAAACCACACCCAACTTTTATTGAAGATGATGACCCTGCTGCACTCCTGGATTCTAACTACTATAGACAACATCACCAAAGAAAAGCCTTTCACTACCTCTCATAAATGAGCAAAGGCAAAATGGTTCACCCCACTTCTTAGCACCATGAAAAGGAAAAACCGAAGACTAGAACTTGATTGGAGAAAACAGAATGACGCTGCGAACAAGCTGAAATTCTTACAACACAACCACGCATACAAAAAAGAAATACAAAAAGCGAAGAGGAAACACTATGACAACCGAATCTTTGAAGCACCAAATGCCAAAAAAGAACTCTTCAATATCATAAACGAAATAAAAAAATCCCCTGGGATGTAACACACCAACTCCATCTACGTAACTATGCAATAACCTTGCAGACCACTTCAAAAACAAAATGACCAGCATCCAACAAACCATACAAAGCAGACCTCCCGATCTGACCACGATCCCCACCTACACAAGAACACCCGAAAAAATTACGAAGCTTTCCAGAAATAACAGTGGAGACATTCGTCAAACTGGTGAATGAAAGCAATAACTTGGGGTCGACCGAAGACCCCTGCCCGCCAGACATATACAAATCAATTCTTAAACAAGGACCGCCCATGGAATATCACAGGAACGTCCTCAACGTGTCAATCACAACCAGGAAAGTGCCACAAGCCTTCAAAACTGCTTTCATCAGGCCACTACTCGAGGATACAGCGGGAACTGTAGAGGACATTTCCAACTACAGACCCATCTCCAACATCCTGTACACAGCCACGCTGCTCGAAACGTACATATACAAAAAGACCCAAGAATTCATAGAGCACAGCCTACTGGACCAGGCACAAGTTGGCTTCAGACCAATGAGAGGAACGGAATCAGCTCTCCTCTCAATATGCGACGACCTGAAAATGAACGCAGACTCGAACAGCAGCAGTGCCTTGATACTCCTAAACCTATCAGCAGCATTTGACACAGTTAACCACGACACCATCATAACAAGATTGGAAGGACTTGGAATAACAGACACCGCCCTATTATGGATCAAATCTTTCCTAACAAACAGAACGGAAACCGTATGGATGAAACCCTTCAAATCCACCCAGAGAGATTCCACCTGCAGAGTACCACAAGGATCATCCTTTCTTCCCCTTACTATTCAACATCTACCTATATCTACTTATCAGAATCATCAAAAGCCACGGCCTCACCTGCTATAGCTACGCCGACGATGCACAAATCTTCTAAATACAAGACAACCTAGAAAGAAACTCCACTAGAAAACTGCCTCCGCGATGTATTCAACTGGATGAACTCCAACTGCCTCAAACTCAACAAAGGCAAAACAGAAATGAGGATCGTCACAAAAAATGGAGGAGACAACCACTTAATCCCTTGGCCAATGGAACTCTGGACAACCCCAACACTGTTGCCGATTGTAAAAAAAAAAAAACCTTGGGGTTCTGATGGACAATAATCTCACACTAGAGCCACAAGTGAACGCTCTCCTCAAGAAATGCTTCTTCCTCCTGCGAAAGGCAAAGAGGATCTTACTATCATTCGCCAACAAAACAACCACCATCATCGCCCTTGTCATGTCCAGAGTAGACTACGCCAACAGCCTACACTTGGGCATGCCTGAATGACTTCTAAAAAAACAATGCATACAAAATGCGGCAGCCAGGCTGCTTCTGAAACTACCCCGAAGAGAACACAACACGCCACACCAGCGCTGAAAACACTCATTGGCTACCAATAAAACAACTAATAAAATGAATAACTATGTGCATCACGCATAGAGCAATACACAACCAAGGTGCTGAGTTCTAGAGAGACAAATTGCGTCTACATCAACCAACAAGAATGCTCACATCAAGCATTGACATTCGCCTGGAACCGAAACCCTACAACAAAAGAAAACTTGAAGGATCCTCCTTCTCTCACCAAGCGTCAAATCTGCAACGACCTCCCAAAGTACATCCGTAACACAAGAAACCACCTACTATTCAGGAAACTACTCAACTTGGCTCTTATCATAACTAGAAAGCCCGGTCACAGGGGAATACACACAACTAAAACATCGATGAACGAAGAGACAGGCCCTAATCCACACCAAGCAACCAATGTAAAAACCTTAAGGAAAATATCCCACGACATACCAAACGACTTTCGGGAGACAGCCGTAATAGGACCAAAAACTGACTACATAGCAAGACAAAGGACAAACACCAGGACGACTCATCAATAGGACCAAGAACCTAAACTATCACCACCCTCAACAGATCTAATCACGGCAGATAGCAAGGGAACAGAAAACCCTGTACTATTAGCACCAACCCAGAGGGTGAGAAACCGAATAAGAACCCACACTACACAACGTCCACAAAGATACAGCGGGAACCACAATGCGCCATCACACAGTAACAACTAAAAAGCCCAAGGAAGTCACCCCACAGAAACCAAAGAACCAACTTAAAGATAGTCAAGGCAGGATGAAACTAACGACTGAATACACAGGCTGACCTAGACAGATACACTAGGATGCCCCATCAACAGCACTCCGACCCTGAACCATTCAAAGCCTCAACTGACTAGGGTCACATTAGACAAAAAGAGAATCGATACTACCAACCCAGCTCCACACACAAAGGAAAGGTTCAAACACACCTATCGCTCCATGGTAGGAGATTGTAGGCACTCCATACAATACTCACTATGATAAAGCTGGATCGGCGCAGCACCACCACAGCGAGATGGCCCATAAGGAACCGGCAACAACCCTACCCACAGGGATACAGCCCGATTGGAACCAGAAGTACCTGACCACAAACCTGGCATCAGAATACAGACCCCACTAACCCAACCTTCGACTTTCTGCATACTTAACCCACAGTCACACAACCATTTCTCTCCCAGCAATCCGCACGCACTTTACCACACCACAGCAAAAACACTAATGGCACCACAGCACATGAGGTCTTGCCCCCACCCCCCCAATACTTGCACCAAAGCCCAGCACTCTGTGTATACCGAGCTGAAGCGGCCAACAGCACACCACTTCTCCCACTCTCCTACTCTCCTCTTCCCGACTAACCTTACCTGCCCTCCTTCTCATTTGCAGATCCGCCAGACCGCCTGGGGACCAAATCCGTTGGTGACGGTGCGCTATAAAAATACCTTTAACATAACATCACTACTTTGGATGGTGGCAGTGGTTTAATTGTCCAACCATTGTGCTTTTCTACCGCATGCTGAGTCCTCAGCTGCAGTATACCACCCATGGGTGACCATTTTGTCAAAATGGCCCTAGTCGTATTTTTTTCACCATTTTGTGTTTGTGTGGTCTTGGGTTTTACTCTGCATGCAAAGCCAGGTTTGAGCCCTTTGTTAGTTTTGCCTTTGGCGAGCTTCAGCCCTGTAACCCGCCTCTGGCCCCAGTGTGTCTGGAAAGGCAGGATGTGAGGGAGGTTCCCCTGTCCTTTGTCTCTAGGAGTGCATGAATGCAACCCGTCCTGATCGGCGGGCTGTCCTTTCAGGACAGCCACCCTGCTGTTTGAGTGACAGTCTAGACACTGCATGAATGGGAGAAACCTGCTTAAAAGGTGAAGGTTTTGGGACTAGAGGCAGAGTCGACCACTGGGAGAAACACTGACTAAGAAACCATGAAGGAAGCTTGCTGCCTATTCCATGACCTTTGAATTTGCTGGTGAAGACCTGCTGCTGTGCTGAGACTCCTTTTTCTGATCAACAAGAGACGCTCCAGAAGGGATGATTTCTTCCCTTGGGTTAGTGGGACCAACTAACCCTGAGATGAACTCGAGTGCAACGTCTGCAATCCAGCCAGAAGCTCCAGGAGTCTACTAAAGACCCTCCAGGAGCAGGACGACCAGAGCTCGAGTCCCCTCACTAGAGTGCAGGGCTCAAGCAGTGAAGGAAGCCCAACCAGTATCCGAGATCCGCAGTGGTGCTGTTTACCGCACACTGAAACTGCAAAGTGCAGCTGATCCAAAAAGAGCCATAGCTGTCGACGACTTACAAATTGCTGTCGCAGGAGTCCTCAAGACGTCCTTGTCCCCACAAATGAGGCTCAGGAACCCAGGATCTGCATCGCTGCAACAGGACAGAATCCAGCTGTACCACTCTTCTTCAAACCAGAGGTACTGTTTAAAGTTGGGTACTTACCTCAGTGTCTTTTTTTTGAGCTGTGATTTTCTCAGTTGAAACTTGCATTGGCTTACCCTTAGTTGATTCCAACTCTGCTTTTCCCAAGTGTAAGCTTGTGACTCTACAAGTGATTTCTACAAAAACTTCTCTAACTTTGCAAGACTTTTATCTAAGTCGTCCCTCAGCTCCATACACTGCGCTCCAATTGACTTTGGCTGTCCTGTCTCCCTGCAGAGACTTCTACTCCATTGACTATATTTCTGTCCCTCAGAGGTGGTAACTTGTTTTAAACTGTTATTGTTGGGAAAGGCTTGTCAAGGTCTCATTGGAAGATTAATTGTCGTCCCTATACGGAGAACCTGTTTTAACCTTTTTCTTTCCTTTAACCTTCCCTTTCTGCAACCTCAATCTGCAAAGGACACTGTCCTTGTGAATGAAGTCTCCTCTGGGTGTAGGAAGTATGTAAAAAGAATCACTAAAGAGTATCAACTGACTTGTACTGATTCTGGAAAGGTATTTTAAAGTAGATTTGATTTTAACATATCTTGCCCTTTTTAAAGAACGCTTATTTAAAAATTTATGTTAAATGAATAACGATAACTGAAATCTTGAGTGTAAGTGTTACTTGCCTACTTTGTATTTGCGAATTGCATTGCTACAGCTCACATTTACCCCTCTTGAGATAGCTGCTTAGTCACACTACCAACTTGTGTAGTACAGACCTATACCAAAAGGTGGGTTACCTAATATCAAGCAGATAGTGTTGTGGATTTCTCCAAAAGGTTTAGAAATGGAACAGAGGAAGGTACTTGCAGCTCGGGACTGGCCATCGCTGACCAAGGTGAAGGAGGTGCGAAGTTCTCTGCTTTGCAAACTATCAGGTTTTTTGAAAGATTTTCATGCTTAACTCGGATTACATGTCTCCTTAAAAGAGGGTTTCATTTTTCTTAGGATTTGGAAGCTCTTCCGCTGTTAAAGGATGTCTTCACATCTGGGCCAAGTCTTCTGCATCCTGATTCTTCTTCTGAATCATTTTTTGTTGAACTTGATGCCTCGGATTTGCCATGGGGAGCAGTACTGTCCCAGAGATATGAGAACGAGGCACTTCATCCTGTTGCCTTTATCTCAAAGATTCTCCCACTAGCAACGAGTTGGTGGTAGATCTTTCTTCGGCTGGTGCCCATTAAACTTGGAGAACCATCTCCGGTTCTGGAAGCACCTCAAAACCTTTCTCTTTGCTTCTGCCTTTTCTCCTCCTCTCCTCTGCTGACCTCCCGCCTGAAACCTGAACTATACTGGCTACCTGCACACCCTCTGATCTCGGGCCGAGGTCCCTCCCCTGGCAGCGTCTCAAACCTGCACTGCCCCCTGGCAACCCCTGCACTTGCGGACTGTTTCTGTATCCCTACAGCCCCCTCCCAGCCCTTGACACCTGATGTCTGCACTTGCCACTTGCTAGCCGCTCCTTACTTATTGCTACCTTCTTGTATTACACTGTCCCCCCCCCTTCCCACGCACTTGCGTGGTCTCAATGACACCTGGCCTAGTAGGATCGTTGTCTGTCCTCCCTTGTTCCTCTCCCTTGCTTCATTGCGCCTTGAAGCACTTGTGCATAAGCTCATAATAAATGTCATATCATAATGGACCGAAGTTTTTGTGTAATGGCGACACTACTTAATGGGAGCAAGGCCCACTGTCTTGACGGAACATTGAAATGTGCTTTTTAAAATCTGCTAAAACTTACGCAAAGACAGCTCAGATGGTCTCTTTTTTTGTTGTTGCTGATTACAACTTTGTGATTACATTCAAGCCTGGAAGGTTGAAAGGCAAGGCGGATGCTCTGTCCCAGCACTTCCCCAGAGGAGAATCTGAAACGGGCCAGGAAAATCGATTCCTCCCAAATGTTTCTGGGAGGAACATCACATGAATTAGGGATGCAAGAAGAAATTCAGAAAAGTATGAGCAGGTTTGAGATGGAGTGGAAACCTCTAGATCGGGCTCAAACACTGAAAGATGTTTATTTTTTTTTTATACCAAACTTTCTTCCTAGCGAACCTCTGTGGGAGTGTTATCACAAGACTTTAGAGTTGGTTCAGAGAACATTTTTAAGGAGTACTATGCGTGTTGATACACTGAACTTGTGAAGACCTGAAATGTGTGCACGATCATAAAAGTGGGGAAAACATGGATTGCTGGAACCTCTACAAATCCTCCATGACCTTGGCATACTCCATTTTGGATTTTATCGTTGACTTTCCTGCGTATCAAGGGAGTTCGACTGTTTTGGTGGTAGTCTATGTCCTCCCCAAGGAGGGGCATTTTATTCCTATTAAAGGTGAAGTGACGGCTCAGTCTTGCACATTGTTTCCTTCAGGAGGTGGTGCGTTTGCATGTGCTGCCCAGTTAGGTTATTTCAGGCGGGTGCGCAGTTTCTCTTTAAGAATTGGCAGTCTTTTTGTAAGGAGCTGGGGGTTGAAGTTAGGCTGACCAAAGGATACCATGCAGAAACTAATGGGCAGGTAGAACGAACTGGTGAATCAGGAATATGAGAAATTCATAAGGTGTTAACTGCAGGCCGGAGATGGTTGGGTGGCTTTGATGTGGCTGGCTGAATTTGCATACTATGCAGCTAAGCATTCAGCTTCTATGTCCCCATTCTTCTGTAGTAGGTTTCATCCACCTTTTCTGAGGGAAGGGGTCAGGAGGGAGTCGGTGTCTAGCAGTGGAAGTAAGATTGAGAGCTATGAGATCAAACCTTGCCAAAAGTTTACAAAAGAGTAAAGCAAACAAGCAACTTGCTGATGGGAAGCATAAGCCCTGTCCAGAGTATAAAATGGGAGATTGTGTATGGTTATCTACGAAGGATCGGAGAATTGAAGGAAAAAACGAATCCCTTTTTTTTGTGGTCCTTTTGAGGTTTCAGACCGTGATTTATCTGGCGGCAGTTAGGTTGAAGTTCCCCTTTAGCATGAAGGTGCATCCAACGTTTCATGTGAGTATATTAAGACTGTTGCAAGAAGGAACTAGACTGGGGTCCCATTCCTCCAGTTCAGGTTGAGAATAATTCTGAGGAATGAGGCGATGGCTATTTTGGACTCTAGAAAACTGAGAGGAAGGCTTCAATACTAATTGACTGGAAGGGTTTTGTTACAGAGAAACGTTCTTTGGAGTCTGCAGTGGAAGTGCATGCTTCGATATTGGTGGCTAGACAGGGCTGTGTAGAGGGGTACTGTCTTATCGGTGTTTGGGTCTGTTTATTAGCATTTATTCTGACCTTGGTTTAGGCCTTAGCTCTGGTGCTCAGAGTAGGGACGCTTCCCCAAGCCAAGATGGAGGAAGATCACCAACATGCTGATTGGCTACAGTGATAACAAAGACACTTTGACCAACATTCTAAAGTGCCTTTCATTAGTTTTACCCAAGTGGCAGGTCATGTTTTCTGAGCTCTCTAAGTTAGGCCCTAGAAACCCCAACAGCAGGTTTTGTCTGTTAGTACTTCCTGGAAGAATTATGGGAGTGAATCAGGATTCGGGAGAGCAGAGAAGGAGAAAGCCGCTTCAGCAAAAGAAGGCAGCAGCTAAGTTCTTATTTGCTCTTGCTATCTTATTTGAGACATTTATGTGATTTGAAATCGGCAGGAGTTCAATTTTACCAAGGCTGTGTACTCATACGTACCCAAGAGAAATCTGTTTAAATACAAATATTTCCAGGCAGCGCAAGGGTGACATGACTAGCGCGGCGACTGTGCCATCTAGGGGGCATCCTTTATTACTGCAAGCTAACCGTAACATTTTGTCACTGTTTTCTAACTTTTTACAACATTTTTCTAGATGTGAGGTTAGCGCTTTATTAGGAATGCAAACAGAAAATGTAAATAGTTACTCTAATTCTTGAAAATAAAAGCAGAGATTCAAGAATTGAAGCAGTTATGCTGGAGCATATTTGAGCAACAAAGACTTAAACTACTCTTGAAGGATGATGTAAGGACAGAAACCAACCTTTGGAAACCTTAACTTTTAGGAGTGATCTAGATAACTGTTAAACATTTTTAGCAAGATGTTATAACTGCAAATCATCTAGATATAGTAGAGGGAAATTCAGGTAGTTGGTGAGTCACCAGGGAATTAAGGGGATAAGGTATAAAGGGTGTATAAGCTAACCAGTAATTATTTCTCGTACCATGCAGATATCCTGAGTCAAGGCCTGGAATTTGACATGTTTTAGTTTATCCACTTCCCCTTTCCCTTGGGGGTGTTCTTTGCTCAGCCATTTATAACTTGGTTGAGGGGGTAACATCTTGGAGAGACTGTGGGGTTCAGCATCTCCTTAAGACATCTTGTGAAAACAGACCTGACATTGATAATCTGGATTACTCCATCAGACACTGCCACTCTCCACATACTCCAAACTATCCTTCATTCACTCTAATGAGGCGTAGACACCTACTCTTCCCAGCTCAATGTCACATCCTCTCCTACCACTTGATTTCTGTCTGGTCCTATTCGCACTGGTCCGCAGGAGCTGCTGAATACTGCAGACCCACAGTCGTTCAGTCAACACCTGAATCTACTACAGCTGAAAACCCCCCGAAGAAAATGGGAAGTGGAGAAAATAGATTCCTCTTCTCACTTTTAGAAATCTGCAGAGGGGCAGAAAACCAGATTTGGGTTATTTCTACCTAAGCACAAAATGTCACTTCATTTAACTCCTCTCGTGTTCGGAACAATATGTTTACTAGAGCTCCTACCACGAAACACTTCTCTTCTGCTCTTATCAAGGCAATGCACTGCTGCAATGAATTGTGTTTTTGGAGACGCTTCTCTCCGGCTAAATGCACATTTACCAAATAGTCTCTCACGGAATGTGCGCACCGGTTTCAGGCTTTTATCTAATGGACCTGCAAAACGGCTTGCATGACGGAGGCCCAGGAATGTTATCGGGAACCCGGCTGCGATAGGCGGTGAAGTGCGGTGACTTGAGGGTGAAACCCTGCACTAGTATGTCCAGACACATGGTCTTGATTCCCCCAAGCGCAGCGAATGGCTACTGGCACCCTGGTGTTAGGCGGGTGAAGGAGATCCAGGGAATCTGCCCCTCCTGCACAGGTAGTGAGGAGTGCACACAAGGGAGCATCTGAGGAGGGATCTGGCTGATTGGTGACAGTTGGGGAGCAATGTGTGGGTCAGAAGCGCACCAGTTTTCAAGGCATTGAGATATCCACGTCCAGTTCGTTACCCCCAACCACTGCAGCTTGCAAGCAATTGGCCAGATCAGAGAGGCTACAGACCTGGGGACACCAGTGGGGAGAGAAGGCCTTTGCCACATGGAAGCCCCCTTGGGGGGGGGGGCGGCGGCGGGAGGTCTTGAGTCCTCTGTGCCACAGCTGGTGAGCTGACCGGCACACTTCTGCTGGAAGGGTATTGCAATGCTGCGTAATCAGTCCAAGGGGTGGTGGGCTGTTACGAGATCTAGTCGGTCCATGCTAGTCTCTGAAACCATAGTGGGCATTGATAAAACCGTGCAATGCTGGTAGAGATGAAGCACCTGAATCGGTGCACGCAGGAGACGAATCTGGTTGTACTAGATGTGGCAAAAGAGCTTAGACATTAATCGGCCCTTCAACGCCCAAGTGTAGAGTACCACCGATAACTAGCAATGAAAGATGACCAGCGAGACATGGTGGAATGAGATGCAGTTATTAAGATCCAGTTTCTGGGGCGAAGCTGAATGATCAGGAAAATGTGGTTCCACCGTAACAGCCTGCAGCTGGTCTGGGTACCAGAGGGCACTGATCTCAAGGGATTCCTTTGCTCCTTGTTGCAAGCCTCGCTTCATCTCAGGAACACTCTGGACTTTATCATCGAACATGCCCACAGGGCACCGATCCTAAAGCCTCTGGTATAATCTTGCCCTGTGCTATCACAGTGCGCTTTTTGAACTAACAACATATGCTTTCTGTCCTGAAAGCTACCGCCACCCTGGGCTGTTCCAGCTAAATGGCATCCATTTACAGCTCTTCGTCAATTTTTTCCAATAGGCGTCCAAACGATGTAGAGTTCAACCCCATCTCCGAGGCGCTCAGGTGGTCCTCGTACTGTTATTAACCGAAGTTTCTGACGGTGTGGTGCTTCCAATTAGACGGCAATTGGCAATCCTTTGATTTCCCCACAATAGCTTGGCAATTTCTGGCAGATCATGATATCCTGGAACATGAATCTATGCCCCCTCCCCCGCACCCTGAATTGTATTGTTCCTTCTTTCACTCTGAATATATCTGGTTTATAATATCCACTTAAAAGGTGTGCCCACAGAGGGATATTTCCAGTCGACCCCCATGAATCTATGCCCCCTTCTGAAGCACATACCTCCAACTCCCAGGAAGGGAACTGTGATCAGCACCCTCCTGGGGAGAAGCCGAGATGGGAAAAGAGAATCCAGCGCCATAGGGGCCCTCGCCCATTGCAGGGAAGACTGGAAAAACTACCACCTTGGCTAACTCATCCTTGTTACCAATACCGCCACCAACTTTGCCATTCTTGCATGCAGTGGCGGGCTTCCCAGGAGAGTCGGCTCTAGAAGAGCTCCAATCAAGGATGCTTGAAACACTTGTGTATAGGCGCGTTATAAATGCCATATCATATCTTACGAGCTACCTGCTGAATCTTATTTGCATCGAACATAACTGAACTAGGGCATGACTCACTATTGAATTCATCGCCCATTGATTCTGCATTGGTTCTATTGCTGGGTTCCTCAATGTTTTTCCTGCTTGACTGGGAGGACTGGCGGGTTACGAGGCTATGGCGCAATGGTAGGGCTGTGAGGGTAAATGTGCCTGAGATGAATACTGGTGTGGGGGCTGGGAGGTTCACTGCTGGGTCTGGAGGTATAGCAGAATGGGGAGCGACGGACGGGCCGCACAGTGATGGTCGGAAGGATGGCAGGCTGCTGGGGACGGGTAATGGATAGAAATGACTTTTAATAATTTTGTCACCCTGAATATTCAGGGCTTGGGTGACCCGATTAAATGGTGCAGGATGTTGAATTTGCCAGATGAGAGGGTGGGTTGGGGGGTGGGGGGCATGTTTAAAAGTATTTCTCAGGAGACCCATCTGGATAAGTGGGAAGCAGAACAATTTGGTCGGTTACTCCTTTGACCGCAAAAGAGGTCTCTATTCTTATTCACAAATGCCTCCCCTTTGCTCCGCTACACACACACTAAGGGATCTGGAAGGGTCTTTTCTTCTTGTGAAGGGGATGCTTTTCTAGCAATGTGTTACCGCGTTGAACATTTATGGCACGACTGGCATATGCTTTTACGCAGTGTGCACCCGGCATGAGCCCACTCACGTTTGAGGGGTACCTTAATGTAGCCTTTTCGCCTAAGGGACAGAACTCCCGCCCCCCCCCCAAAAAACTTAGCAGAGATTTCTCCTACTTGAATCATTATGGAGCTATGCCCGTTTCAACTGGTTACTGGGTTCCTCAATGCTGTCCATGATTGACTGATGTGAAATTCAACCCATCACTATTTCGAACCATGGCCTGGTGGTCTTGCAAGCATTGCTCCCTTTAGCAAGCCTTCAAGCCCCACCGTTTAGGCGGCATTACAGTACTCAGACTACATGGAGCACCTGGGACAACACAGACCGATCCTGGGATGAAAACTTAATGGAGGGCTTTAAAATGTTACGATGCTGGGACGCCTTCAAAGCTGTACTTAAAGGGCATTGCATTACTGAAAGGGCATATAAACTGAAGGGCTGGAAACCAGTGCGAACAGCTGCGAGCAGACCGTCTGATTATAGAGCGGGCGCATATGGTTTCCCGAGATCAGTCTTTATTGGGTAAAATCCAGCGCTGTTGAAGGGAATCTCAAAAGTTGCACCACGCTGCAAGCTCAAGTTTTTCTCCAAATGTTCCCAATCCTTTTTTTTTTAAAACAATAGACTCCTGAGACTGATGGCTGTTCTGTTACAGGGCTGACAAAAGGCGCAACGCATTGTTGCAGTTGGGGACAAATCGATCTCCCTGCTATCCAATACCAAACCAATTAATCAATTTGGAGAACTTAATTGCCAGCTCTACGCAGATCCGCCTACGCCTGGGTTCAAGGGTGTTGCTAGGTCTGGAAAAGACCCGTGGCTACGCTAATGTTGGAACAGTCGCGACTGGGGGCTACCTAGTCTTTTGGTTGTAGCTCCTGAGATTCTATCCGGGGCTACAACCAAACAACCGGGTGCTATAACCCCCTCTAATTTTCAGGAGCAATTTTCGCAAGCGGGGAGGCTTTGGCTGCTAGAGCAACCTGATTCTGTGTACGCTTGGCTGGCTGATGTTTGGGCATTTTCTTCGGCATACAAGCAGTGGTGTCGCTGGAGGGGTGGCTGGCCCCGGGCCCCTCTGAAATCCTGGTCCCCGTTGTGCCCCCCTAGCCCAGCTGAGCTGCTCAACGCAACACAGTGAATCTACAAATGAAGATATAATATGAGGAGCCGCCTGTGGAGGAGAGAGACCAGCTGAGTCGCAGCGTGCAGACAAGCTTCGTGGCCACAGGATTTTTTTTACCTGCTTTTTTTTTAAAACTCTTGACATTTTGGGGGCTAGGTGCGAGGGCACCAAGGAAGGACAGCCGCTGTGTTTTTATACTTGTTTTTTATTGAATTTGTGTGAGGGGTGGGGAGGGGGCGGCGTGTTTACTCGTCGAGGAACTAACCAAGGAGTGGAGAGAAAAAGAGAAAAAAAGTCCTCGGAAGTGCAGGAGAAAGCGGTCCCCTGCTCGTGGAGAACAGGCCCTGGGCGGCAGTCTGTCTACAGTGTCTACAGTGCAAACCGGACCAGACCAGTCAAAAACCTCTTGACTCCGCGGAGCGGCCGCGGAGTAGCGGCAGAGTAGCAGTCTTGGGCAGTCATGGACGTCGTGGACGCTGTGGACATCACCCTGTCCCCCATGCTCCAGCCGCTTGTGTGTGGCAAAGACTTGCACCAACGGAGCTCCCGATCCCGTACTCGAGCTGAAGAGGGTAAACTTCTGCCGCTGAGTACTGGGCAAGTGAAAATTCACACAAAACACACAAGCTCGACTAACACCAAGGAAAGACTGGCAAAGAAATGCACCTCTGAGGAAACGCTTGACCTTGACCATGATGACCAAACTGTAGGCACCGGGAGCCTGGGAGGCTCGTGTCCGAAAACTATTTGGGTCAAGGAACAGGTGCCGACGCCAGAGATTATGCCCCCACCCGCCCAGGACACCCAGATAAATATTATTAGTGACAGAGGCGAGGATCTAAGGGGAGAGACAATCCAGGTCACACTGGCCGGACATCGTCAGACGGAGCACAGAAATTACAACTTGCCTGTACTGGAAGATATCTATGACCCTTCCGACGTGCAGGCTTCTGGACGGCTGAGTGAAGCGGCAAGGGCGTCAAAGGGCGAGGAGCGCTCTTCACGCACGAGAGACATCGACTCGCCGGTGGGAAATGGCGCGGATATCGCCTCTCATACGCAGAGCGGCCCCCGGTCGACCGCGGATCCTTTGCCGCCCATCGGAGGATGGTCGGTATCGGCTCCGGGGGAGATGGGAGGGGCGGATGTGCGGGAGCAAGCGAGAAAAGACGAGAGCCAAGCGACTGCTTGGGATCGAGAGATAGCTGTGTGCCCTCTGGTGGAGACCCATGGGCCAAAGATGTTGGAGAGTGCTGCTGAATCCCCAGGGGTGGACGCCCAGGAGGGCTTCCCAAGGGGTAAGCCTCGTGGGGTTTGTGAAGCTCGTAAATTATCGAGGGACTTGGATGAGGCTTTTGACTTTGGGGCCAAAACAAGAAACATACCGGTGGAGGTGGAAGTGGAAATCCGCCTCCCGCCTCCCGACATACCAGGCGAAACACCTGGCCCAAACGAAAAATGCCAAAACAAAGCCAGGGATGACTTGAGCCAACAGCCGTCTTCAAGACCATCGATAGCCCAAATAGAAGACGGTCCACTCCCCAAAAAATTGAAAACAGCCCAAAATAACATGGAAAAAAACTTACCAGCGGACACCAGTAAAACCGCAAAACCAGCCCGGTTACGAAGGTTTAAAGGAGCTGACGAGAACAACACTGATAAACGGAGAGCAAAACGGACCATAAAGCGATCCTTGAAGACTACAGACAAGAAGTGCAATCCAGAAAACAACATCTTCTCATCACAAAACTTAGTGGAATTTTTTGGGAAACATTGCAAGAGAAAATTTGAGAGCATCTGTGAAATAAGTGACAGCGACATGCTGGAAATTGTATACAGTTCAGACGATCTGCTCCTCGAGACACCTAGCACAATTCCAGTCGTAAGGGGGTCTAACCTAGAGGCTAAAAGTAATCCAACCTCCGACCAAATGGATAAAATCGAAGAACAAGAACTCTCAAACAAAACTGGGACGGAACATCGATTGGATGAAACTCCCTTAGCAAACCGAGAAAATGAGGTTTTGATGGACAGTACTGAAGCACACATACCCATAACAAATGAAGTGCAAAATGAAAAAGATAATGAGGAGACAAACAACGAGAGCCTCGTGACAAATGACGACATTATTGTTGCAAGTTTGATACCCGAAGTGGATACCTCAATGGCTGAAGACAGATATACACCGAAAATTAAAACACCTGCAAAAGAAAGGGAAGGAAGCCCCTGCCAAAACTCGATGCTAGAGGAAACATCTGAAAAAAAAACGGACATGGTAACGCTGATGTGTGCAGTTGCAGTGGCCATGGCGCCCTTCACAAAATTGTACGAGGCCATAAATGATTCCTTAAAGGATCACAGCTCCCTACTGACAACTATGCACGCAAAGTTTATGTTCTTGGAGGGTTATGTCACTGCAGCAGAAAAAGAAAAAACAAAGGCCTGCACCGTCCAGCACCCATCAACATCGCCAGAGGAAAACGCAAAACCTTGCGCAAATGGAACCAACGAAAGGGGGTCACAAACTATGCATATAGCGCATAACAAGACTCTCTTATCATCGAACGAACTTAAGACCATCGAAACGTCGGAAAAAACGCTAAACACGAACGTTCGGCTTCCGACAAACAAGGCAAATCACCTCCACTTGTCGCGGCGCGACACTGAACAAAAAAGCACTACTGGGGCTCGCCAGGGACAGAAGGATTTCCAAACCAGTTTAAATGAGAAAAAAGATCACACAACGGGCCTTGATCAAGAGTCTCTTTCAACAAAAACTTTAAAATCTACGATAAACAAAGATTTTCCCATCTTCAAGGACTATAGATCGACAAACGCCTCAGCCACTAACAGCGTGAGGCAACTGGTCTTCTGCCTACCGGTGGAGGAAAAAAGTTTTAATGATAGAACGAAGCCTCAGAAAGATGGAATAAGTTCAGAATCAAACTTAAACTGTTCAACGCCAACAAACCAGGTGGCCGAGACTCCAGTGTGCATTGACCTAATAGAGACGTCGGGGTCTTCAAACACCTCTAAATCTACAGAAGACCTTCTGATGGAAGAGGTCCTCGAAAATTTAAACCACCTTTGTGAAAAACCTGCATCTGATCTTGTGGAGTGTCAAACGATAAGAAAAACACCACGGGAACACCAACCAATAGTAATCTCGGACCAAGCCCCAAAAGACACAGGAGATTACTTTTTCGTCACATTAGAAGATCGTTGTAAGAAGCTGACTCGTAAGGCAAACTGGGGCCTGGACAGATCGCCGGATAAGGACGAAAAAAACACAAACCAAAGATCGCAACAGTCAAGCCTCATTAAAGTGTCAAAACCAGATAGTGGCATCGGGGCAAATTCCGTACATAAGGAAATGGGAAAAAGCAAGCAAATAAATGACGGATATAGGAAAAAGGATAGACGGGAATACAGTCAAGAACACGTAAAACCAAACAGAAAGGAAAGAGACCAGGAGGATAGTGGGATCACGTCCAAATCAAAACCTGATGCGAGGAGGGGTGCTCCCGCCTTTAAATTGGAACAAATTGGAAATTGTCGAGAGTATGTAATCCTCAACAGAAGAACGGTAATGGAGCTGCTCCATAGTATCCCTAAATTGAGATCGGTGGAATCAAGAGACCTGTTACTAGTGGAACCAATACACGAAGGTCGTCAAGCAACTGCATACTTATTCATCTCATCAACATCAGTGAAACAGAAGCTACGTGAATCCTTAAAACAGTTAATGAAATTAGGATATGACCTAATCGAAACCGAATCAAACAGAGTTACACACAATCCTGAACGCTGGAAAGCCATCTCCTCCTACCGTAACTCAAGGACAAGAACAGACTCCTCTAAAGTCTCTAGATCCTGTGAAAAGAAGATGCAAAAACAAGTACTGGGGCAGAAAAACAACATAAAACCCCTACCGCTGGACACAGAGAAGACATTTAGTGTGGATAAGAGAAGTCCTCGGCCAGAAGCCACAAGAAAACCGGAAACATCTCGAACACCTAAAACCCCCGACAAAGGAAGATTGAATGAGTCTATAACGAAATATGAAAGAAATCCAAGAGGTCCACCGATTCAAATCAAAAGAACATGTACGCAGATTGTGGAAACATCGCAAAAAGACGGAAAAGACAAAGAAAAACCAAATCCTTTGCAAAATCTCTGGGCCTGGCTTCCCAAAGCCCTGACCACACAAAAGAAATAGCAACTCGCTTCCACAAAGCTCTACGACGACTCAACACGAGGAACAAACATCAAACGAGCCAAACTAGGCTCGTGGAACACCCGTGGATTTAAGCACCTTACAGCACAGAGTGATGTTGAATTGCCTTCCTTCGATATCCTGTGTCTACAGGAGACCTGGCTAACTACAAAGCCCACCCTAGACGGATATGACATAGCCTTTGAAACAGCAAAAAAGGGACCAAAGGGGAGACCCTACTCGGGGTTGTTAATCGCAATCAGAAATGGAAAAGGAATGGAACTACTAAACATCCTAACGTCATCATTACTCATGATCTCAGTACAGATAAAATGGAACTACTGGAACACTATAACGGCCAAATCAGTAATAACATCCCTGATTATCATAAACTTGTACTGGAATCCGGATGCCATTTCGGACAAAGACTTTCTGGACTCAGTAGAAAAAGAAATCGATAAGGCTTACATTGAATACTCTGAGGTCCATCTGCTTATCTGCGGAGATTTAAACGCCGTATGCGCTAAGAAATTTTCAGGCAAGGCGAGAACAAAGGCTGAACTGAGAGGTGAAAAATGGACAGCTTTGATGAAATCAAAAAATCTTGAAAACGTGGCCACGTCAATTCACACGATAAACCTGCCTCCAACATGGGAAGGTAGAAATGTTACGGCCACAATTGATTACATCTACGCTTCCTCCACACTTTTGCCTATCATCGCTTCCTTTGACATTCAAAAAACTAAGGCGAGTGATCACAATCTGCTATCCCTAACTTGGCCAGTCACTGTAACCGAAAAAACAATGTGCGCTCTAAAGCTCAAAACGAATCCTAAAGGAACTCATCTCGCTCTGAGTCAAAAAAACGTCATCTGCTTAACAACTAACTACATAAAGCGAGACCCGTTGGAAGGTGCCTTTGCACAACCGGACTACAGTGACCTGCTAAACGTCTTCACGAAACCAAAAATTAAAAACAGCACATCAACAAACAAGTCAACACACACGTATGACCAAACGCTGGTCATCAGAAGACGCAAACTTAGAAAGTTAAAGAGAAGATACACGAAATCCGGTTCAAATACTGATAAACAAGATTGGACTTGTGAATTAAAGGCCTACAAGTCCTGGCTGATAGAGCGCCGACATATCATGTATCAAAAGGACTCAGAAGACATGCTACGGTGCGTGTCCTCCAAAAACCCTCGAGATTTCTGGGCTCTGATAAACGCAACTGATCAAATCAACTCAGATGCCCTGATCAATGGCATCTCGGAAACAAAGTGGAAAACCCATTTTGAAAATCTCTTCTTTGACGTCGCTGCAAACAACATCATTATCCAGGAACAAAATCAATCTTTGTGGGTGGAGCTCCATGATGTAGAAGATATCCTATACATCTTGAAAAGGTTGAAAAACTCTAGAGCGCCTGGGCCGGACGGCCTGACCAACGTGCACCTAAAAGAACATCCGGAGGTCTGGTCAAAGTTTATAAGTGCAGTCATTCGAAGAGTGACCACAGTGAAAGCTCTACCAAAATCCTGGACTAATGCAGTGATCGTCCCTATCTTCAAGAAGGGGGCGAGAGACGATCCCAGAAATTTTCGACCTATCGCTTTGCTAAATGTGATCGGCAAGGTCTATGGATCTCTACTCCTTAAACACTTCCAAAAATGGGCCGAGAACGCGCCTTGCAACGACCCGTTTCAATCTGGGTTCAAAAAGAATGTAGGAACAACCATCAACATTCTCACGGTTAACATCTTAAAAAGTAAGTCGCTTGCCGGAGGCCCACGAACTTACATGGCTTTCGTCGATCTTAGCCAAGCGTTCGACCAGGTAAATAGATCAAGGCTTTGGGAAAAGCTAAGGACCTGGAAGTGTCCAGAAAGCATACTACAACCACTCATAGCCCTCCACACAGCCACTAGAATCCAAGTGAGGCTTGACCACCAAGGAAAACTCTCTGATGAGATCCCTACAAACCGAGGAGTCAAACAAGGATGCCCGTTGGCCCCGGCGCTCTTCTTGACCTTTATAGGGGACTATAAAGAAGCGGAGCTCACGGTTCGTTCCTTCCCTCCACAAATTGGAAACACGAAAATCTCAAGAATCTTATATGCGGACGATATCATAATAGCAGACCAGACAGCAATAGGGCTGCAAAGACAACTGACAAACTTTGCTGCATATATCGCCGCAAATGGCTTGGAGATAAATAAACCAAAGACCAAGATTCTGTTCTTTGGCAAAGGAAAAACAAAAAGTGATCTTTTCACATGGACTTTGGAAGGAGAATCCATCGAGAAGGTGACAGAATTCAAGTACCTGGGTATCATGGTGGATAACACGCCAAAGGAAAACGCCATGCAAAAACATCTTTTGAGGAAAACAAAGAGTTTAATATCTCAAGCAAAAGCAATAGATAAGAAATTTGGGTGTTTTTCGCTTATACCAGTCATAGAATTCTACAAAATGAAGGTCACACCCACACTTGTGTATGGAGTTGAAGCTATGCCTGGCCTCCCAAAAAAAATCTGGCCCATGTTGGAAAGCCAATATTGGAGAGAAGTCTTAAACCTACCGAGTTCTACTCCTCTGGTATTGATAAGACGCGAAATGAGCCAGCTTTCGTTGACAGCAGTAGTAGAAAGGAACACCATGATGCTTTTCAGAAAATTACTCCTTGAAAAACGCTCGAAACTACTAGAAGCGATAGATGCAGAAGCTGAAAGTGGTTACTCCGCCGTCCTGACCCAGTGGTACAAGGATCAAGAAGCAAAACTAGACGAAATTAATTGCTCAAAAAAAGATCTGGTGGAAAACCCAATGAAAATTCAAAAGAAATTAAACGAACTTGACTGGGTCAACACCTTGGAGCAAGCAGGTTCTTACAAACTGGTGGCCGACTTACCACTCATGACCTTCAAACTACACGAACTTCAACCCTTTGTGAAAAGATACCCTGATCGTAAATTAAGGAACACTTTTCTAAGAGCTCGTCTGAATTTACTTCATACTAATGAAATTCTCAAGATAAGAGGTCTAGCAACAACAAACAAATGCAGATTCTGCACAGACCCAGTGGTGACAGAAACCACAAGACACTTACTCCTAACTTGTCCAGGCGTAGAGTCTATAAGAAATTCTTACCTGAAGACGACGCTAGCAGCGGCTCATATCTTTGACGAAGAGATCTGGTGGGCCAGGCTAATCGGAGGCGGGCGTACTACATGGGTTACTGCAACCGCCAAAATCTTGGACACAGTACTCACGACTACAACCAAAGAAGACGTGTAGAGTAAACTGCAAAACTGCAAAACCGAGCTCAAAACCTTTTAAAAACCTTTTAGGTTAAAAGAAAGTATAAAAATAAAAAAATAAAAAATAACCCCCTCAACCCCCCCCTTTAGCAATGCCTCTGCCTGGGATCATCCCTTATTTTCGGAATGGGCTTCAGCTACCCAACCATCGAGGAAGGGAAGGTTGTGACGGGGATCACGAGGTTGGCTGAAGGTACAGCTACTGGCCTTGATGGTCTCCAGATCGATTTGTAGAAGACGCTGGCAAACAAACTGGCCCTGAAGCTCGCCTCAATTTTCAATGAGGGAAGGGATGTGGGTGCCTTTTCTGGGTCATTGCTCCTGTCCAAAATTGTAGTGTTGCCTAAGCCTGACAAGCACCTGGCCGAGCGCAGCGCGTATAGGTCAATATCTCAACTGCTGGACCCATATACACGCAATTTACCTTAGTGCTTTTCGTGACGGTGGTTGTGAGCTGCCAAAACCCTTTCCCTCCCTAGAGAAGGGTTAGACCACACGTTTGACAAGTGTTTGCAATAACAGGCCGTAGGTTTTTGTTAGATATGGTTATGGAACCAAGAACAATAATCGCATATCCTAATATCATACTTTTAGGCACCGAGTCCTGAGGTTACCCCCTCTGGCCCGTGCCGCCTTTTTGTCCCACGACTTGTGGTCACCGTACAGTGTCCTGTTTTTCTCTTCCTTGTTCTTCTCCCTTTCTAGGGTGGGAGGGTTTTGTGGAAAAGAGTGGAAGACGCTGAGTGAACAGCGAACCTCATGACTGTTTGGGTCCCCGTTAAGGGTCCACAAACAGATTGTATTTTTTGTGAGCTGTGCAGCTCTTTTTTTTATAAGACCCAGGAGTACCCCTGGGTCTTTGATGTGTAGCTTTGGGTGCTGAGGCCCAACGTTTGTCTTGACCCCCGGGAGGGGAAGGTCTTTGTGCTCCTCACTGCCTGACTGTTGGTTTCCTCTGGGTGCTTAGCACCCTGTTGCTTTGTGGACGGGTGAGGTAATTGTTCACACCTCACCCCTCCTGTGCTTTGTAGTGGGAGAGACTTTGTCTCTGCGTATGTGTTGGAGAGGGGTGCAGGCTTGGGGGAAGGAGCTGCCCCTCTCATGGACCTGCTGGATGGTACCAGCAGTTACCCTGCCTCTCTTTGGGAGGCCCTGCAGCATTGCCCATAACGGGGGTGCTGTCGAGCAGCCGGCTCATGCGGACGTGAGCCCTAGCTGCACCGCCGGGCCCTCTAAGATCTTGCAATAAAGATCCTATTTGCAGTTAAGACCCTTTTGCATCTTCAGTACACCATGGTAGCAGAGCGTTTCTGCTATAGCCTCCAGCAATACCTGAGACAATCGGTGCAGGAGAGCTCTGCAAATGCAAAGTGCATTGAGGCTGACCTCCATCTTGGTGTGGTGGCTGGGGGCGTGTGAGCTGTACCTGGCAGAGTGGATGAGGTGCGGGCTGTGACTCCGACCATTTGGGGGGGTGAGAGGGCAAGGAGCTAGGTCGGCATGGCAGTAACAGCGGGGAGCTGACAAGTGGCCCAACACCCGCGGAGAGGATTGCAGCCAGTAGCCACAGGTTGGAAGGAGGGACTTGGGCATTGGCCGCTGTAGCAGCGGTGCGTAGAGGAAGAGGCCCTCTGCAGCCCAGTACCCACTCGGTGCTCTGCAGTGGGAGCATTTGAGGCCTGAAGGAGGGATCGGATCTGGGCTGCTGCGGTGAAAGTGACATTCAGTGGTGGTGTGGATGCATAACCCGGTGCCTGGTGTGGGTCTTGAAGCAAGCACCGGACCAGGCCGCAGTGGTTGATTGATGTGTGCACCCCACAGCTGGTGCACAGACGCGGCGGGTAGGTCCGTAGGAAGGACACTGTTTGAAATAGCAGTGGAGCTGGGACCAGAAGGTGCAGCGCAGAGGTTGCTGCACCGGAGCATAGATTTTGCCGAAGGTGAAGGCACCTACCCCTTGGAGGTGCACCAACTTGAGCTGATGTCCTGCCTGTCACCTACCATGAGAGCCTGGGCAGCGTGAATCGCGTGCTAAGGATATAGTTAGGAGTCCTGCCTGTGGGTTCCACAGCCTGGCATCTGAGGAGCCATGCAGGCTGAAAAGGGCGAGTTTCCCTGGTGAAAAGTGAGGTGAGGTGAGAGGAGATGGAAGCTGACACAATGCTAATAGATTTGAACTGGCAGGAAGGGTACCTGTATGGGGGGGAGCAGTGGGGAGGCTGTGCACAGGTACCGGTGTCCCTGGGAATCACAACAGCTGGGTCAGTTGGAGGTGTAGCTGTGGCCTGAACTCTTACGTGATCTTGTCGGTGAGGCGATGGAAGAGATGGGCAGTGGTATCTTGCGGGGGCACGGTGGGAGATTGGGGAGGGCACCAGCAATTGCCGAGGACTACGCTGGCGCACAGGGCTGCTGCGCGGATGGCTAATGATAAACCCCAGAAGTGGGTATACAGAACAAGATGGACTGCTAAACGTTGCAGGAGACAGCGGTGCCGTGTATGCGTGCTTCCGGAGAAGAGCAGAGGATATTGCTCACACTGAGTGCCAAACGGGATTCCAGTTTCCTCCATGGAGGCAATGATTAATGGGTTAGCCTCCGAGTGTCTTTTCTGCAGCAGGATCTTTGCAACTTGTCCTCATGGGTGGGTGAGGCGGAGCAACAAATATCAGTCAATGAATGTTAGGGCGAATTCTCAGAAATGTGCTAATTCCCTCCACCTTAGAGACCCCCAGAAACTTTGCTGGATTTTGAGGACTTGTTTTTCCCCTGGAGAGAGTGTGAGCCTTTTTTCTCACCCTTTCGTGTATTTTGATATGTGTTTTACTCTTGTGTTCTTTGGTTAAGGAGTTTTAGGTAACTCCATAGGCATCATCTTTTTATTGTTGTGGCGCACAGCACCTTCAGTGCAGTGACACAGGGTTGTCCTTTGGACTTCTCAAGGTTCAAATACCTTCTCTGGGATGAACTACTGTTCCCCAGAGAATGTAAAGTTAAATTGGCTTTACTAGTCTTTTTTAAATTCATAGACTCAGCACACACTATCGTCCTATAGAATGCTGGAGGGGTTACTTAGTATCCCCTATGTCTAAACACTCTTGTAGCTGTCAAAAGCTACCCTTTCCTATAGAAATGGCTTGTGGCAGTGGTTTTATAACAAACTACCATGATTTTTCCCAACCGCGAACACCGGCTAAAAAACGGGGCTGTCCTGTTTTTCAATATGGCACCCAAGACCCCTCTGTAAAAACAGACTCTGGTCATCTTTTTCGTCATTTCTTTGTGGAAAGGTCCTTCTGGTGTTTAATTCTGTGCGCCAAACCAGGTGTGGTCCCTTTGTTTGTGCGCTTTTGGCGGGCTTCAGGACTGAAGTCCGCCCATGGCGTCATAGTATCTGGGGTGGGCAGGAAGGGAGGGAGGTGCCCAAAACTCCCTGTGCTTAGTCTCCTAGGAGACCCAAATGCACTCTGGCATGATTGGCTGGCTGCCTGTCCGGCAAGGACAGCCACCCTGTTGGGTGAATTACAGCTAGGCTGGAATGAATGGGAGAAAACTCTTTAAAAGGCGAATCTCCAGGACTGGAAGTCGACCACTGGAACGAAAGAAACGAAGACTAGCTGGAAGAGGGACAGCTGCTGCAACCACTGGACCGTTGGTTTGCCCAGTGAAGCCCTGCTGCACCTCCGAATCGCCAGATCTCCATTCGACAGAGGAGCTCCTTCATGGACGGTTTCTTTCTTTGAGTTGGTGGGACCAGTCAACTCAGCAAACGCCTGGATACCATTCTCAGAGATGGTTAAGGTTAACCAGGGAGAAGGACACCAGTTTGTGTTTGGAAGCCACAGCTACTTGAGCTGAAGTGACGCCATTATGTTTGCTCCGATGACGATCCTGTGCAGTGCAGGAGTCCCCCGGCGGCGTCCCTCTTGTCCCCACGACTGAGGCTCAGGAACAGAGATCTGCAGGAACTGCCTGGAACCAACGTCGTCTTCTACATTACTTTGCTTCACTTTAAGATACGGTGCCATCCAGTTGCGAGATCCTGACTCTTGTGGTGAAAGTTTGGGAAACTTTCCCAACTTACAGGCCTAATCAGCTTGTGACCCAGCATATCTTTCGCTTTCATCTAAACTACTTCTAACAACTTTTAGAAAGACTTCTCCATCTGTTCCAGAACTGTGCTGTCCTATCCAAGAACACTAGACTATTGACTTTTGAAATGAAGTGGGTTCCAGGCTCTTTATGCACTTCATGTTAGTTTATTTCCAGCTTCTTAGTTACAGTTCCACATATAAGGCATATAGGACAATAGCTAGGACAACACCGGCTCCCATCACCCAGGCAGGCCAGCTTTAACTGCCACCACTCAGAACTCACTCATCAACACTCCATGCGACATCACTGGCTACATCACATCAGACAAGCACTACACAACACACCTCCCTCCTTTACCCTTTCACACATACAGAGAGCACATCACACACATGCACTACACAACAACTTTGGCCTGGCCTATTGAATTTAACTGACCCTCCTGGTACATTGAACCTTTGCATTATCTAAAAGAAGTGTTTTCTAACCCCTTGTACAAACCTCTCCCTTTTTTATTCCTATTTAAAAGTATTGAAGTGCCATTTGGCTCCTTTTTGCAAAGGAGCTCAAACTGTCCCTACAACTTAGAGTTTTGTGCTGTAGTATATTGGTGTTTAATATTGAGTTGATTTCTACTAGTGAATGTTTTCCAACTGACTTTGTGAATAAATGTTTAAGTACTTTTTACCAAGAAACCTTGAGTGTGTCTGATTGAACCACTGTGATTGTGATACTTCTCTAACTTCTTGTACTGCTCCCCTTCCCTCTTGAGATAAGCCTGGCTGCTCAGCTCACTACCAAAAAGTGTGTGGTGCAGACTTATACCAAAGGTTGGTTTTTGCTTACACCTGTAGTCCTAAGTGTGTGTGTTGTTCCCAGAGGGTACTGCCTGCAATTCTGCCTCACAATGAAGACGTGCTCAAGAAGATGGAAAGGTAGTTGGCATCTGCATCGTCCAAAGCTCACCATCCTTGAAAATTGGGCCGAGGACAGTGAAGGCAAGGCCCAATGTAATAACCTGCGCATACTTGGGCTGCTGGAGGAGGAAGGGCCTAGTATGGAACTATTTCTAGAGCGCTGGCTGACGGATCTAATGGCACCTAAAACAACTCCAACTTCTCTATAGAACGGGAACATCGGGTCCCAAAAGGCCGCCCACTGCCTAGTGCCCCTCCGTGCACTGTGATTGCGTGTCTCTTAAATTTAAGGGATCGAGATACAGTCCTACACATGGCAAGGGCTACTGGCCCGATCACGTGTAACAGGAATCTGATCAGTTTCTTCCCGGACTACACAAAGGAGGTACAGCGGGCCATACAGTCCTTTGACTCTGACAAGAGGATGGTGATGTCGCTCAGTATCGAATACGCACATTTGTTCCCGGCTCTGCTCAAGGTCTACCATAAGGGAACAGTTAATTTGTTTCACAACCCTAAGGAATGTTGGGACTGGATGGAGACGCACATCCTGTCTGGGCAGGTTTCCGGATCTCTGACACCAGGCTAATCAGGGCTGTGACCGAGAGTCGTCCCTGACCTTGTTTGATACGCAGGGGGTCTGTCCCGGCTGGGCCTGCCATGGCGTGAATGCTCATTAAGACACTCGCCGACTATGGGGTGTGGCTGGAATTTTTGCAGTTGAATGGAGGAAGAGAGTGAACGGTGTCCAATTTTGCTTTTTTGGATCCTACACATGGCAGTCGCAGGCAGGGTTTCAAAGGGGGCTCTGGTGGCTCTTGTATGTAACCCCAAATATGTGTTCAAGGTTTGTGGTGGGGGTGCGTGGCTTAACAGCCATGGAGTAGGGGTGTTCTTCCGTGAGCTCCTGCACATCCGACATCGATCCTGTCGCGGACAAACTATTTAGCAAAGGAGACTACGCACAAACATGCAGCTGTTGCAATGCTGGGGGCTTACATTTAGAGTCCTGCGGTAAAGAATGGATGTCTAAATCCCAGGATATGGAACCGAAAGAGATTCAGCTTGGACCCGAAGTCGGCACCAAAATGGGGGAGCCCATGAACAAAGGACTGGGCTGGATAAGGATGGTGACGGCTGTGCGTCGCTGAAAGCAAGCAACAGCCGACGGCAGAGATCACTCCTGAAATAGCAGCAGGGATACAATTGTATCAAGACGCACTCAGCGCTCCAGTGACACGGAGCATGAGACCAACAACAGGACTGGTGATGGTGTGCCCGTGATTGAAGTACCAAGTGGCCTCAGGGAAGGTGCTAGAGCCGCGGCACACGCCCAAAAAGAAATAAGTGTTAGACAACGACCGGACACGGACAATTGAAAGGATATTTGGTCCCGGCTGGCACAAACATGCAAAGGGATATAAAATGCGGAGGGGCCATGAGGTTCGAACAACCTGAGATGCCGGGACAGCGTTTGTCGAGGAGGACGCAGGGCGGCTGCGTGTGGACAGAAAAGGTCCCCCAGGGCACACGTGAAGGAGGTGCCACGCACTATAAGTGCCCCTTAGAATTCAGAGAAATAGCAGCGGGAACCAGCCAAGAGAAGACTCAGCACTAATTCAGCCCCAGTAAAGGTTCCCAAGAGGGGCACGGAAGTACTGCAAAGTCCAAATAGTGTTCACTGGGACTTTGGAGGCCTGCTGGCATAGCACATGAATATGCATATGGCATATAGGACCTGAGGCGAGAGCTGCCAGCTAACGGGGGCACTTGCCTCAGAGGAGGGCGCACAACAAAGAGAAGATCGAGGCGACACTGCGGGGCATGTAGTGGTGACCAGTACCACAGTCTGAGGATCTGACGAACAGAAGGACACCCGACTGGCGGTGTGCAAGCAATAATAACTGACCCGGGCGAGGGAGGGGGCCCGAGAGGACCTCGACGAAAACAGATGCCTGCAAGCCTGCGGTCATCACCAAAAAGAGGCACACATGGTCTGTAGCAAGAGCTGCCTGTCACAACCAAGGGCTGGCAGGAAATAACAGGGCTGAGAGCCAGACATACAGACGGATACAGCCATTGGCACTGGAGGGGACAGAGTGCTCTAAAGGTGGATCCCCCTCACAGACCTAGACCCCACGAAGACACTGGCACACACAACAGAACTGCACCATAGAGGGCAAGCCCGGACAATAAAGTACAGAAGGTGCAACAGGGACCTGGAGGGCCGCAGTTAACAGCCAACAGCTAGGCTGGATACACAGGAAATAAAAGACAGCGCCAGGGACCACAGTGGGCCCCCCTCCCCCCGCAACACTACGGCGGGGAGCTCCAAGCAACGAGAGCACAGGCAATGCAACCCTGGGCAAGTGTGAGTAAACAACGAACCGCCCCAATCTGAGAGCGCACTGGTAAGAGCACTGCAGTAAACTGCACGAAACCATCCTAAAAGTGGTAGAGGTCCTCCACGGGGCCCTTCAAAAGGAGACACGAGGCAGCAAGCCAGCTGAAATAAGGTGACAGAAAGCCACATACAAACGAACCCCCGTGCCCCCGAGAGGAGAAGAGGATAAGCAGCCGGGAACAGACCAACCAGAAGCCACGAACATCAGCAAAAAGGGGCCTACAGCCACCCGAAGAATAGCAGTGCACTAAGAACATAAGAACCAGAGGGACAAGCCAACGGACAGACAGCAAAGATCATGTCACAAAAGGGCGGCAAGAGCAAGGTTAAGCAACCAACGATGGATATCTTCACGAAACCATCACAATCCCCGGTCACAACAGCGCAAGCGAAAATGGACACGCAGGACATGCTGCCCCCCCCCCCCCGACGGGAAGACCAGTTGATCCCACAGGCCATTACGGACATGAAATCCTCATGGACCACTACGATAGCGGATCTCAAAATGACACTGGAATGCAAGATCGATGCACTGGGCATGGATCTAAACCTTCTACAACAGGACGTCAGGAAGCTGGCGGAGCGCACAAGCACCCTCGAGAGCTTGGTGAAGAACAACACAGATGTCAGAACTAACAACGCTGAGGAGGTCCACATACTGAAACAAGTACGCAACTTAGAGGACCGAGCAGAAGAGGCAGAAGGGTGTGCGAGACGCAGCATCCGCGTGGTGGGACTGCCAGAAGGAGAAGGACCAAACCCCACTGCCTACACCGAAAACATGTTGATCCAAGAAATTGGGGCTGGCAAGCTCTCCCAAGGGTTTGCGGTAGAACATGCGCACAGAGCCCTAACAAGGAGACTGCAACCTGGAGCTCCCCCACGAGCGATCATTGCAAAGATCTTAAACTATAGAGACAGGGAAATGATCCTGGAGTTCTTCCGGAAAGGAGGAACAATAACCCAAGTGACAGCTACTGTCACAGTGTACCCTGACTACACCATGTTGGTGCAGAGACAATGCTTTAGCTATGTGGCAGTGAAGCAGCTACTAAGAGTGGCGGGATACAAATACATGCTGTTATATCCTGCGGAGCTAAAGATATTGCATAAGTGCAAAGCACACCTTTTCGATGACCCAGAGGAAGCAACGAATTGGCTGAATACCCAGGGCTGCCCGGATGAGGCAAAGAGACAAGAGCGTGATGGACAGGATAAGTGAATCAACGTGATAACAGTAACTCTAGCCTTAAAGGGGACGGCAGCGAGGAATGTAATGTAACCATATGGGTCTGCCATTAATGTGTAGAACTAGTGATTTAAAATTGCAGTATAAGGACATGTATGGACTATAATATAGTTGCTTAAACATTTAACTAAGTAGGTTTGAACCGCGAAGAGCTATTTCACACCGGGAGTATCGCAGTCGGAGCATGACCTACACCCAATAGTTAGAGTAGTTGGATCCCGGTAGGGCGAGCTCCACCTGTTGTGCAGTAGCCGAGAAAGGAGCAAGATGCAGGATAGCCTGAGATCCAGGGACAGAGCTGAGCACCAGTTGGGGTTCGGGGAAAGGTAGTAGGGGGGAAGGAATGGTTGGGGATGGGTTTGGCAGGGGGGAGGGAGGAGAGTTGGGAAACTTGCAATGTTAAAAGATAGGGGTAGTTCAAGTTGGGGAACGAGCTTACATACACGAGCGTCAGCGCTCCAGATAGAGGTTGAAGATAGACAGCGGCGGAGAGATGCGACCAGAACATGGGGGACCTTAAGGTAATTTCTTGAAACGTCAGGGGGCTCAATAGCTATCTAAAAAGGAACAAGGTCATGATATATCTAAGAAGGCAGAAGATATAGCTCTAATACAGGAGGCTCACCATACAAAAGAAAAATTAGAGGTGATCCATAAGAAGTGGAAGGGGACTGTCTTCGGTGCAACGTATTCAGCATATGCCAGAGGGATGATTACTTGGGTAGCACCACATGTCCCATTTCAGTTAATACAGTCCTCGGTTGAAGAGGATAGGAGGATGGTGGTAATACAGGGGCTGGTGGAAAACAATGAAATATGCATTATAAACACATATGCCCCGAATCAGGACACAGTGACATACTTTAAGAACCTATATGACAAATTGAGCTTGCATCTGGGAAGGGCAGTGACCTAGGGCAGTGATTTTAACTGCTCATTAAACACGAAGGCAGACAGGTCAGATGAGAAACAAGATAGGCCTGTCCCTGCTTCCAGGGCCCTGCAGACCCTGTCGACAGATTTCAGGCTAGAGGGCACATGGAGGATGCACCACCCACAAGAAGGACAATATTCACATTACTCGACTCCACAGAATCTGTACACAAGACTAGACTACATGTTTACCATACAGGAGTTGATGGCAGAAATTGTACAGATAGAATACAAGGCAAGGGTCCTATCGGACCACTCGCCTCTGGTTCTGACATGGCAATACAGACCTCTAAGGGCCAGGATTCCAACGTGGCGGCTTAGAACTGAAGCACTGAAAGATATAATGTTCAGGGAGGACCTGAGAGAAGAAATTATGAATTACTTTGAGACCAACACTGGAAGTGTTGAGTCGGCCGGTACACTATGGGAAGCTTTCAAAGTGGTGGTGAGAGGGATAGCTATAGCAAAGTCTAAAGGGCTGCAGGGAGGCAGAAACCAAGCTAGATATAGTCCTGAGCAGGGGAGGTAGCACTAAGGAAGAGGCTGTAACTATAAGCCAACTGCACCAGGAGTGTGCAGGACATTGGGAAAAATGATGTAACCTGAACTATAAAAAGTATGTAGAGAGGCAACATGCGGGTGGAGACAAGCCAGGGAGGATGTTGGCATGGATGTATAAAAGCGAGACCCCAGACCTGCGATTAGAGCAATAACTGGGGAGGATGGGCAAATAGTGGACACCCAAGAGGGCACATACAGAGTTCCTTGAATATTATCAAAGATTATATGGGGATGAAGAAGGGAGCAACAATAGGGAGATAATGGACACACTGGAGGACATAGGTATGCCACGAATAAGCGTCGAGGAGCGAGAGGACATAGATGTCACAATCACTCTAGAAGAACTAGAAGAGGTGGTAGTACAACTACCCACTAGTAAGACCCAGGGGGCAGACGGACTTACCAGTGAGATTTATAAAATGTTTAGAAATGAGGTGCTTCCCCGCTGCTAATAATGATAAATGAGTCATTCGAAACAGGACGGCTACCAGAATCCCTGAGAGAAGCGATCATTGTTCCACTCCCCAAACGCAATAAGCCAGGCAAGGATTGCGGGTCGTTTAGACCGCTATCGATGCTGAACCAAGATAGCAAAATGCTTACAGCGGTGCTGGCAAACAGAATGAAACGGATTATTAACAAACTAATACACCCGGATCAAACAAAATATGTCCCACGCAGGAACATATCAGACAACCTCAGATGATTTCACCGGGTTATAGAACATACAAAAGGGGACTCGGGTGAGATGGCAATAATATTGCTGGATGCAATAAAAGCCTTTGACTCCGTCAAATGGCCATGGCTGATTGCAGCCCTGACTAGCTATGGGATAGTGCCGGGGTGTCTTAAATGGGTCAAACTACTGTATAGTGCACCGCTATCCAGAGTAAAAAGAAAATGGGGCGATCATTTCGGAATGGTGGGAACTGAGTAGGGGCACTAGGCAAGGGTGCCTGTGGTCTCCGATGCTGTACATCTTAGCACTGGAGCCCCTGGCGATATACCTTAGGCAGCAGTACAAGATAATAGGGAGAAGCATAAAAGGAGAGCCGCATTTGGTCTCGCTATATGCAGACGATATGCTGCTGTACTTATACCTTGAAGAAAACCTCCAGTATATCCTTGAAGTGATGGAGCGATTTGCGTCGCTATCTGGAATAGCAGTGAATGCCAGAAAATCATGCATATTCCCGTTAGGGAGGTATGTAGGAGTCCCACTGGATAAATTACCAATCTTGCAACTACCATGGGAGCCATATACGTTCAGATACCTGGGGATAGACATTTATCACACGGTAGAGGAAGAACAGCATAACACAGAGAAAGCGGTAAAACATCGAAAATAGTATGAGGTTCTGGATTAGACTCCCCTTGGCAATGATGGGAAGGGGGGCGCTGCTGAAGATGGTTGTATTCCCGAGATTATTCAATTTTTTGGGAGCATAGCATACTTGATACCGAGGAGATTTTTTTGTCAAGCTACAGAGCATATGCAGGGAATTTCTATGACACAGGACTAGGAATAGTATCGCCCTTTGGAAGTTGCAGAACACGCACGATAAAGGGGGTATATAAACTGCCAAACTATGAGATCTACTACTTAGCTAGTCAACTACAATAAGTGGCCAAATGGTTATCAAAAGACCCAACCTCAGAATCGAGATTGTTGAGACTAGAGTGCCCCGTACTTCCTGAAAGAAATGATATGGCTGCCCAAATTAGATGTGAAAGAGCGCTGAAAGATGTTGGTACTGGGATGGAAGGTATGGCGTAGAGCGTGTCAGGTCATGGAGAACCCGGCCTGTGTTCTCCACAAGTGCCGTTGGTCGCATTGACGGGAGGGGATGGGCAGCTAATGAAGTCGATTAGGAGGCACTGGGAACCGGTGGGAATTGTAACATTGGGAGACATTTGGCAAGAAGGAGAGATAAATGAATTTGGGATGTTGGTGGAGGAATCAGGGTTACATGAAGGGCAATATATTACATATAACAGAATGGTACGGAGAATTAGAGAGACATGGTCGGAAATAACACTAGAAGAGCAACATGAGGCCACCATGGAAACGATACATGATATAGCAGAAGGAGGGCATGAGATAGCCAGATTATATGAGCTACTGATGTCCAAAGTGGAGAAGGAAGTGGCACAATTGAGATATCACTAGGAAGAAGAGGCTGGGATACCCATGAGTGACGGGATGTGAGAATAGGCCCAAAGGTACCATAAGAAAGTATCTAGGAACGCGAGGCTACAGCAAATACAGCTAAACATAACCCACAGGGCATATATAACACCCCAAAGGATAGCTAAATTTAAAAACGCAGAACGACAAACATGCCCCAAATTCCGGGAGGACAATGTGGGGATGACGCATATGTTTTGAGCATGTCCTGAAATTGGGAAATTCTGGAAGGAAGTAGCCCACTGGCTAGAGGTGAAAGGGATCAAGATAAATGTCGAATCAGTGTGGGCATGCTTGGTAGGAGGATTCCCTAGGCCACGCCAATTAAAACATGTAAGTAAATTAAAGGACTTGGCATACATACTTGCCAAGCGTAGAATCGCCATGAGATGGAAGGCATGCAACAGACCTAGAATAGAAGTCTGGTGGAAAGACCTTTAGAAATGGACTGAATCTGAAATAGCAGTGTGGCAAGAAGCGGGTAATAGAGGGGAGGAAGAGGAAGAAACCCTGACAGCCTGGAAACACTTAATGGCCACACTATATGGGCCCACCCAGGACTGGTCGAGCGACCAGGACTCTGTTGAAGACATAGAAAAAGGAACCCCTTTGGAAGAGGAAGATGCAGACTGCGAGTGGAGTAGGCTCGAATGGCGGGGGGGAAGGGGTAAGCAGTACACACTGAATGATATATGCAAAATGTTAAGACATGTACAGCAAGGTTTTGTTGTATGTTGATCTTGTATGATAAAACCAATAAACATTTTTTTTAAAAAAAGGTTTGTGGTATGTTCAGGTTTTCAGGGGTTCAGGCGAAAGGTGGTTCTAGTTGGGAGGTCGAGGGGGAGACAGGGTGGGGTGTTCTTTGTTCTAGGGCTTGTTGTGGGGTAGAACTTGGTGTGTCTGGGTGGGTTTGTTTGACGATTGGAGCACTGGCAGAGATGAATCCAGGACGTTTTTCTGTTTGGCCAGACCAGGGTGAAGAAAGGGGGGACCCCTACGTTAAAATACTTTGCTTGTCTCAAATGTATGGCGGAGGAAGATAGACCTAGGACAACTGCCTTTTTAACATGGCACGTGAATGGGCTGGGGTCAAGTATCGGACTGATATCACAATTTCTCAACTGCCTCTCGCCGGATGTGGTCGTCCTTACTGAACCTCATTTGGCTGGGTTAAAATGCTCTTTCTTTGAATGCGCGTACAACCACACAGCGGTACGTGCTGGCTTCTCTAGGGATGTTGGGAGCAAGGGGCGCTCGGAAACTACACAAGCTGGTTCCCTTTCAGCTCCTGCAGCTGGTTCAGGACCTGAGGTGACGATTTGTTCTGGTGACTGGGGAACTCTAGGGGAGGTTTGGGGAGTGCTGTGTGTACACTCCTCCACCTCTGTCACCGGACAGACTGAATGAAATCCAGGCAGGGCTGTGGCGTACTGGGGACTTCAATGATGTCATGGATCTAACACAGGATTCTATGCACACTAGGGGTAGACGGGTTGGCAGGTTGGCATACCCACAAAGTTGAACACGTTCAGCCTCGCCATGGGGTTGGTGAACGCCTGGAGTGCGGTGCATCCGTTGGATAAAGGTTTTTCCTTCTTGTTGAGAGTACACCGCTCACTATTTAGGTTCAATAATTTTTTTGTCCAGATGGGGCATGCTCATAGGCTTAGGTCGGCTTCTTTCCTGGCATTTGTAAGAGAGAGAGCGGTAGGGAACACTGTTTGCATTGGCACTGGACTTCAACTGTTCATACCAGGTAGTGCGTGTAGCACAGTCAAGAAAATATAGTTTGTGCTAGTTTTAAATTGTTTGCAGTGTTTTTATTTGCATGAAGTTGCTAGAGTTTGACAGCACCAATGGTGATGCTCACATAGCAAAAGCAGACATGCCTTCAGGTTTTTTTCAAGGCGTTGAGAAAAATAGACAAATCTTGTTCCTTGATTAAGGGATAGCGCGGGATAGCAACTGTTCAGGCCTGTGAAGCCTTCGGGATACGAGATGAGTGGCCACAGATCTTTCGTGGCGGTCATGTAGCTGGATATAGTTTATAGTGATTAATTCGAATTACATTATGTCGAAAGACATAATGTCAACAAAAAAAAGTCGAAAAAAAAATTTCAAATGTCTTTTTGTTTTTTTGTTCGAAATGGGGGGTTCCCCCTAACCCCTCCTTTTTTGGGGTTTTACCCCTTTTTTTTTTTAACTTACAGAGCCCCAAAAATACATATAGATAAAACATTAGAAAAAAAAAATTCCGACATTTTCTTTTCCGACATAATGTCTTTCAACATAATGTTTTCGACTTTTTAACAGCACATCGCTGGATATGTATGATGTATGAACAGCTACTATCTGGGGTTTCCTGACATTCTGGAGGGGTGACTTCCAAAACAAATGAAGATTTTGACATAAACACAGGGTCGGTACACAGTCCAGAGGTGTTATCTCGTTGATCCATGCTCAGACCACAGAGAATGCCTTTACTCGCAGCCCCTTGAGCTGTGAATTGGAATTAAAGAATGGCCAGTGAAAGTTTCCCTAATTGCCTTCCATCTACTCGGCATCCCCAACAACGTGGGGAGGAATGGGATACTAGCTGAACAGTGGGCAGTAGAGGTAGACACCCAACTAGATTGCAAAGACATTTACATCTTTTTCTCACGGATCAACAAAAGTATCCTATAATATGGGCAACAGAAATCTAATACCAAATCATCCAAAGATTTTAATATACTCCAGTCATGATGGCTGTGATGAATCTGGTGTCAGCTGACGGCTGGCAAGGGTGTGGCCAGGTACGCTGGGTCATATGTTTTGGTCCTGCCCGGTGGCTCAGAAATTCTGAGGGAGATTGAGGGCACTGTGGGGGTAATCGGCTCTGGAGCCTAAAGCTATGCTTTTCGGTATGGAAGATGGCCATGATGATGGTAATTTGGTCAAGCTGATGTATACTGTTTATCACTCGGAAAGCCATTCTGCTGGTCAACTGGAAATCGCTGGACAGCCTGCGTATGAGGGTATCGGAGGGTCTGGTGTCCAGTCTGTGTAGATTAGAGGGACAAGCATATGCCAATAGACTGGGTATGGAAAAGGCGCAACACCTCTGGGAATTGTATGAACAGTACATCTGAATGACAAATGGGACATGCATGGTAAATATGGCTGGGGTACAGCAGGGGTGGGGTTGATGGGAGGGTGAAAGTGATGGGACTCACCACGGAAGGACTTGAGGTGAGACATGTGGTTGGTACCCAGCTGGCGACTGTTCTGTTGGGGCATAACGAATGCTCTCCTGGAGGACAATGTCCTCTGCGTTTGAGCCCCACTCCGCTGCTGTCTCTCATGGATGGTGTGTGTGTGGGGGGAATGTTGGGGAGCGGACCCTGTAACAATGGGGGAGGAGGTGGGTGTGATGAAGACTCACAGCGAATTTGGCCCTGGAAAGGGGTTTATGAACCTTCCGGCCTGGACTGTATTGTACTTTGTATGCATTGCCTTGATCCTCCCGAGTGGGTTTATTTTTTCTTATGTTACTTCGTTTTTTGGGTCTCTTACGATCCTTGTATATAATCCTTCTATAAATAAAAAGATTTAAATCAAAGTCCTCTTGATGGAGTGAAAAAGGGATTTCTACCTCACCCTCATTGAAACCCACTCCAACCATCCTCACTGGCTACATGGCTCCCCAAACTCACTCTTCCTAAACCAATGACTATCAACTCCATTCATAGCTAATGACCCAGCTGAACACATCCCTGCAATGATTTCCACAATTACTCTCCTGACCTTCCTTGCACGTCGTCCTACTACGTTCTACACTCTACCATGATCCTCAGCCTCTATCCTCCCACTTTAGTCACAGTAATACTGAAGAAGTCCTATGATCCTATAATCTACTGATGATGGCTAACCCCTCTTGTGCCCCGTCAGATCCTCTTGCTCCTCAGCTAGTCCAGCCTATTGCTCCTTTAGTGGCCTCTCACCTCGCTGAACTCCTATGCCTCTCCTTGGGCTCTGCTTGCTTTCCCTGTTTGTTCAAGGCAGCCACGGTCATCACTCCTAAAAAAGCAAGGGGCTGACTCATATCTACCGGATAACTTTTGCCCGGTGTGTTGCCTTCCGCTGTACTCAAAAGTGCTTGAAAAGGTTGTGTTCAACCGTCTATCCACTTTCGGAGACATCCAGAAACTTCGAGACCCCATTCAAGCAGCCTTGCGCCCCTGTCACTCCATAGAAACTGCTCTCATGAATGTGTCAAACTTCATCGCCTCTGGTAAGCAACCCAACCTATTCTCTAGGCTAATTCTCCTTGAACTGTCTGCTGCCTCGCACACTGTCGATCACTCTAATCTGCTTAATACGCTTTCTTATTGGGATTTGCAATCGAGCCCTTGCCTGGATTGAGTCCTAACGTGCAGCTCGTCAATTCTGTCTCCTGGAGCAACAGCACCTCCCAACTATTGGTGTTCCAAAAGGCTCTGTCTTGGGTCTCCTCCTCTTTACACTCTAAACCTCTGCTCTTAGGGCACGAATTTCCTCCTTTGGGTTCTTGTACCAACTCATTGTGGACAAAACCAAAATATTCTCTTTTCCAGAACTCTCCTGTGATAGCTATCAACATGTCCAACTGTCTCTACAATTCAATATCGGATAGCTTTGCACTCTCAGATGTTCAACTCTGCCAAGACAGAGGTGCTCTTCCCTGCCAAATTCACCATCTTTGTCTGCCTATCCAGTTCCCACCTGACTCTCCTTACTCTTCAGCTAAAAACATCAGCGTCATCTTTAAAACTGCAACATCATCTCGCCTCAACCTCCTAGATACTAGGAAAATCAAGCAGCACCTTCCTTTCAACACATCTTTCAAGCATCTCTTGTCTTCTCTTAACTGGACTATTGTGCAGCATTCGCTGTGGTCTCCAACAATGCTTTGTCCTCTCGTCAAGATCATTAACTTCACCACCAGGACTCCTTTACTCCGTCACGTCACACCTACTTCCTCGTACCGTCACCAGGCTGACGATGCAAAACCGGACCGGATTTACATTTCTTCTCCTGGTTCACAAATGTATCCATCTATTCAACTCTACAAGCTATTGTGTAATCTGTGCTCTGCCTCCTCGACTACCCTTGTGGCTCCTCGACCCCCATGTCCTTCCACTTGCATGGAATTCCTTTCCCACGGAAATCCGAGAAACAGGGCCTGATTACGAGGCTGGCGGTATTCATTTTTTTTCCAGTGCCCAGAAATGGACAAGCCCCGGTATTTGCACAATCCTGGGTGCCGGAAAACATTCTTCCCCATTCGAGCCCCATAGGGCTCAATGGGAATGGGGAAGCTGGATGCACAGGCACTGTTTATAATGGTGCCGGTGCATCCGACATGCTGTGCTCGCGGGTGCCTTTTATTCCGCCAGGTCAGACCTGGTGGAATGAAAGGCACCTGCGAGCACAACTTGGAGTTTGCCGGTCCGGATACAATGCTACCAGCAAGCTTACTGGTACCGTTGTATCCAGACCGGCAAGCTCGTAATGAGGCCCACAGTCCGCAAGGATTTGTTCAAACCAAACTAAAAGCCTACCTCCTTGCGTCAGTTACCCTCTTAACCTACCAGTCATCTGACTTCTAGCAAACATTTTTCCCTCGCCTCTGTCCCTCACTTTGTCATCCTCCACTCAAGCACTCATTCCATCATGGTCACATCCATAGCACAGATGGCTGTACCACCTTCCTGCCCAGAAATATCTTATGTTGGTTAGCCTTAATCTATGCATGTCCACTTATATATTGTCCCCAGTGACTGTTTCATTTACTCTCCCTCCACAACCTGATCCGAATGTCCCTCAAACTCACCCCATTGTAAGACGCTCACTGCTTCCCGTCAAAGCTGATGTCTTACCTGCTGTATGTTCTTTTCTGATTAAAAGAGCATTGTCCCTCCCTATAAATAAATGAAGTACTGCCTTACACCTTACACAGTCATTTCAGCCATGTGTGGGCGTGCGGAGAAGGCAGCCAGTGGCAAAAGGCAGCATTTGGATCTGGGAGCAGCATGGGGGCAGCAGCCCTGAGGGGTCACCAGCATATAATAATAATAATAATAATTATTAGGCATTTATATAGTGCTACGAACCCTCAGGTATCTGAGCGCTGTTTATTATTACCCACGGTGTGCGGTGCTCCTTTATCGACCTCGGAAGGATGAAAGGCTGAGTTTGGCCCCGCCTGGATTCGAACCTGCGTTAACAGGCTCTGCACAGATGTCAAAGCGAGCTCTCTACTGGTAAGATAGCTCAGCCGGTTGAGTGCTCGCTGCTGCGATCGGAGCGTGATCTGCAGGTCGCAGGTTCGATCCCGGCAAGGCCAACTCAGCCTTTCATCCTTCCGACGTCGATAAATGAGTACCAATTTCGGTCGGGTGATATTGTATGTAAATATGTGCTCTGTAAAGCGCGTTGGATTAAGGCGCTATATAAATAACACATCATTATCATTTTAAATCAATAAGTTTAGTACAGGTGGGTGATCATTTTCAATAATGAGCCATTTTAATATTCACCGGAAGTACGGAGTGAGCAGTTGGGGGATGGGAGGTGGGGGGCTGGGTTGGATGGAGTCTCGACCTGAAAATGTATTTAAATGGGATGAAATGGTGAAATTGACACTAATATGCGAGACAAATGTGGTAGAAAGTCATTAAGTGTACAATTCCTTCTGTGGGGTACTCCTAGAGACAAGGAAGCAGATGCCGGGTCGCCAACAGTACACCACTGCATTTGAAACCTCATGCTGGGCCCACATTCCCATTGTGAACAACTTTCATGATGACAATATACGCCCGCCACGGACCCTGTGATTCGCATGCTCCTGGTGCTTAGCCTGTAGCCATGATGTATTCAAGCCTGGCCAGGTGCTTAGCCTGTAGCCATGATGTATTCAAGCATGGACAGGTGCTTAGCCTGTAGCCATGATGTATTCAAGCATGCTCCTGGTGCTTAGCCTGTAGCCATGATGTATTCAAGCATGCTCCTGGTGCTTAGCCTGTAGCCATGATGTATTCAAGCATGCTCCTGGTGCTTAGCCTGTAGCCATGATGTATTCAAGCATGCTCCTGGTGCTTAGCCTGTAGCCATGATGTATTCAAGCCTGGCCAGGCGCTTAGCCTGTAGCCATGATGTATTCAAGCATGCTCCTGGTGCTTAGCCTGTAGCCATGATGTATTCAAGCATGCTCCTGGTGCTTAGCCTGTAGCCATGATGTATTCAAGCATGCTCCTGGTGCTTAGCCTGTAGCCATGATGTATTCAAGCATGCCCCTGGTGCTTAGCCTGTAGCCATGATGTATTCAAGCCTGGCCAGGCGCTTAGCCTGTAGCCATGATGTATTCAAGCATGCTCCTGGTGCTTAGCCTGTAGCCATGATGTATTCAAGCATGCTCCTGGTGCTTAGCCTGTAGCCATGATGTATTCAAGCATGCTCCTGGTGCTTAGCCTGTAGCCATGATGTATTCAAGCATGCTCCTGGTGCTTAGCCTGTAGCCATGATGTATTCAAGCCTGGCCAGGTGCACACTGTAAAAGAGTCTCATGATACCCCACAATATATAGCAGCAGAGGGACCTTTACAGAGAATGAACAGAATCTTAGTTACCAGTAAACAGACATGCCACCTGTGCCCATAAATATGCCCTGCAAAACCATTTCATAATAGTACCCGTGCACGCAGCATATGCCAGCATGATGTCTACGTGCAAAACCCTGCCAGACCCACCTCTCTTTGCCTTTATACTGCACAGAATTACCACCGTCTCGGGAGGATAGCTCAGCGGCAACGTTCCCATCTTGAAAGCAAGACGGCACGGAGCAACACAGGTTCGATCCCCGGTCTGCGCCTAGAAACCTCTGGGTATTAAGCGCGTTATAAATAACCTATATCACCGTGGAGGTTTCATAGTGCGGAGGCGATCACGTATATGGGTATATTGTTCCCATGCCAGCCTTATCCAGACTGGTCTGTGGAGGAAAGAAAAAAGGAGGGCAAAGTGGGTGCAGGGTTTTGGAGAAAGACATGCAGGGCTGACGACACTAATGCTTGTGGCCTTTTGGATGCATGTTGATCAAATTGGGTGGATAAAGGTAAGCAGAATTGGGGGAGCCAGTTGCATTGCGTCTGCGCAAGATGGGATGCTGGAGACAGTTTCGAGTGATACAAAGCCTAGAGGTAGTGTGTGGTTGTGATGGCTTGAGATGCTCAAGTGGGCATGTGTAGCATGACGTCAGACTTGCTTTGTTCTTGTAGTTACGGACTGTGGTGTGTCACCCCTCCTGGGAGTATGGTATCTCCCAGGGCTGGTACCATGGTCACATGGTGGTGACCATGTGACGGAGATAATAAAAGGGACTAGTCAGTCGATGTAATCCTGACTCCTGCCTGCCTGCCTGCTGTATGTGTCCTGAACTGCAGCCAGGAGTCAAGAGCAGACTGTGAAAGGAAACCTTAAGGAAGGCAGAGAAAGGCTGGGGTGGGATTCTGTCAGTGCTGTGAATGCATGGCAATATATTGTAATTGGTATACATCCATGAAGGTGTGGGACGGTCTGGCCTGTGCTGCTCGGTGTGATGAGGCATGACTTGGCATATGGTGGCCTGTATAGTAAGGTACCCTCTGGTGCCTGATGCTCAGTAGTGCCTCAGGTAAAAGTACAGAGGGGGAAAATCTCAAGGTGGTATCCTTAGCACACAGCCCATGAACAAGAGCGTATCGGGGAGCACAAATATCATAGGGCGGAATGAGCAGAAAAGGGCAGCCAGGCATTGGGCACAGCGAAGAGACCAACATGGCGGTAATACAAAAGGAACCTACTCACACTGGTCCAATATAGTGATCATACTGCAAATCAAATGCACCAGCTTCACACCTGGGAGCACAGTTAGGGAGAATTTGTGTTTCTGTGCTAATTTCCTCCCACCTTGGAGACCCCCGCTCTTTTGCTGGACGTAGGACTTTTTAATTGTAACCCCTGAGCGACTAGGACCTTTTCCTCACTCTGTCATGTGTTTTTCACTGATTTGGATTTTATGTTTTTACTGGTTTTTTGGAGTCTGACAAACTCCATAGGCATCTGCTTTTTGTATAGTGACCCACAGCACCTTCAGTGCAGTGTCACTGAGAAATCCGTTGAATTCCTCTTGAGGTTTAAATACCTTTTCTTGGGTGAACTACTGTTCCCAAGAATAATAAGATGACCCTGATCTTACTTACCTTTTCTCTTTGTAGGTGTAGCACACACCATCGTAGGTGGAATGCTGGAGGGGTTACTTAGTAGCCCCTGCTCCTACTATCTTATGTACCATTTTTTGTTACCCGCACTACTTTAAAAGGCTGGTGGCACTGGCATTGGTTTAATTTTTACTAGCATTGTGCTTTTCTACCGCAGGCTGAACCCATGTGTGTCCATTTTTTCAAAATAGCCCCGGTCTTTTTTTTTGTTGCCATTTTCTGTTTGTGTGGTGTTTCATAGCTTTTACTCGTTGATACAGATTTAAGCCCTATGTGTGTTTTGCCTTTGGCGGGCTTCAACCTCGAAGCCCGCTCCTGGCTCCAGTGTGTCTGGAAGGACAGGATGTGAGGGAGGGTCCCGAAACGCCCTTGTCCTTTGTCTCTAGGTGTGACTGAACGAAACCAGTCCTGATTGGCCAGCTGGCTTTCACTCTGCTGTCTAATTGACAGCCCAGGCTGTGCATGAATGGGAAAACTTTCTTACAGGCAAGGGTTTTGGGACTACAAGCAGAGATGACCACTGGAAGAAACATCCGATGAACTGTGAAGTGAAGCCTGCTTGTTATGATGTTGTAACGTTATGTTATCGTAACAGTAAAATGATGCCGTTCTCAAGCTCTCCGGAGTTCGAGAACGGCGTCAGCTGTAATCGTTGATCGCTGAGGAGAGTGCACCCACCTGGGGTTTCCCTACAATAAAACTAAAACAATATCCTTATACCTTCGTCATCCAGTTTCTATAATTTATTACCGAAGGTGAATACAACACTGCTGCAACCTCCTGGACCTTGAATTGGCCGGTGAAGCCCTGCTGCTGTGCCAACTTCCTTTTTCACCTAGACAGAGAAACTCCAGACAGAACAACCTCTCCCCTTGGGTTCGTGGGACCAACTAACCCTGAGACGAACTCCACTTTGGTGCAATCCCGGACTTCCTGTGCCTCTCCGTTGCTGCAGTAGCCCAATGCCAGGGATCGAGTGTCCATAACCAAGTGCAATTTCTGCCGCAGAACCAATCCGGCTAAAGCTCCAGGAGCCTCCGAAGGACACTCCGGAAGCAGGAAATCCCGATCCAGAGTCCCCTCACCAGAGTCGAGGATGAGGGAGCAAGGAAAGTCCAACTGGAGATATTCCATCCTCATCAGTGCTGTTTGCGAAGCGCTAAAACCGTGAAGTGCCACTGAATCGAAGAGAGCCTGTAACTGCTGATGAACGTCCTGAGTACTGCTGCAAGAGTCCCCAGACGTCCTCCCTCTTGTCCCCATGACTGAGGCTCACGAACCAGGGTCTGCATAGCTGTAGCAAGGCGACATCCAGCTGGACCACTTTTCTTCTTACCACAGGTACTGTTTGGGCTTGAGGGTACTTACCTACCTTGAGTCATGCTGTCTCACTTGAGATTTGCACTTGCTTAACTTTCTGAGTTGATTTCAACTCCCCTTTGCACAGGCCGAACAACTTATCGGTCTTCAGTGATTCTTATGAATAATCTGACTTTGTGAAAGATTTTATCCAAGAAGTGCATCAGAACTTTTGACTTGATCCAAATGACTTTGGCTGTTCTGGCTCTCTAAGGGCACTGTTCTAAATCCATTGACTTTGTCACTGCTTTTCTCTCCATAGGTTGTAGGATGTTGACATACTGTTACTGCTGGGAAAGGCTTAGCTAGTCTTCAGTGGAGGTTTCAGCTGTCCTCACATTTTCGTAGAAACGGTTCTAACCTTTTACTTTCCTTAACCCTCCCTTTCTGAAACTCAGAGTCTACAAACTATATTGGTGTTATATATAAATGCAAATACTATCCTTGTAATTGAAGTCTCATCAGGGTGTAGGAAAAATGAATTGAGCATATCCAAAGAGTATTCACCAGCTTATTGAGTCTGAAAAGTAATTCCAACGTTTTCTTGAACCGTTACAAACAATTGCCTTTTTAAAGAATGCTCATTTAAAACTTGTTGATGGATAAATAAATTACAATTTATATCTGAGACCTTGAGTGTAAGTGTTACTTGGTTACTTGTATTAACAGATTTCATTTGTACAGCTCTACCGCTCACATTTTCCACCCTTTTGAGATAGGCCTGGCTGCTCAGTAAAACTAACCACTAGTGTAGTACAGACCTATACCAAAAGGTGTGTTACCTAATACCAAGCAGATAAGTCTTGTGTAGTCTCACACAGTGTGACTGCACCAATTCTTACCTAACAAGCACCACGGGTGGGGAAACACTTTAGGCAAACCCAGTAGCAGCAGGTCAATTTCAAGCAAAAGGAACAGATAATGGTGCAAAAGCCAAGGGTGAAAACACAGAGTACAATAGCAATGGGCATGACGGAGGGATCCACGCGAGTCACTAAAGTATCATCCTTGCAAAAAAGAAAAAGAAGGCGGAAAACAGTTTACATATGGCAACAATGGCTAGGCTTCATAATGCACCAGCCACTGTTAGGCAGGAGAGATGTTGAGGCTGACAATAGGCGGAGTATCTTCACTGTGAGACCTGGCCAAGAGCTGCTCTTTGTATAACCAAGTTAGACGTTTTGAGCATTTCTAACCCACATTTTCTAAACAATGTAACATGTCCATTTCCCCAGTACAAGACCCACTGATGAATGAATACACTGATTCCACATTGGTGACTTTTCCCAGCCTAGAATAATGGGGCAGACCATTATACCTGCTGCAAAGATACTCCCCTGGCTACCTAGAACTGTTCCCGTTGCCTTTTGGTCTTTGTAGTTTAGAAAAATCAAAACATGCCCTCAAAACAATCAAGTTATGCACACTCAAACATCCAGGGTGAATCTGATATAAATCAATATAAAATTACCAATAAATGCTTTGACAACCCCAAACACTATGCAAGATATCTGCCCTAAAGCATCTTCCACGCATTCAGTACCTGCCCTCAACTTTATGAAATTATACTAGCAAATTTAATAAACACTAGCTCCTGCTCGAGGGCAGGAAACGCGTGGAAGGTATACTGCTAAGCAGTTGAGGGAATGGGTGGGCCATAACACAATTGGGGAGAGATTGCGCTCCCGGAATGATTTTTCCCCAACTGTTATTTGTTAGGTGAAACGGTCTTTAACCTCCCACTGTCAAATAACCACCACTGAACGGTTGGTACACAGCAGTGATGGGGTACTCTTTACTAGCTGACTAATTTTGGTATGCTATGCTGTGTAGGTATTAAGAGAGGCAGGGCTTTTTGGAACACAGTGATTGCTGTACTCCCCACCCAGACCACACTAATCCTGTCAGTCACTTCTGGTTGACGATTGGCTACTGGCTTCTCAGATGAACACGGGCAAACACAGTCTGGAGCTGCTTCTTTGGGAGCTGTCCTTTACCTTTGGGCCCTTAGCCGATGGGCCTGTACTGCAGTGTGCTTAAGAGCCTACCTCCTTGAGGGAAAAAGCCAATCACGTGCATGGGGGAGAGGAGAGGTCACAGGTGCAGCAGAAAAATTGAGACAAAAACCACAAAATAACAGGCCGCAAAGCAGGGGAATGAATGGCAAAAAACGAGCAGGGGAAAGCGGTGGAATGGATGGCAAAAAACGAGCAGGGCAAAGTAGGGGAATGAATGGCAAAAAACGAGCAGGGGAAAGCAGTGGAATGGATGGAAAAAAACGAGCAAGGGAAAGCGGGGGAATGGATGGCAAAAAACAAGCAGGGGAAAGCAGTGGAATGGATGGAAAAAAACGAGCAAGGGAAAGCGGGGGAATGGATGGCAAAAAACAAGCAGGGGAAATCAGGGACATTCATTGGGCCCCTAGATGGATGGGGAGGCGGGAGCCTATGAAGAATATTGTTACTGAAAGGGGGATGGGAGGGTGGTATAAAAATGTTTGAAGACCACTGCAGTAGGGAGAGTTCCCTAGGCCAGCAGCCTAGCACCACTATGCCAACTAGCGAGTAAAGAGACTAGAGTCCTCCAGTCTCCTGCACACTTGCTCCATACGGTTTGGTGATCCAAGATGCCATTTTAAAAGAGGAACAACGGAATTAAACAATATTGTACAGCATTTCAAGAAGGCTGCATCACTTGTCTTATATATAAAGCAGAATGTATGTTTGTCCGGCTATACAATTCCACACCATTGAACCTCTACTACCTGATTTTGCATGGATTCCTCGTAGACACCCTCATTTACAGATGCTCACTCCGAATCACTACAGTATGTACTAGAAGGAAGTAACATTCAGAAAAGTATTTGAAGCAAAATGTTTGATGTGATGGTTATTACACTGAAATGTAATACTACTGTATACAGTTCAAAAGTGTTTATTAGAGCATTTTTAAAGGGTATTAAAAAAAATAGTCTTCAGCAAGCCACTCCAAATATGGGAAATGATAAGGTAACAGTTTATTTAAGTTCATTCACAAGAAGAGAGCACAATCAATCAATCTTTCTTGGACACTTTCTCAAATGTGCTGAAGCCATTACGACTGAAACATGCCGCACACAAAACGAACAACACTTGGAAAAGCTCCATCTGATGCAAAGTGAAAATCACTATCAAGACCTTCTGAAACACAACGCCAAACAGCAGCACGATTTGCCGACCAGAGAACAAGAGCAACTTTCTCCAGGGCAAATGAGATGTCAAGACTTGCTGACATGAGGACAAGAGTGACATCCTCCAGGGCACATGAGACGCCACTTGATCAGGACGCGGGCAACGGCGGGTACCCCAGCCTGTTATGAATATACCTCAGTAATGTAAACTACATAGTGAAGTGCAAGTAGCATTATGGCGTACTATGTAAGGCTGTCAGGGGGCAGTAAAATGCACAGTCCCACTGGAGCAGGGGTTCTCTCAGCTCCATAATCGACATGTTGAATTGCAATGCTCTTAATTTGCCGCCGTAGACGGACACGTGCGGCAAGATGCATGTGTTTAACTCCTAGTGGTAATGCATCTAGATTTCAATTCTCTTGCAGTCAGGGAAACGGCTTGTATTGACCCTTTCAAGTAATTACACAACATAAGGAAAACCTGCCTGTCAATATTAATTCCCTGTTGCAAATGCGCTATGATTACAGGAGGAACTAAATTTTATTACAAATTTGCGTAGTATGGAGCCACTGGACATTGGTACAATAAACCCTGTGCCATTAATTTATCTGGCACAAACAATCCGGCCATGTCCTCGGGTGACACCCAGAACACAAGTAATTCCATATGTGCTTTATTGGACTACCAGTCAGTGCCAAGTTTAAACCATTGCCATTTTTTTTTGTAGATTCATCTTGACAGCACACACTGTTGTTCGGGAAGCTCAAAGTCTCCTCAGTTGTAGCTAAGAATTCCCATTCATCATTGCTACAACTAAGCATGATTGGTGAGCAGCTGTAGTTCACAGATGAGCCCCGCCCCTTGTGCTGTCAGGAAACCTCACCTGAGCCATTAGTTTGTGCAGCACACAACGGCCACGTGGCTCTGCTAGAATTTACAATCCCTGAGGCAAATAATATCATAGTCAAAATTGCATCGCCAGAAATGAGTCTGGCACTGAGGAGGAAGCGTGAAAGAACTCACAAGGTTGGGGAAAATAACAAAATTGACACTTTAAAATATTGCAAAGCTTAGCCCATGTACTGCACTTAGAAGACAGTGAAGGTTAGCTTACGTACTGCACTTAGAAGAACTGTGAAGGCTAGCCTATGTACTGCACTTAGAAGACAGTGAAGGATGGACTATGTACTGCACTTCGAAGACAGTGAAGGTTAGACTATGTACTGCACTTAGAAGACAGTGAAGGATAGACTATGTACTGCACTTAGAAGACAGTGAAGGATAGACTATGTACTGCACTTAGAAGAACTGCGAAGGTTAGCCTATGTACTGCACTTAGAAGAACTGCAAAGTGTAGCCTATGTACTGCACTTAGAAGACAGTGAAGGATGGACTATGTACTGCACTTCGAAGACAGTGAAGGTTAGACTATGTACTGCACTTAGAAGACAGTGAAGGATAGACTATGTACTGCACTTAGAAGAACTGCAAAGGTTAGCCTATGTACTGCACTTAGAAGAACTGTGAAGGCTAGCCTATGTACTGCACTTAGAAGACAGTGAAGGATAGACTATGTACTGCATTTCGAAGAGAGTGAAGGTTAGACTATGTACTGCACTTAGAAGACAGTGAAGGTTAGACTAAGTACTGTCTATAGAAGAATAATGACGGTTAGCCCACACTACACTCAGAGAAATTGTATAGGTTAGGCAATGTTTTGCACCTAGAAGAGTGGTAAAGGTTAGCATATGTACAGTGGTTGAAGTGTATGAAAAGAAGTAGCAGAACTATGTTCCCTGCTGACCTGCCCCTGCTCCCCACAAACCCCATCACCACACCCCTCCCACACACAATTCAAACCCCCAAACACTTGCACCTGCTGTTTAAGGGAACGTTCAGTGCAGTGCACTGAAAGTGAAGGTTTCAACTTCTTCCTACACTTTTATTTTAAGACAAAACCATTCCGGAACGGTTTCTTTTTAAAATAAAAGGAGCTGCACAAGGTAATTTTAAAAAGTATAGGAGCACCGCTCCCGCTCACGTCGACCACTGCATATGTAGTGCTCTTAGAAGAATTGGGAAGGTTAGCCAATGTATTGCACTTGAAGGAATTGCAAGGCTAGTCATGTACTGCACTCAGATAATTCTTTGAGGGTAGCCATCATGTATCACATTATTGATCAAATCTAGGTTATTGTAGAATGTAGCCGTCGCATTGTAATCCAAATGAAGGCAGAATGCAGCCTGGTTTTGGAACATAGGTGGATGTCAAATGTCGACATTGTACTGAATCTAAATGGGCGAAATTGTAGCCTTGTATTAATCTAGGTAATCATTAGAATGTAGCCAATGTATTGAATCTTTCACACTCCATGCCTATAGAAATTGGCCGAAGGCACGGTCGCTGACGCACACGCATCTGACATCATACCACACTCGGACAATTCGCACAACACCTCTGCCGTAAGAATGCAGATACTGTTCATGACAAAAATTCGATAGAGAGCTGCACACATAATGACTATCCCGCTCTTGCATACCCACTCTAGACTTCCTCTCGCTACCTATCCACATGCCGGCTCAACATCGGTGTCTAGCATGGACTTGGCCACTCCTTTGTATCTTCGTACTAGCCATTATGCACACACGCATACTAGCACTACTCGAATGTTCCCATACCTGTACTTCGGGCCCCTGACAGCATTCAACCTACAGCATGTTGTGACCATACCAATGGTGAAAGGCACGAAATAAATGACACGATACAATATATCTTCCCATTTCATCGACCTCGTGATGTCTAATTCCAGCTTTCTATGACTGGAATACATGGCTCTATGTGAACCATCCATCTGCATTCCACAATATTTACAAGGTTTTATCCAATGCTAATGGTAGCCGTGTGTTCCAAGATGATTTAATATGCTTCCTTCTACCAGACCTGCTACATGGGAATGGGTCCCGGCCGCCCTGCAGCTTAGACTGGAGCCGAATTCACAGCAAGATGAAATAAACGTTCAGCCTTTTCTTATGGAATACTAGAGGCCATGGTCATTTCGCTGACCATAGCGAGGGGGCTGATGGCCTAGGACAGGTTGACCTACGGCCCTACTGAAAAATTAGCTACTCTCTGCCTTTGCACCGGATGGATATAGACTTATAACTTGCAAGGCTCAAAGGGGCCCTAATGACTGCCCAAAAAGCAGTCTACTTATTTGTGTGAAATCGAAATACTCACAGACTATGGGCCCAAACATTTCCAGCACAAGGTACTAAGTGTGGGCCATATAGGTTAATAATGGTAATATTCTTTCTAAAATGCTTATTACAGTTTATGATCCCCCAGGTGGAGATTTAGCCAATTGAATAATGCTGTAGATATCCAGCATTATTACGGAATGGGTTTGGGCTAACCCTGATGGTCATATAATCTGTGGATACCTTAATACATACTGTGATATTGCATGGAAAAATGGACTCCTGTGCAGAAAAACACACAGAAAACAGCAACAGAAGAGGTAGAACAAGGACGCCCTGTCCCTCCAAAGCATTTCCAGCATCACATTTGCCCCCCGACCCCCGACTGAGGATAGGGTGGACTAATCTCCCACGAGTGAGAGTCTCCCAGTACTGTACAGCTTGTGCCTTGCTGGGGTGAGGTTGGATTTGACCGCTACTACCTCACGATTGGTCGTCACTTACCTTGGACCTTTCCCCGGGGCTATCTGGCACTTGATGGCCTTGATAGTGAGATTGGCCATTTGCATAGCCTGCAACACCTCATTCAGGTGGGGCACATAAAAGGCATCCAGTCCACTCAGAGCATGATTTGCCAACCTTTGGAATGTGGCACTGAAATTCTTCAACCGAAAAGGCATAACCCTAAACTGGTAAAGCCCATCGGGTGTTGAGAAAGCAGTCTTCTACTTGGCTTGGTCAGTCAGAGCTATTTGCAAATTAGCCTGATGTGAAGTTAAAGGTGCTCACAAACTTGGCACCACCTATTTTGTCCACATCAGCCCTTGGCAATGGTGGAGCATCAGTCTTGGTGACTGTATTGACTCCTCTGTAATCCACACAGAACCTCCAAATCCTTGGTACCTGCTTGGGAAACTTACCTTGGGCAAAAGGAACACTGGGCTGGACAATGGACTGGTTATGGGTTCAATGACACCCAAATCCAACATTTCAGCGCCATCTGCCTAGATATGGTTCTTTACAGTGTCTGACATACTATAGCATCTAATTTTGACAGGCACACTGTCACCAGTGTCAATATCATGCTTGCACCATGGGGTGAGGTCTGATGTCAGTGAGAACAGAGGGACATACTGCTGGAGCAAAACCCTGCAGGCCCTCTGCTACTGTGATGTCAGATATTGAGAGAGATTCACTCACTCCACTGAGCCATCCTGAGAGTTGCTGTGGATCAAGTCAGGAAAGGGCTCACTGTCCTCCTCTTGCCCTGAAGCTAACAATAGACATGAGACGCCCCTCTTTGGTGGTAAGGCTTGAGTCTGTTAATTCGGAAGACCTGAGGGGCTACCCCATGTATCCCTACATCAACCAGATAGTTGACTTTGCCCATCTCGAGGATTACCCTGAAGGGTCCAGTCCACTTACCTGCAAAAGCTCTTGGCTTGGTGGGCTCCATCACAAGAATCTCCTGACCAGGGTCCAGTCCACCTGTGAGGCCTTAAGGTCATGCTAGTACTTGTTCAATTCTTGGCTGGCCTTAGGATTTGTTGATTCCTGGCCCATCATCTGTGCCAGCTGCCTTCTGTGGCCTACAGCATAGTCCCCCACATGCTTGGCAGGACCTGGAGGGGTGGCTTCCAATCCTTTTCTGACTAGGGCAAGGGGCCCCCTCACTGGATGCTCAAAGAGGAGCTTGATGGGGCTGAAACCAGCACCCTTCACATGCACCTATCTGTGGGCAAACAGTAGGCATGCTAATAGAAGTCCTATTTACTTTTCTGGGGCTCCTCCAAAGCAACCATCCTGCCTTTGAGTGTTTTGTTAAATCTCTCAACCAGACCATTGGTCTGGGGCTAGTATGATGTAGAGAACTTACAAGTCACACCACACTCCTTCCACATTGTTTGCATATAGCTGGTGTGAGCTGAGGTTGTTCTTGATTTAGCATTTGCTCAGCAGAATGATCCCTTGATAGCAGAGTATTTCCTACATGTAGTATCAGAAGAGGAGGAAAGATAGAAACGGGGACCATTGTTCTTTCTAAAGCAAGGATTGCTCTACAGAGGAGACTGTGTCCTGATTGCACTCCTAAATCATGGTGCCTAAAAGCCATAAAAAGATGGTACTAGAGATTGCCCATTCCCACCTTGCAGGGGGTTACTTCCGAAAAGCTAAAACACAGGGGCAGATAATACGTTGATTCTATAGGCCTGGAATCTATGTGGAAGTTAAAAACGGTGTACTTACCTGTACTTTGTGTCAAAAGACTAGCTCCCAAATATCTCCTCCAGCTCCACTCCAACCCTTATCCATCATTGATGTGCGTTTTTCTCGTATAGGTATGGACATAGTTTGGCCCCTTGAACCATCTAGGGTGGGGAATCGTTACATCTTGGTAATTGTAAACTATGCTACACGATCCCCCAAGGCTTTCCCATTATGTAATAATACATCCCAACACATTTTGAAACATCGTATTCCATTCTTTTCACAAATTGTTTTCCCGAAAGAGATCCTAATGGATCAAAGCACTACCTTGATGAGTCGGTTAATGGCAGAGGTGAAGGAGATCTTACATAGTAAAACTCTTAGTACCTCTGTCTACCACACCAGGCAGGCAAAGTCAAGTTTCCAAGTGTGTAAAGTCCAACCAGCAAAGGCAAGCTTGTGAATCAAATTGCATTGTCAGGTTGCACCCGCGTTTCTCCTTCCCGACCCGATATCGGAGGACTTTGCCCTTCCCAAGATGTTGACCGTTCTGTAACACAATGACCTTCCTAAGGTGGCGGCAAAGCGTTAACCTCTGCCGAACGCTGCATTCAAACATCACAGCATTGGATGGCACTGGCCCTACAAGTAACCACTTTTTCAGTAAGATGTAACGCTCACCTGGTATCCACAGGGACATCACTCAGCCTGTTCTGACCTCTTACGACCTCAAACCCTTCCCTGGAGGCTATTCAACTGGAGACTGGGCCTGAAACACAGGATTGGTAGAGTTTAACTCCCTATTGTCTCTGTGTGCTTGAACCCCTTCTTCCCCGGGGTCCAACCCTTCCCTTTGATCCGCAGCTCACCTTGTTTTCTTGGATAGTGTGCTTTGCATCCTGCTTTCAGCGCAGGGGCGCGTTGATTGATGCAGGCTCGTTGCTGTCTAGTTACTTCACTGGCAAGAGTACGACAGGTAAGTATGAGTCTTTTGAACAGTTCTCTAACTTCGTTCCTTTCCTTACTTAGATGATGGCCGGTGTCCGGGGATGACGGCATGCTGCTGAGATGAGCAGTGCTGAAGTTGAGTGAGAGCATGATGCGCGATGCACCCTTTTCGTATTTGCATTGAACTGAGTTCTTTTTCTGTGTCTTTTAGGTGCTGCGACGTTTTCAGCGTGGATGCCGGTTATGAAGAACAAATGCGGTGGGTAAGCGCGGTATGCGGCGCCTCTATATGTTTCCACGCTAACCTGGAGTGTCTTTTCCCTCTTGCAGATGGATGAGAAGTTCCGGAGACAGAGTTCCCCCAGAGCGGCTGGGATTCAGGTAAGCGTTTGAAGCTCGTACAGTATTTAAAAATAAGCGAAGATTTGCAGAATGCTTACTAATGCCTTTTTTCTGTTCTTTTCCCTTTTCCTTAGGAAGTGGCGTGCCGGGATGGGAATGACACTGCCGAAGATGCCCGCAGAACAGAAGGAGCGATGAATGATGGGCAGAAGCACTGCAAGGTAAGGCTGTTCCTAACAGTGTTCTTGTTCTTGCAGGAGCTGAGCACAGAAGAAAGATGCAGGCCTACTGGAGACCGATCCGAACACGGTGAGTGTCACGCTGCAGGTGCAGAAAACGCAAAGCATGTTTCTCAGCCTGGGTGTGGCTTAAATAGTCTCTGGTTATCCCAGGTGTCTCTGGGCTGAACCACACCCAAAAGACTAGACCGCACATGCAGTTCTGGGAACCAGAATATGTGGGGGCATCCATCTTGTCCCCATCAATGCACTACAAGTCCAATCCCCAATGTTATCCTATGGGAGTGCGTGAGTCTGTTGCTCAAGCGCCAAGTCTGACTCCAAGTGGGTTTTTGGAGGGATGGAGAGGCCCTTGAGGGCCATGTAGGTGATCGTGGCCTGGCTCCAGCCTGACATCTTGGAGGGCTGGGGACATGAGGGGCAGGAATCATGACACTTGCTCGCCCACCGTTGCCGGATGCTCTAATCCTTCTTACCTTTTCTCCTGTGCCAGTCTCCCTTCTTCATTGCTCAGAAACCCCATTCTGCCTTCGCTCCTCTGAGTCTTCTGTCTCTTCCTACTTACCTGTCTTCAGCATACGCTACTCTCCTGTTGTTGTTCCTTATTTCTTGCCTCCTGCTGATCTTCTCTCAGCTCCTACTGCTAGAACGTACTCTTTGCCTGATCTTGGAAATTGTCCCTCATTTTCTGATGGTCAGCCTTGAAACCTGGTGTTGCCGCCGTCAACTGCTACACCATCCATCTGCTATCCGATATTGAATTGCTTCTTCAAACATCTGCTGAAATGCAACATATGTGCAGTGTTTTTTTTCCCGTAAGGGTTTTACCCCAAATCAGAGTTCAACCTAAGGTGAGGCCCCCTTGCCTGCCTGTGTTATCAGGGGGCAGGGTGGCTTCCAGACAGGATAGGCCCTATCTCTTCCCAGAACAAAAATGCCAAACGTCTCAGGTAATGTGCAAACATCAGAGTTTGCAAAGCCCAGAAAAAATGTCTCGCTACAAGAACTGGTTACCGCGGTACAAAACCTACCGGTGGAAGTGCAATCGCTAAAAGATGAAAATGCCTTCCTGAGACAGGCCTTAACTAATCGCAATGCCTTACCCATAGGCGCCTTAACAGGAATCACATCAGTGGAGAAATATAATGGAGACCCAAAAAAAATCTGGGAATACCTAGATGAATGCACTGTGGTATTTTCCTTCCGTCAAGCTATGTTTCAATCTGATGAAGCCAAAATCGGATTCATGATTACCCATATGGCATCTAGCCCGTTGGTTGTGCAGGGCGATCCACGTTTGAACAACTATGATGGTTTGATTGCTGCATTTAAAGGCTATTTTGATAGGCCTGGCTTAACCTACTCCAAACATGAACAGTTATTGGACTTTCAACAAGGTAGTATGGACATACTAACTTATACGACTCGTTTTAAGCAGCTTGCTATTGAGGCTGCGTGGCCTGAAGATGCATGTTTAACTCTGTATCGACGGGGACTGAGTGATGAATTGAAAGACGAGGTAGACAAAAGAACCCTCCCTTCAAATGGACTTCTGACACCAAGGAAGCTTTCCAATTTCTAAAACAAGCTTTCACAAGGCTTGGATCCTTGCCCAACCGGATACTAAACAGTTTATATTAGAAACTGATGCCTCTGATAAAGCAGAAGTTGCCGTCCTTAAGCAACGTCAAGATGATCATGAGGAACATCCCATCTGTTTTTTTCCAAGACACTATCAGATTTCGGAAAGAAACTACTCGGTATTGGAAAAAGAGCTACTCGCAAATCAAACTAGCTTGTACTGAGAGGCGTCATCTGCTCGGAGCCCCCTGAAGTTATCGAAATATGAACAGATCACAGGAATCTACAGATGCTACAACATTTTTATTGTAGAAATAGCAGACAAGCACGGTGGGCCCATTTAATTTCTCAATATCGTTTTCTACTGACTTAAATCCCAGGAACCAAAAATTTGGTGGCAGACATATCACGTTGAGAACAGGAAAACCGGACTCCCTTACAGAGAAAAAGAATTCTACCAACCTCCACTTTCATATTAACCATTGAAACAGCCTTACGACAGATACGCCAGGATCTTGTAAGACCCCCTCCTACCCATACCTTCTGTGACAAATGGGGTTTGGTCTAAAAAGATGGATATCTGTACAAAAATAATTGCCTCTTCATCCCCTTACAATATTTGCGCATATCACTACTCTCTATACATCATGATACTCCTATAGCTGATCATAGAGGGATAGGTACAACCTTTTAAAAGCTTTCCCGTCAATTCTGGTGTCTTGGAATACATAAAGACATTCAGCATTTCATTGCGACATGTCCTGTATGTGCACAGACAAAACCCCATTAGATCCTTACTACAGGCAGAGGCTCCTTCAAGACCTTGGCAGAATGTATCAACCGATTTCATTGTTGATCTTCCCTACTCTGAAGGATACAATGTAATTATGGTAACCATAGACACTTTCACAAAGATGGATCATTTCACCCATTGGACAAATTACCCACTGCGTCACAAATGGCAAGCAACTTTGTAAAGCAAATTTTCCGATTACAACGCCTACCCGAACAGATTATCTCAGACAGAGGACCACAGTACACCTCTAAATTCTGGACCTCTCTGTAAACAATTGGGCATACAAAGGAATCTCACTTCTGGTTACCATCCTGAGTCCAGTGTGTAGATGGAACATGCAAACCAGACCCTCGAGCAGTACCTGCAATGCTTTGTCACTACCACACAAGAAGATTGGGCTCAGTTCTTATCGACCGCAGCATTTTTTTAAAACAATTCACTGCACTCTTCAATAGGGATGAGTTATTTTCAGTGTGCCTACGAATTCCACCACAAATGGATACCCGGCATGATACCAACAAACACCATGGTTCCTTCCTTAAACAATTTTCTACATCATCTACAGAAAACACAGCAATTGGCTTCAGATCCTCTAGCCAAAGCACGACAAGACATACAAAAATATGCCCATCGTAAAAGAACTGCTACCATTCCTTACAAACTTGGTGATCAAGTGTGGCTGTCAGCTCGGACCTTACCCTCTCAATTTACATCAGGCAAGTTCGCTCCACAATATTTTGGACCTTTTCCCACCCAAAACATCATCAATCCTGTTGCATTTAGTCTTTTGTTGCCCTCTTCTTGGAAACGCATTCACCCAATTTTTCACATTTCTCAACTTAAACAATATTGGTTTGACAAATCCACACATCCCGAACCACCTAACATTATGAATGACCAACAGGAAGAATATGAGGTTCAGTGGATGTGTAATTCCAGAATCTATCGTGAAAGACTACAGTATCTTATAGATTGATAGGATTAAGCTCCTTGGGGAAAAAGCTTCTGACGTCCATGCACCACTTCTGGTACACCACTCCCATCTCCGCCTGGATGGAGGCATGATGTCGGTAGCACCCGCGTTTCTCTTTCTGGTCCCGATATTGAGGACTTTGCCATTACCACAATGACCTTCCCAAAATGGTGGCAAAGCGTTTATGCTTCCTACCACCTCATTTGAACATCGCAGCATTGGATGGCATGGCACTGGCTCCACAAATAGCCACTTTTCCTGTAAAAAAGTGTGTCGCAACTTGTTCCCCTCCGTTGCTGGATGCTCTAATACTTCTTTCCTCGTTGCTCAGAACCCCCATTCTGCCTTTACTCCTCTGAGTCCTCAGTCTCTTCCTACTTACCTACCTTCAGCATCCGCTATTCTCCTGTTATTGTTCCTTATTCCTTGCTTCCTGCTGATCTTCTCTCCGCTCCTACTGCTGGATCCTGCTCTTCCCAGAACGAAAACGGCAAACATCTCAGGTAAGGTGCAAACCTCCAACGCATTGAATGTGGAGAAGAAACATATAGGGGAGTACATAAGGTGTTCTGTGAGGCTGGTACCCACATCCAAGCTATTTTGCATCTTAGTTGTTTTGTTGAACAAAGAATCCCAAGAAAGACTCATAACCTTAGGATTTTGAATTGTTTGAACAGACCTGGGGAAGGGAGACATTTCCCTCGGTGTGGAGTGCAATGCCAAGAGAATGGAGTTATTCTCTTGGGCTAAAAAGAACTTTGATTGTCTTGTTGGTCTGTTGTATTGGTGAAGAGAAACCTGGGGAAGGGACCCATTCCCTGGAACTGCGAACACTATCCATTGGGAACTTTGTGTTGGAGTAACACCTTTCTTTTGAACTTGAACATTTGTGCACTTTCAAGGCCAGAGACGTTACCCTTAGCACCTTAGAGTTACTTTAAGAATGTGGGGGCTAGGATTGGATTTTGGACACAGGACATTTTGCTTTGGACATCTTGACACTGGACAGACCCTTAGTTTTGTTTGAGGTAGGGAAATACCTCCTAGAGTAGGGTCAGTGAAGCATTTCTTAACCCCATTTTGAATAAAGATTTGTAACCACAATCACAAGTCTGTTTCTCATTCCTGGCCCCTCACACTAGATATACAGTTGGTTCTTCTGTCAGAGACCATCTCTTAAGGGAAACCAACTCTGGTGAAAATGCCCAGGCGGGCCCTGACAGCAACCTCAGCAGTTATGGTCCGAAGGGGTATAGCCTCCGAGCACCTGGTGGCATGATCAACCAGTTCCAGGATGAACCTCTGTTTCTTGGATGTAGGAGGGTCTAGGGGACCAACAATGTCAATGCTGAGCCTCTTAAATGGTGTGCCAACCACTGGCAAAGGTGGCAGTGCGGCAATGACACTGCCTCCAGTCGTCCAGCCAGACAACTGACAAATGGGGCAAGTATTGCAGGAGACTTCCACTTCTACTCCCATCCTGGGCCAATAAAAGCGAGCTGAGAGCCTTTGTTTGGTCTTTTTAGTGCCAAGATGACCAGCTAAGGGCACCACATGTGCCAACTGCAAAAGGAAGTTCCTGTACAAGGTACTGGCACCAGGTACTGGCTCAGTGGGCTCACTATAAAGAGGCTCACCCTCCCCAAAAAATCTTGAAAGACCTAGGTACTTCACCTTGGGCCTGGGCTGGGCTTGTTTCCACGGACCTTCAAGAGAGTGGCACTCTTTCTGGACCTTACATAAATCTACCGTAGAGGGCCCGCCTTCAGCCAACAAACACTGGAGGTCAGGGTGATCCTATGGGGTGAGTAACTCTCCATGAGGAGGGTCTTCTGGCTCTTCTCCCTTAGTAGTTGAGTCTAGGGTCACCACTGGGCCTAGTCCCTAAGAGGTGGTCTTCGTACTCTTCCTTTTTTGCCTTGCATAACTATGAGTTAGATCATGTTTGGCCTGTGACCTAGTAACTGCAGCAGCAGCTGGGGGTACCCCATGAGATACCAACCTCAACTCGGCTAGGTCATTACCCAGCAGCGCCTGGGCAGGCACATTATCTTGTACAATTACCAGAATCTTTTGATCCACCTGGTTTGTGACTAGGACTAAAGGGGCAAGTTTGGGAGACCCACCAGCTAACTTGGGTAACTTAAAAGGGTCCAGGATATTCTGGTCAACAATGTAGGGGGACAGCTCTGGTTAACAAGCCTCTGACAAATGTTCAACAATAATAAAAATGTGAGCCAAATCAACAAATGTTTTCACCTTTGTGAATGCATCATGAAGCAAGACACAGACAACAGATTCAAAGTTCAAACTAAAATACTTTAATAAATCAAATGTTAGGATGGTAGAAGGCCTAACTTCTCCTGTGCTAGGGTGGGATTTCCCTACCTGAACAAAACTAAGGAAAGTCACAGTCAAAGAGTTCAATTTAAAAGTCTGTCTGTGTCCAAAATCTATGACCGCGCTCACAATTAAAGCTAAACAATGTATAGGGATGCCAATAATCAAGGAAATGGTGATCAACCTAAAGTTCTGAACTTCTTCCAGCTCTTAGCTTCCTTTTCAGCTCCCCTTCCCCAAGTTTCAAAAAGGTTCCACAAAAGTCTCAAGATTACCTTTTGCAAGTTCAACGCAATACAGGTTCATATAATCCTCGTGGTTCCTTTCCCCAAGTTCCAAGCAACACAGTTTAGCAGAAAAGGGTCTTGAGGCTTCATTCTCAATACAACACATACATCTCAAAGTCTTAGGGTTCTCTTCTCCAAGACCTTAACTCCACCACTTATACTTGTTTCAGTCTTTTCACAAAGTTCACCACAACTTGAGGTCCACCTGACCCTCTTGCTGGCTTGCCTCACCAGTTCACATACAGTTCTTCTCCTTGGTTTGTTTCACAATGTCTTTGGGTTCGTCATTCAGGTGTAGAGGTGGAGCCAAGAACCCCCCACGTCAACCGTCCCGCCCATATTACCTGTATGTTGGAAACCAGAGTATGTGGCATATACAGAACAGTTGAAACGACAAAGGCCAAAAGGAATCCTAGAAGCAAGATTCCCATTGGCTAGCTTTATAGTAAATAAATTGCGGCAAGCGCCAATATATACATATATGTAAATGATCAAATAAAGGATGGATGTTTCCACTATGTATTGTAGGAATGCTGGACATTAGCAAAAAGGCCTTGTTTTAAAAGTGTTGCAGTTAAAAAGCAGCTTGAATTACAAAATGAATCTCGGAAAGGCAAGCTTGGATGAGCCAAAGAAGCCAAGGTTTTATCAGACTGGAGCAAACTGACATTGGATACAAATTGTGTCAAAGAACACTGCTTCTTTTCAGAAGGCATGAACAGAACAAGGAAGATGTCAGAGGTCTAATAAAAAATTGTTTTTTAAAGACAATAAAAAGCTCGATTCTATGGTCCCCAGTCACGTGTAAAGATGAAGTTGGATGTACAAACTGCTCACACCTACGCATGAGGGCAGACCGTGCCTTCACTTCCTGAATTTCTCAGAGCTAAGAACACTCTCAAGGCCGAGCTTCAAAGCCTAATTGACAGTAGACCACTGAAGTGATGATGGATTGATATGCTAATTGGTGGGAAGCAATGGTTAAGACGAGCTCACCAACACCTGGATGGCCAGCCTGTGTGCTGCTAGACATAGGTGGAAAAGTACTGAAGGAGGTTAGAGTGCCAACCAATTGTAGAGGACCGCGTAATTGAGAGTCCTATAGTTATGTAACCAATGGGACGTCATACATTTAGTGACGTTCATAGTGGTCATTTTTAGGGAAGGGCTTAGTTGCCCCACCTGATGTTAAATAACCAATCACATTCACTCATTTTCCCATACCAGTATGGATTGTATACTTAGATGTTCATTGAGAGCCAATCACCCATACTGGTAGGTTTTTGTAGTTTGCCATGTAGGATGACGTTAGTAACATGTAGGTTAACGCCATCTATGACGAATTCTTGTTATAAAAGGATGCTTTTTTTTTAAAGATGCATTGAGAGAATTTGCACTGAGACGTCCGTTGATGTCCGTTGTACTCCCTGTTTTAGATAATTGATATTACAACAGTTATCCTTTTGTCAACTATCTGAGTCGTTTCGTTTGTTGATGTATGTATAAAATCTGCATCCACATCCATCTCCAGGGTAATTGCTTCTCATCTTAAAGGGCTAGGATATCCAGTTCCACGTGGTAGCAGAGGATGGTTCAGACCCATCCACAGAATCCCCTCCCACAGTCTACAGGAAGCTGATCGGACAGAAGGTTGAAGAGGCGGTAAAAGAGGTGTACGATCCCGAGAGTTGGAAGACAAAAATGCCAATGGTGAGTAAAAACTGAGAGAGCGGGCAAAACGTATAGGTGATGAGTGAAGAAAAGAAGTAAGATAAGGGAAAAGAGTAACGGAGGGAGGCGGGGTAAACATAACTTGAGAAAAAGAGTGTTATTGAATAGACATTGGCCCTCATTACAACACCGGCGCTAAACCATGGCGCTATTAGCACCGTGGTTGGTGGCGGTATTGTAACGAGTCCGCCAATGTTCAATGGGGAATTACCACCCCATTGCAAGGTTGGCGGGGCTGTAATTCCCCATTGAACATTGGCCCTTCCCCATTCCCATTTTTGCCCCATAGGGCTCAATGGGACTGGGGAAGGCGGTAAGTATGGTACTGCAAATTGCGGTACCGTGCTTACCTCGAGAGTCCCTTTGCAGGTCCCTACTTTAACGGCTGGTCTAGACCAGCCGTTCAGGTCGGGTCCCGCAAAGGGACCTCATAGTAAGGCGCCAGGTGGTTAACGGCGCCGCAGCCTTTTACGGCGCAGTTAACCACTTAGCGCCAGGGTCGGAATGAGGCCCAATTGACTTGTGTGAGGCCAAGCAATAGAGGTATCGTGAGGAGAGACCACGATAAATAGAGTACACCCCGTGCCTGCGTTTTAAAGAACGTAATGACAGAAATCTGAACCTAGAGTCCCATTGCGGATTACATAGAAAACAGATTTGATTAAAGACGAATCTAAAGAGGTTGATTTTAACTCTGTAGGGGTATCTGTAGAGACTGTAGAGAAGAAAATATGTGACCGTTTGAGTCTGTTTGTTTTATGTGATTATGAAAATGATGACATCATAAGCAGAAAAAATTGATTCATTGTTTGAAATTGAAGTTGATGGTGTTTTTTAGCAAGATGAAAGTAAAAAACGTTACTTAAAGGGCTTGGAGCCTGCGACGAGTGGTGCGCGCTCATATTGTATTGTTTTTCTGAAACGTATCTTTTTTAAAATCTGCGATAAAAGCAAACGAGTGCTAGAAGTCAAAAGTGACGAGATAAGAATGGAGGATATTACTCCACTTGGGCACCTCTGCAAGCAGTTGCCGAAACATGCACCTAAGCTTAGACAGTACAGCACGGAATGGGTTAAAGGAACCACAGACAAAATGTTAATGCGGTGGCCTCAAGAAAAGTCGCTATCGAAGGCAGTCCTGCGACATATGATGACATATGTGCATGCAGCATATACGGGGGAAGAAGCTAGACAAGCGACAAGCGAGCTTAGAGCTTTGTAAAATGTACCAGAGGAACGAGATGAGCCGCCTCTGTCACGCATTTGCATCCTAGCGGCCTCAGGCTTATGCACACTTCACGCCATGATCAGGGTCACGTTCATACACCCTCACCCAATCATCATTGCAGACTCAGGCACAACCACAAGGACAAACGAGTTGGCGGACAGGTACACCAGGACTTGTGTGCTTCACAACCCATTCACAAGCGGTTGTCATGGCAACTGGGTCCGCTTTGGCGTCTACCTTGGAGAATCAGAGGACACTCATCAATGACGCAGCTCCGCTCGCATAGAGCGCTGGCACTGACGCAGCCGCGTCAATGTGCCTCCATGGCAACGATATAGATAATGTCTTTGCCTTGCATTCAACGCTTCTCAGCTGTTGTTTGCAGCGAGTGGCGTTTCTTCTTGTTTGGATTCACGGATAAACCAGGAACCTTGCTTACGGACTTCGGACAGCTTTTGGATTACCCTTGTTGGATTTGTATGCCTCGCTGCTTTTGCGTACATGGACACGGACCTCAGCATTTCCAGTACAGACTTCTTTGCTTTTTCCCATTGATTACCTTGCTCTCTCAGCCACAAACATTTGCTCTCAGTATCCGGTTCAAGTTTCGAGTTCTTTCTTGCTACAAACAAGGACTAAAGGCAGAGACTGTACTATCAATACATCAAAGTACAGGACTCTGCCCACGGGTGACTCCGCTTGCAGTGCCTTCCAACTTCTGCCAAACTTGTGTCCTTCCACACACTGCTACACCATTGAGACAGGCCAGCACCAAATAAGAGGGATACAACAACATATCACCCCTCAGGTATACAATCACCAGTCAATCCACAGGCAGGTGCTGCTTTGTTATTATTGTATCAGCTTATTGTATCACTAAGTTTTTCCACAACAGATATATTACATAACCTGCCTTTTCCCTTGCAGCCTCGTGGAATTCTGGTGTGTCCTGTTCCGGTCACCTGTGGCCCTAATAACTGGTCAGCCAGTATACACTATCTCTCTGACCGCTGCTTGGAGACAGAGGTATCCTTAGTTTTCGTGGACCTCAAGTCTTGACAGCCTCCTGTAGATTGGATATTCAGTGTATGCAAAGAGGTGGATGAGGAGCCTTCTGCTCTCCTGGCCCCGGGCTAAATAGAAGGCGAGAATGAGAAAGGCGATGGGTTATACCCATTACGGGAACTTAAAGCTGCAGCAGGGTATAGCAAGCCGGCATATGAGTCTCCTATGCAAAGTAGTGAAGAAGGTCCAGAGAAAATTACTGAAAGAAATGTAATCTCTAAGGTCCCAAGGGACAGGGAGAGACGCGAGAAAGAAACAAGCGATCGAGCAAGAACATCTCTAGATATAGGAAGAGAAATAAAGAGATGGAAAGTAGAAAGAGATAAAACTGGCGAGTTAGCACTTCTACAGAACGAATGGATGGGTGGTCAGATTTTGCTCAAACTCGATGGCAAAGGCATTGAGGACGTAAGGCAAAGGGAAGATGAAGATGAGCAAGACAAAAAGGATAAAGAAAGAGAGGAACGATTTCAAAATGAAGGAGCAAAAAGGAAGGATAGACAAAGATGAGAGCAGTTATACCAAGATGAGCAATTAAAGAAACAAGAAAGGGCAGAGGAGCAAAGAAAACATGATAACAGACAGAGAGAGCAAGCGAAGAGCAGAAAAGGCTAAAAGAAAAAGAATGGAAGAAGAGGAACAAAAGTTAAGGGAAAAGAGAATACAGAGACAAAAGGATGAGGAGATACAAAGGGCAAACGAGAGAAGAGATGCAAAGAAAAAAGAGGAAGACAGGGTAAGAGAGGAATCAAGGAAACAAAGAGAATTTGACTATGATATGAAATGTAAAAGAAGACAGAGCACAAGATCTTGATCGCTTGGAGAAGGAAGTAAAGAATCCTAATCCAGAAGTAGCATGGTAGGACACAGAAGAGTTCTTCCAAGAATACGAGTCATTACCAGGTCTGTCTAGAGTAAATCTAGAGGACGAGGTCAACTCTAGGAGCATTGGGGAAGCGATCGACAAGGTTTATCATGATATGAGAGCCCAGATAGAACCAAAGGGGAAGGGAAAAAATGGATCGACTTGAGAGTACACAGTTGTACGAAACAGAGGGAGCCTCATGTAGTGCGAAGCATAAAGAGCTGTCTCTAGACAGACTAACTCTGACTAGAGATGAGGAAGAGAGAAGTTGCACGAGTTGGACACAGGAAATGTCAGGCGAAGACAGAGATACCTTACGTGGGGAAGAGAGAGGGGAATGTATTTGCTCCTGAGGGATGTTTTTCAATGGATAAGGGAGTAAGATGGTCAGATTTAAACGCACCTATACCTAGGGTGTCAGAACCATTGACGCAGTCAGACCAACCTAAAGGGCAACTCCATGGTGAGAGGGGGGAATCACCACCATTTGTGAGCAGATTGAGGTTGCTGCCAGGAAGAAGGCAGTGCAGGAATATTGTCCCTACGGGGGACAGACAAATGATGAGAAATGAGAGCGAGTTTGGGGCTTCACCGTTACCCTTGCTAGAGAAAGGGGGGGCCATACCACAGTATATACCATGGCCGCAGATGGAGAAAGATAATTTAAGGTGTAAACTCCCGAGTTTAACTTCTGGCGCTGGGAAATGGATACATGAATTAGAAAAGATGACAGGAGGAAATACATTGGCTATAGGGGACATGAAGGGTCTTCTAATCGCCATTCTTGGAGAAAGAGCAGATGACGTTTGGTCGAGAGCAGGGAATGCTGTATACTGCAGTTAACATCTCTCATGACAGAGCACTGTTCAATAACTGCAGAGCGGCAGTCTGGAAAGCGCTTAGAGTACTATATCCGGACACATCCGATATGGGAGCTATAATGACTAAAAAGATGCAAGAAGGGGATGATCCGCTTGTTTACATTCAAAACCTCAAAGAGCAGTGGGCCTTGGAGACATGTGAATCTTGGGGGAATTCTATACCTGTGTTTTATCAGATATTATGCCAAGGGCTGCCAGAGGCAGTACAGAAGCAGCTCAAGAAGTTAGTGGGTATGGAAGCAAAAACGTGGTCAGAAATTCAGCTGACCATTGCGCATTATTGCAGACTTTTGCAGGAAAAGAACCGCAAAAAAGATGATGATAGGAAAGGCAAAGAGGCAAAACTAGTACAGAAATAATTGTCCAAATATGCCATTGAAGGGGCAATATTGACTAGTGCAGACTGATGTCCTTTACGTTCAGACAAACTCGCCTGAAAAGCACTTGTTGACCTCAAGGGTATTGTGAGTCTCCATCGATTTTCAATAGAGTCCTTCAGATGAACTTAAGCAATATTGATTTAGAAAGTGCTGTGTTGCAATACGTAGATGACATTTTAGTTTGCAGCACATCAGAGGAAGAGTGCAGACGTGATTCCATTCCGCTCTTGATTACACTTGCTGACAAAGGATATAAAGTTGACAAAGAAAAGTTTCAGTATTGTCAACAGGAAGTGTTATATATAGGCCAGTTGATTTCACATGAGGGAAAGAAGGTTACTCCTGAAAGAGCTGAGGCTATTTTGAAGACCACAAAGCCACACCAAGAAAATACACATGCAGAGATTTCTCGTATTATGTAACTATGTTAGAGCATATGTCATTAACTACAGCTCATATATAAGGCCTTTATTACAGGCTTTAAAGAAAGCACATGCAACGCAGGAAATAATTGTATGGACTGAGGAAATGAAAGAAGGGTTTGACGAATTGAAAAAAGCAATTTGCACAGCTCCAGTGTTAGGAATTCCTAATTATGCTGAGGAATTATTTTTATTCTCGCACACAGATGGCACTGTTATGACAGCTGTACTTACACAGAGAACCACGTTTGGGTACAAGCCCCTTGCATATTACAGTGGGATTTTGGACCCAGTAATGAGGGGTCATTTTCCGTGCAAACAATCTTTGGCAGCCGCTGTGTTCGCCATAGAGAAGGCTGCAAGCATAGTGATGGGATGCTCTATGACGTTATTTGTTGAGCATGCATTATTTGCTATTTTAGAGAAACCAAAAGGCACGTAGACTTCCCAAAGGGCTGCTGCCTATGAGGTAGTCATATCAAATCCAACGATTAAAATAGTCCGATGCAGAATAGTTAATCCTGCCATGTTTGTAGCTGAGCCACTGTCAGAGGATGATCATGCTCATGACTGTACAAACTATGAAGAGTTCTATGACAAAATCCCTAGGATAAAGGAAAATGCTTTGGCAGGGGGAGAGATTATTTGTATTGACGGTTCTTCAAGGATCGATCAAAATGATGGACAGAGATATACAGGTGCTGCTGTGGTAAAGCACTCGGCCAATGGAGAGTTTGAGGTACTAGTAAGCACGCGATTACCGTCTCATTATTCAGCAGAGGATGCAGAATTGTTGGTGCTGATAATCATGCTCAAGAACCATGCAAACCAGGATGTAACTGTGTACAGTGACTCTGCCTATGTGACATCGACGGTGCAAGCAGGGTTAGCATGTTGGAAAAGGAGGGGCTACCTCAGAGCAGACGGCAGGCCAGTGCAGCATGCAGCTTTATTGGATAGGCTCATTAAAGCACTACAACTCACAGTAGCATTGCGGTCATTAAATGTGCAGCTCACACTAAAAGGGCAGACTTTATTTCATGTGGAAATCAAGCAGCAGACGATGAAGCCAAGTGCGTAGCATATTCAGATAATGTAATGATGAACGTTGAGACACCTGATGTAAATGAAAATATGGTTGTAATGATGAATGTGTCTGAAAGCTATAACAATTTGTCAAAGACACAATTAATAGAGGTCCAGGGAGAAGCACCTCAAGATGAGAAGGATTTGTGGATGCAAAGAGGGTGTTCTTTAAATCCCTCTGAAGCATGGTGGTGACAGGGCAGCTATGGTAAACCGGTGATGCCTTTAGCCTTATTAAGGGTTGCACTGGAACAGCTATGCTACCTTGCAGATGATTGGTTTGTGCCAAATTTGTTAGAGCAAGTAGCGTTCTATGTAGTGAATTGTATCGTGTGTCAAAAATCTATGGCTAGGCATACACTGCGCACAGTTAGGGGAGTTATTCCTAGACCCAATAGCCCCTTTCAGCATTTGTATATCGACTATGTCGACATGTTGCAAGTATGTAATGGGTTTAGATACATGATTGTAGTAGTTTGTCCTTTTTCAAGGTGGATTAAGGCTGGTCCGTGTACACACCCAGACTCTACCTGTGCAGCAAAATTTCTAGTACGATAAGTGTTTCCTAGATGGGGAATATGTGAAGTAATGAGGTCAGACAATGGTCCCCATTTTGTGAATCAGATATTTGAACAGATATGCTGGTTATATAGAACAGGTTTTCATCGGCTTATCATCCACAAGGAAATGGGATCTCTGAATGGCTCAATGGCTTGCTTAAAGAAAGGATAGCAAAGTTGAAGCTTACCTTGAAGAAAGAGCGGTTGCATTGCCTACCACTGGCATTATATGCATTTAGGAACCAACGAGGTTCAGATCACCATCTCACCCCCTATGAGATAGTGAAAGGGAGGCGACTGAGGACACCCCTCACACCTCCATCCAGAGCTCAGCCAACATTGGAATTGTTAGGAATGGACTACATGAGTATCTCACGTGTATGACTTTAAGTATCTCTGTCATTTCAGATCAGCTACGGCGAAAAGTGTGTTGTGCAACACAGAAGGAGATGCTTCAACAAGTGGAATTCAAGAACTTTGTGTTCCCAAATTATTCCCCGGAGATGTAGTCCTAATTCGCAATTTCACAAGAAAGTGAAACAATCCTCGTTTTAACGGCCCTTTCATCGTGGAAGACGTCACGCCATATGCGGTCAAAGTGCAAGGCAGGCGTGCTTGGACTTTCTTAGGTGACGTAAAAGTTTATACTGGAGAGACCCCTTCACACCTGCACCCTTCGGAGGCAAGCATCGGGGAAGAACTTCAGCACGTGCCTACAAGGTCTATGACGAGGAAGGAGGACGCGGAGGCTGTCGAGTAAAAGAAAAGATTTAATTGGACTGTGGCTTCTTCTGGACACTCTGTGCAGTCCTTTCAGGGTTAAGGGAAGATCTTTGTTCTTAAACCACAGGAGCTTGTTCAATTTTGGACTGAGGCATGCTTAAGCCTTAATAAGAAGAAAAATATGCCAGAATCCGAGTTCATTTTCAATAATTGGAAGATGGTACAGTACCCTGATTTGTTTCTCACTGAGTTCCTGTTTGGACGTGTCCATGCTGGTACCCAATGACACCGTTTCACTGATCATATTCAAAGTTTTTCTCTTTATCTTGCGCACATATCCTGCACCCATGGGAAGAACTACTAGCATTTACATTTTTTTTGCAAGATCCTAAGAATGGCCTGATTGTAAGAAGATTACTCACAGCAATCATTGAGCAAGTACACCAGCTTCCCGAGTATAGTGGAGAAAGTGCAAATGCCCCTATCAGACTGGTCAGTTTGGTCTTCTATTACCTGATTGAAGAATGCCCACAGCTTGTGAATAGATATACAGATGTCTGCACCTTTCTAAGGGACTCGAGAAATAATGCAGCACTGAATGAAATCTTGAGAGACATAATTGTTAAAGTGAACGCATATACTGTGCGAGCTCTGAGGTCAGAGAGAAACCTTCCTTCGAGGGACAGATCTGATGTTTTGAAAACTGAAAAGAACTCTTGTTTCATGCTGAAAGAAATTCATCATATCGTCTAGTCTAAGGCAGATTCGAGGCATCGACTGAGAACTGGTATATATCATTGAACTGGTCTAAACAATTGAAGTAGACAACATTCTAAATGAGACTTTCTGGAGACAACGTCTAGAGTATGCTTGCTGAAATCGTTTTTACTTCTTGCCGAGAAAACACTTAAATTTCATCTTATATAAGACTGATACAAGGAGATCATTGAGGGTTTTGTTCTTATCATACAGCAAGCAGACAGCTGATCGAGGATGAGTTGCCAAGTCAAGTCAGCAGCTTTCAGAAGCAGCATATGATGTTGATGTATTAAAGTTACTTTTCCCTCCTTAGAAAATAAAGATGGGCAGCATTTGTAGCAATATTATCATGCCAGACCCCGAGAGACGCCCACGATGAAGTCACTGCTGTATGTGGTCGTACTTATGTATCATCTTTATCTGCCCATAATAATACAGCTTTCACTCACAGTGCGTACGTCATATCGCATAAATGTAAATGGAGCAAAGATTCCTGTGGATCTTACTGAGCAGAGGAAAGGTATTGACGTGGCAACTACTTGACAGCCAAGACCCTATGTGGTTATTCCTGTTCCAATTAATGATGAGAAGTCACTTGAGGTTGGGGTAAATGTCACTAACCTTCATTTGCATGCAAAAAGTGTCATAGAAAGTATTTTTAGACATCAGACGAACACTCCGGGACAAAGGAGGAAATTGTCTAAGAATGAAACCACACAGATGACACAGGTACATATGACTAGTCCACTGAGAGATGTCCCCATGATTGATCCAGCACAAGGAACGTATACTGACACACTAAAAGAGATGAGCATGGAAAGACACAGAAGAAGAATGAGCTCCAAGAGTGGTGTTAGGGAAGAAGACTATGAACTAAATGATTACCTGGACAGTACAGCACATTTGTGAAACAACATATGGTATCAACATATGAAGGACGTGGGAAGAAGAAGCTCAGAGGAGGGATGCTTTGTGTGTGCACTACAGCTTTATAGTATGGCGAAGTCCAAAATGTTCATAGCCATTGAAATAGATGTCCAGGCAGCACATTGCCTGTCGCACGTAGCACTTTGCTGCACAAAAGACCAGTTCATGGGCCTAGATGCATATCTCAAATGGGCAAATGAATGGACATATCCAGATGAAGATGATTATGTGCTAGACACAAAGACAAGAAACAGAGCTCATACCAAGAATCACGTGATCAGATATGAAAAGACTGGAGAGAAAGGAGATGGAATCAAATGGGAAGTAAAATAAAGGCTTAAGTCCAGGAAAATCTGAAGGAGACATTCGAAAAATGGAAGAACAGTGGATAGATGCAGATCTGGGGATCAGTGTTGTCTCCAGGTGGAGTGGTAATTTGCAGCGCTTGGGGGATAATTGGATTCTATAAAGAGACAGTTGACATAGTTCAGAATGGATGCAAGCCATTATGGCAGAGACTTGTCAAATTACGGACTTGGGTCAAAGATAGAGGAGGAACCTTGTAGATTGTTCCGTTGGAGAGTGCAAAATTGTGCTTCAGAAATAATGGCCCAAGAAAAATGTGAGAATTGTGGCCGAATCTTTGATGTGCCAGGAATGAAGACTGGGACAGCAGTGATAATGAATCACTACTGGGCCTGTGGATCCAGAGCATATATAAAGTTGCCAGAAAATTGGGGAGGACTTTGCTCGTTAGTGAATGTTCATGTTCCAGCTTTGGTGATTCCAAAAAGTGATTTGAATCTTGACAGTTTTCCCAAAGCAGATGCTCACCTGAGGAAGAAGAGATCTGTGGAGCTTATGAGAAGAATAAAGAGAGAGTAATATTTTTCAGAAAAATCCATAGAAGCTTTCAATCTTATTCTATATGAGCACAGGCTATTTAGCCAGACCTCATCAGCTTTCACAATGATCTTTATGCCGAGAATCCAAGTTGGGGCAAATACCAAATGGCTGCAGATTACCAGATGGGAATTGCTACAGACAATCAACACAACTATTAAAGGATTTAATGCAATCAGAGAAGAAATGAGAGCCATAAAACTGATGACTCTCCAGAACAGATATGTCTTGGATATGATTACAGCTATGGATGAAGGTGTTTGTGAAAAAATCGGAGAATCATATTGCACATTCCTACCTTCTCACGATGATGAGAATGGAACCCTGACAGAGGCCAGCGACATGCTGGCGAAGCTCCATGGTCAGATGATACACGAAGTAGAAGACATTGCTGATGACAGCTGGTTCGGCTTGCTCTTTTCCTGGGTCCTACAGTGGACGGCAGACATTTTTAAATTTCTTGGAGCCTTGATAGTTATGATATTACTTGGATTCTATGTGATCAAGTTGATAGTCCCACAATACAAGAAGACAGCAAAGCAAGCCATAGGGATGAAGATCATGATCGATGTTGAGCCAGGATGGAAGGCAAAAGACCTGACAGACGAAGAAATCAGAGATTTTGTGAAAGCCAGTATCCATGCACCTGAAGGAACAACGTTCCAGGATCCGAGGAACCATAAGAAGTATGTATGAAGATCGATCTATTATAGTCCAAGTGGACAGTGCATGCTCATGACATGGAACAAGGATGAGCATGTAAAGTCAGCTGGATGCCTGAAAGGAGTCATAAAGATATGGAACCTGATGAAGTATTTCTTCAGACAAGGATGTCTAGATGTGAAGGATGATGAGAGGGTGGTCGATGAATCGCCCAGAGGGGGGAGTGTAAAGGAGGAGCCAAGTACCCCCACCTCAACCGTCCCGCCCATATTACCTGTATGTTGGAAACCAGAGTATGCGACATATACAGAACAGTTGAGATGACAAAGGCCAAAAGGAATCCTAGAAGCAATATTCCCATTGAGAAAACCATACCTACACACGAGGAAATACAATAGTTGTTTAAATGAGATTCCTGAAGAAGCAGAACAAACAAACAAACGGCATTAGTGAAAGGTGACGTCGCACAGAGTCGAGCTGACGTACATAGAGGATGCAGAGACATAAGAGAATGAAGATATTCTATAAGGCATCAAGAATGTACCAGGGATAAATGACATCTTGGGATCAAGATGAAGAAGCTTATGCCACAGAACTGATGAAGATATCAAGCTATTTTACATGTGTACAGATGCAAAAGAAACGCAAGCAAACAAAGTAATCTTGAGGCTAGCTTTATTGTAAATGAATTGCGGCAAGCGCCAATATATACATATATGTAAATGATCAAGTAAAGGGTGGATGGTTCCACTATGTAGTATAGCAGTGCTGGACATTAGCAAGAAGGCCTCGTTTTAAGAGTGTTGCAGTTAAAAAGCAGCTTGAATCACAAAATTAATCTTGGAAAGGCAAGGTTGGATGAGCCAAAGAAGCCAAGGTCTTATCAGACTTGAGCAAACTGACATTGGATACAAATCGTGAGAAAGAATAGAGCTCCTGTCAGAAGGCATGAACAGAACAAGGAAGACGTCAGAGGTCTATTAAAAATAGTATTTTAAAGACACTAGAACCTCGATTTTATGGTCCCCAGTCACGTGGAAGTATGAAGTTGGACGTACAAACTGCTCACACATACGCACAAGGGCAGACCATGCCTTCACTCCCTGAATTTCTCAGAGCCAAGAACACTCACTCTCAAGGCCAAGCTTCAAAGCCTAATTGACAGTAGACCACTGAGGTGATGATGGACTGATATTAGGTGGAAAAGTACTGAAGGAGGTTAGAGTGCCAACCTATTGTAAAGGACCAGGTAATTAAGAGCCCTATAGTTATGTAACCAATGGGATGTTGTACATTTAGTGACGTTCATAGTGGTAATTTTTAGGGAAGGGCTTATTTGCCCAACCTGATACCAAGTAACCAATTATTTTCACTCATTTTCCCATACCAGTATGCATATCACCCATACTCGTAGGTTTTTGTAGTTTTTGTAGTTTGCAAAATAGGATGATGTTAGTAACACTTAGGTTAACTCCGTCTATGACAAATTCCTGTTATAAAAGGAGGCTTATTTTTAAGGTTGCATTGAGGGAATTTGCGCTGAGACATCCATTGATGTCCGTTGTACTCTATGTTTTATATAATTGATATTAAAACAGTTACCCTTTAGCCAACTACCTGAGTCGTTTTGATTATTGATGTATGAATAAAATCTGCATCCCCATCTATCTCCAGGTTAATTGCTACTCATCTTAAAGGGCTGGGATATCCAGTTCACAGGGCTCACTAGTCTAGGCGTAGTTGACAGCCCACACGGTGCACTGATCACAGGTCGCGCACCCAGGATCCTTAGGCTCTTCAGCCCACACAGGTTCTCCGATATTTGCCCCTGTGTACCAAGTCACATAGTTCCTTTTTGTCTGCCTCTTGGTTTTATGTGCAGTTTTACACTTCTCTGGCTTCTCCTTGTTAGCCTCTTGGCTCTGCCACACTGTGTCATACACCTCTTGCCAGTCTTTGGCCTTTCTGCACTGCATTCACTCGTAGATGTTCGCTTTGTGGTGCTTTTGTGCATCCCCCAACTTTCTATGGCACACTTGCGATCTTTCCCGTAATTTGTTTTCACCTGGGCTCTTTGGCTGTCATCTGCTATTTACTTTGCCCATTAGCTTTATTCCATTCAATATTTAATATGCTTAACTTCACGGTTTCATTCATTATGCATTCAATATGTTTAATTTCAAGTTTCCCTTCAGTTTGTTATTCAATTTGCAGTTGATGTGCTAAATTTCAGGTTTGTATTCAATTTGGTATTCAAACTGCATTTGTTATACTTAATCTCAAGTTTCCATTCAGTTTTGGTATTCAAAATGCATTCAATGTGCTTACTTTCAAGATTCCATTCAGTTTGCTATTCAAAATGCATTGGATGTGCATAATTTCAAAGACCATTACTTATATGCGGTCCGCTAGGAGCGCACCAGTGCTCGAGTGCTTCTCCCTGACCAACGGCTTTCTGCGTCCCTGTCCGGTGGCTGTCGCTGCTACTCTTCTGCCCTTGGAGCCCTTGGAGCAGGCGGACCAAACTTTGCCAGTCCCGCTCGCTTGCTGCGTGTTATCCTCTGCACGCCGGCACTTGTCATGCTTCTCTTCGGATGCGGGCGCGTCCTTTCTTTTACTGGTTCGCTCTCAGCTACTGCTGCTCACTCTGTAACGCAGAGGCTCCCACACCTGTGGTAACTACACAGGCCCCTTGCCTTGGGCCCAAGTCTCCTGGAATATCGACCAGCGTCCTGGCTCCTTCTCTGATCCCACCAGGGCTGCCTCCTCATAGAAAAGGTCCCCTGCTGGTCTCTCCCCCACAGGCCTCCCTGTTGTTCTTCTTGCTGTTCTCTGGCCTGTTATGTATACACCTGCAACCACTTGACAGGTTGCAGGTGTAGATTCTCAATTGGGCTTGCCTGACTATAATTAAAAGGACATGCCTGACCCTCTCAGCACTCTGCAGGCATCCTCCTTGTCCCAGTACTGGAGTGGTGAAATGGTTTAGTGTTTATTACTTTGTCACCTCTTCCTCATCCCATTACTGACAGATGTCAAATCTGGGGAAATTAGGAGTGCTGGCTTACAATAGCTTAGAAAGGCTGGGGAAGGAGGAGGTTGCTCTTCAATAGGGAAAGGGGATACCATGTTTCTCCTGTGGGCACTGTAGGGGAGGCGTGGTATCACATGTATGACACTGACACAATGGGTACAATTTGTAAAACCTTTATTGAAATGGTTGGGATTGGAGAAACTTAATTAAATAATTAATATCACAGTCCTAGTGGAGTCTGTGAAATCAAAATCGTCTATGCTAACAAAACCTAATGCCTGCCCTATCTCTTGTACAAAAAAAGAGTACAAACGAGAAATGTATGCAAAAAGAAAAATCAGTGTTCAAATGAATAAATGTGGTTGAACCAGCTCTCCTCCCGACGTTAGAACTCACGGAGTAAGGCTGTCCCTGTAGGCAGGAAGACACACTCTGGCTCAGTTTCCAACACAATAGACAGTTCCAGAACATGGATCGAGGACCGCCTGGCCTTCCACGTTTAAGTCTCTTTTCTCCACTTCAAAAAAATAATGTTTCAATCAAAAAGTTCACAAACGTCCCCCTCTGTCGGGCTCAGACTTTTCCCCCACACAGTTCTCGTATGTCCCCCTCTGCCAGGCCTAGTCCTCTCACGATAAAGTTCAACCTGAACTTGCAAGGGCGGGGCTCCCTTCCCCAAGCTCACTACACTTCGGGTCTCCCTCTGTCAGGTTCGGACCTCTTTCGAATAAAGTTCTACACATACTTGCAAGGGGTCTCCCTTCCCCAAGCTTACTTCACTTCGGGTCTCCCTTTGTCGGGCTCTGACCACTTTCGGATGTCGAAGGCGTTCGAATGTGCATAGCTTATTTTTCAGACCACTGCAGGACCATTTTGACTCAAAATGTACAGTTAAATTTTCACTTTCCCCTTCTCTAGGAGTTAAACTTCTCTATATCACTTTTGCTGTATGTTCGCTTTATTTCTTTGAACAATTTACCTTTCACAGAGACTTTCGAGTAGGCTACTGCCTTTCGCTGGACCACTCTGTTACTTAGTATCGCTGAACTCGCAGATGTCTTTTACTTCAAAGTTCATTCACAGGTCTGCCTTTCCTCGCGTCTCATTCACACGCACACATCCTTCACTTGTGATAAAATTTTGCTATTTCAAACTTTAACGTACACCGGTCTTTCAGGTCGCTTGCCAACTCACCGGCTGTGTGCATCCCTTCTTTACTTTGCGATTTCCAATTCACAAGTCAAAGTTAGTACCACAGGCTTGGCAGCGCGTCCCCAACTCTGCCATTCACCTAGGATGGTTGTTGGTGGCCTTGAAACACAATGCAGTCTTCATTTGCGGGATCTGGCCTTCTCCACGTGTGTTTAGTGGATGTATGTGATTGCTTCGAATATATTTCTTCTAATGGAGATTTCACCAAATCCGTTTCACTGAAAAACTAAATCTTCTTTTTACTTTTTCTACTTTGTTTTTTCATGCGGGTGCGACTTCCTGCATCCCCCACTCACCCCTCCCTATCCTAACTTATACGCTTATCCCATACCCCACCTATTATGCATTACACATATACCATTTCCCCTACCTTTTTCAGTGAAATATATTTGGTGAAATTGCATTAGGGAAAATAGTATTCGAAAAAATCTATGGTAACAGTCTTTCGTGGCATGTATGAGGCAACGACATCCAGTAGGGAACTCTTGGGGTTTCTGACCCGCTGCTCTCGTCCCTTGGTCTATCGCTCTGCTCTAGTAGGTTTGCTGTTGTCCCAGAAGCCCTGCTCGTACTCGTGTTCTGCCTTGCTCAGAGTGTGTTTTTGGGCTGTGCCTTTTATTTGTGTGAGGCAAGCTAATTGGTATCAGGCGTATGCACTTAGAATTAAGTGCCTAACTTGGCCTGACCCGATTAGCGGGACTGGCCGGTACGATGTCTGAAAGTGAATGGCCCAGTGTTTATGTAAAAAGGGGCCGGGGATTGGGACCTTCGGAGCATCCTAAAACATAGGATGAGTTGGATAAACAAAATGGGGGGCAATACCGTATCTCACCATTGGCTGCCTCACCCCACTCCCCGAAGACCCCTCACCCAGGTGATCCTCCTGCACTGGTCCACCCCCAGGAACTGAATCCAAAGCGATGGCCATGTCCTGGCCACCTGGATGACTAGAGGGTAAGACACCCTTTAGTTTCTCATACAGGGTGCTCTACTCCATTGTACTCTAGTGAAAGGACTGCGCCAAGACCTGCTTTTGGCGCATTGGTCTGTAGAATAAACTCTCTGTAAAAATCTGTAACTTTTAATACTGTTTCACTACATGGAATGGATTTCAACCCATCAAAACCTCTTTGATCTTGTGTATTCCAGACCAACCTTTGGGATTTTACATTCGTTAAGTTTATCTGTTAATCCTGCCACTATGAATGAGTAATTTTCGATGAACCTCGTGTTAAACCTAAGAATGCATGTAGTTCTCTCTTGGTTTTGGAGTTGGCTGTTTGGGTCAAAGCTTGGATTTTCTCAATCTGAGGTTGTAGTAATCCATTTCCCACAAAGAACCCCAAATACTTGACGGGTGATCGGGGCAGGAGACCCTTTTTTCTGTTGGCCATTAGTCCTGCCTTTCTTAAAGCCCTGACAATTTCATACAGATGAAACACGTGGTCAGGACATGTTTCACTATATATGATTGTCATCAAGATAACCCCACAGAAGTGAGAGTAAGGTCTTAAAATTCTATCCATCAGGTGTTGAAAAGTCGCTGGGGCCACTTGTAGCCCAAAGGACAAAACTTTCAATCGAAATAATCCCTGTTGGGCACAGAAAGCAGTGTTGTCTCTATCAGAAGGATTGAGGGGTTCTTTGCCAATAGCCCTTAGTGAGATCAATCGTGGAGATAAACTTGGCACTGCCCAGTTTGTCAATTAAATCATCCATCCGTGGTATTGAATAACTATAAAATTGCGAGATCGAATTCAGCTTACATAAATCAATGCAAAACCTCCACGATTGATCTGGTTTGGCAACTAAAGCTATTGCAGAAGACATGGGGCTTTTCTATGGTTCTATGATGTCCGCCTGGATCATATTTTCCACTTCTTGCTCTGTTCTTTTCTATGACTCAGAGATCCTGTATGGCCTGAGATTCTTTCCTTGTGAGGTTCTGATATTGTGAAATAAGTTCTCAACCCTCCATGGATGTTCTACAAACACGTCAGTAAATTGGGATAACAACTCTTCAATATTGATTTGTTGGAAGACTAAACTATGTTATTGTCCCTCCTCAGTGAGTAGAGTGGCTATATTCAACTGTGGAGTTAGGGTCTACCCTCCACTCTTTCAAAAGATTAACATGGTACAGCTGAGTTTTCTGTTTCCTATCAGGGTGGAAAACTAAGTAATCTGAAGGGCCTTTTAGCTCCAGGATCTTATATGGGCCATACCATTTGGGCAGCATCATATTGTCCGTTGTTGGTAATAATACCAAAACAAGTTGTCCCACCTGAAAAGGAATGGGAAACGTCTTTGAGAATAGGGTAAAAATGGAGCAAAGCAAATTATAGCTCATTCCACAAGATAAAAGGGGAAATATTTCTACACCCTGCTTTTTGTAAGGTATCACATTATTGGCTGTGGTGTCAGAGTACTTCATCTGCAAGTTCAGAGAGATCATAATTTTATCTCTCTCAGGTATTATGTAGGGTCGGGGCATCGAAGTTAACAACCATTTCCCTCTATTGTTTTCCGGTCGGGGAAAATGGCTTGGGGTTTTAAAGGGTGGAAGGTAACCCCTAGTCTAAGTGCGAAGTCCCTGGGAGGCTGATCAATTCCCTCAAGTTTAGCTTTCCTAGAACTTGGGTCTCCATGGTAGTAGAGTCCCAAATTAGTTTCAATTGAGTCACATCCAACCCCTGACACTATATGTAAGAAACTCATGGTGGCAACAGTAAAGACAGACACATGTGATCACAGTTCAAGGGTGTTTATTAAACTGTAAATGCAGGGTGGAAAAATGCATAACCTAAATCTAAGATGTGAGCAAGCGTCGACCATCAAATGAAAATAAGGCAGTCCTTGTGGTGTGTCAAAATAAAAGGGCCTATACTAAGAAAAACCTATTGCCAATTCCTTAGAACTAGTTATACAAAGAGTGTGGGGTAAGGGTTCAATAAAGAAAAAAGTGTTTATAAATAATAAGTCAGGATGTGATTGCCTTGAGGGCTCCCTTCCCCACATTTTTAACATGAGACATGGTGGGACTCTGGAGCACAGCACACACAGCACACACTCAAGGTTTCCCAGCACAAGCCGACAGTTCTGCATTAGCTATCCGGTTCTTCGATGGCCAAGTCTCCTCTAACAAAGGTCTCTTGCCTTCGAGGCCTGAAACAAACATAAAGTTTGGTTCTGCGAACTCTTAGGGTGATGGCTTCACCCCTCGGCCTCCCTCTTCTGGGCACAGACCCCTCAGGAGTCGTATTCAACAAATTAGCAAGACAGTTCCTTTCTCAGTGAACTTTTGGGTGATAACGTTTCACCCCTGGATCTCCCACAGAGGTGCTGGAACCCCAAATGACAAAGGGGACGGTTCACTTTCCCTTGTCTTGCAATGCATCTGCTATCACAAATCTGAATGTCTTTTCAAACAATGTAGTGCGAACTCCCCTCGATTGGCTTTACTTTTGTCAACACACTGTTCACAGGGACTTCAGTCCCTTTTCGTTAGCCTCCCTCTACCAGGATCACTCTTGCCAACTTCAAGAAACACAGTTCATTACGAGACTTTGTTGCAAGGGAAAAAGGACAGAGCCCCTTTAAGAGGGGAGCTCGAGACTATGGGAGGGAGCGGGAAGCGGGAGGAAAGGGAGGGGCAAGGGAAGGGAGAAGGCAGTCATGTTACGGAGGAATAAAGGGAAGGTTGGAGAGCAGAATGGCTCCCGTGTTTTCTGTCTGTAGCGCACGTGTATGGGCAGCTCAGCAGTATAACAACTGGCGACGAGACAGATGCGACCCCACGCTCTGCAGCATTAATGGAGGGCCCGTGTGCCCAGCAGAAAAGAGGGGCCTGTGCATCCAGCAATAACGGAGGGCCTGAGTGCCTGCAGTTAAGAGGGCCCGTGTGCCCTGTAGGTGGGCCTGTGTGCCCGGCAGTAGCGGGGGGGCCCGTGCGCCCTGAAGAGGGCCCGTGTGCCCTGTAGGTGGGCCCGTGTGCCCGGCAGTAGCAGGTGGGCCCGGGTGCCCGGCAGTACCAGTGGGCCCGTGCGCCCTGAAGAGGGCCAGTGTGCCCTGTTGGCGGGCCCGTGCGCCCAGCAGTTCGTGTGGGCCTGTGTGCCCTGAGCAAGGGCCCGTGTGCCCTGGAACCACGGTGGGCCGGCGCGCCCAGCAGAGCGGTGGGCCCGTGTGCCCTGCAGTGTCAGTGGGCCCGTGTGCCCTGGAACCCCGGTGGGCCCGTGTGCCCTGCAGTGTCAGTGGACCCGTGTGCCCTGGAACCCCGGTGGGCCGGTGCGCCCAGCAGAGCGGTGGGCCCGTGTGCCCTGAAAGGAGCCCACCCCGACAGAGGAGAAGACCGCCGGGCGCAGTCCAGCAGAAGGTGGAGCTGCGGGAGCCCACCCCGACAGCGGAGAAGACCGCCGGACGCAGCCCAGCAGAAGGAGGAGCTGCGGGAGCCCACCCCGACAGCGGAGAAGACCTCCGGACGCAGCCCAGCAGAAGGAGGAGCTGCGGGAGCCCACACCGACAGCGGAGAAGACCACCGGACGCAGCCCAGCAGAAGGAGGAGCTGCGGGAGCCCACCCCGACAGCGGAGAAGACCGCCGGACGCAGCCCAGCAGAAGGAGGAGCTGCGGGAGCCCACCCCGACAGCGGAGAAGACCTCCTGACGCAGCCGACAGCAGAGAGGATCGCTGGCCAGCAGAGGATGACGCGGAAGCGGCCCCCAGCAGGAAGCGGAGCCGCCACCAGGAGCAGCCCCAACGGCGAGAGCGAGTCGCCGCGAGGAGTGCGCAGCGGCTGCAGGTACTAAACCCCGCATCTCCCACACAGTGACATTTGGGAAAGGAAGGGGAAACCCTGTGTCTCCCACAAGTGACACTCAAAAAAAAAAAAAAAAAATATATAGCTAAAACAAACAAAGGAAACCCCGTGTCTCCCACAAGTGACATTGGAAACTAAAATAACACAAGCCACAACATAGCTAAAACAAACAAAGGAAACCCCGTGTCTCCCACAAGTGACCTTGGAAACTAAAATAACACAAGCCACAACGTATGGCCCAGCGGCATTGACCCCGTGTCTCCCACCCAGTGACACTAGAAAACGGGAAAGGAAATAAGAATGAGCATGATGCGTGACAGCAGGAATAAAGGACAAACACTACGACTCAACTGCAACATGTGAACAATAAAAGGCAAAGAATAACACGTCTGGCCATACCCTACCAAACCAGCAGGCAGAAGTACCTATAAGGAATGGATGCATCATGGCACACTAAACAAGTGACCACAGTGCCCCATGACACCTAAGAAGCTACAGCATACACAGGGGCACCACCACGTCGAATCCGGACGCGGCAGACCCCAATGCCGAGCCACCACAACCAGTACCAGCCCACAAAGGGGCACCCGGCACCCTGCTAACACCCCGGCTGCCCCGACCAACGCAAAGGCAACGTGGAGGTAGCGATAGTGAACAGGGGCGTTGCACTAATGGAAAATCAATGGTGACCACCCACCGCCACAACTTCACCTACTGAGACACAAGGACGCAGTGGCACTCGCGCCCAGCTGTGCCAACACCACCACAAGGACACGCACAAGACAAAGAGAAGACAGATATTGGAAAGCTGCCCAAACTAATGCGTACCAGCAGCAGAGAAGACCCGTACCAGACAGGACCGGCAACAACGAAAGTAAAAGAAACACCACCCATACAAACCAAAGGACCAAAACACAGTGATCTGCCGCCAAAGACCGCACGCAAGTGCACCGCAAATCCATACCCGAAATAAACACCGGCAACCATGACCGACCTAGAGCAAGCAGACGCCGACGCAAGTGCGCAAGCCCTAGCAGACCTGGGCCCCACGTCATATGCCACCGTCATGAGACGGCCCAACCCATTCGCTTTGATCCCGCACCACGACCAAGGAACAAGATGGGGGGAATGGGTCGAAGAATTTGAGGACTTTCTGGGTGCGATTGGGAACGTAGACCCGCCAAACAAACTCAGCATATTTAGGAATTTAGTAGGAAAAGAGGTAAAGGACATCATCAAGACAATCCCTGCCACAGACAAAACCACGTACCAACGTCTCCTCGATGCAATAAACGACAGACTCATAGTAGGATCCAATAAAGACTACGAGCGCCTTGCATTCAACCAACACAGGCAACGTTCACACGAAACAATTGGAGAGTTCGTCATACGTCTCCAGCAGAAGATAGGAGACTGCGACTTCGCCAACTTCAATGATGAAGAAGCTATAAGACTAAGGATCATAGAAGGGTGCACCTCGTCAACATTCAGGAAACACCTTCTCATCAAGCCCCTACCCCTAGCAAAAATACTGAATATGGCAAAAACATACGAGAGAATTGACGCACAGGCAGCCGCCATTGAGAGGAAAATTGAACGCGACGCCATTGCGGCCCTCACGGAAAAGCAATCGCAACACTCCGAGCCCACTCGACCCTGGAGAAGGAAGAAACAGAGAAGACACTGGCAAGAAAGCCCGAGCAGAGAGCAATGCCACGGGCGAGGGTGGAATAACACCCGCAGACAACCATACCCAGCTCTTAGACGAACATGCTGGCGCTGTGGCCAGGAAGGTCACCTTCAGAGAATGTGCAGAACAGGACCACTCACAAGCTCGGCATGCCAACCCACACCCCAGGAAAGACACCCGAGTGCACCGAGAGCACGGCTAGACATCAGGAAAGACATCAAGGACATGGACACCAGCCCACCCAGAGGTCTCAGGCAGGCACACCCCCTCTACCCTGTGCTTGCCCACCGCAAAGGGGACAGACCGACACTTGGCACACAAATGCCGCACGTCCTGCGAGAGAACTACGAGCTTTGCAACCGCCCAGTACCCTTTGAAATATTGTACGGGGGGGGAAATGGAAGTCACAGAAAACGTCAGTACAAGGCAACAGTACCAGACAAGAGCGGAAGAATACCCCCTAGACAAACCCCAAGACAATGCCATCCAATGGAGGACGGCATAAACAGAGCAGCCGAAAGGATGGCCACAACGTGACCCAACCCAAGGAGAACGCAGAGTGCTGAACACCATCCGTATGATACCGAGTCCCGCCAGAGGACACAGTCGTCTTAGTAACCGGACAGCACTACAACACGCACTCATCAATGTCCACTATAGGTCATTCAAAGTAACCCACAAGAAGGACCACGTGACCGAGCAAGATGCTGAAGAGACAAGCAAAGCCAAAGGACAGATGAACAGTGCAGATTCCACCCTAGCGACAGGGAACAAAGAACAAGTGACAAGTACGACAAGGAACTACGGCAAAAGGACGCCAAACGACTCCCTCCTCCATGAGTTATACTTTGAAGAACATGAACCAACGGAAAGGTAGGTGATCGAGATGGAGGAAAAGGAGAGAGAGGAGACTCATGAGACGCCACAACGAGAGAGTGCAGAAAAGGAGAGAGAGGAGACTCATGAGACGCCACAACGAGAGAGTGCAGAAGAGACCCACGAGCAACCAAGAAGGCCCCATCAAACCACAAAGAGACCCCAACGGCTCATCGAGCAAATGTAACCGGGGAAGTTTCATGTTAAGCAAGGGGGAGGTGTTGCAAGGGAAAAAGGACAGAGCCCCTTTAAGAGGGGAGCTCGAGACTATGGGAGGGCTCGGGAAGCGGGAGGAAAGGGAGGGGCAAGGGAAGGGAGAAGGCAGTCATGTTACGGAGGAATAAAGGGAAGGTTGGAGAACAGAATGGCTCCCGTGTTTTCTGTCTGTAGCGCACGTGTATGGGCAGCTCAGCAGTATAACAGACTTTAGACTTTGTCCGTTCTCGTTAGCATCCCTCCGCCGTGTTCACTCTTGACAACTTTACGAAACATAGTTCATTGGGCTTTGCCCTTGGTTTTCAGCTTCCCTCTGCCGGGTTCACTCTTGTCGACTTTTACTAACAATTCCTTATGGGACTTTTATGCTTCGCCCCGTGTCCTTAGCATCCCTCCGCAGGGGTTCACTCTTGCTAATCCTCATCATGCGGGATTCCCTTCCCCTTCTGCACAATCATCCGTCAGTCAAAGACTTTCAGGTTCTGGCACAGGGTTGGTTTTAGGTTGTAACATATATCATCCTCGTCGGTCACAACCTGACAGCACGGGACAAGGCGGTTCACTCGAACATAGCACACTTGTGGGCTTCTTCGGCACAAAGATACAGTTCTATTACAAGCATCAGGGCTGTCTATGCCTAAGTCTCTTAAATTATCAAAAGTCTCTTGATCCAGAGGGCCTGATGTATCAAATAAATGAAAAGGTTCCTTTCCAAATATTCAGGTAGGGCGATTCACTCTTCACCCTGGATCCCTCTCAGCCGGTCTCAGATCCCCTTTTCTCAGTTAGTTTCCCTCAGCCTGGCTCAGACCAATTACAGTTCTTATTTGCCATCGAAGACTTTCAAATATGCAAGTGGTTTTGCTTGACCCATTACAGGACCACTTCAATTTCACAGTTTACAATTTTACACTCTCAGTTGGATACCTTACAGAGACCTTCGAATGAGTACACAGGTGGCGCCGGACCACTCTGTATATGGCATCTACTTTGGTTTCATAAGTTTACTCACTTCTTGGATATTCAATTATATTTGGGTTGCTCATCACATAGACCTTAATAAACTCTGTTCTTTGCAGATTTTTTCATACAATGTTGCTGCTTGGAACATTGGTTCTAACACAGACCGGTCTGCTATCAGTCTCCTCAACTCACCAGCTGTCCTGACTTTACTGGAGCAGCTTTGTTGTCTGAGCCAAGGACCGTACCACAGCGGCAATTGCACCTCCCCGCCTCAGCCGTCGATGCAGGAAAGCCCCGGGTACCTTTGATACACAATGCACCTTTCTTCAGCTTTAATTTCCGGTCTTATGTTTCTTATCCTTGAGGGTTTGTGAAAGTAACAGTTTTCTTCCTCTGAAAAGGCCAAGGGCGATTCCCTCTTTGAAACCCTTTCTGGTCTCGCCGTCTTTCCCCTCGTATTAAACAGCCATCTAGGAGCTGCTGCTTCCTCGGGTGGTTTGCCTCGCTCGGAGTGTGATTTCGTGCTCCGCTTTTTATCCGTGTGGGGATGTCTGATGGATATCAGGTTTGTGTAATTATCAGTAATTGCCTGACTTTGCATGACCCTTGTGTTGGGACATGTCAGGTATACGAATATGGTGTTAGTCTGTTGTCGCTCACGGTGAACTGTGATTGAGAACGTGTTTGTGTCAGGAAATGGTGGGGGAGTTTGGGTCCCTAGGTATCCCCCCTGGTAGATGGGGGAAAAGGTGTTACAAGAAAGGGGATACCACGTCTTGCCTTCCGGTGTCCCACTTCGACTCCCCGAGTGAGGAGGGCTGCTTAAAGTCAAATTGTTACAGAGCCAGTGTTAGTTCCCTCAACACGGGAACTGTCTGTCTGGAACGCCATCAACAACCTCAGCACTTAGGAAACACTGTCACACATGCTGCAAGCCTGTGCTTACAAGCAGGGGAGGCGCGTTGTGTACGGCTGCAGACCCACCCTACTGCTGCAGGATACTGCCTACAAATTCCCTGCAAGGTGAAGGGGAAAACAACTTCATCAGCTAGTGCAGGCGACGATTGGAAAACACCCCGGAAGATCCATGAGAAGAGGAGAGAGTTGGCTGAGAAACGGACAACTGCCCGAGACCAACTAAGCAGGTACTTGTATGTTAAAAAGGGGCTTTTGAATGAGAGGGAGTTGTGATCCTAACAAAGTTTAAAAAACATGCAAAGGAAACTAAATCAAAGTGACTCGTAAAGTGTCTTGTGGAGTGAAACCCTAATCACAGGAACCACACCACAATGTGCATAACACTGATTATCTGTACCCTGCCCTTCCTCATCCCAGTAACTCTGAAAAGTATATTTGGCAGCACTTGACACCAGAACAAATCAAGCCTGCCAAAGATACTCATTAAAGGAAAGACCAGGGAAGAGGATTGTCCTGGTGTTATAACATCCACTTCATAGGGAAGGAAGTCACTTCCGAAATAGTGGGTGAAACCAACAAGTAAAAGAGACTTGTACTTTTGTGTAACCTTTTTTTTGAATATTTTCAGCTGGGTTTACTTTATACATTGGAACATTGTGCAATATAACTGGAGAAGGCTGGAAGAAAGCAGCTGAAAGACATTTTATTTTACCCTTGTAATAGATTTTGTAGATTCAGAGTGTGAGGGTCAGATTAGGTTTTTGACACAGGACAGTGGTTATTATTTTCGACATCCTGACAAAGACTGGCCCATTAGGTAGTTTTGTTGAGGCAGAGAAACTCCTCAGAGTTAGGGCAAGTGAGGCATTTTCCCAACCCCATTTATTGTTTAAATAAAAGTAATTCTGAAGTATCCAAGACTACGTCTGTCTCCTGACTCTGACCACTTGCAATCCTGAGGATTCTCAAGTCCACCCTGAATCAGTCCTCAAGGCTGACCCAAAGTAAGCCACTATGCGACTCGGCACTGATGCCGAGCATTAAAGCACGGAAGACAAATTCATCCACCCTGAGACAGAGACTCGCATCAGCACAACGCCAGTGCTAGTCAGGGCATAGATTGCCCCTGCGGGACTAACACAATCAAAGACTTTATGTGGCACCCCCACCAAGCTGGCATTTTTAATCAGCCAGGAGCCCCTGATATGAACTGGGATATTAACTGTTGAAGGCCGCAAATACCAGAGACCTGCGGTCTGTTGATGAAAAAGGACTTAAAAACCCTTTTGAATGTTTGCATGATTGCAACACCTCCACTAGGGAAGAGTTCAGACAGCCGTTGGCCTATGGAACCAGCAGAGGGAGAGAGCCAGTGAGGGAAGAGTGTAAGAGGGAGGACAGGAAATGGGAAGGTGTGAGTTAATCGGGTGAGGTCAAAGGAGCAGCAGGAGGACAAAGAGACCAGGCTGGGGAAGAACAGAGCAGAGGATTGTGGAGAAAATTTGTTGAAGGAGTGTGCAAGGTGAGGTAATGGTTGGTGGTAGAAAGTGGTATATGCATTTGAGTTTGTGTGAAAGCTGTGTGAGTGATAGCGATAGATGGAAAGTTGGGAGTGAAAGAAAAGGACTCGAGGAGTTAAATATGGGTGACTGAGAGAGACGGTGTGTGTCGAGTAAAGAGTAGTGTGGAGAGGGGAGCAGTAGTAGTGTGGAGAGGGTAATAGTAGGAGTGGTGGGTAGTGGGAGAGTAGAGGTAGTGGGGAGAAAAGGAGCATAGTAGGCCGTAATAGTGGTGGGTGGATGTAGCTGCTAGGACAAAGGAACATTAAAGGGACAGCAGAGGAATTGTCAGGGAGAGAGAGGAGAGACAGTGGATCGACTAGGAGGGAGGAAAGTATGAGAAGGTACAGAGAGTTACACTTAGACATAGTGGGAAGAGTAGTTAGGTATGTAGGGGAGGCTACAATTTGTAAAACCTTTATTGAAATGGTTGGGGTTGGAGAAAATCCTATTATGCCTTATAACTAAGCTGGGAGTCATCTTGACCATCAAATAAAAATGAATGCAGTCCTAGTGGAGTCTGTCAATTCAAAATGGCCTATGCTAACACAACCTAATGCCTGTCCCTATCACTTGTACAAAAAAGTGTAAAAAGGAGAAATGTATGCAAAAGGACAAACCAGTGTTCAAATGTGGCACCGGCTATCCTCCACACGTTAGGACTCACGGAGGAAGGCAATCCGTGTAGGCAAGATGACACACTGGCTCGGTTTCTAACATAGTACACAGTTCAAATCTGTGGATCGAGGCCTATAATACCTTTTCCCCATCCTACCAAGTAGGATACGTAGGAACATTACCCCCACCCCCTTTTACAACATGAACACTTTCTCAAGGACAGCCCGCTCTGCGAGAAAAACAGACTCACACCTGAGCAGTGTACCTGACATGTCCCGCTAGTATGGTCAGGCGAAGTCAGGCAGTTACTGAAACTCGCTCACACCTGACTTCCATTAAAGTTCCCCACACAGATAAAAAGCGGCGCACGAGAGCACACTCTGAGTGAGGCAAAGCACACAAAGGAACAGCAGTTTCCATTCAGCAACTGGTCGAGGGGAGAAAGACGGCAAACCCAGAAGGGTTCGTAAGGGAAATGCCCTTGACCTTTTTGGCAAAATGCGGTTACTTTCAAGAAACCTTCAAAGCAGAAAGTATAAGACCAGGAAACCAAACTGAAGAATCCTGCATTGTGTGTCAAAAATACCAAGGGCCCTCCCGCGTAACTGACCATGGCAGGGAGGAGCAGCAATCGCTGTGGTATCTTCCTTGGCTCCAAGAATGAAGAAGCAACAGACAGGTCAACACAGCCAGTGAGTTGGGGAGGCCAATGCAAGACCGGTCTGTATTGAAGTCAAGGTTGCAAGCTGCAACATTGTATAACGAGCACTGGAACAAACATTGTTAAACGCGTGTGATGAAAGACGCAAGTAAAGCTAAACTGCTGATGACTGTTTGAACTTAAGAAAGCAAGATACAATACCATTGACAGAGTGATCCAGAACCGTGAATGTGCTCAATCGAAAGTCTTTGTAAGATATCCCGCCAAGAGAAATGAAAGTAGAAGATTGATGAAAACAATTGTATGAAGTGAATCATTTTAAGTTTAAGCAAAACCAATCTCACATTCGAAGGTCTTCGATGTCGATACTAAGAGGATCCGAGCCCGAATGAGGGAGATCTATACTATACTATATTTCGCACTGAAATTACACATAATTGCAAACCACGCCGTTTCTTTAAATATTGAAGTCACCTTTGCAGCACTCCACGCACAACCTAATGTCTGGGTCTGCATCTACTCTGGTGCCCCTTTGTCTTTGGGACCTCCAAGATGGTTGCATCTCGCATCCTCTGAGCCTTTTGGTTCCTGCCTTTTGGGCAGCCCCTGCTTCCTCTCCCATTGGTTGCTTTGGCCATTGTAAACCAATTGCAGCAACCGGGAGGCGGGAAGTGGCCCAGACTACCAAGGCCCACAACGAAGGCCCCTGTCTGCTCCCTGTCCGCTGCCGGTTCGCTGTGGGGAGGACCTCACTGAGGCACATAGGATGCCTCACCCACTTATCTCTGTAGACCCTGAACTACCGTGACTTGTCTCCATGCAATGGGTTAGTCTCCTGCAACCCCTTCACTCTCCTAACCCTCTGTCTTTCCCCCTTGTCCCCATCCCACTACTACAGCCTGTGACTCACTTCTATTGCCACTAAATTGAATCTAGCTGGGTTTTTGACTGCTACTGCAATTCTGAATCTATCTGTGTTTTTGGCTGCTACTGCAATTCTGAATCTATTTGTGTTTTTGACTGCTACTGCAATTCTGAACCTAGCTGTGTTTTTGACTGCTACTGCAGTTTTGAATCTAGCTTTGATTTTGACTGCTATTGCAAATTTGTTTTTTGGCTGCGCCCTTTGGTTGTACTGCTTGCTTTTTCTCTTGAATTTGGTCTGGCGCAGTGACTGCATAGTGCTTCTCTGCCCGACTGTTCCTTTCCTGTTCCTACCCCCCTGCTCCGCCCCTCTCTCTCTACCTCACCCATGTTGCTCTCTGTTTCTCCTATCTTCTCTAACTGCTTCTCCATCAACTATCCCTCCCTTCTCACTAAGTCTGGTAGGAAGAAAGTTTAAAAGACATTTTGGTCTCTAACCCTGGTCTCCCTATCACTGACACCTACACCAGCTTCCTCCAAACAGACCCTCACTGACATCCTCTTAGTCGTTCGCTCACCATACCTATGGACTCTTCATATGGTCTCTGTGCTCTTTCCTTTCTCCTCCTCTCCCATTAATGGTGGCACCTGTTGGGAGGCCCCATTCGACTCGTTTAAGGTCATCATTAATGTCTACCTGAATGGCACCGTCTTGGTCCAAGGCCCTCAGGCCAACCTCCTCCTCTTTCACAGGCACTTTCCACGCCCCATCAACTTCCTTTCATCCCCTGTTGCCGCCTCTCTACCTTCCCCGCTTCCTCGCCTCACCCCTCTGCCCCCCCTTGGCTACCTTGCCTTCTCCTCCTTCCTCTCCTGCCCCCCCTCGAGCTCCTTCCACAACTCCGCAGGGAGTACCTCTGATTTGTACTCTCCCTGGAAGTCCTTCAAGGTTGGCAACCTTCTCCATATTGCCACTCTCCACTCTTGCTCTGCTGTTAAACACTCCTCTGACATCTGCTGTCTCCTCGAAGAACTTGACCTCGATGTGCTTGGTCTCACTGAGACTTGGTTCATGGCCAGCTCTGTCACGAGCTTTGACACTCTCCTTCCCGATGGTTATAAGATCCTCTCCGCACCCAGATCCACCCGCCCTCCTCCTGCGCCCACCTGTGAAGCTAAGAACCTCAGGGTCATCTTTGACTCCACACTCTCCTTTTGTCCTCACATCTATGACGTCTCTAAAAAGTTAAATTACCAACTGCACCTCCTCAAAGGTATTCTTCCTTTCCACTCCTTGCCCCAGAAGCTTACTGTTTCTAGAGCTCTGGTTCTCTCCAGGCTGGACTATTGCAACAGCCTCTTCCTAAATCTGCCTGCTTCTACTCTCCGCCCTTTGCAACTCATCCAGAAGAGGATTGCAAGACTTCTCCTTGGCCTCAAGCCCTGGGAACGATTCTCTCCAGCACTGAAATCTCTTCATTGGCTCCAAGCGGCTGCAAGGATTAAATTCAAGACCCTTTGCATTGTCCACAGGGCTTTCTGGGGCCTGGGTCCAAAATCTCTTTAACTTTCCCTCTGTAAATACCTTCCTTCTTGAGCTCTACGCTCCTCCACCTCCAACGCCCTCAGTCTGTCGCTTTTCTAAGCAATGATTTGGTGGCAGATCTCTGACCTCTGCAGGGGCCTCCTCTGGAACAGCCTCCCTACCATTCTGAAACTTGAGGAGAACCATCTCCGGTTCCGGAAGCACCTCAAGACCTTCCTCTTTTCTTCTGCCTTCGTTCTCCCTCTCCCCTGCTGATCTGTCTGCTTTGGCACAGTTCACCTGGTTTACCATCTGATTTCGGGCCCAGGTACATGCCCACACAGCCACTCACCGGCACTGCCCCTGGCATCCCTTGCACTTGGGTCTGTATCTGTTACCCTACAGTCCCCTTACCTGCACTTACCAGACACCCCTTGTCTGCGCTCAATACCTGCACTTGCCACCTTGCTGGCTGCACTACCTTTTTGTATTGTTTTACCCCTGCTCAGCACTTTCCAATTCTCTCCTCCCCCTTGCACACTTCTCCCCCTCAATCCCCCCTCATTCCTCCTGCACTTGCGCGTTCTTACTGTCACTGGGCCTAGTAAGATCGTTGTTTTGTCTTCCCTTGTTCCCCTCCATTGCCTTGTCGCGCTCTGAAACACTTGTGTTTGAGCGTGATACAAATAAAATATCATATCAAGAGGATCTGAGCCCGAATGAGGGAGATCCATGGTCCGAGCCCGAATGAGGGAGACCAAATGTGTACATTGTGAAAAGGGGGTCCCCGCTTGAAGAAGGGAGACCCATGATGAACATTGAAAGCGAGAACTTGTACATGTGAAAATCCTGATAGGAGTGGAACTTTGAGATTTGTTTTTCATACGATAGACCCTGTGCAGTAGGTTACTGTTATCTCAAAAGAGGCTTTGACAGAAGGCCCTGGTGTCGGTGCTTTGAATTGAGTCCTTGTAGCCGAGAAGCCAGAGTGTGTGCGAAACCCGAACGTGCCGCCTAGCCCTGTGCTAAAAACATGGGGAAGGGAAGCCAACTGCTCAACCGTCCTGACGTATTATTTCTTGAACACTTCTTTTGCATACACCATTGTCTCACACCCTTTTGACTCAACTAGGACTGTGTTGTTATTATTTGATGGTCGGAGCTTGCTCCCATCTTCAACCAACCCATTTGAAGTTCATTTGAAGTTCAATAAACATCCTTGAACTGTGATCACTTGTGTCTATCTTCATTGTTGATACCATGCCTTCTTTACAATACCCGGTATGGCAGCTTCACTCGCTGCAGGGTCCGTATCCTCAACTCCCCGATCTGACGTTCTCTCTTGCAATATATAAAAACTGGAGGCGGCACTGCAGAAAGAAGCCTTGGTTTCAGCCATCCCTTTGACCTCTCTTGTGGTTTTCCACCGGTGTCGGTAATTAAGCGGCGGCTTGTATTTCCCACTGTTACACTTTGTTTTTCCGTTCCCGCCGTCATTACATTGACATGGCTCCGCTGCTGTCATTCAGTTTCATGGTCTCTCCGACTCAAACCACTTCTGCTCTTGCGTCTAATGCTGCTGTTCCAACTACTTCTTCTGCCACCATGAACACTGCTACTACTTCTGATTCTGTAACTGTTCTCTACTTTCCGTTTTATGGGAAGAATGTCTCCCATGACTGAACAAACACTAGAAGGTTGATGGCAGTTTTCCGGTACCTCCGCTTAGGGCCTCCTCGGCCCAGTACTACATGTATTTACTCCTGGTGTCATTTTCTTTAAAGACCTTGATTGAGGAAATCTGTCATAATGGTTAAGAAGGGAAGTGTAGAGAATCATTTGGTCACATGCTGCTTTAGGAATTGGAACTGTGTTTGCTTGTTGTGGAAGTGTGGTAACCCCCGGGTTCATCACAGGAGCCACCGAACAAAATGCCATCCTACCCTCAAGGCAAAGCCCACCTGTCGGATACTGCTAGCACAAACGGCATGGCCCTTTCCCAGAAGACATGAGTGCTACTTGACACACACCTTTCCATAGAACAAGCAGAGACCTGACAATCACACAGCTCTGTCGAAACTTAATGCAAGAATAATGCCCTGAATAGGGGCTTACCTACTGCTGTGCTGTGCCCAGCCTGGATCCTAAGTCTGGGTAATGGAAATCCTTGTGTAAAAAGGCAATTTCTATTGGAATAGGAAAAGACAAAACTAAATGGAAAACAACTGATAACTAAGAGACCAAAATACCTATGAACAATTAGTTAAGACTCAATTCAGAGTCCGGAGTAACCTCTGAGTACAAAGGTTCAGAAAGGTGAATACAGGTTAGGTAGACAGTTGAGAGAACTACTGATCATGCCTGCTGCCTTCCCTTTATGGTGTCTCTGACTGCCTTCAGTCTCAGCACCATGCACACTGAGTGGTTAGAGAAAAGGCCCTCTACATGCATCCAAAAACATTCCCCCGTCGGCTCCAGCGATGCGTGGCGGACCGGAGGACAGCTGCCTCATTGAGCCCCAATCTCCAGGGAAAACAGGTAGTTCTGTGTGCGGTGAATGGAAACCCTGTTCGCCGCCTTGTAATCTTAACAGAATCTCCCCTCAAGATTCTTCCCACAGCAGGGGGAGGAATTGGGAGTCCTGACAGGACCAGGTTTGGAGGGGTATTTGTCGTGAAATAGTCTTAGCATGTGTGGAGCCATAATATCTAGCACACGGATTCAAGTCCTTTCTTGTACACTGTAACACTTCAAGTAAACCAGATACAGAAGGGAACGATGATACCAGTGGGAATCAATGATACGCTGCACCTCTGTTCATCCTGGGGTCCAACTGCCGGGGGACTTTGTGACAGAGCAGCAGTAGGGTACTTCTTGGACTCATGAACAGGGATATTTTGAATGGCCGCTATATTTGGTCGTGAGCTTCTTGTTGCTTGCAGTAAGTTGGATATGTTTAGTGTTACTTTGGTCATGCAACCAGACAATGGGGAAAGGATAGGGACTGGGGATCTACTGCCTCCCATACCTCACCTCTGTGGTAGGACTGGTTCTGGTATAAACCCTAGTGGGCCTCCCACTCCAGGATGAGAGGGGACCCACACCTGTCAGGAACAGATCTCTGACCCTGTCGCAACGCCTTGCCCAAACCAAGATGGCTGCCAGCCAACCGTGCACAGACAGCACATCCTCTTTTTTGTATGTGTGTGTAACGACGCGCCCTCCTGAAGAATGGTTGGTGAGGCTGAAACACTGTTCTCAGCTGATATGAGTCTCTGTTTTATCTGGTGAATGTCCCTTCAGGCACGCCACCTCTGCACACTGAGCGGTAAGACCATAAAGTATATTGGTGCTGTGGCCCCAGCCACAACTAGCATTCAATCTATTCCTGATGCTGCGGTGGGCTTCTCATGGGTGCTGCTGCTTTTTTTCTTCAGTTTTCTTCAGCACTCTCCTTGCCACATACCTCTAAAGTGTGACCGCGCTTATTAATGCCACATATATCTGCAGATTCATTCTCTCTGGCACGTTCAGGGTCTGCTATCCTTGCCCCGCAGGAGAGCCCTTAATCTTTGAGCTTGCATCTCCTTGTTACATAGGGGATCCAGTGGATATCTCAATCTGAGAGCAATTCAATTGCCCAGCAAACTAACCTTCAACCAGGGAGCCTCATTGGGGAAATATAAAATCAAGATGAATAATGATAAATAATGTGCATAAACAAAGGAATAAAATGTTGTCCACACCCGCAATTTATTTTATTTTTTTTATTTATTTATTTGCATTTGTTAAGCGCACTTGCAGCCCATGAGGCATCGAGGCGCTGTTACAGAGGAAACACAGATTTAAGATTACATTCGGAGGCTCTTAGTTACAAGTTAGAAGGCATAAAGGCAGAAACAGGTTAAAGTCACACAAAGAGTCTGGTTTTGATAGCCTTACGAAAGGCAAGGTGGGACTCGATGAGTCTGAGGTGAGGTGGCAGGGCGTTCCAGTGCGTGGCTGCAAGGGTGGGGAAACTGGAGCCACCAGCACGCACTTTCCGAAAGGTAGGCCTGACAATGGTGTTGGCGTAGAAAGATCTAATGTCATTACGCTAGCAAACCCTCAAAGCAGTTCTTCTCTTTTTTATTTTTTTTTATTGATATGGCTGATGAAATCAACCTTTTAAAAAATGTAAACAATATACTTACATTTAAACAACATATAAAAATATAACCATATAAAAATACAGATACACAAACAAATCAACAATTCTCACAACTATACATCATCATTGGTCAGATATAACATGCTTGTTGTCGTCTAAATTCTGCAGCATATGGATAGTAATAATTTTATGTAATTATTTAACTGTAAATGCTTCCAAAAATCTTATCGTGGCAAGTCTGACCGATGTATATGGAGTGCAAAAAATATACAACCACAGTGTCTCTGGGCGGCAAACAAGTTTAAAATCTTTAAAACATTTTTTTTTTCAAATAACAATTTCGTTCATCAGATAACATTGAGCATTCAATGAATAGGTGTCTTAATGTTTCTTTTTGATCCACTTTTTTACAGAAGCGGCATAAATGTTCAGCTTTATTAATCATCCTCCTTCTAGCTAAAACCTCGTTTGTTGGACACAGGTTAAATCTCAATCGTAGATACGCATTTCTGTGAGCTGGCGAAGGGCTGTTTGGTAGATATCTACCCATTACACAATATCTTTTGTTTTCAAAGGGATTGTTTATAAAGTCGCTATAATTCCGGCAAATTTGTTGTGTTTTGATCCAGTCCATTTGATAGTTTCAATTTTGAACATGTAGGATTACTCTGCAAAAGATCTAGGATGATATTAGCACCTGCTAAGATATTTAACATTGTGTTTGCAAATCTGCGTCTTAACTTGCTCAAATATAAGGCTAATACGTGCTGCAATCTATTTGCATTTCTTCTCTTCTCTTATAGCGGACCGTTGTTATGATCTATGATTTCATTGGCTTTACCGTTTCCCTAGCGACTGGCATAGCAAGTGCAGTAAAGCAGACTGAAAAGTGCAGTATTGGCGGAATGGGTGCTTAGGTTGTTTGGGCTTGGGCGATCAACTTAACGTTTTATGTCTGGTAAGGACAATAGACTGCTCAGAGAGAGTGGATGTCATCATGATGGGAGGGGTGCCTACACCCTTTGGTGGGAAGTGCCGACAGGAAGTAAATTTATGGCTTAGAAACTAGAAGTGGATATCCAGAAAGGGCTAGACATGAATGCATACCCCAACTCACATGGTTTTGGCAAGCCAAGCCTCCTGACTATTGGGCATGCCAGACCACTCTCATGAAGGGCTCTGCAGGGCAGGCCCTCTGCCTGGAAGGTGGTACTCACGTAGCACCAAATAAGACTCATCAGGCAGGAGCCTGGTGGCATTGACTGATGAGAGGCAAGCCACTCTCCCCTTTTATTGGGTCAGTCACATGATGCACAAACATGTAACGCAGCACAAGCCCTCGGCACAGGGCTTAAGTTACAACATCCCATGCCAGGGGTATAAAATAAAACAACACGTAAATAATAATAAAGCAAAATGACATACATCCAATATTAATACATTTCAAACTCAGTCCATGGGGACATGGGGCATTGCCCGGGGGGGGGGAACATTGTTAGACCCTCAGAAGAGGATAAAACCCTTTTCTTGGCAGTTGGACAACCAAGCCGTGCCGATTCTAAATGAGATTACGTATCTGGGTTCAAGGATTAGTGCGTATCCAACCGAAAGATCATTTCTTCACAATCTGGACACTAAGATTCTGAACCCAGGGTCTCAGATCATTAAAATACATAATAGATTCTGTAGGTTCTCTATCTTTCCACTTATAAAATATTACGTAGGAAATGTAGTCCCTTCCCTCTTATTTGGGCTGGAATGTAGTATCCAGAGCTTTGTCATCGATTGGGACAAACTGTAATCCAAATTGTGGAAGAGAACACTTAATCTCCATAATTCAGTCCCTGTAGTCTCCATTCGATATAAATTGGATCTGATATCCCTCTTGGCATGGATGGAATGGAGATGGATCTCCGCATACAGACTGATACTTGAGCCTCCACATTTATCTCTCTATGAAGACATGGCAACTCAGCTTCAGAAGGGAGATAATGTTTTTTTAAATGCACAAAGGAATAGATCTACTGATATTCTATTTAAAGTAGATTCTGATGTAGATACCTTGGTGCATAAGCTGTTAAAATCCAAAGAGAGTTAAAAAAAAAGGTGATTGGATCACAACGATTCAGCGAATGAGAGCATTACAGTATTCTTCCTCCCCCTCAGGGTTTGATAAATCTTGATCTTTTCTGCCTACTTATCTGAGCAGATCCCCGGATCCTAGTGTGAGGGCTGACTTCCTCAGACTCAGACTGAACATTCTTACAACTCTTGAAATCCTGCATGTGAGCGACAGGGAAGCTTTCCCTAGGGACACCTGTCAGGAATGTGAGCTGGAGTCAAAGCATTCAATTCAGCATGTGCTGATTGACTGCCCAGGGACCAAGGCCCTAAGGGACCGCAGACTGAGAAGATGTGTCCATAATATCGACTTTTTGATATCCCCTATGTTCTGGGAAAGACTCATTTCAGGTAACGAAGTGTTTCTAACTACAGAAATTGTAAACATTTTGAGGGTCTTAAAACTCACTAATAAGAGTGGCATCTCATTAGACAATCGAAAGTTAGATGAGTGTGACACAAGGCCATGAAGAAAAAAAAATGAAAAAAAAGTTTTTAAGCTTTTAGTTCTTAACAATTATTATTTTTTCTTCTTCTCTTTTTTATTTTTGGAATGGTCAGCTGTCTTTATTTGATTGTCATACCTGTTTATGTTTTATATGAATCGATATATCTTTCAAGAATTTTAATAAGTCAATGTTTTACTGTTTTGTATGAAGTTGTTTATTTGTTTGATATGTGTGTAAAAAATCACGATTGGTCTTGGCTAATGCATAATAAATAAAAAAAAAAAAGTTATCAGTCGAGGGAGGGTGTGGGGAGCGCCCCAATGGCCGCCAAAGCGCACCCAGGGTCACATTGGCACTTTGGTCCTCAGATAGTCTCTCTTTACCAGTCCAGGAATGGTGGGGCCGGGCTAGCAGCAGGCAGCTTACTGGGTGCATTTTAAGCATGCTGCTAACATGCAGGACAACAGCTTTGCACTGGAGTCACTGTTCATTGGGGGTTCCAGTTAGGCGGAGACATTGTAGTGTGAGGTGGGGAGATCCTGTAGGCAGCGTGCCTGGGATGCGTTATGCAGGCTCTCCCCAACGGAATTCATCTTGGTGGACGTGCACTACCATGTCAACCATGTTAACATGCTCTGGGGACTACAGCAGCATGGTCCCGCGTACTGCAGGACCTCGTCGAGAAGGTTGATGGTCGTGGGGAAAGCCAGCCTTGTGGTGGGGGCAAAGCTGCATCCCCTTCTGACATGCTCAAACTCCCCCAGCTTGGAGCAAGTGCTTTGCCAGTAAGACGTGTCCGGGCAGCGGGGAGGCCGCGCCAACCATTCTGGCCACCATCTCGCCCTCTGATGACACCCTCTTGTGGGAGCGTATCACAGTTGGGCATTGGGGAGGCCGACGTCCAGGAGGGCTTTTTGGCCCTGGGTGCCACTCTTGCTCTGGCTTCATCAATGCCAGTAGCAAGCTTTGCCGTCGTGGTGGGGGCAAGGCTGTGTACCCTGATGCCATGCTTCAGTTGCGGCTTCACCAACGTTGGTAACGAGCTTTGCTGTCATGCCGGCAGTACAGGCTAGACCCCTGAAGTCGGGACCGGGGGTGCCGGATCCTATCCTCGTGGCCAGTTGTTGGGTGGGCCGGACTACTCTGATGAAGGGCTCTGCAGGGCAGGCCCTCTGCCTGGAAGGCGGGCTTGCGCAGCGTCAAATAAGACTTGTCAGGAAGGAGTCTGGTGGCATTGACTGACGAGCAGTGTTGCCAGGTGAGAAGGAAAGAATAAGCGTAATGGCCCTCTAAAGCAAGCCCAAAACAAGCTGGCTGCCAACCAAATATGGTTTAAAGAAAATCTACACCTCAAACCAGGCGCATTTCCTAAACCAGTAGCTGCAAATCAACGTGAGTAAGAAATGTGAGTTAACAGTCTCAGAGGTTTTGTCTCCTGTGTCCTTGATAAGAATCCATGGCATGGAAATGCATAGCCTAAGATTAAATAATATTGCATAGGAAAGCATAAAAGCTGGAGGAAATAATGTTTTGTGTTGATATAAGAAAATAAATGTGATGTTTCTAAAGAGCAAAGATGTGTCCCCATTTGTCATTAGGTGGTCTGTTGAACAGGATATGTTAACGGTAACCACCTGAAAATAATTTTACATACCACCCTAACCAAAACATCTCTACACACAAATCATCCACTGAAACAACACAGGTTACACAATGGATCACACACCAGCAAAGATGTATGTCTACATTACATTTCCCTTAATATCGCACTGAACTACCACAGATAAACCAATACAACTCGCCACACTCCTTAAACACCACAATCACGCAAAAATGTTATTTTAGTAACCTGTGCACATCAACATGGCATAGCAAAGAATTTCAAACATTCATCTGTGGACAGTACTCCGGATGGCTGATGCAACTCGTGACTGGGAGCAATAGTTGTGCAATTAATGTTGGCCCTGCTACGGTGAGTCCTCTATACTTGCCCTGGGTCACACACCTAGAGAAAAAGAAATGTAAAGTTGTGCCCCCTACCCTGATCATCGAGGTCACTGGAAGGGCTGGAGGAAGCACATCTTTACAGAGACCACCTACCCGTGGTCAGACGCGGTTGTTGGGAGTAGGTACCTATCACGGTGAGCACCCTGTGATTCCTGAATACCTGTGTGTCAGCGTTGATGGCAGTCCAGTATATAGATTGGAATTGGTGTCTGTCTGGTCCCGTACGCAGGGTGATGTGGGAATTCACCTCCCGATCCCAAACCAGAAGGTGATGACTAGTGGGGGATTGGAAGCAGTTCCCCAGCACCACGCATGAAAGATTTCCCACGATTAACGTGAGCGTGGGAGGTCTGATTAGCAAAGACCACAGCCCAGTTGCTAGCACTGTGGTCACTGTGAGGGGTCAGAAATGTGAGGTGGACAACTTTGTAAACTTTGTAAAAGTGCCATTTTAAGATAAGGTTGGATGAACGCCTCACTATCCTTACCCTGACGAGGATTTCCCTGCCTAAAATAAACTAAAGGAAACACTCTAACAAAGGATATCTGTCCCTCACACTTGTACATACAGAAATTAAACAAGGAAATGTATAGTAATTCTCAACAAACAATAATGATTGGATGTGTAATGTCACCACAGTCTCTCTATGTAACTTGGGCAAATTCCCCTTCCGCAAGTTTAAAGGTGATTCTGTTTCATAGTTAAAGAAAAGTAAACAAGGAAATCCTGATTTGCAATAATGTTCAAACACAGTCTGTATCCACTTCAATTCAACAACACCAAGTTCCAACTTAGTTTAATGTAGTTCCATTTTGTCAACAAAAGTTCCAACTCCACTCAGTATAACTTTAATTGGTCAACAGAAAGTTCCAACTCAGAAAACAGAAGGTTTCTTTCCTTCCTTGAACAATTCTTCAGTTTATCAATTGCAACAATAATTGTCTTGGTCAGGATGATTTTTGCCACAGAAAATATAAGGTTCCTGTCTTGCTGTGAACCCTTCTTCTGTTCATCAATAGCAACAATTGTCTTGGTCAGAATGATTTTTGCCACAAATCGTTTTAGTACTGTAGTGCGTGTGCGGAAATGAGCCAAAATTCATGCCGTCGATGCACGGCCATCTTGGACATTCACTTTCATGTACCGCAATGAAACAGCAATAAAAGCCTACGTTTTCGTGAGCACAGCAAGTAGACATGTATTTCTGCAGCAGAGGCATGGTCACATATTAATGTAACTGTGGAGAACAGTTGTTGTATAGAGGTGCAGGGAGCGAAAGCAAGGAAAGAAGTTGTTTTTTTCCGCTTCTAACTGGTATATTCCACTTTTTTCCCCCCTCATGCTTATTGTCTGCTCTTCGGCCGAGGGCAGTCTGGTAACCCATGATGGCCGGGGATCGAAAGTAGCATCAAAATGAGAAAGGTTTTTTTAATACTGGAACAGTTCAGTTAGAAGTTGGACCCTGGGTGATGCATTCTCACTGAGAGGTAGGACACTCTTTCCCAGACCGCGTTAGTTCGAGTGATCTCTCTGCCTACCTGCTCTGGGACTAAGCAGTGCTGAGGTGGCCGAGATGAAGGTGTCTTCTGCAACTAATCAAACATTAGTCATGGGCGCTCCTCTATGAGAACGAACACGGCAAAAATGCCTGTTCTTTGGGAAGGTACACACTCAAGAGTCTGAAGCCATACTTTAGCTCACTGTGCCTTTCACAGATGGGAAATAACCATTTGCATATCAGTCTTTGTTCCGCCCACATGGGCAATCCAGCACCGAAATGCTATGGCAATTCCCTTCTGAACAAGAGTACCAACAGCAACCTCATACACGTGTTTCAGCCTTGTTGGGCCTCATCAGTGAGGTGGAGCTGTTCCTCTCTGAGCACAGTGAGCAAGGGGTCCACATCTGGATGACCCAGGGAAACTTAGAGTGACAAGACCTGAAACACTTGGGAAACTCTGGCCAATTACCCTATTGTTGAAACTACTGTTACCAGAAGGCCTTGGGAAACGCGAGAAAGGGGTCAAAGTGGTCATACAGGGGTCTTGTAAAATCCTCTGTACAGTCGAATGTCTTTCGCCGGCAGATGATTGTAAAGCCAACGGAAGTCAATCCCGCATCGTAAGAACTGTTTAAGAAATTGTGGGATTGGCAAAAGTTGGCAAGAGTGAGGCCGACTGAGGGATGCTGATTGTGATGCTGGAAATGCATTGGAGGGACAGGGCCTCCCTGTCCTTGTCCTGTAGTCCTTTTTCATATGTGTTCTGTATTGCTTTCTGCCCAGGAGTCCATGTGGGACTCCTGGCAGTGCAGCTCTTCCTATTTTTGGTTTGGCGTACAGACCCTTGGGATACCCTTATGGCACCCATGGGTGGGGGTACAACCTTGTGCCCCTAGTGTATGTTTTTGGGCACCTGTGTGTGGCCCACAGAGCAGGGTATGGGCTGGTGGCAGCTTCATGCTGAAATTACAGGTGATCTGAGTATCCTCCATTTTGGGGATACCCAGGCCCTGCCATTGAAATCAGATGATTCCGGATAGGAAACTAGATGGCCCCTGTGGCCTCTTGATTTCTATTGCCTGTAACCTTGTTTTCCCAAAGTCCTGATAAACCCTGACTCTGTCCCTTCCCCGACTGGCTGTTAGGTGGAAGTTCCATATAAGGTATTGTGGGGAAGTCCAGGCAATACTGGCTGGAGCCTTCCCAGTGACTGTATGTTGTGGGTACACCCTATGGGTGGGACCTGGGTGAATGGAGTGTGTAACCAATATGCACTTCTTGTTGTGGATGTCTGCTTTCTGGTATGAATCACAATGACTGAGATAGCCCTGCCCAGAACTGGTATGAATGCAGTATGTAGTGCTGAATGGCTGGGTCCCAATACACAATCCTTATTATGAGTGTCTGAGAGGGAGGAGAATGGCCTGAATGCACAGCATGCCTGATTGGCTAACTGACTTCTGAGTGATTGGTGCCTGAGTGTGATCCAGCAGAATGAATGAGAGACAGAACAGTATATCTGGGGGCCGCTCACTTCTAGAATTCGTTCAGAAGCAGAAGTTGAAACTAGAATCGTAACTGAAGCCGTTCAGAAGCTGAAGTTGATATTTGAAGCTTATACTTGAAGCCCAGCTGGAAGAAGTTTTGCTGCTGCATTTGCTTCGACCCGATCCGAAAGCTGTCGAGCTCGAGGACTGATCCGAGAGAGGACCTGGTTGGGCACCCTCTTCCTGAGCTCCGAGGGACCATCGAGCACCGCTAATCTTCACCGAAGCTCCCTGGAAGTCAGACCCTCGACAGGCTGCCGACTGGAGACGGGGACCTCCGAGGTAAACGAAGAGAAGCACCAGACATTCCGTCCACCGTCGTCTACCAGGGTTTGCAGGTTTGCTATAACCGCTGGAGACCCGTTGAAGCTGTGTTGCCCCAAAGCGGGGACCACTTGACGCCGTGCCATTGACGACCGGAGCCGCAACGCTCCATTGATTAAGACATTTGAATCAAAGGAATCTCTCTACAGCACCACCGACCGATTTGTCCCGCCGGAGAAAGACAAGGCCGCCAGCGCGCCGAGGAGAATCCGCCCGTGGGTTTCCAGCCACCTAAAGACCGCAGAGACGCCAGACGACTCAAAGCTCTTAATGGGCCAAAGTTCTTCATAGACTCTTTGTAGACCCGAACTACGGACACAGAGGTGCTCTGCACGCCTCGCTGTTGCAGGACGTATTCGACTCATCGTCAACGAGCACCATCAGGACCGAAGCTGCTGCCTCAACGCCATTGTCACAAGTGCTGGGATGTAACGGAGAATCCTCCAAATCAGATTCTATGTCCACCTCCCCTTTCTCCTCACCTGTCTCTTCCAGAAGACTTCCTCGTCTGTAGGACTTGTCCTTTGGTCTTTTCTTCTTTGTGAAGAGATACGGTCGTCCGCGGGAAGAAGCCACCCTGATTCCCTGATAAACAGGGAAGCAGCCGGCCCCTGTCCCGAAGATGCCAGGAAGAGAGGAAAAAAGCAGCCGCTTAAAAAAAACCTCTCACCGGATGTTGTTGTTAGTGCCGGAGGAGTTGACTGGTGAGTCCGGAATGCAGGTGAAAACAGGAAAGTCTTTCCGATGAAGTCAAAGCTGTAGTATCAGTCCGGGATAGTAGAAGTTGGAGCAGGAGAAGCCCGAGGAACCGGGATGGAAGTACACCCCACTGCCAGATACCGGAACGAGATCCGGAAAACAGGAAGGGATAGAGGAGCCCCGAAAGGCACGGGAACCGATAGAACGGAAAAAACAGGGAAATTAAAGGAAGGGGAAGAAGCAGTAGAAATGAATACTGCTTTAGGTACTGAGTAAATCAGGCAACAGGCAAAAGTACTGGAAACACTGTAGCACGGCAACAAAGCGAAAGAAACAAAGTTGCAACGCACAGAGCCCAGAGAGGGGCGTGGTTAAATACGGAAACAAGAGAAAAGGCTAGACCGTTAAACCAGGAAGTGAAAGGAAAGACACACAGAAGAAAAAGACTAGACCGCCAAACCAGGAAGTGAAAGAAAAAACACACGGAAATTCTAATGGCGCCGCCAACACCAAGCCTTCCATAACCGCCAGCAACCACCAAAAGACGGCGGCATGACAGTATGCCCCCTCCTAAGCGGCACCCCCCCGGTTTACCCGGGAACAGACGGTGAAACCGCTGAACCAACGCCGGAGCGTGAACATGAGACACTGGTTCCCAGGAGTCCTCTGAGTGTGGATATCCTTTCCAGTGGATGAGATACTCCAAGCGACCCCGATGATAGCAGGAGTCCCGAATGGAGGCCACCTCATACTCATCAGAAGGAACCACCTTGGGAACCGGATCTCGCGGCAAAGTGCGACAGTAGGGATCACCCTTGCATTCCCTTAGGAGAGAGGAATGAAACACCGGATGGAGACGGTGCATATGTTTTGGCAACTGGAGACGAAAAGCCACAGGATTGATCTGGCGAAGTGTAGGGAAAGGACCCAGATAGCGGGGAGATAGTTTAGAGGGGCGAAGCCAACGAGGCAGAAACCTAGTAGACAACCAGACCTTGGTACCCTTACGCCATGCCGGAACCGGCTGGCGCTTAAGGTTGCAGTAAGATCGGTACCGGAGACTGCTAGCTCGCAAGCAAATCGTGGCAGACTTGTGAGCATCCGAGATACTGGTAAGTAGGGCATCAACAGATGGAGTTGTAGAAGGAGGAAAAGAGAGAGAAGGAATAAAGTTGGGATGGAAACCATAGGAACAAAAGAAAGGACTGAGACCAGTGGCACTGTGCTCCGCATTGTTATAGGCAAACTCCGCGGTAACCAACAGACTAACCCAGTTGTCCTGTTGGGCATTAGTGAAGCATCGAAGATATTGCTCCAGAGTGGCATTCGTTCTTTCTGTCTGTCCATTGGTCTGTGGGTGGAAACCGGATGACAAAGCACGTTCCATACCCAGTCTTTCACAAAGTTCCTTCCAGAACTTCGAGGTATACTGAGATCCCCTGTCAGAAATAATCTTGTCCGGGGTACCATGTAAGCGAAATATTTCTCTGGCAAATACAGCCGCCATCTCAGCTGCAGTAGGAAGACCCGCCAAGGGAGTGAAATGTGCCATCTTAGTGAAGCAGTCGACCGTTACCATGATGCATGAACAACCTTCTGAAGGTGGCAGATCCACAATGAAATCTGTAGAAATAACGCTCCAGGGTCTCTTTGGAAGGTCCTGTTGTTGGAGATACCCAATTGACTTTTGAGTGCTGTGCTTGGATCGACAACATACCGGGCATGACTTGACGTAGGTTGTCACTTCTTTGGCCATCCCAGGCCACCAGAACCTGCGAAGAAGCAACTCCAAAGTGTTCTTTACACCTCTGTGTCCTGCTGTTGGATCATCATGGCACCATTTTAAAGCCGACTGACGGGTGAAACTGTCTGGTAGAAATAATCGTTGTTGTTGAAAACATAAACCATCTTGCATGGATAGATCCTTCGGGAGAGGGTAAGTGGACCGCGTGACCTTACGGACTCTGTCCAAGAATGACTCCACAGAACAGATCACTTTAACTTCTGGTAGCATGAGGCTGGGAAATTCCTTCAGAACCCTGTCTGGATCTGGTCTTCTGGACAAGGCATCAGCAAGTATGTTCTTGGAACCTGGTAAGTAAGTCAGTACGAAATCATATTGGGAGAAAAAATGTGCCCAGCGAGCTTGACGTGAGTTGACGCATTCCATCTTTTGCAGGATTTTAAGATTCTTATGATCTGTTCTGATTTCAAAAGGATGATTAGCTCCTTGTAGGAGATGTCGCCATTCTTCGCATGCGGATTTCATTGCCAGTAGTTCTTTTTCTATTACCGAATAGTGTGTCTGGCTGTCATTCAGTGTTTTGGACATGTAGGCAACGGGATATTCTAACCCTTCATGTTCCTGTAGGAGAGCTGCCCCAATTGCTGCAGAAGAGGCGTCAGTTTCCACAATGAATCTTAGATTCTGATCTGGTTGATGAAGTACCGGGGCAGAGCAGAATTCCTCCTTGAGAAGTTGGAAAGCCCGGTCTGCCTCAGAAGACCAGGTAAAGGGCATGGATGACTTCTTTAGCAACCTTGTAATGGGTAGAACTCGATCCGAAAATCCTTGGATGAATTTGCGATACAAATTGGCTAAACCTAAAAACCTTTGGACGTCTCTGATGGTATGAGGTGTTGGCCATTGCAAGATGGCGTCGATCTTAGCGGGATCCATGCGGATACCTTCTGAAGACAGGATAAAGCCAAGATAGTTGACCTCGGAGACTTGAAAAATGCACTTGTCAGCATTGGCCTTGAGTAGATTGTCTTGCAATCTTTGAAGGACTTGGTGGAGATGATTAGCATGAAGTTGAGCATCTTTAGAATAAACCAAAATGTCGTCGAGATAGACGACAGCACAATGAAAAAGTAGATCGGAAAAAATGCAATCCATGAATCTTTGAAATACAGATGGAGCATTGACAAGACCAAACGGCATAACACAATATTCATAGTGTCCGAAGGGAGTGCGAAAGGCCGTCTTCCATTCATCACCGGATCGTATCCTCAAAAGGTGGTAGGCTCTTCTTAAATCAATCTTTGAGAAGATCTTCGCCCCTTGAACAGCTTCCAGGATGTCTCAGATCAGTGGCATGGGATACCTATCTCTGAGAGTAACTTGGTTAAGACCCCTATAATCAATGCAAGGGCGAAGTTCATCGGAACCTTTCTTTGGAACAAAAAAAAGTGAAGCCCCAGCAGGAGAAAACGAAGGTCGGATCAGGCCATGATGTGAATTAGCATCCAGGTATTCTTTAAGTGCCTTCTTTTCCTTAAGGGAAAGAGAAAATATCCTTCCAAAAGGTACAACAGCGTTGGGCTGGAGAACGATCTGACAATCTTCTGGTCTATGAGGTGGTAACTTCTGAGGACCATCGTCCGTAAACACCTCCTGGTAGCGGAGATATTCTCTGGGGATGCTGTTTACCTTTAATACCTCCGAACTAGAATTTAACTCCGGAAAAACATGAACCGAAGTATGTTGGGTCTGTGAGGAACATGAACTACGACAAAAAGCTGATGTAAATGACAGTTGATTTTTTGTCCAATCAATGGTCGGATTATGCTTCCGAAGCCACGAGACTCCCAGGATTAATGGAAAATGTGCTGCTCGGATGAGATCAAATTGAATGGTTTCGTTGTGATGTAGGATCTTCATCTGCATAGGAGGTGTAGTATGAGTGAAAAGGCCCGAGCTGAGTGGTCTACCATCTACACCCTCCACCTTTTGATCCTCGTCTTTTTGCAAACGGCGAATGCCAACCTTTTCCGCCCAAACTAAATCCATAAAGCAACTGGCAGCACCTGTCACGGCCGCCAGCGACTGGCGTTTGTGGCGAAGGTGGACGCGAGGACGCCATTAAAATGTTCCATTACGTTCCTCCTCGTCTATCAGACTGGTCTAGTTGTTTTCAAGATGGCCGCCGCCGTTTGTATATATATCACTCGGCTGCCGGCGGTTCGGCGCGTTGCAACTGTGTTTATTTCCACGCCCTGTTGCTTGCGCTAGTTTTCCCTTCGGATAGTCTACTTGCTATCTTCCTGTTATTTCATCACCTCCCGTTCCCTACGGGCCCCCCCCTTTTCTCTGTATCCTGTTTGCCTTCTCCTGTGTTTCTGTTCCCATGTTTGAATCTCTGCTGAGATTTTCTTCGCTCTAAGAGATACTACTCTCAGATTTCTCCGTTCACTCTTGTCCTCCACCCCGAGGGGTACCTACCTGTAAACTGCCATCTCCTATTCCCTCGATTAGCGGAATCGCCGACCTTACCTATTGTCTGGGTTTTTCGGTGAAGGATCATTCAACCTACGACTGTGCTGACGACTCCCACAATCTTCACGTCTGTATTGGATCCAGGGGTTTTTTGCCGTTCCAGTGGCTTTTTCCCCTCTGGCTGTCGCGGAGGGGAGTCACCGTGGGGTTTCTTTGTCTGAGAGTCACGGTGGCTTCTTTCCGAGGTAGACCATATCTTCTAAAAAAGAAGAAGCCGTACACAGGACTTACCCGTCGGAAGAAACTGGACTATTCAGGTGAGGAGGAAGAGACTGGGGAGGGTTATAAATCGAGTGAAGACGAAGATATAGCTGATCACCTAGCAAAACCCGTAGCCAATATTGCCAGTCCTGATAGTTTGCAACGCCTAACAGAAAACATGGCTACGCCACAACAACTGCAAGAGCTGGTGACAGCTGTCCAAACCCTCAACGTAGAGGTCCAAACACTAAAGGCTGACAACGTGGCGCTCCAACAAAGAGTAGCTGCAAGAGAACAACAGACAACTGATTTACCCCCACTACCCCTGGTGTCAGGTAAATTCGACGGCTCGGAAAGAAAGGTTAAGGAATTCCTGGAGGCCTGTAATATTCACTTCACCTTCCGCAGGAATGCCTTTTCCACAGATCATTCCAAGGTGGGGTTCATGATCACGCACATGACGGGAAACGCCTTGGCATGGGCTACTCCATTGGTATCCCTATCAGACCCAGTGTTGCAGGACTACGCGGCCTTTAAGGAACTGCTGCGACACACCTTTTTGCGAACCGAATGCTCACACGTGGCTAGCGAAGACCTGCTGGATATACGTCAAGGGAGTACCGACTTACTATCCTATATCTCCACTTTCAAGAAACTTGCTGCAGAGGCAGGTTGGCAAGAGCAGGCCCAGTATACCATATTCCGCCGGGGCTTGCGAGAAGAGCTCAAGGATGAGCTTGCCCGGATCCCGCGCCCAGACACCTTTCTAGATCTTCAAACTGCAGTTCTAAGAATCGATTTCCGCCTGATGGAACGAAGAAACGAAAGGAAGAAGGTTCGAGGTCCACAATCTTTCTTGGATATACCCCCCGCCTCCTCCTCACCTGTATCGCGTCACGCCAGAGAGGAACCCATGCAGATCGGAAGCACCAGATCTCCGTTGACTGCCGAAGAAAAGAAGAGGAGACGTGAAGGGAACCTTTGTTTATATTGTGGGGGAGCCAACCATTTGCTGAGAGACTGTCCCGATGTGCCCCCAAGGAGATCGGGAAACGACCGCCCTCGATAGTCAGTGGAACGGACTATCGAGGGGCTACACCTTGTTCCTACACTACACTTTCGGTGGCCTCTTCTCGGATGAGCGAAGATGTACGTCTCATGGTGATAGCCATCAAACTCCGCTTCCGGAACAGAGAGATAGAGACGCAGGCTCTACTGGATTGTGGTGCGGCTGGAAACTTCCTTGACACTTTTTGGGCTGATAAGATGGGTCTGCTAAGAATCGAGAAAAAGGAGGACCAAAAGGTTGAAGGAGTGGATGGTACACCCCTATGTTCAGGACTCATTACCCACACCACTGAGGAGATTCAGGTGTCCATATACCAGCATTCTGAAAACTTAAGGTTTGATATTATACGAGTGGCCCATTTCCCTGTCATCTTAGGAATAGGCTGGCTCAGGAAACACAACCCAACGGTGGATTGGTCTAAGAATCTACTAAGTTTCCATTCCGCCTTTTGCCTAAGAGAATGCCTTCCAGAACCAACATACACAACTGTAAAGACCATGTCTGCTGTCGAAGGCAGTACAATCCATTGCATACCAAAATGTCTTTCAGAATACAACGAAGTCTTTCAGGAGCAGACCCCCATTAGACTCCCTCCACATCGTCCAGAGGATTGTGGTATCGACCTAGTGCCAAAGGCATTAGTCCCCTTTGGGAAGATGTATTCCCTCTCAGTATCGGAGAAGGCTGTACTCCGATGCTACCTTGATGATAATTTAGCTAACGGACTCATAAGACCTTCCAAATCCCCCGCTGGGGCCTCTCTGTTTTTCATACCCAAACGGGATACCAAGGAGCTGCGGCCCTGTATCGACTATCGGGGGTTAAACAGAGTGACCATAAAAGATCGATACCCTATGCCCATTATATCAGAGATCCTAGAGGCTGTCCAAGGCTCTGTTGTGTTTACTAAACTTGATCTACGGAATGCGTATCATCTACTCCGCATAAGAACAGGAGATGAGTGGAAGACGGCGTTTCGCACCCCCTATGGGTTGTTTGAATACCAAGTCATGCCGTTTGGCCTAGTCAATGCACCATCTATTTTCCAGAGATTCATGGACCGATTGTTTTCCGACCTTCTTAACCTTAACACAGTGGTTTACCTGGATGACATTTTGGTCTTCTCACGGAGCCAGGAGGAACATACCCGACATGTCAAGGAAGTTCTGCGCAGACTACAACATCACAGTCTTCTGGTAAAACCTGAGAAATGTGCATTTGCTCAATCCTCATTGTCTTACTTGGGATTTATCCTATCCGACAAGGGGGTTACTATGGACCCAAGGAAGGTGGATGCCATCTTGTCATGGCCATCGCCTTCTTCGGTTAAGGACATTCAACGTTTCCTAGGGCTGGCAAATTTCTATAGGAAGTTCATTCCAAGTTTTTCCTTACTCACTCTTCCTATTACATCCCTTCTCAAGAAATCCACAGGCCCCTTCATCTGGTCTAGTGAGGCTGAAGAAAGCTTCCTCAGCTTAAAGCACAAGTTCTGTGCAGCTCCTATCTTGAAACAACCAGATCAGCTACTACCCTTTATCCTGGAAACTGACGCTTCTGCAGCAGCCGTAGGTGCTGTTCTTCTTCAGAGAGTCGAGGACCTAGAGCATCCGGTGGCATATTACTCAAAAACTCTAAATCCTAGCCAACGAAACTACTCAGTCATAGAGAAGGAATTACTTGCTATGAAATTGGCTTGTGTGGAATGGAGGCATTTGCTCCAAGGGAGCCTACACCCGTTCCAGATACGAACAGACCATAAAAATCTGCAAATACTCAAGCAGCAAGAGTGTTATAACACCCGCCAGGCCAGATGGGCTCATTTTTTCGCCCAGTTTGATTTTGTCATCACATTCATCCCTGGCTCTCAAAATCTAGTTGCCGATGCTCTCTCCCGCAGAGACGATGTTATCTTCCCTTACAGAAAGGAGCTTATGTTTCCTCATACCCGGATCATATCTACAGTGTCTAACTTCTTGGATGAAGTACGAGGAGCCTGCCTCCAAGAACCTGCTCTCACTATGGGAAATCAACCGGTCACCACTAAGGACGGGTTGCACTTTATCCACGGAAGACTGTTTATTCCTTCCAGTAGTCTCAGAAGACGAGTCACTCAGTGGTGCCACGATTCCAAGACTGCTGGTCACCGAGGAGTACGAGGTACTCTGGAACTTCTCCAAAGGGTTTTCATCTGGCCGAACATGAAGGCTGACACGCAAGTCTATGTTAAATCCTGTATGGTATGCTTACAAAGCAAATATTCCACCTCGAAACCTATGGGGCTGTTACAACAGGAGCCGGTTCCGCTTGGCCCCTGGAAATGCATTTCTACGGATTTTATTGTGGAGTTGCCGGTATCCCGAGGCTGTACCTGCATTATGGTAACCGTAGACGCTTTCTCGAAACTTGCACATTTTTCTCCATTGACTAAGATCCCATCCGCCTCGGTCATGGCTGACGTATTCCTAAAGGACATTTTTAGGTTACATGGGCTTCCTCAAAAGATAGTATCAGACAGGGGCAGCCAGTATACCTCCAGATTCTGGGCAGCATTGTGCAATTCCTTGGGCGTGGAGAGAGCTCTTTCGTCGGGGTTTCATCCCCAGACAAATGGACAAACCGAGAGGTTAAACGGTACCTTAGAGCAATACTTAAGGTGTTTCATAAATAAACAGCAAGACAACTGGGTGGACCTGCTTCCCACAGCAGAGTTTGCATACAATAACGCTGTCCACACGGCTACAGGAACTAGCCCATTCTTTTGTACCTACGGATACAACCCGCAGTCCATAGTTCCGTGTTTCTGGGAGGAAACTAACGTTCCTACTTTGGAGAACACCCTTGCGCAGATCAAGGAGGCCCATAACACAGCCAGTCAGAGCCTCTCTAAGGCTAGCAGTCATTACAAAGAGCAAACGGACAAACACCGAAGTCAAGTTCCTGCCTGGGACAAAGGTTCCAAGGTCATGCTGTCCACCAAGTTCCTTCCTCGATGGGTTCGGCCTTCTAAGCTGTCACCCCGCTACATCGGACCCTTTGAGATAACTTCAAAGGTTAATCCTGTGGCCTTCCGCCTCAAGTTGCCAAAGGGACTCAGGCGGATTCATCCCGTGTTTCACTCATCTCTCTTACGCCCCTTTGTGCCAGATACCCGGAAACAAGCATCCCCCAAGCTGTGTACTTTGCCAGTTCCAGCTTCCGAGGAATATGAAGTTTCTCGGATACGGGACTCCCGTTATCATCGGGGACGTCTTGAGTATCTCGTTCATTGGAAAGGATATCCTTCCTCAGAAGACACCTGGGAACCACAGTTCCATATTCACTCTCCTCAACTGTTACACAAGTTCCACCGACTACATCCAGAAAGGCCGGGTGGGAGAAGCCTTCGGAGGGGGCATACTGTCACGGCCGCCAGCGACTGGCGTTTGTGGCGAAGGTGGACGCGAGGACGCCATTAAAATGTTCCATTACGTTCCTCCTCGTCTATCAGACTGGTCTAGTTGTTTTCAAGATGGCCGCCGCCGTTTGTATATATATCACTCGGCTGCCGGCGGTTCGGCGCGTTGCAACTGTGTTTATTTCCACGCCCTGTTGCTTGCGCTAGTTTTCCCTTCGGATAGTCTACTTGCTATCTTCCTGTTATTTCATCACCTCCCGTTCCCTACGGGCCCCCCCCTTTTCTCTGTATCCTGTTTGCCTTCTCCTGTGTTTCTGTTCCCATGTTTGAATCTCTGCTGAGATTTTCTTCGCTCTAAGAGATACTACTCTCAGATTTCTCCGTTCACTCTTGTCCTCCACCCCGAGGGGTACCTACCTGTAAACTGCCATCTCCTATTCCCTCGATTAGCGGAATCGCCGACCTTACCTATTGTCTGGGTTTTTCGGTGAAGGATCATTCAACCTACGACTGTGCTGACGACTCCCACAATCTTCACGTCTGTATTGGATCCAGGGGTTTTTTGCCGTTCCAGTGGCTTTTTCCCCTCTGGCTGTCGCGGAGGGGAGTCACCGTGGGGTTTCTTTGTCTGAGAGTCACGGTGGCTTCTTTCCGAGGTAGACCATATCTTCTAAAAAAGAAGAAGCCGTACACAGGACTTACCCGTCGGAAGAAACTGGACTATTCAGGTGAGGAGGAAGAGACTGGGGAGGGTTATAAATCGAGTGAAGACGAAGATATAGCTGATCACCTAGCAAAACCCGTAGCCAATATTGCCAGTCCTGATAGCACCACAGTCCAGTAGTGCCAAAACCTCATAGGACTGCTGAGAGAGGCATAACTCTACTCCAACTACCATAAGACGGTTGTCTTCTGTGGACGGCGTGGGTGTGACTGATAAAGAGACGAAGGGACCAGGAAATCCCCCTCGGTAACTTGTCCCAACTAGTTCCGAGGACTGGCGTTTCCCGAACGTCTTGGAGGCACGTTAGGACAGTCTCTAAGAATATGTTGATTGGATCCACAATACATACACAGGTTGTTCTCTCTGCGTCTTCTTCTTTCTTCCGAGGTAAGTGGCCCTCGGGTAGTCCCAATTTGCATTGGTTCCTCTTTCGACATACAGGTGGGAGAGGGAGAGGAAATCCCAGGATCAGGTGTAGCAGGAAATCCACGCTGTTTTCGACGTACAGACCGTCGTTCTGAGATGCGGAAGTCCAGCTGAATAACAGTAGACCACAAGTCGGTTAAAGTAGCTGGTTGGTTAACCCTTGCTAGTTCATCTTTAAGGTCCTCTCTTAATCCTCTGCGAAATATGGTGTACTGAGCATTCTCTTGCCAGCCTGCGTCAGCAGCCATCCGTTTAAAACGGGAGATGTATGACAGAAGATCCGAACTTCCTTGTCGAATATCCAGTAACTGTTCACTGGCGACTACCGCAGACTCTTGCCTTTCAAAAGCCATTTTGAATTGGGCGGTGAACCCGGCATAATCTTGGAGTAAAGGGCTGGCACTGGTCACCAGAGGGGTAGCCCAAGAAAGCGCGTTACCCGTAAGGTTAGAAATTAGAAAACCTATACGGGCTGAGTCTGAGGCATATGTTTGTGGTCTGAAAGTGAAATAGATTATGCATGCCTCCATGAACTCTTTGAATCTAGCTGGAGAGCCATCGTATTTACCGCAGGCTAAGGGCATGGGAGGCAGATCACTCCGGGACTGTTCGAAGTGATCGACACGCTGCCTCAAAGCAGCGTTTTCGGCTTTCACAGCCTGTAATTCTAATGTCACATTCTGCATTGCAGTGAGCAAATCTTGGACCTGTTGCGAAATAGACATTGTGTTCTCTTCGGGGAGTTGCAAACTGTCACAAGTGCTGGGATGTAACGGAGAATCCTCCAAATCAGATTCTATGTCCACCTCCCCTTTCTCCTCACCTGTCTCTTCCAGAAGACTTCCTCGTCTGTAGGACTTGTCCTTTGGTCTTTTTTTCTTTGTGAAGAGATACGGTCGTCCGCGGGAAGAAGCCACCCTGATTCCCTGATAAACAGCGAAGCAGCCGGCCCCTGTCCCGAAGATGCCAGGAAGAGAGGAAAAAAGCAGCCGCTTAAAAAAAACCTCTCACCGGATGTTGTTGTTAGTGCCGGAGGAGTTGACTAGTGAGTCCGGAATGCAGGTGAAAACAGGAAAGTCTTTCCGATGAAGTCAAAGCTGTAGTATCAGTCCGGGATAGTAGAAGTTGGAGCAGGAGAAGCCCGAGGAACCGGGATGGAAGTACACACCACTGCCAGATACCGGAACGAGATCCGGAAAACAGGAAGGGATAGAGGAGCCCCGAAAGGCACGGGAACCGATAGAACGGAAAAAACAGGGAAATTAAAGGAAGGGGAAGAAGCAGTAGAAAGGAATACTGCTTTAGGTACTGAGTAAATCAGGCAACAGGCAAAAGTACTGGAAACACTGTAGCACGGCAACAAAGCGAAAGAAACAAAGTTGCAACGCACAGAGCCCAGAGAGGGGCGTGGTTAAATACGGAAACAAGAGAAAAGGCTAGACCGTTAAACCAGGAAGTGAAAGGAAAGACACACAGAAGAAAAAGACTAGACTGCCAAACCAGGAAGTGAAAGAAAAAACACACGGAAATTCTAATGGCGCCGCCAACGCCAAGCCTTCCATAACCGCCAGCGACCACCAAAAGACGGCGGCATGACAGCCATCAAACTTTTCATCGAGGACCATCAACGCCAAGTTCACCTTCTTTGAGGCCCATCGACGTTCCGTGACTCCTGCCTTAAAGGGAGTCACTCAAGAAGGATCCATCGACGCCTCCTCGAGGAACTCTGCTATTCCAGGTACATTGGGGTGGTAGAAACATTTTAGAAGGAAATAAGATTAATTGAACAATATATGGACTTGGCTTGTAGTATATCCTTTATTTGACAGGTTGCCCCGGGGGGGGATCCTCATACAGAGTTGTGATTTAGTATCTAAAGTACTATTCTGCCAATTGTTCTATCCAACTGCTTTCCCTCCTATGTCTATTGTTGGTTACCTTTATTAATTGATTTGTGTGACATTTGACCAGAGTACAGTTGATGCACTTTAATGCAATCTGATAATAATTGTGGTACCACTTAGAACTGTATATATTTGCCATTGTAGATTAACTGAGCACAAAGTGAGTTATTGTGATTGTGTATATAACCTTTAACCTTAATTATATAAAGACTGTGGGCCTCATTACATGGACGGCAGTAAGGGTTAACGGTCACCGTTAATGGTAACGGTGACCGTTAACCCTTACCGCCGTACTACGAGGTCCCATTGCGGGTTGGGGAATTTAACGCCTGCTTTTTACAGGCATTAAAACCCAACCCGCAAAGGGACCTTGGTGCTAATTACGGCACCGCAAATTTGCAGTACCGTAATTAGCACCTTCCCCATTCCCATTATGCTCTATGGGGCAAAAATGGGAATGGGGAAGGGCAATGGTGGAAGGGTGAATTACCGCCAACAACCTTGGAGTAGGGCGGTAATTCCCCTTTCCGCCAAGGCGGTGCCGGTAATTTACCGGCATGGACCAAGGTTTTAATAGCACCTTGGTCCACCGCCTACCGTGTAATGAGGACCTGTGTTTTCACTAATACAGTGTGTGGACATTCCGTTGTGGGCGCTTGGGGTCGACAGTGTACTTAAGAACCAGCCTGCATCACCTAGAAGCAAGGCCTTGATTGCTCGTCCATTGCTACCGTAATAGAGAATCTTGGCTGGGGTCCTCTGTGCCTCTCCTCTGCCGTATAGAGAGCATGAGTGCAGACACCCCCCTCCAGTCTTTACACCGATGGAAAGGGGCGAAGCCTAAAAACCCTGATGAACAGCGTGTTGACAAAGGTGAACCCGGCAGAGGGATGTCCACAGTGACCTGTTTAAAAAGACATTTAGATTTATGAGATCGTGTTGAGAAGGTTAGTGAACTGGACGGAGGGAGGCTGACACTTGGGGAGGGTTCTAAGCCCGGAATAGGGGGATCTAGGGGTGAAAAACCAATCACCCCACCAACATTTGAATCCATGGAAGAAATCTTTTGAATACAAGTCAGAGTGAACCTGACGGAGGGTAGCTGATATTCGAGAGGGGTCTGAGCCCGGAAGAGGGAGACCAAGGGGTGTAGAAGTATCATCAAAGTGGAATCAGAACCACAACTTTTGTTTATGAATTTGTGTGTAAATGTTTGTAGATCTGAGCCCGGAAGAGGGGGATCCAGGGGTGAAAAGGCATCACACAACGTACAAGCAGGAAGGAACCTTTGTTTATAAATTTTGGAACACATCAGGTCCTCGCAAGCAAGAGACTTCTTGTAGAAAAGAGACATAACCACCGAAAGCCCTGGTAGCTGAGAGCAGAATTGGTGTCTCGTGCTGGGAAAGCTTGAGTGTGTGCTGTACTATGGAGTCCCGCCTTTTCCTGTCCTCAAAACGGTTCTACATTATTTCATCGCCGAATTTTTCATTGTGGGACTTTTCATCGCCGAATTTTTCATCGCCAAAAACCCTGTTTTTTTTTTAAAAAAGTTTTTTTGAGGGGGGCTCCCCCCCAAACCTCCCCTACTTATATAATCATACTCCAACCCCTATAAAACCCCCCCAAAAAATGTTTTTAAATAAAGGGTTTTTGCCGATGAAAAAATCGGCGATGAAAAGTCCCACGCTGAAAAATCCAGCGATGAAATGCGTGCATACCCTCAAAACGTGGGGAAGGGTGACCCCGACTACTGCACCCTGACTTATTTGTGAACACTTCTTTCTTATGAATATTATCCCACACTTCTTTAGTATTTAGCGTAAGGATTGGCAATAGGTTTTTCTTATTATAGGCCTTTTTTATATGACAAGATGCCACTAGGACTGCCTTATTATTATTCGACGGCCGAAGATTGATCCCATCTTAGATTTAGGTTTAGATTAGGTGTTTTTCCAACCTACCTATACAGTTTAATAAACACGCTTGAACTGTGATCAGTTGTGTCTGTCTTTACTGTTGCCTCCATGAGTTCCTAACACACAGCAGAGAGATTGCTCACCTGTGGGGAGGCAGGGCAGCTGCAAGACAGAGCCAGGTTACACAGTAGGGGGCTCTCTCCGCTGCCTTCATCTCTGAGCACGGAGCTCACCACTCGACCATTTTCCATGAGCACACATCTTTCACCATCATCAAAGTCGGAGCGCATGAAAAACACTGCACACCACTGTGTTCACGACCCCTCATCAACCTTTTTGTGACTGGCACAAGGGCACACAGGCCTGTCAGACAGTTGCTGGTGTCACCCAGCAGATAACCATATTACCGTGGGCACACAGTCTTTGACCGTTGCAGGGATCGCCCTGATTGCAATAGTTACGTGGCAGGACATCAGTTGCCGGGGGCTACTGGGCTAGCAACTGCGCTGTGGTCACCCAGGTTACACATGCTGATCTGGGGCCACCCAGATCAGCAGGGCTGCAGTACCATGGTCACACAGTGTCAGCCTGCAGGCCCAATAAATGAGACACGAGGCAGAAGTGCCATTCATGGAATCTGTCGCCGTTCTGGCACATGTGCTGGCTGAGGCTCCATTTATTAACAATCATGACACATATTCTTAAAGGGGCAACACCACATGTACCAGTTCCCCACCAGTAGCATACATGCCAACCCTCCCGATATAGGCAGGAAGCATACAGGATATAGGCAGGATGCATACATGCCAACTGTAAGGAACTCATGGTGGCACCAGTAAAGACAGACACAAGTGATCACAGTTCAAGGGTGTTTATTGAAATGTATAGTGGTTGAGATAAACGCTTAATCTAAACCTAAATCTAAGATGGGAACAAGCTACGACCATCAAATAATAATAAGGCAGTCCTAGTGGCGTCTTGTCAAATAAAAAGACCCTATATTAACAAAACCTATTGCCAATCCTTACTACTAAGTTACAAAAAGAGTGTGGGATAATGTTCACCAGAATAGAGAGAGTGTTCACTAAATGATGTCAGGATGGTATGGCTGAGTCTCCCTTCCCCACGTTCCAAGCAACGGGACAAGGCAGAACTCCTGAGCACAGCACTCTCCTGGGGCTTGTCAACACGAGGTTCACAGTTCCAGTTCTCCGATATCAAAACCTTCAGAGGCTAAGTCTCTTTCTGGCAAAAGTCTCTTGCCTTAGAAGGCCCGCTGATTCACAACAACAAACAAACAAACGTTAATTTGGTACTCTAGTACCTTGGGCGATAGCTTTTCGCCCTTAACATCTCCCTCTGCCGGGCTCAGATCCCTCCTTGCAACTCGGGCCTCCCTCTGTCGGGTTCACTACGGCCTTTTAAGTGCAGCTTGCAATTTTCTAGAGTATTAATGTCCTTTTGAACAACTTCTCACTGTGGACAACCCTCGGCCGAGTTTACTCTCATCAGATAAACAGTTCAATTTGCTGTACAGGATTCACTTTTCTTAGCTCTCCCCTTGGCATCCCTCGTCGGGTTCGTATGGCCGCTTTGACATGCTGGACAAACAAATGTTCTCTCAGTGATCTTGCACCTTGGCTGATTGCTTCTTCGCCCCTAGGATCTCCCTCTGCCGGCTCGGATCCTCCTGGCAACGCGGGCCTCCCTCCATCGGGTTCACTACGGCCTTTCTTTAACACAGTTCATGTATTTTTAACACAGTTCATGTGTTGCTCATCTTCATCAGAAAGCGGGGGTTTCCTTCTGCCTGTTTTCTTTTGGCATCCCTCTGTCGGGGTTACACTTGCCTTACTTCACAGTTCATAATTTTACCGGAAAGCGGGGTTCCCTTCCCTTAGCTTTCCTCTCGGCAATGGGTCAGAGACTTTTGATTGTGCAAAGGATTTGATGTGCCCCTTGTAGGACCACTCTGATGCTTCACACCACCCTTTCCTAGGGCCTTCTGCTCTTGTAGTTTCAAAACAGGTCCCGGTCAAAGTCTTTCGAATGAGCACCCATGTGGCGCCGTACCTCTCTGCACCTGGACTTAATTTAAAGTTCAAACGCACACACAAGTTCTTTCTCTTCAAGTTCTTTGCGTTAAAAAAATGTTGCTATTTGTAACGTTAGGCTCAACACAGTTTGGTTTGCTATCTGCTTCCTCTGACTCACCGGCTGTGATGAACCCTTTGGCTTCTTTGTTTTCCTGAGTCAAGGATAGTACCACGGTAGCCAGCTTGCCTCCCCGCCGGTGCACCCGTGACATCTGCTGCTCAGCACGCTAGCTGTCAATCCAGATCTTACGATTTCTCTTTTGGAGTGCTTAGCAGGTGTGAGTTGAAAAGGGCAAGAGCAGTTCCCCCTTCGTCATCCTTCCAGGTCTCAATGCTTTCTTCTCCATTTAAACTGCTGGTTTGGTGTAGCTGTCTCCTTGTGCGTTTGGCCTTGCTCGAAGTGTGATTTTGTGCTCCGCCTTTTATTCCTGTGGGGAAGGTAAAGAGCGGTCATGTGTGCATGGTTATTGTCAATTGCCTGACTCTGACTGACCCGTGTGTTGCGACATGTCAGGTAAACGGCTCTGGTGTTAGTATGTTGTCTGTTACAGTGTAAGAACGTGTTTGTGTGGGAAAAGGGGGTAGAGCTTCTAAATATCCTACAGGGTAGGATGGGGAAAAGGTGTTACAAGGAAGGGGATACTGCATCTCAACCCTCTGTGTCCCACTTCCACTCCCCGAAGACCCCTTCACCCAGGTGATCATCCCCCATTGGTCCATCCCCAGGAACTGGATCCAATAACGATGGCTGTGTCCTTGACACTTAGATGACAGATCCCTGGGGACTAGTGAGTGAGACACCTTCAGGTTTATCACAGTATGCTCCAACCACCCACCCTTTGCCGGAACATAAAAATGGCGACGAGGGTGAACAACACGCCTCGTTTGCCCGGATGAGTCTGAGGAAAGCACATTCAGATGCAGCAGTTTACGGTCTACGCGCGACCCACAGAGCCGGCGAGCCTCTTCTTGCAAATCATCTGGTGCTCCAGTTGTCACGGGCTTCCTCACACGGAGTGGAGCAAACATCGGGACATTGCTGGAACAAGTGCCACTGTGTGTGTGGACCTCCCCCCACTGGCAAAGATTCATTGTGGACGGCAAGACAGCCCTGCAGGAACTGGCTTCAGCACCCCATCTGGCGGCAATTCAGTGGTGCAGGCGCCGGACCTGGTAGCACATTCTATGTTGGCAGCATAGCTTAATCCATGCTAGTGTTCATGTGCCTTCAAGACACGGCGAATCTTGTCACTATCAATTTCAAATAAAGGTGAGGAGTAGGATAACCATGCATCAAGTAATTCCAGGCCAATAACACAGGCTCATCAAATTGTGCCAAGCCCTATCAGTACAGCACCGTCTATAAATTCACCATTCACCATTGTCACAGATCATCAGGCTCTCATGACAATCTACAGCAAGCCAAATGCCAAAATACCACGTGGATCGCACTTTGTCTATATGAATACTGTTTTAATATCATTCACAATCCTGGGAAGGACAACAACCCGGCAGATTTTCTGTCCAGATACTCTTTCCTTGCGAAGGAAGAAGCACAATCGTCCAAGGCAGATAAATAAATAAATTACATTGTGGACAATGCGCACTCCCAAAGTCTTTACCCCCTTTTGAGATCATAAAGGTGTTGCATCAGGACAAAGTGCTGACTCGGATCAAGGAAAAGGTGATGTCAGGGAAATGGCGGGAATCAGGAAAGGCCGAGAGTCGCTTTCAGAAAAAATGACAAGTGTTAGGGAGAATTCTCTATTTTGTCATGCCTGCGCCATGGGCGCATCCATTTGGGCTCAATATGGACTATTTGTTTATCATTTATTTACAACAGACTCTTGGATCAATCTATATTTACTTGGGGACTTTATTTCCCATTTGCGAGACTTTGGTGCTTTATTATTTTTTCCAACAAACTACGCATGCCACAATGCACTTGGCTATAAGCATCGATTCCTGGCTGTTCCTATTGGTCATCAAAGGAACTACACCCCCCAGAAGCCCTAGGGATTGGCTCTGCTTCCACCAACTCAGGAACAGAGAGGGAGGTGGCCGATTGTCTGCAGGTGTGCTTAGCCAGGTGCAACCAATTAGCCTGCCTCTGTGCTGGGCTAGGCAGTATAAAAGGCTGCTGCCTGCAGTGGCTCAGCCTCTTGCATCTGGGAATCCTTTCTCCACCTTTCGCGTCTTCCTACGGATCCTGTATGCTGTTTACCTTCACTCCTACTTGGACCCTGCCTTGTTGCTTGCTACACCCTGCTGCCTACAGCCCTAGCCTTCTGGGCTCCCTGCCTCAGTCCAGCTCCTCTGGGCTTCCTGCCTTGCAGCCTGTTACACTTCGCTGCCTACAGCCACAGCCTTCCAGGCTCCCTGCCTCACAGCCCTGCTCCTCTGGGCTCTCCACATTATAGCTAATCACACTCTGCTGCCTTCCAGCCTCCGCCCTTGCCCTGCCGGGCTCTCCACATTGCAGCCGATCACGCTCTGCTGCCTTCCAGCCTCCGCCCTTGCCCTGCCGGGCTCTCCACATTGCAGCCGATCACGCTCTGCTGCCCTCCAGCCTCCGCCCTTGCCTGCCGGGCTCTCCACATTGCAGCTGATCACGCTCTGCTGCCTTCCAGCCTCCGCCCTTGCCCTGCCGGGCTCTCCACATTGCAGCCGATCACGCTCTGCTGCCTTCCAGCCTCCGCCCTTGCCCTGCCGGGCTCTCCACATTGCAGCTGATCACGCTCTGCTGCCTTCCAGCCTCCGCCCTTGCCCTGCCGGGCTCTCCACATTGCAGCCGATCACGCTCTGCTGCCTTCCAGCCTTCAGCCCTAGCCTTCTGGGCTCCCTGCCTCAGTCCAGCTCCTCTGGGCTTCCTGCCTTGCAGCCTGTTACACTTCGCTGCCTACAGCCACAGCCTTCCAGGCTCCCTGCCTCACAGCCCTGCTCCTCTGGGCTCTCCACATTATAGCTAATCACACTCTGCTGCCTTCCAGCCTCCGCCCTTGCCCTGCCGGGCTCTCCACATTGCAGCCGATCACGCTCTGCTGCCTTCCAGCCTCCGCCCTTGCCCTGCCGGGCTCTCCACATTGCAGCCGATCACGCTCTGCTGCCCTCCAGCCTCCGCCCTTGCCTGCCGGGCTCTCCACATTGCAGCTGATCACGCTCTGCTGCCTTCCAGCCTCCGCCCTTGCCCTGCCGGGCTCTCCACATTGCAGCCGATCACGCTCTGCTGCCTTCCAGCCTCCGCCCTTGCCCTGCCGGGCTCTCCACATTGCAGCCGATCACGCTCTGCTGCCTTCCAGCCTCCGCCCTGCCCTGCCGGGCTCTCCACATTGCAGCTGATCACGCTCTGCTGCCTTCCAGCCTCCGCCCTTGCCCTGCCGGGCTCTCCACATTGCAGCCGATCACGCTCTGCTGCCTTCCAGCCTTCAGCCCTTGTCTTCTGGGCTCCCTGCTCTGCAGCCTGCCTCACTCCGGCTGCCTTAGCCCTTGTCCTCTGGGCTCCCTGCTCTACAGCCTACCTCACTCTGACTACCTACAGCCCTTGTCCTCTGGGCCTTCCTACTTTGCAGCTTATCACGCTCCGCTGCCTACTACCTACCTTTTCTGCTGGGTGCTCGGCCTAGCAGCCCTCTACAGTCCTCTGCTACCTTCTACGTTCAGCGGCCCTGTCCCTCAGGGTTCACTCCTTACTGCCCGGCCCTTTTGGGATCCTGGCCGTGCAGTCTGCTTTACTCTGCTGCCCTAAGCCATTTTCCTCTGGGCTTTCTACCTTACAGTCCTACTCCTGTGGGCTTACTCATTGCTTTCCTGCTCCTCTGAGCTCTCAACCTTGTTCCTTACTGTCCTCTGCAATCCTATCCTGTTACACGACTTTCCCTTCATTTCCTTCTGCTAGTTTGCTATCACCTTCTTTCCTGGATTTGTCTGTAGTATCTTCTCTTGTACTGTTTGTAGACCCTTTTGTACAGAGCTTGTCTGTTGGTTTCCATCAGTCAACCTCTGCCCCTTCCCTTGTCTCGTTTCTACATTACAGACACCCATAGCTGCTGTTCCAAGTCATGAGCAAACAGCGTGGGCCTCTGTTATAGCAAACTGTGCAGAAGGCTAGAGTATTTCCAAGGTTCGTGGAATACTCTTTTCCTATATCTGCATACACCCCAAGAGGGTATTCATTCTGTATCTTTTCCCTTGCTACTCTTGCCTACTCTTCGTTCTCTTTCCTTTCCGCTGTGTGTGTTCTTATCTGTCCACTTTATTTGGCACAACCACCCAAACCCTTTCTGGGTGTCCTGTGCCACTCGTAATAGAGTGCCATCCTTGACATATTTAGGCTGAATTTCCTAACCTAGTGAGTCCCCCAGCAGCTTTGCTGGATTTTTGGGGTTTATTTATTTCTCCTGCCAAGAGTGAGACTCTTTTACCCTCACTGTTGGGCATGATTTGAGTGTGTTTCTTTGACTCTAGATGGGTTTAATGGGCTATGGGGTCTTTTACTCCATAGGGCTTCATGTGTTTTTGTGATGTGTGTTACACAGCACCCTCAGTGCAGTAACACAGGGGTGTCATAGTGACTCACCAGTATAGACCCCATACCCTGGGACTGACTACTGTCTCCCACGGCTTGTAAAGTCACCATTGACTTTACTAGTCTTAAATTCTGAACAGAACAAGTACAAACCATCATATTGTGGACGTACTGGCTGGGGCAATTCCGTTGCCCCGGGGTCTGTTAGTCGAGGGGGCACGTCTCCGTCCCCCCTGATCGAGTTTTGGCTGGTGGCAGTGGATACTTCTTTTTATATTTAACCGCGAATATTTCTCTATGGGATTTTCCCATTGTTCGAGGCTACTATCTTTAATTATTTAATTACGATAGCCTCGAACATACCGCCGGTTTATTTAATTAATATTAATTCTCCGGTTGGTATTTTTTGCCAAAACTCAGTTCTAAAATGGCGTTTGTGTTCTCTTCTGTGACTCCAACCCAAGTCGAGCCCTTTGTTCCACTTTTTGGCGGGCTTCTCCACAGAAGTCCTCCCAAGTGGTGTCACTCTGTCTGGGGTACTTAGGAGGGGTGGAGGGGGATTTAGGCACCCTGGACTGAGTTGCCAAGGCAACTCAAGTCGCACTCCGTCCTGAATGGCCCAAGTGGTGAGCCGGCCGGCTCACCACTTAGCATGTTTGAGTGACAGCTAGGCTGAGTGAATGGGGGTTTTCTGCATAAAAGCAGGGCTTTGGTGACTGGAACTTCAGAAGTCGCCACAATACCTAAGAATCCGACGAGGAAGAAGCTGAGCTGACCTGCCACGACGACACCACCGGTGGAGCCCTGCTGGACCGTCTCACCACTTTTCCCAACGACAGAGGAGATCTCTCGCCGGAGAGTCTTCTTCCTTTGACTGGTGGGGATAACCAGTTTCACTGTCTTTTCGCCTTCCCGACGTATCTCGTGGCCGTCTTGCCTGTGCCAAGCACCCCGGCAACCGGGATACCACGTTTTACCACGACCGCAAATTAAAGCGTATTACCTTTAACCGGAAAACTCCGCGGCTGGTTTCTTGACTGGCAGTGCAACGACCTTCATCTTTCCTCCAAGTCGAGATCTTCTCTTCCCCTGGACGACAACGAGACTTGCACCCACTGCCAGGAACAACTGCCACCGCTGGAGGATCCTTCCCGCTTAAGATATTGTGTCCCGCCTGGCTTCCCTTGCCACCGACTGTACGGGGTAGATTTAGCCCCCGGCTTTCAAACCTGGGTTAGCCTGGGACACCCTGGCTAAACTTTTCTGAGCCTCTCTAAACTGTTTTCGAACTCCCTGCAAGACTTTCTAAGCCTAGTATAACTGTGTGATCTTGGGCGCATTTGTGCTCTACTCTCTCTAAGAGTGGGCTCAGCCTATGGACTTTGGCTCACCAGTGACTTTTGCTCTTCTGCCTTCCTAATAGTGTTCCTAAATCTTAGAGTGGTGTACCTTTCCATATTCTGTCTTTTTCCCTCCCTTTTTCATAAACTTATTGGAGTGCCATCTATAGTTAAGCGCTCACGTCTGTATGGCAATAAGTGGTGTTAACTAAGACTTATCTGATAAGGAATAAGGGTTGTATTTATTATAATAGTAACTGTGTTTAGAGTATTTTACAATAAGAGTGCTGGAGTGTTTCAAACAGTGTGTTTTTAAATAAATAATTATATGCTTTCATACCAAAGCTCTGGTCAGTGTTTATTTGTATTATCGTATCTGAGTGCCTATTGTGTATACTTTGCATACTGCCTAACTCTTCTTGAGGGAAGTCTGACTGCTCAGCCACAGCTACCTGGTAAATATGGGTGGTACAGACTGCTACCAAGTGGGTTTACTGCTAACACCTGTAGTCCTAAATCTTTTGCAGTGTTCCCTAAGGGAACTGCACAGGTTTCTGCCTAACAACAAGTATATACTAGTGATCGTGGAGGAGATGTCTAGTTTCCCACAGATACATTTGGTCTCTTCAACGGCTGCCTATGCGGTCATTCCACTCCTTGGCCTCAGGCTAACGGCAATGTCGAATATTTCATGCACAACAAAAAGTGACCACGGCAAGAGAGCTCCATCCCCCGACGATCCTTTACGCAAGTCAGTTTCATCCTACTACGAGACTATTGAAACACACCACACAGTTCTACAGGGTTATGTCCTTCCGCGTTAATGTTTGGCAGAGTGGTACGAACAAGACTGCCACAGAGTGCAGATTTAGTGAGTTGCTTCTGAACTTCAAGACTCAAACAAAGGATGATACAAGTAAATCCAAAATGAAGAAGTATGCATACAGGAGAAGAAGGGCCAAGGAGTCAAACATATAAGCGGGAGACTCTGTACTAGTTTGTCAATCTCAAGGGCAGAAGGAGGTGTCTGCGTTTGATCCCAAATTCTATGGCAAGACAGGAGGCTCCTATTATGCATTAGCTTTCTTTACTCTGACACACACAGCCGCAAAGAAATAACATTTTCATAAAACTTTTGTGAAAATGTATAACACAAGTTCAACAAATCACATTTATAAATGTCCCATTCCAAAATGGCGGACAGGTCATGCCCCCCTGGTAGCCAATGGGCATACAGCCAAGTCCATAAATGTCCCTTTTTCCAATAACAAATCCTCTTTCTTTGCTGCTGACTAACACAGCTAAGTTATTCCTCTCTAGTCTTGCCTTATCTCTGCAGTATATGGTGTAGAGAGTGTTCTTTTAGTGCTACTTTGTTTAGTTTGTTATAACTAGGTCTTTTTTTATCATTGCCGGTAGCGAATGTCATTTCATTTTGGAATTGTAAAAGTTGCTTAAACTGCGTTTGTGCTTGAACGCTGACCTCGGGTCAGCAGTGTTACATTGGGACGCCGCACCGTGTGGACGCATGTCTTGTTCATTGTATCCTTTTTGGTTTTCATGTAAAAAGGCTTTCGCACTGTTCACTTGATTTATTTCACTTGTCGCCTGCCCTTTCAAAAAGGTCACAGGCAGCGACGCGTGAAGACATTCCCTCAAGAGAGGGTGGTTTGTTTTTGTTAGCGAGCCTTCCAGAGCGTTCGCGCTCCTTTGGTAGCCGGGCTCGTGACGCGTGCGGTTAATTGAAAGAAGCTTAGCTTCTTGCCGACACGCATCACAGCAGTTTATGCTCGGTCTGCATAAAAATTCACACGCGTTACATGTGTTTATTTTGATACGCTGCTCCCATATTGTTTGAAGGGGGACACACAGGCTAGGCCTGTCTGGTACCTTCCCCTGGTTGGGAGAGGGGCATCTCCCATTGCATTAAATGAGTAGAGGAGTGTTTTTTTTCTGTTTCATAGTGCCCTTTTGGTCAGCCTGCTCGGCTGTCTCCACTCCTTTCACCCTGCTCGGGTGTGTGTTAAGCCTGCTCGGCTGTCACCAGTTTCCACACCCAGAGGGGGTGTATGCAGTTTTTGTTTAAATCTGCTCAGTGATTTGGGGGTACTGTAGCACACAGCCTGCTCGGCTTTCTGGATTGGAAGTTTTTTCATACTTCTGTGGTGACTTATGATGGATACTTCTGGCATGGGTAATAATAATATAGTCCCTACTTTAGCGGATGCCAGTACCCAAGTACGGACTTCTAAGAAAACAGATGATGGGGGGGGCCAGGCGAATCAACATCCTTCAGTGGCGCTAGCCATCCAGTCTTCCATTGATTCAGCCCTGTCTGGCCTGAATAACACGCTGGCTTCAGCCTTTGACAGGCTAATTAACCGCATAGCGGATTTTCACCCTCCTCAAGGTTCTGGTCCCTCTGTAGAGCCACAAGCCCAAAAAAATTGTTCTCAGAAAACGAAACATATTTCAGGACAACTCAGTCCTTGCCCAGTCACCTCCCCTGACTCTTCCCCCGATAGAGCCCAAAAGCGCAAGCGGGATGACTCTCAGCCCTTTTCCTCAACCCCTTGGCCTTCTTATGCGCAGCTCCCCGCTCAGGTATCCCCTATACCTGTTTCTTCTTGAGATTCTTCTGAGGACTCTGATTCGCCCCCTAAGAGGCGTAAGCGGCAGGTTGCTCCCGTACCCACACAGGAAGGTCCTGTATTGGACATTAATAGGGTTCCCTTCTTTGATCCTGCCCTCATTTTGCATCCCAGATCAGCCGAGTGGCAACCCTCTCCAGAGATTGCCTCGTTCCTGGAATATTGAGTCAGGCGGCCGCTGCCTAAAGGGGACAGGAGCAAGTTACGATCAGAATGCCCTAGGCCAGTCCTGCAGGATAAGGTGGCGTGTACCCCTGATATTGATCAGCCCATGGCGGTGTTCTTGGCTCAAAAAGGCAAAGACCCCAGGAAGGGGGTAGACAAGGCCTGGTGCAGCTGTCAGGACAAGCTCTTAGATGTGTTCTGGGTCCTGTGACTCAGATTTTTTAGATGGCTGAGGAGGAGGCGGCGGCCTCCAATTCGCCTGTGGATGTAAGCATGTTAAGGGGTTGGATTCAGAGAACTGCCTGCCTGCTCGGCAATGCCAATGCGGCTATATCAAAAGAAAGGCGCAAGTCTCTGCTAATGAGACTGGACTCGGAAGGTGGCGGATATGTCAGAGAGGGAAGCGGGCCCTACCGCTCAGGGAAAGTTGTTTGGTGAGAGTTTTCTCAAGGATCTGTCTGCGTATGTCCATACGTTTACGGCCTTGGATAAGGCCCAAGCCAATATCAAGAAAGTCTTCACGCAAAAGGTTTTCCCCAGGGCCGGACGAGGTAGAGCCCGCTCTTCCGGCTGCTTTTCCCAGGGCCATTCCCGCCCCCGTCAGTTTGCCTCGCGAGGCGCCCAGAATTCATCCTCTGCTCGAGGTGCATACACCCAATACTTCCCGCAAAAAAAATGCGAGTTGGAGAGGACGTGGTGGCAAAGGTACCAGGAGGTCCAGAGGAGCATCAGGTATTTTCCCCGAGTGTTAAATGTTTTTCCTCCAAAGGTATAGGAGGCAGGTTGGCCAGGTTTCTCCCACAGTGGGAATCCCTCACATCGGACCCCTGGGTGTTGCAGACAGTCCAAGGTTATCATATAGACTTTGACCCCCCTCCTTGTCAGTTGTCAGTTCCCGCCCCTTTGGTTCTAGACAGAATAAAGCAGTCACTGATAGATGTGGAGGTCAAGGACCTCATCTCCAAGGGAGCAGTGGTTCCAGCCTCTTACAGAGCATCCCAGTTTCTGAGTACCATATTTCTAGTCCCAAAACTGGATCAAGGGTTCCGCCCAGTGATAAATCTAAAAGCCCTCAATTCCTTTGTAGTTTACCACCACTTCAAGATGGAGGGAATTCACCTTCTCAGGGACACCCTCCTTCCGACAGATTGGATGGTCAAGCTGGACCTCAAGGATGCTTACTTAGTGGTTCCCGTGTTCCCTCCACACCAGGAGTTTCTCCAGTTTCAGTGGGGGGGTCGAGTTTGGCAATTTGCATCCCTCCCGTTCGGCCTGTCCTCGGCCCCATGGTGCTTCACCAAGTTGATGAGGCCTGTGATGGCTCTTCTCAGGTCCAAGGGGTCCAAGGGGATAAGGATAATTATATATCTAGACGACATGCTCCTGTTAGCCCAGAACACTCAGGTTTTGCTCTCTCATCTGGAGTTTACGGTAACTCTTCTTCAGAACCTGGGGTTTGTGATAAATGCCAAAAAATCCATTTTGCAGCCTACGCAATGTATCCAGTTTCTAGGCTTCGATATAGATTCAAAAGATTGCATCCTGCTCCTCCCAGTCAGCAGGCTAACCAAGATAAAGAAGGAGATCCGGGGTATCCTCAGGAGAGACAAAATCTCTCTCAGGTTATTAGCAACGATAGTGGGGATGTTGTCTGCGTCCATCCAAGCAATTTTCCCAGCCCCTCTTCATTACAGAGCGTTGCAGCGCCTGAAGGCTCGGCATCTGCGCAGATGTCCCTCTTACTCTCAGATGGTGGAACTGTCCCCGGAAGCCAGGTTGGAACTCCTTTGGTGGCTCAAACACATGGAGGCCTGGAATGGGAAAGCAATTTTTGGTCCCTCCCCGGATGTAGTTCTGGAGTCTGATGCCAGCAGAGCAGGTTGGGGAGCCAGGTTAGGTCAGGTCTCAACGGGGGGGGGGAAATGGTCGGAGGAAGAGAGGGAACTCCATATCAATTGTCTGGAATTGTTAGCGGGTTATTTTGCAGTCCGCAGTTTTCTCAAGGATCAGGGGAATTGTTGTGTGCTCCTGCGTATGGACAATGTCTCAGCAGTGAGATATGTCAATCATCTGGGAGGAACCAGGTCCAAGGTCCTAGCGGATCTGGCGAAGCAGTTTTGCCATTTCGGTCTGGACCGCAATATTGTGTCTGGGCATCAGCAACGAGGTAGCAGATTGGAACTCCAGACACCTCCAAGACAAGAGCGACTGGATGTTAGACAGGAACCTCTTTGCAAAGATAGAATCCCTTTGGGGTCCATTTACGGTAGATCTGTTTGCCTCGAGGCTAAATTGTCAGGTGCCCAGGTTCTTCAGTTGGAGACCAGATCCTGGTGCTCTAGCTACCGATGCCGTTTTTCAGGATTGGTCAGGTCAGAGGCTGTACGCCTTCGCTCCCTTTGCAATGATAGCCAGAGTATTGGTTCAAGTATGCAGGCAAGAGGTCATGTTAGTGATTCTGACCCCCTTTCGGCCTTCCCAGATATGGTTTCCGGCTCTCCTAGAGCTCTCAGTAGACATTCCTCGTCTTCTTCCCTTTCATCCTCAGTTACTAACGAACCCGGGAGGGTTTCCTCACGAGTTGGTCCTTCAGGGGCACCTCTCCCTTACGGCGTGGAAGATTTCAGCGCTTCCTGGTGCTTCCGAGGCCTTTCGCAGGACTCTATGTCAGTCATCAGAGACTCTTGGGCCCCCTCTACCAAATTGGGATACTCTTCAGCGTGGAACCGCTGGACTAGCTGGTGTGTGGTTAGGCACCTCAATCCTATTTCTGCCCCTCCTGTAGAGGTGGTTAATTTCTTAGTGGGTTTGTTTAAAGAGGACAAAGCTTACAGAACCATTAATGGCTTCAGGTCGGCTATCACTGCAGGTCACCTGTTGGTGAAAGGGGAACCAGTAGGTAGACACTTCTTGGTACGTAGAGCTCTCAAGTCTATTCGTATAAAAATCCCTTCAAAGCCTAAGTATTCAGTTCTTTGGGATGTTAACTTAGTATTGGATCACTTTGGAGTCTGGCCCCCTAATGAAGAACTGTCTTTGCAGCAACTTTTTTCCAAGTTAGCAATGCTGTTGTGCCTGGTGTCTATTAAGAGAGTGTCTGATATCAGAGCTTTAGATGTGGATAACAAAATGTTTACCCCTCAGGGAGTTACCTTTTTTGTTTCACGAAGAACAAAGTGCATGACTTCTTCCATATCTTATCCAGCCTTCCCTGAAAACAATAAATTGTGTGTTGTAGCATGTTTAAAATATTTTGAGTTAAAAACTGAAAATCTGCGACCTCCTAATACCTCTCAGCTGTTGATTTCCTATAGGAAACCCCATAAACCGGTATCCCCTTCCACTTTGGCCAGATGGGTTAAATGGGTTATGCGGGAGGCGGGAGTTGACACTTCCTCATTTGGTCCCCATTCTGTTAGGGGTGCTATGGCCTCTAAAGCCGCCTTTTTGGGCGGCAGCCTAGAACAGATCCTTAAAGCAGCTGATTGGTCAAGAGAGACAACTTTCAAAACGTTTTATCATAAACGCATTGCTCACGTAGCGGTTAATGTTCTGCAAGGGCATTGAACTTGCATAATAGGAGCCTCCTGTCTTGCCATAGAATACCTAATTCCCCACACAAGCGTGAGATAGGGGTTTAGATTCTATTAAAGACAAGGAGGCGTATATTATCCCACCCACCCACCCTAATTGTGTTCTGGTTGTTTCAGATTTCGGGTGAGAGGTCCTGCTTTAAGGAGATCGGTTCTGGTGAGGAGTTCTAAGTTCGCCTCGTACATGGATTCACCGTTCATGGAATTGTGTGAAGGATTGCTGCAGTAACATATCTTAAAGGACAGCATGAGAAAGAGGATTTGTTATTGGAAAAAGGGACATTTATGGACTTGGCTGTATGCCCATTGGCTACCAAGGGGGCATGACCAGTCCGCCATTTTGGAATGGGACATTTATAAATGTGATTTGTTGAACTTGTGTTATAAATTTTCACAAAAGTTTTATAAAAATGTTATTTCTTTTCTGCTGTGTGTGTCAGAGTAAAGAAAGCTAATGCATAATATTCGCCTCCTTGTCTTTAATATAATCTAAACCCCCATCTCACGCTAGTGTGGGGGATTAGGTATTATTGGCTGTGACAGCTATAGCTCTCAACCATTTGTGTCACAAAGGCGGGTGAAATCACCCGATTTTGTTTTTGGCAGGTGAGAGACGCCCATTGGAATGAATGGGCATGTAGGAGGCTTGGCGGGTGACTCCGCCCTTTACAAGGCGGGTGACACCCGCCAAAAGCCTATGAGTTGAGAGCTATGTGACAGCCGTTCAAGGATCTATGGTGTCAGCCGAAGGCTCTGGTTGAACCGTTACCAGAAACTCCTCATTCTTCAAGAAGCTGGCGGCTGACATTTGTGACCTGGGTGAACCCGTTGACACAACAAACTCACAAGAAAGCTGCTCTGAATACATGGATGATGATGTAGACACGGATTCCAGCTGCAGCCAGTGCTTTAAGTGGGCCGGGGCCTGCCGGGGCTGGGCCCCGCCAGTCTCCAAAAAGTGGGGCTGAGCCGGGGCCCTGCCGGGGCCCCCGTCCCACCACGCCATGGCAGGACGCATTATCCCGTCACGGCCGCAGCCGCGACGGGAGATGTGCCCGCCAGTGTAACGTTAGGCAAGTGGACAGAAGTGCCAGCCAGCCACAGCGTTGCTGAGGCTGGCTGGCACTTCTGTCAGTCACTGTAACTTCCCTGATGACCCCCCATCTGAGGGGTCAGCAGGGAAGTTACAGTTCCTTTGTTTGCCCTCGCCAGGTCACTGACCCTCTGTGAACCTGCAGGCTCCATGATCTAATATGTAGATTATATCACGGAGCCCGCGGGTTTCCAGAGGGTGAAAGACGCCTCGGGCTCTGTGATCTCTGCTCAGAGCAGCGATCACTGAGCCCGAGGTGCCTGCCTGTCTGTCTCCTTTGGCAAATCTTTATAAAAGATGCCTTGAAATGTGTACATTTCAAGCCATCTTTTATAAACGTAGAAATATGTCTTTATAACAGACGGCTTGAAACGTACACAATTCAAGGCATTTTTTATAAAGCTTTGTGGACGGACAAAACCACCTTGGGTTTTGTCTGTCCTCAACGCTTTATAAAAGATGGCTTGTACGTTTCAAACCGTCTTTTATGAACATAGAAATATGTTACAAATGTCTATGTTTATAAAAGGTGGCTTGAAAAGTACACAAACCATAGTAAGGTAAGCACACAAGTGTGCGTAACTTACTATGGTTTGTACACTTTCAAGCCACCTTTTATAAACATAGAAATATGTAACATTGCTATGTTTATAAAAGAAGGCTTGAAAAATACACAAACCATACTAGTACGCATACAAATATATAAATGCTCTACTACATTTATATATTTGTTTGCGCACCCTACTATGATTTGTGCACTTTTAGGCCACGGCCACAGCGGATGCCACGCCCCCAAACGAGGGCCCCCCCTCAATTTCTTACCCCACTTAAAGCACTGGCTGCAGCAATGGAGATAGTAGAGTGATGGTACCTCAGAGTCCATCAAAGAGATTCATTCAAAGACAAGATGGATCCAGGAAATGGAATAAAAGGACATGTAACATTGTAATGACAGTTTACAGTTTAGGCATGCATATAACATTCTGTTGCCATGACGGCATCTTCGTGTATGATTCGAGAATGTTGATCGGATCATACACGAAGATGTTGCTGAAAGAGGTTGGCCTTCCCGGGGCTCCTACCATTAAACGTAGAAGTTCGTTACACATATAACGCAGAGTTGTGTACTAATTGCTGAAACTATACACAACAATTGGCGACGAGGAGTTACTGCATGGAGGGAGTCCCGGGTGCAGCGTGAGCAGTGAAATACACGCTTAGCTTAATACTGTTGCTGGTTACGAGGAACGGTAATCGTGACAACAAAGGAAAAGAGAAATGCACTCACATAAAACAGGTGAGCAGCGCGATCAAGAAAGAAGATAATATTTTGAGTAAAACTCACAGGGAGCAGCAGCATACGGGGGACGCGCGCGAGCGGCCAACCGTCTGATGCACTAGAGGAAAGGACCTCAGTGCGTGCTGTACGTGCCGCCATTTTGGAAAAAAAATGGTGAATGCTACGAAAAGCCAAACATTGGTTCACTGTTAATAACAGTGAAGTATAGATCGACGAAGAAGTTCAAACGAAAGGAGAGAGCGTTGTGGAGACGCTAATATATAAAAAAAAAATGTTTTTTTTGTTTGTGATTGCATGTGCACAATTTATGAACAGTATTCAATAATAAAGAGTGAAGCACACGGAGTGGAGTGTGATATAGAAGACCTAAAACAACATCGCGTTGGAATTTAGAGCATCATGCAGACCATATCTGCCCCAGTGAAGTTTTAACCATTGCCTGGGAATCCAACATGCCCTTGGGAACAATGGCAAGATAATTTCCAAGTATATCTGAGGGCAATAGGAGGTTCAAGGTACAGTGATGATCAGAAAGAGGCCACTCTTCTAAGTTGTGTAGGTGCCGAGGCACTAAGGATTTTTAGGACATTACCTGAATTAGAACATGATGAAGTGAGTTGGGAGGAATCTTCGAGTGGAGCTAGAAAATATGACACAGCGATGGCCAAACTTAATAAACATTTTGGAAATAAAACTAACATAGTATTGGAAAGATATAGATTTTTCACAAGAAAACAAGGTAAAGAGGAAAATATAGACTCATATTTAGCCGCATTAAGGGGATTGATGGCCACTTGTGCTTTCACGGGGGTAGCAGATGAATATTTAAGGGATCAGATGGTGTTGCATGTGGCGGATCCCCGGATTCAACAACGTTTGTGGCAGGCGAAGAACCCCACATTGGAAAAAACAATTGAGATAGCCAGGTCAATCGAACTGGGCGAAAAATGTATGAAGGAAGTTCAAAATAAAATGGAGAATATGGAAGTCAAATCAGTTCAAGATATGGAGGATGGGCAACATAACAGTCAAGAAGATGATTTGATTGCTATTGTTAAAAGATTAGTCAAGTCTGACGTGAATGGTGGAATCAAACAAGGAAGGGCAGGCATGTTCAGACAAAATAACAGATGTTTGAGTTGTGGATGGTATAGATCTGTCAATGCTGAAAGAGAGTGTCCAGCTGTGTCAGCAGAGTGTTACAGATGTGGTCAACTAGGACATTTTGGAAAAATGTGTCACAACAGTAGAGCAAGAGGAAGATTTAACAGCCGTTTTGGAAGAAATACTGGATGCTACAATAGAGGCAGAGGTGCAGCGATGACAAGTATAAAGGCATTGGAAGACATGAGTGGTCCAAGCAATCTCTTAGCAATCAAGGATAGGCTTGAAGACAAGGTTCAAATACTAGCTGTTGAGCCAAGTGAAAAAGGTGTGGGACCATGGGTTGCCATGGAGATAAATGATATAACGCTACAAGTGATGGTGGACACTGGCTCTCCTTATACGATGGTTGATGTGGAGACATACGTTAATGTATTAAAAAGGAAAATGGGAGAACTACAAATGACAAAAATCAAGGCAACTGGATATGGAAAAACACCCATCAACATTATAGGGTTTGGGTACATCTGAAATTTGAAGAGAGAAAAACATACTGCAGATTATTTGTGGCTGAGAATGGGTTTTCGGTAGTAGGATGGTGGGAGCAAGCAGGTTTGAAAATAAGAATTCATCCTGGCGAAAAGGTGCCCATTTTATGCATTACGGAGAACAGTTGTGATACCGCAGAGAATTTGGCAAAGGCTTTTCCCAAAGTTTTTAATGAGGAAATAGGTTTACTCAAAGGATTTGAACATCGGATCATACTCAAAAGGGGTGCAAAGCCAGTGGTACATAGAGTGAGGAATATACCCATTGGTACCAGAGAAGCATTGAAGACCGAATTAGAAAGGTTATGCATGCAGGATGTCATCGAACCTATTGAAAGCTCGGAGTGGTTATCCCCAATTGTAATTGTTAAAAAACAGGATGGATCCATCAGAATGTGTGTGGACCTAAGAGATTTGAATGCTAACATTTGGGTAGATCGCCATCCTTTGCCGAACATTGGGGAAATGTTGACTACCATGAAGCCGGCAAAGTATTTTACGACGTTAGATCTATCGTCAGCATATCACCAAGTAGTACTGGAGGAAGAGAGTAGACATTTAACGTCTTTTGTAACACCATTAGGAGCTTTTAGGTACAAGAGAATGCCTTTTGGGTTGGCTTCAGCAGCCGCGGTGTTCCAGAGATTGATGCATCATCTATTTGAAGGGTTACATGGAGTACATTATTTTCAGGATGACATATTGGTGTCAGGAATGTCTCAGGAAGAACATGATGCAAAGTTATTGGGAGTATTACAGGTACTACAGCAGAAGGGAATGACATTAAAAATTGAAAAATGCAAAGTCAAGAAAAATGAGGTAACATACTTCGGTCATCGGATAAATGCTGATGGCATAATGCCAAAAGAATCATTAGTGGATACCATTTTAAAAATTTCTGATCCCAAGAATAAGGACCAACTGAGGAGTTTTATGGGTTTAACAGAATACTACTCGAAATTCATTGACCACTATTCGGACAGAACTGAGAAAATGAGAAGTTTAATGTGCAAAGGTGTCAAATTCGAGTGGACTGAAGATTGTAAAAAGGAATTTGAGCAAATCAAAACATTGGTCAGTAGAGCACCGGTGTTAAAGTTGTTTGATTCAAGTGCCAAAACAAGGATATCCGTGGATGCAAGTAACATAGGACTGGGAGGAGTCCTAGAACAAGTTCAAGCTGGTGAAATCGTTCCCATTGCTTTTGCTTCAAGGACATTAAGAGGTGCTGAGAGACATTATTCAACAATAGAAAAAGAAGCTTTGGGTGTTAAGTGGATTTTGGAACATTTCAAAAGTCTCATTTGGGGCATTCCAGTGGACATTATAACAGATCACAAACCACTCGTACATGTTTTAAACTCAAAAAATCCTCAAATGACATCTCCTCGCATACGAAGGTGGACACTGATCATCATGCAATTCAACGTGATTATAAAATATACTCCAGGAAAAAACAACGTGGTAGCGGATTGTTTCTCTTGCCTACCGTGTGAGGATGTAGCGGAGAATGGCGAGGACAACGAGACATTGATGGAAGAACAAAACATGGATTGTATCATTGCTCAAGTGCATCCCCGTTTTTCAAAGGAGGAATGGATAAGTGCTGGTGAATGTGATCCTGAACAAGAAATGTTGAGACGAGCCATTGAGAGTGGTTGGAAAGACATTGATGACAATGTAAGATACTGGGAGAAATTTAAAGATGAGTTGTCTAGTGATAAGGTTTGTGTGTATCGAGGAGAACGTATCATACCCCCAACAAATTTGAGAAAGAGGATTATGGACATTTCCCATGAAGGTCATGTGGGAAGAATGTTGACGAAGAGAAGAGTAAGAACTGCTTATTGGTGGCCTAACATGTGGGGTGAAATGGAATCTCTAGTCAGAGATTGTACTGCATGTGCAGTGAGTGACAAGAGTAAGTTAAAAAACACAACCCCATTGCAGCCGGTGAATATTCCTAGCACGGTATGGACAAAATTAGCTATTGATATGGCTGGGCCCTATGAGACATTGGGATCACAAAAAGTGTTCCTCATAGTGTTGGTAGATTATATGTCCAAGTGGGTGGAGTGTGGTATTGTTGAGGACTCTGTATCGGCTATCAAAGTGGTGAAATTCTTGGAAGAAATCTTTAACAGAGAAGGAGAACCACAAGAGCTGGTGTCGGATAATGGAGCCCAATTCATGTCTGTGGAGTTTCAAAAGTTTCTGAAGGACAGGGTCATTAAACATAGCACCACGGCCTTATACCATCCAATGGGAAACGGGTTGGTGGAGAGGATGAACCGTTTCATAAAAGGTATTATTCAACTAGCCATGATAAATGACCTACCCTGGAAAGAGACACTCAAAGAGGCTCTCAACACATACAAAGTCACGCCACACTCAGTTACTGAAGAAATTCCATTCACATTGATGAGAGGAAGGACACCTACAAATAGACTTAGGCCTGCTTGGATGACAAAAAAAGGAAACAAAGAGATAAATTTGGAAGACATTGTCAACAGAGTAAAAAGAAAACAAGAAGAGTATAAAAGATATTATGACAAGCAAAAACATGTTCAAGAAAGTAAAATCAAAACAGGCGATTCAGTAAGAGTGAGAGATCCAAATCGCGTGATGAAAGGGGAATCAAGATTTCGTCCTCCTCAAAGAGTGAAAGAATGTTCAAAGAAATCTGCGATCTTAGAGGATGGCAGGAAATGGTCATGCGATGATGTAGTTTTGGCAAAGGAAAGGGAGATTATGAGAAATGAAGGAGAACAAGGCTGGTATGGAGAAACATTTCAAGACAAGATATTCAGAGATGATGTTGGAGAGACAAGTATAATGTGTAAAGGTAATACACAAGAAGAGAAAACCCAAGGAAAACCACAGGAAGGAAGGAGTGACAATTCTCAGACAATACCAAGGCACAGGAGAAGATTGTGGAACCGTAAACAAGACTATGTGTATTATTGAGAATTTGTAAACTGAGTATTCGGATCCAGCTAACATGTTACACCTCTGATGACATGAAGATACTGTATCCTTTATAAGCAAAGTTAAAGTTATGATTTATAGATATATATGTATACAACATAGCAGCAATGTTATGATAGTAGTTTTCTGTGTTTTGAATTTGTTAATTTATTAGGAGGGAAGATGTAATGATAGTTTACAGTGAAGGCATGCATATAACATTCTGTTGCCATGATGGCATCTTCGTGTATGATTCGAGAATGTTGATCGGATCATACACGAAGATGTTGCTGAAAGAGGTTGGCCTTCCCGGGGCTCCTACCATTAAACGTAGAAGTTCGTTACACATATAACACAGAGTTGTGTACTAATTGCTGAAACTATACACAACAAAAGTTTATGTGGGGAGAGATGTAGTGTCCTGTTTCTTTGTCTTGCACCCCGTTTCCTCCATGTCCTATGTTAACGTCTGGGCATGATGTCACGTGCAGGGGCAGTGTGTTAAGGTCACATTAAAGCATGGGTGCACAACATACGGCCCGCGGGCCAGTTGCGGCCCGCCATGCCCTTTTGACCGGCCCGCGAGGCACAAAGACTTTCCTAATGGAGGGCGGCCCGCGGCCGCCCTCCATTAGGAAAGTCTTTGTTGTCTTCCGGGCCGGTGAAAACACTGGCCCTCATTGGCTAGCACACACACGCATCACGTCGCTCCTACGAGCCACGTAATGCGTGTGTGCTGCACCAACGGAGGGCCAGCAGCACTACGGCTGGCGTGGCCCATAAGGCTTGATGCCGGAAGGCATTTCAGCCTTGGACCATGCCAGCCGTAGGGCGATTCCAGCTTACCTGCCTGCCTTCCAGCACGTCTCCGGTAAGTGGTCTGTTTGTGTTTGTGTGTCGAGTTTGTTTTGCTTTATGTTTGTGTGTTTGAATGTTTGTGTTTTAATGTATTTTGCGTGTATGTTGAAATGCGGGAGTGGGGGGGTGTGTCGGATGTGTTTGAATGTTTGTGTTTTAATGTATTTTGAGTGTATGTTGAGATGCGGGGGTGGGGGGGTGTGTCGGATGTGTTTGAATGTTTGTGTTTGAATGTATTTTGAGTGTATGTTGAGATGCGGGGGTGGGGGGGTGTGTCGGATGTGTCGGATGTGTTTGAATGTTTGTGTTTTAATGTATTTTGAGTGTATGTTGAGATGCGGGGGTGGGGGTGTGTGTCGGATGTGTTTGAATGTTTGTGTTTGAATGTATTTTGAGTGTATGTTGAGGTGGGGGTGTGTGTCGGATGTTTATGAATGTTTGTAGGGGTTCGGATCTGTATGGGTGCTTGTTTGTATGTGTGTTGATTTGGGGGGTGGGGGGTTCGGGTCTGTATGGGTGCGTGTTTGTATGTGTGTTGATTTGGGGGGTGGGGGGTTCGGGTCTGTATGGGTGCATGTTTGTATGTGTGCTGATTTGGGGGGTGGGGGGTTCGGGTCTGTATGGGTGCATGTTTGTGTGTGTGCTGATTTGGGGGGTAGGGGGTTCAGGTCTGTATGGGTGCATGCTTGAGTGTGTTTGGGGCATAGTGTTTGGTTGGGGGTGAGGGGGCCATGGGGCATAGTGTTTGGTTGGGGGTGAAGGGGCCACGGGGCATAGTGTTTGGTTGGGGTTGGGGGCCACGGGGCATAGTGTTTGGTTGGCGGTGAGGGACAGGGGGCATAGTGTTTGGTTGGGGGTGAGGGGGCCATGGGGCATAGTGTTTGGTTGGCGGTGAGGGCCATGGGGCATAGTGTTTGGTTGGGGCTGAGGGGGCCATGGGGCATAGTGTTTGGTTGGGGGTGAGGGGGCCATGGGGCATAGTGTTTGTTTGGGGTTGGGAGCCATGGGGCATAGTGTTTGGTTGGCGGTGAGGGACAGGGGGCATAGTGTTTGGTTGGGGGTGAGGGGGCCATGGGGCATAGTGTTTGGTTGGCGGTGAGGGGCCCATGGGGCATAGTGTTTGGTTGGGGGTGAGGGGCCCATGGGGCATAGTGTTGCACTCCAAGAGTGAATTCAATAATAAAGCTAAAACAGGCACAGTTAGGAGATGTACATTCTTTGCTTTTTTGAGGAAACCTGACTCAACGAAGGCCATACTCCTCTTGGGTAACCCAAACAGCAAACTATAGCAGTCCAAAATAACGGAATGTCCAATCAAGGGTCAATAAAATATATATAATTTAATTAAACAGACGATATACAATAACTAAATCAAAATAAATGATAGCAATGGAAAATGTGTAGTACAAAATGTAAGTTTGAAATGCAATAAAAATCGTTACCCCTCAAAAACATATCTTTTTCCATGTGTTTAATACAAATTGGGGGTTGAAAAAGCCTCCTGACATGTCCCGCCTACCGCCCCGCCCACTTTTACTTTTCGGCCCACTATAGCCCTCATGTAAGGTACTTTCGGCCCTCTGTCAAAATCAGTTGTGCACCCCTGCATTAAAGGAAGGTTATCTGGCACCAACACTGTGTCGAATTAATTTCATTTGAACCTGTGTCATTATTATTAGTATGCTCCAGCCACCCCTTGCTGGTCATTTGAATAGTCAGTACGTCTACTCCAGCAGGAGCAAGGGGTCGAGTTTGACAGAAAAGGAGCGAGAAGGGGTTTCTGTCGTGGAGGATGATGCCTAACATTTAATGGGAAGGGAGAGAGGGACGTGGCGGTAATGTTAGGGGAAACCACGTTTCTCTTTTACCAGCATGGCCCCCTTAGTTGCCTCGCTTTTGTTTGCAAATAACATGACGTTGGCATTCTAGCTCCCCATTTGAACTAGCTTGTCTTTTCCGATCTAAAATGACTACACGCTGCACTTATAATTTAAGTAGCCCAATCCAAAACGGCATTCGCCTGTCATTGACAGCGTAGTTGCGCACGCGCGGTTTCGGGTGCTCGATCGACCAGGAAGAAAGACTACACTGTTTTCATTCTTGCCTTGTGCTTCTTCGCGCGTGCGCACCGACTCATTCCTCCTTTCCGCTGCCGTCCGCCCGTCCCAGCATACGGGTCCTTTGGCCTGGACCGTCCAGCAACCATGCCTACCGGCGACTACGAGTGAGTGTGGGCAGAGGCCCCCCGGGGATGGGGGGGGGTGGAGGTCTCCGGTAAAGGAGTAGGTTCTGTATCTGACCACCTATCTCACTTTTACAGCTCGAAGCCCAGCTGGGCCGACCAAGTGGAGGAAGAGGGCGAGGATGGAGAGTCCGTGGCCCTGCCGTTGCTGGCGCCCACCGAGTTGTTGAGCTCCCCTGGTGCGTATGTGAACGGGGTGTTGGAGCGTGGAGCAGGTAGCCCTGGTGTCTAGAGGGAAGGGACACGTAGTATAGGGCTCTAGTCAAGTGTCTTTGGGCTTTAAGATGTATCTTGTGTCAGCAGGGAGTCACTTGTATTGAGGCATGGTGCAGGGTTAGCGGTTGGCAGGGAGTTCTATTTGTTGTAAGTGGGGATATGCTCAGTAGCATGGAGATCTGGGGCATATCTCTTTTGTAGTGATATGGGGACACTGGATGAGTGGATTTGGCGATTACAGAGCTACAACATTATTCATGGGGCAAGAGGGAGTGACTTATCACCTCAGGGAGCATGAAGGCCATGTCGCTATCACACAAGTTGGGGCATATGGTCACAGGTATTAGCTGGGACCTGCAGCGTATGATCTGGAAACCTGAGAGCTTCTAGAGAGCATTGAAGAGCATACGTTCCTGGAGCAGGTGACTGGGGGTTAGGGACTGTTAGTGATGACAAGAAGCGCATAACCTGGAAGGGTCAGGTGGTGACTCTATCTAATGGTATAATGATGTGTTATTTATATAGCGCCTTAATCCAAAGTGCTTTACAGAGCACATATTTACATACAATATCGCCCAACTGAAATTGGTACTCATTTATTGACCTTGGAAGGATGAAAGGCTGAGTTGGCCGGGATTCGAACCTGCGACCTGCAGATCACGCTCAGATCGCAACAGTGAGGCTTCTTGTACCGACCACTGAGGTCTGCTGAATTAAAACGTACTATGATACAATCATGACCCCAATTTCCAGGTTTGTTGGAAATCTCTACCTGTCATAATGTCAACCATGTTCTTTAGCAAGATCTTATTTTTGTTCTGGTCCCACTGTCTAGGTATGTGGCCCTTTTTAAGGCAAAAGCTACACATGCCCTTGCCCATTAGGATAGGCATCCCTTACTTGGAAAGAAAAATGTGTAAAAATAGGAATCAACTGATTGCCAACAAGCGTTCCTGCCCACCCCACTCTCAATTAGATAGAAAGGAATTAAGAACCCTTCTATTCAAATCAACCGTGCAGTTGTTTTAAGTTCTCCTTCCCCTCTCACTTATCCTGATTTTATGCAAAGAGATGAGCCTAACTGGTATTTTGATTCTGGTGTCTTGAAAGACTGTTGCTCATATGGGGTGGCTAGCAGTTGTAAGATAACTTCAGAGGGGAGCTTTGAACCAGTTCTGGGGCTAGATTGAGCTAATCTAGACTGTAAAATGATTACCACATGCGTTGACCAGTACATTGCAGGTCGCTACTCTGCAGACCTTGCAAATATTTAAAACTCACACTAGGTTGGCTGGACACTCGCCTTAGTTTACATACTCGGCCTAAGCGAAATGCACTCTCCCCAGGGTGACATGTGACCACATATTTACCATTGCATTCTGTAAAGTGGTGCATGTCACCATAAGCAAACTTAAATGTGAGTGGAGAATTGATGGTGCGGATCCTCTCCCCATTGCTGGGCTTGGACTTGCTTTCAGCTCGGATTATGGATAAGAGGACTCCTCCTGCAGCCATTCTTTGGATCTACATTTGAGTTTTTGTACTCACTTCTGGCAAGTGGTGTCACGCTGGTTGCATACTTGAGGCTTCTGGACGACTGCTGAATGGCAAACAGATGTTTGTTTAGTAGGATTGTAACCTACAGCAATCTGGTACAGAAGACGTTTTAGTGCCTGGTGAGTTTTTTTCATTTTTTCATTTTGGTTTACACTAGAGGCACACATTCTCTTATGCTGTGAAAGCACCCATCGCTAGTTAATCCATGGGCTGACTGTTTGGACAGTTTTTCTAATCGACAAACTGGTTTCTGTGTGTCTGAATTGCATGCATGAGCTGTGCCACCAGTGGTCCTGATTGGACCACTGCTAAGGGTGTGCTTGGGGGACAGATCTTTGATTTGCTAGTGTGAGTTTCAGTTTTTACCTGCTTTTTGAATAAGAAGGGGACCCCTGCACCATTCTTTAGAGATCCTGAAGGAGCCAAGTATCCTGTCAAGCTGCAAGTCGTGTAAGGAGACACTGGACCTTTTGGAAGAATAACTGGTGACCAACTTCTGCGGCTGTCTTGGAAGAGCACTGTCATGTAGGTGATCTTCAGCAGTCCTGCTAAGGAGCTGTGATCCTTGAGGTGGCGAGTGCATCCATTCTCAATGTCAGCTCCTGCGAAGAAAAGCCTTTAGAAGTGCCCCTGGATCACCCAGTGGCTGCCCATCTCAAAGTTTGGGCTGCTGTGCCACAGACTTCACCTTTCTGTGGTGAGTTCGGCCTTGGGAAGTGTATCCCCCTGCATCGCTGTGCATCAGTGGCCATCCAAAACAGCTTTTCTGCATCCTGCCCTGTACTGAGAGGGGTCCTCCATAGAGTTCTTCTGCTTTCTCTTTCCTGAAGACCTAGCACCAGTATTTGTCGCTGACTGGGGAAGTGCTCGAACCTACAGCCCCTGGGCATCGAGCACCGTAGCGGAAGGTGAGAAAAGCGACCTTGTACCCTCTTCAGATGTCCTGCCAAGTCCTAAGCAGAATTGGAGTATGGGGTGAGTTGTGACATTACTTACCTGAACCCCCTAACTCCCTTTTTAAAGTTTTAGAAACTCTTATAACAGTTTGGCTTTGCCATGGCTTGCTGGCACATGTATTCTGAAATTGGGGGAAACTTTTATTAGCTAGAATAACTTGGGACTCTTCATTGAACTCCAGAAACCCTACATAATTTTTTCCTGTCCCACAAAACGGTGTGTAACTTTGCTGAACCTTTGGGCACAAGGCCCCATACATTTTAAGGATGGACTTCTAAAGTTAGTGCTATATCTCTGTTGACCTGTAGTGCCGTATACTAATACTTGCCTTCCTTTGCAGGGGGCTATGTATTTTGCCCCACTCCAGTGATTGTATATATGTTTTTATTTGGTATTGTGTGGTGATACATGCTAGTAGTCATTTTTCATAGTGTCATATGCCCATACATATTTTTATAACGGATTGTCTAAGTGTGTCCCTTGACTTTTCAATGTGTTCTCATGGAGGACCCCCTTACCAGGCTCACCCCTCCTGATAGCTGGCCTTAGCACTCTCCTTGCTACAGTTCCCAGAGTTTCCCGTCACCAAACTAGATTGGCCTTCTATACATTTTTCCATATGGCCAGTGTATAGAAAATCAGTCTTGACAATGTGGAGGACTTAATGCAACTTTCCTTCCATGAAATTGTACATGCAGATAACATTCAAACCTAGACCCCTGTCCGATACTGGCTCGTAGGTAATTAAACAGTGCCAGCGGCACACAGCAGATAATATCTTGTGTATCCCTTGTCTTAAGTCCAAAAGGTAGACTTCACAAAAACGATAAATAAAATAGCAGTAATGCACATTGTGTACAAATCACATATCCAGTCAACCTCCCTTCCATGCACAACCTGCAGAGACATCTTTACCCAGGTAACCATATCCGAACACCAGACCTCAGACTAGATGGAGAACTCGTCATGATAATTTTTCTTTATGTATATGTAATTGAAGCCTGGGAGATCAGGGATATAGCCAGGTACCCCTTTAATTAAGGGCCTCGGTAAGCTGCAACCACTGGCGGTCAAGACAAGGGTATGCTTTTTCTGAACAGGAAGGGCAGGTACATAGTGACATGAAGACATTTAAAGGGGAAGTTTTCTCAGTAATTGTATTGTCCAAATGAATAGGGCATGTATTTTGTATCATATATCGATCCTAAACAAAATTCCAGTGCATCACACCTTGGATTTTACACATGCGAAGCTCGCCATTGAAAAACGCCATGTTTGCTAATCTTATCTGTTGATCCATCGCCCTAAGTTCAAGTACCCCTGCAGCAGTAAATCTTAAGATCCGCTCCTCAAGCTGACATTATTAGATGCCCCCACCCTTTGTCGCATGGCCAGTGGACGTCTCATGTCAATGTCTCCCATCAGCAAACCAGTCTGTAAAGCCTAATACAATCAGTGTTTCATCCCAGCACCCTGAATGCCACTAATCGCCCTTGAAGCTAAGCAGGATTGGATTTGGTTGGTATGCATATGGGAGACCGCTGAGGAAATGCCAAGCTTAGTGATTGCTGCACATGGATTGCGTATACAAGTTTTTTTTAATTTGATCACGGTTAGCTCGAGGGATCCCCTAGCGGACAGTTTAGAGCCTGGGTTTTCCAGGGGCTGTATTGACTGTGCATTTTCAACCGTGGGGGAAGTTCACTCAAAAACTTGATTTTAAAAATGTTGCCCATCCATGTGCAGCAAACACTAAGCTTGGTATTTTCCTGGCGGTCTCCCACCCGTAAACCAACAGAGTCTGATCCTGCGTATCTTCACATGCAGCTTGGTCAGCGAATGATTAGTGGCATTCAGGGTGCTGGGATGAAATGCTGATTTTATTCAGCTTTACTGCCTGGATTGGCTCAACCCTGCCGTCCGTGATGCTAAGCAGAATCGGCCTTGGTTGGTTTGTGGGTGGGAGACCTTGACATGAGACTTGCACAGCGTGAGGGGCTGGTCATATGATTTACTGCTGCGGGGGCATTTGAACTTAGGATGATGGATCAACCGATAACACTAGCATAACATGGCGGTTTCCAATGTGTGAGTTTGACATGTGTAAATGTGACAATCTAAGGTAAGAGGCATTGGAATCGTTTTTAGGATCGATTTGATATATGCTAAAAAAGTGGGTCCCTGAAATCAACATACCCCACATTAGCTTTGAGCAGTGTTCACTGGAGCAATACTGAATCCAGTTGCTAGCTGGCACAAGTCTTTCTGACTTTTACGAGTCTTGTGGGTGTCAGTAACTCTAGTTAAACCTACCATAAATCCAGTCCTATGTCAAATGCAAATGATCTGATATGTCCCCATCTCAAAAAGGGCTGTAAAATATTTCACAATAGGTACCTAAATATGCTCCCCATACCAACAATTTAATTTCCGACGCTTAAACTGGTTTACAAGTAAGTAGTTGCACACTTTTTATTCATAATGCACATAGTAAAATACTTACTTCCCTCCATCATGTGGGCAGAAATATTTTTAATGTCTGTTACCAAGGACGAACATGCAAATACCCACTTGCACATAGTTTTTAACTTTGAATAGTAAGTACTGTGTATGTTGGACATGTTTATGCACTTAAAAGCTTGTTTTGAGATTATCATTCCAAAACGAGCTCTATATTCACTAAAAGTGTTTACATACTACTAGAATATCTAGTAGTTACTTGTCAAATGAGTAGTTGTACAATCAATTGGTCATTTGTAAAGCGCCTATTCATCAAATGATGTTTGAAGGCACCACAAGACCAAAATTGGTTGGGGGGGAGAAAAACGATAAGTCTTACTAGGCCTTTTCATTCGGATTGTGCAAGTGCAGTAACAAGAAGTGCAGGGGGTGGGGAGTGGGGGTTAAGTGCCCGTCGGGGGAGAAGGGATAATGCTGGGTGGGAGGGAAGTGCGGGCAGAATGGCGACATACAGTGCGCGGGGGTAGGAAGAGGATGGAGTAAGGGGGCCCATGGGGCTAGGCAAATGCTAAGAAGGTGGGCAACTGCCAGGGGATGCAGGGAGTGAGGAAAACATGAAACCGAGGTGCTGATGTTGACTTGGTGAGGAGGGCTTGGTTCCCTGTAGGACTCGGAAGGGACCGGGCAGCCAGGCAATGCGGCAGAGGCGACATTGGCAGGGGCGGGGAGAGCGAAGGAAGTAGAGAAAAGCGGGTTTTGAGAAGTTTCCAGAACTCAAGGCGATCTGGCTCAAGCCTGGGGGGGCAGGGAGGCCATTGCAGAGGTAGGCTCCTGCTGAAGATGGAGATCTACACCCACGGCCACACCACCCCCACTCTCTGCTTGGAAAAGCATCTGGTCAGCAGAAAGTTGGAGCTAGAAGTCTGAACGGCTCTAGCAGGGAGGCATTTAGGGAGAGGTTGATGTAGCAGGGTCCCAGGCCCCGGTGATGTGCATTGGTCTTTAACCTGATCCTCGCAGCCATTAGGAGCCAGTGGAGAGATTTTAGGGCTGCAGAGATGCGGTGCCTGGGCTTGAGGACACATCTTGAAGTCCTATTCTGGATTAGTTGAAGGGGGGGGCGAAGGGAGGATAAAGGCAGATTGAGGAAGCAGCTGTTGCAGTAGTCCAGCTTAGAGAGGACCAGAACTCTGGAGACATTGAGTTTCTGGGGGAAGGTGAGGAAAGGGAAAATGCCTGCAAGGAGGTGCAGCAGAAAGGAGGCCTTCTTTGGCAAAGTCCGCGATGTGAGGACGACAAAGAGGAGTCTAAGATGACACTAAGGTTTTTAGCCTCACAAGTGGGTGAGGGGAGGGGACGCATGGAGGACGGCCAGAGAGTAAGAGGCATGGAGGGAGCACGGCTCCCAATAAAAAGGCTCTCGGTCTGTTTCAGATCTAATACATGTTTCATTAGCATTAGTTAAAGTGCATTCAGCCGTGAGGTGGACTTTTTACTATGTCTGTTGCCTAAAGAAAAGTGTACACTCAGTTGCGTGCATTTTTAAGGTTTGGAATTTAATTGTAATTATTAGCTATGCCGGACGTACTTTGCTGTGTACAGTGTTTCCTTTTACTAGGTCTACTAATCGACTGAAAATGTAGGTGCATTTTCATAAAAGCAGGCATATTGGCAACTGTTCTAGGTGCAGCCTAGGGCCCTGGTGCATTTGAAAATATCAATTTTGAAATTGAGAATGTAAAAAAAAACGACCATAGTTGAATGTATCAACAGATTCAGTAAGCTTTTTCTTTTTGCTAACTTTCCTTTCGTGGTATCCTGTGGAAACCCACACCTTTTTGCTCTTTTTATCCTGTCCTGACTTTTTAAAGGGAAGTAAAGCCCTCAGCTTCACTTCACTTGTCTTTTGTTCATTGTCTGGGGGTGGGGGGTGACTGATAATAATAATAATTTGGAACTTATAGAGCGCTACGAACCCTCAGGTATCTGAGCGATGCTTATTATTACCCACGGTGTGTGGTGCTCATTTATCGACCTCGGAAGGATGAAAGTCTGAGTTTGGCCCCACCGGGATTCGAACTTGCGTTAGCAGGCTCTGCACGGATGTCAAAGCGAGCGCTCTACTCGCTGTGCCACTTGACCGGCTTAATCAGTCCTTCATTACTGAGAAACTGTTTCTCTTTTTAATTATTGTGCTTTTTAACATTGCACACAGCACCTTCCTGTGCAGTGCAGTAGGGATACTTTTGGATCCCCCTAGTTTTTTATACAATATGTTTGGTTACTTGTGTGCCTAAAGAAAAGCTACTGGCAGCAGTTACATTTGTATGTTTGCTGCATTATTATTGGTGTGCACATTTGCGTTTATCCTGTACGGCTACTAGAGGCGGCTTTGTGCCCCATGAGATTTTCGCTTGTTGTTTGGCCGTCTTCCTGCTTTCTCAGCTCAGTAAAGTCTTTTGAGTTTGTGCCACCTGCCAGGGAAAGCTGCTGTGTGTGTGTGTGTGTGTGTGTACGTGTACGTATGTACAGAAAGGGGGCTCGAACTGTCTCGTTCCAATACTCATCCCTGGTGCCAGAAAGTCTGGATGTGAAACCAGCAGTTGTCCCCGATTGTACTACTACTGGATGTTTGAATGGAGCAGTTCCTTCCCCATTGGTGGGCTTGGACTTGCTTCCAGCTCCGATTTTTGGATACGAGGACCTCTGCAGCCATTTCTTCATATCATTGTTGGAGCTAAGAATCCCCCGGAAAAAGCAGCCTGCTGAAGATCCAAATATAACTGGTAAAGTAGCCCAGCATACTGTCCAGTAGCCAGTCCTGTGAAGCTCTGCTCTTGTGCCTGATCTCTGAAGTCCCCGAGCGGCCCTTCAACCCTTGGATTACTGAGACCATTTAGTCTCAACGCTTTCGTGAGGATCCTGACCTTCTGAGTCTTTGGAAGTGATGCTAGAACCGCAGCTGTTCCGAATTGAGGTCCAGAGCTTTGGCGGTCACCAGTTTGTGTTTCAAGTAGCCTTCTCCCTGAATTTCAGCTTTCAACCATCAAGTGAACCTTTCCTGGAGCAGCTGCTGTGACCATGACTTGAAGGATGCTTGTTTTCGCCTGTGTGTGGAGACTGGAACCGTCATCCTCCAACCTGTGAAGTGTCCTGAAGGGGTCTGTATCAGTGGATTCTGCATTCTTCTCTGAAAAGGGTTGTCTTGCTTTGGCTTTTCCATTCAGCTGGAAGGATCCTCAAACCTGCAACTTCTGTGCATCTCTCATGGGAACAAACTGTCTTGTGACCTGGTTCCATCATTTACTGCATCTAAAATACTTACCTTCTTTGCTTTTTATAAATTGATGTATATTTGAACCTATGGTGACTGTATATATTTGTATCATGGGGTGTTGTGCGATAATATAAGCATGCACCAACATGTGTTTACACCCTCTGTCCCAACAGGCCATCTCCACCCTCTCTGGTCCCCCCGTGTTGTTCCCTTGTGCACCCCCACCCCCTTCCTGCACACAGGAGTCTGTCCTGATATATTCTGGTTTCACCGTCTTGTGGCCAATGCTGGATTTTACTTTTATGGACTTCATTGATTCACGGTGCGTCACCCTTTCTTAACTCTATGCTGGACTTCCTTTGCATCTTGTACTCATGGTGGCCCTGAATCGTGCTGTTCCATCTTCATCTTGTATCCTGGCTTGCAACATTATATGTTGCTACTGACTTCTGCAATTGTATTCGCTCTCCTCTCTTGCTTCTCCACTCTTTTTGACTGCTTACTCTCTGTTCTTTCCTCCCCTCCCCTCTCCCCTTTCCTATCTCCTCCCCTTACTTTCTTCTATGCACTTACTCTATCAGAATTGTCCCTGGACCTACTATGATAGCAATCTCGTCTGTCGCTCCCCTAACCACTTACTGTTGCCCCCCTCCCTCCAGCACTATCTGAAACGTTGTCATGCCTAGCATGATAGTCACTTGTTTTGTTCCTCCCCTCCCTTTCTGCACCCCACCCCCCTCACCTTTTCTTTTCCTCCGGCTCTACCAGAAATGTCGTCAGGCCTAGTACGGTAGTCGCCTGTCTCTTTCCATTTCCTTCCCACTCTCCCCCTCCCTTCCTTATCTATGTCTTAGCACTTTCACTATCTGAAGTGTCGTCAGGCAGAGTACGATAGTTAATTTCACATCCTTACTGTTCATGGCCTGTAAGAATGTCGTTGTATTTTCCCTTGTTCCCTTCCTTGCCTTGAAGCGCTTTGAAACACATTGTGTATAGGCGCTATATAAATACACTATCATATTACCTGTTAGGCATATAATAACTGTATTTCTATACTTGACTGTCTAAATTGAATTATTGTGTGCCATGCTGTATGGGTTCATTGAGGGCTCCTGACCACACACAAACACTCCTGAGACTAAGCCTTAACTGCTCATCCGCGTAGAATGATTGGGTTTTGGCTATTGTGAGAAACCTGAAGGTGTCTCACCCGCTAGTCCCTGGGGATCTGTCATCCTGGTGGCCAGATACGGCCATCGCTATTGGATACATTTCCAGGGGGTGGGCCAGCGCGGGAGGATCAGCTGGGTGGGGGTGGTCTCTGGGGAGTGGAAGTGGGACACCGGGTGAGAAGCAGTACCCCCTTCCTTATAACACTTTTCCCCCATCCTACCCCATAGGATATTCAAAGGTGCTATCGTCCTGCCCCCCCTTTTCCTACACAAACACCTTCTCGCACCATGAAAGACAACAGACTAACGCCAGAGCCGTTTACCTGACATTTACCCTTGCCAACCCAGACCCGCATAGCCTTCACAGTAAGACCTGGAATTGCAGCTGGCGATTGGTGTGGCAGATGTCAACAATACATGGGGCCCTCCCGCACTGATAGCCAGGGCGGGGAAAAGAGCTTGCCGCTGTGGTACCGTCCTTGACTTCCAGCGGAAGAAAAGCCAATGAGTTTAGCACCGAGCCGGAAGAAACTGATAGTAGACCGGACTGTGTAAAGCCCAATGTTGCAGTGGCAACGTTTACTTAAAGGAAAGAAGATAATAAACAAAGGTCTTTTGTGACCAACCAAGGTATTCGGGTTTGAGTGGTCCGGTGCTGCGTGGGCGCTCATTCGAAAGACTCTTAACGAATACCCCGCTCTGGAAGATGGAGGATATGTTGAACCAAGAGGCCCCAAGGGAGGCCAGTGAGAGGGGTCAAAGTGGTTATACAAGGGTCGAGTCAAAACCCCTTGTACAATCTAAAGTTTTTGACACGTGGTGAATTGAAAAGCCAAGTGAACTGTATTGTGGTGACAAACGCGAATGTCCACAATGGGTTGTTGGTGGGAGACTGATGTTGTGAAAGGGATTGGAGCCCAGCTGAGTGGGATCCTCGGGTGAAGAGTAAATGCCTGACGTGAAGGACAGAAGCAACTTTTGTTTGTTGTTTATGATGCATCAGACCCTCCTGGACTTTGCACATAGACACTTGGGCCCAGAAGGCCCTGAACGGAGAAAAAGGAACTGTAAACTCGGGCTGGAGAAGCCCCAGAAGTGTGCTGTGCTCAAGGGTCCCACCTTGTCCCATGCTTCAAACTTGGGGAAGGGAGACCCCGGCTACAACATCCTGACCTATCCTTTTTGTGAACATTATCCTACACTATTTTGTATTTACAGTTAAGGACGGGCAATAGGTTTTTCCTAGTAGACCCTTTTTTATTTTACTAGACTCCACTGGGACTGTATTATTATTAGATGGTTGTAGCTTGCTCCCATCTTTTAGATTTGGGTTTAGATTAGAGGTTTCTCACCCATTTTTACAGTTTAATAAATGCCCTTGATCTGTGATCACTTGTTTCTGTCTTGCTTTGATACCATGCCTTCCTTACACTATCCTCTCAGAGCTCAGGCCAGATTCTAGAAATGCATCTGAACAAGGACTACATCATGAATTCAAAAGAGCCCAGTTCAACAAAAACCTTGTCTACCACTCTATGCCCCCCCACCCGCCAAGCGCCTCGGAAAGGGAGTTGCTTTTGGGCGGTGCTTTTGCTTTTTGCTTTTGGGCGGTGGGGATGAGGGTTGTGCAACATAGGCTTTTTAAAAAGGACATTGTTTTACAACCCCCTCGCCAAAATCAGCTCCCCAGAACAAACACCCACGCACAACACACATTCGCAAGCAGCATATACTCGCTCATTCACACGCACACCCATCATACACTCGCTCATTACACTCAACACAAGAATACTCGTATTTACATTGACTTACCGTCTGCCCCGGTCCTGAAGTTTCCACCCAGCACCCCAGCTCCTGTATAGCACAAACACGAGGCTTCCTGGCTCCTGCACATGTGCCTGTCAGCCAGCATTCCCAATAGGCTATGCAAGGCAGAGGAAGCAAAACTTCCCTGGCCTTGCCTGGCTCATTGACCCTTTCGACTGGGGAACAGTACTACAGTGTTTCCCTGTGATAGTTCAAGCAAGCCCAGGAGCGCTCCCTCAGCTGCTTTACACTGAGCTGGCTTCTCCGTAATGGACGAGGGTGCCAGTGGGTGGCACATTCAGCCATTATGGACAAAGCCGCCAATGCAGCTTAACACTTAAGTGATTCCTTCATTATAAAATAGCAGGGTCATATGAGTTCTTGAAAGTAGATGTTGAGTTGCTTCCAGCCTTTCTTGAAATCTTTCTTTTCGTTTTGTGCAGCTCTGGAAGCACCGAAACTAATCCTTGATGAAAACCATAAGGTGGTTATTGATTACAAAACTGATGAAGATGGCAAGAAATTTAAGGTAAATCTCTGTCTGTCTCACCTACACTCCATTTAGTCCCTGTACCAGTTTAGAGGACTACAGATGGATCTCTTATTTTTTGGGTTAAAATCCCCCTTTCCTTTTTACATCGATTCTTAGTGTGTTTTGAGATGCTGATATTTGCTGCATGTTTGGGTAGAAGAGTTGCATGTCACTTGCTTTGTCCATGCAATTTTTTTGGTGACACTTTCTCAGAAGCTGAAAGTAAATCTTTTAAATCCCAAGATGTTCATCCCTTTACCAGTAATTTTCTCTAAAACTGTAAACTGAGTCCCGAGGATGCTTACCTCTCCAGTTCTCTCTGGCCTGATAAATACCACAAGTGTAGGTTCAGTCTTCCACTGACCTACTTGCCACTTATTCCCACCTTACTCCACATACACTGGTATACCTAAACATTGTAGAGCCAACATCTGCTAGCACCTCTCTCCTGCACCAGCAGAGCCGTGAAGAGCTCTCTGCATGCCTTCACGACAAGTGTACTTCCTACCACACTTACAAAACTTCATGTTCCAGACCACCTGATTTACCTGCACTGGAAGCTATTTGAGCAGACTAACTTCTGGGGTTCTCAAACTATATAGACCTGCCAAGTGCCACCGACCAGTACTACCTAGAAACATAATGGCACACTGGAATTGGATGCTATCGGCCTGCACCCATCGAAATGTAAGAACTCGTGCCTGCCGCTCCGCAATGCTAGATTCCCCTCACCTTTTCTTTTGAGGGCTATTTGCCAAGATGCCTGCACAATGGCTGAAGTTATGTAAGATAACTTTACAATACGGGGGCGTGGCTTACAGCCATGTAGAGCGGTCGCAGGCTCCAAGCGCTCTCGTGATCCGAAGACTGATTAGCAAATAAAATATGCGTAAAGCCACTTTTTACATAAAGTAAAGGGGAGATCACCGCGCAGCAGAGCTCCGAGAGGACGACGGAGCCGGGCAGCCTGTAGTGCCCACAGATGCTGTGCAGCCGGGACCAGCTGCGACGGCGCACCCCCGGCGGGAACGTTGGAGCAGCTAGGTGAAGTGCTGGCAGCTCTGGCAGAACAAAGGGAGTGCCACCAAGGATGCAGGCGCCAGAGCGAAGTCTGCATTAGAGGGGCCACGGCCAGTGCCCCAGCGGAAGACACGGAGAGCAGGGACCGCGCGCGCACACATGCGTTGTGGACTGGCCCCCCTCCTCGAAGACAGCAGGCGGAGGAACACACGGACGGCCGCCGGACAAAAATGCAACCCAGCAGCAGAAGGTGAGGAGCGGATGAGAGAGGGGGCCCCCGGTCAGATGGTCAAAGACGCTATAGGCCACAGCTAGGTCAGGCCCCCCTCCCCCGTCGCGCACAAACAGCCTGAGCCCCGGCCCAAGGCCACGGAACACACCATGGGCATTATGGCCCGTGAGTGCAGGGACACACACACACACACACACTCACACTCACACTCACACTCACACTCACACTCACACTCTCTCTCTCTGTAACACCCGAAGCGAGCACAGGCTGGGAAATCGCGGCATACGAGAAGCACGGGCCAAACACAAGGGCCAATGTGAGTCTGAGAAGCGAGAGCCCCGATCCTCAGATCAGACACACGACCCAGGTCAGCGGACATATCTACGGTGAGCGCACCGAACATCCTACATGACCACGGACATGTTCAGCCTTGGCAAGGAGGCCCACAGCCAATAAATAAAGGGGAAATAGATGGTGTTCCAGATGGAGAGCCCACAGTGACGCTAAGGCGATTCACGTCCGCTGCACTGAAGACCACCAACAAGCAAGAGCAACCCACTCACAGCAACATAGCACCCGTAGGCGGGTCACAAGAGTCACTGAACTGCCCCCTGAGGGGCAAAGGGGCTGCACATTAATAAACTAAGATCAAAACAGCGCACATGGAGGTGGACTGCACTCCAAGACTGAGACAGCACAGTGGGTGACAGGGAGGCTCTTGTGGCGCTGACTAAGCATAAAGGGGCAACCCTGATGGCACTAGGAGGAGGAGGCTCTAAGGTGGAGGGCGCCGAGACGGCGAAAGCAATACAATGCAACCCTGTGTAATTGGAAGCAAGTAACGGACCGCCCCATTCTGGGAAAGCGCCGCAGAGATGCCCGGAGACCGCTGCTATAAACGGCACAGAACCAACTGAAAAGCAGCAGGGAACCTCCACTGGACCCCGTGAAAGGCAGTACCGGTCAGAAAGCCTGAATAATAAGGCAGACCGCCACACACGGAGAAACCCCTCCCCCCGGAGGACAAGTATCCAGCAACCGCCCCACTGGAAGCCTCGAACAGCAGCAACAGGGTGCTTACAGCCCACCAGAAGAACAGCAGTGTTATAAGAACACAAGTTCCAAAGGGACAAGCCAGCAGAGATCATGGCGCAGAAAAGCGGCAAGACCAAGGTCAAGCAACCAACGATGGACCTCTGCACCAAACCAACACTATCCCCGACCACAACAGCACAAGCAAAACCCGACCCGCAGGACACGTCGGCCTGGCAGAGGGGGGACCAGCTGATCCTGCAGGCCATCACAGAGATGAATCCGCGTGGACCACCACAATAGCGGATCTCGGAGCGGCACTGGAATTCAAGATTGATGCGCTGGGCGTGGATGTCAACCTGCTACGACAAGACGTCAGGAAGCTGGCAGAGCGCACAAGTACCCTCGAGAGCTCGGTGAAGAACAACAAAGTCAGCACCACCAACGCAGAGGAGGTCCACATACCGAAACAACAAGTACGCAACCTGGAAGACCGAGCAGAAGCGGCAGAAAGACGCGCGAGATGCAACAACATCCGCGTGGTGGGACTGACAGAAGGTGAAGGACCAGACCCCACTGCCTACGTCGAAAATATGCTGATCCAGGAAATTGGGGCGGGCAAGCTTTCAGAAGGGTTTGCGGTAGAACGTATGCACAGAGCCCCGACGATGAGACCATAGCCGGGAGCCCCCCACCCCCACGGGCAATCATTGCCAAGATTTGAAACTATAGAGACAGGGAAAAGATCCTGGAATTCTTTCACAAAGGCGGTACTATAGCCCGAGCAACAGTGACGGTCTCAGTGTACCCAGACTACACCATGTTGGTGCAGTTATGTGGCAGTTAAGAGGCGACTGAGGGCAGCGGGATTCAAATGCATGCTGCTATATCCCGCAAAGCTGAAGATTTTACATAAGGGCAAAGCATACTTTTTCGATGACCCGGAGGAGGCGACAAACTGGCTGAACACCCAAGGCTGCCCAGACGACGAGAAGGATCTGGGCCGAGAGAAACGGGATAAGTGAACCAACGCTATACCAGTAACTCTGGCCCCAAATGGCATAGTAGCGGGGAATGTAATGTAGTCACAGGGCCCGCCAATAATGGGAGGGCATTAAGGTTTTTTTTAAAAGGAAAATTCCTTTTCAATATGAGGACTTGTATGGACTGGAATATATTGGCTTAACTGTTTAAGTATGTTCAACACACAATGAGCCATTGCTTACTGGGAGCATCACAGTCGGAGCACGACCTACCCCAATAATTACAGTATTTGGATCGCCAGTAGGGCGATAACCCCCCACTGTGCACCTGGTATCGGCAGTAGCCAAGAACGGAGCAAGATGCGGGATAGCCTGAGATCCAGGGATGGAGCTGGGCATCAGTTTGTGATTGGGGTAAGGGGAAGAGGGAGGGACAGTTGGGGAAGGGTTGGGCGGGTGGAGGGGGAAAAGTTGTGGAGTTTGTAGTGGGGTATTATGGGGTACGAGCTGACACCCAAACGCGCAACAGGATGAGGTACGGATGGGGATGGGACAAGGATGATCATGGGAGACCTTAGAATAATAACCTGGAACGTCAGAGGACTCAACTGCTATCTGAAGAGAAATAAGGTAATGATGTACCGGAGACGGCAAAAAGTGGACATAGCCCTGTTGCAAGAAACCCACCTTACTAAAGAGAAACAAGAGATGGTTCAAAAAAAGTGGTGAGGGACCACCACAGGAGCAACGTACTCGGCATATGCCAGGGGGATAATCATATGGGTGGTGCCACATGTGCCTTCCAGGTGCTACAGGCCACGGTCGAGCCAGACGGGAGGATGGTAGTGATTCGGGGACTGTTAGCGAACAGAGAATTGTGTATCATAAATGCATACGCCCCTAACCAAGATAGTGTCCTATTTCAAGACACTATATAGCAAAATCAGCCCCCACATAGGACGTGCGGTAATATGGGGAAGGGACTTCAACAGCACTCTGAACCCCAAAATGGACAGATCAGACACGAAACTCAACAAGCACACCCCTGCAGCGAAAACGCTACAAGCCCTGCTGAGAGACTTTGGGCTGGAGGATATATGGAGGCTGCAACACCAGAATGATGGGCAATACTCCCATTATGCCGCCCCTCATAACCTGTACACGAGACTGGATTATTGTCATGATTCCTGCCACTCATGTCCACAGCCCTCCAAGATGTCGGGCTGGAGCCAGGCCACGATCACCTACATGGCCCTCAAGAGCCTCTCCATCCCTCCAAGACCCACTTGGAGTCAGACTTGGCACTTGTGGCACCAGACTCACTCACTCCCATAGGATAACATTGAGGATTGGACTTGTAGTGCATTGATGGGGACAAGATGGATGCCCCACATATTTCGGTTCCCAGAACTGCATGTGCGGTCTAGTCTTTTGGGTGTGGTTCAGCCCAGAGACACCAGGGATACCCAGAGACTATTTAAGCCACACCCAAGCTGAGAAACATGCTTTGCGTTTTCTGCACCTGCGGCGTGACATTCACCGTGTTCGGATCGGTCTCCAGTAGGCCTGCATCTTTCTTCTGTGCTCAGCACCTGCAAGAACACCGTTAGGAACAGCCTTTCCTTGCGGCGCTTCTGCCCATCCTTCATCGCTCCTTCTGTTCTGCGGGCATCTTCGGTGGTGTCATTCCCATCCCGGCACGCCGGTTCCTAAGGGAAAACAGAAAAAAGGCATTAGTAAGCATTCTGCAAATCTTCGCTTATTTTTAAATACTGTACGAGCTTCAAACGCTTACCTGAATCCCCGCCGCTCTGGGGGAACTCTGTCTCCGGAACTTCTCATTCATATGCAAGAGGGAAAAGACACTGCAGGTTAGCGTGGACACACCTAGAGGCGCTGCATACCGCGCTTACCCACCGCATTTGATCTTCATAACCGGCATCCACGCTGAAAACGTTGCGCCACCTAAAAGACACAGAAAGAGAACTCAGTTCAGTGAAGGGTTGCATCACGCATCGCGCTCTCGCCTTCAGCACTACTCATCTCAGCAGCACGCCGCCATCCCCGGACGCCGGCCATCATCTAAGGAAAGAAAGGAATGAAGTTGGGGAACTGTTCAAAAGACTCATTATACTTATCTGTCGGACTCTTGCGGCCTCGTTGCTGCCTAGTTACTTCACTGGCATCAATCAACGCGCCCCTGCGCTGAAAGCAGGACAGAGAGCACACTATCCAAGAAAACAAGGTGAGCTGTGGATCAAAGGGAAGGGGTGGACTCTGGGGAAGAAGGGGTTCAAGCACACAGAGACAATAGGGAGTTAAACTCTACCAATCCTGTGTTTCAGGCCCAGTCTCCGGTGGAATAGCCTCCAGGGAAGGGTCCGAGGTCGAAAGAGGTCAGAGCAGGCTGGGTGACGTCCCCGTGGATACCATGTGAGCGTTACAATTATATGTTCACCACTCCGGAACTCATTGGGGAAATGACAGGCTCAGAATATAAGGCGAGAATATTATCGGATCACCCCACCCTTACCCTGACGTGGCAGCACCAGCCCCCCCAAAGCCAGGATCCCGGCATGGAGGCTCAGAGCTGAGGCATTACCGTATTCCGGGTGGACCTAAGGGAGAAGATAATTGGGTACTTTGAAAATAATACAGGAGGCGTGGAGTCGGAGGGAACCCTATGGGAGGCCTTTAAGGTGGTAGTAATAGGCGTGGCCATATCTAAATCTAGAGGGCTCCAAAGGGGTATAGAGCAAGAGCTACAAGAGACAGAAAAGCAACTAGAAGCAATTATGAAAAGGGGTGGCACCTTGCAGGAGGATGCCAAACAGGCAAGTCTATTACAACAGGCTTGTGGTGGGCTCTGGGAGAGGCTATGCAACCTGAATTACCAAAAATATGTTGAAAGGCAACATGCAGAGGGAGATAAACCAGGGAGGCTACTGGTGTGGTTGTATAAGAATGAGACACCGAGATCAGCAATTAGGGAGATAATGGGAGAAGCAGGCCAGGTCTGGAACACCCAAGAGAGCGTGAATGAGGGATTCCTTAGATTCTATAAACGCCTATATGAAGACACAAGTGAAATTGCAGAGCAGGAGATTCAGGATACAATAGAAGACCTAGGATTGCCTAAATTGAATGCGGAAGACAGGTAGAACGAACCTGGAGGTCCCTAATTACATTAGAAGAGTTGGATACAGTGGTAACACATCTGCCCACTAGCAAAGACCCGGGACAGACGGGCTCCCCAGCGAATTTTATAAGACATATAAACAAGAAGTGCTTCCCCCGTTGTTGGCAATGCTAAATGAGGCCTTTGAAAAAGAGACTGTCAGAATCTCTGAGGGAGGCGGTAATTATTCTGCTTTTCAAACCTGACAAGCCAAGCACAGAATGTGGATCGTACAGACCCCTATCCATGCAAAATTCTTGCATTCTTATGGCCGTGTTGGTGAACAGACTGAAGAGGGTAATAACCAAACTCGTACACCCCGACCAAACCGGATATGTCCCAGGAAGAAGCAAATCTGATAACCACAGGAGGCTCCACCATATCATGGAACAGGTAGAGAGCGACCCAAGTGAAATGGCAATAGTCTTAGACGCAGTAAAAGCCTTCGACTCTGTGAGGTGGCCCTGGATGATGGCGGCTTGAAAGAATATGGAATGGGACCAGGGTACCTGCGGTGGGTGAAGATGGTGTATAGCTCCCCGATAGCCAGGGTAAAAACGGGAGCGATTATTTCAGACAAATGGCAACTAAGCAGAGGCACGAGTCAGGGCTGCCCCTGGTCCCCGATGCTATACATCCTTGCATTAGAACCATTATCAATCTGCCTAAGACAACAGTATGAAGAAATAGTGGTTTATGGGGGGTACACACTTGATATGATTGTATGCGGATGACATGCTGCTATACCTGCGGTACCCAGAGGAAAATCTACAATATATCTTGGAGGTGATGGAGCGCTACGCGACTCTTTCAGGAATAGCGGTGAACCCCAAAAAATCAAGCATGTTCCCCTTGGGGAGGTACAGAGGTGTCCCACAGGAGAACTTACCCATACTGCAGATAGCTTGGCATACCAGAACATTCAGATACCTGGGGCTTAACATATACCATACGGTTGCAGATGAGCACAAAAACAACACGGAGAGGGCAGTGGAAGGCATTAAGTACAGCATGGGGTTCTGAGCAAAGCTCCCCTATCCATGGTGGGGAGGGCGGCCTTGCTCAAGATGGTGGTCCTGCCTAGGCTCCTATACTTCTTTGCAAATATCCCATACATGTTGCCCAAACGCTTCTTTACTAAACTCCAAAGCTTATGCAGAGGCTTTCTGTGCCACAACTCAGAAACAGAGTGGCCCTATCGAAGCTACAGAATACGTACGACAGAGGGGGTATTAACCTACCGAATTTTGAAATGTACCACCTGGCAGTGCAGCTATAATATGTCGCTAGGTGGCTATCGGAAGATGAGACAGCAAAATTTAGATTGCTGAGGGGCGAATGTGACCCATACTTCTTAAAGGAGCTAATATGGCTACCCAACAGAGTTGCAGGGGCGATCGAGATTGCTGGAATTGGGCTGGAAGACATGGCACAAAGCGTGTCGCGCTATGGGAAACCCGGCCCCATGCTCCCCGCAGGCACCACTAGTAGCGCTCTGTGGGGCGGATGAGCAGCTGAGGAAAGGGATCCGTAAACACTGGGAGCCGGTAGGCCTGGCGACCCTGGGAGATATATGGAAAGAGGGGGAGGCACTGGACTTCCAAACGATAGTGGAAGAAACGGGTACATACGGGGCAGTATATTACATATACTAGAATAGTCCAAAAGGTGAAGGAAAGGTGATCCGAAATAGCACTGGCAGAACAACCGGACACTGCCATAGAAGGGATGTATGACATCTCGGAGGGAGGGCATGAAATATCCCGGATTTACAAATTGGTGATGTCCAGAGTGGGTAAGGAGCTGCTCCAATTGAGGCGGACTGGGAGGAGGAAGTGGGTAAACGCATGCAAGACGGGCAGTGGGAAAGAGCTCAGAAATATCATAAAAAGGTGTCTAGAAATGCCAGGCTGCAGCAGATCCAGCTGTACGTCACCCACAGGGCGTACATGACCCCCCGAAAGATTGCCAGATTTGGAGGAACAGCAACACAAAAATGCCCAAAATGTGGGGATGTGGAGGCCAGGATGATCCATATGTTCTGGACGTGCCCAGAGGTTGGAAAATTCTGGGGAGAAGTTCAGCTACGACTATCTGAAAAGGGAATAAAGCTAGAGGTGGACTCCGCGTGGGCATGTACGATGGGGGGGGGGGGGATTTACGAGGCCACGCAACCTGAAACACGTGTGCAAACTCAAGGACCTGGCCTATATTCTGGCCAAAAGGTGAATAGCCATGAGCTGGAAAGCAGACCATAGACCCAGATTAGAGGTATGGTGGAACGATTTACTGAAGTGGGCTGAGACGGCGGCATGGTACGAGGCAGCCAGCAGAGGGGAGGAGAAGGAAGTGGGAGCTCTGATAGCATGGAGACAATTGATAGCCACATTGCCGGGATCCTCCGAGGCCAGTCCCAGTGAAGAGGATACATCCGAAAACGGCGAAAGCGACTAACCCCAAGAGAGAAGAATTCCATAAACCTGAGGTGGAAGCTCGAGTTAAAGGGGTGGGGGAAAGGAAGACGGTAATAAAAGATGCCAAGAAGCGCAAACTGAAACTGTTGGGTGTGATGGTTATGTTATGACTGAAAAAAAAAAATACATTGTTTAAAAAAAAAAGAGGATGTTGGCCCCAGACTATGGACAGCCTGCCGTTGAAATTACGAAGGGAAAACGCATTACTGACCTTTAGAGCAGGCCTAAAGACTTACCTATTTAAATAGGCCTTACGCACTTTGTCACCTTTGTGGCAATTGTTGCAGTTGGTTATACCTAACCGACTGATTCTCGACCGGTGCTAGTTAAAGTTCCACATGCGGCAGGGTTCGATTCTGTCCGTTGTGTGCATGTTATAAATCCTTCAAAATTAAAAATGCATCTTTTCTCCCCTCTTTCCCCGGGAACTGTCGGCTGGTGCCTGCCATAAAAGCCCTGTAAGCGTTTTTGACACCAAGATAGGCCAAGAGTGGAGAGCCACCCCCACACCACTGAATAACCCTATGTAGTTGGGTGGGTTTATTTGGAGCCCATTAAGAATATATAGATTAGATGTGTTCTCTGTGCCTTACCTCGGAGTATATATGCTTAGCCCTTCCATTTGGTCCATCTAGTTCTCATTTGTAGAGCATATAACAACCCTTAGGTATCAGAAAGCTGTCCAAACTAATGGCAGTCAAGTAAGCTAACCAGAGAAGAGTACTAGAGCAGAAGAGCTTTCAGACATCTAAAGAAGTTAAACAAATCCTCTTTAGTGCATTATTATAGGGAAGGTGTTCCACAGTTTTGAAGTCTGGACATGAAATGAATGGCCAAAACCTTTCATGTGAAGGTAATCTGGTCCTGCACCATATAATGCTTTGTGCATCAAAGTAAGTGCTTTGAAAATAATATGATCTTTGAATTTAGAAACGTGACCCCTGGAGGTGGTCAATAGTTATAATTATCTGGGTGTTCCATTTAAATCTCGCCCTACGTTTACTTTCTATGGCAAGATTATTATCCCTAACATTTTGAAATAGTGGCCAGCTATAAAAAGGTTTGTGACCAAGAAGGGTGGCGCCAATGTAGAGGGTCTTATGTCTATCTATCATACCCACATTATTCCAGGTGCTCTCTATGGCCTTGAGGCACTGTCCACCTGCCATGTGGCGTGACTGGAGGGGAAGCTCCTTCTCTCTTTTGCTGGGTGTTCCCAACACGGTACCTGTGGAGGTGTTAAGAGCTGAATTGGGTCGACCGTCTACCCTCCCTTCAATCCTTTTTGCTTGGCCAAGGATGCAAGCTCTTTAGTTGCAGCATCTCCATGGGGATCCCAGTACCCTACTGGCTTTGATTGCCCAGCATTTATGGGAAGATTGTTCCAATCGCTTTTTTTTTTTTTTTTAAAACTTTATTTTTGTTGCACATCACAGCTGTCACATCACGAATTACATATATACTTTACAACTATGTTATATTCATCCAAATCCGTATCAATTGTTACCAATTGGCATCGTAATTTTAACAGTTAATGGCCTGGGCGTACATTTATAAGAGTATATATGGGAAGAAGTAGGGCACCACACAGGGTTAAGACACCTTAAAGTTCGTTCGCACTGTTATCATCAGAGCTTTCTGAATCCGAGGAATTTTCGGTTAGGTACTTCCTGAGCGGTGCCCAGATGTCCTTTGGTTTGCATGGGGTAGGTAACAGTCCCACATACTTTTCCTCACATTCATTCACATATGTCAGTGTGGAGAGAAACTGCTCCAATGTCGGAGGCTGTGTACTTTTCCACTTCTGCAGGATGCATTTCTTAGCGACTGCACAGGCGACATTGAACAGTCTCCTAATTTTTTCGGGCACCTTTCCGATGTCTCCAAACAGGTATTTCGGGGGGTTAAGATTAGCAGGGATTTGTGTAATGCCTTCTAGGGTTGTTGCTACTTCCCGCCAGAATTTTGCTATGAAAGGGCATTCCCAGTACATGTGGTAGGAGTCTGCGCCGGGGGTGTGGCACTTTGGGCAGGTGTCGGGCACATTGGTGTAGCACTTCGCCATTTTTGCCGGGGTGAAGTGTAATCTGTTCAGGATCTTGAACTGTATTAGTCTTAAGCCCGCGTTTAACGATACCTTTTTGGACAGGAGACAGTATCTGGACCATTTTCCCGCCTCGATGACAGTGCCCATATCTTTTTCCCATGCTGACTTGATGGTACTCAAGGCGTCTGTGTGGGTCTGGACCAAGGTATACAGTTTGGACACCCCTATGCCAGACTGGGAGTGTAAGGATTGAAAACATGCGTGCTCTGGAGGTTCGTCTGGAAATGTGGGCCAGCGCTTCTTGAACGCTGCTTTCATTCTGTGGAACTGCAAGGTTTTTAGGGGAGTCTCGCCGACCGATTCTGCAAAGTCTTCGGGAGTTACAAATTTACCGTTTGGGAACATGGATTTCATTGTGAACTCATATTCTGGGAGCCAACTTCTTTGAATGCCAGTATCGTACGTGGGTGCGATGTCTGGGAAGTTCCAAAGCGGAGCTTGTGAGTCATACGGGACATCTATGTCCAGTCGCTTGATGATAGCTTTCCATGCTGTGATTGTGCATGTGGTTGGGTCAAATTTGCAGTCATCTCTGTGTCTTTTCGAGTAGATGACTGAGCGCAAGTCTGTTGGGCGGACTGAGCGGCGTTCTATGGATACATGTGGTGTCGTGTCCAGGGGGTTTTGCCAGAATTTCGCATATTGGGCTTGTGCTACTTGCCAATATAGTTCGAAGTCCGGGGCTGCGAAGCCCCCCTTATCATAAGGTTCGACCAACTTGGCCCCGCTTATCCTGCTCGCCCCCCCGTTCCACACAAAGGTTATAACCATGGATCTGAGGTTATCAAAAAATGATCTGCCCGGCCAGATGGGGACGTTGCAGAAAATGTAAAGGAGCTTGGGCAGAACAGTCATCTTGAGCACTGCAATACGGCCAGCCAGGGATATGGGGAGCTTAGCCCAGATCTGAAGTTTTGAATGTATGTTTTGTAAAATGGTCTCGTGATTATCTATATACAGGGAGGCGCCGTCACGGGAGACCTGTATTCCCAGATAACGAATGTGTGCAGGAGCCCATGCTAGTCCATGTGTGTTTGTGGGACAGTTGGTGGTATCGGTTAACGGGAAGATTTCAGATTTGGTGTTGTTGACTTTGTACCCCGAATGTAGGGTGAAGTCGTTTATTACGGCCAGTATGGGACCCAGATTTTTCTCAGGTTCTCGAACATATAGCAGAGCATCGTCCGCATATAACGAGATGGCCTGGTATTCTCCTGACATATATATGCCTCGATGTTCCTGTTCTGCCCTCACTGCTGCCGCCACTGGTTCGATTGTTAAAGCGAATAGTATGGGAGAGAATGGGCATCCCTGTCTAGTCCCTCTGTGTAGTGAGAATTGATTGGAGAGCGTTTGATTAGTCAGTACCCTGGCTTTAGGAGACGAGTACAGGAGCCTAATACAACTGGTTAAATAGGGGCCAAATCCAAATTTATGGAGAACCTCAAACATATACATCCAGGAGACTGAATCGAACGCTTTTTCTGCGTCCAGGGATATCGCTACTGCCTGTGCTTGAGGTTTGATCTGTGCTAGGATGCAGAACAGTCTGCGCAAGTTTAGCGCAGTGGATCTCGTGGGTATAAATCCACATTGGTCGGGGTGTACCAGTGTGGGCATCTTGGGGAGCAGTCTATTTGCAAGAACTTTTGCGTAGACTTTAGCATCCGTGTTTATCAATGACAGGGGGCGATAAGAGGAGCGATCATATGCTGGACGTCTGGGCTTCGGGAGTACTGTTATAACAGCTTCTGTCATCGAGTCCGGGAGCGAGCCAGTGTTAATGGCTTCCTCCCATACACGGGTGAGGACAGGGACAAGGATCGTTGAGAAGGATTTATATAGCTCGGCACCTAGCCCATCAGGTCCCGGGGTTTTACCTGAAGCTAGTGTTTTGATGGCTTCGGCTATTTCGTCACTGGTAATTGGCTGCTCAAGGATCTGGTGATCTGCCAGGTTTAATTTAGGGAGGTCAATCCTGCTCAGGTATTTGCGAATTCCTTCTTGTGTACTATTATCACGATTGGAGTATAAGTCAGTATAATAGCGCAGAAATACATCATTTATTTCTTTGTCGCCGTTGACAACTACATCTTCCTCTGTCAAGATGCTCGCGATTGGGGTATGGGAGTGTTCGTTACGGAGCATGCGGGCTAAGAGGTGGCCTGCTCTGTTGCCCTCCCCATATCTGCGTGCTCTGATGGGAATGGCCATGTACTGCTGTTCCTTAGTCGCCAGATCATTGAAGGTATGGAGCTGTGCATTGATGTCGGCTAGGGTGTGTCTGTCATGTGTCATGCTATATTCAGTTTCGAGTATTTGCAGGTGTGATTCTATAGTGTCTAGCTCGTTCCTCATGGCTTTGAGGAGACCAGTCGTTTTGGACATCAATACCCCTCTCACCCACACCTTAAACGCCTCCCACACAGTCGCCCATCTGTCTACGGAGCCATGGTTCATGAGGAAGAATTCCTCTATATCAGTGTGGAGAGTCTCCACGACATTCGGGTCTTTTAATAAGTTGGGGGACATTCTCCATCGTCGTGTTGGGCGGTCTATGCCAGGGAGCAGCGTGGTCAAGGTGATCGGGGAATGGTCTGAAAGCGTGCGGGGAAGGATTTCGCATTGTTCCGTGTAGTTAACCAAAGGGGACGAGATAAGCCAGTAATCGATTCTAGATTGAGTGTCGTGCACTGAGGAGTAAAATGAGTATTTCCTCTCCGTAGGGTGAATGCCCCTCCAGGCATCAGACAGGGTGAACTCTTCGAGGGCATGTCGTATAACATTCGCCGCTTTGGTGAGGGTTCTAGGTCTACTGGAGGACCTGTCTAATGTAGTGTCGAGAATGGTGTTTAGATCTCCTCCCCAGAGGATCCAGGCGTTAGTTGTGAGGCCTATCATAGCAAGGAGTTGTACATAAAACTGCGGGTCGTCATTATTCGGGCCATACGTGTTAATCAGGACGAGTTTTACCCCGGCCAGGCTACCCCAGACCACTACATATCTCCCCTGTGGGTCTGTCTTGCATTTGTCGGTGGAGAACCCCAAGGAGGGGTGTATCAGTGTGATGACCCCTCTACTCTGTGAAGAATATTCCGTATAATGTCTATTACCACCCCATTGCCGAAGTATTTTTTCGTGTGTAGACTTCAGCGCGTGGGTTTCCTGAAGCATTACAATATGCGGATGGTGCCTGTTGATGTAAGCGCCTACCCTACTAGCTTTTGCTCTGTTATTTAACCCCCGAATGTTCCACGTGAGCAGTTTCAGGCGGAGCCCCTGGGGTGTCTTAGTGGTTTGTGCCATTTGTGGTCATGATGATAACATATAAAAGTGTGAATAGTTCTGTAAGGAGGGGCAGCGAGTGAGCCAGTGAGTGCACTTTTAACCTAGCGTAACCCATAACCACTAATGTAAGCTGTGCATTAAGTGCCCAACAGGGGCATCCAGAGGCCTCAACAATGGCCAACAATACCCATTGGCAACCCATATCGCCATATCCCACCCCCACCCACACCATCGCACCCAACTTGATGATGATCCCTTTACTCAGTACTAACTTGTGGGAGAACCCAAAGGTAGGGGTCGTGTACCGCAGCAAGACCGGCCACATACAAGAATTAAGAGCAGAGGTGCGTCTCTACCCCAGTCCATTGCCATACAAAGTTCACATGTCCGCCAGACTCACTGTGTACTCAATGTGAGGTGAATGTTCAGGTTACACCGGTTGTTGCAAGTCATCATGTTCAGCGCCCTGTGTTCCAGGCGGTAGAGGAATCGAAGCCTCCATATAGGATAGGGCGGCCGCAGGGGATTCGAAGAAATGTGCTCTTCCGCCATGTTGTATTCTAAGTTTAGCTGGATAGAGGAGTGCATAGGGGACCTGTCGCAGCCGCAGTTGACGTTTAATTGTTTCGTAGGATCGTCTTTGAGTTTGGACCCCTGCTGAGAAGTCCGGGTAGACGTGGATGCGATCATTTCCAATCTTTAGGGGGCCTTTCTCTCTGGCCAGCCGCAGGATGGTGTCCCTGTCTCTGTAGTTTAACAATTTCGCTATGACAGTGCGGGGTGGGGCCCCAGGCCTAGGCGGCGGCACGAGGGAGCGGTGGGCCCTCTCCACCATAAATTGAGACGAGAAGGCCTCTTCCCCAAGGAGAGATTTCAGCAAGTCTTCAATCCGAAGTTCCATTGGCCCCTTACAAAACGATTCAGAGAGGCCGACAATACGGATGTTGTTCCGCCTGGAGCGAGACTCCAAATCGTCGCATTTACTACGAAGCGTGTCCATCTCCCTTTTCAGAAGGGTAATGTCCTGCGCGTTTCGCCGGGTAGAGTCCTCATTCGAACCAATTCTTCCCTCTGCTTCAGTGATCCTGGCACTTTCCTTGTCCACTCGGGCCTTCAGTGAGCCTATTGTGGATACGATATCGTCTAGTTTGACGTTTATAGCCAGGAATCCGCTCTGGACCGTGGTGAGCAGGTGGTCGAATTTAGAGTCCTCCGACAACGGAGATGTGGTGGAGGGTGGTGTGTCAGAGCTAACAGAAGGCGTCTGCGAGTTGGTGAACGAATCCATAGGGCCGGTTCTTCTGCACTTATTCGAGTTCTTACCAGGCATGTTGTGGGGTAAACAGGAGTTTGATGTTAACGGCTCAGCGTGCCGCTGGAGGGACTGGCGGCACCGCCCCGGAGCCGAGCCGCGGCGGGGCACAGTCGGCCGATTCTAATGCAGGTATGGCCCGTTGCGTGTAGGCCGCCTCTCGGACACCGCTGACGCGAGTTATAGAAGTTATAGAAGAATCTCCCCAGCCCCACCCCGGGGCGGAGGGCAGGCGCCGCGACAGGCCTACACCAAGCCAAGCGCCAGGACCGTCGGTACCCGCGATCTCCGGCGGCGCCGCTCGGAGCGGTGGCGGCACAGAAGCACCTCTCAGCGTGTTGTTTTATCGCTTTCCCGCGCAGCGGCGCAGAGCCAGGGCCCACAGTCCACCAGGGTTCCTGGATCGGCACTCAGGAGCTTGTCCGTCGACCTCGCGCCCGCGGCGCCGCTCGGTCCACCCTCGTTCTCTCCGGTCTCAGGGCCGCGCCAAGGGATCGATTCCTCGCCTCGTATCGAAGGATCTGGTTTAGGAGACCGAGTCGCAGCTCAGCGGATGACTGTTCACGTCCACAGTGGTCTCTGCGTAGGGGTGTCTGGGCGGTCCCAAGCCGCGGTTCCCGCGCGATAGGCCGCGGAGCCGCGCGGCGGGCAAGGCGAGCGAGACCACGGGACTCACCCGTCCGTGGGCTTACAATGTCCGATTTCAGCCAGGATTTTCCCCAGTGGAGTCTGGGTGTGGCGGGAAGCAGCTCAGCTAGTCTGGGGGTTCGGCGCACTCTGGTTCCGGATAAAAAAGTTAACAAGGATTCATGCCGGAGTGGAGCTCCTCGGCTATGCGGCCATCTTGCTGCGCGGTAGCCACGCCCCTCCCCAATCGCTTTTTTCACGATTTACAAAGCTCTATTTTAAGACATTTTGCAAACATAGATTTATCGCTGGATTTGGTACTGGATGCCCCGAATGCTTGTGCCCTATTAAAAAATAAAACCAGAAACTGAGATAGAGTATCTAATATAGGGAAACTGTATGAGAAAAAACATTATCGGGAATACAGCTCACATCTAAAAAAATAACAGTACTTTATTTTACTAGATTGAGTGCTGGCAATTTAAGGAGGGTTATTGTTTGTTTTCACGTTATCCTACTTCCCCACCTATGAATATGTTGGTGGCTAGACTAAAATTCCATACAAAGAGAGAATTTGCTATTTGTGCAGGTGCTCTGTAGAAAGCAGCCGCTATCTTTTAACTTCTTGCCCCATTTTGAAGTTACATTATTTAAAGGGCTTTGAGGGGTCTGTTAATGGAGCAGAATCCATTATTACCTATTATGTATGGAGGGAGAAACTTGTACTACTTGATTGGGTAACCTAAAGCGGTCATTTTTTAACCTCAGTTCTGGGGATTTGCTTCACTTTGCTTAGCAGGAAATAGGTAAAATTCTATTTTGTGCCAGCTTTTGAAAATATTTGTATTCTGTGGAATTGAACAGGAATTTAATTGTTTTATCGTTTGTTCTAACTATGTATTGTAGGTTTTATTTTAGCATTTTTTGATAATGTAATGCTCTTTTATAATATTTGATAATTTATTCAGATTGTCTTAAATGTGCTTACGGTTTTTGTTTTAACCAAATTCACAATAAAGGAAAAAATAAATAACTTTACAATACGATTGTTAGGTTGTCGTTGGTTGCACTGACCATGTTTAGGCAACTTTAGACCATTTAATAGAGAGTTGAGTGTTCTGTTCCTGCAACATATAGTCAAGTGTTTGCCTAGCAACAGAATTTCTTTTAAACATAGATTTGGAACAGGGGAAAGCAGTTTTTTTTTTCCTTTGACACAAAGGGAAATTACATCTCCTGGATGATTATCAGATATTTAACTGATCTAGAACCCTTGGTGGATTTGGTTATAAGATGGAAGTTGGTACCTATAGTAACTAAGGGTTTGCTATCGCTGCCTTGCTGGAGATTTGGTTTTGGCAAAATTGTTGACTTAGAGAGAGGAGACGGCTTTCAGAGAAGGAGCTGGCCTAGGTATAAGTATAGGCATACTTTGCTGCACTAAAATAGCCATTACTATGGGTTGCCCTGTCCGCATCGCTCCGATTTCAGTCTTCCACAAAATCCCAGGTGTCCATCAGATGCACCTCATATGGCCTTATCATTGTTGGGGAAAGATTTTCTTTTTGCAACTTTCCCTCCATTGTGTTCTATCGAACCCCATTCTTTTTACTTTGTTTTTGATTCTGATCTGACTTTTTGAAAGTAAGTAAAGCATCAGCTTCACGCCCCATGCATTTTGCTCATTTGTTATTAGTCCTTTTTTGTTTCACTTCATTTTTTGTATTTTTAAAGTAACCTAGCTCCGTGCAGTGCAATGGGGATACTTTTGTATCCCCCCCTAGCTTTTCACATTTGGGATTACTTTTATATGTGCCTGAAGACTAGCTGGTGGCGGCGGTTCCATTTCTCTTCTCTTTTTCCTTATTATCTATGTGCACTTTTGCATTCTCATATGGCTACTAAACGTGCCTAGTGTGTTTTTTTTTTTTTTTTTTTAATGGATTTGCCACAAGATTTTTCGCTTGTTCTTTCTTTGTCCATGTTAGTTTGGCCGTCTTCCTGCCTTTCCAGGTCAGGAAATCCCATAGATGGTCGTGCGGGATAGTGTTACTTTGAGTGTGTGCCACAGGAGGGGAGTTGGGACTGTCTTCCGTTCCATATTCCTGGTGCTTGAAAATGTTCTGCTGGGAGGGATATGAAACCAGTCGCTATCCCTGATTGGACAACTACTGGCTGTTTGAATTGTGCCGATCCTTTCCTTTTGTGGGCTTGGACTTTCCTTCAGCTCCAGTTTTGGTTAAGAGGAGGACTCGGCAGCCCTTCTTCAGATCTACATTGAACCAAAGAATCCTTTGAAGAAGAGCAGTCTGTTGATGATCTGAGGACTACTTCTGCAGTGGACCAGCATCCTCTCCAGTGTTTGGCCCGGTGACGCCCTGCCCCGGCGGTTGATCTCCGCAGACCCTTGTCAGTGCTTCGACCTTTGGATTAGTGTGGGCCTAATAATCTCGAGGTTTCATGCCCCAAGAGCCGTTGTGTCCCTCGACTCCCCGGTGGACTGACCAGCTACATCATGGGCTACCTCGCCAGAATCACCGTTCCGCGTTGAAGCCCAGAGCGTTGGTGGTCGCCTGTTTGTGCCATAGGTCTCAGCCTCCTGAATTCTCAGCTTCCTAGCATCAAGGGTACCTGACCTGGGGGTGGTACTTTGACCGCAACTGGAAGGACGGCTGTCATCACCTGCAACAAAGATCGTTCCTGGAACTCTCCTTCCTCCATCCCGTGAAGTGGTCTGTATTGCGATATCAGCTTTACTTCACCTCACCTCAGTGGGATGGGTATACCCAGACATGGGCCCTCTAAGGCCAAAACATGTTTGGGGATGCTTGTTGTCTCGTGCGTAAGGGATGTGACCAAGCATTTGGGGTGGAACTTGTATATGGTCTTCCCCCTTTGTAATGGCTTGGCAGGATGGTCTGGAGGGTTGCCTAGAGCAATTCCAGAGGTTAAGATTAATTCTAAACCTTGCAGCCCTCAACTCTTTTGTGTAGCTTTTTTTCACCGACTGGGCTTGCAGTTGCACCCAACTGAAATAGCATTCAAACCTGCAACCCCTGGGCTCCTCTCACCTGAACAAAGGACTGAAGACTGCACTCTGTGATGCCTTCTCCCTAGGGTAGCAATGGCTGCAAAGCCCTTTGCCTCCCATCTCCCTTTTACTTACCTTTTTGGTCGTCAAACCTGGATCAAGTATCCTGCTCCGGAGTTAGCTTTTGGATCTGAAAGAGCAAGGTGAGCTTACCGGTCTTCTGACAAATAGTTGGAGAACTTTAAAATAGTTTGGAGTTGTTTTGAATCACCAACACAAGCCAATTTCACTCCTGTAGAGAATGCCTTCCTGAAGGAAACCTTGTATTGGAATCAGACTTTTGGGGACTAGTACCCATACATCTTATGTTTGGACCTCATAAATAAAGGAATTGTACTTGTGACTGGTTTTGGGCAGGTGACACTATCTTCCTGCACCCCCAACGGCTTTAGAATAAGGCGAAGGCTGCCGCATGTACTGCGAGAGACCCGAAGGGATGGGGGTGCCCTTAAGGCTTCTGGACGATTACATTATTGTATGCTTTATATGCGCAGCACGCATGCAAGAATAGCAGCCCGAAGCTTAAACGTAGCGCGACAGTCAGCTGGCTAGGCCGCGATCATGAGCAAGGGAATAGGTTCTATCTCTGGCACTGATGACAAAGGCAAGATCTACACAGATCCATATACCCTTCATTGTCCTAAAATGTTGCCAATTTTTGCGCCCTGGTAAGAATGTGCCTTGCAAGGCCATGGGATGAGGGCTGAGTGCCTGTGAACAATAACATCCCACGAGAAGAAGGGTACGGTCCTCCGACCCCACCAGTCCCATTTCTAAGTTATAGCACCCAAATACCCTCGCTTTAGGACCCCTGAAATTCCAAGGTAACAGCCAGCCCTAGACCACTGATCGTAAACCTGTTAGACCCCCGATCGATCAGAAAACTGGGCCTTCCTGCCTTCACTTCTAGATCACATGATTTGTGCTGTGAGGTGCAGGGAGTGATGAAATATAGCCCAGAATGAGGGTGGAAGACCTTGGTGCTGGCCTGTTTGGGGGCGAGTCAAGTGTGAGTTAGCATGGCGTCAGCTTTTCCTCCTCTGCTCGTATGTAGTTGTCCCGACAGCCTTGCAAAATGTCTTGTCTTGGGTTGATTAAGCTATGTTTAAAGTAGCACTGCCTTCTTGGACACAATTTCCTGGAGAAATGTTTGCATTTGGGCTAAATTGCATACCCACAATGCCTTGGCGATGGCTACTAGGGGGCGTTTTGGAATGTGTGATTTGGCTCAAATTGACTTTTTTTAAAATGTATTTTAATTTTTATATAATCAACTTTTCACACTAACCGCCGTATTTAATATACATCTTTAAGATGATAAATGACATTATAGAATTGATCAGTGATAATTATACTATTCATAAATGATAAAGAATACAACTAAATGTTTCATAACTCATTTCTTACTTTTAAAATTCTATATGCATTTGAGGTCTGTATTGCATTATTTGATTCTTCAATTCTATACCATATATTAAAGCAATACGTCAGATGGATCCCCTCGGTAAACATCTTCTCAAACTCCTCGGTTTTCAATTAGTTCCCTATGTACATTTTTACCAAGATGCAATTCATGTAAAGACTCCAAAATGTTGAATAACTAATGTCTGTTGGTTAGAACATTTTTCCACGATATTTTCCCCACTTGAGTCCCTCAGCACATTTAGGGAAACATAGGCTTTATTTCTGCCATTTTACTCCATGTCAGAGACTTTACGTACCAGTATGTTTTACCTACCTGCTCGACTGGGTTGCTGACTAGAATTGTCATGCCTCCATATCTCCTCAACCGTGGTCTGTTCACTACCTGATAACTTTCTCCCTAGAGGCCATTTCACCCATACCGTCGAATAACACTCCAGCCCCTGCTATTCCCACCAGGAATAAAAGAAACATTAAGGCTGAAAAACAGACCCTCCCACCCCCTTATTCTACTGACCCTGAACTCATTACCAGGTTCTATTGATCTCTTCATCCTTGTTGATGAGTACAACAAAAAAATGATGCCCTCCCTTGACACCATAGCTCCACTAAAACAGAGATAACCTAAATAAACACCAACTCTTGGTTCTCTCCATACCTAAAATCACTCGGACTGGAAAAATGAAAAAGTGAATAAATATGGAGACATTCTCCCACAGATCAAACCAACCTCAATAAGCCAACCTCCCTCTATAAGAAAAAAATGACATGTGCCTAACAAAACTCCTATGACCAAAGAATCTCCCAAGCAAACTCGAGCATAAAAGAATTGTTCACCATCCTTAAAGAATTTGAAACCCCCATCCCAGTGCCTGATACTTGCGTGAAGGACTGTGGTGCACCAGCATCCAAAATGCCCTGTCCAATAACGTAGCAACTCTCCAAGTCAAAATTGCCAACAAAAAAGAAACCCTCCGCCTCAACACCCCTGTAGCTACCAAACCCCGATCTACCCCTAAATCACCACCAAAAAAACGTTGCTTTAGCTTCTCCAAAGTAAGCACTTTAGAGGTCGAAAAAGTGATACTTCGACTCAAACCCTCAAATTGTCAGGGCGACCCTTGCCCAGCCCAAATCATAAAAGATGCAGCCAGAGAACTATCACCATTTATCTCTAAGCTCATTAACGCCTCCTTATTCTCTAGCACCATCCCCAGCAACCTCAAAGAGTCATGGGCTCTCCCTTTCTCAAAAAGCAAACCCTAGACCCCCTCCATATCCACTAACTACAGACCCATCACTATCCCCTTCTTAAAATTCTAGACAAGGTAGCACACCTTCAAATACAAATACCTAGAATAGAACAAAACTATCTCCTAGGAGTCCGCCTGTCCGGTTTCAGACCCCAACACGGGACTGAAATAGCATTAATCGACAGGCACAAATTGACATGCTCAGAGATCATGGCAAAGCAGCACTAGTACTTCTCGACTTATCAGCAGCGTTTGATTTTAGTAGACCACAAAATCCTCTGTAACCATTTGGATTCAGCTGCTCATTTTTCACAAGAAGCAAGAGGATGGATACAGTCATTCCTAAACAATAGGACCATGCACACTTTCTCATCCTCAGCCGACCCTGTACTCCACACCTGCGGAGTGACCCAAGGATCTTGTGTATCCCCTACCCTGTACAACATATTCACGAAGACCCTTTTTGATGATCTCTATGGTCTTGGTATCAACTACTACAACTATAGCGATGAGACCCAGATCTTCATACTGTTGACAGGAGACTACAACAATGATTTGGCCTTGGTGAACAAAGTGTACCTCATCATCCAGGCATGGATGGCATCTCATGGTCTATGCCTGAATGATGACAAGACGGAACTCCTAATCTTCGGCACCCCCGCCAACATCAACAAACTTGGCCACAACTACACCAGCTTTATAATAGATGGTAACAATATTGGTAGCCAAGGAAGTCAAAACCCTAGGCTTCTACCTAGACACCACCCTCGCATTCAATAAACGGGTCAATTCCATTGCGGCCCTCACATGCAAACTTAGCAGAGCAGCCAAACCATTCCTCTCCACTAACAGCTGCACCACATTGGCTAGAGCTTAATTTTGTCAAGACTGGATTATTGCAACGCCCTATATTTAGGGAGTAACAAATACATCAACAAAATCCAGATTTTACAAAATAATGCTCTCAGAGCGGCTTTGAGCATTCCTAAAAATGCCCATTTCTCTGACATAAGTGGAGCCAACAACTGGCTCACTACAAAAGACAAAATCTCTCCAAAAGTAGCCTCACTCACACACAAATGCCTTAACAACGCTGCCCCACAATACCTCAGCCAGATTCAAGAGACAATCCTCCAACCGTCCCACTAGAACTGCAAACTCCAACCTCTTGACCGTGCTCAAACGTGTCAAAATTGGAGGAAGTACTTTCCCGGTCAAAGCGGCCCAACATTGGAACAACCTCCCCCAAGCTCTGAGGGTAGATCGGTCATACCCACACTTCAGGCTCAATCTCATCCACCGGATCAAGGAAAATGACCGCTAACCCCCACTGCCACACTTCACCTCCACCGCTCCTACCTTGCCTATTTTGTCTGCACACATCAGTAATATTTTTGTATATTTTGTATATGACCGCAAAGTATCCAAAGCGAAAACTTCCTGTTTGTACATATCCTGTACATATTGTATTTGACTGCACATCAATGTAACCAAAGCTGAAAGCCTTCTTGCGCTCCCTGAGCATTATAAATATTAAAACCAACTATTGTACTCCGTCTTTTACACAATCCAGTTCTCTCTTTTTTATTACCCCCACTTCCCTCCTGGGTGGTGTGCTTTGGATGCTTCACAGGTGAGCTGCAGGTTATCGGAGCGTACCTAATGCTTACCTTGAACAGGGTGGTGATCTGGTGGCTTGAACACAAACCATGGGCGATCAGTCCTGACAGTTAGCTACCTGTAATTTTCTGTATTTTCACTCTACTTTAAGGCTAAGAATGCTTTTAATTTCCGGTTATATTGTGTGAGCTTTGCTTGATCATGTATATATGCGGGTTTGCCAGCCTGCTCATGATCCTAAGATTGTAACCCTGGATTGCTCTGCCAAGTTTATCCCTGTGAATCTAACCGGGCTTTGTACAATCCACTCGTCCACCAGCATTGTTGAATACTATTGCCGGTCAAGTGGCACAGCGAGTAGAGCGCTCGCTTTGACATCCATGCAGAGCCTGCTAACGCAGGTTCGAATCCTGTCGGGGCCAAACTCAGCCTTTCATCCTTCCGAGGTCGATAAATGAGCACCACACACCGTGGGTAATAATAAGCAGCGCTCAGATACCCGAGGATTCGTAGCACTATAATTGCCAAATTATTATTTTTTCGGTGGGTTAGTGCCATTGTCATAGTACTTGACGTTGAGGGCGAGAGCCACTTTTGGGATGTTTGATTTCTACATCGGGTATCGAAATTGAGGGACATTGTTTTTTGTAGTGCTTATAGATCTCCAAAGCTGCATTGTGATAGTGTTGAGTGTGCAGGCTCTCTGTGGCCAGCTGCAACTCTGAGAGTAATTTATTCTGCAAACAATCTGTCTGCTACAGAAATCGAAGTAAGAACAAAGTGAGGGTGGGTTGTGAAGAGCCGGAGGAGTGGATTAAGTAGAGACTGATTTGCTCCTGGGTTGCCTTCCATTAGGGGAGCCTTTTGGTGTGTGCTGATAGGTTAGTGCTGATATCGTTTGGAAGGCTGTGTGACTGGAACACCTTGAGCAGCTCAACTGATGCACTTACCAGCAAAGCGCAAAATATGGTATTGCAGCAGCATGTGCCGGCAGTCCTTGATGCACAGCCTAGGTTTTCAGCAAAATGCATTTCAAAATTGCATGACAGTCAATCCATAGAACTGGCTGCTTTTTTCCAGAACGCTCAGACCAGGGATTAAAGGGCACTTCATTCACTTAACGTACAAAGGGTTGTCATGTACTACCTTAATAAATTCAGGAAGTCTGACCATTTCTTTGTTTCATTGGCAACAGAAGGACATCTAGTCACTAAATCTCGCCTTGAAACACTTGTGTATAGGCGCGTTACAAATATCATATCATACTAGTGTATGATGGATCGTCAAATGCATACAATAATGATGCATGTTGGCGAGTAAAACTCTTAATTTCACCCCTAACAGCGCATTCAAAACGTAGGACAGGCACAGCTTCTATTGCTAATGTGCCATTGGCATCAGTTTGTAAAGCGGCCACATGCACACAGCTCTAATGTGTAGATACTCAAGCTCGCACCGATTTACAAGTGGAACCAGCACTATTCATGCATTTGCAACTGTCCCTTCAGCTCCTCTGCCACCGCCTTCAGGTAGTGCTGGCTAGTCTATGCAAAGCCCAGTAATTGTCTGAGTGGCTTGAATCCGCTTTGAATCGCATGCACGCCCCCTCTCCATCCTTCCCTCTTGGGAGCAAAAGGCACAGTTTTATCTTGAAAAAGGACAGAAAATTAAACTGGAGGCTGACGCATGAAGCAGCATGGGCAACTGTACACATAGGCTAGGGATAGTGTTACGTCCCTGTCGGTCCTTTTAGAATTTAGTACTTACCTGTAATTCGTTATGCAATAAATGATTGTGTATGTGTAGCGGTAACCACTTGAGGTTTACGTTTCTAATAGTCAATTCTTTGACCTGTTCAGGTCCAGTTCTGTTTCACTAATTTTATCTACGTTTTTGGTGGCTGCCTGGGCTTCGTTGCATGGTTTATCCTCTTTACCCCCTCTACGCACTACACTATATGATTTGGAAAACTGTGGCGATTCATGTTTTGGCATTGTTGATTCTGGATATGACACTGATGCATACCATTAGTGTCTAGATATCCTTTTTTTAATTTTTTTATCCTCGCCCCTTAGCATTAACTTGCATTTACCTAGGACTCGAACGATCCACACTAAGGCACTGTCACCGTTTTTATATCTTCACTGTTTTTACTGTCCACCGAAATTACTCATTTCTTCTCCCTGTGTCATTATGTATGAATGCGTAGATTTTTCAGTATTCCTGTGTAATGTCCTCGTTTGTGTGATCTATTGCGCCAGACTGTCTGCCTACCAGCCTTTTCTTTTCCTTTGAAGCAAAAACCTCTCTGCTACGTTACTAGTTAGAATTTGAATTTCTGTGCCAATATTCCCTTTAACCTTGGAGAACCCCAGCTCTTTTGCTGGACTGGGGTCTTTTTAACTGTAACTCCTGAATGAGTGGGACTTTTTTCTTTCCCTTGTGTGTTTTTTCGGACTAGGATTTGTGTATTTCTTACTGTTTTATGGAGTCTGGTAAACTCCACAGGCATCTGCTTTTTGCACTGTGGCACACAGCACCTTTTGTGCAGTGCCACTGAGAAGACCCTTGAACGTCTCTAAATGTTTAACTACATTTTCTTTGGTGAACTACTGTTCCCAAGAATAATAAGATGAGCCCTGTCTTACTTACCTTTTCCTTTGTGGGTCCAACACACACAACCCTATGGAGTGCTGGGGTGGTTACATGGTAACCCCTTTAGCCCACCCCTCATCTAACATTCTATTACACTAACTCACTTGAATGGCTGCTGGCAGTGGTTTCTTTTTTACTTTCTTGTGCCGTGTATCTGCAGGCTGATGCCTCGGCTGCAGTACAGCACCCAAGGGTGACAATTTTTCCAAAATGGACGTGTCTTATTTTTTTTGTCAGTTTCTTCTGAACTTTTACTCTGTTTTGAATAGGGGTTGAGTCCTTTGTGTTTTTGCCTTTGGCAGGCTTGAGCCCTGAAGCCTGCCAAGGTTCCAGTGTGTCTGGAAAGGCGTGAGGTGAGGGAGGGCCCCAAAACAAAGGACAGGGACAGAGACAAATTCCTAGGTGTGCCTGAGTGAAACCAGTTCTTATTGGCCGGCTGGCTGCCTGGGGGACAGCCAACATGCTGGATGGTTGATGGCCTAGGACTGTGAATGAATGGGAACTTTCAAAAGGCGTGGTTTTTGGGACTAGAGGCAGAGTCGACCACTGGAGGACAAATTAGATGAAGACATGAAGAGACGTCAGCAGACACACCTGGACCGTAAAGTGCCTGGTGAAGCCCTTCAGCTGTGCTGACCCCATTTTCATTTAGACTGGGACGACCCGTACGGGATAACTACCTCTTAGGCTGGTGGAACCAACTAGCCTCAAGACAAACTTATTTTGGCACCACCCGTGATTTACTGCAGAATCCCAATACCCAGGGTCCCTTGACCATCTGTGTGCATTGTCTTCTGAAGTGCAAATCCAGCCAAAACATCTTGGGCATCCAGAGGACCCTACAGAAGCAGGTAATCTGCATCCAGAGTTCCCTCATCAGAGTCCAGGAACGAGATATCAAGGAACCTCTAACCAGAGTTGTTCGTTCTTCTTTGGCGCTGAGAAAAAAGGCCACCACAAGGAGCCGCCGAATCAAGGAGAATCCATTGCTGCCGAGTCACTCTATCTCAAGTGCTGCCTCAGGAGCCGCCCGACGTCCTCCCTTTCGTCACCATGACCAAGGACCAGGAACAAGGGTCTGCTGCACTGCAACCAGAAGGCATCCAGCTAGAACAAATTCTTCAGTTCACAGGTACTGTGGGGCTTGTGGTACATCATTCTTTGACTGGAAAGAGACCTTGGCCGTGAAGCCAGCAGTGTGGGCTGCACACCTGAATTCCACTATAAATTGGTATTTCTTTTTTACTTCCATGTTTGAATAACAACGTCTTGCTTACATAGAAACGGTTAATTCAAAAGTAAAATATATTAGTTGCTCAAATTAAGTTATTTGCTGATTAATTCGTATTTGCAGAAGTATCACACCATGGGCCTATCCATTTCAGACATTGTTGTCCTTCCTCCGGGCCAGTGATAATGTATATTAAGCCAAAATTTGGTCTCTAAGAGTTATACATTTCTATATGTGTACATGCACCCATATATCAAAAAAGATGATATTGTAGTCACAATGCACCATCGTAGTAATGCAGTAGAATACCATATATGTAATTAAATCATGTAGCATGCAGAGAAATATCCATCAATTATGTCCCAAACACAGTAATGATCAGTCAACATTGGTAGGTGATGAGAAGTGTAACATGAATGTATATGAACCGAATTTGCCGATAATCACAAATACAAATGTGTATGGACCCCCAACGGGACAGCATGTAAAGTATCTATGTATGCACAAGCATCAATCCCAATTGGGATGTGTATATTTACATTATTATACATTACCATCGTAGATGTGGTGCACCATTTGAAGAATATGACCAAAGTAAAAGACAAAAACAAAATAAACGTCACTGTTGTTGTGGTGCAAAGTAAATACTTTATTATTCCCAAACCCTTATATGGAACTGATACATGTTAGGGAGAATTCTCATAAATGTGCTAATTCCCTCCACTTGATATTTATTACCTGGAGAGAGTGTGAGCCATTTTTTCCCCCACTCTCTCATGTATTTTGATGTGCGTTTTACTCTTGAGTTCTTTGATTATGGAGTTTTCGGTAACTCCATGGGCATCTGCTTTTCGTGTGTGTCACACAGCACCCTCAGTGCAGTGACACAGGAAGCCTTTTAGGCTGTCCCAAGGTTTAAATCTCTTCTCTGGGATAAACTGTTTCCCAGAGAAAATAAAGTGAAATTGACTTTACTAGTCTTCAAATTCCTAGACCCAGCACACCCTATAGAGTGTTGGAGGAGTTACCAAGTATCCCCTGTGTCTAGATACTCATGTAGCAGTTAAATGCTACCCTTTCCTATCGAAATGGCTGGTGGCAGTGGTTTTACGAATAACTGCCATGATTTTTCCTGACCGGTAACACCGGTAGCGTTAAATCGCGGGAGACATGTTTTTCAAGATGGCGTCTGAGCCCCCTTTTGTTTAAAGTGGTCCGGTCATCTTTTTTTTGCCATTTCTTTGTGGAAAGGTCCTTCTAGAGTTTTGCTCTGCGCGCCAAACTAGGTTTGGTCACTTTTTTTCATCGCCTTTGGCGGGCTTCAGGACTGAAGACCGCCTCTGGCGCCCGAGTGTCTGGGGTGGGCAGGAAGTGAGGGAGGTGCCCGAAACTCCTCTGCTTGGGTCTCCTAGGAGACCCAAATACACTCTGGCGTGATTGGCTGGCTGACTGTCTGGCAAGGACAGCCACCCTGCTGGGTGAGTGGCAGCTAGGCTGGAATGAATGGGAGGAAACTGGATAAAAGGCTAGTTTCTTGGCTTGGAAAGCAGAGTTGACTGCTGGAACGAAAGAACCGAAGACTAGCTTGAACAGGACGGCTGCTGCAACTACTAGACCGTTGGTTTGCCCGGTGAAGCCCTGCTGCACGTCCGAATCGCTAAATTCATCTCGACAGAGAAGCCCTGCAAGGACGACTTCTCCCTTTTGAGTTGGTGGGACCAATCAACTCGTAAGCCACCTGGATACTATTCTCTGAGCTGGTTGTATTTTCCTCAGAGCTGCAGGAAACCGAATAACCCGGGAGAGGGACACCAGTTTGTGTGCTTGACTTCAGCTACCGGAATTGAAGATTTGCCAAGTGCCAGCTTTGACAGTCCCAGTGCAGTGCAGGAGTTCCCCAACGACGTCCTTCTTGTCCCCACGACTGAGGCTCAGGAACAGTGAGATCTGCAGGAACTGCCAGGAACAGAAGTCTTCAGCTGTTTTTTTTTTTTTTTCATTGTATGGTACTGTGAAAACCTGACCGAGACCTTACCTCTCAGTCAGTTTGTGACCCAACATATTTTTCTTTTACAAACTACTTCTGAGAATTATGGTAAAGACTTTTCCGTTTAACAATCAGAACTGCTTTATCATATACAAGACTTTAGCCCATTGACTTTGGCCTAACGTATTGCATTGAATTGGCTCCTCTGATGAACTCTAACTATTTGCACTGTCTATAAGTAACTGTAAATATTCGTTTTATTAACATTTGCCTTTTTGCTATTCCTTCAAAGTAGTTCAAATGCCTCAGACCCTTACCGTGTAAAGTACTGAAGTATATTGTTTGATATAGATTGCCTCCTAGTGAATGTTTTATAACTTGACTGTTGAATAAAAGTGTTTAATCAAGAAATCTTGAGTTTAATGATAATTATGTGTTATTTATATAGCGCCTTAATCCAAAGCTCTTTACAGAGTACATATTTACATACAATATCACCCAACTGAAATTGGTACTCATTTATCGACCTCGGAATGATGAAAGGCTGAGTTGGCCTTGCCGGGATTCGAACCTGCGACCTGCAGATCACGCTCAGATCGCAGCAGCGAGCGCTCAACCCGCTGAGCTATCTTAAGAGTTTATTTGAATACTTGTGATTTGTAGACCTCTGTGTAACATCCTTACAGCTCACATTCCCTCTTGAGATGAGGCTGGCTGCTCAGCTCCTCTACCAAAACTGTGTAGTTCAGACTTATACCAAAGGTTGGTTTTGCTTACACCTGTAGTCATAGATGTGTAGTGGTCTCAAAGTATACTGCATACAAACTCTGCTTAACCCCCCCCCCCCACCAGAGTGCTGTAGAAAAACGTGCCTAACAACCCACCAACATTACATGCCTCTAATCTGTAAGCTGTATGCCAAAACCAATGGAGTGAATAGTATTCAGCTAATTCTTATACCAGAACATCCTTGTTTTTCAACAGAAACTCCTATCACGCTTTATTAAACTGACAATACTTTTTATTGTAGATGATCCGCACCTTCAGAATTGAAACCAGAAAGGCTTCCAAATCGGTAGCAAGAAGGAAGGTAAGCTTAGCATTGGTGTGACAGTGAGCTTGTAATTCCATACTCATTTTGCTTCTTCCTGTATCCCTTCGCCCTTTCTCCAACCCTCATCCGAGCATAGACTCCTGACCAGTTCCATGCTGTGTTGCATGGTTGTTTGGCTTGCTGGCGCGTGGGGTTATTCCAATGTGAACAGTGTGAAGGCGTGAGTTCTCCCACTGCTATCAAGGCACTAAAGATTGTTGTTACCTTGAGGATGATGTAAAATGAGTGATTACGATTGTATAGGTTTTGCAGTGGCAAAAAAAGTCGCATCTTTTATTACAGATGGAACTATGACATCTGCTTAGTCTCGTTACCATCACATGTACCTCCCGCTGGCTGTATTCATTGTTGCATGTACACCCATTCCCATCTCCACATCTTTAGTTCTGATTGGTATGACATTACCCAACTTCTGTACTTGCACAACCGGTGTCTCGTGGGGGCTTTTTCAGAACATGTCTTAGTCTTTCATCATTTACCACCTTGTTTTTTCAATTTGAATCTGATGCATTATTTCCAAGCTGACCTCGTACAGTGTGTTTTTCTATGTTTACTTTAAATGCCCGATATATGCCCTTATTGTAATGTGTATAGAAATGTATTACGTCTTTATCGCTACCTGAAGATGGTAGGGTTGTGTGTGTGGCATTCATTCATTTTTGGCGTTTGTCACACCATTGTATTGCGTTTTCAAGAGGTGCCCTTATAGTGTATGAATCTGTGCATATGTCGTTTTTAGTATTACCCCTCTATTACCCCTCCATATGACTTTGTCTACAGGTAGAATATTTCTCTATGCAGTATGTCTCTATCGCAAACTCTCTAATTAAATGTATTCACGTTGCATTTAGAGGCAGAATAGAATGTCTGCTCCCTACCCCATTTTATAAATTAACGTCCTTCAGTGGCTATGTAGTAGTATTCTGGCAGCAGCAGGGCATGTAAGGGATGGCAACGCTGGATAACACACAGCACTTTGTATTCAATTGCAGGCATGATGCGAGGTGCTGCTGTTTCATCACAATTATATTAAAGCTTAACCATTTACATCCTTCACTGTTTTTGTGTAACCCGAACAGTCACCTACTGTACACGTTTCTTGCTATGTCATGTGGATACCTGAAGGAAACTCTCCTCCCTTCTGCAGGGCTCCTGCTCTCGCAGCAATGGTGGAATGAGTCACTTATTCATGTTGGGAAAGAGGTTTCTCTGCAGACTAATACAAGCCCTAGCTTGACCTTTAGGTGAGGTCTTTGTAACTAGACCCACCTGACTCATTTCATTTGGGAGACACCAGGAAGCCCCCAAGGCCACATTCAACGGACCCCAGACACACGTTTAAACCTATGGTGTACTGCAGGGGAAACTTAGTTTTACCTGCCTTCCCCTTTCTATTTCTGTAATTTGTATGTTAGTTTTTAATGTATACTGAAAAGGCTGGTGGCAGTGTTACTTATGTCAACATTGCTTTTAAGTGAGTTTCCCAAAAATCGACCCTGGTGGTGGTTTTTGGGAATCCAACCTATTATGGTGAACAGGAAGACAGTGAAGTCTAGCCAAACCAATATCGCTGGTCAGATTCTCTTCACTCTATCAGTCAAGCACTCTGGTGAGGGAACTCCAGCTGGACATCGAGAGACAATTCGAATCCCTGGAGTTCACTGAAGTTTTAGCAGGAATCGGACTTCAGTGACCATGCACCACACACTGGCTCGAGGTCCCGGAGTATTGGAGGTTTGCAGCCCAGCAAGGTCGCAGTTCGTCGGGGGGATGGATCAAAAAGCAGATCTTCAGACTAGTGGGTCTCGCCAGCCTCTTGGTAGAAGTTGTCGTCTTTGTGACCCCCATGTTGATTGGAAGGAATGGTTAAAACTAGCTCCGGTTACAGAATCTGAGTCTTTATCAGGAACTACAGCTTAACTAATGCACACTCACTGCAGTTTACAGAAGGGGCAGCTGGCTGTCTGGTCAAGGAGGCCAGCTCCCCAGTAGTAACTGGTTCCTTTCAGGCAAGCTGGAAGACCAAGGGCTGCAGGGTTTTAGACTCCTCCCTTGCTTCCTGCCTTCACAGATAACTCTGGAGCCTCTGCGGGAAATACAAAGTACTCCTGCTGAAGATGAAATCAAGATCTTTTCCGCCTAGGACGGCAGAAGTAGACCTAAGAAAGAACCAGTATACTTTAAAATGGCGGAAAAGGAGGCGCCCACCATTCTAGCAGGAAGCCTGACCTTTCGGTCAAGTGGCACAGCGCTCGCTTTGACATCCGTGCAGAGCCTGCTAACGCAGGTTCGAATCCTGGCGGGGCCAAACTCAGCCTTTCATCCTTCCGAGGTCGATAAATGAGCACCACAACCGTGGTTAATAATAAGCAGCGCTCAGATACCCATGGTTATATAAATGCCAAATTATTATTATTTGCACTGCACTCTGCTCTAAACTTATGTGTAGATGTACACAGGAAAATAATAAAGCTTTCGTATTTACAAGATTTTCATGCGTAAAAGGGCCTGGTACGCACCTTATCTGGAGGCCTGGGCTAGACCGTATTGTTTGTCCCTCTTCACGAGAATAGGGTGGTCTGGCAGCATCTATCCACGGGGCTGATTCTTTATCTGTTTTAACCCACATTTTCTTAAGTCAATTGTACTTCACACCTTATTTAGTCTTGTGCCTTACTGCTTAGTCACTGCCAAGTTCATTTACTTAGACTTGTACCTGTGTGGTCCACTAGGTTGGTGTCCCAGAGCCGTACACCAGAGTGCTTCTGAAAAACTCTTCTTACCATTCATATACATTTTATGCCATTCCGGGACATGAGCACTAGACAGCCACTGTTCAGTCATGCCATATGTTAGGTTGTTAGCCTATTCCATCTCCACTGTCACTAATCTCCTATGACAGTTATATGCCAGGCTTCCTCTACTTTCCATAATTGACCTTCCTGTTCTGTGAACATTTAGCTGCACTCCAATGCCCGCTCAACTGCCACTGCGTGTATCTAATGGGATCACTACTGTAGATATCCATCTCAGCCATTTTATGACCCACCAATTCAGAAGTTTTCCAGATTCTGTGCAATCATAGCCTAACCTAGTCCCTAATTTTCCAAGACAAATGGGACCGGGACTCTTAAGCCTTTCTTTGAAATCACTGTTGTCCCATGACTGTTACTGAAGGTGTGCACCAAATTATTGTGACGTGTATTATTTGAAACTGCTCCAACAGAATAGTTCAATGTGAGAAAACATTAGGTGATCTGGTGTAACTACACATACGCAAACGTGCCCATTGATTAGGTTACCAAACTTTACATGCTAAGCATCAGAAGTAGCTTGTTAAACTGCAACCTGTGCTGAAGTTTAATTTCCCTTCTGTTGTTGAATTTGTAGAATTGGAAGAAGTTTGGCAACTCTGAGTTTGATGCCCCTGGACCAAATGTGGCGACCACAACAGTCAGCGACGATGTGCTCTTTACCTTCATCAGCAGCAAAGAGGTAGAGTGAGCGACCGCTGAGTACTCGGTTGTGTTGGTGCAGTAAACTGTTAGTGATTGTTTTCTGTTTATGGATCTGCCACTCTAAAAAGCATAGTAGCACTCATCTAATTGAAGCCTTTAGTTGGCATCTCCTATCCCATCTAGAAAGCTATTTGGGTATCCACAACGCTAGCCACTCGACACACCCAAACCAACTAAACTACCCCTCTCGCCAGCCTGCAGACTACACCTCTACAACCAACATACATGCTTGCAGGTTCAAGGCACTCCTGATCAGGCTGCACACCATGGCATCTTCCTAAAAGTTGGTGGACAGTATTTTTTTAACTTTCTTTGCTTGCAGCAATAATCGGGTCAACTGAAAAGTAGTCCGACTTGATCATTTCAACTCCACAGACACAGTCCCGTCCTGGAGTGGATAGGCAACTTATGTGAAAGTAGTTTCAGTCCAAAGCAACGATTGAGTGGTCAAAAAGTACCATTAAAGCCTGGCAACTGGGGGTTGGGGAGGGGGGGCAGCCCTTTTACTGTAGCTCCTTTCTGTATGGCCTTCATTTTCAGTAGTTTGAAGAAAGTGTGAACATATGCTCTATAATTCACTGCCCCACCAAAATATAGAACAGTAGTCAGCTTTCTGATGCTCGCCAAGCCAAAGGGTAGTTTTAGTTGCCTGATTAAAAATAGGCCAAGCTGTCAATTGCAAGCTCTCAGCTTTTGCGCTTGAAGTATTGGTGCAATTTTCTATGCTTCAATTCACACCATATGCCTCAAAGAAGGGGCATTACAATTAAAATCAGACTGCTTATGGAGGCTGACAAATTGTGGAACAGGAAGTGTAGGTAGTAAAATAAATGTGAGGTGATCTTAATTAAAACTGTTGCAGGTCAACATGCCTCTATTGCTCCAGGGAATCCTTGTGTCCTGAAGCATAAAGCCAAGCTAGTTACCATGGGCCTTTTCCACAAAAGAGGGTTTTGGCAGTGTCCCAATTTTCGATGGGTCTGTGAGTGAAGACCTGGTTTTTCTTTTCTGAAATCTGTAGTTTTGCAGCAGTAAAGTGGAATGCATCACCAAAGAAGGTTCAACTAGGGCAGTCCAAATAACACCATTCCTGACACGTTTTGAGTATTTCTTTTTTTCCCCTAATTTGTTTGGTGACAATTCCAAGAAATTATGGATTGACAATTCTCCTACTGTATATCAATCTTTAAGCCGCAGATAGAAGGCTGGAAACCTGTCTGGGTCGCTTATAACTTTGCGTTGGTAAATATAAATAAACTCTTGTTCCATGCTTTGGCTAAGAGTGCTATTTAAACTTTTATTAAACTTCCAGATATCATCCTCGTCCGTTCACCCTGTCTTAAAGTTTGAAAAAGTGTCCTCAACGTCGTTTGTTGTCATCTTAATTGGTGGGGTAGTGCAGTGAAACTTCCCTTGACTTAGACAAATTGAAATATATGATGGCTGGCTTTTCTTCCAAATGTAGGACCTCAACCCTCAAGAAGATGAAGACCCGATGAACAAGCTGAAGGGCCAGAAGATTGTGTCTTGTCGTATCTGCAAAGGAGACCATTGGACAACACGATGTCCGTACAAGGACACTCTCGGCCCAATGCAGAAAGAGCTGGCGGATCAGCTGGGGCTGACCACAGGTGACAAGGAGAAAGTTCCTGGGGGAGGTCAGTAACCGAAGTTTGCATCTTTTCAACTTAGTCATCAAAACATGTTCTAGGCCACCAAAACTGGTTATTGACCTCCACAATAATGAAGTCATTGTGTGCCCTTTTTCTGTGTTCAGAACCTGATGCTGCTCAAGCAGCGAAGAGTAGCACCACAGGAAAGTATGTACCTCCTAGTCTGCGAGATGGGGCCACCCGACGAGGAGAGTCTATGCAGCCCAACCGCAGAGGTATGGAGTCTTTGGAGATTTCATTTTGCCATCCGTTTAACCTTGAATTATTTTCATGCGATTAATTTACATAATCCAATTGGACTACTGGAAGAATCCATTTGCCTGCTCCTTTTCCACATTACACATGGATCCATATAAAATTAATGTATAAACCTTTTTAATAGAACCAATGGAGACCGAAGCAAAAGTTAATAGTGTATGGACCCCCTTATTTCTTCTTCCTCCTTCCCCTCTGTCGCCTCAGCCCCCCTCTCGTCTGCCTCAGCCCTATTCCCCCTTGACCCCTCTCCTTGCCCGCCTCAGTGCTTCCCCCTCAAAGGTTTGCCTGCCTTGCAAATCTTGCCAAATAGTCCTACGAACGGAGAAATGCTTTCCGACAATTTGTGTATTTGGCCAGTGTGCACACTGCATATCACATGGAATACGTTGGGCTTAATACTGTCAGTAAATATCTTTGTGTGAATTGTAACGTATGCAGAGTTACAAGCTGTCAATGCTGATCTAGTGCAGATTGTATGTTCCAAATTTGGAAAAATGTAAACGTGGGTCTGTCCGAGATTTTGCTTGCACTCTGTATGTAATCCGCTGCTTTTGGGGTGCTTTGCTAAGACGCACATTTTCTTGCCTCTCATCTAGCTGATGATAATGCTACGATTCGTGTTACAAACTTGTCTGAGGACACTCGAGAGACTGACTTGCAGGAGCTGTTCAGGCCGTTTGGATCAATTTCCCGAATCTACCTCGCTAAAGATAAGACTACTGGACAGTCCAAGGTACCCTGTTCAACCTGTCATTCACTAGCTGGAAAGAAATCTAGACAGCGTGCGGGCATATGGGGAGGTTGGTGTTGCAGCCATGTAGTAGCAGGCATCAAGCTAGCATCTGGTGATGCCGTAGAGAGGGTGCCCCATAGAGAGAAAATGTTATGTACTAACTTGAGCCAGAGAATTACTGATTGGCTTCAATTCTGTTCAATTCTGTCCCTCTTTGATAACATCCAGAATGTCTGCTTTATACCTTGCATGTTAAAAACAGGCAAAGCCAGTACGTTCTAGCACAGCTATTTGTAAGATATGCAATCCTCCTTTTGCAAAATGTACCCATATCGTTTGCATGAATGTGAACCCTTTCATGTAGTTGACTGCCACTTTCCCTAAAATCAGGGCTTTATTTGTTAATTTTCTTTCAGGGCTTTGCCTTCATCAGCTTCCATCGCAGAGAAGATGCCGCCAGGGCCATTGCTGGGGTGTCTGGCTTTGGTTACGATCACTTAATCCTCAACGTTGAATGGGCTAAGTATGTATTTTACCTGCTGCAGTGTTTGACTGAAAGGTTGTACGTTAAACTAAGTAAACACTACATGTTCTTTTCTTTCCAAAGATTCAGTAGGTGTGTGATCTTGAGCCTGTTTATTTTAAATTCGCATCCTTTAGTGAAATCCAGGTGCATGCGTTCATTCTGAGGATGTGTGCGAGTTACTCACTGAAGTAAAGTTAGGAGATGTATTTGAGTTTAGAGGTACATTTGTTAATGTTTAATTTTCTTTAAACTGAATTGGAGGGTATGATATCTACTTGGAATCACTTGGGGACCAGTGTATGTTTACCCCTGAATGAACATTTAAATGTTCACAAAGGCAATACAACCAGAAAATTGTTCTTGTTGCAGTTGGTGACTGTCGTGCACTAAAATAGACCAGTAACTCTAGCTAGAGTCCCAAAATGCCCTCAATCCATTTCAAGAGGCTTCTGACTAAAGCGAAATCCATTGGGGGGGGGGGGGTGTAGCTGCCTGACTACCACATTCTGGTCTACAATGTTAGCAGTGCCATGGCTCTAATCTGGTTGAACCGTTCTGTAGCTTTGAAGACATGGCATGTTGTCTGATTGCCAGATGGGTCAGGAATTGGCACTGGCACTGGCATGTGTCGGTGTTGGTTTCTCTTTGGAGACCGGCTCTTTCACACCTTTCCTCTCACTATCCACTATGATATGGAAGCCCCTCGGGGCTCTGCACTCGCTGCTGCTTTCTCACCTTTACATTCTTTCTGCTGTGCCACGTCCATTCCTTTGGTAACCGCCAGCCCGAGAGAAATGGGGCGCATCAGCTGTTTGTACTTCGGAATATGGGCAAATACTCCCAACAAAAGAAAATGGGGCACGTTAGGACGGGGTTTGGGAGTTCAAATACTCCCAACAAAAGGCAAGAAACAGTGGATACATAGGAGCCTGCCCCTTGCTTCTGGTCACACAGTCTGAGCTGTAAAGGAAAAATAAGTGGCACATTTTATTGGAACTATATTTTGACTTGCCGAAGGAATATAGCCATTCCCAATGGGTATTTCTTGTAACCCCAATGTAAAAAAAAGTGTACAATACTCCTACTTCTAATCACTGGTCCGGTCCCCGCGTCTACTCCTATACTGCTAGGCCATTTGGATGAGGGTGGGAACTGGTACCAGTCTTAGCTTGTTGTGCTTTAAGGAATTTCTGGTAGCCATTGATAACAGAATGGCACTCAACTGGCTCACATTAAGTCTTCTATGAGAGGTGGTGGCGATTATGGGCAGGGTAAACCTCTGTGGAGCCCCCCTCTAGCCATCTAGTTTGGGACATCTGCTGGCCCAGTCGGCTTCAACTTGGGTTATTGGCTTGATGCCGATTTTATTGCTGGATCCTCCCAGGTCAATGCAGCAGCCAGGTGCTGCATTTTCCTGAGAAGCTATGGAAAATTATTCCCCTGCCATTAGCTAGAGCTGCTGGCTCACTATCATTCCCATGGGATAGATTATGGTACTGATCTTTATCTCTAGGTCATATGTTATCTGATGCACCGTTTTGTCATCGGAGGACCTGTGCTCCTTCCCGCACGCTGCCACTTTTCACCCCACTAGCTGCCTATCTGGTAACGGGTCCAATTTAAGGCCCTCTGTCGTTAGTTCAAATCACAAATCTTCTGACAGTGATTTTTTTTTTCTTTTTCCCCCCCAGTTAATCCCCTCTGCTACCCTTAACCACTCTCACCACCCTCCATCCATTGTAGCGCCAAGATGCCTATGGTGAACACATGTATAAAACATACCCATTCCCTATAAAGCCAGCTATGTAATGAAAGCTTTCTTTTTTTCCTTTGTTACAGAGATGTTTCCACAGTCCTCTTCATAGGAAAGTGTAATACTCGAACATAGAGATAAAAAAGGGTTTCCAACCAAGAGATACACCAAACCTCTATATAGTTGCAGTATGTAGCCGATCACTCAACCTTAACTCAAGGGTGGCGGTAATGCTAGAGGTGAAGTACAGTCAATCCACATCATTATCCCCACAGAACAAAACACACCACACTGGTACACTTCAAAACCCTTGTGGGGTGTTCTTCCTGCTTTCACCCCCTCAGTGTTTGAGAACCCCCTTGGGGTTGTTGTTCTCGCTTTACCCCCTGTAAGTTCTCTGCTTATTCATGTGTTTCTCATAGTCCTCTTTGGAATATGTGCTTTGCTTTCATCCTCCTTAGGGTCTTCTCTCATCTTTGTGTTTTATTTAGCCCTCTGGGCCCCGTGGATAGCTGACCCACTTTCTTAGCGTTCTGACATTCCGCAGTTTGCTGCCCTCCTCCCTCATCTTATCGGTAACCGCGTACCTGCTGTTATGGAGAATTTTCTGTTCTTGTGCCAATTCCCCCTCAACCTGAGAGACGCCCAGCACTTTTTCTGGAGTTCTGGGATTTTTTTTTTTATTATCATGCGTGAGTGGGACTTGGAACCCTGCTTTACTGAGCTGTAATTCTTTGTACTGTAGTGCAGTCATGCTTTCCTCCATGTATTTCACTACAGCATCTGCATTGGATTGTTGCCGCACGCATCACCCTATGAGCAGTGTTGCTGGGGAGTCCCTTAGGCATACCTTATTAATTTCTTTTCCATGAGAACTCCTAGTCTCAAGGATAGTAGTATACTTTTCTCTTTGTTTGTGTGAGATCAGCAGACACCACCTTATGTGGAGTGCTGAGGCGTCTACACTAGCTCCTTTCCCACTGCTCCTGTAACTTTCATAGTTACACTAACAGAGAAACAGCCTGATTCATGGAATTATTTGTGTGAAAAACGCGAATTTGCGTGCCTTTCTGCCTGAAAATCCCTGTTTGAAGTATGGGTTTTTCGGGCAGAAAGTCGTGCAAATCTGCATTTTTCACGCAAATAATTCCAGGAATCGGGCAGTTAATTGGTTAGTGGCAGTGGATCCATTTTTGTGTGTACATTACTAGCGGGCTTTTTTCACAGCTGCAGTACAGCACCCTTGGGTGAAAAGTTTCCCAAAAGGGCCCTGGTCTTCTTTTATCGCCATTCTTCGTTTGTATGTTCCTTCTTGGCACTTCTGCCAATCCAGGTGGGAGTCGGTCATCTTTGAGTTTTGCTTTTGGCAGGATTCCTTTGTGAAGCCCACCAAGGCTCCAAGGAAGTGAGGGGGAGAGCCTGAAACGTCTCTGGCCTTTGTCTGAAGGTATGCCTGGTGTTAGGCAAGACTGTTTGCAGTAACCCTGTGGGAGACTGCACCAGCCTTGTCCTCGGTAACCGAACCTTTGGTATAAACCTGTACTACACAAGTTGGTAGAGTGACTGAGCACCCAGGCTTATCTCAAGATGGGTCAATGTGAGCTGTAGGGTTGCCACATAGTTTCACTGTTACAAGTATCCAAATAATACTTATACGCAAGGTTTCTTGATAAAATATTTATTAATTGAACAGTCAGTTTTAGAACAAGCCTTTAGAAGGGAGCAAATATGTAACACTTAAAATACACTTCAAAATGCACACTTCGTTTCAATAAATCAGTAGATAACCTTTGGGGATGGTACACGCTGGGTATCAATAGGTACTACCTTTAAGTATCTAGGAGAATATAAGGACTCTAAAAGGAATGCACCATAGGTACTTTTGAACCTAGGTACCAATAATAGAGAAACATTTGACTACCCTTTTATCAACATTCTCTGTTTATGTAGGTTATGTGGTTTTTATGTACTCAATAATTCAAGGTCAGATTAAACATGCAATAATTTAATATGTATGTGATTGAACAATCTATGTGACTGTAGTATCTAGGAGAGATACAATTTGTATTATTCTTGCACATTGTCAGTTTATCGGTGATTAGCACTTTATTGATGCACTGGTCACTTTTGTATGCTTTTTTTAGAAGTGTGTTTTTAATAATTAGTTCTTTCCTTGTCCCCCTTTTTCCAATTAAACTGTAATTATTTTAATATGAATTACCATAGAAGTCTGGTTATATCTTCCATGTACTTCTTTTTGACATTGTTTGACCTGGTTTGACAGTGTGTTATACCTTTAATGATTCAGGGTATTGTGAATTCCAAACTGTGTGTAGGCAAAGGAGTCTTTTATGTTTATTGTTCAAGTAGTACCAGGTTTGCTCCCGAAGTGCCTCTTCTTTATATACCTGTTTTCCCTCCAGTTGTCTAGAGACACGCTCTCCTACACCCTGAGGTGACTTCAATAGTTAGGACACTGTGGACATTGATACATCACTGGTACATTTAGAGCAATACTGAGTTTCCAAGGGACTTCCCTGTGCCACTGCACTGAAGGTGCTGTTGCAATGTAAACGATTATCCCTATGGAGTTTCGGACTCCAAAACCAAAAGAAATAGTTCAAATCAAAGATAAATACATGCGAGTAGGGAAAAAGGTCTCGCTCTCTCCAGGATAAAAATTAAGTCTTAAATTTCATCAAAAGAGCTCTCGGTCTCTAAGGTAGGAGGGTATTGGCACATTTCTGAGAATTCTCCCGAACACCTAGCTAGAACCAGTTTGAACTGGGTGGTGGCGGCAATCCTTCAAGGACAGCCACTCCCAGGTGATTTACGGGTCCATCGGACTGAATGGGTTCTTGCATAAAAGGCAAGTCTTTTGGGACAGAAGTCTAGGCCGACCACTAGAACTGAAGCTCTGAAGACTAGAGACACCTGCAGCACTTCAGCAACCGCAGAAGCACTGCTGCTGTCCTGACCCTGTTTTTTGTAATCAACAGGGAAGCTCCACCAAGGAAGACTTACTACTTTGGTCTGGTGGGCATAACCAGCCTCAAAACACTTCAATTTGAGCTGTCCCCTGACCTTCCATGGCTGCAGAATTCCAATACATGGGTGTTTGGTAGTCACACTGTGGGACTACACAAGACTTACCTGCTTGGTATTGGGTAACCCACCTTTTGGTATAGGTTTGTACTCCACAGAATGTAGATGTGGTTAGTCCGAAGTCCAGCAAAGGAGCTGGGGGTCTCTAAGGTGGAAGGGAACTGGAACAGAAATGAAAATTCTCCCAAACAATGGGGTACCTCGACCACCTTGAAGTGCTTTGCCTTGCCATTGACTAATGCCGCTGGAACTTTGGTGGCATTGGTTTGGCCGTCCAGAAGCATGAATACTCTCCTCAGTCCCCCTCATCGGAGTGCAGGGCCAAGAAAAGAAGATTCCGACCGGCGTTGATTGTTCACTCCTGGTGCCAAGAAAAGGCACCAAAACCACAACTGGTACGCAAATGAGATTTATTTGCTGACTGGTCCCTCAATCGACTACTGCGGCAGATCATCCAGGGTTCCATAATGACCAAGGACTTGGCAACCAGGTTGGCAGCCATGCATCCATATGTAGTCCAGCTGCATCGGTTTTCACTATTAAGGTACTATTGTGCTCAGGGTTAATTTACCGTCAGCCATTTGTGTCACTCCTTTGCTTTTGGAGTACTATTTTTGCTGATCGGGTATTCACCAAACTCCAGTCGCCAAGATCTAGCAACTGGAGCCTCTACAGGAAGGCTTCTCCAAAACGCCTATGTTTTCAAAGAACAACTGTTTGAGAGAAGTTTTAGATGTATACTTAATCCCTTCTCCTAGTGAGACCCCCAGCACTTTCTCTGCTGGACTTGTGGACCTTTTTCTTGTTCTCCTGAATGAGGGGAGCCTTTTTGAGGGCATGGTGGTGGCTGTCCTGTTTGGACAGCCTCCCACCCCCTTTCTTTTAATTGCACAGAGAGTTTGCAGACGAATGATTGTGAAATTCGAATAAAAGGAGAGGTTCCAGAGGCAGAAGGCTTAAGACGAAATGCAGAACGATCCATCCCCTTAGGTACAGTGATCCTCCAGGGCTACAAACCGTGAATACCAGTGGCCCTTAGACCAAATTGCAGTGCGTCATCGTCCGGTGCACAAATCCTCCCAGAATATTGGTGAGCTCCAGCTGTCCTCCAGAGACACAATCTCACTCAAAGCGCCCTCACCAGATGCAGCACTGCGGAATCGAGGTGTCGATCGGGCGGTAAACGTTTGCTGTTGGAGCTTGTAAAAAGGTGAAAAACCCACAGACCGCCGAATTCCTTGCTGAGGGTCCTTTCTTGCGTTTTCTGCTGTGACATCCCTTCCAGAGTCCCTCCTTTCGGCACCAGACCGAGGAAACAGGAGATTGGATCCGTCGCTGCTGCATTTTCTTCAACCGCCCTGAGGTACTGTGGGGCTCAAGGGAGAGCTTACCTCAAGCCAAATAGTTGCTCCAGTGTGACTGGAGTGCGATACAAGGTGTTTGTGTGTTCACCCTTACCCATTGCCCAAGATAAACAGCTTGTACTTCTATAGGGAGTCCTTTACAAGGTCCCTATTAACTTTTGCATTCCAGTAAAGTCTTCTATTTATAGTAACTAAAGTATGAACTTTGCATTTTCTGCTGCTGCATAATACTTTGCTACCCTCCTCAACTGACTTTGATGAACTGTTGACTAGTTGGAGATTGGACTGATAAAGCCTTAGAATCATTGAAAAGCGTGCCCAAGAAGTAGATTGCTGCTGATAGTGCTGAATAACCCCTTTTTCCTCCTTCTAACAGACCTTTAGTCTGAGTGAGTTTACACATGAAAATCTGTCACTTTACTATTGGCTGGTGCAAGCCACTTCTATTTTAAGCAGTGAATTACTATGTTCATTGTGGGCACGATACACTACTATTGAAGTGGTCATCTGAAAAAAATGTTGCTGATGTTTTCAATTTGTGTTGGTTAGTCTAAGATGGTATTTACTTATCTTGCCTTTTGTATATTAAAATAAATGTATATTTTATTGTAACTTGTGTGCAAGAGCTTCTTTGGGCTACTGTAATGACTGAGTTCATTATACTATACTAGAGCCCACCGTCCTCATAAGATTAGGCTGGCTGCTCTGCCAATCCGTTGGGACTTGTACTATGAGTTGGAGACTTGTATACCAAGGGATTGTTTGAGTCTGGCCTCAAGGTGGACTTAAGCAAAATTCCCCTAACAATAATTAACTTGCTACATTTCTGTAGTAAGAAGATTTGCATCAGAACTGCCGTATTCCCATTGACATGGGCATTGCTGGTTTCCCTACAGTAAATATTTACTTTGGCAATACTTTTTTCCCTCTAAAAACCTGAACTGAACACCTTTCTATGGGGGAGGGGAGGGGTGACTGCCTCATTCTTACAAAGAATAGCTACAGTGTTGCTTACCTGTTGTTGCTTGTTTATATTCTTAACTTATAACACGCTAATGCAGAGTTGATACAAATAACTGCTTTTACTGACCTCACTTAAGACACTGTGTGGATAGAAAAGTACGTGATAATTTACTCGCCTGCTTTATTTCTCCTTATTATCCTAATGCATGTTTAATGTTGTTTGTTAATAAAGTATTTCTTTGGTTATTACTTGGTGTGTGTGTGTGTGTGTGTGTACTTTTGGTATAACTTTGTGTGTATGCATTTCATTGGCTCTGTGCATGCTCTGAGTTCTGTGTACTGATTTACAGTTCACATTTCTCCTCCTAAAATAAGCCATGCTGCTCTGTCACTCTATCAACCTTGGGTAGTACAGGCTTAGATTAGAAGTTGGGGCCCTAAAACCAAGGGATTAGTCTTCCAGAATCCAATTCCAACACCTTGTTAGGACAGTTCCTCTAACTAAGGGCTTAGAAAAACATACAACAGAGTACAAAACTCCACTCTTAGTACAGGGCTTTACTTGGTAGCATAGACAAAGCAGCCAGGGTTATCTTTGGAGGGGAGACATGGCTGTAGCTTGGTACAAAGAATTTGTAGCATTCATATGGTCCAAAGAAGCGCTATGTATTGTAAACATAAATGCTTTATTTAAATACAAGTAGGCCATGATGGATCTTGGGTAAATAAGTATACATTATATATGAACAGTCATAAAAACCAACTCCATACTTAAGGAAAGTACAATCTTATTAAGAATACAGTAAGTAGTCAAGGTAAGTCAAACCAACCAGGTTATATATACTTTGTGAATACAGTCAATATTTCAAGGGTAGTAGACCTTGTCAGTTATGCAGTGACACTCCGTTACGAAATCACATAACTATACTCCTTGTAACATTACTTTTTAGAACTCAGTTCAGAGTTAGTAAAATAACTCTCATACTTTCTGGACGGGCCTTACGCTACTCAGTGTATTAACACACACCAACTATTTTATAATGCACTAAGCAAATCAGGGACAGTAAAACCCTATTACGCTTAAGAAAGACAGCAGGATTTCAAGGTAAGTAATGGACCTTGTGACTATTTTGGAAATGCTCGAAGTAGATTCAGGGGAGGCACAACCCATTGTTACAAGTATACATTTCTGAATAGTGGAACACAAATTCATGGAACAGCATGAACCAACAACTCATTTTAGGATAATCTTCAGTTATGCTAGGTGAGTAAGAGCTAATGTTGTAATAAACTACAGTTGCTTTTCAAATCAGTGGAACACAGATTAAGGTTAGCAATAACTCTCAAACTTATATTAGGATGGCACACCGCAGACCAAGGTTAGCAAAACCCACAATACACTTGTTAAGAATTGCACGCACACAGCTTTTCAGGGTAAGTAAAGGCAGACTTCTTTATACAGGATATACAGCAAGTTCGGGGAAGCAAGACCCAGTTGGTAAACTTATACACTTATATTCTGAAAGAAATAGTTTGGTGAAGCCAACAGCATTACTTTTAGGAAAATTAGGGGAGGGGGAGCCCAAATTCACAGTTGATTAAAATAACTGTATATCTACTTTAGGAAGGGCAAACACATTCTAAGTAATAACTTTTGTAACTGCTCATATTTCAGTGGGGCAGTTACCAACATATTCTTTTAGACGGAAGTACGTTTTTAACACTTGTTATACTTTACAAGACAATCCTTTTCTTAGCCATTCCTCCCTAGTCTATTGTATGCATTCTCTGAGGCATAAGAGTGAACCTTGTGGTCTAGGTGCCAGCTGTAGGACGGTTTAGATCGGGTTCAGTTGCAGTGAAAGTCAAGTTCCTGAGGAAGTCTCTTCACAACAAGTAGTTCACTTTAGGGTCCAGGGAATTCGGAGAAGACACCCTAGAGCAGTGGTCTTCAAACCTTTTGGGCCGGGGCCCCCCTAAGCAAAGTTTGGGCAGTTCGAGACCCCCCTGAAATGCCAAATGGACAGTATATATTGCGCGCCGTCACCTGCTCCCATCACAATCGCTGGGCTACCTCATCCCACTCCTACCCAGTGCCTGGTCTCTCCCCACCCCATCACACACCCTGGGATCTCCCCACTCTGCTCCCACCACTATCCCATGGTTCCCTTACCATTGTGCTTCCACCCTAGTCCCTGGGTTCCCCCCCATCCCGTTCCCAACACAGTCTGAGGGCCAGTGGCGGCTGGTGAGTGGAGGGGCATAATTATTTCCCCCAAAAATGGCATAGCGACTGAGTATAGTGAGGGAGCCCGAACCAATGAAAGAGGGTTCGGGGGGTACCCCCCTGTGAATTTTTTTAAAATAATGGGTTAAAATGTTGCATTGTAGAGCATACTTTTAATTAAAAAAATGGCTAAATAGCCAAACAGTTTGCAATTGGTGCTGGGGGGCCCAGGGGGCAGGCATGACATTTTTTACTGAACATCTGATAGATGTCCAGTAAAAAGATACCATCCCTGTCCCCTGGGCACCACTGGGCCAAACGAAATCAACATGATTGTGTGTATGCAAGGCACTGAGCAATCACTCTCATCATTCACATGAGCATCCATCACCATACACTCACAACATAAGCATACATACACATGTTTAAATAAAAACAATGAACATAAACATACCTTCTGCATTGGCCTGTGTGTGGGTGCTGAAACGCCCTGCTCCAGGATGCTCTGTCCGTATGTGCGAGGAGGCGCATTGTTACCAGCACCGTTGTTACTCTACCGGTTATAGTTGTAATGAGGCCCAGTCTGTGACTAAAGGAATGAATATCCATTTACAACTGCGGGCCACTTTTTCATTGGTGCCTGAGACAGTTTCATGCTTCAGCCTGACCATGTGAGCCACCCCTTGCCCATTTCTTCCAATCTAAAAAAAAAAACTTTTTTATACATTTCATGCTGAGCTTTCTGGGGGGGGGGTCACGCCCCACAGTTTGAACACCGCTCTCCTAGAGGGAGTGGGCCTGGGTGATTACAGGCTACCCAGTAATTGCTTTAGAGGCTCCAAGATCTCGCTCCATTCTGGTCTGTTCTCAAAATTGCATTTAAAATGCCTTCTGTAGCAATATTTATTTAGAGGGTTTGAATCGTACCTGATTACTCGAGTAAACTGCACTCATGTTTAAGATTTCGCTCCACCTTGGTCGATTTTAGCAAGGGGTACCTTAGACGACCGGATGGTCCTAGTAGTTCTGCTCAATGACTGGCATGGGCCCTTAACCCTTTTTACGCATTTAGCTCAATCTGCCTTATCGTGCCCACTGCACATCGGCATTATTATAATATGCACTCCACCAATGTGTCTTACTATATCAAGTTGCTGCATCACTGCATTTTACCAAATGTGTAACCTCGAATCTAGGTGTTACCTATTATACCTACCTAGCTGTGTCACCTCAAACCTATGAGTCAACCCTCTGCATTTTAACCAATTTGCATACCTTCGAATCTAGGTGCTACCTATTTTACCTCACCCAGTTGTGTTATCCATATTAGTACCACCTTGTGAACTTCGGATTGCATTGTATTGCTCTGGCTTATGACACTACCCTGTGAACTCCATTTTGCATTGTTTGGTTGGTCCTGTGCCTTGCACCACCTGCGAACCTCTGACTGCACTGCATTGTTTTGGCCCGCGTCATTACCTTGTGAAATCTCTGTATTGCTGGTTATGGTTATTTGCTCTGCATTACCTGCAAACCCCTAACCGCACTGCACGGCTTCTTGCCAGTACTGACTGATTGTCTATAATGGCTATGTTGACCACTGCTTTGTTTATCTACCATGTGCGCGCTTATTGAGTAACTGATAACTCGCTTCTTACCCTCCTGTTACTATGCATCCCCAAAGTGCAGTATACACCTCCCTTCAACTTGCATTTTGCCTGCTAATCAATTTCACAGCACACCTAGACTCAGCATTATCTTGCCCGAACTTTCCTACAGCTGCACCATCTCAGAACTACACTCACATCTTCCTGTCATCCTTCCATATATTGCAACAAACACCTAACACAAACCTTCCTGAGCACGCACAACGCATCAGCAGTACCCGTGACAACGCTCAACAACAACTACCTTTTTACTTAACTATGGACGCCCTTTTGGCTAACCCCTACCTTAACAATCCAGCGCTCTGGATACAACACTTCACCAGTAAACCCACACCTAACCAACCGTGCACTACGTCACTGAGAAACCTTAGACTAGGGTCTGGACTATCACACATCGCCTACCATCGCTTTGTCAGCACCCAGTCTACCAACCCCTCTGGCATCAAGCCTACAGCCGCTCCCACCCCCTTCTTGGACTCACGGTCGCTTGACCCTACCTCTGACTCCTATACCTTACCGCCCATTACACAACCCTCAACAAGCATTAAAGCAGGTTTGATCAACTCTAGGTACCTCACTGCCCATGCCCTCGACATGGCTGATCTCATCACCGCTCATGACCTGGACCAGATTGGACTGCTGACTTTTAACTGCAATGCTAATGTCAACTCCAACCTACCATGCGCCTGGACGGACCATCACCTTATCACCTTCAGCATCCCCACTAAAACCATCCACTCCAACCCTAATATAGCACCTGCCACACTCACCAGCAATAAGCATAACATAACTTGCGCCAAACTTGTCCCACTCACCCTCCCTGCCCTCCATGATCTTGCTTCAGTATGCTCTGACCCCACTGTCCTGGTAGACTCTTACAATCAGACTGTTAAAAGCATTAGATCTCATCGCTCCTGCCAAACTACGCAAACCCAAACCCCAGGCTCACCTTAATTCCCCGTTCACGCCTCAGCTGAGAACCTTATGCAAGGGAAAAAAGGACCCTCGAAACTTGCTGACGAAGTCACCCAACTGAATCTAATAAAATAAGCATGGCTTTAGCGACGCTAAACTACAAAGAAGCCATACTGTCTGCTAAAAAAGGAGACATACAATAAACCTATTGAACTTTCCCAATCTAATACCAAGGAGCTCTTCAAAATCCTAAAGGAATTGGAATCCCCCGCTCCTCCTCCTGACACTTGCTCCAAAGACAACACTTGGTCCACCAACATCCAAGAGGCGCTTTTGGGTAAAATTACCATGCTCCAAACTAAAATTAATGGGGGGGGGGGAAAAACAGCCTGCACTCACTTGTATCACAGCTCGCCCCTCAGGTTAACCACAAACCCAATGCTGAATCCTTACAACCATTTTGCTTCTCACCTCTCCACCTCGCAAGTGGAACACATCATCAATAGCCTGAAGCCATCTAATTGTCAGGGAGATTCCGACCCTGCCACCATTATCAAGGAGGCCTCACATAACCTTGCACCCTTCATCACCACACTCATAAACTCTTCCTTCAGAACAGGGATCGTCCCGGACAACCTCAAGGATGCCTGGGTCATTCCTTTTCTGAAAAAACCAACCTTGGACACTAACATTCCCACTAACTACAGGCCAATCACCACTGTGCCATTCCTCTTAAAAATTGTTGATCGTGCGGCATATCTGCAGATCAAAGATTACCTCGAAACTAACAACCTCCTGGGTCTGAGGCAGTCGGGCTTCTGCCCCCGCCACGGCACAGAAACTGCACTACTAGACTTAAAAACGCAAATAGAAGACTTAAAAGACAAGGGAAAATTGGCGCTCTTACTCTTATTAGACCTCTCCGCAGCATTTGACCTAGTCAACCATCAAATACTTTGTCACCACCTCATAACGGCAGCCAACTTCTCAGAGAAAGCTACAGCCTGGATCACCTCATTCCTGGACAACAGATCCAGGAGGGTCTTCTTCCGTACCGCCACTGCAGAACCCTCCCCTGTCACATGTGGAGTCCCCCAAGGATCACGTGTATCCCCGACACTTTACAATGTCTTCACTAAACCATTTGACATTCTGGACGGCATGGGCGTCACGTACACTAATTACGCTGACAACACCCAAATTCTTATTCCCATTTCAACTGACTCCTTAGCTATCAATGCCATTTACCAAGCCATCCAGGCTTGGATGGCACAGCATGAACTGTGTTTAAACGATGAGAAAACTGATCTCCTCATCCTAGGCTCACCCCATAAACTCAGTAAACTTGACTCTTCATTCAAATCCTTTACCATAGATGGCAACTGCATCAAAGTAACTAAGGACACTAAAACATTAGGTATGTACCTTGATTCTACCCTCTCCTTAACTAGACAAACCAATGCAGTCTCCTCAGCTGCATCCCACACATGCAAGCTCATCACAGCCTGCCGACCCTTCCTGTCACCTTCCAACTGTACTACCCTAGCCAGGACCTTGGTCCTATCCAAGATTGACTACTGCAATGCCCTCTACCTAGGGACCAACTAATGCAATATCATAAAACTCCAAATTATCCATCTCAGAACACAGACGCAACTTCCACTGGCTTTCAGATACCCAAAGAATCTCCCTTAAAGCTCTGACACTTACACACAAGTATTGCGAACCAAGCCCCTAGCTACCTTTCCAACAGGTTCACACACGCTAACTGCCTTGTCAACCCACGTTTCAACCTCCAAAAATCTGGTGGTCGCAGTTTCCCCGTCCTCGCGGCGAAGCTATGGAACACTTTACCCAACCCACTCAGAGCTTAACCTTCGTTCCCTGCCTTCAAGCGTAAGGCTAAAGCCTGGCCGTCCACCCTAGACCAGGCTTGACCAGACAGGGACCTTCATCTCTGCATCTTAGACCGCTTTTGCATTATATCCTGACCTATATTCTGCTCACTGTATCTTGTACACCCCCCGTTTAGTATCATGTACATTCTGTATATTCTCAAGGTAATTATTGTGCCTGTAACCATGTATATTTTAAGTTAAATATTATGTATGTTTGTAACCTGCCTGTAACTAAATAATGCGCTCGGTTGCTCTTGGGCCTTGTGCGCTATACAAATAAATACAGACAACTCTGACTATAGGTATAGGAAACCCAACCTTTGGTATAATCTTGTAGTACACTGTTTTCGTAGCGTGTTGAGCAGTCAACTTATGTTGAGGGGGTCAATGTGAGTTACACAGAGGTTCAGAGTGACAAGTATTCAAATAAACATTTGCCCACAAGGTTTCTTGAATAAACAATTATCAGTCATTTAGAATAAGCCTTCTTCAGAAGGGAGCAAAATAAAAGCAATACACAAATACACTTCAAAACTATACACTCTAAGTTTCTAGATCAGTAAAGACCCTTTTGGGATGGCCCACAGTCACAACCTACACCCTCAGGTGACTTCAATAGATGGCGTTCTGGGTACATTAATATATCACTGTTGCATTTAGAATCACTTCAGAGTAAGTCAAAGGAAAAGGTTATTAGAACACACAAGAGACCATAAATATTCTTAAGCAAGACAACTACTTTTGGATCCCCAAATAAGTCAGCCATTGAAACAGGCGAAGCCAAAGTCAATGCTCAAAAAGTCTGAGCTGAAGCACTTCTTTGCAGGTAAGTAAGAAACGTCTTTGCACAATGTTTTAAAGTCTTTGAAGAAAAAGAAGAATTGAATTTTAAGAGCCAAAGTGGTCCCGGCTTTGATATATGGCATAGAGGCTTCGTTATACTTTCCACGCAACTTCTGGTCAAAAGTCGAAGGGCATGTGTGGAAAACTGTGCTGAGTTTACCAAAAATCATCGCCTATCCCGGCCATCCGGAGAGAGCTAGGGCTTGTGTCTTTAGCATCTATGATGGACCAAAGTGCGATGTGTCTATATAGAAGAATAATTATGTCAGACACTCTACCCATCTTCAACATCATACGAGACGAAATGGAAACAGGCAATTGTGCGGCACTGAAACAGTGGACCAAGGCTAGAAAAGACAATCTGGCAAAAATAGAATGTTCAGAAATAGACCTGAAAGAAAACCCAGATCACATCAAAAGGAAAACGGAAGAAATGGACTGGATCTGTACCATGGAGAAAGCCTCAGGCTACAAACTCTTAAATCACCTACCGCCAACATTTAATAAAGCGAAACAACCACTAAAGTACTGTGTAAAATTTTCCGGATAAGAAACTGAGAAATTCCATCATGAGAGCAAGACTCAACTTGATGCCAACCAGAGAAATCCTAACAATCAGAGGAGACTTATCCGAAAAGCGGTGTCGCCTATGCAAAGAGGACTCGTCCATTGAAACGCTGAAACACCTTGTGATTGATTGCGAAATTACATAGAAAAATAGAAACATCTACCTCACCCCGTTGGGGGAAAATCTTTGGATTTCTGAACCAGATGAACTATGGAAGAGACTGATCTCCGGCGAAAATACGAGATGGACCCAAGCTCTGGCAAAACGTATTGAACTCGCTTTTGACCAGATAAACCATAATAGATCAGACAGAAAACCTGTTATGGGACTGGAAGCGGATTGAAGCAAGTGGAAAGTAAAGGGTGTTCAAGGTTCTTGACCTGACAGGCTAGTCGGGCGAGGTTCTGGACTTTCAGTCTCTGACTTCGAGTTTCGGTCTTCTAGACGCTGGGAAATGTATGTGTTGCACTGTTTGGCAGCACGCTGAAGATAATTTGAAAATTCGGCAAAACTTAGTTAACTGAGTAAAGTTCAATAAAAAAAAAAGTTGACTTGTGAGTAGTAGAAGATGCAAGCAACTCTACAGCAAGAGGTAAGTCCTCTCAGACTTTTACAGTACCTTTTTGTATTGAAGAAAAGGTGCAGCAGATGACTTCTGTTCCTGAGCAGCTCTGCAGATCTCATTGTTACTGAGCCTGATGGGGTCAAGAGGGAGGACATCTGAGGACTCCTGCACTGCAATGGGATGGTCACCGCTTGAAACCGGCAATCTTTCCAACAAGTGGCACTTCAGTGTTTCAGCTCATTGCGAGTATGACTACCGGGAATAGCAACGCAGTGGTTTTTGGCTGTCGAGATGGACTTTACTTGCTTCTGGAGTCCCGTACTCTGAGGGGCTCAGACTCGGTCAGTCCTGCTTCCTGGGAGTCCGGAGGATCTTCCAGGAGCTCTTGGCCAACTTAAAAGCAACGCACAAAATCTGGTGTTCGTCTCCCTGGCAATTCGGTTTCCAGCAGCAACTCTGTGGAAATGCAACCAGCTCTGAGAGAATGTCCAGGTGGTTGGCTTTGGAGTTGATTGGTCCACCAACTCAAGGGGAGAAGTCGTACTTGCAGGGGCTTCTCTGATACAAATTTGGAGTTTCAGCACAGCAGCAGGGCTTAACCGGGCAAACCAATGGTCCAGGAGTTGCAGCAGGTGTCCTCTTCAAGTTCTTCTTCGGTTCCTTCGTCCAGTGGTCGACTCTGCCTTCCAAGCAAAAAGCCACGCCTTTTATTCAGTTCTCCCATTCATTCCAGCCTAGCTGTCAGTTACCCAGCAGGGTGGCTGTCCTTGCCAGACAGTCAGCCGGCCAATCATCACAGAGTGCATTTGGGTCTCCTAAGAGACTAGGAACAGGGAGTTTCGGGCACCTCCCTCTCTTCCTACCCACCCCGGACACCATTAAGCCAGAGGCGGGCTTCATTTATGAATCCCGCCGAAGACAAAGTGAACAATAGGACCAAACCTGGTTTGGCGCGCAGAGTAGATCTCAAGAAGGACCTTTCCACAAAGAAATGGCAATAAAAGATGACCGGGCCATTTTGACAAAAATTGCAATTTGGGTGCTTTACTGCAGCTGCGAGCGCAGCCCTTGGTAAATGCACACCGCGGTAGTTAAAACGAAACAACTGCCACCAGCCATTCATCAAGGAAAGGGTAACATATAAATGTTACATGAGAAGCTAGACAAGGGGGATACGAAGTAACCCCTCCAGCACCATATTGTAAAATAGTGTGTGCTGGTTCTAGAAAGTTACAAATGTATGTAAAGTCAATTTCACTAAAGGTGCTGTGTGACACAATGTAAAACATGATGCCTATGGAGTTTGTCGGACTCCACAACCAAAAAAAGAGTTCAAAACCACATTAAAATGCATGAGAGAGTGGGAAAGAGGGTGTCCCTCTCCAGATAATCCAGCAAAGTTACTGGGGTCTCAAAGGTGGAGGGAATTGGCACATTTCTGAGAATTCTCCCTAACAAAGCTACAGGCATCACACAAGGCTTGTAAGTAATACCCAAGCCAACACACTGCCTCAGAATAGAAGAAGAGTTTGCAGAAGGACGTCTTCAGGGTCTGCAGCCAAAAACCCAGTCGATGAATTCCTTGTCATGAAGATTGAAGACTGGTCACTGGAATGGATTTTGCAGCTGGGATCAATAGGGAAGACTCCAAGCAAGAGTCTCTTCGCGGCTGGCACCGACTCTGGCGCCCTTTTCAGGAGCCAGCAGAAGATTGAATATTGCTAATCAAATTCTCGTCACTTAACTCAGTCCAGCACCCTGGTGAGGGGACTTCTGGGATTCAAATCAAGGCTCTGGAGGTCCAGCAGCATGCTACAAGTTCCGGCGAGATTCAGAATTCGGATGACCATGCACTGCACAGTTGCTCAAGGTCCCAGGGCATTGGGGTATTGCAGCACAATGTAGGATGGCTTGAAATGCAGGTCGTCTAGAGGATCTCACCAGGCTCTGGGTCGTCATTTTCGGGACCCCCAGGTCAAATGGAAGGAAGGGTTACAGTAGGCACCGGTTATACAGCAGGCTCTCCGGTCGCTGGAAACCGCTACAGCTGTCTTTTCTTAGATTTCAGCTCCACTGGTTGACTTGTCAGCATGTTGGGTAAGAATGTATTTGGTAAGAATTTGTAGAGTGCAACTGGTGTGGACTTCTCTCTTGGTACTCGGTAACCCCTGAATGGGTAATGTGAGCTGTACAATGAAATCACTAAATAGAGGTATCCAAGTAAACACATACAGTTATAGTTTATTTATATATACACACAAGGATAATTAGACCATATTTAAAACGTAGCAACTACTAATGAATCCCATAGGATTCAATTCAACAAGAGCAATAAAGCAGGTGAGTAACTTCATTTTATACATATTCCAGCACATTGAGTGATGTCATTTGAGGTCATTTGAGGTCAGTAATAACACTTATTCGTGATCACCATTGCATTATTGATTTATAAGGAGGAAAAAGTTAAGTTAGTTCAGAACATATATTGTACTTTGAAAAACAGTTAGATTCTCCCAGCGGGTGTAGGCAGTTTTTTATCCCAGCAATAATGGTGTTAAACAATGAAAACATGTAAGGGAACACGCACTGCCAAAGCCAATAGGTTTATAAGGGGGCCTTTAGGGAGCCAGGACAGCCAAGGTCAATAGGCCAATTCAAAGTTCTGGTGCTCTCTTCTTAGAAAATGTTCTAGAAAAGTCAGTAGTTCAAATGGAAAATCAGAGAAGCTTTAGAGGAGCCACCTTGAAGAAGCACAAGCTGGGAGGCCAGTGCAAGTGAGTTGAGGTCCACTCAAGAGGGTAAAATAGTACTGTCCCCCCCCCCCCCCACACCCAAAGCTAGGAAGCACCACAATTGGCAAAAGGCAGATGTACCCGAAGCCCCCCAGTACCGTACCAGTGAATTGAAGAATGTGTTTCAGGTGGATGCTTCTTGTTGCTGTGCAGCAGACACTTGTGCCTGGTCCTTGGTGATGGTGACGAAGGGGGGGGGCGTCTGGTGGGCTACTGCGGCAGCACTGTGGAGAGGGACCCTGCAGCAATGGATTCTCCTTGATTCAGAGGCTTTTTGTGGTTTTGGCACCTTTTTTCTTAGCGCCAAAGAAGAAAGAACAGCTCTGGTTAGAGGTTACTTGATCCCTCGGTCCTGGACTCTGGTGAGGATACTCTGTACACGGAGTTCCTGCTTCTGTAGGGTCCTCTGGATGCACACAGTTTTTCCCGAATTCGCACTTCCGAAGACCATGCACTCGTTGATGTTAGGGCTCCCCGGGCTTTGGTATTCTGCAGGCTTGGAAAGTCACAGCAAGTCAGGGGTTGTGCCAAAATGAAGCTTGTCTCAAGGCTAGTTGGTCCCACCAGCCCAAGGGAGGGAGTCATCCCGTACAGGTCTTGCGTGTTGAAACAAAAACCATCTGCAGGGCTTCACTGGGTACTTAGCGGTCCAGGAGGTTGCTACTGGCGTCTCTTCAGATGTTGTCCTCCATTGGTCGACTCTGCCTCTAGTCCCAAAAACCTCACCTTTAAAGCAAGTTCCCATTCATTCACAGCCCTAGACTGTCAATCACCCAGAAGGGTGCTTGTCCCCCTGGACAGCCAGCTGGCCAACCAGAAATGGTTTCACTCGGGCACACCTAGGGAGGAAGGATGGGGTCGTTTCAGGACCCTCCCTCACTGCCTGCCTTTCCAGACAATCTGGAGCCTGGGCGGGCTACAGGGCTGAAGCCTGCTAAAGGCAAAATGCACAAATGACTCAGATTCAAACAGTGTAAAAGCCCAGAGGGAACTAACTGACAAGAATTGGTGAAAAATGAAGACTGGGGCAATTTTAAGAAAATGGTCACCCTTCCGTGCTGTACTTGCAGATACATGGTAGTAAAAAAGAAACCACTGCCACCAGCCATTCAAGTTAGTTAGTGTAACAGAATGTTACATGAGAAGTAGGATAAAGGAATTACTATGGAATCCCCCCACATAAGGTGGTGTATGCTGGATCCACAAATGAAAAGGTAAAACGGTAGTCTTCTTACTATTTTTGGGAAACCGTAGTTCGCCCAAGAAAATGTAAAAGCAGATGTCTAGGAGGAGTCTGGTAAACTCCAAACATTAAGAAATACAAAAATCCTAGTCGGAAAAAACACAAGTGAGGAAAGTGTTCCACTCACTCAGGAGTAAAAATGTAAAGCCCCTCAGTCCCGCAAAAGAGCCGGGGGTCTCTAAGGTTAAAGGGAACTGGCATAGAAATGAAAATTCACCCTAACACTGCAGCTTCCAGGTTCGGAGTTTTTATCTACACAACTTCTGCTTTCTCAACCCGCATTTTACAGCAATCGGGACAGTCAGCCTCCCACTGGGAGTTTCTTCCTTTGGTATCCAGTTAAAATGTCGGAAAAAAAAATGTGGAATGCAAAAATGTTGGTAAAGATAATGCTGGAAAAAAAAATATTGGAATGGTTATTTTTTTATTTGTTTTTTTGGGGGTTTAGCTAATAAAAATACATTGTAAATTAAAAAAAAAACAGGAGTTTGGGGGGGGCCCATTAAAAAAAAATAATCATTTTGCTGCATTTTTTTCGACATTATTGCATTCGAAAATGTCATTCGACATATTAACTATAAACCTGTTCCTTCCAGGCAAAGTGAAAGTCTAAGGGCTGCTGAGTTTTGGCTCCTCCCTCACTTCCTGCCTTCTCAGACACTCTGGAGCCTGGGCGGGGAAACCACAGGATTCCCGCCGAAGACAAAACAGCCACTGAGGTTGTTCCCGTCTATAATAGCAGGGGAAGACCTGAGAAACGGCACACAAGAAAAGGTTTAAAAAAAAAAAAGAGCCCACCATTTTAATAGCAAAATGGTGGCCCTCCTGTGCATTACCGAGGCTGAATGAACAGCATGCGAGTAATGAAGACTAAAAAGTAGTTACACTGCCACCAGCCATTCAAGGAACTTGAAATTGTAACAAAAAATTACCAAATAAGTAAGAAAGGGGAATACATTGTATCCCCCCAGCACTCCACATAAGGTGGAGTGTGCTGGCTTACTTATACAGAATGTAAAGGGGATGCAAATCACTCTTTATTACTTTGGAACAGTAGTTCACCCAAGCACATGAAGGAGAAATTAACAGGATTGCCAAGGGGCAACCCAGCCTACCTCCGACCATACACTATGGAGAGACATAAAGAGGTCACCCATAAAAAGAAAATGACTAGGCGAGAAGGAGAAAAGATTCCCCTTCACCTAGGGACAAGGTCAAATAGTTACCAAGTCCAAGCAAAATGTTCTGTTGTTGACACAAGCCAGGAAGATTTATGACACTAGGAAAGGCCCAGGAGGATCCTTGATTAGACCACCACTGATCTCGTCTTGCCAGGACATTCCGCCCATGGGAGAGTATTCAGGGGGCGGAGGGGTGGGTGGGGGTGTCGAACGTTAATGGTTCTATACCACCTCCCCTTGTTAGGTTAGATTTTTATATTTATGCTAAATCTCCCTCACCTGTGAGACCTCAGCCCTTTTTGCTGGACTGGAGGATTATTTGTGCCTGTTCCTGGGTGAGTGGGAACCTGCCCTCCTCTTTCCACCACTCCACACTCGCCATTTCATTAACTTTTTCCATGAAAGTCAATTTTGTGACTTTGGAATCATGCTCTCCTTTAACTTTTTGGGAATCTACATTTTATTATTGCAAAGGACAAACCTCCACCAAAGTTTGAATGTAGCATGTGTGCTGATTGGCTGGGTTCCTGGATAAATGGCCTATATCTGGAAGGTGAAAAGTCGACCACTGGAGCGGAATCTGAAGAGGAAGAAGTAGAGCAGACAGCTGTAGCTGATTCCAGAGACCGGAGATGCCTGCTGTGTAACCACTGCCTGTCTTGACCCCTCCCCTTCTTCTATGCGACAAGTCACAAGACGATGACTTCGACCCCTAGACTAATGGGACCAATCGGTCTTAAGAAGACCAGCATTTCGAGCCATCCCACAATGAGCTGTGACCTTCCAGGACTGCAACTGCCAATACCCTGGGACCTTGAGGCCGAGTGAACGAATCTCGCTGAAACTTCCAGAAGCTAGCAAGGCAAATCGATCAAACAACCGTTCTTCATCTGTGCGAATAGATCTAGACTGGGTGCTCCATCATGGATTGCCACATCTGCTCAAACAAATTCAGGCACCTGGATGTGGACTGAAATCACACATTCCAGTCCTCCACATTGCAACTCGCACACAAACGACCCTTTTCACCTGGCAAACAGCATCTTTCAGGAAAGGGCTTTCCATATATGGCAATTCCGGACCAGAGATGGAAGGAAGTAGGACAAAGAACAATATGGCCAAACAGGTGAAAATATCGTGTTATGGCCATCTTTGAGTGCTTGCCACTGTTAGTAGACATTTGTGGTAAATGCAGAAGTGCATGAGTAAAAATACCAGTTTAGAAAGGGTGATGATAAGGGACATGTTAGTAGGGGTTTGTGTATGGATTGTAAGTGTTGGGGACAGAAGTAGGTTTTTGGCACTATGGTGACACTCTGTTTTCGAACTTCCTGACATTTTCATTAGTTTACTTCGAAGGGGGGCGACCCCCCTCATAGTATTTTGGGAAAGAGATGCCTTTTTCCATTCCTTTTTGGGTTAATAAATCTTTGCCCAAAAATATACCACCACTGTGTCTGACTCGTACTTCTGCACCTGACGAGTGCACTCGCTCTTTTTTAAATATTGGCATGGACAAGTCGGTCCTGTCTCTTCAATCAAATCGTGCACATGCACTATTCTGCAATGCCAAACTCGCCACAGCAGCATAACCTATTTTACCAGATTGATACCCAATAACTAGTCTGATGCATCTGTGACTTGAAACCGTCTATTTTGAATTTAACACTTCTGTTTGTATCCCTTTCACAGACCTTCAAACAATTGAGGTGACTTCAAGACGCTGCAACCAATTGAAAAGAATTCCATTTTGTTAAACAAAATAAATGTCAAATAAAATCCAGTTCTGCACCAACTGCATTTATATGTACAGAGAGGCACTTCTCTGTGCAGGTAAAATAGAAATGCCTTTGCTTTGCTAAAAGCTGAATCTGCCTGGTCTCTAGGCATTATCTAGTTTTGCTTAAGTTGGGCTATTGCATACCTCATAACATTTGTTTTGTGTTCTTCTGGCATACATATGGCATCCTTGAGCAGCCCACCATTGTTTCAAAGGATTTTCCATCCAGCCCTGTGGGAGTGTGCTGAGAGGCCAACCTAGGTGATGAGCAATGGCTTTACACACATGGTCTTGCCAAACTCTATCAAGGTAGTGTGGGCTGAACTGTAAGGAAGACTTGAAAGATCATGGGTTTGGTGTGCAAGTACAGTCAACTGTTGAAGATAATCCAGCTCCACAGAGAAGTATACAAATATACAATGTATTACAAATATTTGTATTAATCCTTGCCACACAAACGGGGAAAACCGAAGAGTACTGCAACACACTGTTCTATACGTGTAAGTAATCTAAAAGTGAGATTACACAATACTTGATAGCAAGTCAATGATAATAAAGCAAAACTGTATCAAGTGAGCATAAAAGTTGTTGGATATAAATACACCTGTCTGTGTTCTGAGTTCAAGTCACAGACAAGAGTCAGACAGGGTGGTAGACTGTTGGTATGTAGCAGTGTTTGAAACCTGTGTTGGGCTTGGTGGCTTTTAATATGGAACACAGATTGCTGTGCCTCACACTATGATGCTGTGCCTCCAGGACACACGGAAAGAAGTGGTGAAGAAACTCAGATTAGGGGAAAGCAGGCTCCGATGAAGGCGGCAGCAGAAAAGCGACTCCAGGCATGCCACTCTTCAGGATGGAGAACGGCTGATGCTGGAGATGTTTCTGTGCCACAAGCTGACGAACTGCAGAGTCCCAAATCATGATGGCATCCGTTGCTGCAAAGATGCCTGTACAGTGACTGACTCCACAGGACTGTCCTAGGCCACATCTTAAGTGTGATGTCAGGACAGCGATGCAGGACACAGGACTGTTTGATCAGCAGCCCAAGGCAGGAAGGCTCTAATGAAGGGCTTGGGTAGTTGCAGGAGATTAAACCTAAGACGACCCTCCGCCGCATGTAAGGGATTGGGTAATGCTGGTTTACGTATGGAGCAGTTGTCCTGGTATTCACTGCAGTCTCCTAGTCTTCGAATTCTTGCCTCCAGTGGGCAACCTCCAGAATGTTTCCAGACTCTTACTCTTCTACAAAATCCAGACTGGGGAGGCATGGTCTCAGCCCTCCAATGGAAAGAATCTGATCCATTTTTAACAAACTCGCTAATCATTGGTCGCCACAAATGCCAGGTCAGCCCAGCAGCAGACGTCCTCTGGGAGAAATGTGGATTGGGACCAACCCAACCCCAAGTACCATTAACTCCAACCACGGCTGGTAATGCAGAGCAGGTACCCCTGTAAGGGCATGCCCTCCATTGGATGTTTCCGGCCCGAGAGGGCAGGAAAACGGCTAATGCACAAGTGTTAAATCACACAGGAAGCTATTTTGAGTTCATGCTACTACCAATGGCATTATCGCAGGAAAGATGGTGGTGCAGAGTAATGCACCTTACTGTTATACTTAACTACGCGCTGGTAGCCATAGGGACTGACCAGTGCCTTCCCAAAAAGGGGTTCAGCAGGTAAGTGACGCTGAAAGACTTAACTTCAAAATGTCAGGCAGATTCCAGGGCATGGCTCAATATGCACAGGGGTTGTATTTAAATCCAGTGTGGGAAACCTGCAAAAACAAACATTTGTCGAACGCCCCCAACTACCCTCACAGGTGCATGTTCTCCCCGGATCAACTATCTTTAAGCTGCTGGTTTACTCTCCTACGCTGAAGCTAGAGTAACATGCGCACAAGGACGACCATTTGTGTGCTTCTTGACACAATCTACCTGCCCACCATCCCTCAATCAGGCAGGAATTTGCTCCCTCGCAGCACTTGCCTCTTGTTAAGCCTGCATCCTAGCATGGACGCCTGGCGTAAGACCCCGAAGGGTGGCAGGGAGAAGACCAGTCTGTTTGGCTGTGTTGGCACCTGAGAGCTGGCCACCTGCTTCCCCACATTTGCCCACCTCCATACTCCTTCCAGAGTACTCTCCTCCTTTCCTCTGTTACCCCCTGCACGAGCTTGCCTCCTCACCATTCCGGAAGCACCTGAACACCTTCCTCTTTTCTTCTGCCTTCGCTCCACCTCTCCCCTGCTGATCTGTTCTCTCTTGGCACTGTACACCTGGCCACCCTCTGTCCTTCGGGCCCAGGTACCTGCTCACCCGGCCACCCTCCCACACTGCCTCTGGGCCACTCCTTGCACTGGGGTCTGTATCTGTACCCATACAGCCTCCCCATTTTCTTCCTGCACTTATCAGACCTACCCTGCCTGCTGCCTTAAAACTAGCACTTGTAAATTAATGGCTGCATTACCACTGTTTGTTGCCTTTATTATTGTTATTGATCTTTCTCCTCTGCTTCGCACTTTCCACTTTTCCCTCCTTCCATGCACTTTTCCCCTCTCCCATGCACTTGCGCGTTCTCAATGTCACTGGGCCTAGTAAGATTGCTGTTTTGTTCTCCCCTCTTCCCCTCCTTTGCCTTGTCGTGCTCTGAAACACTTGTGTACGAGCGCAATAGAAATAAAATATCAATCAATACCAAACCTTTCTATGGCTCATGTTGGGGGTTGCGATTATTCTCCCTCACTGGCTCTAAGCTATATGTACCTTACTAGACAGTATTCCCCCACTGCTATTGTATATTTTCCCACTCCTATTGTATATTTGATGCCAGAAGTCAGACACTACGTGCCCTCTGCGTGCCCGTCTGCCCCACTGGTGTGTACAGCCCTTTGTATTGCTACATTGAATGACCCTGCCTTAAATGTTATTTCTGAAGCGCACTTATTTTGTTACTGTTAGGCAAAGTTTGAATGCAGCACCCTCTGGGAACACTACAAACAACTATGACTACAGGTATAGGCAACCCAGCCTTTAGTATAAGCTTGTACTACACAGTTTTGGTAGTGTGTTGAGCAGCCAGGCTTATCTCAAGAGGGGAAATGTGAGCTGTAGTGGAGTTACACAGATTCACAGTTACAGGTATTCAAATAGACTGACACTCAAGATTTCTTGCATAAACAATTAATTTATCAGTCCGATATAAAGCCTTCTTCAGAAGGGAGCAATAAAATAGTAACACACAAATATACTTCAATACTGTAACTTTGAGTTTCTGAATCCGACAAGGCCCTTTTGGGATGGCCCACAGACACAACCTACACCTACTTTATTTTTAAGTGTTTTTATTGGCATTTGCAATCATATACATAGTACAGCACGAAGTGTGCTTTATATTATTGACCATGTGTCGTGTCTGCCAAGAGAACAACAAATAACAACAAACTAACAAACAAAATTAACAGTAATAACAACTTTGACTGTGCACTCCCATGGAATTGTGACGTGGTTTTTATTCTGCGTGTTTGGCCCAGGGCCAGAGCCACCCCTCTTCGTGGCCGTTTCAGGGCATGGCACTTGGAACGCACTCGGGCTCATCGGTCTGATCGTGGTATTTTACCTGGAATTTGTGTCCTGTTGGGCTGTACAGGGGGGTTTGAAGTCAGTCGAGAAGATCATGTCCCTCATGAGGGCTTTCCAGGACTCCAGTGTTGAGCTCACGTCATCCCCGCCTCTGTTGTTTCCCTCCTCCCAGGCTCTGGTTTCGGCCATGGTCCATCTTTCCATTTCCCTGATCCAAGGACCGTATCTGGGGCCTGCGGGCGATTTCCAAGCCATCGCTATTGTTCTTTTCACAAGAATGGATGCCATGTCCATGAGCTTCACTAGATGTTTGATTTTGCCAAGTCTCGGGTGGGTGCCCAGGAGACACTCCTTAGATGTCCATTTATACCTTTCCAGTCCAGCTCTCCTGCAGGTTCGCTCGACAGCAAGCCAGAGCTTCCGGGACCTGGGGCAAGCCCAGAACATGTGGATCAAGTCAGCTTGTTCAGAGGAGCACCATGGGCATGTCGAGTGGATTTTGTTGTTGAAGGTGGCTATCCTGTGCGGGGTCATGTAGGTCCTGTAGAGGACGTTCAGCTGGATCATCCTAAACCTGGCTTTCCGTGACACCTCCTTCGGGTACAACAGGGCTCTTGCCCATTCCTCCTCCGTGATTTCAATCCCCAAGTCGGTCTCCCACTTCTCTTTCAGGCGCGCTCTTCTGGGGTTAATTCGGTCGTTTATCTGGGCGTAGAGCCTCGATGTCGGCTTCCAGCCGTCGCTCAAGTTATACATCTCCTGAACAAGGGGGTGGGTCTCTGGTTCCTCAGGCCATGTGTTCCATTTGGTCTTGGCTACGTGCCTCACCCTCTGGTAAAATAAGAATTGTCCCGAAGAGAGTCCGTCCTTTAGTTGCAGCGAATCAAAGTCCCTAAAGGCTCCTTCGTCAAACATGTCTCCCCATGTGTAGAGGCCACAAGTCTCCCAGTTCCTCATTACTGGAAGGTCGATGGGGGTCCTGCACACGTCTGTCAGCATGGGGATTTCGGGCATGTACGGGTGATGGAGGCCTAGTAGTGTTCTAACCCTGTTCCAGACCCGCCTCCCCAAGGTTACTATCATGGGCGGGTCGGGAGGGCCCATCTGCGAGCCCCATATTATCTCCTTAGGGTGCGTAGGCCCGGTCAGTTGGCGAAGGAGGCCAGTCTCAGCGGAGGGTTCATCTGAGAGCCACTTTGTTACGTGTGTTAGTTGTGATGCAAGATAGTATCTCTGGAAGTCGGGTAGTTGGATGCTGCCCTCGGTGTGGGGGAGCGTGAGGATGTTCAGGGCGAGCCTGTGTCTGGACTGACCCCAAAGAAAGTCCCTGACCAGAGATTCCAGTTTCCTGAAGAAAGGCGGGGGGATGTAGTGAGTGATGTTGGTGAAATAGTAGAGGAATCTTGGGAGTATAATCATTTTGGAGATTGCAGCTCTACCCATCATCGAGAGGGGGAGCTTTGACCAGAATTTAATGGACCTTTGAACCCCGCACATTGCTGCTTCGGTGTTGCGCTCGTGGGTGGAGGCTGGCGTGTGCATGATGGTTTAAACCCAAGTAGCGGAAGGCCTCCGGCTGCCACTGGATCCCCATTCCGGGTAGTTCCTGTGTCCAGTCCTCTGAGTCCCACAAGGGGGAAGAAGCATGATTTCTGTCTACTAAATTTTATCCCCGAGTATTTGGCGAAATTATCGAGGACGTCCAGTGCTGTGGGAGCAGTTTCTCGGGGGTTCCTGAGGTATAGAAGGACATCGTCCGCATATAAGGAAATGATGTTGTATGTTCCGCCAATGCTGATACCAGAGTCGAGCAATTGCTTCCTGAAATAGATTGCCACTGGTTCCAGGCCCAGGATGTACAACATCGGCGATAGAGGGCACCCTTGCCTGGTTCCTCTTTGGATGGGCCATGCGCTTGATACCATGCCACCAGTCTTCACCCGGGCCACCGGGTTATTATAGAGTATCTCGACCCATCGGATGAAGTATTCCCCTAGGCCAAACTCTCTCAGGGTCAGGATCAGCCATTCCCAATATATCGAATCGAAAGCTTTTACAGCGTCGAGCGAGAGTACCGCTAGGTCCTCCTTGCTCTCTGCTGTTTATGCCACATGTTGGAGCCTCCTCAGGTTGGCGGTGGTGTTGCGTCCTGGGACGAAGCCGTTCTGGTCTTCATGTATTAGGGACCCCATCACCCTAGAGAGCCTCTTGGCTAGTATAGTCGTGAGGATTTTGCCATCATAGTTCAGCATAGCCAGGGGGCGGTACGAGTCGCACTCATCAGGTGGTTTGCCCGGCTTGAGCATTGGTATTATGAGAGTCTCTCTCATACTGCTCGGCAAGGTTCCAGCCTCATAAGCCTCCAAATAGACTTCATGTAGTATCGGGGTTAGGGTCTCCTCGTAAGCCTTATAGAATTCTGGAGTGAGGCCTTCCGTCCCGGGTGTCTTGCCGGTGGAGAGGGACCTGATCGCTTCCGATATGTCTTCTAATGTGATAGCCTCCTCCAGCCTGGCGCGGTGTTCTTGGCTCAGCTTGGGTAGTCCGATTTCATCCAGGGTGTCTCTTATGTCTTCCTCGGGGATTCTCTCGTTGTGGGCGTAGAGTCTGGCGTAATAGCCTGAGAAGACTTCATTTATTGCTAGTTGCGTCCTCTGTGTTGTACCTCCCTCGTCTTTGATCTCTTTAAGGGCCTGCCTTGGGTTCTCCCTCTTACATAACCAGGCAAGTATCCTGCCGGGCTTGTCCGCTTCCTTGTGTGCCCTCAGGGTCCGTGTGGAGAAGTCGAACTTGGACAGCCTCTCCCAGGCTGTCCTGCATTCTTCCCTGATGTCCTTCAGTTTGGCTTCCCTGGCAGCGGTCGGAGGCAAAGCATCTTCCAGTTGCCTGATCTCATCCTCCTTGTCCTCCAGCTCCTTCCTCAGCTGCCTCCTGATGCCACCGGCCTCAGCTATTATCTCACCCCTCGTTACCACCTTCATGGCTTCCCAGAATGTGCTCCACTTCTGGACCGATCCTTTGTTGATCTGTACGTACTCGTCTAGTTTCTCTCTTAGGGTTTCCTTGAATGCAGGGTCCGTTAAGGTTTCAGTTGGCATGCGCCACATTGGGATAGGGGGCCGCGGGCCTCTCAGGTGAAGCTGTATCAGGAGAGGAGAATGGTTCGAAATCGATCTTCCCAGGTAGCTCGCCGACTCAACCAGCGGTATCAGTGCGTTATCGATGAAAAGGTGGTCTATCCTGGTGTGTAAATCGTGGGGGGCTGAGTAGAATGAGTAGGCCCTGTCGACAGGATGCAGGTATCGCCAGGCGTCAACCAGGAACAAGTCCGCGACCGCAGTGCGGAGAGCGCGGGAGGCAGGGCCGTTGGGGGTACGCGGCGTTAAAGATCTATCTGTGTCTTCGTTCATCACGCAGTTAAAGTCTCCCCCCCACAAGAGGGCGTCCTCCCTGTGGGGTGTAATTTTGGCGTATATCTGCCTGAGGTGGGAGGGTATGCCATGTTGCGGGAAGTATGAGTTGACTATGCATAGCCGGGAGTTTTCAAGCATGCCCCAAATCATCACATACCTGCCCTCTTCGTCCGTCTCCATCCCCATCTGGTGAAAGGGTGTGTCAGGGCTCACCCACGTGTATACGCCGCGTGCGTACTTCGAGTAAGAGGAGCCGCTGCCCTGGCCGCCCCAGTAGTCTGCCAATTTGTTCGCGGTGTCGGATGTGAGGTGCGTTTCCTGCAAGAGGGCAAACAATATCTTCTTCCTCTTCAAGTAGGAGTGTATTCGATTTCTCCGCAGGTAGGATCCCATCCCTCTGACGTTCCATGTAATTATTCTGAAGCGTGTTGCCATTGCTTGGTTTTAATCATGGATGGGAGAGGCTCTCCGCCCATTTTCTGGGCTGGGCATCCATTGCTAGGTGTCATGCTTCGATTTGCTTGCGTGGGGTGGTGGGCTCCAGTTTCCGGCCTTTGATCCTCCATAAATTGGGGGACAGTCTTCATGAGGAGTGCAGTCATAACAAAAACTGAACAAAAATAACCATAACTGGTGCACCCAGCTACTGCCAAGGGGAGGCAGTGCTCGGGGGCTCTCGTGCTGTCTGTCCCCGTCCGGGTTTCTAGCACGAGTAGGTTCGTGCCGGCAGCTAGCCAGCACTGGTCTTGCGTGGGGGTGTGCTGCGCGCCCATGAATGGGAGGCCGGGTGGGCCCCATAGTCACTTGATGTCCTCAATGTAGTTTCCTCGGTAGTGATGTATACTCTTGTGATGGTGTACAGTGCTGGGTCAAGGGCAGTGGTGTCCAGGTGTCGGTCCGTCGCCCCTTGTGCTTTCGGTTCAGTTCTCGTGGGTGGGTTCAGGGGGGGCATCCGCCAGTTTATTATGTTCCAGCCACATGGTGGCGGCGGCTGGAGTTTCCAAAAATATCGCTCTCCCCTTATGAATCACTTTCAGTCTGGAGGGATACAGCAGCATATATTTTAGATTTAGTTTTCTCAATCTAGCTTTGATTGGGACAAAAGAGTTCCTTGCTCGCTGTACTGACTGCGTGTAATCAGGGTAAATGGTGACTTTCGAATTCTCCCGCTCTATCTCTCCACCCTCTCTCGAAAACTTTAGGATCACCTCGCGGTCCCGGAAATTGAGGACTTTCGCTATGATGGGGCGAGGAAAAGAGCCGGGGGGGGGGGTTTCTTCTGGAGCGTTCTGTGGGCTCTTTCGATGGCGAAGCCCTGGGAGAGTTTTTCCGCCCCAATTTCCTGCTGTATTAGGGATTCTATGTAGGCCGTCGGGTCCGTGGTCTCGGCTCCTTCGGGAATACCCAGTATCCTAATATTACGCCTAGCGCGGCCCTCTGCCGCCTCCGATCTTGCCTCCAAGTAGCTCACCTTCCTCCGAAGGTCCGCCACCTCAGCCTTGAGGTCTTGTGTGTCCTCGGCGATGTCCTTCTGGATGGTTTCCATGTTGGTGACACGTTCCGTCAGATTGCGGGCATCTTGTCTTATGAGTTGGATGTCAGCCTTCACCTCACCAATTTTCGTGTCAATAAATGTCCTTAGGGCAGCAATCGCCTCGAGTACCTGGTTGTCCTTGTCGCGTTCCTCTGGGCTGGTCTGCGGAGCTGCACTTTTAGGCGTGGACTGGGCGCCCGGGTGGGGTTTCGGGGTGACGAAAGGATCCATAGTGGCATTCTTGGCCTTGCCCCTTGAGGTAGACATTAGAGTCTCTGGTCCCCTTTGCCTGTTGTAAGTGTCCGGTCGTGTGGCTCACCCCAGCCTGCTCTCCGTGCAGCCCACGGTAGGGGCGCCTCAGCAGGTTAATCCGCCTGCGGATCGACCCGCTTTGTTGTTCGGGTACGAGGGCCGACTCGTGGGGGGCGGGCAGGCCCTAGTTATGTTCGTCAGGATGGGGCGTCGGGCTAAGCCGGGGGGCGTCTTCGGTGTCTTCGATGCTGGTTCCGGAGCGCGGTACCCCGCGTGTTGTTGCAGTGGGTCTCGAGTGCCAGGAGGCCCGATATACCAGTTCAGGGGGTCCCCACAACTTCCCCCGCTACGATCCGGAAGGATCCCAGCGGACGGGCCTCGGATTCGGCGGGAGCAGCTCCGTGCGCCGTGGATAGAGAGTCTTGCCGGGAGGGTCCTGGGCCCCCCAGTGATGTTCTGTTGGGCAGCGCCACACGGTTCGGCTGGTCCCACCTCTTCGTTGGTTTCGCTCGAGCAGCAGGGAGTGTGAATGCCTGACTGGTCCCGGGGAGAGGAGGTTCAGGCTCTCTTGGGCATCGAGGCCGCCATTTTGGATGTGCCGCTCGGAGAGGGGGGGGAGCCGGGCAAAAGCGCCGTAACGGGGCTCCCGAGCTCCGATTTTCGTCGAGAACAGCTGCGGAGCACGGGTCTTCGCCTCAGCTTCGGTTAGGTTGTCGGAAGGGCAGCCCAGCAAACTTGAAACACCTAATTCAGGATCAGACTACGGGGCTTGGCCGGAGCTCGAAAGTTCCACGTCCTCACTCCATGAGCACCAAGCCACGCCCCCCAACCTACACCTACAGGTGACTTCTGTAACAAGACTGATGGGGGACATTAATACCTTACTCTTGGCATTCAGAATACTCTTTAAAAGTTGGTAAAAGGCAAATGTTATTAGAACACAAGAGATTACAAATATTCTTAAGCACTGCAGATACTTTGAGAGTTCATTAGAAGAGTCATTCAATTCAATAGGCTAAGCCAAAGTCATGAACAAAAGTCTTGGATAGGATAAAGCACTTCTGATAGGTAATGGAAAAGTCTTTGCACATGTTCTTAGGAGTCTTTGATGAAAAGAAGAATCAAATGTAGGGCCACAAGCTGATTAGACCTGTGAGTTGTGGAAGTTACAAGCACTTCTACAGTAAGAGTTAAGTTCTCTTAGACTTATTTTACAGTACCTTGGTAAAGAAGAAAAGAGGCAGCTGATGACTTCTGGTCTTGTGCAGATCTCACTGTTCCTGGGCCTCAGTCGTGGGGACAAGAGGGAGGACAGCGGGGGACTCATGCACTGTACTCGCACCGGCAAAACTGCCAACCGTCAAACTTTGCTTTCAGTGGCTATTTCGCGTTTCAGCTCCTTGCAGTACATCAAATGGCATGAAGTTTGGTTCCTGGCTGTAAAGGTGGACTGTCCTCACTTCTGGGGTCCTACACTCTGCTGAGGGGGCTAAGGCTTGGTCAGTCCTGTTTCGTGCAAGTCTGGAGGATCTTCCAAAAGCTTTAAGGCTGCTTAAAAATAACACACACAATCTGGTGTCCCTCTCCCTGGCTATACGGTTTCCTGCAGCAACTCTGAGGAAATTCATCCAGCTCCGAGATGGGCGTCCTGGTGGCTTACTTTGGAGTTGATTGGTCCCACCAACTCAAAGGGAGAAGTCGTCCTTGCAGGGGCTTCTCTGTCGATGCAAACTTGACAAGTGGTCACTGCAGCAGGGCTTAAATGGGCAAACCAATGGTTCAGGAGTTGCAGCAGGCGTCCTCTTCAAGCTCTTCTTCGGTTCCTTTGTCCAGTGGTCGACTCTGCCTTCCAAGCCAAAAGACTCACCTTTTATTCAGTTCTCTCCCATTCATTCCAGCCTAGCTGTCACTCACCCAGCAGGGTGGGTGTCCTTGCCGGACAGTCATCCCGCCAAGCACCACAGAGTGCATTTGGGTTTCCTAGGAGACTAAGCACAGGGAGTTTCGGCACTTCCCTCACTTCCTGCCTCCCCCAGACACTCTGGAGCCAGAGACAAGCTTCACTCCTGAAGCCCGCCAAAGGTGAATGAACATAGAGACCAAAACTGATTTGTAGCGCAGAGAAAAACTCTAGAAGGACCTTTCCACAAAGACATGGTGAAAAACAAAGACCGGGGACCATTTTAGCAAGGATGGCTGGACGCCATTTTGAAAAAGATGGCTCCGCGGTTATTGTTACCGGTTCCACGAACGGTTGCGGTAAATGCAAATCTTGGTAGATCAAAACAAAACCACTGCCACCAGCCAGTCAATTGAGGAAAGGATAACATAAAAAATGTTACATGAGCATTTAGACACGGGATACTAAGTAACTCCACCAGCACTCTATTGTAAAATAGGGTGTGCTGGGTCTAGATCGTACAATGCTAAGTAAAGTCAATTTCATTTTACTGCTCTGGGAAACAGTAGTTTATCCCAGAGAAGGTATTTAAACCTTGGGAAATCTGGAAGACCTCCCTGTGGCACTGCACTGTAGGTGCTTTGTGACACAATTGTAAAACATGAGGCCTATGGAGTTGGTCAGACTCCATAACCAAAAAGATACTAACGCAGAAAACAAATTAGAATTAAAAGTACAAAGTCCAAAAGCTCAGCAATAGAGCTGGGGGTCTCTAAGGTAGAGAGGAATTAGCACATTTTTGAGAATTCTCCCGAACATCCACCTGTGTGACTAACTGCATCTGCTAATTAGTCACCACCTTGCTCTGCACCTTGAGGGCATCTGATCTGCCCTGCATATCTGAAACTACCTCTGATATACTATCCTTCAAGCCCACCAGTGTGCTAAATTACAACTATGCACCTGTGCATTGTTTTATTTACTGTGACAAATCCAATATGTTCTTCCCTTTACCCCAAGTTTGAGCCACTCCCTTTGGGAGGTGAGCCTATGTTTAACACCCTCTAGGGGACAAACATGTGCTTGGACCCTATGCAGCAGTAAGCGTTACTGTATGTCTAAAACCGGCTCAACTCAAAACTGACCCTTGTGAGCACTCCGATCTGCATCGCTGAAAACCGGCCTCCAAACACTCATAGCTATTTTCAAACCGACTCTACACGAGCTTGCTGCTTGGGCCAACATAACTCACATTATACGAAATGAGCTCTTTGGAATGGATTGTGTCGTCCCACGTATTCCTTATCTTTGATATTCCACTTCCAGCTTGCTGGCCTCAGAATTATCTTTTTAGTAGTGGGCGCTGTGTGTCGACGTCCCTCGAGTCTGTGTCCCTCGAATGCCTCCGTATCGGTGCCGTCGTCACCATAAACATAAATAGTCTTGCACAGCGTCCGTTGCTCAGTTCTGTTTTTCCACGCTTCGTTTGCCTTGGAGACGTAATGCTCGGTTCCTCAGAGAATCTTAGAAAAACTTTGAATTTCTGTGAAGAAAATCTTCAATCTACGACAGCATCTTCGTCTGCTTCATCGATGCCCTAATCCGGTTTTGGTTTTAAAAAATGCCGGGATTGTGGTAAAAAGATGTCTTTGAACGACCGGTCTGCCTTTGGTGCCTGGGCCCAGAGCACTCTAGTATGCCCATGACAGTGAAAGCCTTGTGGGAGCGTAGGGGGAAGGTGGAAAAAGGTAAGACAGTTAAATCTTCTACCCCTTAGAAATTGTCCTCGGGCGAGTCGAGGCATTAGTTTCCTCGTCGAAGGAGAAAACATTCCCGCTCAAGATCTCGTAGTGGTTCTCGCCACTCATCTAAATCTAGACACAGCAGGAAGAGGCACCATGGATCGCCTGCCTCTTCATCTTCCAATTCGCCAGAAAGTCCCCTCCCCACGATACACAGCTCTCCGGCTAAGTGGGAAGAATTTCGCTTGAAAATGCTAAGGGTCTTCGAGAACGTGGCCTTGCCACCCCTTGGAGATTCCTAGAGGTGATACCCCGGGTGAGAAACCTGATAAAAATAAACGGCGTGAGTCATCTACCTCGGCAAGGCAAAATCCTCGAGAGCGTCACAAACCCTCGAGTAGAGATAAAGCCTCTTCGACGCATGAGATGTTGACTACACCTTTGAAACCCAAGACTGAGTCATCGACTTCGGTGAAAGAAAGATCGACACCTCATGCCCCACCTGCACCCGAGGTATCGAAGGGTCCTTCGAAGATGGCATCGACTCCATCGACGACTTCGAGTAAAGTACCAATTCCCTCGACAACATCGAGACTATCCTAGAGTATATCGACGCCCTTTGCGATTTTTGTCGAGACCCATGACGTCTACGTCGACGACCACAACCCTTTCTCAAGCAGTGATGACCAGTATGGCTCCTTGATCACTTGAAATGGGTTTTACACCTCTCCCATGCTCTGATTTATTTCAGAGCTTTATCTTCTATTTATGAAGAAGTGGAAGACTCTGATTCTTAAAGGCCATTTGGTTTACAATCCACAAGACCTGCTCTACCAGAAGAGCTGCTATCAGAAGAGGTCAGACTGAGACAGCTACACAAATCTCTACATGAGGTCCGTGGCATAGCTACCTCTTCAGAGGTAGATTTCAACAAACCAGAGCCTGGTAACCATGCAGAGGTATCTTCTAGGTCACTTATGGGTAGAATAATGGAGTTCATGGGGTGGTCAACACCTACTTTTCACCAGGATGACTTAAAAGATATTTTAAATGAGACCTCAGGAAGACCCTATAGTTATTTTCCATGCAGCATTAAAGAAAAAAAGTGACTGCAAACTGGTAAACTCCGGAAGTAATTCCTGCAGTTAAAGAAAAACTCTCTGCGAAATACAGAACGTCTGCTTCAGAACCTCTGTACTTGTATCCGACCCCAGAGAGTTTAGTAGTACAGACTGCGACTTCATCAGGCAGACAATGGGCATAGCCCACACTACTGCAGGATCGGGACAAGAAATTTGACGCCATGGCCAAAAAGGTCTTCTCGGCATGCAGAATGGCTCTTAAGTCAGCTAATGCCACTTGCACGTTGGCGAGATTCAGCCACACCCTTTTGGGAGTGCGCTTCAACGGCGGCTGACCATCTCCCAGAAGGGGAGGAACAAGACTGCTTCTTGAATATCATCAAGGACGGGAAGGATGCAATGCGTGACTCCCTCCAAACAGGTCTTGACTTTGCTGACCGCATCAGCAGAGGAATGACCGTCAGTACCACAATCCGCAGGTTTGAGTCGTTGCAGAAATCTGGTTTTGCTCCTGAAGTGCAAGCTAGACTTTTAAATATGCCCTTTGACGGCACCTCTCTATTTGGCAAAAAAAGCTGATGAGAGTCTGGAGAAATTGCAAACCTCCAAAGCGGCAGACAAATCCCTTGGAGCTGCAATTTGTCAAACTCCAAACCGCCCGCAGGTACATCCTGGAGGGGAAAGCCCTTTTGTTTTTATTCCACATTCGGAAAAGGCAGAGGGCAGCCAGCTCAAAGGGGCCAGAGACGATTCACCCGTAGTAGACGGGGAAAAGGTACCAAGTCTGCATAGGCTGGTGCTGCCTTAACTTCAGCATCTGCGTCAGCCGCTCCAAAACCCCTCTGAGGTCTCACGACACAAAACACTAGTAGGAGGAAGGTTAACTCAATATCTGACAGAATGGCAGGCTATTACTTCTGATGCTTGGGCATTCGAGACAATCACCCAAGGTTACCGCCTGCCTTTCCTACACACTCCTCTGTCATCCACCGGGAAACAACTCTTTGACGTTTTCAGATCCACTCCTTATGCAGGAGATTTTAGAACTTCTAGAGAAAGGTGCTATAGAACCAGTACCTGTAGCGGAGAGGAACAGGGGTTGGTACTCCCCAAACTTACTAATACCGAAAAAGGACGGAGGAATGATACCCATCTTGGACTTGGGAGTTGAACAAATTCCTCAGGAAGGGCTAGTTCAAGATGGTAACCCTATCTCAGATGCTTCAGGCCCTCCAGTTTCAGGACTGGTTGGCATCTCTGGACCTTCAGGATACTTACTTTCATGTGCCTATCCATTTCGAGCACAGAAAGTACCTGAGGTTCGCCATTGGTAGTTCTTGCTATCAGTTTTGAATTCTGCCATTTGGGCTGACCTACGCCCCAAGGGTCTTCACCAAGCTAATGGCGAGTGTGGCAGCAAGTCTGAGGGGAGGGATTCATGTCTACCCCTAACTGGATGACTGGTTGATCAGCGCATTGTCCCCGGAACAAGCTCAGATTCATCTAGATCATGTTTGCCACTTCCTCCGCAAGCTGGGCTTATCCCTCAACTTAAAGAATTCACATATGATACCATCACAGAAACTCTAGTTCATTGGAGCAGTCCTGGACACATCCCTGGGAAAGGCCTTGCCACCAGAGGTGAGGTCTCAAGATATTCTACAGATGGTGACCAGATTTCAAAATGCCTAGCGTCTACCACCCTTCGACTTTTTGAGGTTGCTCGGCCTCATGGCATCCTGCATTTTTCTAGTGCCAGAGGCTCCCCTCAGAATGAGATCTCTCAAGTGGGCTCTAAGGACCCAATGGTCGCAATTCTCAGGGAAGATGTTGGATCTCCTACAAATCCTGAGTAGCGCGAGACCACCAGTGGTGGGCCTGTAGGGAGAACATTTTGAAAGGAGAATGGTTTTGGCAACCATGGCTGCAGATAACGGTATTGACGGATGCCTCACTCATGGGGTGGGGAGCCCATACCAACGACTTAACCATCAGCGGTCATTGGTCTCCATCGGAGTCCAGACTACACATCAACCTATTAGAGCTAAGAGCAATCGGGCTAGCACTGAAAGCTTTTCTGCCATCAGGACAGGGAAAACATGTTCTGATAATGACGGACAACACAGTGGCCATGCACTACCTCAACAAACTGCCACTGTCCAGAGAGGCAATGCAGCTCTGGTTCTGAGCAATACATGAAGGAATCTCTCTATCGGCAGTTCACCTAGAAGAGAAGAACGCGGTGGCGGACGCTCTGAGCAGGGAGACCTCGGTCTTCCACAAGTGGGAACTAGCTCAGGAAGTCCTTCAAGAGATCTTTACCCTTTGGGGAACCTCTCAGGTGGCTCTGTTTGCAACGAGTGTCAACAAGAAATACGAACGATACGGCTCAAGGGAATTTTCCCCCGATAGGATCTCTAGGAGATGCGTTTGTGGTGGACGGGGAGTTTCCACTTCTGTACCCATTTCCTCCAGTCCCCGTCATTCCTCACGTAATAAGGATGCTGAGAAGATTCCGGAAACCCATGATTCTAATTGCTCCCGATTGGGCCAGTAGGACACGGTACCCGGATCTTCTAGACATGTCCATCTGTCCTCCAATTCGTCTTCCACAAAGGGAGGATCTTCTCTCGCAAGAGGAGAGTCAGGTTCTCCATCCGGATATCGGGAGTCTCGACCTTCACGCTTGCTTTCTGAAAGGTTGAGATAAGAGATTGGGACCTCCCGGCTGACGTAATGGAGGTGTTGCTTTCGACCAGAAGGCCAGCAACGAAATCATTATACTGCTGCCGTTGGAACAAATTCTGGAGCTGGTGTAGAGATAAGACTATTGACCCTTTTTCATGCAATACACCGATGGTGTTCTCTTTCCTGCTATGCTTAGCAAATTTAGGACTTCAAGTTGGCACAATCAAGAGTTACCTCGCTGTGCTGTCAATCGTCAAACGCACGGCCGAGGAACCCTCTAGTCATTAAGTTCCTGAAAGGGTTCACTAATGTGTCTCTCCCCTCCCCCAACTCCTTTTCTAGTTCTCCTGTGGGATTTAAATCTAGTTTTAAGATTTCTAATGGGCACTCCCTTTGAGCCTCTTCATTCCTGTCCATTAAGGTATCTCACCCTCAAAACAGTTTTCCTAGTGGCTATAACTTCTGCCAGAAGAGTGAGCGAGCTACAAGCTTTATCTTGCAAACTTCCACATACTATTTTCCACAGGGATAAAGTAGTTCTTCGAGTGAAGCCTAATTGCCTCCCAAAGGTTGTCTCAGAATTCCATATGATGGAAAAAAATAACCTTGCCTTCATTATATCCTCCTCCTCCTCCTCCTCCTCCTCGTAAAGAGGAGAGAGATTGCACAGGCTGGATCCAAAGCATGCTTTGAGTTTTTACATCAGCAGACTTACAAGAATTAGGCAAGCAGACCAGTTGCTTGTGGGGTATGCAGGACATAAACTAGGCCTAGCCATCACAAAACAGACCATCTCAAGATGGATAATTCTAACAGAGTGCTATAAATTGGCAGGAAAAGACCCTCCTCAACACCTCTGGGCTCATTCAACCAGGGGTATTGCAGCCTCGTCAGCTCTCCAGAGAGCAGTGGCAATAGAAGCCATCTGTGCGGCTGCCACATGGTCGTCTGCACATACCTTCACCAAATTCAACAGTCTAGATTCCTCAAATTGCCAGGATACTAAACTTGGGAAAGCTTTATTGTACTCGGTGCACACGTAAGCCATATTAATTTTACTCCCACCTCAAATATTCATTACTGCTTTGGGAGTCTATTAAAGATACGGAATACGTGGGCGGACCCAATCCATTCGAAGAACAAGTTACTTACCAACTGTAATGTTCTTTCAACTGGATGCCCCTCCCATCCTTCCTCGCAGTAAAACTTCCCTTGTAGTTGCAGCCGATGCTTCCTCAAGGGTACTAACCATCTCATACTGGACAAATACAGCACCTCAAAACGGAACTGAGCAACGGACTCTGCGCAAGACTATTTATACATATGGTGACGTTGGTGCCGATATGGAGGCCTTCAAGGGACATCGACTCTAGGAACGTCGCCGCACTGCACCCTCTACTGAAAAATAAATTCCGAGGCCAGCAAGCTGGGAGTGGAATTATCAGAGATGAGGAATACGTGGGAGGAACATCTAGTCGAAAGAACGTTACAGTTGGTAAGTAACTTGTTCATCTGCTATCACAACAGCTTGAAGTTTGGTTCAATGCTGTGGAACCGCCAAGAAGATGCTATCAACCCATAATTGCGGCCCTAGTCCATTTTGAGCCCTAGAGACTGGTTAGGTCGCTTGTGCGCTTTTTTCATCAAAGACATATCCTTTTCTAACAACATTGTGGTTGTTAACTTGTCTTTAACCCTGGCTATTATCCAGAGTGCTGCATCGTTCTACCTATTGCGTAATCTGTGGTCACAGAGGCGGGTTTTGTTATATTTGCACATGGTGTTTTTAATTAAAGTATATATATTTCTGTAAACCTTTGATTGGGAATTGCCTTTATTTGTACTGTTGTCATTTCTGTTTGGGTTGCTACTAAATTATGCTCACACCTGTGAGGAGCCTGGAATGAGACGCGGACACAGATGGCTCATAGCTTTGCCTATAACCTTTTGATCATAATAAAAGGAGTGGCCTCGAGGAAGACTCCTCTCTTTCATCCCGCTGTCTCCACACAGTGAACTGACTTTTGCAGTCCTATGTGATGAAACCTGCAGAGTCATCATTAATCCGTGACCTAAAGTCTCTTCCCATGTGGCCAGGGGAAGGCCGCTGCTTCCTGATCCAGACTCTAGGGATTGTAGAATGCTGGAGGATCACATGGGAGGAGATGGCTGTCCCAGCGAAGTGGTGACTCTTGGGAGAGACGCGATATTCATCCTTGTGTGAGAAAAACATTCTATAATCCTCAAATATCATATGGCATGTTGCCACTACACAAGACCCACCCATGTAAAAACCCCAAAGGTAAAATCGGAAAGACTACCAAAACAGAATACCTTTTCCTCTTCTGGAATATATGTATCGCATGTGATAACCCCTAACTGCAAGAGTCATGTCTTGAGTAAATAGCGTAATCCAATAAATGTTATTAAACAATGTTGATATAACATCTGATGTTTCTTCCAACCATTATATGAAACAAAGTAACTTTGGGAAATATAAAAATGCTATGGACTTCAATGCTCAGAATGCATTTGACACAGGCTAGGAAGAAGAGATGAGAGTTGATGAGGATAACTGGTGAAACTAAACTGAATGTGCTGTCTAATTGGTCTAATTCTGGACACCTTAGCAATTTATTTAAAGGGGAAGCCCAGCTGCAGCTAAGGTGGGAAGCAGCCAGAACGGCAGAAGTTGTGGCCAAAGAAGTACTAGCAGGAAAGTGAAAAGTGTTTTGCAGCGGTAAGCCCAGCAGAGAAACTGCTTCAGCAGACCGGCTTACCTGACATCCTGGTGGTGTCTTGCGAGCTCACGGGAAGAACTGTGTAAGAAGAAACAACCACGGAAGAGCTGTCGGTAGCGCTGGCAGACCGGAGAGGGTCGGACCATGAACCGAGGTCCCAACTGTAGAAGAAAAGCACTACAGACCTGTGACCTCACCTGTAGACCACTAAAGAAGCTGGTGAGTTTACCTGAAGTGAGAGAGAATCCTGGAGCTCGCCATAAGGTACAAAAGAGATGGGTGAATATGGTACAATTCCCTCATCTGGGACATGACAAAACATCTTATGAAAGGGAAGGGTTGTTACAATTTACTAAGTGATGGTTTTTGCCACAGGAAAATAACATTTGCTGGAAGAAAGATGTGTTTTGGCTTCTAAACAAGGGTTCCATGGAAGAGACACTTTTTTCTTTGTCAATTTTGGAAGATCGTTTGAATGAGAGCCTTTTTCCTTGAGCTGAACAGAACATTGTTGACACAGAACTTTGGTAAAATTCTTCCCGGATTGATTCAGGGAAAGGGAGACAAACCCTGGTCACAAGGATTACTTTGTGGGAAACCTAAATTGGAACTTTTACATCATTGTTTTGAACTGTATTCATTGATTATCTTTTTTTTTTTTGGTGTGCTTTTTTATTGTGTATTTGAAGTCTGAGGGTCAGATACTTTTGGGCACTAGGTTATGTTTCTTTAGTTTTAGTTTTCTAGGTCGGGACATTTTTGGTTAGGATAGAAACAGATAGGTGTTTATCCCCCACCCCGTTTTATTTTAATAAATATGGCAAAACTGGAGAAAAATTCAGCCTTGTGTCTGTCTCTCATTTCTGACCCCTCACACCGCTGTCTTCTGCCTCCTCCCTGAGCTGGCTGGCTCTCCAGACTAGGCTCGGTGGTCCCTCAGTATGCCCCGAGAGGGTGAAACCTCCCCAAGCAGCTTCTTTCTTCACTTTGCTGTGTAAGGGTTTTAAATATCTTGGCACCTATTACACTCTCGCAACCACTTGAGTGTGTCTTGTGATTTTCGCTCTTGTTCATCCTCACCGCTCCATCAGCCACCTCGTCCCAGTATTTCTACATGTATGGGAATTATAGTTCTTGGTCTGCTATGTACAGAACATGAAAGTTGGCAACAGTAGGTCTTGTAGGTGGTTGATTGGAGCCAATGGAATATGCCATCATGTCACGAGGAATAGAAGGAGCATCCCTAAAAGGTAAAGGGGATACCATGTTGCATCTGTTGTCAACTCCCCTCATGTGATTCTCCCTTAAATGGCCACCCCCCTGGGTCAGGATCAGGCAGCTGCTGCTGTCCCCTGGCCATGCGATGAGCCTTCCCCCGGGGAAGGAATGATGGTATAATCAGATTCATCACACACCCCTCTAGAGTATACAGCCTTCGCTCGGGCCGCTTTACTACAAAAGGTAAAGTAGGCTAAGTTTTATGGTATGGCTACATCCATCAATCCATACATACATACACAGACCAGCTGTGGAGTCATGTAGTTTAGTCCAGGAAGGCTTTATTGTACATATATACACTATGTGTAAGTTTCAGTATGTACATCATAGGTTCATATATAGACAATTGGACATTGAGAGACAGAAACCCACCGGCCACCCTTTCACTCCCAGCTCAGGCCCCCAACTGACATTCATGTAACACTCTCACACACATTCACTCAACATTCTCCTGAGCTGTCTATCATCCATACATCAACATTCCATCAGCATGCACTCCTGGCCAGTGATACAATACAAGACTAACTTACATTACAACAGAGGTATCTCTTAACTGTTTCTGTCTTAACTTTTATGATTGGGGTCACTGTTGGTTTGTAGAAGTGTGAGGGCTGTGCAGGTGGCTTAGTCGCTGCTAAAGGTGATCTCTCACAAAAACTGCACCTCCAACTCAGTGTTCAACTAATTTATTGATACTGTAAATCCACTCCTGTGGAAACACCCATTTTTGATTATGCGTGTTTCGGCCCATATGATGTCTTTTTCAAATCGGGGCATTAGTAATTTTCAAAACCATATGATACATGTGCTTTTATTCTTTATGTACCAGTCATGTTCTGCAAATTCATGGGTTAAATCCCACCTCACAATTAACTGTCCTGTTTCCTACGTGTCGGCTTTCCAATTAACCAATGTTCTCGTCCGCTGACTCACATACGCGAGACATGACTTAACGAAGCTAACGAGAAATTGGTCGCTAGGACCATGTTGATTTAAAAAAAAAATACATATCTTACTTAGTCACTGCCAATGTTTGTTTAGCATTTATACCGTGCTACCATGACCCAAGGGCTTACGAGCCCCGACAATACCAACACACACAAAAACAGTAAGTTTCACTAGTCATGATCCAGAGTGTCCTTAAAGATTTTTCAGTTTGTCCAGATACCATCTAACAAAAGAGAAATGTTTTTAATTTCCTTTTAAAAAGTTCCACTGACTCAATTTCTCTTAAGTCTGCTGGTAGGGCATTCCAAGCCCTGGCAGCAGCATTGAAAAAAGATCCGGTCTGAGATTTAGTGGTTTTACATCTAGGAATCTTTAATTGATTTTTGTTGTTGGATTGTAAGGTCCTCGTGCTGTATTTGATAGCCAGACGTTCAGTTAGATACAAAGGAATGAGTTCCAGAGGACATTTTTGAGTTATTAGCAAGAGCTTAAACTGAATTAGTGCTCTCACTGGAAGCCAGTGTTAGGAATGTCTTGCATCAGACACATGATCTCGCCAATTAAGTCCTGTAAACGCCCTCCCAGCAATATTCTGAATCACCTGGAGGCGATCATAATCAGATTGTGAGCTGCCTATCAGCAGACTGCAGCAATAGTCAAGTTTCGACCCAATAATTGCCCGTGCTATAGTCTTCGCATTCTCCTGTGAGATGAAAGGTCTAAGTGATGTCAGTAATTTAATGTGATAGGCGGAAGCCGAGACCATCCCACCTATCTGAGCTCTCATCATAAGATTCTGATCAAGAATAATACCGAGCGTTTAACTGTTATGCTCAGCTGGTATCCACTGGGACGCCACACAGCCCTGGTTGGATGATTTGCATTCTCTAACCGTCCCCGTCTCCCGGTCCCTTGGTAAGGCTGGGTCTGCAATATAGGAGAGCTGGATTCAATACCAGATTGTCTTTATGCTTTCCCAGCTCCCTTGGCCTCAACTCCTTCCTCCTCCTTGGGCCTTCTCCTCACCTTAATATTGTAAAAGGTGGATTCTCTGTCCTGCTCCTTGTGGCAGGGGCGCGTACATAAGGGGGGCGAGCAGCGACCAAGTTACTTCACTGGTGCAGGCCCCCCTGTGGGAATCCAGGCCTGCTGCAACTCCGTAGATTTGCTGCTTTAAAGTGTTTATATGCAGTTCTTATGTTCCTCTTAGTTCGAATAATAATGTCTTGCTTCTTTCCTTTTAGGTAAGGAAAGGTATTTTGGTGTTGTCATGCAGTTTGAAGATGAGCGCGGTGTGCGCGATGCTGTCCGGTGAGTAATGCGCGATGCGCAGCACTGTTTCACCTTTTATATTGCTAACCTGTGTCTTTTCTCTCTTTGCAGGTCGCGATGTTCCTTCGCCGAGCACCGTAATGTTCCAGCGATGATACTGACCAGGAGATGACTACCCAGGTAAGAAATGTGTGGCTTTCTTCGATCGGGAGGAAACGTGATTAAATGCTTACTAATGTTGTCTTTCTTTCTCCTCTTTCCAGGTTATGGTATTCGAGGACACATGCAGTGCCGGATGATGGAGTTTGTACCTTCAGGTGAGTGGAACTGAAGTCGGCGATGGATTGAAGACAGGATACTGTTCCCGGTAGGTTTCGTAGTGTTCTTTCTCTCTGCAGGTCCTTGATTTCAGGTAAACTGGCATCAAAGAACTGGGCACGCTGCCCACATCAGAATAACACGAAGCATGCTTAGCTGTTTAAATAGTCTCAGGTAAAATAGTCCCAGGCCTACCACACCCAAAGTAGCCCAGGTAAAGTAGTCCCAGGCCTACCACACCCAAAGTAGCCCAGGTAAAGTAGTCCCAGGCCTGCCACACCCAAAGTAGTCCAGGTAAAGTAGTCCCAGGCCTGCCACACCCAAAAGACTAGACTGCATAGCTCAGTTCCTTGTAACTGAGCTATGTGTGTGCCTCCATGTTGGCTGAATTCCCCCCCCCTAATTTAAATAGTCCCAAGTAAACAGTCCCATTCTAATGTTGGTCTTCATGATGGTTATGAGCCTGGCGCCAAAGGCACCAGGACTGACTCCAAGAGAGTCTTGGATGAAGTTTTAAGGCCTTTGACCTGGCCCTAACTGGAAGGCTGACTTGCCAGTGAGGGCCAGGGGTAAGGGTCATGACATACATTTTTGCGTTGTATATCAATTTTAGCGTCCAAGATGAAAAAACTATTGTAAGCCAATCTCAAGTTCTGAATTTTCTTTGGAGTGCCCATAATCATGAGCTCAGTTTTCTCCTTGTTGAGCGCCAAGCCATTTTGAATAATCTATAAACGGATGATATCATAGACCTGATTGACTTTATGCTCATCCGCCTCATAGATTCCAGTGAGCGGGGATGCTAATCAACTGACCCTCATGTGCCGGTGTCGATGACTTGCCCGCATTACTTGTTCGTTACAAAATAGTTCTGTTTCAAGGAGCTCACAGCCGGCTCGCACAGTGCCCATGTTGCTCTGTCCTGGTCGGCCGCCACTTGGTCCTGAGACACGTGCGAATATTCTTTTTTCTCCAAGCTACTCCTGCACGCGCTCAAACTAGTCCCCTTTGCCCACTGTGCAGCTAACATACTCACGCTTAATTGAACAGATCTCTGCGGCCCCTTGCAAGTAGCATCTAATTTTACCTAACCTATGAATATTGTGACCATATTGCTTGCCTGTACTCTTTATGCCTAGCCTGCTACTCCTTGACTACAGGGTTGGTACTGCCTACTCTGTTAGCCTGCGTCTCCGCTGATTGTGTCATCACTGTGCTTTGTATCGCCTTTCTATGCCTAGCTTCATAAATGTGCCTGCCATTACTGCGCCTGCACTGCTTATATATGCCTAGCCTTCTAGCTCTGACTTACACATACTGAGCTTGTGAACTTAGTGCCTAATTCCACTAGCACTACCCATATTATATAATTAGCAACTTAAGACCACTGTGACTACATTACCAGCCTTACTACTATCATGCCTAACCTTGAGTCAGTTACTCCTTGACTACTGGGACAGCACTGCCTGCTCTTTGCTACCTGCGTATCTAGTGACTGTATCTATAATGTGCCTGTATTTCCTATCTTTGCATAGCATCATAGCTCTGTGACCAGCTCACTCTTGTTTAGCCTATGAATACCGTGAGCATTCTTGCTAGTATTACCTATCTATGCATAGCATCATAGCTGTGACCAGCTCACTCTTGTTTAGCCCATGAATACCGTGACCATTCTTGCTAGCAACACCCACATTATGCCCTACCTATGACTGCTGTGATACACTGCCAGTCTTGCCTAGCCTGCTACTCTTATGCCTACTGTGCTAGCTTTGCCAGCCCCATACTGAGTCTTACGCTTGCTATAGTTGTATCGGCACTACTGATCTACGGTGACCTGATCACAGCTACCACCCGCCCAGCCTACTCCTGTGGACACCTTTTAAATATTCTATATGGTACACTTACCATCACCTAGCTCCCCCCCAGATCAAGCATGTATCTGCCAGCTATCAGTCCTACTGAGGACTATCCTACACCTTCTCGCCATAATAGACGCCAACATGCCTCATACCCTGAGCTTGTCGGCATCTGTGACACTTCCCAATGATCCTAACAACCTTAAGGACCTGATCACCAGACCATGCAATCTCGCCCAAAGAAATCTTAAACTTCGCGCCAGACTTCCTAAATTTTATGAACCCTCCCCCCCCCAGCCAAATCCCTACACCTCTTCTCTAACAACCGGCCTAGAAACCCAAATAACTTCCAGCCTAATACCAAAACCTCTTCGCATAAATCCGCTAATACTCAGCACCCACTCCAGCTTAACAGCCGACTCTGTCGAGACCTCACCAGTCATCCTAGACCCCATCATAATACCGTGCCAGCACCTACTGAGACTACACTGCCCGGTATAAGAGGAGCCTTAATAAATGCCCGGTCTTTGGTGGCACATGCCACAGAAATAGCTGACCTAATTTCTACCGAAAAAATTGACTTCTTTGCGATCATGGAATCCTGGCTCCATTCAGCAGCTGGCCCAGTGATTACTATACCCTCTTAAGAACAGACCGCACCACATCCCGAGCCGGTGGCCTAGCTATAATTGCCAAACCTAGCTTAGCACTGAGACTAGACTCTCCAGTAAATGTAGACTCCTGCGAAATCCTGACCGCCAAGCTAACCATTTCAAATACTCAAACCATAGCCACCCACCTTATCTACAGACCTCCAGGGCCTCTAGGTTCCTTCGAAGAAGACATTACCAATATCCTATCGGATAACCTTAAAAATGCTTCACCAAGCCTTCTCCTAGGAGACTTTAATCTTGGCTATAAAGACCACCTAGATCCTAATGACACACAAATTACCGATTCCATCGAGGAACGAGGATTTACACAAAAGGTAACAGGTGCTACTCATACTAAAGGTAGAACCCTTGACTGGATGGCGGAACACCATTGCCAAACTTCCATCACTGCCATAACACATTTTCCCTGGTCTGACCATCATTTGATCTCCTTCTCCCTTGAAGCCACACTCCCCCATCATGTCGTCAGTCTTGCCCCTGCTATTCCCACCAGGAATAAAAAGAACATTACAGCCAACAAACTTATTCCTCTGATCCTCCCTACCTTGAACTCTCGTCCTGCCGTCACTGACCCACGTACTATGGTTGAAGAGTAAAATAAAGTAATGCTTTCTGCCCTAGACACTATAGCACCCCTGAAAATAAGAAAGTAAAATATAAAAAAAAAAATATTAACTCTTGGTTCTCACCCCACCTAAAAGCTATTAGATTAGAGAAACAAAAATCTGAACAAATATGGAGACTAAACTCTTCAGACACCAACAAAAATAACCTCACAAAACTAGCTTCCTTGTATAAAAAAGAAATAATCCTTGCCAAAAAAGAATCTTATAATCTGCGAATTACCAATCCCAACTCCAATAGTAAAGGATTGTCTTGTTTGAAATCCTCAAAGAAATGGAAACACCTGTCCAAGCCCCTGACACCTGCCTTAAAGACAAAACATGGTGCACTAGTATTCAGAGTGCCCTAGCCAATAAAATAACGACCCTTCAGGTTAAAATTAACAACAAAAACAAATCCCTCCTACTCGCCTCTAAATCCAACAACATCACTGCCCCATCGCCTCCAAACTCTGCATCATTTGCCTCCTCCGAACTGCCTAAACCCCTCTTCAACTTCAAGAAAGTATCCATTTTAGAAGTTGAAAAAATCATCTTAACGCTCAAACGTCCAACTGCCACGGTGACCCCCTGCCCAGCACAAATCATAAAGGATGCCGCACGAGACCTTTCCCCATTCATAACCAAGCTTACAAATGCCTCATTCTCTACCGGCACCATTCCCAACAACTTGAAACAATCGTGGGTCCTTCCAATCCTAAAAAAACCCAACACTTGACCCATCCATTCCCACAAACTATCGGCCCATCACGACAGGACCGTTCCTGCTCAAAATCCTTGACAAGGTAGCGTACTTCCAAATCCAACAATACTTGGAATGTAACCACCTCCTAGGAGTATGTCAGTCTGGTTTCAGACCGCAACACGGAACGGAAACTGCACTGATTGACACAAATAGACACCCTGAGAGACAACGGTAATACAGCACTACTTCTGCTGGTCGACCTCTCAGCAGCGTTTGACTTAGTTGGACCACAAGACTCTCTGCCATCACCTGGACTCTGCCACCCATTTTTCACAAGAAGCCATAGGATGGATCCAATCCTTCTTGGACAATAGAACCATGTGGGTCTTCGCACCCTCAGCAGCTGTGGACCCCATACCTATTACCTGTGGTGTACCACAGGGCTCATGCGTTTTGCCCACTCTGTATAACATCTTTACGAAGCCCCTTTTCGATGATCTAGATGGTCCTACACTAATTATGCAGATGATGCACAGATCCTCATCCTGTTGGCGGGAGACTACGACAAGGATTTGGCCTTTGTGAATAGGGTGTATCATCATCCAGGCATGGATGGCCTCTCACGGACTATGCCTGAATGATGACAAAACGGAACTCCTCATAGTCGGCACCACAGCAAACCTCAATAAATTGGGCCATCTCTACTCTAATTTCATCATAGATAACAATATCGAAGTAGCCAAGGAAGTTAAAACTCTCGGTTTCTACTTAGATTCTACTCTCACATTAAAAAAACAAGTAAATTCCATGGCCTCGGCTACTGCTCACACTTGTAAGCTAATCAGAGCAGCTAGACCTTTCCTTACGCCCAATAACTGCATCACCCTAGCAAGAGCATTGGGATTATCCAAATTGGACTACTGTAATGCCCTATATGTAGGGTGCAACAAAGATATTACCAACAAGATTCAGATCTTACAAAATAATGCTCTGAAAGCAGCTCTCAACATTCCCAAGAAAGCCCACATTTCTGACCTCAGAAGATCTAACAACTGGCTTTACACTAAAGATAAAATCTTCCTTATCTGCCTCCCTTACTCATAAATGCCTACATATGGCCGCCCCACAGTACCTTACCATTAGATTCCTATGACAATCCACTAATCGCCCTTCTAGAACAGCCACTGCCCACCTACTTCGAGTGCCTAGATTCAAACGCACAAAGACAGGTGGTAGCAGTTTCCCGGTCAAAGCTGCCCAAAATTGGAATTCACTCCCACCCCCTTTAAGAGAAGACATGTCTTATACACGTTTTAGATCTAACCTTATCCTATGGATTAAGGAAGACATTTGACATCCTACCACTACTGTATAGAATTGTTGTCTGCTATCGCTTGCCTATTTGTATGACATTTGCCAGCATTGTTTATTAATGTTCTGTATTTTATTCTACTGTATTGTACTGTAACGCACAGCAATGTAACTTAAGCTGAACAATCCTCCTCTGCTTTTTCTGCACCTTAATACCCTCGGGTCTGTAGCGCATTATAAATAAATAAACAAACAAACATACACATTGCGTGTCATCTGCATATTTCGTTAAAGAAATACCAAAGCTTGTCAACATATTCAAAGGCGGGACCATGAACAAGTTGTACACCAAGGGTGAAACACATGCCCCCTGCGGGACACTATCCAGTAGAGTAAAGGGATTCGCCTCCGCATCACCGCTCGCTACTCTGCATTGTCTGTTGGGTAAAAAGGAATTTATCCATGGAATAGCTTTACGGGAAATGTGTGCCACTTTCCTCAACCTGGTGGACAGTAATGAGTGGTCCTCCAGGTCGAAAGCGGCGGACAAGTCCAGAATCGTAAGAAGGGAGGTATGGCCCTTATCAATAGACTCCAGCAATTTGGCCTTCAAATCAAGGTGGGCCATTTCCGTTCCATGGAACTGTCTAAACCTGGACTGAAAATTATTAAGAATTTGATGTTGATTTAGATGTTCCGAAATTTGCTCATAAGCAACTCTATCCAGAATTTTCAATAAAAAAGGGGTGTTTGTAATGGGTCTATAATTACTCGCCATCGAAGGACATAACCCAGGTTTTTTGAGGAGTGGTAAGATCCATGCCTTTTTTCATGTATCTGGAACAAGATTTTTGGCAAAGGAACGATTTACAAATCGCTGGTAAGAGAGACAGTGGGGAGGTTTTAATAATAGAGGAGCCAGGATCACCCTTGCAACTGGAGCCTTTGATGTTGGTAATAACCTTCAATAGCTCTTGATCAGAGATAGGTGAAAAACTAAATTCGGGGATAGCAGATATTACATCTAAGCAATGCTATGTTCCTTGTTTAATACGTGCTAGTTTGCCTACCATAGTGTCTTGGATGGTATTACACCAGGTATTATCTTTACAGATGGTTTCTTTCTCCGGTCCTTTTAATATTTCTTGCTCCCGCAAGATCTTGAAGAGTTCCTTGGTCTTGGAGCCAGCATTAGAAATGCATTTATTTATAATTTTCCTTTTTTGCAGAAATCAGCACAATGTTATACTGCATCGAATATTGCTTATATCTAGCAATGCTGAGAACATCCTGGTTATTCCTCCACACACCAAGCATTTGGATTTAACTGCTTTCAAATTATACAGATCTGCATTAAACCAGTTATTGCCTTTGAGAGTTGGAGGCATATTTTTTCTTTGGGGGGGGGGGACACACCACAGTGTCTAGCGTCTCTTGAAGTGATGTAAGGTTTTGGTAAGTCAGATCTGGTAATTTATCTAATAACATGATTTTAGGTGCTGCAGCAGCAAGTAAGGGCCTTACCACATCACATGTGATTTTCTTCCAGTTTCTTACTGTGACAGTCACCTTTTTTTTTTTATATGGTTTCCTATAGGTAGAGGGTTTGTTAATATTAAAATTAATACAACAATGGTCTGACCATGGGCAGAATATCACAATCGAAAACCTCAATCTCATGGGTGGCCGCCCAATCCAGAGTATGACCGTTATCATGTGTGGGCTTTCTAACCTGTTGCTGGAAGCCAAGGAGACCCAGAGCATCTTCCAAAGCAGTTGCACAATGATCCTCCTTATCCCAGCTTTGGTGTTGTCCTTGCGAGACAGCTTGTTGGAGGGGCGTTGCTTCAGCCACATTGAATCGGCTGACAGTGGTCACTGATGCGTCCTTGCAAGGTTGGGGCGCTCACCTTTGGTCCAGACAGTGAGTAGACACTGGTCTTGCATTGGAATCACCTTGGCTTGCTGGTAATAAGGGTGATAGGGCTGGCTGTGGTTGCCTTCCTCCCCTCTGATGTGCAAGTGTGTGCTATTCCTGATGGACAACAAAGTAGCCATGCAGTACCTCAACAAGCTAGGTGCTGTGGAATCCTTGCCTCCCTGCAGAGAACCAATAAACTGTTTCTTGGCTCTGGCGAACAACTTCTCTGATGGCGGCTCATCTGGCTGGAACAGAGAATATCATGGTGGATGCCTTTATCAGACAGACTTCGGCCTTACACAAGTGGGAGCCCTGCCAGCAAGTTCTGGAGGAGACATTCTCCTCCAGGTTCTGGGGGACTCACTGGCTGTGGACTGGACATTTGACTCACACCATGCATTCCTTCTGATTGCTGTAATTCCAATAGTTCTCAGGCTACAACTGTTGGGATTTGATTTTTGTGATGGTTACAGTGCCAACATCTCATCCATCCTTGCTAGCACATCCAGAGAGACCCAACAAGTGCGTATCTTCTAAGGGGAAAAAATGAACTTGGTGCAACCAGCCCCCTAAACTCCAAGCAGCAGCACTTGTGAAGGAGAATGGTTTTTACCTGCCCATATATCTGCAGCATTTAAGAAGATAAATATTTCTCCTCTCCCAAAGGGAAAACGATTTTGCACAAGTAGGTACTGTTCCTCGGTATAACTGACTAAAAGAAATCCAAGATGTCAAAAAGCTTTTAAGACTTCCTTCCCCTGGCTTGGGATTCAAGCCAGGGGAAGGAAGTCACAAATCTTTGCTTGAACTTCATTCAAGTGTTCTCATAAAGCCACAGCCAATGGAGAATGGTGAGGGCTTTAGAAATGAGGCTAGGAAACAGTCTTTTGTGATGGGAGCTGAAGGAGTTTGCTGAGAAGCAGGGTGCACCAAATGAGGGGAGTTCCTTGACACCCGAAGAGTGGTGTACTCTAGTGAGTGCAGAAGGGCCCCCTCCATCCCATAGAGGTGTGTGTGCTATTTTGGGGGTGGGAGGGTAGAGCCCCCTTGAGAACAAGACCTGACCCAAGAGAAGAGGGGGGATGAGAAATTAGAAGTGACTTTGACCCCAGAAGAGATGTATCACTGAAGAGGCTTAACCCTGAAATCCAGAAGAGCGGTGTCCTACAGTGTGAAGTGAGTGAGCAGAGCACTTTATCCCAGATGAGGATGGCCCCTTTGCCCGGGAAGAGGGGAATAAGTAACAAGGAGGGGAAGAGCTCCACTGAAGGAGAGGAGTGTTTGGGACACTTGGCAGAAGGAGCCAGCCCTAAAACCTGAGAGGTGGAGAGGCCGTGTGGCACCCAGATGAAGTAAGACCGAACGCTAGAGCAACCTAAACGTGAGATCTTCTGGTCTCAGATGTTCTGAATTCCTTTTTGTTTGCCGTCAGTTTATCCTGAACTCAAGGACTATTCCCCATGAAGCTTTGTTACAGCCATCCTGAGCCTATTCCAATGTACTAGACTTAGGGTTTACTTTTAATAAAACCCTTTCAGCTTATTCTGGTGTCAGTAGTTGTGTTCCCTCAGTCTTGTAACAATTTTGATTGCTCCGGATTGGGCTTGTAGAACATGGCACTGGGAGTTGCTGGACATGTCCATCCTGAAGAGTGGATCTTCTCTCCCATTTGGATGGGCTGGTCCTTCACTTGAACCTAAACAGCCTCAACCATCATGATTAGCAGCTGGGAGGCTGAGGTACAAAGTGGGATTTTTCAGATGACCTTCTGGATGTGCTTCTCTCCGCTTGGAGGACCACCACAAAGTGTCTTTATGCCTGTAGATTGTGTACATTCCCTGCTTGGTGGCAGGAGAGGGATCTGGACCCTTTCACCTGTCCCATAACCTCTGTTCTGGATTGTTTGCTTGCCTTGACTAAGTCTGTCTAGCAGATTATCACTGTGAAGGCATTCCTGGCCACTATCTGTTTACACCATTTAAAAATAAATCTCTGACAGGGCCTCCTTTTCACAATTCCCAATGTTTCCTGCATTTGTTTTATTCATTTCCACCATGTCAGTTTGCCGTTCCGGCGTGGGATTTAAATTTAGCCTTGACATTACTTATGGGCACGCTGTTTTAGCTCTTGTAATCATGTTCTTACATTGCTCACCCTTTTAGGGTGGTTTTCTTGGTTGCCCTCACATCTGTGAGGTGGGTGGGTGAGTGAGCTCCAGGTGTTATCTGTTAAACATCCCGATTTGATTTTCTCCAATGGGAAGGTGATGTTGAGAGTGAAAATGCCTTCCTCCGAAGATGGTCTCATCTCTTAGTGTTTTTTCCTCTGCCTCATCCTTCTAAGACACAGGCGTAATTCCATTGGTTAGACCTGGTGCAGGCTCTTGGCTACTTCGGTGATCAGACAGGGTAAAGCTAGGATAGAAGACCAGCTCTTTGTGTGCTGGGCCAGTGCCATGCTGGCAGGGCAGTGACTAAACTAACCCTGTCATGCTGGTGGATCATGCTGTGCATCTCTGAATGTTATGATCTGCCTTGGGAAGATCTGCCTGAAGATTTTGTGGCTCATTAGAGGTCTGGCTGTCACCTGTGCCCTACAAAAGAAATCCCTGGCTTTGACATTTGCCATGCATCTACGTGGACTTCTCTGTACACGTTTGCTAAACATTACTGCTTTGATACCTTTCGGCTCAGGACGCTCGCTTCGGCAGAGCAGTCCTCCAGAGTTTTCTGGTTTAGTTGCATACTGCTATGGGTGTTTGAGGAATCCATGGGAAGAAGGAATCCATTCGAAAAACAAATGACTTAAATCTCTGCGATGTTCTTTCTGCTGGAGGTTCCTCCCACGGATTCTTTAATGGCACGTGCTACTTTGCCTATATGTTCAGAAGGTCACCAAGAAGTCTCTTCCTGCCACATGCTGAAGCATGTTCTACCTTACCTAAACATTTCGCACAAAGTAGGTCAGCAGGGCATTGGCTCTCTTACACCTGAACTACTATAATACATGTGGTACAGGCATGTTATAAAATCATATATCAACTAATATGTGGATCTTCCTCAAACGTTTGTCCAACCACTTCAAATCATTCGAAAGATGGCTACCAGATTTGTGGGCCTTGGTAGGAAAGATTTTCTTTTTGTTGCGTCTTCCATAGGCTTCTATGGGACCCCATATTTTCTTGACTTGTTTTGCCTCCTTTCTGGAGGTATGTAACATCTTCTGCTTTACTTCCCTTGCTTTGTACTTATCTTTATAGGAAAACATAATTGTTTGTGAAAATGTTGGCATAGAAAAAAATCAGCATCTATGCCATTTCTCCTTTTCACCTTGCACTCCTAAAAGCTTTCCCCCACATATTCTAGGATGGGTATGAATTACTATTCCAACTCCATCCCTAGAAGATTTGGGGAAGTGCTTGATTATGGTGGGAGTGCACATTTTGGGAAATGTTGCCCCCTAGCGACTTTTCGGATACCGGTGACCACTCCATAAAAAAATCAGTGCTGAAAGACTATGCATCTCTTTATGGATTTCTAAAGCTGCACACATCACCTTACAATGAAGTGTACTTCTAGAATACTTGGTATCCATCTAACTTTTTCTTCTGCAACTTTTTGGTTACAAATGCAATGTGTTCAGTATGGATTGCTGGCAGTGGACATTTTTCTACAGTGTTTTTTAATTTTGTACTCTGCGCTTTTGCAATTATGTCAAACGGCTATAAAGAGGGCTAGCGCTCTAAAATGGGGGTGCTACGTGATATTCGCCTGTCCTTTGCCAATATTGTTCTTTGGTTTACTCCTGCTCTCTCAAGTCCAGAATTGCCACATATGGAATGCCCTTTCCAGGGGGAAAACGTCTTCTTTACCTCAGAAAGAGGCACTCGGAGTATGTGGCTTGATGTGGTGGCTGTCACTGTCTGGTCCCACTCCACATTCGACCCTAGAGTGTCTTTTGCTGTGTGTAGATGTTTGTGGGCAGTGGCAATCCATGATTTAATAGTCCCTGCCTGTTTGAATGGTGCAGATCCTGGTGGCTATTCCAGTAAAGATCTTGGAAAGAAGGAGGACTCCTGCAGCCATTTGAGAGATCGTTGTTGGTGCCAAATCCCCTATGAAGAGGTGCACTCACCTCCCCTGATGACTGGCGCATGGCCATCGCTGCTTACCAGCATTTTGCTTCCAGCCAAGTCCTAGTGAAGTCCTGCACACTTGATCTCAAGAAGGCCCTTGTCAGTGCTTTGACCCCTCAATCGTAGGAACAACCAGTTGTAACCTCTGGGTCTGTCTGCTGATTCTTCAGCAGTGTCAGTGGACTGACAAGCTCTCTTCTACTCTGCCTAACGGCAGCCGTCGCCACTCCGAATGCATCAGTGGAGCTGGATCTTCAACTTGTGCTACAAGTAACCTGCGCCTGCATTTTCAGCCTTCTAGTCCCAACAGCTAGCGTGCAGGCCCTGCTCTCTGGTCATCCATTGAAGATCATCTGTTGCTGCCCGATTATGGGGACTGCTATTGAAACCGGTCTTCTTTGCGCTCTAGAGGTCTCCTGAGATTGCCTGCTCCTCAGAACTTGTTTTCTTTCTTCACAGGGATATTCAGATGGACTTTGCCTGGAACCGAAAATCTGGTACTGCGACTGACCAAAATTAAATCCTGGACTCCATGGGCTAAAGGAGAAAGGCCCACTATGAACACTGAATCCTAGGATGTAAGCAAATGACCTCGACAACCGGGCTCCTTCCTCGATCAGACCAAGGACATGAGAGCATCCTTAATGGCATTCAGAACCTCAACAGTAGTATCTGGATAAATGGAGGGGATTTAAGGTAACACCACCTTCTTTCCCCCATCGTCCTGTATCAGATTACATGGGCGTAAGGTCCTGTTCCGATCCGGTTGCCACCTTAGACCTGTGGGTGTCTCATCAAGGATGCCCTCGTAGGCCTACCGTAGTTGCTTTCCTGTTCACCATACTAGGTTGTCCTCCCAAAATTCAACCCCGGTGTTGACTTTGGGAATCCATCTTATTAGCAACCAAAAGCATTGCCGGTAAAATACAAAAGTACATGCGCGAATGAAAAAAAAATCATGGTGGACCAAGAGTTGGCAGCAGCAGAGGGTGACAGCTTAGTAGCTAAGTTCCTGAAAATGCCTGACTCCTCCTGTTGAAATCCTGAATAAATGGCTGATTCAATTGAAATAAATTTACCCTAATTGTTGAGGTGTGACCGAAGTGGAGAGACCGAAGATGATGCGGCTGAGAAGATACCCACAGATCCTAGAAGTGAAGCTCTGCCTTCTAAGAGACCCAAAGAAGACTAGGAGGTGGGCCTGGGATTAAACCCAACCCCGAAACCATCACCCGAGGGTCAGTCAACTGAAGCCTATTTAATGGACAGGATGGGCCGATCTATTGGAAAGATTAAACAAACAGTAAAGGAAATGAAAAAAGACCTTGCAATAGTTTAGGGGTTTACATAGGAATTGGTAGGAGCAACATCGGAGAAAGAGGACAATACTCTTCCTTTTGGAGAGAAAGCTGGCTGATCTGAGCCTATAGATTTCTTACCAAAAATAATCTTCCTAGGCTTCTTGATCTTCCTCCTGTAAACGTATTGGAGATGGAGGGCCCCTAAACCAGCCAATGCTCCAGCTCCAAAACCCTTTGTCAGATTTTAAAGATTCCCTGCAAAGGAGAGGGATTAAAAAAAAAAAAAGCAAAAGATATCAGGGCGGGATGGGAAGACGCTGGGGAAATACTATTTTTCAATGACCTTTGGAAAAGACAGTTGTTCAAAGTAAATTCTTCATGGATGCTAAACGGCTAGCAAAGGGAAAACAACCATTGGCAATGTCCACAATTTGGGCTTTTGGGTAGGCATGGGCTCGTCAGTCAGGTGGTATTAACTGGCCTTTGATGGTAGCAGAGTACAACATGGTGCAAAAACTGGGAATCTAATGGAAGTGCCTGGTAAATGCCAACGGTTTCACCAATGCCAGACCTGGTTAAGAAATTGTTGTTACACCAGTAGTTCTTTTACAATTCTAATGAAATCATTAACTCTCAGAAGACTGCTTAGAAAAAACACTGGCAGGCACTTTGAGTTTAAAGCTTAATGGCTTGATTAAAGCAAGCTCACGAATTCCCATGAGGTGGTGTTTTGGAATGGTAGGGGCAAAGACCTGGTGGGAATGGCCATATATATTTACATGGCCGTGGGAAGTGAATGGGTGGGCAAATAATCAAACACCTACAAACTTTGTCCCTCCTCATATGGCATTTCTTCCTATCTGTACTCCAAAGCAATAGTTTCGGTTTCTAGTGGTGCTAAAGCACCACCTAATAGCTCAGTACCATATTATATATAACCCCCTCTCTGGGGACTATCCAACTGATATGAACACCCTCAATTTCATTTACTCCACCGTTCTGGATGGCCGACAATTGGCTCTGTCTAAACAGTGAAAAAATCGAACTTCTGCTGGTCGGGTCTCCATCCACACTGGGCAAACTTGACAAGAAGTACCACTAATTCTCCATTGACCATATCCCCATCACAGTTTCTCAAACGATCAAGACTTTGGGCGTGTACCTGGAACCTAGCCTTACCATGGACAGGCAGGTCAATGCCATTGCCTCCTCTCCAGCATATCACTCTAAAGTGATCAATGCTGTCAGGCCTTTCTTGTCCCAACAGAACTGCATCACTATAGCCAGAGGTATCATCGGCTCCAGACCGGACTACTGCAAAGCCCTCTTTATCGGAATGTCGCAAAATAATGCCTTAAGGGCCGCAACAGGCATTTTAAGTAGGGGCACATTTCTGGGGTCAGGAGGCAGGTACACTGGCTTCCCATCAAGGAAAGGGTTGTCTTTAAAACACTTGCCCTAACACAAAAATGTCTTCACGGTTTGGCACCTATGTACCTAGCGCAGAGGATCACCAAACAAACAGCATCTAGACCTTCGAGGTCCGCCTATGCCAACCGTATCACGGTTCCTCACAGACTGCGTACGGGAGGTGCTAGCTTCCCAACAATGGCTGCAACCTTGTGGAACAACCTCCCAGCACAGATCAGATCTATCGACTCTCACTCAGCCTTCCCCAAGGCCTTAAAAACTAGGCTTTTTGTCTAAATGAGCTTATCCCAATGAGTCCTGTATTACATATGCCACCTTTGACCACATTTTGCATGAATACGTCATACTTTTTCTATGCAGTATGCAGTATTATGAAAAGATTCTTGTGAACAATTGTAACCTAACTAACTGTATCTAAGCATTATTCTTGGGCCGCCTGTGGTAACCCTCAAGCAAGCCTTACATGTCCTTTAAAGCGCCTCGATGCCTGTGGGCTGTAGTGCGCTTTACAAATCCCAAATAAATAAATAAATATGGTTTATCCAACAATAATGAAAATTGTTGTTGATGGGAATGTTTGCATCGTCTTCAGCATGATAAAGCAGTTATTTTTTTGAAGAAGTCAATAACATGTATATGAACAATGAGGTTAGAGTTGTAGTTTCAGTGATGTTTCTTACATCTGTATTATGTATGTATATTGATTTATTTATTTTGCAATTTGTATAGCGCACCCAACCCAGAGGCATCTAGGCGCTTTTCTTACAGAAATGGACATACACAAGTATATGTACATTGTAAGGGTGTGGAAGGAGGAGACTGACATACAGGTGGCATGATTGTTGCTAAATACTTTTATTTTGGCTTAAAATAAAGGAAAAACCCTACCTGGCCCTATTACTAAGAGGGGTTTCCCAGCCTCAACTCAACACTAAGGCTGTGTCGGAATATCTGCAACAAAAAACCCACCGTCCTGTGTTAAAACCTATTTCCTTCCCTTACAGTTGTAATGAAACTATAAGGTTGGTGAGTCTTCTTAATGCAATGGATCCCTTCTTCTGGGGAGTGGATTACCTTGCTAGTAGTCTAAAGGGACTATTTCCTGGGGAGAGACTTCCTTTCAAATGCAGCACACAAAGTTTGACTGAAAAAAGTCTCTATTCAAAATAAAGCAAAGTTCTGACTCAAAACCTTGATGCCAAGAGAATGACTCCTTTCCCTTGGCTTTTGTCACAATGTTCACAACCACCAGGCGGAATAACTCCTTTCCCCTGGCATGTCCTAGGGCTTAGCACATTGCCAATAGAATGACTCTCTTCCCTTCGCCTTTCTTAGATTTCTTGCAATGTTCACAGCCCACCCGGTTTACTGCCTTGTGAGGTACTAGTACTATGAAGATTACTTGGGTTACTCTTCATACGAGGGTGTGGGTTCCAGGCCCATGAGATTCTCCTGTCTTGAAGCTGCAGATCTGGTTTGCTATCCTGCCAGGGATGGTGACTATGAAAATGACTGATATGTTGATGATTGTGCTACTACTGATCTTGTAAACGGACTGGCCTGACATACCGAGCTTCAACTGTACTGAACGTACAATGACTGACACCTAACCAACCCCTCCAGCCTTCCTGCACTTTGGAGAATATGAAGAACATAATGCTATGTAACTTTTAAGTAATGCTAGATCAAAGAGTACAATTCTCTGGCTTATATTCATCAACAATAGTAACAATAAAAGGAGTGATCTATTCCTAGATTTGGAACATTCGGTTAAGAACCATTTAGAAAATACAAATATGGATCTACCTGATGAAAGCTCTTTCCCTTTTTTTCTCAAAAGATTTGAAAAGGAAAACTGATTTTGGATAGAGCCAGGAACTTGGATAGTTTAGAAGAAAGATTTGAAGAATGTAGCAGGCAAGGCTTCCAACCAGGTAAACCTAGATCCTACTTAACTAAGGTTTGCACACTAGAGGGGAGACTTTTTATTATTGATCTATGCCAAAACATCTTCTCTACATTAGATTATACAGGGTGTTGGTACAAAGTAAATTGAGAGGAACAAATTTGCCGCTTCTCGATGGATGAATGAGACAAGTAAACATCTCACAAAATGAGAAAAGCTGGTGGAAAAATATAAGCTGGGTTATGAAAGATTTGTCCATCCATAAATGGGTAATGAATCTTATCAATTTTGGAGTACCCTGCTAGTAGGGTAATCATTAGTAATAACCATGGTAGTCATTTATGTATGGAAGAAAATAACACAATTAATTGAACATTTTAACATTAATTGAAAATGTATCTATCACACTAAGGAATATTTCATCTTTTTGTTGGTTTATTATATAGTAATAGGAAAAATGGGGAGATTTGTATTACATTTTTCATAATGTGATCTATACGGGTACATTTTTGTTTGATATATAGAGTTTAATAATACATTAAATGATAATTGATGTATTTTAGTTTTAAACAAATAATTATTTTAATGATATAGTGCGAAAGGTTTATGCATTTCTTTTACTTGTAACCAAAATGCACTTTAATACAATGAGCTTGTTCCACAACTGAAAAGGCTTGACGGTGCGGTGATGGTGAGGTAGGGGAGGGGGGAAGGGTTTTCGAAAGTGAGAAGTGGATGGCTGTGTGGTCGGTCTGTCCATATAGAGGTTGGGAGGTTAGGAGGTGGGGTGCAGGGAAAGGAAGTGTGGAGGTCAGATCAGAGGCGCTGAATATTTAGTGTGTCCAGCAGTGTATGTTGTCTGAGTATATGCATCATGGTGTCAAGAAGGGGCGTCAAACCAAATGTTGAGTTCTCCTAGTATGGTGAGGGAGGGGTGGGAGATCATAAATTGAGTGTAACTAGGTTCAAACCATACTACACTGAAATTGCAACCAGATTCAAAACATTGGCTACCCTCAATATGCAACTAAATTTGATAGTGTATACCAGAGAAGTGTAAACAAGCTTCAAAACATTTACTAAACTGAAATTGCAACTGGGTTCAGAACATATACTACACGGGAATTGCAGCTGGATTCAAAACTAAAACTACATGGCAATTGCAGTTAGATTCAAACCATATGCTACACAGATTTTGCAGCTAGATTCAAAACATATTTTACTCTGAAATTGCAACAAGAAATGGAACATTTGCTACACTGAGATAGCAACTGGAGTCAGGATAATGGCTAAAGTCAAATGCAAGTAGATTATAAGTGCAAATTCTATACTCAAATGTGTAAATGGAATCAGAACAAATCAAAAAGCACCTCAATTCAAAATGGAGAATATGCTCAAGATGTTTGAGGCTGTACTAAAGTGCAGTGTGAATCAATGCAGTTGCTATAATACATTAGAATGTGGCACCTAAATTCAATATTCTATATGCAGTATAATACAATAACAGTGGCTGTACTCAGATATGCAACTAAATTTATTGTAGTGGTTATGCTGCGAAGTATCGGAAATCATTGTAATGGCTGTACTCCAGGGCAGCTACATTTAACATAGACGCCTAAACAGGAGCAGAATATTATCAATCTTTTGCCAAGTAAACAAGCTATTTCTTCTTTCCTCGCAGGGTATTGAATACGTTAAATTTACGGATCCTACAAATTGTAGTGTAACGGACATAGGCTTCACTCCCAGGCTCGGAACAAAAGCAATCCCGGCAGCCGCACCAGTACTAAGGACGCTAGGCATATAAGTATCGACAGAATCCATGAGCGAAATCAAGTGGCTGAAATTCTTTTCTGGAAAGCTCAGATCATGAAGACCGCACTAGGCAACACAAAACAACACTCCCAACCCAAAGGATCTAATGGTTGCACAACAATTGTCTCAATTATTCACAAAGCCTTGAAATCCCTGGTTATTGGTACCGGAGATAATTTCCCAGGTCTTCCATGAATTGGGATTCGCGGAGGTGTCCGTCTAGCTGCAGGAGATCTAAGCTGGCTGTACTGGACCACAAGATTTAAAAATTAAGGAAAATAGAGAGGAGAGTTTTGGTAACTACGATATAATAGCCTTACAAGAGACCTGGTTAAAACAAATATTCAACATAGATGGGTTTACAATAATAGAACAGTTAGCCGTGCACAAAGGAAAGGGGCTAATATTCCTGCAGTGGGGATGTTAATTCAATTTTTTCAGCCATACGGAAAATCAATGATGCAAACCCAGGAATATTAGCCATAACCACCATATTTATTGGAATTCCACTATTCTTCCCTTGCCGGTCTTCCTGATTCATTTGGCCGAGGTACGGATTCAGTTTGAGACGGGAAGTATTATTCTAACAAGATATTTAAATGCCCAGTGCATCAAAACACAGATGGAGAAAGACCTTTGTAGGGAACCGACGCCGAATGGCCTACTGTGGTTATCATTTCTAAATGACTGGAATCTATCAATGACCAATGGTAACATTGCAGGAGATGTCTCACCAGCAGCCTCTTGGAAGAGGGGCTCAAAGTGGTTTACTATCGACTACACATTTCTGTCGAAAGATCGCTTCTGCCAGTGCAAATCATTTATCGTCAAGTCAACAGGGTGGAGTGATCATCTTTCTCTTTGTTTCTGCTTTTTCTCCTCCTCTCCCCTGCTGACTTCCTGGCTGATACTGAAATTGCACTGGTTACCTGGTCACCCTCTGATCTTGGGCACAGTTCCCCTCACCCGCCAGTCGCACTCTTGCACTGCCTTCCTGGCAACCCCCGTACTTGGGGACTGTTTTGTGTTTCCTTACAGCCCCACTACCAGCACTTGACACCTGATGTCTGCACTTACCCTTGCACTTGCCACCTGCTGGCCATACTTTTACTCTTATTTATTTTTTATCCCATGTACTGCACTGTCCATTTCCCCCACTGCACTTCCCTCCTTCGCATGCACTTGCGCGATCTGAAAGTCACCTGGCCTAGTAGGATTGCTGTCTGTCTGTCTTCCCTCTGTTCCCCCTCCCTTGCCTCGTCGCACCTTGAAACACTTGTGTATAGGTGCATTATAAATGCCATATCATATCATGTTGGCTCTCTAGAAGTCTTTACAATGAGTATAGTTCATCGATATGCACCTTCTCTAATTGTGAATAGCGGGAGAAATCGCCTCGTAATGTTTGAATCTTGTGGCTCACGCTTAAACCAGGAACACACGCAAAAGGGTGCAGCATATGAAGGATTCAGAATACTATATCTTCTATAATCCTACAACGTTCATGACTTTTTTATGGGACATGCACAGCACCAGGCCATTAGGGCAGCGGTCTTGAAAGAGTCCTCAGCACTCCTTCAATGAAGAAACCCTACTTAAAAAAAGAACTGAGGAAAGAACTACGTAGGCTAAACAATAATCATCTTAGTCTGGTAGAAGTAAACATTGAGTGAAGAAGATTACGCCTCAAATATAGGCACTGGTCGCAATCACAGAAGCATATTCGACTCCAAAACGATGGCGAACCGATGTTATGAGCACTGGGAAAACATAACACTAGAAACATCTGTGAATGGGAGAAAAGGAAGGCATGCTATCGCCCAGTGTAAAATCCTAGAGGAGCAGGTCTCTGTGAACACAACTGGGGTCTAAATCTCACCTTAGATCTCATAAGAGAAGCAATAAAGAGGTCATCAGGATCTAGGACCTCGGGGCCTAATGGTCTTCCAAATCAAATCTTTAAATTGTATTTCCCGCTATAGTCTCTGTCTTTATAATCTCTTCTGTGAGATAATCATGACCGGATCCCTCCCAGATTCTTGGAGGGAAGCAATAGTGATACCAATCTACAAGAAGGGCAATCGGGCAGGTCCGTTAAACTATCGGCCGATCTCCCTCTTCGATGCAAACAGCAAAATATTTGCGGGGTTGGTCCTGAGGGATCTAGAAAGAACGAGATAGAATTTTGTACAGGCCTATGCACCACGTTGTACGGCCTGATCATAAGAGCAACATCAAAATCGTTCCAGAAGGGAAGCCCAAGACTGTTTGGGGCTTGGGTCGTTCCTTCGCACGCATTCGACACAGTTAATAGAGATCTGTTATGGCAGAAGCTGCAAAAGTGGGGACTTGCAGGGGACTTGTAGTACCCCTGCTGGCAATAATCAACGAACTTCACAGGAAATATTTTCTGAGAATAAGATTTGACGCAAGAGGCACCTTGACATCTCGTATTCCGACCTTTAAGGGTGTGAGACAAGGCTGCATGATAGTCCCTTGCATCTTTAACCTTTATTTGGCTGATTTAGCCAGACATCTGTTGGGTTAGGGCCTTGCGAGTCCAGTAGTCAGATCGGAAAGATTGAATTGGGTGGCATACGCAGGCGACATTGTGCTGTTAGATTTCACCCCCATTGGGCTTCAGCGTCTTTAGGATGTTTTGGGTGGTTTTGCACAATTAACCTTAAAATGAATGCTTCCAAATCTAAAATAGTCATCTTTAAACACCCTCTGACAAATGACCCTAATTTCATCTGGAGAATGTCTGACCAAGTTGGGGCTACCGGTAAGGAGGTTCTTTATCTGGGATTTAACATCCGCTCCTTTCCTTCTCAGGATATATTAGGGCCCATCCTGATATACGGTGTAGATGTCAATCCCGCAATTAACAAAATAAATTGGGAAAGACTAGAAGGTGCACTGTGGAAAAATGTTTTGTCCCTCCCTCTGTCTCTCCCAATCTCCGCTCTGTGATATGAATTGGGTCTGCATTCCCTCCGCTTGCATTCCGAGTGGAGAATACTATGGGTTTTCCGATTAATTTGGGAACCACAAGCAAATTCCATGTATGAATATCTGAAAAATGAATTAGTTAAAAATGATAACCTCTTTCTATCTGGTTTAGCGATTTAAGCCACAGAAATGTTGAATTCCTGCGAAAGTGAAGTTATTGACCTCATTAACAATATAATGCTTGTAAAAAGCGCCTAAATAGAAAAGACTAGATAAAAACGATTGATTTAAGGTCAAAAAGTTGTCTAATTATAATTTAGCAAATGACAAACCTCAGGGCTACCAACCAGGTTACCTAACCCGCTTTCCCAATGCGAGAGGCAGGAATGAAATTAAATCTGTTACCAACACAAGGATCAGTATAGTGATGATAAGTGCCAACGTTCTGATTAAGGGCATGTTGAGACACTTAGGGACATTCTGATAGACTGCCCGGGCACTTAAATGAATAGGGTGGCTACGTTCTCGAGATTTGGGGATAAGGAGTGATGGCTACATACACAAGCTTTCTGGGATCGCTTACGGTCTGGTCACGAATGTCTCCTGACTGGGGAAATATTATTTCTGCGCAACTTGGCGCTCTTAAATTGATAAGTACTACAGAAGTGCTTTACATGTTGACCAACTTAATAAATTTGTATTATTTCTTGTTCTTTTTCTTAATTCTGTTTTTGTGAAATTATGTGTTTTCTTTCTATAATCTCTGTAACTATATGTATGAAAAATGTAATTGTTGTTTTTTGTACATACTACTTTTTGTATTTTGTGAAAAGTCAAAAGGATTTGGCTAAATCACAAAAAAAGAAAAGTTATTTCTTTTACTACTCAGTTTCATTATTTCTCTAGATTATCCATAAACTTTTTGTTTTGATAAAATAATGTATCTCTCTGAAGAATAAATGTTGACTATTTTATGCTATACATGCTGAAAAGTAGTAGTGACTTGCTTTCATAGAACTTTATAACTGATACAGTGATATTAGGAAGCTAATAAATCAAGGGATGGTGAGTTATTGTTGGCTAAGATTTTCATAAATGTGAAAAATCTTCCTGACCTGTGTCAAACCCAGAACATTTTGCTGGACTTGATTATTTTTCCCTTGTCCTGGGTGAGTGGGAATCTTATTCCCATCTCACCTAGTCTTTTACTCTTTTTATGGGTGACCTTTTTATGTTTCTCCATATTATGTGTATGCATTTATAGTTCCCTTTAACTTTTGGGCTGTATATAATTTACTATGGCAGCACACAGCATCTTATATGCAGTGTTGCTGGGTTGCTTCTGGGCTTCCCTTTTGAAAGTCTCTTGATATCTTGGGTGAACTACTGTTGCCAAAAGTAAAGTGGGATTCCCATCCCCTTTACATTTTATATGTGAGACCAGTCCAGCACCCCACCTTATATGGCGTGCTGGTGAGATCTAATGTTCGAGGGGATTGGGTCCTCCAACGTATTCCATATCTATGACAGTAATAACCACAGCTGTGCTGCTTCAGAAAATCTTTCTGCGTCCTGCGTCAATGACGTCGATACGCTGTCTTTGAGGGCCCCCGTCGAGCCGACGTCACCGGATGTTATAAGTAGGACGCACGACGCCCGTAGCCTCAGTTCCATTTTTTCCGCGAACTTGTTCGCTTCGGAGATCTCAGCGCGCCTTGACTCGTCTGAGTTCTGTTCTTTCGGTTCCTCGGACCTGTTTGTTTTGTGAAGTTCATCATGTCTTCATCCCCCACGGCCGGGTTTTAAGAAATGTTGGGACTGCGAGTCCAAGATGTCGCTGACGGACACGCATGACGTTTGCCTCTGGTGCCTCGGGGAGGCCCACGACACGGATGACTGTGTGGAATGCCAGTCGCTTACTTCGAAGTCCTTGCAGGAGCGTAAGAAACTTTCTGTAGGTAAGGTGGCCAAGCCCCGGAAGTAGAAATCCGCTGGCCTTTCGACTGACGATTCGAGGGGTGACTCTCTGCATCGTCGGCATCAGTCCGGGGGGTCTCGGTCTGGGAGTCGGTCCCGCCATTCTTCTGCCTCTTCGAGGCACTCACGGAAGCGCTGGCACTGGTTGCCTTCCCCGTCCTCGTCGGCGTGTTTTTTCCCAACAAGCATTCCACTCCTGAGGAATGGGATTCCTTCCGAAAGGAGATGATGGCGATTTTTCAGTCGCAGGGCTCCGGTCCGTCCGCGTCGCCGAAAGACGCCGACCGTGCTAGAGATGCCACTCGTACGCCTTCGGGCTCGAGCGGTCGCCGCGACCACCGGGCGCATTCGAGGTCCTGGTCGGACAAGGATGGTCGCTCTAGACATGCCCGTTCCAGGTCCCGGTCCTCGACACCCTCGAGACCGCGTGAGCCTGTGAAGTCTTCAAGGAAGACATCGACGACTTCGGCGCTGAGGTCGTCGAGGGACTCTCTCGAGGCTCCGCCTCCGAGGAAGCCGTCAGCGCTGTTCGGCGCCCAGGCTGTCGAAGGACGCGCTCGGGGCTCCGCCCTCAAGGCCTGTGTTGACGCTGTTGAAGCCGTCGGCACCACGCTTGACGTCAACACCAATTCCATTGACGCCTTTCGAGGTTGCTTTGTCGGAGGCCGTGGCATGGTGGAACCCCCCAGAAAGGCTCTGGCCAAGGCAAAAAATGTCTTTGTCCCTTTTTCTGTGTCCTCATTCCAGCCTATGGATTATATTTCTGAGGTGGATGAGGGGTCTGAGGAGGGTATGGTGCCTGATGAGGTGCCTGACGACATATTGTCTGGGCATAGCCAGATTGAAGACCTGCGTAAACATAAAGATATATCCCACCCTGCATCAAAAATAATCTCTATGGAAACGAATTTCGAGGTGATCACTCAGTTGTTATTTTCCAGGTGACCTTTAAATAGCATCAATAATGTAATTGAATTACTTCTGAACATCTTTGAATAATTGAGCTGGTTGGAGAGAGAAAACATTTTCAAATAACATGTGCTTTTTAATTCATGTTGTTCAAAAAAATAAAGAACATTATTACAAAAATTACTCAGTGTTCAACCAAAATGTATTCCATAATAATATCATAATCAAACAAGAAGCATTTATCTTCATGCTTCATCACAAAAGACTTCTAACAATCTGACAAACAATAATTAAAATTTCAAAGTGTGACATTTAAAAATAAATTTTGAAAGGGAAAAATTATTATTAAATTCCCTAATATGACCCCCTATAGTGGGTGTCTAGAGAAAGGCTCCTTGTATCTTTTCCTTGTAACTACTCTGTACGGAAAATGAGGCCAAAGTTTAGCTGTATATCTGGGTCTTGTATAGTAAAAGAATTCTTTGCCTACGTGGGGCTTGGTTCTCAACCTAGCTTTCCACGTTTCGGCGGTCCTTCAACTTTGTTGTTCGTCCGTCTTCATCAGGGCGTCTTATTTGAAGACCCTGTGTAGATATGAAGAAGGAAAGGAAAAATAGAAGTAGTTTATAATTCCCTCTCTCAAATTTAGTCAGAATATGTCTGACTTCATACAGTGTAAATGAAACCTCTAATGTATCGGTGTTGGTTTTACCTGCCGATCATATCATCCCAAGTCTTGGGTCGTGTTTGGTCTGGAGTCTTGAGCCGTCCTTCAACCTAGTGCGCGGCTGCCGTTACACCTCAATATTCCCAAAGTTCTGAAATAGGTGGTCCAGAGTCCCTTTCCTAATTATGGTGACTCTTGTCTCTGTGGGGATGAGACAAAAGAGACCAAGAAATTCGGGTTAAAACCCACCAGTTAGTGTGGTTTGAGAAGTGTAAAATATAAGCGCGCTGTTTACCTGATTCGAGGGCCAGGCTTCAGTTAATACGGAAGGGCCTGGAAAGGTGGCTGGAAACACATCCCAAGTGGTGCAAAAATCGTCTCCAGCTATGGAATGGTCCAGGGGTGAAAGCCTACAGTTAAAAGACAACAACAAGCAAGCAACCTATTTGAAAGTGTGCGTTAGCTGCACCTACTGGTGTAAAAGATGCATAGAGTGAACGAAGAATGCAGGTCAAACTAGTACCTGCACTTAGGAAGGCTGCCCAGTCGAAATGTCCCTGGAATCACTTGGTCAATCCGTCGTGGTCCCCTCCGGTCTGCGGGCCTGTAAGACACGAGACCGGTATTATTGTCCAGGTGAATACAGTGCATTGTGTGTGAATGTGGTGCCAATCACGTGTTTGTTAAAGAGACTGCCCAATGATATTCTGCTAAAGTATCATAGCCCTCAATGCAGCCCGTCATTATTGTTCAGTCACTGCACGACGCCAGTGGTCTGGACACCTCTCCGGAGATGGAGTTCTGTAGACCTGAGCCTGGCACCCATGCCGAGTCCTCATACCGGCGCCTTGGCTTCGATTGCCCCAATCAAACTACATAAAAGTGAACAAGAATCGCACCTCAACACATGATTTACCCCTCACCTAAAAGAACTATGAATCCAAAAACGTAAACTCCAAGCCATCTGGAGGCACACACCTTCAGATGAGAACAAAACTCTACTTACCAACTTTGCAAATAAATAAAAGAAGGAGATAATCCAAACCAAAAAAGACACTTTCAATGAGAGAATAAGTAAAGCTAACTCGAATTCCAAAGAACTTTTCTCCATCCTTCGGGAAATCGAAAACCCGATTGCTCCCATAGATAACGTCCCAAAAGACAAACAATGGTGTACGAATATCCAAAATGCCTTAGCTAATAAAATAAGTACCCTACAAACCAAAATTGCCAAGAAAAAAGCCTCCTTGAGTTCCTCTGGAACACATACCACCACCGCAACAGATACACCGAGATCAGATACACCTAACAACTACAAACCCTTCAGGTTTACTAACATATCCATTCTGGAAACTGAAAAGGTCATATCTTCTCTGAAACCCTCTAATTGTCAAGGTGACAGTTGCCCGCACAAGTTATCAAGGACGCAGCTAGAGACTTAGCACCTTTTATCGCTAAGCTTATTAATGGTTCATAGTGATAATACCGAATTTAAAAATCTCGAAAACCAAAATCTCGAATACAAAAGGCCGAAAAATAAAATATCGAATTTTTTTTTCAATGTGTTTTTTTTTCAAAATGGGGGGGTTCCCCCCAACCCCCCTTTTTTTCTTTTTTTTTTCTTTTACCCCTTTTTTTTTACTTACCTGACCCCAAAAACATATATAAATAAATAAATAAAAAATTCGATATTTTTTTTTTCGATATTTTATTTTTCGGCCTTTTTGTATTCGAGATTTTGTTTTTGAGATTTTGACTGACCACCCTTATTAATGCCTCCTTTAGAACTAGTACGGTACCCACCAACCTCAAAGAATCCTGGGTACTGGCACTCTTCAAAAAACAGACCCTTGACCCTGTTATCCTCACCAATTATTAGGCCCATTACCACGGTCCCATTCCTCCTGAAAATTGACAGAGTACCCTACCTCCAGATCCAAAACTATTTGGAGAAAAACCAACTACTAGGGACACGCCAATCCGGGTTCAGACCACAACATGGTACTGGAACAGCCCTAATTGACCTCAAGACACAAATCGACGAGCTGAAGGATAAAGGTAATACAGCTATGCTCCTTCTCCTTGACTTATCAGCGGCATTCGGCCTAGTGGACCATGCAGTGTTATGCAAGCATCTAGCATCTGCCGCCTATTTCTCAAGCGAAGCTATAGCCTGGGTACAATCCTTCCTAGCCACCGTACGATGAGTGTTTTCCCCTGTAGCCTCAGCTGACCCAAAACATATCACTTGTGGTGTCCCACAAGGTTCATGTGTCTCCCCTACAATGTACAATATCTTCACTAAGCCACTCTTCGACAAACTTGACAGATTGGGGGTAACCTATACTAATTACGCGGATGATACGCTAATCCTCATACCACTATCTGGCAACTTTGTTGAAGACACTGCGCTAGTAAACAAGATTTACCTACTCATTCAGGCATGGATGGCCTCGCACAGCCTCTGCCTTATTGACGACAAAACAGAGATACTGATCCTGGGTTCCGACTCTAACCTCAAAAAACTCAGCACCAGCTATACTGCCTTTAATATTGATGGCAACATAATCAAGGTGGTAACTGATGTAAAAACACTAGGTTTCTACCTTGACTCCTCTTTATCTCTTAAAAAACAAGTTAACTCCTTGGCTTCATCTACAGCCTACACCTGCAAATTAATCGGGGCCTGTAGACCCTATCTCTCCAAAACCAACTGCATCACGCTAGACAACGCTTTAGTAATGTCTAACCTGGACTACTGTAATGCCCTTTATGCTGGTGCCAATAAAACAGTCATAAATAAGCTGCAAATACTGCAGAATAATGCTCTTAGAGCAGCCTTGGACATACCCCGTAGACTGCACATCTCCAATATCAGGAAAGACCATCACTGGCTAAAAATTTGTGACAGAATCCTCCTCAAGACACTATCTCTCACCCACAAAGGACTGAACAACACCACACCCCCATATATCTCAGTCAGACTGACCAGAAAATCCTCCAGTCACCATACCAGAGCGTCTAACCATCTTGCACTAGAAGTCCCCAGATTCAGATGAACAAAATCAGGTGGAGCAAGCTTCCCTGTTAGAGCTGCCCTTGCCTGGAATGCTCTCCCTACTGCACTGAGAGCTGATCAACCCTATTCCAGATTCAGATGCAACGTGAGCTAAAAAACCAACAGTGTTGTGAGTAAGAGAGATCCTCTACCAGATCCTCTTCCCCAAGAATAATACTTGTGTAATCATAATCTTCATCTAGCAGCAGAACCTTGTTCATTCTTAACGTAACCTTTCTCCAATAGGTACGTAAGCTGTTGCATTCCCAGATCATGCGCTCAAAAGTACCCACACTATGTTTACACCTCCAACAGGCCTCTGATTGAATTAATCCTCTTGCATACAGTTTTTGCAGAGTCCAGAATACTCTGTTCAAGATTTTGATTTGTCTACTTCTTTCACCTAGATTCAGTGATGTTAATGACACTTTCTTACATACATTCATCCACCTGCTCTCGCTCATCTCCACTCCTATCACTTCTGACCATCTGTCCAGCAACTCTTTTATTCATTATATTGTTCGAAATGTTTGTATACCTTAGTGGCTATGTGACCATCCAATTTATAGTCTTGCAACCATTCAGGCCAGCCTTTGCCTTTCTCTGGAATCCTATTCTCCACTGCCCTTTTTGGATTTCTGTATTCCCCTAGTGTGCTGTCTTTAAGACCCTTTTCTTCAGTTAATCTTTGGAAACTAATCCATTTTATATCCTCAAATAGGTCTCCCAACCATTGTATTCCACACAGTAGCCAGTTTGGCCATAATAGAGTTTTCCCTCCTAGTTTAATGTCTGGAATTTAACCACAGTGTCAATCTGGAAAAATGAATACCCTTCATTTGAACGATAGACGTAACTTGATGGCCGTGGGCCAACCGTCTTATGCACCGAATTAGAGAAATATGAACTGCTATGCTTGACCGACGAGCGGCCATTTTTAATTTAGTAAGAATCGCCATTTTGCTTGTTAACCATTGCTCATTGCTTTTTGTCTAAAAACTGCTTTGCAGCTTGCAATTCTTGCGGATTCTGCTTAGTCTGCTCAACTGTTAACAATGTTGTCTGAATATGAAAGGACAAGGTCGCAGGACTGAAGAGTTTGCTAAAACTCCTCATGAGTAGCCCAGAGAGGAATGCCCACGCTCCCTCTTTGTAGCCTTGGGAGGAAGCTGCAGGACATTTAATCACTTCACAGCTGCCAGCCAGTCTCGTACGATGGTAGAATATGTTAGAATAATACAGTTAAAGGCTTGAATTATGCTTCTCTTACTGCCCCCCTTCGCAAAACCCTTTAGGACGTGTCGGCTCCCAGGACACGAATAGTACCTCATAGAGAGCAAAGCTTGGAATGTGGCTCTTCCCCCATGTACAGATTGCTTCCAAGAACAGAACCACTGTGTTCTAAAAGATGCCTCTGCACTTTCTAAATTGCACATTGTTACTAGAATAGACATCGAAAGCATTATAATCGTCATACTCGTCGGATATGTCCATTGTCATTCCGAGTTCAAAGGAACTTAATACAGAGGGGTGTTGAACATAACTTTGCTGATTATATGATATGCATTTTGTATATATGTAACTGATGTACGTAATTCGCTCTCTTGCGTCCCTCGAGGTCTAGGAAACTCACGTCGCGGGGCGTGAGATCAGAATTGGCCAATTGATACTATCTTTTGCTTGCAATAAACCCTAGCATTGGGAATTTGAAACCTCGTGTCTGGCGCATCTTTTCGTGTATGGTCATTGCCTTGTTTCCATAGCACGAGGGACCCCTAGGGGCCCCTTTCAACAGGGAAGGGCTATTAGAACTAGATACATCCTTTTTAGTTTTTTACATTAGTCCTTTCCAGCATTCCCTTATAAATTTGGTTAGTGCATATGATCTGCATCCTGCTGCGTCTTCCGATGCCAGAATAGCTCTGGGAGTTAACGGAGTACACCTACTAGTCTCAGCTTGTGACCAGATATCCAATGAATTTTCTAAGAATGGTAGCAGATCTTGTGCTCCAAACACCAGATGGTAATTTTCTAAATCTGGCACACCCAGACCACCGTTTTCTGATGATAATTGAAGTTTCCAGAGTTTCAAGCGTGTTTTTTTCCATCCCACAGAAAAGATTCTATGAAGCTTTCTGTTCTCTGTATAGCTTTCATTTTAACCAGAAGGGGGATCATGTTTAGAATGTAGTTAATTTGTGGAGTTGACGTCATCCTTATTGCATTCATTCTCCCCCCAAAGGCTTAGTCTCAGTTCGTTCCATCTTCTTAAATCTTTTTCCAGGTTTTCAGTAACATATGACAGATTAACATCCATCATTTGATCTACTTCTTTTGTTAGCCAAATACCTAGGTAGTTAATTTTATCGGAACACTATTTGAAACTGTAGGTACTCAGCTGCTGACTTGTACAAGCTTTTGAAGGTGGCAATGCTTCCGATTTCGCCCAGTTAATCTTATAACCTGAATACCTCTACTCCAATCTCAATGCTAATGCTTTTGCAAAAATCATATTGTCAGTGTTTATCAAGCTTATAGGTCTACAGCTGCTAGTGTTCACGGGTGGTTTCCCTTGCTTCAAGAATAGGGAAATAGTGGCGTGCGTTGTGTTAGATGGAAGCAAACCTTTATTCAATGATGAACGCAGCATGGCCAACATTAGGTTAAAAACCTCAGCTGGAAAACCTTTATGTAGTTCTGCTGGGAGTCCATCCGGCCCCGGGCATTTCCCTGAATTTAAAAGGCTTGCTGCTCGTTTAAGCTCTTCTACATTCAAATCCTTCTCAAGAATCACTCTGTCCTCAGTCCTTAGCCTTTTTAAATTGCATCCTTTAATACATTGTTTAATTTGTTCTTTATAAATTGGGATAGTATTCCTTGAACGTATCATTGACCTCCTTAAGCTCATATGTCAAATTAACTGCCCTATTTTCAATAGTGCTTATTGTTTTTTTTCACTGTCCATTACTCGAAATTGATGGGTCAATAGCCGGTCACATTTTTCACCATCTTCATAATATTTACATATTGTTTTAGAATGGGAGTTTTTCTGCCTTCCCTGTAAGTATTTTTTCTAGGTCTTTTTGTTCTCCTTTTGAGCACATTGTAAGCGTCCACTGAATATATTAACAAATTTTGCTTTTCAAGTTGAACAATTTCTTCACTCAGGTTCTTTTTCTCCTTTTCCCTTTCTTTTTTCTTTTTGCTCGAGAGGCCAATCAGCATACCCCTCGTGTAGGATTTGAAGGCCTCCCACACAAATTCCACTTTCACATCTACAGTCCTGTTTTCTTCCACAAAAAACCTAGCTTCTTAAACTATCTTATCCAATATTTCTGTGTCATCGAGAAGTGTTACATTCATTCTCCATCCATTTATTTCGGGTATTGGAAACATTAACTTCATTTTGGGCAAGATTGGGGCTTGATCTGAAATTAATATGCTTTAATGTCTCCCCCTTCATAGTTGAGTGCATAATCCAGACGTCAATAGTAGATCAATCCAAGAATACAGTAAAAAGAGTATTGTCTGATTAAAGGATGTTGTAATTTCCACATATCTGGTAGTTTCCACTCCACCATAAACTCTCTTAAGGCCTTTCGTTTCATTGTACTTTCATTACTCATAGTGTCTCCACTCTTATCCAGCTTTGGTTCCAGAGTAACATTAAAATCTCCCCCCACAATGAGATTCGTTTGATTTACATTTTGCATAAACTGTGCAAGAGTAACCATAAATCTCCCATCACCTCTATTAGGAGCATAAACATTGCATATAGTAGGTAACATTTTGTATTTTCAAATTTACACAGACAATTCGCCCCTCGTTTTGCCGTTTACATGACATTTGTGAAATAGGTACATTGTTCCTAATCAGTGTTCATACACCCCTAGAGCTTGAGGTAAATGGAGAGCAAAAAAACATTCCCAACCCACTCCCGTTTCCATTTCTCTGCCTTAAGCAAATGTGTTTCCTGAAGTAAGGCAATGTCCGCCCCCAACTCATTTAATCTATTCAGAATTCTTTTTCTCTTATTTATACAATTCGCACCATTAACATTCCCGGAAATCACTTGCAAACCCAGCGTACACAATTTGCCATGTTAACGCTGTTAATTACCAACCCTGGGAAGAAGCCTACAAACGCATAAAAAACAACACTAAACATACAGACATAAAAACAAAACATGAAACCCCCTGGTTTCGTCCAACAAAACCACCGGTATCTTCCTCCGTACTCCACGTTAAGAGAACTCTGCCCTGATTCCTCCCCTATTTTCAAATCCTTTCTCCAAAAATCAACCATTATTTTTATCAATTCATTATCCATCATCCTTATAGGTAATCTGTTAGTACTTATTTATAACTCATTTAGGATACTTTAGCTTACTCCAGACTTTAGTCCAAAACCCTCTAATCTATTCATCCCCACAGTCTCCCAATAGTATTTCCTGCCTGAAGAAAAATTATCAAAATACTTTCCTTCACTGTGCCTGCTTTCAACCTTATACCTTGGTTACATACTAGGATCACATATTAAAACCCTATCTAATACCTTAGCAGCCTCTCACCACTTAACCATTTAATTCTCGTAAACGTCAAATCTCATAGTAACATCAACTGGTTAGTCACCTACCTGCCACCGCCATAAAGACAACCAACACCAAAGCCTAATCCTGTACAATAACACTTGAGTAGTCTGGTTGTACCAAAAACAATACCACCCTACAACACACGTGTCGCTAGCAGCTTCCCATCTGGTCAAGTATTAGTCAAAGTACAGGCAAATAAAATGCACTTCAAAAATCCCCAACCCAAAAGATCTTGTTCAGCTTTTTTGAACAAGGCATATGAGGAGGGTCAAACGTATGGTAGGATTTGTTCTAAAAGTCTCATGTGTTCCCATGAATTGAGACCGAAGCAGTGCCAAACTCTAACTATCTTAGGGGGAATGATATTCGTTTGATTGTAAGCATTTCTAAGTGTCTAGGGGGCTGGATGAAAGTGTTAGACGTTCTACGAAGTGATTGTGTTCACCTTTTGGCACCTTACAGATCGACTGCAAATACAACATCAAGTAAATATACAGGCCATGGGGCCACTTAGTGAAATGTAAAACACTATCAGAATTCTGTTTGCGCTTAAGAGCTTTAAGGGTGTCCTGTAACAAGTGCGCGATATGCCACCAGTAGCGGTCTACATGCCAACACTACCTAACAAAGTTACTACTTTACACTTGCATTTATAAAGGGAAAATTAAACTCAAAAGTGCATAAAAGTGACATAAGCCAAAAAACTATGACCGCTGATACATCTCAAATCCAAAGTGGACGCAGGGTTCAATTTCTGCATATGTTGAGAAAAGGTGTGCAGTTGAAAGAGTGAAGCTAGATAGCAAGTAAATCCTCAACATCACTCATTTTTTACCTTAAAAATGCTTTTTAGATGCAGTCTAATATTGTGTGGCTAAACAATCTCCGGTATACCACACGTCCACATTGCTAGCCGGGAAACCTCATCATGATTATACATCAGTATCACACAGAAGACTAGGATTTGCAGGTGTGATTCGATCTGATATAAAGTGCAATTTTGTAGGCAGACAAATGTGAAACTTTTCAACGCTACCTCAGTGGTAGCACACCTCAGGTTCCTCCAAGTCTCCATGCTCTTAGCATCACCTATGTAAATGATACAACAGCTCGTGACTGTGAACCATCCTGAGCCGAGAGCCACACGACTGCGCATGTCATAGGTGCAGACTCCATGTTTGTAGGCCATCACACCGACCGACCAGGTGCCTGCATCTTCAGTTCAAACCTTGCATGTTGCATATTTCTTCCTGCGTCTCTCCCCTCCCAACTTCCTCTACTACATAAATACCTCTCTCCCCTCGTACACTGCCCATGGTCATCCCCTGTCCCCCCCACTCCTTACCTATTCCTAATGTTTGGTACTCGCCATGACCTCTCTCCCCTCCTGTCTCTGTCTCCAACCATACTTCACCCAATTTCTTCACCATTCAAAGCATTCTCACGCACCCCCAGTACCTAGCCCTACTGGCCTCACATCACCTCATGAAGCAACAAGAGGAGGAGGTGCACAACTAGTGTTAATAGTGTCTGTCCAAGATTTAAGTCATCACTGTGTCACATCGGGTGTCTCTGTGTTTCAACAGAAGTAATCGTAACTTCAGGTGCAAGTAGGGAACGGGCTCTAGACCCTAAGAGACCATACAACAAATAGTACAACAAACAATGCCTGTTGTCGTTAACAGGACCCATATTTGCACTCCTAAAGGACGAAAGTCCTGAGCGATATTCATTAAGTGTGGAGCCTCAACCCCACTATGACTTATCACAAAGTAATTCAAAAGATTCACCAAAGTGAGAATTCAATGAAGCACTAATGTGCTGTAATTGGGGTAAAACAAACCCCTTATCCATACTGAGAATTGTTGCAAATGTAAAGAAAGCAGAATAAGCAGTTTAAACCATACTTAAAAAAGTGAGTTTATACAAAACAACTGATGACAAGTAACAAGTAGACATATGGCAATTTAACATAGTATAGGTTTCTATCCGGCCATCACCATTCTTAACAATGTAAGATATATTCCCACAATGTCTTTGCATGTATAATTCATAACATGGCAAAAATGACAAGGAAAGTTAACAATATCCAAAAAGAACTCAAAAGTTGTCCAGAGAAAACAACTGAAGCCAACGTGTTTCGGAAATTAGATATCCATCTTCAGGGCATTGAGTCTTAAAGTTTCTTAATGTTTCGAGTAACAGTGTAGGCCTGCATGTTGTAACTGCGTAGTTCAGAGGTGTACCAACGCCGCCCCAAGGCCGCGACCGGTAAGGCAAGGTAATCACCGGATGGCAAGCTGTAGCACTCTCTGTGACTTTAAAATATGTGCACCAAAATTTGCACTGCTTCCTTCAGTGCCAGCCATCCGTTGGCTTTGGAACGGATGGAATACTTCACATCTAGCGTGTATCGTCACGGCTCGGGGGTAGGAGAGTGCACACTTCCCAAGTAGGACATCTGTCTATCTCCCGTACATAACAGAAAAACATCAACTAATCAGTATGCATCTTTACTTGCAAGTTCATGTGCCGTCAAGACATTAAATCAGTGATAATTTGAAAACAGAGTAGGAGCCGTCATAGATAGTCTCCGTAATAAAAGCAACTCGGCTACTGCTTGTTACCTTTTTGGAATCCTACACCCCCTTCCTTAATCTGCCTCTTGTCTGACAGCCACTGCCATTCAACTCTAAGTCACCTGTGGTCTCTACCCTATCATAGCCCAAGTAATTCAATCAGGTGATCGTCACAAGGCCGTCATATTTTGAAGTGGCCACCACCCTTGATTAACCTCGACGCACACGCTCCTACGCAAACTGACATTCACGCACGACAGATATAGGCCGGAGCACATTCTCTCCATTATTTAATCCATCACTTTCCCGTTATAGGAAGGCACCCTTCAATATTATTAAACATTCATCAGACCGTGCAAGGTCTCAAAAGTAAATGCGGCCGTTCATAAACGGTAACCTTACAAAGGATAACAACCCAAATTAACAATTATATATTATATTAATTGTTAAACTAAATAACAAAGAAAACTGCAAAGTTAATCCAATAATACATTACATTAGCTTAAAAATGGGAGACATTTTGATTATTAATCCTGAGCAACCCGAGATCATTCAGCTTTAAGCCAGCATTCCGCCTCCTTCCAAAAAAATCTTTAAAATTGCAGGCATGACCAGTTTGATTTTGATATTTATCTCCAGTGCCTAGGCTTTAGCATGCTTGAAGGCCTTTCTCTTTTCAACAACTTCCTTAGGATAATCCGGGATGGCCAGGGGACTTCCATTCAGCATAAGTTTTCCTTTTTCCCTCGCCACCTTAAAAATCTTCTCCTTTACGCTAACTTTGGTTAGCACCAACATTATCTGCCTAGACTTATCCTCCATATTTTTCCTGGCCCTGTAGGACTAATCCAGATCACAAGGGTTCATCACTCTTTTTCCCAGAATCTCGGTCATGACCCTCATGACCTTTGTAGTCAGGTCCTTATCCAATTCAGGTTTTTCATTTACCCTAGCAAGCACAGGTTTAGATTCCTACTATTAGCCTGTAGCCTCAAATTCTTTTTCTTTAGGTCAGTAATCTCTGACCTCAGATCTTTATATGCTCTGTAGCTCCCTGCACCTCTGAGGCCAGCACGGTATTGCCAGTCTCCACCTTAGCCACTCTTGTCTCCAGATGATTAATTTTTGAGGTTTGTTAATTAAAGAGGATTTCATTTCCCCCACATCTTGAGAGATCTTCAGCAACAGGGCATAATTGTCACTGTTACCAGAAGTTTCTTCCATCTCGCCACCTTGTTTTGGCTTTTTAGGGGGTAGGATTTTCTGGAACTTCAATCTTCTTTTTATTAAAGCATTCACTCCTGAGGCTGGATATCCATAGACTGGGAACGAGCAGGAGCAGCTGCCTTAAGCTGTTGCCAGGTCGGCCAACATTCCAGAATCTGTCTTGATATATAACAAGTGTTGAAAGTGCCTAACTGTGCATGTGTTAATGTGTAACTGTATTACAATGTAATGAGTTACAGAGTGTCCTTAAGTTAATACTTGCCTTTAAGCTGCTCCTTTAAAAAGTATATGTTATTTTACTTTGAATAGTAATTTCACTCTTCTGAAAAGTGATAAGTGTTGGCACTGTTTTATCATGTCTAAGGAGAAGGAGTGTTAAAGATTAACAATGGGGTTTACCTACCTTGAATAGCTGTGTGCTCTTCATAATGTGTATTATTGAGTTTTGCTAGCCCTGCTCTGCTTTAGTGCATTTCTAAAACAGTCGTCAAGTTCTTACATGTCTTAAGAGTTGCATACTGCCCCTCTAAAAAGTATATAGGTGGGTACTTACCTTAAGCTGCTGATTGCCTTTCTTAACAGTCTAATAGAGTGTTTACTTAGCCTAGAATTGTATCCTATACTTCTGAAAAGTATTGTTGGTTAAACTGTCTATTCCTGTAATAGTGTAAAAGTTTATACACCGAAAGGTTATACAGACCTTGAATAGCTGCTGCTGTTCTTAAACTGTAACATTGGGTTATGCTTTCCCTGAATTTTTAGTGCACTTCTAAAATAGTTTACTGTGTTAATATACTGGTCCACGAGTAGCTAAATGCCACTCTAGAAAGTACGAGTTACTTTACTAGCTCTGAACTGTGTTCTTAAAAGTATTTGTGGTAGTGTAACTGTATCCATTCATAATGGAAGAAAGTTACATATGTTGCAAGATATACTTGTAACAGTGTTGGTCTAAACAAGTGGTTCTGTAACTGAATAACACTGTGAGTTTGGACTGATAGGGTTTGCTGCCCTTGAAATACATATTGTATTCTGAAAGAATACCCAACCTGGCCTTATTCCCCAAGAATAGCATATTGCCTTTCTGAATGTATAACTTTAGGTTTGACTCACTGAATGCTTTTCTATAGAAGGTTATACTTTGGTTTGTATACCATAAGTATTGAATTGGTTTTTATGATTGTGTTTATATAATATGTAACAGTACTTACCTTGACTTACATGTATTTATAATAAATCATCATATTTACAATACATAGTGTTTCAGTGTTTCTTTGAACCATATTTCTGCTACAGTGTATTTGTACCTTCCTACAGCCCTCTCTCCCTCTTATGATGAGCCTGGCTGCTCTGTCTGCACCACCGAATGTCTTCAGATGGTACAGCCTCATACTCAGAGTGGAGTTTCTCTATTGCCTCAGACATGGTTTTATGAAGCCCTTAGTTGGACTTTAGAAAAACTGTCCTAACAATTGGTTTTTCTACTCCATTGTCTGGGATTCGGGTTGTGCCTTTATTTTCTATTCCTGCCTCTACAGAGTCATTTTAAATTAAACATTCAGTCGGGTAAGTTTTTGCAAGTCCTAGATTTGCATATTTGTGATTTCATCTGTTTCTTTATCGCTCTCATTTTCTTCGATGATTGTAACCTCAGCACTATCACGACTAGTTGTCGTAAGTGGTAAGAGTTTATGGCTCTTTGAAATGCACAGATTAACTGTTCGCGTTTGAAAATGCCTTGACATCCTCATTCTCATATTTTATTGGATTTTACAGTTTATTAAAACGTTAACACTGCACTTAAGCAATATACATCTTCCATCTTAGAAATGTGTTAATATTTGCTCATATGAAAAGCATTTTGTGCCAATAAAATTCCTTTGCAACACTGCTTAACCCTTTAAGTGCCATCGCATTTTCCCACCAGTGTCAATGACTTTTTTGTGATTTCAGTATGTCGCCATTCAATGCCTTGTAACTTTTTTGTTGAATGAGATATCTTGGCCTAATGTGGCCCCTTTTCTACCCCACATGTAGGCGGTCATAACGCCACCCAGAAATCCTAGGTTGCTGTAGGGGGGTGAGAGAAAATAAACAAAAAGGGTGAAATGTTTGTGTTTTTTTCATAAAATGCCAATAAAATGATGTACAAAGAAGCCTGTGGTTTTTTCCTTGTAAGAGCTTGGAACAAACGGTTTGCTGTGCTAAATTCCCCAATTTCCTGGCTTTCAAGAACAGGTTGAGTGGAATCGAAAGAAAATTATTTTGATGTGGTTATCAACCTTTTTGTGAGAGGTAGGCGATTTTGGCCATTTTTGCCAATTGGACATGCGTGGACGGAATGGAAGAAAAGGGTAGGAAAGGCAAATTGGAGGACAGAAAGGCATACATTTCCGAAAAGTAGACAAAATTCCAAGTTTAGAATGGGGTGATTTGTGCAGGTCGGGCATCAACTAGGTAGGAGAAAAATGCCATAGTTTGGGGAAAAAGCAGGAAAATGACCGAAATAAAAGGTATGTGGTGGACATGGTTGGCTTGGTACGGCAATGGCTTCTATGAATTTTGAGAAAAACAATGTTTTGCTACATTCCCCCGACTCTTGCAATTAGGCAAGCACACATTTTTTGTAATGTTTCACAAAACAAGCAATACCACAAGCCAAACACTGAGCCATGGTACGCAGGAGTTTTATGCTTATAGCCTGAACAGACGTACTTAGCATGTGTAAATCAGGAAAAACAATGTGGGAGGGAACGGCAGGCATACATTTTTTTGAAAGAGCACAGGCCGACCTTTTCAAGGGTAGGTGACTTGTGCAGGTTACAAAAGTGTATGGTGTCTAAAGCAGCGACGAAATGTAGGGCACATTTGGGAAATGAAAGGGTTGTGTGACAAAGGGCACCAGCAAATGGGTCAAAACGTTATGAAAACCACACAAACACAGCAAATGTCATACCTTCCTGTGTTCCCACAGGTGTCCCGGTGAAAACGGTAACTCACATGTGGGGGTGCACCTATCTGGGCGCAAAGGGGAAAGCCTAAAACACCCCTAACTCCAAGTCTTTTCCGACAGCTGAATTTCACGATTTTTACAGATGGGCACACCATACAGATATGGCCCTAGGGTGTCTAAGGCTTTTTTGGTTATTCCACATCTACCTCCCATTCACCCAAAGAAGCTCCCTTAATAAAATCCAACCAACCCTATACCTCTGGTAGACCAACTAGATGCCCAAACCGTGTTACCCTTGAAAGCCACAACTCCCAGAATTCTTGTTTTCCTGTTTTCCACTCAAATATTCCCGGTCATTCTTTCCATGCCCCTCTAGTCATTATTTTCCAAACTCTAAATCGGCATTAACAAAACACTAGCGTTCCCACAATCACCCCTGTGCATTTCATGCTAACAATCCAAAAACGGTTTACCTGATATGTCCCAACCCAAGGGTCAGGCAAATTCAGGCAATTGACAAGAATCACACTCACCTGACGGCCCTTTCCTTTCCCCACAGGAATAAAAGGTGGAGCATGAGACCACAATACGAGCAAGGCAAACCGCACATCGAGAGAGCTAACTCAGTACGGCAGTTCAAGAGGAGGAAAGAGACGGCGCAAACTGAGAAGGTGACAAGGAGAGAAGCGACCTTGCCCTTTACAACCAAGGCCTGTGAAACCTCAGCGGAAGGAATTGTAAGACCACAAACAATAGCCAGCTTATGTTGTAGCAGATGGCAATGGTACACATGGTCTTCCACCGCTGATAACCAAGCCTGGGAGAGACGCTTGTCTCCGTGATACCAAACTTGATTCCAGAGAGAAGAAACGCCAAGCGATTCATCACAGCCGGTGAGTCGAGTGGAAAGCCGATAAGAAACCGAACTGTGTTGAACCAAAAGTAGCAAACGTCTAATTTAATTGTTAAAGTACAAAGAACCATTGATACAAAAAGGGGGAAAACCAGCAACAGAGGAGTCCGGCACTACTTGGGTGCTCACTCAGTAAACTCTGGGCGATTACCCGATTGTAGAAACTACCGTTCCCAGATGTCCTTGGGAAAGGCGTGAAAGGGGTCAAAGTGGATATATAGGGGTCCTGTAAAATCCTCTGTACAGTTGAAAGTCTTTGACCGACTGATGATTGTGAAGCTAAGGGAAGTGGATCCTGCAGCGCAAGAACTGATTGAGAAAATGTACGAGTAACAAAGTTGGCAAGAGTGGACGCGAAGGAGGGATGCCGATAAACAGGGGGCGAAGTCTAAAGTCCCTATATACAGTGTGTTGACAAGAGCGAACCCAGCAAAGGGATGTCCACAGTAAACTGTTTAAAAGACATTAAGATTTGTGAATGTCACTGAAGACATTGTTTTGAGAAGCCGTAGTGAACCTGATGAAGGGAAACAAAGAATCAAGTGTGATCTGAGCCCACAAGAGGGGGATCCAAGGATGAGAAGCTAACACCCCCTGACCCGCGAATACAACAGAGGAAAAGTGCAACAGAGAAAGTCTTTTTAATGCATGTCAGAGAGAACGGGACAGAAGGAAGCTGATATTTCGAGAGGGGTCTGAACCCAGAAGAGGGCCCAGGGGTGAAGAGCTATCACCCAAGTATAACCAGAGAAGGACTTTAGAACTTTTTGTTAACCTTTTGTTTGTTATTTTGAATCTGTCTGACCCTCAGAAGTAAGAAACCTAATTATCGAGGGCCTTGATACTGCTAAGTATTTTGGTGGATCTGTTCCTGGAAGAGGGGGATCCATGGGTGAAAGGCATCACACAACGTGCATATGGAAAGGAATTTTTTTTTTAATCATTATTAAACTCTTCACGTTCTCGGAGGCCAGAGACATTTTGTAACCAAGAGACTTAACCGCTGAAGGCCTTGATTGCTGAGAGCGAAACTGTTGGCTCGTGCTTGGAAAGCTTGAGCGTGTGCTGTGCTCCAGAATTCTACCTTGTCCCGTGCTTAAAAAGTGGGGCAGGGAGACCCTGACTACCGCATCCTGACTTATTTTTTGTGAACCCTTCCTTCTTTCTTAGGAACATTATACCACACTTCTTTTGTATTTAGCGCAAGGATTAGCAATAGGTTTTTCTTAATATAGGCCCTTTTATTTGACAACGACATCACTAGTACTGCCTTATAATTATTTGATGTTCGTAGCTTGCTCCCGTCTCAGATTTATGCTTAGATTAGGTGTTTTTCTAACTCAGTTAAACAGTTTAATAAACTCCCTTGAACTGTGATCACTTGTGTATGTCTTTACTGTGGCCACCATGAGTTCCTTACATTGGGGACCTAGTTAAGTAGGATGGAAGGCAGGATGTAAGGGATCTATGTATTCGGGCACAATTAAAATATCTTTTATATTTTGAAATTTGATCCTGGTTCTTAGCCTATTCCGTTAAATAGTTTTAAAAAAATGTTTAAATATGCTGCATGGGTTGGTTACAAAACACATTTAGTTTGGTCCAATGTAATTAAGGATTTCTTCAGACTCTTGGTCAAAGATTAAAGAACAAGATCTACTTGGTTATTAAGTGTCGGATGTAAGTCAACAAATAGTGCATTTCAAGGAGGGTGCTGTAGTTTATGGGAAATCCTTAATGATGTAATAGTTCATACATGTCCTAAAACAGCAACAGGGAGTGCAGCAGAAAGACCCAAAATCCACTTCCAGAACATACCCTCAAGTCTATTTAACTGGGTCCAATCTACTTCCAGTAACTCTACACCATATAGTATAGAATTAATCCCTTTACCTATGGTACATTTACAATATTTATAAAGGATTTTCCTTGATTGAGCCTAGAGGGGGGATCATTTTGATTTTAGCAGAGGTGATGTCGGAGCACCTGATTTTGTCATAGATCGGAAATCCTAGATGGTCCGTTTGTTATACTTTATGGCGAATTTGGAGGTTTCGCCCCTTCTTCCTTGGGGGGAGCCACCTCCTTTTAGGCTAGGGATGTGAGCCCGCTTAGCAAAACTCTCCCTATGGGTTTGAGAAAGCTGGGCCTGACTGGTAGTGATTCCCCACCAATGGACAGGGACTGACATTCCGTCAAGGAAATCCCTTCAACTGAGACATTACGACCCTGGCGGTAAGGGGTTTACGCCAGTGTTAGCTGCGCCGACCCCTTACCGCCAATTACGAGGTCCCTTAGCGCCATGGCGTTTTTAACACCTGCTTTTAGCAGGTGTTAAAATCCATGGCGCTAAGGGACCATGGAGTTAATTACGCCACCGTAATTTACGGTGGCGTAATTAACGCCTTCCCCACTCCCATTATGCCCTATGGGGCAAAAATGGGAATGGGGAAGGGTAAATGGGGATTGGGGACTTACCGCCCCGCCGACCTCGGAATGTGGCGGTAAGTCCGCCAACCACCATGGCGTAAACGTAGTTTACGCCATGGTGGTAAAGTCACGGCCCAGGCGGTAACTTACCGCCTGGGTCGTAATGAGGCCCATTGTCTGCATACATGGGAATACCAGAGGTGGATCTGTCAGCTGTGGAACTCCAAAAACTGTAGAAATTGGATTGGAACAGTTGGCTCGATGGTTAAACACACCCCTTTGGTATCTGGTAACAAGAATAAAAAGACTTTCCCCCTTGAATGGAGCAGGAGAAGCGATACGCAGAAGCGAGCCTCTGACGTATCGATGTCATTGGGAGGCTGAGCCATGTTGCTGAGCAGAGCTGGCTGTGGCGCAAAGAAGGACCCGAAAGGAGATTGTTACATAATCTTGGTATAGCACATCTACCACCTGAAGGTATTTTGGTGCTGTAGACAGGAAAAACACATGTGAGGGGCAGGGAAAAGTCAGAAAAGGGGCAGGGCCCATCAACTATTGGGGGTAAAGAAATGTTTTGCGAGCCTTACGAAAATCAAGATAATCATCAATGCACCTGAGAGCCAAAGGAATCTAATTCCAGAGTGAGGGGTGTGAAGAATCCTACAGATCCCTCACTGAAACCCTGCCTAAAGTCTCCTTGCAGGTGGCTAGGGGAAGGCAGAGGCTTCCTGATCATAACCCTGGGGGTGGTGTACTCCAGGAGGATCGCCTGGGAGGAGACGGGCCCTAGGGTGCTTTGGAGATTCCATGGGATGAGGCACAGTATATTTCCTCTGGAAGAATCTTCCCAATGAGCCTAAAGAGGTCATGGCTTATTGTAATTTCAATGTCTCTAAACCTCCTATTAGATCTAGGGTTATGATCCTCAAGATTATAGAAACAGAGCAAATCCTACCGGAAAAAGGATCCTTTTCGGTATCCCAAAATTCAACACCTTCCTCAATCCCAAGGGTACATTGTCAAGGAGTATGGAAATGTTGTCACTAAACCACCTTCCTCTCTTATAGCAAATTATCATAACCCCTTTATTAAAAACGTTAAGGGAATTAAATCTACCCTTGCAAGTAATGCAGAAGTGGAAAAACCAAACTTTCTTGAAAGAAACTACAAGTCCCAGAATCCTAGAGTTACTGAGATGAGGAAGAAGGCAGAAGATGCATGCAGATGTAGCAGTCGGTCAATTAAGTCTAGTAGCCATTGGAGTAGTCAGGCAATCAAGGCTAATACCCCACAACTGAAGCTTATTAAACTGGGGAGGCCCCCTCAAGAAGGAAAGAGTGGAAGGAGCTGGAACGTGAGCTGGAGTGCAGGCTGTAGCAGTAGAAGCAGACAGAAGTTACAAGGCTGGTAAACCATGTAGAAGTGAGTAGAAGAGGGACAGCAGCAGATGGAGAATTTAGCACTGGAGGGGAAAAGGGAAGGAAGAGGAAAACATATGTCTTTTGGTCTGAGTTCTTCTTCTGGTATGCCGCAATTTACACAAGTGACTTCCTGTCATGGTGCAAGCACCCAAAACCCTGAAACTGGTGGGGCCATCCTGTTTTTGGCCTCCTTGGGGGCTTATCAGGCCCCAGCCAGACTCACCTGGACTCAGTCCTGGCGCCTCTCGCGCCAGGCTCATGGAGGTGTTAGCTACATGGTCCATTAACTTGGCTCTTAGAGGCTGAGCCATTCAGTTCAGGGTGTGGCCTGGAACTACTTTACCTGAGAGAGAGAAGAGGACTATTTTCTTGGAACTACTTGCAAGGCTATTTAAACCGCATCCAGCAATCTGAACACACTTCGAGTTATTCTGCACTCCTGCAGCGTAACGCTCACCGTGTCAGATCAGCTCTTGCTTCCTTCTGCCAAGCCCGTCTTGAGTCTTCCATCCATCAGCACCTGCGAACAGAGAATAACAGGAGTTATTTAAGCATCGAAGGTCTTACCTGCATTACATCCAGATCTCATCTCCTGATTTCCCACGGACCACCGCATCTGCAGAACAGAACGAAAAGTACCCTCTCTGGTACCTACTCAACTGATTGGCCCGCTCCAGGAACTTCCTCGGGCAGTTCTTCACTCAGCAGCGTGCCGCAGCTCGACACCGCCACACGGATCTTCCATTCTTCTTCCTGGAATCACGCCGTACCTGCTGAACAGAAAAAGACAAGCAGGTTAGTCGCACGTAGCAAAGGAAAGCTAAAGAGGCGAACATTTGCGCGCCCAGCACAGCGCTATACTTACCGGCAGGAATCCTGAGCATCATTGTCAGGAGAGTCATCCATCATCCGAAGGTCGCTTAAACGCTGCACCTGTAAGACAATAATGGACATTAGTTATCTTAAACAGAAAGACCAAAAGGCAGTTATTCCAAGGAGTTATTGGAATAGAGACTTACCTGCTTACTCCCGGGCCTTGTACTTCAGCAACCTCCTTCGTATCAGTGACGTAACTCAATCCAGGAAGGGCTGTGAACCGTGCCCCTGCCAGAGTGTGCAGGACGGAGAGCTCGCCATTTAAAAAACCGAGGGGAGACAGAAGAAGAGAAGGAAAGATCAGAAGGAGGTGAAACCACTGACCAGCTCCTTTCGGTAGCTAATATCTTGTTTCGACTTGCAGGCGAACATCTCCTGAAGCAAGGACTAAGGGGAGACGCAAGCTAGCATCTCCAGTCAAGCAGAGCAGCATCAGGACAGACATCACCCTACGCACACGAGCATGCCCCCGTGGAGACCAGGTGAGCGTGACACTTCCATATGCCATTTCTGGGTGCGCCTTGCCCTAGATGGTGATGAAAACGTAATGGCGGGTTTACCAATATTTGGCTTCAAGCTAAATTTCCCCATAAGGAATATTTGCCAGCATGACTCTGAAATGGTATTAAGTAGCCTAAAACATTCTTGTTAAACTTTGAATTGTTGATAAATACCCCCAAAATGTACACGTTAAATTTGTTTGCAATAGATGGCATTCTTTCACTATCCGCATTATCCAGGCTATGGTGATGGTATTTCAGCCAATTGTGATATGCTTGTTTAGATCTCTCTATTCTCTTCGTTGGTGTACAAGGACATCAAACTGGTGGGACCTTAAAAACACAATTTGGCCTAATATGTACACAATTTGACCATAAATTATGCAACATGGTGAGAAGCAATCTAGCATAAGAAATTGGATCTATTTCACTTTGCTCCATAATTGGGATTTGGCGAGTCATAGAATGCAAGAGCGAGTTATACTTTGCTATAAAGCCCTGCAACCATTTGATACGATTTTTTTCTGGACCATAACTCTGCTAATTGGACCCCCATTACCAGGCAAGTAGCTGGTTTCCACAATGCCCAAACCAAACACCCATGGTGCCTAGCGGAACAAAACGCCACTGTTAATGACTGGAGTTTTGATATCAAACTCTTGGAAGCAGCCCAGAGTTGATTTGCTGGAACCGCAACGCCATGTCCGGCTACCAGTTGTATGCCCTTTGATCTTTCCCTTGAGTTTGTGAAATGACTGACCATAGATGCATATTCTCGGCCTAGACGTTACCCGGTCTGAGAATGTTGTTGTTGTTGTTGTCAAAGCAACCATGAGCCATTTCCATATTTTCAAAGCTCTGAATCGCACAATTCAAATCACCCATTAAGATATTATAATGTCCATAAAAAGAATGAGAATCATTTAAAAGTGTGTTAAAGGAATAGTGTGCTCAAAAATGTTATGTGCTTAAAAGATGGGCAATAATAAAAAATGTATAATAAACATGTTTTTAATGAAAGCTCCTATGTAAAATTTTACACAAATAATGTTTAAACCCCTTTAAAATCAAGCACTAGGAGGTGTCCATTTTGTGAAATGGATGAGCCTCCTGTGCTTGAGTTAATCTCTGCCCTCACGGCACTAATGAAGCAAAAGCCACCTGCTGGTAGCTTTTATTACAGTGGCAGAGATTAGGTTTTTCTGCACACTCCAATATATATTTATGATGAGCATGTGAAATCCACTGGTTAGAGCCTTCGATGGCCATAATAGCCTGACTGCTAGCATGTCTGCCAATGCTACTTCCCATAGAGGTAAAATGACTTTTTAATACCCATTATTAAGTCCTGTGAGGGCCTCCCTTTGTTGCCACATGTGGCTTTATTTAAAAATATGCATTAGCCATGGTTATAGGTCAAAGGATTGTTTCAAAGGGATGGAATGGTCAAAGGATCGATTCAAAAGGAGCGAAAACAAAAGGACCAAATAATTTTTTTTTTTTTACTTTTTTTTAAACTTTTTTTTTGGGCCCCTGTTTTTGTGGTAAAAACCACTTTTTTTACCTATACGAAAACCCCAAAAAATATATATAATTAAAAAAATGCAATCCTTTTGTTTTCGGCCCTATTGCGTCAACCCTATTGCATTCGATCCTTTTGCAGTCGACCCTTTGACCGGACACCAGTAGCCATCTATCTTGTGAATGTACCTGCACTTTTAGGTCTGCAGGCTAATGAATGCTAAATCTTTCGGGCCTTCATGGCTAATGCAAATTTCACATTGTATGTTAGTTCCGAGACTGGGGAGATGCAGCCCTCATTGGTGCTAAACAGGCTGGTTTGATTCATCATTAAGCCTTTGGAATCACCTTCCGGGTAAAATCATCCATGGGACTGTCAACCTGCCTGGCTACACTTTGTCCACACATTGAAGTTGCGACAATTCTTTCGGCCACATGGTCCATTTCCCATTCCGATCCACACCTCGCTTCATTTTGGGAATGCTCACAACATAGCAATTTGGTGTCTTTGGGGCCTTGATCATCCAGACATCACAGTGGATAACCCAGTCCCATCTGCAGTCTACCGTAAACCAGGTCTTGTTGAATACTTTGGGGCCCACACTCCCTTGACAGGCTCATAAGCAATTAAGGCCCATTGGACCTCATTATAAGTTGGGTGGTGCAGTAAAACCAAGAGTTTGGTGGTAAGGTGGAGGAAAAATGTCCAACAAGAAGCTGGAGGTTATTCCGCCCCCTGCTCACCCAAAATCTGTAATACTGCCTAAGTACCCCATGGAGTCCTAGGGACTCAAATTAATGGGGACTAACACCACCCAACAACCACTTGTAATACTGCAGGACCAAGAGCCTATTGTGCCGTCTTAATGTTAACTTGCTTTCTGGAAGCCTTCTACAGATTCTGCCAGGAGACACAGCATAGCTGGCACATGAGAATCTTTGTTCAGTGCTGGATAGGACTGATGAAAGAAGGCATCTTGATCATGTTCATTGCCTTGCTGCCATACAACTATGCTCGCCTTTTTCTACCAAGGCCAATTTCTAACTTGCTCTGTGGTCACCTTCTGAAGGTCTCATCTGCCTTTGGATTGCTTCCAAATTAGTCCACAGACTCCCCTTAATTTGGGGGTGACATCTCTTGTCGGCAAAAACCGGAGTTGGATATAGGCTGCCAGATTTCTGAAGCAGAAGGCGGTGTTCGTAGTGAGGGGTACTTTCGGTGGGCCTTTCTCCCCAGGAACCGAGCAGTCATTGCAGAGATGGATCTTCACAAAGACTCAGCTGTCTGGCTTGAATGGGCGATACCGTGCTGCAGTGTCGGGAGCCTCTCGGGAGAATACAAGGCTATTGATGGTATCACCAGTATGATACTGACACAATGGATACGATTTTGTAAAGCCTTTATTGAAAATGTTGGGATTGTAGAAATGTCTACTTTGCCCTATTGTTAAAATGGGAGTAGTGTCGACCATTAAACGATAAACAAAACAGTCCTAGTGGAGTCTGTCAAAACCTAATACCTGCCCTATCCCTTATACAAAAAGTGTAAAGAGGATAAATGTATGCAAAGCAAAATCAGTGTTTCAAAAGAATAAATGTGGTACCAGCTCTCCACCTCACGTTACACCTCGAGTTATGTCAGACTGCACACTGTAGTTTAGGTGTGATTCAGGAGTTAAGACTTAGCATATAATAGAAACGGAGCACGTGCCAGGCTGACTTTTGTGGCGACAGGTAATCAAAGGAACTGTAGAGGCAGGATCTGGCTGAAAGCAAAGTGACACAGAGAAAAAGAGAAGGCAGGTAAATATACTGGGTGACACTGATTGATCAGAATAACGGAGATTAGGGAAAGCCCTTGGGCTCGGTACCAGCAGATCACTCTTGATACTCATGCAGCAACGTCATGGGTAGGACGTGCTGATGAGATATTGTACTCAGTGTAAGGGTGAAGCTGGAGACCATTTACGGAGACTGGTAAGACGCCAACCGTCTAGACTAAGGCAACAGAAGTCTTTCCCTTCTATGATCCTAAAGGAGGCCAACCCAGGTGTCACACTGTATGTATGTATGTATGTATTTAATTTTTATATAGCGCCGGTAGCCCGAAGGCAACAGGGCGCTTGTACATAAAACACTGGTACTACAAGACGGACAACACGTATGAGACGGACGATGGGTACAACTAGCTATTGCGTAACGAGGTCTCTAAGAGAAGTCCTGCGCCCAAGATCTCATCTAAAGAGGTGTGTCTTCAGCATCTTCCTAAAAGCAGAGTGATTAACTTCAGACCTAAGGGATTCGGGGACGCTGTTCCACAGTTTAGGAGCCAGTACACAGATACAGAGCTGATGCACAACAGGGGATCAATTTAAAATGAAAGTGGAACAGCATAGTGGATACAAATAACCAGGCAAAGGATAGGTAGAGAAAAGAAGCAAAGAGCAGAAACTGTGGATGGAAGCTATACAAGCACTACTTAGAAGGCCCATGAATGCTGGCATAGAGACAACCATGGGCCAAGAATTGGAACCGGTATCAGGGACTAGCAGTAAAGTAAACAAGCAAAGCTGCCATACAAACTTGGATATCTAGGACTATCATGAAACATAAATCATTAGTCACGGATAAGACAGTAACTTGCTATCAACTCAGTGAATAGGTGGTAAAATAAACTCAATGCACTAGTCCGGGATAGAAGTTTAGTAAAACGGCACAAAAGAAACCTGAAAGCTGCTAACTTAGCAATTACGTGGAATTGGAAAACAAGAAGAAATGACAGTAAAGCATGAAACTTGGATTGCAGAGAAAAAGAGGGGAGAACAGCTTTGCCAGAAACAAGGTGAGTCTCTGAGTGGGTGAGGGGTTCTCAATGTAAAACAAGGTGTTTGAAGAGAGGCAGCACAAATACAGTCAGAAAAATGGTTCTTAAACCACACAAAGCAGGAACTCCTATTGTGTAGGCAGTTGATAGAACTGTCCCTGTTGAAAGTGAGCTTATGAATGCCCTCCCAGCCCCAGAGGGTGGAGCTGATTGCAGTCGGAGGCAGCTATGTCCAATAAATCCTCCTCCTGGTGTCAGTGGCTTGCAGCAGTGGATTGTAATTAAGGCCTCTCCATCTTCTCGCAGCAGCCTAGCCTTCAATAGCTTGCAACAGGTGAATGTTTCAGTCTCTTCGGCTTGCAGAAGCTTGTTGCCAGTGAATGTCTTTAGTAAGCCTTTCTTAGCGCTCTGCCTCTTGGACAGCATACATCTACCAGAATACATCTACTGGTTTCACCCAAAACCCGGAATGTGACATAAAATGAATTTGGTCAAAAACTGCAACAGTAACACAGGCAAATTAATTCAGAGGCAGTTTCTGTATTTTAACATGGTAGTTATTCAATAAACAGCCCATGAATAGGTGCTGTATGGGAGGCATGGTATCACAAGTTTGACAGATTAACAAAAGAGGAAGAGCCCACAGCCAGGTGGTCCTCACGCACTGGTCCGCCCCCAGGAACTAGATTAAAAAATGATGGCTGTGTCCTGTCCACCTGGATGACAAGTCCCAGAGGACTAGCGGGGGCTGGAATTTAACCTTATTTTCCTGTGAGTAGCCCATGAACTGGGATTGAGGAGATTTGACCCCGCTAATGTCTCTATGAGGGCCTGTTCCATACCGGGGAGGTTTGGGACTAGAAATAAGATTGCCACCGATTTGGTGGTGTCAATTCTCTGGATGGAAAAAGGAGGCTCTTGAAGAAGGGTAGAAAATTCTGGAAAATGTCTTCCTATAATAACCTATTGCGGAAGTCCAGGGATAATGGCTGATGATACTAGCTGGGATTCCACTCTGATTTTAATGTACACAGGTACTCGGGGATAGATCTCGTTATCTCTGTTTACACAGGTGACTCTAACCATGCATGTTCTACATCTAGTGGAGTGACCAAATCGGCTCGTATGGCTGTCTGTTTACTGCCAGAATCAACCAATGCTTTCACTGCTCTCCCATTCACCAGAGCTCTTTCAAATGTAAAATCCGGAAGAGGATCGGCATACACATATACTAAAGGTTTCTAGATCCTCCTCTTGTTCTTCCCATTCCTCTACCCTTAGGCATCCTATTTCCATAGACACCTCCTTTTGATTTTTAGTACAATACTGAGATAAATGACCTGTCTCTTTGCATGAGAAGCAGATGGGTGGTGATGGTTTAGTCCCTTTGGGTTCTTCTCTCCTTAGTTCTTCTTTAATCCTAGTTTCATTTTTTTTTATTTCTACCTTTTCCTTCGCGGCCCACTCTTGGGTTTTAGGGAGTCCTCCTCATTCTAAAGTCAGGTTTTGAGAGTGGTAGGGTGGTTTTTGATCTTTTCCTTCTTCATTTTTATGGAAGGAATGAAAATGTTTTACTGTGTCTGAGTGATTTTAGGCAGTCTCAACAGCCAGGCTAAGAGTGTGCCAATTTAATTGTAATAACGCTATCTGTAGAAAAAGAGGTAACAAGTTGATAAACTGTTCCAGGATGATAAGTTCTACTAACTCCTCCAGAGTTGTATTGCCTCCCCACAGGGCGACAGTGATTTTAAAGTGAGTTCTCCTACTTCCTGGCGGGTCTCACTGGGGTTTAATCTGATGTACATTTGTTTTTTTCGATAAAAATTACTGGTCTGACCTACTCTTTTTAAGGAGTCCTTCCTTGATGGATATGAAGGTGGCTCCCAAGGTTAGATTATACAACTGATAGGCTTTTTGTAATTCTCCTTTAGCAGCAGTCCCAATAGCATTTTTTTAAGTTTTCTCCTCATCCCAGTTGTTCAGCTAATCGTTTGAAATTCTTTGCCTTCCTGGTAGGGTTGTATTATCGCTTGAGGTAATAGGGGTCTTGCTTGTAATTCAATTAACCTCGTCAAGTTTTCTGTAAGGTGAGTCTCTGCCTGAATCTGATGGGCAGCCAGTTGAGCTACAACTGCTTCAATATCGGTTATGTTTTCAAAAGGGGTAAGGGTTCTCTCTGTTGGGCTTTCGGACTCGGAGAAGAAAAGGGTCTCCACCTCTTCAGAGAAGGTTTCAAAGTCGTCTAACTCTTCCGAACTTGACTTCGATGGAGGGGTTTTGACACAGAAAACAAAAGGTTTGGGGAAAGGTGGGTTTAAGGCGCTAGGTCTAATAAATATATAGGAGTGTCTTATTTTTAAGACTATTTGGGGGCTATCGGTAGGGTGTCTAATAGCACCTGGGTTTTGAAAAACAAATCCTGTTGGCTAACTGGGATTTGAAGTTGGGAGAATAAGGTCTCCTTAATAGTAGATATTCGATCAGAATAAAGGACTACAATAATCCAATTATTTCCTTCTGATGGGATGACAATGCCCAGCATGGGTTCTCAATTTTGATACATTTTTATCAATCGAGTCAGATCCCCTTCTGACACCATATATGGGGGAGGCATGGTATCGTAAGTATGAGACTTACACAATGGATAGAATATTGTAAAAACTTTATTGAAAATGTTGGGATTGGAGAAACTCCTACTTTACCCTATAGCTGAGATTGGGGTAGTCTCGACAATAAACGATCAACAAAACACTCCTAGTGGAGTCCGTCAAATCAAAATGGGCTATTCTAACAAAACCTAATGCATGCCCTATCTCTTGTACAAAAAGTGGATAAATGTATGCAAAGGAAAACTCTGTGTTGCAAAAGAAAAAATGCTGTTGAACCAGCTCTCCTCCTCACGTTATACCTCACAGAGTAAGGCTGCCCCTGTAGGCAGGATGACACACTGTGGCTTGGTTTCCAACACTATACACAGTTCAAAAACGTGGATTGGGGTCTGTCTGGTCTTCAACGTTGGTCTCTTTTCTTGTCTTTCAAAAATAGTATATCAACACAAAGTTCACAAAGGCCCCCCTCTGACGGGTTCAGACCTCTCATGTCACAGTTCAACACATGCTTGCAAGGAGCCTCCCTTCCCCAAGCTTATCACAGTTCGGGTTTCCCTCTGTCGGGCTCAGACCACTTTCGGATGTCGAAGACTTTAAAATATGTGTGGCTTTCTTTACAGACCACCACAGGACCAATGCAGCTCAAAGTTCATGTTTATTCTTGCATACGTCACTTTTTCTGTCCATCCACTTTTTTGTTCCAAACCATGTCCAGAGACTTCCAAGTGAGTTACTTCTTTTCGCCGGACCACTCCGTTACTTAGTATCACCGATCTTACAGCTGTCCTCGTTTGAGTTCACCCACAGGTCTGCCTTTCTTCGCATCTCATTCACACACGTGCAGCCTTCACTTGCGATATAATGGCGTCTTTCTTCTTTTTGCTATTATCAATTTACGCATCAAGGTTAGTACCACAGGCTCAGCCTGTCGGAGCTACGACCTCCAGTAGGTAATTCCTGGGATTTTGGACCCGCTGCTCTCGTCACTTGGCCCATATGCTCTGCTCCAGTAGGTGTGCCTTCGTCCCAGAGGTTCTGCTCGTACTGGTGAGCCCCCTTGCTCAGAGTTTGTCGTAGGGTGTTGCCTTTTATCCATGTGAGGAGAGCTAATTGATATTAAGTTTATGCACTTGGATAAAGAGCCTGACTTTGCCTGACCCAATTAATGGGACATGTCCAATACGATGTGAGAGAGTTGGTCTGGTTGCTCTGTCGCCCTCTTTCTCGGCCCAGTGTTTGTGTAAAAAATGGGGGTGGGGGAGAGTGATGGGACTTCGGAAGATCCTAAAAAATAGAATAGATCAGATAAACAAAAGAAGGGGGAATATCGCATCTCGCAATCGGTTGCCTCACTCCCACCCCGGTGATCCTCCCACACTAGTCCACCCCCAGGAACAGGATCCAAAAGCGATGGCCGTGTCCTGGCCACCTGGACAAGTCCCTGAAGACTAGCGGGTGAGAGACACCCTTTAGTTTCTCACAGTACATACAGCGATGCTGGGTAACAGCCAGGGAGGATCCTGCTGAACCTGCAAATGTATACGCCTGATTCTGGCAGCACTGTTACACTCTGTCATCTAATGGGTGAACGTTTCACTGATAGAATGGTAGTGGGGGGTAAAATGCTCAAACCCGTTTTCCTGTTTGTGCTGCCTCACATGTACCAGCTTCAAGCCAGTCTGACATTTTATTTTTAAAATCCCACCTTTGTCTCTGCCACCAACCCTATTGATTGCGGGTAATAAGGGCAGTGGAGCTCTGCTGAATTTTCTATACCAGACAGGGCACCAGAATTACCCATCCCGTTAAGTGTGGTCCATGGTCACTATGAATGTCACTGGCACTCTGAAGCACCAAATGCAATCTTTGACCACTGCCTCTGGGATATGGGTCAATCTAATACGTGACCACATCAACAATCAAGTGGGTAAACACCAATGCTTCTTCAGGCAACTGTATAAAGACGTGATACACTTTAGCAAAGGGCGACCCAGGAATCGGAGTGTGCTCCCTGGTTCATGCTTACCATTCTCTCTGTACAGGAGCAACCACCCTAAGTTTGCAGCCATCGCACCTTTGCAACCCTGTGTTGGACACCTGCAAAAGAGTGTAGAAAATATTGGGTACTACTAGAAGACCATTACGACCCAGGCGTTGGACCATGGTGCTAAAAGCACCATGGTCCATGCCGGTAACTTACCGACTCCGCCATGGCAGAATGGGGAATTCCGAGGTTGGCGGGCGGTAATTCCCCATGCCGCCATGGCCCTTCCCCATTCCCATTTTTGCCCCATAGGGCTCAATGGGACTGGGGAAGGCGCTAATTACGGCACCGTAAATTACGGTGCCGTAATTAGCTCCTAGGTCCCTTTGCGGGTTGTTTTTTTAACGCCTGCTAAAAGCAGGCGTCAAAGTGCCACCCGCAAAGGGACCTCGTAATCAGGCTTTAAGGGTTTAACGGCGCCGCCACCTTTTACGATGCCGTTAACTCTTTAATGCCTGGGTTGTAATGAGGGCCCATCTTTAGCGTGCCACGACCTGTCAGTATGTAGCATGCACCTGCCCTGCTCCAAGCATTCTTTCAACTTTTGAGGCCTGTTCCTGTATTCCTGCAAGTTCATCACGAGTAGAACAAGGAGTTGCAAGTCACTGTACTTGAGTTTGGAGAAATAGCCTCTAAGGAAACAGGAGAAATGGTAGCCCGCCTTGCTACTCTATCAATGTGGGGATTCCCCTATGCAAAATAGTATTTTTGCCATTTGATAGGCAGCACATTTATTTATTTATTTATTCGTATTTTTAAAGCGCACAGAAGCCCAGGGGCATTTGACTAAGCCTACCCCTTTGGATGACATTAGTGATGTGGGAAGGAGCTCTGAGGCATTTTCTGTGGAGTACCAGTTGCAGACAAGAAACGCCTTTCCTTCCAAAGCAGCCCAAAATCATGGACCACCCCAAATGCAAAACAGGAATCCGTGCACACAGTCACACTCCTCCATTTAGCTAGGGTGCATGCCCTTGGAAATGCAATTAGTTCAGCAATTTTGTGAACAAAATACAACAGAAATACTCCATGTGCAGTGCACACCGCATACTCTGATTTCAACTCCCCCTTTTATTTCTCATGCATGACCATCCCGCATAACATTCCATCTCAGAATGTGACTTTTAAATTGCAGCTATTACCAGAATGCAATTGTGATTTAATACTGAAGACTGTGTTGAGGTTACATTTGTAGGATTCAACAAAACGAGCTCATAATTCTAAGACGTGATGTGGAAAGGTATGTTTCAGTTATGGTGCTGTAACTGCATGTTGCACTGCTACAATGAGGGATAACCCTAACACCACATTTTCTGAAGACTGTACAGCTAAAGCAGCCCCACTGTAAATGACCACATACAAGATGCAACTGGGCCCAATGCTGTGCTATATTGGGAAATGGGACAATGCTTGCCACCATTTTGTAATCTGGCTGGGATACTCGCTAGTGACCATTTCTGGAAAACCTTTGTCTGCCACTGGGGTTCATTCCAAGGATTCTGGGATGTGCAGTGGTGTCATTACCTGTAGGGGGCTTACCACAGTAGCTTAGCCCAATATCCTTTTCCAACAGTACTAGGTTATCACCAGGAATTGTGTCATTTGGGTAATAGTTCTGGGTGTCCGGTCAAATGGTCGAAAATAAAAGATCGAATGACCATTTGTTCCAAAGTCAAATGGTCGAAAAAAAAATGGTCGAATTTTTTTATTTATTTATATATTTTTTTAGTTTTGTTTGGTAAAAAAAAAAATGAATATAGAAAAAGGTGGTTGGGGGGAACCCCCCATAAAAAAAAAATGTTAAAAAAAAAAATCGACAATTTTTTCGACCATTTGACTCTCGATCAAATGGCATTCGATCATTTGGTTTTCGACCAAATGACTTAGAACCATAGTTCTGGGTTTGGGGAATTTCAAAATGTTTTCTATATGGGAATCTGTCAGGCTTCGTGTGCCTGCTAGGATGTTGTGACCTGCAAGGCTGTGAAAGGAGGAGACTGCCAACAATCATTCCACCTGTGTGTCAAAGATATGATGGTTGGGGAAATAGCTTACTGTCCCTAATACTAAGGGGTTCCACTGCCTCATAATAAGATTCTAAGGGTTCCACGTCATTTCAACACCAGTAATTACTTTTTTTTTTTAATTTGGGCAGTCCCCCATTGTCCTACACTACAACCAGTACCCCAAGCCCTCTATATTTTCTAAGTAATTACATCGAAGTAAATTACTTTGAAATAATTACTGGGGTTGTAACTACAGGAGTCGGTCAGGACAATCCAAAGCAATAAGTCCAACGTTGTGTCAAAACCCTATTTCCATCTCTCACACTAAGAACTCAAACTAATGTGAAAAGAGGATCTTCTTTAGTCTCAAAGTTCTTTTCCAACTCGCAAAACCAAGTTCCAAAATGTGCAACAAATAAACTGCAAAAGGAAGGACAACCTTACTCTCCAGGTTGTTGCACCCTCAGAATGTCCAACAAACGTCTTTCTTCTCTTGTCGTTCCCAAAATGTTCGCAAAAACAGGGGGGGTTGCTTCCCTTCCCCCTGGTTTTATTTCCTGGCTCTTCCCAATGCTGAGGGAATTTTCCCTTTTCTTGTCTTTATTTCCTTTGTCCAAATTACTAGGGGGGATGCTTCCCTTCCCCTAGGTTCTTCCTAGTATATTTCAGTCTACATCGCTCTCGTTCTGTATCACTTTACCAAGGATAACGTCCCATTTCCTCTTGTCTTCTCCTTGGTTTTATAGCCAACCTGGCCCACTATACTGCCTGGTACTGTGACTATGAAGAGTGCTTTGGCTCTCTTTATGTGGGTGAATGATTCTCAGGTTTCACCTTTTCTGTGCTCTCAATTGTGGTTTTCTCGCTTTGCTACTAGTTTGTTGGTCACAGCCAACCTGCTATTCTATTCTGCCAAGTACTGTGACTATGAAGATTGACATAGCCCTCTCCTTATATGGATGCGAGTCCCCGACTCACCTTCTCTATATTTTCATTTTTGACCTTCTCCCTTTGCTACTACTTCATTGGTCCAGCCAATCTTGTACACTATCCTGCCAGGTACTGCAACTTTCAAGGTCTCGTTGGAAACCTTGATTAGGTTTGTGGGTCCCAGACTCATACTTGGATCCCTCCAATTATATCCACCTGGTACAACAGCCTGCCAGGTACTGTCACTATGAAGATCTTGCCTTCATAATCTTCACTTCTCTTAGCCGTCCCGGTCTCACCGACCTCTCTGGAGAGCTTATCGGTGGTCTTCGGTTTGCGGGTGCTTTGAGCCTTGAGCATCTTCCAGGGATTGTGATGGCTCCGCACTGACTCTCGGCCTCTTAGCTGCACGTCTCGGCTTCTTGTCTGGCTGGGGGTTCAGACTTCTGCTTCTCTCGGGCATCCGTCTGTAACTGATGTTTTGGGAATGCCTCTACCAGTGGGTAGGGTCTCTCTCTTCACCAAGTCCTTCTTCCCTTTGTATGTTCCATTCCGATTTGCTTGACACAAATTGACTAATGCGTTTGTACTGGTTCAGTGAAGTATTCCACATTACTCTACACTTCTTCCCCGTCCCATTATTCTAGTCTTCCCTGTACTCAATGTTCTTCATTGTCTCAGTGTTTCTTGGTGAAGTGACATTGTCTATTCTGTAGACCTACATGGAAATGTGTGGGGTTATTATGTCTTGTGCAGGGTGAGGGTGGTTGGTGTGCATGGGAATTATACTGCATTTCTCCCAAGGTGTCGTCTCTCTTCCCATAGGAGGATCCCCCCTATGCGATCCACCAGTTGAGTACCAACCCAAGGGGGACTATCAGGTAACGGCATCACTCCCTGGCCTCATGGGAAAGGGATTTCCCCCATGGAGGCAGTGACGACATCCTGGGATTCGTCACAGACCCCAATAGTGTTCCTTGGCTTTACACAACTACAATTTTGATGTGTTGCTTTATGCAATTTTTCTGGGAGTGCTGTTATAAATATCGTTATGCTCTGCGTGCATGTCTCATATGGAGACGATGTCCCCATACTGGACCATCACCAAACCAGTAATTCTGTTTGCATTTAACTGGAGATATCTAGAAATACAAACACTTCTTCAAGAGTGCAATAGATTGGGCAACATAATTTTCACAATCGATCACACCCTAACATAATCACTGAGAGAGGACTCAAAAGAAAAGCATGTGCGCCTGCAACGGGCCCCATAGTCACTGTCATGGAAGCAGGAACAGAGTGCACCACAGGGCTATTGGGAATACCAGTATCTTCTGCAATTGTAAAGGACAGCGGCGCAGTGAGAAATTCTTTAGACCTGATGGCTGAGCAATTTGCTCCAGGATCTACTAAGTAAGGTGCAACCTTCCTTTCAATTTCAGCTGCTGGGGAGCAGGTGTAAGTGAATCTAGATCACCTGGCCTAAGCCCCGCCCATCTGGTGCCTTCCTGCTTGCCGCTCTTTTTCACCACTTAACAAGCCCTGCCCACCTGGTGCCTTCGTGCTTGCCGCTCTTTTCCCTACTCAACGAGCCCTCCAGCCTCTTTTCCTATGTAGCTGGGGAGCAGGTGTAAGTGGATCTAGGTCACCTGGCCTAAGCCCCGCCCACCTGGTACCTTCCTGCTTGCCGGTCTTTTTCACCACTTAGCATGCCCCACCCACCCTTGAGCCTTCCTGCTTGCCACTATTTTTCACCACTTACGAAGCCCCGCCCACCTGGTGCCTTCTTGCTTGCCGCTCTTTTTCACCACTTAGCAAGCCCCGCCCACCTGGTGCCTGCCTGCTTGATGCTCTTTTCCTACATAAGGAGCCCTCCAGCCTCTTTTCCTTTGTAGCTGGGGAGCCGGTGTAAGTGGATCTAGGTCACCTGGCCTAAGCCCCGCCCACCTGGTTCCTTCCTGCTTGCCGCTCTTTTTCACCACTTAGCAAGCCCTGCCCACCTGGAGCCTTCCTGCTTACCGCTCTTTTTCACCACTTAGCAAGCCCCGCTCACCTGGTGCTTTCCTGGTTGCCGCTCTTTTTCACCACTTCGCAAGCCCTGCCCACCTGATGTCTTCCTGCTTGCCACTCTTTTCCCTACTTAAGGAGCCCTCCAGCTTCTTTTCCTTTGCAGCTGGGGAGCAGGTGTAAGTGGATCTAGGTCACCTGGCCTAAGACCCGCCCCACTGGTGCCTTCCTGCTTGCCGCTTTTTCACCACTTAGCAAGCCACGCACACCTGGTGCCTTCTTGCTTGCCGCTCTTTTCCCTACTTAAGGAGCCCTCCATCCTCTTTTCCTTTGCAGCTGGGGACTAGGTGTAAGTGGATCTAGGTCATCTGGCCTAACCACCACCCACCTTCTTAGGCCTGCCTCTTCCTTCCTGCTCTTAACTCTTAGATCAAGAGAGTCTTTCACCGGGCATCCAAAGTGAAGGGCAGTCAAAGAAAAGGGCAATTCCTGTTTGGACCTGTTCGGACCAGGAGGATCCAAGGCCTGAACCCCTGCTAAGACAGCAGGTAAGCATGCACCAACATGTGTTTACACCCTCTGTCCCCACATGCCATCCCCACCCTCTATGGCCCCTGTCTTGGTCCCTTGTCCCCCCCCTTCCCACACACAGGAGTCTGTCCTTATACCTTCTGTTTTCACCATCACCGTCTTGTGGACAATGCTGGATTTTACTTTTATGGACTTCATTGATTCATGGTGCGTTACCCCTTCTCAACTCTCATGCTGGACTTCCTTTGCATCTTGTACTCAGGGTGGCCCTGAATCATGCTGTTCCCATCCCATCTTCATCTTGTATCCTGGCTTGAAACATTATGTGTTACTACCGACTTCTGCAGTTGTATTCGCTCCCCACTCTTGCTTCTCCACTCTTTTTGACTGCTTACACTCTGTTCTCTCCTCGCCTCTCCCTTTTCCTATCTCCTCCCCTCCTCTCCTTACTTTTTCCTACGCACTTACTCTATCAGAATTATCCCTGGACCTAGTATGATAGCAACCTCGTCTGTTGCTCTCCCTTCCCCTTACTGTTCCCCCCCTACCTCCAGCACTATCTGAAACGTTGTCAGGCCTAGTACAATAGTCGCTTGTTTTGTTCCACCCCTCCCTTTCTGCACCCCTCTCCCTCACCTTTTGTTTTTCTCCGGCTCTACCAGAAATGTTGTCAGGCCTAGTACGGTAGTCGCCTATCTGTTTTCATTGCCTTCCCACTCTCCCCCTCCCTTCCTTATCTATGTCTTAACTCTTGCACTATCTGAAATGTCGTCAAGCCGAGTACGATAGTTAATTTCACATCCTTACTGTTCATGGCCGTAAGAATGTCATTGTATTTTCCCTTGTTCCCTCCCTTGCCTTGAAGCGCTTTGAAACACATTGTGCATAGGCGCTATATAAATAAACTATCCTATCATATCATATCATATCACAATAGACAAAGGGTCCCCCTTGATCGATGACTATTAATGTTTGGTTGTTCACACCATCAGGTTTTATCTGGGGATGACAATTCATTGCATTCTATGAGAAACCTGGGTGTATTCTCCCATGTAGACCCAGAGAATCCTCTGTTCAGGTGGCCAGGGGAGGACCATTATTTTTGGATACCAACCCTGGGGTTGGACAAGCGAGGGAGGATCACTTGAGTAGGGGAGGCCGGGGTTGCCCTCAGGAGAATACCCTAGGAGAGAGACAGTATTCTAACAGGACAGTGGTGGAGGAGGCAGTCTCTGATGCCTTCTTGGGATCTTGATTCCCATGATCCAAATCCAGGCAGCAAAATCCTTATATCTCATTCGATCTATCATGACCCTAGAGTGAGAAGGGAAGGAGCAGATTCCCTAACACAGACAGAGAGGGAGGGAGGTGCAGGTAACACAGGATCAGAGCACTGAGAACAAGATGTATTCATCCTCTCCAAATCATAGGGAAAAACCACCTGCAACCCTATACACATAAGCCATCGGCAGACATAAAGAAGGGGACAAGAACGAATCAGGAGAGTTTCTGATACCCCCTATCAATACCTGATAAGATTATCTGATCTCAATCGTGTTACACGTCTAATCTCTTTTCCTTAACCTTAAGGGGATATTTACAATCTCACCCCATCTCCCCCTCCCTATTTCCAACAGATACTGAGACGCGGAGGCAACTAAGATCAATAAAGATTACCCATAGGAATAACATGGCGAAAGTAAGGGAAACCTACCCTAGAAAGAACTCAGGTTGTCCCACTCATAGAGTCAGGAAGGGTCAGGCATTCAATATGTCAATGTTGCTACTTGTCAGGAATTGACAAGAATTGGGGGCACCACCACTCCTTTCTCTTCCTGTGCTTCTCCTGCATCTAGGTCCTTGGCATTCATTGCCCCCTCTTAGCCCCCTATAGGTTCTGTAATTGAATAGTCATTCAGTGATTTCAAATGTTTGTTCTGGACAAGAAACACATGAATGTACTATTGCCGCTAGTTCCATGAGGGGTTTTGATTGCCACCCCACGCACATAGTCTTCAGCTGTTGCTGAAGTTTTGGCATTAGCCCCTGAACAAAAGCTGCGGCCACTGCTTCTTGCACCGTTTCAGCTGGTTTGTTAATTACAGAATGTTGCAAAAGCACAAACTTCAAACGATCAAGAGAGTCTGCTGGAGACTCGTCCTTATTCTGTTTACAATTTTTTTTCCCAATCTGCTTTTCCGAAACACACAATGGGCATCTATACCGCAAAACTCTCCCTTGCCAGGGTAAACTCTGGCCCTACCCTGGGTCTTTGGTGAGCCAACCACCCTCTTGCACTACATGCTGGCACACCTGTGTTGGCAGTAACCCTCTTTAACTGGTTCATGTTGGCCCAGGATAGGCTATAGCACTAGATCACTGTTTTTCAGATTCCTTCCTAATATTTGGATATTAATTATTTCCATGGGTCTGTGGGGCATATACTATTATCAAATTGCAAGTGCCATCTGCAGGACCCCCTGGACGATGCATGAGCCTGCAATTGCGTACAACACAAAACGCCTGCATGAGTATCTGAGAGACTAACAATGGATGTGGAATCATATCCATTGTTAGTCTCTCACATGAGACTAACGACCTTGATTGGTATTTTCTGCTGGGGCTACTGTGGTGCTGTGTTGGGGTTTGAGGTTGCATGCCCTGGGCAGTTGCGGCATGCTTCAGGAGCATGCACGGCATTTGGCCTTGCATTCAAAGGACCTTGCATCCTCTTCCTTCCTACCTTCTGATGCTCTTTGTGGATATCATGAAGTTATAGGAGTCATCGGAATAGCTGCACCTGATCCTGCACCCTTTCTCTCTTTCTTAATTTCTATATTTCACTTCTCGACTTATCGTTACTATCCTTTAGATCTCTCATTCTGGACTCTCCGACTTACTGTCTGCACTTTTTTGCCGCCAGCTGCCCGTACTTCTACATGTTGTTATTTATTCTTGTTATCATTCTTTGTAATTTATTCTTGTTATTTATTCTACTTATCCCATTTACTGCATTGTCCCCTCCCCCGCAATACCCTGTACTTACCCTTTCCCCCTTCCCATGCACTTGTGCGATCTGAATGGCACCTGGCCTAGTAGGATCGTTTTCTCGTCTTCCCTGTCCACTCCCTTGCCTCGTCGCGCCTTGAAACATTTGTTTATAGGCGCATTATAAATGCCATATCATATCATACTGTTGCTTTCCCTTTTCCAGTCTAAAAACATTTCCCATTGCTAGAGAGTTGCTTTTCTTTTTTTTTTATGTTTGAGCGCCTGTTGCAAATTTAGACGCTTAGCTAATGTTTTACGTTTATCCTCCTGTGTTCTGGAACTCAAATTTTCTAGATATTTAAATGTACGCTGTTCAATACCCCGTTCAGAATTTCACTAAGGAAAACCTCTGCATCACTCTTGCCTCACGTGTGAGGGGCAAAAACTGTCTTCCCCCATTGACACTACTAAGGATTTGCTTCAAGGGACCATTTCTCTACAAAAGATAAACTCTATATCCCATAGATCAACCACCCATTATATTTAGAAATGTTTAAATACCAGAATTTTCTCTATCATTAATCTCATCACTCGAGATTTCATATCCAAATAACCCAATTATTTCAGTACCCGCCGCAGTTCTCTTTTGTCTTTGTCCTACATTTAATTTAAATAAATTCAATTAAAAGTCGTTCGTGCAGCCAAAGAATAGACACCGATCTTTCCGTGCACCCTACTCTTAAAACACATTTTAGAGGTTTAAATTGGGCCTCAACCTATCCTTTTGTGCACACAGGGACTTGATGGCGAGCGGTCCGCTACTCCCGTTACCGTCTCAACGGCATGATGAATCTGAAGCGCGATGGCACCAACTGTGGAAACCTGCACAATAATTCCAATATGATCACCACGGCAGCAGCAACAGAGACCTGTCTTATTTCTGTACAGATGTAAAGAAACGGACCGAAAAACCAGCACAGTATCCCCCAAGCACAGATTTTGTGGGGGTTTTATAGAGCTTTACACAATGGGAAACAAGATATGTTTAGTGAGTTACATTAACAATGAACTTCCTAGCAGAACATCCTGTGATCTTGAGGTGCATGGCTTAGCGCTATGTCTGTACAGTTCCGCTCGGCCTAACGAGCGGCACAAGCCTGTCCCGGGAAATGGTTACATTATAGGTATCTAGCCAAATTCTGGTAACCAGCAGCCATGTGACCCTATTCCATGTTGTCAGGCAAGATTGCCTCGCCCTCATGTGTGATGTGTCACATATCACAGGCCTGCCTATGTCCTGAGCAGAGAATACTGTCACAGCCATACAGCCTTATGGGCTTTCTAGTTTCTGCCAATCAGCCACGTTTACTCGTCATATTATTAATTATGGCTGCAGAGTTGCTATACCTGTTACAGGTGCATGGTCTGTGCTTATAAGAGACCATGGACTACTGTCAGTTTCAACAACCTCAGGCATTATTTTGCATGTATGCAGACCCACATTCAGCCAGATGGAGCCAGCCTGCAGTAAATGTTCCGCACTCCTTTGATGCAGACGAAACGCAAACATTATCCTCCCCTCCGTTACTGCTCAGCTGGGCCACTTCATCAGTGGTCAGCTCCAAACACAGGGCGACCTTCTCTGAAATGGCTGTCCCTAGCTGTTCAGCAAAGCTATGAGTCAATAATTGTTCTATGGTTCCCATGTTTCTTACCATCCTTTTTGATCTCTTCCCTCCTCCACTTTCCCCTCTTGTTTCAAATATTATATCATTATCCCTTAACTTAAAAAAATCTTCTCCTGACCCAGCACTTCTAACTTCAGTTTTATCTCTCCTCTCCCTCTTTCTGCCTAAACTTCTGGAAAAGGTTGTCTAGTCTCATCTGCCCTTTTTTACACCCCCACTCTCGCCTTCCACCCCTTCAGTCTGGTTTCCGTCCTGCAGATTCTACAGAGATCTCCCTTCTCCATGTCCCTGAAACCCTTCTCAAAACTAGTGGAAACCACATACTATGATACCCAGATTAATACTACCTGTGGACTGGGCTTCCTTAAGCTAAAGCAAATAACAAGTTACTTACCTGTAACTATTGCTCTCCAGCATGGGTCTGGTATGGATTCATTAATAACGAATACATAGCAGTACATCATTACACAACCATGGGAGGTGGCAAGGCTCAACAGAAGTAATCAGCTCTTACCTCTGGAACAGACTCGCCTCAAGCGAACACGTTGCATAGCACTCTTGTCCGACTCTGGACTCCTCCCTGGAATCCCTGTCAACACAGTAGAATTTTGTGAAGGTGTGCGTGGACCTCCATGTAGCCGCCCTGCAGATGTCCAGCAGGGCACACCAGACAGGAACGCCAACTGATGACAGTACATGATGCAGACGGAGATCCACCTTGAGATGGAAGACTTGGACAAGGCCTTGCCATGGTTAACAGGACCAAAGTTCACAAACAGTTGAGAAGTCTTCCGAAAACTCTTTGTTCATGTCAAGTAGAACTTCAGGGCACAAGCAACGTCCAGCGAGTGCAAGGCCCTGTCAGCTGGTGACGAAGGCTTCGGGGAAAACAAACCCCCACCAAAGTCTCGTTGAGGTGGAATTCCAATGGAATCTTCCGCATGAAAGAGGAGTGCGTCCGCAGCACCACCCTTGATTCGTGGAAAGTCAGATATGGCTGTTTGCAGGATAGGGCCTGGATCTCACCTACCCTCCTGGCAGAGGTGTGGGCCACAAGGAAAGCAGTTTTCCACAAGAGGATCTTGAGAGGGGCCCCTATGAGCCTTGTCAGCATTACGTTGAGTTCCCACACTGGGGCAGAAGCCTTCCCCGGCGGGAAAGATCAGAATAGTCCTTTGAGGAGTGAGACCAAAGTGAAGATCTTCCTGGAGACCAGTTGTAGCGGAAGATAGCCATCAGATGTTCCTTGATAGAGGCGTGCACCAGTCCGGCCTTGGCCAAGGATATCAAGTATGGAAGAATCTGCAGGGCCGTGACCCTCAGAGGGATAATCTTCTGAGACCGTTGCACTTCAAAGTCATTGATGCCCTGGCCTTGGCAAGGACCTCCCTACAGTCCGCAGGCAACTGATATACTCCAAATTCTAGGGCTGTAGGAGCCAAGCCCTCAGGTTCATCGATCCTAGGTCGTGGTGAAGGATTGTGCCTTCTTCTCTGGTGAGAAGATCTGGAACCACTGGCTGACAGGCTGCAAAGGTCCGGGTACCAAATCTGCCTCGGCCACGCTGAGGCGATGAGGATCATCTTGCATTGGCACTATCTGAGTGTGTTGATGACTCGTAGCAGGAGAGGCAACAGAGGAAACGCGTACAGAAACAGGCCTTCCCATGGTAAGGAGAGCGTGTCCCCCAGGGCCCTCAGTTGGTGGAATCTGCTGGCAAACCTCTGGCATTTGGAGTTTGCCGCCGTCGCAAACAGATCAATCTGGTGCCTGCCCCACTTGATGAAGATACGGTCCACCTGGTCCTACCGAAACTCCCACTCATGGCAGGAGTGCAATTCCCTGATGAGGGAGTCTGCAATGGTGTTCTGGACTCCCGCCAGGTAAAGAGGAATGAGGAACATCGCTTGTCCGACAGCCCAGCACCACAAGTCCTGCGCTTGCTTGGAGAGCACTGGGGATCGAGTGCCTCCCCTGCTGATGTAGAACATTATGGTGGTGTTGTCCGTGAAGATCCTCACCACCTTGCCCTTCAGAGACTGAAGAAATGACTTGAGGGCCCAGAACACCGCCCGTAGCTCCAGGATGTTGATATGGAGATCCTTCTCCTCTGGCAGCCAGAGGCCTCTGGCATGCAGACACCCGGTGTGGGCTCCACAACCTTCCAGGGAAGTGTCTGTGGTGACCGTTGCAAGATATGGGGCGTTTTGAAACCCTGTGCCCCGGGCAATGTTGGAGCGGGCACCCCACCACCTTATCGCTTGACGGAACTCCTCGTCAAGCGGGATCTTGTCCGCAACGCTTCCGAACACCTGTATCTAGCAAGTGTCCTTGAACTCCTGAAGAGGTCACATCTGTAACCTGCATAGCTGATAAGGTAGATGCAGGGTGACATCATGCCGAGCAACAACTTGGTGGATCGAACTGTGGCGGTCCTCATCAACAACAGCAGCTGCACTTTCCCTTCAATGGCCCCTACCCTCTCCTCCAAGGGTGACGCCAGGCAGGACACCGTATTGAGTCTGGCTCCTAGGAACATCGTGTTCTGCGATGGTGTCAAGCGGGACTTTGGATAGTTGATGGGGAATCCCAGATCCGTCCGCAGCTGGACGGTCGGCTCCATGTGTCTGACGGCCAACTCTCGCCAGTGCACCAAGATGAGCCAGTCGTCGAGGTACGGGTATACCCGTAGATGCAGATGGACCGCCACCGGTGCCAGGCACTTTGTGAACACTCAGGGGACCGACTTCAGTCTGAAAGGTAGGGCTTTGAACTGGTAGTGCTGTCTCTGCACTATGAAGCATAGAAACCTTCAGTGTTTCCTGTGAATGGGTATGTGGAAGTAGGTGTCCTCCAGGTCCAGCAACGTCAATAAGTTTCCTTTTTCCAGCTGGACGAGCATGTGCTGCAACGTGACCATCTTGAATTCTTGGGACTTGAGGTATTTGTTCAGGCGTCGCATACTAAAAAGTATCTGGAATAGACTAGGGAGTCCCAGAGTCGCTGAGGAACTAGCTCTATTGCCTCTTTTCGCAGCATTGCCCGTACCTCCTCCAAGAGCTGAGGGATGTGTTGGTCCAGACTTGTCGCCAGAGGGATCCGCGGCCACCTGTGCCGAAATTCGCAGGTTATGTCCTTGGGCGAGAGCGCCCAACACCCATCTGGCGGTGGTGATCTTTTCCCACTTGCTGGCGAACCTCGTCAGCCGGCCTCCCACCGGGGTGCACGGGTGAGGGCCCAAAATCCTGGCCGGTTCAGGTTTGCTTCAGCGCCTTGCGAGCAACGCTGTTCTCCACCATAGGCCTAGGAATGTCCTCTGTAGGCTTGGATCTGGAAGGCTGATGGTACGATGAGGAGAATCCTTTGACGATCTGCTCGACTTTCCTCTGGAGGAGTCGCAAGGAGAGCAGCGCTGCTGGAGCGTGCCCAGGAAACGGGCCGTCTCTGTATCTGCCTTGATGGCCTGTAGGGACTCGTCTACGACCTTCCCGAAAAGGTTATCTCTGTCTAAAGGCATGTCCAGTACCTTCGCTTGGACATCCTGGCAGAAATTTGTGGCATTCAACCGGCCTTGGCGACGAAGGCAGACACCGTTCTCCATCTGCCGGAATCCTGTAGCGGCAATGTCCAGAGCCTCTTTGATGGCGTGATCTGACGCAAACTCCCCTTCCTGGAAGAGAGCGAATGCCTACATCCTCTTGTCGTCATGGAGGAACTCCAGAATCGGCCCCAGCTTGTACCACAGCTCCCTGTGAGAGCTAGCTAGGATCGCCAGTGCATTGGCCGCCTTGACGCTGGGCGCCGCGGTGTAAATCACCTCGCTTACCATGGCATCCAGCTTCTTCCCCTTGCTGTCAGGAGGAACAGAAGACGATGGAGGCGGGTAAGCCAACTGTTTCCTCACGGTCCCTATAAACACCGAATCCGGCGATGCTTGCGACCTCAGGTACTTGGGTGCGGTTTCCAGCACCTGGTACTTCTTCTCCAGCCTATCCCATTTGGCGTGAGCTGAGCAAGGGTTCTTCAATAGGGCCATACCCTCCTCCCACACGTCATCCAGAAGGGGCACCGCCATGATTGTCTTCCTCTTGGGCTGCCGCCTCTGGTACAAGAAACCCTTCATTCCTGGTTTCTTTGGGCACAAGCTAGAATAGCTTGGAAGCTCTGGCGATCATGTAATGGAACGGCCCCACCTATCTGGTGTGGACACCTTAGGCTGCAGGGACCTGCTACCCGCTGCGATGATGTTGTCTGTCATTTTGGTGGCTGTGTCTGTCCCTGTACCCATGTCTGTGTCTGCTCGGGGAGAGGGGGCTGAAATGGGGGTGTAGGAGGACGCTTCCTCTTATTCGCTGGCGGCTGATCAGGGGCCTCGGGGACCATTGGAGCCGGGTCCTGTGGCATCCTCTTCTGGATCTCCGACACCAAGGTGTGGAGGGTCGACAAGATGTCCAGAGCTCCATCTCACAGCTGAGCTGACGAGATCAAAACACTAGGCCCTGCACCGTCATTGCTGCCGTTGTCATCGTCCTCTTCCATGTCCTCTTCCACGTCCTCCTGGACCATGTGTAAGGACTCCATGTCCTTGTCATCCGTGGACGAAATGTCCATGGTTTGCGCCACGGCCTGGGACTGATCTGGGGCCTCCTTGCACCCCCCCTTTTTTTCCACCCTGAGGGTCCCGAACCGGGTCCTGAGACAGTGTCCCTTTCTCCAGCATGCCAACAGACTTTGCCAAAAGTCACGCAGTGGATTTTCGCCTCTGGGGCAGGGATACTTTCTATGCTGTGTGGGCTACTTTCACCATGTCAGCCCTATTAGCCTTAGTGAAAGCAACAGCCACCAACTCTATCATTGACAAAGACTTATCCTATGCCGATTGGGCCTTCTCGGGCAGTTCGGCTTTCTTCTCCTCCGTCCGCAGCGTCCATGGCGCCCTGTCCACCGCAGTACCCACTTCTGCCACAACCCCGGTGGGACCGGACTTTCCAGTTCTTGACCTTATCTTGTGCCCTCAAAGGACTTAGAAGATCGCTCCTTGGACCGGCCGGTCCTGGGTGAGGCATGACCCTGCTAGGAGGATGGGGCAAAGGCGTTGGGGATCAGTTGCGTCGCCAGATTACTGTGCCTATCCTTTGTCATCTTCTTGGAGAAACCGAGGCATATCTCACATTCGTTGGGGTTCAGCCACGCCACCAGTTTACTGTGCCTATCCTTCGTCGTCTTCTTGTAGTAACCGAGGCATATCTCGCATTCTCCTTCCTTGGGGTCTGGATGCAGGCAGTAGAGATCTATGAGAAGAGCAAACAAAGGGGGTGGTAACCCTGTTTCTTACAGCCACACTCTGGTAAATGATATGCCTATTGTTGGAGGGCGGGACCACTGTAACACTTGATTAAAATGTGTGAGGGTAGTAGTGACACTCAACTGATCTAGACATGGAGGCACAACTGAAAACAACATATAGCAAAAGCACCTCAAAGGACAAACCACTAAGTAATAACAAAACTAATTTTATTTATCTTCATAGTAAAACCAATCTAAAAGTTCCACTTAAAAAAGTGGAAAACAATATTCACAATAAATGTAAACATGATTTCAACAATTGATATAATATTTTCAAAGCTAGAAGTTTGGTGGGGTTAGTACGTGAAAAGTAGTACTGTATGGGCACAAAACGTGCAACCTAAAACATTTAAGGGTAGAGCACTGTTTGATTAAACCAGCTCTATCAGAAGGAATACCTATTAGATGTCTTAGGTTTCTTTTTTGTGAGAGTCGACATATGTTTCGGCTAAAAGCATCCAAAGAAATCAGGCAATGCACAAAAAAGTTGTCTGTTGATGCAGTTGTAGCAGTCTCCAGGCCACGAGAAAAAAGAGCAATGTAACAACTTGGTGGTGTTGAGTACTTCTTGATAGCCGTACTTATTTGACAAAGAACCCACTATATATTAGATGGAGTCAGAGATCTACGGTCTGTTTAGCGCAATTTGGCCAGGGCCACATTAACCTTTGGTCCCAAAGATCAAAAGGGATCTATGTTTAGTGCTGTGAGGGTGTCCATTTATGAAGGATTGACAACGAGGCACGATGATGAATGGTACTACATCCGAGATGCAATGAGTCTCAATATTCACGTTATCGGGAGATACTGCTTTATGTTAATACAGAGGTGGGTCCACTTGGTAATAATTGTTTCGCAAAAAAACGGTTCGTTGGTGGAAGTTACTCTTAGCCGGAATTGCATAAAGTGAGACGAGACCTAGTTCATGCCTCCAGAGAGAACCGTGCGAACAGTGTCACCGATCGAAATGGACAGCAAGCCGGCGTCAGGAAAGGGGGCGTGGAGCTCCATGCCTGATACGCCATCGGATTCAGAACGCGCGGAACTCCACGCCCCCTTTGATTGGTTTAAAGGAGAAATACAATTTCTAAGTGAAAGTGAAACCGATTCACTTCCACAAGGATTTTACCGAGGATTCCCGGCCTGACGACCAGGAATATTCAAGAGCATGTGAATCCATGCCAGATCCCATGCTGGAGAACTTGGGAAAGTCTTCCCTTTTATTCCTGAGGACATCCACACTCAAGGGGCAGCGGCCTGCCTCAATGGCAATCCTGGTTACTGCAAGGCCACTCTTCTTTCCTAACTGGAGTATTCAATTCATCATTTGCAGGTTTTGCAGAGCACAGCTGTACACCTGGTTAAGGGCATTCCCTTCGGTCATCATGTTACCACAGCATGATGTGAGCTACATTGGCTGCCCTTGCCCGCCCAAATTCAGCTTTAGGCATTATGCATTATTAATTGTGCAATGAGTTGGAAGCGCTGCCTAGCCATTCAGGGTAAGGTTCAGCGATATTGTCCAGGGCACATGCTTCGATCAGCGGACTCGGTGTTACTGAAGGCACCGGGCTATTGTCGTGAACGGGTGAGAGGTCAAGCTTTTTCCATTGCTGGCCCGAAACTTTGGAACGCCCTACCTCTAGTGCTTTGTCATATTCAAGACTTTGGGGTTTTTGAACACAGTTTAAAAACCCACCTGCTAGCTTAAATGTCTGCTTTTCCTTTGCATCTAGACAGTGCCTTTGGCGACAGTGCGTTTTACAAAAATCTGATTAAGTGCTCTTCAATTCTCCTCAATCTTTCTGCAGCTTTTGATACTGTTGATCACCCCACTCTCCTCATTTAACTTCCCTCTCCTGGTTTTACTGGTTCTGTTATTAGCTAAATCGGATCCTGTTGCTCTCCTAATGCTGCTATTCTGTCTCCAGTGCTGGCAATCTCTCATCTTCTCACTTTCTACTGTACTTTATTTGGCCTCCTGAAGTCAGGGCGCATATTTAGAAGTGTTCATTTACCAAGAATCACTGCTTTATAACTCTAAAAGGTCATTACTCTTCTCCCTCTACACCGCCCCTCTCACTGCTGTACACTTCTAAGCAGTTGTCCCACAGATTTTCCTCTATTTCATTTCCTTTTCTGACCCACTTCATTCTACTGTTTCCTCCTGTTTACCTTCTATGCAACCTGGGATTTCCTTTCCTTTACTTGAACCCTACTAAAACCGAAATTCTGTTTTCTCCCCGTCCCTCCTCTGTGCCACCCGGTAGTATTTCCCAATGCACTTCTCCCCTTTTCTCCCATGGCCTGTAACCTCGCCGTATTTTTGACTACTCTTTTTTTCTCACCACTCATCGCTAACACTACCCGAATCTGTCAACTCTATAATCTTTGTCATGTTCGTTCTTTTCTATCATTTCATGCCAGCAAGCTTGTTCTTTCTTCCCTGATTTTCTTTTCTCGCTTTCACTATTGTTCAACTCCCCTGCTTCTCACCTCACTTCCCTTTGCCCTGCCTCTAACTCTGCCATTCGCCCCTTTTTCTTTGTTAGGGGAGTTTTCCTAAAGTCCTACTTGGAGGTAAGACTTTAGTAAGCTACCCCAGTCGTAGATCCCCAACTCTTGGTATCAGTCTGCACTACTGCTGGCACCTTGGTAGAGTGGCGAAGCAGTCAGGCTTATCTTAAGAGAAAGATGTGAGCGGTAGGTAAGTACAATGAACCCAATTAGTAATGCACATCAAAGAAACACTTACCTTGCACATAAATGTATAGCAAAATTTGGAAGTGTCTGAAGCAAAATGTTCGATATCTTGGTTATTACTTTAAAATGTATTACTACTGTATACAGTTTGAAACGATTTATTAAATCATTTTAAAAGGGAATTAAAAAAGTTTTTATCACACCACTCCAAATATGGGAAATTTTAAGGTTACAGTTTACTTAAGTTCATTCACAAGAAGAGAGCACAATCAATCAGTCTTTCTTGGACATTTTCTAAAATGTGCTGAAGCCACTGAGTGAGTGAAACATGCCGCACACAAAACGAACAACACTTGGAAAAACTCCATCTGATGCGACGCGAAACTCAATATCAAGAGCTTCTGAAACACAATGACAAACAGCAGCACGACTTGCCGATCAGAGGACAAGAGCAACTTTCACCAGGGCAAATGAGATGCCAGAGAAACTATAGCAAGACTTGCTGACATGAGGACAATAGCAACATCCTCCAGGGCACATGAGAGACCACTAGATCATGACACGGGCAACGCCGGGTACCCCAACTAGTTTATTATATTTACACAAGAGTCACTGTTAAATACTTACCACAATAAACCAACTCACATAGCTATACTTTACAAGGTCACCTCTTAGTTGGTAGTTGCTGAACGTGCACAATTGTTACAGGAGTTTGACAGTTGTATCGGTAATGACGCACATCCACAAAGTAATACGTTAATTGTATTTAGTCAGAATACGTCTATAAGATAGAGAATATTTAGGAGGAAAAACAGTTGGTTAGCTTTATCCTAGTAGAGCGTCAGGTTTTAGAGGCAGTTTCCCAGCACAAGTCTTTTATGTCCAAAAACATAACCCTAGCTAAAGGCAGCTCAAGGTCTTGCAAAGCAGCAGAACTCAAAAGTTGCTGTGGATACTTTGTAGTCTCTAGGAAGGAAGATACAAGAAAGCTTAACCAACGTTGAAGACCCTGCGAATGGACTTGCTAAAGGGACACAAGCAGCTGCTTGAGTCGGAAGTAAGAGGGTGTTGCCCTGGAGACTTCTACATGCACTCCAACGCTCTGCAGCAACTTTCTTGACTCGGGTAAGCACTACCTTCCCCCCCCCCACGGTACCTTAGGTTCGTAGAAAAGGTTTGTGCTGGATGCTCGCCGATGTTGCAGCTCTGGACCCATCCTCTGGATTCCTTGGTTTGATGACGAAAGGCAGGACAATGGATGGGATCTCTCAGCAGCAGTCTTGAGGGAGGACCCCTGACATGACTTTCAGCAACTTCTCTGGTCACTCTGCGGTTTTGGCTCCTTTTCTGCAGCACCAACAAAGGACACAATTCACCCGGTCAATCTTCTTTGCTTCCTACAGTCCCACGCTCTGCTGATGGGGTCTGGGCAAGTTGGATTGGATCTCGGTAGTGTCCTTGAGGGCTCAGCAAAAATGTGGATGAATTTGGCCTTTCCACGATGTTGCACTCAAAATGGGCAGCAGGTCTCCTGGTATTGGTGTTTTGCAGCACTGGAAACTCACAGGACCCCCTGGAGATGGCTCGAATTAAAGTTCGTCTTGGGACTGGTTGTTCTCACCAGTCAAAGGGAAGGAGTCCTCCTCTTTGGAGTTCCTCTGTCGCACAGAAAACGTGGCAGGACAGCAGTGGTTGCTTCACGGTGTTGCAAAGGGTCTGCAAGGAGTGGTCGACTTGCTTTTCACTCCAGGAGCCTCACCTTATATACAGTTCCAGCACTCACTCCTCTGCAATCTTTCTCAGCAGTTTACAGAAAAGGTTGTTTGGCTGTCCAATCAGGACAGCCAGCCCCCCAGTGGGAGCAGGTCCCATTCAGGCCCTCGGTAGACAAAGGACAGGGGGGGTGGAAAACTCCTCTCCCACTTCCTGCCCACCTAAACACTCTGGAGTCTAGGCGGGGACACCCAAGGGTTCCTGCCAAAGGCAAAACACACACACAGGCATCCCCATCCCAGAATAGTAGAATAAGGGCTGGCAAAGAACAACCATGCTAGTAATGGTGAAAAAAGAAGGGAGCCCCCAAGTTGGTACTTGGGGAGAGAACAAGACCAACGATCTTACTAGGCCTTGTGTCATTCAGATAGTGGGAGAGAGAAAGCAGAGGAGAAGAGGAAAGTTTTGAGCCGCTTCCGGAACTTCAGGTGGTCCGGCTCAAGTTTGAGAGGGGCAGGAGGGAGGACATCCCAGAGGGAGGCAACTGAAAAGGAGACTGATCTACCCCCCACTCTCTGCCTGGAGAAGCGTCTAACCCTTAGAGAGTTGGAGGTAGGGGAGTGAAGAGCTTGAGGAGGAAGGTATTTTGGAAGATAGTGTTGGATGTATTGCGGGCCCCGATCCCGGCTCCAGAAAGCTTTGTGGACAATGCAAAGGGTCTTGAACTTGATCCTTGCAGCCACTGGGAGCCAGTGCAGAGATTTCAGGGCTGGAGAGATATGGTCCCTGGGCTTGAGGCCAAGGACAGGTTTCATAGTCTTGTTCTGGATTATTTGCAGAGGGCGGAGAGTAGAGGAAGGCAGATTGAGAAAGAGGCTGTTGCAGTAGTCCAGCCTAGAGAGAACCAGGGCTCTGGAGACAGTGAGCTTCTGGGGGGAAATGAGAAAGGGAAGAGTCCCTTTGAGGAGGTGCAGCTGTCAGTGGGACTTCTTGGTGATATTCGAGATGAGAAAGAGAGAAAGTGGCGTCAAAGATGACACCAAGGTTTTTTGCCACACAGGAAAGCAAAGGAAGAGGGCCCAAGGATGGCGGCCAGAGTGAGAGAGTGAAAGCAGGGGCATAGGGGCCCAATGAGAAGGATCTCCATCTTACTGGCATTAAGGCAGAGGTCATTGGAGGCGCAGCAATTCTGAATCGCGGATAGACAGTCAGGAATGAGCAAGAGATGAGAGCAGGCTGAGGGAGCATGAAGGAAAGCTCAGTGTCATCCGCATAACAAAGTTAGAGAAGAAGGTAGAGATCAGGTGGGCCAAAGGGACCAAGTAGAGGTTGAAAAACCAGGGTGAGAGGATAGAGCCCTGGAGAACGCCACAGGTCGAGAGAGAGGTGGCAGAGCGAAAGGGACCAAGTTGGATCTGTGAGGGGGGGATCCAAGAGGAAGGAGGTCAGCCACTCCAGGTCCTGATCCGTGATGCCGAGGTTCACACAGAGTCGATTAATCGGGATGGCGTGGTTGACCGTGTCGAAAGCAGAGGAAAGATCTAAGAGGATTAGGATAGAAGGAATGCTGGAATCATGGTTGGAGAGCAGATTTGCATGGGTGTTCAGGAGAGCAGTTTCCGTGCCTCTGGCAGCTCTGAAGCCAGACTGATGGTCATGTAGACAACCAACAGATTCAGTGTGGAGAGTAAGCTGGGATTGGGCAGCTTTTCCAAGAGTTTGCCCAGGAACGGGCTGATGAAGTAGGATCGGCAAACGGCTTCTTGAGTAGGGGGGTGCACAAGGGAATGCTTTAGGAGGGAGGGGAAAGTTCCAGTTGCGAAAGTGTGATGCCAGAAATTGGCCAAGGCAGGACCGAGGGTGTCAGTATGGTCCTTGAAGGTTCTGGAGGAGCAGGGTAGCACCTGTTTGGACAACACTTGAATAGATCAGACTTGTCTAGAAACCTTGTCAGGTGTTGTCACTTGTCAGAGAGAAATAGAAGAAAGGAGGAAGAGAGATGGCCGAAGGTGGGCCGAGAGAGGAAGAGGAGATAGAGGACAAGAGGTCCTAGTTTTAGCAGAGAAGTGGGAGGCCAGAGCCATACAGAGGGCATGGGAAGGAACAGGAGAGGTAGAGGCTGCCACAGGATTGGCCAGTTCCTTGCAGATATTAAAGAGTTTGGCTGTGTTGTTAGAGGCCCCAGAGACGCTGGCTTGAATGTGTGCTCTCTTCTTGGACAGAGTCTGTATTGCCTTTGGAGCAGGCGGCAGGCCAGTTTGTTAGAGGATGCGCCGAAGCCCTCCACTTCCTCTCAGCCCCCCCTGCACTTGCGTTTTAGGATGGTGAGGTCGAAATCATAGAGTTGAACTTGGAGGGAGACTTCAGCCGGATTCTCATAACAGGGGCCAGGATGTTCAGGGTGTTGGAAATAGAAAGATGCAGATTAGAAAGGGCTGTGTCAGGGGTGCGAATCAGCCGCATGAGTAGGAGGAGCAGAAAACTTAGAGGCAAAGGCATCCACTGACACACGCTTCCTAGGATGAACTGGGTGGGAATGACCATAGGGATTAGCACGGCCATGTGTAGTCAATGAGTGGGCAAATAACCAAAAAACACCTACAAGTTTTGTGTCCCCCCTCATGACATTTCTCCTTATCTCTACTCTAATTAAATGGTTTCGGCTTATAGGTGGTGCAAGTGCCACCTAATAGCCCAAACTAGAAAGTGTGGTGTAGAACTTCATAAACACAGTTCCTTAGAAATCTTAAAGGGCTAGATTTGAGAGTCTATGTGCAAATATGTTTTGTTAATTTTTTGGGGATTATTTGCTCATTACAAACCTTTTATCAAACCAGATCATAAAAGAAACTGGTAAAAAAAAAATCAAGATTTCCAATCCCCATTCCATATACACAGTCCCGTGCATTATCTCTAAAGCAGTGGATTCTCCCATGACATCTTATTTCAAGATTCCTTTATATCATCAGCAAAGACTTCCTTCAGAAATATAACTAGGGTGAATGTTGACAAAAAGCATTCACCTCGTTGGAGGAAAAGCCAAAGTAAGTCTTCTGCTTCCAAGTGTCTATCTTCGATAATCTTACCCAGATGTTTAGTTCTCAAGTTGGTCGGGCCTTGGCAAAATAATGTTATATGTCTCAGGATTCTCCTCTCCTTCTTTATGGCAAAATCGGCAATCAGTCGATGAGACCTGGCCACACATTTCAGAATCTGTGCGGTGGATATAGATTCATTCTGAAGTGTAGAAATTGACCTCCATACCAACTGTTGGGAAATTTGGTCAGATATTTTGGGAGTTCACCCCAAATCTTATGTTCGTTCTGAAAGGCATTCAGTATTTTACATTGATTTTTCTTATCAGTTGTACTGATCCATTCTTCCTGCCATACCTTCCTTTTTACACTAGAAGGGTTGCTTATTAGGTCTCCCTTAGTCATATCAATATGGCAGAGAGATTGATCACAGCTGTTTCTCCATTCCTCTAGGTTTTCTCTCGACGTCTCTAGTGCCGCTTCCAAAATTTGAAATGGCTTCCCCGTCAGGCAAAAGGCATTTACGGTAGAGGGCCAGAGACTTCCAGAGAGTTCTAGCTTGTAAGGAAATGAAGCCCAAAACGAAAGAGTATGCTGAAATCAGATTGGGAAGCTTCAGTATCTTTCTCCAGAACATTCTCTGTAACGTCTGCCATATCTTCTGAGGAAAACTGTCCGCCCCATAGGTTAGTACCGGAATAACATTTGCTTTGTAGAAAGATAGCAATGGCAAGAATGAAAATTTGCCATATCTTCTATGGATCAGTCTTCCATGTGCAATCAAGGAGCTTAGGTTTGTTTTCGGAACTTTCTGTCCAGGGAGATCAACCTTTCTGTTATTGATCAAGGCCCCTAAATATATCACTTGTTGGGACTCTACCAGTGGTTGTTTATTTACATACCATTTAAATTTGTTAGTAGTTCTCAGACCACAAGGTCCCAATCTCAAGATGGTAGTCTTTGTTAAATTCAACATCGGACCATGAAACACTTGTGTATAGGCACATTATAAATGCCACATATCATTGGAGATCATGTAATGTTGAACAGCACCCAGGCTCTGCTGAAGGCCCATAGGTGTCTGGTATATCAGGACCAGATCATCTGCAAACAGAAGCCTCTTCACAGGCCGGTCACCTACCTTTGGGGGAACGACTCTTACTACGTCTAGTATCTTTTTTAGATCCGAAATGAACAAACCAAAAAATATTGGTGCTGAGGGGCAGCCCTCTTTTAGGCCTCCGAATGTTGATATCTGTCTTGTCAGGAGGCACTGGGCATTGAGCCGAATCTGCACACTGGTTGATTTATGGCATCTAGTAAATCCTCAGGGCAGTTCCACTTTTTCCTCTTTGCCCATAGGAGTTGTCGACACAATTGAACGCCTTGTGTAGATATATAAATGCCACATAGGCTTTCGTCTTCTCTTTGAAAGCTTTTCCTTTGATGATGTTTATCAGAAAAAGGTTTGTCACTTCCGACTCCCTTAACAAATCCTGTTTGGAACGGGTCACCCTGTTTGTAGTTGCGACCCATTTTTGAAGGTCTTTCAACAGAAAACCAGAAAATAGCAAATAGCTTGCCAAGCGAATCGAGCAAAGCGATCGGCCGATAGTTGGCTGGATCCGCTCTGTCGCCCAGCTTGTATATAGGAACTATGATTGTGGATTTCCAAGAATCAGGCATTGCCTGCCTTCTCATGATCTGCTTAACCCCTTAAGTGCCAAGGGTGAGGTATTTAGTCCTTGGGATTACCTCCCTGTTGCCAAGGACGAGATACCTCATCCTTCGCACTTAAGGGGTTAATGAAACAGAAAATGTTAGAAGGCATTGAATGGCGAAATACCAAAATCACCAAAAAAGGTCTTGGCACTTCGGGGTAAAACCCATGGCAGTCGAAGATCATTGGAGACCACAACTCGATCTTTCTCGATTATGAAGTTTGTAATGCCATCTGTGCCTGTGTCTAGAGTTGCTAGCTTTTTTAATCAATAGTTCTCCATCCAAACGACCTAACTAGAAGGACCGTCCTTTGTTTACTGCAAGGAGTATCGTGTCAGAAGAAGCATCTTTTTGTTAGAATCATTGCTGGTAGAAAACCATACACAGTTCTTCTGTTACAGCATTTAGGATGCAAATTGGTTGCCTCCCCATCGCTCAATTTAGCATTTGCTAAATGGATCTCCCATGTTTTTAGTTACGGCTAGTAGCATGCATTCTGCTTCCTTCTGCAGCATTTCAGCTTTATGCAAGGTTAGCCAGTTCTTATATATAGTTTCCGTTTTTTTTATCAGATTTATTCTTTTTGATGTCCTTCTGCATTCATTTTTTTTCCATCTTAGGTTTTTCATCAAACTACTGCTGACGGGTTATTTCAATCAGAAAAGGTTTTTTCGTTTTTCGTTTTGACTTTGACTCACATCGTCCTCCTGAGCTAGCATTCTCAAAGACTCCTTGGAGAAGGTCACAGGAACATTAACTTTGACTGTTGTACAGGACTATACCAGCGAAGATTTAGTAATGAGTGGTTGCTAGCTATTTTCTGGATAACTTCAAAAGATAGAATATCCGGCAGTAGCGAGGAAGATACAAATACATACTCAAATCAACTGGCTACGTTGTCATTTGACCACATAGTTTTGAAAGGACAATCGCCCTTAGTTTATCCATTAAGGATGTGAAAGTCTCAGGTTTTCATTAGGTTGAGCCAGTTTGAGGCTCTATTATCACTCCGCGACGGGGAACCTCTACAGCCCAACAACGAGCCATTTTCTTTCTTAACACAGGGGCAATTCAAATCTCCTCCGACAATCATATAATGCGGTTTGTGTTGCTATGTCCCATTGGCAAGTAGTGTAGAAACTTCGTTCAGAAAGGTCACCGTAGAAATGGCAGTCGGATTCCAATAAATATTAAGAATCGTCGAAATTCTAAGTCATTAGTTTCTTTCAGATAGATAATTTGCATAAAGTGATTTGGGCTATCACAGGTTTTCACTGATAGTCCAAAGCTGAGCTTAATAGGGTGAGGAGTCCAGCTCATGTTGGCCTCGTTCCCCTACATAGGCCGGTGTACAAAACGTTATATAGCCGTCAAGACTAGGTGCGTCCCGAAGCCAAGTTTCCTGTTGACAGATCACATCGCACGCATCCGCTTGTAGATGTTGGTCCTTTAGGAGGTGGACACGGCCTCTTGTATTCCCAATGGCCATCCAACTATGATGACATCATGGCTGAGGGTGAATTGTGTCCACAATCCAAATGGTCTTTATTTGTTTGGATTGTGGATTGGTTTTCTGACTGCCGCTTTTGATTCTGGCTCAAAACTCTCCCCTGATGTACAGATACTGATATTGTCGGATTTCTTGATCGTATGTAGTGGTTCCAATGGAGAATTGTCTCTATATCATGAGGCATCTAGTCTACTAGGGGAGGCTAAGAAAGGCTTAGGCGCTCTTCTTTCTATGAATTCATGACATTCGAACCCCATAGGGAGGCGCAGATGTGCCATTTCCAATAAGGAGGTCTTAACACCTATAGAACGCAGGTGAAGGATCAAGCGATCAGTTATGTGCTCTTTTGGAAATTCCACTATTAGGATATCGTCAGATTGAAGGAAACGCAACAGCAGAATATCATGGAAGCGACTTAGAGCATTAAACCGATTCAGGGTGAAACCATCCCTCACCGGAAACAACCACTCGAGAGTTACCTTGCAATCCTTATTCTGAGTCATGTTATCCAAATGTCTATTAATGTTGGATTCAAGCCCCTTCGACCATCCCTCAGAAGCCTTTAGCTCGATCTCTCTATGTGCCATCGGGAGTCTTTAAACATCTCTCATCGCCATCTTTTGCAAAGGGCCGTTTTTCATTAAGATATCCATGCGCCTCTCCACCAATGTCCGAAAAGGAGAATCACAATCGGATGAACTCTGCCAGGTCTCTGAATTAGGTACCATAGTAGTACCACCATTGCCAGACTTAGGTGCACTAATGGTCAAGCCACAAACTGTGCGGTTTTGCGGAAGACAGGGTAAGTCATATTGTAGGTGAGATTAGGAGTAGGCATCATCTAATGTAATGACAACTCTTCTTCTTCCAACGAGTATATAGAGCAGTTTAGACACTCCTCGTCTATATCTTCTATCTGCACTCTCTTGATATGTAAGCTTCTTCTTGTATTTTAACAGGGTTATTCCCTGGCTTCAGTTGGAAGTCATCAGGAGGAGGCCAGTGGATGGGAGCGCTCTGAGGCTTCAAAGAGAACGCTTTGTTTGATTTTTGTTTCTGAGGATTCATTTCAGTCGTCTTTCTCATTCGTTTTCTCTTCTTTCTTTGTTGAAAGATTGGAAACTGTAGTGAGTCAGCCTTCAAAACTGAACTGAAAACAGATTGATGTTCCTTAGTAGCGGATTCTTTTGATGTTAAATCAGTCTTGATAGGAGAGGGAAGCCCACGGCTCTGCTTCCGGACTACCTCTCCCAGACATACAACAGGATCCTCCTCAGTATTAACCATGTCAGAGGCCATTGGGCTCTTCCTTTCACTATGTAGACTGTTTCCATGTTCTTGATTGCCAGAAGAGTCAACTTCTGCAGTACGCTGGGAAGGTGACATGGCTTTCTGTTTTGGACCATCGATTTCAATTACAGCAGATCCAAAACTGCGCTCAATAGATATTTTTTGTCGGCTCTCTCAAGATTTAGAGCGGCCTGCATTTTGCTCCGAATCAGTTTTGAATATTCCACCTCTTGATCTACTTGTGACTGAAGTGAAGTAATGATGGACTCGATATATACAACTTTTGAATGAATCAATGCCAGCAATGTTGCTTGGTCTTTTGCGTTTTCATATATAGTTTCATAGAGTTTTAAAAATGGATTCAGTAAGGACGCGATCCCGGCCATCATCTTACAATGTAGATTCAATGCAGAAGAATCCACTTCAGGTTGTAAGTCTTTGAGCTGTTTAGGGGAGAACGCAGAGTATCCTCTGGAAGACTTAATAGATTGATCAGAAGGGCTTGTATTCAGTGGGCCAGGACCCCCCATCTCTGTTGAGAAAGTAATAAGTCAGGGATCTTTGGTTCCAGTAGGGTTTGTTGGGCCCATTGAGCAATCATCCTCTGCTTGAAAACCTGACCTAACAACATTAGAATCTGCCGGGCACACAAGCAATGGATGGAGTGTAGTCAGCTCTCTTTCATTAAGCAGTTCAATGCCGATAGACAATAAGGGTTGTGGCTGCACTTGGATGTTGTCTGGTTTATTAAGGTCCATCAAAGTTGATTTGATCTCCAGGAAATCACATTGTGATTCCATCGGAATGGTGGCCGGCAGAACTTTTTCAAGTGTCAAGAGATCCCCTGGGTCTTCTTTTGCACATCCCATCATTCTATCCCTCTCTCCTCTTGGTGGGAGTTTGGTATCCTGCGGACCCAGACAGACTCAATGTTTCATTACCTCTGCTTTGTGATGTAGTCGCCGGCTCCTTCTCTTGTTCCGCATTTAAAGGGCATGTAGACCGGTCGTCAGTATTTAGAGCCTTCAGAGAGGGGACCAATTCACTCTGGAGGATCTCGGCATCTGTCAGGTCTAACTGAAGGCATGACGGGGGTAGTTCCCCGATCATCAGTACTAGCATCTATTGTAGTGATGGAGTTCGTGGCACAAAAGGGCGAGGGAGTATCTAGAGATATCAATCTTAGTTTACGACATTTTTTGCTTTTAGAGCATTAATAAGACCGCTGCATTCAATCCCATCAGTAGAGTCCTGCAGCCAGGTTTCAGCACCTTTCATTGGTCGCTTGAAGCCTTGGTGGGTGTTCCCATCTTGCAGCTTAGAATGTGGGTGTTAGATCCCTGATTCCGGCCGAAGCGTCGGCGGAAGCATGGGAGGTAGGCCTGCGTGGGTGGGCCTTGCTGTGCAGCTCCAGGAGGAGCAGTGAAGACACGGACACCTTCGTGTTGCTGTCCTGCCCCAGAACTGCCTCTGTGGCACGGGGGCGGGGCCTTTATTTGGTCACCTTGCATCACCGCGTAGCGGGACGCGAGGCGGACATAACATTGCTCCTTTATTATAACGGAAACAATGACAATAAACACATAACTCAGCCAACGGACTTGTGCCTTTTCATTAAGTCCCTTGTGGGGTTCTCTACCACTCATAGTCTCTGAGTCTGGCTGGAGGCCGGGTGGCGGTTCTTAGACTATATCTTCCGCCCCTGGGGGCGGCCCCCTGACTCCCCTCCGGTTGCTCACCTTCCTTGTTCTGCTCACCTAGTTCTGGTTCGCTCAGCGGTTCCTCGACTCCTTCATCCCCGACTTCCCCGTCATCTGGGTTTTCCTGTCCCTCGTCCCTGGGCGGATTCTCTTCTTCTTCCGGGGGACATTCGCCATCTGTCCACAGATTCCCTGGCACTGCCTTGAACCATGACACATTTCTCGTTACTTGCCTTTGCCCCCTTTTTGCTGTTATCATGGTGCCATGCCGTCTGCTTATTGTCCACGTGGCTGCGTCATAGCGGGTGTCTAATTTGGACTTGGAAAGATTCCTCACCATGACCACTTGATCACCGACTCAGAAATCGGACTGCCTGGCATTCCTTTTGTTGCTCATGTGTGTGTTAGCTCCTGTCCTCCTTGTTTCAGTGTGCTTGTGGTCGAACGTGTCTGTACTCCTGCTCGGATGATGTGGTATGGAGGAGTTGATGATTGTACCGTACATCAGGTCTGCCGGTGGTATTCCCATTGAGCTGTGGGGAGTGACTCTGTAATTCCGCAGAAATCGGTATAAGTCCACCTGCCATGGGCTGGCATTGACGTGCGACAGGCGCAATACCTTGTTGATTGTCCGCATGAAACGTTCCACATCGCCGTTCGCCTGCAGCCATCTTGGAATTATGTGGTGGTAGCGGATGTTGAGTTCCTTGAGGTATTTTTTGAATTGTTCCCCTTGGAAGGGTGGGCCATTGTCGCTCCTGATTCTTCTTGGTAAGCCGTGTGTCGCAAACATTTTCTCGACCGCTGGTATGACCACCTCTGCCGCCGTGGAGTTGACGATCTCGACCTCCGGGTACCTGGAGTGGTTGTCAATCGCCACCAGTAGGTGGATGCCTTCCTGTAGTTTGCAAAAGTCTATGCTTATGGCGTCCCATCTAGCGGACCCTCGCACCGCCGATTGGATGGGCTCCGGATTGGGCAGAGGCCCTGTTATCTGGCATGGGAGGCAGGTGCTGACTAGCCGCTCGACTTTTCCGTCGATCTGGGGAAACCACACATGGTGTCTTATCCGGGCTTTGGTCCGTACTATTCCCTGGTGGCCTTCGTGTGCCAACGCCACAATTTTGTCCTGTAGGCTCAGAGAGATGATGATTCGGGTTCCTCGTAGTATGAGTCCTTCTTCCTTGATGGAGAGGTCCTGCTGGATCGTGAAGATCCCTGTGAGGAATTCTTTGGCTTCTGCAGTTTTATTGTGGATATTCCGTAGGAACGACTTCCATTCTCCTGAGATGATTGTGTCCTTTATCAGATTGCAGCATGGGTCCCTTTGCGTGGCCTCTACAATGTCATCTAGTCCAATCGCTCGTGGCATCATGGTGTGTATCACCTGGCAGATGTGCTCTTCCGTCTCTTCTGCTACGTGGATTTCCTTTGGTGTTGGTGCTCTTGGGTGTCTTGATAGGAAGTCCGCCGGATTGCCACTGCCCGGCTGGTACGCCAGTTCGAAATTATATTGTTGGAGGCGCAACAGCCACTTGGCAATCCCGGCCGGTGGGTGAGAAGAGGTGCCTGTGAAGATGGGGAGTAGTGGTTTGTGATGTGTGTAGGTTTTAAACTTTCAGCCGTACAGATACAAGTGGAAATGGCGGAAGCCCCATAGTACAGCTATCGCCTCTTTTTCGATGTGGGAGTATCGCTGTCGTCGGTGTCAGCGCTCTGGATGCATAGGCGATCGGCATGGACTCTCACGTCCTTGTCACCTGTATGAGAATGGTGCCCAGGCCCACAGGGCTGGCGTCTATGTACAGTTCAGTTGTTAGTGGCGGGTCGTAATAGGCCATTGTAGTATCTGTCATTAGTGATGCTTTAATGTGCTCGAACGCCTCTTGGCAGGCGGGTCCCCACTCGCACTTTGTGCTGGCTTTTGTGAGTTCTCGAAGAGGTTCCGAAAGCGTGGCCAAATTAGGGATGAACCTCCCGCAGTAGGTAGCCATTCCTAGAAAACTGCGCACCTCTGTTGGCGTGGTGGGGGGGTGTGGCAGCTTCGATGTCTGCCACTTTTTGGGGGTCCGCTGAGATGCCTGTGCCATTGTACGTGTACCCAAAGAATGATATTTCGTCCTTCAGGAATTCACATTTCTCTTTGTGTATTGTCAGGCCGGCACTCTCTAACCTGCTGAGTAGCATGTGGAGCCTTCTCATGTGTTCCTCTTTGTTGCTGGCATGTATCAGAATGTCGTCGCTGACATTTAGGACTCCCAGTATGTTGCAGATCTCCTCCTGTATTGTTTGCTGGAAGACCTCGGCAGCCGAGGAGATCCCGAAGCTCAGGCGCTTGTACCTGCGTAGGCCAATGTGAGTTGAGAATGTCATTATATACCGGGAATACTGGTGTAGGTTCAGCTGGTGATAACCGGCGTTCAGGTCGACCTTTGAGAATATCTTGGACCCTGTGAGGTCTGCCACTATCTCATCCAGGGTCGGGGTGATATATGGCGCTCACGCTTGATTGCTGCGTTGGGGAGGCGCATGTCTATGCATATTCTGACCTTTCCAGGTTGTTTTGGCTTCTTGGTGACGACCATGGGAGAGACCCATGGCGTGGGCCCGCTACTTCCTCGATGATGCCCGCTTTCTCCAGTGCCCTCAGCTCCTTTTTCACTTGGCTGCGTATGTGGAACGGCGTCCTTCTGTGCCGCACTGCTCTCGGTTGGACCGACTCATCGATGTGTAGCCTGATTGACTTCCCTTTTAGGCATCCTATTCCTTTGAGTAGATTTGGGTATTTCTCTAGCACATGCTCGAGTTCTTGTGAGTCGGTCACTTTGCAAATGAAGCTTATCAGCCCCAGGTCCTCTGCTGCATCTCCGCTCAGGAGGCATTCACCACGTAGATCTTCGATTGCAGTGACTTTTCCCCGTGGCAGATGCTGGTTCGGAACCTGCCTACTATGGGCAGTGAGGTCTTGCACCCGTATGCGAATAGTAACGTGTCCGTTGCTTTCAGGTCAGGTTGGGGCTGTAGTGTTTTGAATGTGTTTGTGGCATTACGTTCACGGAGCCCCTGTGTCTATGGTCATCAGTATGTCTTGGCCATGGATCGCTACATGGCATTTTCGTCTTCTCAGCTTCTTCTTTGGTGTGGTGTTTCTGTAGTTGAGGACGGACACCAAGTAAACTTTCTTTCCCTTCTTCCACTGCTCATTTGCAGAGTCCTGTTGGATGTGGGCTGCGTCATCCCCTTCTTCCTCTGTGGAGGAGTTCATGGTTTCGACCCGTCGGGTGCTGGCCTGTTTCTTTTTCTTTCCCGTGCTCTTGTCCTGGGATGCTTGCGGTGTCTGCTCTTGCGCACCTGACGACCTGCATACCTTGGCGTAGTGGTCTTTTCTGCCACATGCGCCGCACGTTGTTTCTTGAGCCGGGCAGTTGCGTCTTCCGTGGCGTGGCCCTCCGCACCACCCACATTCCATGGGTCCCGGGGTTTGGGGCTGCCATCTGGGGTGCGTGTAGTTTCCACCGGCTTCCTCCCTCGTGGACTGGCGATTCATGATCTGAGCCACAGTGGCTGATGTGAGGGCCGGCTGTAGCTTCTGGAGGGTCGTGCCCATGTGTACCGCCCTGGTGTGTGCTAGCTCCCTCTGACGGCCCAGTTCAAGGATCCAGGTCAGGGAAATGCCCTTCTCGCTCAGCACCATCCTCCTCAGTTTTTCTGATTGAATACCGTCTATGAGTTGGCGTCGGATCTCCTTCTCTATGTCCGTGAACTCACACGAGATTGCAAGCTTCCGGAGTCTGGTGTGGTATGCATCCAAGTCTCTTCCTCCAGCTGGATGGTTGTGCAGAATATGAATGTCTCGTAATCTGGATTGAGCTGGGGCATGAAGTGGGCCGTCAGGGAATCCTTAGTTTGCTGGTAGGGATCAAGACCGTCGTCGATAGTCAGTGAATTGAAGATGCGTAATACTTCATCCCCCACATTTAGCAATAGGTGCAACCTCATTTTCCTCACAGTGGTAATGTCTTTGCACTCCATCGCCATCTCGAACTTCTGTAGCCACAACTGCCATCTTGGGCCAACTGATGATGGGTCAGTGTAAGGGTCAAAAGGATAGAGTGCCACTGTGCAACCACCTAGTGGGCAGCAGGGGCGTTGCTGGGGGGGCTAAAGGGGCTATAGCCCCTGATCTTTTGGTTGCAGCCCCGGATAGAATCTCAGGAGCTACAGCCAAAAGACTAGCTAGCCCCAGTCCCAACAGTTCCGGCATCAGCGTAGCCCCGGGTCTTTTCCAGACCTAGCAACTCCCCTGGTGGGCGAGCTTGTGGCATGGACAACGACAGGTTCACGGCCAGTCTGGATGGCGTGCCAGGCCTGGGAGTTGATATGCCTGTTGCCACGTATTCGAATGTCAAATGTGCACGTGTGGCAATCGTCGTCTCACCTTGGTGTGCCCCTGTAGGGGTCCTCGACTTTCTTAGCGTGTGTCCATGTGCTGGGCGTAATGGTGTGCCTGCTCTCCTTTCCAACTCCCACTGCGTGGTGCAGGTGGACTCCGGATTCGCGTGGCCGTGTGGTGGAGCCAATCCGACGTCAAGAATGGATTGAGGAGAGTGTAGGGAGAAGAAAGAAAAATGTTCAAAAAACAATTTTCTTTTTTTTGTTTGTTTTGGGTGGGGGTTTGTGTGCCCCCACGTGTTCCCAAATATTTTGCCATTCTTAGAGGCTTCAAAGGCTCTGCTGCGGCGGCACGCGTGCCGTTATGTTCGCTTCCTCGTTGCCAGTGTTAGATCCCTGATTCCGGCCGAAGCGTCAGCGGGAAGCAGGGGAGGTAGGCCCGCGTGGGTGCGCCTCGCTGCGCAGCTCCAGGAGGAGCAGTGAAGACACGGACACCTTCGTGTTGCTGTCCTGCCCCGGAACTGCCTCTGCGGCACGGGGCCTTTATTTGGACGCCTTGCATCACCGCGTAGCGGGACGCGAGGCGGACATAACATTGCTCCTTTATTATAACGGAAACAATGACAATAAACACATAACTCAGCCAACGGACTTGTGCCTTTTCATTAAGTCCCTTGTGGGGTTCTCTACCACTCATAGTCTCTGAGTCTGGCTGGAGGCCGGGTGGCGGTTCTTAGACTATATCTTCCGCCCCTGGGGGCGGCCCCCTGTCTCCCCTCCGGTTGCTCACCTTCCTTGTTCTGCTCACCTAGTTCGCGTAGTGGGGCGCAAGGCGGACATAACAGTGGGGATAACTGTTTTTGAGGTTTATAAATCTTTATCAGGTTTTCACTCACCTGAGCTTTTGATTGCAGTCTTGTGCAAGGCATTGGAAAAAAACACCTTGGATCCGACGAGGAAGACATAGCTGCCCCCACCTTGGGGTCAATGTTCTTATTCTTGTGCTCCTTGCCTTCCCTCTCCTCCCAGCCAACGTTGGCAACACTCCCTGCACTCCACGACAGGAGTGGGGATTATAAAGGGTTGGAACAACAGCAGCCAGCAGATTAGAAAGTGTAAAAAGACTTCTGGTCGAGCAGCACTTCCAACACTGGAAACACTCTGCGACGGGAGTAGGGATTATAAGGGGTTGGAACAACAGCAGCCAGCAGAATAGAAAGTGTAAAAAGACTAGTCAGGTGCGGGTTCAGGCGGACCTAATAGTTGGGTGTGGGGCCAGGCAGACTTAACAGCTAGGGGCGGGGCCAGGCAGACTTTAGCTAGGTGCAGGGCCAGGCAGACTTTAGCTAGGTGCAGGGCCAGGCAGACTTAATAGTTAGGTGCAGGGCCAGGCAGACTTCATAGTTAGGTGCTGGGCTAGGCAGACTTCATAGTTAATTGTATGTGGTGACCCGCACTAACACGCTACCCCTAGAAATGTTGATATGTACTATTGTTAAGTATACTAAAATTGTTTTTGTGATCGATTTATTAAGAAATTCTGTCAGCCGACACGTGTTTCGACATTCAAGTCGTTCTCAAGGCCTGCTTCTTATGTTTCTCAAACAAGATTAATATTCCTGACAGGGTATTTAGGTCCGCAAAATGCCACCTGCTAATGTTATCATCATAGTAGGGGAAATCTTAGTTGTGTAACTTGCTATTTAATTCTGTGTGCCTCCGAAGTTTAACTTCCCCCAAACAGCTTCTTTAGGTTCTGTATCATTTTTTTACTTCATCCTATATAAAGGGCTTGATCCCACGCTACCGGTTCGCAATGCAATTTAGGCTTTATGCCTATTCTTGTTTGTGATTTCAGACTTCATAGTTAGGTGCGGGGTCAGGCAGACTTAATAGTCGGTTATGGAGCCAGGCAGACTTAATAGTCAGGTGCAGGCCAGGTAGACCTAATAGTTGGGTGCGGACCAGGCCGAATTGCTAGTCATCTGTGGTTAGGCAGACCGCATAGTTAAGTCAGGGGCCAGGCAGACTTCATAGTTAGGTGAGGGGCCAGGCAGACTTCATAGTTAGGTGCAAGGCCAGGTACGGAGCCAGACACACTTACTAGTTGGGTACGGAGCCAGGCAGACTTCATAGCTGGGTGATGGGCCAGGCAGAACTAATAGTTGGGTGAGGGGACAGGCACACCTAATAGTTGGGTAGGGCTGTATGGGAGGCATGGTATCACAAGTATGACACTGACAAAAAAGGTACAATTTGTTAAACCTTTATTAAAGTTTCTGGGTTTGGAAAAACTGCTTCTTTGCCCTATAACTAGGATGTGAGTAGTCGCGACCATCAAATAATAAATAAAACAGTCCTAATAGAGTCTGTCAAATCAAAATGGCCTATGTTAACGAAAACCTAATGCCTGAATAAAGAATAAAGGTGATGGAATCAGCTCTCCTCCCCACGTTAGACAGCATGGAGTAAGGTGGCCCATGTAGGCAGGATGACACACTCTGGGGCAAGGCAGACTTCATAGTTAAGTGAGGGGCCAGGTAGACATAATAGTTAGGTGCGGGGTCAGGCAGACGTAATAGTTAGGTGCGGGGTCAGGCAGACATAATAGATAGGTGCGGGCCAGGAAGACGTAATAGTTAGGTGCGGGGCCAAGCAGACTTAATAGTTAGGTGCGGGGCCAGGCAGACATAATAGTTGGGTGCGGGGCCAGGCAGACGTAATAGTTAGGTGCGGGGTCAGGCAGACTTAATAGTTAGGTGCGGGGCCAGGCAGACATAATAGTTGGGTGCAGGGTCAGGCAGACCTAATAGTTTGGTACAGGACCAGACAGACTTAATAGGTGCAGGGCCAGGCAGACTTAATAGTTAGGTGCAGCGCCAGGCAGACTTAATAGTTAGGTGCAGCGCCAGGCAGACTTCATACTTGGGTACAAAGCCAGACAGACTTAATAGTTGGGTGAGGGTCCAGGAGGACTTTTCCTATCTTTTTGCTTTTCCAGTCTGGTAACCATAGGAAAGTCAAAGAAGTCCAAATATGGGCACAGGAAGTGGAGGGAGGGACGTAGGGAAACGTTCAAGGTGCTCAGCTGGAAGTCTTTGACTTCCTGGATCCTCTCATTGGATATTATAAAACCTTTTTCTGTACTTAAAAAATGTAAAATGGCTTCACTGAAGCAGTGTTCCTAAACTGAAAGTATATCAGGGATGATGGTACAAAGGTGCTTTTTCTGACTAGTGCTGTATAGCGAGCTTTGCAGTACCAGCAAGTCAAAGAGAACTGCTTTGTTTGGCTAAGCGCAACTGTGCACCGCTTCACCCTTTTGCTCTGACTGCTTTGGGCAGTGCCCTGACCCTTTTTCTGAGTTGTGCAAGTTTTCCACAACTGCCCTTTTGTATTTTGTGTTTGTTTTCTCATCCAATGTGCCTTAATCCGCCACTGGAGTGGGACCAAAAGTACTTTTGCTCTCATGAATGACCGTGACATTGAACTCCAGTGTTTGCAGGAAAGAGACTGATTCCAGGGATTAGACCAGTCAGAGAAAGCGATGTTCCTGCTCAAAGGCCACAACTGATCTTACCCAGTGAGAAAGGAAATGCTCATTATGTTCCCTGGATTTCCTGTGCTCAAAATCTGCAGTGGCCTCATAATGCACGTGACAATGTTTACCGGCATTTGTTACAGTTCAAGATAGATCAGCCCACAAGCATAAAGGAAACAAGACTCCAGTATAGTGCCGGAAACATCCACCAGCGCACCCTCTCTCACAGATGGCCTCTCTCCAGCTGACACACAGAACACTTAGCATTAGTACCGGGCAAAGGAAAATCAGATTGTTAAAAATGCTTTGATTGGCCCTCGCCGAGTCGTGACCTGCCTGGGAAAGACTCACCTGAAGCACTCTGTTCGGAGAGCTGAGCCTCGCAGAGTTCCTTTCATTTCTTCCCCTGCTGCCATGGAAATAGAGAAGGGACGATGTGCAGTCCCTTTTACCGTTCCATGGTGGCCATTTTGTTGGTTTACTTTCCCTCCCTTATTTTCTAATGGCCGCCAGGGATCAGGGAGAAGGGACTGCAGTCCCTTATCCCCCTGCCATGGTGGCCCTTTTGTTTGTTTACTTTTCCCCCTATTTCTAATGGCGGCCATGGAAAGGGAGAAGGGACTATGTACAGTCCCTTCTCTCCGGTCCCTCCGGCCATTTTTATGTGCTTTTTATTTTCTCGCCTTGAGAAACAGCGTTGAAACTGTTTCTCAAATCGAGGAAAATTGGTATTAGTACCCCAGTACAACGTGCCGGGGTACTAATAGCAATAGAACCTGAGGAGGGAGGCATTACCGGTCTGGCAATGCCCCCGGGGATATGTTAAAGTCCTGGCTTCACTCCGACTTTTAACTATCGCCCAGGGAGAATTCCCAGACCGGTAATGGCCCCTCCATGGGTTCTATTGCTTTAGTAATCACTTGCACCACAATTTACTCTCAGAACCTCATGACATCATCAAGCATACACCTCTCTGGCTTGCACCAGCTATCGTACACAAGACTCACTGCACCTAAAACGTCAGCATCATTGAACTGTTTGTGTGCTACTGTGATTCAAAAAGAATTTATCAAGGGCATCCAAGAGATGCTCAGAGGCATCTCCTGATTTTCTCCATTTTTGGCCTTACTGAATCAGATATAACGTAACAGGCGCAAATCTGAGATGCTCACAGGCATCTCCTGATTTTCTCCATTTTTGGCCTTTCTGAATCAGATATAACGTAGCAGGCGCAAATCTGAGATGTTCATAGCAAACTATTCATCAAATGCCCTGGGGTTATGAGAGTGACATCACACACATGACGATATCACAGGACGTGACATCATGCACACTTTTTCAACTGGTGACATCACAGCAAGTGGCATTACAGAAGTTTAAAAACTACAACAAACGTATGGTTATAAAAATAACAGTGCAAAGGAAGACAAAAGACTGTTTTATTTTTTTAGCACTATTAACTACTGTGCTGTCCCATTATTAGCTTGTGTTCATGATATGCTGGTTGCACACCCGGCAGAGCCATCATAGGCCAGTAGCACTGGAGTCATGATATGCTGGTTGCACACCCGGCAGAGCTATCATAGGCCAGTAGCACTGCAGTCATGATATGCTGGTTGCACACCCGGCAGAGCCATCATAGGCCAGTAGCACTGCAGTCATGATATGCTGGTTGCACACCCGGCAGAGCCATCATAGGCCAGTAGCACTGCAGTCATGATATGCTGGTTGCACACCCGGCAGAGCTATCATAGGCCAGTAGCACTGCAGTCATGATATGCTGGTTGCACACCCGGCAGAGCCATCATAGGCCAGTAGCACTGCAGTCATGATATGCTGGCTGCACACCCGGCAGAGCCATCATAGGCCAGTAGCACTGCAGTCATGATATGCTGGTTGCACATCTGGCAGAGCCAGAGCCATCATAGACCAGTAGCACTGCAGTCATGATATGCTGGTGCAACACCCGGCAGAGCCCTCATAGGCCAGTAGCTCTGCAGTCATGATATGCTGGTTGCATACCCGGCAGAGCCATCATAGGCCAGTAGCACTGCAGTCATGATATGCTGGTTGCACACCCGGTAGAGCCATCATAGGCCAGTAGCACTGCAGTCATGATATGCTGGTGCAACACCCGGCAGAGCCATCATAGGCCAGTAGCACTGCTTTTTTATGTCACTATTGCTTCATATGGCCAGTCACTGCCATCTTAAACCTATATATTGGTTATATCCATTACATGCTAAATGCTGTCTCAAAATGGAGAGTACAACCTCATATATGTGACATCTCCTACCTCGTTAAGCCTCCTACGCCATGTATAGTCATCATATGGAAGCTGCAGCCTCACAAACACAAGTGCTGTGATCATTGGCAAGTGCAGACTCAATCGCCCAAATACTGTCATTATATGCAAGCCATCATATGGAAGCTGCAGCCTCACAAACACAAGTGCTGTGATCATTGCCAAGAGCAGACTCAATCGCCCAAGTACTGCCATTGTATGCAAGCCAAAGGCCGATATCGTAGGTTCATGATTCAGCTCATTTGCTTTTATATGGTGCAAATTTAACCATCACGTTTCTGGTGATCTCAATTTAAGAAGTTAAGGAGGTTTTAGCCCTGTGAGATAACCTGATTTGCCCAGGATCACACATGTTGGTTCAAGTGGAGAAGCCTGGCCTTCTGCATATTTTACTGTCTTTAATGTGCCCATTAGGCCACATCTGCTACATCCCATCATCAATTCTGCGCCAACATACTAACATGTTTGCATTATGGTTTTTCGCGAACTGACAGTTGTTTGTGTTTAAGAAAGCGGGTACGTAAAGCACAAGCCCAAATTCTAGATGAAGCTGAACAAATATATCTGAAAACCTGTGGGTAAAACAAGTACGACTTATTGTAATGGATGCAGTAGGAACACACTAGTTAGCGGTAATCCCTTAATTCACTGAGCTATCCTTACTAATAGTTCTGAAGATGCCACATGAAGTGCAGTTGTGGAACATGTTTAGTTCCCTAATGCGAATGGACACAGCACACGCTCCCTCGGAATAGGTTGTGCTGGGGGCTCCTACTGTACAGAAGTCATACCTTTAACAAGGGGAATGGGATTAATGGGATTAAACACACCTGGAGTGCCAAAAGCAAAGTGATTTATTCCTCCCTCCCCTCCCCTCACAGATTGAAGACAGTCCACACCTTTGAACCACAAGCAATATTCTTCATAATTGATACCTCGATTGTCCTGAGAAGGAGCAAAGTTCAAACTTTGGGAGTCTTACTCCTCTGGAGAAATGTTTCTAAGGCAATATGAAGTTTCGGGGAAAATCTCTGCCACAAACCTAGACATATTTACTGCTGGAATGTTTTTTGTTTTGTTTTTTTGTTTTTAAAAAGTAAGAGGGTAATATAGTAAAATAAAATGATATTTAGCAAACAATACAAATCAGTAACATTTTTATGAGATTATTATTACAGACAAACATTTTGGCTTAAACAATTGTAGCCATTACACGGTTTACTATAAAAAAAAAACAACAAAAAAACACTGGAATTGGTAAATAAGCTATTAATAATTTTCTGGATTCAATGTTGCTTCATGTTAAAATAATAGCCTCACTTTTTGTCACAAAGTGAATAGTTTACTTAAAAAGACTGCAAATTCCAGATTTTTCCAAACATGTTCATCTGCATTTGAGCATGACCGTCAACTCCCTTTCACGCGTCTCCAACAGTAAGAGGAAGCCCCTCAAGCTCCCTCCCCAAAGTATTCCTAACAGGACAGACATTTCCAAAGTTAATGCCACGTCAGCTGGGCGAAGATTAAACTGAGGCTAACTCTGGACTATTCGCAATCTCCATCTTTTGACGCAGCCCTGTGGTACTGGCATATCGAAATCTGATAGACACTTTGAGCCAAGCTCAGCGCTGCAAAGTGTCTCCCACGCTGTGCAGCACAGATACTGCCAGTGGCTGGGCTCCTGCACTCGTCACATGACAGACGCGAGCTGTACGTAGCTTCCGGGTAAGCAGCCTGTGAGGACCTATCACGCGAGATTTTGCCCAGCCGAGATCTTGCAAAATTTTGCGCGTGAAGCGCTCATCGGGCTGGAAACCCGGAAGAGTTGGAGCGAGGCACCAGGAGGACAGTCGGGCCTCAGCGCTCCTCCTGAATGAGGAAATCGGCCATCCAACTGAAGTCTGCTCCTCCAGCAGATCCCTGTAGCTGTAGAGGCTAATTCCATGGATGAAGACATGCCCCGTGGGAGCTGTAGCAGGCAGGGGAAGTAAATACCTTCTGGTGTATACTCTGTGCAGTGAAGCCAACTGCACTGGGGTAACAGGACGTGGAAGTAAATACCATCTGGTGTATACTCTGTGCAGTGAAACCAACTGCACTGTGGTAACAGGACGGGGAAGTAAATACCATCTGGTGTATATTCTGTGCAGTGAAGCCAACTGCACTGGGGTATAACAGGACTGAACTGTGAGTACTACCCCCCTGTTTTGGACAAATCCTTTCCTACCCTGTTTAGGCAAGGTGTCACAATAAACACCATCGCCTCACACAAGTGTCCTGTGTTCATTGAGGGCCACCACACAGCCATTTCATGTTTTACCTGCTCAGCTCTGACACAGAGAAAGACAAAATAAACATTTGTCACCCTACACCTGTTGCTTTGGGCATAGAATTAAGGATGAACAGCTATTAAGGCGGCAAAAGTAATAAACTATGTATACATAACTGCATGGCTTGTTACATTCCTAACATTAATTTGTGAGACTGAATTAATAGAGATTTGTTTTTTAAGCTAATCAACAAGAAAATGACATTCACTTTGCTTCTGAAGCATCTCAGAGCAATTGTCTAAACAACAACAACAACAAAAAAACACATTTGTCTGCTGTGGCGGAGGGGAGGCCACTCCTCTTATAGAAGTCTTGGGAGGATAGCTCAGCGGCAACTTGTTCGCCTTGGAAGCAAGACGACAAGGAACCACACAGGTTCGATCCCCGGGTCAGCGCTTAGAAACCTCTGGGTATTAAGCGCGTTATAAATAACCTATTATATCATAAGTGGGGTGCCCTCCCACAAGGGGTCTGAACCGTGTGTCTCTCAGGCGGTTCCGAAATCCCAAAATGCACCTCACACGCGGTTAAGGAATGGAGAACACAGTCCCCAGGTTTCTGGAGTCTCCGGATCTTTGAGATCAGAGAAGCTGCTCTACAGTTTTTGAAGATGTACATACCAGAGTCCCACATGTTGCCCCCTTGTGGGTAGACCGGTCCAGGTCAGTTTCCCACACCCTACTGGCAACAGCTCCTTTTAAAATATTTGAACTCAGACCACATGAGATATTAGCGGCTTTGATTTCAACATTTTGGGGCAAGAAAAAAGAAGAGGATTGTAGCAGAAATCTGTACATGATGCAGCAGTTAATGACTAATCGGTAGCTACTAAACGTACAGTGAGTCCTTACTGTGCTGCCTGATTGGAAATGGGTTTGTACAGAGGACGTTCCTTCCTTTAAATGATGAGCGAGTCTTGGGAGCATTGGCGCTGCTGACTGGGGACAGGGTATGACATTGCTGGCAGCTACTGAGCTCCTGCTTGAAGCCTAGAGGAGCCTGGGTATCTTGACACCTCCCTGCCAGGAGCTAGTTCTGACTCCCGAGGGGAAGCTGGTGCCAGAACCCCACTTTAACTCTTGGCATTTGGGGCTGCATCTAAAAGGAACATTAGGGTCCATCGGGAAGACATTTAAACCATCTTGGGACACATATAATAGACACAAGCTAATAGTCTAACTTTAGATTTGCAACTCGCTGTACAGGATCTCCTGGTTCCCCAGAGGTAGTGCTGGCTCCTGGGGATGTCAGATGGAGCTGGTTTCAGCTCATAATCAACAAATCATTACCTTTATCCATGTGGGATTTCAGGAATTGTGCATGAATTTTTCCATCAGAATAGTTAATTTGGCACTTTTTTAAGCAGGGTTTCTGAAGGGTTCTGACACATTTGAAAATATCTATTTTTGGTGTTTTGGGAGCACCCGATCCCTCTATGCAGAAACGATTGGATGGTGCACGGTGTGGAGGAAGAGTGAAGCTCCTTCTTCAGGTGCCAGGAGTTGGTTCTCATCAGGGGTTTTGCTAGGTCTGGAAAAGATCTGGGGCTACGCTAATGTCGGAACTCTCGGGACTGGGGGCTAGCCAGCATTTTGGTTGTAGTTCCTGAGCTTCTATCCGGGGCTACAACCAAAAGGCCCGGGGCTTTAGCCTCCTCAGACCACCCCCCCCCCTTGCAACGCCTCTGGTACTCATGCAGTGGTGCTCTTTTTCACACCAGAGTTTTTACAAATGCATTCATGTTTGGTGGAACAATTGTTAGCGCTGCTGCTGCAGTGTTTGGTGTTGGCTCCATATGCAGTTGCTGTTTATTCCTGGTGGCAGTGGTGTCTTATGGAGCTGTACTTTTTGTTGTTTCTGTGGGCATCAGTTTGCCTCTTTGTGGTGGTGGCATATATTTCATTTTGACAGTGAGCACAAGCAGTGGAGTAACTTTGCTGAAAATGTTGGGGGAGACATGACATCTGAAGAAAAGGTGCCCCAGCCAAATAAATTGGGACAAAATGGTGTGCCATGAAAGTTGGAGGGGGGACAAATACCCCTGTCCCTCCCCTAAAATTACGCCCATGAGCACAAGCAATAGCAGGAAGTTGAAGTGTGTGGCGGATGATGGCTCAAAAGCATGGCGCCCATGTGTCTGAGGGTACATATCTACCCTTGCCACGTAACATGTTGGCTTTCAAATGTATTTGCCACCTTTTTCAGAAGCATAAAGTTTTAATAGCCAGAAATCCGATTGTGTAAGGCTGTTCGTGGACCTGATGACATCTACTCAGACATCCAGCCTTATATAGGCCCGCTCTCATCCCGGCTGGTCTTGTCTTTTTTCCGGGAGCATCTCATGCTGTCGGCTACGGAGGCGTACAGCAAGGGGTGTATGCACATGTTGAGAGTCACCAGTGCCTTGGTCACCTGATAGGCTGAATGCACCCTAACTGAGTCGGTGCAGTCTAACCGGACGGCAACGCCTCGGTAGCGGTTGTAGAGGTTGAGGTTTCTCAGGACGTGGTACGGCACGAAGGAGATGCCGTAGAGGGCAATTACAGCGAAGACCATGAGTCCCACTTTTTTCTTCTCCAGCGTGCTGAGGCTCTTGCTCTTGAACACCGTGCAGGCAATTGAGACGTATGACAGTATGGTGAGCAGAAATGGGATTCCACAACCGAAAACAGCCAGGAAGAGACTGTAGGGCATGTATGACGGCAAGTCACCACTCACCGCAGTGCCTATGCACTCCATGTGTTTAGGGTTTCGCTGATCCAAAGCAGAGAATTTCAGCACCGGTGCAGCAATTCCCGCCACGACAATCCAGGTAACCAAACTAATGATCTTGGCATGCTTCGGCTCAATCCTGCCATGGGCATACATAGGATGCACAATAGCTACATAGCGGTTGAGACTGATGCAGGTAATGAAGAAAATGCTGCCGTAGAGGTTGCAGTTGAAAAAGAAGCGCTCGAGCTTGCAGACCGCAGAGCCGAAGATCCAGTGCTTGCCGATTGCGTAGTAGGCCACCAGAAGTGGGAGGGAGAGCGTGTAGAGCAGGTCGCTCACGGCCAAGTTAAAGGAATAGATGATGCCAGTGTGCCAGGTCTTCTCACGGGCGAAGAACAAGTAGATGGCTAACGCATTGCCGCAGAAGGCCACAAGGAACTCCAAGCCGAAGATAGGTGGAAGATACTGGATTTGGAAGTCGACGAAATATTCGCTGCAGTTCTTGTCCATTTCTGGATCTAGGAAGTAATCGTGGAAGACCTGCAAGCAGAAACAAAAAGGAATGGTCTTTAGTGACATGGTATTGGATATTTTCATTTTCCCACCCCCAACACCCCAATTTCACTTTCTCTGAAGCAAAACGTCACCAGTCCCAGACAAATATCAGGGTCACCCAAGTTCATACTCCATAGGGTGCCAGACATTGTAGCTTATCCCACCTTTACAGGACCTCTTTTACAATTTGCCTCTCTTTCGCATGGGACCTCAAAACTACACATTCACACACATAAAGCATGGGATCGCCTACTACATTAAATATCATAGAAGAGGGTAGAAGCATTGTCCCCCAATATTCTTACCGGCACTTAGTTACTGCTTCCATAAGCAATATGGCACTCTCGCCGAGCCAGTTCTGGCTGCGGCACTTACTCAGAGGTAATACCAGTGGGATAGCACCTGAGCTCCAAGGAGTGTATGGTGGAACTCTACGCTACAGCCGGGACAATTTATCACAACCTTCCTTCCTAGAACTATTTTACGGTACGTTATGTTGTTCTCCGGGGTGTTCGTGATATATGTTGCTGAGGCGTCCAGCAAGGATTTGGCAAAGATGGGCAGCTAGAAGTTCTTTTTAAACATACCCCCTATGGAATTTCTCCATACTGTGCGTCCTGATGTTATTCGGGTCAGCTCGCCTGTACATCTTTGCGAAATTATATCACGCCCAAGAGTGACTCTGAAATTACACATGAACATGTAGTGGAGTAACTTTGCTGAAAATGTTGCGGGGGGACATGACATCTAAACGAAAGGGGCACCTGCCAAATGAGTGGTACAAAATGGTGTGCCACAAAAGTTGGGGGGAGACAATCACCCTTGTCCCCCCCTAAAATTACACCCATGTGAACTTAAAGTCTCTGGACGCTGCAAGGAATCTTCTATAAGCGTTATTTCAGCCACCAAGGAAAACATTTGTAACTATTGTCCAGATTAATTACATTAATTTATTTTAGTTATTAAAATCACAGGGAAAGCAATACATTTTTGGCACAAAAACGCTTTCAAAATGTGCCATTGATAACAGAGCGGAGAGGACATTGGTCCTTTACAATGGGGTGAGAGAATGTGACTTGAAGTCCAGATGTTGCAGGGGGAAGTTGAATCATAAACCAGGGAGGAGGACAGGCTGGATAGGACATCTCCAGCCCAAAAGCACATGTAGAATGACTGACACACACTCTCTCCCTCTCTCACTCTCTCTCTCTCTCCTATCTCTCTCTCTCTTCTCTATCTCTCTCTCTCTCTCTCACTCTCGCTCTCGCCCTCTCTTTCCTTTCTCTCTCTTCTCTCTCTCTCTCACACTCTCATCTCTCTCCTCTCTCTCTGTCTCTCCTCTCTCTCTCTGTCTCCTTTCTCTCTCTTCTCTCTCTCTCCACACATATATAAATTGGAAGAAGCACCCGCATGTTTATCAGAAATTGCTCATACATGATCAGTGGAGACTGCACACGTGCATTCAAAGTAGAGTGAAAAATCCCAGAGAACATTATTTTTAAAAATTAAAACCTCTGCAAGTCATATTTAAGCTGGCCATTGACTATATTTAAATGACCTGCACATAGCCAACACATTCACAGCCCTGCACTTATATGGGAGAGCTAAGTGTAAGGAATATGTTTTAAATGTTGTTTGATCAAGTAACTTTTCTTGGGTACCATACTTGTCTTGATACTGGAGAAAACCAAGTGTTCATGTAGAATTAGTCCCATTGAAAAATGCATACACTGGCCGAAAAGCGTCAATCTTCTCATTAAAGTAAATTGCGTTGTCTAGATAGAAGCAACCATAGAAGGAATGTATTTTAAATACTATGCCTAGTGTATGCTCGAGCATAATATATATATATATATATATATATATATATATATATATATATATATATATATATATTTAAGACTGGAAATGAATGATTCGTGACCAGCAGTGGTGAGACCCATGTAGGCGGGGACATTGTTAATTATTTATGAATACATTTCACAGCATTAATCTCCTTTGTGCAAAGCCAGAGACCACCTTTGGTTGAAGTGGCTCTTCTCTTTTCAATGAATTGCAAATTGTGAGAAAAACACTATGTTTATTTATTTATTGTTCACTTGTTAGGCGCTTGTACAGGAAGCAAATACTGTTTCAAAGCGCCCACAGGGCAACAGGGAAGGGACAGAGGATGATAGACAATGTAATTACAACAATCTTAACTAATTAATTACAACAAAATAAGAAGAGACAATGGGGAGGGGAAGATGAACCTACTATGCCTGTGAGTGTTCAGAAGGGGAGAGGGGTATGGGATAGGTGCTGTGGTGCTCATGGAGGGCAGCTGGTGCTGTGGTGCTCATGGAGAGCAGCAGGTGAAGTGCTATGAAGAAGGTAAGTGCAGCCTCCAGTGGTGAAGGGTGAGCCGAGGCACGTGCAGAGAATTGCCCGGAATTGTAGGGTGGGACTGTATACCAGCGGAAATGAGATTTGGCCCGTAGCTCAAGCTGAACCTATAAATTAATACTAAAACAAGTAATTCTACAGAAGCTGCATCACTTGGGGGGTTTGGGGTGGGCAATAATTCTGTTTTTTTAGGCTGTAGAGAAAGCACCCTGAAAGAGTCTGGTGCAGTAGAACTGCCACCAACACCAGGGACCCTCGGAAGAGTACTTGACTCTTTCCACTCTCTCTGTGGTCAAGCGGACAACACATCTAGGACCAAGAATCCCCCCTTCTCTGCTCCATCCTCTGTAGTACCCTAAAAGTGAGCGTGCCTAAAGCAGGCTCTATGTCACGGAATTCAACCAACGTCGTTTGTCCCCAAACGCCTTTGCAACGCATTTGATTTATCCTAAATTGTCATCTTTTGATTGAGGCCTTCCTTCTGCTTTGTGGCCACGTTGGGCCATCGAGATATGGAAGAGAAGATGCAGAGCAGAGATTCCGGTTCTTTCTCAGTGCAGAGAACACAAGGACTCGTGACACTGCCACAATCAGCGCTCTACGAAGGAAGCAGACCCATGAGATAAAGGGAGAATCTCTGTAACGTGCAATGGTGTCTGTTCCCATAAGAAGGACAGCAGCATGTTGGTGGGGAGGGGCAGGGGTTCTGGCCTCCCCAGTGGCTGCTTGTTGTTCTGTTGGCAACAGAACAATCTTATTTATTGAATTTTGTTTAGTAGGCACACAGCACATGGTCCAGACCAAGCACATAACACAAAATGATACAAACACGTGTATGAGTACACAAAATGATATGGTGAAATGGTCAGGGGCTGTAATGAGACCTAATGGGTAACACTGCAGTAAAGATGTGGAGGCAAAGGGGGCAAAGTGGGTGCAGTTTTAATTAACTGGTGGATATGCAGCCGAGCTTCCACTGAAGTTCATTAACATGACAATGATCTTTGTACATTCTCTGCAGACTGCCTTGACCCTCATGTACTCAATTCTTCTGCTAGGGGGTATCTGTACTCCTGCTCTCTATATGGCAGAGTAGAGGCACAGAGCACCCCAGCCAAGATTCTCTATTTGGTAACGTTGGACGAACAATCGAGGCTTAAGCTCTCAGGAGGTGATGCAGGCTGGTTCTTACGTACGGTGTAGTCCCCAAGCACCCACAAAGGACTGTCCACACACTATCTTAGTGAAAACACAGTTCTTTATATAAATATGCTCAAGTTATGTACACAATCACAATAACACACTTTGTGCTCAAGATAATCTAAAATGGTAAATATATACAGTTTCTATGTGGTACCACAATTACTCTTTGATTCCATATAAATACATCAACTGTACTCAGTTCAAATGTCCTACAAATCAGTTAGTAAAGAGAACCAACAATAGACATAGGAGGAAAGCAGTTGGTTAAACAGTAGGCAAAATACTGGCTCCTACCAATAGACACAGCTCTGTGTGAGGATTCCCCCACCTGGGCAACCTGTAAATAAAGATATAATACAAGCCCAGTCCATATATTGTTCAATATGAGTCTTATTTCCTCCTAAATAGTTCTACCACCACAATGTACCTGAAATAGCAGAGTTCGACGTCCGGTCATCGACGGATCCTTCTTGAGTGACTCCCTATAAGGCAGGAGCCACAGATCGTCGGGATCCCATGAGGAAATTGTGAACAAAGGCATCAAGGCAGCAGCTTTGGTCCTGGCGGTGCTCGTCGACGATCGTTCGTGAAAGTTCTGCGTAGACGAGGCATGCGGTGCACCTCGACAACGATAGTTTGTTGCCGCAAAGAGTCTATGAAGAACTTTGGCACAGCAAGGGTGTCGAGTCGTCGACGTCTCTGCGGTCTTCGGGTGGTGGGAAAGCCACCGGCGGATGCTCCTCGTCGCGTTGGCTGCCTCGATTTTCTCCGGCGGGACAAAGCAGTCGGCGGTGCTGGCGAGAGCATCCTTGAAGTCAAAGTGTCTTAATCAATGTAGCGTTGCGGCTCTGGTCGTTGACGGTGCGGTGTCAAGCTGTCCCCGCTTCTGGGCAACACAGCTTCGATGTGCCTCCAGCGGTTACAGTGATCCTCCGAACCCTGGTCAACGACGGTGGACGGCTGTCCGGGTGCTTCTCTTCAGAGTCTTCGGCGGTCCCTGTGTCCGGTCAACAGTCTTTCGAAAGGCTGGCTTCCAGGGTGCTTCAGCGAAAGTTAGCGTCGCACGATGGTCCCTCGTAGCCCGGGAAGAGCTCTCCTAGCCAGGTCCTCTCTTGGATCAGTTTCTTGTAGGCACAGTAGCTTTCAGATTGCGTCGAAGAGAACAGCGGTTCACCTTCGTCTTCCGGCTCGGCTTCAAGAGTAAGCATCAAGTATCGACTTCAGCTTCTGAACGATTTGCATCAGTGAGAGGTACCCAGATACACTGTTTGGTCTTTCATTCACTTTGCAGGGTAACACTTGTGCAACCAATCACTCAGAAGGGCATTCATGCAGGTAGGCAGCCAATCAGGCTCACAGTGCATTCAGGCCATTCTTCTCCATCCAGACACTCACAACATAGAATGTGGATTCGGACAAGCACCCAGCCATTCAGCACTCCACACTGCATTCATACTAGTTTCGGGCAGGGCTGTCTCAGTCATTGTGTCAAAGACCAGATACTAGACACCCATAACATGAAATGCGTATTCGTCACACACTCCATTCACCCAGGTACCACCCCACGGGTGTACCCACAACATACTGTCACTGGGAAGGCTCCAGCCAGTCTGGCCTGGACTTCCCCACAATACCGTACATGCATCTTCCACCCAACAGCCAGTCAGGGGGAAGGGACAGAGTCAGGGCTTCCCAGGACTTTGGGAAACAAGGTAACAGGCAATGGAAAGCAAGAGACCACAGAGGCCATCTTGTCTCCTATCAGGAATCAACTGATTCCAATGGCAGGGCCTGGGTATCCCAAAATGGAGGGTACTCAGAGCACCTATCAAATTCAGCATGGAGCTGCCACCAGCCCATAACCTGCTCTGTGGGCCACATACAGGTGCCCAAAAACATACTCTAGGGGTACAGGGTTGTACCCCCACCCATGGGTGCCAAAAGGGTATCCCAAGGGTCGGTACACCAAACCAAAAAGAGGAAGAGCTGCACTGCCAGGAGTCCCACATGGACTCCTGGGCAGAAAGTAATACAGAACATACATGAAAAAGGACTACAGAACAAGGACAGAGAGGCCCTGTCCCTCCAATGCATTTCCAGCATCACAGTTGTCTCGATAGAATCAAACATAGAAGGATTGTATTTTAAATACTATGCCTAGTGTATTCTCGAGTATAATATATATATATATTTTTATTTGAGACTGGAAATTAATGCTAGCGTGACTATCAGTGGTGAGACCCATGTAGGCAGGGAAATGTATTATTAATTATTCATGAATACATTTCACAGCATTAATCTCCTTTGTGCAAAGCCGGAGACCACCTTTGGTTGAAGTTGCTCGTCTCTTTTCAATAAATTGCAAATTTTGAGAAAAACACGGTTGGCCTGATTCATGGAGCATTTTCCAATGGGATTGCGCCATTATAAAAACGCTTCTGTGAATCAGGCCATGTATGTTTATTTATTTATTGTTCACTTGTTAGGTGCTTATACAGGAAGCAAATACTGTTTCAAAGTGCCCACAGGGCAATAGGGAAGGGACAGGGGGATGATAGACATTGTAATTACAACAATGTTAAATAATTGACTACAACAAAATAAGAGGAGACAATAGGGAGGGGAAGACGAACCTACTATGCCCTGTGAGTGTTCAGAAGGGGAGAGGGGTATGGGTTCGGTGCTATGGTGCTCATGGAGAGCAGCAGGTGAAGTGCTATGAAGAAGGTAAGCGCACCCTCCAGCGGGGAAGGGCGAGCCGAGGCAAGTGCAGAGAATTGCCCGGAATTGTAGGGTTGGACTGTATACCAGAGGAAATGAGATTTGGCCCGTAGCTCAAGCTGAACCTATAAATGAATACTAAAAACAAGTAATTCTAGGCCGTGGAGAAAGCACCCTGAAAGAGTCTGGTGCAGTAGAAATGCCACCAACACCAGGGACCCTCGGAAGAGTACTTGACTCTTTCCACTCTCTCTGTGGTCAAGCGGACAACACATTTAGGACCAAGAATCCCTCCTTCTCTGCTCCTTCATCCGTAGTACCCTAAAAGTGAGCGTGCCTAAAGCAGGCTCTATGTCACGGAATTCAGCCAATGTCTTTTGTCCCCAAATGCCTTTGTGAAGCATTTGATTTATCCTAAATTGTCCTCTTTTGATTGACGCCTTCCTTCTGCTTTGTGGCCACGTTGGGCCATCGCGATATGGAGGTAAGAGAAGATGCGGAGCCGAGATTCTAGTTCTTTCTCAGGGCAGGGAACACGAGGCCCGTGACGTTGCCACAAACAGCGCTCTACGAAGGAAGCAGACCCATGAGATAAGGGAGAATCTCTGTAACTTGCAATGTTGTCTATTCCCATAAGAAGGACAGCAGCATGTGGGTGGCGAGGGGCAGGGATTTCTGGCCTCCCCAGTGGCTGCTTGCTGTTCTTTTGGCATCAGAACTTTCTTATTTATTTAATTTTTAGAGTAGTCACACAGCACATGGTCCAGACCAAGCACATAACACAAAATGATACAGACACATGTATTAGTCCAGAAAAGGATATAGTAAAATGGCCAAGGTTACTTTTGGAGGGCAGGAAATACTGCCCTTCGAAACTCGATTGAGAGCGAAGAGGAAGAACTAGTGAACAGCCCGGCCAAGGTGCTAAAAAAAAATCAAAGAACTAGACTGGATTCAGACTCTGCAAAAGCCTCAGAAAACAAATTAACATCTCACCTGCCCCCTCATGTAAGGAAATTGAATGAATTACAGGGCTTCATCAAACAATTCCCAAGTAGGCAAGCTAGAAACTTCCTCCTAAGAGCTAGACTTAACTTACTACCCACCAACGAAATTAAAGCAATTAGAGGTCTCTCAAGTACCAACTACTGCAGACTCTGTCAAAAACCAAACGAAAAAAAGACCATTCGTCACCTTCATCTAAATTGCACAGAAACAGTAAAAACCAGGTCGGCATACATGAAACATTTTTCGTCTGACCTCTCGATCGAGGGTGAAAACTGTTGGTGGTCCAGGATGATAAGTGGGGATGAACCGACCTGGCTAACGGCAACGTTTAAAATCCTTCAACATCTAATGGCAGCACTTGAAAATCTACCTGAACCCTGGAAAACCCCTTGACCTCTGAGACAAACCTCTGTCTTCTTCCTGAGGAAACAACAAGACGTTTCTTTCTTTTAGCTTCATTTACACTTACTTTCGCAATCGATTTGTCAACTGCTTCAAAGAGCAACATCTTAATGAGCCAACCCATGGCTGAAGACACTAGGGACAGTTTGACAAACAAATCTGGAAAAAATCTTTTGAAATAGATCTTTTAACTGCTGCAGAAGATCATGTTGTAAGAATCAACCATTGATTAATACAAATAATAAAAAATAAATAAATAAAAATGGTCAGGGGCTGTAATGAGACCTAATGGGTGACACTGCAGTAAAGGGGCGGGGGCAAAGTGGGTGTAGTGTTAATCAACTGGTGGCTATGCAGCCGAGCTTTCACTGAAGTTCATTAACATGACAGTGATCTTTGTACATTCTCTGCAGACTGCCTTGACCCTCATGTACTCAATTCTTCTGCTACACAATCCTACACCTGGTGTCAAATACTGAATCCTTACATTTTGAGAAGTTACAGGTGACCTTTACCCTCCCCCAATTTCTGTACTAGTACCAGCTGGAGTAAACACATGTAATGGAAAATATTACAGAATGGTCTTTTGTTTCTGTATTGTTCACAATTTGTGAACCCAGGAATAATTGAATTCATTCTACTGTGCAAATCCCTCTCTGCAGCACCTCTCCCCCCCTCCCCTCCGACACACACACACTTGGCTGACATGTACTCAGCTGCTTTCACATCTCGACTCAGCCCCTGCCCCACACACGCTAAATGCCTCCCAGGTCCCTAAACTCTCATTCAAGTCCCACTTTTCTAAGAACGCCCAAACAGCTGGGTGCAGGTCTCACGGCCTCGCATCTTGCCCAACTGGAAGCTGTCCAAAAGATTATATGTAAAAGCACTTCCCTTTCATCCCGTTGCTAGTAACATTTCCCTAGAGTCCTCTTTAGTAAAACCATCAGAGCTCTATTATCTCTCCAACAACCCTGCTGTAAAAACTATGCCTGGCTGTGTCCTCGCCGGTTAAGTCTTATTTCTATTTCTAGCCTCGATCTAATTCCTCTCTCCTAGTGTCGCACCGTCCTCTTTCTTCCATGTTATGTTCATGGGGAAGGCCTCTGTACCCTCCCTCCGCCCTCGAGGGCCCCTCCTCTCACCCATTTGTTTAACCTTCTTCTGCCGTTTCGCACTTCATCCCCTACCCCAGGTCCTGCACTCTCTCTGCCATCACCTCAGTCCTCACCCACGCTTCAATCCAGTGGTTAAAACAACGCTGTCCCCCATAAACCCCGTTTGCCACCTCAGTCTTGCCCGTGTGTCCCCATGCACAGGGCTTTAAGTGGAGTAAGAAATCGAGTGGGGGCACTCATTTGGGGGCGTGGCTTAAAAAGTACGCAAATCGTAGGGTATGCACACAAATATATAGAAATGTTATATATTTGTGTGCGTACCTTACTAAGGTTTGTGTACTATGCAAGCCATCTTTTATAAACATAGAAATATGTAACATATTTCTACGTTTAGAAAAGATGGCTTGCAAAGTACACAAACCATAGTAAGGTACGCACACAAATATATAACATTTATATATATTTGTGTGCACACCTTACGGTTTGACTAGTTTTCAGGCCATCTTTTTTAAACATTTCGGGTTTATAAAAGATGGCTTTGAAAGTACACAATTCAAGCCATCTTTTATAAAGCTTTGTCTGCGGACAAAAGTGTCCGTCGGCAAAGCTTTATAAAAGATGGCTTGAAATGTGTACTTTCAAAGCCATCTTTTATAAACCTCGAAATATGTCGAGGAATCCCCAGGTTCGCCGAGGGTTAAAGACGCCTCGGCGACCTGGGGAAACAAAGGGACAGTAAGTCAGTAACTGCCTCTGGTGACCTCTCGCGCGAGGGTTCACCAGACGCAGTTACTATGACTGACGGAAGTGGCAGCCAGTCACAGCGTCGCTGTGGCTGGCTGCCATTTCTGTCAGCTTGCCTGACTTCATTGCAGGCGCATCTCCCGTTGCGGCTGCGACGGGATAATGCATCCCGCGATTCCCGCCAATGTTGTTGTAGGACGGGGGCCCCGGCTCAGTCCCACTTTTTGGAGACTGCCGGGGCCCGGCCCCGGCAGGCCCCGGCCCACTTTAAGCACTGCCCATGCCATGTCACACTTTATGTGGGAGAACACCACCCACGTAGCAGCCCCACAATGCTGCCCTCGGAAATGTTTTTCTCAGCAGGCATATTTGGGAAAATATTTTTTTTTAATGTGTTTTCACATGTGACCCATACATGCCAACATTGCGACGCACCTGGGAGGGAGATATCCCCAAGGAAATCGGGAGACCTGCATTTTCCCATAGGAATGCATTTATAGGCTACAGTTATTTTAGGCGGGAGACCGTGAAAAATAGCAACATTTTTCACTGAAAAATCAGGAGTCTCCCGCCTAAATCGGGAGGGTTGCCATGTATGGTGACCGTCCGATTTGCGCCCTGAGGCCGATAGGCGTATGGCGAGATACAAGAAGTAAATAAAAATACGATGCAGAGCAGATGAAATGTGTCTACATCACACTGCATCCTCAAGGAATGCCACCGGTTTACCCTACCAGCCCACCTTGTTGTTATTCAGCATCCCTTACAAAGCCATGAGTCCTATGCCCCATCCTACTAAAATCTCGGGTGGCCAACGCAAATGCAGGAACCAAGCCACTTCCACATTTGAATGGAAGAACTGCAAACATTAGAACACCTGTGTTCTCATGATGTTCTCCTGACCTATGGGACATCACACCTACTGACCTCAGACTCGGCCTCCAAAAGAGGATCTCCTTATGGTGCCCACAAGCACCTCCTCAGAACAAATCAGTTCTGAAAAGGTGGGCACAGTCCCTGCCACACAAACCCCTTTGGCACAGTCCAACTGAAGTAGCGGCCGGGCCTGCCATCCTGGTGGGGAATCAAGGCTCTGCAACTAATCCCCTAAACCTATTTCACACCACAACAAGTCAAACCTGATCCAAGATCAATACCAAGGAATAAATCCATGGAGATGGATCCATGGAGATCTATCCACAGATCTTCACAAGGCATTATTCAAAGAGATATGTTTTTAGATGTTTTCTGAAGGTTGTCAGAGATTCTATCTTCCTTAGGGGGTGTGGTAAACCATCCCATGCGCGGGCACTAGCCACTGAAAACCTTCTATCCCCCCAGTGGACAAATCTAGAGGTGGGAACTAACAATTGATTTAGAGCCATAGATCTCAAGGATCGGCTGGGGGTATAGATTTGAATTGTTGACACTAAGTAAGAAGGTGCAAGGTTGTGTATGCACTTAAAAATCAAGCACAGAAATTTAAATTGGAATCGTCGGTGTACCGGAAACCAATGTAATTTCCGCATGGATTCTGAAACCAATTTTTTTCCAGGGTAGTGCGAACACTACACGTACGGCAGCATTCTGTGCTACTACAAGACGTTGCAACAGGTATTTAAGGCATCCAACCAGGAGGCCATTACAATAGTCCAGCCTGGCATTAACCAATGAGCACACCACCTTTGCTCGAAATGAGGGGGAGGAGTGGTTTCTGTAGTTTCAACTGAAATTAAACTGATTTAAGCATTTGGTTCACCTGCCGATTGTTACTCATGTCTGTCTGCCAAATGCACCCCAGATTCTGAACAAAATCTGTCTACACTTGGTGGTTACCAAATATCGGTGGGCAGGGGACCATCTGGGCGGTGAGTCCAAGATTCTTTTTAGATCCAGAGATAATTATCTCGGTTTTATTGGGGTTTAGCTGGAGCTTGTTGCTCATCATCCACCCTCGGGCTGCCTCTGCACATTTCAGAATATTGTCCACTGCCTCCATTGGCTGTTTAAGGCTCAAATAGATCTGTGTATCATCTGCCTGGGAATGATAGTGCAGATTAAACTGTGCCAGAATTAGTAGGAGGGGGCGAATATAAAGATTAAAAAGAACCGGAGATAGTGAGAAACCCTGAGCCACTCCGCAGATTGTGGTCAGCATTTCAGATAAAAATTAGCCCATCTTAACCTGCTGTATACGATCTCTCAAAAAGGAGTCGATCCATCTCAATGCCTCCTGAGAGACATGTGTTAGCTCACTCAGTCTAGCAGTCAGGATTTTTGAGTCAGCAGTGTCAAAAGCTGCCGACAAGTCCAACATAATGAGCATGCTGACATTACCGCGGTCTACATTTTCCAGTATGTCAGCCCATACTTTAATCAGCACTGTCTCTGTCTCTGTTCCATGTCCATGCCAAAACCCGGACTGGAATGTGTCAAGAATTCGGTTTGCTTCCATATGTTTTTGTATTTGCTGAGTCCCAACCTTTTCAAGACTTTTCGTTGGCCACACCAACCCAGCCATTGGGCGATAGCCAATTCATGGGGATCCAAGCTGGGCTTCTTTAGAAGTGGCATCAGGTAAGACTTTATTAAGTCCTGTGGCACCCATCCCTGTGCCAACAAGGCATTAACAAAGCTTTGCATAGGTCCACTCAGGGCTTCAGCATGTTTCTGCACCAGGTACGCTGAATTGGGTCGTAACTATGATTTGTTGGTTATAGCGCTTCAATAAATAGTTTGATAGTCTCTTTATCTACTGGAGAGAATAAACTCCGCAGAGCAGCCTGTATACATCCTCAGGAGGGGGATGGTCTGGCAGCTGATTACAGTCAGGCCCAACAGATCACACAAGGGAAGCTGATACTGAGACATATATTTACTTTTTAATTAAAGTGTTCAACAGAAGATATATGTAGTCCAATAGGTACTATGAAATAATAAATAAGGGTTACACAGCATAGTGTAAAAGACCCTGTGTGATACCCTTACCACCCATTAAGCCAGTAACAGGATAACCACCTGGTGACAGAATACCCTACACATATACAGAAGTAGGAGGAAAAGGGATTCCTAGACAAGAGGTAAGTACATACACATTTGGTCATAGAATCAGAATGCTAAACCTTGGGTTGAGGTAGGTGTCTATCTACTTCCAATTAATTGTAGTACAGATATTGCTAACAGGAGAACTAAGCACTGTGACGAATCAGAAATGAGACCCCGACACAAGGCTGAAGTTTTCTCAAAGTTTGATATATTTATTCAAATAAAACAGGGTTTAGATGAACAACTATCTGCCCCAATCCTAACGAGAATGTCCCTACCTAGCAAACTAAAACTTAAGAAACACGACCTCGAGTCTAAATGTTTCTGACTCTCACACTTAACTTACACAATCAAAATACAAAAAGGTAATATATTTGTGAGGAATTAGACCATCCGCACGGGGAGTGTGCACTCGCCTGGGCTGTTTTGATATTTTTTTTTTTTAAAAATTGAATGTTGGTAGACAAATCTCCGGGAAATGTGTGGGGCTAATCCGCACACATTTCCCAATGCTCACTGCACATCAAACACATAGTCAAGTGTACTCTGGGGGACACAGTGAAGAGGGAAAATCTGAGTGGACCCTCAGTCCCGGACGATCCCCCAACCGGAAGTAGCACCAGCAACAACATGGCCGCCGATCTTATGAACTTATGCCGATCCCCACTGCTCCAGCCATGGACAACTACCGTGAAAGGTACCTTGCCGGCAGACCATATGCTCCTGCTACAATGCAAACTCTGCCTAGAGTGGATGAAAAAACACAGGACAGAGTTGGGGACAACCATATGGATTGACTTGACTAAAACCATTGAACCAAAGCCGGCATGATGCAGGTCGTTAGAGACATCCCGACGACATAGCTCTGTTAGACACGAAGCACATGCGCAATCCGTGCAATTAGCACACACACACCAATTTACATGAAGAACACGTACAGTTCGATGAGATAGAGGATGGTGACACATACACGGTCAGCAGATTTATTATTATTTTGTCATTAGGCTCGCTATAGCACCACAGAAACGGAAGATGCAAGAAGAGCTTGTGTAAATGCTTGCAGATGCTTATATGCAATTGACCCTATGGAGGGACAGGAGCACTCAAGGGACCTGACCAACCGTAAAGTTCTCACTAACCTATGGACACTATGACAACTCTATAATGGAAGCCAGAGCAGCTCTCAGGAGAATACAGTAGGCTGCAATGATTTCAGAGAGATCCCAACCCTGCAAGGTGGTGTGCTAGCAGAATAAGCCCTGGTGTGAGCAGCAGACTGCCAAGGACACCATGTTGCAAAGCGACATTCCACCTCCTGAGTCAAGGTGACTTTGGCTGCAGCAGGGAATGTTCCATACAAAATACACATTCATTCCATGTAATTGAGCTTCCAAGACTGGTCTCCAACCATGTGACCCGGCCGAAATGAGAACGAGCCAGGGCTCAGAGGCTGAGAACGAGCCGCTGCCCCATGGCCAGACAGCAGCCCGCAACATATTGATACCTCCAGACACCTTGTACGATGGGAATGGAGCGCTCCCATGGCATTAGTCGTCCACACACTATTGTAATACGCAGACACATAGTTGCAATTTGCTGGGACATAGTAGACATGTACTGAGAACAGGTGTCTCGCGGGCTGGGAACAGAGTTTGTCCCGGACTTGTGGGCCTGCAGTGTGACCAATCAGGGCATTGGGTTTTGGGGGTAGGTGGCAAGGGTTGCCAACCAATCACTGGGCTTCCTTACTGTAACTTTTCAAAAGTAGAAACTTTCGGGGATGATCCAAGTACACCACCTAACACAGTATCGTCCAATTACAATTCTTTCGTATAGGGTCCTATACTGGAACTACCACTCAGGGGCCAATCCTGGGCCTCGATAGGTTTAGGAGGGTGTTTTCTGAGTGACGAAAGTTATTGCATCACAGGTGCATAAAACTGGCATGCGAGCCAGACTGCAGCGAGATGTTGTTCATGCATATGACCCCTGTGTGTTTTGTATAATAAACAACAGTTACCCTTTGCTCCTTGTGTGGACCTTAACTTCTTGGGACCAGGAAGGAGTTAGAGCCTTCCGTGAGCTGGGAGTCTGCGGATCCTTTTCACGGCTCTGCCGGCCCCAGAAATTACCCTAACACCCTACCGGTGCAGTACTCCTGTCATGTTAAGCTGGAATGTGAAAGCCAGAGGTACATCAAAGCATCTCAAGAAGGGGGAAGGCAACCCCTTTCTCCGCCTTCCTACATGGATCCACCTTGCCTATTGTTAGGTTCTGTGTGGTGGCAGTGCATACTGATGAGAGTTAATTGAAGGAGGCCTGCGAAGAGGCCTGTTCACAGAACTAACAAAGGGCAAGAAAACCCCAATACCTTTTTGATATGCAATGTGTCCGCTTGAAACTAGCTCCCAACCCTCTGTATGAAGGGCAGTGAATGTCATGTCTGGGCAAACTGTTTACAGTAGGCAAGCCCCTTTCAGAGGGAAGAAGTATGTGATGTAAGGGAGACAGTCTATTCTCGCCACAAACTTCAAGGGAGACCTGTACTTTGATCAAGAGTCACAGAGAGCTGAATTAACCAGAGAGACACTTTGATTCACAACAGACAGAAAGATGGGTGGGACTTAGTAGTACATGTTGTCACCCCTTACCTTTCCTGTTGCAAAGCACTGTGGTTATGGCCTTCAAGTATAACAGAAGATTGTTGGTGGGGACCCAGGATTGGTTCATTAAGGTAGGGTTAGCCTGCACCAATCACTGGGGCCGATTTGGCTTTAAAAGAGGGTTGAGCCCCTCTTTTGGCAGATCATCCGATGACTTCGAAAGGAGTAAGAAGAAGGACTCATCTGGATCCTAGCTGAAGGTACAGTCTGCCCTACAGCTTCTGCTAGTGAAGGAAGGCCAGGATTTCAAAGACGGAAGCAAGATCCTTCCCCTAAACAACTGTTGAGAGTGATTGGTTAAAGACATTTCTGTAGTATGCCAGTGGTGTGCCCTGTGCGAGGATTGAGTTGTAAATGTCTGGCGGCAGGGATCCATAGTGGGGTCTGTTTTATTGCTATATCTTGCAAACTTGACAAATGTCTCTACTGATATTTGGGCGAAGCTTTGGCGTTTGTTGTGTGGTTCCTGGGTCGGCGAGATAGTTTGTGTGTTTTGGTTGATTGGTCTGCTTTGTTTGATCCGATGTATGTCACTGATTTTACTTTTTGTCGGTGTCTGTGAGGTCGTTGCATAGTTTTTGTAAACTCACTGGTGTGTTGCATCCAGGTGGATTCCTAATTTCATTTATGATGTTAAACAGTTCTTTTTGGGTGTTGGCGGCTTTGGCTATTCTGATGTCGTAGTATTTCTTTTTGGCTTTGCATATTTCCTTATTGTATGATCGGATTTGTCGTTAGTATTGCAGTTTCCTTTCCTGGTGGTAATGTTTCCTCTCTTGTAGCTCAAGCTTCTTGTTGTTTTCATTTCACTGAAGAGGGGCGTAAACCGTCTTGCTATTGCTTTCTATCGGGATGGGTTGAAAGGTTTTTCCGGCAGGATGTTGTCGATTGTTTCGGTGATCCATTTCTGAATTAGGTCTGTTATTTCGTCTAGGTTGGTTCCATCCAGGCTAGCGTTTGATGGTTTTGTGAGTTCCAGTTTTTCTGTTAAGTTACTACTTTTGATGGTCTTCCAGTTTCTTTTCAAGATTGATTGGACAGACAATTCTAACTTAGGTTTTAGTAAACATTTTAGTTTCTACTTAATATTGTGTTGTGTAGAATTGTGTAGTTGTGGTTTATTGGCACTGTGTTTCATGTAAATGCCAAATAAAAGCAAGTCTGTCTATCCCAAATGAAGACAACACTTCTTACCCGTGTCATTAATCATATTGCCAACGGGACTAGTGTGCAAGTTTCTGGCACAAAGACACGGCAACTTGGATTTGAGTCCCAGCACTGTTCAACCTGTTGATTCAATGAATGTAGCGCACACTTCATCATTTTTAATCCTCACACGACCAGATTAACACATAAGTGTCAAAGCTCGCAAAATGTTTCATACTGTTTTTTTTGTTATTTCAGAGATGGGCATATTTACATAGGTTTTTTGGTTTGTACCAATCCCTCACCCCCACCTCCACTTATTGTTTTAGGACTTGTACCCCTGATGCCAACCCAGGCAGGAGTGGGCCAATTATATGGGCATTGTCAGTGTCCTGCAGCCGATCTTTAGCCCTAAAAAGCACGAGATTGCACACACCTGAACTTTACTTCTTCAACGGGGTGAGCGAGTGCTTTGCTCTCTACAGGAGCGCAGGGGCCAAAATGAAAGACTGTCAGAGCTCCCTGGGTGCAGTCAGAGGGCTCCCCTCTCACTCACAAGTGCGTGCAGTGCCAGTGTTTTTGATCTGCACCCGGGGGCCCTGTCAAGCGCTGCTCGTACAGATCACGCAACAGGAGGCCGGTGCTTCCCAGTCGTGCACCACATGTGACAACACACACCGTGATTAGTCAAATCACATGACAGCCTCAGGCGGCGTCATGCACTTAATCGGAGGAGTGATTTTTAGCAGCTCAACTCCGAAGAAAAGTCTATTAAAAAAAAAGATTTTCTAACAGGCAATACACATAAAAAATGTAACGCCCCACTGAATACACATTAAAATGTGCCCCCCGCCCACCAGCCTTGCAACCTGCCACTGTAAACCTGGGGATTGACGGGCTTATTGTAAATACGTCCCAGCCAAGTGCGCTATGGACTAATATATAATTATTACTGATCACATCGATAGTCGCATGCTGCTCACCTTTGTACATATCCATGCATCGAATAAATTACAATCGCACAAAAAGGAATGGCCTAGCATTGCTTCAAGTGAGAAATATATGCACGTGTAACAAATACATCCCCATCCAGAGGGCTCCAGCACCCCAACACTCACCCCTAACACCCCAACATCTGCTTCCTCCAATACACCTTCCCCACCCGCCTCCCCCTCCGACCCCACCACTCACCCCTAACACCCCAACATCTGCTTCCCCCAATACACCTTCCCCACCCGCCTCCCCCTCCGACCCCAACACTCACCCCTAACACCCCAACATCTGCTTCCCCCAATACACCTTCCCCACCCGCCTCCCCCTCCAACCCCACCACTCACCCCTAACACCCCAACATCTGCTTCCCCCAATACACCTTCCCCACCCGCCTCCCCCTCCGACCCCACCACTCACCCCTAAAACCCCAACATCTGCTTCCCCCTATACACCATCCCCACCTGCTTCTCCCTCCGACCCCACCACTCACCCCTAACACCCCAACATCTGCTTCCCCCAATACACCTTCCCCACCCGCCTCCTCCTCCACAATACACCATTATCAACACACACACACCCCACGTGCCGTCCATCCCCAACACCCTCATACTCTCCCCCTCCCTTGTGCCTATGTACAGAGTGCTACGTGGAGTCACTTCCGTGGCCTCTTGCACTTGCAAGCCCGCTCAAGCAATGTTGGAGTCAGATGGCGCAAGGAGCAGCACCTTGGGGTGCTGGGCAAAGATACCTCTGTGGGGGTGATGGAGGTGGACTGGTACGATTCAGGCCCCCGATGTGTTGGAGCGTCAGGAGCATGCTGGCCTGTATTGCCTCACCAAAAGTCAAAATGTCCTCCGTCATCTCCCTCACCCTCTGTCCCTTGACAGTAAGGGTGGCAGATGTAACTGCAGACTGTCGTCGGTCAAGGGCCTTTCCAATCCACTGTGAGGCACCCCGGACAGAGTCTCGGATAGCCTGCATGTGTTGCACTTGTATGCATGCCAGTTTTTCCATGTGCACCTGTCGCTGCTCCATGGTGTCCAGCCTCCTCCTCTATATTGCATCCTGTGAATGCTGCACTATGGGTTGTGGGCTATGGGGAGGGCTGGGGCTGAAGCAGGGTGAGCCAAAAGCCCTGCCACCTACACTTCCATCCATGTCACCCTCTGACTCCAGGCCACGCTGACCATGTGGCTTGTCCTGCTTGGGTAACAAGGGGGTGTCATGGGCCAGTTGGGTGGGTGCAGGTGCAGCTTCTTGTGCCAGAATCTGCCTCCCTTGTCACAAACACAGTTACCCACTGCTGGGTGGTGGTTGCAACTACCCGGGTACAGCAACTTCAGCTTTGTTGGCATTGCTCCATCAGGTGCTGTGCCGGCGCAGGCAAGTGCGGAACAGCTGTCTCCTTGTGTCTCACTCCTGTTGTTCCCATTGCTGGGCAGTGCAGGAGTGGAGACTGTTGCCGTTCCACTGGGGTCCCGGCCATGGGAGGTAAAAGGGTCTGCATCCTCCTCCTCCTGATTTGCCTGTGAACCTGTTGGCTGGACAATGACATGCTCTTAGTCATCATGAATACTTGTGCATCAGTTTGCTAGTGACTCATGCTACATGGTGGTAGGACATCATACAGATGTGGTCTGATGGATATGGTCGATTGCAGGCCAATGCCGGCTGGGGGTAGTGTCTGCTGAGGGTGTTGTAAGGAAGGCATGGTATCAACAGTAAGACAGACACAAGGGACCACAGTTCAAGGGTGTTTATTGAACTTCAACAAGAGTGTGATAAACGCCCATTTAATCCTAAATCTACAGATGGAAGCAAGTTACGACCATCAAATAATAACGCAGTCCTAGTGGTGTCTTGTCAAAATAAAAGGGCCTATACTAAAAAAAATCTATTGCCAATCCTTGCCTCTAAATACAAATAGTGTGGGGGTAGTGTTTATATAAAAGAAGTGTTCACAAAAATGATATGTCAGGATGTTCACGCCGTTGGCCTCCCTTGCCCACGTTTTCAGCATGGGACAAGGCAGTTTAGTCGATGGTACCACAATCTCTGGCTTCTTCGACACGAGGATACAGTTCAATCACTAGCATCAGGGCCTCCTGTGTCCAAGTCTCTTTACTTATCAAAGTCTCTTGATTCAGAGGGCTTGATGTACCAAAACAAACAAAAAGTTATTTTCCTCTTACAAGTACTCAATTCGGGTGATTCACGCTTCACCCTGGATTTCCCTGAGCTGGGCTCAGATGCCTTTAATACAGCGATCTCTACTTTGCATCCCCCTCTTCCGGGCTCAGATACCCTTTTACAATGTTCATCGAATATCTTTCTCGGGTGACTCAAGGTCCACCCCGGATCCCCCTCAGCCGGGCTCAGATCCTTCTTCTTACACAATTATTCTCCCTCTGCCGGGTTCGGACCAATTTCAGTTAGTATCGAATATTGAAGACTTTCGAATGTGCACAGGGTTTAGTTTGACCTGTTGGAGGACCACTTCAATTTCACAATTCCTGTGCCACCTCTGAGTTGGATACCTAACATAGACCCTCGAATAAGCACCCACGTTGTGCCGGAACGGCTGCTTCCTTGTGTGCTTTGCCTTGCTCAGAGTGTGCTTTCATGCTCCACCTTTTATCCCTGTGGGGAAGTGTGATGGAAGTCAAATGTGTGTAATGATCAGTAATAGCCTGGCTCTGCCTGACCATTATGTTGGGACATGTCAGGTATACGACTCAGATGTTAGTCCGTTTTCACTCAAAGTGAGCTGTCCGTGACAAAGTGTTTGTGTCGGGAAAGGAGGGGGGGGGGTTCGAGTTCCTAAGTATCCAATCTGGTAGGATCAGGAAAAGGTGTTACAGGGAAGGTGATACCGCGTCTCGCCGTCCGGTGTCCCACTTTCTCTCCACGAAGACCCCTCATCCAGATGATCCTTCCGTACTGCTCCACCTCCAGGAAATGGATCCAAAAGCAATGGCCATGTCCTGACCATCTGGATGACTGGCTTCCGGGGACTAGCGGGTGAGACACCTTCAGGTTTCTCGCAGTGTACACCCATTGGCATGTGCTCTTTGCCTGTTGGCCTGGCAATGTGGCCTGTACATGTGGTTGTGCTGGGGGTTCTCTTTGACACTTGGCCTTTCCCAGCGCACCTGGTTGCTGCTCATAGTTTCATGTGCTCACATGCACATTCATACTACTGTGGATGGGTAGGTGCACAGTTGCCCACCTACCCTTGCATATGCATTGGGTGGTGTTGCCTTTGGGTGCATTGGCATGTGGTGGCACTTTCCCCTGTCCATTGGGCCCATCTACGCTGAGGGACACATGCTTGGGATGATCATTGGCCAGTGCACTGTTGGCATGGGGGCATTCATGCTCACCAGCTTCACCTTCGCTGCTGGCTCCGACCTCAGTACTCCCAAGTCCCTTGATCCCCTCCATGTGGAGAGGATGGAGCTGGCCTTCTCCTCCCAAAGGGTCAGGACAGGGGGGTCCACAGTGCCTCCTGACGATGGCTGGACAGGAGGCTGCGGATCCTGGCTTTGAGGTCATTCCAGCGTTTCTTACAGACCTCACTGGTACGTGGGACTGTGCCTACTGCTGTGACCTTGTCACGGATGCTTGCCCATATTGCTGCCTTCCTCTGGGCAGATGTTTTGCAATGCAGAGAGCCATAGAGCATGGGCCACTACCTTATCAGTGAGGACCTGCAGCACGGCCTCACTGAATTTCTGCTTCCTCAGGTGTAGATCGGGCACCTTGCCTTTGCTTTTCTCCTGGAAAGTGACTGCACACCCTTCTGGGATCAGAGGGCTACAGGAAATTTGGAATTCTGAGTGGATTGAGTTTTTTCAAAATGGCTTCGGCTGTGCTTCCCATTTCGGCGATGACGCAATTAACATTGCATATATGGCGGTAAGAGTAATTCTGCCAATTCCAGGCAGAATTACCGCCAGGGACTCAATTTTGGCAGTAATTGCGCTGAGCAGACGTTCCATTACCGCCAATGGTGTGTGTGCATGCATGCTTCTAATGAGTAGTAATACGGTTGTTATTCTGCCAGACACCACAGCAGTAGTGGTAATTCTGCTGAGACTGTGTTGCCGATGTATTACTGCTGAACTCATGATGAGGCCCAAAGTTCTCCACTTTGCACCCACCTTGTAACCACACTCTCTACAAACGTCCCAGATTTAGCGAGTCAGGTGGCACGGGGGGCGACGTGACTGCCTAGGTGAAAAACAGAACCACCTTGGAGGTCCTTTTATAATGGGTGGTACAGGAAATGGAGGCGTAAAAGCAAGGTATAATGCTTTTATGCCTCAATTTCCTGCTCCAGCCCATTTTCATCAGTCTTCAAGGAAGATAAGGAGCATGAAATGGAGTTTGCACCTCTGTCATGCTATTCGTGTCCGTCTTGGAAGAGCACTTTGTTTTACACTTGCATGACATTTTCATGCAAGGGTAAAACAAATATATACCTATGGAATCCGCCTCGAATTAGAGGAGGCTCAAGAGCAGGTGGATTCCACAGGAAGCTATTACAAAACGCTGTCTGCAGGTGGATTCCACAGGAAGCTATTACAAAACGCTGTCTGCAGGTGGATTCCACAGGAAGCTATTACGAAATGCTGTCTGTGAAGTGTAATTTGCAGGCAGCATTATCTTTCTTGCACGACAGAGAGTAAAACTGAATACCAAAAGTGGTTGTAGAGGAGCAGACGAGTGTGTCACTGATAGACCCTGCCCCCTCACCTCCGTCATATTCGAACAATAGCATAAGAGCCTTATGTGTGACACCGGGTATTGTCCCAATACCCCACTGAGTGTATGAAAGAAGAGCTGTAAGTACAAACTGACAGCTTTAATTATTTTTATTTATTTATTTATTTGTTACACGCCCAGCCCCTGAGGTATCACGGCGTGGTTACAGACAGCTTTGGCATTGATCATACATTATACAGTGTACAGAAGTAAGAAAACAAGAAAAATCATACAATACATTAATAGACATTTTTTACAGATTCAGTCGGTGATCAAAGGCTAACATGGATTAGAAAATCGATATGCTAATATTGGTTAAATAACCAGGTTTTTAGCCTCGTCTTAAAGCCAGTAAGAGAAGTCTCTTTTTTGATGTTGAGGGGGAGGGTGTTTAGGGTGACATCATAAAGGAAAGACACGAGGACGCACTGAAACGATATGCAAATACTTAAAGAATAAAGATGTAACTGAAGTGACAAGAGAAACATGTAATCAAATAAGAAGAAATCCTGTACACCAAAGATATAGCTAAGAAGAGACAAAGTGAATGCACATACGCAGAAACACAAGGTAGCTGAGACATGTAGAAACTTGCAGCGGAAGAAAACATAACATGACTAAAGCGGCCATGAGAAAACGATGGAAGTCGGACTTGTGTTGAAACCAATCGACCTACCTCAGAGGCAGGCCAGGGCTGCAGAGTCAGGAGATGCTGGGAAAACAGCTTTGTGTGAGGAACAAAGAGGAGTCTAGTGGCCTGGGATCAAGGATACACCATCAAGGAATAATTGTAATGAATGCACAGGTGGAGTCAAAGTGGATAACCGATGTAAATAAGACATATTTCTTTTAGATTAAGCAGATGCAAAAACATTTGCAAGTGCCAAGTACTGGACCATCAAGGATGCAAAAAGCATATGTGAGATGGAGTGGTCAAGTCTCCGGAGTCCAAGAAGAGTAATAGCACCTGGAACAATTACATCAAATAGCTGTAAATAAAAGGTCAAAATTGACAAAATCGCGGTCTCCTCACATGTGACTGAGAAGTCCAAAACAAGGGCCATTCATTAAGCTCCAGATGAAGATAGTGGTGTACCTACACTCCCTGAAAATTCCCAGAGCAGAGAACAGACTGCAAAGTCAACTACAAAGAAGAAGCCTTGGCTTGGGGCCTAGCCAATGAGAGATGATGGACTAATTGGGCAAGTGGATAGTAGTTTGACGTTGTTCTCTCCAATGGAGTTTCATTTTGCTTACGTGCTGCTAACGAGCCGGAAGTCCAAGGTTGGGCGAGAATGCCAACAATCGTAGGGGTCTATGTAGCACCATACTATACTGTTTCCACGTTCCAATCCGCTGCTGTTAATCTGCTATATTCTGTATTATACGTATTTAGAGGCAGTTCAAGGCGTGCCTATCAGATAAGAAGTCAGCCCATTGTACAACTAACACCTAAACAAAGTATATGTATGTATATGTTCCCCTAACCAATCCCTCCCTTCAATGGGCTTCATTAGGAGTTTGGAGGCAGCTCGGGTCCGGGTTCCCTGAATGGGGAAATACCGGGCCATTCCGACCTTGGAGGGCCCGGTATTTCCCCATTCAGGGAACCCGGACCATCCCCATTCCCATTTGAGCCCCAATAAGGCTCAATGGTAATGGGGAGCATGCTAACAACGGGCCCGTTAATGACGGGCCCATTGTTAGCATGCTGGCCCCCTCGCGGGACCCGCTAAGGGCCTCTGGTAAAACCAGACGTCCAGAGTGGGTCCCGCAAGGGGCCCTCCTAATGGGGCGGTAAGGGGTTAACGGCGCCGGCACCTTTACCGGTGCCGTTAACCCCTTACCGCCCCTCTCGTAATGAGGCCCAATACGTTTTTATGTTTGCCATGTAGGATGACGTCATAGATGATGCACATCGAAGTATAAAACCTTTGTGTAATCAAAATTGAAGTGTGAGCGTGTGAACTGCAGCTTGTTGTTTGCCAGATTGCCCGACTTTATTGAGCTAAAAATAAAGTAGTACTTTGCCATATTCTTGGAGTCTGTCCGGTTATTTGGGTCGGAGATCATTGTTGGTAATTCCATCGAGCACAAGAGACGCTTCAAGGTGCTATTGCACATGGTTTTACTCTACACTTTTCCACTTCCTCTTACAAATGTTTAAATTGCACGCAGGGACACCATAACATGCATGGGCAAACATTGGTCTTCACCGGCATGCAATTAACACTTTATTGGAAAATGAGCCCGTCTGTGTGTACCTCTCTTTCTCACCTTTCCCCTGCATGACTCACCTCGCCTCATTCTTCACCTCACAATCCTCAACACAACCTTGGTACCCTTCAACCGTACACCCCACTCTGTGCTCCTCTTACCGCCTACAGGCCTCTCTCTTCCAGTACTCTCATCTGCACCCCCTGCCCTCTGAACCTTTGGCCGCAGAGCCCCACTCCAAACCCCGGAGTTTCTATGCAATGTCGACTTCTCCCTACTTGCCTCTCTTCTCTGGCTCTCTGCACCCCAATCCTCGAGCTCCCCTCGGCCCTATAGCTGTTTCTCCATCCTGCAAACTACTTGTTCCCGCTCTCTGCACGTATTACCCTTTCTCGCCTGCACATGCCCGCCATGAAGCACACATCCCACTGCATGCCCAGGCCTCCTAGCTCTGCCACTGTGCCACAGTCCTCACAATGCACTGCAGTTTGAAAACAAGTTTCCTTGTCTGGGCGCCATGTGACTTTGCAAGCTCCAATGCAAAAATAACTATTTAATTCCAAAATATCTGATGTTCAGCCCCCTTTCCTCAGGCCATCGGGAAGCAATGCAGGCATCCACGAAAAACAATATGCATATTGTCCTTATATCCAACATTCGGTGATGTCACCTGCGAGGTGATCTGGTAACGTTAGTACCGATTGCTGCAAAATAATGTATATTTATTGCTTTGTGAGGATGCTTACATTTTGTCGTTTAAGGTAATGTTTGCATAAATGTACTTAATGGGTACTTTACAAAAAGGTGTTTTCTATATACGCTTCAAAGGAAGTGCACAATGTGTTATAATGAAGTAACTGAGTCTGGTGTAAATGTCGGTAATATTCTGCATGTAACCGGAAACAGTTATTGCATTTCCGGTAGATGTGAAGACTTTTTGGTTTGTTGACTACTTCTACGCTGACCCCACGACAATCCAAAAAGGAAATTGCCCTCAAACTATGTGCTCGCTTTAAAAAATAAAATTAAAAATTAAAAAAATTATACTTGCAGAGGAAATTCAGTAACCACTGCCATGATGTCAGAGCAGTAAGTTATGAATCCCATAATCCTCTGCGATGATTTAGCAGTAGAAGAAGTAGCTTCTAATGCCATACACAACAAGACTGCCCTGTCACAGAGGTAACACACTCTTCCAAAGGACCTAACATTTCTCATGATAAAAGGCTGATCAGGGGTGTGCAACCTTTGGCTCCTCCGTTGTTTTGGACTACAGCACCCATCAGTACTATCCATCATTGTGAATGGTGTTGGATCATGGGAGCTGTAGTCCAAAACATCTGGGGAGCCACAGGTTGCAGACTCATGGAAACCATCACATATGGATATTGTGATACACAGAAGTGGTTTGATGTGTCATTTTGGTCCATCTGATTAAAAATGAACAAAATGGAATTTTGTGTTTTTTCCTGAAGCAGAATCTCGTGCTGATCTTATGTCCTTGTTAGACAAGATTTGGAGCAGGGCCCTTTGGGTGCACTACAACAACCGTGACCTCCTGGCAGTAGGAACCCATTGTTTGGTATAAGTCTGTACTACACAGGTTGGTAGCATGATTGAGCAGCCAGGCTTATCTCAAGAGGGGTCAATGTGAGCTGTAGGGGAGTAACACAGAGCTTCCCAGTGACAAGTATTCAAATAAACTCTTACACACAAGGTTTCTTGATTAAACAAGTATTAATTTATTTAACAGTCAGTTTGAGTAAGCCTTCTTCAGAAGGGGAAATATAATAGTAACACACAAATACACTCCAAAATACACACTCTTAATGTTTCTAAATCAGTGAGTACCCTTTTGGAATGGCACACAGACACTTCCTACACCCTAAGGTGACATAAATAACTAGGTCACTGTGGACATTAATATATCACTGTTGCATTTAGAACCAGACTTAAGAGCATGTCAAAGAAAAGGGTTATTAGAGCAAAACAAGAGATCTCACAAATATTCTGAAGCAGACAAGAACTTTTGAAACCCCCCAATGCAAAGTAAGTTAACACCTTCCTGGAAGGAAGACCAAACACAAAGTCAGAGGGAAGAAGAATCATTCAGGGAGCCAGGCCAGGCCAAAGTCAATTGGACAAAAGTATAGGTGAGCTGAAGCACTTCTTAGAGGTAGGTAAAAGTCTTGCACAACGTTTTAGAAGTCTTTGTAGAAAAGAAGAAATCAAAGTGGGGGTCACAAGCTGTTTAGGCACAGAAGCAACCAAGACAAGTCTTAATTGAGAACAAGTGAGGCTACACAAGAGGTAAGTTCTCTTAGACTGTACAGTACCTTTGGTTAGAAGAAAACCTTTTATGTAGGTTTCTTCCATTCATTCCAGCCTAGGTGTCAGTCACCCAGCAGGGTGGCTGTAGTTGCCGGACAGCCAGCCGGCCCATCATCTAAGAGTGCATTCCTGTCTCCTAGGAGACAAAGCACAGGCAGTTTCGGCCCCTCCATCACTTCCTGCCCCTGCCAGACACCCTGGAGCCAGAGGGGGGCTTCACTCGTGAATCCCACCAAAGACAAAACGAAGAAAGGGACCAAACCTGGTTTGGCGCACAGAGTAAATCTGAAGAAGGACCTTTCCACAAAGAAATGGAGAAAAAAGAAGACCGGGGCTTTACTGCAGCTGCGAATGCAGCCCGCGGTAAAAGCACACCACGGTAGTTAAAAGTAAACCACTGCCACCAGCCATTCATCTAGGAAAGGGTAACATAAAAATGTTACATGAGAACCTAGACAAAGGGGATACTAAGTAACCCCTCCAGCACCCTATGGTAAAATAGTGTGTGCTGGGTCTAGAAAGTTACAATTGTAAGTATGTAAGTAAAGTCAGTTTCACTTCACTGCTCATGGAAACAGTAGTTTATACAAGAGAAAGTATTTAAACCTTGGGGAAATCTGAAAGACTTCCATGTGTCACTGCGCTTAAGCTGCTGTGTGACACAATGTAAAGATGATGCCTATGGAGTTTGTCAGACTCCGTACGTAACAAAGAAACACAGAAAGCACATAGAATTAAAAGAACAAAGTTCCAAAGTTCAGCAAAAGAGCTGGGGGTCTCTAAGGTGGGAGGAATTTAGCATTAAACTGAACAATCTTCCTAACAGTCCTGCATAAAAATAATGTGAAAAAGGCCTGTAGCTTTGGTGTTCAGATCAAAACTGTACACTCTGTCTATTTACCCAACTCTTGCGTCATTGGCATGAAGCAATTCACTGGCAGTACGACCACAGATCCACTGCCGAAGGTAAACAAGTCAACAATAGGGCGATTGTGAGCCAGTCTAAAAGATATGGATGCTTCTGGAGAGATTCCAACTCAAAGCCCGTACCATGAAGACATGAGGTGACTGACTTGCAGCTAAACACCTCCTGAGATCAGTGATGGAGCCAGGGGGCGGGCATTTACAGCCTAATTCACAGAAGTGTTTTATAATGGCAAAACCCCATTGGAAAACACTCTGTGAATAAGTGCCGCCTGACCCCTCCTTGGTACCCAGTTTGCCCCGCTGCCTACCGCTCACATTGCAATATTTGTTTTTTTAAAAGTACACAAGCGCTTGTCCCAGGATTTAACGCAGCAACCACGTTGTTCGTCGACACTAGCACACCCCACACGTTGTCTTCTGGGGTGCACTGACGCTGCCTGGAATCATTCACTTCCAAAGAGAAGATCTGCTCAATAATGTATGCGTGTGTACCTGACACTGCATATATGTGTTGTATGTGCGCATGAATGTAATGTATGCACGACTCTGTTTCACGTGTATGTGTGTATATTAACAGGCCTCAAAATGTGCAGACGCCACTGGATAGTGAGCATTGATTGACTCTTGGTGATTAAGAAAGAATGTGCTGTGTGTATGCAGAGAAATGAGTTGGCAAATATTTTTTTATGTCTGGCTAGCACCTTGCAACCTGAAATATATGAGAGAGAGAGAGAGAGAGAGATAGAGAGAGAGATAGAGAGAGAGAGAGAGAGAGAGAGAGAGAGAGAGAGAGAGAGAGAGAGAGATATCAATCATTGTTATTGGCGTAAATAGACTGTGGACAAAGTCTCATGCAAATCATTTATATTGGCCATAATTATTGGCATAGAGTGATTCTGGCCGCAGCCAAAAGCAAGTGATTTGCAGTGCCCATTATTATTGGCATAGATAAGTGGTGGATGCAGCCTTGCAAAAGGGATTTACAGTGACCATTATTACTGGCCACAAAAGATTGTGGTTGCAGCTGCATGCAAGTGATTTATAGTGGTCATTATTCCTGCCACTGATAGATTGTGGATGCACAATTAAAATGTTGTAAAACGCGTCTCTGAACTGTAGCTGACACACCATTTACTGGATTTGTTTTCATCAGTTTCCTTATGGAACCAATGGTAAATTGCATAGCTTTTTACACAATTCTTCTGAAAAATTGTGCTGAAACAAGCACCATTTCACATATTATTTAAAAAATATATTCTTAAGGGGAGAAGCCCCCTCCCGAATCAGTCTGCATTAAGTTCAGCTCTCTTGCGATGCTCAGTCGCTTGTGCCGATTTCGGCTAATATTTAGGTACCTACGCTGAAAATATTCTCCCACCGTGACTGTCGGTTAATGGCATTTACTCGATTATCATGTGTTCCTCTAGAGACCCAATTGTAAAGTTCATGGCTTTTTACTGCATTTCTTCAAAAGAAAAAAAGGTACTGCAAAATGCACCATTTCAATTATTATTTCAAACGTTTTGGGGAGAACCCATACATTATTTTGGGCTCCCTCACTTGTGCCAATTTGGGGTACAATTTAGGCCCCTCTGCTGAAAATATCCATCAGCCGTTGTCTGTCTGTCAATCATTTATAATCTTGGTGTCCCTTCAGGAGTCGTCTGACCTGTCCCCTCGGCAGGAACATCTGCCTCCACCACTGGGATGCCTTTCAGTGGCCGGTCCAAAGAAAGATGACAGTGCATTTCCTGGTAAAAAGCTAAGGGGAGTGTGCACTGCTACTTACAGTGCAGTAAATATTTGTTTTATGTGAGTGAAGCTAAGAGAGTAGCTACTGGTGCAGCCCAACACTTATATTCAAGGCACTATGCTGGCACAAGGTTATGATCTCATTACTTTTCCCGTTATATTTCTTACTTCGCGTCCTAGTCTTCATCATCACAGATCCTCTATCACCCTTTCCAGGATATATTCGAAAGCATAGACGGCGTCCTTAAAATCAAGTCTGTCTTCCCTTTCTTAATTAATAACTCCTCCCCTTCTGGGTATAAACTGCACCCTGCCCTCCCGGACACAATCCTATTCAAGTGAACCAACAATCCGGGACGTAAAAATGGAGGGAATTTAGGACTGTGATGAGGAAGACTAGGCGTAATGAGGTCTTCTGGCGAGTAATTAACCTATTGCTGCTGGCTTCTAACTTGCAATTCTGTGTACAGGTGTTAGGTGAAGTTCAAACAATAGGCCTCATTACGAGTTTGGTTGTATCTGTGCGGTAAATCTGACCGGATACCACCAAACTGTATCACTTTTACCGCCACTTGGTCCGGCGTTGGCGATGTAAATCCCAATTTCTTTCTTTTTAGCCCATAGGACTCAATGGGGAATTTTCGGCAGAATTAACGCAATGGATATTCCACTGAAATTGGCAGAAAACTGGCAGATTTACCTCCAGCTCATAGTGAATCCTCCACCTTTCCGCCAAAATTATAGGCGGGCGGTGCGATAATGTGGCAGTATATGGTAATACTGCTGCATTTTACCCACACCACCCAACTTGTAATGAGCCCCATGGTCTTTCAAAGAAGCTCCTTTAATGTTCGACTATGAGGCTCCCGCTACTCCAGTGGAGTGACTTTGAACTTGGACAGTAATTTGGGCTCCACTGCCTTATAAACAGAAGAAATGGTAAGTAGAAAGCATCATTTTAGGGTAGACAATTACTAGCCTGGCCTGAGGCACCAAATGTTACAAAATAGAAGGTGGACTTGAGAAAAGAAGCAGTCCACTCTGGATAAATAGAAACTGCTCATTTCACATCAGGATAATTCAACAGCCACTCATCGTCCAATAAGGATTTGGATATACATAGAGGATTTATATAGCGCAAACCTAGATACAAAGCATGGAGACCCTTACAAAAAAGGGGGGACCTACAGGGATCGCAGGGGGCGCGGATAGCAGTGGGCGGGATGGCAGTGGGTGGGATAGCAGGAGGCAGGATAGAAGGAGGTGGGATAGGGGAAGGGAGGGAAATGGTCAGAATTGCATGGTTTTCTTTTATGTATTCGCATGCCCCTTCTCCCCCGGATGATAGGCTGCTGTCAGAGAGAGTAGATCACCCTTGCTCCATAAACTGATCCCTTGTGCCAGCATAGCTGACACGGGATCCTGATACCACGTGGCACTTGGCTACATGACCCTTCTACCCGTTAAAAAGATGGCCAAAGTGTTCAGTCATTGGCTGCTAATTGGCTCCAGTTGGAGTACCGTGCGCCTTCTGCCCTGAAATCATCCCCTTGCAATGAGAACCTCCCATGTGTCTTTCACCACACCTTCATACTGGCATCTGTTGATGGTACTATGGGCTCAGGAAGATCAAGCAATAACCCTGCTTGGAGATATGTCTTCTCCCGCACCTGTTGACAGCCAATCTTAATGCCAGGCGCAGAAGGTTTAGGCTAGTGACTTTCTGTGAGACACGAGACCGGGCTGACGCCAAACTGCCCCTGTGAACCTGCAAAATGTCCCTCGCTGAAGCCTCTTCCTGGATCAGAAGAAACAGAAGCCTGCCCTGCGGATAGATGAGGAAGAACACTTGGCAAAAACAGTAACGGAGAATGATTTTTTAACGAAACAAAAAAATCGAAAAAAACATCGATTTAAAAAAAATATATATATATGGGGTGGGATAAGAGTCTAAAACGGGTGGAGAGTGGGTCAGGTTAAGAGCATAAGGAGACAGGGGAATTGGGGGGACCCCCCAAATAAAAAATAAATACAAATTTGATGTTTTTTTAATTTTAATTGTTTTGTTATAAAATACCTCTCTGAAAATGATTTTGGTAAAATCACACAGGACGCTGCAAAGCTTGAGTAGAGATCAAATGCGACTTATCCCACCTTATGAGACAACCATATCTTTGCAGTGGACCACAGTCCAGGGAGACATCGGAATCTGCCTGAAAAGAAGAAACTGGCTTTAACCAATCATTTTATATGGGAAACACTGGCATCCCTAGATTCAACACATTCACCAACAGAGCCAACCAATCATTCCATATGGGAAACACTGGCATCCATAGCTTCAACACATTCACCAACAGAGCCAACCAATCATTCCATATGGGAAACACTGGCATTCCTAATATTCAACACATTCACCAACAGAGCCAAACAATCATTCCATATGGGAAACACTGGCTTCCCTAATATTCAACACATTCACCAACAGAGCCAAACAATCATTCCATATGGGAAACACTGGCATCCCAAGCTTCAACACATTCACCAACAGAGCCAACATCCTGGCAAACAGCCTGGACACAGACGAAAATCCAAAGGGATGAACCCTGAATTAGAAAGGAATATTTGGGAAAAAAACACATATGCATGACAAATACGATACTCGTAACAGTGGTACAAGAGAATGTGACCGATGCAACAGCCTACGACCAGGGATGGACTCACTGGTCTATAGCAGGGCACTCTGGAGATTTGCTGCTAGGCCTCTGCGCTCTGGGTCTCTTTTGTGAGGTACTCCAAAGTGTTAGGCTTGCTGAAAATGTGTAATATAGGGCCACTTTGAAAATTGTTTCCAGTCACTCTTTTGGTTCCCAGTCCACCCCTGCCTACGACGCACGAAGAACAACAAATTAGCCGTGAACAGGGAATGCAAGTTGTGTACAAAAGGGGTCACTTCATGAAAGTCTGGAGCCAGAAAAACAAACCCATCGCATTTATACCGAGTAAAAAAAACTCAACAAAACCAAACAGCTAAAAGGCCCAATAAACTGTATGGTTTACTGAAGCGTGGTGGACATGAGTTCTACTTACTTTCTGAATCTGTCTGGGATAGCATTATTTTTACCCACTACTTTTACACCAACAATCTGGCTGACTGTCTGGTAGCATATAAGCCTCATGCTTGACCCTCACAGACCCTCAGGAATATTGCCCAATGGTTTGGTAATATAATAGATGACCTGACAAGACGACTAAAATCGGCCACAGTGGTGATATTCGGTGCCCGGGCTAAAAATCAAGACCAGTAACAAGGTCAATGACCAGTGATAGAAGTGTACCAAGAAAGTAGCAGAACTGTGACTCTGGCGGGGGGGGGCAGAGTAGGAAGGAAGGGAGCACTGTGCAACACATTTTTCAAGGGTTGCAATCATGCTGGTTGACAGCCAATTGAGTTGAAACAGATTTCAGTTCAGCTGTAACTAATATCCAGTGGTAAAGTGTGTGCTTTAACTTCATAAAGAACCGTTCCGGAATGGTGAAAATGGTTGCAAAAAGTAGGCGAGCTGTTAACAGTACAAAATAAAAGTAGTGGAACACAACTCCCGACCGTTCCCGCTCACTTCGACCACTGTTAATGACGGGTCAGAATCTTACCCACCCCTCAGACCCAGAACACCCTTCATACCTGCAAGACCTAGTCAGTTGAAGACCTTTCCTATCCTTCCCCCAGAAGCTCACTGTCTGCAGAGGTCTGGTTCTCTCTCGGCTTGACTACTTCAACAGCCTCTTCCTAAATCTGCCTGCCTCTAATCTCTGCCCTCTGCAACTCATCCAAAACAGGACTGCAAGACTTGTCCTTGGCCTGAAGCCCAGGGATCATATCTCTCCAGGACTGAAATCTCTGCACTGGCTCCCAGTGGGGGTGAGGATTAAGTAAAAAAAACCTCTGCATTGTCCACAAGGGGTTCTGGGGCCTGGGACCTCCGCCTTCAACTGCCTCAGAGTTAATCGCTTCTCCAAGCAGTCGGTGGTAGATCTCTTTGTTCTGCTGGGGCCTCCCTCTGGAACAGCCTCCCTGCCTCTCTGAAACTTGAGGAGAACCATCTCCCGTTCTGGAAGCACCTCAAGACCTTCTTCTTTGCTTCTGCTTTCTTTCCTCCTCTCCCCTGCTAATCTCCTGGCTGAATCTGAAACTGCACTGGTTACCTGGCTTCCCTCTAATCTCGAGCCCAGGTTCTGCCCCCCCCCCCGACCCCCGCCAGTTGCTCACCTGCACTGCCCCTTTGGCAACCCTTGCACTCAGAGACTGTTCCGTTATTGTTTTTATTTATTTATTGCATCACATCTTTCATTTATTTTACTGTTATCCTATGTACTACACTGCCCCCTCTCCTTTCCCGCTCTCCCCTCCCCTGCACTTGTGCGATCTCAATGTCACCTGGCCTAGTAGAATTGTTCTCTGTCTTCCCTCTGTTTCCCCTCCCTTGCCTTGTCGCGCCTTGAAACACTTGTGTATAGGCGCTTTATAAATGCCATATCATATCATATCAAACCAAAGTAACCGAGCTACCCGAAGGCAAATGTTTAGACAAGGATTCCTAAGTAAGGCGTAGAAAATAGTAGTAGAAGACAAGACAGTTCATCTGACAGCACATAGATGCTAAATCTGCTGCCAAAGTGGGAAGCCATTCCTTCATGTGAGCAGGTCATGAGTCTGCAGAATTCCAACAAGTTCCAGGAAAACCTGGAAGTCACTAATGGTCCAAAGAGGTACAGGAGGGATCTGGGAAAAGGGAATAAAAGACTCAGTGTTTATCCAAAGGACAACCCAGACCTCAGAGGGAGAGAGGCAAAGACTCCAGAGAGGGACAGGAGGGCTGCTTGGATTACTGGTGTGGGAAAGAAAACACAACAAATGTCATCAGAGCCACAGAAAGGATCAGCCCTACAGTCATGGCCAGGAAAGACAAGGCAAAGAAACTGAGGTTATGCATTGACCATAGAAGCTTCAAGAAAAACATGAAAAACATGGAGAGACAGCCTTCCCCTGCTGAACATTATGGGACTTATATGAATGCTGAAAAAGCAACACACTACTAGACTAGATTTGAGGAAAAAAATCAATACAACGGGGTGCTACACAAAGACTTCCAAAGAATACACAAGAGTGGGCGGGCACACAGGAGGGACACGTGTGAATTCTTGCAGCAACAGACTGAATATCTGGTCCACAGCACACTGGAAGTAGACCCCGTAGAAGCCATTCATGTTGGCCCTAATGACCAGAACAAAGTACATCATTGTGGGCTTATTGGAATGGCATGTGACTGGGTCTTGTACAGCGCAACTTGTGCCATTTGGGCAGCCTATGGTTGCTAGGTCCCGTCAGCGAGATAGAAGGGTTGGGTTAACGTGGAGGAAAGGGAGAGGCAGGATGGGAAGCCTGCCGTGTTGCCACATGGAGATCAAAAGCACCCGTTCTGTGTGGGCCAGTGAGAAACTAAGTGATATGGGTCAGGGCACACAGAGGGGAATCGCGGGGGCTGTAACTGTGCTTGGTTGATTGCTAACAGGTTCTACCCTGAGAGTACGGATGGGCAACGTGGTGGAGGGTTGTACAGTGGGCTGTAGTGTGGTGGCCGAGGTATAGGCTGCTGGGTGTTGGTTCAGAGATGGGAGGTATGTTAACATTGTTCCTGGGCCTACCGCTCCATTATGGGTTTGGTTGGCCAGTGAGTTTGGTATAAGGTGAAATGTTGGAGGATGGCTGGTGTTCATGAAGGGCTATGTTGACACAGTAGGAAGCAAGAGAAATTACGCTGCTACTGTGTTTTGATGTTTCAAGCATTTGTGAACTTGATCCTGTGAGGTGGAATAATTATTTTATCATTGTATACTGATACGTTGTGTATATGTGTTTTTTTTAATATGTTTTGATACTTGCGCTGAAATAAGTAAATTAATTAAAATATGATATTTTAGGAAACATTGTATGTGCTATTAATTACACTATACGCAGCCCAGATTTGCTAAGTGGTTGCATCTAGATATTTGATATCGTAGGGTATAGTATGTTGTGTTATTGATAATGTATGTATCCCTTCCTTTGGTTGAATATATATAGTTTATCCTCACTTGGTAGGAGGGATCATCACCACAGTGTGAGGCATCCCTGGAATGAAATAACGTGGTTGTCTACAACACTAGTACAGTGGTGACTCCTAGAATGAAGCAATAGGGCAGGATGGCATATATGACTGTACTACATGAGTGCAGCAGTGAGCCGGGCACTGAATCAGAATATGCAATAGTACATGGGACATATTGCACTTGTTTGTTTGTAAGAAACCTAGAAAATAAGAGCTCTGCGAAGTCGTGAATGGCACCTACCACCATTCACGTCACTGGCACCTATCATCGCCTTTGCATCCAAATCACTCAACAAACCTAATCGAAACTGCTTGGAAATCGAAAGAGAACTCCTGTTCCCTACAGAGGCAGCAGAATACTTTTAGACTTACATATGGGAAGGAGGTGCCAACTTTGGACAGGCTGTAAACCGCTTCTCCGCCTATTAATCCCAGGGGGCACCAGGAACGCAAGATCACAACTTACAAGATGTTTAGTCCAACTTCAAAAGTTTGGCGAATCATCAGTAGGTAGGAGAAGATACAGGCCGGCAGCCTATCCATGACCGCAAACTACAAATGCGACAACCATTGTGTTGTGATAACACAAAGTTGTTACCAGCTACAGGTCGAAACCATCAACAAGAGAAATGGGTGAATAGCCTGCGTATTGATGTAACACAAGACATATGGCCCTCATTACGAGTGTGCCGGCCGGTGACAATGCTAAAAATAAATGCTGGTAACACCGGATCCGGCATTTTTACCAGATCGGCACACTCTGAGTTTGCCTGTAGAGGCAGTGAACTACCGGCATGCCTGACCTGTTGGGAGTTCAGGCCTCTTCCGGCAAGGAATTGCCCCTATCACTGGTACTGTTAACTACTGTTGCCAGTAATAGGGGCAAACCATACAGGACTCCATGGAATGGGAACTTATGCCTTTGCCGGCACCAGTAATATCCTGGTAACTGAGATATTGGGTGCCGGTAACGGTAAGGCGAGTTTGCTGGTAACCGGCGGTGCTACTGGCGGGTTGCCAGCAACACGTAATGAGGGCCATAGTTATGAAATTCACCTAAAGCTGCAGCCGGACGGGTGGTCGCAGCAGAGATCACAGTCGAGTCCGACATGCACTTGAGGGGTAGGGAGTTTTCATCCCACCATACGTCCTGTGGACACCTTAACATATGGAAGCTCATGAGTGATCAGCCTTCAGACCGGTGACCCCACCACATGGCTAGGAGAAGTCTCTGCATCCCAAGAAAGCCAGCCTACCGGGGCGATCCCGTCAGAGCTGCAGGCAACATGGAGGCGTTGGACGGTGGGAGCGGTAGATACCCCCCTCCATCTCTAGGGCAGTGCTCTGATTTAAGTGACACTCACCCGGACGCTGAAGAGAGTCTCAGCCATGCGTTGTTTGGGCAACATCCTCGCCGTAGTGCATATGTGCAGGTTCAGGGTACGCTAAGCCCTATCAGTGGTTTGGATAATAGGAGCATGGGCAAACATCCAGGAGTCCATCTACAATTGTAACCTCTGACTTCTAAAGATACCAGGGCTAATTGCCCCACCCTCCGATAATACTAACCTTTATGTAACCAAGCATATCATCACCAAAAGATCTGCAGAACCGTGTATGCAAGAGCGGCCCTCAGTAGGATGTTGATAATGGCCAGAGACGGAAAGCTGAGAATAGCTGGATGAGCCATATTACAGACACACACGTGGAGATCTTCGAACATTGCTCATTGTGGCCTCTACCTTGCATACCACAGAGAACCGCTCCTGCAGACACAGTTCTGCAAGTATTTCCGGGTATGGAACCAATGGCATTCAACATTGGTGCGATCTGAGGAAGTGTCAAGCAGCGGACGCCAAGCACCCCAAGCAAGCTTGGCGACTGGGTGCCTGAAGATGCTGGAGCTTGGCCTCCAGGACATCAGGAGCTACAGATGATGACCTGCGGCAACACCAAATCAAGTTTGACATACAAGATGGCAGATTTCCCTTATGAGTGCTAGGTCCACGACTGCACACTACTGTGGAAATCACAGGAACAGCTGAGGAAACAACTTTGTATTTCAAGAGCCAATTCTCACACTCCACCCTGGCAGAGGCACAGCCGAGTATGGTTCCACAAGTTCACGCCACGCAGACAGGCAGGCAGGCAGGCAAGCACGCCTGTGGACGACAAGACCATACGTCTTATTGCTGGATGGTAGGTGTCAATGGTTGGAGTTGGATCAAGAAGGAGGTTGCAATTCGGAACAACGTGGAGATGTTAGAGGAGAGTGAGGAGGAGAGGTAGAAGGGGAAGAGGAAGAACAGCGGTGGTGGTGCACTACAAAGAGGAGGGGGGGAGATAAGGAGGAAATAGGGAGGGAGGGTTTAGAGAAAAGAAAGAGTAAGAGCGGAGGAGGCGAGAGAAGAGGTGAAGGATGGGCAGTAGGGGAGCGGGAACAGAGAGAGTAAGAGCAGAGGGGTTTGGAGTGGAGGTTCTGGAGAAGAACAAGCAGGAGGAGTGGAAGCAAGAGGAAATGGAGCGTATGAAGACAATAACTATCTGGATATTGCAAAGGAGGCAATAAGAGAGGAGGGAGAAGGAGGTGGAAGCCAACAGAGGAAGTGTAGAGGACCCTATCATTGTGGGGCATCGTAGAGGATACAGGAGAGTATAGACAAGCAGTGGGGACTGGTAGGCTGTCAACCAGCCCTATGCTGGCAGAGACTGTGGCACAGTCTGTCGATGGACCCCAGGGGCCTGCACCTCACTACACCCATGCCAGAGACGACCGAGGGACCCGTCGGCCCCTGACATTGGAGCAATGATGTAGCAACCTCTTTGCCAACCCATAGAAGAAGTGCTAAGGCACGTAAACCCCAAAGGATGAGTGACTTTACTTGACCTGCAGGTAGTCGAGCCAAAGAGTAGAGAGACTGAGACACTCCGGTCCTTAAGCAAGTTGGAACTGTTGATCCTTCTTTCTTTCAGGCATCCCACAACCTTAATCCCAACCACCTGGCCTGGTTTCTTTGTCAAATAAACCTCTTTACTGGGTTTTGGATTATCTGTTGAGCTATCAGCCATGACCAACAGGAATGTGTTTTTCTACGATGTCAAACATCAGGCCTGAGACAAATGTACCAAGGCCTCCAAGGTTGTAATAAATAACACTGGTTCAACCCCTCCAGGGTCTGGCAATGGTGGTAGCCGATGTGTCTTTTCTGAGACCTAATGCCAGAGTTGTGACATGCAATGCACCATAGACTAAAGTTTAGATATCAGCCTAGAAATGCGGATAAAACTGCAGATTCGGGGTGCAGGGGGAATTAAATTAGAAGCAAAATCAAAACTAAAAGAGATTAGAAAAAGAGGTACGGGCGCCCCTCTGCGAGAACAAACATGACCTAATGATATGATAGGTTATTTATAACGCGCTTAATGCCTAAAGGTTTCTATGCACGGACTCAGGGATCGAACCTGTGGTGCCCTGTGTCGTCTTGCTTCCAAGGCGAGCATGTTGCCCCTGAGCTATCCTCCCAAGACTTCGTAATGACGTGTTCTATGGGAAGGTGCCCACTCGAGAGTCGGCTCCCACATTTTAGCTCACTGTACCTTTTACAAATGAGAAATATTAATTTGCATATCAGTCTTTGTCCCGCCCACTTGAGCAGTCCAGCACCGAAATGCTAAGCAATCCTCCTTTGAACAAGAGTATCAACAGCAACCCCAGACACGTGTTTCGGGCTAATCGGGCCTCATCAGTGAGGTGGAGCAGTGCCTCTCTGAGCACAGTGAGCAAGGGGTCCACGTCTGGATAACCCTAGGTAATTTAGGGTGACCAACCCTAAATTCCTTAAACATAGAAAAAGAGCTACGGGATTAGAGATTAAGTTGAAAAAGAACGCTTAAACCAATGAAAGCAGCAAAAAACCCTTTGCCAGGGAAGCTTATAAGCAGCAAATGATAACATCAATCAGGCATGGGTCAGCTTGACTACACTGGAATTTCAAAGGACAACAGTAAACCATAAGGGCTCAGTGAAATTATGGGCGTAGGGTTTCAAACATACAACAGGCTGCACTTGGCAGAAAGTGTCTGCAGACCTTATGGGCAGACCCACCACACCCAGGAGTGCAGCTTCTGTCTGTACATTCACCTATGCACACAGCAAAATATACATCACCCTAAAGCCGCATAGACCTGCTTCTCACCTTGAGCAAAGCCCAAGGCGATGGCCCTACCTCAGCAGCACAGGCATCAAACACTGGTGGCAGAACAGGGACTGCCCATCCTCCTGCCCCAATCTTTCCTAAAAGGCAGCCCTTCGGTGCCAATCTGTACTGGCAGGGTGTAATCCTGTGTACTGTGAGAATGGGGGGATGTTTGGATGCCATCTTGGTAAATCCCACATATCCCTCTCAGGGATTCCCAATTTCATAGTCTCAGAGCAGAAATCATGGAAAGCAGTAAACACTGAAGGGTCAAGTAGAAGGAAACCACCCACAGAATTTAGCCACAGCACAAGGAAAGGACTCCCTTCTAAGATGGCGAAAATTGACGCAGAGATACTGTTTGCTGGCCTTGCAACTGTCACCCACAGAAACGCAACAAAAAACAAAATTCTTATCCGACAGTGAGCATTATGGGCATGCCATGCTCAACACTGGTACAAAGGTCACCAATGAAAAGTGTGTTATGGTGGTATGACAATGGAGAGACAGAAGAAAGCATTTACACCATACAGCACCACTGGACCTCTTATGATCCAGGGATTTCTTAAATACAACAAGCCCTTTGAAGACACGATTGAAACCTTAAAATCTTTTTTTTTTATTTAGCTTTTTGTTTCAAACTTAAACCTTAGCGACAAGAAAACAGAGTAAAAAAAAAGCTAACAATATGATATAAAACAGAGAAAGGAAATTCGTAAAGATTCATAAAAAACTTAAAAACTGGTTCCTGATTCAAGATCTCGTCTCTCTTCCTAGGTAAACCAAATCATATGAGCTTGTACTCAATGTCAAGGGGTTATATCAGAAATCTTAATCTTCAAGGCCACCATTCAATTAGGGGCACCTTCAACTTCAATGTACAGCTCAGCTTTGTTATCAGTTACCAGGGCGATCCAGACGTGGACCCCTTGCTCACTGTTCTTAGAGAGGCACAGCTTCACTTCACTATTGATGCCCAACAAGGCTGAAACACGTGTATGGAGTTGCTGTTGGTACTCTTGTTCAGAGGAGAATTGCCTAGCATTTCGGCGCTGGACTGCCCCTTGGCAGGACAAAGACTGATATGCGGGGATATTTCTTCTCTGTGAAAGGGACAGTGAGATAAAGACTTGGTAGAGTCTCTCCCAGGGGTTATTCACCCAAGAACAGGTCATTGGGCTGTGTTCGTGCTGGTAGAGAGATTCCCAGACCCCCCTTTGTTTTACAGCTCAGCTTTGGTTTACTTAACCGCCATTAGTTCAGAAAAGTTCTTTCAAAGAGGCCAGCAAAGCTAAAGTCAATGAAATGTGTGCACTCGACATCAGTATTCCCCACCAATCCTTAGTCAAAATAGTTGTATATTTGCTGAGGTACTTAACCAGCCATTTTGACCGGAGATCATTAGAACCAGGCAGGTTAGGATAAGATGGAATCATGTTTCTCGATCACAGTCGCGCAGCAGACACCAAAGGTCCCGCATGTCAGCTGATTCCCTGACCTCTGTAACTTCCTTGGTAGGGTATAAATTCATTCTCACCCGCAGGAAATTATCCCGCTTATGGTTACAAGGAAATTTTGAAATGTAACGCAGCAATGATCCCCTTGCTCGAACATCCTTGAAGTTGTTGCCGTAGATCTTTGGATCTAAGCGTTGGAGACCAGAGCCAAGTCAATCGAGGTCATAGAGATTCCATTTTACACCAGCTGGGTGTAACCATAGCGACTCCACTGTTTCCCCCAGATAAGCTAGAACCTTAAAATCATAAGCAAAGGTTCCTAATGCTCTATTGACAAAGGCAATACCTGCCTGCCAGGTTGCAAACACAAATACAAGAGAAGCATGCAGTGTTCAAAAAAGCTTACAAAGTCTCTGCATAACGCACAGATAGGCGAAGGGCGGACATTGCCTGCAGGAGAGCCGAGAGATGGTATAAAAAGGAGTTAAAGGACCTCATTGGCTTGCTGCCAACAACTTTTGCATAATTTAAGTTCAATTTAAAGCTCAAGCTGAAAAAGGAAACCCCTGAGATAAACTAACACAATCAAGAAATTAACAAAAAGCCTGGAGATTAGAACACGGAGGGGCAGACAATTGACTACAGCCTGCGAGTAACCTGTGGGATGAGGTTAAGAGAACGAGAGAGAAACAGGAACAAGAGGGACGCATGAAAGAGAGGATCTGGCAAGGGTGCAGAAGCCCTGGCCTTTTTGATTTTTATTAAATAATAATATGATGCCGGTAATTTCATCTCAGAAAGGGTTATTTGCTAACCAGGTCCACAGTTCTTTGAGCTCCATGCCAAAAACATAAAATACATGTGTGCCCTGCGGAATCAGACTTGTGATCTGTAGCGCCTGCACTCCAGTGGGCCAGAGCCGGTTCAGAGGTCACAGGTGTCCTTTTGACAGCTTCTGGAACAGCCAAGTCAATTGAGCGCAGAGTCCATATTTAAAGTATGCACTTCTGTTCCAAAACTACATACTCCTGAGGAAATACTATTGTTTTGGCAGATTAATCTTTAAACATAAAGCCATTCCTTGATTTAGGGCATGGTGGATAGTAATTCAGATAGCTTTAAGAAGCCACATCTGATTAGCTTTAAGAAGCCACATCTGATTTGTATCATAGTTATGTCAACACTGTGAGCCCTTATGTGTATTCTGGTCAGACAGCCTGCCCTTGCCAGCCTAGTAGGACAATAGCCTGAAAGACGGAACATTTCCTGTGGTCCTTTGTGAAGTCAAGTAATGCTCCTCTCCAGCAAGACAGTCTCCCAGCAGCAGATATCCTGGGACACAGGAATCGAAGGGACCACTGTACACAAAATAGCCTCACACACAGACTGGTGCATACCTAAGGGCCTTTGATGCTATAGCTTGGAAGTGGCGGAGTTAGTATAGCCAGATGGAGCCGAGCACAGTTGATAATAGGTTCCACCATCTTGTTTCTCTCTGTACCTCTCCTTTCTTCCTGTCTCCTGCACTTGGGTATGATGTAAGAATGCAAAGAACACTTGTCACAAAAACAGGGATTGGAACCCTTAAAGCAAGCTTGCTTTTTTCCATTCACTTGTGGACCTTTGCCTATAAAAGAGCAGGTCTCCCCCTCCTTTGATTCATCCTTGGGCTCCAAGACTTCAGGAAGAATTAGTCTGGACCCTGCTGGGAGAGCAGTCCTCTCCAGAGCCCTCCGCCAGTGAGATGAAGGCAGATGTTCCAAGGAAGAGGCAATCACTGCGCCGCAACCAGCCACACCAGTACCCAGGACCTTAATGGAGATCAGCAGGGCCCTGCAGTGTTGCCTTTAGAACTCTCCTGATCTTTGTACTGTTGTGCTGACCGTTCTAACCATTTTTGAACTGCCCGCTTTTTCGTCGCCTGTCCACTTCGATGGTCGAACCGAGTCCGGTGGTTTCATCAAACCGTGAATTTGGAAAAAAGACATTGCACCGGACTATATCTAAAACCATGCATCCAAACTTCAGTTTCTTTGCCTTTGAACCGTTTGTTGACGATGAACCAACTCTGCTGCATTTGAGCCCAGTTCAAACCGCTCACACAGCACCAAGAAGTCTGGTTCAATGTTACTAAACCGCTAAGAACATCAAGAAGGTTTTACTGACGCATACCTGCTCCAATGGTCCTTCTTCGGGCCCTAGAGACTGGTTAGGTAACTTTTGGCCCCTTTTCCTCACAAAAGACATATCCTTTTATAAACATTGTTTTTTTTTTCCTTTGGCTCCTGTTTCAATACCTAGAGAGCTGCAGATTTCTATCTCTGCATATTCTGTGTTCATTCAACAATGGCGGGGTTGTGTAGTGTTTTTCTATTTAGTTATCTTGCATATGGTGTCTTCAATTAAAGTGTATGGGCCTCATTATAAGGCTGGCGCTCCCGTAATGAAGGGGGCCGGTACGGGACCGGCCCCCTTCATTACGGGAGCGCTGATTATGAGCTTCCCATCGCGGGACCCAGATTGCATGCCTGGTAAAACCAGGCGTGCTTTCCGGGTCCCGCGAGGGGAAGAGGGAGGTAATAAGGGGCCAGATGTAATCTGCCCGGTATTACCTCCCTCCCCATTCCCATTGAGCGCTAAGGGGACTCAATGGGAATGGGAATGGGTTCCTGCAAGGAGGAATTACCGGGTCCTCCTATGTCGGAGTAACCCGGTAAGTCCCCATTGCAGGAACCCGGTAATGGAGCCCGGAATGGAGGCAGCCATGGATACCTCCAAACTCGTAATGAGGCCCTATATATTTTTATTGAAACTTGATTGGACATTCCTTATGTTGGACTGTTACAATTTGCTGTTTGGGTTGCTACTGGTTTACTTCCACACCCCTCCCAAGGGTATAGCCTGCTCTAAGCCCGCCTTACCACAAATCATGAAGGCAGTATATCTCAACAACACACAAATCACTAACACACACCCCTCCCTCCCTACCTCCCTCCCTCCCTCTCTCCCTCCCTCCCTCCCACACAAAGCAACCTTTGTGGGCTCTAGACAGAGCCCACTAAGGTGCAAAAGGCCAAAATGGCCATTACTTGTGGTAAAACATACAAAGAACAACCGCAACCAAAATGTCTATGCCATAGGGCTAATTAAACTGTTGGTAATAACTTTGTTCCAGTTCAGGGAGCAAATGGCTACCAATGTCGTAATAAAGGCTATGACACTGTAGAGCCAAATAACAAGTATAAAGCTGCCACCAGCCTGTGACACTAGCATCCACATGTGGGACAAAAAGAGGCGCGTTTATAATGCACCTTTCCTGGTAGCCATATGGGCCACTTAGGGAACATATAAAAATACAGCAGCAGGCTTTGGGGAAACCATAGTATAGGTTTTCCTGTCAGCAAAATAAAGCTTGCAAAAAGCCAAGAATGCTAACAGAGTCTGCAAAAGGAGGGAACAAATGTAAACTGAACCAAAATGTCTGCAGCCTTTTGGGCTAAAAAAACACAGAATGCCCTGAGGGACTGCAGCATTTTACGTGAGGCCGAGATGGGAGGCCTGGCCAAACACTGAACCGCAGACCATAGCTTCACACATTGCCGGTTACGATGACAAAATGGGTAGAGAACAACACATTGCGGAAGGCATGTGTCACCTATGTGCATCTCACTCACCTGCACAGGGATGCTGCAATGTCAGGCCAGCTGTTGCCTGTCTCCCCTGTTGGGAGACATGGTATCGCCCAGTGTGTTGTCTTGGTCACATGGGGAACCACGTGAACAAGTTAATAAAGAGAACGAGCCGTTTCCGGCTCGGGAGTCAGACCAACTGGACTCTGCGTGTGTGTGTTTTGTGTCCGCACCATGCTGGTGCCTCACCACATGTGCTGGGCTCAAGGACGGGGCCCAGCTCCAGGATGGTGCCCCTGCCGGACAACGCCGTCCGGACGGTTCCCCTGCCGGGCAACGCCGTCCCTGTGAGTCGAGCCAGGGTGGCGACCCCGGCCTGGGTGCCCCCAGAGCCGGGGCCGCGGTTAGCCGGTTGCCATCGGGTCATGTGCGGAGATCCGGTGATACGGATTGGGTGGGGTGACCCCCACCCTTTGTGTCTGCGGCGTGAACGCCACCCCTGTGGATCCAGTCGGGTGCCCCACCCGACATGAGTATGGGGCTGCCGGGTGCCCCCAGAGCAGCCCCCAACAATGGCGACGAGGAACGGGCCCCGCGTGCCCTGAAGCCTTCGGGATGTAGCAGGCCCATCTCCATCTAGGCCCGCATTGAAGTTGTGTCGTGGTGGGCCCAATACCAACTGGGCCCGCATGAAGAGGCGAAGATCGTGGGGCGGGCCCATCTCCAGCTGGGCCAGCATAGTCGACATGGTGGGCGAGCTGCCTACCCGTCCCCTGAGGGAGATGGAGGAAGTCTGCGGTGTCGGCTGCGTGGGTGGCTGTGCCCCTCCCCCATCCTGGATGCGGACTCTGCCGCATCAGGGGAGGGGAGAAACGGATGGGCGGCGTCGGCCGCAAGTGGAAGAGGGTCTCCCCCACCGCCATCAGCAGGAGCGGGGATGCAGTGTTTCCCCCCGTGGGGGAGAGAATGTCTGCAGCGTCGGCCACACAGGAGGTGCTGCCCCTTCCCCACCCGCAAGCCGCAGTGGGGAGGAGCGGCAAAACATCGCCCAACAAAGGATTGCGGGCCCGAGTCCAACTGGGCCCGCGGAGGGGAGACGGTTGTGGCCGCTGCCCCAACCGCGTGGGGAGAGGTGACCTGCGATGTCGGCCGGGGAAGGAGTCGCCATACTGGAGGAGCGGCTACCCCCCATAAGAGGGAAGATCTGCGGCGTCGACCGCTGGAGTAGCTGTCCGCTTCCCCATCCATCTGAGGAGGAGGGACGCGTGAGTGCCCTCCCCCGCTACAGCGGGGGGAATACAGGTCGTCGCCCGTGAGGTTGAAGGCGGCGGCCCCTACACCCTCCGAGAGGGAACAGAGCGGCATCCGCCGCAGTGGATACGAGGCGGGCCCATTTCCAACTGGGCCAGCGAGGACGGTGAGGAGCACGCTCCGAGGAGCGGGCAGAAGGGATGTGGCGGTTGCGGCCAAAGCAAAGAAGGGAGTTCCCGCACCCCGTCCTGGGTAACGAGCAGCGAGGTTCGCTGCAGAGAGGCCCGCGGCGGGTCTCACACAACAAAGCAGGGGGCATGGCCTAAACGACCCGGGACCGCAGAGGTGAAATTTGGAGAAAAAAAAATGTGTGAAGAAATGAGGGAAGTGAAGCGCAAATAGACCTGCACAGCCCAAGGCCTGCACCCTCCACACTGGGTGGGCTGAGTCCATCGCCCTACAACGGGGTAGCGGCTCCATCTGGAGTGCTCGTGCGCCCTCAGTGTCACCTATCTGTCTGAACCAAGCCAGGTGTCGAAACAGCATGGACACCGTCACGTGTGCCCCTTTGTCAGCGTCCCCTGGTGTTTCCAGGTGCCATAGGGATGGCCCGGAGCCGTGCAACCATCTGGCCACCGCCACCACCATGCCACAAGGTTTGCCCTCTAGACTGTGGACCTGGCCAATGTGGCCCCTGGGCCTCCCCAGGTGCGGCTTTGCCGGCCTCTTTTGACTCTGGTGAATGCGGGTGAAGACGTGGACCGTTGTCCTGCAACCCCACAAGTGTGAAGGAGGGACATCGTCCTCGACATTCCCCTGAAGACTGTGAGCCTGCAGACATGGATTTACTTAAAATCGCCCAGTTGGTGGGCAATGTAATGTGGTGCACACCAGTAGACTTGGAGTGCTTTATGTTGTGTCAGTAGCCCTCAGTGGTGCCGTTCAGGTACATGAGAGCCACTCACCCAGGTTAATAAAGGGTGTGTAAAGTAGTAGAGTGGCTCAAGTAGTAGTAGTAGTGGTGGTTATGTTGGGACTTTGGGGTTTTGTTTTTATTGTTATGAAAAAGGAGGAGTGTTGCCTGTCTCCCCTGTTGGGAGACATGGTATCGGCCAGTGTGTTGTCTTGGTCACGTGGGAACCACGTGACCAAGTTAATAAAGAGAACGAGCTCGGGAGTCAGACCAACTGGACTCCGCGTGTGTGTGTGTTTTGTGTCCGCACCATGCTGGTGCCTCACCACGTGTGCTGGGCCCAAGGACGGGGCCCAGCTCCAGGAGGGTGCCCCTGCCGGGAAACGCTGTCCCTGTGTGTTCCCCTGGCCCTGTGAGTCGGGCCAGGGTGGCGACCCCGGCCTGGGTGCCCCCAGAGCCGGGGCCACGGTAAGCCGGTTGCCACCTGGCCATGTGCGGAGATCCGGATCGGGTGAGGTGACCCCCACCCTTTGTGTCTGCGGCATGAACGCCGCCCCTGTGGATCCCATTGGGTGCTATGCAGTCAAACTCGCCTTTCCCGCCACTGAAGACATTTGCAAAAGCATTGCCTAGCCATGTCATCTCAAGTGCAAAGGTCGACTAGGTGCCAGAGACAGCCTTTCACAAAAACGGGTCTCAAAACGCTCCCACAATTAGTTGTAAAATTTATTTGAAAAGAAGGCAATTGTAGGGGGCAGTGGGAACCAGGGGATACAGAAATTATGATCTAATTAATTTTAGAAACTCCTCTCTGCCTTTTTATGACCGAGATACAACTTCTGAAAAGTATTTCCTTTTCCTGGAGTTGATTGAGGCGCGTTTAAGCCTCAGAGGAAGGGCACAAGCTCGAAACACGAGTCAGGCTGACTCACAACACAATTAAAACTGACTTGAAACACAATCAAGTTCAACTGTGATCTCGCAGTATTCAATAATTCATGTCATTCGCGCAGTGTGAAAGTATCTGTATTTGTGTATTGGTGTATAGAGCAGTATACCCACATCTACTTTCACCCGCTGCGTTTTGTTCACTATAAGGTTGTATATGCTATACTTTAAGGCAGACATTGTGATTGTTTTAGCGCCTGGGTTTCTAGTCTTCTCTGCTCTACTTCGGATAACTCACCGTGTTTGCAGTCCATAGGACCCCAGGAGGATTTTTGGCAGATTTACCGCAGGCGGAATTACCACACGGTAAATCCGGTGATTTCTGGAGTTGAGGATTTGCCTCCAGCAACAAGCTGGAGCTGAATCCGCCACTTTGCCGCCAGAAATCGGGGGATTTATCATGCGGTAGTTCTGCCTGCCAGCCGGAAATTGCGGGAAAACGGCATTAACAAAATTACCTCCACTTTTTTCTCGCACCCCCAACCGTGTAGTAACGCCCTTCAAAGAAAGGAAATGGATGTGGTTAAAACAAACTTGTCATTGTGGTTGGCCTTTGCTCAAAACAAGCAAATAAGAAGCACCTTTAGGTCAGGGACATTCTAAGAATTGAAACTCCACCATACGTAGAGCATATATCATTCTGCACGTACTACTTTCCCCACCCCCCACCAAGCGAGAGCAGAGGCACCAACTTAACTCGCACAAAGACTACTGGGCCCTGGAGTGAACCTTCACAAGCCCAACCTTATGATATTCCAGAATAAAGCAACGAACAACAGCTACACATTCAGCGATGTCCTAATGCGTAGAGGCCATTCTACCCTATCATGAAGGACCCAGAATGCTTCAATCCATGGGAAAAATGAATGTTACAACTCTTTGACAGCATCATCTATCCTACCCCACTTTATGGATGTGAGGTGTAGGGTCCAATCTTAGAGCAGGCATTGGCAAAGCCAACAGTTTTGGCAGCATGATTCACCAACTCAGATTTGTATAAAGTAGCTCTTGGACAAAAACAATTTCCTGCAGAAAAAGGTTTGCATTTGGGCTAATTTGCATACCCACAATGCCTTGCTGTTGTGGCTCAGAAATGGAGGTGAACTTCCTGCAATGGCCATTAGGTGGTATTGTGGGATGTGTGACTTGGCGGAAATTGACTTTCCTACTTTCACATTTCAGATTAAAGGGTTTTTTCAAACCTTTTATATATATATTGGCTTTAAAATACACACGCACGCACGCACGCACGCACGCACGCACGCACACACACACCCACCCCCCCCCCCCCCAGAGCCATTTGGCTTATGGACTGAGACACGGTTTAACGTTTTGTAAAGCACAAGCACAATATGAGTTGGTGCTTTTTAAAATACACAACAAAACGGCCGCCAGGTTAACTTAGCCTATTGGGCCAGTTGATAGATGGTTCTGCAATCTTTCATTCGTCGTTATGACATTGTAGTTTACGAAGTACGACTAAATACACAGTCGTTGAACCCAGGAGTGTTGCTAGATCTGGAAAAGATCTGGTGCTACGTTAATGTCGGGACTCGGCAGCCTTTTGGTTGTAGCCCCCGAGATTCTATCAGAGCTAAAAACAAAAAGACCCAGGGCTATAGTCCCCTACCCCCCCCCCCCTCTAGCAATGCCTCTGGTTGAACTAGATAAAATCACTTCTGATGAACGAATCTCATCTCTGTGTCCCGAAACTCAGTGAGATGTCTCTTAATCTGGACTCAAATATGCTCCCATCAAAGGACCAAGACACAACAGATATCCTGCACGATGAAGATGGTGCAAGATCGTCCACAGACAAAAGTTCACACCACACGATATTTCTCTAACACCAAAACCTCCCATTAGGAAAAAATTATCTAGAACCCAATCAAAAAAGGAATCTAAAATAAATAGAACGCAAAGGAAAACCGAAAATACAGAAAACTTCTAATAACGGATCTCGCACGTTTCTGTGAAACATTTCGCTGGCTAAAAGCACCGCCAATCGACAGAGAGGAGGTGATATGAATTCGAGCGACATCATCTGTATTAATGATGAGAGTCAAAAAACAGGGGACAAAACGTCAAAAAAAATTAGGTTAACCAAAAGAGTGTCCTCAGGGACTAAGCGATTAATATTGCATGCACTGGTTCAAAACATTGAAACAGGTTCCACGTTTGAGCACGAGTGTATATCCAGGTGAGGCGAGTCCTCTCCCGGATCAGCTTCGCCTCCACCAGCACGCTTTCGAGGAATTGTACCCACTAACTGACGGAAGTCTGATCGAGGACACTGTCATGGTGTCAGGGATTATAAACATGGGCCCTCCCGCATGGGAGGCCCAAGGGTATAAACTGGGAGGTGGGGTTGTTGTGGGTCCGGCCTTTTAGGTGCTCGCCCCATTAGCATGCGGGTGCCAGGGCGGGCGGCCTGGTCCCCACTACAATACAGAACCAGACAGCCGGGCACCCACCACGGAAGGGAGGTGGCAGGGGCAGGTGAGGACAGGCAGTCCCTGCCCTGACACCCACATCAAAGGCCCCGCTCCCATCCGGGCGGATGGGAGACAAAGGGCCTGTTGATGCTTCCAAGGGGAAGGGGGCTGCCATATCTGGAGGAGGGCAGGCAGCCCCCTGTCTTTGTTTCCCCGGCCCAGCACCAAGTGCAGGAGCACTGCCATCGCCGCCGCTCCGCGAGAGATGGGCGATAGTAAGTAAAAAAGAATTCCTTCCCACCCAGTGGTAGGTAAAGTTGAGGAAAACTGAAGCTAAGGAAATGCTGCAATGTTCATGAATATAAAAACCAAAACACAGAGGCAGGTTTCCACACTTGAAGTAAGTATTGATATAAGCAGAAGCCCAGTTATCCACCAGTAAGGAGGAAAAGCATAAAATACCAAACGGCGAACACCTTACAAAGCAAACAATCAAGTAAATAACCAAAGTCCTAGGACCCGTCGCCAAACTTGAATGTAAGTTTCACGAAACAACAAGTGGAATGCCGACATATTGCTTCAAAACAAGGAAAAAGGCGCACAACAGCCGGAGAAGATAAAATGCCTCTCCAGGGTGCATGAGAAGGGCAATCCCAAAAAACGGAATTCAGTTGATGAAATCCGAAGCTCGTGAATCCACCACTGTGGACGGAAAATTAATAACGCCTCACAAGGGGCCAAATCCCAAGTGGATCATAGAGCTAAAGAAATGCCTACATACAGTGGGAAAAGGCAAAACGCCTCCCACAAGGGGTGCAAGGAAAGGTCAATCCCCAAAACTGAAGGCCTGTTGGAAGCAAACCAAAGCTCCAGAATCCACCTCTGAGGATAAAAAAATCAATAGCGCCTCTCAAAGGGCCATATCACAAGTGGGTCACAAGAGCTATGCCTCAAAGCGAGGGAAAAGGACCACAACAATGGGGCCTCCCCGAAGGACATGGCAAGGGCAATGCCCAAAACCGGATTATGTTGAATGCAAGTGGAAGCTCAAGAACCCACCTCTGAGGATGAAAAGTAATAGCGCCTCACCAGGGGCCATATCACAAGTGGATCAAAGTGAGCTAAAAAGGATGCCTAAACACAGTGGAACAGGCTCACACGCCGCACCACAAAGAGATCAAGTGAAGGCAAGCGAATGCTCCAGAATCCACCTCTGAGGATAAAATATTACTAATGCCCCTCAGGAGGCCACATCACAACTGGGACACCCGAGCGGTAAGAAGGTATGCACATGCCTCAAAGTGCGGACCTCAAAGTGCGGAAAGGCGCTCAACAGTTGATGAAAGGCGTATACCTCTCCTCCTTACATGGAAAAGACATAAAGAACGCAGAGGAAGGTCAACTGCAAAGTCAAAGAAGAGACACCAGACACAGCTCACACGCTGGGTCCACCAAATACACCAGACACAGCTCACACGCTGGTTCCACCAGATACACCAGACACAGCTCACACACTGGGTCCACCAGATACACCAGACACAGATCACACGCGGGGTCCACTAGACACACCAGACACAGCCCACACGCTGGGTCCACCAGACACAGCTCACATGCTGGGTCCACCAGAGACAGCTCAGACGCTGGGTCCACCAGATACTCCAGACACAGCTCACACGCTGTGTCCACCAAATACACCAGACACAGCTCACATGCTGGGTCCACCAGACACAGCTCACACGCTGGGTCCACCAGATACTCCAGACACAGCTCACACTGGGTCCACCAGACACACCAGATGCAGCCCACATGCTGGGTCCACCAAATACACCAGACACAGCTTGCACGCTGAGTCCACCAGATACTCCAGACACAGCTCACACGCTGGGTCCACCAGACACATCCCACACGCTGGGTCCACCAGACACAGCTCACACGCTGGGTCCACCAGACACACCAGACACAGCTCACACGCTGGGTCCACCAGACACAGCTCACATGCTGGGTCCACCAGAGACAGCTCACATGCTGGGTCCACCAGATACTCCAGACACAGCTCACACGCTGTGTCCACCAAATACACCAGACACAGCTCACATGCTGGGTCCACCAGACACAGCTCACACGCTGGGTCCACCAGATACTCCAGACACAGCTCACACTGGGTCCACCAGACACACCAGATGCAGCCCACATGCTGGGTCCACCAAATACACCAGACACAGCTTGCACGCTGAGTCCACCAGATACTCCAGACACAGCTCACACGCTGGGTCCACCAGACACACCAGACACAGCCCACACGCTGGGTCCACCAGACACAGCTCACACGCTGGGTCCACCAGACACACCAGACACAGCTCACACGCTGGGTCCACCAGATACACCAGACACAGCTCACACTCTGGGTCCGACAGATACTCCAGACACAGCTCACATGCTGGGTCCACCAGACACAGCTCACATGCTGGGTCCACCAGACACAGCTCACACGCTGGGTCCACCAAATACACCAGACACAGCTCACACGCTGGGTCTACCAGATACTCCAGACACAGCTACACGCGGGGTCCACCAGATACTCCAGACACAGCTCACACGCTGGGTCCACCAGACACAGCCCACACGCTGGGTCCACCAAATACACCAGACACAGCTCACACGCTGGGTCCACCAGACACAGCTCAGGTGCTGGGTCCACCAAATACACCAGACACAGCTCACATGCTGAGTCCACAAGACACTCCAGACACAGCTCACACGCTGGGTCCACCAGATACTCTAGACACAGCTCACATGCTGGGTCCACCAGATACTCCAGACACAGCTCACATGCTGGGTCCACCAGACACTCCAGACACAGCTCACACGCTGGGTCCACCAGATACTCCAGACACAGCTCACACGCTGGGTCCACCAGATACTCCAGACACAGCTCACACGCTGGGTCCACCAGACACAGCTCACACGCTGGGTCCACCAGATACTCCAGACACAGCTCATACGCTGGGTCCACCAGACACACCAGACACAGCCCACACGCTGGGTCCACCAGACACAGCTCACACGCTGGGTCCACCAGATACACCAGACACAGCTCACACGCTGGGTCCACCAGACACAGCTCATACACTGGGTCCACCAGATACACCAGACACAGCTCACACGCTGGGTCCACCAGATACACCAGACACAGCTCACACGCTGGGTCCACCAGACACAGCTCATACGCTGGGTCCACCAGATACACCAGACACAGCCCACACGCTGGGTCCACCAAACACAGCTCACACGCTGGGTCCACCAGATACTCCAGACACAGCTCACACGCTGGGTCCCCCAAATACACCAGACACAGCTCACACACTGGGTGCACCGAACGTCACAAGCTTTGTATGAAGGGCGGCAGGGAACAGCCTCGAGTTGGCCCTACGTGGATGTAGGGCCCCTGCTCACCTGATCCCTTGTTCCCCAAAATATTTGTGTTATATTATCGGTATGTTTTGTTGGTTGGTTTTCTTTCCACTAGAACTCATGATATAATAAAGCTTGTGGCCAAAGTTTTTCCAACCTACCTCTTGTTTGGCCTCATCATAATGGCACTGTCATTACTGTCATTACTGTCACCTGTCACACCCTGCATGGCTCCCCCACACTAAAACACTCCCAGGAGTGTAGATACAACAGTGCAAGCTTTCATCACACGCAGGACAGGCACGGCAGATGCTGTAGCAAGGCACGCGCTACACGTGCACAGAGAAAGGGTGACCCGCCAGCAAATGCAGCACACACACATAGGGAGGAAAGGTACAGCAGAGCAGCCCCTGTCCAAGCATTACTCCCACAGCAGGTACATCACACGCAGAAGTGCAAACTCCCCCCCCACACACACACACACACAGAAAATGCACAGCACAAACAAAAGCAGCGCAGCCTTCAATCATACAGAACAGACGCATCGCAAACATTACTCGAGAAGGGGTAGGAGCCGAATGTGACATGTGGCACATGCCACAGCGTGCCACAGCATGCCACCAATCTCTGGACTGGCTGATGGAAAATGTGCAGTTTTAAGGAGTTCAAACACATTCTACAAGTGAAAAATACCCTCTCAATCATTGTGGGATTGTTTTATATTGAAACACTTTCAGCAAATGCTTAGTTTAAGCACGTATCATGCCACAGCATGTCACCAATCTCGGGACTAGCTAATGTCAAATTTACTGTTTAAATGACTTTAAAGACATTAAACAAGTGAGTAAAAAGCCTCACAATCATTGGGAGATGTTATAAATCAAATTTAAAAAAAAAATGAGAATTTTGACAGCTTCCTAGAACTTTCAACCTTGTTTACTGTAGTCTGAAGTTCTACCATTGCACCAATGCTTTACACAGGCAACTGCTGGTGCTAGTTCTTATGACCTATTCAAACAGCAAGGCCTGAAAGTCCCTTTTCAGTGTCAATTACAACGTGGCATGCCACCTAAATATTTCTTTATATCTGCTTCAAATCAGTTTTTTCATTGCTTCAAAATTACTTCAGGCATCTCACCTCTTAGTCTCTTTTCTTATGTTTCATACCTTTCAGCAACTGAACGTTTGAAAGCACTTGGAACTCCAGCATGCCACAGCATGTCACCCCTCTCGGGACTAGCTGATGTCAAATGTACTGTTTAAATGACTGTAAAGACATTAAACAAGAGAATGAAAAGCCTCACAATCATTGTGAGATGGTATAAATCAAATTAAAAAAAAATAAAAGAAAAAATTATATTTGGGAAGCTTCTTAGAACTTTTAACCTTCTGCACTGCAGTACTGAAGCTCTACCATCGCACCAATGCTTTAAATGGCAAATAAATGCTGCTAGTTCTTATGACCTATTCAAACAGCAGGGTTTGAAAGTCCCTTTTCAGTGTCAATTCTAGCGTGGCATGCCACCTAGATATTTCTTTATATCTGCTTCAAATCAGTTTTTTCATTGCTTCAAAATTACTTCAGGCATCTCACCTCTTAGTCTCTTTTCTTATGTTTCATACTTTTCAGCAACTGAATGTTTGAAAGCACTTTGAACTCCAGCATGCCACAGCATGTCACCCCTCTCATGACTAGCTGATGCCAAATTTACTGTTTAAATGACTTTAAAGACATTAAACAAGTGAGTAAAAAGCCTCACAATCATTGGGAGATGTTATAAATCAAATTTAAAAAAAAAGAAAAATTTGATTTTCAACAGCTTCCTAGTCATTTCAACCTCGTGCACTGTAGTCTGAAGTTCTACCATTGCACCAATGCTTCAGATGGGAACCTTTCTGTTGCTACTTCTTATGACCTTTTCAAATAGCAGGGCCTGAAAGTCCCTTTTCAGTGTCAATTCTAATGTGGCATGCCACCTAAATATTTCTTTATATCTGCTTGAAATCCGTTTTTTCATTGCTTCAAAATTACTTCAGGCGTCTTACCTCTTAGCCTCTTGTGTTATCATAGCTCTCAACCATTTGTCTCGCAAAGGCGGGTGAAATCACCCAATTTTGTTTTTGGCGGGTGAGACGCCCATTGGAATGAATGGGCGTGCAGGAGGCTTGGCGGGTGAGTCAGCCCTTTGCAAGGCGGGTGACACCCGCCAAAAGCGGGTGAGTTGAGAGCTATGTGTTATATTTCATAACTTTCAGCCACTTGGAACTCCAGCATGCCACAGCATGTCACCAATCTCTGGACTAGCAGATGTAAAATGTACTGTTTAAATGACTTCAAAGACATTAAACAAGTGAAGAAATAGCCTCACGACCATTGAGAGATGTTATAAATGAAATTTAATAATTGAAAGCCTGTACTTCACCTTGCGGCTGCTAGCTGTCTGTCTCCTGTGCATTACACAATATGGCCTGGATATAAGTAGAATCCTCTGACAGCGAGTAAAGCAGAGAAGGGCCTTCAAACATTCTGCAGGACCCCTCTTGGGACAGCTGATGGACAAAGCAGCATGGGCAGGCCTAGGGCCGCTATCCCATAAACTGGACTGTCTCCTGGGCTGGGTCGCCTTCTCGCAAGGGGCGACAGATGTGAGACCCAGAGCCTGCAAGAGACAATGGCAGGAGGAACATAAGGCCAGTGGCGAACCACTGTCCGAATCACGCAAAGGACTCACAAAAGAGAGGCATGCTAAGGGAAAGGCGTGGTGGAAGGGACAAGGTGAAATACCCCTTAGCCCACAGGAAGACCAAGAGGGCACCGAATGGGATTCCAGCAGCACTGAGAGTTCTCACCTTTCTGTGAGCTTGGCCACTCCTCAGGAAGGAGAACAGTGCAAAAGGCACAATAAGAGCGTTTAGAAACGTAGAGATAGTTCCCTGGTCGACCCCTTTCATCCAGACCTGCTACTCCACCCGAGATCCTCGGAGGGGAAGCCCCCACTTAAGGCCAAAATGTACTTGAGCAAGTGACTGCGCACGCGTCTAAATAAGGAGGTGAGAGGCTAATTGAAGGCACAATATCCCAGACCTTCTCTGCCGGATAAAGTAACGGACACTCTGGAGGTGGACTCATTCATGGTGAAGCACACCAAGGACCTGAAAAGGGCATTGACCGCTCATGGATAGCATGCCAGGACACGCTCCCCGATTCAATAGGTCCATTGGCCAAGATCATTAAAATGGTGGAAGAGACCAAAGAGGCCCTGCCTATGGATGTGCATATTCTGGCTAATTGGGCACAAAGAGCAGTTTAGTAAGTGATACCAACTGTACAATAGCAGCGGAGTGCAGAAGCTCGATTGTAGTAAAGATCGACCTGAAACTCGGGGAGTTGGCATCCTCTGAGGCCACTGCAGCAGCTAAAGGGCTTTTGTTTGGAAAAGCTTTTGTCAAAGACATGTCCAGATTTGTTAACACCTTTGCTGCTCTGGACAAAGGTCAGACATCATTAAAAAGAGTGTTTGTGCCCTGTGTATACGCCAGGGCGGCAGAAGCAGAGGCGTCTCCGCCAGCCACTGAGGATGCCAGAGGCCCTATAGAGGAAACAACTGGTGACAGCAGGAAGACAGAAGGCTGAATCCTTCCTTCCCCTCCCGTGGAAGAGGCAGGGGTCGGGGTTGGCACTGCAGAAGCAGGTGAGAGTACAGTCGTATGCACACAGCGCAGCAGCAAGCAATGCAATTCCCGCGATAGTTGGTAGGCTAGCGATGCACCTAAGCGCTTGGGAGGAGCTTACCGTGGACTCTTGGGTGAGCAGTAGAACAAGTTACACAAAGGGACCAACAAATACAGTGGTTCAACTCAAGGTTTCTTGGTAAAAGAATACACATTTATTTACACAGTCAATTAGAAAACATTACACTAGCAAACGCAGCTTAATATCATACACTAATACACCACAATACACAACCAATAAGTTACTGAACAAGTTCAGCTCCCCTGAAGTGGGAGCAAAATGGCACTTCAGTTACGTTAAAAAGGGGTAAAAAGACAAGGTTATAAGAAATGCAGCCCAAATACATTCATAGGTAGGGCAAAGGTTTTCAGTTAACTACAACCAGCAATTCAATTCGATAGGCCTTAGTCAAAGTCAATGGTTCAGAGTCTTTGTATAGGATAGCACAATTCTGGTAGATAACGGTTAAGTCTTTGCCACGGTTTTTAGAAGAATTTGGCTAGGTGAAAAGTTACACAAATGTTTAGGGAAGGACCAGCCTTCAAAGAGGGGAAAGTTTCACAAACTTTCTCTGTGGTCGAAAAGATTTCCGGACCGCGTTTGCACAGTACCTTTAAAGTGAAGAAGAGCTGTAGCTGAGGCAGTTGTTCCTGGCAGTTCGAGCAGACCTCGCTGTTCCTGTGCTTCAGTCGTGGGGACAAGAAGGAGGACGTCGGGAGGTTCCTGCACTGCCCAGGGACGAGGCCACAAGCTTGGCTAAATGTCGGTTTAAGGTATGGGTGCCTTAAACAACACAAACTGGTATCCTTCCCACTGGCTATCCGGTTTTCCACAGCACTCTGTAAAAAATTCGACCAGGAGGGGACGGTTTCCAGGTGGCTTGTGAGTTGGTTGGTCCCATCAAATTCAAAGGAAGAAGTTAACCTTGAAGGGCTACTCTGTCGATGGAGTTTCAGGCAATTCAGACCTGCAGCAGGGCTTCACCGGTCGTCCAGGAGTTGCAGCAGTCCTCTTCCTTCAGCTCGTCTTCGGTTCTTTCATTCCAGTGGTCGACTCTGCTTTCCAAGTCCCAGAGACCTGCTTTTAAACAGTTTTCCCCCATTCATTCCAGTCTGGCTGTCACTCACACAGCAGGGTGGCTGTTGTTGCCGGACAGCCAGCCAGCCAATCACGCCAGAGTGCATTCAGGTCTCCTAGGAGACTAAGCACAGGGAGTTACGGGCACCTCCCTCACATTCTGTCCACCCCAGACACTGAGGCGCCAGAGGAGGGCTTCAGCACTGAAACCCGCCAGAGGACAACGAACAAAGGGACCAAACCTGGTTAAACACAAGAAGGACCTTTCCTAAAAGAAACAGCGAAAAATGTCGACCGGAGTCTGTTTTTACAGATAGGTCTTGGGAGCCATCTTGAAAAACATGGCTGACCCGATTTTTTGCTACCTTTGTTCGCGGTCTGGTGAAATCATGATAGTTTGATCTAAACCACTGCCACCAGCCATTTAAAGTAGGAAAGGGTAACATTTGACTGTTACATGAGTGTTTTGACTCAGGGAATGCTAGACAACCCCTCCAGAACTCTATAGGAAGATAGTGCATTCTGGGTCAGTAAATATAAAGAGACTAGTAAAGTCAATCTAACTTTACATGCTCTGGGAGACATATGATTGCTCTTCTCTCTCCTTTCTCTTCTTTGCCCATCAATGATGGCACCCGCTGCAAGGTCTTTCTTGCCCTCTCCACCTCCAGGGTCATCATCAATGTCTACTGCAATGGTACCATCATGGTCCAGGGTCCTCAAACCAACCTTCTATTCTTTCATAGGCTCCTCCCCCGCCTTATCAACCTCCCTCCGCCTTTTGCACCAGCTCCTTCAGCTGCCCTGGCTCCCATGCCAGCTGTGCCCACCTTGGCTCCCTTGCCACCTCCTAACCACCCTTCTACCCTCGCCATGGCTTTCTTGCCACCACCCCACACATTGGCAACCCCATCTGCCTTCTCCTCTTGGGTGAACCAGTCACCCACTAACACTGTATCTGGGGCTCCCTTGCCCCCTGTGGTGCCTTCCGCACTGGCTCCCTCCTCACCCATTATGGTCCCGGCTCCCTTACCGGCCTTGGCTCCTCTGCCCCCTTCTACCTCTGTCCCTCAGGTACTATCGTCACTTAGGGGGGCCCACTGTCCCCTGCTCCCCCCGTAAGTCTTTCACTGATTGCAATCTGCTCCACATTGCCATGGTAAGCACTCGCTCAGCTGTCAAACACTCCTCTGACATCTGCAACCTCCTTGAACTCCTGGATTATGATGTTCTTGCCATCACTGAAACCTGGTTCAAGGATTGCTCTGTCACAAGTTTTGACACACTTCTCCCAGAAGGCAACACAATACTCTCTCTTCCTAGAGCAAACAGACTAGGTGGGGGAGTAGCATTGATCTTCCCCGAGTGTATCCCTGTGTCTCTCTCCTGGACTGATCATTTTCTCCTCTATTCTCACTTGAAGCTCTCTTCTCCCGTTGCATAGGTAAACCCGGCACTGCCTCCCGTCTACAAGGTCATCTGACCCATGAAAAGAGTCTCAGTAGCTGCCTTTGCCTCCACCTATCATACTCCTTCCACTCCTGCGACTGACTCCCACACTGCCACAGCCCTCTCAAACTTTAACCTCTCTGTTTCCAATACTCTTTATATTCTTGCCTCTGTCATCAGGGTACGATTGAAGCCTAACAAAAAGTGCAACTCTTGCTATGACTCCAAATCAGCTTCCGTTAAACACAAGTGCAGGGCAGCCAAATAGAAATGGGATTCCTCTGGCGCACCCTCTGACAAACTGGTCTGCCGCCTCCTCCAAAGGCAGTATAACTCTGCATCTGCTCCCAGAAAAGAGTCTTTATACAATCCCGCATTTATACGATATCCAATAACACAGACACACTTTTCAAAGTCTGCAAGGAATTAGCCAACCCTACCGCAGCCTCCTCCACCACCTCACACCACCACCTCGCACCATCCACCACACATGACACAAAGTCAGGCACGCACACAGTGTCAATGAAAGGGAAGGGGCACCTGAAAGCAGACATGGATGCGTGTCAAAGGGCAAAATAACACACATACTGCATAGCACCTGCATCACACACAAGCATGTGACTGGAATAGTCCTTCCACAAACATTGCTGATGCCAATACACAGATGGCACGTAGTATAGCCATACCAGAATTGTCAACCAGCCTCAGATGGAAGTTGAATACTACTGACCATGGGCCATGTACAATGCATGTCAGATGACATTTCATGGAATTCACTATTAGAAAACACACATATGTCACAGGGTGCAACAACGCTAGGGTGTTGTAATACATTGAGGGCAGGCATACGGATTCAATAATGCTAGGTAACATTGACATCACGCAATTGAATAGGCATATTGAAGGGGATAACAGGGTTTAGAAGTGTGTGGGTGCAGTGCAGTACATGGGTAAGGCCTCAACTACGAATAAAAACACAGATCCAGTAATGACAATGTCGTGGCCGGGTGGCAGTGTAAGGGTAAGTGCCGTCATCATGTGTAAAGTGTTGGTAGTGGGTTGTAGGGATACAGTAAACCCCACCCCCAAGGGCGGGGGTGGCTGGGAGGCAGTGCATGGGTTTAAATGGTTGCTAAGAGTACTGTGTCGTAGCAGACAGTGTGGGCAGGTGGCAAGTGCATTCTCTCAGTCATTTGGGACTACAGCAGGGGAGAGGAGGACAGAAAGCACAACACATGAGGAAGCATCAGAAGTGCCTGCAGACCCGGAGAAGCTACACCTCCAGTTACATAGAGGCAGGGAGGCTGTACCAGAGGGAGGCCCCAGCTCAACACAGATGTGAACCACAAACTAATTTCCTTGAGGAGCAACTGACCCTGAGGGAGTAAGAAAGGGATGATCAAAGACCATGAGAATGAAGTAAATACTGGAGGTGGAGTTGAAGGAATTGCTGGCCCAGGACACATAGGGACTTGCTAAGAATGCACAGGGTTCAGGAATGAACACTCATAGCCACTGTGAGCCTGTGCCATCATCACAGTCCTAGGGAGATACCTTGCACCAAGCCTAAAGGACTTTTCACACAGTCCAGGACTGGCAGAGTTGCAGAGGGAAGAGTGTAGAATCATAGAAATCCTGATAAAGCCTGTTGCAGTAGTCCATCATAGGAATTACCAGTCCTCTGGAGACGGTGAGCTGCTGGGGGATGGAGAGGAAAGGAAGAATGCCTCTGAGGATGAGCAACTTGCAGGGTGACCTCACAGAGATGTCAGTCATGTGATGATAGAAGGCAACTGTTGAGTGGAAGATCATCACAGGCTATCTGCGACCACAGGTTGGAGCAAGAATAGGACCAAGAGAGGCTGGACAGAGAGTGCCATGGAAGGAGGGAGCAGGTGTGGTGATGAGGATTGCCTCTGTGTGCAGCATATGGTTTGTATGCAGTCTGCATGACAACAAGCACATATCAGTCTAACATCACATGGGTCATACATGGCAGTCATTACAATGTAGCCTGAACTGGCAGACAATCATAACACATCACTCAAGTAACATACACATGGCCTGTACACACACACATCACCACTCACGGACATTCCCTCATACATTGGCAGGTCTCCCACGCCTTGGATCTGCTCCACTGCAATGAAATCACTAGCGATCTCTTCATGTCCAGTGAGTTCATCGTCCTCTGGTGGTGACCCACTGCCAGTCACCAGAGTAGAGGCACACTTTGTAGCCAGCTTGTCTTTTGCTCGGTGTTGGAAGTCATTCCAACGCTTCACAACGTCACCAGCTGTGCGCCTCCCATAGCCCAAGACGCTAATACGGTCAGCGAGGCACTGCCAGTGGGTCATACGCTGAGCAGGTGTATGTGTGCTCCCTGCCTGCACCAGCATGTCACGGCCATGTTCCAACATGTAGTCCACGAGCATCTCCAGTTCCTCATCACAGAAACTCCTCTTTCTCGACGTGTGGGACTCCTTTGCCGTGTCTGGGGTCTTAGCCTGTACTGCTGGAGCATGCTTCTGCTTCTTGTGAGGTGGTGCAGACCCTGAGTGGCGTGTACCCCTCAGGTCAGTAGGGGCTGGAGTACAGGTGGACTGGCCTATGGAATCAGCCCCCAATGTAACTACAGAAGGTCAGCTTGCAGGTAGCAGTAGCTGGGTGCTGTTGCCAGGACTCTGCGCCACACGTGTCTTGGCCTTAGTGACAAGGGACTTGGCCCCTGAGTCACACTGGGCCGGGACCAATCCATTCCTAGCTGGGTGACCCTGAGACAGGGTGCCGGTTGCTACAGCTGCCCCTGCAGCTTCCAGACCCTGGCCGGTGTGAACAGCAGATGACACTGCTGCTCCAGATCCCCGGGTGCCGGTGCCTGGAACTTGCACAGCACGTGTCTTGGCCTTCCGGACATGGAAATCGGCCATTGAGTCACCCTGTCCCTGTGCCGGGATCACTACCGTCCGGGCTGGCTGACCCTGAGCCTGGGTAGTGGTAGCCGCAGCTGCCCCTGCAGCTTCCACACTCTGGCTGCTCTGAACAGCAGATGTCACTGCTTGTCCAGGACCACAGGTGCTGGGTATGTCAGCAGCTGCTGCATCTCCCTGGCCCGGTTGGGTGTGGGGCATAGTTCTCCCTGCATGGTCCTGCACACCTTGCCCACGTGGACCACCTTGGCCACCTTGTCCACCCTGGCCACGTCGCCCACCTTGGCCAGCTTGGCCACGTCACCCACCTTGGCCACCTCTGGCAAGTCGCCCTCCCAGTCATGGCACTGATGGACTAGCGCAATGGGAGGTGCAGCCAACAATTGTCCTGGGCAATTGGAGTGAGGGGCCAGGGTACGTGATGAAAAACGTACCACTGTGCTCCAGAAAGGCTCTATGTGACCCCTGGTGAAAAAATAACGGGTCACGCAATGCTCAGGCACCCGAAAAACAAAAATCAACGTGTACGTGACCCCTCGGTAGCCCACGTTGAGTAAAAAACATCCTGCAGTACACTGTGTCACCCAGCAACACAAAAAATGTGTACGCGAGGAACACATAGGCTACTATAACCTCGAAAATGGGGTACGCGTCACACAGGGGCAACCATAGTGGTAAAAATGTGTGCACGACTCACCGTCTGTCTCGTAGAATGAAAAAAATCAGACGTGTGTGTGCGCGTAGGCAACTCCCGCGCAAAACAAGAAGTACGCACTGCCACAGTAGTGAACTATTTGCGTGTGAACCCACAAAAATATGAAGTTCATGCATCCGTCCCCACGAAAAGCATGTACAGTGCACTGTTGTCCTACGCAGACCTTTACCCCCATACTGATTGACAACGCTCAACGTCCAGCGCATGTCACGTAACTTACGCGCTTAAGGCCTTTCCTCTGATTACACGCTAACGCGCTGTTTACGCATGTGCGGAGTCACTCTGTTTACGGCTGGCCACGCGAAAGAATATGGAAAAACCACTCTTCTGCCTACAAGGCCATTTACCTGCCTCCAACTGCCCAAGCTGCCTCCTACGAGCCATCTGCTGATGCCAGCCCACTCTGTGTGCCTGCTGCCCACATGACCTGCATTTTGGTGCCTGCTCATCAGCCATTGCCAGTGATCCTGTCGTTGTGACCACCTCTGCTGTTCCTGAAGACTCCTGACTGCCATACCACCGCTCCACAGCCCAGCCCCAGGACCACCTTGCCCACCCACACCTACCTCAGGGGTTGCCATGTCTGACACCACACCATCTGAGGCAAGTGGCAACCCCCCAGCAGAGAGGCAGAGGGCTGTCAGCTTCTCACCCATGGAAGTTGGCATCCTGGTAGAGCAAGTCCTGGCGCATCATGATGCCCTCTTCCACGGCCCATCGCAAGCTGGCAATGAAGGACGAAGAAGATCTAGGGGGACATCGTGGGGGCCATCAATGTAGAGGGGCTGGCACCCCGTGACTTCCATCATGCCCACAAGTGCTGGGAAGACTTCAAGTCCAGGACCCACAACAAGGCCCGGTGCCTCATCAAGGCTGGTGATGATCGAGTGAGGTGCCGGGGCCAGTTGACCACCGACGAGATGAGGGTCCTGGAGCCTACCCAGTGCTATACCCCCAGGTCTTGGAGTTGGTGCTCCATCTGAAGTCGAATGGTTCATGTGTTCTTGTCCACCATTGAGCATGTGCATGTTGACATGTGGCTGGAGTGTGCACCTTGGCCTTATGTCTGGCATGCCTCCTGTACAGATGTCTGTGTGCATGTCCCTGACAGTGCTGCATGAGAGTCCATTCAAGCGTGTCCCACATCAATGGTGTCTATGTTGCGCACCGGCATGTAACGATGCACACATGTTTGCATACCTGTGTCTGGTCTGGGGCATGCGAGAGGTGTGACACATAAGTGCTTATGTCATCATCATGGACATGCATCTTGTACATGTGCGTGTGCCTTAGTAGTGAGTGTGTAACTGTCCAACACTCCGCACGTATGTTACTTGAGTTCTTGATTTGTGATTGCCTCACGCTGCCAATTTACCCTTGAGTGCACTGTGACGTGATAGCTCCATGGCCTGCCTCATGACTGTCAGGTGATGTGTGTGAATGAGATGTGTATGTCCCATGATGTGTGTGAGCTGAATACAGAATTATGATCTTGTGTCAGTGCCTTGTGCATGGATGTGAATGTCTGTTGTGAATGATACACATGTTTGTGAATGTGTGTGAATGGCACTTCCCTGTGTGTAGTGGAGGGTGATGATGGTTGCGATCTTTGACAGTGATACTGATGTACATTTGCATTGTGAAAAACACACATACACACATATGTTCAGTAGCCTGGGGTTTGTGTTCTATGTTTCCCTATCCACAGTGACGATGGAAGAAGAGGGCGGAGAAGGCGCTGTGGAGCACCGCAGCAGGGATGCCTCCACCAGGCATAGACGCAGGGCCCAGTCCTCCTCCCAGGTACCGTCATCTTCCGGGAGCGAGGAGACTGGTGCTGCGTCCATGACAATGGCCTCAGCTGCTGAGGGGAGGCCCAAGAGGGTGAAGTTGGTTGTGGGCACCTCAGCAGTGGGAGGTACAGGTGAGCGCACACAGGGGCAATCCTATGCAGAAGACAGTGGGGAGTCATCCAGGTTGGTGATGGTGAAGGAGGAGGAGGAGGCCATATCAGCCCAGCACATGGGGCCCGGTTGGGGTGATGAGGTAGGTGTGAGTGGTGCAGTCCAGGATCAGGGGCCGGAGGCAGTGCAGGTCACGTGGAGGGGCCTCTGACTGATCTTGTCCCTGGAACTGCGACTGCACCAGTATGCACCTGCGGGCATGCCTCAGGCCGGACCCCTCCACAGGTGGCGGATGTATCCATGCAAACAGATCGTCCACTACCTGCGGATGAAGCAATTTGTCACAGGGTGGATCTGTTGCTAGCCGTTGCTAGCCGGTATTGCGAGGCGTACAGGCACCATTCGTGATGATGTGCAGGCTTCCAATCGTGGGCTTGCACATCATCACAATGAGGTCTATCGCCTCATTAACTAGCTAGCTCAGTTCCTGGTCACAAATCTGGTACATGTGCTGGCCACTGCTGCAACCCCCTCTTCCTCCTCTGTGCGCCAGTCCTCCTCCCTGCCATCTACCGGCCCAGATACCACCCGAGCCCCCTATGTACCTGCCCCAACCCCGGCGGCCAGTCTGGTGGAGATCACATCCCTGCCACAGTCGGGAGTCAAAGGAGGATCAGCAGAGGTTAACACTGCAGCGACAGGAGCTATGGCAAGGGAGGAAGTGCAGGCCCCAAGAAGGAGGGCACGTGCATGACAGCCCCGGGTTGTATCATCATCCCGGAGGCTGTCCTTGTGGCGCAGGCACCAGGCATTTTGGCAGCAGCAGGCTCAGGAAAGGAGGTAACAGGACTCGGGGCATTCATCATCAGAGGGGCAGGTATCGGCCATCGGGCAGGAGACAAACGTGGACCTTACGACAAGGATGTCTTCCGTGTTGGAGCGTTTGGACCGCCAAAACGGGTAAGAGCGGCAGCGGGCACAGGAGAAGCAGCTCACCATGGCCAGGGCAGAGAATTCACTGCGTCTGGCAGAGAGGCGGGTGGAGGTCCTCGAGGAGACTCGCAGGGCGTTTGAGAGGAGCATGAAGGAGTCCCTGCAATCCCTCGAGGGCGAAGCCGAGGCCCGCCTACTGGAAGTGGACGCAGTGTTCGATGACGACCTGGCGGACACTATGAGAGAGCATGGTGAGGAGATGGACCAGCCTGCTGCCTTTGTATAGAGTTCTTTAGGAGTAGGTTTCATTTGTTTTTTTCTTTTTATTTGGAGTTTCTGGACTTTGCTCCGCATCTTGTATATAGTTATTTTTGTATTGTATTTTTAGGATTTTTCTACATGTTTTGGGCCATGGACCCTGGATCTTTGTAAATATTTGGATTTTAATTTGGAATGGTTTTCACATGATATGTGATTTCATTTGCACATACATTAATGGACAAGGACCACATTTTTGACTCTTTCATTTTTTACATCAAATTGATTTTGGTTTTCACTTTATTTTGATTTTTCATTTGGTTCATGCATGTTTGATTTGTTGTTTTTACTTTGTGTGACTTAGATACATGTTTTTTAATATAATTTTTTGAAATTGAAATCGAAGTGGTATCTGGTCTCAACGGTTTAGTGCATGTTTCACTCCTCCTTGACGCATTTGCGTGTCCCTGCTGTTCACCAATGTTGTTCATGTTTGTGCACATGCATGCATGTGTGATGTTAGGATTCACATGACATAGGGAGCATGACTAATGGATGCGTGTTGAGGTGCACCAGGGGGAGCAGCGTGTGGTGTCATTTTAGTTGGCATGTGCTGCGTGGTTGTATGTTGGTCCAATGTGTTTTGGGGTGGGGGGCAGGGACATGTGGCAGGGCCTGCCTGCAGTTTGCCGTCACTGGTGGGGGTTGGGGACATGAGGCGGGGCCTGCTTGCAGGTTGCCGTCACTGGTGGGGGGTGGGGACATGAGGCGGGGCCTGCCTGCAGGTTGCTGTCACTGGTGGGGACATGTGGCGGGGCCTACCTGCAGGTTGCCGTCTCTGTTGGGGGGTGGGGACATGAGGTGGGGCCTGCCTGCAGGTTGCCGTCACTGGTGGGGGGTGGGGACATGAAGCGGGGCCTGCCTGCAGGGTATGGTCACGGGTGTGGGGTGCCCGTGTGGTGTGGGCTGCCTGCGGGGTATGTTCACAGGTGATGTGCTGTCCCATGTGGTGTGGGCTACCTGCGGAGTATGTTCACTGGTGATGGTGTGGGTCCCATGTAGTGTGGACTGCCTGTGGGGTATGGTCGCGGGTGATGGTGGGGGTCCCATGTGGTGTGGGCTGCCTGCGGGGTATGGTCGTGGGTGATGGTGGGGGTTCCATGTGGTGTGGGCTGCCTGTGGGGTATGTTCACAGGTGATGGTGGGGGTCCCATGTGGTGTGGGCTGTCTGCAGGGTGTGGTCGCGGGTGATGGGCGAGCCTTGTGGTGTGGGCTGCCTGCGGGGTATGTTCACGGGTGATGGTTGGGGTCCCATGTGGTGTGGGCTGCCTGCGGGGTATGTTCACAGGTGATGGTGGGGGTCCCATGTGGTGTGGGCTGCCTGCGGGGTATGGTCGTGGGTGATGGTGGGGGTTCCATGTGGTATGGGCTGCCTGCAGGGTGTGGTCACAGGTGATGGGGTGGCCATGTGGTGTGGACTGCCTGCAGGGTATGTTCACGGGTGATGGTGGAGATCCCATTTGGTGTAGGCTGCCTGCGGGGTGTGGTCACGGGTGATGGGGGGGCCATGTGGTATGAGCTGCCTGCGGGGGATGGTCCACTGCTGGGGTCTGGCTGTCCCGTGAGGAGGCGTCTGCTTCCAGGGGAGTTGTGCATGTATCACAGGGTACACGCAGGCTTTTCCATGTGATATGGCTGGTGAGAGCGGGGTACACAATTTCACTGGGGCGCGGACAGGGTACACGCGGGCCTTCCCACGTGATTTCGCGAGTGGGGTACATGATTTTGCTGGGGTGTGGATGGGGTATGTGCGGGCCTTCCCACGCGAGTTGGCTGGTGCGAGTGGGGCACGCGATTTTGCTGGGGTGTGGACGGGGTACGCATGGGCCTTTTCACGCGATTTGGCTGGTGCGAGCGGGTTACGCTCTGATTTTTCATGCAATTACAGTGGGCGGGATGTGTGCTGGGTCACGGATGGTGCGGGGCGTTGCGCCGTATTGGGCATTTCATTGTCTTTTGCCTGCGCATGGGGCCGTGTTGGGGGCGTTGCTGGCACTACTTGATGTTTATTGCGCCACGGTTACTGATGCCTCAGACAATCCATGAATACGCGTGCTGCGCAATTGCTGGTTTGTGCCACAGCTGGTGCACGCATGGCACATGCTCCTTCTCGGCGTGCAGCACTTGTGCTGCTTCTGCGCTGGATTCTATGAATTGGGCCCTAAATCTGAAGATTTAGCAACATTTGTAAATTATGTTTTCATGATCGTGTATATACTCTGATATATAAGTTATACATATTATCAGTAGGATATGGTTGTACTGTATTTATCACAGTTCGTACAGTCAAGTGTGAAACGCATGAATTAATGTACAAACACACACACTTTAATATTGCGACCATACTGTTTTGGAAAACATGTACACAATACATGATTGACATTTAAAGCATTACACAGTAACAGGTTTTGGATTGAACTGTTTTTTACATTTAGTATTATGCAAGAAAAGCACAAGATGCAAAAACTTTCAGTAAATTGTTTCTATCCTACAAACTTTCAGAATTGTACATGCAGTTTGTTTTAAGTTGTAACTTAAAATAAGAAAAGGAGCAGCTTTGAACCATGTAAGAGTTCACATTAGAGGTAGAATTTGAACTTTTAATATCGTGAGATATAATAGTGCAGTGGTTTATGGAGCTGTGCACAGAACAGGAGGTCATGAGTTCGAATCTTCCGTAGAGCCTTTCAATTTCATTTTTACAAAAAAGGAATAAAATTGGCGTTTCGTATTTTTATTTTTAAAAAGGAGGATTATAATTTGAAAAAACGAAGAGACAGATTTACCATGACACGTGAAACCTTTTTTGGGGCATGGCATGTGGCACCTGCTAGTGGCACGTGTCACTTGTAGTGGTGACATGCAGTGGCACGTGTCACTGGCATATGACACATGCCATATTCGGCTCCAACCCCTACTGCATTACTCTGCAAAGTACACACACTAAACCCGCAACGAGGACCTGGGCAGCCTTATTTCACACGAAGGCAAAGCACGGCGTGTGTCGGCAATACATGCTTCAGACAAACACACAAAGAGTACACCGCGGGCTGCAACACAAGCTGTCAAAAACATGGAAAGCAAGTACGAGGAGTGAGGTGCGGCCAGCAGCCGTGCACCCTTCCCTCACGCGCACAATACCTGCAGGAGACTTCTTTTCTCAGCAGTGCAAGCGTCCCGTGCACCGTGAATCCGCCAGTCCCGGGAAGCAGCGGCGCAAGCTTCCCCCGTGCAAGCACAGTACCTTCCAGTGTTCCTGGCTCCCGGCTGCACTTAGCGGCTCTAATGGCATAGCACAGCTTTCTTCTCACTAATATACACAGGCCTTTCCCGGAGGAAGTGGGCGTGACTTCCTCGAGCCGCCTAGTCCTGCAAAAAGCAACTATCTACCTACATGCACAAATACTGCAGGGGTGTGCATGTAAAAAGTTTCCTCCCAGAAGAAAGTTATTTATAATTTGGGGCGGGTCAGGAGGGGGCAGAGCAGAAGTACCTACAGGACCCCAACCCCCCTCCAAAATCAATAACAATTGTTGACAGCTCTCGCTTAAATCTGTTAACAAAATTTGTCATTGCACTTTGTCGTCGATTTTTGTGTCATTTCACCCTTGGTCTCAAAAGCCTGATGTTGCATTCATATTTCGCCATCAAATGCAAAGACCTACGGATGTCTTGTATGGCAACTTGAAGCCTAAACTTCCAAAAACAATATGTGTGCGTACGAATGCATTAACCCGCTGCGCTGCCTTCCTTTGCTTTGGGTATAGGCCCAAACTTACCTGAAACACGTCAAAGGAGCTCTGTCCAGAATCAGGGCAGGCTGGAGTAGGACCACCAGCTTGCTGGGTCCCCGGTCGGGGGCTGTCCGTGCTTTAGGGTGACATGCGGTGCAGGACAAGCTGAACTTGGTTCGGGGGTCCCACAGCCGAGGCTTTGCAGAGGCGCGTGCCCGGAATCGCTCCGAGCAAGGGTCACCGCGGAGCTGCTGCCATGTGTGCAGCGTGTGTACACTCCGTGCTCCTCTCCCCCGTGAGAGAGGCCCTCCGCGGCCTGTGCAGGAATGCAGGCTGCATGCGCCCACAGCCAGCCTCTGCTGTGGGGGGAGGTGCTGTGCTTACTCCAAGCCCTCCTCTTCAAACCTCTCCTGTTGCTGTGCCCTTGGCTGTTTCCGAACCTGGCGCTGGCAGATAACAAGCTAACAGTCCCGCTTCCACGTGACCGTGGGAACACAGCAGCCCCAGTCTACGGTGCGGATGTCCTGCCTCTGTGAGTCAGGGGCGAGTTTCCGTCTGCTTGCCTGGGCTGTGCGTGTGGCTCTTCGGTCCGTGTGGGCCATGCACTCAAGATTCAAATATACACCGCACACACCTTGCAACCTGCGGAGTCTCCAGGCATGGCGAAGTCATAGCGGGTCTAACCCTTATTTATTGTGGGGCCAGGGGCAGTCACGCGGCCGGCCTTACTGGACTTACATGATTGCAGGGCTGGGCCCTGTGAGGCTGTGGGGCACAGCCTGGGTGCCGGAGCATCGTGGATGCTGGGAACATCCTGGATGGTGGGTGCCTGGGCTGGACCTGCTGGGAACATCCTGGATGGTGGGTGCCTGGGCTGGACCTAGGGCACCAGGCTTGTCTAGTGGCCCCGGACCAGCAGGGACCTGCAGGGCAGTGGTCACACGGCGTGTGGCCTGCAGGCCAGGGCCACAGGACCGTGATCACCCAGTGTAGGCCTGCAGGCCCACAATGAGAGACAGAGACAACAAGAGTTCCATAGTTGGAGTCTGAAGCCGTTCTACTGCACTGTACCTCATTCATACCAACATTCTGTGACCAAAAATCTGTAGGAATCTTAAAGTTTCAAAAATATTGAAAAAATCGGTATTTGTTGCCATTAATTTGGTAGGCAGTAGGACTGCTTAAAAAGCTAAATTGGTGGGGTTGGCAAGTATGTAGCAGGTGCCGGAGAGAGGGGTGCTGCGTTGTGCAGCTACGCTGAAAATAGCATATTGCACTTGCAGGCGGGTGGAAGTGCTAAGACTCGTGCAGGGCGGGGCTGAAACATGCGGTTTCCACCCCTGCTCCTGGCGCAAGCTGACACCTGCCAGAACTGATTAGGAGGAGTGGCTCGCCATTGCTTCAGCGGCTTGCCCTAGCATGTAGATGACTGGCACCGGGGAGCCGAGGTAGTGAACCATATGGCTGTTGATATCCAGAAGTGCTGGAGCGGATCTCACGGGCGCCTCTGACAGTCTGGGGAGTTTGCACTGGCGCACTGGTCTTCTAACTGCTGCCAGTAAGAACACACCATTATAAAAGCAGCAGCTTGGACGAATCCCCACTGAAGAACGTTCCTCAGATTCTGTGTACTTGCGCACCCTGCAACCATGGCTGAACAGGCTACTAAAATCCAGGCCAAAAATAAATAAAAAAAGAATTGTTTTTAAATCGGTATTTGTTGCCACTAAATCGGTAGGCGGTAGGACTGCTTAAAAAGCAGTATCCTACTGCCTAAATCGGTAGGGTTGGCAAGTATGGTACCTGCAGAGTGTCCTTAATTAGCTTGGGCCATGACACAGTCCTGGCCCATCTTAAAAGAGCAATACACGTGGAAGGGACATATCACCTTAAAAGGGTAATACACATGGGAGGGCCACAGGTCACTTTAATTAAACCCTCTCAACAACCTTTGACATTCATCACATGTTTTACCACTCTAATAATGTATCATTTATGGTCCAGTCGGACCCTCGTGTCACACCCCTTCCGCAACCGCTCCACCCCAGGAGAGGGGAGGTGAGCCAGGCACAGGAGGGTTAGGGGGCAAGAGGGGGGGCTGGGAAATCGCTGTTTTGGAGGGTGGTCACACTGAAGTCAATGGGGAAAATATATTTTGGGGGATGGTGATACAGGTTTCATTTTAATATTTTTCTTTATGAAACTACTCAAATGTAATTATGTAATTGTATTCAAGCGGGACATGGAAGTGCAGGTGTGAAGAATAAAGATGAACAGGAATATATATCAAGGAAAATATATCTGTCTCAGCGCAAAAGGCCAGAAACGTCTAGCGCCCTAATAAATCAGTGCTATGAGGATACAGATGTCCGAGGGAAGAGCGTTCCAGTCTACGGCTCTGATTGGTCAGTGCTATGAGGCTACGGATGTCCGAGGGAAGAGCATTCCACAGTCTAGGGCCCATGTTGGACATATTACTGATGTCCGAGGGAAGAGTGTTCCAGTCTAGGGCTCTGATTGAGCAGGCTATGAGGCTAAGGATGTCCGAGGGAAGAGCGTTCCAGTCTAGGGCTCTGATTGGTCAGTGCTATGAGGCTACGGATGTCCGAGGGAAGAGCGTTCCACAGTCTAGTGCCCAGGTTGGACATATTACTGATGTCCGAGGCAAGAATGTTCCAGTCTAGGGCTCTGATTGGGCAGGCTATGAGGCTACGGATGTCAGAGGGAAGAGCGTTCCACAGTCTAGGGCCCTGATTGGTCAGTGCTAGGAGGCTATGGATGTCCGAGGGAAGAGTGTTCCACAGTCTAGGGCCCTGATTGGTCAGTGCTATGAGGCTACGGATGTCCGAGGGAAGAGCGTTCCACAGTCTAGGGCCCTGATTCATCAGTGCTATGAGGCTACGGATGTCCGAAGGAAGAGTGTTCCATAGTCGAGGCTATGGATGTCCGAGGGAAGAGCGTTCAACAGTCTAGGGCCTTGATTGGTCAGTGCTATCAGGCTACGGATGTCCGAGGGAAGAGCGTTCCACAGTCTAGGGCCCTGATTGGTCAGTGCTATGAGGCTACGGATGTCTGAGGGAAGAGTGTTCCATAGTCGAGGCTATGGATGTCCGAGGGAAGAGTGTTCAACAGTCTAGGGCCTTGATTGGTCAGTACTATCAGGCTACGGATTTCCGCGGGAAGAGCGTTCCACAGTCTAGGGCCCTGATTGGTCAGTGCTATGAGGCTACGGATGTCCGAGGGAAGAGCGTTCCACAGTCTAGGGCCCTGATTGGTCAGTGCTATGAGGCTACGGATGTCCGAAGGAAGAGCGTTCCAGTCCAGGGCCTGGATTTGTCAGGCTATGGATGTCTGAGGGAAGAGCTTTCCACAGTCTAGGGCCCTGAACACTAAACCTCCTTTTGGCTCTCTGTTGGAATTGGGAGTGATGAATTGTCAGGAGATGCTGAATAGAGTAACGAAGGCTCCTAGTAGTCTTGTGAGGCACAGTCATTCTTTCTAGGTAGAGCCCGGGCTGATCTGTGCACACATTTAAACACAAGTAAAGAGCATTAAAGATCAGATGGCATTGCACTGGCAACACTCGGAGGACACAGCAAAGCGGGGAAAAGTAGCCTCTCTTCCGCTTGCCAAATATGAGAGGAACAGCGGCCTGATGAGCACGTTAAACGGATCCAAGATGTAGGATGGGAGACGGTAAAGCCAATACTTGTACATCCTTCTGGACGGTGAAAATTATACAACCCCACTTTGATGATCAGCAGTGAGGGTTCATGGTTGGGGGAGAGGTGGGTGTGTGTGTGTGTGTGTGTGTGTGTGCGCGTACAGTGAATAATAGGATGGGCAAGACACACAGCTAAGGTAGGTTGAGACTATGGCGTAAAAGGTACAGATTTTAGTATTCCCCCCCGGTTGATGGCCTCAATCTTCTCTCTAAGGTGTTTCTCCTCTTTCTCTCTTTCTCTTTTTTGCCTTGCCCCCATTCCGATGAGAGTCCCCCTTATTGTCGCCTCAAATCCTTCCCAGACTCCTGCTACACTCACCTACCCATTGTAATTTCTCTCAAAGTATTCTTTAATTGTGGCAAAAAGGGATTGGGCTAGGGTTTTGTCTCACAGCAATAGGTCGTTAAACGCCCATTTCATTTTGCTATGGGGTCTCGCGGGGGGGGCGCCTATCAGTGTTTTTACTAGTTCATGATCCGACCACGGGATCGTCTCTACCAATGATTGAAATACTCACTCTCGCATAGCCGAATCTACCAAGATATAATCGATCCTCGAAAATGAGGAGTGGACTTTGAAAAAAATGTAAATAGGGGGTTCAGACCCTTTTTTATCATGTGTGTGTGTCGGAAAGGCCCAGATCCTTGTTGACATTCCGAAATCGGGCCGCCTTCCGTCTTTGAACAGGAATGTCCAAGTAGGGGTCCTCGCTCTTCCTATCACTTTCAGGGTTCAGGAACATGTTAAAATCACCACCTTCAATAAGGGCTCCTTCCACAAACAACCCTATTTTGGCTCCCACTCCTTCTCAGAACTGGTCTTCAGTTTAGTTTGAGCAGTAGATAGCGATAACTTGGCCACGTCTCCCTGATCTCACCCTTAACCATCAGGTAGCGCCCCTCAGGGTCTTTGCGCTGCGACTTGTGCGTAAAATGAGCTTTTCCTGATACCACCAGGGCCACCCCCTTTTTTTGGCGGGCCTGACCCGTGGAAGACTGCTTGTATTGTTCTAGATCTCAGTGACGGTTCCCTGCCCCGAATCCAGTGGGTCGCTTGCAGAAACATGCAGTGTAGTTTTAACCTAGTAAATTCTCTCACCACCAGTGATCTTTTGTGCGGGAAGTTTAAGCCCCTAACATTGAGAGAACCCAACACCAGTCTATGTTGCATGTCATTCATTTAAAGAGGGCCAAGGTCTCCTACCTGCAAGTGTGCTTGTCTTAACCTGTGCGTTGCCTGTCATTTTATAAATTGAATCCAAACCTGGTAGGTATAAGAGATCTGGAACTGAAACTTTAACAACCCACTCCCCCAGCCTCTCCACTCCCCCCTCCCGACTACCTGCGACAAGGAGATTGCCATTGGGCCAGGCCACCAGCTTCTTCCACCTCAGGGCTGGCACACAATCAAACATCACCACTGAGCCCACCCCTCAATAAACCCTACAATGGTAACAGATAGGTTGAACCCCACCCCTCCCCCCAACTACCCAGCATAAAACCACAATGAGAACATCTTTGGTTCACTAATCAGTTCCCAGGGGCTGTGTTTCTTCGCCAGCGCTGTGGCTCCGGCATCTGGATTACTAAGTGTTACCTTATGAACCTGGGTCTCACCGCCGACGGAAGCAGAGGTCAGCTGGCCTGTCTTGGAGCCTGAAGCGAAGAACTTGAATGTACAGGACCCATGGAGACTTTTGGAGGTTCACCTTAAGTTTTCGACATTGACTGGGAAGCTGGGGCTACCCTTCTAAATTTTCTGTTTCCGCGAGCTCGGCGTCTCCCAACTAGGCTGTTTGCCTTCTGGGACTCTATTGACTCCCTTCCACGACTTTCATGGTTGCTATTGTCCTGGGTGGGGATCCCCAGGAGTTGTTGCGTTACTCGTTGTATGTCACCTTCTGTTACTAGGGCGTACTTGTACCCCTCATATTCGAAAGAGAGAAAGGGGAATCCCCATCTGTAGTGGGCTCCTTTTGACTGTAGCCATATTGTTAAAGGTCCATGTGATGCTGGAAATGCATCGGAGGGACAGGGCCTCCGTATCCTTGTCCTTTACTGCTCTCTATTGTGTGTTCTGTCGTGTTTTCCGCGCAGGAGTTCATGTGGGACTCCTGGCGGTGCAGATCTCTTTCTTTTTGGTTTGGTGAACGGACCCGTGGGATACCCTTATGGCACCTATGGGTGGGTGTACAACCATGTGCCCCTAGTGTATGTTTTTGGGCGCCTGTGGGTGGCCCACAGAACAGGGTATGGGCTGGTGGCAGCTCCATGCTGAATTTGACAGGTGCGCGGAGTATCCTCCATTTTGGGATACCCCGGCCCTGCCATTGGGATCAGTTAATTCCTGATGGAAAACAAGATGGCCCCGGGGGCCTCTTGCTTTCTATTACCCATTACCTTGTTTTCCCAAAGTCCTGGGAAGCCCTGACTCTGTAGGAAGGTAAGTAAGTGGGCACCACTTGTTTAAATTCACTTTCAAACAGATCAAAAAAGGTTGAGGTTATAAATCATCTTTCAAAAAATTCACAGGAGCTGGCTACGATGAGTCTGGAGACACCCTGACTCGTGGAACACAAAAATATACAGAAGACCAGGTAACAAACCTGGCCACACAGCCGCTCTCTGTATAAGCCCTACCAAGGGCAGTGCAATTTGCAAAATTAGAGTCAACTAGTAAATGTTCACTGTATTTACAGAATGTAACTCATCCAAATAAATCTCTTAGTCGGATCCAAAAGTAATATGCGTTTATCAAAAAGAAAATTCCAAGTTGGTCACTAATAAAATCTTAGTGAGGCCGCGGCTAACTCATCCCATAATTGTTATAGACATAAAGTGCCAATGCATTTCGGAGCATACAGCTCCTTCTCTGTCCCTTCCCCCTGACTGGCTGTTGGGTGGAAATGCCATATATGGTGTTGTTGTGAAGGCCTGGCCAGACTAGCTGGAGCCTTCCCGGTGATGTATGTTGTGGGTACCTCCTGTGGGTGGGACCTGGGTGAATAGAGTGTATGACGAATATGCATTCTGTGTTGTGGGGGTCTAGTATCTGATGGTTGACACAATGACTGCGACAGCCCTGCCCGAAACCGGTATGAATGCAGCTTGGAGTGTTGAATGGCTCGGTACTTGTCCCAATACACATAACTTGTTGTGAGTGTCTGGAGAGAAGTGAATGGCCTGAATACCTTGTGTGCCTGATTGGCTGTCTGCCTGCATGAATGCCCGTAGTCGTGATTGGATGCTTGAGTGTGACCCAACGGAATGAATGGGAGATCAACAGTATATCTGGGGACCACTCACTGCTAGGAATCGTGTTCAGAAGCTGAAGTCCACTACGACGAGTAACTGGAGTAACTGACGCTTGACCTTGAAACCCCCGCTGGACGAGAAGGAGTGCTGTGACTCTCCCTCGCTATCTGAAGGCCACTGTGTTTCCAAGGACTGACCCAGAGAGGACCTGGTAAGGCACCCTCTTCCCGAGCTACGAGGGACCATCGTGCACAGCTGATCTTTGCCAACGCTCCCTGGTAGACAGACCTTCGACAGGCTGCCGACCCGATACAGGGACTGCTGCGGAACTACAAGGAGAAGCACCCGGACTGTTGTCCGCCACTGTCGACGACTGCCGTCGCCGACCGGAGCCGCCGTGCTCCCGTTTGCCTAAGAACTTCAATTGATCATCAGACGCTCTTGTCTGCATCGTCATCCGCTTGTCTCCCGCTGGAGAAGGCCCGACCGTCGACGCGCCGAGGAGCATCCACCGGTGGGTTTCCCGCCACCTAAAGACCACAGAGCCGCCGACGACTCGACGCCCTTGCTGGGCCACAGTTCTTCATCATCTCTTTGCAGTCCAGAACTATCGTCACCGAGGTGCCCCGCACGCCTCTTCCTTGCAGGACGCCAACGCTCTGTCGTCGACGAGCACCGCTAGGAACGAAGCTGCCACTTCCCTGCCGTAGTTCACCCTGACAACCGTCGGATGTTCGACGACCCGTGACTCCTGCCTTAAAGGGAGGGCACTCAAGATGGGCCGTCGATTCCCCAACACCGAACGCCAAGTTCCTCGACACCTCTCGATGATCCGTGGCTCCTGCCTGAAAGGGAGGCACTCAAGAAGGATCGGTCGGCGCATCGTCAGAGAACTCTACTCCACCAGGTACATTGGGGGGGTAAAACCTTAATAGGAAGAAGTAAGACTATCGAACATTATATGGACTGGGCTTGTGCTATATATCTTTATTTACAGGTTGTCCAGGTGGGGGGATCTCCACTCAGAACTGCGCCTAGTGGTAGGGGTCAGTGTTCTGCCTATTGTTCCAACCATCTTACGTTCCTGCCTATCTCTATTGCTGGTTTACTCGTTATTAATCTGTGTGACATTTTAACCGTACAGTTAATGCACTTTAATGAGATTAGATAACATTAGTGGTACCATTTTAGACTTGTATATATTTATCATTATTGACTTCCGAGTACAAAGTGCGTTATTGTGATCGTGTACATACCTTTGAATATTAATTATATAAAGACTTTGTTTTCAGTAATACAGTGTGTGGACATTCCTTTGTGGGGGGTTCAGGGACTACACTGTACTTAAGAACCATCCTGCATCACCTCCTGAGAAGCTAGGCCTTGATTGCTCGTCCATTGCTACCTTATAGAGAATCTTGGCTGGGGTCCGCTGTGCCTCTCCTCTACCATATAGAGAGCGGAAGTACAGACACCCCCTACCAGTCTTTACACTGGTGGCAGCTGTGGGATGCCTTTGGTTTTAAGAATCAGTGTATAACCGTGCCACTTTCAAAATATCTGCACTTTATTCGATTAAGGTTTGGGTGTGTACAAAATAACTGTATTACAAGCAATGGAGTCTATTGCGAATGGTAAATTGACTCGGATGAGCTTAGAGGCTCTCCAGAGTGCTTGTGAAGCCAGGGAGTTAGACTTTGTGGATAAGTCTAGGGCTGAGCTGATAGCTGCCCTGGTGGACTACCAGACCGATGGTGAAACTCTTGATGAGTGGGGGAATGCAACCAATGAGGACTCTGCCCCTGGGGTTTCTACTGAATCTGTTTCTGGGAATGCCACCATTCCTGCTGCCTCTGTTCCGAACCCCAGCAGTTCCTTGGAACTTGAGTTATTAAGGATGAAATTGGCCTTTGAATATCACAAGTTGGAAATAGATGCTGAGTTTAAGAAAGAGGAGCTGGCTCAACAAGTTGAACTCAAGAATAGGGATCTTGAACTCAAAGACAAGGACACTGAATGTCAGAGAATCCAGCTAGAGAAAGCTCAAGTGGAGACTTCAGCGAAACCCAGTGAGAGTGTCAGGTCCCCAGCAACTAAATTTATAAAGGATTTGGTTGGTGTGTTTTCAGAGGGTTCTGATATTCTCCAATGGATTGAAGCGTTTGAAATGGCTTGTGCAATTCATGATGTTGGCAAAATAGATTGGGCTAAGTGTTTGCTAAGCAGAGTGCCTCAAACTGCATATGTCTGTATTCTGAAGCTGAGTGTGGAAGAAAGGGGTCAGTATGAGTGTATGAAATCTGCTTTGATTACCAAGTTTGGCAAGACGCCTACCCAATACCTTAAGAGGTTTAGGGATTTTAAGAAAAGAGAGAATGTGTCTTGGGTTGCTGGGTGAGTGCTGCGCACATGAATATGATGGGGTGGATTGATGGTTACAAGGTGAAAACTTTTGTTGAATTGTCCCACCTGTTGTTTTTTGAGCATTTTTCTGAAGCTTGTTCACCAGAGCTGCGTCAGTATGTTGCTGACCAGAACATTTTGGATCCCTTTAAGCTGGCTAGGTTGGCTGACAAGTGGGTCTCCCACCGGGTGTCCCCTAAGGACTCCAGTGGGAAGGACAAGGACACAGAAAAGGGGGCCTCTCAGAAAGCTGAGGAGTCCCAAAAGCAGTCACAGTCGAATAAACCTAAACCCTCCTCTCCTAAGACCCAAATATCTAGTGGGGATATGTCATCTGTGGGTGGGAATAAGAGTAGTGGTCCACTTGCTGCAAAGCAAGCTCCCAGTGGTTCCAGTACCGTACCCCGCACTCCCGGCACTTTTTGGGATTGTGGGGCTCTGGATCACAAAGGGGTGACTCCAGGTCTAAAGGGAAGGCACTCGGAGTACAGGCTGTCAGCCTGACCTACCCTTACCTCATGTCTGAGGTGGAGGCCACTGTCCTCCCCTCCTCTACCGGAATCACTTTTGGTGCTCCCGTAGAGATTAACTTAGTGTCCCTTGGGACCTGGGACCAGTACGCGGAAGTACTGGTGACTATCCCACAGAAAACCCGTAGATTTTTGAGAAGTGTCCTCCTGAATGGCCAGCCTTCTACTGGTTTGAGAGACACTGGGGCAAGCATGACAGTGGTGGACAGGACCCTGCTCAAGCCAGAGGACTATGTAGATGCTCCTCTGAGAACCACCAGGTTAGCTGGTGGGCCTCCCAAATTATCACCTGTAGCCCGAGTCACACTCGTAATTGGAGACAAGACAGCAAGGCTTCCTGTCCTGGTTCAGGACAACGTCCTTGCTAACATTCTGTTAGGTAACGATCTAGTCGAGTTGGGGATTGATCGCGGGTGGTCTTCCCATGACTGCTGCTGCGGTCACTAGGTCCAGGTGACACTGTGTCTGGCTGTGAGTCAGGTACCCAAGCCGAAGGCGCAGCCTAAGGCACGATGAAGGAAGAGCAAGAAGGCCACCTCTGTGGAGGGAGCTCCTTCTCTTCCTGCTGTTCCTACAGCACCCATTGGGATCCATGCTCCGGACGGGCTGGGTCCAGTGGTAAACCCCGTCTCAACTCCTGTGGGAGAAGAGCCAGAAGACTCTCCTATGGGAGAGGTTCTCAACCCGGAGGATCATCCCGATCTTCAATGCTTGTTAGCTGAAGGGGGACCCTCCCGGCAGACTTCTGTAAAGGACAGAGAGAGTGTCCCTCTCTCGAGGGTCTGAGGAATCAGGCCCTGTCCCAGGCACGAGGAGAAGTGCCTAGGACTTTCTGGATTTATTGGGAGGGTGGGCTCCTTGTTAGTGAGCCAACTAAGCCTGAACCTGGTGCCCTCAAGAGGTTGGTGGTACCCCAGGATTACCGGCCCTTCCTACTGCAGTTGGCGCATGAGGTGCCCTTGGCTGCTCATCTTGGTACCAAGAAGTCTAAGCAGAGGCTCTCTGCCCATTTCTACTGGCCTCGGATGGGAGTAGAAGTGGAGTTCCACTGCAGGACCTGCCCAACTTGTCAGTTGTCCGGCAAGACTGGAGGCAGTGTCATTGCCCCACTGCAGCCATTGCCAGTGGTTGGCACACCGTTTGAGAGGGTGGGCATCGACATCATCGGTCCCCTTGACCCTCCCACGTCAGGTGGACATCGGTTCATCCTGGTTTTGGTAGATCATGCCACCAGGTACCCTGAGGCAATACCCCTTTGGACTGTTACTGCCAAGGTGGTTGCCCGGGCCCTCCTTGGCATTTTCACCCGTGTTGGATTCCCCAAGGAGGTTGTCTCTGACCGAGGATCCAACTTCATGTCTAGTTACATGAAAACCATGTGGAAAGAGTGCGGGGTAACCTACAAGTTCTCCACTTCTTACCACCCCAGACCAATGGTCTGGTTGAGAGATTTAATAAAACTCTCAAGGGCATGCTAGGCGCTTTGGAAGAGCCAGTAAGGAGGAAATGGGATCTCCTCCTGCCATGCCTGCTGTTTGCTTACAGAGAGGTACCTCAAGAGGGTGTTGGTTTCAGCCCCTTTGAGTTACTCTTTGGACATCCCGTGAGGGGGCCCCTCGCCTTGATCCGAGAAGGTTTGGTAGCCACCCCTCCCGGTCCCGCCAAGAAAGTGGGGGACTATGTGTTAGGCCTCAGACGGAGGATGACACAGATGATAGGTCAAGCAACGGCAAATCTCAAGGCCAGCCAGGAATTGAACAAATACTGGCATGACCTGAAAGCATAGCAAGTGGATTGGACTCCAGGACAGGAGGTCCTCATGATGGAGCCTACCAAGCCTCGGGCATTGGCAGATAAATGGACTGGACCCTTCAGGATAATCTCCAAGATGGGCAAGATCAATTATCTGGTTGACATGGGAATCCAAGGGGTAGCCCCTCAGGTATTCCATGTTAATAGGCTCAAGCCGTTCCACAGGCGAGCAGAAGTCTCATGTCTCTTGCTAGCTTCAGAGCAAGAAGAGTATGAGAGTGAGCCCCTTCCTGATTTGCTGCATAGCAACCCTCAGGATGGCTCCGTGGAGGGAGTAGAGCTCTCTCCAGATTTGACAACCGAGCAGCAGAGGGCCTTCCGAACTTTGCTCCAGCAGTATGCCTCTCTGTTTTCGCTGACGCCAGGCCTTACACCGTGGTGTAAGCACGAGATGGACACTGGTGACAGCGTGCCTGTCAAGAGCAGGAGCTACCGAATGTCAGATATGGTTAAGAACCACATCCAGGCTGAGGTTGCCAAGATGTTGGATCTGGGTGTTATTGAACCCTCAACCAGTCCCTGGTCCAGTCCAGTGGTCCTTGTCCCAAAAGCAAGTTCCCAGGCCGGTACCAAGGATTGGAGGTTCTGTGTGGACTACCGAGGAGTCAATGCCGTCACCAAAACTTACGCGCACCCATTGCCCAGGGCTGATGAGCTCGTGGACACCATAGGTGCTGCCAAATTTGTGAACACCTTTGACCTCACCTCAGGCTATTGGCAAATAGCTCTGATGGACCATGCCGAGGAAAAGATGGCGTTCTCAACACCAGAGGGTCTCTACCAGTTTAGGGTCATGCCTTTTGGGTTGAAGAATGCCCCTGCCACCTTCCAGAGATTGGTCAATCATGCTCTCAGTGGGCTGGAAGCCTTTTGTGTGGCTTATTTAGATGACATTGCCGTCTACAGTTCCACTTGGGAAGAGCACTTGACACATCTGGGTAGAGTGTTGCAGGCCTTAAAGAGGGCTAACCTCACTATCAAGGCCACCAAGTGCCAGATAGCTCAGGGGAAAGTCACGTATCTTGGTCATGAGGTAGGAGGGGGTCAAATCCAACCTCTCCCCAGTAAGGTACAGGATGTACAGGACTGGGTGACTCCCACTACTCAAACCCAGGTGAGAGCCTTTTTGGGCCTCACTGGGTACTATCGCAATTTCATGGCGGACTATGGAACCATAGCTGCACCACTGACAGCTCTGACTTCACCCAAGCAGCCTAGGAAGGTCAATTGGACTGAAGATTGTCAGAGGGCCTTTGATGGCTTGAAACAAAGTCTGTGTCGAGCACCCGTGTTGTGTACGCCTGACTACAGCCGACCCTTTATCGTCCAGACGGATGCCTGCGACACCGGAATTGGAGCTGGCTTGTCCCAGTTAGATGACAAAGGGAGAGAACATCCTATCATATCCATCAGTAGACAACTCAAGGGTAGAGAATTTAGGTGGGCTACTGTTGAAAAGGAATGTTTTAGTATAGTTTGGAGCCTTAGGCGTTTTAGGCCCTACCTTATGGGGTCTACCTTCAAGGTCCAAACAGATCATAAGCCCCTGAAGTGGCTTATGCAGATGAAGGTTGAAAACCCAAAACTGCTCAGGTGGTCCATTAGCCTGCAAGGGCTAGACTTCACCATAGAGCACAGACCAGGGAAGAGTCACGATAATGCAGATGGCCTTTCCAGAAGGTATGTTGACCGTCTGGATGAGGGTGTCTATCCCGTGGGAGATTAGGCACCCTCCACCTCAGTCTGGGGGGGTGCGACTGTGATGCTGGAAATGCATCGGAGGGACAGGGCCTCCGTATCCTTGTCCTTTACTGCTCTTTATTGTGTGTTCTGTTGTGTTTTCCGCGCACGAGTTCATGTGGGACTCCTGGCGGTGCAGCTCTCTTTTTTTTTTGGTTTGGTGAACGGACCCGTGGGATACCCTTATGGCACCCCTGGGTGGGGGTACAACCCTGCGCCCCTAGTGTATGTTTTTGGGCGCCTGTGGCTGGCCCACAGAGCAGGGTATGGGCTGGTGGCAGCTCCATGCTGAATTTGACAGGTGCGCGGAGTATCCTCCATTTTGGGATACCCCGGCCCTGCCATTGGGATCAGTTGATTCCTGATGGAAAAATGGAAAACAAGATGGCCCCGGGGGCCTCTTGCTTTCTATTACCCATTACCTTGTTTTCCCAAAGTCCTGGGAAGCCCTGACTCTGTCCCTTCCCCCTGACTGGCTGTTGGGTGGAATGCCATATATGGTGTTGTTGTGAAGGCCCGGCCAGACTAGCTGGAGCCTTCCCGGTGATGTATGTTGTAGGTACCTCCTGTGGGTGGGACCTGGGTGAAAAGAGTGTATGACGAATATGCATTCTGTGTTGTGGGTGTCTAGTATCTGGTGGTTGACACAATGACTGAGACAGCCCTACCCGAAACCGGTATGAATGCAGCTTGGAGTGTTGAATGGCTCAGTACTTGTCCCAATACACATAACTTGTTGTGAGTGTCTGGAGAGAAGTGAATGGCCTGAATACCTTGTGTGCCCGATTGGCTGCCTGCCTGCATGAATGCCTGTAGTCGTGATTGGATGCTTGAGTGTGACCCAGCGGAATGAATGGGAGATCAACAGTATATCTGGGGACCTCTCACTGCTAGGAATCGTGTTCAGAAGCTGAAGTCCACTACGACGAGTAACTGGAGTAACTGACGCTTGACCTTGAAACCCCCGCTGGACGAGAAGGAGTGCTGTGGCTCTCCCTCGCTATCTGAAGGCCGCTGTGTTTCCAAGGACTGACCCAGAGAGGACCTGGTAAGGCGCCCTCTTCCCGAGCTACGAGGGACCATCGTGCACAGCTGATCTTTGCCAACGCTCCCTGGTAGACAGACCTTCGACAGGCTGCCGACCCGATACGGGGACTGCTGCGGAACTCCAAGGAGAAGCACCCGGACTGTTGTCCGCCACTGTCGACGACCGCCGTTGCCGACCGGAGCTGCAGTGCTCCCGTTTGCCTAAGAACTTCAATTGATCATCAGACGCTCTCGTCTGCATCGTCATCCGCTTGTCTCCCGCTGGAGAAGGCCCGACCATCGACGCGCCGAGGAGCATCCACCGGTGGGTTTCCCGCCACCTAAAGACCACAGAGACGCCGATGACTCGACGCCCTTGCTGGGCCACAGTTCTTCATCATCTCTTTGCGGTCCAGAACTATCGTCACCGAGGTGCCCCGCACGCCTCTTCCTTGCAGGACGCCAACGCTCTGTCGTCGACGAGCACCGCTAGGAACGAAGCTGCCACTTCCCTGCCGTAGTTCACCCTGTTCACCGGCGGATGTTCGACGACCCGTGACTCCTGCCTTAAAGGGAGGGCACTCAAGAAGGGCCGTCGATTCCCCGACACCGAACGCCAAGTTCCCCGACACCTCTCGACGATCCGTGGCTCCCGCCTGAAAAGGGAGGCACTCAAGAAGGATCGGTCGGCGCATCGTCAGAGAACTGTACTCCAACAGGTACATTGGGGGGGTAAAACCTTAATAGGAAGAAGTAAGACTATCGAACATTATATGGACTGGGCTTGTGCCATATATCTTCATTTACAGGTTGTCCAGGTGGGGGGATCTCCACTCAGAACTGCGCTTAGTGGTAGGGGTCATTGTTCTGCCTATTGTTCCAACCATCTTACGTTCCTGCCTATCTCTATTGCTCGTTTCCTCGTTATTAATCTGTGTGACATTTTAACCGTACAGTTGATGCACTTTAATGAAATTCGATAACATTAGTGGTAACACTTTAGACTTGTATATATTTATCATTATTGACTTCCGAGTACAAAGTGCGTTATTGTGATCGTGTACATACCTTTGAATATTCATTATATAAAGACTGTGTTTTCAGTAATATAGTGTGTGGACATTCCTTTGTGGGGGGTTCGGGGACTACACTGTACTTAAGAACCAGCCTGCATCACCTCCTGCGAAGCTAGGCCTTGATTGCTCGTCCATTGCTACCACAATAGAGATTCTTGGCTGGGGTCCGTTGTGCCTCTCCTCTACCATATAGAGAGCGGAAGTACAGACACCCCCTAACAGTCTTTACAGTCCACAAAGTCTTCGCCTGTTAAGGGTGAATGCCAAGAGGTCCTGGTACATGGCTATCTTGGTACCTCCCCATTCTATCGTACCCCTTTTTCGCGCCAGCTCCAGTATCTTTGACTTCTCTGTAAAGTAGTGAAACTTTACTAGCACCGATCTAGGTCCTCTAGCACTTGCTCCAGCTCTGTGGGCCCTGTCAATTGTGGGCCCGCTGCTGTTATCTTCATTAATGAGTTTGGCAACCACCACATTGATGGCCTTCAGGATGTCTGCCTGGGTCTCCCCTTCTCGCTCTGGGATGCTGAGAAACCTCAAATTATTGCGGCACTCTCGATTTTCTAGGTAGTCAATTTTGAGAGCGCACTTTCCTTTCTTCCTTTTAAGCTCAGAGAGTCTCATGTCAATCTGCGTCTCCAAGAGGTCCACCGAAACCCGATTAGCCTCCAGGGCCTGGATACGATCTTCCATATTGTCTATCTTCTTGTCTATCCCCTCAAGCCTCTTCCCAATGTCTGCTCTGAAGCCCCTAATTTCTTCTAGTAGGGCTGCCATGGCTTTTTTCATTGCTTGAGCTTCTCCCACTTCCGCTGGCGGTGTAGCCGACATGGTTGGTATGGTCCCTGGCAGTGGCTGGTCACGGCGATACTGCTGGAGGGCGGTTGCCCGGGACATATATCCAGCCTGGTAGCTGATCTTCTCGGTGGCCCAGATGGTGTTCATGAGTGGGCTGCATAGTGGGCTATACGTCAGTCCCAGGCTGTTCAACGTCTGTTTCTCCCCGACCTCCTGCGCTGATGGGAAGGACTCATCCCGGTTTGGTGGGGCTGTTAGTGCAAGTCTGGAAGGGGCTATATGGTTTCCTGACCAGTGGACGCCCCCCACTGCGGGTGTGGTGTGGGACAGTTACCTCCAGTGCAAGGCCAACCTAATCCTCAGCCGGGGTCCCACGAGGGCTTGGCACAGACTGGTGCTCCACTGTGCTCCGTTGGCGGCTATGCCTCGGGCGAGGTGTGCTTTGGCACCAAAGAAAATGTTTAGGGTGCTCCCGGGCAATTGAGCGTACTGTTCGAGCTGGCGTGGTGGTGACCAGTGCTCACCCCCTCTACCAAGTCGCGGGGTGGGGATGGGGGCAGGGGCACCCAGCCACCGGTGTCCCAAGTTGTTTGTCTGCGTGTGGCCAAGGCACCAAGTGGAGTGAAGCTCTGCCTCTCAATGGGGGCTCGGTGGGGATGTTGGGGCGCAGGCAATCTGGGCAGGGGCTGGGAGGCCACTCAACGCCTTGCCGGAGTTCTGTCTTGCGCCTCTTTGTGCCTCAGAGTTCGGGACGAGTTGCCGGCTTCTCCTGAAGTGCGCGGCTCACTGGTAATGGACACGTTCTGTGAGCGTGGGCCCAGGGGCCTCCCTCAGAACAGGGGGCGGGGGCCGCACCACCGGCGGGTGACCCCTCGTATTTCGGTCCCGATACTTTGAAAAAGTTTGACTCGGTCTGGGGGTTCCACTCAGGCAGGAGGTCTCACCAGATCTTCTGGTGTCCTTCCTTTGCTTGCGGCCCAGCCCCCTCCGGGTGTGGGTCGGAAACTTGCAGAATTGTACATCTGTGTACTCCGGGCCTGTGTTACGCCTTATAAGGGACACAGCGTATCCTCGGATCCCCGGGGGCTCCAGTGTTCTTTCTTTCACCTGTGGGGCCCCACAGTGTTAGCTCACTCGTGGGGGAGTCGGTCTGACCATTCAGCCACTGATATGGGGGCTCAGTCCCTTTTTAGCAGCCTCTGTGGTGGACCATGTCCGCGCCCCCTAGTGGCTCCCTCCACTTTCTTTTGAGGTAGTCCACCTAATGCTCCTTGTACTCCCTTTACAACCTGGGAGAACAACTGGGCTGACACATTCTCCTGTGGTTGAGCGTGTGATGGGGCCTCCACCAAATACCCCACCTTTAAGATGGAATCTTGGTGGGCTCGAACAAGTGCCGATACTTCAGATGTAACACAATGGACCCTGACCCAACTACCTCCCTCATGGGTCACTGGCTCTACAAAACTGGAGTCGGCCGATGACAAAACCCAAAATGGAAGCACTTTATTACAGATTAATAGAAAGTCGGATCTGTTTGTTCTTTTTCCAGGAAAGGTCTGTGCTCCTCTCCACAAGGTACAGATGTTTTCATCCAGGTGCCTAGGTGATCTCATACGTTCCCCTTCACCTGCAGCCACCTGCGGTAAATTGCCACATAAACATTTCTGGTGAGCAATGATCGGAACAGAGGCAATGTTTACAGGGGCACAATTGACTGCTTCTGAGGACGAGGGTTGGATGATTTCCACGGCTTCACTTACACCACTGCCCTGCCCAACTTGACACTGTGGATCTCCATCGTCCAATAGCCAGCTAGTCAGTGTTCCGGTGGCTTCCGGCAGCCTCCTTTGTTTTCTAGACACTTTTCTCTCGGCCTTCCTTTTAAAACCCACCTTATGGGATATGACCGTAGAATTCAAAGGTTCAGGCGAAAGGACTTTAGATGTTTCCCTACCCACTGGAACATTTTGGGTAGCAATAGATCGGGCTTTTGCCCTCTTTGCCAACCTTCGTTCTTTTCTAGTCATACTTATCAATGTTTCCGACAATGCTGCATCCATTAGGATTGAGGCTTAAGAAGGGCGCTCCTTCGTCTGTTCAAATACAGTACGGCCCTTTCGGAGAGTGGGAATACTATTCACCAGGATATTCAACCCAGCCCCATTCAGGGACCAGGGTCTTTCCTTGGCTCTGCACACTGTCGAGTATTATCCTACATGGCTTCAATAAGAGCTGTACCGCAAAGTGTACTACTTCCACCAGGCTTTTATTTCCCTCAGTTTGGTCGAAGTCATCACACCCATTTGAGATGCTCAGGTCCCTTTCAACCGGCTCTGGAGCTTTATACAAATCAAGGGATATAGGTAACCGTTCGTTTTCATCATCAGGGGGCAACATGTCATTTAGTTGTTGTTGTTGTTGGGGACTTCGGGGACTCTCAGAGTGTGAGATCACAGCCTCTGCAGGGGGCGCCCCTGTTTCAGCGTGTTTAGGCATTTCTCTCACTCGTACACCAGTAGCTGTCTGGATTGTGTAGCACATAGCCAACAATGAGCTGCCATCGATATCACCAAAGTCAAAATCAGACACATTATTGATAGCACCAGCAGTTCCTTTCTCCAAGGGCTTGTCATCCTGCTGCCCACTTTTGCCCTGCCTGTAATAGTCAGTGATTTTGCTAGCATTTACTGCAGGTACCATGTTTTCCTTTGCACCATCCAGGCCCCCTCTCCGCGGACTTTTGTCTTTATCATTTTGCAAACGAGCCGAGCTCGCGTCTTAGCTTTTATTGTTGACTTACCCCTCATTTCACCTATCGCTGGTATCCTCAACGTGTCCTGGGCAGTAGGCACCTTCTTTTCTGGAGTGGTGAGGGGTGTGATGGGGAGAAGGAAGGAGGGGTCTCAGAAGGAAGAAAATGTGCCGGCATGAACTCTGGCGGTGCAGGAGGGAAGGGAGCAGAAGACAGGCTGTCTCTCACCACACCCACAGGCTTTGGAACATCCTCCCTGTCAACAACAGACTCGCCCCCTCACTTCTACATTTCAGGAAGGAGCTCAAGACCCTCCTCTTCAAGGAATGCTTCCCCAACCCCTACCTAAGCTGAGGCTGGGTGATCTGCTTCCTCCCGGTTTCCTCTCCTAGTTGCTTTGAGATCCTTGCTGCCAATGTGCCTGCCCTCCCCTGATCCCATGTTGCTAGCTCCCTGCTCCCTTGCATCTCTGCTTCCCTCATTGTGTACTCTCCCCCCAAGCTATACCCACGCTCAATAAATATCCTAATAAAATAATTTGCTGTAGGTGGAGTTATTAAGCCGGTCAAGTGGCACAGCGAGTAGAACGCTCGCTTTGACATCCATGTGCAGAGCCTGCTAATGCAGGTTCGAATCCCGGCGGGGCCAAACTCAGCCTTTCATCCTTCCGTCGAGCACCGCTATATAAGTGCCAAATTATTATTATTATTAGAGATCGTTCTGCCAATGATGACGGATCCACATGGCGCTTTCTTTCATTGTAAATGTTGGCCTTTGTGGCAATGGGTTTTCGGTGAATCCTCGTTGACCTTGTGGCAAGCTGCCTTCTACCCCTGTAACACTAGACAGGCGTCATTGCTTCGGGTAATGGCTGCGCCTCTTCACCTTCTGACCTTAGGTTTCCTGTTGTTAGCCTTCTCTTAAGCTTCTTCTGTTGACTTCCCAAAACAGAAGTTCAAAGTCTAGTGCAGGGTTGTGCAGCTCCAGGCCTCGAGGGGCGGATCCATGCCTGGTTTTCAGGATACCCCTCATTAATATTCATGTGATAATAATGCGCATACAATGATTCAAAATGCATGCAAATGATTGTTCTTGAATATTAATCCGAGTTATACTGAAAAGCCATCAATGATTCCAGCCCCCGAGGCCCGGAGTTGGACAACCCTGGTCTAGTGGTTTATTCATGATTGTTGGTGGGGCTTGGGACGAAATCCAGTGAGGTCCAAGCAGGGGTATACTTTTATGATGGCGGCATTAGCTGCCTGGCATTGCCTAGTTTCAGCTGCATGGAAGGATTCTGAGGACTACATCTGCCACCAGTTGACCTACTTTCTGAATGTCTTTGCCTGTGTATCCACCCCTTGCATGCTGTCCCTTTGAGCACCATCTTGCCTACTAACTAGTGCTCGGATATTGGAAATGCTTACAGCATAGGATACATCATTGATCAGCGTTCTACCCATGGAGTAGCCATTTACTTTATTTGTAGGTGCACCTGCTTGGACTCAGGCAACCCACAGCGTGTGTGTGCAGTTTTTGCCACCAGGCAGGCTGTATTTGTCCACCTACAGTTAAAGGCCCTGACTCATGGAATTATTTGCGTGTAAAACAGGGATTTGCGTGCCATTCTGCCCGCAGATCCCCATTCGTCAAATAGAATGGCACGCACATCCCCGTTTTACACGCAAATTATTCCATGAGTCAGGGCCAAAGGGTCTAATGACGAAGCGTTCCAGTTGTTTCAACCCTTGGGTTTATGCACTTGTCTGCAGTGGGTGCCTCTTTAATTCCATAACAGGAGCACAGTAGGCTTTCCATGTTGGCTCCTCTAGGCTCTCTCAAGACATGCCTGTCCTCTGGCTCTCCATCCCCTCGTACCTGCCCACCAGGGGAGTTGCTAAGTCTGGAAAAGACCCGGGGCTACGCTGATGTCGGAACTGTTGGGACTGGGGGCTAGCTAGTCTTTTGGCTGTAGCTCCCGAGATTCTATCCGGGGCTACAACCAAAAGATCAGGGGCTATGGCCCCTTTAGCCCCCCCTAGCAGCGCCCCTGCTGCCCACCCCCTTTCTGCTTGTTTCCCCAGCGTGGATATCCATCGTCCTGGCAAAGTTCTGCTTCTCTCTTTCTTTTGGTATGTTCGATACCCTTACTGCCCTCCTCGTCATAATCCTCCCCTTCACCCTCATCTCAGTGAAACTCGGGCTCCCAAATAGAGGGTTTGTTGTTTTGTTGCAGGCTGAACCCGCCAGTTAGGCATGCAAAAAAAAAAAACCTTGAGGCTGCAAACGTATCCGGAAACCCACAAACAGGGCACGCTGAGAAAAAAGCACAAAGTGATCATGCTTTTAAAATATGAAGCGATCCTTTTATCTCCTTAACATGGCTTTCCTGGCCTGCCTCCACCACTGACCGGGCTTTGACCTCTATCACCACCTAATGTGTGTGTTAGGCACAATCATATACAGTACCCTTTGGGACCACCACACACAATAAAGACTACAAGTGTCAGTAACAATTTCACCTTTGGTACAAGCCTGTACTACACAGTAAATTGGTAGCAATGGATGAGCAGCCAGACCTATCTCAAGAGCAAATGAGCAGTACAAGAGATTACACAAAGGACAACAATCACTATGGTTCAAACAAACACTGATTCAAGGTTTCTGAGTAAAAGAATATACATTTATTTACACCATCAGTTATAAAACAGTTCACTATTATAAAGCAGCAGAAAATCCCAATCTTAATATACTCCAATAACACCCAATCAATTCTGGATAAGTTAAGCTCAAAATGAAGTGTGAGCAAAATGTCACTCCAGCAATTTAAAAGGGAGAAAAGACAAGGTTAGCAGAAATCAATTACATCAACAAGTTATAGGCAGGACAATCTAGAAAAGGCTACTACAACTAGGATTCAAGTCAATAGGTCTGGGCCAATGTTAATGGTTCAGAGTCTTTGCAGAAGATCACACAGTTCACAGTAGTTTGCTGTTAAGTCTTTGCCAAGAGTTCAAAACAAAGTTGGTCGGAAGAAAAGTTATTTAAAGGAGAAGAGAAGGACAAGCCTTTGAGAGGCAAAACGTTTCCCGCACTTTGACCGCGGTCGGACGGAACGAACGACCGAATTTGCACAATACCTTTAAAATAGAAGAATGCTGTAGCCTAGGCAGTTGTTCCTGGCAGTTCCTGCAGGCTCATGGTTCCTGAAGATCCTGTCGTGGGGACAAGAAGGCGGACGGCTGGAGGGGCCTGCACTGCCTAAGGAAGAAGCCAGTAGCGGAGCGGGGCAAAACGTTGCATAAAAGGTGCACTCCTTAAAACCCAAACTGGTTCTCTTCCCCGCTGGCTATCCAATCTACTGCAGTGATGCACAGTAAATTCGACCAGGGTGAGGACCGGTGTCTGGTGTTTGGCGAGCTGGTTGCTCCCACCAAGCTCAAGGGAAGAAGATTCCTTGCAGATCTCCTCTGTCGTCGAAGTTTCAGGCGATTCGGACCTGCGGCAGGGCTTCACCAGGTGTCCAGTAGTTGCAGCAGTCATCTTCCTTCAGATTCTCGTTGGTTCTCTCATTCCAGTGGCGACACTGCCTTCCAGTCCCAGAGACTGGCTTTTTATGCACTAAATCCCCCATTCACACAGCCTGGCTGCCAATCGCACAGCAGGGTGGCTGTCCTGGCAGAGCAGCCACCTAGCCAATCAAAGGAGAGTGCGACTTGGGTCTCCGACTTGGGTCTCCAAGGAGACCCTGTGCAGGGGGCTTCAAACCCCTCTCTCACATCCTGTCCAACCAGACACTCAGGCGCTTAAGGAGGGCTTCTGTGCAGAAGCCCGCCAAAGGACGGCGAACAAAGGAACCAAACCTGGTTTGGCGCACAGAGTAAAACACTAGAAGGACCTTTACAAAAAGATATGGCGAACAAACTCGACTGGAAGCAAGTTAAAATAAAAGTGGGTTACCGGGTTTGAGTTCGAGGCTACCACCATAGCCTCAATGGTACCAAAGGCTATTTTCATAGTCTGCGGTAGAATGAAAAGGGTAGATACCACTGCCACCAGCCAAATCTTAGAGAAAGGGGAACATACTAATGTTCCATGAGAATCAGACTAAAGGGGATAACTATTAACCCCTCCTGTACTCTATTGGAAGATAGAGTGTACTGGGTCTGTAAATGTAAAAACACTAATAAAGTCAATGGTAACTTTACATGTTCTGGGAGACAGTAGTCAGTCCCAGAAAATTGAGTTTAAAGTGGGAAGTCGGAAAAGACAACACTGAAGGTGCTGGATGACACACAGTAAAAAGATGATGCGTATGGGGTGGGTGAGACGCCATAGTCCATGAGCACAAAAGTAAAACATATTGAAAATGAAAGGTTCAAAGCCCCAAAATATAGCAAAAGAGCTGGAGGGCTCTAAGGTAGAGGGAATTAAGCACTTGTGTGAGAAATCTCCCTAACGGTTTGCAGATGTGGCAGCTCAGAAGTTGGCCTTGCTGCCACATGTCCAAAAATAAATTATAATAATGAGATGTACGTGCTTTGGAGTCAGGCACATGAGTTATTGGGGGGCTGTGTTGAATAGGTCCATATAATGTGGTTGCCCCATCATGACATATATCAATTACTGATGTTTCAATTTGTCAAGAAACTCACTGCTAGCTACTGAACATACTTATTAGAAAGGTTGTGCCTAAGATCACACCAGTGCAATTCCATCACTATTGAATACCTATTAAAGGGTAACTAAAAACTACAGTACAGTACACACTTTAACTGAGTGATGCAAATAAGAGTAAGTGCTTATATTTCAAACTAATCACAAATCACAACTAAGTGGCACTTCTATTGGGGCAAATTAATATTTACATATTCAAGGTAAAAACTTTAGATGCAGAGACGTTAAGTTGAGAATAAAACACCTGAAATTCGGCTAAAGCCACCTTAACTTAGCATTTACTGTTGTGCAGCCTATGACCACAATGATGACTTCCCTGATGACATCACTAAATTACATCATCTATGACATCACTGATGGAATCTCTGATTAGATTACAACACTAATCGGGTATGGCCAGTGCCAAAGGCCTGTGCCCGTGCCCACTGTATAGTTTAACACATTAAGGTGCAAACTAGCCACGGCCTTTGGCGCTGTCCATTGTATATTTGGACACATTAAGGGGCAGTAGCCATGGTCTTCAGCCATGGCTAGTGTCCACGGCCGTGTGTCCTGTATGTTTGTCCGATGCAGTCATCACCTGTTGCCACCGCTTGAGGGAGCTGTTACCTTAGGAGTGTAGTAAATAGGTTGCCAAAAGTAAATACTTGAAGTACAATAAAGGGACTGAGTTGAGGATTGGGTACACTTCATTTAATGCTCAAAGTAGGACATTTGTTTTAAAGTTTAAAGATAGAGTCCCGAATGAAAAGCCATGAAATAATTGCAATCGTAGTTTAGGAACTATTTTATAATCTGTTATTGATCACGGTTGGCATGAAAACTAGCATATAGATCCCACCCCGATCACACTGCAGGAGCAGGCCTGGCACACCAGACAGGCATCCTTTTCAATGTGGACTCAGCAAAGTCCAAGCTGCCTAGCAAAACAAGTTCTCCTTTTCAGAGGAAAAGGGCAGAAATGATGCCCAAAGTGGGAATAAACCTGACAATTCATCCTGATTAACTCACTTACTTTGGCCCGTGTACACGAGCTGTTACACTAATATATATATAAACAGTTGTGCAATGCCAAACTCATAAATGCATACACAAATCTTGGCCAGAATTGGCACTTTATCCCAGATAAAGGTCTCTGTGGGCCAATGTAGAGGCTCCGCCCATCTCCACAGTCCGGCCAATCACATATACTCACAAACTGCATACAACCAATAAACCGAGATATTAGATTCTTTTATGGATACACATACACATCTCTGCTATTAAACACCATTACAAAAAAGGTCACTACAAGGAAACAGTGCTTGTTTCCAATTCTATTGGAATTGCCCTTAGTGTGGTGGGTTCAAAGCGCATTTTTTCCTGTTAGCGCAGCGGGCCGAGCTATGCATGTTATGCAAATTTTTTGCAGTGCGGACAATGGGAGTGTGAGCGACGCATCAAGATGGTTGAGAACAGGAGATCTGGCCTCACTCCGCTGAAAGGAGGTATTGATGGCAGTCTTTATTTATTTATTTATTATAACATTTGTATTGCGCACCTAACCCTCAGGCATCTGGGCGCATAAACTTATGAATATGGTTACAGGTTCAGCAGGCTTAATAGATTGGTTACAAGTTGTGATTTATGAATATGGTTACAGGTTCAGCAGGCTTAATAGATTGGTTACAAGTTGTGATTTATGAATATGGTTACAGGTTCAGCAGGCTTAATAGATTGGTTACAAGTTGTGACTTATGAATATGGTTACAGGTTCAGCAGGCTTAATAGATTGGTTACAAGTTGTGATTTATGAATATGGTTACAGGTTCAGCAGGCTTAATAGATTGGTTACAAGTTGTGACTTATGAATATGGTTACAGGTTCAGCAGGCTTAATAGATTGGTTACAAGTTGTGACTTATGAATATGGTTACAGGTTCAGCAGGCTTAATAGATTGGTTACAAGTTGTGATTTATGAATATGGTTACAGGTTCAGCAGGCTTAATAGATTGGTTACAAGTTGTGATTTATGAATATGGTTACAGGTTCAGCAGGCTTAATAGATTGGTTACAAGTTGTGATTTATGAATATGGTTACAGGTTCAGCAGGCTTAATAGATTGGTTACAAGTTGTGACTTATGAATATGGTTACAGGTTCAGCAGGCTTAATAGATTGGTTACAAGTTGTGATTTATGAATATGGTTACAGGTTCAGCAGGCTTAATAGATTGGTTACAAGTTGTGACTTATGAATATGGTTACAGGTTCAGCAGGCTTAATAGATTGGTTACAAGTTGTGATTTATGAATATGGTTACAGGTTCAGCAGGCTTAATAGATTGGTTACAAGTTGTGATTTATGAATATGGTTACAGGTTCAGCAGGCTTAATAGATTGGTTACAAGTTGTGACTTATGAATATGGTTACAGGTTCAGCAGGCTTAATAGATTGGTTACAAGTTGTGACTTATGAATATGGTTACAGGTTCAGCAGGCTTAATAGATTGGTTACAAGTTGTGATTTATGAATATGGTTACAGGTTCAGCAGGCTTAATAGATTGGTTACAAGTTGTGACTTATGAATATGGTTACAGGTTCAGCAGGCTTAATAGATTGGTTACAAGTTGTGACTTATGAATATGGTTACAGGTTCAGCAGGCTTAATAGATTGGTTACAAGTTGTGATTTATGAATATGGTTACAGGTTCAGCAGGCTTAATAGATTGGTTACAAGTTGTGACTTATGAATATGGTTACACGTTTTCAGGGCCCGCTAGAGGTTTTAGGATAAGACCCAGGAAAAGGCAGTGTTACTATACCGCTATGTCATCTGTGTCTTACCTAGACAAGCAAGGCGGTGCCTTCCATTCGCCTATAGGATTGGGCCCTTGGGGAGCTTTATCCTCTATATACGGGCAGACCGCTTATAGAAGCAGCTCTTGAAACCTTGTGCTACCAGCCTGCGATGCGTTAGCCACATTGCATTTTGAAACTTCAAGTGACGTCCGACCTCAACTTTCCCACACACTCTCAATCAGGAAAGGGCAGGGTGGGCTTGCCCCAAACCCCTACTAATATTCACATCCACCAAGCTCTTCAAGCAGGACACCATGCAGAATGGAGTCGGGAGTGTGACCTTGACTTTGCTGAACCTCTAGGACATGCTCAGGCTTTTAGTCATTTCCTCACTTGCCCATTCAGGCCTTCCATTGTGGCTCAAGTGGAGCTAAGGGCTTGTAAGTACATCCTGGCTCTGGTTTGAGGTCCGCGTGATCTTTGGCGGGCAGCAGGCAGTCTGAATCTTAGATGGCCAACTCTTCAGCACGCCATCTCGTCAGATCACTCTCCCTCTCTCTGGTCTAGTTCTTCTGCCCAGTATCTTCCAGAAAATGTGTTCAAGACCCGGGTCGCCCTCCCTGGACCTTGTGGCATCCCAAGAATAAGCATTCACCAAACGTTCTGGGGGTAGTTTAGGCACGCAACAACACGAAGTGACGCGTGGGGAAGGAATCGACAATGGTCTTTCCCGCAACTTCTCTAACCCCCAAGACTACTCACGTGACTCAGGCCCAGGTTCGGAATAACAGCCAACTGGCAGCTGGCAGCTATTTAGCTCCTGGTTGTACCCTACTGGGACCTGGTTGGCTTGGCACTAGCAGATACCATGAGCTACATCAACTCCTGGCACAGTGCACAATTACATTTGTGGGTTTCACAATTTGTGTATATGAGTATGAGAAGCACAATGGGTCACTTATAATAGTCTAGCGGGTAGATTGCACCCCATGTGGAGGTTGGGTTTGCAACACGCTATGCATTACCTTCCCATTTCTCCGAGGAAGCTTCTGCTCACTGAATCAGTCCCGATACCCAAGAGCCGCTTTTAGCTCCTGCTCCTCAAATCTTTGTTTTCAACCCTGTGGGTCAGATGGGGATGCTAGTAAAGCGGGTAGGCAGTTACCAGCAATTACATACACAGTCTAATGGTGGAGAATATATCATTTAGCAAAATAGGTAGAGGCGGACATGGCATTTGTCGAGAAGTGTGTGCAGTGCACAGGGGTCACAGCTCAGTTTCAACTCCTGGCACTTTTATTTCACAGTATGGCTTCCTCGAACACTTAGAGGAGTCTCTGTGTGCCTTGATGACTTGGGGAACCAAACATCAATCCCTTATCTATAGGGTTTCTAGAGTTTAGGCCATTACACCCAGAAAGGGTTCAGGTGGAGCAACACAGAGCTCATTAAAACACCACTAGAGGCACTCATTCCATCTGGCAGAGGCAACCTGCAAAGGTCAGGGGGCCTACAAGAGGCATCCATGATCGATCTAGAGGCTGCTGGGGTGACCTCTGTCCCCATAATTGCATCTTTGAAAGATAGTTCCTCCTCTTGCAACACCTCCTACTCCCAGCCAGCACTGCTCCCAGATTTCTCATGGATCTGCCTTCATTCTAACCACCAATTGGGGGACTAGTCTCAGATCACGTGACCGGGGTCCCGGAGCTAAAAGCAGCAGACATCTTAAGGTGACTTTGCTGTGTTACATAGTTTAGCATCTCCATATGGCTGTCCAGCTCATTGGCGTCTTCAATGAAGGGTGTTGATGTAAAGGGCAATCCCCAGTCTTCTCCCTTCAGCCTCTTGCCCATGAGCCTTTGCTTTGCTGTGTCCTGCTACATTTCTGTAAGTACCCATTATTGCTGCTTCTTCTCAGCCTTCCCCTCACCATGCAGTTCCCATGCTATCTCTTCCTTTTCCTTCTACTTCTCTCTGCACTCTCCTCTGCTCAGAACCATCTCAACTCTCAGCCCATCCTTATCATCTCTTCTCCTCAACGCCACCCCTCTTCTCGCTCCACTACTCTCTCCTTTCGTAGAGCCTACTCCAACCCCAGCTTTTATTACACTTCCTCTTCTCACCTATACCCCCAGCGCCTCTCTGTTTCTCCGACTCAGCGTCCCCATGCTTCTACATCTCACTCTCTTGCTATTGCTCTTTGGAATGTGCAGTCTGCCTGTAATAAAACCTCCATTTCCTCTGACTTATTCCTTTCTCATTCTCCTTCTCTTGACCTCATTACCCTTATCGAAACCTGGATCTCACCCTCTGATTCTGCAACCCTTAGTGCTCTTCATGACCTAGCCTAAACCTTCACCCACTCTTCCCGCCTCACTGGCAGAGGTGGTGGTGTAGCACTGTTTTTTTCTTCCAAACTTCCTATCTCTCCTACTCTATCCTCTGCTAATTCTCCCTCTTTTGAAATACACTATCTCCACAATCACTGCCCCATATTATCTCTCTCTATCAGCCACCTGGTCCAGTAGGTCAATTCTTTGACCACCTCTCACAACTAATTGACCCTCTCACTCCCTAAAACCACCTCATTGTCATTGGTGACTTTTATCTCCCCTCTCTCTCTGCTTCTCTACCCACTAACTTTAACTATCTTCTCCTTACCCACTCACTCCTTCTATACACTCTCTGCCCACCCTTTCAAATGGAAACTCCCTTCACCTTATCCTCATCTCCTCTCAACTCTCTGCCTAATATCTCCACTGCTTCTTCTCCCTCTGATGACTCTATCATCTTTACCTGAATCTCCCCTCCAGCTGCGTCCTCACTCTCTCCATCTAATACTACTGTTGCTAAGTGCAAGGTTCCCTCTTCCCTGACTACCTCTCTGACCTACATCATTCTCTCCTCCTATGCCAAACTCCTTTCCATCCACTGAAGAAGCCTTCACTACCTTTAAAACTGCTCTTATTGTTCCTGTCGCCTCTTGCTACCCTCTTTCCAAATGTACTCCTAAATCCTCCCCTCTATGGTCTTGTACCACACCTCTCATCCGCAACTCTACCTCACTGCTCTTCAAAACTACTCCTCGGTTCTTGACTCTGCCAAACGTGACTTTGATCTCTCTCTCATTTTGTCTCAATCCTCCCAACCCAGTCACCTCCAAAATTCCCTCAACTCAATTCCACTCTTTCTGCAAATGATCTTGCTCTCTACTTTGCTTCTAAAATGTCTACCATTTGCAGTACCCTCGCTACTTTCCTTCTATTCCCTCCTCCTGCTCACTTTTCTCCACCACTTCTACCCCCATCTCCTGCAACTATGTCTTCTTTTGCATCACATAACCCTAATGAGGTTCTTGATTTACTCCTCATGGCTAACCCTTCATGTGCCCTCAATTCCCCAGCACATTGTGACACACATAGCTCCCAGTACTACGCAAAATCTCTATTGATAATGCTACTTTTTGCTCCTCCAATATATCAGCTATCATCCCTCTCCTTAATAAACATTGTCTCAATCATCCTAATTGTCCTGCCAACTTTTTTTGTGTCTTTCTTCTACCACACTATTCCAAAATCCTAGAGTGAGTAGTATTCGACTCATTGACACAACCTCCAGGACCCTCTTCAATCTGGCTTCCGACCTCTGCATTGTATCAAGACAGCTCTCCTCAATGTCAGAAATATCATCTCTTCTGCACATCATGAGAACCATTCATCTATTTTTATTCTTCCCAACATCTCTGCTGCCTTCGATACTATGGACCATTCTGACCTTCTCTCTGCATTATATCTCCTTGGCATCAGAGATAAGGCCATATTTGGTTTACTTCTAACTTTGCCCCTAGACTCTTTCAGATGCCTTAGAACAGCCTTACCTCCCCACTCACCCCCTTACTGTTGAGTTCCCCAAGGGTATATCCTTGGTCCACATCTCTTCACTCTCTAAACTTCAGCTATTGGCGCCCTTATCTCCTCTTACGGCTTAACCTATTCACTTTTCACTGACAACACGAAGATCTTCTACTCTCCCACCTTATCCGACGAGCTGTTGTCAAAAATGTCAAACTGTCTCTCCGCCATCAAATATTGGATGGTGCCTCACTTGCTCATGCTGAGCTCCACTAAGCCTGAAGTTCTCTACTTCCTAGCCAAACAGAGTCTCTCCCTTGCTCTCCCCCTCTTTTTCATTTCACTCCTGAGAACCTTCCTTACTCTGCTTCTGCTCACAACTTTGGTGTCATCTTCGACCCATCTCACAACTTCTCGCTCTTCATTTCCAAATCTGCCACTGCAGCCAGACTCAAACTCCTTAATATCAGCAAAAGCAATGATATTCTTCCTTTCAATACAGCCAAAGAGCTAGTCTCCTACTTAGTCCTTTCTAGACCTACCTACTGTGCCAGATACCACCATAGCCTTCCCAACTATGCCTTTTCACCTCTGGACAATACCTCAACTTCGCAGTCTGCACACTTTTCAACCTTTCTCACTTTACCTCTGCCTCCTCTGCCCGCCGCCAGATTGGGTGGCTACCTATGAAACAAAGAACTAAGTATAAACTTCTTCTCATAATATTCAAAACTATCCATGGACTTACCTCGCCCTACCTATCTGCTCATCTCATTTCCTACTCTCGCCCCCACTCGTTACGATAATCCTCAGCTCACCTCCTTGCCACTACTCGAGCCCCCTGCGCTCCCTCTGGTTTCTGCTCTCTTCCTCTCCTCGCTCCTCTACTCTGGAATGCTCTTCCCCTCCCTCTCCTTACTACTCCAACTCTACTACTATTTAAATAAAACCGCAAAGCCCTCCTCCTTTCTAACACCCTACGCTACTGCATCACGCTGCTTCCCTCTCTCCTGACCCTCACGGGTAATCCTACATCACTTTCCATCACCCCTTCATCCTTAATTCAGCACTTCCTCCTCCATCCTGTTCCTATGTCGATCTGTCCTGTCTTTGTCTGAGGTTTATGTTTCCAATTTACCATGCAACATCTGGTCTTCAAGTCACATTCTCTGGCCCTATTGTCAAGTATCCATGTCTATAAAATAAATACAATCTCTACTGAGGATTCTTTCTATTCGAGGCATTGGCTTAGTCTGGAACTGTCCTTCTGCCTTGCAGTTGTTTCGGCAGCCACGGGTTTGGAGACAGTCACCCTGTGGCATCACACCTCTCCCCCTTCAGGTTCAAGGTTGCTGGTTACGCTTATTTTTGGTGGGGTGCTAGTGTCCTGATCAAAGGCTTCCGGTAGGTGGGAGGAGCAGGGTCCCTGACACCAGGGGCCTTATAATAGGAGGAATTTAAGCACTATTATATGGTTTTAGTGGAATCCAAATAGGCCGTCCTTCTTCAAGTGTTGATATTCCTCAAAAGTAAGCACTGGGACGATGAAGAGGGATGTAGAGGTAACATTCTGATTATGTACTAATAATCTCATTACTCAGGTCTAGTCTTCTTCATCTCAGGACTTTAAACCCGCCTCTCCCACCCTTTCGCGATGCAGGTTCGATGATCTGAGTGGTAACAGTAACTAAGAATGATGGGATACTGGAGGCATCATACACCTCAGAGCAAGGACAGGGCGGGGCTATTGAAAGTTGTTAAAATGGTTCCTGTGATGCAGGTAGATACCTCAAACGTAAGTACTGTGAGGAAGAAGAGGACCAGGAGTAATGAAGATTGCCAGTAAGTAATCAGAAAATAAATTTCAACCTGTGAGAATGCATAGGGGAAGACAAGAAGAACAGGAATGCATTGCTCCAGAACCAACAAACACGTCAGACAATGCACCAGAAACCCTGAGTGGGGCAAGATGAGGAAAGGACAAACAAGTGGGAGAAGAGGGGCCTCAGTCCATCAGAACTAGGGTGATCAGAAGTCCCTGTTTTGCCAGGACTGTCCCGGAATTTGGAGCTCTGTCCCCCTTTGTCAAGATTATGTTTCCGTTGGAAACTGCAGTGGTCCTGGTTTTTGGTAGTGTGGACAAGATAATAAAGATGGGGGCGAGCTAGACTGCAGAGCTACAGAGTCTGTGTCAGTTTGTTACGCGCCTCCCCGCGCTACGCCCCACAAGCCCTGCAGGCCCGCCCCCCAGCACTGAGCTACATATCACACTGGCGACGAGGTGGAAGACGAATGCCTGCCTAGCACAGCCCTACAGCAGCGGGCTAGTCCTGACCCACACCGTGCTCCAGGCATCCCAGGGCCCACTGACCCGTGTCGTGCCCATCCACCACAGTGCCTAGGCAGCGGCAACACGTCGGCCGACTCCGGAACGCAGCAGCAGGAGAGGCGAGGCACGCTGATTAATATTGCACCCTCCCAGCCAGGTGCCCAGTTGTCAGAAGAAAACTGAAGAAAATAGAAACGACACACGAAGTAAGTGCGCCACCCGCGCCGCACACAGCAGAAAAAAAAGGCTCCAGTACCATGCACCCAGCAGCCCACAGGCCCAGAGCAGAAGGTCTAGCACACACGTGGGACACAGCCACGAGAACGTGAGCACTCCACAGGTGGCAGCACCCATGGCGAAAACACTGAGGGACCCCCAGAGCCCTGAAAAAAAAAAGCCCTGAGACACTCCACATGACACCAAGAGCTACCATAGGGCTCTGAGAAGCACCTAAGACCCACCACAACACTGTGGGAGCACCCATAGCAGGCGGCCAACACACAACACAGGGCACAAGCCCCAGCTGACGTCCCCGCTGGCAAGGACTTTTTCTTCACGCCTGGCCACCCGGGACAGCGCCTGCACACAACCAGAACCACGCAAGTGGGCCCCAACCCAACAGCACTGCTGAGCATGTGCGAGGAAAATACTGGTGCGCAAGCAAGGACGCACAGCAAGCATACACTTTGCACCCGACAACATGGCGGACGATCACACAGTAACGGCACAGAGGCAATAAGTCCAAAATCCCGACACCAGCACATGGCTAGACACCACGCAGGGGACCTTCATGCAACCTTTTCAACCCTTCGGGCTCCGTACAGGACTCCGCTGGGAACTCCGGATCCAGCAGTTCGAGTTGAGCATCAAGGCACGGGACATCACCAGTGAGGAGAAGAGAACCTTCCCCATGCTCAACCTGGGTACCATGGCCCGTCGACTGTTCAATGCACTCCCAAACCGGGGCACAGAGGACGACTACGAGCTGGCGAAAGACATCCTCACCAGAAAGTTCAAACCCAAAGTCAGCCCTGATTTTGAGAGGTTCAACATGAGCCACGTTAGACAACGCCCGCAGGAAGGCATCGACAACTTCCATAGCCAACTGCGGGAGATGGCCCTCAGCTGTGATTTCCCGGTCGAAGAGTTTGCTGTGAGGCAACAGGTAATACATGGCCTGTCCTCAGACAAGCTCAGGCAGTCCATCCTATTGGAGACAAACCTTCCACTGGACACCATCCTGTCCATGGGGTGACTGCGGGAAAGGACGGACGAGCACATGTCGGAGATGGAGCAAATAATCAGCCATCTGCCACTGGACACCGAAACGCCACACAACAGCATGACCACAGTCAACGCCCTGCGGCAGCACAGACCCCAACAAGGGAGCCAATCACCTGACCGAAGAATTGCCTGTGGTGCGGCAGAAAGCAACACAGAGGAGAACCCTGTCCTGCATACGGCACAACTTGATACAAATGAAGGAAAGTAAACCATTACGCTTCAGTGTGTCGGAGTTCTCAGAAGGTCAAAGATCACTCGCCCCAAAGGAACACCCCGGACTGGTAGAATGATGCAAGACCCTGCAGCACACTACCAGGCCAATCAAGACAGCACGACCGCTGACAGCGGAGACAACCGGGCAAAGCACGATAAACCAGGAAAGGACGGGCCCGAGCAATAGAAGGGGAAGACAGCGACAGCAGTGACGATGGAAAATCGAACAGGGAATAGTCCCCAAGCCACGCAAACAGGCACTGCATCCTCTGGGTGGGAAAAAGTCCACATGACATCAGCAGTCAAACCAAAACATGGCAAGCAGACCAGTGACAGCAAATAATGCCGCAGCTGCACCGTGGCACTAGGAGACTTCCCTGTGATGATGATGATCGACACATGGGCCACAGTAAATGTCATGCCGACCACCAGGTTTGATAAGCTCGATCCTTGACCTCTCCTTCTGCAGAGACCCATATTGCTATACGCTTACAGCTGCAAAAAGCCCCTCCCCATTGTAGGGTACTTCAAGACGGTTCTCACACATCATGGGAAGAGCTGCAAAACTTGCATTTATTCGTGGACGCAGGAATAGAGACCCTGCTCAGCTGCCCGATAGAAGAACGACTAGAACTCATACAGTTCAACTTTGCAATTCAGTCCAAGGAAATTGATCACCTGCTAGCAAAGCACAAGAAACTGATTGAGGGCATTGGGTGCTCAAAGGGAAGGTCAGTAAAACTCTACATTGACCCCACGATAGAGCCACGAGCAGTACGACATCAGAGAGTCCCCTTCAACATGAGGGCAGCGGTAGAAGCGCAACTAAAAAAACTGGAAGACCTCCGAATCATTGAAAAGACCACCGGTCCCATTCACTGGGTAACGCCCATGGTGGTGACAGCGAAGCCCAAACAGCCCCAGGCGGTGTGCATATGCATCTACATGCACCTGCGGAATGTGGCGAGAGGGATAGAGAGACACATAACTCCTACGATAGACGAGCTGATTGTGAACCTGACAGGCGCCACTGTTTTTAGTAAGCTGGATTTACGGTCGGGCTACCATCAAATTCACCTGGCGAAAAAATCACACTACATCACAACATTTTCATCACATCTGGGGCTAACAAGGTACCGCCGTCTCAACTTCGGCGTATCGTCAGCTGCCGAAGTTTTCCAGCAGATACTCAAGGTATTCCAAGACCTTCAGGGAGTCTTGAATGTCAGTGATGACATCTTGGTCTATGGCAAAACCGAGAAAGAACACAACCACAGGCTAGCAGCCACCCTACAGCGGCTAAAAGAATCAGGACTAACGCTACACAAGAAAATTGTGAATTTGGGGAATCCACACTGAGCTTTTTCGGCTACGTCTTCAACGAAAAGGGCGTGTCACCTGACCCAGGAAAAGTAGAAGACATCAAGAATGCGCAAGCCCCGACCACAGCAAGCCCCGACCACAGCAACCGAAGTTCAGAGCTTCCTAGGAATGGCGACATACTGCGGGCGATTTATCCCCGACCTAGCCACCATCGCAATCCCTCTGCGGGAACTCACCAAAACAAAGGCAACCTGGGAGTGTGGAGAAACCCAAGAAAATGCATTTCACAGACCTTCCAGGATTTTGCGGCATGAAATGGCAAATTTTGCGGCACAACCTTTATTTATTGCGGCATTTTTGCGGCACATTTTGTATTAACTGGAGGGTGTAAGATTGTCACATTGCAGGAAATAGGCAGAGTACAAGGCTACAAGACAGCCAGGGTATCATTATTATGTATCTTTTGTATTAATTTAATAGGAAGAGTCCCAGAAGTGTCTGGCTTGGCAGAACAGTGTTTGATTTGGCTACATTTCTGGTTTAATGTTCATGCCTATTTAATAGTATTCACTAAATTGATCATTATCAATTGTAATGCTGAAAATATTCCCCTTCTGTGTTCTCCAATCCCCCAAACACCCACACACCTCTCTCACCAACACACATCTCAACAACTCTCCATCACAACTCTGTCATACAAATACTCACGTGCTATGTCACACTGTCAAGTCACAATTTGCACTGCTCAGCCCCTGCCACACTCCAAATCATACTCCCAACTCACCTTACACTCTACAATTCCTCGCGCAATATACAGTCCTTCATTCTTTTGTGCTGCTTTTGCATCTTGCATCCTTTCACGCATTCTATCACACTCTTCCCTTATCCTTTTTCCCAATCTGCAGCTCACTGCCTCTTTCTGGCCAACCGCTTCCCCTCTGCTTTCTGGCTCACTGACCACACGCTCCCTCTACTTTCTGTGCCTCTGCTCGCTCTCAGATTTCTGGCCCACCGCATCACTGCTTTCTCTGCTCTCTTGTGCAGCGCTTCCTCCTCTGACCCACTGCTCTCTCTCTGCTTTCTTGCCTATCACTTCACATCTCACCCATAACTCTCCCTCTCTCTCATAGTGGAGCCATTTTTTTTATTTTTTTTAAATGTAGATTTTGACCCAGTTCCTCAAACAATGGGGCATTTAAAAAAAAGAACAGAGGATGTGCTATTTTAGACAACCCATTTTTGGAAATGAGCAGGTCACCTTATTCTCAAAGGTGACTGGCAAATTTCCACAGGCTTGAGCTGTAGCGCAAATTGTGAGCTGGCCAGCTGCCTTGAATGGTGTTCTGGGTTGTTTGACCGAAGTGTAATTATTTGTGGCGAAATTGACCGTAGTCAATTTCACTTCAAATTGATTTGCACTTCAGCCAAACAACCCAAAATGTACCTTTCACCACCACCCCATCCCCTCCCCTACTTAACTGCTTGGTCGCTGCCGCTTCCCCTGCAATCCTGCAGTGCCAGATCCGTCCCTCTAACGCGGGTCGGATCTGACTCCGCAGGTCCCTTTTTCGTTATTTTCTTTTTTTTCTGTCCCTGCCTCCAAATTTGAGGAAAAAGTGGAAAACACTTCTGCAACCACCCTATACCAAAAATACTGAACATGGGGAGCGGGTGACACCCCCGCAACACATGTTCAGTATTTATAAAAATCGATCGAATAGTACTGAACGAAATAGGTCAAATTGTAACATTCGATAGATTTTTGTCATCAAAATGGGTAGTACTTTGAATAGAATCTCTCTCCCCACAGTGTTCTGCAAGCTCCCAGCGCCTTTCACAGGGACAGGCCCTCCAGGTGCCTGCCACTGTAAAATGCGACCCAAAAAATGCATTTTTATCCTGTTTGAGGAACAGAAATGCAAGCGACACAGTAGCGGTTCATACCTTAAAAGAAATGCATGACAGGGTCAGGAAAGACCCTGTCATGCAGTAGCAACCCCACATCCTGTGCGCGTAGGGTTGCCACCAATTTCTGCACATTTAAAAGTGCATCTTGCTTGGAAATGAGGGATGCGCTTTTAAATTGACAGAAACGCCACTTTATTTGATCAAGGAGGTGAAAAAGGCCATCTGAATGGGCGCGCATATAAAATGTGCCCATTCATGTGTCCCTTGTGGATTGGGCTGCACTTTTTTGGGGCGCAAGTGATGAGATGTGTTAGCGCATTTCATTTCTTGTGTAAAAAAAAAAAGTTGAACCTGGCACCCTTAGTATTATTTTTTTTAAAACAGTAATTTTTGCAGATTACTTAAAAAAAATGTCACATTTTTTGATTTTTTTTTTAAAGATGCTGTTTTTGCACAAAACGGCCATTTTTGCGGCATTTTGCGCAAAACGGCCGTTTTCGCTGCATTTTGCGGGATCGCAAAATCGCTATAAGCTGGAGGGTCTGATTTCAGAAGATCAAAGACCCTCTCTCTAGTGACGCCACCATGGCGTTCTTTGATACAACGCACACAACAGAACTACTAGTGGATGCCAGCCCGGTAGGGCTCGTAGCCATGCCCATCCAAACAGACTGGGACGGAACCATTGTCCCCATCACATTTGCAAGCAGAGCACTCACTCCGACCGAACAAAACTACGCATACATTGAAAAAGAAGCATTGGCCATTATATGGGGATGCAAGCACTTCCATGTGTACATTATAGGACATCCAGTGAAGGGGCTGACAGACAAGCTGTTGGTCCCCATATTCAAAGGGTCTGCACCACATCCCCCAGCCAGGATTGAGCGCTGGATGCTCCAGCTGCAACAATTCGATCTTGAGGTACAATACCGGGCCAGAGCTGACAAACCGGCAGACTTCCTGTCACGGCACCCCCGACCTGCCACCGCCACAGAATGTACAGTCGCACACAGAAGAAATGCTGCATTTTACAACTTGAGAAAGAGTTAGTTCATTTGTGATAAATTAATTGTAATATCTGTATATTTAAACAGTAACCCTTAACCACCCTTCTGCTCCAACCACTGCTGAAGTGTAGTGCCTTGACAGCCACTTTCAAGAGATAGTCCTACTTTTATGTCACTTGTCTTGTCCCGTTTTTTTTTTACTTTTTAAATCTGGCCAGCCTAATCAGAACTAGCCGTCCAATACATAACCACAGCGCTTCAAAGACTATTAGCTTTACCTTTGCTACCTATTTTTTGTTACCTAAGAAGGGAGATACTGCGCATGCTCACAGGCTAGGTACCCGCAGAGCTTCCGCTGTCGGGCCCAAAGGCTTGTTGGGCGCGCCAGTTATACGCACACTGCACAAGCAGCATCATATCCTAAGCTAGCCACAGCGAGAGCGTGTGGTTTGTGTCCATCCGCCGTGGCATTTCACGATGCTCTCTCCACAGCAGAACGCCCCTCTGCCCCCTTACTCGATATATCAGCGTCTGTCCTTTGCCTGTCTCCCCCACCCCAGCCCCCAAACACTGGTGCATTCCTGTGCGAGGGCAGCACTGGAGGGGCGTCTGTTTACGAGCTGAAGCGCCTATAGGCCCAGCATTCCAGCCATATCTGCTTTCATCTGGGTTTTAGCTGCCGAGTATACACGCCCCACAGAAGGTTTCCTGCTGCCGTCTATAAACAGACAGGACTACAGCACACTGCCCCAATCAGTGGCGGCAGTTGGCCTTCCTTTGCTAAAACAAGCACTGCCAAAGTCAACAGTTTTGGCTCTGCAAAGGCAATGCCAGCTGCTGCTTAGAAACATAATTTGGCATGTCTTGCTGCGCTTGTCACCAATCTCTTCTTTCTTGTCCGACCGGGAGTCAGGTCCTTTCCTCTGGAAGTCCGACCAGCATCCAACATTACGGAGCACTGGGGAGGACACAGCGGGGGGGGGGGGGGGGGGGTTATGTTAGCGAACTATGGAACAAGTCCTGGGTTTTTGGGTTATCGGGGAAATCGGCTTTGTGGTCAAAGAAGGCAGCGAGGCCTAAGTAGCCATCTTAATCTGCTCCCATGCCACACTCCGACAAAACCACTACAGTCTGTGTGATGTCGTCACATTCCTCCCCTGTCACGTGTGAGGGAACACGGGGCAAGGGGAAGGGGAGGGACGGGATATGACGGGAGGCAAGCACTTCGGAAGATCGTGTGAATGAATAAAGACGTGTCAAGAGAAACTCTGCGTCTGCGTATTACTTGCATAGTGTAACTTCCTACACATCCCGACACTGGCGACGAGGGAACCCACGCAGCGCATCACACGAGAGCATACAGCGGGTGTGAGTAGATACGCTCCCCGCCAGCTGAAACTTCCTGGAAGTTCGAGCGAGGTCTCGTAGGCACCTGTAATAGACGACAGTTGGTCAGAGGGTGGAGCGGGTCGGCTCCCGCGATTGTCGCAAGCGGTGCGCGAGTGGAGCACGTCGGCTCCTCGCGTTGACCCTTTTCCAATGACAAGGATTTAGCGTGCGAGTGGAGCGTAGTTCGGCTCCTCGCAGTGAAGCGTGTGAGTGGAGAGCGTCGGCTCCTCACAGCGCTTCCCGCCATAAAGGAAGGCGGCAATATCAGCGGGTGAAGCGCGTCGGCTTCCCGCGACAGCCCTCAGGCGAGGGACTTGGTTCTGCGAGAAAAGTGCAGCTGGGGCTCCTCGCAGTGAAGCGTGTGAGTGGAGAGCGTCGGCTCCTCACAGCGCTTCCCGCCGAAAGGAAAGGCGGCATCATTCAGTGGGTGGAGCGTGTCGGCTCCCCGCGATCGCAAGGGTGAAGTGCGTGAGTGGAGCGCGTCGGCTCCTCACAACATTTTCGCGCCGAAAGGAAAGTGGCACCAGTGGGTGGAGCGTGTCGGCTCCCCACCACACAGAAGGTACATTAATTTCATATCGTTTCACATAACAAAGAGACTTCCCATCACCACCAAGACAAGACACGTGTCTAGTGTCATCCAAGCCTCCACTCCAAATCAGTTCACAGTTGTACATCACCTGTCATGCTTGATGATTCATCTGAGGAATCACTAACTGTACAAATAACCCCTTCCAGATCAACTCGCACAAGCATGACGGACGGCCTAATATCTCAGCTACCCCCCAATTTTGACCTGAGCGACTCCAGCACACTGGGACCAAGGTGGAAAAAGTGGGTGAGGGACTTTGAAGTCTGTCTCAAAGCGGTAGGGCCTTTGGAGGATGAAAGGAAACACAGCTTGCTCACCCATGCTATAGGATCAAATGTGAGAGACATTTTGGATGAAATTCCTGAAGATGACATAGATACCTACACCAAACTGAAAACAACCCTAACCAACTACTTCACGCCGCACACAAATGTGGACTACGAGCGTCACATTTTTCACACCACTAAACAGCTAAAAGGTGAAACAATGGATGCATTTGTAATGAGGCTAAGAATAAAGATGAAGCATTGCGATTTTAACAACTATTCGAATGAAGAAGCCCTTCGCTCGCAGATTATTGTAGGATGTGAAAGCAGTGAGTTCAGAAAAAGGCTTCTACAAAAGGCTCGAAATCTGGAAGAGATTCTACGCCTAGCTCGTTCCGAGGCGGCACTAACAGCACAGGTAGAAGGTCTTGATGACATCACCATCCTCCACGGGAAGCATGAAAGTTTGCACAAACTTGAGAGTAACACCAAAGGAAACACAGACCCATTCTGTTATCGGTGTGGACATGAATATCCTCATGAAGGCATCTGCCCTGCCATGGGTCAAATCTGTTCTGCCTGTGGAGGAGAAAATCATTACAAAGCTGTATGTTTCATTTATCGCAGCAAAACCAGAGGGAGTGGAAGGAACAGACGCCCCTCACCAGAAAAAGAATTTAGGCGTATGAGTCCCAATCGTGAGTCACACTACCAGAATGACACATCACGCCGCCGACAACGAGAAGAACTGTCGGAGAGAAGACAATCAAAACCCACACATGAATGGCGCGACAACAAACCTTCATCTTCCGGGCGGAGAAGACGCCCCCGACGATATGTCAGGTGTCTGGTGGAACAATCACATTCTGACAGCATCTCCAGCACCTCCTCAGAGGACAAACCCAAGAAGGAATCAAATCCACGTAAAGGAGAACCCAGGATAAAAGGCTACTTATATGCACTGGGAAACCCTACAGCAAAAGAGAATAGCCCCACTCTCATCATCAATGTCAACCAGGTGGCGGCTGAGTTCCTAGTCGACACAGGAGCCACTGTGAATGTAGTGAGTGAGGAAGTGTACAACAACATGCCAAATGCGCCACGACTACAACCAGCGAGAGCACTCATCTTCCCATATGGTTCCAAGACGCCACTACCTTGTAAAGGTTTTTTCACGGCATCATGTCGATACAAAGATCACGTAAAAGAAATACCCATGCATGTCCTCGAAGCAGCCACGGATAGTGGATGCATTCTAAGCTACAAGTCTGCCGTCGACATGGGTCTAATTCATATCTTATACAGACTCATGATGCACAAGCACCTGGATCCCACTGCCAACATTGACAAGATTTTCCCTGCACTATTCAAAGGACTGGGAAAATTGAAGGACAGACAAATTGAATTGCACATAGACAACAGTATCCCTCCGGTAGCACAACACTACCGTGGTATTCCCATCAATATACAGAAGCAAGTAGAAAACGAATTAATGAAACTTTTGGAAGCAGACATAATCGAACCTGCTGAAGGCCCCACTCCTTGGGTATCCCCCATTGTACCAGTCCCAAAGAAAGACTCTGCTGACATTCGTATTTGCGTGGACATGAGAAGACCAAATGAAGCAATCTTGAGAGAACGTCATCAATCTCCCAGAATAACAGACATGGTGCATTTGCTTAACGGAGCCACCATATTTTCAAAGTTGGACCTCAATAAAGGGTACCATCAGTTGGAACTCCACAAAAGATCCCGGTACATTACCACCTTTGCCACTCACCTGGGCCTCTACAGATACAAGCGGCTCAGTTTTGGAGTTTCTTCAGCAGCCGAGATATTTCAGTCAGAAATTCATAATATAATAAAGCACGTACCGAATTGTCTAAATTACAGTGATGACATCCTTGTGTTTGGACAAACCCAAGAACAGCACGACGACACCCTCATGCGCGTATGCATGGCACTGGAAGAAGCACACCTCACCCTGAATAAGGACAAATGTGAATTTAGAAAACCAACCCTGCGGTTTTTCGGCCACATTTTCTCCAAAAATGGAATGACTCCAGATCCCGAAAAAGTCAACGCACTCACAAACACAACACCACCGACCTCTGTCACCGACTTGCGCTCATTTCTGGGTCTGGCAAGCTATTGCACGAGGTACATTAAAGATTTTGCATCCGTCAGTGCACCCTTGAGAACCCTCACTAAACTGAACGTCGATTTCCGATGGACGGATGAATGCCAACAAGCGTTCCAAATCATCAAGGATCGCATCGCTGATGCCAAAAACATGGCATATTTTGACCCACAGAAACACACAGAGCTGATAGTGGATGCCAGTCCAGTCGGCCTAGGAGCCATCTTAACTCAACTAGATCACAATGATAACCAAGCCATACACATAGTGTCATACGCCAGTCGCAGCCTCTCAAAAACTGAACAAGCGTATTCACAAGCGGAGAAAGAAGGTTTGGCGGTTGTGTGGGCATGCGAACATTTTCATTTGTTCCTATATGGAAAACCTTTCACCATAGTCACTGACCACCAGGCACTACTATTCATTTATGGAAATGCTCAAGCCAAGATGCCTCCCAGAATAGCTCGATGGGCCTTAAGGCTACAGGACTATCAATTCAACATTATTCATCGACCCGGGAAGGAACAGAATCCTGCAGACTTTCTTTCACGTCATCCCAATCAAGACTGCCACTCCGATCCATCCATTGCAGACCAATACATTAAGTATGTGGTCCAAGAATGCACACCACAAGGACTGGACATGGAACACATAGCCAGAGAAACCAACCTGGACCCAGCAATACAGGTCATTTTGAGATGTCTTGAAACAGGACATTGGAAACAAGCAAAACAACTCAAAGAAGGTGCAGAAGAAGAAACCAAGCAAGACATCACCTGTCTACTCACGGTGAAGGAAGAACTTGCAGAAACAGAGGGACTCCTACTGAAAGGGACAAAATTAGTTATTCCTCGCTCATTAAGGAAAAGAGTCCTTGATCTTGCACATGAAGGACACCGGGGAATAATGTCCACAAAAAGGATGTTAAGACAAAGGGTATGGTTTCCTCAGCTAGACACTCAAGTGGAAGAACTACTGAAAACATGTCCCACGTGCGTAGTTCTTAACCCTCAAACCAGACCAGAACCCCTCAGAATGACTGACTTACCCAATGGAACCTGGGAAGAAATTGCCGTGGATCATTTTGGTCCTCTGGAAGGGGGTGAATATGTCTTAGTAGTCATCGATGAATACTCGAGATTCCCTGATGCGCAAGTTGTGTCATCAACAGCAGCACATCACACCATCCCCGCATTGGACAGGATGTTTGCCACATACGGGATCCCAAAGGTAGTAAAATCGGACAATGGACCACCATTCACAGGCCAAGACTTCAAAACCTTTGCCGAGTACATGGGTTTCCACCACAGGAAGGTAACACCGTTGTGGCCTCAAGCGAACGGCACAGTTGAACGGTTCATGGGAAGTATCAAACGAACCACGCAAATAGCTCGCTTGACAGGAGAGCCACTGGAAAAATTATTATGCAAACTAATGAGAGACTATCGAAATACCCCACACAGTACCACTGGCAAGTCACCATCAGAAGTCATGTTTGGCAGGAATGTGCGAACTAGGCTACCGCACATAGAACTCGAGGAAGAACGGTACAAAGGAGATACTGAAATGAGACTACATGACGCGGCCCAGAAAATGAATATGAAAACCATGGCAGACCGGAGAAGGAGAGCCGAGGAGAATAACCTAGAGCCAGGGGACATCGTCGTAGTGCGACAGCCACAACACCGCAAAAACATGGCGTCGTTCAATGCAGAGCCCCTCACCATCACACAGAGGAAAGGCTCTCTCATCACAGCTGAAGGAGCAGCCCACACAATAACAAGAAACAGCTCTCACTTCAAGAAGATGCCTGGAATCATACCACTAGTCGAACCGTGCGTACCAATGGACACTCAGATGCGAGATGCACCCTATGAAGGAGACCAGGATGATTCCGACGCTGATGAGCTCCGCTGGACACCTCTGGAGTCGCGTGAGAGAAATAACTGGAGACCCCAGAGATCCCGACGTCGACCACCGCGCCTCATTGAGGAGATGCCCTGATAGTGAACTTAATGTTTAGTATCGGGGGGGTGTGATGTCGTCACATTCCTCCCCTGTCACGTGTGAGGGAACACGGGGCAAGGGGAAGGGGAGGGACGGGATATGACGGGAGGCAAGCACTTCGGAAGATCGTGTGAATGAATAAAGACGTGTCAAGAGAAACTCTGCGTCTGCGTATTACTTGCATAGTGTAACTTCCTACACATCCCGACAGTCTGGGGTAGCTGCCTCTGGCGAATTTGTGAAATGTAGGGGCAATGTAGATGATTTTCTGCATTCGGCCATGTTAGTGTATGTGAACTAAACCAGTGAGGTAATCATGCATTATGCAACAAAACATTCAGAAAAATTAGGTGAAAATGTAGAATTCACACTCCTCTCTGCAGATGACACATAAAACACTCCCAACAGATGGCAGGTCACAAACAGCACTTAGGATGTTGACAATTAAGTGGACTGAGGCCAATAGAGAGAAGGTGATATGCCCAGGATCACACCGTTTTGGTAACGCAGGGAACCCAACTCGCATCGTCCCAAATGATGCACTTGGCCTACAACAACTTGCCACAAATATGACTATTGGGGAAAAAACCCGAATAGGAATTGTCATATCAAGCAGCGTTACCAAGCCCCCCACCCAAATATGCACTTTGCATTGGGCAGACATGCCTTTAAACTGGGGACAGAATGCATTTTATAATTCATCTATGTGTGTTGTCTTTCGGAGGCCTCACTCACCAAACGTTGTAGTCCATCATTCATTTTTCAAAAAGACAATGGACAGGAAAGCCACAGTGAATCACAGCGCTTGCATTCGTTGGATGAGTTGTGCAGACGCGGCTGCCGGTAATGGTTAAAGTGTGGATGCCTTGCCCTGCACCCACAGTTAGAGAAATTACTAAGATCAAAGTAAACAATCACACTGCGCCACAACAGACACCTATAAAATACAGCTGTACAGTATTTCATTGTTATTATTCTGGTCAGTCTGACACGTGTTTCGAGCTTGGCTCTTCCTCAGAGGCCAATTCCTGTGTGTATGCTGTACCGGACACAATTAAATTGATTTCACACTATATACATAGTCTCTTCTTTCTGTAACTTATTTTCTGCTTATTGCGATTCCGCATTATTTTTCGAAAACCGCCTTTCGGCAACAAACTGTGTTCACCATTTATTTCACCTGTCTGTGAAAGAACTGACACGAAATAAGCAGTTCTAGAAACATGTTGGGCGAAAGAAGCCTGGCTCACCTTTAGAGGAGAAATGGCCACAACACACAATGCTGACCTTCAAAAGGCAATGCAGTAAAAACGGTGCATCTCTGGTATTCAGCAAAGTGGGATGTGAAAGGCAAGGAAGGAAACAGTGGTGAACTAAGATTTCAGAAGTTAACAGACTACATGAAATGACACATACCACCACAGACGTCAGTAAAGGCGATGATGAACCTCTTAATATGAAAAGGAGACCACTCCTGCAAGCGCCTGCTCACAGGTCACAGGGCTTCAGGCAGCTTTAGGCGCTTCAGCTTCACTCCACTGAATTGTGCTCACGAGGGGTGAAATGCTGGACCCTCCTGCTTGGCAAAGGGCCATCAGGCACTGGAAAAGTATAAACATGAATGTGTGGCAGCGGGGAGTAGGGTGGGGGGCTACAGGAGCCCCCCTGCCTACTGCTGCTGCGTAGACTGCCCTGATGTGTCAACTCTCACTTTCCATTGCAAGCACAGAATGCTGTGAAATTCTACAGCTCCAGTCGCCCCTCTGTGAGGCGGTGCCCTGGGCGGCAGCCCAGCTTGGCCATCTCTAAGGCCTGCACTGTACCGAATTACAGGTTATTTATAAATCAACTGAAACCTTCATCTGAAAAAAGTGATAGCAAGGGCAGCTGTATTATAGGCCCTGCAGTGAGAGCACAGCAGCCGCCCCTTGGCAAAGACCAGATTGTCAGCAAACTCCAAAAGGCCCAGCACTGCTGCGCCCACGTCATCCTTTTCAAAGTGACATTGCCAGCAAATAACCCTTACACGATAAGCCTGGCACCGGCATCCACCCTGCGGAAGAATTTACGACTAACTCTCCCATTACTGTAGAGAGCAGCCCACTGACAAGCACCTGCATCTTTCTCCAAGGTCTTCCACCCTTTGACTCCGAAGGCCTGAACCACTAAATGCTCAACTGGCTAAGCAAATAAAGTTAGTAACTCCTGTTTCATTACCCTAATATTCCAGACTTTTTTAAAGCTCATTCTATTTGCATGGACATGCATAATTATAATAATTTGCATTTATATAACGCTATGAACCCTCCGGCATCTGAGCGCTGCTTATTATTACCCACGGTGTGTGGTGTTCATTTGTGGCCTTCGGAAGGATGAAAGGCTGCGTTTGGCCCTGCCTGGATTTGAGCCTGCATTGGCAGGCTCTGCACGGATGTCAAAGCGAGCGCTCTACTCCTTGTGCTATCTGACCAGCTAGTAAAGGGGTTAATTTGTGGGTGTTTGGGGATGCTTGTGGTCTCATGCAGATGGGATGTGACCTAGCAGTTTGGGCTGAACTGCTCCTTTCTGGGTGGGATCAAGCCTGATTTGCATATGGTCTTTGCCCTTTTGTAATGGCTTGGCAGGCAAAGAACGATGGCCTGGAGAGTTGCCCAGAGCAATATGATATGATATGATATGATAAGACATTTGTAACACGCCTATACACAAGTTTTTCAAGGCGCGACGAGGCAGGGAGGGGGGACAAAGGGAAGACAGACAACGATCCTACTAGGCCAGGTGTCATTCTGATCGCGCAAGTGCATGGGCAGAGGGGGAAGGGAAAGTGCAAGGGGAAAGGGAGAGGGGAAAGTGCAGTACAGGGTAGTAGAATAACAGGATAAATAATAAGGGCCAGCTGGTGGCAAGTGCAGGGTAAGTGCAGACAAGTGCTGGGGAGGGGGGCTTTAGGGATACAGACACAGTCCCGCAGTGCAGTGGTTGCCAAGGGAGGCAGTGCAAGGGGAGAGTGGCTGGGCCAGGGACCGAGATCGGTGAGAGTGGCCCAGTTGCAGATTCAGTGCAGTTTCAGTCAGGAATTTAGCAGGGGAGAGGGAGAGATAAAGCAGAAGCAAAGAGGAAGGTTTTGAGGTGCTTCCGGAACCGAAGATGGTTCTCCTCAAGTTTCAGGGAGGCAGGAAGGCTGTTCCAGAGGGAGGCCCCTGCCGCGGAGAGAGATCTACCCCCAACTCGTAGCTTGGAGAAGAGGCTGACCCTGAGGGAGTTGGAGGCGGATGAGCGAAGAGCTCGAGAAGGAAGATATTTAGGAAGAGAGAGTTGAAGGTATTTTGGCCCCAAACCCCAGAAGGCCTTATGGACAATGCAGAGGGTTTTGAACTTAATCCTCGCAGCCACTGGGAGACAGTGCAGAGATTTCAGTCCTGGAGAGATACGTCCCTGGGCTTGAGGCCAAGGACAAGTCTCGCAGGCCTGTTCTGGATGAGTTGCAGAGGGCGGAGAGTAAAGGCAGGAAGTTTTAGATAGGGTCTGTTACAGTAGTCCAGTTTAGAGAGAACCGGAGCTCTAGAGACAGTGAGCTTCTGGGGGAAGGAGAGGAAAGGAAGAATACCTCTGAGGAGGGGCAGCTGGTAGTGTGACTGCTTAGAGCCGTCAGATGTGTGAGGAGAGAAGGAGAGTGTGGAGTCGAAGAGGTTAAGATAAGTTCTTACCCTTTCAGCCAACACCTCTTTTGTTTTGCCTCAGGGATGACCCCCAGAACCTATTTCTGAGTACCAGACCAGGCATTATTGTCTCATGATGTCGTTTTTTCCCCAAATTTATTATGTTAACTGTCAGTCATAATTGTTGTGGACAATGGGACGCAGCTCCCTTAAGAAGGAGGGATCAAGGGAGTGAGGGAGGGAACAGGAGAGGGGAATGGAAGGGGCGGGGAGAAGGGATGGCAAGTCAGTACGTGAAGGAGTAATAGTTAAGATGTGTGAGCCCAGTGTCTGGTGTCGTTATTGGAGGCACGTGTAATCAGGGCGCAACAATACTCACACAATAAGCAACAAAAGTGTGCACAGACCGCATGCCTCTGCATCCCAGGCCTGCTCGCGCTTCTTCGTGGACCCAATGAGCTGCCCCCACACTGCTTTTAGTTATCCATACCCATGAACGATAATTGATATTGATATTTTATTTGTATTGCGCTCGTACTCAAGTGTTTCAGAGCGCGACAAGGCAAGGGAGGGGAACAGGGGAGAACAAAACAGCGATCTTACTAGGCCCAGTGACATTGAGAATGCGCTAGTGCTTGTGAGAGGGGGATGGGAAAAGTGCATGGAAGGGGGGAGAAGTGGAAAGTGCAAGGCAGAGGAGAAACAGATAAATAACAATAAATAAATAATAAAGGCAACAAACAGTGGTAATGCAGCCAGCAATTTGCAAGTGCTAGGTTTAAGGCAGCGGACAGGGTAGGTCTTATAAGTGCAGGAAGAAAAAAGGGGGGGCTGTATGGGTACAGATAGGTACAGATACAGACCCCAGTGCAAGGGGTGGCCCGGAGGCAGTGCAGGAGGGTGGCAGTGTGAGCAGGTACCTGGGCCGGAGGACAGAGGGTGGCCAGGTGCACAGTGCCAAGAGAGAACAGATCAGCAGGGGAGAGGGGGGCCGAAGGCAGAAGAAAAGAGGAAGGTCTTGAAGTGCTTCCGGAACCAGAGAGGGTTCTCCTCAAGAACAGGGAGGCTGTTCCAGAGGGAGGCCCCAGCCGAAGACAGAGATCTACACCCAGCTTGTTTCTTTGAAAAACGACTGACCCTGAGGGAGTTGGAGGTAGAGGAGCGAAAAGCTCAAGAAGGGAGGTATTTGCGGAGGGATAGCTGAAGGTATTTTGGACCCAGGCCCCAGAAAGCCTTGTGGACAATGCAGAGGGTTTTGAATTTAATAATTGTATCCGCTGGGAGCCAATGGCGAGATTTCAGAGCTGGAGAGATACGATCCAAGGGCTTGAGGCCAAGGACAAGTCTTGCAGTCCTGTTCTGGATTAGTTACAGAGGGCGGAGAGTAGAGGCAGGTAGATTTAGAAAGAGGCTGTTACAATAGTCCAAGCTAGAGAGAACCAGAGCTTGGGATACCATGAGCTTCTGGGGGAAGGAGAGGAAAGGCAGAGTACCTCTGAGGAAGTGCAGTAGGAAATTTGACTTTTAAGAGACCTCAGAGATGCGGGCGGAGAAGGAAAGGGTGGAGTCAAAGATGACCCCGAGGTTCTTAGCCTCGCAGGTGGGGGTAGGAGGAGGGCCAAGGGAGGCCGGCCAGAGAGTGAGGGAAAAGGATGGTGAAGGTGTGCTGATGAGGAGGATCTCCATCTTGCTGGCATTCAGACAAAGATCATTGGCGGCACACCAATCTTGAATGGCAGTTAGGTAATCAGAGATGAGAGAGGGAGAGGAGGTGGCAGAGGGCAGCCTGAAAATGAGTTGAGTGTCGTCAGCATAGCACTGGAAATTTGAGCAAATAATGGCAATGCAATGGGTTAGAGTTGCCAGGTATTGGTTGAAAAGCCAGGGCGAGAGGTTAGACCCCTGGGGAACACTACAGGTAGAGAGGAAGATAGATGAAAGGAAGGACCCAAGTTGGACTTGGGAGGGTCGACCTGAAAGGAAAGAGGTCAGCCAGGCCAGAGCCTGATCAGTGATACCCAGGTTTTCACGGAGACAGTTGAGCCGGATGTATGGTTGACTGTGTCGAAGGCAGAAGAGAGATTGAGGAGGATGAGGACAGAAGGAATGTTAGAGTCATGGTTGGAGAGCAGATCTTCACGGATGTTCAGGAGAGCAGTTTCCATGCTTCTGGCAGCTCTGAAGCCAGACTGGTGGTCATGGAGACAGCCAATAGAATTGGAATGAAGGTTAAGCTGAGAGATGGCCAACTTTTCCAGGAGTTTGCCCAGAAAGGGAGTAATGGAAATTGGGCGATAGTTAGCTGGACAAGAAGGATCAGCTGTGGGTTCTTGAGGAGAGGATGCACGAAGGAGTGCTTCAGAGGGGAGGGGAAGGATCCCGATGCAAAGGAGTGGTTGCAAAAATCAGCAAGGGCCAGAGCGAGGGTGTCAATGTGGTCCTTGATGGTTTTAAAGGAACAGGGATGAACCTGTTTTGACGAGGCTTTCATAGATCGGACTTGTCTAGTGACCTCGTCAGGGGAGAAAAGAGGAAAGGACGAGACGGATGGTTGGGGGTGGCTAAAGGAGGGTCAGCAAGCACAGATGGAGAGGGGAGAGGAAGGGTGTGGGTGGAGAGGGCGGACAGGATGTCCTGGTTTTTTTTAAATGAAGTGAGAGGCAAGGGCATTGCAAAGAGGCTGGGAGGCAACAGGAGGGGTAGAGACTGCAGCAGGGTGGGCCATCTCCTTGCAGATTTTAAAGAGTTTGGCCGAGTTGTTAGATGCCGCAGAGACATGAGCTTGAATGTGGACTCTCTTCTTGGTGAGGACAGAGAGTTGGTATTGCCTTTGTAGTAGGCGACAGGCCAGTTTGTCAGAGGATGAACAGGAAGTCCTCCATTTCCTCTCAGCCGCCCTACACTTACGTTTAAGTGTAGCTAAGTCAGAGTCATATCAGGAATTTCACTTGGCTTTGGACTTCAAACGGATCCTCATGACAGGGGCAAGAGCATCAAGCGTATCAGAAATTGAAGAGTAGAGCAGAGACAGGGCTGTGTCAGGATATGAGACAGCCAAAGGTGGAGTGGGGGGAGAGAAAGTGGTGGCAAAAGCCTCAACTGACACACGCTTCATGGGCCGGATGTCCGAGAAGGTAGGTGGCAGTGTTGGGGTAGGCTTGGCTTGGGAGGAAGAGAGGGAGAGATGAGAGCAGAGGAGGGAGTGATCGCTCCAGGAGAGAGGAGTGGTCAGAGGGATGGAGAGGGGGAAGTCAGAGGAGATCAAGACATCGAGTGTGATCCCTGCAGAGTGAGTCGGGCCAGAGGGGAGGATGGACAGGGAGAGGGAGTCGCAGAGGTCACAGAAGAGTACAGAGGAGGAGCAAGGAGACTCTAAATGTATATTGAGGTCACCGAGGAGGATGAGTTGAGTGGTAGAGGCCAGGAGGGTGGAGGAGAGGTCCGCCCACTCAGAGAGAAATTAGGTGATTTGACCAAGAGGCTGGTAGATGGTAACCACAGTAAGAGAATGGGTAGGCAAGAGAGAAAGCCTACAGACAAGGCATTCAAAGGAGGAGTAGGTCTGAGTGGGAATGATAGAGGCAGGAATCCACTCAGGCAAGATCAGGGCTCCTCCCACACTGGACCGGGAGGATCTGGGTGCAGAGAGGATCATGTAGCCATCAGGGAGGAGAGTGTCAAAGCTCATGACAGAGCTGCCCGTGAACCATGTCTCAGTAAGACCAAGGACATCAAGGTCTAGTTCTTCAAGGAGCTGGCAGATGTCAGAGGAGTGTTTGACAGCTGAGCGAGAGTTGAGAGTGTCAATATGAAGAAGGTTGCCAGCCTTAAAGACCTTCCAGGAAGGGGTACAGATCAAAGGTATACCCTGCGGAGGAGAAAGAGCCCTAAGAGGAGCAGAGGAGGAGGAGGAGGAGAGAGAGGGCAAGGTAGCCAAGGGGGGAGAGGAGGGGACAGCAGGAGATGAGAGGAAATTGATGAGGTGAGGGAAGCGCCTATCAAAGAGGAGGAGATTTGCCTGAGGGCCTTGGACCATGACAGTGCCATTTAGGTAGACATTAATGATGACTTTAGAGGAGTCGAAGGAAGCCATGAGAACTTTCCAGTGAGTGCCACTATTAATGGGAGAGGAGGAGATAGGGCGGAGCACAGAGACCATATGAGGAGTCCATAGATCTGGCGAAGGAATGACAAAGAGGATGTCGGTAAGGGTCTGTCTGGCGGAAGCAATGGAGTAGGTGTCGGCGATAGTAAAACCAGGGTTAGAGGCCAAGATATCCTTTTTGAACTTCTTCCTACTAGACTTATTGAGAAGGGAAGGATAGTCAATGGAGAAGCAGTTGGAAAAGATAGGAGAAACAGAAAGCGCCATTGGGGTGGAAGCGATGAGAGGATGGAGATACTGGGGGGGGAGGGCTAAGGCAAGTAGGTGTGGGACAAAAGAGAGTAGTGAGGTCACTGGGCTAGCAAGTTACAGAGAAGCAACAGTATACAAGCAAAATACAGAACATTTTGCAATGGGCAGCAAGATTTGACTTTTTAGCACAAAGCAAAAACAGCACTATTTGACTTTTCAATCTTGGAATCGGATGTTAGCAAAAGGTTTTAGGAAGCACTGCGCATCAGGTTGACAACATGGGAGTAACAAGCAGAAAGAACAGTGATAGTCAAAGGTGGTAGGAGTGAGTCCATAAGGAGGGAACTAACCCATAGTTCTGTAGGAGGCAAAGTCAAGGCAGTCCGGATTTCTTAGAACACCATGATGCAGAAGCCGCCAGACCTGCTCACATCCACAGACTGCATGACATTGGTGCCACTCTGCTACTGTAATAACCAGCAGCACTACCCGGGGGTCTAGTACAGGTGGCGGCCAAACAGCTGCGGTGTTCAGCAGGCAGGCGCAAACATGTCTGTGCCATCATTAGGGGGACATAGCCCTCAAATGTTCCCCTTTCATGGGGAAGTATGTCACCTGATAATGGTTGTATGCATTGCATTCTAGAGCTTGCAGGTATGAGAGTCCTATTTTTAATTCAGGACAAGCCCCAGAATTCAAATCAGAAAACAGTACTTGATAGCCTACTCTTTATTGACGATCTGGGGTCTGGACGTATGGTGGTGGCGTGGCAGACAGGACTCTGCTGCTGGGCCTAAACTGGAGGGGGAGGGGCTGGGAGGGCATTCAGGGCCTTGTGCAGATGGACACTGCACCGTTCTCTACTGAGGCACAGCCGGCATGGGGTGCACCAATATGCAGGCATGTGCAAGACTGCTAACTCAATGGATCTTAAACACATGCTGGCATAAGGCTGGGATTGGATCCACACAGTTGCCAGCGCCATTGGTGGGGCAGAAGAGAACCCAGTACAGAGAGGACAACAGGCCAGTCAGTCACCGTGCAGCAGAGCCACTACATGAGTGACGCCACACAAAAAGGCCCTAATGAATGTGGAGTGTAGAGTGTATTTGTATTTGTATTTTATTATTTATATAGCACTTTACACCAAAGCACTCTACAGCATAACAACCAAAATACATTAAACATGGAACACAGAAGCAATACAATAAACATGATTCAAACCAGAAAAACAGCACGTAGAACAATTTGCATTTGGGAAGGAAGAGAAGAGGAGAGGTATGGGAAGGAAGAAAGGGAAAGGGGAGAGGGAGTAGAGGGAGTAGAGGGGAGGGTGGAAGTCAAAGGGGGACAGGAAGAGATAAAGGAACAGGAAGGTGGAGTGAGGAGGGGAAAGAAGAGGAGGAAGGGGAGAAGAGTCAGGGAGGGGGGTGCAGAGGAGTGTTTTTAAGGAGGAACGGAAGGAGGAATAGAATAGGAATAGAGTGGCACGGCCTAAAAGAGATTTTGCTGCCTGGAGTGGCGGCCTATAAGAGATTTTGCTGACTAGAGTGGCGGCCTATAAGAGATCTTGCAACCTAGAGTGGCGGCCTATAAGAGATCTTGCTGGCTAGAGTGGCAGCCTACAAGCGATCTTGCTGCCTAGATTGGCAGCCTACAAGCGTTCTTGCTGCCTAGAGTGGCAGCCTGTAAGAGATCTTGCTGCCTGGAGTGGAAACCTATAAGAGATCTTGCTACCTGGAGTGGCGGCCTATAAGAGATCTTGCTGCCTGGAGTGACGGCCTATAAGAGATTTTGCTGCCTGGAGTGGCGGCCTATAAGAGATTTTGCTGCCTAGAGTGGTGGCCTATAAGAGATCAAGCAACCTAGAGTGGCGGCCTATAAGAGATCTTGCTGCTTAGTGTGGCAGCCTATAAGCAATCTTTCTGCCTAGATTGGCAGCCTATAAGCGTTCTTGCTGCCTAGAGTGGCGGGCTTTAAGAGATATTGCTGCCTAGAGTGGAAACCTATAAGAGATCTTGCTACCTGGAGTGGCGGCCTATAAGAGATCTTGCGGCCTTGAGTGGTCGGCCTATAAGAGATCTTGCTGCCTAGAGTGGCAACCTATAAGAGATTTTGCTGCCTAGAGTGGCGGCCTATAAGAGATCTTGCAAACTAAAGTGGCGGCCTATAAGAGATCTTGGAACCTAGAGTGGTGGCCTATAAGAGATCTTGCTGCCTAGAGTGGCAGCCTATAAGCGATCTTGCTGCCTAGATTAGTGGCCTATAAGCGTTCTTGCTCCCTAGAGTGGTGGCCTGTACGAGATCTTGCTGCCTAGAGTGGAAACCTATAAGAGATCTTGCTACCTGGAGTGGCGGCCTATAAGAGATCTTGCTGCCTGGAGTGTCGGCCTATAAGAGATCTTGCTGCCTAGAGTGGCAACCTATAAGAGATTTTGCTGCCTAGAGTGGCAGCCTATAAGCGATCTTGCAACCTAGAGTGGCTGCCTATAAGAGATCTTGCTGCCTAGATTGGTGGCCTATAAGAGATCTTGCTGCTTGAAGTGGTGGCCTATACGAGATCTTGCTGCCTAGAGTGCAACCTATAAGAGATCTTGCTGCCTAGAGTGGCAGCCTATAAGAGATCTTGCTGCCTGGAGTGGCGGCATATAAGAGATCTTGCTGCCTAGAGTGGCAACCTAGAAGAGATCTTGCTACCTAGAGTAGCAGCCTATAAGCGATCCTTCTGCCTAGAGTGGCAGCCTATAAGAGATCTTGCTGCCTAGAGTGCTGGCCTGTAAGAGATCTTGCTGCCTAGAGTGGTGGCCTTTAAGAGATCTTGCTGCCTGGAGTAGCAGCCTATAAGAGATTGTGCTGCTTGAAGTGGTGGCCTATACGAGTTCTTGATGCCTAGAGTGGCGACCTATCAGAGATCTTGCTGCCTAGAGTGGTGACCTATAAGAGATCTTGCTGCCTAGAGTGGTGGCCTATAAGAGATCTTGCTGCCTAGAGTGCAACCTACCGAGAACTTGCTGCCTAGAGTGGCAGCCCATAAGTGATCTTGCTGCCTAGAGTGGCAGTCTATGAGAGATCTTGCTGCCTAGAGTGGCGACCTATCAGAGATCTTGCTGCCTAGAGTGGCAGCCTATAAGTGATCTTGCTGCCTAGAGTGGCAGTCTATGAGAGATCTTGCTGCCTAGAGTGGCGACCTATCAGAGATCTTGCTGCCTAGATTGGCAGCCTACAAGCGTTCTTGCTGCCTAGAGTGGCAGCCTGTAAGAGATCTTGCTGCCTGGAGTGGAAACCTATAAGAGATCTTGCTACCTGGAGTGGCGGCCTATAAGAGATCTTGCTGCCTGGAGTGACGGCCTATAAGAGATTTTGCTGCCTGGAGTGGCGGCCTATAAGAGATTTTGCTGCCTAGAGTGGTGGCCTATAAGAGATCAAGCAACCTAGAGTGGCGGCCTATAAGAGATCTTGCTGCTTAGTGTGGCAGCCTCTAAGCAATCTTTCTGCCTAGATTGGCAGCCTATAAGCGTTCTTGCTGCCTAGAGTGGCGGGCTTTAAGAGATATTGCTGCCTAGAGTGGAAACCTATAAGAGATCTTGCTACCTGGAGTGGCGGCCTATAAGAGATCTTGCGGCCTTGAGTGGTCGGCCTATAAGAGATCTTGCTGCCTAGAGTGGCAACCTATAAGAGATTTTGCTGCCTAGAGTGGCGGCCTATAAGAGATCTTGCAAACTAAAGTGGCGGCCTATAAGAGATCTTGGAACCTAGAGTGGTGGCCTATAAGAGATCTTGCTGCCTAGAGTGGCAGCCTATAAGCGATCTTGCTGCCTAGATTAGTGGCCTATAAGCGTTCTTGCTCCCTAGAGTGGTGGCCTGTACGAGATCTTGCTGCCTAGAGTGGAAACCTATAAGAGATCTTGCTACCTGGAGTGGCGGCCTATAAGAGATCTTGCTGCCTGGAGTGGCGGCCTATAAGAGATCTTGCTGCCTAGAGTGGCAACCTATAAGAGATTTTGCTGCCTAGAGTGGCAGCCTATAAGCGATCTTGCAACCTAGAGTGGCTGCCTATAAGAGATCTTGCTGCCTAGATTGGTGGCCTATAAGAGATCTTGCTGCTTGAAGTGGTGGCCTATACGAGATCTTGCTGCCTAGAGTGCAACCTATAAGAGATCTTGCTGCCTAGAGTGGCAGCCTATAAGAGATCTTGCTGCCTGGAGTGGCGGCATATAAGAGATCTTGCTGCCTAGAGTGGCAACCTAGAAGAGATCTTGCTACCTAGAGTAGCAGCCTATAAGCTATCCTTCTGCCTAGAGTGGCAGCCTATAAGAGATCTTGCTGCCTAGAGTGCTGGCCTGTAAGAGATCTTGCTGCCTAGAGTGGTGGCCTTTAAGAGATCTTGCTGCCTGGAGTAGCAGCCTATAAGAGATTGTGCTGCTTGAAGTGGTGGCCTATACGAGTTCTTGATGCCTAGAGTGGCGACCTATCAGAGATCTTGCTGCCTAGAGTGGTGACCTATAAGAGATCTTGCTGCCTAGAGTGGTGGCCTATAAGAGATCTTGCTGCCTAGAGTGCAACCTACCGAGATCTTGCTGCCTAGAGTGGCAGCCCATAAGTGATCTTGCTGCCTAGAGTGGCAGTCTATGAGAGATCTTGCTGCCTAGAGTGGCGACCTATCAGAGATCTTGCTGCCTAGAGTGGTAGCCTATAAGTGATCTTGCTGCCTAGAGTGGCAGCCTATGAGAGATCTTGCTGCCTAGAGTGGCCACCTATCAGAGATCTTGCTGCCTAGAGTGGTAGCCTATAAGTGATCTTGCTGCCTAGAGTGGCAGCCTATGAGAGATCTTGCTGCCTAGAGTGATGACCGAGAAGAGATCTTGCTGCCTAGAGTGACGCCCTATAAACAATCTTGCTGCCTAGAGTGGCAGCCGATAAGAGATCTTGCTGCCTAGAGTGGCAGCCTATAAGTGATCTTGCTGCCTAGAGTGGCAGCCTATGAGAGATCTTGCTGCCTAGAGTGGCCGCCTATAAGAGATCTTGCTGCCTAGAGTGGCAACCTATCAGAGATCTTACTGCCTAGATGGGCAGCCTACAAGTGATCTTGCTGCCTAGAGTGGCAGCCTATGAGAGATCTTGCTGCCTAGAGTGGCGACCTATCAGAGATCTTGCTGCCTAGAGTGGCAGCCTATAAGTGATTTTGCTGCCTGGAGTGGTGGCCTATAAGAGATTTTACTGCCTAGAGTGGCAGCCTATAAGAGATCTTGCAACCTAGAGTGGCGGCCTAAAAGAGATCTTGCTGCCTAGAGTGGCAGACTATAAGCGATCTTGCTGCCTAGATTGGTGGCCGATAAGCGTTCTTGCTGCCTAGAGTGGTGGCCTGTAAGAGATCTTGCTGCCTAGAATAGAAACCTATCAGAGATCTTGCTACCTGGAGTGGCGGCCTATAAGACATCTTGCTACCTGGAGTGGCGGCCTATAAGAGATCTTGCTGCCTGGAGTGGCGGTCTGTAAGAGATCTTGCAACCTAGAGTGGCAGCCTATAAGCGATCTTTCTGCCTAGAGTGGCAGCCTATAAGAGATCTTGCTGCCTAGAATGGAAACCTATCAGAGATCTTGCTACCTGGAGTGGCGGCCTATAGGAGATCTTGCTGCCTGGAGTGGCGGTCTGTAAGAGATCTTGCAACCTAGAGTGGCAGCCTATAAGCGATCTTTCTGCCTAGAGTGGCAGCCTATAAGAGATCTTGCTGCCTAGAGTGCTGGCCTGTAAGAGCTCTTGCTGCCTGGAGTAGTGGCCTTTAAGAGATCTTGCTGTCTGGAGTAGCAGCCTATAAGAGATCTTGCTGCTTGAAGTGGTGGCCTATACGAGATCTTGCTGCCTAGAGTGCGACCTATAAGAGATCTTGCTGCCTAGAGTGGCGGCCTATAGGAGATCTTGCTGCCTAGAGTGGCGACCTATCAGAGATCTTGCTGCCTAGAGTGGCCGCCTATAAGAGATCTTGCTGCCTAGAGTGGCGACCTACCGAGATCTTGCTGCCTAGAGTGGCAGCCCATAAGTGATCTTGCTGCCTAGAGTGGCAGTCTATGAGAGATCTTGCTGCCTAGAGTGATGACCTATCAGAGATCTTGCTGCCTAGAGTGGCAGTCTATAAGTGATCTTGCTGCCTAGAGTGGCAGCCTATCAGAGATCTTGCTGCCTTCAGTGGCGACCTATCAGAGATCTTGCTGCCTAGAGTGGCAGCCTATAAGTGATCTTGCTGCCTAGAGTGGCAGCCTATGAGAATCTTGCTGCCTAGAGTGGCCAACTATAAGAGATCTTGCTGCCTAGAGTGGCCACCTATCAAAGATCCTGCTGCCTAGAGTGGCAGTCTATAAGTGATCTTGCTGCCTAGAGTGGCAGCCTATGAGAGATCTTGCTTCCTAGAGTGGTGACCTATAAATAATCTTGCTGCCTAGAGTAGAGGCCTATAAGAGATCTTGCTGCCTAGAGTGGCAGCCTATAAGAGATCTTGCTGTCTAGAGTGGCAGCCTATATGAGATCTTGCAGCCTAGAGTGGCGGCACATAAGAGATCTTGCTGCCTAGAGTGGCAACCTAGAAGAGATCTTGCTACCTAGAGTGGCAGCCTATAAGCGATCTTTCTGCCTAGAGTGGCAGCCTATAAGAGATCTTGCTGCCTAGAGTGGTGGCCTTTAGGAGATCTTGCTGCCTGGAGTAGCAGCCTATAAGAGATCTTGCTGCTTGAAGTGGTGGCCTATACGAGATCTTGCTGCCTAGAGTGGCGACCTACCGAGATCTTGCTGCCTAGAGTGGCAGCCCATAAGTGATCTTGCTGCCTAGAGTGGCAGTCTATGAGAGATCTTACTGCCTAGAGTGGCGACCTATCAGAGATCTTGCTGCCTATAGTGGCAGCCTATAAGTGATCTTGCTGCCTAGAGTGGCAGCCTATCAGAGATCTTGCTACCTACAGTGGCGACCTATCAGAGATCTTGCTGCCTAGAGTGGCAGCCTATAAGTGATCTTGCTGCCTAGAGTGGCAGCCTATGAGAGATCTTGCTGCCTAGAGTGGCCAACTATAAGACATCTTGCTGCCTAGAGTGGCCACCTATCAGAGATCTTGCTGCCTAGAGTGGCAGCCTATAAGTGATCTTGCTGCCTAGCGTGGCAGCCTATGAGAGATCTTGCTGCCTAGAGTGGCAACCTATAAGAGATCTTGCTGCCTAGAGTGACGCCCTATAAACAATCTTGCTGCCTAGAGTAGAGGCCTATAAGAGATCTTGCTGCCTAGAGTGGCAGCCTATAAGAGATCTTGCTGTCTAGAGTGGCGGCCTATATGAGATCTTGCAGCCTAGAGTGGCGACCTATCAGAGATCTTGCTGCCTAGAGTGGCAGCCTATAAGTGATTTTGCTGCCTGGAGTGGCGACCCATAAGAGATTTTGCTGCCTAGAGTGGCAGCCTATAAGAGATCTTGCAACCTAGAGTGGTGGCCTATAAGAGATCTTGCTACCTGGAGTGGCGGCCTCTAAGAGATCTCGCTGCCTAGAGTGACGCCCTATAAACAATCTTGCTGCCTAGAGTAGAGGCCTATAAGAGATCTTGCTGCCTAGAGTGGCAGCCTATAAGAGATCTTGCTGTCTAGAGTGGCGGCCTATATGAGATCTTGCAGCCTAGAGTGGCGACCTATCAGAGATCTTGCTGCCTAGAGTGGCAGCCTATAAGTGATTTTGCTGCCTGGAGTGGCGACCCATAAGAGATTTTGCTGCCTAGAGTGGCAGCCTATAAGAGATCTTGCAACCTAGAGTGGCGGCCTATAAGAGATCTTGCTGCTAGAGTGGCGGACTATAAGCGATCTTGCTGCCTAGATTGGTGGCCGATAAGCGTTCTTGCTGCCTAGAGTGGCGGCCTGTAAGAGATCTTGCTGCCTAGAATGGAAACCTATAAGAGATCTTGCTACCTGGAATGGCGGCCTATAAGAAATCTTGCTGCCTGGAGTGGCGGCCTATAAGAGATCATGCTGCCTAGAGTGGCGGCCTATAAGAGATCTTGCAACCTAGAGTGGCGGTCTATAAGAGATCTTGCTGCCTAGAGTGGTGGCCTATTAGCGATCTTGCTTCTTAGATTGGCGGCCTATAAGCATTCTTGCTGCCTAGAGTGGCGGCCTGTAAGAGATCTTGCTGCCTAGAGTGGAAACCTATAAGAGATCTTGCTACCTGGAGTGGCGGCCTATAAGAGATCTCTCTGCCTAGTGTGGCAACCTATAAGAGATCTTGCTACCTAGAGTGGCAGCCTATAAGCGATCTTTCTGCCTAGAGTGGCGGCCTATAAGAGATCTTGCTGCCTAGAGTGCTGGCCTGTAAGAGATCTTGCTGCCTGGAGTGGCGGCCTAAAAGAGATCTTGCTGCCTGAAGTGGTGGCCTATACGAGATCTTGCTGCCTAGAGTGGCGACCTATCAGAGATCTTGCTGCCTAGAGTGGCGACCTATAAGAGATCTTGCTGCCTAGAGTGGCGGCCTATAAGTGATATTGCTGCCTAGAGTGGCAGCCTATGTAAGATCGTGCTGCCTAGAGCGGCCGCCTATAAGAGATCTTGCTGCCTAGAGTGGCGACCTATCAGAGATCTTGCTGCCTAGAGTGGCAGCCTATAAGTGATCTTGCTGCCTAGAGTAGCAGCCTATGAGAGATCTTGCTGCCTAGAGTGGCGACCTTTAAGAGATCTTGCTGCCTAGAGTGACGCCCTATAAACAATCTTGCTGCCTAGAGTAGAGGCCTATAAGAGATCTTGCTGCCTAGAGTGGCAGCCTATAAGAGATCTTGCTGTCTAGAGTGGCGGCCTATATGAGATCTTGCAGGCAGCCTAGAGTGGCAACCTATAAGAGATCTTACTGCCTAGAGTGGCAACCTATCAGATTTCTTGCTGCCTAGAGTGGCAGCTTACAAGTGATCTTGCTACCTAGAGTGGCAGCCTATGAGAGATATTGCTGTCTAGAGTGGCCACCTATAAGAGATCTTGCTGCCTAGAGTGGTGACCTATCAGAGATCTTGCTTCCTAGATGGGCAGCCTATAAGTGATCTTGCTGCCTAGAGTGGCAGCCTCTAAGAGATCTTGCTGCCTAGAGTGGTGACCTATCAGAGATCTTGCTGCCTAGAGTGACAGCCTATAAGTGATCTTGCTGCCTAGAGTGGCAGCCTATGAGAGATCTTGCTGCCTAGAGTGGCTGCCTATAAGAGATCTTGCTGCCTAGAGTGGCGACCTATCTGAGATCTTGCTGCCTAAAGTGGCAGCCTATAAGTGATCTTGCTGCCTAGAGTGGAAGCCTATGAAGGATCTTGCTGCCTAGAGTGGCGACCTATCAGAGATCTTGCTGCCTAGAGTGGCAGCCTATAAGTGATCTTGCTGCCTAGAGTGGCAGCCTATGAGAGATCGTCCTGCCTAGAGTGGCAGCCTATGAGAGATCTTGCTGCCTGGAGTGGCAACCTATAAACAATCTTGCTGCCTAGAGTAGAGGCCTATAAGAGATCCTGCTGCCTAGAATGGCAGCCTATAAGATATCTTGCTGTCTAGAATGGTGGCCTATATGAGATGTTGCAGCCTAGAGTGGCGACCTGTAAGAAATCTTGCTGCCTAGAGTGGCAGCCTATAAGAGATCTTGCATCCTAGAGTGACAACCTATAAGAGATCTTGCTGCCTAGAGTGGTGACCTATAAGAGATCTTGCTGCCTTGAGTTGCAGTTAGTAAGTGATCTTGCTGCCTAGAGTGGCAACTTATAAGAGATCTTGCTGCCTAGAGTGGAGACCTATAAGAGATCTTGCAGCCTAGAGTAGCGGCCTATAAGAGATCTTGCAGCCTAGAGTGACAACCTATAAGAGATCTTGCTGCCTAGAGTGGAGACCTATAAGAGATCTTGCAGCCTAGAGTAGCGGCCTATAAGAGATCTTGCAGCTGTGCTTAACAGGCAAGTTCATAGCTTGAGTCATGGTTTCTCTCCATTTCCCCCTCACTTTGTTGTGGGAATTAAACACTTTTGCTATATTTTCTGTGGATAGACAGTCAAAATGTTCCACTCACCACCTACAGAAGTGGAGGAAAAGGATAACGAAGATGGTGTTTTAAAGAACAGTTAAAGATGTGGTGTCTCAATTCAAGACCCAACTAGTTTATGTTATGCCGATTGGTCATTGTCTGCCATGGATAGTGGTGGGCCTTGTAGCTGCAACCCCAAATAGTTGGACATTGTATGGAGTAGTAGTGAGCGGTGTCAGCAGCGGGCAGGCGACCTGCTACCCTGGCATGGCACAGATGTGCTGAAAATATGAAGGGTACAGGCTTCGGGGGCAGGACGACGTCCTTCCGGGTACGAGGCTCCACTCTCTGAAACTCCCTTGCTTTCCTCTCATGTTATGCTATGTTATGCTATGCTAGGCTGTGCTAGATGTTAGGCTATGCTTTGCTGCGCTATATGTTATGTTATGCTATGCTGTGCTATATGTTATTCTATGTTATGTTATGCTATGCTATATGTTATGCTATGCTGTGTTATATGTTATGTTATGCTATGCTATGCTGTGCTATATGTTATGTTATTGTGATTTACACCACGCACCGCTGCCATTTGCATGGTCTCATGAGGGGCCAAAGATGTCCTACGATCTCTCAGAGGACTAAAGACCCATCTATTCCTGGGAGCCATGTCCCCATGGACGTCAAGGAGCCAGATGAAGGCGTGATCCGCCACTACCCTATGCACAGCGCCTGCACGCAGAACGCTCATATTGACCACCCGCCCGCACGAAAGAGGTCTAGCCAGCAGGCACCAGCAGGCACCAGAAACCCAACACCAAGTCGTCTTAGAGAGACCGCCATTTACTCCTCCACTCTTGGACACCAAGATTCTGGTCAGGGCCTTTCAACTTTTTCAGCTGAAATGGGGCCTCAGGGGCCCCTGAGAAGCTGTGCCCATGTTGGCAGTCTTATGACAAAGCAAAATTCTTCTTTAACTCAGGACATTAAATGTGCACTTTGCAGTGCATGTTACAGGCTGCCTTTGCTGGCACCCTCACGTCATCACCTCCCAGGCTTTGTAGTATCCAGCAGCCTAGCCCCTTGCTGACAAAGGGTGATTACTTGCTTCTCGGTAGACATGAGAAACAGTGACCATCTGCAGCTATTAACCACTTGTTGCATTCCTTTATATCATCATTAGGATCAAAGCACTGCACGGGTGGAAATGCCCGCCACAAGCCCTCACACATCTTCCGTCCGCCCTGATTCTGGTCCATGGCCCCACTCCTTGACTGTTAAAGACCTCCGTTGCCCATCATAGTGCCAAGAAGTGGCGGGAACGTGGTTAAACAGCATACAAAGCGCTACCCAATGGTGCAAGAGGCATGGAAAGATCCAACAGAAAGGCAATGACTGCGATTGCTTTTTTTCGGGAGTCGGGGGATTGATTTGGTATTCATCAGGATCATTTAATAGATTTTCAGGAGCCAGAGGTCCCTGTCCAGAAGGGGGGGATTAACAGACAGTGGCAGAGACTCTCTCAAGTTCAGGGAGGCTGGTAGCGTCTCACTGGTTGCCTCGCGAGTCCGCGCTCTCACCCGTGACCCGCAGGCTATTATGCAAGTCTATGCAAAAAGGACGAGCACACTGCTCCTTGGCACTTCATGGGTTACGGATGTCGAGACTGACACCTGGGAGTCATTATTTAACTCCAGGTTGAGGCCCAGCGAATGTCGCTGCTGTGTCGCGGGTTCCGCGCTGCGTCTGCTGGGTGTCAGCGGGTGGGCTGCCATGGCAGCGTGCACCGGGAACTGGCATCTGGGTGTGGGTGCAGAAGGGGGGTTGAGCCCGCCGTTTCCCTTACCTGTGGTGCCATGGTGACGCATTGGTCGAGGGTCCTCCTGCCGGAGACTGTGCTGTGGAGCTAAGGCAAACTTCTTACCCGAGGAGGTGTGAAATGGGGAAGTGCCCAGCTGGGCTGCCCACTTCCTCATTTCCTGCCAGCCTATGTGCTGGCAGAGGTCAGCCTCCTCTTCCTGTCCCTGTTATGGCATATGATATAATATTGATGCCTGATGCCCCTGCGCTTAGGAGCTTTACAGAGGTAAAAATAAATAAATAAATAATATTGTATGCTATGGCGTGCTATGGTACGGTATGGCACAGTATGGTAGTGCATTCCGTGCATGGTATGGCATATTTCATATTATGGAATATACAGTGATACAGTATGGCATGTGATACGTTATATCTGCCCAGTATACGTCATGATATGATTTATGTTATGGTATGATATATTTTATATGATGTGTTATCGCATGCCGTATCGTGCAGAGTATGGCATATGCATATAATGTGGCATGGCAAGGTTTGGTAAGGGATTTATTCTCTTGCCCCTGGCATGGTATAGTATGTAATGGCATGACATCTGGTGTGATATGGCGTGCCATGAGTTTTATATCATGTAGTAGAGTAGCGTAAGGTATGTTATGATATATGATGTATTGTACGGTTTACTACGGCATGGCATGGTCTATGGTGGGATAGGTGTGGTGTATATTTGTATTGGGGTTCTGTGCAGTGCAGTGCAGACCTGGCTAGGAAGCAGCAGAGCGCTGCACATGGCCTTAAGGGTAACATGTAAGGTAAGGAGCGGAGCGCTGCACTATGGGGAATGGGAGCCCAGGTGGTATGGTATTCTGTACCACAGGCTGGGTGAGTACTGGGAGGTGGGCTCCCTGGCCGCTATTCTCCTGTCTTGGGCTACGCCTTGTGGGGTGCCGGGGGCAGATAATCCAACGAAAGAGTAAACACAATAGGGGTGGAAATGGGGGTGAACGAACGCTTTCTTAAAGGACCTCAGCCAAAGGTCTCGAGTCCAATCCGTGCTCTAATATCAAAAGACCCCTGGGCGTTAACCCAAAATAATGTTCGGCCAGACACTGACAGTCTGAGTGGTTCTGGGTGTCCGAGGATGCGAATGCAGGCATTCCTCCTGGCTCTGGTCTACGTCTCGAGCTTGACTTTTGTCTCTTCACCTTGGGCTGGTCCTGAATCACGGGGCAAGCCCTGTTTGGGGCTCGCCTTGTCCGAGGGGTATCGCTGCAGATCGGCTGGTAGGTTTTCATCCTTCTACTGAGTACTTTCGGATAGGATTTACTCCCCCACCTCCCACCTGGGTTGGCAAGGGTCAGCAAAGCTTATTTATTTAAGCTGGGAGCCTTTCTTCTACCAGCAGGATCTGGGTTAGAGGCCCCTGTTAGTTTCCCTGTCACTGCTTGAGTGACCTTAGTGTGTGGCCCCTGAGGGGCCCATGTAAGCCCGGCCCTTACACCTGTCCGCTACACCTGCCTTCTCCTAGGCTTTGGCCCCACTGGCCTAATCAACTCACTTTTTTTCTCCCCAACTCTGGTTGGCCCTCTTGGCTTGGCCAACAGAGTGTCACATCACTTGCTTCTCCTCTGTCTTGGCTTTCTATGTCTCTTTGGCCTTCTTGGATTGTAATGGTGTAGCCAAGATGGCTTTGCTAGGCAATCCAGCATCACATGCATGTGGGCCTGAGGCAGGGGTGCCCTCGAACTAAAGGAGATACATGTATTTCATCAAAGCTTCTACTACCATGCCAACGTTTGAGCTTTTATTTCACTGTATAAATTTAAGTACAAATTAAAAGACACGAATCAACAAAACTGCCCTCTCATTGAATGAGAACGCAAAGTGACGTGAGACCCAAACAAATGTCCACTTAGTTTTCAAGACACACAACAAAAGAAACCGTGGGTTACGGGCACCTGCTTGTAGTCATTCTCTGTTAGGGCCATGCAGCTAGTTGTGTGTGATCTGACAAGAAACGGAAGCGCTACAAAAATAAAGTTTGTTAATGTCTAACAACCAGACATAGTGAAAATAAACTAAGCAGTTTAGAAAGGGAGGAGGTTTGCTTTTTTGTTTTAGTTTAGTTTGCTGTTTTGGAAGGTGAGATTGCTAACAGGGGAAGCGCGGGGGCTCAGATGCCAGGTGCAAATATTGCACTGCAAACCACTGAAGCATACACACTTGCTAGAAAGACGCGTTGCATGTAAATGTCACTCCATTGTTTCACACTTCACTCACTTGCTGTGTTTCCCCGGGTGCATGAGATCCCATTGTGCGCCCTGAGGCCTTGGGCGAGCTGGTGCGTTATCAAAAATTAAAATAAATAAATAAAAGCTTGCTTTCGGAGGCGGGTGGCACTTGAGGTCTGCCACTGTGTAACCACATCTACCCTCAATCTCTTTTCCTGCAAAAAACACTACAGTCAAATATTATGCACATTATGCATAGTACTAAGTCGCTTGTATGTATCAAACAATGACTACAAGCAGGATGTTATCACACGAACCTGGCACAAGCAATGTTTCTTGCTGCATCTGAAGGCATGCCAGTAGCTTCACAACAGAGCCTTGCACCATTTGAAGTTATACATTATCTAGCTAAATAGACTGTAATGTGAGGGGTCAGAAATGAGAGACGGGCACAAAGTTGTAGTTTTCTCAACATTTGTCATTTTTGTTCAATCAGAAAGGGGGGTGGGCTAAAGGCCTATCCGTCCCTATCCCAGGAATGTTCCTGCCCATCAAACTAAAGCTAAAGCAACATGACCTTGTGTCGGAATATATCTGGCCCCTACACTAACATATACAACCAAAATGAGGAAAGTAAATGTATTGAGTTCCAGTTCAACAAAAATGTGCAAAAGTTAGTAAATATAATTCCAATCAAGTAATCCTTGTGTCCAGGGCTGATTCCTTTCCCGATAATCAGTCCAGGAAGAGGGGTGAACGTGTTTTGCTCCGACAATGTTCTATTCAATTTGATGAAAAATGTTTCCCTCATCCAACACGTTCCTCAAATTAGCAAAGCAAATGTATCTTCCATAGAAGACTTGTTCAAGATGATACTACAGGTGTCTTGTCTATAGTGCCTTCTCCTCAAGCCGGCAAAGCTTGAGTCTCTTCCATATAACACTTGCTCAAGATGATATTACAAGTGCCTTGTCTCTAGTGCCTTCTCCTCAAGCCGGCAAAGCTTGAGTCGCTTCCATATAACACTTGCTCAAGATGATACTACAGGTGTCTTGTCTATAGTGCCTTCTCCTCAAGCCGGCAAAGCTTGAGTCTCTTCCATATAACACTTGCTCAAGATGATATTACAAGTGCCTTGTCTCTAGTGCCTTCTCCTCAAGCCGGCAAAGCTTGAGTCGCTTCCATATAACACTTGCTCAAGATGATATAACAAGTGTCTTGTCTATAGTGCCTTCTCCTCAAGCCGGCAAACCTTGAGTCTCTTCCATATAACACTTGCTCAAGATGACATAACAAGTGTCTTGTCTATAGTGCCTTCTCCTCAAGCCGGCAAAGCTTGAGTCTCTTCCATATAACACTTGCTCAAGATGATATTACAAGTGCCTTGTCTCTAGTGCCTTCTCCTCAAGCTGGCAAAGCTTGAGTCTCTTCCATATAACACTTGCTCAAGATGACATTACAAGTGCCTTGTCTCTAGTGCCTTCTCCTCAAGCCGGCAAAGCTTGAGTCGCTTCCATAAAACACTTGTTATTGTCTATAGTGCCTTCGCCTCAAGCTGGCAAAGCAAGTGTTTCTTTCATGAAAGGCTTTATCCAAGATTTATGTAAAAACAGTATTTGCCAGAATACCTTTCTTAGGATGGAAACAGACAAATATCTCTTTCATAGAATATTTTTCTCAAGATGTTAAAACAAGTGTTTCTTTCATAGAAGGCATTTCTCAGGAGGTCAAAGCAAGTGTTTCTTTCATAGGCCCTCCCATCGCTGACACCTATGTCAGTGCTTTCTCCAGGCAGACTCTCATGACATCCTCTTTGTCGTTCCTTCTCCCGACCTATGGACCCTTCATATGGTCGTACTTCTCTTCCTCCTCCTCTTCTCCCATTAATGGTGGCACCCAGTGGGAGGTCCTCTCGGCCTCCTACCAGTCCTCTAGAGTCATCATTAATGTCTATCTAAACGGCGTAGTCATGGTACAGTGCCCTCAGCCCAATCCCCTACTATTTGATAGGCGCTTCCCTCGCCTCATCAATTTCCTTCCATCTCCTGCTTCTCCTGCTACCGCTTCTCTGCCACCTCCTGCTTCTACTGCTTTGGCTCCAATGCCATCTACCACCTCTCTGGTTCCTCAGCCACCTCCGTCCTCCACCTCTCTGGCTCCTCTGCCACTTCCGATGGGTACTCCTCTGCCTTATACCCCTGCTGCCCGGAAGTCTTTCGAAAGTGGCAACCTGCTCCATGTGGCGACTCTCAACTCTCGCTCTGTTGTCAAACACTTCTCTGACATCTGCCACCTCCTTGAACTCCTGGACCTGGATGTTCTCGCTCTTACAGAGATATGGTTCAAAGCCAGCTCTGTCACAAGTTTCGACACGCTCTTCCCTGAGGGCTACAAGATGCTCTCCGAGCCCAGGCCCAACAGGCCCAGAGGCAGAATGGCCCTGTTTTCTCCTGAGTAGATCCCTGCTTCCATCATCCCCATTCAGACATATTCATCCTTTGAATGCCTGGTCTGCAGGCTCTCTATCGTTGCTGGCCTCTCTCTGACCTTGGCCACCATCTACAGGCCACCTGGCCAGGTCACCCTCTTCCTCTCTGAATGGGTGGACCTCACTTCCTCTCTCCTTACCTCTAACTCACAGCTTCTCCTCCTTGTGGATCTCAACATTCACCTGGATTCCCCAGACTCCTCAGCTTTTCTGCAACCCCTGTGACTCTCTTTCCCTCTCCATTCTACCCTCTGATCTGATTCACTCTGCTGGACACTCCTTGGATGTTCTCATTTCTTCAGACATCCCCCTCTCCAATCCTCTCATTACTCCTCTTTCCTGGACTGACCACTTTCTTCTTTCATCTCACTTGAAGCTTCCTGTCCCCTTGGCAAAGTCCACCCAGCACTGCCTCTGGAGCATTCGACCTAGAAAGCGAGTGTCAGTGGCTGCCTTTGCCTCCACTTTCTCTCCCCCACCTACTCCAGCGGCTGACTCTCATCCTGACACAGCCCTTTCCAAACTCCACCTGTCCATCTCTAACACTCTGGATATCCTTGCCCCTGTCATGTGGATCTGCCTGAAGCCTGCCACCAAGTGCAACTCTTGGTATGACTGATCTGGCTGTTCTGAAACGCAAGTGCAGAGTTGCTGAATGAAAGTGGGGAGTTTCGGGTGTACCCTCTGACAAACCGGCCTGCCGCCTGCTCCAAGCAATACAGACTCTCCATCTTCTCAAAGAAGAGGGTCCATATTGAAGCTAGCACCCTCTAACAACACAGCCAAACTTTAAAAAATCTGCAAGGAGCTGGCCAATCATACTGCAGTATCTACCTCTTCTACACCTACCTAGGGCATCTGAATGGCTCTGGCTTCACATTTCACCACTAAAACACAGGACATCCCGTCCACGCTCTCCTCCTCTTCTCCTCTCTCTCCCTCTACCTCTCTTGGGCCCTCCTTGGCTGCCCTGCCCCACCACCCCCCAGCATCTCCTTCTTTCCTTCCTCTTTCCTGTAATACCGGATGATGTTTCTAGACAAGTCCGGTCTATGAAAGCCTCATCCAAACAGGTGACCTATTGATCCTCCAGAACTTTAAGGACAATATTGGTGCTCGTGCTCCAGCCTTGGCCGATTTCTGTAATCACTCCTTTGCCACTGGATCTTTCCCCTCTCTTCTCAAGCACTCCCTTGTGCACCCCCTACTTAAAAAGCCTTCTGCCGACCCCTTCATTAAAGCAAACTATCGCCCGATCTCTGTCAATCATTTCCTGGGCAAACTCCTGGAGAAGTTGGCTATCTCCCAACTAACCCTCCACACTGAATCTGTTGGTTTTCTCCATGACCATCAGTCTGGCTTCGGAGCAGCTAGAGGCATGGAAGCTGCACTCCTGAGCACCGGTGAAGATCTGCTCTCTAATCTTGACTCTAGCTCTCTCTCTGTCCTCATTCTCCTTGATCTTTCCTCTGCATGTGACACGGTCAACCACAAAATCCTGATTACTCGTCTCCACGAGACCCTGGGCATCATGGATCAGGCCCTGGAGTGGCTGACCTCCTTCCTTCTGTACCGACCTTCCCAGGTTCAGCTTGGGCCCTTTCTCTCCACCACCTCTCCCTCAACATGGCGTGTTCCCCAGAGCTTTATCGTCCCCCCCTGGCATTTCAATGTCTATCTGGCCCATTTGGCCCTCCTGACATCTACATTTTCCTCTAACCTTGAGTGTTATGCGGATGACACACAGCTCTCTTTCAGGCTACCCACGGACTCTTCCCCCCCTTGCTCATCCCTGAGTGTCTACCCACTATTCAGGCATGGCGCACATCTAATGATCTCTTCCTTAATGCCAGTAAGACTGAGAACTGTCTCATTGGGACCCCTACTCTCACATTTCCTCTCGCACTATGACCGCCCTCTTTGGCCCTCTGCCCTCATCCTCTTGTGAGGCAAAAAACTTTGGGGTCATCTTCTACTCCTTCTCTCCACACATCACAGACCTTGCCAGGCAGGCCCATCTCCAGCTGCACCTCCTCGAAAATATTCTCCCTTTTCTCACCTTCCCCCAGAAGCTCACTCTCTCCAGAGCCCTGGTTCTCTCTAGGCTGGACTACTGCAACAGCCTTTTTCTCAATCTGCCTAACTCTACTCTTCGCCCTCTTCAACTCATCCAAAACAGGACTGCAAGACTTATCCTTGGTCTCAAGCCCAGGGACTGCATCTCTCCGGCCCTGAAATCCCTCCACTGGCTCCCAGTGGGTGCAAGGATCAGGTTTAAGACCCTTTGAATCATCCACAAGGTTTTCTGGGACAGTGGCCCTCACTCTCTTCCACTCTCTCTTTCTAAGTACCTACCTCCTAGAGCCCTCCGCTCATTTACTTTAATTCTCTGCTGGTGTATCGCTTCTCCAAGCAGAGAAGGGGGGGGGGGTTGATCTCTCTTCTCTGCAGGTGCCTCCCTCTGGAATGGCCTCCCTGCCTCTCTCCGGCTAGTGCCGGATCTCCTTATGTTCCAGAAGCTCCTCAAAACCTTCCTTTTCTCCTTTTCTTTCTCGCTCCCTCTCCCCTGCTAACCCTCCCAGCTCCTGCGCTATCTACTGACTGGCTGCTCTGTTTCCTCTGAGTTGTACAGGACACCAGGCCCCCCTGACCAGTCCCCCTGCACTTGCCACCTGGCCCACCTTGCCCTAACAGGCTAGGATTGCCCCCTGTAGTCCCAGCCTTCCTTGCACTTAACTCAGGGTCCTGCTACTTTGGGGGCACTTCTCCCTGGACCCCCTCCCCTGCACTTCTTGTTGCGCACATGCACAATCTAAATGACACGAGGCCTAGTAAGAACGTTTGTCTTGTCCTCCCTTTGTTCCCCCTCCCTTTCCTGGTTGCGCCTTGAAACACGTGTGTATAGGTGCATAATAAATAACAAATCAACCAATCAATCAATAGAATACTTTTGTCAGAATGGCAAAACAAATGTCTCTTTTGTACACTTTTTTGTCAGGATGGTAATGCAAATGTCCTTTCCACAACACTGTTTATAATGACATGGTTGTCTCTTTCATGCAACTGTTTCTTTCCTGATTTACTTTCCTGCCAGGAATGTACCCCTTTTTAATCTTGTATATCCCCTGGTGTACTCTCCTGCCAGGTATCCTCTTCCAAAAGGGTTCACTACCTGGTGTTTATCCTTCACCAGGTCTTCTCCACAATGTTTTCACTTTCCTTTAAAGTGCAACCCTGCTGTACTTCTCACAGTTTACACTTAGTTGACTCCAGGTATCACTAGTGCCAATTTCCCCCTTATTGGAGTTCCACATGTGGAGGTTTGTTGTTCCAAGTTATTTCTGTTGGGCCGCATTCTTGTAACCCTGAATCAAGCCTGCTTACGTTTCCCTCACAGCGCCTTGATGCCCCTGGGCTGTAGTGCGCTCTATAAATCCAAAAAATAAAATAAATAAACATAAAAATAAAATAAGGACTGTCTGTCAACTTCCTTCTTAGTACCTTTTTGACTTTGGCAATGCTTTTTCCAGCTTTCCCCAAACTCTCACCTCATGTAAGGGGCATTGTACAATATTGACCCTCTTATCTCTTTTTTTAATCTTTCTTGGCTTAAGGGAATGTGGGTTCCAGGTTACCAAAACTGGTATCTCACGTGAGAGCTGTACCCTTTTCACCCTTCTGTCTCTTCTGTAATGTCTCTTAGCTGGTGGCAATGCAGGTTTCCCCAAACTGACATTGTATGCAAGGAAAATCGTACACTTTTGCCCTTCTGTCCCTTCTTTAATGTCTCTTATCTGGTGGCAATGCGAGGTCCAGGTTTCCCCAATCTGAATTTCATGTAAGGAGAATCATACCCTTTTTGCCCTTCTTTCCTACTTGGTCGATATTTAAATCGCCTCCCCAAGTGTTTGTCAACGTCCTGGGGTCCCCAACTCCCTTCGGTAGACTCACTGGTGTATCGTGCTGCTGCAACAAAGAACTGTCGTCAGGGGCAGGCTTCCCCAGCTGCTCAGAGTCTCTCTTGGTTCGCGCGTCAGTCTCTCACTCCTCTGCCAATGGAACCTTTGCCGTTCCACAATATTGCGTCACGTACGGTCTTGCTGCAGCTGATTTTCACTGGAATCTCTCTCCTACGGTATGGGACATCTTCAGGCGGGTGCCCATGAGTGTCCTCTTCCTTCAACATGGCTCACCACTGTGACTCCTCTTATGCATCTCTGTGATTGACTCCCGCTCTGCGTCCTCTGCAGCTCTCCTCTCCTTCACCTTTCATCTGACTACAACCACCTCCTTCTCTCCTTCCACTCTATTCACGAACAGACGTGCCATTTTAAAATCTCCAGCACAGCTGATGATCATTGAAACAACTGGCCTGCGTCTTTAGCTTATGGTTGTTCATGTTCCACGTTGACTCCTCTCTCCTCTTCTTCGTCCCAGTACCATAGGTGTTATGGGAGTTGAAGTCTATATTGTTTCTAAACTTTCCAAGGCTATATTGTTTAAATGCTTTTTGGAATTGAGTTTGTCAGAAACAGGAGATGTTATGTGAATATTATGTGTAGTGATATTGTGTTCTGACTCTCACCCAGCAGAGAACCACTGTAATCAAAGAATGTCAAAAGTGACCTGTATATTCCCAAGGTGTAAAGCTTATACTGTGTAGGTGGGTTTTCACATAAGGTTCTTTGTGTTTTAACATGGGAGGGACTTGCAAAGCGCCAGCATACCATCAGGTATTTGGAGATTATAGGATCTTCTTCTTCATAAAAAGAAAAATACTGCATCTCTCCTAAGGGGGCCACCACTTCCCCCTGACAGCCATATGCTCCCATGTGGTCCTCCCCCATTATACCACCACCAGAGTCAGGATGAGGTTGCAGCTGCCTTCACCTGACCACATGGGAGGAGACCTTAGGCTGGGGATTAGTGATGACTCTGCAGGATTCATCACAGTAACTCTGAAAAGAAGAGTTGACTGTTCCAGAATTCAATCATATATCCACGCAGGATGCATAAAGGTTTCTCTCTAGCTGCACATAAAACAACTGCTGAATATGAGAATTCTAAAGCCTGCTAAAACTAGTAAAGTGGAAGACACACTATCCTCTTCTCACCTGACATCACTACTTCAGTCACACTCTTTGTTTGTTAATATGTTAAAACAGTGCTCCCAAAATGTGTTCCTTATTTCCTGGTGATAGTAGTGCGGGGCATTTTCCATCCTTCTATAATTATGAATGTAGGGCTACGCGCACCAGAATGTATCATGATGATAGCCTAAAAGTCAGGAGTGGTGTATCACTTGAAATGGCAAAAAAAATGACATCTCTGCAAATTACCCTATGCATTCTTCAACCTTCTGAGTTAAACACATCCCAAACCAGCCTGTGTGATAACATCCTGCTTGTAGTCATTGTTTGATACATGCAAGCGACTTAGTCCTATGCATAATGTGCATAATATTTGCAAATCCACAAATGAATGTGTTCAAAAACCCTTTCAACAGATAATTACCACATAGATCCTCCTGCTTGGATCTGAGCGGGCAGTAATCAATCATTACTGGACTTTATTTGTGTATGTCTTTAGCAGAAAGTGCCTTTGTACTATTCAGAATGTGCATAATGTTTGCAAATCCACGTATAAATGTGTTAAAAATCTTTTCAACAGGTGTGTACCTTCTTCTTGAGTCAGAGCTGTGACCATTCAGTTATTACTGGACATTACATGGGTATGTTTTTAGCAGAAGAGTCTTTCTACAGATTCTCGCAGTTCACCTTGTAGCAGAGTGCTCCATGTGTGAGACATCTCTCAGCATGGATGTGCAGCTCTGTGAACTTGTGCATTGTAGGGGGCACATCTAACCTCCTTTGGCCAGAGAAGGGAACTGCGCAACAAGATGTGCCTTTATATGAGATCATTTTCTTCTATCTAATGGGGGAACCCAATGTTCAGAGGGAGCCCTCAGGCTGAAGTGGCTTTGTGGGTTTGTTTACCACCTGCACTGTCTGCTGTTCCCACCTGTGAGATTATTTCTGTCTATTTTCAGTGCACACAGTGAACTCTTGAGTAGCAGCTCCCTTACCCACATCACTCTCTTTACCCATGCAAATGTACACAATGGACCCCGCAGAAAAGAGGGTGGTCCAAGCCCCTCATATCACAGCCTCTCTATGCGACTTTTGGATTGGCCAACACAGGTTCCCATCGATTGGTTCTCCACTTTCATGGCCTTATTTGCCTTGTTTGCCTTCTTGGATTGACTCTTTGTTCGCCTCTATTACCTCTTCTCACTATAGCACCACTCACTCTCGGGAACACTGCCCTATCATGTATGCAGTCAGGAGGTTTCTGCCCTCTGTCATTTAGGTGCAGACACCTTGCTATAGAGAAGAAAGAGTGTGAAGGTGTGCCAGAAAGCTAACTTTGTGGTTGGCATGACAACTAAAAATGCTGTGGCACAATCGGCTGAAACACTAAATGTTATTTCTTATTCCATTAAACTGATGTAATCCAATAGTGGCTTGTTTAAATTTCTCCCACTCAGGAATGCAGTACCATGTCACATGTCTGCATCACATTCAAAGCTCAGGTTGTGTGGTGAAAGCCAGAGGGAGTTGTGCTATATTTGGGCTCCTTTCCTTGTCCCATTGGGCTACATGTAGGTATCCTTTTCTGGATACTGTTACCATATAGGAGATTCATTTCTGGAGGTATGCAGTACTACTGACAACATAGTGACGTCCATACAATGAAATCTCAATGTGTTTTTCTATAAGGACATCAGTATGTTGTCAGTGGTACTGCACCTCTCCAATCGTATTGTGCTTTCCTATGAGGGCATCTGTATGTTGTGAGTGGTACTGCACCTCTCCAATCGTATTGTGCTTTCCTATGAGGGCATCTGTATGTTGTCAGTGGTACTGCACCTCTCCAATCGTATTGTGCTTTCCTATGAGGGCATCTGTATGTTGTCAGTGGTACTGCAACTCTCCAATCGTATTGTGCTTTCCTATGACGACATCTGTACGTTGTCAGTGGTACTGCACCTCTCCAATCGTATTGTGCTTTCCTATGACGACATCTGTACGTTGTCAGTGGTACTGCACCTGTGCTTTCCTATGAGGGCATCTGTATGTTGTCAGTGGTACTGCACTTCTCCAATCGTATTGTGCTTTCCTATGACGACATCTGTACGTTGTCAGTGGTACTGCACCTCTCCAATCGTATTGTGCTTTCCTATGACGACATCTGTACGTTGTCAGTGGTACTGCACCTGTGCTTTCCTATCAGGGCATCTGTATGTTGTCAGTGGTACTGCACCTCTACAATCGTATTGTGCTTTCCTATGACGATGAAGTGGGAGAATGGAAGACTAGGCTCCCGTCCTTCACCTCTCGCATCTGGCCTAGAGGGTCACGACCCAGACACCCGCCGCGAGAAGAATTTGTCCATCTACCAGACGACCAGGTACCCTGGTACAGGAACATACGGATGTGTCCACCTGCCTGCCCAGCAGCCCGCACTGGCCATGCCGACACCTGCGGCTCGGATCAGCTAGACTAAAAACCACACGTCGTTAGAGATGCCATGACGACCTAGACAACGGGAAGCACATCTGTATAAAAATACACACTTAACATTCCCACACCAATCTACACGAAGAATATACTCAGTGCTGACGTAGGCGACAGGCATATTCACGGACGTGCATCTTTATTATTTTTACATAGGCTTTCAGAATACAGAAACGCAAGACGCATCATGAACTCATCTATAACGCTTGCTCATTCTTCCCTTGAAACCCATTACCACCGTGAGAGGTATAATGGAAACACGATCTTGGTCATGGAAATATATGCCACTATAATCTAAAGCACCCATGCACGAATTGGATCACTTATGCACCAGACCCAAGTAGGCCTCAAGCAAGAGTTCCGTGGACATTAACAAAGCAAAAATCAGGTTGCTGATCCTGCAGAATCAGCTTGGTGGAGCACCCAGCCAAGGTCGTAATGTTGCAAACCCACATCCAAGAACAAATCATCAAAGGCACGATGTTGCAACCTCGCACTCCGCGTACCAACGATAGAATCATATCTACAAATTAAACCAGACACACAGTGGAAAAACAATATTAATTGTGCAGAATTCTGCCTCAAACACGGTCCCGCCTCACGTGACCAAGCCGAACCTGACGAGAAGCCAAAAACCCAGGAGAGACAGGGCGTCTGGGTCCCTCACTACGAGGCACAGGCCGGGACACTTGAAAGGCTCAATGGACACCTGCTACAGTGGGAACGGTCGGCTCCCACCTATGAATAAATCCTCACATTGTCTGCATGTACCCATATTGAAACATTGTTGCAAACACGGGTACACCGAGAGCTGGGAACAACGGTGGTCCCAGGCTGGGGAGCTCACGGATGCACCAATCAAAACATGGGGCTCTTATCTCAGACGTCAGTAATATTAGCCAATCCTCAAGGGTCTTCATGTAACAATTCTTATGTATCTAATTGAAGGGACAACCCAGATATACCACCTGACTACACCTTGACCACTAATATCGTTCTCTATATGTATACTATATTACCCCTACCACTCGAACAACCAATTAAGAGTGGCAATAGGTTTTTGTTAACTTTCTGAAGTGACGCAAGTAGCGCGTCATAATGTAGTAAAAAGGGCCTGCGAGCCCCACGATTGTGTGTGTGTCAGGACGGACGCGTACGCTCCTTGACCCATCCCTGCCGTTTTGCATAAATAAACAGCAGAGTCGCCTTGCTCCTTGTGTGCGTCTCATACTCTATCTCACACCTGGGATATACGGGAGGTTGTTGGGGCCTCCCTGCCCGGAGGTCTGCGGACGGCCCGGCCGACCCCGGCAGAATTTCCCCCCGACAAGTTGGAGGCACTGCTGAGATCTGTTTAAGATCAACTTTTATTTTTAGTTTTCCAGGCACTCCCGTTGCGAGGAGGCCCGGCGGTGCGGCCCCCTCTGCCGTTGCCCCCTTCTGAGGACTACAGGACCATCGCGGAGCCGCGAGAAGACCGGACAGCGCAATCCGGATATTGGCCCTCGGGAGCCGGTTGAGAAGTATCCCGCCCGCGGTCGGCGAGTGTCCAGACGTGGTCCAGACGAGGGGAGGTGGCGAGCCGCTTGGAGGGTGCACGCAGTCGAGCGGCCCTGCATCGAGAGAACTTGGTGAGCATGACACGCACAACAAGCAATGCGAAATTGTGAGGGAGGGGGAGGAAGTAAATAAGGGAGGGGGGAGGTATTGTAGAGATGTGTGGCGAAGGTTCAACTGAGTGGTGCAAATGGAATGAATGGTAGCGAACGAGTGCGAGAACAGTGAGCTAACGTTACGCGAAAAAGGGGGGCGGGGCACGAAAACATCACGTGCAGCCGCTCGTAACAAGTGAGCTAACGTTACGCGAAAAAGGGGGGCGGGGCACGAAAACATCACGTGCAGCCGCTCGTAACAAGTGAGCTAACGTTACGCGAAAAAGGGGGGCGGGGCACGAAAACATCACGTGCAGCAGCTCGTAACAAGTGAGCTAACGTTACGCGAAGGAGGGGGGCGGGGCACGAAAACATCACGTGCAGCCGCTCGTAAGACACTGATGATCTAAATTGCGATTAAGAGTGAGGATGGGTGTGTGTGGTTTCCTACGACTTGACATTTATTGATCAATGAGTAGATGAGGTTCCCTATTGTTCGAGCAAGAAACTCGATAGGTAGATGAGGTTCCCTATTGTTCGAGCAAGAAACTCGATAGGTAGATGACGTTTCCCTGTGGCCGGTAGCTAGTCACATAGTTGCCCAAAACGGAAGATAACTGGCTGGTTAAGCCCTCCTGTTGAGGGGCGTATCACACGCGAGGCGACGCAGCGTGCGCAGTCCGGTTATAATATTGATGAGATTACCTTGTTCCAGGAGAGACAGGAAGACAGCTGTGGGGTTAGCGGGGTAGATTGTAAGTGTATTTTGAACTTAAAAAACCATAACAAGTATATACCAGTAGCTCGAAGAAATAGGTGACGTCACCAGTAGGGATTTAATAGGATATAGCGAGCACAAGGAATTTTGGATTTCAGAGTGGTGGGAAAGAGAAGCATGATAAAGGAGCTGGTACGGAGATAAACTATAAACCAGTGGATAGAAAGAAGAAGGGGAAAGGGGCGTGGCTGCGCACGAAGAACGCCGGCCACGGCAAATGTAAAAGGGGGAGGAGAACGGAGAAACAGGATGACTGTATAATATCATCGTAAGGGGTACGCAGCCGCAGGGGGCTGCGTGCGCTTCGGCCGCAGGGGGCCGTAGGGGAAGGAATATATATATTATAACATCATATCTATTATTATTGCATAATTTGTCAGAGGATTATCGTAAGTCCCCACATTTACGGGGCGAGGTAAGCAATACAAGGTTGTATATTGTAAACTGCTAAGTAAGGGGAAGGGCAACACGGGGAGTGAAATTATGTCATACGGGAAAGGGTCGGGAGGGTGGGGGAACACCCTCACTACCCCACTACAGCACATATGCACAACACTGCCACCACATAGGGAGAAGTTAATTAAGTACAGCATAGAGTGGACCCAGGGGACAGACAATAAAATGTTAACACCATGGCCGCCTAATGGCAGTTTCGATCCATATGCCCAACATTCACTACTAAACCATCTGCACAATACATACAAGGGGAAGAAGTTAGCAAACCATGTGGAGGTGTTTAACTTATGGAGGATGTTCCAGGGGTCTAGACCAGGACCGAATGGAATGTTCACTATGGGGGAAACACCGGAAGAAAAGGAGATTAAGAAAGAAGGAACGGATGGGGAAAAGGAGTGCGAAAGAACAAAGAATACGGGGAACGAAAGACAGGGGGGAGAAAAGATTGATAAATCAGACGACATAAAAAAGGAACCGACAAATGGGATACCCATAACACCGGGAGTGAAAACAGAGGGAGGAGGGTTGTACCCTTTAAGAGAATTAGGAGAAATAGCAGGACAGTTAAGGGCGGCTGAAGGATACTCAAACCCGGCATACAGCCCTCCACCATATGTGGCTCATGGGAAGACACCAATGGGGGACAGGAGGATTGGAGAAGAACAGACTGTAGAGATAGGAAACGATGAGTGGATAGCTGCACAGATATTGCTGAAGTTACGAGGCTCACTAACTGGAGAAGAAAGGGAGGCGGTAGAGAGAACAAACGAGGATAATGCCAGAGAGAGTGAAATGAGGGGAGGGGAGCTACTAAGGCAGAAGGAAGAGATTTTGGAGGGAAGATTAGCAGAACTAAGGGATGAGCAGAATGAACTGGTTAAACAACTTGAGCGGGAGGAAAGAGAGAGAGTGAGGAAAAGGAAAGAAGGTAAGGACGAATTGGAAAAATTAAGGGAACGAAGTGAGGAGAAAAAGAGAGAAGCTGAAAGGGTAAAAGGAGCAGCAGATAGGATATCGAGAGTAGTGCTGAGAGAGAAGAAGAAGGAAGAAGAAGAAAAGGAAAAAGAAATGGAAATATGGAGGAGGAGGATAATATCAGAGGCAACTAAGAAGTATGAAGAGGGGAAGGTAATAGAGAGTATAGTAGAAAGAGAAAGGGTGAAATGGGAAAGGAAGAAAGAGGATGAAAGGATATTGGAACAGATGAGCAACGAAGTAATGGAGGAGTTGAAAAGGAAAAGGGAGGAAAATAGTAGGGAAATGGAGGAGAGGAGTGAAGGAGGAAGAGAAGAGAGGGGTTGGGAGAGTGAAAAATGGGGAGATGTATATAAAAATAGAGAGGTAGCAACAACATCAGCACAAAGGGGAACAGTTGGTAACAACAGAAAGGGAGAAAGAGACCTAATAGACTTAAAAACAGTAACAATAAAAGGAAAAAAGGCAGAGTGGGGGGTGGAATTTATGAATGATTTTTGTAGTGAGGAGGAAGGAGGAGTGGAGAAGGATGGAAGGAAGAGTGAAAGGGAAAGCTTAGATAAACTATACCTTACTAGAACAAACATAGATTCGCCCTGGATGAGTAGAAGATGGGAGGAGCTGGAGAGAAGTAAGGAGGAAGTGAAAAGAATAGGGGAAACACAAACCAATGAAACCACGCCACCCACATCACCACCGCGCCCTCCCACGTCACGCCCTACATGTTCAACTACCGCGCGCTCTCTGCACAGAATAAAGCTCGCGCCCTTCATGAATGAACTTACACCTTATGCATGTCGGCTTAGGGACCTCCCTAGTCGTAGGCAAGACAGGCAAATAAACATACCTATATTGAACACAGGAAATGATGAAAAAAGAGGAAAGGAAGAAGAGGGAGGTAGGAGCAGAGGTAGTAAGGAAGAATTTGAAGTAGTAAACGAAATAGGGGAAGAGGAGGGGTGTGAAGACTCAACATTATGGAGCGTAAAGGGTGACGAAAGACAGAATTTAATGCCACTGCTAGAGAGAGGAGGGGCTAGACCACAGTATGTACCTTGGAAACATACGGATAAGGAAAATATAAAATGTAGGCTCCCATCACTAAGTGGAGGTGCAGGTAAGTGGATATATGAAATGGAAAAACACACCGCAGGACAGAAACTAGCAGTAGGAGACGTGAAGGGCCTGTTAATATCAATATTAGGGGATAGAGCGGATGACATCTGGAAAAGAGCGGGATTCCATGGGGTAACAATAACGAACACATCGCATGATGGGGCACCATTTGCAAATTGCAGACATGCGCTATGGCAGGCACTGAGAGTACAGTACCCAGACACATCAGACATAGGAGCCATTACTTCCCGTAAGATGGGCGAAAATGAGGATCCTGTTGATTATATCCAGGATATTCAAGAGAAGTGGCGCATGGAAACTAGAGAACAATGGGACAAAACACCAGCCATATTTTATCATATACTAGTACAAGGGCTCCCAGAAGGAGTTCAAAAACAACTAAAGAAAGTAGTGGGGATGGAAGTAAAACCATGGCCAGAAATACAACTGACTATAGTACATCACTGCAGAACATGGCAAGGAAAAATGAAACAAAAGGAAGAGGATAGGAAAACAGAAGAGGCCAAACTAGTACAGAAAAAACTTACTAAATACACAATGGAAGGGGCACTAATAACTACGCCCACACCAATGGCCCAAAGCCCAACGCAAGTAGTGGCTGCACAAGATCCCGCTCAAATAGCGCCTCCACAAGGGGTAATAGAGCAAGTGCAGCCTCTGCAATTACACGCACCAAACATGGGAGGAGGGTACCCAATGCAAGGAACTGGGTATTATAGTTATAACAGAGGGAGAGGAGGGTTTATGAGAGGGAGAGGATATGGATATAATACCCAACAACAGGCTGGGGGACTTAGAAATAACTACTCCACAGGGCAACCCGTATACCAAGACAACGCAGGGAGCTTCCCATGGCAAAACAGGGAACCACCCGTGTGTTGGAGCTGCGGAATATTAGGACACATGTCACGTACATGTAGGGTCAGGCCAGGAACACCAGCATGGAATGAACAAGCACAATCTAGGACATCACAAGAACAGCAGGGCATACAACAGCAGCAGATGTCACAACAAGGGAGTGGCCAACCACAACAACCACAACAGCAACAAACTTATTCACTGCCACAACAACAAATAACACAGTATCTGCCACTGCCACAACAACCAGTAGCGTTAATTCAACCACCACCACAAAATGAACGAACACAATTGGGTGGGGTGACGGTGTTGGGACACAACCCTTACACAGGGAATGGCCAATCATTGTACCCCCAATAGGCCAGCCCACAGACGGCCTTGGTGTGTCCCATCCTGTCAGTAACACCTAATAGTGCGGAGGAACCACGCATAGAGGTAACGATAGGTGACAAAAAGTTATCATTTCTTGTTGACACCGGGGCAACCCGGTCTTGCATAAGGGAAGGTAAATTTAAGATGTCAGGCGAAGCCATGAACACCCAAGGATTTTCTGGGGCTAAAGGGTTGGTTCCTTTTACTGATAACGTTCCGTTATCTATTGGAGATTATGATCTGTCAGTTCCACTTTTGTATTATAGCGCCTCACCAGTAAATATACTGGGGAGGGACATAATGAACAGGTTGAACATGACGATCTCGTTTACAGAGGATGGCATAATTTGCTCTACTCCAGGGATTAATATGCTCGCAGCACGACAGATTTTGCAAGCATACTGTGGACAGACAGCGATTAGGGCGGAGCCAGTAGATGGCGAGATATTTCAATATGGCACTGACATGGCATTTGCATGGATGCCAGGGATAGAAGGGAAAATATGGAGGAGACCAGCAGCCTATCTATTCCGACCAGAAACACCAGGTAATGAACTAGAAGGGAAGGTGTTTGCAGTGGACATTGAGAGCATTATTGCAACAGCAGATTATGTTGCTGTGCACGCCCAAGATACAGAAGGGAGAGCATGGAGGGCGGTGATAGCACTAGCAGAAGGATGTAGGTTGACCCAGGTGTCAGATGAAGAGCTGTTCTCAGAAGAAAAGGAAGAAAATGAAATGGTGTTCATGATGAGTGTAGAAATATGGCTAAGAGTGGCTCACAAACAAATAGCACAGAAAATTGCCATGGCACTTGAGGCACCCGCAGGCACCCCAGTCCCATTTTTTAAGGAGGATATGTCAAAGGTGCCCAAATCATTATGGACTATTAGCCCTTATGACGTAGGATGCATAAAAAGCATAGGGGGCGTAAGGATAAAGTTGAAAAAGGGTGCAATACTACCAAGAGTGAAACAGTACCCATTGTCAAAAGAGGCAGATGAGGGAATATATGAAACCATAACGGCCCTTATAAACAATGGCATATTGGTCCCCTCAGAATCACCATGTAACACAGCTGTGTACCCGGTGCGCAAGGCTAAAGGGGGGTCTTGGCGCTTCATACAGGACCTCAGACCCTTGAACAACATAGTAGAAGCAGAATATCCAGTAACAGCAAACCCGGCCACAATATTGTGTGGCATTCCGGCAGAAGCATCACGTTTTACAGTGATTGACCTTAAAAATGCTTTTTTCTCAATACCATTACACCCAGACTCACAAGATTTGACAAGCTTTACTTACCGAAATACAAAGTGGAAACATACCAGATTGCCACAGGGGTATTGTGAATCACCCTCAATTTTCAATAGAGTAATACAGATGGATTTGGGTAACGTTGAGGTGGAAAGCACAGTGTTACAGTATGTGGATGACATAATAATTTGTAGTACAAATGAAAGCAAATGTAGAGAGGACTCCTTAAAAATGTTGACGATACTGGCAGAAAAGGGGTACAAGGTAGATATGGAAAAGATACAATACTGTCAGGAACAGGTACTTTACATTGGCCAACTGATATCCCAACATGGAAGAAGGATTGCACCACAAAGAGCACAGGCCATCTCAAGCACTCCCGTGCCACAAACTGTGAGAGAACTACAGCAATTTCTGGGGCTGTGTAACTACTGTAGAGCATGGGTATTTGATTACAGCTCATACATAGGACCCCTGCTTGAGGGTTTGAAGGAAGCAAATAAAGGGGAGAAAAAGTTGGAATGGACTATGGAAATGAGGGAGGCATTTGACGAATTGAAAGACGCAATATCAACTGCTCCAGTACTGGCATCGCCAGACTATGAGCGGCGCTTCTTTATATTCTCACATTGCGACTCAGCAGTGATGAAAGCAGTATTGGCCCAAAAAACTAGCATGGGCTATAAACCAGTAGCATTTTACAGCGGTCACTTAGACCCTATAATGTTAGGTCACTTCTCTTGTGAACAAGGTCTCGCTGCAGCTGCTTTTGCAGTAGAAAAAGCATCAGCAATAACTATGGGGTGTCCAACTACACTATTTGTGGAACATGCACTATTTGCGATATTGAATAAACCTAAGTCCACATTAACGACACAGAGGGCATCAGGTTATGAGATTATTTTATCTAAAGCTGAACTAGCAATTGTTAGATGTAGCACGGTTAACCCCGCAAGGTTCCTAGCAGAAGTAATTGAAGAAGGAGATTATGCCCACGACTGTACCCAAGTAACTGAACTATACTCATGTTCTAGGAAAGTTGAAGAAAACGCACTAGAGGGAGGTGAGCTTTTGTTCATTGATGGGTCATCAACTATTGATCAAGGGGATGGGATACGACGGACTGGGGCAGCAGTAGTAAAAATGATGGAGGCGCCGGTGTGTGTGGCTATGAAGTGTGTACAATTACCACAGCATTACTCTGCTCAAGCGGCGGAACTCGTTGCACTCATATTGGCATTAAAGGAAAGTTTTAATAAAAGAGTAACCATATATTCCGACAGTGCATATGTTACATCCACTGTCCACTCAGGGCTATCAAAATGGAGAAGAAGAGGGTTTAGGAGAGCTGATGGCACTCCAGTACAACATGCCCTCTTGTTGGCTGAACTAATTGAAGTAATAAACGATCCCCAAGAACTAGCCCTAGTAAAATGCACCGCACACACCAATGGAGAAGACTACGTGTCAAAAGGAAATGCAGCAGCAGACGCACATGCGAAATATGCTGCATATTTTGGTGAGATATGGAACCCCACCGACTCACAGAGAGGGAGAGGGAGGGGAATAGCGAGGGAGATGTTAATAAGAGAAGGGTACACCCATCTCCCAGCCACACAGATTATGGAGCTACAAGCGGCTGCACCAATGGCCGAAAAAGAAGTGTGGGTGAAAAGAGGATGCACAATGTCACCAACCGACGCACTATGGCGCCAGGGTGGCACTGGGAAAGTTGTAATACCAGTGGCACTGTTAAATACCGCCTTGAGCCAATTACATCACCCTGCCCATACAGGCAAGGAAATAATTGCAGCACGAATTAGAGAAGATTGGTTTTGTCCCGAGTTAACCTCCCATGTGTCAAATTTTATCAGTAATTGCCTTACATGCCAACAGTTTACGGCCGGTCATACTTTAAAAGTGATAAGAGGTACAATACCCCGGCCAGAAGGACCTTTTCGGCACCTTCATATTGACTATGTTGATATGATCAACATCTGTCAAGGCAATAGGTATATGATTGTAGTAGTATGCCCATTTTCTAGGTGGATTGAAGCAGGGCCCTGTTCACATCCTGATGCGTTTAGAGCAGCCAAATTCATAGTAAGGGAGGTCTTCCCCAGATGGGGAGTGTGCGAGGTGTTAAGATCAGATAACGGCCCACATTTCGCAAATGAAATGTTCCAGCATATCACATCCCTGCTCAACATTAAACACAAATTTGCATGTGCATACCACCCACAGGCTAATGGTGTATGTGAACGCCTGAATGGCCTGTTGAAGGAGGCAATTGCTAAAATACAACAAACAACAAAGAAAAGTTGGTTGTATTGCCTTCCGTTGGCATTGTTTGAACTTAGAAACAGGCCAGGGTCCGACCACCACCTCACCCCACACGAAGTGGTTACTGGACGTCAAATGCGCCTTCCCCTAACTCCAACGTCAAGGGCATTCACCGATGACGAAAGTTCAGCGAATGTGCTAGGAGATGAAATGTATCAATATGTGTCTTCTTTGATTACTAGTGTGGTGTTTGTGTCTCAACAGCTCGAGCGCACACGGGGCGGGTCCACCAGCAATCAAGAAAAAGACGAAAGTACGGAATTGGGAAAGGAGAACTCCTGCAAACTTGCCAAAGGTGACCACGTACTACTTCGCAATTTCAATAGAAGGTGGCACGAGAAAAGGTTCACTGGCCCCCATCTGGTAGAGGACGTATCAACAAGAGCAGTAAAACTAAAGGATAAGCGTGCCTGGAACCACCTACATGACGTAAAGATCTACAAACTGCAGACCCGCCCCAGCGCCAACGACAGGTCCGTTGGACGAACAGCAACAACATCGCCGACAGCGGAAGAAAGTTCAACCACAGACAACGACCCAATTGTTCTCTCGGAGACGATAACTGACGAAGAAAGGGGCGATCCCCATACTGCCCACCCCATGGTCACGCGCTCAAAGAGTAAAAATACTTTCGCCATCTAAGCGCAAAAACCCCCCCCCATTGACTCCTAAGTACAATTGTAACTAAAATTAAAAGGACATTGCGCACACCAATACACATGTAAACACGTGAATGTTCTCTTTTTCTCTCGCACATACAGGAACTGCGTGTAATATTGTATTGTTAAGAAAAGTTAATTAACAAATTCAGTGTACAGGCGTAGATGGTGCTGCCAGACGATAACTACCCAGAAGAATTGTCACACCAATTTGTATACGAAATAAAGAGGCCAACATACCTAAAAAAGAGAAGGGTACGTGTATACTACATAGCCTTCCTTCTGGCCATAGAATATCACATGCCCCACCTCCACCCATACTTGCCAGTGCTAAGAGACCCATCACTTAGAGTAGCATGGGAGCAGCTCTTCGCCTGGGCACTGAATGACTACTTAATAGGGAGAGCTTAAAGGTAACAAAACTAACATCTAATAACCAGCACTTCTGAGAATTTTCAGGCGGGCAACTGTAACGTCGCAAGAATAAGCTGCCAGGACCGCAGCAAGGTAAGAGCAAAATGCCGGTGAAATTAGCATATGTAATAAAAATAATAGGGATTTTTATGATCACCGGGTTCTTGGCTGCTTCTGTCTGGCAGTACAGCTATGCTATTGATTTTATTGCTGCACCCAACCTTAATATACCCCCGTCCCCTGCTGCAACAGGTGTTACGTCAGGTGGTAATAGTAATTTTGCACCCAAGCAAGATAGAGTTAAACGCAGCACATACTCAGACAATAAGGGTATTGATAATTATGTACAAGATTCAGCACACGTCACAAACAACATATGGTACCAACACATGACCCGCATTGGTAAGCAGACAACTGAGGATAGCTGTTACGTTTGCTCCTTAATACCATACGCCATGAGCGCTTCACGAACATTTGTTGCCACAGAAATAGATGAAAAAACAGCCCAGTGCGTAATATATTTGGCCCTGTTCCAAACGAAAGGAAGATTTCAAGGAACAGTAGTGCACATGACATGGAAAACACGAGACTCATACCCATACGAAAACAACTTCCTCAAGACCTATCTGAGTTATCACAAGACCAGTTTACATGCTGAAGCATTCAGGTACATAACAAGTGGCCCTGCAAAAGGAGAAACAAAGAAGGTAACACTGCAGTACCTACCATGTGATTGGTACGCCACTGAAGTTCCGGGTAAACAAGGATGCTGGGAAAGGCCGCTACTGACGATAACAGGAAAGGTGTTCCTGGGCAACGGCTGGGAGATAGGAGTGATTGGCAGCAACATGATAACAAAAGAAACTATCTCAACTATCGAGACACACAATCATCGATGTTGGACGACGTGGATCAAGTATGTACCAATGCTCACATGGGTAGAAGAAGATGAAGACCCGATAACTATACTACCATTGACTGCACCCAAAGTATGCTACCAGCATAAAGGAGAGGTGGATGTAGGATATAACACCAATTGTGCAAACGTGATGGAGTTACCTGAGGGGGGAGCGGGAACAGCAGTAATAATGGACCATTATTGGGCCTGTGGGGAAAAGGCATATCATACATTGCCTCCCCTGTGGAATGGTGTGTGCACAATGGTACACGTCAATGTACCATCACTAGTGGTACCTAAGAAGCATGTCGATGTGGCGAAATTTCCTAAAATGGATGAAGGGGATAAGAGAAGAAAGAGATCTGCACCACCCCAGAAGGAGCAAGGAAACAGGACCAACAGCAATGATACTGTCCTAAACAGGAGAAAAAGACAAGGAGAGCCATTGACAGGAAATTACCTGTGGGGAAGGTCGGAAACGGAACTAACATCAATACCGCCAGAACATAGACTATTCAGTAGAGCAGCAATGTTCTTCTCCTCAATAATACATCCGGGACTGCAGGCATATGCAAACGCAAAATGGCTCCAAATAACCAGGTGGGAACTAATGATGACCATCAATTCAACAGTAAATGGGTTCAATGCAATTAAAGAGGAGCTGCGAGCTGTAAGGATGGTAGCACTTCAGAACAGATATGTACTGGACCTCCTCACAGCAATGGAAGGAGGAGTTTGTGCAAAGATAGGACAATCTTGCTGCACGTTTATACCTGCCAACGATGCTGACAATGGTACGCTGACAGAAGCAGTTTCACAATTGGCCCAGATGCACTCCAAAATGATGGACGAAAGTAACGGTGTGAACAAGGATAAGAGCTGGTTTTCACTATTATGGTCATGGATGCCATCGTGGCTGTCAGATGGACTGAAAATAATAGTGGGATGTGCTATTTTGGCTGGAGCTGCCCTGATCGTTATTAGGTTTTGGAAGGCCCGGAAGGCCCGCACGACTGACGAGTTGCTGGAAATGGTGGGAATGCACCCCTTAATGCCAGCGGATGACGGCCAGCATACAGGTGTGATAATACAAGAAAGGGAGAAGTTGCGCACCCAAATTATCACCAATCATCTAGACCCACCATCAGTGAAGATCGAAAACCCTAGGAACCCCAGGAGCTACATAGGAAGATGGGTATACTGTACTCCTGGAGGAACATGTGAATACATGTATTGGTCATTTGAAGATCATGTAAACCATTATGGACATCTCGGCGGGATAACTAAGATATGGAGGGTAAGAGGAGATAACGAGAAGGATATGTTTGTGGTCGACAAGTCGACCAGAGGGGGGACTGAAGTGGGAGAATGGAAGACTAGGCTCCCGTCCTTCACCTCTCGCATCTGGCCTAGAGGGTCACGACCCAGACACCCGCCGCGAGAAGAATTTGTCCATCTACCAGACGACCAGGTACCCTGGTACAGGAACATACGGATGTGTCCACCTGCCTGCCCAGCAGCCCGCACTGGCCATGCCGACACCTGCGGCTCGGATCAGCTAGACTAAAAACCACACGTCGTTAGAGATGCCATGACGACCTAGACAACGGGAAGCACATCTGTATAAAAATACACACTTAACATTCCCACACCAATCTACACGAAGAATATACTCAGTGCTGACGTAGGCGACAGGCATATTCACGGACGTGCATCTTTATTATTTTTACATAGGCTTTCAGAATACAGAAACGCAAGACGCATCATGAACTCATCTATAACGCTTGCTCATTCTTCCCTTGAAACCCATTACCACCGTGAGAGGTATAATGGAAACACGATCTTGGTCATGGAAATATATGCCACTATAATCTAAAGCACCCATGCACGAATTGGATCACTTATGCACCAGACCCAAGTAGGCCTCAAGCAAGAGTTCCGTGGACATTAACAAAGCAAAAATCAGGTTGCTGATCCTGCAGAATGAGCTTGGTGGAGCACCCAGCCAAGGTCGTAATGTTGCAAACCCACATCCAAGAACAAATCATCAAAGGCACGATGTTGCAACCTCGCACTCCGCGTACCAACGATAGAATCATATCTACAAATTAAACCAGACACACAGTGGAAAAACAATATTAATTGTGCAGAATTCTGCCTCAAACACGGTCCCGCCTCACGTGACCAAGCCGAACCTGACGAGAAGCCAAAAACCCAGGAGAGACAGGGCGTCTGGGTCCCTCACTACGAGGCACAGGCCGGGACACTTGAAAGGCTCAATGGACACCTGCTACAGTGGGAACGGTCGGCTCCCACCTATGAATAAATCCTCACATTGTCTGCATGTACCCATATTGAAACATTGTTGCAAACACGGGTACACCGAGAGCTGGGAACAACGGTGGTCCCAGGCTGGGGAGCTCACGGATGCACCAATCAAAACATGGGGCTCTTATCTCAGACGTCAGTAATATTAGCCAATCCTCAAGGGTCTTCATGTAACAATTCTTATGTATCTAATTGAAGGGACAACCCAGATATACCACCTGACTACACCTTGACCACTAATATCGTTCTCTATATGTATACTATATTACCCCTACCACTCGAACAACCAATTAAGAGTGGCAATAGGTTTTTGTTAACTTTCTGAAGTGACGCAAGTAGCGCGTCATAATGTAGTAAAAAGGGCCTGCGAGCCCCACGATTGTGTGTGTGTCAGGACGGACGCGTACGCTCCTTGACCCATCCCTGCCGTTTTGCATAAATAAACAGCAGAGTCGCCTTGCTCCTTGTGTGCGTCTCATACTCTATCTCACACCTGGGATATACGGGAGGTTGTTGGGGCCTCCCTGCCCGGAGGTCTGCGGACGGCCCGGCCGACCCCGGCAGAATTTCCCCCCGACAACGACATCTGTACGTTGTCAGTGGTACTGCACCTCTCCAATCGTATTGTGCTTTCCTATGAGGGCATCGGTACTTTGTCAGTGGTACTCCACCTCTCCAATCCTATTGTGCTTTCCTATGAGGGCAGCTGTACGTTGTCAGTGGTACTGCACCTGTTCAATAAAATAAGTTGTGAGGAATCTGTAAATGGTAGTTGATTGGAGAGGTGCAGTACCACTGACAAATGATTTCACATGATCGCAACCTGTTTTATTTATATGTCCTGTTTCCCTGGTTCTTGTTTATTTTATTTTTTGGAGAGGTGCAATACCACTGAAAACAGGTGCCCTTGTAAGAAATCACATTGAGATCAAAACTACAATGTAGGACAACTATGACCAAAGGCTACAATTATACTTACAACCAGCAGATGTCACTATTTCTGCTGTCTCCCCTTGCGCTGTCCCTTCTCCCTCCCTTGTGTTGTCACTCCTCCCACCTTGTGCTGTCCCTCCTCCCCATTGTTCTATTGCTCGTTTCCCACCTTCCTTCTCACCCCATGGTGCTGTCTCGCCTCTCTCCTTTGCAATGTCCCTCTTCCCTCCTTGTGCTGTCCCCACCTTGAACTTTGTCTCCTCCCCTTGCGCATTAATTCCTCCCCACTTGTACTTTCCTGCCTCCACCCTTGTGCTGTCCCTTCTTTCCCTCTTGAGCTGTCCCTTCATTCCCCTTGTGCTGTCTCTCCGTCCCCCTTGTGCTGTTGCTCCTCCCCCTTGTGATGTTGCTCCCCCTCCTCGTGCAGTCTCTCCTCCCCCTTGTGATGTTGCTCCCCTTGTGCTTTCACCGCTCCCCTTGTACTGTCACTGTTTCCCCCTTGCGCTGTCGATTCTGACCCCTTGCGCTGTTGCTTCTTGGCCTTGCACTTTCACTCCTTCCCCGTAGTGCTGTCACCCCTGCGCCCCTTTGCAATGTTGCTCCTGCCCCATTTGCGCTATTGCACCTCCACCTTGCGCTGTCGCTCCTTCTCCCTTGTGCTGTCGCTCCTCCCGTTGTGCTGCCACAGCTGCCCCTTGACCTGTCGCTCCTGGCCCCCTAGCGCTATCGTCCACACACTATTGTGCTGTCAATCAGCCCCCTCCTTTGCGCTGTCACTCCTTCTTCAAATGTTGTACAATGCTCCTGCTTACTGTTGCTGGTCTGGCTTTCATCTATTAGATTTTTTTTATTCTCCCTCATGTTGCCATTTATTTCTTATTCCTCCCCCACAGTGCTTCCCCTACCCCCGGGTACTGCCCCTCTTTTCCTCCCATGCAGTAATATCTTTCTCTGTACCGTCATTACTCATTCCTTCCCTCCATGCTAAATATAAAATAGAATAAACTACAAACGCCAAAACAACTGGCCTTGCCAATGCTTGTTTATATGGGTGTTGATTGACTGTATTTCTTGCGTCCATTTCCCCATCTGCTTTGGGCCTCAGCTTAATGGTGCCACCTTCTCACTAAACCTTTGGCAAGTTTTTGGGCTTCTGTGCAGGAGTTGATCACCTCCCATATTCATGGATTGCCTGGTGCTCTATTCTCGTTCACTGAATTTAAAAAGCCCTGTCTCCCATGTTGGAATCAGGCGTTGTAAGAATTTTAGCCCGGAGCTAATTATTCAGCGCTTGTAATTTTGGTGCGTGACCTGTGTTTCCTGTTTGGCTCTGCCGGAGCCTGCACATGCAGCAGTCTACTCTCTCACTTCCGTTCTGTGCCTGGATCCGCGCCCATGTGATGAGTCATGTAAATAGTCATTGCATGCCCAATGCCGAGTATGTAAAACAGGTATCAACTGAAATTGTTGCTAGCAAAAATGTAGCCAGTGAACAAAATCGTGCTGAAAATACCTCTGCAGCAAAAAGTCGTCAAGCAAAAAGTTGGCAAACAAGCACTGGCAATGGCAATAGTTAAAGGGGTAGTCCAGCTAAAAATTGTATTTAAACAATAGATAGGCAACATTAAAAAAAAAACACTAGCACTTTTTTTTTTAAACTTCCTATGTAAAATATTGAGCTATTCAAGCTCAAAATTCGCAAAAGCAAGCACATGGGCGCATCCATTTTGTGAAATGGATGCCCTCCTGTGCTGGCTTTTTCTTTTGCGGCACTAATGAAGGAAAAGCCAGCCAGCTGTAGTAAACAAAAGCTACCGCTGGGTGGCTTTTCCTTCATTGGTGCTGTACGCGGAGGACAGAGACCGGAGACCAGAGCAGGAAAGCTGCAGCTGAATCTCGGTAAGTGCTATTTATTTTTTAAGAAAAAATAAGCACTAGCTGCAGTTTTTTTTCTAAGTTTTCCGGGCGGGAGGAGCCCGGAAAACGTAGAAATAAAACCGCGCTTTAAAAACATTGTATTTATGTTTGCGGTCGCTTTTGAAGCTACCACACACATAAATACAACGTTATTGTGTTTGAAAACGCTGTGGCTATCACTTTGGATCTCCGGGAGCACCGGAGACCCAAAGTGAAAGCCAAGGCAGGCAGAAACACAACGCGGTTGTGTTTGAAAACGCTGCGGTTTTTCTTTCCGAGTTTCTCAGGCTCCTCCGAGCTGGAGGAGCCTGAGAAACCTGGAAAGAAAAACCGCAGCGTTTTCAAACACAATAACGTTTTATTTATGTGTGCGGTAGCTTCAAAAGCGACCACAAACATAAATACAACGTTTTTAAAGCTGCAGTTTTATTTCTAAGTTTTACGGGAACCTCCAGCCCAGAAAACGTAGAAAAAAAACCACAGCTAGTTCTTATTTTTTTAAAAAAATAATTCGCGCTTACCGAGATTCAGCTGCAGCTTTCCTGCTCTTGTCTCCGGTCCCCGTCCTCCGCGTACAGCACCAATGAAGGAAAAGCCACCCAGCGGTAGCTTTTGTTTACTACAGCTGGCTGGCTTTTCCTTCATTAGTGCCGCAAAAGCAAAAGCCAGCACAGGCGGGCATCCATTTCACAAAATGGATGCGCCCATGTGCTTGCTTTTGCGAATTTTGAGCTTGAATAGCTTCCATTGTGACTGAAGGGGTACCTTTGACTGTGTTCCCTCCGTACCCACGTTCTCCTCACCTGGGCTTTCCGAGTCGATGGTATCTTGCAGGCCTCGACGTGCCAGGTAGTCTCTCTCTTTCCTCTGGTGCGAGGGCTTGTCACGGAGAGAAGCCACTGTGGCCGCTGGGTGTGAACAGCGGCACAGCGACCCCCTCTCCGGAATCAAACCAGAAAAAGCAGGGAAAAACCCACTAGGGGAAAAAACCCTGATAGGAGGTGCCAAGACTGTTCTCAGAAGGCCAGCAGTCCACCGATGAAGAGGAGGAAGCGAAGGATCACCAAACGCTGAAAACGTCCACTGTAGCGGTCGACCTGGAGAGAGGCGAGGGAAACAGCAGCTGGGAGGTCCGGACTGAAGGTAGAAGTCTTCCGAGAGGCACTGCGGAGGAACACGGGAGCACGGGAGAGAAAACCCCGCGATGACCAGACTCAAGAGCTAGGTGAGAGGACGAGAGGGAGAGAGAGAGAGAGAGAGAGAGAGAGAGAGAGAGAGAGAGAGAGAGAGAGAGAGAGAGAGAGAGAGAGAGAGAGAGAGAGAGAGAGAGAGAGAGAGAGAGAGAGCACGGCAGACGCCGCCTAAAGGGGGTCGGCGGATGGCAAAGGGAAACAAAGTATGGAGGTTACTGGTGACTGGACACCTATGAGAAGTAACCGCGTGGGGGTAAATATTAACCCCTAGTAGAATCCAAAGCGAGGTGCAGAGGAAGAGCGAAGGACCCAGAAACGAAGTAAACAACGGAGAGGGGTTGCAACGCAATGACCTGCCGGGAGGCAGGGATTTTATACTCCCGGCAGCGTTGCGTCTCGCGTTAGGAGCTGCGGCCATAAACACAAAAAAGGGACTAAAGCAACCTTCCCCCATGACCTCTCAAACTCCAACGCGGAAGTAAACGCCAGTCACGGCGATGGCCGCGACTGCGAGTGACAGTATGCCCCCCCCTAGAGTGCAACCGCCCAGGCCTACCTGGGTGCAAGCGATGGAACTTTGCCAACAGTTGAGGGGCATGTACATGGGAAGCTGGCTCCCAGGAATCCTCCGACCTTGGGAAACCCTTCCATGACAGGAGGTATTCCAACCGACCATGAAGGAATCTGGAATCACGAATGGCGGAAACTTCGTATTCCTCCTGGTCGGTTGTAGTGACAGGTAGTTTCCGGCGGAGAGACCGGTGATTGGGATCTGAATAGTAAGGTTTAAGAAGAGAGGCGTGAAAAACAGGGTGTATGCGTCTGAGAGACGGAGAGAGTTGTAGGCGATAGGCAACTGGATTGACCTTGGAGAGGATGGGAAAAGGTCCCAAGAAACGAGGAGATAGTTTAGAAGGCCTTGTCCATCTGGGAAGGAATCTGGTGGACAACCACACTTTGTCCCCCGGTTTCCATGAAGGTGTATCCCTGCGGTGTTTATCGGCCTCGGTCTTATTCCGCCGTCTGCAATCCGCCAAACTCGTTAATGCACTGTCCCTGGCCTCCTTGAGATTACTTAACACCTCTTCTGCAGTGGGAGAGTTGGAGTAACTGGGTACCTCGGGCATTAGATAACGCGGGTGAACGCCATAGGTACAATAAAAAGGTGATAGGCCAGTGGCACTGTGCTTGGAGTTGTTGTACACGAATTCCGCCGTAGGGAGTAGAGAAACCCAATTATCTTGGCACTGGGAAATAAAACATCGCAAGTACTGCTCCAAAGTTGCGTTGAGTCGCTCCGTTTGGCCGTTTGTCTGGGGGTGAAACCCTGAGGATAGGGCCCTTTCCATCCCCAATCGAGTACATAAAGCCGTCCAGAATTTGGATATGTACTGGCTTCCTCGATCGGATATCATCTTGTCGGGGAGGCCATGATGCTTAAAGATATCTCGGGCAAAGGTTTCTGCCATTTTGGTGGCCGAAGGGAGTCCTGGAAGAGGAGAGAAATGGGCTAGCTTGCTTAGAGAGTCCACTGTCACCATGATACATGTGCATGACTCGGAGTCGGGAAGCTCCACTATGAAGTCCGTGGAGATGAGACCCCACGGGCGAGTCGGCATCTCTGCTTGGGTAAGAAGTCCTAGGGGCTTCCCGGAAGCATATTTGACACTGGCACAAGTAGGGCAGGTCTTTACGTAGTTAAACACGTCTCTCCTGATGTTGGGCCACTGGAACGATCTCGAGATGAGTTCCAACGTACCATTCCCGCTTCGGTGTCCACCTAGACGTGAGTCGTGACACCATTTAAGGATTTTCCGGCGCAGTGACCCCTCAGGAATATACCACTTCTTCTTGTAGAAGACCCAGCCGTCTTTGATTTGGAAAGGAGAATCAACGGAAAAAGAGAACTGGGGAGCCTCTTGCGCAACGGCAGCCTTGACCTCCTGAAGGAAAGAACTCACTGTGGCTAAGATCCGATTTCTGTGGAATAACGGCTCAGACTTGACCGCTACCGTTTCCAAGTGGGAATCTTTGCGAGACAAAGCGTCAGCCAGACGGTTGAGAGACCCAGGGATGTACGTGATCTGGAAGTCGTACTGCGAAAACAGGTAGGCCCATCTAGCTTGTCTGGAGTTAGAACATTCCATGTCCTGTAAAGCCTTGAGGTTTTTGTGGTCAGTGCGAATGAGAAACCGATGACGGGCACCCATGAGAAGGTGCCTCCATTCCTCACAAGCCAATTTCATCGCCAACAATTCTTTCTCCAAAACCGAGTAGTTGAGCTGGCTGGGAGAAAGAGTCTTAGAGAGATAGGCGACCGGATGCTCCACCTTGTTGAAAGACTGAAGCAACACTGCTCCTACAGCGATAGCGGAGGCGTCCGTCTCCAGAATAAATGGAAGAGTTTGGTTTGGATGCTGCAGAATCGGGGCAGAGCAGAAGAGGGTTTTTAGATGACAGAAACTTCTTTCTGCTTCAGTAGACCAGGAAAAAGGATAGGCCGTCTTCTTGAGTAGGCGGGTGATGGGAAACACCACCTCTGAAAAGTTCGGAATGAATCTTCGGTAGTAATTTGAAAGACCCAAGAACCTCTGAACCTCCCGGACAGAGGTCGGGGCCGGCCAGCCAAGAATCACTTGCATCTTGTCAGGATCCATGGCGATCCCTTCTTCTGATAGCACGTATCCCAGATAATGTACCGAAGGTACCGCGAAGCTGCACTTCTCCTCTTTGACCAGAAGATGGTTTTCCTTAAGACGCTCCAAAACTCGTCGTACTTGTGCTATGTGTTCTCTCATATTAGGGGAAAAAACCAAGATATCATCTAAATAGATGATGACCGAGATGGAAAGCATGTCGGAGAACATCCGGTCCATGAACCTCTGAAATACCGCAGGGGCGTTCACCAAGCCAAACGGCATTACCTTGTATTCATATAGGCCCAGAGGAGTACGAAACGCAGTTTTCCATTCGTCACCCTTGGCTATCCGCAACAAATGGTAAGCGTTTCGTAGGTCCAGTTTGGTAAAGATTCGAGCACCTTGCACTGCCTCAATAATATCCGTGATTAGGGGCATCGGATACCTGTCACGGACTGTCACTGTATTTAGACCCCTGTAGTCGATGCAAGGTCTAAGATCGGTGGAATCTCTTTTCTTTATAAAAAACAAAGGGGCTCCTGCTGGAGACTTGGAAGGTTGTATGAGACCATTCTCCATGTTGGTATCCAAGTATTTCTGAAGCACTTGTCTCTCGGTCTGAGTGAGGGCGAACATCCTTCCGAATGGCACCAAGGCATGGGGCTCCAGGTCGATAGTGCAGTCCTCTGGCCGATGGGGTGGAAGTCTGGCATGGAGGCACTCCTGAAAAACGTCTGAAAAATCTGAGCAGAAATAGGGTAAAGCATGGATACCTACATGATTATTGGGAAACACCTTGACTGGCTGAAGATCAGCCCGACCTTCCAGAGAACAACAGTTAGTAGCGCAATATGGGGAACTGAAGCTTATTTGGTTCTCGGTCCAATTAATCAGAGGATTGTGTCGTCGGAGCCAGGTAATGCCCAAGATGATGGGAAAATGAGCCGCTCTGATAATATCAAAACTCAGGACTTCCTTATGTTGGTTGATCGTCAAAGTGAGTTCCTCAGTGGTATGGGTGATAGGACCTGAGGACAAAGGCGAGCCGTCTACTCCTTCCACCTTCTGACCTTCTGCCCGGGGAATTCGACGGAGGCCCACCTTGTCAGCCCACACGGTGTCAACAAAGTTCCCTGCCGCGCCACAGTCCAACAGAGCCAGTGTCTCCTCCTGATGGTTTCCGAGGTTGAGTTGTACTGGAATGACCATTAGCCTGGAATCTTCCTTAGACTCGGAAGAGGTCACTGACAGAGAAACATAGGGACGATGGAGATTTCTTAAAGACCCTCGGTCGTTTGTCCCTACTAACGCCGAGGGTAGTCGTTTCCCGACCTCTTGTTTGACAGTTCTGTGCAGTCTCTGAGAAAATGCTGCTCTGATCCGCAGTAGGCACACAGTCCTTTCTCTCTTCTGCGACGTCTTTCAGCAGCGGACAAGGGCGCCCTGGTAGCACCGATCTGCATAGGTTCTTCCGTAATGATGTTAGTAGAGCGACCAGGGAGAACGGGTACAGAGGGGTCTGAGTTATGGCCAGGAGTCCTTTGCTTACGACGTTCAACTCGTCTCTCCTGAAGGCGATACTCGATGTGAAGAGCAGCAGAAAGTAGATCTGTGAAAGTAGGAGAACGAGGAGACCTGGCTAGCTCGTCTTTAATTTCTTCCTTCAGTCCTCTTCTGAAAATGGCATACTGGGCTGTCTCGGGCCATCCGGCCCCGGCTGCTAATGTCTTGAAAGAGGAGATGTATGATAACACGTCTAGCGAGCCTTGCCTGACATCCAACAGGTCTTCGCAGGCTGTAAAGGAGAGCTCTGGTCGTTCGAAGGTGTGCTTGAGAAGATTCTGAAACCCCGGATAGTCCTGCAGAATGGCGTTTCCGCTAGTCACCAGAGGGGTGGCCCAGGAAAGAGCGTTTCCCGTCATGTTGGTTATTAGGAAACCCACCCGGGCCTGATCTGTAGCAAAGGTACGGGGTCTGAACGTAAAGTGAACCAGGCATGCTTCGAGAAACTCCTTTACCTTCTTTGGGGAGCCATCAAATTTCCCCGAGGACAGTGCCATGGGTGGCAATTCCGAGGGAGTAGGTTCCCTAGCCGCAACCATTTGTTTAAGCAAAGCGTTCTCAGTCTTGACCCCTTGTAGCTCTTGGGACATCGCTTGGAATGCCTTCCAGAGCTCTTGGACTTGTTCGTCAGCTGACATCGTGATACTCTTTGGCGTTGCAATCTGTGACTGAAGGGGTACCTTTGACTGTGTTCCCTCCGTACCCACGTTCTCCTCACCTGGGCTTTCCGAGTCGATGGTATCTTGCAGGCCTCGACGTGCCAGGTAGTCTCTCTCTTTCCTCTGGTGCGAGGGCTTGTCACGGAGAGAAGCCACTGTGGCCGCTGGGTGTGAACAGCGGCACAGCGACCCCCTCTCCGGAATCAAACCAGAAAAAGCAGGGAAAAACCCACTAGGGGAAAAAACCCTGATAGGAGGTGCCAAGACTGTTCTCAGAAGGCCAGCAGTCCACCGATGAAGAGGAGGAAGCGAAGGATCACCAAACGCTGAAAACGTCCACTGTAGCGGTCGACCTGGAGAGAGGCGAGGGAAACAGCAGCTGGGAGGTCCGGACTGAAGGTAGAAGTCTTCCGAGAGGCACTGCGGAGGAACACGGGAGCACGGGAGAGAAAACCCCGCGATGACCAGACTCAAGAGCTAGGTGAGAGGACGAGAGGAGAGAGAGAGAGAGAGAGAGAGAGAGAGAGAGAGAGAGAGAGAGAGAGAGAGAGAGAGAGAGAGAGAGAGAGAGAGAGAGAGAGAGAGAGAGAGAGAGAGAGAGAGAGCACGGCAGACGCCGCCTAAAGGGGGTCGGCGGATGGCAAAGGGAAACAAAGTATGGAGGTTACTGGTGACTGGACACCTATGAGAAGTAACCGCGTGGGGGTAAATATTAACCCCTAGTAGAATCCAAAGCGAGGTGCAGAGGAAGAGCGAAGGACCCAGAAACGAAGTAAACAACGGAGAGGGGTTGCAACGCAATGACCTGCCGGGAGGCAGGGATTTTATACTCCCGGCAGCGTTGCGTCTCGCGTTAGGAGCTGCGGCCATAAACACAAAAAAGGGACTAAAGCAACCTTCCCCCATGACCTCTCAAACTCCAACGCGGAAGTAAACGCCAGTCACGGCGATGGCCGCGACTGCGAGTGACATCCATATAGGAAGTTTTAAAAAAAAAGTGCTAGTATTTTTTTTTTTAATGTTGCCTAACTATTTTTTAAATAACATTTTTTGCTGGACTACCCCTTTAATGCTGTTCTTTGGAATTTGCATTCATAGACACCAGGACGCAAGGAGGAGAATGCACATTTTCAAAGAAGTATGCAATAAGAGGTGCGGGTGTGCAAAAGAATGCAAAAGAAAGGAGAACTGGGCAAGGGAGGAAACAATTGAGAGGGGGTGCTATTGAAGATGACATCTGAGTGAGAGGGTAAGAAATAAAGCAAGTGTGTGAGAGAAGGATGAGTGGGGGCAGAGGGGGTGTGGTGGGTTGTAGAGAGAGTGGGTGAGGTTTCGGTGGGGGAGAGAGTGGAAGTGGGGTGGGTGGGGGTACAGAGAGTGGGGTATGGTTTGTTCGGTAGAGAGTGGGGGTAGGGTGGATGTTCGGGGAAAGAGAGAGTGGAGGAAGGGTGGGTGGGGTAGAGAGTGGGGGTTCCATGGGTGGAGGTAGAAATAGTGGAGGTAGGGTGGGGTAGAAAATGGTGGGTGGGGGTAGAGAGAGTCGAGGTAGGGTTGCTGGGGTTAGAGAGAATGGAGGTTGCTTTTAACGGGATTTCCGTGAAGGTTATGCTTATTGATACACCAGGAGCACATTTACAGCTCCAATTAAATCTTTAACTCTCAGAAGACAGCTTTGAAACAACACGGGCAGGCACATCGAGCACACATTTTGATGAGAAGGCTTGATAAAGTTAGCTCAAAGAGATCCCAGGAGGATGTACTCTTGGCGAGGAGGAGCGCATTGATAACACTGGCAAGGTCTATTGACGCTTGGTGTAGACATGTTTTTCAGGGGCAGTGCCTGGGATTGCATAGATGTTCCCAGTGATGGATTTGGAGGTGACAGGGTAGTGTGGGAAGAGGCCCAGTGGTGTGAAAATGAAAAGGGCAGAGTGGCATGAGGACAGGCAGGGTGGTGTGCAGCTGAAAGGGGACAAATGGCATGGGAAGAGGCATGGTGGCATACAGCTGAAAAGGGCAGGGTGGTGTGGGAAGAGGCAGCGTGGTGTGCAGCTGAAAAGGGCAGGGTGGCGTGGGAAGAGGCGTGGTGGTGTACAGCTGAAAAGGGCAGGGTGGCGTGGGAAGAAGCAGGGTGGTGTACAGCTGAAAGTGATAGGGTAGCATGGGAAGAGGCATTGTGGTGTGTGGCTGAAAGGGGCAGGGTAACGTGAGAAGAGGCATGGTGGCGTGCAGCTGAACGGGACAGGATAGAGGGGGAAGGTATATGGCGGTGTGCAGCTGAAAGCTGAAGAGTGGCGTGGGAAGAGGCAAGGTTTTGTGCAGCTGAACAAGGCAGGGCGGTATGGGAAGAGGCATGGTGATGTGTAGCTGAAAAGGGCAGGGTAGTGTGGGAAGAGGCACAGCGGTGAGCAGCTGAAAACAGGTGAGTGTTGTGGGAAGATGCAGGGTGTTCTGCAGTTGAAAGTGACAGGGTAGCGTAAAAGGCATGGTGGTGTGCAGCTGAAAGGGGCAGAGTGGCATGGGAAGATGCATGTGGGTGTGCAGCTGCAAGGGGAAGGGTGGAATGGGAAGAGGCAGGGTGCTGCACAGCTGAAAGAAGCAGTATGGCGTGGGAAGAGGCATGGAGGTGTGCAGCTGAAAAGGGCAGGGTGGTGTGGGAAGAGGCAGGGTGGTGTGCAGGTGAAAGTGACAGGGTAGGGCGGGAAGCGGCATTGTGGTGTGCGGCTGAAAGGGGCAGGATAACGTGGGAAGAGGCATGGTGGTGTGCAGCTGAAAAGGGAAGGGTGGCGTGGGAAGAGGCAAGGTGGTGTGCAGTTGAAAAAGGCAGGGTGGTATGGGAAGAGGCATGGTGGTGTGCAGCTGAAAAAAGGCAGAGTGGTGTGGCAAGATGAAGGGTGTTCTGCAGTTGAAAGTGACATGCTAGCCTACGAGGCATGGTGGTGTGCAGCTGAAAGGGGCAGAGTGGCATGGGAAGATGCATGTGGGTGTGCAGCTGCAAGGGGAAGGGTGGCATGGGAAGAGGCAGGGTGCTGCACAGCTGAAAGAATCAGTATGGCGTGGGAAGAGGCATGGAGGTGTGCAGCTGAAAAGGGCAGGGTGGTGTGGGAAGAGGCAGGGTGGTGTGCAGGTGAAAGTGACAGGGTAGGGCGGGAAGCGGCATTGTGGTGTGCGGCTAAAAGGGGCAGGATAACGTGGGAAGAGGCATGGTGGTGTGCAGCTGAACGAGGCAGGATAGCGGGGAAGGTATATGGTGGTGTGCAGCTGAAAGGGGAAGGATGGCGTGGGAAGAGGCAAGGTGGTGTGCAGTTGAAAAGGGCAGGGTTGCGTGGGAAGAAGCAGGGTGGTGTACAGCTGAAAGTGATAGGGTAGCATGGGAAGAGGCATTGTGGTGTGTGGCTGAAAGGGGCAGGGTAACGTGAGAAGAGGCATGGTGGCGTGCAGCTGTACGGGGCAGGATAGCGGGGGAAGGTATATGGCGGTGTGCAGCTGAAAGCTGAAGAGTGGCGTGGGAAGAGGCAAGGTTTTGTGCAGCTGAACAAGGCAGGGCGGTATGGGAAGAGGCATGGTGATGTGTAGCTGAAAAGGGCAGGGTAGTGTGGGAAGAGGCACAGCGGTGAGCAGCTGAAAACAGGCAGAGTGTTGTGGGAAGATGCAGGGTGTTCTGCAGTTGAAAGTGACAGGGTAGCGTAAAAGGCATGGTGGTGTGCAGCTGAAAGGGGCAGAGTGGCATGGGAAGATGCATGTGGGTGTGCAGCTGCAAGGGGAAGGGTGGCATGGGAAGAGGCAGGGTGCTGCACAGCTGAAAGAAGCAGTATGGCGTGGGAAGAGGCATGGAGGTGTGCAGCTGAAAAGGGCAGAGGGGCGTGGGAAGAGGCATGGTGGTGTACAGCTGAAAAGGGCAGGGTGGTGTGGGAAGAGGCAGGGTGGTGTGCAGGTGAAAGTGACAGGGTAGGGCGGGAAGCGGCATTGTGGTGTGAGGCTAGAAGGGGCAGGATAACGTGGGAAGAGGCATGGTGGTGTGCAGCTGAACGAGGCAGGATAGCGGGGAAGGTATATGGTGGTGTGCAGCTGAAAGGGGAAGGGTGGCGTGGGAAGAGGCAAGGTGGTGTGCAGTTGAAAAAGGCAGGGTGGTATGGGAAGAGGCATAGTGGTGTGCAGCTGAAAAGGGCAGGTTAGCGTGGGAAGAGGCATGGTGGTGTGCAGCGGAAAAGAGCAGGGTAGCGTGGGAAGAGGCATGGTGGTGTGCAGCTGAAAAAAGGCAGAGTGGTGTGGGAAGATGAAGGGTGTTCTGCAGTTGAAAGTGACATGCTAGCCTACGAGGCATGATGGTGTGCCGCTGAAAGGGGCAGAGCGGCATGGGAAGATGCATGAGGGTGTGCAGCTGAAATGGGAAGGGTGGCATCGGAAGATGCAGGGGGCTGCACAGCTAAAAGAAGCAATATGGCGTGGGAAGAGGCATGGAGGTGTGCAGCTGAACAGGGCAGGACAGCGGGGGAAGAGGCTTGGTGGTGTTGTTGGGAAGGGGGCAGCCCATCTCACTCGCCTAGGCCCTTTAGAGTGAGGTGAGATGAATTTGAAGCTCTATGATGGGCCATGGAGGAGGGGGGCCTGTGATAGGACCACCTCCCAAAATAACGGACCCCACTTCAATATAATGAAATATAATCAACCCAAATAGTGTAGCGCAGGGCGCGAGCAACATTGCTATTTTGTGTAGATATTAGTAATCATAGGTAGAAGGTAAGGCCTGCGCAGCGAATGCGGCATTGCATGCACTAGGCCCAAATTGCGAGATGAGGGAAATCTCCAGCCATGCCTGAGCTCCCACGAGGACAGGCCCTAACCCCAAGCCACACAACGCCTATTCATTGTTCTAACAGTGTTGCAAAGATGTGTTTTTTACTCAAGAAGAATGTGCCCTACAAGGCCGTGATCACAGACGGATGATGTTTCTAGACAAGTCCGGTCTATGAAAGCCTCATCCAAACAGGTGACCTATTGATCCTCCAGAACTTTAAGGACAATATTGGTGCTCGTGCTCCAGCCTTGGCCGATTTCTGTAATCACTCCTTTGCCACTGGATCTTTCCCCTCTCTTCTCAAGCACTCCCTTGTGCACCCCCTACTTAAAAAGCCTTCTGCCGACCCCTTCATGACAGCAAACTATCGCCCGATCTCTGTCAATCATTTCCTGGGCAAACTCCTGGAGAAGTTGGCTATCTCCCAACTAACCCTCCACACTGAATCTGTTGGTTTTCTCCATGACCATCAGTCTGGCTTCGGAGCAGCTAGAGGCATGGAAGCTGCACTCCTGAGCACCGGTGAAGATCTGCTCTCTAATCTTGACTCTAGCTCTCTCTCTGTCCTCATTCTCCTTGATCTTTCCTTTGCATGTGACACGGTCAACCACAAAATCCTGATTACTCGTCTCCACAAGACCCTGGGCATCATGGATCAGGCCCTGGAGTGGCTGACCTCCTTCCTTCTGTACCGACCTTCCCAGGTTCAGCTTGGGCCCTTTCTCTCCACCACCTCTCCCTCAACATGGCGTGTTCCCCAGAGCTTTATCGTCTCCCCCTGGCATTTCAATGTCTATCTGGCCCATTTGGCCCTCCTGACATCTACATTTTCCTCTAACCTTCAGTGTTATGCGGATGACACACAGCTCTCTTTCAGGCTACCCACGGACTCTTCCCCCCCTTGCTCATCCCTGAGTGTCTACCCACTATTCAGGCATGGCGCACATCTAATGATCTCTTCCTTAATGCCAGTAAGACTGAGATCTGTCTCATTGGGACCCCTACTCTCACATTTCCTCTCGCACTATGGCTGCCCTTCTTTGGCCCTCTGCCCTCATCCTCTTGTGAGGCAAAAAACCTTGGGGTCATCTTCAACTCCACTCTCTCCTTCTCTCCACACATCACAGACCTTGCCAGGCAGGCCCATCTCCAGCTGCACCTCCTCGAAAATATTCTCCTTTTTCTCACCTTCCTCCAGAAGCTCACTCTCTCCAGAGCCCTGGTTCTCTCTAGGCTGGACTACTGCAACAGCCTTTTTCTAAATCTGCCTAACTCTACTCTTCGCCCTCTTCAACTCATCCAAATCAGGACTGCAAGACTTATCCTTGGCCTCAAGCCCAGGGACCGCATCTCTCCGGCCCTGAAATCCCTCCACTGGCTCCCAGTGGGTGCAAGGATCAGGTTTAAGACCCTTTGCATCATCCACAAGGTTTTCTGGGACAGTGGCCCTCACTCTCTTCCACTCTCTCTTTCTAAGTACCTACTTCCTAGAGCCCTCCGCTCGTTTACTTTAATTCTCTGCTGGTGAGTCGCTTCTCCAAGCAGAGAAGGGGGGGGGGTTGATCTCTCTTCTCTGCAGGTGCCTCCCTCTGGAATGGCCTCCCTGCCTCTCTGCCGGATCTCCTTATGTTCCAGAAGCTCCTCAAAACCTTCCTTTTCTCCTTTTCTTTCTCGCTCCCTCTCCCCTGCTAACCCTCCCAGCTCCTGCACTATCTACTGACTGGCTGCTCTGTTTCCTCTGAGTTGTACAGGACACCAGGCCCCCCTGACCAGTCCCCCTGCACTTGCCACCTGGCCCACCTTGCCCTAACAGGCTAGGATTGCCCCCTGTAGTCCCAGCCTTCCTTGCACTTAACTCAGGGTCCTGCTACTTTGGGGGCACTTCTCCCTGGACCCCCTCCCCTGCACTTCTTGTTGCGCACATGCACGATCTAAATGACACGAGGCCTAGTAAGAACGTTTGTCTTGTCCTCCCTTTGTTCCCCCTCCCTTTCCTGGTTGCGCCTTCAAACACGTGTGTATAGGTGCATAATAAATAACAAATCAACCAATCAATCAATAGAATACTTTTGTCAGAATGGCAAAACAAATGTCTCTTTTGTACACTTTTTTGTCAGGATGGTAATGCAAATGTCCTTTCCACAACACTGTTTATAATGACAAGGTTGTCTCTTTCATGCAACTGTTTCTTTCCTGATTTACTTTCCTGCCAGGAATGTACCCCTTTTTAATCTTGTATATCCCCTGGTGTACTCTCCTGCCAGGTATCCTCTTCCAAAAGGGTTCACTACCTGGTGTTTATCCTTCACCAGGTCTTCTCCACAATGTTTTCACTTTCCTTTAAAGTGCAACCCTGCTGTACTTCTCACAGTTTACACTTAGTTGACTCCAGGTATCACTAGTGCCAATTTCCCCCTTATTGGAGTTCCACATGTGGAGGTTTGTTGTTCCAAGTTATTTCTGTTGGGCCGCATTCTTGTAACCCTGAATCAAGCCTGCTTACGTTTCCCTCACAGCGCCTTGATGCCCCTGGGCTGTAGTGCGCTCTATAAATCCAAAAAATAAAATAAATAAACATAAAAATAAAATAAGGACTGTCTGTCAACTTCCTTCTTAGTACCTTTTTGACTTTGGCAATGCTTTTTCCAGCTTTCCCCAAACTCTCACCTCATGTAAGGGGCATTGTACAATATTGACCCTTTTATCTCTTTTTTTTAATCTTTCTTGGCTTAAGGGAATGTGGGTTCCAGGTTACCAAAACTGGTATCTCACGTGAGAGCTTTACCCTTTTCACCCTTCTGTCTCTTCTGTAATGTCTCTTAGCTGGTGGCAATGCAGGTTTCCCCAAACTGACATTGGCCCTCATTACGACCCTGGCGGAACTCGGAAAACGATGGCGGAAATGCAATACCGCCATCGAATAGCGCTCGGTGCGACTATGACCCGTCACCGCAAAGTACGAAGCCATTAGCGACACCGTAGTGAACGCCAACGCTAACTGCACCAAGCACGCGCGCGCGCGCCATGCCAAACCGTAAATACCACCATGGCGCAAGGGTACGCTAATTCCGACCCTAGCGGACATGTACCTAACGCCATCAAGCATGGCGGAATGTACCATTCCGCCATGGTGAGAAGTACGGCATCGCGAATCAACCGTAAACGGCCCCACTGAGTGCCTGTACACCGCTCCCTGCCCACAAAGTACAACTCCCCGTAGGTGCAATGAAGTCACAATGCAACCAGTGAAATGTACAAGTCACCCATGCATGCCAACGAACAAAAGAAACACAACAGGGCCCAATGGGAGCAGCAGGGCACAGATGGCACGAATACAGAAGCCATCCCAATGGACATGACCACAGTCCCCCACCAAGAAACGCACGCAAACACAGGCACCTGTGACCAGCAATATTCCGAGAATCACATCATTCCACCAGTCCACCTGGCTGACCGGCATCTGTTACACAAAACCCAATCCCCCGCCCCTGAGCATGACAACATTCAAACTGTCATATTGGCAGCCCCCATCCCTGACCTCACGGGCTTCGTAGGCAAACGCGCCCAGTACAGTACCACGCAACTAAACTCCGAAGCTGGAACCCAATGCAGATCTCCTCACAATACATCGCCCCCCAAATAGGCATATGCCACATCACTTGCAAAGAAGAACGCTACACGGGCCAAATCAGAATAGAAATTTAATGCACATCAAAATCACCAAGCCCATACAGCCATCAGGCCATGAACTCCAAAACACATTTCACCATTGTGGGCTGCATCCGCAAGAAATGACCAGCCACTACTTGTGTGACGCCCTGTTCCATCATGGTACACAGAGCCACATTCACGTACGAAAAGGCAACATGGAAGCGCACAGAACCGCAGGGCCGTCCCAATGGGGAGGCACTAGTCCAGCTGAAAGGCCGAAATGTTGCTCCGAGCCACCAGTACTGCGTAAGGGCATGTGGCCCATTGGCGATCGTCCCATAAGATCGTAATGCTGCTCCACTGATTAACACGAAGCAGCAGGTGTCGGGAGTAAAACCCATCTGCAGGAGTGGCATACAGATGGCAGTGGCAAAAGGGGAGGAGATACCTGTCAACCAAAAGAAAAGAAAAAGAACAGAATGGCCATCAGAACTACATCCGAACAACTCACTTCAATGATCACACTAAATCCACAGCCATATGCATGCTAGCCCACTCCAAAGGATCATCACCACCCCAAAACCACTTGCGACTCATAACCATCTATATCGAGGTGCAAACACCATCACAAACGAGTGTACCTGTGCATGCGTCTGTCAAAACAGAATCCATCAGATGGGAATGTTAACGTGCATGGACACAAGTGTCTGAGGGCGCGTCGAGACAGGGAGGGCTCAACAAGGCCAGATAGACGATGGTCCCACTATGGCAGCCCTGCATCACATAGCGTAGGGGAGGCGGATAGATCCCAAGAAGCCCTGTACATGGCAAACTCCGTATCAAATCACCTGCCCATGCATCCATTCATCATTCCCTCATCCCGGGATTAAAACGCCTGAATATTTACTCACATAACATTAGAAATATCCATTGAGTCTGTGCGTTATGCAGCCTGCAAAATCCACAGTGCCCCAGCCCGTAATTCCAGTGTAGTGAAGTAACATGTATTTGGGAACGTCCGGCCTCATCGCCCACGTCGCTATTGCGCATCCCAAACTATTCATATCAATCATTGCATCCTCGCCATGGCCCCTGTCTCAAGGACATTGAACAATAGTACGTTATATTTGCAGTCAGACCTGTGGGCATTTCCTCGCCGCTAGCTGAAAACCGAAAGCGCCGCCCTTCGAATTCCTCATTTGCAACATCACGTCGAAGAGGCATCTGTGGCCGTTTGAAATCACTAATTATTCCATCGAGTGCGGCTGTGTGTGAAAATGGCAACTGCCTTCACCCACAAATGGGACGCCCCGCCCGTCGTTGCAACTCGGTACAGTGATGCATGAGGGCCCACCGTTACTCGAGTACTACGTTCCACTGACCCTTCACAAGTCTGTTCGCGACTGCACAGATAGTATGTGAAACAATGGGACCACAGCAGAATGAACATATCAAACAATCTTACACGGCCATCGGGTACAAATACATGATTGCAATAGCAAGATGCCATTCCCCGAATTGCAGCGTTGTGCGCGGGACGTGCTCGGCCAAAGGGGAGAGCAGTTTGCACAGGTGGAATTAATCACCACAGGTGGAGGCCATACAGCCTGAAAACACATAAATTGCACACCCAGTCTCCTCCCACAACCACACCGAAATGCTACCGGCAGGACTCGCGATGTTGGCCCTGGGGGACCTGATAGCACTGCAAGTACTCCAACTCCAAGAAGAAGACGAACACCAACTACAACCGGACGCACGGAGGAGACGCAGGAGGAGGAGGAGGAGGCCAAGGCAGGGCCAGCAAGGGCCGCCAGCACAGCCACCACCACCACGCAGGCAGCCCGCAATCCCACGCCTCCGAGCACATCCGTTCAACCTCACTGATGAGCAGATCCACACCCTCTACCGCCTGGACCGGGACACCATAGCCGCCATTGTGGACATGACACAGGCTGACCTTGTCAGCATGATAGATAGCCCAACCGCCATCCCACCCCTACTGAAGGTGGTGTCTGTACTCCACTTCCTGGCCACAGGCACCTACCAGCACACAGTCGGACAGTTGCATGGCATTTCTCAGCCACTGTTCTCACGGACACTATTGCAAGTGCTCGATGCCCTCCTGCAGCACGCAGACGACTACATCTCTCTACCACGCTCGGAGCAGGAAATTACCAACACAAAAGTGGGATTCCATGCACTTGCCGGCATACCGGGTTGCATTGGTGCCATCGACTGCACCCATGTGGAATTGGTCGTCCCACATGCCATGGAGGCCCAGTACCGCAACCGAAAACAATTTCATTCTCTGAATGTACAAATGGTGTGTGACTCCAACAGGATCATTACACATTGTTGTGCCAGATTCCCTGGATCAACCCATGATTCTATGGTCTTGAGGAACTCTACAATACCACGCTACATGGAGCGACACGCAGGGAACAGATCCTGGCTACTCGGTGAGTCTCCTTACATGCATGATAATGTGGGGTATGTGATTCGGCAATGACCTGGCAGGAAGGGGGGGGGGTGCGTACGTAGCAATGGCATTCCACATCATACGTTTCTCGTCCACATACAGGTGATGCTGGATATCCACTGAAGAGATGGCTCCTCACACCAGTCCGGAACCCACGGGACCAGCATGAGGAGGACTACAACCATGCCCACTCACGTACCCGTGTAGTCATTGAACAGGCATTCGGCCTACTGAAGGGTCGTTTCCGCTGCCTCAGCAGGTCTGGCGGGGCACTCCTGTACCGCCATGAGAAGGTTGCAAAGATGGTGATGGCATGTGTCATGCTCCACAACATGTGCGTACGTAGAAATGTGCCCATGCCCCCTGACGCAGAACTGCAAGCACCTGATGATGGTCATGATGAGGGTGGGGATGTGGCAGCACCTCATGGAGTCTGCGAGGCACCGGAGGGCCGTGACATTCGTCAGCATCTCATTGATGTATGCTTCTAGCACTCACGCCTGGTGGCTGATACATGGACACGGGACTCGTGGCACTGTGTGTGTCTGGGACATGCACAATATGGACTGTACGCCTATGATGGCCTGGTACACAAAGATCAATGTCCACACATCTCATTGGTTGATCGTGCACTGTTTATGGCATATGTGATATCATGTTGTACACCCTATCGACCCGCCACCCAAGTGAGCCCAACACACCCCCTCCACCCTCCTACCTCCCCCCCGAACACCAGTGTCCAAAGATGCTCATTGTCAGTGGGCAGTCGCTATTGCAAGCCCCCTCTGCGGGTATCAGGGGCACCCCTGCCTGTGGAGCGCAGGTTCCTCCCAGATCTACGTTGGGGGCTGCCCTGGACGGAACTTGCAACGGATGATGTCTCTGCCTGCTCACGTCCATGCATGTCCCTAAGGGTTTGCGAGAGCTCAGTGAGCACACAGCGCACTGCGGCAAGTTCGGCACATACGTCCTTGGACGTCGCATGCAGTTCCCCCCTCAGGCTCTCGGTGCATCTCTCCATTTGGACTCCCAGGCTCTCGGTGCTACTCTCCATTTGTGCCCTTAGTGTCTCTGTACCTCTCTCCATTTCTGCCCTAAGTGTCTCAGTTGATGTTTCTATGTCTGCCTTAGTGCCCCCACATTCATCGGCATGGTCCTTGAGGAGCGTGGCCAGTTGCTGCTGTTGCACGATTAACTGGTCGAGGGACTGTTGCCTCTGCTGGGCCATGGCCATTTGCGGGGGTGTCACAGAGGGGCTGTTGTCCTCATGTTGCCTTGCCACAGGGCTTGTGGGGGATGGCCAGTCGTCGTCTTGTGGGTGCCCCTGCGTGGTATCCTCATGTTGTACGGGATGGGACAGACAGGGGGATTGGGACAGGTCATGGATGGATCTGACTTCGACATCCCCGTCTTCTGTGTCGGAGCATGCTGCCATCAATGGGGTGTCACCTATGGTGCTGCTGCCACCAGAGGCAGTGCCTTCTGTGGCATCCGTTGGGGGGACCTGTGGTGGTGGTGTTGTGGGCATGCTGGCTGCTGGGGTGCCTGTTGATGTTCCCTCCTCTGTGCTGCCACCTGATTTGTGCTGCTGCCGTGTCTTGATGCGTGCAGCTGAGGTGGAGGGTCTTTGGCCGTTGGTCTTGGCCCTCTTTGCAGGTGTGCTGGTAGGGGTGTCCTGAAGCTCGTCGTTTGGATCGGACCCTGTGGTGGAGTAAAGGAGGGCGAGGGTTATTGATGGGTCTGTGGGAATTGGAATGGCATTGTATCACATGCATTGGGGTGGTACCTGAGGGTGATTTGGGTCTGGGCCTTGGAGGTGCTTTCATTTGTGTGTGGAGTGAGGGTGCAGTTGTTTGGCAGCCTGCAGTTAGGGTGTGCCTGCTGCACGTGTAGTGCGTGTTTTAGGGGTTTTTAATTATTTATGTATTTATTGTGGGTTTTAACGTGCGCTATCAGGCCGATGTGTGTGGACGTTCTCCTGGACATGTGTTTCTGTTGCACTATGTGGACGCATGGTACTTCACATGGATGGACTTTGTGGATTTGGCATTGTTTTATTTGGCCCACCTACCTGAATCTTCGGATGTCTGCACTCCTTTCTCCATCCCTCCGACTCCCTCTATGCTCTCCATTCCGATGGTGGAGGCACAGATTTCTTCCCAGGGGGTCAACTTGATGGGTGATTCAGGACCTCCCCCGGTGGCTGTGGCAATGTTGCGGTTGGCAGAGAGTATGCGGCGGACGCGTATCCGCAGGTCGTCCCATCGCTTGCGGCATTGCTGTGGGGTGCGGGGTGCGGTCCCCACCGCACTTACCCGCTGTGCCACCAGAGCCCATATGGCCTTCTTGTTTGCAAGTGCCGTCCTGGTCATTTGCGTGCAGAAGACGACGGCAGCATTCTCCTGGAGGGTCTCTGTTAGCACGGTGAGTTCCTCACGGGAGAAGTGGACCTGCCGCTTGCGGTCGCACGCTTTCTTCGCTACTTTTCCCATTTTTCTTGGTTTCGCTAGGGTGGATGACGGGTTGGGGTGTGTTTCAGGGTAGTGATTTTAGTGGTTGTGTGGTTTTAGTGGTTTTATAGGTGTACGGCGGGATGTTTCCCGTTCCGGGCCCATGTTTTAACTTCCGTTTCCGTATATTTCCGGTCACCGTACTTTACGGTAGGCGCACACTGCGGTGTCCGCTGTGATGGGTGGCGGTATTGCACCTAGGGCGCCGTACGGCGGCGGTGTGGGCCGTTTTGGGGTCATTTCCGCCATCGCGGACTTTGCACTTCCGCCATGCCGTGGTGCTCGTGCCCGATGGGTCGGAATGGGCCGCACTTTGCTCCTTCGTGCAATGGCGGAAACGCTATTTACGCTGTGGCGGTCCGGTCAGTCACTTTCCGCCAGGGTCGTAATGAGGGCCATTGTATGCAAGGAAAATCGTACACTTTTGCCCTTCTGTCCCTTCTTTAATGTCTCTTATCTGGTGGCAATGCGAGGTCCAGGTTTCCCCAATCTGAATTTCATGTAAGGAGAATCGTACCCTTTTTGCCCTTCTTTCCTAATTGGTCGATATTTAAATCGCCTCCCCAAGTGTTTGTCAACGTCCTGGGGTCCCCAACTCCCTTCGGTAGACTCACTGGTGTAGCGTGCTGCTGCAACAAAGAACTGTCGTCAGGGGCAGGCTTTCCCAGCTGCGCAGAGTCTCTCTTGGTTCGCGCGTCAGTCTCTCACTCCTCTGCCAATGGAACCTTTGCCGTTCCAAAAGATTGCGTCACGTACGGTCTTGCTGCAGCTGATTTTCACTGGAATCTCTCTCCTACGGTATGGGACATCTTCAGGCGGGTGCCCGTGAGTGTCCTCTTCCTTCAACATGGCTCACCACTGTGACTCCTCTTATGCATCTCTGTGATTGACTCCCGCTCTGCGTCCTCTGCAGCTCTCCTCTCCTTCTCCTTTCATCTGACTACAACCACCTCCTCCTCTCCTTCCACTCCATTCATGAACAGACGTGCCATTTTAAAATCTCCAGCACAGCTGATGATCATTGAAACAACTGGCCTGCGTCTTTAGCTTATGGTTGTTCATGTTCCACATTGACTCCTCTCTCCTCTTCTTCGTCCCAGTACCATAGGTGTTATGGGAGTTGAAGTCTATATTGTTTCTAAACTTTCCAAGGCTATATTGTTTAAATGCTTTTTGGAATTGAGTTTGTCAGAAACAGGAGATGTTATGTGAATATTATGTGTAGTGATATTGTGTTCTGACTCTCACCCAGGAGAGAACCACTGTAATCAAAGAATGTCAAAAGTGACCTGTATATTCCCAAGGTGTAAAGCTTATACTGTGTAGGTGGGCTTTCACATAAGGTTCTTTGTGTTTTAACATGGGAGGGACTTGCAAAGCGCCAGCATACCATCAGGTATTTGGAGATTATAGGATCTTCTTCTTCATAAAAAGAAGAATACTGCATCTCTCCTAAGGGGGCCACCACTTCCCCCTGACAGCCATATGCTCCCATGTGGTCCTCCCCCATTATACCACCACCAGAGCCAGGATCAGGTTGCAGCTGCCTTCACCTGACCACATGGGAGGAGACCTTAGGCTGGGGATTAGTGATGACTCTGCAGGATTCATCACATTAACACTGAAAAGAAGAGTTCACTGTTCCAGAATTCAATCATATATCCACGCAGGATGCATAAAGGTTTCTCTCTAGCTGCACATAAAACAACTGCTGAATATGAGAATTCTAAAGCCTGCTAAAACTAGTAAAGTGGAAGACACACTATCCTCTTCTCACCTGACATCACTACTTCATTCACACTCTTTGTTTGTTAATATGTTAAAACAGTGCTCCCAAAATGTGTTCCTTATTTCCCGGTGATAGTAGTGCAGGGCATTTTCCATTCTTCTATAATTATGAATGTAGGGCTACGCGCACCAGAATGTAACATGATGATAGCCTAAAAGTCAGGAGTGGTGTATCACTTGAAATGGCAAAAAAAATGACATCTCTGCAAATTACCCTATGCATTGTTCAACCTTCTGAGTTAAACACATCCCAAACCAGCCTGTGTGATAACATCCTGCTTGTAGTCATTGTTTGATACATGCAAGCGGCTTAGTCCTATGCATAATGTGCATAATATTTGCAAATCCACAAATGAATGTGTTCAAAAACCCTTTCAACAGATAATTACCACATAGATCCTCCTGCTTGGATCTGAGCGGGCAGTAATCAATCATTACTGGACTTTATTTGTGTATGTCTTTAGCAGAAAGTGCCTTGGTACTATTCAGAATGTGCATAATGTTTGCAAATCCACGTATAAAGGTGTTAAAAACCTTTTCAGCAGGTGTGTACCTTCTTCTTGAGTCAGAGCTGTGACCATTCAGTTATTACTGGACATTACATGGGTATGTTTTTAGCAGAAGAGTCTTTCTACAGATTCTCGCAGTTCACCTTGTAGCAGAGTGCTCCATGTGTGAGACATCTCTCAGCATGGATGTGCAGCTCTGTGAACTTGTGCATTTTAGAGGGCACATCTAACCTCCTTTGGCCAGAGAAGGGAACTGCGCAACAAGATGTGCCTTTATATGAGATCATTTTCTTCTATCTAATGGGGGAACCCAATATTCAGAGGGAGCCCTCAGGCTGAAGTGGCTTTGTGGGTTTGTTTACCACCTGCACTGTCTGCTGTACCCACCCGTGAGATTATTTCTGTCTATTTTCAGTGCACACAGTGAACTCTTGAGTAGCAGCTGCCTTACCCACATCACTCTCTTTACCCATGCAAATGTACACAATGGACCCCGCAGAAAAGAGGGCGGTCCAAGCCCCTCATATCACAGCCTCTCTATGCGACTTTTGGATTGGCCAACACAGGTTCCCATCGCTTGGTTCTCCACTTTCATGGCCTTATTTGCCTTGTTTGCCTTCTTGGATTGACTCTTTGTTCGCCTCTATTACCTCTTCTCACTATAGCACCACTCACTCTCGGGAACACTGCCCTATCATGTATGCAGTCAGGAGGTTTCTGCCCTCTGTCATTTAGGTGCAAACACCTTGGTATAGAGAAGAAAGAGTGTGAAGGTGTGCCAGAAAGCTAACTTTGTGGTTGGCATGACAACTATAAATGCTGTGGCACAATCGGCTGAAACACTAAATGTTATTTCTTATTCCATTACACTGATGTAATCCAATAGTGGCATGTTTAAATTTCTCCCACTCAGGAATGCAGTACCATGTCACATGTCTGCATCACATTCGAAGCTCAGGTTGGGTGGTGAAAGCCAGAGGGAGTTGTGCTATATTTGGGCTCCTTTCCTTGTCCCGTTGGGCTACATGTAGGTATCCTTTTTTGGATACTGTTACCATATAGGAGATTCATTTCTGGAGGTATGCAGTACTACTGACAACATAGTGACGTCCATACAATGAAATCTCAATGTGTTTTTCTATAAGGACATCAGTATGTTGTCAGTGGTACTGCACCTCTCCAATCGTATTGTGCTTTCCTACGAGGGCATCTGTATGTTGTCAGTGGTACTGCACCTCTCCAATCGTATTGTGCTTTCCTACGAGGGCATCTGTATGTTGTCAGTGGTACTGCACCTCTCCAATCGTATTGTGCTTTCCTATGAGGGCATCTGTATGTTGTCAGTGGTACTGCCCCTCTCCAATCGTATTGTGCTTTCCTATGAGGGCATCTGTACGTTGTCAGTGGTACTGCAGTTGTGAGGAATCTGTAAATGGTAGTTCATTGGAGAGGTGCAGTACCACTGACAAATGATTTCACATGATCGCAACCTGTTTTATTTCTATGTCCTGTTTCCCTGGTTCTTGTTTATTTTATTTTTTGGAGAGGTGCAATACCACTGAAAACAGGTGCCCTTGTAAGAAATCACATTGAGATCAAAACTACAATGTAGGACAACTATGACCAAAGGCTACAATTATACTTACAACCAGCAGATGTCACTATTTCTGCTGTCTCCACTTGCGCTGTCCCTTCTCCCTCCGTTGTGTTGTCACTCCTCCCTGCTTGTGCTGTCCCTCCTCCCCATTGTTCTATTGCTTGTTTCCCACCTTCCTTCTCACCCCATGGTGCTGTCTCGCCTCTCTCCTTTGCAATGTCCCTCTTCCCTCCTTCTGCTGTCCCCACCTTGAACTTTGTCTCCTCCCCTTGCGCATTAATTCCTCCCCACTTGTTCTTTCCTGCCTCCACCCTTGCGCTGTCCCTTCTTTCTCTCTTGAGCTGTCCCTTCATTCCCCTTGTGCTGTCTCTCCGTCCCCCTTGCACTGTCAATCCTCCCCCTTGTGATGTGTTCCTCCCTTGTGCTGTTGCTCCTCCCCCTTGTGATGTTGCTCCCCCTCCTCGTGCAGTCTCTCCTCCCCCTTGTGATGTTGCTCCCCCTTGTGCTTTCACCCCTCCCCTTGTACTGTCACTGTTTCCCCCTTGCGCTGTCGATTCTGACCCCTTGCGCTGTTGCTTCTTGGCCTTGCACTTTCACTCCTTCCCCGTAGTGCTGTCACCCCTGCGCCCCTTTGCAATGTTGCTCCTGCCCCATTTGCGCTATTGCACCGCCACCTTGCGCTGTCGCTCCTTCTCCCTTGTGCTGTCGCTCCTCCCGTTGTGCTGCCACAGCTGCCCCTTGACCTGTCGCTCCTGGCCCCCTAGCGCTATCGTCCACACACTATTGTGCTGTCAATCAGCCCCCTCCTTTGCGCTGTCACTCCTTCTTCAAATGTTGTACAATGCTCCTGCTTACTGTTGCTGGCCTGGCTTTCATCTATTCGATTTTTTTTATTCTCCCTCGTGTTGCCATTTATTTCTTATTCCTCCCCCACAGTGCTTCCCCTACCCCCGGGCACTGCCCCTCTTTTCCTCCCATGCAGTAATATATTTCTCTGTACCGTCATTACTCATTCCTTCCCTCCATGCTAAATATAAAATAGAATAAACTACAAACGCCAAAACAACTGGCCTTGCCAATGCTTGTTTATATGGGTGTTGATTGACTGTATTTCTTGCGTCCATTTCCCCATCTGCTTTGGGCCTCAGCTTAATGGTGCCACCTTCTCACTAAACCTTTGGCAAGTTTTTGGGCTTCTGTGCAGGAGTTGATCACCTTCCATATTCATGGATTGCCTGGTGCTCTATTCTCGTTCCCTGAATTTAAAAAGCCCTGTCTGCCATGTTGGAATCAGGCGTTGTAAGAATTTTAGCCCGGAGCTCCTGTTTCTCACGTCCCTGAAAGTCTCTTTCCTTTCTGTCAGCATTCCCATGCTGAGTGCAATTATTCAGCGCTTGTAATTTTGGTGCGTGACCTGTGTTTCCTGTTTGGCTCTGCCGGAGCCTGCACATGCAGCAGTCTACTCTCTCACTTCCGTTCTGTGCCTGGATCCGCGCCCATGTGATGAGTCATGTAAATAGTCATTGCATGCCCAATGCCGAGTATGTAAAACAGGTATCAACTGAAATTGTTGCTAGCAAAAATGTAGCCAGTGAACAAAATCGTGCTGAAAATACCTCTGCAGCGAAAAAGTCGTCAAGCAAAAAGTTGGCAAACAAGCACTGGCAATGCCAATAGTTAAAGGGGTAGTCCAGCTAAAAATTGTATTTAAAAAATAGATAGGCAACATTAAAAAAAAAATACTAGCACTTTTTTTTTTAAACTTCCTATGTAAAATTTTGAGCTATTCAAGCTCAAAATTCGCAAAAGCAAGCACATGGGCGCATCCATTTTGTGAAATGGATGCCCGCCTGTGCTGGCTTTTTCTTTTGCGGCACTAATGAAGGAAAAGCCAGCCAGCTGTAGTAAACCAAAGCTACCGCTGGGTGGCTTTTCCTTCATTGGTGCTGTACGCGGAGGACGGGGACCGGAGACCAGAGCAGGAAAGCTGCAGCTGAATCTCGGTAAGAATCACAGAGACAGGAGGAGGGGGATGCCCTGCCTGTGGCTAGAGCAGGGCTCCCACAATAGGAGCGTCTTGGATAGGGTGACCAGATTTTCAAAACAAAAAACCGGGACGGCCAACAACATAAAAGAGGGACTACCCCATCGCAGCCCACCAATTACCACCCCTCCCCCAACACGTCCCCACAACCATCCCTAAACATATTTCCAGCACTTCTCCTTTCTATAAACTGTATATAATCTAATTTCTGCAGTTTTGTCTGTCAATCGTGGCATGTTAATTCAAAACGAGCCTTTGCTCTAATTGATATTACATGGCTTGCTGTACAATAATTTCCAAGCCAGTCTCTGTGGCACAGTCAGTAAGTGTTCTGACTTGTACCGAGAGGTTGGGGGTTCGCACCAAACTTCCAACCTCAAAATTCTGAAAGTGTTCTGAAAAATAATTATGGTTTTAATTACCGTAGCCCCCCAAAAATGCAAACCTCGGACGGGGTTTCAAAAATTAAAAAACTCCCGGGACCCAGGGACGGAGGGAGATTTCCCCGGACATCTGGTCACCCCAGTCTTGGAGCACATGTTCACATTTTTAGTAGCTACGTATAAGGGGAAGCAGCTAAAGAAGAGAAAATAAATCTTAGACCTCTGGTGTTTGTATGAAGATGCAAAAGACCAAGGGGACCGAGCGGGGGTACAGATACAGAAAGATAGAAAATGCCGGAGGGGAAAAGGAGAGGGTGGGGCACCAGCAGAATGCAGAGGATTATAGCCCTTGGCAGCGTTTCCGCAGACAGGTACACAAATCTAATCTATGTACCCACTGCGGTAGGCACTCCTTTAACACCAGTAACACCACAGGCTACTGCTGCCCCATTTCCATACATACACCCACCTGAAGTATCGGCATCCACAGGTTTCCGGTCAAGGGAGTTCGAAGATAGGTTGGCAGGATTACTAACAGAAATTAACAGGATACAGACATGCTCAAAAGCAGTGAGGGTTGTAGGGGTGTCGGGAGAAGGGTCAGAAGAATGAGGGTAAGGAGAGGTACTGCTTAGGATGGATGCTGAAGGAATAAGACATGTATGTGTTGAGTAGGAGGTAAACAAGGGTGAGTGGATGATTCTTGGACAGGAGAATACGGCGTTGGGAAACAATGTGAGGGAGGAGGACAATGATATGTTTGATGATGGTCAGGATGAAGGAGAAGAAAGGGGTTAAGAGGCTGTTGAGAGTACCCCCAAAATAGAGGGTTCATGGGGTGGGAGGCAGGTTGAGGTTTGAGAAATAGGGCCGGCCGGATTGCATTGGTAAAGAGGAGAGGAGTAAGGAAGAAGGGTATGGGAGATGGGGCAAAGATGCAGATGTCCCTCATACATAAGGAGACAGGGAGGACACAGTATGTGCCCTGGCCCCAGATGGATAAAAACAATTTGATTGAGGCTCTCCCACAGCTCACAGTAGGGCCGGGTACGTGGATATATGAGTTTCAAAAGCAAAGGGCAGGGGTGCCCCTAGCAATAGGGGACATCAAGAGTTTGATGGTTGTTATAATTGGCGACCAGGCTGGGGACATGTGGGTTAGGGCTGGATATCCGGGAATAACCCTAGTGAACTATGCACATGATGGAGCATTGTTTAACGGAATTAGAGCACAGGTATGGGACACACTACGAAGGGCTTTCCCAGATACCCCTGGTTTACAGTCCCTGATGCAGTGTACTATGGGCGACGATGAGGACCCAGCTAAATTTATTCTTAAATTGCAAGATATGTGGAGAGCTGAAACAGGAGTACCGTGAGATCATTCAATACCATTTATTTATTTTATTGTGAAGCAGGCTTGTCAAAGGAAGCGCAGAAGGCACCAGATAAGATTGTGAGTATTGAAGCAAAGGGGTGGCCAGAGATACAGAGTATAATAGTGCACCATTGTAAAAGGATCAAAGAGCGGAAAAGGGAAATAGCCCAAAGGTGTCAGGGAGAAGAAGCAAACTTGGTAGACAAGAAATTGGCAAAGGTTGTTGTTCAGGCATCTGTGTTGACGCCAGTACAGGTGGAGGGGACAAGAGCACCCAACAGGTCATGAGGGCCACTATTGCTGTGCTCTGGGCTGAAGGTGGACAAGGACAGTGGGGCGGCAGGCAGCAGTACCCCAGCCCACAGTGGTAACAAGGAGGACCACAGCGAGAAAGAGGGGGTTCTGAGGAGCAAGAGGGGGGATTTGGACCCGGAGGAGGTGGGTTTTGACCATCACAATGTTGGAATTGTTTAAGGTGGGGCATTTTGCAAGGAAACGCAGGAGCAGGTCTGCAATGTGGTTGAATTACGGATCACAGCAGCAGGGCCAAGGCCCCCAAGTGCCCCAAGCACTAGGGTATCCACAACAGGGTCAAGGATATCAGAACCAAGGGTATCCGCAGGGGCAACACCAAACATATAATCAGCAGCCTCAAGCAGCTGACATGTAAGTCCGGCATCCACCACAGCAGCAGCAGGGCGGTGCTGCCCCGGTGAGCAGGGTACAGAGTGGGGCTATCGCTCCCTTTGGAGGAGCAGCAGTGATGGGTGTGTAACCTCTTCTCATTCCCTGGAACAAACAAATATCCTAATTAGGACAGCCCACAGAGAGCAATCACGTGTCTGGTCTTGTCAACAACCATCCACCCTGAAGATGAACCTTTGGTGGGGGCAGAGATAGGAAACAAACAGGTCATATTTATGGTGGACTCAGGTGCAACTGTATCATTTACAGTTTTCATGTTCCCTTATCAGGCAAATATCTTGACGTGCAGCAATTCCCTGGGGCTGTTTCCAAGGTTCCATACACTGAGGAGTTGGACGTAAAGGTGGGAGGTAAGGTAGTACAGGTGCCCTTACTATATTGTGAAAGTTCCCCTGTTAATTTACTGGACAGGGACCTGCTCAGCAAATTAAACATGACAAAATCATTTACAGATTGCGGTATAGTTTGCTCCATGCCTGGGATGTGTGCTATAAGAACGATGACAAGGAGGTGGTGGTTCGTGGGACTCCTGCGGACCCTGACATGTTCATTTATGCTGTTACTGTGATCATGGAGGGGATGCCTCAGATTGCTAAACAGTGTTGTTGAGTGCCCACAGATTTCATTTTTCGCCCAGCTTTGTCACCTGAGGTGGTGGCGGGAACAATATTGTCGCTGGATTTACATGAATTGGGGGTCTCTGACAAGAGGGTTGTCATGTTGGAACTGACAGAGACCGGTGTGAGTGGCGAACAGTGCTCTGTATAGATCCAACAGTACAGCTAATGGAAGTGACGGATGATGAGTTGTTTCAGAACATTGACAATGATGGGGGGGATAATATTAGAGATTTTATATCCTGTGTGACATAATGTTACAGTACCAAAGGGTGCAGTGCCGCCTGACAGCAGTACTAACCCCACCTCTATTACTTGATGAAGACTTACAACACGTGTCTTCACAGTTGTGGACTATAAATCTACACGATCTAGGATTACTGAAAGACGTGACCCCTGTGCTTAAAAATCTGAAGCCAAGTGCGGTGCTGCCCAGGGTAAAACAATATCCAATCTCAAGGGAGGTGGAGGAGGGTATTAGAAAGGCAATACAGGCCCTACTGGACTAGGGGATCGTTGTGCCATCAACGTCACAGTGTAACACACCGATATACCCTGTCAAGAAATCCACAAGGGGCAATTGGAGAACGATCCAGGACTTATGCCCCCTCAATGACCTGGTAAAAAAAGAATTTCCAGTCATCCTGAATCCTGCAACAAATTTATGCAGCATCCCACATATTTCACTGTAGTGGACTAGAAAAATGCATTCTTCTCGATTCCACTCCATCCTGAGTCAAGGTACCTCACAGCATTTACACAGGGCCAGATGTGGTTCGAACATACTATGTCGCCTCCGGGGTACTGCGAGAGCCCACGCATATTTAACAGAATATTGCACGCTGATTTACGGAATAGTCAGGTGCCCAGAACACAATTATTCAGTATGTAGACAATCTGTTAGCGTGCAGTGACAGTGAATAGCACTGCTGAAGGGATTCTATTGCACTCCTACAATTGCTGGCCTATAAGGGGTATAAGGTTGACAAGGCTAAGTTGCAATTCTGCCAACGGGAGGTTCTCTATCTGGGTCAGTTCATATCAGCAAATGGTAAAAGGATACAACCAGATAGGGCAGCGCCAGTAAGTGCCACCCTCATCCTGCCTCATTTAAAGTAATGCAGATTTACCTGGGCCTGTGCAACTACTGTAGGGAATGGATTTTAGATTATGCAGCATTCACAAGACCACTTCTGCAGGCCCTACGGAAGCATGAAAAACAAAGGATCATAAGGTACAGGGAACTGCGGATATGATCAAACAGTTAGACGATCTAAAGGAAGTCTTTCGTTCAGTGCCCGTACTAGCTACCCCAGACTATACACAGGAATTGTACTTGTTCTCACATTCAGATGGCCAGTTTATGACCACAGTGTTGACACAGAAAAGCACTATGGGCCATAAGCCATTGGCCTATTACAGTGGCACTCTGGATTCAGTGATGCATGGGCAGTTCGTGTGTGAACAAGCTTTAGCGACTGCTGCATTTGCAAAAGATAAAAAGGTCTACTATTGTGAGGGCACGTTGAATGTGGAACATTCTCTATTTGCCATCCTCGAAAGGTCAAAGTCCACCCCGACTACACAGAGATCTTCTGAGTACAAGATTATTATTTCAAAGCCCCACATTCATGTGGTTAGATGTAAAACCGTGAATCCGGCTACCTTTTTAACAGTTCTGCTCGCTGCTGAAGATCTGACAATGCACGACTGTGCCACAAACGATGGGCAAGAGGATGATATCCCCAAAGCAAAGGATTGCGCATTGCGCATTGACAGAGGGTCAGTTACTCTTTGTTGACGGGTCATGCACAATTGATCAGAAGGATGGCAAAGACATATAGGGGCAGCAGTGGCATGACTTGAGTGGTCAGTGGTGGTCAGTGGTCTTGAAAAGATTGCCCATGCACTATTCTGCACAGGCGTCAGACCTCATAGCACTTATCGAAGCATTGAGAGCATCTAAAGCACGGATGTCGTTCCACCAAAATGCCAGGGGTAGCGGAAGTGACATTACACGACCCTTGACCTCTGATGACATCACACTAAGTGATGTCATTTGACCCACCCTGAAGTGATATCATGGGAAATGATGGAACACAACCATTCACCCCTTGACAAAGCAGGAAGTGGCATGACATAGCATTGTTCTTAAGTACACTACGAAAAATATGTTACAATATCACTGTATTTGATATACATTTCATGCAAGAATGGATCACCATATGTATTGTTAATATAAGTGTGTATAGGCCCATATTAACAAATCACTGTGAATGGAAGCAGACATCCAAGGCCAAATGATAATGATCTATTATTATATAGCACTTATGCTTCAGCACTTTATATGGAACAAATATACATACAATATCACCCAACCTGTGTTGGTACTCATTTATCAACCTCAGACGGATGTCAGGCTGAGTTGGCCTTGCCGGGATTTGGATCTACAACCTGCAGATCGCACACACATCGCAGCAGCAAGTGCTCAACCCACTGAGCAATCTTACCGGCTATAGAAATCTTACTGGCTATAGTAGAATTAGCAATTACATGTCTGAAGATTCTGAAAGTCAGAAAGCAAATTACACTCTGCAGTAAATACCATTAAACTGTTAACTGAGATTTAACAGTAGGTCAGTTCATCTGCCGGACTGGTGCAAATTTGGCCACATGTCAAGCCTTACATGGATCTACTTGTCAGGCTTCAGAGGGTGGAAAAATATATACAATTGGGAGGGTTCATAACTGTGTATTAAAGAATTTGGAGTAGTGCTGGGAAAGCAGCACACTCACACGGCATCCTGTACTCTGGGCACTCGTTACCTCATACATACAAACAAACATCCTGGACAGCATGCCAGGGAGATAGGAAAGATGAAACAAAGCATTAATTGTGGCACAGTGAAATCAAGGGCCACTTTACCTGTTATGGTCAAACATTTCTACACTGTACACAAGATTTTAGGAACAAATATTCTGTCAAGTGACAGAGGACACCGAGATGGACTGTCTTGTGATGATATGATCGTAACAGAGACAATGGGCCTCATAACGAGTCCGGCAGTAACTGTGCCGGAAATTCCGGCAGGTTACCGCCGGACTCGTATTACCATTCCGCCTCCATGATTGCCGGAATCACCGGGGCATTACAACCCTGGTGACACGGTAATTCCGGAGGTGGAATTCTGTTAATCCCCATTCCCATGGAGTCCCACAGGACTCCATGGGAATGGGGAAGTGGAAACACCAGCAAAATGCTGTAATGGTGCCAGTGTTTCCATGTACGCCTGAGGGCGGGTGGTGTTAAACCCGCCAGGTCAGACCTGGCGGGAGTGACACCTCCCACCTGCAAGACTCTTAATCAGCTGGTCCGGAAAGAACGGTGGTGGCGTATTTACCACCACCGTTCTTTCCGGACCAGCAGGGTCGTAATGAGGCCCAATGGCAGAAAAAGACATGCTATAAATGCAACTTGCGAAAAGCAACATACATAGTCCAAAATGGATGCTTATTCTACTCTAAATGTCTTTTCAAAGTTTTTGACGGCATTGTGAATTTGAGGTGTTTAAGGACAAACTAAATCAGGGACTCACCCCCTGTGGTGTGCTTAAAATAAACTTTTAATGAGTCTGGCAATTATTGTATAGAACTCCAGAAAGACAAATGATTTGTTATTCCTATTCTTTCTTATTTAGGATCACTGCTCAAAGTGTTACACTTGTGGAACCTCCTGTTTTTTTTTAAGAGGCCTGAACAAGAAAACCAGCCACTCCAGAAAAAAGACCCACATGACATGGCGATGGCCACAACCCATGAGCTTCCATTTTTTTTAAAAACGTTTAAGAAAATGTTTAGCGGTAGCAAGGAAGACCTCAGGGGTTGCCGTTACGACCCATGGCTACCCCCAAATGGCATCTCTAGTCTAAAGGGTGCCATGTCACAGTATATTCAGACTCAACGTACGTCACAACAACTGTGCATGCCGGTCTATCCCGCTGGAAGAGGAGGAGGTTTCGGAAGGTGGATGGCTCTTCAGTGCCGCATGCAGCGCTGCTAGAAATACTAATAGAAGCATTATCCCTGCCATCTGATGTGGCGGTCGTCAAGTGCGCTGCCCACACAAAGGGGACAGAGGAAATAACAATGGTGAGCGCAGTCGCTGACAAGGCAGCCAAAATGATGGTCTATCTGCCAAACAAAATGCCTACTGAGTATGTTGTGACTGCCCCACCACCAAGGGAAAATCCAGCACCTTACACAGCATTGCCCATCTCCCAGATTATCGAGTTTCAAGGAAGAGCACCTGAAAGGGAGAAAGAGTTGTGGTTATGGAGAGGTTGCAAGCAATCCCTGACAGATCTGTTATGGAGACAAGAGAGCTCTGTGAAGACAGTAATGCCCCGGGAGCTCCTCACAGTAGCCTTTGAACAGTTACATTACCCATCCCACAGATCGAAGCAGCACATAGCAGCAGATATAGAGGACGACTGGTTTATACCAAACATCCAGGAAAGCATTACAGAAATGGTTGTACATTGCACAACATGTCAAAGTTTCATTACAGGGGTGACACTACAGATGCTACAGGGCACCTTGCCCCGTCCTACTGGGCTGTTCCATAGATTATGTTGACATGAGTGAGTGGTGTAATGGCTTCTCATAGTAGTGGTTTGCCCTTTCTCAAGGTGGGTGGAAGCAGGGCCATGTGCTCACCTAGATGCCAAGTACGCTGCTAGATTTTTGGTACACAAGGTTTTCCCTTTCGATGGAGTGCGTGCAGGGTTTTAAGGTCAGACAATGGCACACATTTTCTCAATGCATTGTTTCAGCACGTCACAGCACTACTTGCCATCAAGCACCGGATGTGTTCGATTTACCACCCACAGGGCAACAGCGTTGTGGAGAGAATAAACAGGCTACTCAAAAGCAAATTATCCAAACTGTGTACAACGTTGAAGAACTAGGTGCACTGTTTGCCCCTTCAGTTTATGCACACAGCCTAGCAAAGACCACCATTTGTCACCTCATGAGGTGGTCAGTGGTCGGTGTATGCACACCCCAATGTCTCCTGTGAGAAGAGCTTCGGGTGCACATAGGGCAGTAGCGTATTAGGTGATGAGTTCAAAGATTATCTGACTAACAACGGCAATTTAATGTGTCTCCTGTCAGATAGCACCTCCCATGATTGAGACAGCAGACACACTGGATGTAGCAACCATGACGGTGACAGATCTGAGTGCAGGACCACACAACCTCTGCTGCCTGGCGACTTCGTATACATTTGCAATTTCGTGCGCAGGTGGAACAACCCTCGGTTCCACGGGCCATACAAGGTGGTGTTCTGAACTCCCCTCACGGGGAAGGGCTTGCAATATTGGGTCCACCTCTCCGACGTCCACAGGGCACCTCCAGCCAGCACATTGCACTTCAGTTATCTTAAAAGGAGGGGCAGAAGTACCTGTACCCTATCTATCTCACCAGCCTATCCAGGCACGATAGGTGGGTGGTGTCACACTCCATTGACGGGCCGAAGACCAGCTGCTAGCTTCATATTCTTCTTTTTTAGGAGCAATTTTTTCTTTCTCTCTTTCTTTCGCTCTCTCTATATTTTCGTCTTTTTCTCTGTATAAATATGTCATGTACGTCTCTCCTTTTCTTGGGTTTGTGTTTTTGCTTTCATTTCATGAGAGAAGAAGATGGACGTGACTAATGTAAATAATTGTTTGTTGAGTAGGGATCGGAAGTGTAGATGTACTAATAAGGATATATGGACATATGCTTACTATTGCAGGTTGACCATTATTGCAGGTCTTTGTGTGATATTAATTGTTAGAGGGGGAGGTTCTATACAAGGGGGGAATGGGATTGTATACTATCCAAATGGGACAGTACATATAAATGTTAATAATATTAGTGGATTTACATATATTAGTAGCAATATGAATGCTAATAATAACAATGGAAATTAATACGTATTAGTGATGATTATGACAGGCTCGATAGGATATTGAAAGTATGTGCAAAATTGGCAATGGGGGAAATAGTGAAAAGGGCATTTTCAGCAAATAGACGACTGGTTAATAATTCGAAACAATGTGATGTCATTTCCGATTGCACGGTTACAGTTGAAACCCCTAAGAGTGTGTACAAAATAATGAAAAGAGAAGTATGAAAAAAGTATGATACGTATCAAGGGCTGGGGTTGGAAGTAATTGAGGATATCCGTCATCCCGAGTTTACCAACTCATGGTATTCTGACATGAGTAGTGTGGGAAGAAACGTTGTGAATGGAAGATGTTATGGGTTTTCACTCATTCTGTATGCACCAGGAGCTCACAAGGTGTTAGTACCGCAAGCAGTCCCAATTATAGAGGCACAATGCCCAGTTCATCCTGCGCTATGCAGAATAAAAGGAACGTTCCAGACACATAGTGTGCAACTGCAAATGGTGGGTCCAGATCTTGTACAGTGCAGCAGCGATTCAAAAAATATGAAGCGTCGGGACTCGAGCTACCCTATCTGATGGTGAAAGGGCGTAAACATATCAATAACAATTGGCAGGACACCACACTACCTTGCTTGGCAGAAGGACTGGTAATATACAGCAAGGAAAGGATAGCACAGGTGGACAATTTCTGTGCACAAATGTGGACAGAGCATATCACAGATTTGACGTGGATTGGAACACTGGAAAAGCCTGTGTGAGTGCACAAGGAAGAAGAATATAGATCTGTTTCAGCAGCAAGGGTACAGTCTTTGTCGGCTTGAACGAACGTGGCAATAATGTTCTCCTGATGACAGATATGAAGAAGGGAACAGCAGTGATGATGTATTACTACTGGGTCTGTGGCCAACAAGCTTACTTGCACCTCCCACCACCATGGAGGGGCTGTTGTTCGCTGGCCACATTGCACTCAGCGCTATTAGTAATCCGAGAAGAACACCTGAAGGGGGAGCACTGCCTGCTGAGGGGCCAACTAGTCTCCCCACATTCGAAAATGAAGATAAGGGCCCATTGCCCACACAATAGCTCCCGTTCCTGCCAGGGAAAGGACAATTCCAACAACAGAAGAGGAAGAAAAGGTTGAATGACCTATACAAAGATTTGTCCGCATTGCTTGCTGAAATACCCAAAGAATACAGGTTCTTCAGCTCAGCAGAATCTTTTTTTGCATCTCTACTATTGCCGGGAGTGCAGGCTGCAGCAAATGCCAAATGGTTGCAGATCATGAGATGAGAGCTGGTCCAGCTCGTGAATGATACAGAGAACAGGTTCAACATAATCAAGGTTGAGTTGCGTGCATTGAGACTTATGATGATGCGAAAGCGATATGTGTTGGACATGTTAACAGCAATGGAAGGAGGGGTTTGCAAAACATTTGATGATTCCTGCTGCTCATTTGTGCCTCCAGAGGATGCGGAGAATGTATATATATATATATTTTTTTTTTACGTGTAACAAAGGTAGTTTACATGTAAACTTTTATCACACTTTCCTTTCCATTTCATGATCATCTTAAAACATCTTTAACCTTCATGTTTGTTTGTTTTTCCTCCAGTCTTTTTACGTGTTCTCCATGACTGATTCATTGTCCTTCTCTTTCAGGATTTTTTCCAAGAAGTTTATTCCCGCACACGAGAATCTTGGATTTTATCCTTGAATAAAGTAGTCCCATCGTTCCTCGTTGTTTCTTTGTGTCATGTTTGACATGTGCCTTGTTAGCATTTGCTTTCTCACATTTGATACCGCTCCACAGTTCGTAAGGAGATGTGCCGGTGTCTCCTGTTGGTCGATGTCTAGACAGAATCTACAGCGTCCTTCATTCATACCTCTGCCTCCAGTTCTATTTTTGTAGTCGTTGGTCGGGTAAACTCCTAGCCGAATTTTCATTAATAGGGCTCTGTGTGTGTTTGACGGAAATGTTACCAGATACTCCGGAAGCGCTTTTCCTTTCCTGTGTTCCACAGCCATGTTCTTTAACTTCATTTTGGCCTCTCTTGTTGCTATCCAATCTCGTCTCAGGAGTTTTTCTTTTACTTTATAAGGGTTTGTCACCAGTTCTTCTTCTGAAGAGTCTAAGTCTGATAGAATTTGACTCCATTCCCTTTTCAAGTGGTAAGTTGAAATCTTGCCTTGACCTTTCTTAGCCAATATTTTATAGCCCTCCACAGGACTGTCTTCACTGATTTTTCTCAATAGGGCTTGTGATTTCCATTTCATAGTGGCTTCGAGAGACTCTAACCCAAGTTCTGCTCTCATGGCTACTATCGGTGTGTTCCTTGGTAGTTTCAATAGAGGTTTCCAGAACCCACTCTCCAACTTGGGCCAGATTCTGTGGGAAAGGTTCACTCCAGCTTCACTCCCATATGTTAGTGACGGAAGTACTTTTTGTACATAGAACATTCTTACTGGCGCCAGGGAAAATTTTCCGTATTTCCCATTGACGACTCTTCCTTGTGCACTTAAGTTCTTGACTTTTGCAATCAAAATGTCTTCCCAGTTCTTTTCCACTCTTGAGATATTGAGACCAACACCTAGGTGTCTTATCTCCGACACCCGCTCTAGTGTTTCTCCTCCTATCTCCCAGGTGAATTTTTTCATTGTGGCGTTGTTCTTGACGCATATCGTCATTATCTTCGATTTTTCCACATTGATCATCAGGTCGTTTTTTAACATGTAATTCTGCAAGTTGTTTATGAGTCGGTGTAGTCCGATTCTGGTTTCATCCAATGAGACTATGTCGTCAGCATAGCATATTAGCGCCACTTCTTGGTCATTTATTTTCGGGCTGAAGTGTCTTGTATTTGATGTTATTTCAGGTAGGTCAGCTAGATACAATTTGAAAAGCGTGGCCGCAAGCTGGCAACCTTGTTTCAAGCCCTTGTTGATTCTAATGTTGGGTGTCAGATCGCCGTCTTCGTTCAGCCTGATTTGCGTGGTCATGTTTTGGTATAAAGCCCTAATAGGGTTCAGCAGCTCTGCTGGACAGGACCACGTTTTTAGCTTTTGCCATAGTTTTCTTCTATTTACGGTGTCAAACGCTTGACTTAGATCGATAAATGCCAAGTGCAGTTCTCTTTTGAATTCTATTGCGTTAGTTTTTAGCATTGACAGGATGAAGAGGTTTAGGTCCGTGCCGGTATGCTTTGTGAACCCTGTTTGTCGGGGGTCTATGATGTTATTTGTGTCAGCCCACTTTATCAAGTTCTTCTGTAGGTCAGCGGAAAAAAGCTTTCCTATAGTGGCTAGTAGTGAAATCGGACGATAATTTGTCGCATGTCACATTGACCTTTTTTGTAAATTGGCACTGTTATGCTTTTTGTCCAAATTTCAGGGATCTTCCTTTATGTCACAATTGTTTTGAACAATTTATTTATTATCGCTGCCCATGATTTTGAGTCCTCTTTCAGGTGGATATTAGTAACTCCATCTGGCCCAGCAGCAGAGGAGTCCTTTAATTTCTGAATTGCAATTTCGATTTCCACCTCATCCATCTTTGTCATTCAGGCATGTTTTGTGATCACATCGGGTAAGTTCATGTCTTCTGTTCTGGCTGAAAATACATTTGTGTAATGCTTTATCCACTCTTGCTCAGAGACTCCACCTATTAGCCTGCTTTGATGGTTCAGGGTACAGTTATTGATTATGTCCCATGTTTCTCTGGTGTTGGTCTTCTGTAGACTCTTTAGCATTACCTCCCCTTGTTCTTGGTATCTTCTGTTTCTGAACTCGGTTACCCAATTTCTGAATTGGTTTTGACTTGACTTGATGTTTTTTGTCTTTCCGTTACTGAGTCTTTTTTACTTTTCTTAAATTGTCTTATTTCCTTTCTTAGTTGTTTCCTTCTTTCCACTAGTTGACAGCTATATTTGTGCTTATGTATTAGGGCGTCGTTTTTAAGTCCCGAGTTTTTTATTGTATAGGCTTCCAGCAGTGTTTCATAATTGAGGTGTCCCGTCAAGTTGTTGTCTGATTCGTTGATGGCCTCTTTCAGTTTTAAGGTATCTTTCTTTGTCAGCTTTATTCGGTTGACCGACGGGTTCAACTCTACTTTCAGACTTTTCTCTTTGGTCTTCGAGTTTTTGGCTCCCCTCCATGATGCTTTCAGGATGTTATGATCACTTTCTTTCTGTTGTGTGATTTCAAAACTTTGTATTTTCTGTAGTAAGGATGCAGATACCCATATGTAGTCTATTGTTTAGGATACTTGACCATTAGACCACGTGTGGGCCCCTGGGATGTCCCCCGTTGTTTGACCATTTATCATATGCAGTTTGAACCCTTTTGCCATTTGTATCCATTTGGAGGCTTTTGAAGTTCCCATCCTTAATGCTTCCAATTGAGGTGTCCCATTTGTTCCTCAGCATTTTATGTTAAGGTCACTGTTAGGGAGAATTCTCATTTATGGCTAATTTCCCTCACCTAGTGAGTCGCCCAGCAGCTTTGCTGGACTTCTGGAGTTTATTTTTTTTCCACCTGGTAAGAGTGAGAGCTTTTCCTCCACTCTTACCTGTGTTTTGCTATGTGTTTCCATCTGTTTTTGTGATTGTGGACTCTGAAGTACACCACTTCAGTAGCCCCCTTCTTTGTGTGTATCACACAGCACCTTCAGTGCCGTGGCACAGGGTTGTCTTTGAGACTTCCCTCGACTCCATTTCTGAGGCGACTACTGTCCCCCAGAAAAGGGTAAAGTTACCATTAACTTTACTTAATCAATCTACCACAGATCCAGTACACCCCATCTTCCATGGAGTACTGGAAAGGGTTATCTGTACCTCCTAGAGCATTGTTTCGCTCTTTTAACATTTAGACTTGGCTGGTGGCAGTGGTATCTACCCTAACCTTTCTACAGCGATTATATTAGATAAACGTGGTACTGTTCTTGGCTATTATATTAGCCTCGAACATAAACCCGCTTGACCAAATCGTCTTTCTTTTGGCTGCGGTTGGGTTTATTCACCATTTCTTTTGTTAAAGTCCTTCTTGTGTTTTACTTTGCGCGGCAAAGAAGGTTTGCCTTCTTTGTTCACTGTCTTTTGGCAGGCTTCTGCCCAGAAGCCCTCCTCAAGGCACCTGGGTGTCTAGGTGGACTGAATGTGAGGGAGGGGTGTAGTCACCCCATGCACAGGGTATCCTAGGAAACCCAAGTCGCACTTTGTCATGATTGGCAAGGTTAGTTGTCCGGCTGGGTGATTGACAGCCAGGCTGCGTGAATGGGGTTTTTTCGCATAAAAGGCAGGTCTCGTGGGCTAGAAGTCTGAGAGTCGCCACTGGAACTACAAGGAACCAAAGAGAAGCAGAGAGAACGACGGCTGCTGCAACTACCCTGTCCCGGTGAAGCCCTGCTTGTAACGCTCACCTGATTCCCGTAGAGGCGCCGGTCTTGACTGGGCGTATACCGTATCTTCAAAGGTGATGTGTAACACACGGCTGGCTCTTTGGGCTGGACCTCTGTGCACTGTATGTCTGGCTTGAAGGGTAAGATGTCTGCAGATAGAAAATGTGGGATTAATGAACTGGGTTATTGAATGTCTCTCTCTTCTTCCCTTTCTCTTCTCCTGTAGAACCCCAAAGGTTAACGCTCTCACCTTAGGTAAGTGAACGCCGTGCTCTCCATCTGCCTCGAGGCAGGGTGCTGTAACCAGTTTCTTCACTGGATAAGGGGAGCAGGCCTCTTGACTTCAGAGGACTGCTGTCCGTCGTTTACTGCACGAACGGTACGTTTCGAGTAATTCTAATGTCTTTAAAGTCTTTAGTAATGATGTCTCTTGTTTTGCAGGGTTCCGGCGATGACGGATGGCGGGCTGAAGTGAGTTGAAGATGGAGCCCGTGTGATGAATAGAAGCGCCTGGAAGCACGTAAGTAAGCGCTTGTTGCCTGCTTCACGATGCGCTCTAACTGTCTTTTTATTTTGCAGGTACAAGTTCGGGGCGGCTGCAGGGTGCCGGAATACCCACTGGGTTAGATGTGGAAAGGAGTAATGGCACGTGAGTATTAAAGTTCCCCAATGTCTTTAAACGCACCTTGTTTTGTCTTTCAGATGCGTGATGCAGCGCCGAAGGCCTCCGGAGCGTGCGAAGAGTTGGTAAGCTTTTGTCTTTCAGATGCCGGAATGCAGTGTGAAGACCTCCGGAGCGCACGAAGAGTAGGTAAGCCTTTGTCTTTCAGATGCCGGAATGCAGCGCGAGGCATTGGTGACAGCCGATGGACCAGGTAAGTGAAGAGCTGTCACTGAAGACCGTAATGCTAACCTGTTCTTTCTTGTCTTTATAGGTGTTGCTGAAGACTGGATTCAGAATGGTAAGCCTTTTTCCTTAGGCCCAGGATCAGATGCAGAAGACACGATGAGCGTTCTGCTGCTGAGGATGCAGAATAACGCAAAGCAAGATTTATCCATCGGGTGTGGTTTAAATAGCCTCCTGTAGTGCTTAGGTGTCTCCTTCCACAGCCACGCCTAAGAAAAGAGTTCCTGCTTTCCAGAAGAGTTCCAGTGTTCTGAATCTAGGGAGTGGCTCCTGCCCCACCCAACAGGAAAAGTAGTTCCAAACAGAAGAGGATCAGAGACTCAACTGGCAGGCAAGTAAGCAGCATGGTCTGCTGCAGGTAAGTCCACCCAAGCATTATGAGCCCGGCGCTTCCAGCGCTGGGACTGGGCATATTTATGAGCCTGGTGCCACTGGCGCCAGGACTGGGTCCAAAAGGTCCCAATTGGGACTGGTTGGCACTCGGAACCTGGGTTATGGATCTGCTTCCAAGGGAGATGGGAAAACCCTGACTTTTTGGAAGCAGAGATCATGACAGTACCCCCCCTCAAGGCCCCTCCCAAACCGGGCTTCTCCGGGGGTTTTGGCTTGTCAGGAAATGTTCGGTGAAATCTTTTGATTAGGCGAGGAGCTTGGACATATTCAGCAGGTTCCCAGGATCTCTCTTGGGGGCCGTAGCCTTTCCAGTCAATTAGGTAGAATAGTTTAGATTTGGAGATCTTGGAGTCCAGAATGCTTTTGACTTCAAACTCGAGTTCTCCATCAACTAGGATAGGTTTTGGAGATTTGGTTAGTCGGGTTTGAGGTTGCACGGGTTTTAATAGAGAGACGTGGAAGACCGGATGTATCTTCATGTGCGGGGGCAAGTCCAACTTGACCGCTACTGGGTTTACTATGGTAGTGATGGAATAGGGACCAAGGTATCTTGGGTTGAATGTGCGTGGCCCTTTTAGAGGTAGATATTTGGTGGATAACCAGACTTGATCCCCTACTTGATATTGAGGGGCTTCCTTCCGATGTTGATCTGCTCCTTTCTTGTATTGTTCTTTAGCCCTTTGAAGGTGAGAAACAGCTTCCTTAAAGGCTTGGGTGATTGTAGAATGCAGGTAGTCTACTGCTGGTGTTACAAGATCTTGGAGGGGATCCAACTCCGAGGTTCGAGGGTGACTGCCGTACAAAAGAAAAAACGGGGTTTTCCCAGTTCCCGAATGCACAGAGTTATTGTAGGCATATTCGGCTATCCAAAGGATGTCTTTCCAAGTTTTTTCAGTTTGTTGCAGCATGCAGCGTAAATACTGTTCCAGAGTTTGATTGGTCCTCTCGGTTTGTCCGTCGGTCTGAGGGTGGTGACTGGTCGATAGTCTCACATCAATTTGAGCCGACCGACAGCAACTTCGCCAAAAATGAGAAATAAATTGACTACCTCGATCCGAATTTAGAACTGAAGGAAAACCGTGCAGTCGGACGATGTTTTCGAGAAATTCTCGGGCCAGAGTTGCTGCTGTTGGCAAGCCTTTGAGCGGAATGAAATGCGCCATCTTGGAGAATAAGTCCACGATTACTAGAATCGTGTTGTATCCGGAGCATGGAGGTAGATCGGTGATGAAGTCCATAGAAAGCGTATGCCAATGGCGAGGTGGGATGTCAATAGGGCGTAAGAGGCCTGCTGGTCTTTCCTTTTGACTCTTGTTTTGGGCGCATACTCCACAGGACATTATAAAGTCTCTGATATCTTTTTTCCAAGACGGCCACCAGAAGTAGCGCTTGATCTTTTCTGAGGTCTTGGCTATACCGGGATGTCCTTCCATTAAAGAATCGTGATAACAAGAGATTACTTTTTTCTGTAAATCTGTGCTGGGTAGGTATAATCGTTCTTGGAAATACAATAAGTTGTCCTTTACTGCAAAGTCCTTTCCCTGCAGATGCCAATTCTGTATGTCGGCTGGAGTTACAAGTTGCCTGGCTTTATCCTTAACTTCCTCTATGGATTCTGTGGCGATTACACCCAGAATTCTTTGTTCGGGAATGATTGGTACAGGTTTAGGGTTGATCAAGTGTTCTTCCACTCCCATCCGAGAAAGGGCATCAGCTTTACCGTTTTTTGTACCAGGTCGATAGGTAATTATGAAGTCAAACTCGGTAAATAATAATGCCCAACGGAGTTGTCTAGAGGATTGGGCTTTTGCGGTTTTCAAATATTGCAGGTTTCGGTGATCCGTAATCACAGTAACGGTGTGTCGGGCCCCCAGCAGATAATGCCGCCAAGCCTTAAAGGCAGACTTGATAGCCAGAAGTTCCTTGTCAGTAATCGTGTAATTGATTTCAGGAGGCGATAATTTGCGGGACCAAAATGCCACGGGATGCAACTGATTGGTTACCGGGTCCTTTTGTGATAGAACTGCCCCCATGGCAAGGCTTGAAGCATCAGTTTCCACGATGTAGGGGAGTTCGGGGCGAGGGTGTTTTAAGATTGGTGCAGAGATAAATTTAGTCTTCAAATCCTGGAAAGCTTGTTCCGCCTCGGTAGACCATTCAAAACGTTTGTTTTTCTTTAACAAGGCAGTGATGGGCTGGACTATTCGAGAGAATTCGGGGATAAACCTGCGGTAAAAGTTAGCGAAGCCTAACATGCTTTGCACACCTTTTACGGAGGATGGTGATGGCCATTTGAGAACTGCATCGACCTTCTTTGAATCCATACGCACTCCGCCAGGTGATAATATGAATCCCAAGAATTCAACTTCAGTCACGTTGAAAACACATTTTTCCAACTTAGCGAAAAGTTTGTGTTGACGCAATCTTTCGAGGACCATTTTCACGTGTTTCCGATGTTCAGATTCCGATGAAGAATAAACGAGGATGTCGTCAATGTAAACAACAACACACACATCTATGAGCTCTCTGAGGACATCGTTCATAAAATATTGAAAGGCGGCCGGGGCATTACAAAGTCGAAGGGCATGACCTGATATTCAAATAGCCCATACTTGGTGCGGAAGGCCGTCTTCCATTCATCGCCCTCTTTTACTCGTACCAAGTGGTAAGCTCCTCTAAGATCCAGCTTTGTCTATATGCATGCTTTTCTGACTTGGTCCAGGAGTTCAGGGATCAAAGGTAACGGATATCTATTCTTAACGGTGATCTGGTTCAGGGAGCGATAATCTATACAAGTTCTAAGGTCTCCTTCCTTTTTTGGAACGAAGAACAAAGCTGAAGAAGCAGGGGACTTGGAAGGACGAATAAACCCATTTGCCAGGTATTGATCCAGGTATTGTCGAAGGTGAAGGTTCTCAGGCTCGGTGAGGGCATAAATTCTACTACAAGGAGGAGTAGATCCAGGTATCAGGTCGATCTGGCAGTCATAAGACCTATGAGGAGGTAGAGAGTTAGCCTGATCCTTCCGGAAAACATCTTGGTATTCTAGGTATTCGGGAGGTAACTGGGGAGTCTCTGAAGAAATTGCTGCCAGTGCAACACCAGGTGGAGGGTGACAAGTAGAGACACATTCTGGAAACTGGACCGTTCTTGCTCGCCAATCGATCAGAGGATTGTGTTTCTCTAACCAAGGTATTCCTAGAATAATCTGAAACTGAGGGGCCTTGATCACATCGAACACGATCTTCTCATGGTGTCCATCTTGACTTACTAGCGTCACTTCTTGAGTGGTATGCGTTACTGGCCCGGAGGCTATCTCCGTACCATCCACCGTAGTAATGACGTCCTTTACAGCCTTGGGACAAAGAGTTAGATTCATCCTCAAAACCATTTCATGATCCACATAATTGCCGATGGCACCGCTGTCGACGTAAGCTTCAATTGCATGTAATCGATCCGGATTATCAGGGCTAATGAGGACGATAGGTAACACGAAATGCGAGGTCACGGAACTGGTTTTCACGCTCGGCAAGAGGACCTCTATTCTTGTCGGGCGAGGTCGTTTCCCTGCTCAGAGTTTGTAACTTTGGTAACTGCAGCTCCTACTGCCTTCTTGGCAGGTTTCACCGGACAGTCTCGAAGAAAGTGCCCTGAGTTTCCGCAATAGAGGCATAATTGCAACTGTTTTCTCCTTTCCCGCTCCTTTTGTGTTAGAGGACCTTTCAGACCCCCTTTTTGCATGGGTTCCCCGGAGTCTACTCCTTTGGAAGGAGTTGGCGGTTTGGAAAATACTCGAGCATCAAACTTGGAACGATCGGCCTTCCTGTTCTGCAGTCTGTGATCTATTTGAACGACTAAGTCTATATAGTCCGAACAATCTTGTGGGGGATTCACTACTTGGGCTAACACATCTTTGAGCTCTCCGCGTAGACCTCTATAAAACAGCGTAATCCTTTTGTCCTCAGGCCAGTGAGTTTCCACTATCAGTCTGTTGAAAGACGCAATATAAGCCAAAAGGTCTTGATTACCTTGTCGCAACGAAAGAAGCTCATTGTCCAAGGCCTGCCCCTGTGAATGTCTTGCGAACAGTTTTTCCATACTGAGCTGAAAAGCTTGAAAATCATGGAGGACCGGATCATCTTGATTTACTAGAGGGATCGACCAGTCTGCCGCATTGCCACTAAGGTACGAAAGCACGAAAGCTACTTTAGCTTGATCAGTTGGAAAGGCTGCTGGCCGGCATAAGAAATGCAACCGGCACTGATTGATAAATACTGCAAACCTCTTTGGGTCACCAGAAAATCGTTCGGGCGGAGCCAGAGGTACATTCCCAGGTAGGTTGATCTGCACTGGATTCATAGAGGATGTAGAAGGAAGATTTCCCCCAGATGCGGGTAACGGGGTCTGTCCGGCTTGTGACTGTAGCAATTGTCTAGCGAGATCATCTGTTCGCTCCTTGGAAATAATCAGTTCCCTTCTTAGAGCGTTCGTTTCCTGACGGGCTGCATGCACTTCTGCCCTTAGTTCCCCAAGTAACTGGGCTAGCTGGTCGGTATCCGAGGTTTCCATAGCGCCTGGACGGGAGTTTTGTGGTAGGCTTTGCGTTCTGTAACGCTCACCTGATTCCCGTAGAGGCGCCGGTCTTGACTGGGCGTATACCGTATCTTCAAAGGTGATGTGTAACACACGGCTGGCTCTTTGGGCTGGACCTCTGTGCACTGTATGTCTGGCTTGAAGGGTAAGATGTCTGCAGATAGAAAATGTGGGATTAATGAACTGGGTTATTGAATGTCTCTCTCTTCTTCCCTTTCTCTTCTCCTGTAGAACCCCAAAGGTTAACGCTCTCACCTTAGGTAAGTCAACGCCGTGCTCTCCATCTGCCTCGAGGCAGGGTGCTGTAACCAGTTTCTTCACTGGATAAGGGGAGCAGGCCTCTTGACTTCAGAGGACTGCTGTCCGTCGTTTACTGCACGAACGGTAAGTTTCGAGTAATTCTAATGTCTTTAAAGTCTTTAGTAATGATGTCTCTTGTTTTGCAGGGTTCCGGCGATGACGGATGGCGGGCTGAAGTGAGTTGAAGATGGAGCCCGTGTGATGAATAGAAGCGCCTGGAAGCACGTAAGTAAGCGCTTGTTGCCTGCTTCACGATGCGCTCTAACTGTCTTTTTATTTTGCAGGTACAAGTTCGGGGCGGCTGCAGGGTGCCGGAATACCCACTGGGTTAGATGTGGAAAGGAGTAATGGCACGTGAGTATTAAAGTTCCCCAATGTCTTTAAACGCACCTTGTTTTGTCTTTCAGATGCGGGATGCAGCGCCGAAGGCCTCCGGAGCGTGCGAAGAGTTGGTAAGCTTTTGTCTTTCAGATGCCGGAATGCAGTGTGAAGACCTCCGGAGCGCACGAAGAGTAGGTAAGCCTTTGTCTTTCAGATGCCGGAATGCAGTGCGAGGCATTGGTGACAGCCGATGGACCAGGTAAGTGAAGAGCTGTCACTGAAGACCGTAATGCTAACCTGTTCTTTCTTGTCTTTATAGGTGTTGCTGAAGACTGGATTCAGAATGGTAAGCCTTTTTCCTTAGGCCCAGGATCAGATGCAGAAGACACGATGAGCGTTCTGCTGCTGAGGATGCAGAATAACGCAAAGCAAGATTCATCCATCGGGTGTGGTTTAAATAGCCTCCTGTAGTGCTTAGGTGTCTCCTTCCACAGCCACGCCTAAGAAAAGAGTTCCTGCTTTCCAGAAGAGTTCCAGTGTTCTGAATCTAGGGAGTGGCTCCTGCCCCACCCAACAGGAAAAGTAGTTCCAAACAGAAGAGGATCAGAGACTCAACTGGCAGGCAAGTAAGCAGCATGGTCTGCTGCAGGTAAGTCCACCCAAGCATTATGAGCCCGGCGCTTCCAGCGCTGGGACTGGGCATATTTATGAGCCTGGTGCCACTGGCGCCAGGACTGGGTCCAAAAGGTCCCAATTGGGACTGGTTGGCACTCGGAACCTGGGTTATGGATCTGCTTCCAAGGGAGTTGGGAAAACCCTGACTTTTTGGAAGCAGAGATCATGACACTGCTGCAGTCCTGAGCTATCTGCCCTTCAACGACTCAGAGAAGATCCAGTCTGGAGTCTTCTTCCCTTGAGCTTGGTGGGGATAACCAGCTCATCTTCTACAGCCAGAGGATCCTCTTCCGTGGTCGAAATCGCTGCACACTGCTGTAGTGGTCCGGATAGCCACCTGAAGAGCCTCTCCTATTTTTAAGGAGCGCACCTTTTATTCTGTGTCGCTGCTGCCGGCCTCATCCCTGTGTGGTGCAGAGCCCCTTCAGACGTCCTCCTTCTCGATGAAGCTCCAGGAATCGTGGGTCTTCGGGAAACCAACAGGAATAACTGTCAGGGCACCAGCTGCACCATTGGAACAAGGTACTGTGTTCTGTTGAGGAAACTGGGTGAATCCCTTTTTCTTCATTTCCAAGGCTTAACCTTGTCTTCCCTCCTTCTTATAACTTTTGCTTCCGAACATTGACAATATCGAAGTACTTTTGGCTCCGTTGAGTCGTGAACTGTTAGACCGTGTGATCTTCGACAACCGGCCCCAGTGTCTTTCGAAATCCTGCCTCAGAATGTTTCTTGATTCTGCCTGCCTAACCAAAATATTGCCTGTGATTTTTGCCTCCAACTCCCTCTGGGTATCTCAGGTGCTAAGTGTGTTTTTGCCCCGGTAGCATTTCATGTCACGGATACGCTTTTGTTTAGTAGACCGAACTGTCAAAAAGTGATCGCAATCGTATCCGCGGTAACGTGTTTTTGTGCCTAACATGGTTCATGCCAACACAGGGTAATTACCTTAAGACTTACTGTACAAAGTGAATTGGTTAGTTGTGGTATATTTAACGTGTGGTTTTTATTGAAGTTTAATAGAAGTGTTGTGTTTATAACGAATGGTTTAAAAATAAATGTACTTATATTTTTCTACCTGAAACCTTGAGTCAGTGTTTGCTTGAGTCACAGTAACTGTGGTCCCTTTGTGTAATCTCTGCCACTTGTCATATACTCTTGAGATAGGCCTGGCTGCTCCGCCACTGCTACCACTATGACATAGTAGTACAGGCTTGTACCAAAGGTAAAACTGGTACCACCACCTGTAGTCTTAATTGTGTGTAGTGGTCCCTAAGGGCACTGCACAGGATTCTGCCTAACAGTCACCACACATGATTATTTGAATATGTGGGTTCAATTCCATCCTGGTAACTATTATGTCTGTTATTGCTTCCAGAAAGTGGTCTGTTGTTATTCCTACTGGATTCCAGTAAACATTTATCACCAGAGTGGACAGAGTTTCCGCTTTTTTGTTATCACTGTTCTTTTCTAATAGTGTCCATTGTATGAAGTGGGTTTCGTTACCTTTGTCCGTTATCCGCCAGTCACTGCCCTTTCTTATTAGGGTGATTAGGCCCGCAGAGAGCCTCCCCTCTCGTCCTCTTTTTTCTGGATTCATTGATATCTCAAAATTTCTGCTCACAGGTAGATCGCATAACCAGGTTTCTTGTAAGCATATTATTGTGGCATTGTTTAACTGGTGGTTTTCTTTGTTCATCAGGTGTTTAAACCCCCTCCTGTTCCAGGAAATCACTGATTCCTCGTCCAATATAGCGATCCTTTTTTGCTATTGGTGGTTTCCTTCTAGCGATAGGGAACTTGCTAACCATTGTCAGTCTTCTTGGAGCTCTACATTTCTTTTTAAATTGTCTTTTCTGTTTCCAGTTTTGTCACTCTTTTTCTTGTGTCTTCTTTTTCTTCTTCTTTCGACTTCACATTAGGGTTTGCCACTGTGATTTTAAAGTTTTCTTTTTGATGTCTGTCCGCCCCTTTCTTTGGTATCGGGGATGACTTTGCTGTCCCCCTCTGTTCTTGAGACGTTTGTTCTTTTTTCTTCTTATCCTCAGCATTTGTGTTTCTGAGTACTTCTCGTACCTCATAGCCTCGTTTCAACAGCTCATTTCCTTCTTTTAATATTAACTCTTTATGTGCGGTCGACTTCAGGTGTAGCACCACTTTGTCGACACGCTCTTCGTCGATGTATTCGACCACTGCTAGATTTTCGTTTCTTAGTTTTCTCAGTCTTTCCACACAGTGGAGAAGGGCTATCATGTGTTTTCGGTAAAAAAATAATTCTTTGTTTTCTGTGAGTAGATTTTCAACCAACACCTTGTTCCGTGAGTGGTCTCTGCCGTTTTGTTGTTTTTGCGTGTATTTAGAGTCATGATCGTCTGGCTGTTTCTTACACGAATGCTTAGGAATCCAAGACTTATAAGTCTTTCTTGGGGGGTCAGACTTCGTCACCGACTCCTCTTTCGACGACCTTTCTCTGTTTATTTTTTTAGTTTTCCGTCCATTGTCCCACATCATTGCAGCTGTACATGGCTTGGGTGTTCGCATGAAGAAGGAGGGAGGAGTACAGGACAGTGACTGGTTTAATTTGGCATTCTGTTGGGCCCCGTCGTGGCTCAGAGCAATCATGAAGAAGTTGATGCCCATCATCGTGCTCATCCTTGTTATTTTCTGCACCTGCCAACTGGGCCTTCGATGTTGCGCCAATGTGGCACCCAATAGCGCAAGAATTATGGTATCAATTGGGGTTTCAAAAGCACCTTGCAAGACAAAAGATATAGAAGTGCAGACTGATATCCCACAAAGTGGCCTTAAGTATGAAATGCTCTCTCATATGGAGATGAAGTTGACCATCTATGCCACACTATCATTTCTCTACCCCATTTCCCTACCCCCTGATATATAGAATTACACAGAGGTTTGGGTGGACCTGGCAGGGGATGGGGGCTGCATCTCTACGACTTGCTCACCTGAGGAATATGCAAATAGAGGGGAGAATTTGCTGTCAGTATGCAGGGCGTGGGTACGGGTAAAGGCAACAGCCATACGTGAAAGCAGAAAGGAGACAGCAGGAGTGGAGGGGTATTAAAGTGTCTGTTACTGTAGAAGTAACGAAAGGGGGGAATGTTGGGAAGGGTGCATCCACGTCCCACCCCCCTAAGCGCTATAGTTTGAGGTGTGATGCATTGAAAGCACTATGATGGGCAAGGGGGCAGAGGGGCTGGTGAAAGGACCACCTCCCAATATAAAGTACCCCACTTCATTAAAATCAAATATAATCAACCCACCAAGTATAGTGCAGGGTGCGAGCAACATTGCTATTTTGCGTAGATATTAGTAATCATAGATAGAAGGTAAGGCCTGAACAGTGAATGCGGCATTGCATGCACTAGGCCCAAACTGCTAGACAAGGGAAATCTCCAGCCATCCCTGAGCTCCCATGAGGACAGCCCACAGCCCCAACTGCCACAACGCCTATTCATTGTTCTAACAGTGTTGCAAAGATTTGTTTTATACTCAAGAGGAATGTGCCTACAAGTCCATGATCACAGACCTGTGCCTGGTGTGCATGTTATCTCACACTGGCCAAAGCATGACCCAACCCATTCCCAGGCAGCCACGAGTTATAGCCCATGTAACTGACTAAACCTTAAGATCCCTGAATTCCATATCACCAAGTGCCCTTTGACCGCCGACCCCAAAGTAACAAGTCCTGAAATGTTCAAAGTGGCGGACAGGGCACATCATTGAGTGACAATTTTATGATTTGTATTGCGAGGAGCTGGGAGGGATAAATTATAGTTCAGACCGAGGCTGCCGACCTTAGAGCCAGATGGCACAGAAGGGAGTGAGTGAAATATGTGTGTGTGTAGGTTACAGTGCTCCAGAACCTCCCTTTTGCCCTTCTTAAGGACTGCTAGGTACAGTACAGTGATAAAGTAGCATTATGTTAGGAGTGTAGTTCATTTTTTTTTTTTACCTTCGACGCGAGAAGAAGATTATCACTGCAGCACCCACGTGTTGGAAGACGGACGGACTGGGCTTGAACCAATGACCTGGCATCTCTTATGGAAGAGTGGATCATGTATAGGCGCACACCAACCAGCCGCCCGGGTTTTTAATGTATGTATTGCATCATCTATGACAATGTTTTCCTCTATAAGATTCTGCTTGTACTACTTTTCGGCAGAACGTTCCTAGCCGCAGAGTTCTTTGCTGTTGCTCTCATCTGCGTGTGAGATTTAAACTTGTTCTCCTTACAAGATTGACTTGGGCCTTTCTTCCATACCAGGTTATATTCTCTCTGGTGTGAGAGTTCAGGGACTTGCCTTCAGTGTGCAGCTGAAAGGGGCAGGGTGGCGTGGGACGTGGTGTGGTGCCACACAGCTGAAAGAAGCAAGATGGGGTTTGAATGGGCAGGGTGGCATGCTGCTGAAAGGTGCAGGGTAGCTTGGGAAGAGGCAGGGAGGTGTGCAGCCGAAAGGGGCAGGGTAGCATGTGAAGAGGCATGGTGGTGAGCAGCTGAAAGGGGCAGAGTGGCTTGAGAAGAGGCATGGTGGTGTGCAGCTGAAAGGGGCAGAGTGCCGTGGGAAGAGGCATGGTGGTGTTTAGCAGAGAGGGGCAGAGTGGAGTGGGAAGTGGCATGGTGGTGTGCAGCTGAAAGGGGCAAGGTGGCGTGGAAGAGGCATGGTGGTGTGCAGCTGAAAGGGACAAAGTGGCTTGGGAACAGGCATGGTGGTGTGCAGCTGAAAGGGGCAGGGTGGCATGGAAGAGGCATGGAGGTGTGCAGCTGAAAGGGACAAAGTGGCTTGGGAATAGGCAGGTGGTTTGCAGCTGAAAGGGACAAAGTGGCTTGGGAACAGGCATGGTGGTGTGCAGCTGAAAGGGGCAGGGTGGCATGGAAGAGGCATGGAGGTGTGCAGCTGAAAGGGGCAGAGTGGCTTGAGAAGAGGCATGGTGGTGTGCAGCTGAAAGCGGCAGAGTGGAGTGAAGTGGCATGGTGGTGTGCAGCTGAAAGGGGCAGAGCGGTGTGGGAAGAGGCATGGTGGTGTGCAGCTGAAAGGGGCAGAGCGGTGTGGGAAGAGGCATGGTGGTGTGCAGCTGAAAGGGGCAGAGCAGCGTGGGAAGAGGCATGGTGGTATGCAGCTGAAAGGGGCAGGGTGGCGTGGATGAGGCATGGTGGTTTGCAGCTGAAAGGGACAAAGTGGCTTGGGAACAGGCATTGTGGTGTGCAGCTGAAAGGGGCAGGGTGGCATGGAAGAGGCATGGAGGTGTGCAGCTGAAAGGGGCAGGGTAGCGTGGAAGAGGCGGGGTGGTGTGCAGCTGAAAAGGACACGATAGCATGGGAAGAGAGGAATGGTGGTGTGCAGGTCGATCTTTACAAGGGTCCCTCCAAAGTTGGTCTGGGAAAGGAATCCCAAAAATCTGCGTTTGATAAACAAAACAGACAAAAAGGCATTGTTTTAAAAGATACCTCCAAGAGTAAAGCGCAGCCCCCTCTCAGAACATGAACACAGCAGGGATGTAATTTGGGGGTCGCCAGGGGTCACACTTGCAACCCCTGAGGTCTCCCTTTGCTACCCCTAAAAAATAAAAATGTACAAATTGAAGCTCCTGGGCTGAGGCCAATGCCATGTGCCTCTTTGTTTCTAGAGTGGCTGGTTTTCTTGTTCAGGCTTCTTAGAAAAGAAGTAGGTGGTTCCACAAGTGTAACGCTTTGAGTAGTGACCCTAAATAAGAAAGAATAGGAATAACAAATAATTTGACATTCTGGAATTAAAAAAAATAATTTCTAGACTAATTAAAGTTTTATTTCAGGTACACTTCAGGGGGTGAGTCACTGATTTAGTTTGTTCTTAAACGTCTCAAATTCACAATGCAGCCAAATCCTCCAAAAAGTATTTAGAGTAGAATAAGCAGCTATTTCGGACTACGTCTTTTTTTTGCTTTTTGCAAGTTGCAGTTATAGCATGTTTTTTTCTGCCGATACATATGGTGATTCATTCTTGTACTAAATGTATATCACGTTACAGTGATATTGTAACCATATTTTTCCATAGTACCCCTAGGAACAATGCCATGTGATGCCACTTGCTGTTTTGTCAAGGCGTAAACGGTCGTATTCCATCGCGTCACGTGATGTCACTTCGGGGTGGGGTCAAATCAGAAGTCAAGGGGCATGTTGATGTCACTTCCGTTGCCCCTGGCATTTTGGTGAAATGACGTCCCCGGAACACAGATGCAAACACTCCTCAATGCGAGCACTCACTCATAAATTGGAGCAGTGCTCCATACTTGCCAACATTCTCTGACCAAAAATAATTCCCATAACAGCTGGGTCTTGTACGAAATGTATATCACGTTACAGTGATATTGTAACCATATTTTTCCATAGTACCCCTAGGAACAATGCCATGTGATGCCACTTGCTGTTTTGTCAAGGCGTAAACGGTCGTATTCCATCGCGTCACGTGATGTCACTTCGGGGTGGGGTCAAATCAGAAGTCAAGGGTCATGTTGATGTCACTTCCGTTGCCCCTGGCATTTTGGTGAAATGAGTCCCCGGAACACAGATGCAAACACTCCTCAATGCGAGCACTCACTCATAAATTGGAGCAGTGCTCCATACTTGCCAACATTCTCTGACCAAAAATAATTCCCATAACAGTGACATCACAGGAAAATACAAAACATACAAACAGCACAACGTGGAAAGATGTTGAAATGTTAAAAATGTATAATTCTGAATGCTAACACCAAATTGTCGGCAGATGCTGTGTGATGGTGTTACACTCTGCCGGTTCACCTAAGGGTTGTACGAGTGCAGGACAGAGTCACGCTGGTCAGGTCAGTGGATTGGTCTGTACCGGCAAGAGTGCAGGACAGAGTCACGCAGCTGGTCAGTGGATTTGTCCGAGTACAATCAAAGTAATCACCTACCAGTCCACTGTATAGACAGACTAATTAATGTGTTGCATGCTCTGTCCTGCAGCCTGCCTCAGAATCACATAAATAACTTGCCACTGTAAAAAGCAGTAAGATCTGTCACTGAAATCTGTAGGCGGTAGGGCTGCTTCAAAAGCAGTAGCCTACTGCCTAAATCTGTAGGTTTGGCAAGTATGGTGCTCTACGGTGAAGTTAGGCTGTCACCTTTAGGTAGAGGGACACTAGAGCACTATCGACGTGAGCTTGTCACTTAAATCTGTCCCACTATGTGATTGAACGAGCCCAGTCCACCAGTTATTTAATTGTGAAAAATATATAACAACATTTATATACGCGCTCCTCTAAAGACCCCGCTGGTCTGACTGGGAGGTCAGTTTAGAAGTAATCGCGCCGGGCACCCTCTGTGTGCACTCCGTTTACCAGTGTTTTCTGGGAAGTGCACTTGGTCTGTTCAGGAGGTCCACTCGCCAGATACTTCCACTTCATGTATGTGGATTGCCGGGAAGCGGCGGGTGGCGGGTGCATGCCGTTGTACAAGGGTGGCATCGTTTGCAAGGGAAATTACAGCATCAGGGTTTGGTAGGGTAGATTAAGTGCCAGGGTAAATGTTAGTGTCAGTGGTTATGGTAAGATCGAGGGCTAATAGAGTAATGGTTTTGGGTGTTAAAGAAAGGGCTCCCGATGTTGCCATAGGATAGGGGCTAAGATAAATCTAGTGGTTAGGGTGGCATATGCATTAGGGTAACAATAAGTTGTCATTTATATAGCACTTTTATCCAAATAGTTGTATATGCAAAAATGTATATACAAGTATTATTACCTCATCAAAATTGGAACTCATTTATTGACCTTGGAAGGATGAAAAAGTGAGTTGACTACAGATCAAACACAGATCATAGCAGCACTTGCTTAACCTGCTGAGCTACCTTACCAGCTAACAGGGTTAGAGATGCAGTTAGGGTAAGGCTAAAGTTAGGATAAGAGCAAGAGGTAGGCTATGGTAATGGTTTAGGTCGAAATGGTGACAAGCACTGCAGGTTGCACCCTTTATTAATTCCGCACTGCAAGCCTGTGTGACAATTTGTAAAATGCAAACCACTCTAGAATACGAGATTGGAGAGGTGTTGTAAATTTGCACTTTTTGCACTTTCTTACTTTCTATCTTTAAGCGATGGAAAAGTTGCAGCCAGACTTAGAATTCATCTTTGGACTGTGCATGTAGCTTGAGATCGGGGTTAGCATTAGGACCCTAATGAGGTATCCTTCTTTTCATTTCTATGCTCCTCACCTCTTGTTTCTCCCCCTTTTCAATTTGCTTTGATCTCCTGTATAATTGTTTTTTTTCTTTTTTTGGGGGGTGACTGCATATTGTGCCCACCCTGTATTGCAGGGTATTGACTGTATTGACTGTCATGCACTTTATCTGTAACTATTCCACATTCATTGTCTGTTTTTATGCTATTTTATCATGGTTTCAGCAATATGTGTTATGTGATTTAATATGTATATAATAAAGATGACTTGATTTCATACTACTCTTGACCTGGCCTATCCCCTCATTGGGCTCTCATATTGATGGTTACTTATCCTGCTTGAGTTTTCTAGCAGCTTGCCCCGCGGGACCCACTCTCCTTTGCTTCCTTGTTTAGTTACTCCCCTGGGTCTACGCGGTAGTGGACGCCTATGCTTGATCATATGACAATGGCTAAGACATTTTTGATGAGCTGGTGATGAGGTTTGAGTTTGGTTCACTGTTTATTTTCTATTTATTTAGTGTTTTGTTTTGAGTGACATGCAAATACAATGCTTTCGCGCTCTGAAGGGTTAGTGTTAGGGAAGGGATCAGGGTAGAATAAGGTTTGTAATTAGAGTTAGGGTAAGGGTTAGGACTGGAAGTTAGGGTAATTGCCGAGGTTGTATTAGAGGTTGTATTAGGCTAATTGGGTAATAGAGTTACAGCCTTATAATTTTCTGTATATCAAAAAAGCTTTTTTGGTGACCTTATTACTGGCGACATTTTCACACTTTGCATTGCTTGTATCAAATGCCAAAAACATTTTAAACAACTTTTTACTGACCACATTTTCACATGACTACATAGACTACACATTTCACATAGAAACGTTAAACACTGATTCTGTGGGAAATGTTCTTAGGGTTTTCTCTCTGCAAAGCTGGTATTGGGCTCTGGAATAACCTGAACAGAACTGGACAGGACAGAATCTGCATACATGCAGAATATATTCCCCTTTCCACCAATTAAGGTGCTATCTGCACTCCTGAGTTAACCAAGGAGGGAGGGACAGAGCTCCTGGGAATCCTATCTGCAGGTGCCAGATCATGGAGCAGGTGATTCCCACCCACTCCACTTCGCTGCCAGCAGACAGGATAAACTGGGTGATACTCACAACCGCCTAGCAGGTCTACAAACGACGACTGTGTCATGTCCACAAGGAGCCAAGCGGTTATCTACAAATGTCGTAATCATCTTCCAACATACATGATGATCACACCGAAAAAACCAAGCCAAGGGCACTTCCCTCTTCTCTCTCCACCTGCACTTTGCGTTGTTGCATTTGCATGATCTGAATGACACAAGGCCTAGTGAGATCGTTTGTTTTGTCCACCCTTGTCTAGTCGTGCCTAGAATCACTTGTGTACAGGCGCGTTATAAATGACATATTTCCATAACGTCCCTAAAGACAGGAAAACACATACAACAACACAAGCAAACAGGACGTGGAACCCTCTAGCAATATCCCTGTCGGCACGTGGATCATGCGGATGGCAATCACCCCATAACAACACTTTCTAAACTATCAACACTGTGCAAAAACACGACACACAAAGTAACAAGGAAATAAATATCTTATGGTTCTCCTGACCTTTCAAGTTGATGGTGGAGTCGCCAAGGGAGCCAGGTGTTGACACCAACAAAGGAATTCTGGGTCCTGGATACCCCCAAGACAGGTATTTAAGAAGGAGGTAGTGAAGAGTAAAGTTGAGGAGGCGAAGAGCAGATTTGAAGAGCAAAGCAGAGTTGTTGGAGGAGAGTGAGGGAACCACATATCCCATTTTTATGGGATAGGGGGAACAAAGGCGTTCCAGAGCGGAAAGGACGCATGTCAGTAGCTGGAACACAGCGAGGATGCGGGACAGACTCTGGGACCCACTATGAAGGAAATTGTTGTTTGACTGCAAAAAGGAAAGGGTTGAGCAGACCTAGGACCCTGCAGGAGGGAGGCAGCGGGAGTCCCAGAAAGAACCCCACAGATAGCATTGGGTGGTATCGTGTCTTCCTGCGGCTCTGGACTCTGTTTGCAGGTCAGCCAGCTCCTATGGTGCTTGTACTGCAGAGCCCGGCAATAAGCTCTGGTCCAGACTTTAGATCTGCGAGGACATCTCACCACCTTAAACTAGCTTCACAAGAACACCATCAATGAACAAAGACATAAACTATGTTAAAAGACTGTGAAGGCCGAGAAGGAACAACAAGTACTGATAAGAAGAAGCCTGAGAAATATTATTTGGATTTATTTTGGCTTGGGGTTCTGCAACCTGCAGCCTTCCAGATGTTTTCAACTACAACTCCCATGATCCCTCAAGATTTTACTATGCAGGCTAGGGCTGCTGGGACATACAGTCTAAATAATTTGGACAGCCAATGGTAACAGAACCCTGGCTTAAACCAAAAGGCACATACCACGCATATGTTTTGTTATGTTAAGCTGCCATGGGGGACCAGAGCCTGGGCTTAATGATAACCGAGAGAGCTTTTGCTTTGGACCCCTTTCAACTTTCACGAGGTTCACAAACCTCTGAGTTAATCCTGAGACTTAACAACATCCTGTTGAATGATGATCCTTGCCATAATTTAGTTTTTTCTTTGCATGTTCCAGACCCGAGGGAATATATTTTCTTTGCCCCTGTAAAAGCCCCAATAAAGAGATGCTGGGAACCACATTTTCTCTCTGGCCTGTGTTTGATCTCTCCTTACTTCATGGCAGTTCTCAACACTAAGGCCGTACATAACCTGTACACATTATCCGATCAAGCAGGGTATTCAACATGGTGTGAGGATGGCACGTATGGCAAAAGTCACGCGGGATACTTTGTCTGGATCAGGGGTCTGCAACCATTGGCTTGACAGATATTTTGGACTCGATTTCCCAGCTAGAATATTTAACAGTGAGGGATGATAGGAGTAGTAGTCCAAACCATCTGGAAAGCCACAGGTTATAGACCAATAGACTAGATGATAAAGGAGTGCCCAGGTTCTCCTTTGAAGAAATATAATATTTCTAATTTTATTTGGAGATCTGATGGGTGGTTGACTACACTAGATGGCTTTATTTTATATGGAGAACCTGGGCACTACAGAAAGAGAATTGTAGTCTACTTGTGTATAATGTTCTGCTGACCAAGGCCTTTCGGGTGAGACTGTTAGATGGAAGCCAAATATCATTAACTAAAGTGGTTATTCAATCTTGTACAACACCTATGACTATACTTGATGTTATGTAGAATATAGATTTTTGAAATTGTATAATTTTTATGTTAATTTAATATGTTTGTCTATTTGTGGAAGGTTTTCCATTAAAGAAAAACAATCATTTTTAAAAATTGAATCTAATTGGCATAAGCTGCTCCAGGCAAGATATCTTGGCTGGAATCCTGAGCACTGTTGAATTTACGGTGCCTATAGTGCAAGAAACCATGAGCTTTATTATGAGTTTGGCAGTAAATCTGCCCATTTACCATCAAAATCATTTACCGTTACAGCCACTTGGTGCCGGATAATTAGCACGGGATTACAAGTAGCGACACGGCAGTGTAAATCCCCATTTTTGAAGTCCATATGACTCCATGTGAATTTTGGGTAGATTTACTGTGAACAATAATTCTGCATGGCAAGTCCGCCTATTACTGGAGGTAAAGTGAATGATCTACCTCCAGCATTTTGTGGGAGGCGAATCCTCCACTTGACCTTCAGACTCTCTGCCACTTTACTGCTACTTTCACTGTACTGCCAAACTTGTATTGAGGCTCCAACTATGTTTTGTTGATGATATTCATAGTCCACCAACAGCCTTTAAATGAGGCGTTGTAAACTTTACGGAGGAAATGCTGGATCCAGCGATGGTTTATGTCTTGACCTCAGTCTGGCTGTAAACGTGATACCAAACAAACATTGTCCCCATCGCTGCCACCACACGAGGATTGCATTGACCCTCCCCTTCCGGTATGCAGAAATCAATTGATATTGCATTACATCACTTGCAAAGCACTCTGTAGAATCTTGATATCTAAGTCGTCCTGCGAAAGAATTCAGAATTAAATAGAAACAAAAATAATCCTGAAGACGCTGATATTACATAAGGTTAATCTTTGTGTTAGGCAGATTTTGTACGGAGTACCTTTTGGGACCACTACACACAACTAGGACTACAGGTGTAAGCAAAACCATCCTTTGGTATAAGTCTGTACTACACAGTTTTGGTAGCGTTGCTGAGCAGCCAGGCTTATCTCAAGAGGGAAATGTGAGCTGCAAGGATATTAAACAGAGGTCTACAATCACAAGTATTCAAATAGACTCTTATACTCAAGGTTTCTTGGTAAAACACTAATTCATTTATTTCACAGTCAGTTATAAAACATTCAATAGAAGGAGGCAATCTATATCACACAAAACTATACTTCAGTACTTTACACAGTACGGGTCTGAGGCATTTAAACTACTTTGAAGGAGGAGCAAAATGGCATTCAGAGTACTTTGAAGTAGGAGGCATAACAGGCATAGGTTAAAAACGAAAATTACAGCTACTCTTAGACGTTGCAAATAGTTTGAGTTCACCAGAGGAGCCAATTCAATGCAATAGGGTAGGCCAAAGTCAATGGGCTAAAGTCTTGTATAGGATAAAGCAGTTCTGTTTGTTAAACGGAAAAGTCTTTGCCAAAGTTCTCAGAAGTAGTTCGTAAAAGAAAGGTTCACATGTTGGGTCACAAGCTGACTAGGCCTGCAAGTTGCCAAAGTTTCAAGCACTTTCTCAGTGAGAGGTAGGTTTTCTGTTCCTGGCAGTTCCTGCAGATCTCGCTGTTCCTGAGCATCAGTCGTGGGGACAAGAGGGAGGACGTCGGGGGACTCCTGCACTGCACTGGGACTGGTCGCAAAGCTGGCAGCTGGCAAATCTTCGATTCCGGTAGCTGTAGTAAAGCACACAAACTGGTTTCCCTCTCCCTGGTTATTCGGCTTCCTGCAGCACTCTGAGGAAAATACAACCCGCTCCAAGAATGGTATCCAGGTGGCTTGCGGGTGGAGTTGATTGGTCTGACCAACTGAAAGGGAGAAGTCGTCCTTGCAGGGCTTCTCTGTCGAGATGAACTTGGCGATTCGGACCTGCAGCAGGGCTTCACCGGGCAAACCAACAGTCCAGGAGTTGCAGCAGCCGTCCTCTTCAAGCTCGTCTTCTGTTCTTTCATTCCAGTGGTCGACTCTGCCTTCCAAGCCAAGAGACTCACCTTTAATCCAGTTTCCTCCCATTAATTCCAGCCTAGCTGCCACTCACCCAGCAGGGTTGCTGTCCTTGCCGGACAGTCAGCAAGCTAATCACTCCTGTGTGCATTTGGGTCTCTTAGGAGACTAGGCACAGGGAGATTCGGGCAACCGCCCTCACTTCCTGCCCACCCCAGAGACTCGGGTGCCAGAGGCGGTCTTCAGTCCTGAAGCCCGCCAAAGGCGTAGGAACAAAGGGACCAAACCTGGTTTGGCGCACAGAGACAAACTCTAGAAGGACCTTTCCAAAAAGAAATAGCGAAAAAAGAAGACCGGGACCTGTTTAAACCAAGGGTGATCAGATGCCATTTTGAAAAACATGCGGTCGGGAGAAATCATGGTGGTTCATTGTAAAACCACTGCCACCAGCCATTTCGAGAGGAAAGGGTAGCATTTGACTGCTACATAAGCTTCTAGACATAGGGGATACTACATAACCCCTACAGCACTCTATTGTAAGATAGGGTGTGCTGGGTCTAGGAATTTGAAAAGACTAGTAAAGTCAATTTCACTTTACTTTCTCTGGGAAACAGTAGTTTATCCCAGAGAAGGTACTTAAACCTTAGGCCAGCCTAAAAGGCTTCCCTGTGTCACTGAGGGTGCACTGAGGGTGCTGTGTGACACACATGAAAAGATGATGCCTATGGAGTTGTTTAAAATTCCATAACCAAAAGAAATAAACACAGAAAACAAACAGAATTAAAAAGTACAAAGTCCCAAAGTTCAGCAAACGAGCTGGGGGTCTCTAAGGTAGAGAGGAATTGGCACATTTTGAGAATTCTCCCTAACACTTTGAATAAGCCCAAGATTCAAAAATGTCAAAATGTAAATCTTCAGAAACAAAATTTCTCGATGTCCGCCCCCTCACTTTGGTTAAAAGCATCACCTAACACTCAGACCTACCCCTCTATCTAATGGGTCAATGAGGAGTTTAAAATACTAGCTGTTTGGTCAAAGCTTGCCCGAACTAAAAATAAATTGTGACAGCCATCAGGGCCAGGGCACGACATGGGCTGTCTGTGCAGTTGCCCAGGGCCTCACTTTCCAGGGGGCTTCTCTCAACTCTATGAAAATCAATATTAAGTTATAATCATCATTTTTTTACTTCACCTATTTCCATAAGGGTGCTTTAGTCACCCGAGAGGGACGGGTATGCCCAGATGTGGGTCGCGCACATGCTGGGCCTAGAGACACAAGCTACTCCTCACTGATGAGGTCCAACGAGGCTGAAACATGTCTGATGATGCTTGGGGTCTCATGAAGAAGGGATGTGATCAAGCAGTTCAGGCAGGACTTCTCCTTTGGGGGTGGGACCAAGCCTAATCTGCATATGGTCTTTCCCCTTTTGTAATGGCTTGGCAGGCAAAGAACGATGGTCTGGAGGATTGCCCAAAGCAATGCCAGAGGTGAAGATTAATTCTAAACCTCCAGCCACCACATCTTTTGTTTTGCATTCCTAAGCACATCACAAAGTTATTTCTCTCCTCTAATTAAATTGTGTGAGGAACATGAAGGCATCTTCAACTCTTTTTCTCCAATACCCTCTATTCAGGTGGGAAGGGCCATCCCTTTTAGATCCCGACCCTTGGGGTGGATATGCAAGGGTGAATCACCTGGGTGGAGGAGGCACAAGGAGTGGAGGGGGGACATCCTTAGGTGAGACGCGGTATCCCACATTTCCATTCCAGGATGAACGTTCAGTTCCAGCAGCCTTTAAGAGATCGTGTCACTTTTTTCCCTTTTTTTCATTTCAGGATTACCCAGGGAAATGCCACTAAAGTAGGAGAAATAGGAAGAGGTTGAATAACAGGATATCTGCAGGCAAGACAGGGTATCCCACCTTTCCTTGTAATAGCCAACCTTGCCCTCCACCTCCCAGACTGTTGCCAATCACGTCCCTTCATTTCTCCTCATTCATATCACTACAATACTGGGACGATGAAGAGGTGATATGAGTGGTACACACCAACATATAATTTCACCACTCTGGTACTGAGACGCGGAAGAAGCCTGGGGACTGTTGTGTGGGTCAGGCATGTCGCCAGAACACCACTAATTATAGTCAAGCAATTGTGCACAATGGCTCACACATGCAACCTGTTAGTGAGACACAGGTGTATAAAAAGGGGAGCCAACAGAATGAGAGGGGAAGCCAGAAGGATAGAGGCCAGACTGGGAGAAGCGAGCCTGAGTTGGTTGACGTCCTGCAACGAGGAAAGCTGGCAAGGATCCTGCCTTGAGGCCAGGATGCCAGCATGTGCTGTCAGGAAGCTGTGACAGCGGGGCCCGAGAGGGCCGGGAAAGGAGCAAGGCTGAGGGAATCCCCCTTGCTGAGTGCCCACAGCCAGAGTTGTGGGGCATGGAGGACTTGCAAGCTCTGCGGGCCAGCAATAGCGCCTGAGAGAGAGAGAAAGTGGCAGGACTATCAGCAGCCCACAGCAGAGTTTGTGGCAAGCGAGTGCTGCTCGCGGGGACACAGAGGTGTACGAAAATCTGGCCAGAGAGAGAGAGAGACTGTCCAGAGGAGTCGTCAACAACCAGTGATTGAAACAGAGAGACCTTGCATACCTGGGCGCTCCTGGGGGCTACGGTGAGGCATATGGTGATGCCGGTTGAATCGAAATGTATGTGCAAGTGACATTGTAGAGGAGGTGCCAAGAATCTCTACCAGAAGTCCCGCCTCCATACTCCCTATATGTTGGCAACCAGAAATTGCATCATGCGCAAAACCAATAATGGTACCTATCCCACGAAAAGTCCTTGAAACAAGGTATCCCTTGGGAAAACCCTATATGTATCCGCGAAAAATGATAGTCTTCTGACGGAAGTTCCAGAAGAAGTGTAAAGATGAGTGAAAGAGAAGACTGGCGACGTCACATGAAGCAGAAATGACACTCCCAAAAGAGGTGCAGATGAAGAAGGTGAACAGACTGTGTAGAATCTGATGGAGAAGTAAAGAATTGAGCAACATTTCATGTGCGAAATGAAGGTTACACGTGCGGAGAACGTTGAAGAAAATGTAAAGACGTTTTATAATTGTACAGATGCAGTAACGCAACTAGACAAAGTAATTATGAGGCTGGCTATATGTAGTGAAAAGACTGCTGGCAATGCGCCAATAACTATATATATATATATATATATATATATATATAATATGTATAAAATCTGGATGTTCCACGACCCATTTTAGCAAACTTGGACCCCGTGAATAGAAGGGTTGAAAGTGTGGCACAGTTGAATAAACAGCTGACGGCGAAGCAAGCTTTAAGAAGGCTTGGCTGGCCCAGTGCCAAGAGTTGGGGCCGCTGAGAGCCTGGTTATCTACTCAAGAAGATACAATCAACGTGAGAAGCGAGTCATGCTCCTGTTTGAGGTGCAATGGAGAAACAGTAGAAGTGCCAGGTTTTCTTCATTTAATAGTGTTAAATACAACGAAGGTGCTCAAAACATGGTCTTCAGTCACATGGCCAGAAGAAAATAGACTTTGGGTTGAGCTATACTGAGACCAGAAGATAAGGCCATGCCTTCACTCCCTTTTATTCTCAGGAACAGTGAGCCTTCGCCAGGCCGAGTTCATAGACTAATTGACTAGCAGATAGCCCCATGCACCAACCTACTTTCAGTACCTAAGGTCACAAAAGCACGGGAGGGAGGCTTCAGTTTCCCCTTCATCGCCGCAACCCAGTGGAATTCCCTTCCATTCAACCTAAGAGGGATCTCATCCCACTTAGCATTCCGTAAAGAAATCAATGCATGACTGTTCATCTGAAATATCCCAGTAGCTTCCCATTGGGCTATAAATGTGTTGAATTGTCATTCATTAATCACTTATCACATAACTTTGTCTTGTATATACTATGTCAAACATGTAACATGCTCAAACTTGCTACGCCTCTTGTAACCAGTTGCAATGATGTAACCTGTAACTAAGTCACTCTCTTGTAACAGTGCCTCGAGTGATGGTGGATGTTGGGCTAATTGGGTGGGGAGGCAAGAGCAAGCCAACCCTCCAGCGCCTGGGGTACCAGCTTGCGTGCTGCTAGCGAATGGAATATTCCAGAAAGGCACAATCGTGCCAATTGTAGAGGGCCACGTAGTCAGGAGCCCTATAGTTTAAGAAGCTAATACAATGTTATGTATTAGAATGACATGGAAGATGACTTGCACTAGGGGTGGGCATAGATGTCCACCTGACCTTCGAGACCCAATCACGACCCCATACCCCATAGAAAGTATACTTAGATGTTCCCTCTAAGCCTTCACAAACCCCGTAGGTTTTCTTATTTTGGCACGTAGAATGACGTCAGTAATGATGGATTTTTAGTATAAAGGTGTGTTTTATATGAGAACTCGTTGAGCGAGCTGTGCAGTGTCCATTGATGTCCGTTGTACTCCCTGTTTTAGACAATTGAAATGAAACAGTTGATGTTTGCCAACTTCCCGAGTCGGTCTGATTATTGATGTACGAGTAAGGTCTGCATCCCCATCCATCTCAGATACTGTTACCTCATCTTAAAGGACCCTCTGGGTTCAACCGTAAACCCAAAGAGAGGGGTTTTTGAGAGCTACGAATAGAGCGCTGAACATTAAAGTGAGGAATTTAAATGCAATATTGAATCTTGAAGTGAAGGCTTTACAAGTATTATTGAATACGGAACTGAGGGAAAGCTTTGTGAAGCTTATGAATGGAATGGAAACAAAGGTGAAACACACGTAATGAACAATTTAAAGGCAAAGAAATCCAACGTAATGAATAAAGTGAAAAGCAAGCGATGAACAGTTATAAAGTGTATGAAAGCAAGGTGGTGGAAGAGAGCAAGCACCACAGATTGAGGTGTGTGGAAGAACACACTGTGGCCAAGCCAAATGACTGGCAAGGAGAATTCAGAGTGAATGTAAGCTGAAGCACAGGTGTGGTGAAGGGGAAACCTGTGTGGGAAAGAAACCTAGGGTTATCAGTTGCGTGACCTGTAATGGGTGGACTATGTGGTCAGATAACTGCGCCTAGACAGAGGAAACCCTGTGTGGCAAAGTAAGGGAAAGTCCAGATAAAGAATCTTTATTTGTGACCAAGAATGATGAAGTGAATGGGAAGAATAGCAATCTGCAGTACCTGAATCTGAAGGTTATTCAAGGTGACCTGGAACTGGTTGTGAGAATTCACAGACTTGTAACTGATTATACATTACCAAGCTAAAAGTGTTGCAGCCTTGGGGAAGGGAAAGCCCAAAGCCCCTTTGGAACTGTGTTGCAGCCTTGGGAAAAGGGACCCCAAGACCTTTTTGAACTGCTTTGAACTTGGGGAAGGGGATCTGGAAAGTACGCTTAGAGCTGGAAGAAGCTCTGAACACTATTTTGTAACACTTTTTCATGTATTACTGATATCCTTACACATTGTATAGTTTAGTTGTGAGGGCAAGAATAGGTTCTGGACACAGACAGACTTTTAAGTTGCACTCACTGACTCGGGCTGCCATTAGTTGCTTTAGGTAGGGAGATCCCACCTTAGGATAGGGCAAGTAAGGCCTTACAGCATCCCCACATTTGAGTTAATAAATACATTTGGTTTGAACTTTGAATCTGTTGTCTGTGTCTTGCATCATGATGCCTTCACATTTGTCACTCCTGCTATGTCAATGCAAATGCAAATTAAGGGACCCTACAAGTATTTGCCACCCAGGACTTCGCAAACCTTAGAACTGGCCCAATAGCCACTTGTAAAACCACCCTTGCACCCAGACCACAGTTACCTGCAAGTGTTAATGAATAATTCAACACAGTTACCATGAGCTTACTATTTTGAACACCCGCTCTATGAATATTGCCTCCCCTGCTACGTCCAGCGCTCTGTTGCCCTCAGAGATTTTTACATATAAATAACAAATCTACAATATACCTACACAATATACCTGAAAAGGACAATGAACAATCAGAATCACCAAACCTTAGTGAACTTTTTCATCAAAAACCAATATAAATGTAGATATTACACCCCATAAAATGCATATCATCTAATACACAGAAGAACACCAGAGATCTACAGTCTACCTTAACATTATTAGCTTCCAATATCTACAAAAAGTTACAAATTGCAATGATTGCAAAGATGATATTTGCTTTCCCTGATTTTTATGCTCATTGAATTAGGACCTGAGATAAGCAGTGCTACTGTTGGGCAGGAGCTAGAGCCTTTGGCTAGCACCTTCCTGCACCCCTCAAGTGCTTTACAACTAGGCAAGACTTCTAAGCACTATAGCACTGACAAAGCTTTTTTCATGCACAAATCATCACACACAGGCATGGCCAATCACTAAATATAGATAGATAGATAGATAGTATTTAAAATATAATGTACCAATAGATTAGTTGAAAAACACATGTAAATGTTATTCTGTGTAGTTTTAAAAATCAAATGTTAAAGCACACAGTAAAGTCAAGCTGTGCTAAATATAGACTAAGCAGACTGGAGAGCACAAAGTGGTTGAGCAACTGGTCCTGCCAATCACAAGCCAATGGAGACTAAAAAAAGGATTCAGCACAACATAGTATTAGAAAAGTGTTTTTCTGTAGAGTTATTGGCCCACATCAAATATAATTTTATGGAGTTAATGTTGAGAGAATGACGTGGAGATGTGTTTATGTCTGAATGTTTATAACATAGTAAATTACGCTAAACAAGAGCGACAACGTATTCCTGCTAATACAGCATTATGTTAAGTAGGTAACATGACCATGCAACACTGGAGCCTCTGCAGCATCCCTTGTATGGCAAGAAGCACAAGTTTGGAGGAGCTCTGCTGGTATCCAGTGACCAAGTCAAGAGTATTGAAGCACCAGGCACAGCACCAGTATCAGGACCTGGGAGACAGCGAAGGACGACAGAATGCTGTCTGAAATGACAGAGCCCTCTGTCATTTCATTTCCCCAATCCTCATGATCTGTAAAGATAAAAGTCTTGTAATCACCTGCAAGACAGACTCATGGCTGTTAATTCCCTAGTAGGTTGCATTTTACTCTGGTTTATGGTGATTATGGGTCCCCTGTATTTAAGGGCTGCCCCTGTAAATTGGGGTTTGCTTTCAGTGGTGGCCCGACATGATACTTAGTTTCCTGTGCTTTGTAGAGTCCCAAGCAGGTCAGCCACGCCCAACTGTAGTGATCAGACTTACTTAAAAATCCCATGTATCCTGAGCGACTTTAGTAGAAGCCATTTTAAAAGAAATCCTTTCTGCTCACTGGAGCAGGGCGTGGTTCCAGAACGACCGGCATGAGGACTTCGTAACAGAGGGAAACTCAAGTGAATAACGCCCATGTGAGTATACTCTTGCAGGTGATAACAACATGGGAACATGTATGTGATATGGTGATAGGTTGATAGGGTGATATGGGTGATGTGGTGATGTGGTGATGGGGTGATTTGGTGATTTGTGTGATATTATGGTGATGTGATTGTTGTACGAGGTCAGTGGAATAGATTAAATAGGATTTTTGGTGATGAAGTATTGGTGATGAAGTATAAAGTAGGACTTGGTGATAAGGCATAAGATTGGATAGGATAGTGGATTTCATGTGATGTGTTGAGGAGTAGATTGAATAAGAGGTGGGTTATGTATTGGAATTGTCACGTATTTCTGTTTTTCTACTTTTTATAATGGAAAAGGGATGGAAAAGGATTCCCAGTTTATAAGGACTGGGAGATAACAGTACCCCAGATTATTCTTCTTATGACGATAAAAGCAATAAGCGGTATTACGTATTGGCTCGGTATATAAGGAATGAGCCTGGATTTTAGTCAAAAGTATGGCTCGCTATTTTGTCTTGCTGTCTTTTGTGGTAAAAAAAGGAAGAAAGGTGGATGAGTCGCAGTGTTTGTGTGTATGTGTGAAATCAAAGTGGAGAAAGTGTAAAAGGGGGTGGGGAAAAAGTGTGTTGATCTGTATTATTGAAGCACGTGCAAAATAGCAGTAGGGTTAAAGTGAAGCATTAGGGACGCGCACAACATTATGGAGGAAGGAACTCCAATAAAACACATGCATAGGGTTCTACCACTGTGTTGTGACAGAATAAATAAACAATTGATAGTAGAAACAAAGGAAGGGGGGGACGTCCTGCTCCTGGCCAGAGCAGGGCTCCCATAACAGAAACATGCTAGAAACAATATCCATCTATGTAGCAGCAAATTATTAAGGGAATAAGTCCCAAAAAAGAAAAGAGATTCTAGATCCCTGTAAGATAGTTGAGGATATGGGAGATCAGGAAGGTGTAAAAGAGATCCGATGTAAGGGGATATACCCCGTAACGCCTAAACCTGCAGTAGGGTATAAAAACCACGTATATAAGCCTCCAGAGGTAGAGAGAGTGTCAACAGGATTATCAGGATTAGCAACTAGGAGGAGGGACTTGAGAGCTTTTGCACCAGAACCCAAAATAACTCACCAAAATAGGGCGAAGCAGGGGTAATACGTACTTGAGTAACAATGAATTCTTCCTCCGGGAACCAGTGTTTCGTTTCAATCATACATTATAAATATAGGGGGGGGGGGCTCTTCCACTGTCCCTTGTAATTTGTTCTGAAGACTATTCAGTTGATAGCTTGTAAAATGAATTAATTGTTCATAACTGTTCAAATATTCTTTAATATTCATTAATAAATAATGCAGTAATGAAATTATCAGTGTCTATTCATACTGCGCAGATGAGCAGTGGGTGACTCTTTTCAAGAGCCCCCCCCCTAAATGTATAATATATGATTGAAACTAAACACTGGTTCCCGGGGCCCCAAAATAAACACTACTCTGGAATTGACTGTTAAGAGACTGCTTCCTGTTTTTGCTACAATTTATAGATGCGCCAAGCCATCGGGGCTGCTCCCATCAGCCCGCCAGGGTATGTGCGCGGGCAACCCTCCCGCCACAATCAAAAATGGCAACCTTTTCTGTTAACGCCCATTAACCACACAAAACGAACTGAAAAGGAGCACAACTCACCTATAACCCAAAAATGAATTTTGGCAACAAAATCAAAAATGAAGAAAATACAGAAGGAGGGCAGGGTCAACTAGAGAGGAGGCATGAGGATAGAGTTGAATTAGAAAGGGGATGAGGGGGAGCCCCTCCATAAAAACAAGGAGAAGATGTACGTTTAAAGCAATCTAATTCCTTTAGAGACTTTCAGCCTGCATGCCTTTGTCCATAGTTTTTAGATTTAATTCTTGGTTACACCAACAGTAAAAGCCTCCAGCTAGTATAACGACAGTGGGGTGGACCATGGGGTGGGACTAAACTGCAGAGGTCTTCAAACTGTTGGGCGCACCCCTGCAGGGGGGCGTGGCTGCATCCCGAGGGTTGCTAGAGCCCAGCGTGAAAGAAGGAAATGCCCAAGGGCGGCTCACATGGTCGGACTATAGCATGAAACTGTCTCAGGCACCAATGAAAAAGTCGCCACAGATGCAAATGGATATTCCTTCCTTTAATCACAGACTGTTTGAATAGTATCTAAGGGGGTGTTGTTTGTTAAAATGTAAGCAAATTGTGATATTAAAAGAATATTTATTCAACAACAATGGTCAAAATTACTAGCTGTATAGTGAAGTAACTCATCAAACTGGCCCACATTGGCCAAAAAAAGTGGCCCATTTTTACTGGCCCACACTAGCATTTTGCATTTTTGGTACAGGCATTGCCCTATTGCCCTATAGGTCAGCCAGAGCCTGGCAGCTCATCCATAATGTGCGAGGGAGCGTCCAGCCAGTAGCCCCCTCACCCATTATGCAGGAGCCGAGGAGCCAGTCCAGTGAAACACTGAGCGCTCCCTCAGCTGCTTTTTCCAGCTGAGGTTGTGCTCCTGGGCTGGCTGAACTGTTTCCCTTTGACAGTTCAGTTCAGTTCCCCAGCTGCACATGCTCACTGAGCCATGCAAGGCTGGGGGCGTTTTGCTTCGCCAGCCTTGCATAGCTCATTGGAAATGGTGGCTGGGGCACTGCATGTCTGTATGTGCGAGGAGGAGCTCCTGCGCCTGTGCTTCCTTGCACATACAGAAAGATTAGCCTAGAGCGGAGCGTTTCAGCACTCACACGCATACCCCGGCAGAAGGTGCATTTATTTTTTATTTAAATATTTGTATGGTGTGTATGCTTTTTTATGCGTGAGTGTATGGTGATGGGTGCTCGAGTGAATGATAGAGTGATTGCTGTGTGAATGTGTGTGTGTGTGTGTGTGTTTGTTTTGTCCGCTGTGCTGATTTTGGCGAGTGTGTGGTAGAGAGGTGGAGGTAGGGTTGTACAACAAAGGCATTTTAAAAATGCCTTTGTTTCACAATCCCCCTACCCACCTGGCAAAATCAGCTCTCCTTCTGAGGCGCTGTGGAGCCCAGGGGACAGGGATGGTATTTGGATATCTATCATAGATGTCCAGTCAAAAATGCCATGCTTTCCCCCTTGGCACCCCAGCACCTTGCATACTCACATAATCATGTTGATTGTGTTAGGCCCTGTGGGGTCCAGGGGACAGGCATGGCATCTTTTTACTGGACATCTATAATAGATGTCCAGTAAAAAATGTCATGCTTGCCCCCTGGGCCCACTTGCACCAATTGCAAACTGTTTGGCTTTGTACCCTTTTTTAAAGTATGCAACATTTTAATCCATTATTTAAAAAAGAATTAATGGGGGGTGAAACCCCCAAATCCCATTTGATTGGTTTGGGCGCCCTCGCTGCTCTCGGTCGCTATGGCATTTTTGGGGGAAATATTTATACTCCCCTACTTAAAAAATTAATCAGCCGCCAGTGGCTCTCGGACTGTGTTGGGAACGGGGTAAGGGGAGCCCAGGGACTGTGGTGGAAGCAGGATGGGTGGGAGCCATGGGATAGTGGTGGGAGCAGGGTGGGGAGAGCCCAGGGTCTGTGATGGGGTGGGGAGAGCCCGGGACTGGGTAGGAGTGTGATGAGGGAGACCAGCGACTGTGATGGGCGCATGTGGGGGAGCCCGGGGACTATACTGGGAGTAGAGTGTGCTGACTGCACATAATAGTTCATAGCCATTTGTACATACTGTCAATTTTGCATTTTTGGGGGGTTCCGTCCTGTCCAAATTTTTCTCAGGGCGTGCCCAGGCCAAAAATGTTTGAAGACCACTGCACTAAAGCATTGTGAAAGGGGTGTGGCTTGAGAGGTCAATGGACACGGCTTTCACATTGCATGAGACAACAACCTTGTAGCCTCTTCAGAGTATGAAGCTCCTGCACATTGAGTATGCCCAAAGATCTAATGACAATTGCTCTGTATACACCGGCCTGCAATCAGGGGTGTTGCTTGGTCTGTAAAAGATCTGGGGCTATGCTGATGTCGGGACTTTCTCGACTCGGGGCTAGCTAGCTTTTTGGTTGTAGCCCCTGAGCTTCTATTCGGGGTTATAGCTCCCTCAGCCCACTCCCCTTAGCGACGCCTCTGCCTCCAAGTATATGAGGAACAGAAAGGCCACATTTCTTTGAGTTGTTATAAAATACTTCGTTTTTGAAGAGCTCTATGCTAAGTGTGCTCGCCTTGCTAGCTTGTCAAATAAGTGCCTGAGGCACGAAGAGATAAGAAGATGTGACTAAGATCACACAACCATGACGATGTGGGAAAGCCAAGATTGATTTCCTGATTCCAATTTCTGCATTCTCTCCTGAAGCGTCTGCAGAGTCAAAAAACGGATGACAGGATGACGGGGTAGAGGACCTTGGCTGGAGTGCTGAACATGAGCGAGCGTGGGAGTGCCTATGCTGTTCTCCAAAACAAACCCATAGATCTTACGGGTGGGTTAAGAGAAGAATTCAACATATCATATTTAAAACATGCTCACAATTTAATATGAAGAAAAGAACTAGAAAGGACTTTGAAAATATTTCCAATGCAATACATTTTCAAATGAGTGCTGTTCAACAATGAAACACTCATAGCAGCACATGCATTAAAGGGGAATTTCGCTCAGAAATGTTATTGTTCCAATCAATTGTGCATGTATTTTTTAGCATAATGTGATCGATCTTAAAATCTTTTCCTATGCACCTTACCTTTTTCTCACTATTACATATGCGAAAACAACGGGTAGGGTGCCGCCATCGTGTGCTAATCTTATCTGTTGATCCATCGTCCTAAATTCAAGTGCCCTCGCTGCAATAATTCAGATCAGCCGCCCCTCAAGCTGAAATCACTAGATGCTTCGATACGCTCCACCTATTGTCATGACATTCATGGACAGCGTTGCCAAACGTACCCTGCAATCACCCATGCCATAACGTTACCTAATGCAGAACAAGGAAGATAAACACACATATCCACGCGCAGCATGAACGTTTTGTTTCTTTTCACAAAAAGGAGAATAAAAAACCATAAATGTTTTGATGAAAACCGCAATAGTCGGGAACGTAACAAGTACTTTTATTTTCTACATAACGCTCAAAGGAGAAGATATTATAGGCCTCATGGCAAGGTTGGCGGTAACCCCATAACACTGTTGGCGCTGCCTGATATCCCGGTGCCATTGGGATGTCACAAGTGGCAGTAGTAATGGTAACTCCCCATTTCCATGGAGTCTCATAGGACTCCATGGAAATGGGGTCACTGAAGCACCGGTAGTATTGCTAACGGTGCCAGTGCTTCAGTGAGAGACATGCCGGCAGGGGCCTGATAACCAGGCTGGTCAGGCTTGCCGGAGGATCCTTGACCTCTACCGGCATTCTCGAAGTATGGCAGTGTGGAAAGGATGCTGCTACGTTGCTACCGGCACCCTTATTTCCGGACCGCTATACTCGGAATGTCCTATGTCCACGAAAATATTGATAACTTTTTCCAATAAAAGTTATAGCTAGCAAACATTGCATGCTTCACATTTTATTATATTAGTTCATCGTGAGATGCAGTTTGCATTCAGCACTATGATTAATCCAAGTTTTTCTGTTCTTTTATCCATGTCACACCTTTATGTTACATGACCGGTGTTTCTTCAAAGTACTATGTGTTCCATTAGGCATAATATCGTAGTCGTTTCACTTTCAAACGCAAAGCTTTTACATCCGCTCATTTTCACATCCAAAACGCTGACAGGTTGCTCCTTAGTACAGCTACTGCTAAATGACAGATTGGTCCCTGGCGATCGTCCCACATAATGTTATCAAAGAAGCGTCATTGATGATTATTGTCCAATTTTGATTGAAGAATCCGTCACATGGAAGCTGGAAAGCATGGCATGCGCAAAATGGTAGAATATAGCTATGAAAAATAGAGAATACAAAAATATATTTCAGTATCCAGTTCACAATATAATATACACATTAAATATATATGTTAACTAACAATTTACCTTGTAATTTACACGTACGAATTGCACTCTTTTCCTCTAATCGAAGATTTGTCAGTCACATGGTTACTCATAGCACACATTCCACCTTCAGGTGCCTAAATATTATGGAAATTTAGGCTTACATTATATCAAGGTTTTCCATTCTCTATATGTGAGGGTAATCAACCACCTCAGACAGCAGATTTCAAAAATAGAAACTCAAGTTTCTTATGTCCGCTTTCAATATAGTGAATCTTATCAATTCTTTTTGGATATTTGAAACATTGGGCCTCATTACAAGTATGGCGGTAAGGCAACAACGGCGCCGGAATCTCTACCGGCACCGTTGCTATCGTACCGCCATACTACGAGTTCTGCTCGCTGGTGCCCTTGCAGCCACCAGGTCTGACCTGGTGGCCGTACTGGCACCCGCGTGCAGAACATGATGGTAGCACCGGTATCTTTATTAACGGTACCTGTGCTACCACCCTCTCCATTCCCATTGAGCCTTATGGGGCTCAAATGGGAAGGGGGATGTACCGGGCCCGGCCTCCGCGAAAGGACAATTACCGGGTCGGGCTGGGCTGGAATAGCCCAGTAATTGCCCATTTGTGGGTGCCGGACCCAGATGCGAGTTTGGAGGTAGCCTTGCCGGTAAAAACGGTAAGGCTACCTCCAACCTCGTAATGATGCCCATTGTGTCCTTCAACCTGTTAGTGCGGTTCATTCAAGGACAAATAACAATGGGGCCCTTGATTCAGTGCTCTAATGTAGCCAGGGGTTGGTTTCGTATTTGTGAACAAATGCCTCACAAAAAGACGTAGAACACAGAACGTTGCTGCAAACAAGCGCTTTAGAAAATTAAGAACAATAAAAGGCAGGTACTGGAAATATAAACAACTAGAGAAAAGCAAATACAGCAGGTTCCCTCTTAATTGTAGTAGGTTATTGCAAATTAATTGAATTAGTATGCCTCCCGCCGCTCCTTGCATTTTGGACAGCATACATCAACCAGAAACACATGGCATGGCCCTGAAGGGGCTTCACGTGCCAAGGCATAACATGGCAGTGGGGTTGAGCCCCACCTGCCCCACCTGCTGTCTTGGTAAGGAGGCACAGGAAAGGGAAGTGGGGCCATAAAGTATGGCCCCTATATCTAGTACCTGAGCAGTGGGAGCAGTCTCTTTGCACGTTCGCTCCACCTGCAGCAGGATCATATGTTATTGTTTGGTTTGAAGTGATAGTGTGAAATGTTAAAAAATTCAACTGCAGCCTTATTGTGTCACAAATAAGTTATTTAGCGGTGGGCTACAACGGGATGGTATTTATCTTGCCTGGTGAGGGGCGAACAGTACCTGACTGTCTATGTTAGGCATCAGCTGGTTTAACCAAAAACCAGGAATGGAACATGAAAGTAGTTTGGTCATAAAGGGCAGCAGTAAAATAGGTAAATGAATGCCATGGCCGTTTTGGTTTTTAACATGGGAGGTATGTTATGGACAAACTCTATGAATGGGGGCATACGCTGGCACTAGGTAGCAGGTGGGTAGATTCCGAACAAAACTGATGCTGTATGGTTGTGGTGCAAATCTGTCTGCCCAATATGTTTTTGAACAGGCTAGTTGGTGATTGTAAAAAGGATTTGCCACCTCTGACTCAATACAACGACTTCCAAAACTATGTGCATTCACCGGTTACAATATTTCTGTCTTCAGACTCTGCAAACAATTGCAATATTACTCAATGCACCTACTTGCCAACACCTGAAAATAAAGTGTTGCTGTTAGCTCCTGGGGTACCTCGGCGCTGCAAGATAAGGAGATCCATACCACCTTCTCACTCGTCCCGCACTCGTTCATTGCCAAAAGCATACCCCTCGTACTAGTATCCTATAAACCTACCAACCTTCCTCATATTTTTTATCTAGGATATGTATAATGCACCTATACAGCAAATGGTTTTCCAATGCACAGCTATACAAGAGGTGGGGTGGGAGGACATAAGGAGAATAACAAAAAGCGGTCCTACCAGCCCTTGGGACATTCGTATTGTGCAAGTGGTATAACACGAAAAGCAGGGAATTGGGGAGGAGGGGGGGAAGTACTGGTCAGAGCGAAATGCACTAAAGCTAAGGAGGGAATGGAAGTGCAGGTCGGAGTAGTAGCGTGCAAGTGCCTCAGAGGGAGGAAGAGGGAATGAGGGCCCCTGTGCTAGGCGAGTGGTGAAGTGGACCAGAGCACCAGAGGAATGCAGAGAGTTCCGGGGAATAGAAGGTCCAAATGCTAGCAGCGAGGAGGAGTTTCAGGTTGAAGCAGGCTGGTGCAGGTGGAGAGAGCATGGTAGGGTAAGTGTAGGATCGGTGGAGAGGGTGGGGGAAATCGAAGTGCTAGGGAAGACTGGGCGAGGAGGGCTGGGTGGCCTTTAAGAGTCCAAAGGAACCAGAGAGTCAGTCAAAATGCAGCAGAGGGGGAAATTAGCACTGGAGGGGTAAAGCGAAAGAGACAAGGGAAAAGGAGGGTGTTCGGAAGCTTCAGGACCTTAATGGGGGATCCAGCTCAAGCCTGAGAGGGGCAAGGGTGGCCTTCCAGATGGATGTTCCTGCAAAAGAGAGAGATCTTCCCACCACTCTCTGCTTGGAAAAGTGTCAGATTCGCAGAGAATTGGAGCAGGAACACTGAAAGGGTCTAGCAGGGAGGTATTTAGGAAGAGAGAGTTGGGTGTAGCCGGTTTCAAGGCCCCAGAAAGCATGGTGAATGATGCAGAGGGTCTTGAGCTTGATCGTCGCAGCAAGCGGGAGCCAGTGAAGAGATTTTAGGGCTGAGAGATGCAGTCCCTGGATTCAAACCAAGGATAAGTTGCGCTGTCCTATTCTGGATTAGTTGGAGGGGTCAAAGGGAGGAATTGGGCAGATTGAGGATGAGACTGTTGCAGAAGTCCAGCCTAGAGAGGACCAGAGCTCTAGAAACATTACGTTTCTGGCGGAAGGTGAGGAAAGAAAGAAGGAGAGAGAGGAGTCTAAGATCACACCGATGATTTTTGCCTCATAAGTAGGTGGGCGGAGGTGGCCCATGGAGGGCGGCCAGAGAGTAGGAAGGAAGGAGGGAACTGGGGTCCCAATAAAGATGATCTCAGTCTTTCTGGCATTAAGGCAGAGATCGCTTTCAGTGCACCTTACTAAGGTCTTGTTAAACCCTTACTTCATTTGTTCGCTAACTACATTTCTTGCATATATTTTACGCCTCTTACAAGAATATTCACATATCTCATTACCTTCCGGCTACATACCCTTATGGCTGTGCCATGAGGAGAGACTGGTGTAGATTGCGTGCTCGCACTAATTATGTCACACTAATTATGTCTCACGTGTGTTTATGCTGATCTCAAGTAGTCACCCGCACCACGAGGTGAGGCTTTGCAAGACTGTGTACTTTTACTTATTTTGTCTATTGCCTGTTTGCACACCTTAAGTAGCCACCCGCACCATGAGTTGAGGCGCTACAGAGTATGTTAACACAGTCCACTATTATGGTGTTACCATGTAAACAGGTGCTTTCCCTTTTCTTTTAATTGTGCGCCGCACTTGCTGTAACTAGCACCTTGATGCCCATGGCTTTGTGCGCTGCTATAAATATGATATGATATGATAGGTTATTTATAACGCTCTTAATACCCAGAGGTTTCTAAGCACGGACCCGGGGATCGAACCTGTGTTGCTCCGTGTCATCTGGCTTCCAAGGCGAGCATGTTGCCGCTGAGCTATCCTCCCCAGCCCCGTATGATAATAAATAAATCAGTACCTATTCGCTATTCACCTTCAGTGCGTAATAAAGACGCACAAACAGATTTCCAGAAACATAATGAAGATGTAGAGATGGTCAAGTCTGGTGGCCAAAAAAGGAGAATCCCTGCATAATGGGAGTTGGAGTGGGCCTCCACAGTGTGATGAAGTAGAGCAAAGGCCACAGGCGCATGTTCAAACTGCACATCTGCAAAGTATGCATTTGAATGACCTATTCTGTCACCCTGGATTTCAACGCGGCCTAACAATGTTGGCCATAAGCCTTTTGTACATTGCAATCGTAATGTGCGCATCTGCGATGTCACCTTTTTCACCAATTTGCCTGGCCATTTCTGAAAAGTTTTAGTTTAGAAGGCAAGTTCCTGCACTTCGTGCACAACAAAATCAAACATATTATTGGTCAGACGTATTCCCTCTGCATCACTACGTGCACAGTTGACACCCCACGCAGTTACCTCTTCTATGAATTCAAATTTGCAGCAACATTTAAAACAAAGTGCCATATGTCAGTACAATAATTGCCAAGTACACTCAGGGCCTTACCCATGGAATTTTTAACACAGTGCAAAGTCAATTTTCCATGCAGCAAAATCACGTTGCACTGCCAACACACACCCTGATTCATTGAACTGAGCATAGTTTATTTTCAGCTGATGGTTTATTAGGTGTGATGACATTTTTTTAGTCGTGATGAACATTTTTTTGATATTGTTTACTAATAGTTTAAGAATCGAAAAGCATACAATCTCTATGGAAAAATACTTTTTCAAGATTTTGATATAATGGTACTTACTTTAATTGATGACATTGACATTTAATGTTTTTATATATATATATATTTTTATCAATGGCATAGAGGAAAAGAAATATAAAGAAAAAAAAGCTGAAATTAAACTAATAATGCCTATCTAGCATGATTACATCACCAAAAATAAATACATTAAAACAAATAATTCCACATTAACATTGAAAGTGCTATACAATAACATTATGTATATAATCAACACAGTGCCCAAAAATTGTGAAGATAATTTCAAATCATTTAAATCTGGAAGTCAACCTTTCAACAAGTTCAGGTTTTGGGCGCCAAACCTCTTTTGCAATGTTCTGTGGCATAGACATGGACCTGGGAACAAATTCTGAAACCATTCTGTGCATATGCATGGCCAGCACAGTCAATGTCAGATCTTTCACAAATTCAAAATCCTTCAGAATACTGGCTTGGCCACCCACTGTTTGCTTCTTTTTGTAAACTCCATATTGTACAGAAGCAACACAAAAATTCCTGCTTGTTGCCTACCAATGTTCTCATTGTGTGCAAGTACAGCCAGTCTTGTCTTGCCTCCATACTGTCAATGCTGAAATGCAACGTTTTAGGCCTGTACTTTAGGCACATATTATGGAACACTTCCAAATCTTCAGTGTGGCAGAATTCGGTGAGTCCCTTCATGTCTCCTGAAAGCTTTTTGTCATACACAGTTTTCTTGAGTGCTGTGTGAGGAGGGGAATCTGACACCAACCACTTTTTCTTACACTCCTGCTCCTTACTCAAAGGTGCATGTCCACATTCGTGGAAATGTTCGTTTGCTTCCCACAAGTGTATGTTCGGACAATGGTGCAGCATTGAACAACATTTGTCAGGCAGAATTTCAACAGGTTCATCACAAGTTTTCGAGATCCACCAAAGAAGGTTGCTGATAGACTGTGGCCACTTTAAAATGTTTTTTTTTCCATGTCTTGAAAATGGTAAGTGCAGTATTTAGCAGAAAAACCCAGACTGTCACAATGTCCATCACCACAAGCCTGACCTTTTTTCTAGCAAGTGTACTGTCAGTTGATATCTGTTCTAGTTTCCAGGCCTGGCTAATAGTGGGGCACAGGAAATCCTTATGATATTTGTAGTACTTGGTTTTAGCAAGGAACTTAAGTCCCACAAATTGACAAAAACTTGATATTTTACTGAACGTTGATCCGCTGAACAACAAAGTGGATGAACACAGTGAATTTACACAAGGCACCTTTCCAAGCACAGGTTGTGCTGACCATGAAAATGTTTTATGATGGTGGACACACCCAGCCTTGATCTTTCGGTTGCTGCCCTTGACTACACGGATAAAATTCAGCAATGGCTCCCCATATATCCACCCCCATATATCCACCGATGTAATTTATGATTACATTTAATCATTTGTATATTCTATAGCAGGTAGCAATTGAACACCATGTATTTTGGATCCTTATGTAGCCAATCGTCCAGCTGTACGGTGGTTTGAGATTCGATTGTGTCCCCCACACTAGGAATAGTGAAGTCCAGATCATGAGCCCATTCGTCTATCAATTGCGAAGATGCTTCAGATAATTCAGTTTGTGAAATATCTGGATTTCCCATTGGAGAAAAAGGGAACATTATGTTTCATTACAAGTGTGACGGTCCGGAACTAATGGTGCCGGTAAGCTCACTGACACCCTTGATTCTGGACTGCCACACTACGAGTCTGCCTTTCGGGGTCGCTGCACCTGACAGGTCTGACCATACCGGGGCATCTGCCATGGTAGGCAGAGCCGTCACAGAAGCACCGGCACAGTGACAGTACTTCCGTCTCCCCACTCCCATAGAGTCCTGTGGGACTCCATGGGAATGGGGACTTACTGTAACGCTCACCTGATTCCCACGGAGGCGCAGGTCTGGCTTCGAGTGCTGATGCTTCTTCAATGGTGAAGCGCCGGACTCTGAAGATGGACAGGAAGGGCCCTCTACTCTGGCTTCTCCGGCTCGCAGGAATATTCCCCTGTGCGTGAAAAGGGAGTATTACCTACTGACTGAGTTATGCTCAAGCCTCCCACTCTCTTCCAACCCTCCACGATACCCTTCCACGATTCCCTGTGAAGTCTCACTTTAGGGTCAGGAAGGATGAGCTCTCCATCCTGCTTCTGATGCAGGGACGCGTTGAAACCCAGTTACTTCACTCGATTGAGGATTGATGGGAGTTCAGGTAAGCTTGACTATTTAGGTAAGGCTCTGTAAAAGTTCTGTTGCAAGTTCAAAAGTCCAAGCTTAATAATAATGTTCATTGTCTTTTTGCAGCAAGCGCTAATGCTTATGTCTTTTTTCCCCTTAGGGGCCGGGGTTCGGAATGCCGGAGATATGGCACCAACCCGAAGTGAAACGTGCAGTTCCAGTTCCAGTAAATGGCAGGTTAGTTCTGGATGAGCGCTCGGGAACTGTCTTTGCATACGCTCATTCAATGTCTTTGTCTTTTTTCCCCATAGGGGCCGGGGTCCAGAAAATGCCTGGAAGCGGCAAGACCCGAAATGAAATGGGAATGACCCAACAGGTAAGTCTTATTCCCTTCCTTCTCTCACCTCTTATTCTTGTCTTTTTCTCTAGGCTCTGGGAAGTGGCTGTGTATCCGGATGATCGCTGCTGAAGATGGAGGAACCCAGGAAAGGTGAGTGAAATGCAGCGCTGCAGCGATCGTAACGAAATGCTTTCAAAAATAATGTTTTCCCTTTCAGGATCGTCGGTGATGTCTCCGTGGTGCAGATTTAGCTGGTAAGGTCTCTTGTCTCCCTTTGCAGGTGATCCAGGATGCTGACAGGCGTGGCTGAAGTCCAGATGCAGGAGCTGACACGGTGAGCATCCAGCTGCGAGGAGCAGAACAACGCGAAGCGTGAGTTGCTGATCGGGTGTGGTTTAAATAGCTTTGGAAGAAGTCCCAAGTGTGTATCCTTCCTCCGATCAGGTATGTATCCTTCCCCGACCACACCCGGGTGGAAAGTAGTCCCACAGGTAAAGTAGTTCCATTCAGGCCTCAAGAGGGCCTGGATGTGGCAGCATGGTCTGCATCAGGTAAGTGCACATTAAAACACTTGAACACATGTCTAGCTTTATGAGCCTGGCGCCTAAGGCGCCAGGACAGAGGTCCAACATGAGCCTGGCGCCTAGGGCGCCAGGACTGCGTCCAAAGGGCCCCATCTTGGGCCCGCTGGCACTCCCCTGGGGAAAATGATGCCTGCCTCTGGGGTCGATGGGTCAGACCTGGCTCCTTGGAGGTAGGCATCATGACAGTACCCCCCCTCAAGGCCCCCCCAAGGTTCTTCCCTCCAGGGGTTTGGGCTTGTTCGGAAATCTCCGGTGAAACCTTTGTACTAATCGAGGTGCGTGGACATGGTTACTAGGCTCCCACGATCTCTCCTGAGGTCCGTATTCCTTCCAGTCAACAAGATAGAAGAGTTTCGACTTTACCACCTTGGAGTCTAAAATGTCTTTAACTTCGAATTCTAATTCCTCTTCAATTTGAACTGGATCTGGAGGCTTGGACAATCGGGTTCCTGGTTGTACTGGCTTCAAAAGTGATGCATGAAAAACTGGATGAATACGCATGTTGGACGGTAGATCCAGTTTAAAGGCCACAGGGTTGATTATAGCTTTGATTGGATAAGGTCGTATGAATCTGGGATTGAAGGTTCGCGGGCTCTTGAGGGGTAAATGTTTAGTTGCTAGCCATACCTGGTCTCCTACTTGGTAAGGAGGAGTTTTACTTCGGTGCAAATCAGCGTTTTCTTTATACTTTTTCTTGGCTTGCTGTAAATGAGTTGCAGCTTCTTTGAAGGCTCGGGTTATTGTGGAATGCAGATGATTTACTGCGGGCATTTCCAGGGTCAGAGGTGGATCTAGGTCAGAGGTCCGAGGATGGTGACCATACAAAGTATAAAAGGGGGTTTGTCCGGTTCCAGAATGCACTGAATTGTTGTATGCATATTGTGCGATCCAAAGGATGTCTTTCCAATTTAACTCGGATTGGTGTAACATGCACCAAAGATATTGCTCGAGAGTCTGATTGGTTCTCTCGGTTTGTCCGTTGGTCTGGGGGTGGTGGCTGGTGGATAACCGCACATCTATTTGTGCTAGTTGGCAACACTTCTTCCAAAAATGTGAGATAAATTGACTTCCACGATCCGAGACTAATATGGAAGGGAAACCATGTATGCGAACTATATTCTCCAGGAAATCCTTGGCCAAGGTGGAAGTTGAAGGCAAACCCTTTAAAGGGATAAAGTGGGCCATTATGGAGAATAGGTCCACAATTACAAGGATTGTGTTGTAACCAGCACAAGGAGGCAGATCTGTTATAAAGTCCATTGACAGGGTGTGCCATGGCGCCGGTGGAATATCCAAGGGTTGAAGTAGGCCGGCTGGCCTTTTCTTTTGAGCCTAGTTTTGGGCGCAAATTCCACAAGACAGTACAAAAGACTTTATGTCTTTTCTCCAAGAAGGCCACCATAAGTGGCGTTTGATTTTTTCCTCCGTTTTAGCGATACCACGGTGTCCTTCCATTAAAGATTCATGATGATGGGCAATAACAAGTTCTTGCAATTCTTTACTTGGCAGAAACAATCGCTCCTGGAAGTAGGGTAAGACATCCTTAACGTTGTAATGAGGACCCTTTTGACTCCATTCCAGTAAGGTTGAAGAGTCTAGAAGTTGTTTTACTTGCGTTTGGATATCCTCAAAAGTTTGCAATGAAGTTAAGCCTAAGATTCTTTGCTCAGGTATGATGGGCACAGGTTCTAAGCTCGAATTAGGTTCTTCCATGCCAATCCGGGATAAGGCGTCCACTTTTCCATTCTTGCAGCCAGGGCGATAGGTAATTACAAAATCAAATTCCGCAAAGAATAGAGCCCATCGGAGTTGTCGTGAAGATTGAGCTTTGGCCGTTTTTAAATACTGTAAGTTTCTGTGGTCTGTAATGACGGTGATGGTGTGTCTTGCCCCGAGAAGGTAGTGACGCCAAGCCTTGAAAGCAGATTTGATGGCCAGTAACTCTTTATCGGTAATTGCGTAGTTGATTTCAGGAGGAGAAAATTTTCTGGACCAAAAGACCACTGGGTGTAGTTGGTTAGTTTTTGGGTCTCTTTGCGACAGGACAGCTCCCATGGCTGAACTGGATGCATCGGTTTCCACTATGTACGGGAGATCTGGGTGCGGGTGCTTCAATACAGGTGCAGAGGTGAATTTGGTTTTCAGGTCCTGGAAGGCTTGTTCAGCCTCAAGAGTCCATTCGAAGCGTTTGTTTTTCTTTAGGAGAGCGGTGATGGGTTGGACTGTTCGGGAAAATTCCGGGATGAATCTTCGATAGAAATTGGCAAAGCCGAGCATGCTCTGAACTCCCTTCACCGAGCTTGGAGATGGCCATTTGAGGATGGCGTCCACCTTTCGCGAGTCCATTCGGACTCCTTGAGGTGTCAGGATGAATCCGAGAAACTCAATTTCTGTGGTATGAAAAACGCATTTCTCGAGTTTTGCAAATAATCTGTGCTGGCGCAGTTTCTCAAGAACTGCCCTAACATGTTTTCTGTGATCAGATTCTGAAGAAGAGTACACCAGGATGTCGTCAATTTAAACAATGACACAGACATCGATAAGTTCCCGAAGAACATCATTCATAAAGTACTGAAAGGCGGCAGGTGCATTGCACAAACCGAAGGGCATCACCTGATATTCGAAGAGCCCAAACATGGTGCGGAATGCAGTCTTCCATTCGTCGCCTTCTTTTATGCGCACCAGGTGATAAGCTCCTCGGAGATCTAACTTGGTGTACACACAAGCGTCTTTCACCTGGTCGATAAGCTCAGGGATCAAGGGCAGAGGATAACAATTCTTAATCGTTATTTGATTTAGGGCGCGATAGTCTATACACGTTCTAAGGTCGCCTTCTTTTTTCGGCACGAAGAACAGAGCTGAAGAGACAAGAGACTTGGACGGGCGAATAAAACCATTGGCTAGGTACTGATCTAAATACTGACGCAAATGCAGGTTCTCAGGTTCCATAAGAGCATAAATCCTACTACAAGGTAGTTGAGCATTGGGTACCAGATTGATTTGGCAATCATAAGACCGATGGGGAGGTAACGTGTTAGCCTGTTCTTTCTGAAAAACGTCTTGGAATTCTTGGTATTCTGACGGTAGCTGTACAGGGGTGGAAGTTGCTGAGGCTAGACCCATAGCTGGATTTCTTGGATAACAAGTTGGTTCACAATCAGGAAAACTTATCTTCTTTGCTCGCCAGTCGATTCTGGGATTATGTGTTTCTAACCAAGGAATTCCAAGAATTACTTGAAATTGTGGGGCCTTGATCACATCAAACACGATTGCTTCCCGATGTCCATCCTGACCCACCAGTGTCACTTCAACAGTGGAATGCGTTACAGGCCCTGAGGCTATTTCGGTTCCATCTACTGTAGTAATGACATCTTGGGTTACTTTCGGGCAGAGAGGAAGCTTAATCCTGGAAGCCAATTCACGGTCTATGTAATTTCCGATAGCTCCACTGTCGATGTATGCTTTTATAGCATGCAACTGCTGAGGCTGTTTTGGGTCCATGAGCACCATTGGCATGACAAAATGCGAGGTCAAAGAGTTAGTTTTCAAGCTCGGCAAGCAGACCCCTACGCTTGCCGGGCTAGGTCGTTTCCCGAATCAGGTGTCACTAATTCGTTATCAGTAGCTCCAACCACCTTCTTAAGTGGTTTAACTGGACAATTTCGAAGAAAGTGACCGGAAGTCCCGCAATATAGACAAAGTTGCATTTGCCGCCTTCTCTCTCGTTCTTTCTGCGTTAATGGTACTTTAACACCACCGATTTGCATAGGTTCAGATACGTCGGTACTCTTGGAATTAGCGTGGGTTTTGATCGGTGCTCGGTTTTCATACTTGACCCGATCTGCTTTTCTATTTTGAAGTCTGTGATCAAGTTGAACCACCAAGTCAATGTAGTCTGCGCAGACCTGGGGTGGGTTTACTGTCTGAGCTAGAACATCCTTAAGCTCTCCGCGCAGGCCTCGATGAAACAATGTGATCCTTTTGCTTTCTGGCCATCCAGTTTCCACAACCAGTCTGTTAAAGGTGGCTATGTAGGACAGAAGATCCTGATTACCTTGTCGTAAGGATAGCAGTTCGTTATCAAGGGCCTGTCCTTGAGAGTGTCGAGCGAACAATCTTTCCATGCTGGCCTGGAAGCCCTGAAAATTCTGGAGAATGGGATCATCCTGATTTACCAATGGAATAGACCAATCGGCAGCACTGCCACTGAGGTAAGATAGTATAAAGGCTACCTTGTTGTGGTCGTTAGGGAAGGCTCCGGGTCTGCATAGAAAGTGTAAACGACATTGGTTCATAAAGACGGCATATTTCTTGGGATCCCCCGCAAAACGTTCAGACGGGGCCAAAGGCATGTGTCCAGGTAGATTAATTTGTACCGGGTTACTCAAACCCATTGATGTGGAAATGTCTCCGGAATTAGGTAAAGGAGTGTGCCCTGCCTGGGCCTGTAATAACCTTTTGGCTAGGTCATCAGTTCTTTCCTTGGATAAGATCAGTTCTCTTTTGAGAGCGTTAGTCTCCTGGCGGGCTGAGTGCACCTCTGCCCATAATTCCCCCAAAAGCTGGGCCAGCTGGTCAGTCTCGGAAGTCTCCATAGCGCCCGGGTGGGAAATTGTGGGTAGGCTTCGCGTTCTGTAACGCTCACCTGATTCCCACGGAGGCGCAGGTCTGGCTTCGAGTGCTGATGCTTCTTCAATGGTGAAGCGCCGGACTCTGAAGATGGACAGGAAGGGCCCTCTACTCTGGCTTCTCCGGCTCGCAGGAATATTCCCCTGTGCGTGAAAAGGGAGTATTACCTACTGACTGAGTTATGCTCAAGCCTCCCACTCTCTTCCAACCCTCCACGATACCCTTCCACGATTCCCTGTGAAGTCTCACCTTAGGGTCAGGAAGGATGAGCTCTCCATCCTGCTTCTGATGCAGGGGCGCGTTGAAACCCAGTTACTTCACTGGATTGAGGATTGATGGGAGTTCAGGTAAGCTTGACTATTCAGGTAAGGCTCTGTAAAAGTTCTGTTGCAAGTTCAAAAGTCCAAGCTTAATAATAATGTTCATTGTCTTTTTGCAGCAAGCGCTAATGCTTATGTCTTTTTTCCCCCTAGGTGCCGGGGTCCGGAAAATGCCTGGAAGCGGCAAGACCCGAAATGAAATGGGAATGACCCAACAGGTAAGTCTTATTCCCTTCCTTCTCTCACCTCTTATTCTTGTCTTTTTCTCTAGGCTCTGGGAAGTGGCTGTGTATCCGGATAGTCACTGCTGAAGATGGAGGAACCCAGGAAAGGTGAGTGAAATGCAGCGCTGCAGCGATCGTAACAAAATGCTTTTAAAAATAATGTCTTCCCTTTCAGGATCGTCGGTGATGTCTCCGTGGTGCAGATTTAGCTGGTAAGGTCTCTTGTCTCCCTTTGCAGTTGACCCAGGATGCTGACAGGCGTGGCTGAAGTCCAAATGCAGGAGCTGACACGGTGAGCGTCCAGCTGCGAGGAGCAGAACAACGCGAAGCGTGAGTTGCTGATCGGGTGTGGTTTAAATAGCTTTGGGAGCAGTCCCAAGTGTGTATCCTTCCTCCGATCAGGTATGTATCCTTCCCCGACCACACCCGGGTGGAAAGTAGTCCCACAGGTAAAGTAGTTACTCAAGAGGGCCTGGATGTGGCAGCATGGTCTGCATCAGGTAAGTGCACATTAAAACACTTGAACACATGTCTAGCTTTATGAGCCTGGCGCCTAAGGCGCCAGGACAGAGGTCCAACATGAGCCTGGCGCCTAAGGCGCCAGGACTGCATCCAAAGGGCCCCAGCTTGGGCCCGCTGGCACTCCCCTGGGGAAAATGATGCCTGCCTCTGGGGTCGTTGGGTCGGACCTGGCTCCTTGGAGGTAGGCATCATGACACTTACAAAATTTGGCGCCTGACTTCCCGCTCCGCCGGGACTTGTAATGACCCAATGGCAACCTAGTAATGAGGCCCATTGTCTCTTTCTTCGATTTACATTTTTTAGATGGTGTGGAATGTATGAGGACATTTACAATGTGCAACCCTCAGCTTTCCCAAAACTCTCTCCACATTACACCCAGGTAAAGTTGTTGTACCTCGTAATCACTATGGGGGCCCCTGTCTCCACCCAAAACCATTGTAGGCAATAAACAGTGTGAATTAAGGTCCCCTACCAGTATAATCTCTGAGTCAGGAAGTTCCACTTTGTAGGTTTCAAAAATGTCCTATAGTGCCCCCAAAAAACAAGCCAGTTGATTGTGGGACGGGTGCCAATACACGTTAACCACACGTATGTGCTTGCAAGCGTGATTACATTCCAACTCTATGTCTACTGCTATCGCCCCCTAAAGGTGTTGTGAATCAACCTTCCCTTCAGACATAAGGCATGCTTAATTGCTATATAGAGGCCCCCGAGGGTCTACCACTATTTAATCTTGTTGCCCCCTGTGAGAAAATAAGGTGGCCATCCCAAACCAAGGGTAACATACCCATGTTTCCTGGAAACAACACCAATTGAAGATTAATTTAGGCTTTCCAACAATTTCTGGTCCTGGGTTAATTTTCCAAATCCCCTAACATTCCATGAGGCCAGGAGAAAATTGTAAACAATGGGTTTCGGTGCCAGTTCCTCGCTGCCAAAGGTACACATACTAGGGCTCTAACTCTCTCCATGAGGAAGGGGGAAACCTGCCCCAGTGGTCTTGACCCCTTGGAGGCTTCCACTCTACGATCAAAATAATGTACATGTTTCTTTTAAGGGTAAAAGCGCATTGAGGCTGAATTTCCTGCCCTGCCACCATTACTCAATTTCTAGAATAAACCTATGTTCCGGGTGCCCCTTGTTGTCTTCGACATAGGAATTTAGGCAGGGTCTAATGTCAAAAGCCCATGGATTTAAACAAGTAAAATACAATGGAATATGTGATTTGTGAAGGTAAATTTATCATACTTGTGTCAAAGTCTCGGGTCAAGAACTAATTCCAAAATCATGTGTGATGACCAATTCCCTGGTGCCAGATCTCACTTTGGTTGCCCGACTGCTTGGGTTGATACTCATTTCCATGGGCATTCCTATGACATTTATTTACATTGGCACTTTGGGCACTGTTTTCTCCTGTGTGGAGTTCTGCCTCGTATTCCTTGCCCCACTGTTGCCATATTGGGATCTCACACTTTTCCTCTCAGTGACAGGTTAAAAATTACTAAAAACACTTTTCAATTTAAATGCATGGCAGTTTACATGAGTTTACAAGACTTCTACATGTAAGTGACACCTGATGGTTTTGAGGTACTGACCTTTCGGTTCTCAAGTGAAGAGGGGGCAGACTCGCCAGTAGAGCCCCCCAGCAATCTAGAGCCCCAATCTACAACAAGAGTCATGCTTAGACTCATCCTTCCTCTGCTTAACCAATTCTAAGTTTCTAGCCATCCTGAGACCACACTGTTGACCGGTAAGGACAGGAATACATTGTTAGCTAATGTGGTCTCTCACTGCCACTCTTGTTGCTGGTTCCAAAGTGTTGAGGCCCTGCTGTTCTCTTGGGGGAGACACTCTTTCTTGGCTGGCATCATCATACTTGGTAAACCTAACGGTTAGTATGTCGTGGGTTTATTGACTGCGCATCCCCCGATTACAATATTGAGAACTTTGAGTTGCTCTCTCCTCACAAGTCCATTTTCTGTTCCTGAATTAATTAAGTGACTTGGCCCGGAATCGAGAGGATACTAGGGAAATGACTGTACTCCCCATTCCTTGTTTCCCATAGGTTTTTTTTGGCCCAAAGATGTTTGCCCTGTCAGATGGTTTGGTCAGGTCTATAATCTCCAAGTTAGACCTATATTTATGTCTTTCCGACTGTCATCCTTCCCTTCAGGTGATGGGTCTGTTTGAATACTTTCATCATGTTTAGACCCCAACCACAAGCCTGCATTTGATGTGATTTCCAGGTGCTCTGGCCGTTCCCGTGGGCCCACTGCCTTTCTGCAGTCGACTTCATTTGCTCGCTTCTCAGTCCCAGAGGGGGTGGTCAGCTCCAACCCCCTGAATTCCCCCAGGGGCCTCGTCCGTGTATCACCATCACTTTTAATCAGCCTACGGTCCTCTTCCTGGTGGTCTGTGGACACTTCAGTGTTCTTTGTTGATTTTTGCTCATGTTTTAAGGTCTTCTGGTTTGTAAACAAGGTTACGAGCAATCTAGCCTCCAGTGCCGCTGTTTCTGTGGTGTGGAGGGAATTCAAGAATTTGTGGAAACTATATTTGTTGTTCTTAAACTTTTTCTTGTCTATTCCCAGCCTTTTCTCCACTCTTGACCTTACGATCTTCAACTTAGATGATCCCAAAAGATCTTGCTGGATTTGCACATCCGGCACTTGGACTTGAGCATTGATTGCTCTAATTTGAGCTGGGATCTCCTTGCACTGGCAATCTTGGTTCCCTACAGTGGGCCCATTTTCCATCTGGGAACCACTAAATGGGAGTTTGACACCTTCCCTTTGTATAAAGGCACTTGAGGGATAAAGCAAGGGATAAAGCAAGGTAGAAGACTGGGACCCCAACAATTCCAGTATCAACTTAATTTCACTTAGGCAGATGGAGTGAGCCTGACCTCATCCCACACGTCTACAAAGGAACTAAGAACTGCATTTAAGGCCGATACTGTAGGTGAGGTCAGACGTATTCTTGATGATGTCGAGGGTCTGGATCTTGCAGGGAAGCACAACAAACACTACCAGTGCTCTTGTGAGCTCTCTCTATAATGGCTGTTAAACCCGATGGAGAGCCCATGACCGAGCCAGCGCATGTCTGTTGTAGCAATTTCTCAAAACCGTTCTGTGGAACAGACTCAGGGTCAACCACTGCCATCAAAATGGTGTTGATGAAGTCCATCATACTGATTTCATGTACGTGAGGCCGATCTACAGTGGCCATCGTGCAGGTTGCCGAAATCACTCTTAGTTCGGTGCTTGCCCTTGTCAGTGATTCTTTGTCCCGCTATGGGGGAAGCACAAATTCCATCAGTTCAGTGTTTCCCACCAGAAGACGATCAGGACTAATTCAAATGATTATGGTTTTTCATCAAACGTTTATTACAACTTTTTTGTGGTTTCCCAAACGATTTCCCAGTCGGTTTTTGTAGGGGACGGCCAAATTCTGCATAATTGCAATAGCCATTTGCTCTTCAGTAAATAGGGCCCTTCCCGCCATTAGTTGTTCGCTCATATCGGGTCCAGGAGAGGGTTCAGGAGAGGAGTTCATTGTCCCATGTTGTCTCTGGCAACATCCATGCTTGCCGATGGTCTTTGGCTTCTCAGACCTGGACGGGTTGCCATGTGACCCTTATATACGCCTTATGTATCCCACAAAAAAAGTCAAATGTAAAAGAGCTCACAATTACTACAGTTTACCACAAGTGTAAAATTGAACGGAGTTCTAGAAATTGAATGGTCTATATGGTCTGATTATTCTAAACTCGCCATGCAGAAAACACCTACTCACTTTATACCTTCCCAGTTACCAGGTGATGGTGATGGGCTGATTGTTATCACTGCAGCGACCAAACTGGGCCAAAGCCGAAACAAAGCTCATCCAGAGCTGCTTACTGCTTCCAGTGTCCAATTGGTAGCAAGCAAGGAAGCATAGATGGCAGTGCTACTGCCAATTCCGTCACATGTCATGTGTGTCACCAATGCACATTCACACTGTTGGGGAGGAGCTAGCGCATCAGCTAGTGCCTTCCTGCACCCCTCAAGCACTTTACAATTAGGCAAGACTTCTAACCACTATAGCACTGAGAAAGCTTTTTTCATGCAAAAATAATCACTGACAGGCGTGGCCAGTCACTAAATAAAGATAGTTAGGATTGAAATATAAGATGCAAATAACTATTAGTTGAATGGATTTGTAAACATTTTACATTGTATTTAGTTTTCTCACAGCGCAGTAAAGAGCAGGCTCTCTGCCAAAAAGGAATGTGGCTTGAGCTAAGAATGGATCGCAGAGCTCATGCGGTGGTGTTACATCACTGAGGCTAAGGCGTGTAGAGAGCACGAAGTGGCTCAGCAGCTGTTCCTGTCAATCACAAGCCAATGGAGACTAAAAAAGATTCATCATGACATAAAGAGTACTAGGAAAATTAGGTTTTTTTTATGAGAAATACTCGACCAGATAATATATAATTTTATGGAGTTAGTGTTGACATGGCAGGAAGATGGGTTTATGTATGAATGTTTATAACATAGTAAATTATGCTAAACAAGAGCGACAAAGTATTCCTGCATATTCAGAATAATGTTATGTACCTTGTCCCAAACGGAACCTGGCCACACAACACTGGAGACTCTGCAGCATACCTTATATGGCAAGAAGAACGGTTTTGAAGGAGCTCTGCTGGTATCCTGTGACCAAGTCAAGAGTATTAAAGCCCCAGGCCCAGCACCAGTCTTCAGGACCTGGGAGCCAGCCACGGACGACAGAATGCTGGTTGGAAATGGCAGAGTCCTCATGATCTGTAAAGATTAAAGTTTTGTTATCGCCTGCAAGATAGACTCATGGCTTTACTTACCTAGAGGGGTGTATTTATTCTGGTTTGAGTGTGATTATGGGTCCCCTGTATTTAAGAGGCGCCCCTGTAAAATGGGCTTCACTTTCAGTGGTGACGACCCGATGTGTTACTTAGTTTCTTGCCCCTGTACTTTGCGAAGCCCCAGGCTAAGTCAGCCACGCCCAACTATTTTTTTTTAAATTTCTTTATTAACTTCACAACAATAATATAAGCAGAAGATCATTGATTAATCATTACCATATGAGTGGTTCGAAAGAAACATATAACATGCCCCCCCCTCCCTCCCCGCCCACTCCCTCCGAGACCACAGTTGGAACTTCAATCTTCTTTTTGGCCCCCATGCGGGCCTGGACTGTCTGTGCTATCTGAGGCGCTATCTTGCGCCGCTGGGTCGAGCAATGGCACAGTTAATGCCACCCAACGGAGTAGTTCTTCGCTGGAGTCTAATCTCTGCACTTGGATTGCTGTTTCCCAGGCAGCAGTCTCAGCGGATATCCATCTTTTGAGGTCAGCCCACCAGAGGGCTTCACTTAGGTCTTTTGCGCTTTTCCAACCCATGGCTATGCGTCTTTTCCCCGTTATATATATTAAGTCTTTGAGCTTATTGAGGGACTTGTTTTTGCTGCTCCGCTTGTAGCTCCCCAATATGCAAGCTGCTGGATCGAGAATTTCGACTACTATCTCCGCATTTGCCACCCTTTCCTTCACCTGGGCCCAGAACCTCTGAACCGCAGGGCAACCCCAGAACATATGGGTCATTCCAGCCTTTGGCATGTTGCATTTGGGGCTTGTCTGGACTGTGGCTCCTTTGAACCTAGATACGGCTTCAGGTGTAAGGTAGGCTCTGTTGGTAACGTATAGTTGGATGAGCTGTAGGCGGGCGTTCCTAGAGATGTTTTTGTGGTAATGGGTTATCTTCTCCCATGCTTTATCATCGAACTCTATTCCGAATTCGGTCTCCCATCTAACCTTGCATTTGAGTTCGTTCTTGGTAGTGCCCTGCAGCAAGGTCTCATAGAGTCTGGAGATTTCGTGGCCTCCTTCAGCAGTGTCGAGCATTGACTCGATGATCTCATTTTCTATGATCAGGTCAGTGGCTCCAGGCCATCTCTTCTTTATGGCCTGGATTACTGCTCCGTGGAGCAGAAACTGGCCCGTGGGTAGACCAGTGGATTCGCAGAGGTCAGTGAATGACATTAGTTCCTGCTCAGGGGTGAGGTCCCCCAGCACCGCCACACCCCAGGGCTCCCATTGGGTGCGTGTTTCCGTGTGCCCCCATCGATGTTTAGCCATGATTGCGGAGATAGGGATCTGAGGGGAGAGTGGGTCTGCTGACCCCACTTTTCCACAGGCACGCCTCCAGAGTTGGGTCCCGAGCTTAGCCAGATAAGGGTAATTCCGTAGGGCCTCCTTCTCAACCCATAGTATATCCCGAAGTAACAGTCGAGGCAGGGCAGGCTGGAGAAGTCGGGTATCAGTGGTGGTTTCGTCAGCCATCCATTGCGTCACGTGCCTCAACTGGCTTGCCAGGTAATATAGTTCGAAATTAGGGACTTTCAGTCCTCCCCTCTCGTAGGGTCTTTGGAGAATTTCCAACGCCACTCTGTGTCTACCTCCCTGCCAGAGGAATCTCCTGCAGAGTTTGTTCAAGTCTCTAAAAAATGAGGGGGGAATGTTAAAGGGGACATTGGTGAAGAAATGTAATAGTCGGGGGAGTGCCACCATTTTGAGAAGACCTGCTCGCCCTGCCACAGAGAGGGGGAGTTTACCCCAAAAAATCATGGACTTCTCTAGGGAAACTCTGGCCCTGACTGTGCTAAGGATATGTTCCGTGCTGGGGTTGCGGTGTATGGTGACACCCAGGTATCTAAAGGATGACACCTGCCATTTAAGGTCTAGAGGGTAGAAATCTATATTCCTCCTTGTACAAAGCAGCCAAGGGGAAGAGGCAAGATTTTCCCTTATTAATCCTAATGCCTGTAAGTCTATGGAAACAATCTAAGGTCTCTAATATGTAGGGCAAGAGGTGCTCTGGATTGTGTAGGTACAGTAGCATGTTGTCTGCATACATGGACACGAGGTGAGTCACCCGATCTAGTTCAATGCCTCCGTCACCATATTCTTGTCGGAGATATGCAGCTACAGGCTCAGCGGCAATAATGTAAAGCATAGGGGACATTGGGCATTCTTGCCGGGTGCCTCTGTAAAGGGGCCATTTATCAGAATACGTCTTGTTAGTGCGCACCTTGGCGGTGGGACTGGCGTAGACCAGTTGGGTCCATTTCAGAAAGGCGGGTCCGATTCCCATTTTGCCCATAGTGGCATACAACCATTCCCATCTCACCGAATCGAAGGCCTTGGTGGCGTCCAGTGACGCCACTGCGTATTTTTGGGGGCAGTGCTCAGTGCCGTATATAATGTGATGTAGCCTACGGAGGTTTTCGGTGATGCAGTGCCCCGGCACGTAGCCAGTCTGGTCTTGGTGGATCAACTGGGGGATCACTCTGCGTAGTCTATTTGCAAGGATTGCTGTTAATATTTTGCAGTCAACGTTTAGCATAGAAAGTGGTCTATATGACCCACAGTCTATTCCATCCTTTCCAGGCTTCAGCAGAGGGATTATTGTGGCCTCACACATGGAATCTGGGAGGATGCCGCGCTCATATGCCTCATTGAATACCCGTGCTAGCATTGGGGCGAGGGCATCTTCATATGTCTTATAAAATTCCCCGGGTATGCCATCTGTGCCTGGCGCTTTCCCAGAGGGTAGGGATCTAATTATAGCCATCACTTCGTCTGGGGTAATTGGGTCCTCTAGGGTTTCAGCCACTTGTGCGTCTAGTTTAGGTAGCTTTATACTATCCAGGGCGTCCTCTATCTCAGTGTCGGTGGGGGGCGGGGTCTTGGAGTAGAGCTCGCAGTAGAACTCGTAGAAGACTGAGTTGATCTCATCTTGGGTATGTGCTGTGGTGCCGTCGGATCGGAGTATGCTGCAAATGGGCGTCCTCGGGATTTCTCTCTTGTAGAGCCAAGCTAAGAGTTTACCAGGTTTATCCCCCAGTGCATGCGTCCTTTCAGTGTGTTTAGCATAGCTCAATTTCCCCAGCAACTCCCAGTGAGACAGGCAGGCCTGTCGCAGATCAGTTATTTCCTGTATATGTTCCGGGGTCGAGTCTGCCCTACTCTCCAGCACCCTCAGCTCTTTTTCTGCGCCCTCTAGGGAGGTTGTGATGGACTTCAGGGTACCCCCGATTGTAGCTATCATCTCTCCTCTCATAACAACTTTATAAGCTTCCCAAGCTGTGCCGATGTAGTCTACGCTATCTAGGTTGTTCTGCCAGTATTCCTCAGTACTGTCTCTTATATGTTCTTGGAAGGCTGTATCTAGAAGGGCCTCAGCTCTTAGTCTCCACGTGGAAACTGGGGGTTTGGGTGGGTATATCTCCCAGGTGGCCAGTATGGGGGAGTGGTCTGACAGCACTCTCGGGAGGTAATGTGCATCTCTAAACCTAGCTTGTTGCCCCTGGCTTATCAAGATATAGTCCAATCTAGTATGGACCTTGTGTCGCAGGGAGAAAAAAGAGTATTCTCTTTTCTCGGGGTTCTGTTCCCTCCACAGGTCGCAGAGTGCCAGTTGGGCTGTTAATTTTGACAATATTTCGGGCGGGAGTGCTTGGAGTCAGACCTGTCTTTCAGGGGGTCCAGTGTGCAATTGTGATCTCCTCCCCAAATCACGGTACAGTCTACAAAGGGGCCAATCCGAGAATATAGGGAGTGGAAGAAAGCTGTGGCGTCGTGGTTGGGTGCGTAAGTGCTAATCAGGCATATCTCCCTCCCATCCAAGGTACCATGCACCAGTGCCATCCTGCCTTCATTGTCTGTCTTGGTGTTCACTACCTTAAAAGGGATGGTTGGGTCGATCCATATCAGGAGCCCTCTGGCGTATGAGGAGTAAGGGGATCCAATCAGGGTTCCTCGCCATGTTTTGGCCATAGTCTCTAATTTATCCCTCGTTAGGTGTGTCTCCTGGAGCATGGCGATTCCCACTCTACATCTACGCAGATATGTGTGTATCCGGCGTTGCTTAACAATGTTGTTCATGCCTCTGACGTTCCATGTCATTACGTTAATGTTTCCAGCCATGGGTGTCGTGGTATCTGTTGATTGTCCTCTGCTTGGGTCCAGGCCCTGCTATTGGTGTATCTATTATAGAATTTTCCTGTGGTCTCAGTGTTTTCCGATTAAAGTTCTCATCTTGGGCTCTAACCTCTCGTGTCCCTCCCCCTTTGTCTTCGAACCCTCTGTAACTTCGGGTCCCCAAACTTGACCCCATAACTGTGAAATCCCCAAACATAGAACAAGTCCAGCGAGGTTTCCCTCGTTATGACGATCCCGTTTCCGCTCCGTTTGACGGCACATTGGTCTCCTGGTGCCCTACGGGCGGGTATATATACCCTGAAGGAAACTACCAAGGGGTGGAGTGTTTTGGCTCCGATGACTCCGCATGGAGGATCTGTTCAGCTGTGTTGTGGCTGACTGTCAGCTGGTGGTCTGTTACGTATAAAAGGGCCCCCTGGAGCCTGGCTTAATGGGACTCAGAGCGGTTTCCGCCTTTGTGCCTCAATATCAGGGATCTGTTGCTCATCCATCCAGTCCCGGGCCTGTGCCGGTGTGTCGAAGAAGTGGGCTCTGTTATTGTGTAGTACCTTCAATCTTGACGGATATAGGAGCATGTAGCGCAAACCTGCTGCCTTCAGCCTGGCTTTTGTATGTATAAACTGTGCCCTATTCATTTGGACCTGGAAGGTATAATCTGGGTAGATGGCAATTTTGGCGGAGTTCCTCTGGATCTGGCCCCCAGACCCAGAAAAGGCCAGTATGGCCTCACGGTCCCTGTAATTTAGAACCTTCGCAATCACCGGTCTAGGCGGGGCTCCTGGCGGTGGTTTCTTGGCTAGGGACCGGTGGGCTCTCTCAATGGTGAAGCCTTGTGAGAGCTTCCCTGCTCCGACTTCCTGCAGCAGGAGATTTTTGACATAGTTGGTGGGGTCGGGGCCTTCGATACCCTCCGGCAGGCCGAGGAGTCGTATATTATTCCTACGGGCCCGTCCCTCCGCCTCCTCGGCCCTATCCTCCAAATTCTTAACCTTTTGCTGTAGTTCATCCACGTCCTGGAGGAGGCGGGTTTTTGCTTCAGTATTTTCCCAGACTTGGGTTTCAAGCGCTTCTGTCCTGCAGGCTAGGGATCGGACATCCTGGCGTAGAAGGCCCAGATCCGTTGCCACAGCGTATATTTTGTTCTCCATTGTAGCCTGGATTATCTTAATGGCTTCCAGTATCTGGGTATTACTAGGTTCAGCCACTACGTCAGTGTGGTCAGGTAGCTTCTCCGGCGGTCCACCATTTGAGCTCACCGGCCTTGTGGATCCGCTGACCGTGAAAGTGTCTATAGTGGTCTGGCGCTGTTTGGACCTCGCCCTTTTCGCAGACATCTTGTTGGCTGGTAATATCTCCCTGCTCAAGGCACCAGTGGTGCGGGCCGTAGGGTATCCCAAGGTCCGGCACAACGACCTGCGCCCTTGGTTGTGGGACCAGCCATGGGAGCGGCGGGCAAAGGCTCAGTCCGGTGCAGCCAGGCGAATACTTTGAGGACGCAAGGGACGCAGCAATTCACAGTAGGTAGCCTGCATGGGTGGGTAGCTGCACAAATTAGGCTATAATGGTTTGGCGGTATGTGCTACCGCGCTATGAGCGTATGTCCTGTCCTGCTGCCCTTGCGCCTGCCAATTGCAGATCCTGGGCGCAAGCCGGCTAGCAGAGCTGTGGCTATCTAATGCCTGAGCGTGGCATCCAGCATTACGGTGGCTCCCAGTGCAGAAAAGCGCATCAGAATGCAGATGTATGGAAGGATTCAGGCGACAAGTCCAAACCCGCGCAGGGAGGATCGGGAACCCAGCCCCCGAGGGTACACCGGGAGGAAGAGGAAGAGGGAGCCCCCGATGCCCGGGGTCGGCGCCCGTGTTACTCCAGGCCCCTCCGCCCCTCCCAGACAGTCTATGCAAGCCGGGGACGGGGGCGCCCGACTCCCGGCAAGGTCGAGTACTGGCAGCGAGCCGGGGGGAGCCCTGGGTCGCCGCACTTGGCTCGGCGCCTCGATGTGAAGCCTGGCCCACACCCACCCCCACTCACCTCTGCAGTGCTGGCTTGCCACTGGTATTTCCGCAATCCAAGCCGCTCCCCCAGGTGGATCCGGCCTTCCCTTCTCACAGCTCCCGGGCCCGCACACACTCCAAGCCGGACGCAGCGCTCCTCCGCTCTTCGCTTCGGCAGTTTGCCCGTTCTAATGGGATCCTCCGAAACGGGACCTCAGGACGCCCCCAGGTCGCTGACCGTAAGTCTATAACCGCTGCAGCAGTGATGTAGCCGGATCAGCTGTACCGCGGTCTCGTCTGCAGGTCTCCGGCGCACTCAGCGGTGGCGTACGCTCCCGGGCCCCTCCAGGGGATTAGCGCGCGGGAGCCGCCATCTTGGAATTCAGTCGGCCGCCTCCAATCTGTGGCGTAGAGGCGCTTATAGGCTCTCCCAGGCTCGGGAAAAGTATCTCACTGCATCCAAAGGACTTCCGCAGCGTTCAGGGTGGCTCACAGGCTCCAAGGGTTCCAGGATTCGGCGTAAAACAGCTTATGTTGGGCACATTTAGCGGAGCTCACCAGAGACACGACCTCACTACATGGCAGTTAGCCACGCCCCCCAGCCACGCCCAACTATAGTGACCGGTCGCCTAAATAAAAACAAAGACGTGTTTCCTGAGTGGTTTTAGTAGAAGCCATTTTAAAAGAAATCCTCTCCGCTCACTGGAGAAGGACGTGGCTCCAGAAAGACAGGCCAGCATGGGACTTCGTAACGGAGGAAACCCGATTGAACAACGCCCATGTGAGTATATACTCTTTCAAGTGATAACAAAATGGGAACATTTTTGTATGGTATTATGGTGATGTGAATGGTATTTTGGTGATATGAATGATATTTTGGTGATGTGAATGGTATTATGGTGATGTGAAAGATATTATAGTGATGTGAAAGATATTGTACGAGGTCAATGGAATAGGACTTTTGGTGATGCAGTATTGGTGATGAAGTATAAAATAGGAATTTTGGTGATAAGGAATAAGATAGATTGGATTTCCGGTGATGTGTTGAGGAGCAGATTGGATAAAAAGTGGGTCATGTATTGAAATTGTCACGTATTTCTGTTTTTCTACTTTTTATAATGGAAAGGGAAGGAAAGGGATCCCCAGCTTATAAGGACTGGGAGGTAAGGGATCCTCAGCCGCTATAAACAGGTTGAGAAGGTAGTACCACAAATTATTCTTCATATGACGATCAAAGCAATAAGTGGTGTTACGTAGTGGCTCGGTATTAAGAAATGAGCCTAGATTTTAGTCACTTTTTTAATATTTTCTCTTGCTGTCTTTTGTGGTAAAAAAGGAAGGAAGGTGGATGAGTCGCAGTGTGAGTGTAGGTGAAATAAAAGTGAAGAAAGTGTAAAAGTGGGTGGGGAAAAAGGGGGTTGATCTGTATTTTTGAAGCACGTGCAGCATAGCAGTAGGGTTTAAGTGAAGCATTAGGGACGTGCACAATATTATGGAGGAAGAAACTCCAATAAAACACATGCATAGGGTTCTGCCACTGTATTATGCCAGATTAAATAAACAATTGATAGTAGAAACAAAGGAAGGGGGGACGTCCTGCTCCTGGCCAGAGCAGGCCTCCCATAACAGAAACATGCTAGAAAAAAGGTCCATCTTTGTAGCAGCAAAATATGAAGGGAACAAGTCCCAAAAAAGAGAAGAGATTCTAGATCTCTGCAAATTAGTTGAGTATACGAGAGAACAGGAAGGTGAAAAAGAGATACAATGTAAGGGGATATACCCCGTAATGCCTAAACCTGCAATAGGGTATAAAAACCCAGTCTATAAGCTTCCAGAGGTAGAGAGAGTGTCAACAGGATTATCAGGTTTAGCAACTAGGAGGGGGATTCAAGAGCATTTGCACCTCCACATAACCCATCCACAAGCTCTAATATGCCTGTAGCATTAGTGTACCCAGAGGGTCCACAAGTAGACATTGGGCCTCATTACGAGTTTGGAGGTAGCCATGGCTTATTAAGGGCATGGCTACCTCCAAACTCGGGTCTGGGTCCGGGTCCCGCAAAAGGGGACTTACCGGGCCATTCCGACCTTGGAGGGCCCGGTAATTCCCATTCGCGGGGCCCAGACCCGGTACGTCCCCATTCCCATTTGAGCCCCCACAGGGCTCAATGGGAATGGGGAGGATGGTAGCAGCAGCAGCGTTAATAACGGTACCGCTACTACCATCCTGGTCTGCTTGCGGCTGCCGCGAGCAAACTCGGAATGTTGCGGCGAGGTAACAACGGCGCTGGTAGCACTACCGGCGCCATTGTTGCCTTACCGCAACACTCCTAATGAGGCCCATTGACAATGAGCTAAGAGCATTGCGGGAAAGGTTGGTCAGGTTACAAAAACCTGAAGAAGTATCACCAGAAATAAGGGTACCGGTACAGAAAATAGGGGATTGGAAGTCTGGAGATTTTTTGTTTAGGTTTAACCCTGGGGCATTAAGAAATGTTTGTGTTGAAAAAGATGTTGGGCAGAGGGTATGGATAGAATAAGCAAGGGAAAATGGAGGGGAAGATCAAGGTGGTTGAAATAATGAAGAGGCAGGGCAAGAAGGGGATCAAGGAGAGTAGGCAGTGAGAAACCCGTCCCTGCCACAAGAGGAAGTGGGGATGGACAGACCAAGAAATAGACCGATTTAATTATGGTAGTTCAAGATCAGAAGAATACTAAAGGGGTAGAAAACAAAATAGATATGCAGATGCCTCTAATACATAAAGAAGGAGGGATAATGCAGTATGTGCCATGGCCTCAAAAGGACAAAAATAATTTGACTAAAGCTCTCCTCCAGTTTATAGACGGAGCCAGTAAAGTGATCTATGAATTTGAAAAACAAACAGAAGGGGTAGCCTTAGCAGTAGGAGACTAAGAGTTTACTGGTCACCATAGCTGGGGACCAGGCTGGGGACATATGGGCCAGGGCTGGGGTAAGTCTTGCTGATAATGGACATGATGGAGCAGCCTTTGATGAGGTAAAGGCAAGGGCATGGGCTGCCCTACGAACGATGTACACAGATACCCCTGAATTACATTCTTTAATGCAGTGCAACAGTGGTGATGATGAGGACAAAGTTAGGTTTATTCTTAAGTTACAAGAAATGTGGAGAGTTGAAACAGTACCATTTTTCTATTTTATTGTAAAGAGGGGACTACCAAAAGAGGTCCAGAAGGCACCAGATAAAATTGTGGGAATTGAAGCCAAAGGGTTGGCAAAGATACAAAGTATAATAGTCCACAATTGTAAGAAAATCAAGGAGCGGGACAGGGAGACAGCCCATAAGCGGCAAATGGATGAGGCAAAACTAGTGGAAAAGAAACTAAATAAGGTTGTCGTTCAAGCACCAGTGAAAGCACCGGCTCAGGGGGAAAGGACAGGAGAAACTCAACAAATTGAGAATGCCACAACTGCGGCACTATGGGGTGAAGGGCGACAGGGACAATGGGGTAGGGGTGCAGTACCCCAAACCCACAGTGGCAATATGAAGGAGCACCAAGGGGAAAAGGAGGATTTCGAGGAGGATAGGGCCTCCAGGAAGGAGGATTGGGAACATCACAGTGCTGGTATTGCGGGAAATGGGGGCATTTTGCAAGGGAATGCAGGAACAGGTCTGGGATGAGACTTAATTATTGGCCATCACCTTCAGGGCAGGGGGTCCAAGGGCCTCAAGGATGGAGATAACAGCGATTTGGTGAGGGTGTCAAAATGAGTTCCCTTATGGGGGTGACAGGCAAGGGCAACATGGGCATCAACTACAGCAGGGTGAGGGAACGCAGTTTAACAGACAAATGGCGTCCCATTCCAAGGAGTTAGGATAGCCCACAGAAAGCACTCGCATGTCCAATCCTATTGATGACCGCACACCCTGAAGAGGAGCCCTTGGTGGAAGAAGAAATAGGAAACAGGCTATTTATACTTATGGTAAATTCAGGTTCATCCAAATCATGCATCATGGAGGGGAACTTTCCATTATCAGGTAAAAACTCTTTACATGCAGGGATTGTCTGGAGCTATTTCTACAGTTCCATAGACTGAGGAGCTGGATATAAAAGTGGGAGGCAAGGTAGTACGAGCCCCTTGTTATAGTCAGAGAGTTCCCCTGTGAACTTGTTGGGTAGGGATCTGCTCAGTCAATTAAATAGAAATGTATCAGTCACAGATCAAGGGGTAGTGTGTTCCACTCCAGGGATGTGTGTAGCTCAAGCAATGGTAATAATCAATGCAATAGCAAGGGAGTCAATAGTCCACGGGGTTCCTGTGGTCTTAGATATATTTATTTTTCTATGGTATCAAGGTATTAGTAAAAGCAGTGCCTCAATTTGTGACAAAGTGTTGGCAAGTACCTACAGATTTTATTTTCCGACGCATGGTGCCACCCGAGATGGGGGCAGGGACAATATTGTCATTAGATTTGCAAGGACTAGTAGTGTCAGAAAAATAGTAGTCCTGATTGGAACAGACTAGGGCGGGTGCGAGTGGTGCACAATATGATGTATAGACCCGACAGTACAATTAAAGGAAATGACAGATAAGGAGTTATTTAAAGACAGTCAGCAAAATGGGGAGATTATTTTGGGAATCTGCATCCTCTGTGATATCATGGTGCCGTATAGTGAGGTACAGTGCCCCCTGATGGCAGTGGTAACTCAGATGTTTTTATTTTTTAAGGCGGACATGCGTTATGTGCCAGCATAAGTATGGACTGTTAATCCACATGATGTTGGGTTACTGAGAGCTGTGACCCTAGTACAGATTACATTTAAGTCAGGTGCTCAGCACAATCATCCAGTATGTGGATGATCGGTTGGTATGTAATGAAAATGAACATCAGTGCAGGAGGGATTCTGTTGCATTATTGTAATTTCTGGCTCACAACGGGTACACAGCAGATAAAAAGAAGCTACAATACTGCCAACAGGAGGCACTATACTTGGGACAACTCATTTTTGTAATGGGGAAAAGAATTATCAGATAGGGCGGCAGCAGTATGCACCACCCACAGACCGAGCACTGTGAAGGAAATGTAGCAGTTTTTTGGGCTTATGTAATTATTGTAGGGCATGGATCGTAGACTATGCAGTCTACACAAGGCCACTGTTAAAAAGTCTCCGGGAAGGACATGACTTTAAAGTACATTCGAATAGACTGACAAAATGACTAGACAATTTGAGGACTTAAGCTATTTGCATGGCCCCTGTTTTAGCAACTCCCGATTATTTACATGAGTTTTATTTATTTTCCCACTCTGATGAACAGCTCATGCATTGATGGAAGGAGACATATTGTATGTTGATGGGTCATAAATAATTGACCAGGGGATGGGACGGAAGCACACACAGGCGATAGTAGTGTGATGTAAAGGGGGGGGAAATAGTGACCAACCCTGTAGAAAGCAAGACCATAGTTCCATACACAGCATTGCACATATTACAACTGGACTATTGTTAGCTGATCAGCCCCAGGTTTAAAGGTCCATATGAGGTGGTGTTCTGTAATCCTCTCGCCGTCCGTATGAAGGACTTAGATATTGGGTGCATCTCTCAGATGTCCGAAGAGCACCTGAGACTAGGCAAACTTTAGTAGAGCATAGCCAAAGAAGAGACATTTTTGAGGATCCATGCCAGGGTGGTGTGCAGTGGCACACGCCTGATTTTTCCTTTTTCTTTATTTTTTTTTCTTCATTTTTTATTGTTTTCTTTTTTGTTGAAGGTCTGGAACCCGGTCGGCCCTGGTGGAACAGGGTCTCTTTTTCTCCCTCTCTGCCCCCTCTCTCCCTTTCTCTCTTTCCCTCTCTCTCCTTCTCCCTCTTCTCTCTCCCTCTTTCTTTCTCTTTCTTTTTCTCTTTCTCTCTCTCTCTCTTTCTTGATAACCTTTTTTCTCCTCTCCAGGAATAAGCAAAGATGGCTGAGCGACCTCTCTCTTATGTAGGGATAATGAAAAATAAAGATGTTATTTAGTGTAGAAATGTAGTAGGACTATGTTGTTTTGTATGACAATGGTTGTGGTTGTTGGAGTGGATGAAGGGATGTTTGTTATATGGGGTGGCCAAATAAAAGGGGAGGTGGACAGTTGGGAAAAAAATGCTAATATGTCTATAAAAAAGGAAATACAAAATATATCTTTTTGTCGGCTACCCCTACAAGTTTTCTTAGACGAATGAAACGGGAAGTATGAATGACGTATGATTTACATGAGGTGTTGGGTTTTGACACTATTTCTGATGTCCAGAATGTAGAAACAGTGAATAGCTTGTACTCTGATATGCGCATTACAGGAAGGAATATAATCAAAGAAAGCTGTTACATGTATGCACTTATCCTGCATGCATCAGAGGCTCCTAAGGTTTTTAGTTCCACATCCAGTCCCAATTACAGAGGCACAATGCTTGGTACATCTTGCACTATAAGGGATAAAGGGAACATTCTAGGCGCATAGTGTGCAGTTGAGAAGCATTGGTCTAGACCCAGCATTATGCAATGACAACACGAAATACCGCCAGTGTCTACAAGGACCATATTTCTCCTTGGGAGGTTACTCAAATGACAATGACAAATGGCAGGGCTGCTAGAAAAAGGAAGATTTCAATGGCGGGAAGAAAGAAAAGCTCAAACTGTCTCAAAAGACTGTTCCGCACTGCTCAGAGGAATACCTGACACGTATTGGCTTTTTAGGTCAGCAGAGACTTTCTTTTTCATCTTTTTGGCTCCTGGGGTACAAGCAGCTACTGCACTTTTCTACCCCCGGAGGATGCTGGGAATGGGTCACTATCCCACGTCATCAAGGCGGTGCAAAATCTAGGTGTTCAAATGAAGAAAGAAGGTGGAGTTCAGAACACAGAGTGGCTATCGCTTGCCCTTGATTGGGTCCTGTCATGGCTGGTGGCAGCAGTAAAAATACTGGTTCCTGTGATCATGTTCTTCTTGGTTCTCTTCTGCACGTGCCAATGGGGTCTCCAATTATGTGTTCCTATGGTCCAAAATAGTGCAAAGATGATGGTATCAATTGGGGGACCTAAAACACCTTGCCATACAGTAAACAGCGAAACTCAAACTAATATTTCTGGGGTTGTAGATATGTCGGCTGGGGATGAGTTTGTTACTGTAGAAGTAACGAAAGGGGGAAATGTTGGGGAGGAGCTAACCCTGCACCCCTCAAGCGCGTTACAATTAGGCAAGACTTCTGAGCACTATAGCACATAGAAAGATTTTTTTCATGCAAAAATTATCACACACAGGCGTGGCGAGTCACTAAATAAAGATAGTTAGGATTGAGATATAAGATGCAAATAACTGTTAGTTGAATGAATTCGTAAAAATGTCAACACTCACACTCCCTAGTGTCAAGTACGAGGGGCTCAAAGGCTTTCGGCCCGCAGTCGCCACCCGTTAGGTGCTGATGAAATAAAGGGAGAACACAATGAATTGATGCAGTGTAGGCAGTCACCTACCGGCATCTACTGGACGTCTGATGTAGACTGCTCAGACTGCAGGCACCTCTACAATCACCTCCATGAACGCTCTGTGTGTAATGATTTTTTAAACAAAAGCTCCACCTGCTGCCAAGGCTCTAGAAGTGTTGAAAAGACTCCAGAGACTGCAAACCCTGCTCGGACTGCAGGCACCTCTACAATCTGTTTGTTCACCAGGTTTCCCTACTTTATTGAACTGATAATAAAGTAGTATTTTGCCATATTCTTTGAGTCTGTCCATTTTATTTGGGCCTGAGATCATTTATGTGGTAATCCTATTCGGAACTTGGAACGCTCCATCAGCAAGGCATTGCAGAACATGAGGCAAAATAGGAAAACATTGGGACATTTCACCATGTAAGCTTTCGGAACATTTCTCTTTTGATTTCATCTGCAGCCAAATAAGTATAAGTAACTCTGCATGACATACTGTATGACCTTAGCACGGCGTGAATGTTGCAAAAACATGCACTTTCCTCTGATAATGTTTTAGTTTCAACATAGTGGTGCAGAGTGTCATTCTAAGCCACTTTGGGCATTATAATCACTGCAGGCAATTGTTCTTGGCATGTTTACCAGGAAGAGTCAAATTCATATTGTATTTGCAAACAAATGGAAGCGGTGTGAAACATTTGACTATTAGGCCCCTCTGCATATGAGCAACTGCAGACTGTGTTGGGAAGTTAAGAAAACAACACATTTTTCTTCAAACTACATATCTTTTAATCTTACATTTGGGGATTTCTCTGCAATAGCATAATATTTTGTTTTACCGACTGCAACTCACCTTCTAAACTCATCATGCTAATTGTTTGGACACAGTACACATTGCAGGCAGAACATTGGGTGAATAATGCCCCAACTCAACTCTCACACTTGTTGATGGCCTCCACGACCATCAAACTGTATTCTGAGCACCCGGAGGCACGGAAACTGCTCTTCTGAACACCCGTGAAGAACTGCTTCCATCTGTGGACTCCAACTCTCCAGCTGTCCTCATCCTCATACAAAGGCTCCATGATACACTTGGTATCTCGGAACAGCACTGGGTTGGCTATCCTCTTTCCTCCCTAACCGCTCCTCCCAAGTCATCCTTGGCCCCTTCTCCTCTCCTACTTCCATCTCCACCTGTGGTGTCCCCCGGGGCTCTATACTCTCCTCCTGGCTCTTTAACATCTACCTTGCTCTCCTTGCATGCCTCATCTCCTCCTTCTCCTCCAACTTCCAGTGTTACGCAGACAACACACAGCTATTTTTCAGACTCCCTGCAAACCCTCTTGAACCCTCCAGGGTCCCTGACTGCCTATCTGCCATCCAGTCCTGGTGCGCCTCCAATGATCTCTGCCGCAACACCTGTAGAACTGAGATCCCACCCATTGGGACCCCTGCTCCCTCCTTCTTCCCCTCACTCTGGCTTTCCTCCTTGGGCTCTCCCCCTTAACCTTCAACTGAAGCTAGAAACCTTGGAGTCATCTTCGGCTCATCTCTCTCCTTCCACCATCTCACTCAGGACATTGCCAAGACGTCCAACTATCAGCTCTTCCTTCTCAAAGGAATTGTACCCTTTCTCACTTTCCCTCAGAGGCTCAATGTGACTCAAGCCCTGGTTCTCTCTAGACTTGACTACTGTCACAGCCTCCTCCTGAACCTTCCCTTTTTAACTCTGCGACCCCTCCGGCTAATCCAGAATATGGCAGCAAGACTTATCCTTGGCCTTAAGCCCAGGGAACGCATCTCTCTGACACTAAAAAGTCTTCTCTGGCTCCCAGTTGCAGCACGGATTAAATTCAAATCCCTCTGCAACATCCACAAGGCTGTCTGGGCCCGGGGACCACACTATCTTCAACTATACTTCACTAAATACTCTCCCTCCAGACCACTTAATTCCTCTGGCACCAACTCTCTCCGTGTAAAGCATTTTGCTAAACAGAGGGCAGGGGGTCGCTCACTTTCCTCTGCGGGCTCCCTCTTCTGGAATAGCCTCCCCCCTCCCTCTACGCCTTGAGCAGCATCTCCTCAAATTCCATAAACTCCTTAAAACCTTTCTCTTTTCATCCTCTTTCCCTCCTTCTCTCCTCTGCTAATCCCACAATTGCTGAATCAGTGTACCTCGCCCTTATGCATCCTCAGGGCCTTGATCGCCCACACCAATTCTTCCCAGCTCCTGTCTATCCATATCACTTAGCATCTGCACACCCTCCGTTCTGGAGGCTAGCACTTACACCTTCTGCAGCCCAGGCCGTATAGCACTCAACATTCCTAGCACTTCGTCTACGGCTCTCCCTCGAGCTCGGGGCCCAGGCACTTCCCCTCTTCCCTCTTCCTTTCTGTACTTGCACGTTCTGAATACTGACTTTGTTCCTCTGGCACCAACTCTGTTTGTGTAAAGCATTTTGCCAAACAGAGTGCAGGGAATCGCTCACTTTCCTCTGCGGGCTCCCTCCTCTGGAATAGCCTCCCCCTCCCTCTACGCCTTAAGCAGCATCTCCTCAAATTCCGGAAGCTCCTTAAGACCTTTCTCTTTTCATCCTCTTTCCCTCCTTCTTTCCTCTGCTAATCCCACAATTGCTGAATCAGTGCTGAACCTCGCCCTTATGCATCCTCGGGGCCTTGACCTCCCACACCAATTCTTACCAGCTCCTGTCTATCCATATCACTAAGCATCTGCACACCCTCCGCTCTGGAGACTCGCACTTTCACCTCCTGCGGCCCAGGCCTTGTAGTACTCAACATTCCTAGCACTTCGTCTATGGCTCTCCATCGAGCTCGGGACCCCCGGTACTTACCCCTCTTCTCTCTTCCTTTCTGCACTTGTACGTTCTGAATACTCACAAGGCATAGTAGGTTTGTCCCTCTCCCCTCTGTTCTTATATAATTATTATGGTGTTATGTATTTCCCTCCCCTGCTTCCTCCATCCTCTGTGGGTGCTTTGAAACAGTATTTTCTTATTGTATAAGCACCTAAAAAGTAAACAATAAATAAATAAATAAATAAATAAATAAAATAATGTGGCCCTTCTTAAAATATATTTTCCCTGTGCTGGATTTGAGAACAATTTTCCAATGGCGGTATGTGTCTGTTTCTTCCCAAATGTATTTCCTTGTACATAAAGGGACATCCCAGGACTGAATCCCATGCACTCTTCTTCCTGTGATTAATGTAGTGAGCTTTATGTAAAACATGGTCAGTTCTGTGTGTGTTTTCTTCCATTGCTCATGTTATCACAAGGCCACCACCTGATGAAGTCTATGGGACTTTGAAGGTTTGTGCATCTATCATCTCAACTTAATATTTTCAGTTAGTAAAATAAAAGGTATCAACATTTTGGGTTTTGTTTGATTTTAAAACTGGACTTACACAGCATCAACCCGTTTCTTCGGACCAAACTGTCGTCGTTATTTCACACCGCCTTATGCATCCCTCTGACATCTTATCACCCACTATCGCAACTATAAGGGACAAGAGTTCCTCCTGGTGGCCCACTCACTGCTGTGGTTAGGCATGTTATGTACGTTTTTCTAAAGTCCTACTGGTGTGGGACTTCATAAGACTTATCTTTTGGTATTAGGGACTCAACTCTTAATATAGGCCTGTAGTACACAAGTCGGTAGAGAGGATGAGCAGACGATGAGCAGCCAGGCTTATCTTAGGAGGGTGTTATGTGAGCTGTAGAGAAGTACAATGAAATCAGTTCACACAGGTATCCAAGTAAACACTTACTCACTTAAAGTTATTTTAAAATATATTTATTTATATATACACATGGTGCACAAGCAAATCTAAAATGCAGCTACTAACAATAACATGCAATGTGAAATGGAATCAATGTATATAAGAACCAATAATACAGGTGAGTAACTTTTGCTATGCTTTACATATCCAGCACACAAGAGTGACGTCAATTAAGGTCAGTATCACCACTTATATATCACCTTTTGCAAAACTGAGATGGAGGGGAAAGTTTCAAAGTTAGGCAGGACACAACTAGAAACTGTTAATAATGATTACACTCTCCCAGAGGGATTTAGGCAGTCCGTTTCCTAGCAATTTTATTTTTATTTATTTGCATTTTTAAAGTGCTCACTCAGCCTGCGGGCATGGAGGCGCTGTTACAGGAATTGCTTGTTTTTTAGTTGCGTCATTTTTTTTTTTGTCTTAGAGGTTTCTAAGCACGGACACGGGGATCGAACCTCTGTTGCTTCGTGTCGTCTTGCTTCCAAGGCGAACATGTTGCCGCTGAGCTATCCTCCCGGGACAATTAAAAGGGTTCACAATTAAAACCTGTGGAGGAACCAGCATTGCCAAAGCCAATAGGATCAAGAAGACGGACGCTTGGGAAACCAGGACTGCCAAAGTCAAATGGACAGTTCCAGTTCTGATGAAGATCTTCAGAGGAAAGGTTAGTTAACCAGTCAGTGGTCCTTGAAGAAACACAGGAGCTCAAGGAGAGCCGACCTTATAGTGCACGGACTGTAAGGCCTACACAGAAGAGTTGGGGTCAACTCTCAGTTGAAGAAATCAGCACTTCCCAAGCAAGAAAGCACCAAGAATGGCACAAGGTTATTCAACCCAAGCCCCACAGTACTTTGAAAGTGAAGAAGGAATTGTAGCTGGCTTCCTTCGAGGTGCAATGTTTCAGACCCTGATTCCTGCTCCTAGGTAGTGGTGACGAAAAGGGGGACCTCTGGTGGGCTTCTCTGACAGCACCCAGGAGAAGGGGTCGGCAGCAATGGATTCAGCTCACTCCAGCGCCTCTTTGTGGTTTTGGTGCCTTTTTTAGCACCAAGAAGAAACAAATATCGTTGGTTGGATTCTCTTTGATTACTCGGTCCTGAACTCTGGTGAGGGGACTTTTGATGAAGAAGTCCTGCCTCTGTAGGTCCACACGGATGTCTGCAAATTTTCAGCAGGATTCGATCTTTGGTAGGTGATGCACTCGATAATGGTCGAGGTACCCTGGGTATTGGGATTCTGCAGCCCAGGAAAGTCGCAGCAAGTCGAGGGGTTGGCCCAAAACGAAGAAGGTCTTGAGGCTAGTTGGTCCCACCAGCCTAAGGGAAGAAGATATCTTTGGCGGATCTTCCTTGTCGATGTGAAAACGCGGTAAGCACAGCTGCAAGGCTTCACCTGTGCTTCCCCAGTCCTAGATGGTGCTGCTGGCGTCTCTGCTCATCTTCTGCTACGGATTCCTTGTTCCAGTGGCCGGCTCTGTCTGTGGTTCCAAAATCCTCACCTTTTATGCCGGAACCCATTCATTCACACTCATAGAGCTGTCAATCACCTGGGAGTTGGCTGTCCTCTGGGACAGCCAGCCACCCAGTTGGAACTGGCTAGAGGCAGGCATACCTACAGATAATGGACAGTGAATTTTCGGGACTCCACAACAAAGGGTGTATTTATTGGATACAGTTAAATGGTTGTGTTCATTTAGATCTTGTATGGCCATTGGTTTTATTGCTGGTGGTCGGAGGTCGCCCACTATCGTAGAATGCAGGGATTCTTGGACTGGGTCAGTGGTGGGTGCCATTACTCCTGGTGGACCTCCTACCTCACTTTCTGCTTTCTCAGACACCCTGGAGCGTGGGCAGGCTTCAGGGCTGAAGCCCGCCAAAGGCAAAACTCACAAAGGACTCAAATCTACTCTAAAGGATAGAAGAAAAGCCCAGAAAGAACTGACAAATGTGGTCGAGCTCGCGTGGTTGGTTGGTGAGACCCTATGAATGGGCCTGCTCCATAGGGGATGCCAGGTTATGATTGGGTCCAGTCGTATCCACTTGTCTCCTCTCAAGTGTGGTCAGCTGGGCTTGTCTCTCCAGGGACTGAAGGTCAGGCTTTTCACATGTTGTTGTTCCATGGTTACTATTGTAGGATAACACTACTACATTATTATGGCATGCACCTGGGAAACTTCGGTACTGGCACATGGGGAGGAACTCGAGCATGCTGACCCACACATTCTCTGCTCGGTTCATATCGCACTCTATGCACCCAAGGCTTCCACCCTCGTTTTGAGCTATAATTCATTCCTTCCTGTAACTCATACAACAAAGGGTGTATTTATTGGATACGGTGAAATGGTTGTGTTCGTTTAGATCTTTTATGGCCATTGGTTCTATTGCTGGTGGTCGGAGGTCGCCCACTATTGTATAATGCAGGTATTCTTGGACTGGGTTAGTGGTTTGGTGCCATTACTCCTGGAGGGCTGGGTGGGAGTTGGAGGTCTTCTGTTGGCCTGGCTGTAATGAATGTGCGCCACGAGGAGCCTGGTGCTGTCTCATGGCTTTGCAGGGCACATTCCTCTCTGGGATAACAAGTCATTGCAACAGTTAAGGAACAAAGGAAAGGTTCTATGGGAATTAGCAGCGCAGGCTCATCTGCCCTCAGCGTTTGGGCCTGTTCAGGTTTCTCCGCCGGGCCTACATTTACTGTGCAACCATGTAGGACTGCACGTCTCTACCATAGCTATAAAATGATGTCTCTTTATAGTCAGGCACTAAGTCTGTGCATCTATAATTCCTGCAATATTGTGTTCGTGCAGGGTTTCTTGGCACGGCCCTCTCCCCCTGGTACATCGCACGTCTATCTAAGGATGGAAGGAGGGAGTTGAATGTAGCAAAGCATACACACTCTTACAAGCTCCAGTAAATACAGTACAAGGAAAAATTGATAAATGCTTGAAAGAATGCAGGGATGTCATTTGGGGGTCGCCAGGGGTCGCAACTGTGAGCTCTGTGGTCCGAGCCGCGACCCCTGCCGTCTGGCTTGCGACCCCTGTATTTTAAGGATATTATTATATATTTTTTTTTTACCAAAAAAACAAAAACGGAAGCTGTGGGCTGCCGACAGTGGCATAGCAGGGCGCGGGGCCAAGGTGGGTGGGGGGGCCTCTCACATACACAGCAACAGCAGTGAGGCAACCCCATTTCAGTCAGTGACACCAGGTCAGTCTACAGAAGGACTCTAGTAAACGCAACGCAGCTTGTAATGGCGAGTGCTGCAACCTAAGTGCACTGTAGCCAGGCCTGACTGTGTCAAGGGGGATGGGGCAGGCCAGGGACCATTGGCTGAAGGTTAACATTGTTACAGTTTGCTTTGAAGATGCTGTGCACAGAGCTCAGTTGAGCACTATGCACGCATCTGCAAAGCAAACTGTTACAATTGTAACCGTCGGCCATGCTCAAGCACAGAGCAGCAGGACTCAGGGCTTTGGTGCCCCCTCCACCCCTCTGCACCGAATCCACAGCTCAGTTAAAAAAACTAATTTAAAAAAAGAGACACCCAATCTGGTCAAAACTAAGCTATTCAGAGGGCCAGAGCCAGACACACTGGCACACCACCAGCGCTCAGCCACCGATGGACCAGATACTGTGAGATATATAGCTTCACAGCAATAGTTTCCACAGACAGTGCTACTGCATCATGTGGCTTAGCAGTGTTCACTTAGGAGGAGACACAGACTGCAGGCAGCAGATCCTCGCTGCCAGTCTGGACCAAGCAACAGGAAGGCTTGGGCCACCTGCATGGTAACAGGTAAGAAGGGCGCAGAACTACTCAGGCTTGACTTTTGGCAGGTTTGCTTGCACTCTCAGCAGTCTCCTGTTTAAATCAGAGGTCCAGTTCCATTTTGAAGAACTGAAGTGGCAAACGTACATGTAAATCCTCTGCTGTGCACATGAAGCTGGAGAGTGCCCTTGCTTTTGAATTCAAAATGTTAATATTTTTTAAATGTTTGCATGTATGCGAAGCAACCATTTTCTATTATCACCCGATTAGGCTGGGCGTCACTTCCCATTACGCATTTTAATGAGCACCTCGCAGTTGTATCCTTTTTTTTTTTTTTTAAATATATTTTTATTTTTTCTCAACCAAACAACACTACAACGAAACATAAATAAAAAACACATCAAACAACAAAACCGAACAAACAAAAAATAAGGCACTGCAATCCCCATCCCTCCCCCCTATGAGCCTGTAGAGTGTCCGCCATCAGTGTCCGTTCCGTGCGGTGGGGCCTCATCGCTCTCAAGTCCTGCCGAGGCCGATCCCGCACCAAACAGCTCAGCTAACAATAACTTCCATGCCGTGAGAGAGCCTATTTCCTCCTCATCCCCTGCCATACTGCCATCTTGCCACGCTGTCGTTTCGGCATCCGCCCATTTTTGGAGATCTCGCCACCAGACCTCCACTCGCGGCTTATGACATTTTTTCCACCCCATGGCTATCCTGCGTTTGGCAAGCACATAGGCCAGATCCTTAAGTTTCTCAACATGTCGAAGCTTACGCGCCCTGGGATACCCTCCCAGCAGACAAGCCCAAGCCGAATCCACCTTAAGTGTGATACCCCTCCCTGCCAGCCTCCGCGCCACTTCACCCCAGTAGGTTGCAATCACTGGGCACGCCCAGAACATATGTATCATGTCCGCATTCTCTTCGTTACACTTGGGGCACGCCTGGCGCCCACTATCCAGAAATTTGGAAATTCTAAGGGGGGTCATATATGCTCTGTGCGTAATATAGAGCTGTATCTGCTTGAACCTGGCGTTCCTCTATACCTTTTTGTGGTACCCCAGGGCGCGCTCCCACATCCCATCCGACATCGGGGCCCCCATCTCCGCTTCCCACTCCAGTCTCAGGTGCCCCAAATCCTTCCCAACCTTTGTCATCAACATCTCGTACAACCTAGAGACCTCATGCCCACCCTCTGATGCGTCATACATTGTTTCTAGCGTGGCATCCGGTTCATCGGCCAAAGTAGTTTCGGGCCACGTGCTCCGGACCTCCCGGACCACCCTATGATATGTTACATATTGACCCCTGTGTAGCCCCGACCCTGCTTCCAGTTCATCGAACTCCATCAGGGTCCCATCCTGCCAGATGTCGCCCATAGTAATCAACCCCACTGACTCCCAATATGTCCGGATAATAGCTCTAAGCTGCCCGTCTTCCTTTGCCAGGGCGACCAGAGGTAACTGCGGCATACACGGCAAGGGGTCACCCATCATCCGACAGGCACGCCGCCATATGTTCCCGCCAAGGGCTAGCATCTTAGGACGCTCTTTCATCAATGAACCGGTCACCCAGATCACCTCCCGCAGATAGAAGGGGGAACAGTCTCTCCCTAACAGCCTATGTTCGGAGGTCTCTTCATCTGAGAGCCACCTGGCCACGTATTGCAGTTGCGCCGCAATATAATAGGCCTCAAAGTTCGGCAGCTTCACGCCACCTTTCTCGTAAGAGTTCTGCAATTTCCATAATGCGACCCTGTTGCGCGTGCCGTGCCACAGGAAGTTCCTACACACGCTATGTAACTTAGCGAAAAACTTCCTAGGTATCATATACGGGATGTTATTAAAGTAATGCAGAAGCCTGGGCAGCACCACCATTTTAAGCATAGCTCCACGACCCATCATCGCTAAAGGCAATCTTTCCCAGAACCTCATGCACCTCTCAATCTTACCCACAGCTAGCTCAGTATTATGCCTGTGTTCTTCCTCGGTCGTGTGATACACGTCAATGCCCAGGTACCGGAAGGAGCTCGTCGCCCACGGGATCCGCAGCACTGGCAACCTCTCCGCCGGTATCCCCACATAACTGCCTAGCGGGAATAGTACGGATTTCTGAGGGTTGACCGCTATGCCGGACAACCAGGCGTACCTCTCCAATACCTCCAAGATATACTGCAAATTCTCTTCCGGATGTTTCAGGTATAACAGCATATCGTCTGCATACAGGGATATAAGATGGCACTCCCCTCCCACCTCTATACCCACCGGGTCATACTGCTGCCGGAGGTAGATTGCCAAGGGTTCGAGGGCCAGTATGTACAACATTGGGGACCAAGGACACCCTTGCCTGGTACCTCTACCGAACTGCCATCTATCTGACACCACTGCGCCCGTACGGACCCTAGCCAGAGGCGCACTATATAATAGCTCGGCCCACCTCATATAGCCTGGTCCCAGTCCGAACCGCCCCAAAGCCGCCAGCAGCCACGGCCATCGAACAGAGTCGAACGCTTTGACCGCGTCCAACGCCACTATCGCCATTTCGCTGTCCTCACTGCCCCCCCATTCCACCACCCTGTGAAGGCGTCTATGATTGTGAGTAATATTCCTGTTCGGGACATAGCCCGTCTGGTCAGGATGGATCAGCTTGCCTATTACCCTCCGCATTCTGGCCGCCAGGACAGCTGTTAGGATCTTGCTGTCCTGGTTCAGCATCGACAGGGGCCGGTAGGAGCCACAATCATGTCCCGGTTTATTGGGTTTGGGGAGCGGTACTATAATCGCCTCCCTGAGTGATTCCGGCAGCCGCCCCACCTCAAACGCTTCATTAAACATCTCCAGCATGGGCGGAAGCACCTCCTCTCCATACGCTTTATAAAACTCACTGGGGAACCCATCCACTCCTGGGGCCTTGCAAGTGGGTAGCTGCCGCACAATCTCCTGCAGCTCCTCCAGAGTGATCGAAGCATCCATCTCCTCTCGCTCTTCGTCACTTATCTTGGGCAGGCCTATGTCTTCAAGTACTACCTCTATCTCCTCCCGGCTTCCCCCCTCTCGATCCTCATATAACGCTTGATAATATTCCGCGAATGCCCCATTCACCCCTTCCTGGGTGTCCTCCTCCACTCCCTTTTCAGTGATAACTGATCGGATCGGGGATCTTGGGGTCTCGCTCTTATACAGCCAAGCAAGAAGCCTGCCCGTCTTGTCTCCCCCGGCATGCAACCTCTCAATGTACTTCCTGTAATTCAGATTACAAAGCCTGTCCCAATGTTCTGCGCACCTCTGCTGCAGATTGATGACCTCCTCCGTGTCCGACCCCCCCCCCCCAGCTCCTTCTCCAACTCAATCTCGGCTCTGCGCAGATCTGCCAGGACTCCTCCCATTAATCCCTTGGATTTCGCAATGGCAACCCCCCTCATTACAACCTTAAAGGCCTCCCACAAAGTACCAGCCGACTTGACACTGCCTGTGTTCGCCTCAAAGTAAGCAACTATCTCCTCCCTCACTTCCTCTCTGAAGACTGGATCCCTGAGCGCTTCCGCCCTAAGGCGCCATGTTGGAATTCGCGCACGTGGGGGACAAAGCTGCCAACGCATGACCAGGGGCGAGTGGTCCGAAAGGACTCTCGCCCTGTAGTCTATCTGGTCACACTCCGCTACAACGTCCGGAGTGGCGAAAAAGTAATCCAGCCTTGTGTGTAACTGGTGCGGGGCCGAGTAATGCGAATATTGCCTCACGCCAGGGTGTCTCGTCCTCCACACGTCTGCTAGGCCAAGGTCTACCAGCAGCGCCTGCAGTACCCTAGCCGCCGGGCTGGGCCTGTCCACCCTGTCATCCGACCTGTCCTCCTTGGGGTTTAGTGCACAATTAAAGTCCCCTCCCCAAATCACCGGACCCCCCATCCCTTCACCCAATCTAGTGATCAGTGTCCTAAAGTATGTCGCCGTGTCACGGTTGGGAGCATAAGTATTTATAATACACACTACTTTATTCTCCACAAGCCCCCTTACCATGACCAGCCTCCCATCAGACTCCACAACCTCCCCCAGTAGCTTAAACGGGACATGTGGTGCTACCCAAATCAGCACACCTCTAGCATAGGCCGAATATGTAGATCCCACTACTGTCCCTCTCCACTTTCTCCCCACCAGTTCCAGTTTATCCCGTGTCAGATGTGTCTCCTGTAACAAGGCGACATCTATCTTTTGCCTTTTTAGGTACAACATGACCTTGTTACGCTTAAGGTAGCTGTTAAGCCCCCTAACGTTCCACGTTAGTATCCTAAGGTCCCCCATGATGTATCAGTGGCTCCCATCTCTCTCCCAGGTCCACTTGCCTCCCCCCTACCTCAAAGGCCCTCATTCCCAGTTTCTCTCCCAGGCTCATATAAAAACTAACCCCCCCCCACCCCCCTAACCCAACCAACTGCCCAGCTCCATCCCTGGATCTCAGGCATCCCTGTGTTCGGTTCTCTCTGGAACCCAAGTAGAGAACCCGACAGGGTGTCACCCCACACACAGTGACTAAACTAAACTTAGACTGGGGTACAAAGAACAGCCCCCGGAGGCTCCCCTCCCGCACTTCCGTATCCGCGCACACGGACCATGTTTCAAAGTCCTAACGCATACACTACCATAACAAAGTCACACCGACTATATTCCAGTCCCAATATTCATAGCCCAACCGGGTCCGCAGCGTCACTTATCTCTTCCCGTTCCATCCGCCGTCCGCTCATCTGGCTCCTGAGGACAGTTTTGTGCATCGAGCCATTCCATGGCCTCCTCCAGAGTGTCAAAGAACAGCATCTTAGTCTTGAAGAAAACCTTCAGTCTGGCCGGGTAGAGCAACATATACTTGTACCCCGCTGCCCGCAATCGCCTCTTGACCACCCCAAAGTTCATGCGACTGCGCTGCACTTGCAAGGTGTAATCGGGGTAAGCAGTAATGGTCGCCTCTCCTCGCTGTATGATGCCCCCCTTACGAAAGTGCTCAAGGATCCTTTCCCGATCCCGATAGTTGAGGATCTTGGCGATCACAGGCCTAGGTGGGTTCCCCGGCGGTGGTCTCCTGATCAAGGCCCTGTGCGCCCTCTCCACAGCAAACCCCTGCGACAGGGCTCCCCCAGTGATCTCCTGCAGCAGCAAGTTCTCAATAAACTCCGTGGGATTCTGGCCCTCAGCCCCCTCCGGCAGGCCCAAGATGCGAACGTTATTCCTCCGGGCACGTCCTTCCGCCTCTTCAGCCCTACTTTCCAAGTTGCCCACCCGCTGCACCAGGGCATGGATATCGCGCTTATGTGCAGTGCAGTCCGCCACAGTAGGGCCCATCTCCTTTTCCAGAGTTTCCGTGCGCTCAGCCAGGGCTCGTACATCCTGCCTCAGGAGGTTCACATCCTCCTGCACCGCCCCGACCTGTAGTTCCAACGCAGTTTTCAATTCGGCCACAGCAAGTTGGAGCTTGGTCTCCCACGTCGCCTTCAGGTCCGCGATCGCAGCGAGGACCTCCTGGTTCGCACCACCGGCGGCCATCTCCTTGGTCTGAGCCTTGTCCTTGCTCCTGGCACCTTCCAGGCCGGGCGACGTCTTGGCGTATTCGTCGAGCGTGGGCTGTTTATTCTTCGCCCTCAGAGGCTTGTTCGACATATCTCCAGTCAGGAGCGTCTTTCTGGCCGCGCTCCGGTCCAGGCCAGGGAGGCACTGTGCCCCTACACCACGACTCAGTTGAGAGTCCCAGCTCGCCCAACAGTCTCAGGCACCGCTGTTGTCCGGCGCTCCCCCCAGATAGGCAGGGTCGCGCTGCCCCCTCCGTGCCGCTGAGAGGGCGCACGTATGCTGTGGTCCCAATCTACCGCTCCTTTGTCCCCTCATCAAGCGGCGGCGGCCATTTTGTCGTCCGTCGAGGTCTCGCCACCAGTGCTTCCTTCGGCTCTTAAGTACCCGTGCGCACTACGAACCCGTGTAAAAATATGTCCTCATGTGCAGCCGGACTTCATGTACACAGTCTTCCCAATCTTCGCCAAATCACAGCGGTCCTTGCGCGGTATCAGTCGGATTGTGTACGGATCAGCGGGAGCTCCCGTACAGGCACGTCCTTTCACATGGCTTCCAAGCCACGCCCCCCTCGCAGTTGTATCCTTAACAAGATTAAAGCAGGGCATGTGGGTTTAGCAAAGGAGTCCTTAAAATGCACTGCCAATACGCGACTACACTGATTAGAAAGCGATAGAACAGTTCCTGCCCATGAAATCATGGCTCTTGGATTTGAGACTTCCTACAGAGCCATTTAATTAGAGGAGAATATGGGGATGCCTTTTGGGGTGGAGAAATAACACTCCTGCGAAATGTGTAGAGACTGCCTTATTCCTTTACATGCAGGAACAAACAGCAATTGGCAGGCGTGTCTTTTGGTCTCTGGTGTGAGCAATGTTCAAGAGGAGACACTAGTTATTGAGTTGTGATGATAATTGCCCTTTTTTTAAAGTACTTTTATACTTGTGCGTATGGCTCCTCGTCCAGCTGCTGACAGGTGCGCATCGTGATAGTCGCCTGTGAAAAGTCCCAACAAATCAGCCGAAGCTGAAAATATATTTTTCTCGAATCTGTGGAAAAAGCCATTAGCAGCGGTCCCTGTTGCTGCGTGTTAATAAAATATACACAAGGCGTGGAACGTGAGGAGATCGCATGGCATTTGTTCTTTTATTTGATTTTAGCTAAGTAGGTTATGCTATTGGTGGACTGCGGCTTTTAGTGTTTTGTGTTTTTTGTGTGACACCTGAAGCAGTAACTTATGGTGTCACCACCACCAGCCCCCGCCCCTGACACCCCCCCTCCCCGGGAGGGGGTGACACCATGAGTTACCGCACCGGGTGTCCCCAATATACACAGCACAAAAAGCAAGCAGTAGCACATGGCACACTCTGCCAGCAGGGAGGCACTGTAAACATTGCCATCAATGAGACATAGCTGAAAGGCCCAACTGTGCAGACACACACCATAGTCTGCCATAAGTGGCACAAGACACACACTACCAGCAGAGACAGATACTGCATCCTGTTAGCAGTGACACATAGCATAAGGTGCTATACAGGCACATACTATGCCATGCTAGGAGTGACACACAGTACAAACGGCCAGCTGTATTACCCAGTATATAAGGCTATCAGTGACACAAAGCACAAAGTGCAGGCAGTGACAAATGGCTCACTGTTCTAGCATGCACTTTTTTTTTTACAACAGCAGCATTGACAACCAGCACAACGTGACAACATTTACCAGTGACGTACTCTGTCAGCACACACGACAAACACTGCCAGTTTAATGCATTAGTGATGCGATCTAAAATATGTCGCTCATTTGTATCTCTTTATACGGTTTCAAATAAACTGTTAATTTTGCTTTGAGAAAGTGGTCATTCCGATGTGTTACATTGTCTACATTCGAATGCACTTTCATCTTTGATACAGCACGTGGGGATGGGCACAATGGGCACACACTAGCCTTATAACGTTTTGGGCTGCCAGCCTGAGATCGGCAGGTGGGAAGATGGTGAATTAACAGGATGTTCCCTTTCAGTGTTATTCTCGCTGTTGCTCTCAAAGTATTCCTTAATTAACTTGGCAATTAAGAGAACACAACATTTTGGCTAAGTGGCACAGTTAGGATTTGATCCCAAGTCCTCCGTTTTGAGAATGGCCGATTTAACAAGTAGTCAACCTCTTCTGGTGCAAGGTCAAATTGCATCACTTCCTGTGATGTCACTTGGGGCGGTGTCAAATTACATCACTTCTGGTGATGTCATCGGGCGGTCAAGGGTCATGTGACATCACTTCCGCTACCGCTGGCATTTTGGTGAAATGGCATCTCTGAAAGAATGGGATGCAAGCACGAAATTGCTGACCTGGGTGGACAATGAAGCTGGACATTTTCCCATAATACCACTGAAGAAACCAGCATTGTGTTTCCAGAATGATGGTGCAGTAAAGGTTGGAGAAAACAAAGAGTGCAAGTACACACAAAAGCACCCAGCAATGAAGGTTGGGACGGCAGTATTAATGGATCACAATTGGGTGTGCATATCCAAAGCGTATGAGAAGCTGCCACCCAACTCGGGTGGAATATGCTCACTAGTGCACATCAATACACCGGCACTGGTGGTGCCGCAAAAGGACATCAAGACAGAAGACTTCCCTAAAATAGACAACACAAAGAGAAAGAAGAGGGCAGTAGAAGTGGGTAGGGTGAAAAGAGAGAACTACTTCTCATCAGCATCAGAAGCATCACTTGATGTACCACCTGAACGTTGTTTGTTCAGTAGGACAGAAATGTTCTTTGCGCCAGTAGTCCCAGCTGTACTGTAAGGAAGGCATGGCATCAACAGTAAGACAGACACAAGTGACCACAGTTCAAGGGTGTTTATTGAACTTCAACAAGAGTGTGATAAACGCCTATCTAAACCTAAATCTACAGATGGGAGCAAGCTATGGCCATCAAATAATAATAACGCTGTCCTAGTGGTGTCTTGCCAAAATAAAAGGGCCTATACTAAAAAGAACTATTGCCAATCCTTACCTCTAAATACAAATAGTGTGGGGAATAATGTTATGAAAAAGAAAGAAGTGTTCAAAAATGATATGTCAGGTTTTCAGGCCGTTGTCCTCCCTTCTCCACGTTTTCAGCACTGTCACGATCCATGCCCCTGACCCCCTCAGGTATAACAGCCCCCTGGCAGAAGTGAGGCTAAAGCCCTTCACACTGGCCCCAAGGGCCTTAAAACTCCAACAGAAACATACATGGAGTCAGTCTTGGTGCCTTTGGCGCCAGGCTCATTATCAGGAATAAATCAATACCAGTTTTCGACCTTAATCTAACATGGAGGCCTATTACACAGCTCAGTTCTTTAGAAACAAGCCATGCGGTCTAATGTTTTGGGTGTGGCTGGGCATGGAACTACTTGGCCTGGAACTACTTTACCTGGGCTATGTAAACGACACCCAAACAGCAGAACACGCTTCGCATTATTCTGCACTCCTGCAGCGTAACGCTCACCGTGTCCAGCTCCTGCTCATCTGCTTCTCCGGTGGCCCGATCCTGAAGCCCTAGATCTGGATTCCATTAATATCCTGTAAGAACTAGAACAGCATTAGCGAGCAGCATTAGCGAGCAAGAACACTTATCTGTGAAGTAACCAGTCTTGAATCCATCCTGCGCTTCGCTTACCTCTCCCATCTTCGGAGTTTGCCGCAACCTGCAAAGGTAAAGAAACAAGGACAGCATTAATAACAATTCTTACCTGGGCAAGCAGCGATTCCTGGCAGCACCCTGCGCTTCTCTTACCTCGCCCATCTCCGGGTTTTACTGCAACCTACAAGGGAGAATGAACAAGGTCAGCATTAAGAAAGCACATACCTGGCAAGCAGCGCTTCCATCGCTCATCACTCCGGAACATCACCGCAACCTGTACAAAGAGAAGAGAAAACAGGTAAGCAATTAACACCAATAAACAGCGCAGCGCTTCGCACATCAATAACTCACTGTGGTCTTCCCCATCAGCGTGGCAACTCCGAGATCGCAAACATCCCTGTGAAAACAAAGAGACATTGGGCCTCATTACGAGAATCCCATTTTAAAACTAGCACATTACCGGCATGGAGTAAGTAGCGGGTCCGTGCTCGTTTGACGCCGCTAATAGCGGCAGAATACGAGTGTGTGAGCACGCGAGAACCCCCATGCCGGTAATGGCCATACCGCCATGCCACTAAAGGCCCTCCAACCCCCCGATAGCGGCATCACCGGACCCGCCGATACTGCCTCGGAGGCACTCCTTAATACCGACCCGGTAATAACATCATGCTAATACCGGGCTCGTAATACCGGACCCAGAAGTAATGTCATTGCATCGGTACGGGAAATGCGCCAGCGGCCCTCTTCAAAAACACAATCCATTGCAATCCTCCCAAACCACCAGTGTTGCACAGGAGAGACCAGGGCCTTTCAAAATAACATGTCTAAGGCAACCCGAAAATCCAACCCCCACCTGAGCAAGAAGCGTTTCTCTGATGAGGAACTTAACATGTTGGCGGACACCCTTGCTGCCCATGCAATTAACACCCATAACCTCAAAAGGGAGGCGCAGCAGAGTAAGAAGGAGATATGGGAGGAGGTAGCCCGCAAGGTATCTGCTGTCGGCACCACCCCACGGACAGTCAAAGACTGCAAGAAAAGGTGGGATGACCTCCACCCTAGGGTCTGCAACATCCTGGCCAGCTATCGGAGGGAGGCCATGGCCACAGGCGGGGGTGCCCACTCCCCGGTCAAACAAATGCGCTGGGAGGAGACATGCAGTGCTACCATCTAGATGGAGTCTATCGAGGGCTTCGGGGAGATGGAGACGTGTGCCGCAACATCTGGAGATGGAGGTGAGTGACCATGCAGACCCCAGTAGGGCAAACCATGACGTAGCACAAGTGATCTGGAATAGAGCCTAGGCAAGGCAATGCATGTCCCAACACACACACATCAACATATCCATGTCCAGATGGAGGCCAAAACCCTGCCACACTGAAATGCAGAACCAATCTCATTACCAACAGACAGCCAAAACACAGGGACCATTCCCATGTCATACATCACACAAACCCCAATGCAACGGCATGCCACCAGGCATGCAGCATTTCTGAATTGAGACGTCACGACTAATGCTAAAACGCCCCCCTTCAAACTACGCTGTGTGACACACCTGTAAGATATGAATGCATGATAAATGAAAATCTCCACAGCACCATATAATGCATCTTGCATGTAACACCATAACTGATGCCCTGCATCTCTTCTACCCCCCAGGCACCAATGGAGAAGATGGCAGTGAAGATCCAGCCACAAGCGCATCCACGTCCCGGGCAAAACCACAGTCGATGCCGGCACATGAGGGCCCCACAGCTACGGATGAGACCCGAACCACAGAGCTGGCAACACCAGCAGAAGGGGAGGCCAGTGGCACCCATTCTGTTGCAACAAGTTCCGTGGGTGAGGCAGCAGCCACAGCCCCACTGAGCGACACTGACATAGGAGCGGAGGAGTATGTGGACCAGGAAGGCCTAATCCATGTGGCATGTCCACACACCCCAAGCCCCCCGTTCCCCCCCTACCCCACACTCAGGCCACACTCTCCAGACCCATTGAGGATCCTGCACTACACATTTCTGACCTCAGCACCACCCCCGAGGCCAGCCCTGCAATTGCACGCCTGGCCGCAGCACCCTCAACCTCTGCTGCTCCCACTGACTTTGAGGCACGGCTATCAAGGGTGGAGGCGAGGCACGGCTATCAAGGGTGGAGGCGAGGCACGGCTATCAAGGGTAGAGGCAAGGCAGGACTCCATGCTGGAACTTGTTCGCCAATATGTGGCTAAGGGAGAGTACACAAGGCGAGAGATTGCGTAGGTCATTGCAGGGAACACTGCCGCCATAAATGCCTCTGCAGTCATGATGCGTGACAGTCTGGGGGCCGTCACGCAGGTCCTGACCGCAATACTGCAACACATGCAGCAGCAACAACCGGCGCCAGCCGTGCCAATCACTTCGGCATCCACCCCATCCACCCCATGCACCACACCCGCATCCTCGGCACCCTCCAGCCCTGTGCGACTGACAAGGCGGAGTGCGAGGCAGTCCGAAATGCTGCCCCGGACACAAAGAAAGCACGAAAATAGTGTGGGTTGTCAAGGGTTTTGACCCATGTTGAATCCTTAGACTGGGTAGATGTGGGGATGAGCTGTCGCCGCCCATTATTCTAACCCAGAACAAACTAAATCAATAGACTGGGTGGATGTGGGGATGAGTTATCGCCGCCCACATTCACGCCAGAATCCAGGAGAACTGCGCAGTTGGCACAAGACCACTCCAAAGATACAACCTTCTTGTGGGGGGTTCCACATCACCACTCTACTGTAAGGATGCCATCAAAGCAATGTTAAGCAAGGGTCCTATACTATCAAGCAAAAGACCACTCTATTGAAATGCAGTAATTCAAGACAGATCCCAAAAATGGATGCAATACCGGTACTCACCACTATCAGAAATCCGGCGTTTTAAAACCACCAGACTTTTGCGTAAAACTGAACAGAGGAACCCAAACCAGGCCAAGGAAAGACTTGCTAAGAGGTGGACACAATGTAAAACTATATTCTGAAATGACTTGAAGGAAGTAATTATTTAATGTATATGTAAAAATTGTAAGTTTGATTTAAACTGGGAACTAAAGTGACATTTAGCTGAATTCTGCCTGACAACTACCCCCGACAGGAGAAACCTGCTCAGCCACTCTTCCCAGGCCTAGCTGCATCCTGCTTCCCCACCAAAAGGAGTTGACACCTCTCTGATTAGATTAGGGGAGGGGCACCTGCAGGAGGTTGAAAAGCCTTGTCCTGGACTCAGGCAAATGTTATATTGGGGGGGCCGTAAAGTGGCTTCCTCTTGGGAGAAGTGGGAGGAGAAGTGCCTCTGGGAGCCACCCGAGCTGGAGGCGGGGGCAGACAGAAGCTCCCCCCATGTGCTTTGGAACCTAAACCACACCCATCTGGGCCAGAGCATAATTTTAAAAAAAGATGGATAATTCATAGTACGGACTTTTCAGAATTATATAAGGAATATCATTATTCTTGTGATTTTTCTGTGCACGTTTTAAGAGGTGTTAGGACCCTGTGGTGTATGCTGGGGGGTTGCTAGCGGAAAATAGGGTCTTACTCCAAATGTCTGCATGTTAAAAATCTGACACTTCATCAATTAATGTCCATACTCCTTGCGCACATGTGTGTAATTTTTGGTAAATGTCCGATATTGGTAAACCAGTCAAAAAGTGCAAAATGTTGTCATTTTTGAATGCAAGCCCCCAGGAAGATCAGAGGCGGACAAGCATGGACCATAAGGAATATATAATATGTACATGTAATTTCAACAAATTGTGTATCTGGGAAATATGTATTTGAATCAAATATAGATTTGTGTGCACATTGACCAGGGGAGTGTCATTTCTGCAGGTCATAAAAATGACATCACTCTGACACACTATCCCTTCCCAAATCAGGGACCAAAGAATCTGTTGACCTATCAAATCAAGAGAGGGGCAGGCTTAGTGATGCTAGCCTCTCCACCCACTTTCCAAAACACATGAAAAGAGACTGCTGGGACAGGTAGAGACATTCAATTCCATTTGCTGCGGAGCGTGCTGACCGACGACTTCACATCCAGAGATCCAACACTTAGACTTCCAAGCTAAACAGAGACTACAGAACTTTGAACCAAGAAGGCCCACTGCAAGCAAATGTATTCTCAGCAGGCCTTCAGAATCCAGCAAACCTAACCAAACTATTCAACAGCCGGGCAAGCTGTTTGAATTCTTTGCCAAGAACTTTTGCCGGAACCGCAGACCAGACCCAGACCGCTGTGAGCAGAACCAGAGATCCGGATCGCTGTGAGCAGAACCGGTGCCTGATTGACCCACTGAGCAGAGAGAACCGCTGCTGGACGTGTTGACCAGATCCGTGATGAGGCCCCTTCATTTCAAAATTAGGAGTGAGTATCCGCCAGAACTGTGCAGAACCCAATCTCTTAGTCAAAATAATCTAATCCAAACTATTTTAACCTAATTAGAACAGCCTCCTAGAAATCGTGTCATCTGTCATTTTTAAAGCTGCACAACTGTAACCTGTCAATTCTGCAGCTGCAAGCCCGTCACCTGTCATTTTGAGTTTACTTTAAATCCGAAAAACTACCTTTATTAAATCGTCCGTATCTCTTGAACCGTTTGGGCTAGGAATGAAATTTAACGTTCATTTTAAAGCTGTGATTCTAGGCTTTCCAACGACTTCCTACTCCCTATACTTTCTCCGCAATCGCGATTTACGCACTCGCGAAATTTACTGTGATTTGCGATTTCGCCCGATTTCTTCATCTGTAAAAATCAGCAGCTTTTTGCTTCTCTTTGCTAAAATTCGTTTGCAATCTGCTAATCATTCATAGAGTATTGTTAAAGTGAGCCTGAACTAATAAAAAGTAGCCATCACCTACCCTGAACCTCTAGAGGGAATTAAAAGCATTTTTAGCACATTTCTCACTTCATTGTCATCACATTCAAAGCATTTTGGGCCTGTGTTTCCAACTTCTCCCTGTTTTCCTCTAGGCTTGCTGGGGGGGAACTGAACTGAATTATATTTGATTGCATTCCTGAGGACTGTATGCTCTCATTTTTCATTTCCTTACCTTGCATAAAGGGGGGGGGGGGGGTGAATTGTCAAAGAAAAGTGATTACATTGTCTTTTGTTGAAGTCATATCAAGTTTATTTTCCGTACAGCATTTTCATTCATCATTGCATTGTCCTTGAAGCCATAAAAGCATTCTCAGCTATTTTATCCTCTCTATATCACTTCTAAGCCATCACAAAGAGTGTACCACTGTAACATTATCCATTGTTGATCACTATCATCCTCACAAGTGTGCTATCAAATATTAATCTACTATAGAAGTGTGATATATATATATATATTGTTTACATTTTCAAATAAACCTTTTAAATTTGCAAAACAGACCTACTTCTTGGCTCAGTGGGGTCAGGGGGATTCTAAGAGAGGGGTGTTATATAAGGGTTGTCATCCAGAGTACATGAACTGGACCTAAAAATATATCAATAAGGGTTTCCCTCAGCATCCCAGACTAGGCATAGACTTAGCTGTAGTGTTGAAGTGAAGCCGCTTAACAAAGTGGGGGCTCGTAGCTGGAGATTCTGGGTTAGATCTATCACTTGTGCAGATTAATACAGTGTGCTAACTGACAGGAGACATACATCCAGTCGGATCACCACGCTGTGTTACGCTGTAAAGCACTCCTCAAAGGAACGCTCTAAGGAAACGGTCTGTTTTGCAAAAATAAAATACAAGCTTCTGTAAATCAGGAAGGAACTCAAATTCCAGAATGACGACACTGGTAGACCTCAAAATAGCCAGAGAGCACTTCTTACATAAGCTATTTGTGAGAGGTGAGTGGACTCATTAGGACCAAACGGTCTGGTTGCAGGCAATTGCGCAACAGATCACTGAAACAGGGTCAGATAAATGGAGCGATCAGGGTCCCCTACATGTGGCCCTGAGTGAACTATATATGGCCCCTAAAGCCAAAGATGAACATAATAAGATTGCCAGGATAGCAGCATATTTGTACCTATATATGGGAGCCATGCAGGACAAATGTGCTGAAGGCCAAGATCTGGCAAATAGGCAACAGATGGCGTTAGAGAAGGCCCAATCTGATCTGGACTCTTCTGAGCAGAGGCTGCTCAGGAGCCAGGAGTCAGAAAAGGACAGCAGACAGTACATCACTAAAATAAAGGAGGATATGGATGTGCTGCAACAGGAAAAAGCTGACCAGGATACCAGATTTCTGGCCTTGCAGAAGGAGTACCAAGAAGGTTTGGACTCCCTAATGCAGAGCCACAAAAAGCTGGAGCAACAGTTAGACTTCAATAGGGCATGTGCTGAGCAGGTAGTCACCCTGCAAAGCCACCTAGATAGGGAGAAGGCAGAGAGCAATAAACTGATTTTGAAAGACCTGGATACCCAGGCAGAGTTTGACCAGGAGCGCCAGAAAGCTGGTGCCTTCCAAAGGCAAAGGGACGACCTGGCAGCACAGATGCAGGCTCTTAGTCAGGAAAGGGATCCCTTAGGCCAGGAAGTCTGCCACTTAAAAAGGAAAATGGAAGAAAATCACCTGGGCCTCCAGGGACTGGGTGACCTCCAAAATGAACACCAGAACTTGTTAGAGCACACCAGGAGGGTGGAGGATGCTCTGGCAAGAAAGGAGCAGGCCAATAGGGACACAACTCAGGAGGTAACCCTCCTGCAGCAAAGACTGGCCCAGCACTTCAGGACCAATCAGGAGGCACAGAGAGAGAATGAGGCTCTCTGCCAGCACAATGATAGGCTCCAGCAACAGGTAGCCATGAAGGAGAGACTGATGGAGTCTAGTAAGGCCTTAACTGAGGAACTGAAAGCGCAGGCTCTTGCATTGCAAAAGGGAGCAGGGGCTGATAGAAACGAAGTTCGCTGGGAAAGGGAAACGCCTGAGCATAACCTCAGGAGCCCTAGTGCCAGAGGCCTTCACCTCTACCAGTCCCTGGACTCTGCCACCCCCATGTTCCCTGGCACACATGAGCACGGGGTCACAGGGATGGCAGATTACTATCCAGCTAAAAGTATGGGGCTCATAGGCCAGTACCACCCAGGAATGGAGGGGCGGGCATCCGGGTATGGACACCCAAGCACAATGCAATTTAGTGGGGAACCCCAGGAGAGTAGGCCCATCAAGGGCATCCTGAAAACCTCTGCCCAGTTAGGTCAGTGGGGGGGTACCCATCAAATCCTGGCAGCAAGGAGGGATCTGAAGACTCCTCTGAGCATTACAGGACACAGGAGACCAGGTCCCCACATTCTGCCAGCCATTCCCAGGCTCGCAGAATCCGGGAAAACCTGGAAGATCAGACGGGCATCTGGGTCAGAGGATGAATGGACCAGGGTTACCCGAACCAGAAAGGCCAATAAGGTAAAAAGGGCCTTTCTTAAGGAACCATTGAAACAAATAAAGGCAATAAGGAGTGTCATCACGCCTTATCATAAGAATGCCAAGTATTCTGTTTGGGAACACTTGGAGCTCTATGAGCAAATGATGGAGACTTTCCATTTGAAGGACAGCAGTAGCTGCATCCAGTACGTCAAATGGACCTTCTCACCAGAATACTCCAGTTTCTTTGCAGGGCTGGAGGATCAAAACCATTCCAGGTGGTCCACATACAGGGTGGCCATCTTGAAACATTTTTCTGTGCACAGAAATCCTCAAGAGGCTCGCAAGGCAGCCTACAATTTGCAATGTGGGGAGGATCAGGCCCCAAAAGAATTCATACAAGAATTGAAGCGTGCCTTTGCGCAGACCACCAGAAGGGTGCGCACGGACATCAGAGAATTTGTCAATACTTTTTTTCATGCCTTGCCCAAATACATCATGACCCAGCTAGTGAGAGATTTTCACAAGAAGAGGTCACTAGACTGGGTCATTGAACAGGCTACCCGGATCTATGAGGTGCAGAAGCCCATAGAAAATAAAAGTAATGTGCAGAAAAACCCCAAAACCAACAGCACCCCTCCTGCTGCCAAGGTGGCGGAGGTAAAGGTTGCCCCCGTTTTAGATTTGGAGATGGGGGGGCCTAAAAACCTGCCTGCTATAAATAATTCACAGCCCAGAAGGCCCTCGGGCCAGTCACAGACAGGGAGTCGAGGAGGTAGTCCCACAAATGGGGTCCCCTGCTCCCCTGATTATGTAAGTCCCCGCTACAAGGGAAACCGACCCATCCTGGGTTATGTGTGGACTCCTCCAGCCCAAGGGGGGGGATCCAGCCAAGCACCTAACCCAGGGAACTTTCCTCCCAACTTCCCACAGGAGGGCAGAAATTCTCCAAATCCTGGGCAGAACTTTTTCCCCAGGTATCCGCCCAATTTCCAGCCCCAAAATCATCCATCCTTCTTTCCCCAATTCCCTGAGCCCAAACAACCTAATCCGGGAGAGGGGAGGCCAAGGGTGGAGGGGTATCAAAATCTTCCCAGCCAGGGGTACTACCAGAGAAGGGATAGCTACCCTTCCCGGGATCAGCCCAGGGGAGAAACAGGACCCCGTATCAGCCTGAGCGGGTTTCCCAGTTAGAGCGCCAGGTTCAGAACATGGCACAGGATTTGGGCCGCATGCTAAGGGCTCAACAGAACCCCCAGACGGGCATGCCGGCACAGAATGCCTCAAACTCTGGACCTGGTGCTCCAGAACAATGACGGGGCAGCACCCCGCTAACCCACCGGTTCCCAGGGAGGAGGCACTAGGAGAAGGGGGGTGTAAAGCCTTGGAGGAAGCTTCATTCCCAACTTGTAAAAAGCCCCTGGAAAACCAGGAACCGGAAACAAAATCTCCTGCCCCTGAAAGCCTGCCTCCCAAGGAGCAGAGGGGGGCTAGGAGAAACAAAGGACCCAAACAGACCCACCTTGTGGAGGAGGTACAGGTCTTCCAATTTGAGGGAGAGGGATCCTCAGAAGATCCTGGGAAACGGATCTTCTCCTTCAGAGATGGGGGAACTCCTCCCAAGGAAAAATGGGTCCCAAGGGATGCCAATTCAGACTGGGGAGATGTGGAGACTGAGCTACCGCCGCCCATCATCTCATCCCAGAACCAACAAAACCAAAAACCCCTGGTTCAAACCCATCCTGGTGACTGCCTCCCAAAAGGCAGGGGCGGCCCAGAACCGGAACCAGGGGAAAATAAAGCCGAATCAACAGACTGGGGAGATGTGGAGACTGAACTACCGCTGCCCATCATCTCATCCCAGAACCAACAATGCCAAAATCCCATGGGTCAAACCCATCCTGATGACTGCCTCCAAAAAGGGGGGAGGGGCAGCCCAGAACCCGAAAACATTTCCAGTTGCCAACTTTTTCTTTCAGATTCCCCAGGCTCTCCACAGAATTCTGCCCAAATCTCTTCGCTAGCAATGTCCAAAACCAGCCCACCAGTTGTCCAAAAATGTGCATTATCTGTGCCCCCTTGAGGAGAAGGAGGGAAGATATTATGCCCCGGTACAAGTACAGGGGCAGGGTACAATTTCGGCACTGGTGGACACTGGATCCCAAGCTACCCTTCTGTCCAAAAGGGCCTTTGATGAACTAAATGCAGGAAGGGGGAGGAATTACTGTATTCCTCTCACCTCTCTTACTGGACCACTGCAGAACTTTGACGGGAAGGAAATTCCTGTCGAAGGGACTGCAGATTTGGACATCAAAATTGGGCGACACAAGGTGAAACACCCGGTCGTAGTAGTGACTCCAGAGGGCACTCCTTGTTTACTAGGGAACGACCTCCTGAGAAGGTTGTCACCCCTAATAGATTGTGTAAACAAGGTCCTCTGGACCCAGACTAGCCGACCAATAAAATTAAAACAGAGTGTCAACCATGTTAGTTTAAATGGCACCTGCCACATGGTTGAACAAAAATCTGACCAAGTAGAATTTCACTTCCAGAACAACCAAATTCCAGACTTGACAGTAATAGCAGTAGGGCAACAGACTGGTGATGGGGGGTCCTCTCTATTTCTGAAAATCAACCTTCCTTCCAGTTTAAGGTGGTATTCCACACTGGAAGGAAACACCCTGAAATTCTTTACCAACCCACAATCAGACACTCCCACTCCTATAGTCCAGAAAGATGTGAAATCAGCTCAGAGCCTGGCTGATATTCAGCAAATTGGAGAGCAGTTGTTCATCCCTGTTCAGTTAAATGATGGGAAGGACTCTGTTCTCGCTCGAGTGTGTGTGAACAACGGTAAGAGCTTCATCAGCGAAGCCATGTTCTGGCAACTCCCAAAAGATCCAGCCATTCCCACATTCAAACTGATAGACAAATGTGAAATGGACCTGGAAGCACCTAATTCCAAACATCTCCTGCCAAGCAGGTGTATGCTCAAAATCTCCATTGGCAACAAGAGCATAGTCCATAATTGTTGGGTTGTGCGAGACGTCACTGCCGCCTTTTACTTAGGCAGTGACATTCTCAATCGCTTTGCCATTAGTTTGGACCTAATAAACTTCAAAGCTTGGTCCCGATTAGCGGATAATCCCATGGGCTTTGATGATCAAGAAAAAGCATTTAGGTCAGCTCAATTGCTACCTTATGCTGTTGAAATTCAGCTTAAAGAGGAAGTCACCATCCCAGAAAGGACCCGACAATTCTCCCTGGAAGTGAAAGTTAAAAGAGGACAAACATTGAAAAACCCTGATGCTTATATACATCTAAATGCTTCTCTCCAACAGCAAGGGTTAGGGGTAAACCCAACACCATTAGTCAACATAGAACATGACACCATTCCAATAGAGGTGGATAACAGCGACTTAAAGAGTATTACTCTAGCCGCAGGCACCATTATTGGAATGGCGGTTGATGACCGACATTTCTCCATTGATTTAGGAAATGAACTGTTAGGACCGATCCCCAAGGACTGTTTTGACAGTGACAGTGATGACAATACAGCACCAGACAGGATTTTCACCCGGCATGGGGGGAACTTCCTGGTGTACACTTCTTGCCATTATGGTAAGGAAGATGTGACTTGTGACTTTAGGAGGGATGAGGTGATTTTCCAGGTCCATGAGGGCTGCCTTTCCCACCTGAAGCCTCCAGTCCAAATCAGCACTCTGACCAGGGACTTCTCCACCCAGCTGGAGGAGGCCGCTGAGATAGCCAAACCAGAAGTCTTTCCAGGCTTCAGGCAGATGGTGGAAGAAAGGGTCAACCTAGCTGATGCCTGCGTGACTCTGGAACAGAAGCAAAAGTTGAAACAAGTTTTCTTGGATTTCCAAGATCTCTTCTTTGCGGTAGACTCATATGACTGTGGTCACACCGACATCCACACCACAACAATTCCCACGGACCCTGGAATGACTCCAGTGTTTGTGAAGCAATATCGTTTGCCTCTCGCATCCAAGGAGTCCCTTACTGAAATAATTAAGAACCTTGAGTCCCGGGGAATAATCCGTCCAGTACACAGCACCTTCAATAATCCGGTGCTGGGAATATTGAAGCCAAACGGCCAGTGGAGACTCTGCGCCGACCTTAGGGAGCTCAACAAACGGGTCCATACTTCCCGATGGCCTCTGCCCTACATTGACCAAGGGCTGGCCCAGATTCAAGGGTCATAAGTATTCACTGCAATAGACCTGACCAATGGATACTGGACTGTGCCTGTCAGTAGGGAGGACCAATACAAACTGGCTTTTACCTTTGGGGGCCAGCAGTACACCTGGACCCGGACTCCCTTCGGATACCTCAACTCCGGCAATGAATTCAACATTTTCCTACATAAGGCCATGTCCGACCTCGGTGCGAGGGGTAACCTGGCTTATTCGATGATGTCCTCATCAAAAGTTCATCTGTGGAGGAACACATAGCGGAGATCTGTTATGTTCTGACGCAGTTGAGGGCCGCCGGAGCAAAACTTTCCTTTCAGAAAGCACAGTGGTGTAGAACCCGTGTTAACTTCTTGGGGCATGAGATTACTCCTCAGGGTCTCTGTCCCCAGGAAAAGAAAGTGGAAGCACTTCAGAAACTGAAAGACCCCACGAATCTGCGGGAACTAAGGAGCCTCCTTGGACTGACTAATTACAGCAGAAAGTTCATTGAAGGCTATGCAGAGATCACTAGACCCCTGATTCATCTCTTGAAGGGGGGGTCAAGTGGGAATGGGGTCCAGAACAATCGTAGGCAGTAAGACAACTCAAAAGAAGCCTCTCACAAGTGCCTTGCCTAGCTTACCCTGTCAGAAACAAGGAGTTCTTCCTGGAGACAGGGTTCTCTAATACGTGCTTGACGGCAGTATTATACCAAAAGCATGACAAGGTCAATAAAGTAATCTCCTATGTGAGCAAAACTTTATCCTCTGTGGAGGAAAAATTCAACGATTGTGAGAAGGCACTCCTGGCAATGGTGTGGGCATTGAAGAATTACCGCCCGTTTATCCAGGGGGAACACATCATAGTGGAGACTCCACACCAGCCTCTGGATTATCTCCAGAGTGACAGAATCCGGGCCGGAAATGTGAGTAATTCCCGAATTACTTCCTGGATTCTGTCAATGCAAGGCTTTCCTGTGGAGGTCATATATGGCCAAAACAAGAAGAGTCCCCTCGCGCAATGCTGACTTGCATGATTGTGCCAGAGAAAACTGCCTCGAGGACAAAAGTCTAAAAATAAAGGACAACATGGAGGCATACCTTAATTCCCCCCACAAAGTCTTTGAAGAAGACAAGTGTGAGGGAATGCCCACTGTCTATGTGGATGGATGCTCTTACCATGTTGACAACAATGGGGGGAAAGAATTGGTGGCCGGCGTAGGGAATGCATGGGTGAAGGAGTTTCCTGAACCCTCCGCTGGGTACAAAATTGGTCCCCGAAGTAGTCAGGTGGCAGAATTGATGGCTGTGCATCAGGCCATCCTCATTGCTGTCCAACATCAACTCCACAAACTGGTCATTATCACATATTCGGATTATGTACGGAACGGGTTCGTGGAGCACCTGGTTAACTGGAAAACCAGAGGCATGTTATGTGCTAATAACAAACCCCTGAAACATGGAAAGTTAATCCAAAATATTGATGATCTGGTCACATCGAATGGGATGACCATCTACTGGAAAAAGATCAAGGGGCATTCCAAAGTAGAGGGACCAGACAAAACTGGAAATGACTTAGCTGATCAGCTGGCCAAAACCGGGGCCATCCAAGGGGATCTAATCAAAATAGAGTCCCTGTTGGGGGAAATCCAGGTCACTGCTATCACTAGGTCCCAGACCTATGCTCACAATGATCTTTCAACTGCACAATGGAGTAAGGAGACCCCTGATGCTGATTTGATTACAGCTCAGAAGGGGATCCAATAATTGGTAAGTTTTACCAACACATTGAGGACCCTGAGAACTTTCCCCTGACGGATACCGATTACATTGGGAAAGAGGACCTAAGAGTGTTGATGAAATGTCCAAGACGGTTTGCTGGTAAGGAAATCCCAAGCTGGCCACGATCAGTGGCTGGTTCCTACCTCATTCTGAAGCCTGATGTTAAGTCACGCCCATGATGCGGCCACCGCCGGTCATAGGGGGTTTCACACAACACTTGAAATCTTAAGAGAGGTTGCATACTGGCCACACATGGGCCAGGACCTCAACCAATACTTGAAGGGGTGTCTTGTGTGTGCACAGTTTCAGCCATCATCCCTCACACACCGTGCGCCTCTCCAAAAGAGGGGGATGACACTGCCATGGTCAGATTTGCAAATCTACTTTGTAGGCCCTGTAATTCGCTCGTCTAGAGGAAACAAGTACATGTTGACCGTTACATGCTTGTTCACCAAGTGGGTGGAATGTCTCCCAGCCCCAAACTGCAAGGCAGAAACAGCAGCTGCCCTGATGATTAACCACATCTTTTCCCGTTTTGGTCTACCTCAAAGGATTGAGTCAGAGAGGGGTAGCCACTTCACCAGTGAAGTAATGACAAAGATGTGGGAGATACTGGGGGTCAATAGGAAGCTACATATTGCTTACCGGCCAGCTTCTTCTGGAGCAGTGGAGAGATACAACCAAACCATCGTGAGCATATTAAAAAAGATTGTGGCAGATTCTGGGCCAAGTTGGGATATCCGACTACCTCTGGTCCTAATGGCCATCAGATCTACCCCGTCATCTGCAACTAAAATGTCACCATTTGAGTTGATGACTGGACGCAAGATGGTGCTTCCCCAGCATTTGCTCTACAGAACCCAAGAGCAGACGTTGATAAATGCCTCCACAACTCATGAGTATGTGGAGAATTTAAGGAAACACCTTCAACATGCTTTTGCCTATGCTCAGCGGAATCTAGAAAGATCAGCTGAGAGTATGAAAACGCACTATGATTTGAAAACCAGCAGGAAGGGATATGATGTGGGAGACCGGGTCTATCTATACAATTTCCAAAGGAACCAGGCCAAACAGCGAAAATATTTGCCGACATGGAAGGGACCCTTTGAAATTATAGACAAGATCTCCCCTGTTGCCTACAAAATCCGCATCCCCAAAGGCAGTTCGGCAGAGGGGGAAGACAAGTGGGTACATATAAATCAGTTAAAGTGTTGCCATCCCAGGCACACCCTGCAGCAACTGGAGGAGTTCTCTGCAATACCAGAGGGGCCGCTCCAGAGTAAGTCAGTTCAAACTCTAAAATATTCCACATATCAAAAATATAGTAACATAATGCAAATGTTCCCTGTTATATATTGTTTTTAAAATCAGACTGCAAAATGCATTCGGATGTATAAAATGTACATGTTCGCCACACCATTAATAGTGGTGTAAAAATGTTAAGGAATGTGTATTGCCGCTTTTGCTTTATCATCCTAGGAGAGAGGAAACCATGAAGACTGACCAAGGAGGACGACCGGGGACCGGGAGCAGAGACCCGAGGGGCCCGAGGTACCGCCCAATATTCCCATCAGGACCGGCGAGGAGAACTGATCGATCCAACTGGGTGGAGGAAAAGATGCTGAACTGTGCCAGCTACAGAATTGGAAGAAGATAATGCGGACATACCAGCACAGGGCTCAAAACATCCTTGGCACCCGACTTCCCCTCGACTCGAATCAAAGCGCAGTCGGGCGGGGGGGGGTTTGTCAAGGGTTTTGACCCATGTTGAATCCTTAGACTGGGTAGATGTGGGGATGAGCTGTCGCCGCCCATTATTCTATCCCAGAAAAAACTAAATCAATAGACTGGGTAGATGTGGGGATGAGCTATCGCCGCCCACATTCACGCCAGAATCCAGGAGAACTGCGCAGTTGGCACAAGACCACTCCAAAGATACAACCTTCTTGTGGGGGGTTCCACATCACCACCCTACTGTAAGGATGCCATCAAAACAATGTTAAGCAAGGGTCCTATACTACCAAGCAAAATACCACTCTATTGAAATGCAGTAATTCAAGACAGATCCCAAAAATGGATGCAATACCGGTACTCACCACTATCAGAAAGCCGGCGTTTTAAAACCACCAGACGTTTGTGTAAAACTGAACAGAGGAACCCAAACCAGGCCAAGGAAAGACTTGCTAAGAGGTGGACACAATGTAAAACTATATTCTGAAATGACTTGAAGGAAGTAATTATTTAATGTATATGTAAAAATTGTAAGTTTGATTTAAACTGGGAACTAAAGTGACATTTAGCTGAATTCTGCCTGACAACTACCCCCGACAGGAGAAACCTGCTCAGCCACTCTTCCCAGGCTTAGCTGCATCCTGCTTCCCCGCCAAAAGGAGTTGACACCTCTCTGATTAGATTAGGGGAGGGGCACCTGCAGGAGGTTGAAAAGCCTTGTCCTGGACTCAGGCAAATGTTATATTGGGGGGGGGCCGTAAAGTGGCTACCTCTTGGGAGAAGTGGGAGGAGAAGTGCCTCTGGGAGCCACCCGAGCTGGAGGCGGGGGCAGACAGAAGCTCCCCCCATGTGCTTTGGAACCTAAACCACACCCATCTGGGCCAGAGCATAATTTTAAAAAAAGATGGATTATTCATAGTACGGACTTTTCAGAATTATATAAGGAATATCATTATTCTTGTGATTTTTCTGTGCACGTTTTAAGAGGTGTTAGGACCCTGTGGTGTATGCTGGGGGGTTGCTAGCGGAAAATAGGGTCTTACTCCAAATGTCTGCATGTTAAAAATCTGACATTTCATCAATTAATGTCCATACTCCTTGCGCACATGTGTGTAATTTTTGGTAAATGTCCGATATTGGTAAACCAGTCAAAAAGCGCAAAATGTTGTCATTTTTGAATGCAAGCCCCCAGGAAGATCAGAGGCGGACAAGCATGGACCATAAGGAATATATAATGTGTACATGTAATTTCAACAAATTGTGTATCTGGGAAATATGTATTTGAATCAAATATAGATTTGTGTGCACATTGACCAGGGGAGTGTCATTTATGCAGGTCATAAAAATGACATCACTCTGACATACTATCCCTTCCCAAATCAGGGACCAAAAGAATCTGTTGACCTATCAAATCAAGAGAGGGGCAGGCTTAGTGATGCTAGCCTCTCCACCCACTTTCCAAAACACATAAAAAGGGACTGCTGGGACAGGTAGAGAAATTCAATTCCATTTGCTGCGGAGCGTGCTGACCGACGACTTCACATCCAGAGATCCAACACTTAGACATCCAAGCTAAACAGAGACTACAGAACTTTGAACCAAGAAGGCCCACTGCAAGCAAAAGTATTCTCGGCAGACCTTCAGAATCCAGCAAACCTAACCAAACTATTCAACAGCGGGGCGAGCTGTTTGAATTCTTTGCCAAGATCTTTTGCTGGAACCGCAGACCAGACCCAGATCGCTGTGAGCAGAACCAGAGATCCGGATCGCTGTGAGCAGAACCGGTGCCTGATTGACCCGCTGAGCAGAGAGAACCGCCGCTGGACTTGTTGACCAGATCCGTGACGAGGCCCCTTCATTTCAAAATTAGGAGTGGGTATCCGCCAGAACTGTGCAAAACCCAATCTCTTAGTTAAAATAATCTAATCCAAACTATTTTAACCTAATTAGAACAGCCTCCTAGAAATCGTGTCATCTGTCATTTTTAAAGCTGCACAACTGTCACCTGTCAATTCTGCAGCTGCAAGCTGTCACCTGTCATTTTGAGTTTACTTTAAATCCGAAAAGCTACCTTTATTAAATCGTCCGTATCTCTTGAACCGTTTGGGCTAGGAACGAAATTTACCGCGATTTGTGATTTGGCCCGATTTCTTCATCTGTGAAAATCAGCAGCTTTTTGCTTCTCTTTGCTAAAATTTGTTTGCAATCTGCTAATCATTCATAGAGTATTGTTAAAGTGAGCCTGATCTAATGTAAAATAGCCATCACCTACCCTGAACCTCTAGAGGAAATTAAAAGCATTTTTAGCACATTTCTCACTTCATTGTCATCACATTCAAAGCATTTTGGACCTGTGTTTCAAACTTCTCCCTGTTTTCCTCTAAGCATGCTGGGGGGAACTGAACTGAATTATATTTGATTGCATTCCTGAGGACTGTATGCTCTCCTTTTTCATCTCCTTACCTTGCATAAAGGGGGGGGGGGGTGAATTGTCAAAGAAAAGTGATTACATTGTCTTTTGTTGAAGTCATATCAAGTTTATTTTCTGTAATGCATTTTATTCATCATTGCATTGTCCTTGAAGCCATAAAAGCATTCTCAGCTATTTTATCCTCTCTATATCACTTCTAAGCCATCAAAAAGAGTAACATTATCCATTGTTGATCACTATCATCCTCACAAGTGTGCTATCAAATATTAATCTACTATAGAAGTGTGATATATATATATATATATATATATATATATATATATATATATATTGTTTACATTTTCAAATAAACCTTTTAAATTTGCAAAACAGACCTACTTCTTGGCTCAGTGGGGTCAGGGGGATTCTAAGAGAGGGGTGTTATATAAGGGTTGTCATCCAGAGTACATGAACTGGACCTAAAAATATATCAATAAGGGTATCCCTCAGCATCCCAGACTAGGCATTGACTTAGCTGTAGTGTTAAAGTGAAGCCGCTTAACAGGGTCAACAATGGGAGTGGGGGAGATGGTGTCGGTAGTGTATAGGTGAATACGAGGATGTTCATTCTGGGGTATGGGGAGTTCATTGGGGGGTATGGGGATACATTGGGGGGAATGGGGAGTTTTGGTGTGTTGGGAGGAGGGGGGAGAGGGGAGGCACTTGTCTGTAGTTTACATTAATACACCCGTTGTGTAAAAAATCATTTAATGCCTGGACTTTGTTCATTTCGTGTGTATTCATTTTATTCATGACAGTGCACAGTGCCCAACTCCCCACATACCCTGTGGGCATGTCCACATGGACCCAGTGCTCAGTGTAGCACTGACACATATCCATCAACGTCCAGAAGTATTCGTCAATCAGTGATTGGCGTACAGCACGGCCATCTTGTGCATCACGTACTGGCAGGGGTGCTGCTTCTCCTCCGTCTTCATCCTCATCATCCACGCCCGGTGCATGCATGTCAATGTCAGGTGGCAGTGGTACATTTCTCCGGACTCACATGTTGTGCAGCATGACACAGGCCATGGTGATATTTGCCACCTTCTCAGGCCTATAAAGGAGTGCTCCACCAGACCTGCTTAGGCAGCGGAACCGCGTCTTTTACAGGCCAAAGGTCTGCTCAATCACGACACGGGTACGGGTATGAACCCGATTGTACTCCTCTTCATGGCTGTTCCGTGGGTTCCGCACAGGGGTAAGTAGACACGGCTTCAAGGGATATCCTCCATCACCTGCATGGGAGTACAAAGATGTCTGTGTGAGTCACTCTGAGCTGCCACCTTCAGGATTCACAGCCATGGCCGCAGCTATTTGCTGTTGACATGCACATGTCCCTGTACGTATGCACAAAGATTATTTAGATGCATTGTATACTGCAATATGGTGTGCTAGTCTGGATGGTGTTGAACAGATGATGCAAGGTGATTACTTGCATGCTGATGCGGATGTACTGTGGATGCAGAACGATGTCTTGCCTCCCATGATTGCAGTGTATACTACTCTGTGCACAATCACACTAGCCACATTGGCACAGTTGCAATCATGTTTCGTCATGCATTGCTTGACATACCCATGGTGGCATGGTTGTGCGTCTTACATGTTGTCATTGATATACAGCATTGGTCCAATGTGTGGCAGTGATGTGTCATGTTCGGGTTGGGAGGTTCAGGTCATGAGTGTTTAGCTCTGAGTGCATTGTCCACTCACCACCCATTCCCAACCTGGTGCAGTATGCATCCCCCCACCTCACAACCCTGATGCACTGCCATGGGCCAGTCAGGCAACTCACCAAGCAGCCAGGCTCGTCGTCCAGCATGTCGCTCCATGTGACAGGGTAGCGTGGAGTTACGCAGCACCATGGCATCATGTGTAGATCCGGGATATCGGGCGCAACAATGTGTGATGATCTTGCTGGAGTCACATACCATCTGCACATTGATGGAGTGGTATTGCTTGCGATTGCGGTACACAGCCTCTATGGCATGAGGGACTACCAATTCGACATGGGTGCAGTCGAGGGCACTGACGCAATTGGGCATGCCTGCCAGTGCATGGAAGCCTACTTTGGTGTCGGCAATCTCCTGGCCAGTCCGTGGTAGGGATATGTGGGTGCTAGCATGCTTTGGGAGGGCATCCAGCACTTGGGTCAGCATGCGTGAAAAGAGTGGTTGTGATATGTCATGCAGCTGGCCCACTGTGTGCTAGTAGGTGCCTGTGGCCAGGAAGTTGAGCATAGACACCACCTTTAGTAGCGGGGGGATGGCAGTGCGTATTTCAATGAGGCTGACAATGTCGTCATGTATCATGTCCACAATGGTGGTGATGGTGTCCCGGTCCAACCGGTACAGGGTGTGGATCTGGTCGGGGTTCGATTGAATGGACTGGGTCTGATGCGAGGGATTGGTGGCTGCCAACGAGGTACTACTGGCGGTAATTGCCTGGCCTGTCTCACCCTCCTTCTCCTCCTGTGTCTCCTCTGTGCTGCCTGTGGCTGTGGTTGTTGTTGTAGTTGGTGTTGTTGCTGTAGTTGTAGGCATTGTTGCTGTAGTTGTATAGGCATGTCCTCCAGCCCCATGATTGCAACAGCTAGTGGTATCATTATGGGAAGGGATGAGGAGTGTGGGTGTACTCTTTTTATACTGGGACAGTCTCCATTGACTCCACCTGTGGAGATTGTGTGTACCTGTGCCAGTTGCCTTCACCGTAGGTTGCTGTTTACAGGTGGTCCGCGATGCCTGTATGGCCGCCGTCATGCAGGCCCTATTTACCGCCTTCGGGATGCCGGTGAGTGCATGCCCGCGTAACTTGTGATGCCCTCCTATTACCGGCATCCCGTTATTTCCTCCGCGAGGGGCGCACGTACGCACGCAAGCAGGTATGGAGCGGCACGGTACTGGCGGTGGCGGTGTTGGTGGGTTGTCGGGTCGTAATGGCCCGGACCCGTTAACAATGCCGGTAATACCATTCCGCCTTCCTATTTTCATTACCTCCATTCTCGTAATGAGGCCCATTGTTAGGGAACAGCGTAGTGGAGCAAGACGCCAAGAAGACAGAGAAAATGGAGGGAAAGAAAGAGACCGAATAAAGACGGTAAAGACCACTGAAGCAACTAGGTCCACGGAACGCTCGCACCAACCAAGCGCCCCTACACAGAGACGCAGGACAAAGATTTCAACGCACAAAAACCTAAGGTGCTACCCAACGTCTGGCACATAACCAAGCAGAGACGGGTCCGGAATAGCGCTTAGACCTCCATCCAGTATTGTGTGACACCCCCGTGGATACGAGGTGAGCGTAACAGAATGCAAAGCCTCAATTAAAACATCCACCTGGGCATCATGGAAACATCAGAGATTGACCAACTAGCCCAGTTACTGGAAGAATTACAGGCAGAGGTGCACTCCGCCCAGCGAGACACCAACACCCTTAGGAGGGAGTTGATTGTCACCAAGGACCGCAACGATTAATTAGTCAGACAATTGCTCCAAACACAGGCTGGGCTGGCTCCATTGCCGGGAAGTATTCTGTCGGTTCTAGCCACATCCGGCAATCCAGTGCAGGTGGTCCTCCCTGGGGCAGTTCCCCCAGAACGTTTTATGGGGGAGCCAAGAAAATATGCAGTATTCATGAACCAGTGCCGCCTCCATTTTCTTTGTAGACCCGGAGCCTTTCCTAACGATCAGTCGCGGGTTGCCTTCATTCTGTCATATCTGAGTGGCAGTAATGCGGATTTGTCCATACCGTTAGTAAGCCAGGATGACCCACTCCTGCAGGATTTTAGGGGGTTTCAACAGGAGATGGAGGAGCTGTTGGCCCGACATACCCAGGGCCAAGCTCTGGATAACAAACTTCTGTCCCTCCGCCAAGTCAGCCAAGATTTGTTAACATATATCGCCACTTTTAATAGATTTGTCGTTGAAACTGGGTGGCCTGAGGAGAAACGAATAACGTTATTCCATCGAGGATTACCGGGGAAATTGAAAGACATCCTAGCTCAGGTGGTAAACCCGCCAAAAGACTGTGCAGAGTTCATCAACCTAGTGGTGCAGCTAGACCACAGGCTGCAAGATTGAAGGACAGATCGATCCAGAACGGAGAATCGGACTGTGTATGTATGCTCAAAGGAGAACAGTTTGCGTTCATCAGAAAATACTTTGGAACCCATGCAAATTGGGGGGATACGGAGCCCATTAACCAAGGCCGAAAGAGACAAAAGGAGACAACAGCAATTATGCCTGTACTGCAGGAAATCAGGTCACTTCCTCAGAGAATGTCCCGTAAAACCCCATAGGAGAACAGTTGGCACTACAGAGAAAGAAGGAGGAGAACAAGAGTCGGAAAACTTCCAGGCCCGGCAAGCGTAGAGGTCCGTTTGTCGAGCGAAGGAAAAGAGCCACAGACCTCACACCTTGCCCTGCCTGTGACTTTGATCAGTCACCAACAACCATCTCGGATGCATGCTGTGGAGGCATACATAAACAGCAGAGCCATTGGTAACTACATAGACCAAGGCCTGGCAACAAGAATGGGGCTTCCCCTCTGTCAGGAAACAACTGAGAAGGTCACCACTGTTGACGGCACGGAGATAGCTTCTGGTCCTGTAACTCAACGCACAGCAGAATTGACTCTTCTGTGACAAGACGGACATCCGGAAGCCATTGCCTTCGACCTTATCAAGGCCCCTCAGTACCGGGTGATTCTAGGGATGCCGTGGTTGGTGGCTCACAAGCCTAACATCGACTGGCGAGCCAAGAAATTAGCCTTCTCCGATGAGTGTGCTCATGCATGCTATGAAGTGGAAATGCCATTGTCTGACCCAGAGACACCTGTCCAAGATAAAGAGGCGTGTAACGCTCACCTGGCTCCCACGGAGGCGCTGACCTGGTCTGGATTGCTGTGACCTCTTCAAGCGTGATGCGCAGGATTCGAAACACCGACTGAACTGGACCCCCAAATCTGGCTTGTCTGGCCCGTAGAAAAATCTTTCTGTAGGTGGAGAAAGGGGATTAACTCTCTGCAGAGTATTGTGATTGCTTCCCACCTCCCCTTTGCTCTTCTCTGACCACCTCCGAAATCCCCAATCAAGGCTCACCTTAATGTTTGAATGGATGAGCTCTCCATCCTGCTTCTGGTGCAGGGGCGCGTATTTGACCAGTTACTTCACTGGTTTCGGAAGGCGAAATGCCGTAAGTATGCAGTTTAAAAAGTTCCAGAGTAGAGTCTTCTCTTTGTTTGCTTTTCTTAACCTGCGATCTGTCCTTATTTTCAGGTGCAGAGTGGAAGTGATGCTTCGAGGGATATTGCCGGAGATAAACTCAGGTGAGTTCGTGATAAAATGATTCCTTTAAACGTCTTTGAATCCCTCTAGTAATGTCTTTCTTTTTTCTCCTTAGGGGCTGGGGTGCGGTACCAGGCCAAGAAGTGGCGCCGACCCGAAATGAGGCGTGGTTCTGTCAAATATGGGCAGGTAGGTCTTGTGACGGAAAATCAGGCTTTCCTCATTTGTTCCTCCTGCTCACCTTTTGTCTCTTCTTCTCCCCTGCAGGTGCAGAGATGTGGCGGAATGCCCAGAAGGCAGGTGAGTGATGCGCGGCGCAGCAACAAGTAGCGCAATGCTTTTAAAGAATGTCTATCTTCAGGATCGCTGGCGTGATGGTTCCGGACACAGGTAGGAAGTTAGATTAAGTTCTTGGTTTTCACCTTTTCGCTTCCCTTCCTTCCTTTCAGGTATCCCAAGATCGAGGCGGGCGTGGCTGGAGGCAAGATGCAGGAGCAGGCACGGTGAGCGTTCAGCTGCTAGATGCAGAGCAACGCGAAGCACGTGTGGCAGTCCGGGAGTGGTTTAAATAGCCTTGGAAGAAGTTCCTGGTAAGTATTCTTCCACGGTCTCCACCCAAGTAAAATAGTTCCTTTGATAAAATAGTACCTCCTAAGCCTCATTTGGCTTGAGGCTTCATGCAGCATGGTCTGCGTCAGGCGAGTGCACCAAACACCCTCTTTTATGAGCCTGGCGCCTATGGCGCCAGGACTGATGTCCAACATGAGCCTGGCGCCAAAGGCGCCAGGACAAAGTCCAAAGAGCCCCTATTAGGGGCCGCTGGGCTTTTACCAGAGGGCATGAGGCCTGCTCCCGGGGTTGCTGGGCCTGTCCTGGTGCTCCGGGGGTAGGCATCATGACAGGTGTTAGTACTAGGTGTAACAAGTACACAACCAAGCGAATACCACGATTTCCAAGGTGTTTTCCAAAAAGAACAGGCTAATACCTGTCTTGATATGGGCAAAATCTTCCTCGGGGCCAGCCCTTTGAGAGCAAAAAATACCCAATTCGGCCCAAAATACAGGTTCTATTGTGCTGAGCAGTGATCTCATGCTAGTGACAAATGACACCTTTCAATAGGTTTTAGTATTTATTCTAAAACAGTGAATTTCATATACATTTGGGATTCAAGTTAGAGAAGATTACAAAGCACAAAACTTAGAGAAATGCAAAATATAGAGAAACATAGAACTTAGATAAACATAAAGAAACATAGAGAAATATAGAGAAACACAGTCTTACGCCCCTTCAATCAGCACTGGGAGACACTGGCCCTCATAAGCTAGCTGTAACAAGCCCCGCTCAGTCAGAGAACAGTGCTGCAGGATGCCGTCAAGAGCTCCAAAATTCCGGGCACTTGATCTGCTCGAACCAAGTCCACAGGACGATCTCCCACCCGAGTCATGTGAGCATGTGTATTTTATAATCTCGTGCTGCCCGTCCGTGACGCATAGTTCCAGAACTTTCCCTGTGCAAAATATAGGCTGGCTCATGGAAAAAACCCAGCTCTGTTAATTTCCACTGTGCTTCTTCTGAGCCCCTCCCTGGCCCATCTGCGCGAAAGCTGAGGAATGTCTTATCAGTGCCTTCCCAGAGAAAAGGAAGATTAGCTTGGGGCCATGCAGGGCTACCGTTAGTGAGGCAGAATATTCTAGGGGAAGCAGGGATGTATTAACCCCATCTGCAAGCTCTAATAGGCATGCACTCATAGCTTAGTGTTTATAGCGCTTAAGACTGGCTATCTAAGCGCTATATAGGTGCCATAATGTTCCAAACACTCCAAAAATACCTATTAGCTACAGAGCTAGGGCCCTCTCCCTGCCTGTCTATCAACAATGCATAATGTGACCTATCACTCATACTAGGCCTGCATATTCCTTGTAGCTCACTACTGCATAATGGAAGTGCTACAACAGACTACTGTCAGCATTTTTAGCACATACTTTGAATACACTATTGGCTTTCAGCGGCTAATGCTGTCATCTAAAGCCCTGATTGGCAAGGTTGCAATTTTGTGTATCACTACATTCCACCCCTATTCAACGTGTGTGCGACAAATGCTGACTAATACACATCAATATAGTATTTAGTGCAGTGATAAAGACCTTGGGGCTTTGCAAGAGGTTTAAGCAAACTACCTTTTAGCGGTTAGTTAGCGTGGCATGCAAGGTTAGTAAAAAACACTACCTAAACAAAAATGTACACAAAGTGAACAGTGACATATACCCTTGCCAAATCCTGGCCTACACAAAAATACCTACACAAAGTGAACATGGGCATTTACCCTAGCCAAAACCTGGCCTACACAACAATACCTAAATAATTATTGTATAACTGATTGTCAGTTAAAAAGCAGCATGCAGTTAGAATGTCAAGGCAATCCAGTGTAGTCTAATCTACAATGCACTATTGCATTTATGTATGGTTACCAATTCTAAAACCTGGCAGCCTTTCACTCTCAGGGCCTACCCTCCCCCTGATCCCAGGGCATTCAGACGTGACTATGGGCTGTGTGATTAGACACTTCCCCCATGTATGTGGAACCCAACCAGAAACCATCTAATTTCGTGAACAAGGTGAACCCATGGGCACCAGGTTATCTAAATAAAAACAATTCTACTAATTTGCATCAAAGCATGGCATGTGTTATTCATGCAATCAAAAGCAAGCAATTTAATCCATATGTATGCTGGTAACTGTAGCTCTGCGTGCCAGTGTGTGGAGGATGGTCGCCCCCACTCAGTAAAAAGCCAACACCTGCTGATTTAACAATGTTTGCCATACAATGCATCGTGTGTATTTAGCAGTCTTGTTGACCTGCCCTATGGCAGAAAAAATGTCTTCATACCTAAAATTCTGCCATCTTCAGAGGTTGCCAATACTTGTAGCAGTGTTGGGCGTATCAATGAACCCCACTAGGCCAGAAGTTCTATAGCAGAGCTGGCATTAGAACCCATAGTGGCTAGCTTATTGTGCACAGTTTCTATGTCACAAGCATATAAAGCTCCTGCAATTAATGGATCTAGCTCCCTAGCTACGCGCACTCTAGTGATGGGCCATAGAAATGGACTCCATTTGTAGCAGCTTGGTAGTACTAAGGAAACATTGCCTCATGATAAATCTATGTCTAAGTGTATCACTGTAATAATGGAGGTGTGCATTACCAGCCTACAATTTACATGTTGCCTTACTACTGGAAAATCTAACATGTTCACAGTGTCTACCTATTGTGACTTGGAAAATACCCTTCTTCAAGTGGGATATCTACCATATACAATATTAGTTTTTGCCACAAACACCATACTACCCTCCGGCAGTGGCTGTTTCATCACACCATTGTGTAAAATGCATTTAGTCAAGTTATAGTCCATAAAATCTTGGCGAGAACACTCGCTGCAGTTCTTGGTCAGAAAAACATCACATTAAACAAATCGTTGTATCCATTCACTGAAACATTTGGGCCTATGACTTCATAGACACCAGTCATATGAGTCAGTGACAAAAGATGTCTGACAATGTGCCAGGCCAGTACGCTAGCAATTCCATGTGGATACTCATTTGTAGCGCTTTTCCAAAGAATTATTCCAAATGTCTACAATCAAAAGGTGACTCTTTGCATTAGTGTGCTGGAGACAGCTGTCCCCACAAAAACATGAAACTGGTTGGTTTAACAAAAACCGTGTCACACACTGTGTCATAAAATCAAACATCAAGTCAGTCATGGTTTCATTTACCTGCCTTAAGCTGGCTGTAAAAGTATCCAGTGTTTCAAAGGTTACCATCTCAAATTAGAGCTCACACACTTGGCAGCATTACTTCAAATTAAGAATCTTAACCTATGCACAGGTGACTTTGATGTGCGCACTCAATTTATCTCAAAATAAATTACGCTCCTGCTTGCATAATCCTGCTGCCCCAACAATTCATAAATCATTTTAGTTTTTTTTTTTTTTTTCAAAAAGCAAAACATCTCTGGTTAAAGCAATTCAGTTGGAAGAGCAAAACCATTTCGTTTTTTCAGATTCATCTCAAAAAGTGCATTTAAAAACCATTTTTCAATGTGTTAGCATTCAAGTGCTGTGTCACACAGCTGTTTGTGGTGCATGATGTCACAGTCCACAACTCATTGTCCATAGTCCTTTAAACAAGAAAGGCAAGACATGTCAATTAAGTTATTTCCAGCAACTGAATCATTTGAATGTGTAGCATCAAATATTTGATAACTAGCCAAGTCTGCACCGTGCCAGTTCAGCAAAAGTTATTACTCTGTTGGACACCTTTCGCAGGTTGCAGAACAAATAGCAGCATTGAGTGCGGTGCAGGACACGTTTAAAGTTGACTCGCTTTCTCTGAGCACAGTTTGCTTGACTGATCAGTGTCACCCACAAATTGAATACATCTACTTCTGTACATGGCGCGCTATTGTCTTGCTTTTTTGCCTAGGCAAAATACAAACAGAAATGTTAGGATGTCATCAAAACTTCAATATCAGCGTTATCCACCCCTTCCCTGAACACCACCCCCATCTTCAGAAGTCTCACCAGGTAACTACACACTTTATCATTGCTACTGCAATTATTTATCACCCTTCTGCATGTTTCTGGGGGCTTATTTACACTCAACCATACGGGGTGTAACTGCCTAATCACAAACTCATTTGTGCAATGCGATCATAGTTGGTCAATGGTACCTCAGACTGATCTGTGCTTTTACAAAAGCCATATAATAAGTACCCAGGTCGCACAATGCTTTTCTTTTTCATCAAAGCGATCACAAATGCCAGGCGCCAACTTGCTTCCAGTGTCTCATGATCTTGATTTAGTTTGCCCTGCTGGCATCACTCCATTTTTCAAAGGTAAAGTCTTTCAGTCCAATACCGCCTGCAGTTGCACAAGCAGCTTTGTTTATTTTTCTCCATACAGCTAGTGTCTTTCAAGCCTCTGGTTTTTCACTTGTCATTTTCTTAAAAGGTGTTTGCTAAATTCTTGGACCACCCATTTGAGCGCGATAGTCTAAGTCAGTTTCTTTTGTTGCTTCAACAAATCATTCATTCTTGCACTAAGCCGTGAGGCTTCTGGATCATGGCTAATGTGCAGTGTTCATGTTGTACTCCAAAGCCCTGCTCTGCATGTTGTCTCTTGCAAAACGGCTAAGCGCTTTTTGTCAGTTTTGCTTCCATCTGGAATGCCATAATGTCTTTGTCAGTTACTCCAGCGCCTGGCAATGTAGCTTGCATTTGCCAGCTGTGTATTTTCTCTTCTCAAAGCGCCTAGAGGTTTCTTCTCCAGTGCACAGCGCTTTACTTCAGTTCACATCACATGGAGCACTGGGATGCAGCTTGCACAGCAATAGCGTTTCACTTCACATCACATCAAATGGTGCATGGGAATGCGGTTTGCATGGCAATGTCTGTTGGAATGGGCAGCTGTCTTTTCTTAGCCCATTCACAGATGCACAGGTTCCCCAAATGTTCAGATGTGATGTGCCCGTCTGCCATCCTGCATGCAGCCTTTGTTTTCCTTCCAGTGTTACTGGGCAAATTCTTTACTTCTGATCAGCATTTCTGTCTTTGCACCCCCTCTCCTCAGTTTTTTGCTCACGCTGCGGTGTCTCTCACAGGGGATGGAATGCAGGAATGTCATTGTTTATCTTTCGCGCAGCAAGCTTATCTCTTTGCCTATAACTCTTACTGTGGCGGCTTCAATGGAAAGCACTCGTTTCAGACAGTTCATCCAGATTAACTCTTTCTTGCACTGTTCCAGCAACTCAGAAAAGCTCTCATATCTGCCATCATTTCATTAGACAGAAGTGCAGTATTCTGTTTTTGTTTGCCTTCCTGCACCTCGCCCAAGACAGCTTCAAGGCACAAGCTCTGCACACACAGCAAGACTCTTATTTTCAAAAGAGGCACTTTCTCTTCTCATCAGATTCTACTTCATGTAATTTTGCAAAATGTCAAAGCGTCTTTTAGCCTGTTTTAAACTGATTAATGTCCCATTTAAAAGCATACGTTTTTTTTTCTCTTTCTCCGTCTTCCTCGTAACCTTGTAGTTTGGCTTCACGAGCTCACTCCATTGCAATGTGCGATCTTTCAAAAGAATCCGCAACCCACTAAATCTTTGTGCTATCTTATCACACACAGATTTTTCATTCTGTTGTACCATTGCCAGAATATAACCACTTATTTCAGTGCATTTAAAAAATGCCATATTTAGTGCAGCTCCCTGCACGGTTTTCCTGCAAGAACAACCCACACTCCCTATATTGCTTGTGGGCTGTTAAATGTGTCAACAACATTTTTTCACCATGTATCACAGTTAACAGGTCACTATTTCCAAACATGCATCACTTATAAGGCAACAGTACAAATCCATGGCATAGCGTGGGAACAGTCAAAAATACTCCAGGGGCAATTTAAATTGTCTTTCCCCCCAAACCATTGCAAACTGATTCTGCAATTTCAAATCAATATACAAAAATCGAAAATCCAAATAACATCACTCACTTTCTTTTTTTAAGTGAGTCTCTCACCCATTATAAGCATGGCACAGCTTAAAATGCAATATAACCATTTTAGTGTGTTTCCTTTAAACAGAATGTACCACCACTAGCACATGGAATTTACAGTTGCCAAAAGAAAAAAAACAAACCCTTTAGGCTCTCAGCACAGATGTTACTCTTTCTCCTAAGCACGGCTCATTCCCCACGTTATTTTTCAGGAATGTCAACACTTCAAAAGCATACATCAAAAAAGCGAACCTTCGCCTCCGAACATTACAGCCCCCCACTCGCTAGCACACTGGGGCTGAGTCAATGGTTAAATTACTGTTCACAATTTGCATGTCAAATCCTTGCAATTATTTTTCCCTGCCCTCATGACAGAATAGAGTTGAGAACTCCGTCTCACTTTGCATTTCAAATTACAACTTTAAACTAGGGAAACCGCATGATAAGATTCTTTCCTAATTGAACATACATCTTTCTTGACCATTCATCGGAGCGCTTTAAACAAAGCCATTTCCCGCTTGTTTATCGCCTTGTACTCCCTTGGCTCCATTCCCAAGCAATAAGTCAGTCACGACTGATTTACTGAAGGGAGTCTTAACCACACAAGCTATCGGCCACGGCAAGCCGACACAACGCTGCTGTCTTTTGAAGTCTCAGAGCTGCAGTGAGACCACCAAGGAAATGCGACAGCCTGCTCTTCACTCTACACTGTGTTCTCTCACACAATTTGTCATTTCACAGCAAGGCACTGCTCTTCACAAATCCCACAAAGCTGCCACCAAATGTCTTGATATGGGCAAAATCTTCCTCGGGGCCAGCCCTTTGAGAGCAAAAAATACCCAATTCAGCCCAAAATACAGGTTCTATTGTGCTGAGCAGTGATCTCATGCTAGTGACAAATGACACCTTTCAATAGGTTTTAGTATTTATTCTAAAACAGTGAATTTCATATACATTTGGGATTCAAGTTAGAGAAGATTACAAAGCACAAAACTTAGAGAAATGCAAAATATAGAGAAACATAGAACTTAGATAAACATAAAGAAACATAGAGAAATATAGAGAAACACAGTCTTACGCCCCTTCAATCAGCACTGGGAGACCCTGGCCCTCATAAGCTAGCTGTAACAAGCCCCGCTCAGTCAGAGAACAGTGCTGCAGGATGCCGTCAAGAGCTCCAAAATTCCGGGCACTTGATCTGCTCGAACCAAGTCCACAGGACGATCTCCCACCCGAGTCATGTGAGCATGTGTATTTTATAATCTCGTGCTGCCCGTCCGTGACGCACAGTTCCAGAACTTTCCCTGTGCAAAATATAGGCTGGCTCATGGAAAAAACCCAGCTCTGTTAATTTCCACTGTGCTTCTTCTGAGCCCCTCCCTGGCCCATCTGCGCGAAAGCTGAGGAATGTCTTATCAGTGCCTTCCCAGAGAAAAGGAAGATTAGCTTGGGGCCATGCAGGGCCCCAAGCTAATCTTCTAGGGGAAGCAGGGAGGCAGAATATTCTAGGGGAAGCAGGGATGTATTAACCCCATCTGCAAGCTCTAAAAGGCATGCACTCATAGCTTAGTGTTTATAGCGCTTAAGACTGGCTATCTAAGCGCTATATAGGTGCCATAATGTTCCAAACACTCCAAAAATACCTATTAGCTACAGAGCTAGGGCCCTCTCCCTGCCTGTCTATCAACAATGCATAATGTGACCTATCACTCATACTAGGCCTGCATATTCCTTGTAGCTCACTACTGCATAATGGAAGTGCTACAACAGACTACTGTCAGCATTTTTAGCACATACTTTGAATACACTATTGGCTTTCAGCGGCTAATGCTGTCATCTAAAGCCCTGATTGGCAAGGTTGCAATTTTGTGTATCACTACAATACCTTACCTCACAGGCCATATGACTGTCAGATCGACTTCGTACCTGGTGCACAAATCATGTGTAGTCGAATTTATGCACTCACCGAACCTGAAAATCTCCACTTGAAATCATATCTGGACCAATACCTGGCAAACGGTTTTATCCCCACGTCCAAATCCCAGGCAGCCTCGTCCTTATTCTTCATACCCAAGAAGGAGGGGGACTTGAGAATGTGCATCGACTACAGTGCACTAAACCAGGTAACAGTTAAAAATCGTTATCATCTACCCCTTATCCCAGAATTGCTGGACAAAGTCAAGGATGCTCAAAATTACACCAAATTGGACCTCATTGGGGCATACCATCTTGTGCGTGTAAAGAAAGGAGACGAATGGAAGACCGCCTTTCGTACTAAGTATGGAATGTACGAATATCAGGTGATGCCCTTTGGGCTTTGCAACGCTCCGGCCGCGTTCCAGTACTTCATGAACGATGTACTACGGGAATTGATCGACGTATGTTCCCTAGTTTACATCGACGACATCTTGGTGTACTCCTCTTCTAAACAGGACCATGTCAGGCATGTTCGCTCCATCCTTGCAAAACTCTGACAGCACCAGCTATTCGCCAAACTTGAAAAATGCTCCTTCCATATCACTGAGGCCCCCCTTTTGTAGTGGAAACAGATGCCTCCAGCATGGCAATGGTGGCTGTTATTTCCCAAAGGGATCCCGAAACAGGCCAGTTACATCCCGTGGCCTTTTGGTCGTGAAACTGTACTTCACCTGGACTTAACTATGCAACAACAGACAAGGAACTCCTAGCGATCAAGGCAGCCTTAAAGGCTTGGCGGCATTACCTCTTATTTATTTTATTTTTTTATTACATTTGTTACTCGCCCAGACCCAGGGGTATCACAGCGAAATTACAGACATTTTATAGAATTTCTTATACAATGTTACATATCCATCAAAACAATAGTAGCAGACAGCTTATAGTATTTCTTATACAATGTTGCATAGCCATCAAAACAGTAATAGTCAATCATTTAAGACTCTTGTTGCATAATAGGACACTGGGCATACATATGGTACATAGGACCGGTTAGGAAAGTCAAGGTAAGTCGGGGACACTCTGGTACCCTGGTTGATTAGGAATAGCTGAGTTTAGTATTTGTTGAACAACCAGGTTTTCAGTGTTTTTTTTAACCCTAATAGTGTGTCCTCATTTAATTTGTAAGGCATTCCAATGAGTTGGGGCTAGTACTTTGAAGCTACTTCCACCTGCTCTCTTATATTTGTATTGCGGTATTTCTAGTAGAGCCAAATTAGTGGATCTAAGGGCCCTGTAGGAGATTTTTTTCTTGATAGTGTTGTTGAGGTAGCTAGGGGCTTTGTTTGTGATGCATTTATGAACTAAACATAGGGCCTCATTACAACCCTGGCGTTGGACCATGGTGCTATTAGCACCATGGTCCATGCCGGATTCCGCCATGGTGGATGGCGGATTTACCGCCCCATTCCAAGGTTGGCGGGGCGGTAAATCCCCATTCACCATGTCCCCTTCCCCATTCCCATTTTTGGCCCATAGGGCTCAATGGGAATGGGAAAGGCGCTAATTACGGCACCGTAAATTACGGTGCCGTAATTAGCACCAAGGTCCCTTAGCGGGATGGACTTTAACGCCTGCAAAAAGCAGGCGTTAAAGTGGGTATCTGGCGTTAAGGGTTTAACGGTGCCGCAAGCCTTTTACGGCACCGTTAACCCCTTAACGCCAGGGTTGTAATGAGGCCTATAGTGTTTGCAAATGATTCTAGCTTCGATAGGCAGCCAGTGATTTTCTCGCCTAATGTTGGATATGTGTTTGGATTTCTTTATACCTAGAGCCGCTCTAAGAGCTTTGTTCTGCAGTAATTGTATCTTGTTGATATTGGTTTTGGAGGTACCTAGGAGAAGGATGTTGCAGTAGTCCAGTTTCGTTAAAATCAGCGCTCTAGCCAGAGTGATACAGTTTGTAGGAGTGAGGAATTGGCGACTGAGTGCAATAAGTTTGGCTGTATATGCTGTTGAGGAGGAGAGGGCTGATATTTGTTTATGCATAGTGAGATTGGTGTCTATATGTACCCCAAGAGTTTTAACTTGGTTGATACTGGGATGCGAGTGCCGTCTATGTTGATATGTGAGTAATCAGGATGGAGGGTGCTTATTTTTTTTTTGTGAGCTCACTATGAGAACCTCAGTTTTCTCATCATTGAGACAAAGGCTGTTTAAGGCCATCCAATTTTGAACTATGGCATAGACTTTATTGATGTTTTGGGTATCTTGGGTGTAGTCACCCGTAATAGGGATGAGCATCTGGGTGTCATCTGCAAAACTTGTGTAGATGACACACATATCATCTAGGGCTGAGAATAGGAGTTTAGAATATGCATTGTAAAGGGTGGGGGAGAGGCATGATCCCTGGGGAACTCCTATGGGAACTGGTATAGGGTCAGCTGAATCATTTCCTATGGCGACTCTGGATGTTCGATCAGTAAAAAAGGATTTGATCCAAAGTGTGGCATTGTTTCACAGAGTTTGTCATGGTCTACCAGGTCAAATGCTGCTGATAGGTCCAGGAGCAGTAGTGTAGCCATTTTTCCTGTATCTCTGATGGTACCTAATTTGCTTTTCAGGTCCAGGAGGGCCGTCTCAGTACTATGGTTAGGCCTGAAGCCAGATTGTCTAGCCCCTAATAGGTTCAAGATGGGTTTGTATTTGGTTATAGGCTAGTTTGTCGATGATTTTGAGTAGGAAGGGGACAGTAGTTATGTGCCGGTAGTTGGTGGGAGCTAGAGGATCTAGTGTGGGCTTTTTTAATAGTGGTGTGACCCATGCTTCTTTGATGCTAGCTGGGACCAGATTAGAGTTGAAAGAGGCATCCACAAAATTGGTGATTATGGGGGTGAGGGTAGGGGCACATAGTTTGACTAGGTGTGCTGGGAAGTTGTCTCCCTTGTAGTTGGATGCTTTGAGTTTAGCTATAGTATTTTGTCCTAGGCGCCAGACATACCATCACAGTAATCACCGACCATTGCAACCTGCAATACCTCAAGACGGCAAAGGCTCAATCATCCGGTCAACTCTGATGGGCTTTATTCTTCGCAGACTATGATTACATAATCACGTACCGACCTGGGGTCCAGAACGGAAAAGCCAACGCCCTATCCTGCATGGGTATTGATGAGAACGCATATTCAACCACAGACCCGGTGGCCATTATTCCAGCTGACAAACTACTAGGACTTACAACAACGTTATCTCTGGACAAACTCCAAAAGGAAATTCGGCTCCTAATGAACACGGAGGCTCTACAAGACTGGACCACTCAAGGTGAACATTACACAACAAAGAACCAACTCCTGTATTACAGAGGGCGTTTATATCTACCGAATAAGGCACTACAAGAACAAGTCATTTCTGTTTATCACGACCCCCTGATAGAAGGATATCCAGGAATTGCCAAGACCCTAGCCAAGGTGAAAAGAAATGATTGGTGGCCGACCTGGCGAAAGGACATTATGCAGTTTATTCTGTCATGTGGCATTTGTGCACAGAATAAATCCCAGAAACAAAGACCTGCGGGCCTTCTTCAACCCCTGCATATTCCACCTGCACCTTGGCACACACTCTCCCTCGATTTCATCACAGATCTGCCTCCCTATCCTAGTGGTTGTTGACCTATTCTCTAAAATGGCCCATTTCATTCTGCTTAAGGGTCTACCAAATGCATCCAGTCTGGCAAAGGTGTTTTTAGAGCAAATTGTACGATTAAATGGTTTCCCCTCCGTCCTGATTTCTGACCGAGGGAGTCAGTTTGCGCCTAACTTCTGGAGGAAGAGTTGTGCAATTGCCCAAATCGATATTCGTCTGTCCACTAGTCACCATCCCCAAACTGATGGCCAAACAGAGCGGACAAATCAGACACTAGCGCAATACCTACGGTGCATGTTACATCAAGTGGAAGAAAGCTGAAAGGATGTGCTGTGGATAGCCGAATATGCCTACAACAACTTGCTACACACCAGTACCAGAGAGAGTCCATTCTATACCGTATATGGAAGGCACCCACGTACTTTCGAATTAGATACCCCAATGGCTTTGGAAATGCTGCAGTGAAGACTTTACATACGACCATCACTCAAGCCTTCAAAAAGGCAGCAGAACATTTGATCCAAGCCAAAGAAAGACAGAAAAGATAACGGAGAACCCGAATTTGAAGTCAAGGACATCCTAGATTCTAAACTCACCAGGTCCAAATTATATTACTTAGTGGACTGGAAGGGATACGGCCCTCAGGACAGGACATGGGAGCCTAGCGAGCACGTCCATGCGCCACGCCTGGTAAGACGATTTCATCGGAACCATCCGACCAAACCAGGGCTGGACGGAGGAAATACCTTGAGAGGGGCCTTAGGGGGGAGTGCTGTCACAATCCATGCCCCTGACCCCCTCAGGTATAACAGCCCCCTGGCAGCAGTGGGGCTACAGCCCTTGACACTGGCCCCAGGGGCCTTAAAACTCCATCAGAAACATACATTGAGTCAGTCCTGTTGCTTTTGGCGCCAGGCTTATTATCAGGAATAAAGCAATACCAGTTTTGGACCTTAATCCAATATGGAGGCCTATTACACAGCTCAGTTCTTTAGAACCAAGCCATGCGGTCTAGTGTTTTGGGTGTGGCTGGGCCTGGAACTACATTACCTGGGCTATTTAAACCACACCCAAACAGCAGAACACGCTTCGCGTTATTCTGCACTCCTGCAGCGTAATGCTCACCGTGTCCAGCTCCGGCTCATCTGCTTCTCCGGCGGCCCGATCCTGAAGCCCTAGATCTGGATTCCATTAATATCCTGGAAGAACTAGAACAGCACTAGCGAGCAAGAACACCTACCTGTGAAGTACCGGTCTTGAATCCATCCTGCACTTCGCTTACCTCGCCCATCTCCGGAGTTCTCCGCAACCTGCAAAGGTAAAGAAACAAGGACAGCATTAATAACAATTCTTACCTAGGCAAGCAGTGAGTCCTGGCAGCACCATGCGCTTCTCTTACCTCGCCCATCTCAGGGTTTCACCGCAACCTGCAAGGGAGAAGGAACAGGGTCAGCATTAAGAAAGCACTTACCTGGGCAAGAAGCGCTTCGGTCGCTCATCACTCCGGAACATCACTGCAACCTGTACAAAGAGAAGAGAACACAGGTGAGCAATTAACACCAATAAACAGCGCAGCGCTCCACGCATCAATAACTCACCATGGTCTTCGTCATCGGCACAGCAACTCCGAGATCGCAACCAGTGAATAACTGATAAATACAACTCTTCAGTCAGCACGGATGTATAAACTGTGTATTTATTTAAGTATAATTGTATAAATAAGGACCTCCAGCCAAATAGCTGTTTCCATATAAATCTGACTCCAGCAACGAACAAACTTAGAATCCAATGTGAACATAAACAAACGCATCATAATGACATAGAATGTTGCCTCATGAGCATTACAAATGCATCCCTGAACTAACTAAGCTAATGTGCACTGCACTTATGACCTGCTATGATAACAATGCATTGATACCATAAATTAACTATAAAGAACATAGTTGTGTAACTTCTAAAGCTTCAACTATATAACACAAACAAAGAACCATTGTTAGGGAACAGCGTAGTGGAGCAAGACGCCAAGAAGACAGAGAAAACGGAGGGAAAGAAAGAGACAGAATAAAGACGGAAAAAACATTATAACTCACCTGGAAGACAGCAAGAAGCAAAGTCGGGGTCACAGAGGGTCTGGACCCGACATAAGGGCACACGGACCAGTGAAGCAACTAGGTCCATGGAACGCCTGCACCAACCACGCGCCCCTGCACAGAGACGCAGGACAGAGAGTTCAATGCACAAAAACCCAAGGCGCTACCCAACGTCTGGTACAGAACCAAGCAGAGAGGGGTCCGGGATAGCGCTTAGACCTCCATTTAGTATCTTGTGGCGCCCCCGTGGATACCAGGTGAGCGTAACAAGCACGGGGTAAGGCGGTTCACTTGAGTGTAGCACAGTCTCTAGCTTCTTTAGCACGAGGTTACAGTTCAATCATTAGCATCAGGGCCTTCGCAGCGTAAGTCTCCTTGCTTCTCAAACTCTCTATACTCTAAGGGTCTGATGCAACCAAATAAACAACACATTCTTTTCCTCTTCAGATCTTCACAAGTATTCACATTGGGTGAGTCACTCTCCAATGTGAATCCCCCTCAGCTGGGCTCAGATCCTTTTTGCATAAGGTTCTGCGCAGGCTTCCCTCTGTTGGGCTCGAGTCTGTCTTTCACATTTCACTTTATCCCACAATGTTCAGCATTGCTCAATTACAAATTCATGAAACTGCTGTGTTACTTGGTGAAGTGCCCGTCTGGACTGGTGAGAAGGTTTGATCTATTGCTTTGAATTGATCACTTACCTATGATGACTAACCTGGGCCCTAAATTGGGGATCCCTGAGAGGATTGTTATTGTCGCCTTTGTAGTGTACCCCATAACCTTAAAATGGCTCAACAGTTGCTGACGTCCTGTGCGTCAGTAACGCACCTGTAAATTAATAGTTTGACAGGGTTTGTGCACAATGTTGTTGCCGTACAAGAGGACACCTTCTGGGCATGTTGCCTCAATTCTGGGAACATGCACTTCATATTAGTTTTGTATGGCCTATGGAGGGTGACTGAAGAAAAATTAAGCAAAATGGAATAATTCTGCTCCATCTTAGATGTTGCTGAAGGCTTTACATCTGCTGATTTTTACCCTTTTTACTGTGATGTTTTTATATGATACAATGTTTTCTGGTTTTTGTTTGTGTTCTTTTGTACTTTTTTCACTTTGTATTTATGTGAAAAGAGCTTTTGAACTACTGACACATTATTAATAATAATTAATTGAATGTGTCATGCATAGTCGATTAATCGTGAGTGACTATTTTACCTGTCTATAAGATGGACTGTGAAATGTAATATAAGATTGTTATATTTGTTATATGTTGATTTTTTTTTGTTGACTTTGTAAAATCCTTTGTAAAGTACTATAATTTCCTTGTTTGGAAATATCTTGACTTTTTTGTGTACGGTTCATTTATGAAACCACGAACCATCAAAATAAAAACATAAAAAAACTTCATGCAGGTGGTTTGTAGTGGCCAATACTGGCATAGATTGGCTGCAGCTTCATGCAAGTGATTTACAGTGACAATTACGGTCGGCATAGATCTATTACAACTGCAGCCTCATGCAAGTGATTACATTGACCATTACTGGCTGGATAGACTGTGATCACAGGCTCATGAAAATGCTATAAAATGGCCTTTGTCCTATCAGTGATATGGCATTTACTGGATTTTTTTACTATAGAGAACCAACATTTTTGCTCCATTTTTTTCAGTAAAATGCTACAGTTTCACACTTTATTTTAAATATGTTCTCAAAGAGATACATACCCTCCACCGTTGTTCCCCAGCCATCCTACATTTTCTGGCATGGATATATTGTAGCTGAGCCTCATGAGAGTGTCGTAGCAGCCTTAGATTTACAGTGATCATTACTGGCATAGATTTGTTTTGGCCGCAGTCGCAGGCAAGGGCTTTACAATGGCCATTGCTGGTATGGATTATGGTGGCAGCCACAGACAAAAGATTCACAGTAATCATTACTGGCGTAGATTGATTGTGGCCACAGTCTCAAGCAAGGGATTTACAGTGACCTTTACTAGTAGAGATTGATTGTGGGGGCAGTTTAATGGAAGTGATTTACAAACTGCAAATTGCTTTCATGAAACTAGGGTCACAAGCTACCATCTATGCAATTAATCAAGAATGTAAATCACTCTCACGACTGGCATAACATAAATAGATTTTGGGCACAATGACTTTTAAATGATTTACAATGACCATTACTAGCATACATAGATTGTGGCCTCAGCTGTATGAAAATGTTGTAAAATGCTTCTATGTTCTGTTGGTGACATGGCATTCATTTAATTTGTTCATGTGTTAACCCAATTGTAAAGTGTACGTCTTTTTACTCTGGTTAAAAATTTTTACTGCAAATACACCATATTGAACACACCATTTTATAAAATATCTTGGGGAAAGAAGCCCTTGCAGAACAAGGCTGCGGTGTTGAGCGACACAGGTGCGCAGGTGACGCTGCCCAATTATAAGTAGCATGCTTCGCTACGTCCACGCTTCCGTGCCAACAAGAACCGAGGTACAGACCCTCTGTGGCAAAGCCCTCGCAGGACAAGGCCATTGTGTTGAGCGATGTAGGTGTTTTTGGTGGCAATGGGGTAGCGGTGTAGATAGTGAGTGCGGACGACCTCACCCTACTGTCTGCGGCCGCAAGGTAAGAAGGTGCGGGGAGAGTTAGCTTGCTACACTCCACGCAACCCCCCCAGAAATGGGGGCCCTTGTCACTCTTGCACGCGCGTTGCTCCCCGCGACTGGCCTTTGCACCCCCCCGCCTCTCCCCTCCATCTTACTTTCACTCCCTCGCACCCTAGGGCACATGTGCTTTCTCACATCTTATGCCATGTTGGCTCCCTCATAACTTGGCCATGTGCGCTCTCTCGCAACTCTAGGCTGCGTGCACTCCCTCGAAATTTAGGCTGCATATGCTTCCTTGCAACTCAGGCCATGGTCGCCCCCTCACATCTCAGGCAGTGTGCGTTTCCTCTCTACTTGGCCGTGTGCACCCCTTCTTCTCTTAGTCGCTGACTTCCCTCGCATCTTAGGTCCCCATGGTACCCTCCTTCCCATCTCATTTTGGCTCCCTCCCTCCCTTGATCGATTGTGTACTGTTCTTGGCGTTGTGTTTCTCCATGGTTGTTGGTTTACACTGTCATTGCCTGCATTCCTGTTGTGTACATTCTTACTTCTAGGTTCCATTTGTGATTGACCTTGTGCGTCCACCTTTGATATGATTTTGTGCTGTTCTCCTTTGCTCTGATACTGTGCTGTTCCCCATGGTTCTTGGCATCCCACTACACTGCCTGCTTCTTCCAATCTAGGTCACCTGCTGTGCTCTGTGCTTTATTGTTGGCTCTGCCCTTCTTCCCCTCTAGGTCCCCTGCTGTGCTCTGTACGTTGTTGTTGGTTCTTTGCATCAGCATCCTTTTTCTTCTAGGTTCCTTGTTGTGCGCTGTACTTTGCTGTTGACTATGTATTTCATCTGATTTCTCGGGTCTGTTGATTGTCCATTGTTTGCCCCACTTCATTTTGTGTCCTCCCTGGTGTTCATCCCACCTGCCTACTCCCCAGCGCTACCCCACTCCCCTGCTTGGGATCACCCCTCCCACCCACCCTCTTCCTCTCTGCACCCTCTATGGTGCTCTCTGTCTCACCTATCTTCTCTAACTGCTTTTATATTGACTTTCATATCCCTCTCACTAAGTCTGGCAGGAAAAAGCTCAAAAAGGACATCGTGGTCTCCAACCCAGGCCTCCCTATTGCTGATACCTACACCAGTGCTTCATCCAGACAGACCTTTACTGACATCCTTGTTGTCTTCTGGACTCTTTTGCAACCTCTGCGACTCTCTCTCTCTCTCTCTATTCTTCCCCCTGGCCCGACTTACTCTGCAGGGCACACCTTAGATTTTCTGTTCTTCTCAGACCTCCCCTTCTCTAACCCTCTCACCACTCCTCTCTCCTGGAGTGATCACTTTCTCCTGTCCTCCCACCTCTCTCTCTCTCTACCCCTCAGGCCAAGCCGACTCCAGCACTGCCACCTACCTTCTCAGTCATCTGACCCATGAAGCTTGTGTCAGTTGAGGCTTTCGCCGCTACTTTTGCTCCTCCTTCTTCACCTTTGTCTGACTCACACACTGACACCGCCCTATCTAACATATCTTGATGTCCTTACCCCGGTCATGAGGATCTGTTTGTAGCCCAAATCCAAGTGCAACTCTTGGTACGATTCCAACTTTGTCACCCTTAAATACAAGGGAATCAGGTGCACCCCCCTGACAAACTGGTCTGCTGCCTGCTCTAAAGGCAATAAAGACTCTGTATCCTCGCTAGGACGGGAGCCCACATCCAAGCCTGCGTCTCTGTGGCATCTACTAACTCGACCAAACTCTTCAAAATCTGCAAGGAGCTGGCCAATCCTGCTGCAGGCTCTACCTTTCATGTTCCCTCCCATACCCTCTGTATGGCCCTGGCTTCTCTATTCATCCCTAAAACTCAGGACATCCTGTCCACCCTCTCCACCTCTACCTCATCCTCCACTTCTGGGACGCCGCTCTTGCTCCTTTCTCTTGTTCACCCCAGACAATGTTTCTAGTCAAGTCTAATCTATAAAAGCCTTGTCAAAGCAGGTTCTCCCCTGCTCATCCAGAACCATGGTGGACCACATTGACACCCTTGCTCCAGCATTGGCCAATTTCTGCAATCACTACTTTGCCACTGGGACCTTCCCCTCCCCCTTCAGCACTCCATTGTCAACCTCCTTTTAAATTAGCCCTCTGTCGATCCTTCATCTCCGGCTAACTATTGCCCGATCTCCATCACCCCCTTCCCGGGCAAACTCTTGGAAAAGCTGGCCATCTCCCAGCTTAATCGGCACACTGAATCTGTTGGTTGTCTCCACGACCACTAGTCCAACTTCAGACCTGCCAGATGCACGGAAACTGCTCTCCTGAACACCTGTGAAGACCTGCTCTCTAACTTTGACTCTAACCTTCCTTCTGTCCTCATTCTCCTTCATCTTTCTTCTGCTTTTGATGTGGTCAACTATGCCAACCTGCTCAATCGTCTCCATGATAACCTGGGTATCACTGATCAGGCCCTTGCCTGGCTGTCCTCCTTTCTTACTGACCAACTCTCTCAGGTCTATCTAGGGTCTTTCCTCTCTTCTCTTTCTCTCTCTCTCTCTCTAACCTTTCTCTCTGGCTTTTCAACCACTAACTAGCACTTCTTGGCCACTGCAACGCTACTTTCTTCTACAAACTTTCAGTGTTACGCGGATGTCACCCAGCTCTCTGTTTCAGGCTCCCCTCAGGGGCCTCTTCCCCGTCCCTCATACCAGACTGTCTGGCCTCAATTCAGAAATGGTGTGCCGCTAATGATCGCTGCCTTAATGCCATTAAGGCTAAGATCCTCCTAATTGAAACACCAGCTCCTTCCTTTCCTCTCTTTCTCTGGCCGCCACAATAGGTCCTCTTCCTGCTCCTACGTGTCAGGCTAAGAACCTCGGTGTCAACTTCGACTTCAACCTCTCCTTCTCTCCTCACATCTCTAACGTATCTAAGAAGTTAAACTATCAGCTGCACCTCCTCAGAGGTAGTCTTCCTTCGCTCACTTGCCCCCAAAAGCTCCCTGTCTCCAGAGCTCTGGTCCTCTCTGGGCTGGACTATTGCAACAATCTCTTTCTAAATCTGACTGCCTCTACAACTTATCCAGAACAGGACTGCAAGATTTGTCCTTGGCCTCAAGCCCAGGGATAGTATCTCTCCAGCTCTGAAATCTCTTGACTGGCTTGTTGGGGCGGCAAGGATCAAGTTCAAGACCCTTTGCATCGTCCACAAGGCTTTCTGGGGCCTGTGACTGCAGTACATTCAACTCTCTCTTCCTAAACCCCTCCCTTGTCGGGCTCTCCACTCATCCACTGCCAACTCTCTGAGGGTCAGACGCTTTTCCAACAGAGAGTTGGGGCAGATCTCACTCTTCGGCACAGGCCTCCCTTTGGAACAGCCTCCCTGCCTCTCTCGAACTTGAGCAGAACCACCTCCAGTTCCGGAAGCAACTCAAGACCTTTCTTTTCGCTTGTGCTTTCTCTTTTCCTCTCCCCTCCTAATGTCCCGACTGCTCCACGCACTGGTCACCTGGCTACCCTCTGAACTCATGCCCAGGCTTCAGTATGTCCAGTTGCCCTCGCACTGCCCTGGGTTCCCCCAGCACTTATGGTCTGTATCTGCAACCCTACAGCCCCTTCTCTCCCCCCACCCCCATGGAACTTCTCCCCTTCCACTTCCCTGCACTTGCACGATCTGAATCACACAAGGCCTAGTAAGATCATTGTTTTGTCCTCCTGTTTCCACCTCTTTGTCTTGTCGCGCCTAGAAACACTTGTGTACAGGCGCTTTATAAATGCCATGGGCCTCATTACAACCCCGGCGCTAAACCATGGTGCTATTAGCACCATGGTCCATGCCGGGGTCCGCCATGGTGAATGGCGGAATTACCGCCCCATTCCAAGGTTGGCGGGGCGGTAATTCCCCATTCACCATGGGCCCTTCCCCATTCCCATGTTTGCCCCATAGGGCTCAATGGGAATGGGGAAGGCGCTAAGTACGGTGCCGCAAATTGCGGCACCGTACTTAGCACCAAGGTCCCTTTGCGGCACCCTACTTTAACGGCTGGTAAAACCAGCCGTTAACGTTGGGTCCCGCAAAGGGACATCGTAATTAGGCGCTAATAGGTTAACGGCGCTGCAGCCTTTTGCGGCGCCATTAACCCATTAGCGCCTGGGTCGTAATGAGGCCCCATATCATATCATATCACCATTTTACAAAATATGTTGGTTAAAGAACCCTCCAAACCCACTCTCTGCATTATGTTGGGCTCCCTTGATACGCTCGGGCGCTTGTGCCAATTGAGAGGTATATGTAGACTAGGGTGGCCAACTGTCCCGTATTTTGCGGGATCGTCCCGTATTTGGGGCCTCTGTCCCTCTGTTTGCAGAGTGGATGTGCGGGACGCAGGTTGTTCGGACTTGCTTTGTTCCCTGGAGTGTGACTCTCGGGAGACAGCAAGTTGGGACAACCTTCATCCAGCACTGCCACTCTGCAAACTGGAGTGGCCGTCTACACACCACGGAGCTGTCATTTGCAGTTTTCTTTCTCTCTGCGGCTGCGCGGCCCCTGCTTTTTTAGCCTGCAGATCGAGCTGCTGCTGTTCCAGGCTTGCTGCTCACGCTCTGACACTTGTCTTCATTCCAATGCTAAAGCTTTGTTCCTGGGGTAGTGATGGTCATGTTTGCAGTTAAAAAAACATGAACATCACCTCCCAATGATAAACCATTGGCATTGCAATTAAGCAAGGCGTTAAGAGCCATTAACAAATTGTTTAAATGACAAATGGGGCGGGCCAAACACATACATGCCAACCTTCCCGATTTAGGTGGGAGACTCCCAATTTGAAAAATACTGCTATTTTTCACGTTCTCCCACCTAAAATAATTATTTCCCCAATGCATTCCAATGGCGAAATTGTTGTCTCCCAATTTCCCTGTAGAAATCTCCCTCACAGCTGCTTTGGAATGTTGGCATGTATTCAAACGTGAATGACGCTGTGATGTCAAAGAACTTCCGGAAACATGTGGAAAAACGATGGGAGCACTCAACAAGAGAGTGGGAGGGCTCTGACCCCATCACACCTTACATCACAAGAACAGAGGGACAACGTCGTTTTCCACTATATCCCGCACAATACGGCGAAGCACCGACAACCAGCAATGCTACCTCCCACCCAAGAATCGGACTCAATGAAGAAACCACTGCTGGTCTTCACCCGAACAGCATCACAGCAGAGACACAAAGAATAATCAGCCATGTTACCAACCTACTGGACCGCTTCAATGAAGAAGCTGCCGTCGCCGTTCTTCATCCTACCGACACCAACGCGGAAACACCACGAACAGACAACCACAAACTTGAACAACAAATAACCTCCAAACAAAATCTCACCCAGAAAATCCACTGCTACCTAATAAATGCAAGGTCAATGTCCAAACACTCAAATGAAATATACGACCTCCTTTCAGAAGGAGGCATAGACATCCTATTTATAACCGAAACATGGCTAGACGACAACTACAAGATCACCCTCAACAACTGCCTGCCTGAAGACTTCAAATGCATCCAAACAAACAGAAAATCCAAAAGAGGGGGGGGGACTAGTGATCATCCACAAGGAACAACTGGCCATCAAAATGGAAGATCCTCTAAACATCGAGAAATGTGAATCCCTAATACTACGACTCTCAGTAAACCCCAAAAACTAACCTGAAATGCATACTGATATACAGACCACCAAACTACGACGCAACTTTCATAGACACTTTCATGGAAGCAATCACCACCCTAGCCATCAAGTACAATCATCTGATCATCCTCTGAGATTTCAACATCTGGTTCGACGAAGAAACCACAACCACACAAAAATCCCTAACTGCCCAACTAGCAGCCATGAACCTACAACAACTAGTCAAAGGAGCAACCCATCAGCAGGGCACACACCTGACGCAATCTTCGCCAACAAGGATCTCATCACCACGGCACCCCCAATTCAAATACTTTGGAGCGACCACCTCATCATCCCATTCATAATCACAACGTCCGCTCCAACAAAAAAGCAACAAGAAAAACGACCCATCATGATGAAAAGAAATTGGAGAAACATAAAAAACTCCAACCTAACCGAACTCCTAGAACTCAGCAAAGCACTAGCATCAACCATGGAAGAAGCAGATCTAGACAAAAAAGCGGACCTACTTCATACGTGGATCGCAACAACACTAGACGACATCGCCAAAGAAAAGCCCTTCACCCCATCACGCAAGAAAACCACAGCAAAATGGTTCACCCCACTACTCAACGCCTTGAAAAGAAAAAAACGAAAACTAGAATCTGAATGGAGGACCAACAACACCTCCGCAAACAAATTGAAATTCCTACAACAGATCCGCTCATATAAAAAGGAAATACAAAAAGTGAAGAGGAAACATTACGACAACCGAATCTTCAGAGCACCAAACGCCCAGAAAGAACACTTCGAAATCATAAACGAAATAAAAAACCCACCGGGCTGCAACAACACGCCAATTCCATCGATGAAACTCTGCGAGGACCTTGGAGACCACTTCAAAAACAAAATAACCTCCATCCAACACACCATTCAAAACAGACAAAGCGATCACAGCGCAAACCTCACTGACACCGACGAGGAACACGCAAACAAGTTACGAAACTTCCCAGAAATATCAGTTGAGGCTTTCGTCAAACTGGTAAACCAAAGCAACAAATCAGGCTCTCCTGAAGTCCCATGCCCCCCAGACATATACAAAACAATTCTCAAACAAGGAACCCCCATGGAATACCACAGGAAGCTCCTCAACCTCTCAATCTCAACAGGTAAAGTACCACAGGCCTTCAAATCAGCCTACATCAAGCCGCTACTCAAAGACACAACAGGAAACGTAGAGGATTTATCTAACTATAGACCCATCTCCAACATACCTTACTTATCCAAACTGTTAGAAACGTACGTCTACCAAACAACCCAAGAATTCATAGAAGAGCATTGCCTACTAGACCAGGCACAAGTTGGTTTCAGACCCACGAGAGGAGCAGAATCAGCTCTCCTCTCAATATGGGACGACCTAAAAACAAATGCAGACTCGGACAGCAGTACCGCCCTGATTCTCCTTGATCTGTCTGCAGCTTTCGACACTGTCAACCACACCATCCTTATAAAGAGATTAGAAGGACTAGGGATAACAGACACTGCCCTACTATGGATCAAATCCTTCCTAACAAACAGAACAGAAACAGTATGGATGAAACCTTTTAAATCCAAACCAAGAGAATCCACGTGTGGAGTACCCCAAGGTTCATCCTTCTCCCCGCTGCTATTCAACATCTACATGTACCTACTAATCAAACTGATCAAAAAATACGGCCTCACATGCTACAACTACACCGACGATACTCAAATAATCTTCAACATACAAGATACCAGAGAAGAAAACACCACACTAGAGAACTGCCTTTGTGACATATTCAACTGGATGAACCTCAACAATCTCAAAATCAACCCAGGCAAAACAGAGATAATGATCGTTTCAAAAAAGGGAGGAGACATAAACCGCATCCCCTGGCCAATGGAGCTCGGCACCACACCAGAACCATCATCAACTGTAAAAAACCTACGGGTCCTGATGGATAACAATCTCACTCTAGAGCCACAAGTAAACTCGGTAATCAAGAAATGTTTCTTCCTCCTGCGAGCAGCAAAAAGGATCCTACCGTTCCTGTCGTTCGCCAACAAAACACTTACCATCATCGCTCTGATCATGTCCAGAATAGACTATGCCAACAGCCTTTACCTGGGCATGCCCGAACGACTTCTAAAAAAACTGCAACGCATATAAAATGCAGCAGCCAGACTCCTCCTCAAGCTACCCGAAGAGAACACATCACACCCGCGCTAAAAATAATACACTGGCTACCACTAAAACAACAAATAAAGTTCAAGTCCATGTGCATCATGCACAGAGCAATACACAAACAAGGCGCAGAATTCCTAAGCGACAAACTACGCCTACATCAACCGACAAGAACACTAAGATCAAGCACCGACATACACCTGGAACCAAAACCCTACAACAGAAAAAAACTTGGTGGATCCTCTTTCTCCCACCAGGCACCCAAAACCTGGAATGACCTACCTAAGAATATACGGAACACAACAGACCACCTAGCATTCAGGAAACTCCTCAAATCATGGATCTTCACAGGGTAACCACAACAGAGACGCAGCAGAATGTCCAGACATTAAAACAACGATGGAAATAACCCCAATCCCAGCCACTCTCAATCTGGACAAACACTCAGACCAAAGAACTAAACACCCGACAGAGCATAAGATATCATGGAAATAGCCACAAAGGAAGGCTCCAGAGACGGAACACATACTTAGACACAGGCGAAAGTCCTCAAGTGAATCGCCCACTCGCACGTACCGGACGCATCATATCCAGACCGGCAGACACATCTAGATAGAATTGAGAATATTAGCATGGACACACCTGGAAGGAGTTGTGGACATTGGCCTGCGTCTCATCTAGAGGAAACTATGAATGCTAGCATGCCCGCCCTAGATGGAGTGGTGAATATTAGCATGTCTACATTTGGACAGAACGGAGAATGTCAGCCTGCATCTCATCTAGATAGGACCATGAGCGCTGGCATGCCCGCACCTAGGTGAAAGCTGAAGACTAGCCCAGGCCACACCTGGAATTGTGGGCATTAGCCTGCGTTGCATCTAGATGGGATCAATTGAAGAATAGCAAGCTACGCGCCTTGATGAAACTTGAGTGTTGGCGTGTGCCACACTTGGAATTGCAAACACCAGCCAGCGCAGCATCCGGATGTGGTTGCGAATGATAGCATGCCCACACCTGGACAGATTTCAGAATGCTAGCTTGCGCCGCATCTGGATGGGACTGTGAATTGTTGGCTTGCCCACACCCAGAAAGAATTCTGGACATTGGCCCGCGCCGCATCCGGATAGAGCTGTGGGGACCAGCTGGTGCCACACTGGGACAGAACTGCAATGCTAGCATGCTAAAGGTCAGGTAACCCACTAACCAATATAAGCTCAAACTCTGCATACTTATCTCACTCAAACTCACACAACCATCTCTCGCACAACAAGCCGCACGCACGTCACAACACTGCAACAACACATAAACCGGACCAACAGCACACGCGGCCTATCACAGACCCGATACCAGCACCAAAGCTCAGCATCTGGTGTAAACCGAGTTGAAGCTGCCAACAGACCACCACTCCTCTCACTATACTACTCCCTCTTCACCTTACTAACCCACCCCACCTTACAGATCCGCCAGAGCGCCTGGGGACCAATTCCGTTGGTGACGGTGCGCGGTACAAATACCTTTAACATTTAACCATAGCTCTCAACTCACACGCTTTTGGCGGGTGTCACCCGCCTTGTAAAGGGCGGACTCACCCGCCAACCCTCCTGCACGCCCATTCATTCCAATGGGCGTCTCACCCGCCAAAAACAAAATCGGGTGATTTCACCCGCCTTTGTGACACAAATGGTTGAGAGCTATGATTTAACTGTGGTTGTGTTTTCTTTCTCAAATGTAGGACAACAAATTGCATACGTCCTAGAAAAAAAATCGAACCGCGTGGCACTCTCGTGCAAGGCATTGACAAACTTGAAAGCTCTGACGTCAGGGTACAGGAAAAAAAAACTAAGGATTGTGGGAGTGATTTATGCTTCCAGTAGTGGCGAACAATTACAACTTGTAAATTGGTTGCTGGGTTGGGCAACCGAACACCTCAAAAGTACAGACTGGGACGAGGGAGATGGATATGTGGAGATAGTGAAGATTACCAACAAATAAGCGGATAATTTTGTTACTTCTGCTGCCATCTTGAACCGGAATCGACTGTACTCAGTGGCCATCTTGAACCAGGCCGACCATTCGCAGCAGTCGATGTATGTCGGAGTGTATCGCTAGCAGGATACGACCAACCACGTGCTAAAGACCGACCTTTATGTCCCGGCCATGTTGGTGAGGGAGCTTTACGTTCGCAGCCATCTTGGGGAAACCGGAAGCATACGTGACCCTGTCGCTGCCCACCGGAAGTGTCTGCGCTCCTCCTCCATGCGGCTGCTGTCTGGACAACGTGTCAGACCAGCGGCCTTTTGAGGGTTCTGTCCGCAGGCTTAGGGTGATTCTCTGCAGGGTAGTGAGTAACTGCAGCCATGGTGTACAAGGGGAAGGTGAGTAGAGTCGTGCGGCACTGGGAGCTGTTAGGAATGTTGTATTATTTCTTTATTTGTAACGCGCGCCTCGCCCAAAGACATCTGAGCGCTTCAAGTCGTGTTGCACGTGAAGCAGAAACACGTGGGTGGTATTCATGAGGGCCTCTGGTGGTGGGGTCTTAAGGGTCCCTTCTACGAGCTGAACATCGATTGGAAAATGGATTGTTTTAAACCACAGTGGGCCGGAAACGTTGCTCAGAGTATTTCCCTGACGGCTGTGGCGACGACGAACAATCGTTGGGCATCCACTGGCAGGTTTTGTCAGGCGCCGTGGCTTCGCTACTAGGCAGGTATCTCCGTTCGGTTTAACGAAGCGTGCAACTTAACGTGGTTACCCCCACTGAGCATTGGAGAAATAATCGTTGCAGTTTTATATCGTCTTTTTACCAGGTGCCTTATTGTAATGTACGTTGCTTCAAAGCTCGTGAGAAACTTGCGGGGGAGAGATAAAAGCGGCCCTTGGAAATGCAGGAACTGTATTGAGATCAGGGAAAATAGTTCATTATACAACTGTAGTATAAGAAACGTCCATTCTTAAGATAACAAAAATATAACCGTGGACGACGGTTGTTTGGCTGGGACAATACCATTCGTGGTAGCTTGATAGAATTCAGCAATAACTTGACTTTTCAACCGGGTTTGAGGAGTTTTGTTCTTGCCAGTTTCGGTAAAACCCATTTGGTACCGGTGTACCGTGTCCTTTTTCTACATCCCGAGTAGTTTCCATTTTCCGCAGTTAGTATGTTTTAGCTGTTCTGCCTTAGAGGGGAGAGCAAATCCTATTTTCTTCTGGTTTTGATCGTGTGGTAAGGATCAGCATTCCACTTTTCCTCGTCCCAGTACTCAATTATGAGGTGGCCCACCTGGCTTCTTGCTGACAGATTTTAGCCTTCAGTGATTTTTGGATACCATGACTTGGGCCTTACTCCATCTCGAGTATTTAGTCGTGTGTTGGGTTTCTTCATGGTCTGTGTGCTCTTGTCACAGTAGGACTGGTTTCACAGGGTCTTCGCCGTGATGGGCCACGGGTAGAGGGTTCTGGTTCTGATCCAGTCTTTTGCAGACGTTCTTGATTCGCTAGATGTTCGGAGCTCCAGACACTGTCCACAGGGCCTTGTTCTGGATTATCTGTACTCTTTTGCAGGTCATCCGGACTGTGGTGGCATACTTCAGGGTAGGTCTGATTGCCTTGTAGACACTGACCTTTGTCCAAGGAGGCATGGCTCTTCAGGAGTGGGTCAGCGCCGCCATCTTTCTTGCTGAGTATTCTTGATATGGCTTCTCTGGTTGAGTTTGCTGTTCAGGGTCACGCTGAGTTAGCGACTGCTGCTCCCCCACTTGATGATCTCCCTGTTGAGGCGAGGGCCCATCTCCCACAGGAACTCCCTTTTCTACTTATATTTCCCTTAGCCGCGTCCCCACCTCCGGTCATAATAGCCCCGCTCCCCCGAGCTACAACAGTTTTGTTCCTGGGTTTGGCAGGGCCTCATATTCTTATTTGCAAACTATTATGATACAGCACTGTTCTTTAGCGATGGGGAAATAAGGGTTCCTTTTGAATTACATTTTGGCAAAGGTGACCATGTGCTAATTATTGGAAAACATAAACGCTTGCGAGCCCTGGCGACTAACTGGTTGGCAAATATGCCAAAGCTAAGAATACTGTGACACTATCATAGCAACCCTTTTCAGTAAAGTGTGTACAGGGGGCGTTGTGGAGGCAAAACAGTGTTTATACCGATTTTCCAAAAATGTATCTGGCTGTCCACCGCAAATTACGGTCTACTTTCCATGCTGTATGTGACGTGCAAAATATTGCTGTGCTGGGGGAGTTGCAAAATGTGTATCATGCTGGATTATTGGTGATTTTCCGTACTGTGTTCAGAGGTGGGGCATCATGTTGCTTGATGGCATGACCCGAGAGGCTTTGAAGAAAGGCAAACATTATGTGGACCTGAAAGCCTTTCACATGGTCTGCCTGTTGAGGCTGTGGCATAAGCTGAGAAATTGTTTGGCTATTATAAGGACTAATAGCTAAATAATACCAGGTACGGTTGGACAGTGATGGGGCGGCGTGGCCATTGGGCCGATAATGACAAATCGAGTTGTAAGTAACACAGACGTGTGCTAGCCCCACTACTGTTTAACGTTTATATTGCTAATCTGCCTAATAGCTTGATCAGGATACGTAATACCCTTCCAAAAATTGGCAGCACACAAATGGTGTGGTCGTCCTACACGGATGACATTGTTATCCTCGACTACTTATTTGGCCTGCATCGAATATGCCTCAGAGAACGGCTTGGTTTTTGTTAGTGCTGATTTTGTATACTGTAGCCTGGTGGACTTGGTATGGAAGGCCGACCTAGGTTTGTGATGGGGCAACTCTGGGAGCTGTAGCCAAACAAGTTCAAGGTAGCAAGGTTAGCCGTCAAGGCTAATGGGTCCTCCATAAGTACACAGTGAAAAGTCAAGTAACCTTGTATGCATATTGAGGTCAAGAAGTATAAAGGTTTCTGCATACAGCTTTTGTGGTGTACGTATATATATATTTTAAAAAACCGTTATTTTATTGATGTCTTAATTGTTTTTATAACAAAGATATTTTTAATGTTTACTTATGTGAAAGGTTCCTTGGAACTGAAACGTAGTAAATGATCTTTAGACTAATCATTTTTTTTAAATGATGCAAACTTCAGCTTTTAACTTTTTGGATGCGATGATGAAAGCAAGTTAACTTTGAGTTACCATGATTTTCAAGTAAACGCACTGATGCATCCACGAAACCACTAACTTGTTTCCAAAATTGTGGCGACCGCTTGGTTAGGAATACAAACGTGGTTACAATTTGCCCTAGGGAGTGATGTTAACAGTAGAAACAGATTTGCATTTCCTTCGTTTCTTGACTTTACCCCCTTTTTCCTTCTCCCCATGCAGACCAAAAACCAGAAGAAGTCACGTGCCAGTGCCATCCATGTCGCTCAGGAGGAGTTCACTTCTGTACCTCACTCTTTCGTTTTCCACAGAGGGCAAATCGGCAAGAATGTGCAGGAACTCATCACAAACATGAGGAGGGTGATGGAGCCTTTCACTGCTACTTCACTTAAAGTAAGAGTTCCTGCAATGATCATGTTCCCTCCCTGTGACCATGGTACTGGCAGTCACGCCATTGGAATTTGCATCTTGGGGACAAGTAATTGTGATAGTACAGATAATGTATACAAGCCAAACTTCATCAAACCCAGTTAAATGAATTTACAGTATGCCGACTGGATACATTCAATATGAGACCATACTCAGTGACTCAAAGTTACATGTTAGCAGTTTCTCGTGGTGCATTGTTTGGGTCGGGTGTTGTCCCGTTAGGCTAAACCCGTCACTGTTTAGTACGCCCAACATTCAGGCCACATCCCCTTGTTGGGGCCCCTCACCCTTCCATTTCTCATCCAGTTACAGTGTTGACTTGTGTAATCTTAGCGATGCCTAACACCTACGAGCTGGGTTTAGCACCCTCCCAAGTCTTTATTTTGCTCCTTGTTTTCAATGTGATTTTAATGAGCCTGAATAGATTTCGTTATATCTTGAAAAAATTCACACGTCTGCTGCAGGATAAAAGACGTAGCCCAATTTCAAAAATGCTCCTTTTCATGCCCTGGAATTAATCAGGCCTTTTTATTTCTTGAAGAAAGCAAGGCCATTTTGTGAGGCCTTTGATCTACTTCGTTGCCACAGGAAAGCAAATTACTTTAATGTAACAGGAGCACTTATAAATGAGATCCTGTTACCTGAAACGTTTGGTGAGTGAGGTCCAGTAGATGATGGCTTCAAAGAATCATGATGTGCAGGAAACGCGTACCTGGAGCAACACTAGATGGCCCACTGATGGTTTCACATATTAACATAAGTTCACAACGTGACACAAACTGTAATTGTCCATAATTACACGTTTTAATTGCTCTAATCAGCTCTTAGAGGCTACCTTGCCCCTTGTTCACATGAATGAAGAAAGCAGTCTACCATCTACTTGCCTATAAATTGTGTAAGGAAGGCATGGTATACATAGTAGACACAACAAATTCTTTCGAAAACCTTTACTTGGGTATTTTGGTTGGGTTGTTAGTTTTCCTAACTGGCCTTAACTCTAGAATGGGAGTAGTCTCGACCTTTAAACACAAATAACAAACAAGTCCAAGTCGGTCTAGTCAAAATAAAAAGGCCTAAAAAACGAACCTTGCCCCCTTACCAAATGACAAATGTGTTGCTGAAATACAAAAGGAAAAATAGTGTCTCGAAAGAAATGCTAGTATGGCTTATGTAACTACTCCATTCACCACGTTCAGCAGCACAGGGTCTCGGGAGTTTCTTAAAGGATAGGTGATGGCAGTTATCAGTCTTGCACACTTTACTTACTGGTACAATTCAACAGTTTGGGCTTGGGCTTCTCACTTTTGGCAGTTCACTAAGTTTCGTAGGCTTCGTCCGCCTTGTCATAAATACACGGTTCTACTCCTGACTTTTTTATTTTGCCACAATTCAACACATGGTTCCCTCTGCTGGGCTCTAGCCTGTCTTTCTCTTTGCGAGGGTTCCCTTCCCTGCGTTTCTATCTTTTTACTGTCGCCGAAGACTTTAGAAACTGCAAGGATTGTACATACACCTCTGCATGACCACCCTTTAACATTTCAACAATCTGCCTCATTTTGCAACACCAATGCCTCTTGGTAATTGTAGTTTCTCATCTTCTTTACTTTGCCTTTTGTCCTCTTTCAAAGTTCATATGCAACCTGAATACTTTTTGGTATTTTTAGTTTCTTCTCTTTACTCTGCTCTCATCTCAAAGTCCCTTTTGGCATATTCAGAGTTCACATACTTTGCTTTTCACTTCAACTTTCATTCGGGATCGCGATTACTTTCTTGCCTTCGGTACACATTTTAATATACTTCAACTCGGGACATTTCAGAAAGCTTGGAATGTGTGATTCTGCCTCACAGGACGTTACTTTCTTCACAATTCAGCAATTGTCCTTTCCATTTCCTGTTTTAATCGGCGCACACACACAACCTTCAACATTTGGTTACTTTTGCTTTTACAAAAATCGGACTCTTGTTGCCATCAATAACTCACTGGTTGTGTTAATTGGGGTTTTCTTTAACTCCTTTCATGCAGCAGTCAAGGCTGTTACCAACACCACCTCTGTTCACCAGGGAGGGTAGCGTGCAGCTTTGAAGCACCTTGAAGGTGTCTCCTTTCTGCTCACTCGGGTTTCAATCTTGGAATGCTTACGGCTTCCCATCGTGTGGAATTTGTGCCTGGCCTTCTCGTTATTCGCACCTGCCGATCAGCCCCTTGGCCTTCAGTGTCCATAGCCTGGTTCGCCTCAGCCCCCAAAGAGCTGCTCCTTCTCGTACCCAGCCTCGCTCCGTGGGCACCTGTGCGCCAGCTTTTACCCTGACAGGCAGTGTTAACAAGTGTCATGTGTATATGGTTAGGATTTACGTGCCTGACCCTGTCTGGTCTCCTTAAGGGGACGGAGCCATTGCGAGTCAGTAGAGATAATCTTCCTGGCCTCATTCATCATCTTCGTCTGTTCAGTACTGTTGTCAATGTGAAGTGGGGAGGAATTATGGGAGCTGTAGTTTACCATAAGAGTGGGTATATGGGTTAGCTGGGTTGTGGAAAAAGGGATACCATGTCTCACAATCGGGTGCTTCTCCCCCACTCCTCAATGACCCCCTACCCAGGTGATCCTTTCTTGCTTGTCCTTACCCCCCCACCCCCCGGGTCGGGATCCAAAAGTGATGACCTTTCCCTGGCCACCTGAGTATAGGATCTCCGGGGACTAGTTTGTGAAACACCCTCTGGTTTTTCACAATACATTTACTTGTGAGAGTGTGGGCCAGTTGAGACCGTGGATGGGACTCATCAGGGAAAGGTAGCCTATCGTGGGGGGAAATGTAGTAATTGCAAGGGTCCCTTACTAGAATTTCAGTTGAAGATTGTCACATGCGATGCAGCAATGTAAAAGCATAGCCGCGTGGCGCGCAAAACCAGTGTCTGCTATATGCCTTTACTTGCTATTAAGTACTTTGCACTCCTAAGGAAAGGCCTGCCCTATTATGCCTGATCCGTAACATCTATTTTTGACACTCAAAATGTGTTCCTGTCTGAGGTGAATGTGTTGAATGGCTAGTTCTGAGTAAATGCTTGCAAACTCGTACTCTGTCGTCTGTGCACATTTCATTGTCTTCGTCTCTGTGCCAGTGAGAGCGGAGATATTTCTTATGTGCTACATTAATACTGAAGGAAAATTAGCAGCGTGGTTCTGTAGCCAGTGCTGCCAGTCACCTCCAAACACTGTCTTTAGGGTAAATCTGATTCATAAAGTGTTTTTCTAGCATGCGCATTTTTGTCTGCTTTGATGTCTCAGCCCATGCCAACTTTTTGCTTTGTTCAGTTTAAGGCCTGTATGAACTGGGTTGGTGGTCCATGGCATGAATAGTTTGGTTTGCCCCAACACAAACTATTCATGCCCAGGCGACCTATATGTATCCAACATTGCCATTCCCGCACAATTCAAACTATCTCACTACACTGCATTACATAACCCCACCCCCGCCAAGTTGCATCGTAGCAACACTGGCACACAAGACTCCCATCTAGACACGCATGCCTCTAGCCCTCAAAAAAGACACGCACAATACATGGCTACCTCCAACGTGCATGTAACAGTAAAGCTGTCTCACTATCCCTCTCCACACTCGCTGCCTTGCCCCTCCTTTCCAGACCCACCCCCACGCACACAACTTCCTTTTGTTCAGATCCACCAGGGCACCTGGAGACATTGCAAATAACAGTGGTGTGGTATCACATTTACCCCATTAACGTAGCAGAACAGATTTAGGAGTTAAGGATATACACCTCTGTTTTTAAACTTTCTCCAGAGATACTGCTGCACTTTAGTACTCACCAGGTTGTATATTCATTCGTTCAAGTTCAGTTTAACAGAAAAGTATCTTTGGACTGGCTCTTCAGAATCTGCTTCCATAAACGATGAGCTTGAGGCAGTGGTAAATCAGGGTGTCTTTTCTAAGAAGATCCTGTGTGCCGTCTACATTGTGCAACTTATTGGGTTTATAATCCTGTTAACCGTACTTGTATATTTGTCGTTTAGGTCCGAAAGAAGAATTCGCTTAAGGACTTTGTCTCAGTAGCTGGTCCCCTTGGGGTTACCCATTTCCTGGTATTCAGTAAAACCTCGACCGGTGTTAATTTCGTAAGTAGTTTTCTTTCGGGAATCCTATTTTATCCACAATCTGAAACTTTACAACCCCACCACTTACCATGATTTGCTTAATTTGTGTACTTTAATATCCGTTATCTGTTACAGCCTTGTAGATTTGATTCTGCAGTGGCACATCCCCTTTAGCTTATACGGGACCTGCAGCATTGGGAGAGATCAACTTAACCACTAGACTACATGCATACAATGTTGTCCTCTGCCCATTCCTTGCATTGTAAGATTCATCACTTGCAAGGGGATTTCTGGATGCAAATGATGACAACACATTGGTCTGAGTGTGCTGTGATTTTGTTTCAAAGTAAACGCACTGATGCATCCAATAGAGGGATGGGATTGCGGGAGTAGGTTTTGCAATGTGATCTGTCATTTGGTCTTTAGGGGTTGCATATATAAAGTCATGGTCTGGATTCATGTTGGCAAGCAAACCCAATTTTAGGCACTCGTATCTTTTTTTGTTGTTGTTGAAGCGAACATTGATTTTCTGACTGGCTTTTGTTCTTTGCTGCCTCTGTCCCTTCCCTGCTGTTGACATATTGACACACCATGTCTAGTAGTTTCACGGATAGGACATTAACTACGGCCCTTCTCTCCCTCAGAGAGTAGCACGTCTCCCCAGAGGCCCAACGCTGACCTTCCAAGTAATTCAGGTGTGTATTACCAGTTCACGGCGGTTGTGTTGGTGTGTGGATACTTCATCAGTTATGCTTGTTTTGTCGAGCACTGTATGTCAGAACTGAAATGTGATTTATCATTGTCTGAATGCTTGTGTGTATGTGTGTGTAATATATATATATATATGTATATATATATATATACGGAGCACTTCAATATCTAATGGCATCTATCTGTGAGCCCCGCAATGGTTTGTGGTGTGTGCACATTATGCACTCTGGTTGCTAGGTATGCTTTGTTTGCTAGTTTAAAGTGTTTCGAGGCATGGTGTTGCCGCCCTACATAATGCATGCAAATGCATGTGGTTGAGTTGGGACTCTGGATCACAAGATGGCTTGGTGAAAATAGATTGACGTAGTGTGGGCCAATTGGGACTCCTCAGGGAAAGGTAGTAAATGGGGGGGGGGGGGGGGGAAGAATGTAAGAATTGCAAGGGTCCATTCCTAGAGTTGGTTTAGGATTTGTAAATGCACCGCTTCGATGCTGCATTGTGAAAGTATAGTTGAATATCTTACAAAACCCAGTGCCTGCTATGTCTACTGCTATTGGCTCTTCTAAGGAAAGGTGTGCCCTTTAAGTCCGATCTTTTACATTTATTTTGTGATCCTCAAAATGGGTTCAACTGATAATGCCCCGCCCTCTTTAAATCCTGCGTAGTTCCCGGAATGATACAAACCCGTGTGTTTATCTGCACAGAAATCTCTACACCTGCATTTTATCAATTTCACGTTGCCAAGCCATATTGCATTCACCCTGGTCTAATGCAGGTTGTGGCAGTGGGTAGTTCTGAGTAAATACTTGTAAACTCGTACTCTGTCGCCTGTGCACATTTCATTGTCTTCGTCTCTGTGCCAGTGAGAGCGGAGATATTTCTTATGTGCTACATTAATACTGAAGGAAAATTAGCAGCGTGGTTCTGTAGCCAGTGCTGCCAGTCACCTTCAAACACTGTAGTTAGGGTAAATCTGATTCATAGTGTTTTTCTAGCATGCTCATTTTTGTGTATTTGGTGGGTGTCTTGGTCCTTGCCAACTTTTTTGCTTTATTCAATTTAAAGCCTGTAAGAACTTGGGGGGTGGTCCATGGCATGAATCGTTGGCTCCAACACAAACGCTCTTCACGCCCAAGCACACTATATGTAGCCGAATCTTGCCATTCCCGCACAATTAGAAATACCTCACTACAGACATAAAATTGACCGTCAACTAAATTACATAAGCCAATGCATCATAGCAACGCTGGCACACGAGGCTCCCATCTGGACACAAATGCCTCTTGCCCTCAAAACACACAAACATAATACATGGGTGTACCTCCAACGTGCATGTATCCAGTAACGCTGTCTAATCTGTTAGAGATTTATAATTTGGAGGCTTCATCCCCCTCCTAGTGAGACCCCAGCACTTTGCTGTACTTCTGAACCTTTTTTCTTTCGATCCTGAATCTGTGAAGCCTTTTCCCACTCATTCATTAATTGCTCTGACTTTTGGAACTCTGTTCTGTTTTAACTTTACTTTGGAGTCTACTTTCCTCTTCTTTAAAGGCATCTCCTTTTGTGCAGTGTTGCTGGGAACCCTTTTGGTTCTCCTTTTGAGAGTCTTGCTTTATCCTGGAGTAACAGTTCTAAGGATAGAGAGATGCAAAATATCCCTTCAAAGACTTTATACTATGAGAGATTACCACATGCCACCTTATGTGGAGTGTTAATAGGATAGCTAGTAACCCCCCTTCTCTCTGCTCATGTTACTTTTTTTTTGCTCACTGTACCTTTCACAGATGGGAAATATCCATTTGCATATATTCTGTCTTTTTTACTACAGACTATTTGTCCCGGTTGTGCACAATAGGGTGACCATTGGTCTAACATGGTGGCTCCTTTTCTTTTTTTTTTTTCCCGCCATTTCTAGCATGGTTATTCTTTTGTTAGCCCTTCTACTATTCTGGGAGGGGGGGGTCCTGTTTCTTTTGCCTTTGGTGTCCTCACCTAGACAGGCAGGAAGTGGGAGGAGCGGGGGAGGATATTTTCACTCCCCTGCTTGAGCGCCTGAAGGGAACCAGTGCCCCCTGGAGGGCTGGCTGTCCTGATTGGACAGCCACCTGCCCCTGTCTGTAAACCGTGTGAGATTGCAGAGGAGTGTGTGCTGAAACTGAATAAAAGGTGAGGTTCTTGACGTGAAAGGCAAGTCGACCACTGGAAACTGAAGTGACCTTCGACGACCAGGGACACCTGAAGACCCTTTGCAACGCTGTGAAGCGACGGCTGCTGTCATGGCCCTGCTTCCTGCTCTACAGAGGAGCTCCAATGAGCACTCCTTAGATTTGGCTGGTGGACCAACCAGCCCTTAGACAAACTACAATCTGATCCATCTCCCGAGGTGCTGTGCCTCTCCAGAGCTACAGACGGCGAAAACCAGCATACCTCTTACCCAATTGCAGTGCGTTGTCTTTAAAAGGCCGAATCTGTCCAAGTGTTTGCTGAGCTCCAGGTTAACCTCCAGACACACAATCTAACTCGATCCAAGTCCCCTCATCAGAGTGCTGGTGAAGATTGGCTGGGCAAATACTGTCTTTTGTTGTGCTGAGGGAAAAGGCACCAAAACTGCAGAATGACCTGAGAAGATGAATAAATCCATGCCAAAGGCTCGTTCTCTTCTCCAAAAACCTCCCAGACACTGTCCTCCTCACCAGACCGAGGAATCCGGAGACGGGTCCGTCGCTGCTACACTAACGTACTGTGGGGTGAAAAGGTATTGCTTACCATCAACCAAGGAGTGGCTCCAGAGTGCCCACTCTGCTGTGTCCCTTTACTGCGACGTTGTGTTAAGCCATCTAGTATCTAATCCTAGAGAAAGTATCCTCAGGAACTGGCTTCATAAGACTTTGAACCCTCTCTGAACTGACTTTTATTTTTACCATTTTGCCGACGATTAACGGCTGGTCTTCGGGCTATGCAGAAACTAAATCGGTGACAGCTACATATCGGCTATATATAATTGCATTGAAACATGGATGCGGCTAAATGGCACCAAGACTGAGCTAATGACTTTTGGCTATTGTTGTGCCAGGAAAAAACGTATACCGCTTATTCCTCTTTTAAGATCAAAGAGACAATTAAGTCTCCGTAAAAGTAAAGACACTTGGTGTCTAGTTACAGGCCTCATTGCGAGCTGAGGCCCAAGTCTCCTGCCTTAAAAGAAATTGCCAGTACCACCAAAGACTTCTGAGAAGCATTAGACCTCTGCTTAATCAACATAACAGCACAACAATCGCCAGAGCTACCATCCTCTCCTGGCTTGATTACAGGAACTCGCTGATGCTTGGCGCCATCAGCAAGTGCATCAAACGGTGCCAAGTATTCAAAACAACGCCATAAGAACTATTACAGGTAATATTAAGAGGGAACATATCGGAGTGCTCTTTTGGCTTGCCATGGGGGGCTGCATCGTCTTTAAATCATTGACATTAGTCCATCTTTGGGTATCTGGACATTCCATCGAATGGCAAACCATCAAATTTTATGCAACGAAATTCCATTCCATCAAATAGCCATTATTCGATGGATCCATCGAAATTAGTGGGGTGGGGGTTAGATTAGGGGCTAGGGTTAGATTAAGGGTTACATTAGGGTTGGATTAAGGGTTATATTAGGGTTGGGGGTGGGGATTGTAGGGCGGAACCCCAATATACAAACCATTAAGGAGCTGGCCAGTGCTGACATTTCAGCACTGGACAGCTCCATGTAACGTTTTAAAGTTAGAAATAGGGCTATCTTTTACATGTAAAAGTGCATGTCCATTTATATTTAAGATGGACTGGTTTCAATGGAAAGGCACTTTCACATGTAAAAGATACCCTGTTGATGCTATGGCATTCGATGCTTTGGTTAGTTTTATTTTTGATGTAATCACTATAAACCGATTGTCTATTCGGAAATGCCCCTGCATACCTAGTATGAGCCAGGCAGCAGCCTTGGATCCAGTGACAAAGGACTCCTGCACATCATCCCAGCAAAAAAGAGAAAACGGACTAGTCAGGGCCTCCCTTTCCCCCAAAAACTATAAAATTAAAGGGAGCAGACTTTAAAAGCGAACTGCCTCTACAACGTTGAACTCTCCTACTGTATAACTAACCAACCCTTTTCATTCCTAAATGACATATGTGGCGTTGCTAACTAAATACAATTCCTGTGTACATTTGTTTTGCGCGGTCATTCCGATAATGCGGTAGAACTGTCATTAGTGTGCAACTATGTAGCAATTACCGCGAGCAACTACTAACTTAACTATCAGTGGCTTTTGAAAATGTTTTAAGTATACCTATGTATGATTATACATATTTTAAAATATTCCTTGTGTAAATATATTTTTTATCTTTTTTGGTGTTTCTTTATACTACTGTACTAACTGGGTTCAGTGTACTTACCTACAGTTCAGTGTACTTAAAGTTCGCACCTTCCTCTTATGAGCCTGACTGCTCTGCCACTACTCTACCAAGGTTCCATGAGTGGTACAGACTGATGCTAAGAGTTGGGGACCTGTAAACCATTGGCATAGTTTTATGAAGTCTTATCAAGTGGGCTTTAAGAAAACACCCTTAACACCATCCCGCTCGCCACACTCGCCTCCTTGTTAGCGTTCATCCGCTCCTTGGATCCTGTTGCTTTATCAATGAAATCCCTGGTTCACAATCTTATCTACCTTGAGGCACCTGTTTCTCTGCCATAGTACGTTTCGGCAAGCAGAAGGCAGATGAAAGAAGGTAGCTATGATAAATGGCTGTGAATTATTTTGTAAGTAAACGCACTGATGCATTAATTTCTGTGAAATGGGATTCCTGTCCCTCGAGGTTTTTACTTGACAGGGCCTAAGCTGTGGTTTTTGAAGTGGGAATTTTTTTTTTTTAAGGGGGGGATTCCCATTCCCAATGGGGATAATTTTTAGGTGGGGGATAATTTTTAGGTGATTGAGCTGCAAACCGGATATTTTTTTGTAATCCAACGTAGATGGATTTTTACTTTGCGTTTCTTTATCAGACGAGAATATTCCAGCTCCTTCCTTTTGCACTACTCTGCTGGTACCACCACTGATCAAAACCTACTCATGGCGCTAGGTGGGTGGGGGCTACTATGCATCCATTGTCCAATTTTTTTTGGTTCAGCCCATTTGTTTTTTGTTATCCAGCGATGGTTCTTAGCTGAGACTCTTGCATATTTCCCAATTTAACACATTTTCCATCTAGCTATCATTTGCTCTTAACATGCCTATCTTGTGGCAGTGATATTTGATGGTGAGTGCACCTTGATTAGGCTGAATTGTATGCTGGCTCTCATGTTTGGGAGAGTGCATGAGCCCAGTGAATGTTACTCGTTAATAACAAGAAAATGGCCGTGTGCAGGTTTTTTGCAGCATATCCAATTATGTATAACTCACTCACCATATGACGCACTAGAGTCCAGGGATTGATGTGGTGATTGGAGTATCCAGGCACCTTCCATATCCACAAGTGTTCCTGTCCGGGTCCAGGCGGGTGGCAGGGCATTGTGGGGACGCCTGTATTGCTGAAGCTTGGCATAGTGATATGCTGGAATGTTTCTTTTTCTGCGCCTCATGAGTATTTCTCACACGGCACTATTGTTTGTCATCTATAGATTAGTGTCCTCATTTAGCCCCATCACAATCTATTGGTTACTTTTTCGAGAATTAGTTCTGTTGTCCGATAACCCAAATTTGTACACAAGGGAGACATACTAACTTGCCAAGAGTTTGAACCGCTGCCACCGGGTGAGTTGGCAGTACATCTCTATACAGATCCTAGAATGATACAGCTGCTTGTCCTCTATAGTCCCTCTCATAACCGATTTGCTGTTTCCACAGTACTCCCTGGTCAAGGATGTAGTCTCCTCCCTGAAGCGCCACCGGATGCACGAGCAGCAGTTTACACACCCTCCTCTTCTTGTTCTGAACAACTTCGGCCTCCAGGGCATGCACATCAAGCTCATGGCCACTGTCTTCCAGCACCTGTTCCCTTCCATCAATGTGCACAAGGTGAGTGATGGCAGTTTGTCCTGTAGGCCCTTCCTCCCTTTTGAACCCATCCGAACATGTGCTGAACCCGTGAATTGTGATAGTTTATAACTTGTAATTTGACCCCAATGTAGGAAAATTAAATGTTGCCATTTGACTCGATGCAGTTGACAGCACAGTTCTGATATGATTGTTACAAAGTAAACTCACTGATGCATCCGGGAGCAGCAATTTGCTTGGCTATACTGTGATGTATATTTAGAGCTTGTTGGTGTACTGACATTGAGTGCATCACCTAACTAGTTTTCAGGGGAGTTGAAGATAATGTAAACCCCATAGCGAGTGTCACTGGAGGATGTGTCTGTACTTTTTTGTGAGTCCTTAGTTTCGTATATTCAGGCAGTCTTATTTCAGATAGGGGTTTCCTATAGTATGAGGGATTTTCATCTTTGATTTCCTACTGGTTTCTTGGTTTAGTCTAGCCATCACTGAGCATGTTACTGATCTCAAAGTTGTGGGAGTCGCCAGTATGTGTGCAGATTTTAAATATATTTTTATTGTCGAAATTAAGAATGTTATTGAATGGTGGTGTTTTGTGGCATCACTTTGTGTTTTAACATCTTGATGAGTACTGCATATTCTTAGCTAAAAAACGCATTGCTTTTTATGTTTGCTTCTTTCAAATCCTCCCAAGTAGCAGGGCGTAGGAAAATAAATTGCCTCCTGTTAACTTTGTTTCCTGATATAATGAAAATGTATATATCTGTGGAAAAACTCAGGGTGTAGGTCATGAATGCGAATTACAAAGGAAATGACCCCACATTGTTCTCTGCAACGTGAACGTGTTTGTGCGAGTGCAGGGAATGAGTAGACTGCAGTGAAGAGCATGCCTTTACTTGGTGCCACAGAGAACCTGGATGTATGCTGTATCAAGTTACCTTTATTTGTTGAAAGGTTGGTATTGCACATGTTTTTTGTAGAACTCCTGTTCTCCCCCCCACCCCCCCAACAACATTTAATGTTTTATGCACACAAACGATGCATTCAGCTTGGGCACGTAGAAATCTGATTCAATCCAGCAAATATGAATGTGTTCCCATGCCCTATTGCAGACCACGGAAGGCAGGCCTATCTGTATATAATTTGCCCTGGAGAATTGGGCTCTATTTAAATGTTTCGACAAAATTAGATCCGACTCACTGGCACACATTTGTTGGCCATATTCTAGTGCTAAAGGTCCAGACAAACACACGGGCCATCAATTATGATACTAGGGCAAAGCGAAGTTGGTTCACAAAGCTTGCCCTAACTTCAGAGAGGACTGTAAATGCTGCAGCTCAATTCCAAGCGTTCTATTTAGACCACGGATTAGAATGCGAGGTTTGGAAGGAAATGGAGGGAGGGAGGGAGTGGGTGGTGGAGGGGGACGACGACGTGGAGGGGGTTAGAGTAGTAAACGGGGCTCTGCTGACGGAGGTGTGTGGCGATGGAACACGGCTGTGGGAATTTTCTACAAGTCCTTTTAAAGACAGTTTAGGAAGATTCCCCAATAGTGTAGTGCAGGCTTTCACCACATAGTTCTTGTTTTAATGGTAACCTGGAGAAGCAGATAAGCTTCCCTGTTAGGAGGGTTGAAAGGGGGTGTGCGCTTTCTTTCTCACACACACTCGAGTAGCCTAAAATGTACAGGCAAGTTCTTAAGACCAGTATAAATCAACGTGACTTTAAAAGACACGTTGAAATGTAAAGTTTAGCTCGTGGTTCTTCAACACTTTTTTGGGATACTTCAAAAGTGTCAGTGTATGATGCTCCCTTGTCATACTAATCCAAGATTCAAACCACTATCAAAAGCAAATTCAGAAATGAACGTGTTCAGAAAGTTTGGTCATTTGGGTTTATCGGTACACTTCTGTAGTCTGCTTGCAGTTACAGTGAAACGTGTTTGATAGAAGTCAGGGTTTGTGCTTCTCTTGCTACACCATCTGATCCTTCTAAACGGAGTCATGGGATTTTCAGCATCGCAGGATATCCTTGAAGATGCCCACACTGAGTTCCAGCAGGTTGACTAGTCGGAAGTCCTTGCAACGAGTAAGTTATATGCAGGCCTTGCAGAGATGCCCACTCCATCCGAAAACTGGCGACGTACATCGAGCAGGACATGTGCCTGGTTGGTTCCATGAGGAAGGCACCCTGCAGAGGTCTTGTCTGTCGGCTTAAAAAAATATTTTTTTATGATCTTGGCTGAGCCAGTATTGGCTTCTGGAGTAGTCCTTCAGCATCCCTCAGTCAGTCTTCATCTAGTCCACGGTTGTCTAGAATCCAGGCAGGTTTTCTATCCCTCACTATTTATCTCAAATTTGCTTATACTTAGAATCTGTGTATGCACATTATCTCCTGGATATTGATTATCCAGACAATCTGGCATGTTTCAGGCCCTTGCGGCCTGTAGTTGGGACAGCACTGCTCCAGTGGTTGCCTCTGTTCCTGCTTCCAGCTTGTCTCCGTAGATCCACATGCTGAGGTGGCCCACGCCCACACAGTGGATGCATGCAGTATTCAGACCTGGTGGGTGCTGGCCAAAAGTGGACAGCGCAAAATCCAAGCCCCTGGAGCAATGTGTATATGGGGCATACAGCCCCCTTCTCACTTCTGCCAGCATACACAAGGTGAGCCTACGTTGGCTTCTTGCAACAATCCCACCAATGGGCATCAAGAAAGGGCTCTTGCACCTGGCAAGGTAGGATCATCATCTTGAACAGGACTTAAAACACAAAGATGAGCCATTTTGAGTATATGGTCCCCTTCGATGCATTATCACGGCATGCGAAAGAGGGCAGGGACAATGCATCAAAAATAGACGTTCAAAAGAAACCTGCCACCAGCATGTTCAGGGTATGTCTGGAACATAGCAAACATAGAACAAAGAGGGGTGGGGGGGACGCAGCTCCCACACAGCAGTCCATGGAAGGTGGCTTGTGATGCAAATGATAAAACACGATGTTCGTCAGTCCCCAGCACAAACATAAATGCAGGAGGTGAAGTCAGAAGTCTTGCTTGCCTTCAAAGTCATGAAAAAATCCCAGTGAGTAAAGCACCGGGTTCGAAATTCAGATTCAAGGAGCAGGAATCCACCTCCTGGGTGTAGGGCATCACCCAGTACGCAGGAGCTACTGCTGGGGAACTAGGAGTAGGCACACATGGACTGCAAATATAACTTCCACAGGATATGCACAGTAACGTTTTGCAAAATGTGTTCTGTTTAGATAGTGTCCTAATGCTTTATTTAGGTTCTTAAACTCTTATTGTCACATGAATGTTCATAAGGCACGAACTGTCCGGGGAGCCGAAAGTAGCTCCTGGCAAATTTAGTTTCAAGCTAACGAGACTCTGGGATAGAACTCGTAGATAAATGGCTCGCAGTGCAAGTGTTTTAATAATGCATTTTCATTAATCGGGAACTATTTCACGACAGTTCTCTCCCTCGTTAGTCTACGCCTTACTGCTCAAACTGTTCCCATCTGTCCACTATGGCTGGCCTTCCACATGCCTATCCCAGTTTGGAAAACCTCGTTACAGGCTTTATCTCTGGATGTTGAGGTAACTCTGATAAATCAGCATGGGATTCTTGTAATCCATGTCTGGTGATGACCGTCAGCGGAGGAAAAGGGAGGGCTTTCCATGAAATGTTAATGGATCTTGTACCCTGCCCTGTTGCCACTTGCGTTGGCTCTTGGCGATTTGGCATATATGCCATGGAAGGAGGGGGTTGCGGGGTCTGTTGGGATGAGAGGGGAAAAGAGCAAGAGCTTTGATGTGCTATTGGCAGCTTCAGTGAAACCGATCACTGAGCCTTGGTGTGTTTTCAGTTAGTGTCCGTCATGTGGTGAGGTGTGATTGTGTATGGTTTGTTTCCATGTCGAGTGTTGTGAAGTGCGTGTGGTGCGGAAGATGTATTGTTGTTGATTGTTTGATGATTTTGGTACGGTTAGTGTTAAATACTTTCCTACCACCAATATTCCGAAGTGTGATGCATTTAACGCTCCCAGCAATTCATCCAGGTGATACATTCCCTGTCCCCAGCATTCAATCCTAGTGAAGTATGTTTTCTGCACCCTACCCATCCTCCTTGCTGTCGGCATTTCTCACCCCCTCGAAGTCCATATAAGTGTGATACATCGCCCACTGTTCATTCAGCCGGGACACACTTCCTACTCACCACACATCCAAGAGCGATACCCTTCTCGTCTCCAGTGCCCATCTGCGTGTGACCCATCTCCCATCCCCTCCAATCCATCCCGGTTCAACACTCCTCATCCCCAACAATCCTGCCGGGTGTTCGTCGCAATCAACCGATCCTGATCTAGAAGCTACAGTACCAGTCCCTGAGCGTAGCAGGGTACACCAGGATCAGCCATACTACCAAGCCAGATGCAGACTGTGTCCAACCTACGCACCCAGACTAAGTTTGTTGGGTGTTCACCCAGTTATGTTACATTCAGGATAAGACTAACCAATGCGAGTAAGCTAATGCTGGCAGGCACGTATCTGGTTGGGTTTGGGCTTATTTCTGCATTACATTGGTGGTGGTTCTCAGCTTTTCTGGTTGTGTTCCCTTGTTGGAATGTATTCATGGGGATAGATCCCGTGGCTTGGTCTTGCTTCATGTCGGGAGTGTTGGGTTGGTCAATGGTTTTGAGGGGTTCCTTTCTGTGAATTTGTGCATTTCGTGGTGCGTAGATGCAGTTTAGGGTTTTTCATCCCCTTCGATGCTGTAGAGTCGGGTTTTTAGGAGTTTTCTGGATTTTTAGATGGTCTCCCGTAGTTCGTATTTCTTTCGGGAGGAAGTTCAGAGATGTTTCTGAAATCCCTTTAGCTTCAGAGTTTGGAATGTTTAGAATGCAGTGGATGGTGACAGAGCCTTTATTTCGCTAGTTTTTTGTAAGTGCTCACACAAGGGCTGCTTCAGGGTACGGAGTGTGACCAAAAAGGCATAATGTGGGCGTTCACAACCGTGTATGACGACAAAGTTAAGGGTCTAGAGGGGATAGCATGCAGAAAGCTTCACACTAGGTTGGTGCCAGCGCTGCAGTCCAACAGTGTATGCTCTTTCTTGCATGGCTTTTTAAAGTCAAATAGATGGTCCGTGTTTGAGCCTCTGCTTCAGTCTCCTGGAATTGTCATTCTTCTATTTCAGGTGAATCTAAATACCATCAGGAGGTGTATCCTTATGAACTACGACCCTGAAACCCAGCTTATAGAATTCCGTCACTAGTAAGTATTTGCACAGCGCAATTCCAATGCTCCCCAAGGAAACAGTGGGTGTTTCTACCTGGGCAAGGCAATGTGCTGTATGCTGAGTTAAGGGCACTGTTGCTTATTGTTGTATAGACTGATTTTTGGCAGAAATGTATGCAACCTGGCCTATTTATTGGGAAGTCGATGCTACTTTTTGCCCAATTCTGTTTTTTTTTTATCCATTGGCTACTTTTGCAGAACTGATGCACCATTTGAATTGGCTAGCAAAGGTAGTTGAGGACTGCTTAAATGAGGACATGCATCCTTAGTTAATCCTACTGTTAGTAAAGTGGGTATGAGTTCGGTGTTTCTTTACCTGGGTCGAAGATGAGTAAAACAATGATTCTTAACCACCATCTGATGGTCTACATATAATTCCTGCAAAGGTGAAATTTGTCCACTGTGTTCTCCTCCCCCAACTATGACTCATGACTGCTCCCTGACTTGGGGATTTCCCAGGAAGCAGCTTCATCCTCAGTTTAATGCTGGTATATGAGTAGTAACCACTTCATTTTTTTTTTTCCCCACATTACGACCGTGTTATTTGGTCTTGCATCGCGCTCTGCCAGATACGTGGCCCTTGGCGGATCTGAAACGGAAGACGGGCTGGAGAGACCGGGGCTTTGTTAATGGAATTGAGAGGGAGTGCCAGGAGATTTGTTATGCTGTGGGTAGCTTCAGGAACCGGTCACTGCGCTAGTTTGTGTTATTTGGTGGTCATTGGTGTGCAGTTTGTGTGGATGGCTTAGTTTCTTATGTGGTTCATTGTAGTTTGATATGTTTTGGTAGAGGTACGTCGTATATTCTGTGTTCTAGGGTGAGAAAGTGCGTAGACAGTTGTAGCATGTTTATTCAATATATTGGCCTCTTTCAAATGCAGTTCTACTAAGTGCAATATTGGCTGACCTACGCAATTCTTGGGAGTGCAATAGATGGGCTGATATTAGCAGTACGATGTATACTAAAGTGCACAGTGCAAACAGAACAGTTGAGAGCAGTTGGTAGTAATGCAGGAGTGGCAGGGTTTTGCCAGAGCCCAGTAATGGCTGTGCTCTTCGCTTGTACCACCTTATTGGCCTTGCAGCTGTAGGTTGTTCCTTCAGGCGTCCATGGGTGAACAGAGGCAAACGGGAGTGGAAGCTGCCCTTTGCCATGTGGCCCTTTGCCGGCTGCCTGGATAAAGGTAGTCTTGGGACTCCCAGCTCTGAGGACTTTCTGGATGGCCCTGTGGCCAATCGGGAGAGTTGTGAGGTCGAGGGGGCGAGTGAGGGCTGGGAAAGGGAGGGGGTGGGCGGAGAGCAAACGCTGTGCAGACAAAGGCAATGGAGAAGACAGCCTCTAGGCTCCAGTAGGGCCTCACCTGTAAAGTGGGCTAGCCAGGGCACGCGTCCTGCTATTGCATCAAGAGTTTTGATTTACCCTTCTTTGTTTACTTCAATATTTTTAGCACTGCACCTCAGTGGCCTCTCGGCAGGACTCGAAAGGCACAGATTGGTGTGAATAAATGTACGTAAAATGGCTCTGATGCCCTTTGCCACTATCTTGAAAATTAGGAAAGATGGTCCTTTGAACAAACGATCATCCAGGACCACGGTGTGTAGTTTTGTCCCGTATAGGAGCTCACTATGTCCAAGGCATCAGAGTGCAGACCGCTTGAAATATGGTTCTTATACGTACGTGACAAAAAAAGGCACGGAGGGCAGTCCCATGTTCTCTCTGTAGCCCATTTTTATGTATTCAGTAACGCTTGTATATTCTGAGCCTGTAGAATTCTTATAGCATTTGTTATGTTATACACGCAAAGCTATCGACTTAAGCCTGATAATCTAAATACCTTGAGTGTCTCGCTCTTTTTGCTTCCATAATGCATACGTTTGGAAGGAATTATTTTGTGAAGTAGTGATGGGGGAGCTTTTGCAGGAATTTACAGTGGGTAAATGATTATCCTTTTAAAAGATCATGTTTTTATGGGCATACAGGGTTAATTGATTCACGTGTGCAGTATGGGAGTAGGGAATTCATTAAGTGAGTGTAAAATTGTTGGGCTCTGCTGGAAAGACTAGTAAATGCCTGGTGTCAAAACTGAGTTGATAACTGCTGAGCTGCTATGATTTGCAGTAAAGTAAACGCTCTGATGCATCTAGTGCAGAAAACGGGACACAAGTCTTCCTCTACCTTGTGGTACAAATGGGCTATGATATGAATATTGGCAAAGGGATTTAGTTTCTGCTTTAGGATATATTCTTATAGCATCACCTTCTGCATCTTTTTCCATGCTGTTGGTCATTCTTGCGCTGCACCCCCATAGTGCCACATGGTTGACTACCACAAGTATTTTCCCCTTGCTTGCTTTGCAGCCTAATTTTAAAGAGTAGTTTGTTCCCATGAGAAGTATTAACTCAGTGTAGGTCATGATTAAAATACTTCTGGGTAGCTTCACTTTGGCATCTGTCCATGCCAAAATCAATAGTGGTGGTTGGGTCCTGTAATTGGAGCTTAATGGTGTAGCTTCTGTCCCCACTGGAAGGAATGATTGAAGCACATGTCCATCCAACCTGTGTCATGATTACTTGTTCCTAGAAGAAGGGTTTTCTGCACTTATGCCAGGCTGACACTGCACGCCAGTAGCATCACTTGGTAGTCTGTCCTGCTGAAAGTTTCGGCTTTACTTCTTGGTTACTATTGCATGGCATTCTGATAGCATCACTAGGTCACTGCTGACCAGTGGTCACCTGTACCTAATAGTGGAGGGTTCATAATTTCACTGTACCTTTAGGCGTGTCGCTTGGTTGTCTTCCCTACAGAAAGAGCTGACTGTTGCCTGTCATTATTTGATCCCTGCAGCAGTCTGAAAGTTGTACCTGTGGGTATGAGCAAAGGCATGAAGAAGTTACTTCAGGAGAAGTTTCCCAATATGAGCAAATGGGAGGACATCAGCGAACTACTGGTGAAGTAAGTGACCTTTTGGGGTTACCATTTGAGTTTCAGAATTACTGCACTTTATACTATTTACTCCATTCAGGGGTCTCCGAGCCCAGTTCTCGAGGCCCAACCACACCAGGTTTACAGGATAACTACTGGGTTATGTACATATTTTCCATTTAGGTTACCATATGTGCAAAATTTGATAGTATGTTTGTGAAACAAAAGTGAAGAAAAACAGTTCTGTAAAAATACAAAAGGAAGATTCCAGACGCTAAAACGTTTAGATTTGGGGGGGGGGGGAATTAGGGGGCTGGTGTCTGCTGGAAGACAGCAGCAGTCTGCAGAACAGTGGAGATGAAGCTGCAACTTATTCTACTGTAACCCATCCCTGAAGTGTGCTCAATAAGTCTATGGTGTATGTTAGGACTGATTTTCCTATACTATGGCCTGGTGGACAGATGGTAGTGGGGACGTCCGCGCACATCTAGTGGCGGGTATGGACTGCCAGACCCCAGCACATCAGGAGACTTGACGATGGACGCCTCCCTAGAGGAATGGGGCGTGCACACTGGAAATCTCCACGAAAGAGGCCTTTGGCTACCGGAGGAGAAGTAGTTGCACATCAACGTCCTGGAGCTCCGGGCCGTGTTTTGGGCCCTCAAATCATTCCTTTGCCCCTCAAGGGCAAGGTGGTGCAGGTCTTCAGACAACACCACCACAATGTTCTACATTCGTAAGCAGGGGGGGCACCAGACCCCCAGCTCTCCAAGGAAGCGCATGATCTATGGCACTGGACCGTCACCCAGGGGATGTTCCTGGTACCCTTTCATCTGGCAGGAGTGATGAACACTGTCACCGACTCACTCAGCAGGGAGCTGCGCTCTTGCCACGAGTGGGAGCTTCGGCAGGATCAGGTGGATCTACTGTTTCGACGATGGGGCAATCTCCAGATCGATTCGTTTGCTGCAACGAATACCAAGTGCCAGAGTTTCACCAGCAGGTTTACCCAGCCGGGGAGCATGGGGGATGCATTCTCCTCCCCCTGGGACGCCTGTTCCTCTATGCGTTTCCCTCGTTGCTGTTGCTTCTGCGACTCATCAACCCGGTCCCGGTGCAGGATGATCCTCGTTGCACCGGTATGGCCGGGGCAGATATGGTTCCTGGACCTTCTGGACATGTCAGCGTCCCCTCAGTCAAGCTTCCTGCGCAGATCTTCTCACCAAGGAAGGAGGCGCAATTCTGCACCACGACCCAAGGTCGCTGTCCTGGCTCCTGCAGCGCTAGAGTTTGGTGGATACGATCTCCTGGCAGACTGCAAGCAGGTGCTTGCCAAGGCCAGGGCTTCGTCTACACTGCAAGGCTACAGCCATAAGTGGAAGAGGTTTGCCGTCTGGTGCCGTGCACAGAAACCCGACCCTCTATGGATTACGGCCCTGCAGGTGCAGGTGCCATCAAGGTTCATCTGGCGGCTATCTCCCGCTATACCAGAACGCCGGGGCTGGCCTCGTTGTGGTCACACCGCCTGGTCAAGGAATTTGTTAAAGGACTTTTCCGTTTGTGGAAGCTCAATGTGGTGCTGACTAGCCTCATAGGGGGGGGGGTGCCCATTCGAGCGTATACGTTCAGCACCGCTGAATTTTTTTTTTTTGTAATTGTGCAAGATGGCGTTTCTTGTGGCATCACCTCCGCACAAAGTGTTTTCGGAAGACATCACAGCTGTTTGTGAACTTTGGCCCTGTGAAACAAAGGAAGGCCCTCTCCAAGGCTTCCATTTCCAGGTGGATCTCCGGCTGCATCACCCATTGTTACCGGTTGGCAAACCGATATTGCCTGGCCGTCAGCCCATTCGACCAGAGCGATCGCTGCAACTATGGCGTTCCTGTCTGGTGTGCCACTGCTGATTCCAGGGAGGAGTCCAGAGTCGGCCAAGCAGTCCTGTGCAACATGTTCGCTTGAAGGTGAGCCTGGTGAGGAGGTAAGAGATGCTTAATGTTGAGCCTTGCCGCCTCCCGTGGTTGTGCATGTGTGTACTGCTATGTATTTTTAATTCATGCGCATGTGAATCCATGCCAGACCCCATGCTGGAGAAGGAACAAGCTAATTACCTGTAATGTTCTCCAGCATGGGTCTGGCATGGATTCACATGCAAACCCCCTCGCCTAACCCTCTAGGTCCTACTGCCACTTGACGTGCTATCAAATCTGAAGATGGCTGCCAGTGGAGGGGCTAAGGTAGAGGGCAGTCATTGACTGGGGGCAGTATGATCCATTGACCAGTGATTGGTTGTTAGGAGAAAGACAGTTCAGAAACGAAACAGATTTTTTTTCTTTAGAGGATTCCCAGCCTGACGACAGAATATAGGTAAGTAACTTGTTCCTTTATCCCATCTAACCACTACTGCAATGTTAGTATCCATCATTCTGATCTGCGCTTTTCAGCACACAGCTCTGCATACTATTGACCACACTAACCACTCTGGCACCCCAGCCAGCCATGTTCCCTCCACAGGACACCAGTCTAACTTGCTCCAAAGGTGCTTACATTTATCATGACACAGGCCTGGCCCGCATCTGCTGCCCCAGACATCACACACACTCCCCTGCTGCACACCATTTCTACCCAGGCAGCAGCCTTCCCACCCACAGCTAACATAACACCTCACATACTCTCGTCAAAAGCACATGACTCATAAAATTCACTCTCTGCCATCCCATGAAGCTCAGCTAGCATTTACGCCTCTAATAATCACACCACCCCTTCCCTAGGATCCACGCATCGAACGCACCTCAGCTCAAGAACAGCACATTCCCACACTCACGAGCCCCATATTGGGGCCCACTAGGAGATGTATACTCGCGGAGCATCTACCAGCGCCGCCTCACCATCAGGTCACAGAGCCACCCATCATTCAACCGCCCCCCGCACTTCAAACAACCTTCACCAGATTCTTAAACTCCCTATCCTCAAGCCAAACACACCTGCCGCCACATCAACCCAAACGCCAGTACTCCCTCAGCTCAGCCTGCCACTATAGTTCACACATCGCACCTCCGCACCCACTCTACCTCCCCAAAACACTCCTGAAAGGCTGCCCTACTTAATGCAAGGTCCCTAGGTGCACACATCATTGTGTGCACACATCACATCATCACACATCACAACTGCATCCTGAAACATCAGTTAGACTTCATAGTAGCGACTGAAACATGGCTCCACCCAGCCTCTGGTCCATTATTGACACTAGCCTTCCCACTGGCCTACACCATTCTCAGATCCGACAGCCCAGATCTCCCTACAGTTCAGAGCGTGCAATACAGAAGGAATGGACCGCTATGAGCTCCTCGCCCTTAAACTCACTACTGATCCCAATACAACCATCAACTTAGTCTGTAGAGCTCCTTGAATCAGCCAGATATAGACAATCAACAATCTCTGATTAAACTTGCAATGAAAAGAAAACTACTGCCGCGCTCTGCTGAGACCACCCCCATTGTCCTGACTCCAAAGCACCAGTTACCCAAGACCATTGCATCCCTCAAACCATCAAATTGCAAAGGAGACAGTTTTCCCGCTAAACTACTTGTGCTCCCACGCTAGCACCAATAGTAACCTAATTCATTAACGTATCATTCAATACCAACTCATCCCATCTAACATCAAATAAGCCTGGGTCATGCCCCTTCTAAAAAACACACTGGATCCCACTAACTACAGACCCATCACCACAGTCCCTTTCCTCCTCAAAATAATTGACAAAGTTGCATACACCCAAGTACAAACACACCTAGAAAACAACCACTTGTTAGGCGATAGACAATCTAAACACAGCACAGAGACAGTATTACTTGACTTAAAAAAATCAGATGGATGCTGTCGGAGATTATGGGAACCGATGCATCCTTCTACTACTCGATCTGTCTGCCGCATTTGATCTAGTGGACCATGATGAGCTTTGTCTAGCACTATCCACTAACGATGCAACCACATGGATCAAATCATTCAATGCACATCCAGAGTAGCCATAGGTGAGGAGGTGGCTGATCCTATAACAGTACCCATAGGTGTTCCACAAGGATCGTGCCTCTCCCAAACCCTATACAATGCCTATACGCAACCTCTATTTACTGCATTAGACGCCATGGGAGTTATCTACACCAACTTCGCGGATGATACAGATGCTCATCCCAAATCACCGGCAACCTACAACGGGACACTAACCTCAAACAAAATGTACGCTCTCATCCAAAATTGGATGGCAACAGTCTTTGCCTTAACAGTGAAAAGAAAGGGATCCTCATTGTAGGGTCACCTGCCCAGCTAAAAAGGCTTCACCAGGACTACACATCCATTGTTATTGATGGTACTCCTATTCCTCTCTCTAACGAAGTAAAAACTCTAGTCAAGTCTCACCATGAGTAAACATCAACTAACTCGCCTCATCCACTGCCTATACAGCTAAATTAATAGCCCCTAGTCCACAATTTCTCACTCCTCAGAACTGCATCAATTAGCAAGAGCCCTTATTTTGTCAAAGCTAGATTATTGTAATATACTCATGCTAGGATCACTAAGAAAAATCTAACCAAATTGCAGTTACTGCTAAACAAAGCACTAAGAGCAGCTCTCTAAATCAAAAAAAGATCACAGATTAGGTGAGAGGTACATTGGCTGCCCACACAAGCCAGAATACTACACAACACCACTATACATAAATGCCCCACCTACCATAACCAATGTCTCATCCGGAAAAAGGTCAACTAGATCTAACTCCAGCACTCGTCCCTCGTCTCGAAGAACAGTTGATTCCAGCTTCCCTGCAGCAGTACCCAGAATCTGTGACTCACTCCCATTGAACATAAGCAACAGGCCCTCTCACACTCACGTTAAACTACTAAAAACCTGGCTATTCAACAAATGCCTGCCTGGTCCTATAAGCACATGCTGTGCTGAAACTGTGTATAGCTCAAATTACTGCCTTTCTATAGTTATTTTATTACTACGATGTTAAATGTCTTGTATCCTTCTGACAACTTTCGCCCTGTAACCAGAAAGCTTTTACTGTAATCTTTTAACCTATGCCATGACACCCCCATGAATAATCAAATGCAACCTTTTTTCCTTTCTAAAATGCTAACTAAATACAATTACTGTATATTTGTCTTTACCCGAGTGCGCGTTAGTACTGATAATATGGTAAAACTGTTATTGGTGTCAAGCTCTTAACAATTGGTACAGCAAGCAACTTACCATTTGAAGCAATGTCCTTTGAAAAGTGTTGGTATTGAACTAAGTATTTAACTACCATGTGTAAATATAAAGCTATACATTTTAATATATTTTGAGTGTAGGTGTGTGGACTATTGTATTTACTGGGTTCAGTGTACTTACCTACAGTTCACATCCTCCTATGATAAACCTGATGGCTAACATGTTTCCTAACCAAGATCATACAAATAAGACCCCTATTGAGAGCGTAAAAAAATGCAATAAAAAATAAATTAAAAGTCAAAGATCCTCTTTCCTGAGTTAGTTACTCCCCACATCCCTGAGCGCCTAGGTAACTTTATTCCTCTGCCATTACTGTTTTAAAATATTAATGTATTATGCCTTGTGTTTTTCTTTTCTAGGGGTGCCAATTTGTCGGAGAGTGAAGCAGAGCAGGATGGAGAGCACAACATCACAGAACTGCCCCAGCTTTATGCTGGTCGGGGCAATATGAAGGCCCAGCAGAGCGCTGTGAGACTTACTGAGGTCAGCTCCCTACTAAGTGACTTTCTCTGCCATGCAGAATGGCATGGGTATCTGAAGCTTCATCTGTTATGTCCTTGCAGCCTTTGTGATTAAATGTAGTCAATGCTATAGGCTCAATCTGCAAACAATGTAAAGTTCCAACGAATTGGGCTGGAGTTTTTTTTTTTGAGGAGCAGGTGAGTGGTCTAGCCAAACCTTTCTCTTGCACGTTTACGATACAGTAGCTCTAGGAACATGTTAAAAAGGCTGTCCTATTTAGTGTCAATTTTCTAACCTAAGATTGATTGTGATATGCCAAGTGGCTTGGCCCTCTTCCTGTTCCCACCTGCAAGGCTAAAAACCTTGGTCATCTTCGACTCCACACTTTCTCTCGTCACATCTGACCTCTCTGAGAAGTCCCACTACCAGCTGCACCTCCTCAGAGGTATTCCTTTCCTCTCCTTCACCCAGAAGCTCACTGTCTAGAGAGTTCTGGTTCTCTCTAGGTTGGACTATTGCAACAGCCTCTTTCTAAATCTGCCTGCTTCTACTCTCCGCCCTCTGCCACTCATCCAGAACAGGACTGCGAGACTTGTCCTTGGCCTCAGGCCCAGGGATCCTCTCCAGGACTGAAATCTCTGCACTGGCTCCCAGTGGCTGCGAGGATTAAGTTCAAAACCCTCTGCATCGTCCACACGCCCTTCTGGGGCCTCAATACCTTCAGCTCTCTTCCTAAATATCTTCCTTCTCGTGCTCTTCGCTCATCGACCTGCAACTCCCTCAGGGTCAGTCGCTTCTCCAAGCAACGAGTTGGTGGTAGATCTCTCTCCTAGGCTGTGGCCTCCCTCTGGAACTGCCTCCCTGGTACTCGAGGATAACCATCTTCGGCCCCGGAAGCACCTTAAAAACCTTCCTCCTTGCTTCTGCTTTCTCTCCCCCTCTTCCCTGCTGTATTCCTGGCTGATACTGCACTAGTTACCTGGCCACCCTTCTGTACTTGGGCCCAAGTCCTGCCTGTTACACGCCTGCACTGCTCCCCTGGCAACCCCTACACCTGGGGACAGTTTTTTCTGTATCCCTACAGTTCCCCCCCCCCCCCCCACCAGCACTTATGTCTGCACTCACCCTGCACTTGCCACCAGCTGGCCGTTTTTATTTCTCATTTTTTATCCCATGTACTGCTCTCCCCTACTCCTCCCCGCACTTTTCCCTTTTCCCCCCCTGCCCTTGTGCGTTCTGAATTACACCTGGCCAAGTAATCGTTCCCTGTCTTCCCTCTGTTGCCCCTCCCTCGTCGCGCCTTGAAACACTTGTGTAGAGGCGCGTTATAAATGCCATTATATCAAGTGCAATGCCATGTTGTGAGAACTTATTTCTGTTTTAGATTGCCCAAATTACATTATTTTTGGCCGTAAATCTGGAAAAGAGACTGCAACAGACTTGTATAACGTGCCATGGTTCCAATATTGCACCTAATTCTTGTCAGTAATTGCTCCTTTGTGGTACAGTCACCCACTGTAACTTGCCATTCAGACCATTTACTTGTCCATTCAAACTGTTAATATTCTATAGGTTAAATATGTAATCATTAGCTCTGTCCCCTTTTCCATATGTATAATTGCCTAGGAAATGGGAATTGAAAGAGACAAGGACTTGTCTTCAGCAGAATCACTGCTCATAAAACATGTGCCTGATTTACAGTATAAAAAGCTGCCAGGCCATGTTTTTACATCACAGTACATGTGGCCATATACAAACGGCGGATTATTTCCAGGACTGAAGACGCCAAGAGCAGATTAAGCCATTTTGAGTCAATAGAGTGAAGGTTTACCCGGGAAGTCGTTTTCAAAAATGTGCCAGCACCAAAATTGGCTGAATGTGGTAGTGATTGGAGCCTGGACCCCTTACCGTAATCCCATTTCACAGTAAATTTATAGAATCTAAGGTTACTTCTCAAAGAACTAGTGATCGTAAGAAGATGCTCACCTGGATGTAAGGAGCCTGAATTTAGTAAACCTATGAGGAAGCCCTCCTTGAACCTACAAACTCCCATGGTAGGACTGCTCTCCCTTCACTTTTCTCTCGGAACAGCCTAGATAACTGCCCTCGCGAGCATTACTGGAAGTCCCCCTGCCCCACCCCCCCCCGCCGATGCCATATAAGTGACAATAGCACCAGCTCGAAACCTGATGCCCTGGAGCTGATTAAGATCCCTGAAATGTGAACAAAGCCTGTCTGTGTAGCTCACAATACAAGCTTCAACCCTCAACCAGCGATGTTGCTGGGGTCCTCCTGCGTCTTGCTTGCCATCAGTGCTGCGCTGTCTGTTCGACCAGATTAGCATGCACCAGGACCCAGTTTAAGCACTTAAACTCATGGCTAACTTTCTTTTATGGCTCCCTAAGCACCAGCTCCTTGACGCAACTGGGACACTTCACTCTAGATTTAACAATGGGGTCTAAGATCCAGATTAGCTTTAACAATCCTAGCGCCAGGTACTTCAATCCCTGCATAGGCTCTATCGGATGTCACGCTTCACTGGCACGTAACCTTCCCTTCACCAAACAGCAGCCACCAAAACGTTGATTTCCTTCTCTTTGCCTGTGCAGCCCCTCCCTGGAGCAGAGGGCAGGGATTCTTATCCTAAGAAATATCTTCAAGCTCCTTAATGACTGCCCTCTGTACGAAAAGGAATGCAACCACATCTGCTAACCAGGTGTTGGATGCAAAAAGAATATTTGCATTTGTTAGATGAAGGAAGTAGAACCTCTTGGGTGTAGCGGGAATGGACCTGTTTCCTGGTACTCTAGTGGGCAAGACTGGATCAAAAAAGGCACCAGTTTTCTGAAATCTTCACATTATTGAAGGACCAATTGCAAAGTTATGTATTATCCAGACATTTAGTGAAAGGTAATATGCCTGACCTCGATCTGTGCGATGTCCGCCAGCATTTGAAAGAAGGGTGCACATGTGAGCAGAAGAAAATGGTCAGTTGTTACGTGATCTGGCAAACCTACAGCAATAGCGGGTCAGTTTCTTCAGAGGTTGTATGTTGATGATAAAGGACATTTGTACCGCGCACTATCACCACCGGAGTGGCGCTCTGGTGGCTCGGAGGGAGGGAGGGTGGGTGAGTTAGTGGGAGGAGGCTGGAAGAGTGCAATGATGTGCTGTTGGTGGCTTCAGCCCGGTGGGTCCGTTGGCTGGGCCTGGTGTGTTTGCGGCCGATAGTCGTCGTGTATTCGAGTCTGTTTTTTGTTTTGTTGTAGTGAAGTTTGTGCGTTTGTTGTGTCATTTTGTGGTTGTTTAGTTTGGAGTTTGAGAGGTGTATGCAGAGGAGGAAATTGTTAGTAGTATTGGTTAGTTGGTATCTCTATCCTGAATTCAGGAGTTGGGCTTGCGTAATCTCACCAGATGGGGTGCATTGGCACCCTGTGCCCCTGTCTAGGTTCTGCATTCAAGGCCCCTTTAAAGGAATGGTTCGGTCAGAAAATATTATTGTCCCTATGGTTCGGCCATGTGCTTTTAACCATAATTTGATCGATCGTACAAACATTTCCTATGCACCATACCAGAGTTTTCATCTCTTGAACACAAGCAAAATCAGGCAGTAGTGCGTGGCCATCTTGTGATAATCTTATCACTTGCCGCATCGCCCTGGGTGACCTGTGTTTGTGGCACTAAATCATATCCCCCGCCCCTGAGCCTGACATCACCAAATCATTGATATTCTCCACCTCTCTGACGTTACTGGGCAGCGTGGCCAAACGCTCCCAGTCACCTACGTGACTAGACGCGGAACCTGGAAAACACACTTCGTTGCAGAGCGCATCACAATTAGGAATATGAAACTGTAGTTTAAAAGGAAACAGCAAGACTGTACAATTGGTAAAGTACATTTATTTCACATTAAATGTTTCGATAACATTCGGCGCTGACATCAATGAAAATTGAACTTTTTTCTTTGCCGTTCCATGTTTATCGTGAGTCACGCGCTGTTCCTTTTGGGTACACATGGTGTTAGTTTTGTCTAAATGAAGCACTTCGCTCGGTGAATTACAAAGCTGGTGCATGAACTTGGCACTAGACCACCGTAAAGGTTATGTTGCTCCTAACAGCCGGTACCGCGTACGGGCATATTGGACCTGGTCTGTCGTCCCAAAAGACGATTAAGTAGATCCAGTGATTGACATGTAGCTGCAGCTGGCGGTTGAAGAAGCCATCGGTCGGGGTCTGGAATAGATGACAATCGCAGAACGGCACGATGTACCTGTTTGCAAAAGATAATGTCTCAGTAGCCGATCTTTATTACAATTAATCATTTTCTTTATTAGCGCAGAGGTGACACAATGTGAACCGAGAGAATACAACGTGGAATATCAAAGTACTCTATTTGCTTCCGAGGATAGTGCGATCGAGAATGTTGAGCTCGCGTAAACTGGGGCAAGAATTTGAGGTGCAAAAACAATGTAATTTATTAGCGTAGAACCAGGGAGAAACGAGTGGTGGTCTACATGCGTCGATGCTGGCCTGACCATGTGCCCGGTAGATAGTCCAGCACACAAAGGTTGTACTAGCACTTCATTGCAATATGCCACACAGAACAAACAAGTACAATGTCGCCCAGCAATAACGGTCAGCTATTCGTATTTCGACTTGTTCTGGTATGAAATCGTCTAAAGAGACTTACATTATATTTGGCATTTCCATTCTCTTGGTGCTTTGCAGACCGTAATGCAGACTCTTCCGTTCGTGTCATCGATTTCTCATAAACTGAACTTATATGTAACTAGGTGCAGTTTCGTAATGGGCATCCTTATATCATACGTTATTACCCCGCCCTCCCGTTCAATTCAATCTGTTTCGTAATGGTCCCTGCCTCTTAAGGTCAAAAAAACAATAGAACCTTATACTGTGCGCGGGACACGTGGGCCTCCCAGCTCCCAAGCAAAAGTCAAAGCTGGTGAACTTCACTCAAAATGAACATGCATTCTTACTTTGCAACATCCCGTGTCAACGCATACATGAATTTTGAAGCACAGGGAATTGGGGGCTGTCGCTGCTAGTTTTTCGTGGCGTTGCTGAGCTGTAGGGGGAAAAATTGCCAACAACAGAATGCCCCCCTATTCCCAAATTATAGTCTAACACATAAAATGAGTCAATGTGTCTAGGGATAGGCCCACCTCTGCTCATCTCATGGTCTCCTACCCCATGGCATGTTTTCAGTCAGTACTTCTTGCGTGACTAGAATGTTTTGTGGCCTAGGTCTAATCCCTTTTGTAGGACGAGCAGATATTCATCTTTTTGCATAACTTTATTGCAAGGCAACTGCCAAAACCCAAATATTAGTTACCCATTGGTCATTAACACGAAAAATGAAGGTCCCACAGTAGCTCAACTAAACTTGAAATGTGAAAGTAATTGTAATATTTTTTTAAGTAAGGACTGATGATAGATTTCAAAAGACAAATTGCATACTTAATTTGTACAGTTTATAGAAACAATGTGCAAAAATAAAAACAGACGGTAATCATTTCAACCGGGATTTGAACGATTTAACAAGCTCTGCTTTGGGTGGACATGGCACGCTGGCAATGTTTCAGAGCAATGTATGTGTGCTCTGAACAGATTTGTGCGTAATTCCACGAGTGTGCATCTCGACGACATTAACAATAAGAGCTTTCACAAAATCAAATTCCATTTTCTCATATACCGGTTTGACAACCCATTTTTTTTTTGCTTCTTTTCGTAAAGGACATATTGTAGCGAAGCATCCATAGGTTTCCTGCAGTCCTATTCCTGGCCTACGTTCTCGTTCTGCGCTAATCCCGCTATTAAAGTTCTAGATTTCATCCCTTGGATGCTAAAATGCAATCTCTTTGGCCTGTACTTTAGGCACATATTGTGTAACACCTCCAAATCTCCTGTGACAGAATTCTGTGAGTCCCTTCAGATCTCAACACAATCTTCTCAAGGGCTTTGTGTGGAGGTGAAGGGGACAAAGGGCCATGTTCACATAGTGCGTTAGTGACCGCCATTTTTCCAGTAGAATTTCCAGATCCATCACATGTTTTGAAGCTCCACCAAAGATGGTTGCTGAAAGACTGGGACCATTGTGAAATACTTTCCAAACCTTTTTTCCCTGCAGCTGAGATTTTTTTGATTCGGCAACATGCCATACATCAAATTATTTGGCTACTGCTCTCTCATTGTCTTGGCTATTGAAACGTGTCTGTCCGTGGCTATGAGGTCGATTTGCATTCCCCTCGATTGTAGATCTTCCAGTGATTTTATAAAACCAAGTTTCTCCATGGCCACTGAGGATTTACATTGTGGCACCTGCACGACCACCAAACTCACAATTTTCTTACTTTCCATGTCCTGAAAATAGTAGGCGCAGTACTTAGCAGAAAATCCGGGGCTGTCACACTGTCATCGCCGGCTAGACTGAAACGTTTGTCGGGGAACGTACGTTGAATAGCCAATTCTTCAATTTTCCAAGCTTCACTAATGGCAGGGAATGGATAATCAAGTTGGTATTTGTAGTATTGCGTTTTAGAAATGAAATGAGTCCCACAACTGAAAAACTGGAAACTAGAGCCACTGAAAAGTAAAGCTGCTGCACACCGTAGATTGCCAGCTGGCAGTTTCCCCAGCATCGGTTGAGCGGACCATGAAAATGTTTTGTGACTCTTCACAGGTGGCATGTATTTTGAGATTACTGCCTTGTTAGACGAGTTACGCTCACCAATGGCTCCTCACATACTTGCCCCTCCCACTGAATGCACGCATTTCAGCTTCTTTATAATCTCCAAGCTACTGTCGAATACTATGTATTTTTGGCCTCTTTTATGAGACTGTCATCCGGCAACACTGTTTCGGACTGAACCGTTGTGGACATATCAGCCAAACTGGACATACTATAATAGATATCTTTGTTTCGTCGGTCAATAGTATTGATGCTTCAGGCTCTGTCATTTCAACATCTGTTACTTGACCATGGATAGGAGAAATCAATGTGGACTTTTTTTGGCGGGCATTTTTTTTGGCGGGTGTCGATTGGCAAGTGGTCATCGAGTAATGTGAAACTATCTTCTATAAATGCACTTTCACCTTCATGTGGCGCAGCAGGCGCATTGTAGCAATGGTCCAGAAACACTTTGATGTATTCGCCTCATATTAAATTCATTTTCAAGCCATTGGACATGGGCATCTCGAGTGTGAACATGCCGCGCCTCAATAGTTCATCCATGCTGAAAAGTTTGGCAAGCAGCATTTGTCATTTGTATCGCTGTCTGCATAGCCCGTACTCCATCGGACAGATGGGAAAAGGGATGTTTAGTGTAAATCCAACATGGTGTTGTACTATTTACATTAAAAAAAAGCATATAATGAAGGCCTCAGAAAACCATTGCCGACGATATAAAGTTTTTAGAACTAACCTTATTTTTATTTCTTTTCTTTGAAACCTTTACTCTAACATCAGCAAGCTGGCGCACTGACTCAGCTCCACGAGCCTCCCGTTCAATATACGGCTCTTGTATACATACCTACAAAAAATAGTACCCATTTTGCATTACACATATAATAAGACCGACTTTCTTTCATTAGATGGTACTGTCAGTACGCATACCTCTGGCTCCGGATCAACTGCAAGGTCTAGTTCCGGAACAACTACAAGGGATAATGTAATTGTAGAGGACGCTGCAGCATCTCCCTGAAACAGTGCTTGCATTGGTAAGGACGAAAGTAAGCAGACTGAATACGAGAAAATTATGCTTATGTAAATGCATATTGTAGCATAGTTATCTGTCCCCATAAGTTAATTTTCTATGTGGGTTCTAAAAAACAAGGACTGATATTTAGCAAAATAGTCATTATTTAAACAGCTATTCAATCACATAACTATCGAAAGTATTATAAGTGACATTTACACCGAAAATACAGGCGTAAAGCTACATCCGGAAGTGTCTCACCTGTGGTGGCATTTTCATGAATAAAGTCGGAATAGCGTTTGGGAGCAATTTTAGAGTTCAGTTGATTCCTCTTTGTGTACAAGGATGTGTCGTACATATCGGTTGAAGTGCAGGCTGCAGATGCGGTATCGATGACCCCTCTTGTCCTCCAAGACTTGTTTGACTCTACTTTCAAGCTCTTCCGGTGGATATCCGCAATGTCTGACCCATTCTCTTATTCGATCAACAGTCTTGGGGGGGCGGGGGGAGCAGGGGGGGCAGGGGAATACATGCATTGTAATGGCTTTCAGATTTGTCATGGGTCTTGGAAGGGCAACCGAAAATAGAACATGCAGGCATTGTTATAAATTCTGCAAAATAAAGGTCAACATTATTAGAATATCTTGCATGAACATGCAAGAAAGAATGAATTGGACCATACATTGTTCATTGCACGCTTTATTTTAGGCACCACAGCAAAACCAGTGCAGCTGTATTATGGGATAAATTTCACAAACTATTCATTGATGTGTTGAAAAAAACAGAACATGTTACTTGTCCCTTGAGTGTCCTACCATGCACGAAAAGGAAACATGCTTATACTATAGACACGGTCCGTGAAGGATGCGAATTGACACTAATAAAAATTGATATCGATAACATAACAAAAGAAACTCAAGTCAATAGCAATGATACAAATTAACATAGCACTACTGAGTACGTTACTTCGAAATAGATATACATTTTTACAAATAAAGGAGATGAGATTAGGATACATGTCCTTACCTTGACCAAATAACAGTTGGATTCTGCAAGCAGAGTAATTGGTGGCAGGGGAACAGGGAGATGTTCACAGGTAGCACACTGACAAGTTCACTCGAAGCGGTCACAGAGTAGCATGTTCACGAGTTGACTTGCAGTGCTCAAGGATGTTCTCATGGTAAATATCAAGTGGTTTATAAAACAAAGTGGTGTTTGTGAATGAATGACTTGTATATGTTGTGGTATGTCTATTGCAGGGGCATGGTCTGCTTCAGGGGAGCCTGCCTGGAGACACGAGGTCTGAGGAGGCCATGTGAGCAATGGCCCCCTGTGCGTAGGAAACCTTTTGAAGTATACATGGTGTTTGGCACCTTGGCCGTTCGTAGCCCATGGCAGCGCACATCCACTGGTGCGAACTGTCTTTGATAGTGGAGGTGGGATGGATTGGCCGAGGGCGTGCAGACAAGGCACCGGAACACTGCTCAATGGAGACACACTTGATTCACTTAAAAACTGAAACAACCATTGATAAAAAAAATGTTGTGTTTTTTTAATTTGGTTTCCTATTTTGATGGCACAAAAATACTAGACATTGTAAAGGTCTGGTTGCAGCTCAGCGAGGGAAAAATCCCCTGTACTGACTGCTGTCACTGGGGGAAAGTTTGTCTAATGGTGCCAACGACACAGGCGGATATTACTTGTCGAATGCAGTGTCCAAGCCTCCCATGAAGCTACTGTGTACGAACGATAGGCCACCAGCCAGTACCACCTATGAAAGGGAAAGATATAATCTGTTTTTAAATGACCAAGATGAGTGTATTAAACCTTAGTTGTCAATGACTCTTGTATGCAATGGCATATTTGCCAGGACAAATGCTAACTAGACACTGCACGACTTTTATGTGACTATTACTAGAGAATTGCAAGACAAAACGGATATGACAATGATATAGTGAAGTTATGAGAATATATGGGACAACTATGAAATAGTGGCCTAACTGACATCACAACCAGACTATACTTACTCGTTACTTGGATTACGAAGGCGAACTGTTCGTGCATAAGCACCATCAAAATCCTCAACATGGACCGTGTGAAGCAAGCAGCCGTGAAGTCTGGCAGCTCGGTAACGCTTTGCGGCTGTGGATCGCTTTGCGATATGTAGGACAAGCATCCAGAGTTTTCTCGGCAGCAGCAGTTCTCCTCCTCGGTTGACATTAGCGTGCACCGATTGCAGGTACACCAGGTGGAAACACCGTCCATGCGACTAGGCCCAGGCTCTTGAAACGTCCGCCCAACTGTTGTTCAAAGCCCTATCGTTTACAGAGCTTGCTCTTTCCAGTAATTCCTTCACGGAATACTCGTACAGGTAGGGCATTATTGTTGCCATTGTGTGGTAAAGAAACAAATAATTTATACCGGTCGTACTGCTATCTGTTCACACGGGCTACAAGCTACAAAGGTAGCTGACCAGAGCACAGAAACGAGTCACAGAATACTCAAAGAAATACAACAGATTTTTCTCTCACTGTGTTGTGAAACGCTCTGTTTATACTTATCGAGGAAAGAGGCTTCCTGCCGTTTCCATGGCGACACGCCAGAGGCTTCCTGATGTTTCCATGGCGACACGCCATTAGCTGAGGTGCAGAGAATGTTGGCACGAGACGTGCTTTGGCGTTGTGAAATGGGCGGTACGCGTCTAGTGATCTCAGGGTCGGGGGGATATGATTTAGTGCTGCAAACGCAGGGCGATGAGGCAAGTGATAATCTTATCACAAGATGGCCGCGCCCTGCTGCCTGATTTTGCTTGTGTTCAAGAGACAAACTCGGGTAAGGTGCATAGGAAAGGTTTGTACAATCGATCGAATTATGGTTAAAACACATGGCTGAACCATAGGGACAATATTTTATGAACGCACCATTCTTTTAACATCTTGCTGCCGCCTCCACCCGCTTCGCCTACAACCCCACATGTTCTACACTCCCACTTATATGGCTAGTGCATCTGCCAGTGTCCACACCTCAGTGTGGTGATTGGTAGTATCTCGACAGTTCCACAACCCAGTGGTACCTAAAGGGGCGGTTGAGGGTGTTGATTAGGATTGTCTGGGGTTGTTGCCTCAGTCTCCATGGGTGTTGCCTGTGTACCACTCTGCCCCGTGTCACCCGTCCAGGTGCCGTGGGCTTCTAGTCGGTTCTGGGAGCTTGTCAATGTCATTTTTCCTTACGGTTTCAGTTTTAGTCTCTGGTATTGAAGAGCCAGGTTTTTAGTAATTTTCTGAATTTTAGGTGATCTTTGGTGTTATTACTTTTGGGATGGTTATCTAAGTGGTAGAACGCGGTTCCTCCGAGTTTTTTCTTAATGTGTGGTTTTAGTTCCAGCAGGATTTCGTTGGTTCACCTGAGGGGTCTGGTTGGCTTGTAGATTATTTTCTTTTGTAGGAATTCTGCTCCTTGTCCGCAGATTGCCCTGTGCGTTATGCACATTGTTTTGCAGGCGATGCAATGTTTTACTGGGAGCCAGTGTAGTGTTTTTAGGGCAGGTGTGATGTGTTCTCTTCTGGATAGTTTGAGGAGTAGTCTGGCTGCTGTGTTTTGGATCCGTTGTAGCTTCTTAAGGAGGTATTCTGGTATTCCGAGGTAGAGGCTGTTCATGTATGATGCTCTATTTTTGGGTTAGGGTTACATTGGGTAAAATTGTGTTTGGGAATGAATTCCTATTCCCAGATAAACACTGTTTTGTATCTGTTACATGGATGCACATACAAATCTTGGTGTATCCTACTTGGTTTGTGATTGTACTAAAGGGTGCACAACACTAAATTGATGTATGGAAAAGCTATTAATCGGGTCTAATCTGGCAACTGCTCTGACAGTTTCCTGAAGCATTGTTTTTCAGATTGCAGTGCCATTAGAAAAGTTGGGGGTGGACCATATACACAATCGGGCCTTGACAGTCCAGCCTCAATTATTGGGTTGCAACCCTTTTGCACATAAAAAGCATGGATCAGCCTGTCAGTGGTGTTGTATTGCAGTTCAGCCATAGTTCAGGTTCCACGTCTGGGCATACCAGTTTCACTTGTGCTCCCATATGAAACTTGTGATTGGAAACTCTGAGTTCATAACAGCAGGCAGTTTCTGTGGGTTAAAGATGCTTTCTTTGCATAAATCTTCGGAGCATATGCAGTCGGTCACAAGTACTTGGGAGTCTTGCTAGAATGCGAGCCTCGTGTCACTGTTTGGCTTATAAATCAACACTTCTTTCTCAAAGGCTTGCAGTTGTGCAAATATAAAGAGCAGTCTGGCTGTGCTCTTTTGTAGATGGCATTGCTGTATACTATGTCACAACCTTCTTTTTATTCCTCAGATCGGACCCAGAATGACTCTACAATTGGTAAAGATTCAAGAAGGCTTGAATGATGGGAATGTACTGTACCACAGCTTTGGTAAGTAGTCCCAAGTGCTGTCAGTGCTTCATTGTTCTGAGCGAATGCTGTAATTAAATCATTGGCGGGTTACTTGTTCAAATAAGTTTCCTTTTCTGTTCCTGCTGTTATTAAAATCGAGTTTTTCATAAGATCCTTGTACCACTTTTCAAAACGGAGCATACTATTTTGTTTGTCTTGTGGTTGAGCAATGTTTTTTTACGCGGAGTGGTGCCATGCAATGTAGGAGGTAGCCATATCGACTGTGTTCAGTCTACAAATGGGCTACTTGCTCCACGGCGCAAAATGGGTCTCTGTGAAACGCATTTCCTGCTTGACCCTTGCAACTCCTCCGAACTTAACTATCACCAGTTGGATTTGTTCTGCTAGAGTTCTACTGAATGGGGTCTGGCATGGATTCACATGCTCATTCCCAGTAGAGAAGTTTCAGTTTAGTTTCTAAACTGTCTTTCTCCTATAAACCAATCGCTGAACTCTGGATCATAACTGCCCAGCCAATGACTGCCCTCCTATCTAAGCCCCTGCTCTGGCAACCATCTTCAGATTTTAAGTGCATGTTCAAGTGTTGGGAGTCCTCACATTTTGCTCTTCAAGCTTTTCTGCTATTTTTTTTTTTTATTATAAGAATTCTATTCAGGCAATCGAGCCAGTGTGCTCCGCTTACTCTTCCGATCAACATTGATCCATTTTTCGGCATCTTTCATCTGCCCTCAAGGGCAGAAATGGTTGGTGCCTGGAAGCTTCGAAAAACTTCTTCAGGCCTACACCGCGTGGATCATGTCGGAGAAGGACGGAACTTTGCTCCGGCTGCGGTTTGCAGAATGTGTACATGGATGACAAACATTTCCAGTGTCTGTATAGCCTGCACCTGATGCATAAGGAAGATTGTGTGATTTGTTGTGGCATCGCGAAGCGCACAATGAAGTATCGAAACCAATGGTTGGAGGCGTGGCGGCAGGCCAAGGCCTCTGCCCCGGGTGGTACCCGGGGTCATACCTCTCCCAGATCCGGTGAACCTGAGCAGGCTTCTAAGTCCTTTGAGGGCGTCCCACCTGCGGGGGCCCAACAAAAGGCCAAGCAACGCAAGTCTGCTTCCGTCGAGGTCGCCGCTGCTGCAGGTCCCGTGACGGTCAGGGCGCGATGGTCCTCCCCATCTGCTTCAATCTCCAGTCACTACTCTGGTTCTTCGTCCAAGAGGAACCTGAGGGAGAATCCGGAGAAGGCCAAGCGGGGTACAGTGTCTGGCCTACACGCGACAGAAGGCCAAGCAAGACAAGGGATCCAGCCTTTCCGTGAAGGCCCAGGTGCACCAGGCAACATCATCCTCCCCTCCGTCATGGTGGTGGTGTCACTTTCGTAGGCTGTAGGGGCAGACCAAACCAGGCCAGGGTACCCAACTACGGGCAGGGTGTTTCTTCTTCCCAGGATGGAGGCTTCGAACAAGCTGGTTGAGAAGACCCCGGAGAAGAGGATGCTGAACACCAGCCAAGACCGACCCCTCAGGACCTGAAGAAAAGAGGTTCTGTGGGGCGTGATGAAGGCCTCCAAGGAACAGACATTTCTTCGGCTGACTAATTTTTATTTCATTTGGTTATACGCCCAAACCCTCGGGTATCACGGCGTAGGTTACAAGATTACTTAATGCTTAGTTGGTACATATTGGCATATTGGTTAACATACAATGTTTCTTTAGATGATTTACACATCAATTACATAGCTAATCAAGGCTTCACTGATGGCATGGTGGTACAAGTTTGTGGATCATTTAGCCGTTATGTTGGAAGTGGGGCTTATTTAGAATTTATTAAACAACCAGGTTTTGAGGACTTTTTTAGGGAAGTGTGGCTCATTTGAGATGGAGACTGGGAGTGAGTTCCAGATTCTGGGGGCTGCTACTGGGAAACTAAGAGTTGCCTGTTCTTCCGTTATTGAAATAAATGGCGGTGAGGGGGTGCATAATTGTGGATCTGTGTTTGATTAAATGTTCTGGCTGAGATTTTGCAGGTTAGGCATTGGTTGAGGTAACTTGGTGCCATGCCTGCAATGCACTTGTGTGCTATTGTGAGGGTTTTTATGTAAGATCCTAGCTTGTGTGGGTAGCCAGTGGGCCTCTCTTCGGTGTTGAGATATGGTCTTTTTTTTTTCTTTTTTTTTTTAATGCCCAGAGGGCTTTGTGCTGAATCAGTTGCAATTTGTTTAGGTTTTAGATCCTTTCTGTTAGGCGGGCGAGGATGATGAGGGGGACGTGGGAGAATTTCCCCACGACGGGTTCGTTGAGCGATAAGGTGGTGGGGGCGTGTGCTCAAACATCGCTGTTGGCACAGATTTCCAAAGCCCCCTGTACCAGGGGACAGTCACGACGGACGCTTCCCTGGAACGATGTGGGAGCCCACACCAGACGTCTACACGCCAGAGGCCTTTGGCTGGCAGAAGAGAAGAGGCTACACCAACGTCCTGGAACGAGAGGCAGTGTCTTGGGCCCTCTGGTAATTTCTGCCATCCCTCAAGGGCAAGGTGGTGAGGGTCTTCACACACAATACCACCACAATGTTTACATCCGGAAGCAGGGGGAACCAGGTCGCCAGCGCTCCAAGGAAGCTCAGGATTTATGGCACTGGGCCGTCGCACAGGGGATGTTCCTCATTACATTTCACCTGGCAGGAGTAAAGAACAGTCACCGACTGTCTCACAAGGGAGCTCCACTCTTGCCACGAGTGGGAGCGTCCGCATGATCAAGTGGACTACCTTTTCCTCAAATGGGGCAGTCCCCAGATCAATCTGTTTGCAAGGGCGACGAACACAAGTGCCGGAGGTTCGCCAGCAGGTTCCCCAAGCCGAGGAGCATAGCTGACGCATTCTCATTCCCTTGGGAAGGCCTGTTTCTGTATGCGTTCCCTCCATTGCTGTTGAGTCATCCATCAACTCAGACGGTACCGGTGCAGGATGATCCTCGTCGCACTGGCGTGGCCGAGGCAGATCTGGTACCTGGATCTCGGCATCCCCTCCAGTAAACCTGCCAGTGGTTGCGGATCTTCTCGCCAGGGAAGAAGGTGCAATTGTGCACCACAACCTGGGGTTGCTGAAGCTGAAAGCCTGGCTCATGCAGCGTTAGAGTATGGTGGCTATGATCTTCAGGCGAACGGCAGAAGATCCTGAGGACCATCCCGAAGCAGGGTGAACCAAGGCTGTGCCACCTCAACAGTGCTGAACACCAGACGCAAGGGAAGCCCACAAGGTGTCAAAGAACAGCTGTGGTGCCATTTACCGGTAGCTGAAACCACGTAGTGCTGCTGATCCAGAGTAATCCAATTGCTGCCGCCGCCCTTCAAACAGGAGTGCAGGAGTCCTCGGACATCCTCCCTCTTGTCCCCATGACTGAGGCCCAGGAATAAAGTATCTGCAGGACTCCAGAAACAGAAGCCAGCTGGGTGGGCATCTAACTAGGAGTACTTACCTCTTGTGTGTAGCTTGCTTGCTCTCACTGGAGACTTGGATTTGCTGTCCTTTGCAGCGTTGCATGCATCTTTGCTTTTCACAAGCCTCCCAGCTTGTAGCCCAACAGTGATACCTTTATTTGACAAACCCTCTCTAACATTTTGAAGACTTGTGCTTCGGCTCCCTTAGACTTTGCTCAATTGACATTTGCTGTTGTGGCTCCCTGCAGTCTCTTCTTACCTCTGACTTTGTGTTTCTGTCCCTCAAAGTCCTACATAAGTTACTTGTATAGCTGGGAAAGGGGATACCTATACTTCATTGGGGGGAATTATAAAGTACTTACCTGTTCAGAGAAACTTAACCCTTGTTTCCTTCCCTAACCTTTCCCTTTTTCCACAATCTCAGTATTGCATTTAAGTGTCAACGTGAAATAGTGTCCTAACTGAAAAGTCATCCCTTTACACCATAGATATGTGGGGGAGGGAGGGGGAGAGACACCCTCACCATATTACTATAATACCCCATAACCCCCACACGTGGTGTAACAGGGGCATTTCGGCCAAGCAATTGTGAGGGTGACATTTTGGGCCATTTCCATCTCAAACGTTGCAGATGCAGGATGATCCTTGTTGCTGCAGCGTGACTGAGGCATATTTGGTACCCGGACCTTCTCAGCCTGTCAGCGTTGCAGCCAGTCTAGCTGCGAGTGGTCCTGGATCTGCTCACCAGAGGAGGCATAGTCCTACATCACGACCCAGGATCACTGAACCTGAAGGCCTGGTGGTGGGTACAAGATACCAGCGGACTGCAGGGAGGTCCTTGCCAAGGCCAGAACGTCGGTGACTCTTAAATGGACGCGTTTCGCAACGTGGGGCCGGACGCAGGTCAACCCTCTGAGGGTCACGGCTCCACAGATCCTTCTGTACTTGTTGTCCTTGGCAAAGGTGGGGCTGGCGCATGCCTCAATCAAGGTGCATCTGGCAGCTATCTCCCGCTACACCAGGTCTCCTGGACGATCTTTTCTTTGGTCCCACCATCTTGTCAAGGAGGTCCTCCGAGTACTGTGTCAATTGTTCCCGCTGGTGAAGGCTCCTACCTCAGCGTGGGAACTTGTGTGGTGCTGACGAGGCTCATGGGTGGTGGGGGAGTCCCCCTTTGAGCCCATGCATCAGGCCCCTCTCGGGTACCTCTCATGGAAAACTGCTTTCCTCATGGCCATCACCTCTGCCAGGAGGGGCAGGTGAGATCCAGGCCCTTTCCTGCCTATCACAAATGAGGGTGGTGCTGCAGATGTACCCCTCCTATATGCCAAATGTTCTGTCAGAATTCCACCTCAACGAGCCTTTGGTGTTGCCTGAGTTCTTGTTGCCGACTGAAAGGACTTTGCTCATAGCTTGTGCGCTTAAGTCCTACGTGGTGAGTTTTCGGAAACACTCAACTGTTTGATCTTTGGTCCTGTGAACCATGGGATGTCCTTGCCCAGTGCTTCCATCTGAAGGTGGTTCTCTGGCTGCATCACGCACTGTCATCGGTTGGCGAACTGACTGCTGCCCGGCCGTCCAAGCCTGTTCCACTAGAGTGATCGCTATGACGATGGTGTTCCTGTCTGGTTTGCCTCTGCTGGACAACAGCAGGGCTGCTACGTGGAGGTCTGCACACTCTAGATTTTACTGCGTCTGCAGGAATTCCAGCAGAGAACCAGGTCGGTCAAGCAGTGCTACACAACCTGAAGGTGAGCCTGTTCGGACGCACGAGTAATTGTAAGACCTCATGCTGGAGAAGGAACAAGTTACTTAATGTTATCCAGCATGGGTCTGGCATGAATCCACATGCAAACCCTCCCTCCTGCCCCTCTGAAGCTCTTCTTGGTCATACAGCCACTTTACTTGCTGCCAGAGATGGGGCTTAGGGAGAGGGCAGTATGATCGAGAGTACAGTGATTGGTTTAAATAAGTAGTGACTGTTTTGCTTTTACTAAGGATTCCTGGCCTGACGGGCAATATTCATGAGCATGTGAATCCATGCCAGACCCATGCTGGAGAACAATATTTACAGGTAAGTAAATTGTTCCTTCTCACTATTTAATGAGTCTGGTAAACTCCATAGGCATAGGCTTTTTGCATAGTGGCACACTCCACCTTTTGTGGAGTACCACTGAAGTCCCCTGGCATTTCTTGGGTGAAAAACTGTTCTCATGAATAGTAAGATGACTTTTCTTGCTTAACTTTTATGTGTCCAGCACACACCACCCTATGGGGAGTGCTGGGGGGCGGAGGGGCTTTGGGGGTGGGGGGAAGGGGTTACATAGTAACTCCTTTACCACACTTCTCAGATAACATTGTTACACTAACTTGAATGGCTGGTGGTGTTTTTTTTTTTTTATATAACTATCTTTGTGTCCTGCGTCTGCAGGCTGATTACTCGGCTGCAGTGCAGCACCCAAGAGTGACCATTTCCCCAAAAGGTCACCGGTCTTTTTTGCAATTTCTTGTTGGTTCTTTCCGGGCTTTTACTCTGAATCTGGTTTGAGTCCTTTCTGCAGTTTGCCTTTGGCGGGTTACAGCCCTGAAGCCCGCCCAGGCTCCGGTGTCTGGAAAGGCTGGGAGTGAGGGAGGGTCCCGAAACTCCTGTCCTTTGTCTCTAGGTGTGCCTCAGTGAAACCAGATCTGATTGGCTGGTTTTGGGACTAGAGGCAGTTGACCACTGGAGGACAACATCCAACGAAGACGTGAAGAGACGCCAGCAGCACCCTCCTGGACTAAGTGCCCGGTGAAGACCTGCTGCTGTGCTGACCCAGTTTTCGTTTCCACCGGGAAGATCCGCAAGGGACAACTGTTAGGCAAGATTGTATGCAGTACCCTCTGGGTGCACTACAACAACCCTGACCTCCTGGCGGAACCCAACCTTTGGTATAAGTCTGTACTACACAGGTTGGGAGCGTGCCAGGCTTATCTCAAGAGGGGTCAATGTGAGCTGTAGGGGAGTTTAGAGATTCACAGTGACAGGTATTCAAATAAACACTTACACACAAGGTTTCTTAAATGAACAATTTATCAGTCAGTTAGAATACGCCTTCTTCAGAAGGGAGCAATATAAAAGCAACACACAAATACACTCCAAAACCACACACTTAGTTTCTAAATAAGTAAAGAGCCCTTTGGGATGGCCCACAGTCACAAAATTCACCATCAGGCGACTTCAATAATTTGGATGCTGGGGACATTAATATCTTACTGTTGCATTTAGAATGGTCAGAGGAAAAGGTTATTGGAACAGACCACAAATATTCTTAAACAGCCAAATACTTTTGGATCCCCTAAGCAGTGTCATTCAGTATAACAGATTAAGCCAAAGTCAATGAGCAAAAGTCTATGAGCTGAAGCACCTCTGGTAGGTAAGTAGAAAGTCTTTGCACAATGTTTTAGAAGTCTTTGAAGAAAAGGAGAAACAATTTAGGGCCACAAGCTGCTTGCGAGTAGTAGAAGATGCAAGCAACTCTACAATAAGAGGTAAGTTATCTCTGACTTTACAGTACCTTTTGTATTGAAGGAAAAAGTAGATGACTCCTGTTCCTGTGCAGCTCTGCAGATCTCACTGTTCTTGGGCCTCCGTCGTGGGCACTGCAATGGTCACCGCTCGCAATCGTTAAGCAAGTACCACTTCGGTGTTTCAGCTCACGCCTACGGTAAATAGCAACACTGCAGTTTCTGGTTGTCGAGATGGACTTTTCTTGCTTCTGGGGTCCTGCACTCTGGGGGGGCGGGGGCTCAGGCTCGGTTAGTCGTGCTTCGTGGGAGTCTGGAGGATCTTCCTGGATCGCTTGGCCAACTTAAGCAATGCACACAATCTGGTGTTCTTCGCCCTGGCGTTTTGGTTTCCAGCAGCAACTCTGTGGAAATGCAAACCGCTCTGAGAGAATGTCCAGTTGGCTTACTTTGGAGTTGATTTGTCACACCAACTCAAGGAGAGAAGTCGTCCTTGCAGGGGCTTCTGTTGATAACGAATTAGGAGTTTCAGCCTTCGGGTCTCCTAGGAGACTAATCACCGGGAGTTTCGGGCACCTCCCTCACTTCCTACCCCCACCAGACACCCTGGAGCTGGAGGCGGGCTTCACTTGTGAATCCCGCCATAGACAAAGCGAACAAAGGGACCACACCTGGTTTGGCGCTCAGAGTTAATCTCAAGAAGGACCTTTGAACAAAAATGGCGAAAAAAGACTGGGGCCATTTTGACAAAAATGGCAGTCTTGGGTGCTTGGCTGCAAAACGCAGCCCGCGGTAAATGCACATCATGGTAGTTAAAACAAAACTGCCACCAGCCATTAATCGAGGAAAGGGTAACATTAAATTGTTACATGAGAAGCTAGACAAAGAGGATACTAATTAACCCCTCCAGCACCCTATTGTAAAATGGTGTGTGCAGTGTCTAGAAAGTTACAAATGTAAAGTCAATTTCACTTTACTGCTCTGGGAAACAGTAGTTTATCCCATAGAAGGTATTTAAACCTTCGATAAATCTGAAAGACTTCCCTGTGCCACTGCACTGAAGGTGCTGTGTGACACAATGTAAAAGATGATGCCTATGGAGTTTGTCAGACTTCATAACCAAAAGAAACAGTTCAAAAATCACATTAAAATACTCGAGTAGGGGAAAAAAGGGTCTCGCACTCGTCCTCAAAATATAGCTAAGTTGCTGGGGGTGTCTAGGGTGGAGGGAATTGGCACATTTCTGAGAATTCTCCCTAACAACTTCCTACCATGAGCTTGTGGGACCTACTAGCCTTGAGACGAGCTTCATTTAAGTGCAACCCCCGACTTGCTGTGACTTTCCAAGGCTGCAGAATCCCAATGCATGGTGACCCCTGACTATCATCGAGTGCATATTCTTCGGAAGTGCAAATCTGGCCAAAGCTTTGTGGGAATAGAGGACCCTACAGAAGCAGGAAATCTTCATCCAGAGTCTAGCATCAAGTAACTTCCAACTGGAAATGTTCGTCCTTTGGCGCTGAGAAAAAGGCGCCAAAACCACAAAAGGCAGCTCAATCTAGTAGAATACAATCCATTGCTGCCACGTCCTTCTCTCGTACTGCTGCAAAAGCCTGCCAGACGTCCTCTTTTGTCACCACAACCAAGGACCAGGAACAAGGCTCTGTTACACTGCAACAGGAAGGCATTCAGCTGGAACCAATTCCTCAATTGACAGTTAAAGTGGGCCTTGGGATGCATCCTACATTTTGCCAACTGTGGTGCTTCCTAGTGGAGTAGTAATATTTTAAACCTTTTTGAGTTGACACCAACTCCCAGCTTGTGCTTCTTCAAGGTGACTCCTCTTGAGCGTTTCTAATTTTGACTGTTTTAAAAACATTTTCTAAGAGAGCACCAGAAGTTTGAACTGGCCCATTGACTTTGGCTGTCCTGCTTCCTAGAGTCCCCCTTCTGAACCTATTGGCTTTGGTAGTGCTTGTTGCCTTACAGGGTAGAACCCACAACAAAGGGAGTACCCTTGACTGGGTAGCTGACTATAACTATGTAGCCTCCATCTCAGCTAACTCCCCACAACCATGGTCTGACCACCATCTCCTTTCCTTTGCCCTTGAAGCCCAAAGCCCCATCATCAATAATGTGCTAGCCTCCGCTATCCCCACGAGAAGTAAGAAAAATATTACTGTGGAAAAACGAATCCCACTCATCTTACTGACTTTGAACCAACTCCCAGCCACCTCCACCCCTATGACCTTGTAGAAGGCTACAACAAAATCATGAGCTCAGGCCTTGACTCCATTGCACCGTTAAAGATTAGAAAATGTAAGCAAAAGAAACACCTTAACTCATGGTTCTCCACTCACCTTAAAGCCCTTAGATTCAAGAAACGCAAAAAGGAACAAGTCTGGAGACAATCTCCCTCAGACAACAAGTTGATTCTCAATTAAATAACATCCACCTACAAAAAAAATCATAGCCGCCAAACAAGAATCCTACAACCAGAGAATAACAAGCTAATTCCAGCACCAAAGAATTATTCACTATCATTAAAGAACTGGAAACACCTATTCTAACTCCAGACACATGCGTTTAAGCCAAACAATGGTGCACCAGCGTCCAAAACGCCCTGTCTAATAAAGTAGCAGGCCTCCAAATTAAAATTAACAAAGATTCCCTAACCAAATTGACGAACTCCTAACACTGCCCCTAGGCCCACACCCCAACACTCCAGGCTCAACAACCCTCTTATCCGCTTCCTTAAACCATCAAATTGCAAGGGTGACCCCTGCCCTTCACAAATCATCAAAGATGCGGCTAGGGACCTCTCTCCATTCATTACCAAACTCATTAATGCTTCCTTCTGCTCAGGTACCATCCCTAGCAACCTTAAAGTCCTGGATCCTCCCCCTTCTCAAAAAACCCTCTTGATCCCTCCATAACCTACAACTACAGGCCTATTACCACTGTGCCTTTCTTGCTCAAAATTCTAGACAAGACAGCATACCTACAGATACAAAAATACCTTTAACAAAACCATCTCCTGGGCATCCGGCAATCAGGCTTTAGACCCCAACATGGGACAGAAACGGCCCTTATCGATCTGAAGGCTCAAATTGACACCGAGATAATGGGAAAACTGCCTTACTTCTCCTCGTAGACCTCTCGGCAGCATTTGATCTTGTAGATCATAAAACTCTATGTAACCATCTGGACTCAGCTGCCCACTTCTCCCACGAAGCTATCGGCTCGATCGAGTCTTTCCTAAGCAATAGACCTATGCGTGTCTTCTCCACCTCTGCCGCCGCACACCCTATCCCAATCACTTGTGGAGTCCCTCAGGGATCTTGCGTCTCCCCCACACTGTACAATGTGTTCACGAAGCCCCTGTTTGATCTTGATGACCTGGGTATCGCCTACACTAACTATGCTGATGATACCCAGATCCTCATCCCGTTGACGGGAGATTATAACCATCATTTGGCCTTGGTGAACAAGGTGTACCTCATCATCCAGGCATGGATGGCCTCTCATAGTTTATGCCTGAATGATGACAAGACTGAACTCATCCTTGTTTCCTCTCCCAACATCACCAAACTGGACCACAAATACACTAGCTTCATCATTGACGGGAACCCAATCACGGTACCCAAAGAAGTGAAAACTTTAGGAATATACATTGATTCCTCCCTCTCCTTCCACAAACAGGTCAGCTCTATGGCATCCTCCACGGCTTACACCTGTAAGTTAATAAGAGTAGCCAAACCATTCCTATCCTCACAGAGCTGCATCACTCTAGCCAGAGCCCGCGTACTATCAAAATTGGACTACTGTAACGCCCTCTACATAGGAGCCAACAAACAGGTCACCAACAAAATCCAGACGTTGCAAAACAATGCTCAGAGCAGCGCTCAGCTTCTCTAAGAGAACACACTTCCAATATCAGGAGAACTCATAACTGGCTCACCACGACAAACAAAATCCTGCTAAAAGTAGCCTCCTTAACCCATAAATACCTCATGCTGCCCCTGCTACCAAATCGACAGAATACATAGATACACACCTAACAGACCCAGCAGAACCTCAAATGCAATTCTGCTCATAGTTCCTAGGTTCAAACGAACCAAAATGGGCGGCAACAGTTCATGTGAAAGCAGCCCAACATTGGAACTTCCTACCGCCCTCAATGATTTCTCAATCCTATACCCACTTCAGACATAACTACATCCAGTGGTTAAAACACGACTGCTAATTGATTGCCTAACCTATCATGCTACTGTATACCATGTAAATATGTATATTCTTAAACTGCATATCACTGCCTCTGTGCCTTAACCTATGTACTCACTGTAAATACTGTACAGCACTGTGACTAAGCTGAGAATATTCTTGTCTGCTCCTGCGCCCTCCTACCCTTGGGTCCGGCGCGCAATATAAGTGAATAAACTGGTTTTAATTAACTCTATTGCTGGGATAAGACTACCTACATCCCTCTGGGAGAATCTAACTGTTTACTACTTGCAAAGTATGTTCTGATCCGACTAACGTTTCCCTCCTTAAAACTCCATATTGTAATGGTGATCACAAGTGCTAATACTGACGTCAATTGACATCATTCAGTGTGCTGGAATATGTAGTTTACTTGCCTAGTTTATTGATTTTGTTTCACTGAATCCTAACTTTGGGCTTAATGTTAATATTGCTGCTTTTTAAAGATCGTCTAATTATCCTTTTGTATATAAAAATACATATTTACACTATCTTGGTGTGTAGTGTTTACTTGGATACCTGTATTACTAATTTCATTGTACAGCTCTATGGCGCACATTACCCCTCTTAAGATGAGCCTGACTGCGCATTCACTGTTCCAACATGTGTAGTACAGGCCTATATTAAAATGTGGGTTACCTAATACCAAGAGATGTCTTGTAAAGTCCCACACCAGTTGGACTCTACAAATTCTTACCCAACAATGGGCAAATGATTTACTTTTGGCCCTAGTTTGAATTGAGGTTATGGAAGGCTGTCGCAAGAGCAGAAGTTTGACTTCTGTTTTGCTCGTAAATTGTGACAGGTTATAGTCAAACGGAGATTGATAATTGATATTCCGCTTGATCTGAACACCCCTACAATGGCTCACTTCACAGGAGCAGTATCCTGTCAATATTAATTTAATGTTCAACTACTGAAATTGACCTGTCTCATCTAGATAACTGATCACTCGTTCACCGTGTGAAGTCAGTTTTCTCAAATGCGCTGAGGTCGTTCATGCCACTGTACAGCACATCTGTTATTTGCAAGCTGATTTTTGTAAGTTTTTATCAATTTTGTCTTTGTTCAGTTGAGAAGTCTGAAGAAGAGCTCAAAGCAACCCTGGAGAGGAAGGAGAAAAAACTGAAGATAAAAGCACAGAGGCGTCAAAAGCAGGAGCAGGATATCCAGCAGAAAAAGGAGCAGCGTGATGAGAACAAGTGAGAAGTCTGAGAAGCGTTGAGGGAACCAGTAGACTGGGCCACAAGAAGATAGAAGCACAGGTTTATGGGGAGCAGGGACAAGTTTGATGGGTTTGGGAAGGCAACAAGGTATAGGCTTTAAGCTTTAGAGAAGAGTATTCTAAGATGGCTGCACAACTGTCCAAGTTTTAGAAATACAAATCTATTGGTCATATGTTCTAACCACAAAGCACATAGAGGCCATACAAATGTGGAAAGGGCGCTATATAAATGACGAATACAATTATAACAGTACACTATTTGGAATTCACCTCATTCCAGCATTTGAGTACAAATGGAATTAAAACCAAAACACAACCATAGCTTATCAGCTACACTGGCGGCATTGTAAGTTTCCCAGCTATTTCACCCATTACATTAATTTGAGTACCCACACGCATCTTGGATCCTTTTCGCATTCATGGTGCTTTGACCAAGATGTAGTTCCGTCACAGAGAAAACATTTGTGATAGGTGAGTACCATACAGAATATTCAGGGTGGCCTTTCGTCTGAAGGATGAAACCGGATCTGTATAAGTGAAATCCAGGCCCTTATTACCAATTGCTGCATGAGATCCTCTGTGAGCAGTCTTGTACCACGCCTTGGACCACTTTCATATCCTCCCATCACACAGCATAAAATAGGACCTGATGGCCTTCTTCCATGACACAAGTGTCCTTGGTTTTGCTAATACACAAACTAACTCCCATCAATTTTGTCAATGTCTTGAATTTCTCAGGCAGCAATATATGCCCAATAGACATGGCACCAGAGTCCATGTAAAGGGAATTATAAACAACTCTCCACTTTTCTGATGGACGAAGCCCATCACTGGGGATAACCAGAACATGTGCCTGTAGTCGGCAATGCCATTACCACAAGTGGGGCAGCAGGGAGATGTCAGCTGGGAGAACCGACACCCAATAGGCAATCAGGTCCTTTGAAGGACATTCAGTTGAATGCATTGAGATGTTTTTCACATATATCTGGCCTTATCGAAATCCTTAGATTATTTTCGAACCAAAATTATTTTCCCAGACACTTATCTCGAGTGTCGTGATCGCCACACCCAATTTGTACCAGCGAAGAGCCTCCCATTTATCCTTGACGCCTGTCTCCTGCCTTCTTAGTTTGTATAACAGCAAGTCGGTCAACCTGGACCCTGATCTCCAAACTGACTTGTTCAGTCTCATAAATGTCAGGAATTCTCTTGAATGTAGAATGTATTCCTCAACCACATTAGGGAACTCCAATAACAGTAAATCTCTGAATACATCTCCCAAGGTGGGCACCCCGTAATTTCCCAACGCCCTCATGTGTCTGAGATCTCCCATATCTCTGCCGAAGGTAGCCGTCAAAGCAAGTTTCGGTTAGTACGGGTTTCGTATCCCCATTGTGCAGCGCTATAGTGTGCCACCCAACACCAGAATGACAGCACAGTACCACCCATACTCTATCCGCATATAACAGGATGTATAGCAGCCTGCATCAAGTCTCCAATGTGGCCTCATCAGACAAACCACCAAGAGGTACTGAGCCTGTACCGCCAAATAAATTTAAAACTGTGCTAGTTGAATTCCACCCATTTCATATCTCGGATTGTCTCCAATGCGATTATATTTCTCCCAGAGCCACATAGAAACCTCCTTACCAAGGAATTCAGAGACAAAATGGGATGTTCATGCAGTGATACAAGAGTTGAGGTAAAAACTAACACCTTAACCGCACCTCCCATGGAGGACCGAGGCAGTTTCTTTCAGTCGCCTATAGATTTCACTGCCTGATCCATTTCCTTTACTGTATTAGTCATGTGAATCCTTAATATGACAAATATTTATCCCTATGTATCCCTATCTGCCGTAAGTCCTCTCAACCCTGTGTAGCCAATCTCTCCAACGGAAAAAGATGGACTAGTCAAGATTCATAGTTGTACTTGATGGCTTAGCAAAATTATCAAAAGTCATCAGCTATGGCAAATTATGTATCCTCCACATACATTGAAATCAAATGTCTTGTCCCATCCACCAATATTCCGGCCTCCTCAAACTCTGATAATATTGGTATTGGAACCTCTAGCTTATTTACTAACGGCATTTGGAGATGGGTGGCAAGCCCTGCCTAGTCCTTCTCTCATACCCACAAAACTAAATCGGAAGGTTTTAACCCTAGCCTTAGGCACTGTATATATTAGACACACCCAGCACATAAAGCTCTCACCCACTCCAAATCTACATAGTACTGCATACATCCAGTCCAATGAACTTAATCAAAACGTAGAACTTCAGAATCTCATTAGCCTGGTCCTTTCCATGGTAGCATTCCACCCCTTACTAAAAGATGATCTCGGCCAACCATCCTATCCCCTTGAGAGACGTGGGGGGTAGCTGGCCCATAGTGCCAGAAAAATCTGTCACAGGGACATTGAAGATGAACTCCACCCGAGTTGAAGGTATGTATTAATGCACCACTTATGTGGACATCTGCCGCAGCTCTCTATCCACACACTTTAGAATACGGCTATGACACTATTCGGTCTAGCTGGTCATTTACATTTTGCACTGAAATCTCAGATTTGCCTAAACACAACATCTCTGCCATTAGCATACAGTGAACACCTACGACAAATTTGGTCTAGCTGGGTGCACATCTGGTCTCCTGCGCTAGCGCTCTGTCATGACCCCCTCCCCCCCCCCCCCCTCCCCACAGACACCACCTGTCCCAAGTACGTGACCGCTTTTGGTTGCTTAGTGGAAGCTATCCAGTCCTCTAAAATCCTGAACTTGGCCAACTGCACACCCTTTATTAAAGTCTACTCTTCAAACGTTTTCCCATGCCTGTACTTCGGTTCCCGAGGGCATTAAATCACAAAGCGCATTGAGGCCATACAAATGTGCATATGGCGCTACATAAATTACTACAATGAAATACAAAAGCTCTAACCGCACCTAGCGAAGGCACTGCATAGTGTGCATCATGCAACCCCGCTTTTGCCTCTACCTGTGTTAAAGGGGCCCCCTAACAGTTTATGCTGTTCTGTCTAGGCACATTTTCCAAGCCCCTCCCGTGCTCAAACATTGCCTGAGAGTAATCTGGTTCTTTTCAGTTGAGCCATCCAAATCTGGTGAGCTCTCCAGCTCTAATATCCCATACCGCGAATGTCTGCTGTCCAGGATCTCCTAATCCCACCATCTTAAGTAATTGACCCCCCCCTTACGATCACTTCAACAGCGTCCCTACTAAACTTCCCTCATTTATTAAAAAGAAAATCGCAACCCTGTCCTAATTTCTAAATGTATCATCTGTCGGACTCTGCCCTCTTTTTCCAAGTGGGTACAGATGGGGACGCCTTCAAGACCCAAGTAGCGATCAGCAGCAAATGGTCTAATCGACCTTCCCTTGTATGCTGTGTTCAGGAGTTCCTGTTCATGCTTTGCACCCGTAAACCGGTAATCGATAAGCGTGTGAAGCTTTGAAGCTGAATAGTAAGAATGTTTTTCTGTCAGCATTGTTCACCCTCCAAACATCTAGCAGGTATAATCTTCGAGTACAGTACCAAGTGTCCAAGCTGATGCAGATTGAACCACGTACTATCTGTTCCGTCAATCCTGGGGTCGAAAGTGCAGTTAAAAATTCCCCCTCCCGACTCCCCCTTAACACCCATATCCACAATGCGTTCCACGGTGGCAATCGTCTATACAGAGATGGGCAGAAGCTGGAAGCATCGTGATTGGGGCTAGGGGGTGGCGTATTAATAATACACACCTGTGTTCCTCATACCCATATACCATCACCCTTCTCCATCTGTGTGTACATCCAACATCTTAAAAGGTAGTGAGCCTGCCGCTCATTTTAGGAAAACCCCACTGGCATATGTAGAATTGGCACCATATCCCACTCCACCCCATTGAGCAGCAAGAGTATTCTTCTGCCCATCTTCTGTTAGGCTATTCCCACACAATTCCTGTGCAGGTAAGAACTTGCGCTGTTACTCTTTTATAAAGCAGTTTAGTCCACACCAGTTGGACTCTACAAATTCTTACGAGCGCAGAATGTATTCATGTAGTTGATGTGACTCCATGTTCAAGTCTTATTGAATGCGCTGTTTGTCTCCGCCCAGCAGAAGTAGCAAGTGTATTTGCCCCTTTGCAGTCTTGTCTTTTCCTTCAAACTTTTGCCTCCTCTTACACATGTGCTGTCTATTGGACTTGTGGACCATTTAATCAGCTTTTGTTCGGGCGTGTGGTGGTTAAACTGTACTTTACCGATTGCCAGAGTGGCTTGGGCTTATTGACTGTAGCACTGCCATCAAATGGTGAAAATGATTGCTTTCTGGTGGAGAAGGTGTCTTTCAACCGATTGCCCAAGGCATCCTGTCATTTAACACCAACGAACTGCTTTTAAAATTCAAATACACAATCCTTGGAATTGTACATCTTTTGACAGTGTACGTTTTCGGTAGTCGACAGGCTTGTGACGCGTGCAGGAAATAAGGATTGTGATGCAAGGGGCACACAGCGAAGGACTGAGTGAAGCGAATGGGAGATGTAAAGGAGCAGATGCGAGTAATGCATTTGGAAAGCTAACATTGGGTAGAACGTGTCGAACAGTTTGAGTCCACATTTTCGTGTGAAGGGCTTTGTAGTTAAATGAGGGCCGAATTTGGTTGGTATGTCATCTCACTTGGCCCTTGTCCTCTGATCCTGCATAGTCCTCTTGGGCTAGTTACTCATGTACCCTTTGGAAGCTTAACATTCAGTGCAAGCAGACGTGTGGTAATGTGGTTTTTTTTTTTCCTCACGGATTTAAGCTGCTCCTAAACCTTGTGTTTTGTGCTTGTGTAGAAAGAAAAGTCTAGACGGGATAGCGCGCAAAAAGCAGCAGATGGGCAATGATGACAGTGATGCGGAAGATCCTGGCATGGCAGATGACGAGAAACCCATGGAGGAGGAAGATGACGATGTGGAATATTACAGACAGGAAGTGGGACAGGAGCCTGATGCAGGTAATCAAACAAATATGTTTGGCATTTATATAGCGCTCTATATATTTGTATGACCTCAAAGCGCTGGTAGGTTGAACGCCCTTGGGAACTGCAGTCCAAGTCAGAGAGAAAGTATCGTAGGATGCGTGGGAGCACCAGTGGTGTGAAGCTGATGTAATTGCCTGATGGTAGCTGCATCCTGGCATTGGGGTGGGGGAGTGGAGATGTCAGTTAAATGTGTGTTTTCTGGTGGGTGGACAACCAGACTGGGTTCTGGCTGCATTAGGCCTGTAGGACGCTTATGTGAGCAGCTAGGCATGTTTGTCATGGGATATAGTTGCATTTTATTAGTGATGAGGTGTTCATGGGGTAGTGTTCGTATGTGAACATCTAGGCCGAATTTATCGCGGGGTATAGTTGTAATATAGTTGAGTGATGGTGTATAGTAGAGAGTAAGCATAGTGATATGATGGCTTATCATTAAAGTGCCTGAGACCAGGCAGGTTAACCGGAGGGCAGGGGTACACAGACACCCGGGGCACAAAGGGCCAAACTGTGACATAGGTGGGGGGGTTGACAGGACGTGGGGTGGGGGAGGGGGAGACAGCAGAGGGATAAATGCCAAAATCATGGGGAACAAGAAGCAGGGTTCACAGTGACGCACAGCGACATAATGGGAACAGGAGTGCAGGGTACACAGCGACAGAGGGCTTGACTTACAGTGACAGGTGGGGGGCAGAGGGATACATAGCGACATCATGGGGTACAAAAGGCAGGGTACACAGCGGGCTAGAGGGGAGGGCATTATAGAGGGATACATAGCGACATCACAGGAACTTGTGTTCTGTTCACAATCTCTAAATCTTCATATCAGCGGCCACTTGTCTGGTTGAGGCATTTCTTTATTCAAATGTCATATCGCTTTGCGCTTTCTCTTCAGTCAGCCATGAGCACTGCCAAAGATTTCTCATGTGACATCATGTTTCGAAAAGGTTTGTGCATGCCCCACTTGCATGGTTGCTTCTGCATTGCTCTTCTCTCTCTCTTGCAGTTAGTTTTTTGAAAACAGAACGATCTACTCATGCCTCCTAATCTTGCTGCTGTAATGTTTGTGTAAACCAAGGGCTACTAACGAAGTGCTTTGGTTTCAGTACTTCCATGAGTTGTTGCAAAAGTAAGCTTTAGGTATACTGGAGAGCCAGCAGAAAACCAAATATCTATCCACCCTCAATTTGCCTCGCCACTAGCCATTGGCTAGTGGTGATCTACTCTAGGCGAGTACAAATGGTATGCTGGGTGCCTGTGTAGTGGCTATTCTTTGCTATTAGCCTTCAACTTAAATAAGGTTGTATATTTGGGAATTGCAGATCATTTTTAGTGTAAATTTGAAAACCGTAACTTTTGATAACTTGGCAGCGTGAGGAAGAGTTTTAGACTATCCTTTTATTTGTTTTTCTATTCAGGCCTTTGCGTTTCTAGAAGCTGCATTTTTAACACCTGATTTTTAAAAAAAACAAATTTTCGAACTGTACCACTGCCTTCAGTGCTCCTGAGATGTGGAATTGCTAGGTTTCTGTGAAGTGTAGGTCTGTTATGTAAAGTGTCAACAGTTTATTATTTTTTTTTTACCTTTTTAGATCTATTACTAAAAGGGGGTAAAAGAAAAGGAACCCCTGGCAGATCGCCACTTCCTATTAAGAAGTTTAAGACCAGCAAACGCTGTAGTGATGAAAGCGGCTCAAATTCTAAAGATGGTCAGCAGCAAGATGCGAGTAGAAAAAACAGAACGGCAAGATCAGGTGACAAATTCAGTGATCAGAAAGGTCCTGGTGGGAAGTTTCGTAAGAAGCAAAGAATCCCAGGTGGGAAATTTACTGAACAGAAAGGACTAGGTGGCAAGTATCGTAAATCGCCACGGTCGCCAGATGGAAAATTTAGTGAACAGCCTTCTCCTGGTGGAAAGTTTCATCAACGACAAAGATCCCCTGGAGGGAAATTTGGAGTCCAGCAAAGTTCTCGTGGTGGTAAAGTTAGAGGACATCAGCAGAGTCAGAGTCCAGTTTGGAAAAATCACAGAAGTGTAAAATCTCCAAATGCAAGGAAACAGGAACTGCGAAGGTCTCCGGGTGGGAAATCTAAACTGCAGCAAAGGCTGCCAAGGGATGGTAAAAGAGACCAGAAGTTCAGGAAGCAGAGAATGAGTACGAACTTTGCTGGACAAGGACAAAAAAGGAAACCTGGCTTTAAGAGCAAGCAGGGAGGCCCCAAGCAGAACAGAAAGGCAACATCTTAAATTGTAATGTGCGGACATTATAATGTGACCTGTGTTTTGGCTAACTGAAAATCAGTTTGTGTGTACCAAACATTCTTCATAGCACCACAGAGAAGCATGTTTCAACATGAAATTGAAATCCAGTGAATCAGCGTGGGGCCTGGAATTGTGGAAGAAGTGGGTGGAGCGGGAATTGTTTGACTGTAGCACAATTTGTGTATTTGCACATGTATTATCCTTTCCTTCTACCATTGTTTTTCTGCTTGTTCTGGTTATTTTTCTCATCACCACCCTTTATCACAGGAGGCCCTTACACCAGGTTTGCTGGAATGAGTGAAAGAATCTTGTAACAATGCCATGACAGTGCCTTGTCTTCTTGCACAAACCCAGGTCAACAGATTGTGTATACTTTGCCTCTTGTGAATCTTCCTACAGTATTTTCTGGTTGTTTTGTGTATACTAGTCAGGTGGGTGCGATGAGGTCGGAGGGGAGTAGAACGGGGAGTTACCTGTCTTGGTTCTTGCATGGCCTGTATCCTGCCTTTTCATTTGCACAGAGTGGATATATCCACGTGTCTGATGTAGGTGTCTAGATGGTCTACTTGTCCTATTGTGTAAGGTTTCTCCTGGAATTTGTATTTTTCATCTGAACGATTATTCTGCCCTGCAGAATTTGAAATCTTTGAATTGCCTTTGCTCACAATATCGAAGAATAGGAGTTTCACTTGTGATGGTTTCCTTATGTTCGCAGGATTGTGTTGTAGCTTGGAAGTGATTCAATTTATTGCTGTGCAATTCATTGTGAATGTGGCCCCTATAACATGGAAAGAGTCTCTTTGGAGAAATTTGGAACTGTAGAATGACCACAACGAATGTATCCTGCATTCCTAGGTTTGTACCATTAGGTTTGTGGTACCCTGCATAATGAACTGATGAAAATTGTCACATGCTGGCTTTGTGTGGAGAATGGAGCAGAGGTTTTACCTCATTAATCTGTAACAGATTGCATTGAACTTTGAATTAAAATATTGATCTTCCTTCATAAATATTCATTCAAGAGCTATTTTAACTAATATCTTGGACCCATTGTAAGATCTTCAGGGTTCTTGAATTGGCTGGAGCAAGAGATCCATCTTCACTCGGTTCACTGTACAAAGGGGTTCGTGAAGCAAGGCACCTTAGCGATTGGCCCCTGCTAATCAACTGTCATGCCAGGTGTAAAGAGTCCAGCCTTTTCCAGAAGTTCCAAAACCCTATGGTCTAGAAACCTGGCACGCATGTCTACACAAGTGCTTTGCAAGCTATGCCAAGTAACAAAAGAAGTAAGGAGGGCAATGCTATAGGGCATACGCTACCTACTCCTCTGCAGCCGAATGCACTGACTCTGAACTACAGGTCACCTCCAGGTAAGGACCTCTGGCTAGTGTGGCCTATGGCCCGTGTAGAATGAAGGGGCCAGGGAATGGGACATTTGCTCCCAGGTGAGTGCTTACCCCTTGCTGAAGCGCCCATCTTGCACCTTTTCGCGGTGCCTGAGATCCCCACTGTCCCCATTGAGCCCCGTGCAGGCCTCCCTCAACCCGACCCACTTCCTTGTTTCTCCTGATCCCGCTCTTCCTCTCCATAGGCTGTCCACGGTCCCTGCACCGCGTGTGATTGGTGCCGAGGAGCCAACCACCAGGCCTACCGGACAGCACTCAGTTGCAGCATTTGAAAATCCGCTCCCAGGTGAGTGCTTGCCCCCTGCTGAAGTGCCCCAGTGTCCATCTTGCACCTTTTCCTGGTGCCTGAGGTCCCCACAGTCCCCCTTGAACCCCATGCAGGCCTCCCCCTCAACCCGACCCACTTCCTTGTTTCTCCTGATCCCTCCCCATAGGCTGTCCAAGGTCCCTGCACCGTGTGTGATTAGTGCTGAGGAGCCAAACACCAGGCCTACTTCCAGAGTCGCTCCCAACCGGCCCATCGTCCCTGATTGGCCGGGTGCCCGTGGGGTCACGCCATTACAAACCCTCCCAGGGCAGCCCTCTGCCCGTTCAGCCCCTGTGGCTAAGGACCTGAGGCAAAGAACGGTTCCTACAGAGACGGCTCCAGGTCGTATCTGCAGGTATCCGCAGGAGAAGCAAGAGGCCGACAAGGGCGGGGACAGAGGCAACTACCTCTCGCCATACTACCCTACCACTCATCTAATCAAAGCATCACCACTGTAAATTCATTATATCTGCAGTATACTCGTTGGAAACTCTGTCCTATACATGTAAAAGTTGCATTTAGAAATGTACCCAATAGCCTCTGAGAGTTGCATTTAGAAGTGTGTCCAATAGCCTATCTGGAAAATTGAATTTAGAAATGTGCCCAATAGCCTCGCTGTGAAAGCTGCATTTAGAAGTGTGCCCAATAGCATCAGTGAAAGCTGCATTTAGAAGTATATCCAATAGACACTCTGGAAAGTTGCATTTAGAAGTTCACCCAGTAGCCTCTGTGGAAAATTGAATTTAGAAGTGGCTCATTGAAGGAACATGTAACCCATCATATCACACCACCACGCTTACTCTCTCCTTTACATCACCACTCAACTAGAACACAGAGATACTACAACACCATTCGGTATAACTGTTCCCATACCAACATCTGCCGCTTACTCCACATCATTCTATGTAAACGCTGCTGGTTTCACACCCCCAGCCAGGTGTTTTCCTCAGGCCTAACGCAGCCAAATCCGTTCTGGGTAAATCCTGCCAGAACGAACACATTCTCCTGATCCCTCAACCATCACACCTACCGATAAGAAGCAGCTATTACATGAGTGCTGCACACATACCCGGTGCTCACACGCACCTTTTGACTCTTCCCTACTGATCTGAACTTCGGTTCCCCAGGGCGTTCAACCTACCAGCACCTTCATACCATAAGGCGCTATATAAGTGCAAAATAACATAACTTTAATACAGGTTACTCTGGACATGCCTAACCACTAGCCAAGGGCTTCCTGGTAAATTGTACACCCAAGCAGCTTGGCAAGTCGACTTCTCTGGGCTGATATCCATCTTGTGTACAATGGTGGCTTGCAAGGTGGTGTACCCAGATCTAGGGACAAAGGTGATTGACCTGAAATTGCCTGGGTTGGACAGACTGATCTAGGGAATCAATGAATAGTCACCATGTTGGGGTACAGCCATACATTCCCCACCCTACCATAACGACTTTCTTTCAGCATCTAATGGCTCAGAACGACCCATGATCTTCCAGCACAGGTTGTCATTATAGCCTCTAACAGCATTATAACTTAGGCTTTCGGGTGTATGGAATTAATTCTTCTGTCATTTCCATCTGTTTTACCCACATTTTTTTTTGTCCTATAAAAAGATAATTCTCAACCAGTATTTTTTGCATTCATTCTAATAAAAATGCATTTATTAAAGCACACATGCAATCATAAAGAAAAATGCTAGATCCATTTTTTTCCCAAAACAAACGGTTTATCATGTGACTGCTGCCGCCGCCTTATGATATATGCTGTCAGCAATTTAAAGAACTTTAATGCCATTTCTCCAGCTTGGGGTCTGGCATGGATTCACATGCTCATGAATATTCCCTGTCGTCCAGCTGGGATTCCTCAGTAAAAGACTTTTGTTTACAAACTGTATTTCTATAAACCAATCACTGAGCTCTGGGTCATACTGCCCCAGCCAATGACTGCCCTCTCCCTAAGCCCCTCCTCTGGCAGCCATCTTCTGATTTTGATCGCTTTGTGTAGGGAGTTCTCATGTTTCGCACTTTGAGCTCTGTGTTTTTTGTGCTTTTTTGATAAAATCTTATTTGTTTGCTTGACCCTGTGTGCTCCATTGTTTGCACATCTGACTAACGGCATCTGTTTTTCATTTTCTTCGCCCCTCAAGGACCGAAGTGTTTCTTCTTTGAAGTTTCCAGAAGGCAATCAGGCCTACACCGCACCATGTTGGAGGAGAAGGACGACAGAGCCTCCATGTTGGAGGAGAAGGACGGCAGAGCCTCCCTCTTCAAACTCTACACCAGCAGCGGTTGGTGGAATGGTTTTGTGGGGGGGGGGGGAACAAGCATTCCCAGTGTCTATTGCCTTCACCCATCCTCCAAAGAAGATTGTGAGATCTGTCAGGGCTTTCTTAAGCGCAATATGAAGGATTGGTGCATCCGACTGGTGCCGTGGCTAAAGGCTCCATCTGTGTGGGCCCCAGATAAGGTCAAGCGCTGCGAGTCCGGCTGCACCTGGGTCACTGTGCAAGCTGGTCCTGCGACGGCCAGAGCACACTCCTCATCTCAGATGATCTCCAGCCATTGCTCCAGTTCTCTGTCAAAGAGAAAATCTGCTACCCCGGGGAAGCTGCAGGAGAAACCGGAGAAGGCCAAACAGGACACAGAGTTGGACCTGCCCAAGAAGGTCCTGGTGATGCAGGCTAAATCGTCCGCTTCCATCGATCTGGTGGCGGTCACCCTTTCAAAGGCAAAAGGGACTGACGATTAGGGAGGATTCTCATTTCTGTATGTATTCCCTTCTACCTTGGAGACACCCAGCTCTTTTGCTGGACTTTAGGACTTTTCATTTTTATCCTGGAGTGAGAACTTTTTCTCGCTCCCTGACTTTTTATCTGATCTAGGCTTTCTTTTGGTTTTGGAGTCTGACAAACTCCATAGGCATCACTTGTATTGACACACTGCATCCTCAGTGCAGTGTCAGATAAGTTCTTTGGATTTCTCTTAAGGTTTAAATACCTTCTCTTGGGCAAACAACTGTTTCCAAGAGTAGTAAAGTGAAATTGACTTTACTATCTTTTTCTCTTTGTAGACCCAGCACAGACCACCTTATGGGGAGTCCTGGTGGGATACTCTGTATCCCCTTTTGTCTACTTCTCATGTAACAATTTTGCTACCCTCACTACAGTTAATGGTGGCAGTGGTTTATTTTTCCCATCATTGTGCATTTTTACCAGAGGCTGAATACTCTGCTGCAGTATTGCAACCATAGGGCATTTTGTCAAAATGACCTGGTCTTTTTTTTATGCCATTTCTTGGGTTTTACTCTGCGCGCCAAACCAGGTTTGGTCTTGGTCTTGTTTGTTTTGTCTTTGGTGGGGTTCATGGTCTAAGACTGCCTCTGGCTTTGTGTCTGGCAGGGCTGGAAGCAAGGGAGGTTCCCGAAACTCCCTGTGCTTTGTCTCCTTGGTTACAGGAATGCACCCAAAGGTGATTGGCTGGCTGTCCTGGAGGACAGCCACCCTGCTGTGAGTGACAGCTAGGCTGTGACTGAATGGGAGAAACTTGCATAAAAGGCGAGGTCTTTTGCAAGGAAGGCAGTCAAATTCTGGACAAAGAAACTGGAAGAGAAGCTTGCTGCTCCTCCTGGACCGTTGGTTTGCCTGGTGAAGCGCCAATTTTTGTATTGACTAGAGAAGCCTGGAATGGATGACTTCTTCCCTTGTGTTGGTGGGACCAACTGACGCCAAGATACTCTACTGGAACACACCTCCCTGCTGGCTGTACTTCTTTGCTGTTGCTAGATCCGAGTGCCAGGGAACAGGAACACTAGGAAGGAGTGCATCACCTTTAAGCTGGACCTGAGCTCCAGGAAGATCTTACATTCTCCCTCGAAGCAGTATGACTCAAGTCCGAGCCACCTCAGTGCAGGACCCCAGAAGCAAGGGGAGCCCACAAGGTGTCCGATAACCGCATTGTTGCTATTTTCGAATAGCTGAAACCACAAAGTGCTGCTGATCTTGAGTAAGCCCATTGCTGCTGCCGACCTTCAAACTGTAGTGCAGGAGTCCCTAGACGTCCTCCGTCTTGTCCCCACAATTGAGGCCCAGGAACAGGATCTGCAGGACTAGCAGGAACAGAAGCCAGCTGGACCCTTTTCTTCAGACTCAAGGTACTGTGTAACTAGGGGTACTTGCCTCTGGATGTGTAGCTTGCTTGCTCTCACTGGAGACTTGCATTTGCTGCCCTTTGCAGAGATGCTTGCATATTTGTTTTTCACAAGCCTTCCAGCTTGTGGCCCAACAGTGATTCTTTTTACTACAAAACTCTCTAACATTGTGCAAGAGTGCTAACTTCAAGAAGTGCCTCAGCTCCTCTAGATTTGCTCAATTCACATTGGCTCTCCAGAAATTCATACATAAGTTACTGATATAGCTGGCAAAGGGTTAACCTATACTTCATGGGGGGGACTTCAGAGACACTTGTTAACCATTGTTTCCTTCCCTAACCTTTTTCCATGACTCCAGTATTGCATTTAAGTGAAAGTGATATATCAATGTCCAGTGTCCTAGCAATTGAAGTAACCACAGGGTGTAGGAAGTTTGTCATCCCAAAAGGGTATCTACTTCACTGAAGGAGTGTATTTTATTGTTGCATAGTGCCCTTTCTAAAGAAGGCTCATTTTAAAACTGATTAAAATTGAGTATAACTGTTATTTGAATACCTGTCACTGTGCATCTGGTACACCTCACATTGACCTCAGCCGACTTGTGTAGTACAGGCCTATACCAAAGGTTGGGTTACCGATACAAGAGAGGACAAGGCTGGTGTAGTCTCCCACATGGTTACTACATAAATATATGCAACAGGTAGCCCTAGAGCAGGCAGAGTGGCTCTTCCTCCCAGGTGGGAGGCTTCAGCCAGACCAGCAGAGAATACCCCCTTAAAAGAGGATGCTGTCCCTTGTCCTGGAAGAGGCGCGGGACAAGGGAAACTTTGAGGAGGTGGTTGCTGCTGGAGGTGATGAGGGTGATAACATAGGTGCTGGGCCCAGCGAACCTTCTCCCCAGGCACCTCCCAGAGATCTGTTGCATGACATTCTTTTGGCCCTCCACACTCTGGTGTTGGAGATACAGGAGAGTATGCTGCCTCTGATGACACCACCGGCGGTGAGACACCGGGGCCACCACTGCTGAAGAAAAGGAAGAGGCACCTATGCCCCCTCTCGGGCTGCCATTTCTCCCCCCCACAGACATGCTGATGATGGACACTGACAGTGGCCTTATCTGCCTCTCAAGAGCTTCTCCCCCCGGACAAAGTGGGTTCCTTTCACTCTATGATCTCCTGTGTGTCGGATGGGATGGGGGCGGCCGTTTCCTTTATCAATGCTGGGAGGTGAAAAGGAAAAACCTTTCTGGTGGTGCCCTTCCTGGACGGCGTCTGGGATGATGGTCTGGTGCTGCTGAAGAACCCCGCCTCAGGCCCAGTAAAGAGACCGGCTTGAGAAGAAATGCTGGAGTCTGCACCCAATTGTCTGTGGTCACAGCCATACTCGGTGGCTGTGTGGAAGAAGTCATCCAACCAGTCCTCGGCCTCTGTTCCCATGGTCACCAAAGGGAAGAAGTAGACGCTGTGGGTAGAAAGGTTATCGACTCAGTGGAGATGGTCAAGGTGGTGAATGCTTTGGCCATCCTGGTCAGGTATGACCGGGAGTTATGGTACAAGGTGGTCCTGATACTGGATTTCCTCCCTGAGGAGAAATGGGTTGAGGCAATGAAACTTCTCCAGGAGGGCGAGGTGGCATTGGACCACACCATCACTGTGGCCCTGGACATTGTGGACACAGGGTTCCACCAGATGGGAAACAGAAAGTGCCTGTCATTGGGCTGGTGGAAGGCCCCCAACTTCTGGCAAGAGATTCAGACTCTTGTACTGGACATGCTGTTTGACAGAGCTGTCTATCTCTTCAGGCCATCAAGACCGACAGACTGCCTGGGCACACTGCAACAGCACTGTCTGTCCTTAAGTTCCTCAAAGTTGTGCAGTCCCTCAAAGGGTTGTGGTGGGGGGGAAGGGGAGATTGTCCTCTTACTGTCAGCCGTCACGTTCCTCGTCTCAGGAAGCCTACTGGTGCTGCTCCAATGCCTTTGGAGGTGGCTGCTGTCGTTTTCAAGGCGCCCAAGGTGGTGCTCTGGCCTCCAAGCAGGACTGAACTGTCTGAAGCATCAGGCCCCCACCCATGCACTTGGTGGGAGGCTGGCTGGCGAACTTTGTGTGTGGGAAAACATCTCCGCTGATTGCTAGGTGCTGGATGCTCTTGCCCATGGACACACTGGAGTTTCAGCAAAGGTGTCTGCGACCGGCAGGAACAACACAATAGAGCTGGTTCTGAAGAGACTCCGGAGTTTACTCCAGATACTTCTTAGTAAGAAAGAAGAATGGCGGCTGGAGGCCCGTTCTTGACCTAAGCTGACTCAACAAGTACATAAACTTCAGGATGGTCATGTTGCAACACTTGCTTGGCCAACTGGATGAGGGAGACTTCCTGTCGTTGAATTTAGGGGATGCTTACTTCCATGTCACCATTCACGAAAAGCATTGCAAGTTTCTATGATTCATTGTACAGGGGAAGCACTACCAGTTCAAGGCTCTCCTCTTCGGACTGAAGTGGGCGCCCAGAGTCTTTACAAAGTGCCTAACCCGAGTGTGACTACAATGGATACATGTGTACCTTGACAAGTGGTTTGTCTGGGCCAAGTCAAGGGACATCGCTGTCGACCACACAGAGGACTGTTCGGCAAGTGCAACAGCTGCTAGCACTGAAGATCGCCATGGTGAGGACCATAAAGTTGATGCACGGCATGATGTCAGTGCATCTACCTGATCAGGTTCTGCAGGTTGTCGGTGCAACCACTTTAGGAATTTCTGGATGCCTGTTGGATCCAGGTGTCTGGAAGTTTCAAAGAGAGGATCCTGCTCGATGAGAAGTTCTGTTGAATGATTAAGGGGGTGTGCTCCAATGTTGCTGGAGGTGTCGACATCCAGACCCCCCCCGCCCCTCCTCTTACTAGGAGACGGTCACGATGGATGCCTCACTGGAGGGCTGGGAAGCCCACACCCCAAGTAGCTCCACATCAATGTCCTGGCGCTGACATTAATATCAGTTGAGCTCGATGTACTGTTTTGACTATGCATCAAGTAACTTTTCATAAAACATGTTATTGGTAATGTTTCCCTGTAGATATAAATGTGTTTAGGCAGGTGCAGAATTTCATATGTCAATTTGTTTGTAGGTTGCTAGGCTTATGACCAGTAGCATCATCACATGTTATTGGTTCTCCCAGGTAATTTAGAATCTTAACAATCCAATCCTATAAATTGAGAGTTCAAGAGAGAAACCACATCTTGGACAGAAGGGCTTCCTTTGAGAATAAATACTTTCTATATTCAGGGTTTGAAATTGAGGGGAGCTGGGAGCTATTTAGCTCCTGCTTCTAGCATATTAGGGACAACTGCTACCTTCCAAACATGTAAATGTGACATTAACTTTGAGTATTTGAGAAAGTTAATAAAGAATTAACGCATCTAATATACATTTAAACACAATGGTTTATACAAAAAAAGGACAAAGTTAAATGCTCATTTCGGGTAGCGCCTTGTTCCCTTGCAGTAGCTCTTGCCTACAGGGTGATGCCTGACATGCAGGAGCTGGTTTTTATGGCTCCTGCTTTATTGAATCTCAATTTTGAACCCCGACATTTCAATTTACCGGTCTTCTGTGGATTATTCAGGACACTACAGAATGGCAACAAGCTGAACCCTGTGGGAGTTCAAGCTGGTGATACTTAATTTGTCTGCTGTTCATCGGACTGCCCGTTACTACTAATTTTTCCTTTTCAACTCAGCTTGCCTCTCCTCTCTGTCTGCCATGGCAGCGTGGTTCCGCCTGTTTCACGTTTGCTGCTCTACTGTGTGGATTCCAGGCTGGCTACCTGGTCTCGTTCTTTCTGGTGGGCTGGGAGAGATAGAAAAGGACCTACATTTCCTTTGGTGATCACCTGATTGCTGTGTTTTCTTCGCACATAGGAATGCTGAAAGCCATTGATGCCGCTGCACTACACTGTTTTCTTCGCTTCTGTGTTTGGAAGCTCCTGTCAACGCAACAAATATATGGTTTGTGTAGCTCCATTTGTGCTCTATGCCTCGTCCTGTGGCAGAAATGACCCCTGCATTGTCGAGATAACTATGCCAGTTGTGTAGCCATTCAACGTTACCCTGTATTGTCAAGGTAACTATGCTAATTGTGTAGCTGTGCCATGTTTCCCATGCCAGTTTCTTGCCTGCTCTAAACTGAGCCAACATCTCCTGTGCTTATTTTCCTGACTTTTGCATGCATCGCCTTTTGTAATTGGTGTCCCTACACTTTGTTTGCTTGTGTTAGAGGTGCTGATTTGAGTGCTACTGATATTTTGCTTCTGTTAGCTATTGTGGCACTATGACCAGTTTACCGCCACACTTTCCCTCGTCCCCAGAGAGCCTGTTGTGCCTTGGAATCCATGGAGGGATGACCTTCTGGACTATGTATGGACCATTCGTGGCCCAACTGTTAATATGGAACGATGCAGAGCCTATCTTGTGCACTGCCCAGGGTATGAAGCCAGGTGCAATTTGTCTTCCAGACCATACCACTGCCTCTCAAGTATCTGGTGAAGGTGTGGAGGCTCCAAAAACATGTTTTTAAATAGTTGGACTAACACTATATATTACTGCGTTATCATGATAAGTTGATTGATGTTAGGAAAGATTTCATAATTGTGTGTAATTTCCCTCCATGTGTCAACCCCCAAACTTTTTGCTGCTGTTTAGACACCATTGACTGACTGCCAGAGAAGCACCGCCCTCAGCTGCGCTCCTGGGCGTTCGCTCACTTCTTATGGGGAAACTGACATGCCCTTAAGACAGTCAGTACTGGGAGACTTGGTTTCCCTTAGTCCTTTCCTCATGTTGCAGCTTTTACAGCACACTTCGGTCTCTAGTCATTTCCAAAGGCCCTAGAACCTCTTGCTGGATTTTTTTAGGAACTGTGTAGATGTGTCCGGGACAGGACTGGTGGCAGCTATCGTTTTCATATATTTTTTAACCCTTTTCTTGCCATGTTAACCGCATTTACTGCATTTGGCACGAATAGGTGGCCTGACTCATAAATGGCCATGCCATGAGGTTCTTTGTCCTGTCCTTTGGCCAGGCCATCTTGCCCCTTCACCAGGTCGAGTCGACCTGGGTCAGTCCTTATTTGGTCATGCACTTTAGTGTGACACCCAGTGCTTTCTCAGGCTTCTGCATGCCTTGCGTGTGTGCCTCCAGGATGTGGGTTGGGATGTCTGTTCCCAATACACATCTTGGGTGCCAGAGAGTCTGGAGTGTCCTGAATGCCTGGGACCACAGTGGTCCGTGATTGGTCCACGTATGGAGTGAGTGTTTGTGAGCAGATCTCCCATTGGGTCCTCTCTGTTTTGGCGCAAAGGTAACTTTGGATCAGAGGAGGCTGAAAACACCACTACCGTGTCGATCTCCCGAGTTCACACCGAACAAGGGATAAGGAGCCAAGTATCCTGCAACAAGAAGCAGTCGAGGAACCGCTGGAAGGGTTGGAATCTCTGGAAGGGTTGGCAACCTGAGCCCGCTGTCGTCCCGTGGGACCCCTCTGCATCTGATCGTCCTAGAAGGTCTGAGAAGACGCTTTGACCCATTGGAATAGTGGGATCAAATATTCTCGGCACCTTCATCAAACCCTGCAAGTAACCCTCTTCGGAAGTGTCCCTGGGCCAACCAGTGGGCTGACCAGCTTACACGGGATGTTTGCTCTGTTACTGCCACTGTTTCGAGGAGGCCCTCGAAACTTGGTATACTGCTAGCTCTGTGTCTACGGCACCCTCACCCCGAATTTCGCACACTTGGCATTCCCAGGACTGAAGTGAGACGAGTGCGCCCGGACCGGAGTAAACACTGTGTTGCCCTGCTGCGGCAACGACCTGTGCAAGTTTGCTGCATTTGAATAAGGCTCCTCTCTTTGTAGAGCTTGGACTGCCTCTTAGGTGCATTCTGAATTTGGAACTGGGTCTAAAGATCACTTGCACTGCCCGTTTTCCTCCCCATCTAGGTGGTCTACATATTTTGTGCTTTTAAGCCCCATTGGTCTTGTATGTATATGTATGTGTATATGTATATATATATATATATATATATATATAGTGTATTAGGATGTATTGGTTTAGTCTAGTGTTACTGTGATTCTTTGCTATGGTCTATGTTACAAAGGTCTTGTAATAAATGTGTCTATTTCTAATATAACACCTGTCTGGAGTAATTTGTAAGTGTCCTTGCTTTGTGTGCTCATTGAGGTCTTTCAGTCACCCTCACCCCTCCTGAGACGTAGTCTTGACCGCCTGCCATAGCTACCCTGATTGGTCTGGCTTGTCCAGAGGTTACCCTGTTCCAAGAAACTAGGTTGGCCTTCTGAACCTCTGCCCCTCCAGGTCAAAGTTCAGAATTCCTTCTTAACAATTGAGAATTGTATAACTGCGCTTAGAGAATGTGCCAACAAATATAACTGCCGAATGCTTCAGGGATCAATTCATGTTAAAGAGAAGGAAGTGAAAATAAGGGAAGCGATTTGGGCAACGGGCGAACCTAGTTTGGATGATGTTTTGGACATTAGAGCATATGATGACTTGTGTGAAGGAACTGGATGACCAGGAAAAAGTCCATAAATGCAGTATATACACAAAGCCAAGAAACCTTTAGAAAAAAAAAATTTTTTTTTGTAATGTCTAAACAAGAACGTAATGTAGTAATTTACTACAGAAAGGTTTGCAACAAGTGCACGGGGCCTATACAATTTTGATGTGGGAGCATGTTGAATTTGGCAAACAATTCAGAATGCCAGGTCACCAAGCAGTCTGGCAAGTGTGGCAAAAAAAGGGCATTTCTTAACATGTTGCCAGAACTTGTTGTGCAAAGTTAGGAAAGACATTTCTGATAACATGGATGTGAATGCATAGAAGTATCAGATGGTGAAAATTGTGGTGTGTGCTGGTCAGTGTGATAAGTTGGCCCAACCAAATGGTTAGATAAGATACCACACGCCATTGTTCTTATTAATGATATAGGTGTCAGTGTTAATAGACTCAGACTATACAATTATCAAGAGAGAAACATGCCAAAGCACATTTTCTAAAATTAGTTTGAAACCCTCACATCAAAGCAAGTGCATATTGGAGATAGAAGGGGGGGAGGGGGTATTAAAATCACCATGATGGGTTGCTTTTTGGCCTATCTTGAATGCAAAAACAAATTCACCAAAGCTAAAATGTTTTTCTGATTAGGTTGGATGCCTTTTGGGGGTGGTATCAACAAAGTGACGTGGGGTAATGATTGGCCCGAAAATCCCTGGTAGTGTTGCCACCATCATCTCAGGTCATGATGACTATAGTTCTTGGTTGTCTCAAAGGGAGGTGTCGTAAGGTAAGATTAAAGAAATACGCTATTCCGGTGATGGCCAAATTCAGATGTGTGCTTTCTGCTCTGAGAGAAGCAGTGACTATGGAGATGAAAAGAATGGTGGATGACTTCATTCAACCAGTCGATGCGGCTGAATGTTGCTCTCCTATTGTGGTAGTTTGAAAACCCAATGGCAGTACATGCTTATGTATTGATTTAAGAGCTCTCAATAAGAATGTGTTGCTTTCCGCTCCCAAATATTGGTGAACGTCTCAGTCTCACTGCGGGTGGCAAGGTATTTTCTACCTTGGATTTAGCATCAGCATATCAAGCGCCATGTGGAATCTAGAGATCTTTCACATTAATTACTTATAAAGGTACTTTTAGGTTCAAGAGGATGCAGTTTGGACTAATTTCTCCAGCTGCCTTCCCCTCCCCATGGGTTATGAAAGTTGTTAGGTGATGTGGATGGTGGCTTTTACTATCAAGATGATATTGCAGCATTGGGCTCATCAATGGAAGATCACGATCTCAAACTAAAAATGGGTTTAAATAACTTAAAGAGGCAGGTTTAACGCTTCAAAAATCCAAGTGTTGCTTTAGCTTTCCCCAGAAAGATAATTTGGGGGCATAGATTATCGAGTGAAGGGGTAGCACCCAGAAATAGTAAAGGCATCATACAAACACCACCAATATTGGTGGTTCAATATTGCTCAAGGTTCATTAGAAGTTTTTCTGACAAGAATTTATTGATAAGAGGAATGCAGAAACGAAGAGTGCATGAAAATAAAAGGCTCACAAATTAATACTGGGGATCAAGTCTGGTTGTGGAGCCCGTGTGGTGTTATGAAAGGAGAAAGCAAATTTGTTGGCCCCTTGAGGGTGGACAGTCAGTACCAGTAGGGAGTTGGATAATGATGCCTTTTTATTTTTTTTTATTTTTATAAAGACGATAGGCGTACATGGAGCAACTGCACAATAGCTGTCAGACCTAGGATAAGTGATCAAAGAAGACTGTAACATCAGAAAAGTTATATTTCCTCCCATTACTAAAGGGGGTTTGTTTTATTCGCTTATAATGTGCACCAGACACAAAGGTAACCAGGGTGTTATGTTTGCATAAAATCTCTGTATTGAACATTATTGAAGCTGTGCAAGTCATTACAGCGTGCCTGTACACAAGTGTTTCTAAGTGCAACAATACAAGGAAGAGAGGACAGAAAGGACAAAACAACAATCTTACTCTGTGTATTGTCAGTCAGATCGTGCAATTCCTGAGGGAAGGGAAGAGTGCAAGTAACTAGTGCAGCTGGGAGGTGGCTCATAAGTGCAGAGAATCTGGGGGCTGTAGGGTTGCAGATAGTGCCTTAAGTGGTTGGGAGGCCCGGAGGAAGTGCAAGGGCAGCCAGTCGTGCAGGAGCCTGGTCCCATAAGTTCAGTGGGTGGCCAGATAACCAGCATGCACAGCAGACAGGGACATCTGCAAGGGAGATGGAGAGAAAGTGGAATCGAAAAGGAAGGTTTGAGTTCCTTGCGGAACCTGCTCAAGTTTGAGGGGGGCAGGGAGGCTATTCCAGAGGGAGGCCCCTGCTGAGGACAGGGATCTACCCCCCCCCCCCCCGTACTCTGTCTGACCGTCAGAGAGTTGAGGTGGATGAGCGGAGGACTCAAGAAGGAAGATGCTTAGGGAGGGAAAGTTGGATGTAGATGCCAGTGGAGAGATTTAATCCCTGGGCTTGAGGCCAAGGACCTGTCTTGCAGTCCTGTTCTGGATAAGAAGAGTAGGAGCAGACCGATTTAGAAAGAGGCTGTTGCAGTAGTCCACCCCAGAGAGGACCAGGGCTCTGGAGACTGAGCTTCTGGGGGAGAAGTGAGAAAAGGCAGAATACATCTGAGAAGGTGCAGCTGATAAGTGTGACTTCTTAGAGACGTCGGTGATGTGAGGGTAGAATGAGAGGGTGGGGTTGAAGATGACTCCAAGGTTCTTAGCCTCACTGGAAGGAGCAGATATAGGGCCTAGGGTGGCCGGCCAGAGAGAGGGGGAGGGTGAGAGCAGGAGGCCCAATGAGGAGGATCTCAGTCTTACTTGCATTAAGGCAAAGATCGTTGGAGGCACATCATTCCTGAATAGCGGACAGTCTGATATGAGAGATGGAGCAGCAGAGGCGAGCCTGAAGGAGAGCTGGGTGTCATCTGCATTACACTGAAAATTAGAGCAGAAGGTAGAGATGCAGTGGGTCAGAGGTGCCTGGTAGTGGTAACAAAACCAGGGAGAGAGGTTAGACCATGGGGAACACCACAAGTAGAGAGAGATAGAAGAGAGGAATGACCCGTGTGTGACCTGGCAGGGTCGATCAGTGAGAAAGGAGGTCAACCAGACCAGGCAAGGGCCTAACCAGAGATATCCAGTTGTCTCGGAGACGATTTACCAGGATGGGCATGGTTGACCGTGTTGAAAGCAGAGGATAGTTCGAGGAGAATGAGGACAGAAGGATGGTTAGCGTCCAGATTGGAGAGCAAGTCTTCAGTGGTGTTCAGGAGAGCAGTTTCCTTGCTTCTGGCTGCTCTGAAGCCAGACTGGTTGTCATCGAGACAACCAACAGGTTCAGTATGTAGATTCAGCGGGGAGATGGGCAGATTTTCCAGGAGGAGTTTGCCCAGGAAAGGAGTGATGGAGATCGATAGTCTGCCGGAGAGGAATGATCGGCAGAAGACTTCTTAAGAAGGGGGGTGCACAAAGGAGTGCTTAAAGGGGATGGGAAGGTTCCAGTGACAAGAGTGATTGCAGAAATCGGCCAAAGCTGGAACAAGTTTGTTGATGTGGTCCTTGGATGGTTCTGGATTAGCAGGGGAGCACCTGCTTCAATGAGACTTTCACAGATCGGACTTGTCTAGAAACCTCATCGGAAGTTAACTGGGGGAAGGAGGAGAAAGGAAGAGAACTGGCTGGAGAGGTAGAGGAAGAGAGTGGAAGGGGCCCAGGAGAGCTTCCCACTGGGTACCACCATTAATGGGAGAGGAAAAAAGAGAGAGAACAGAGACCATATGTGGGGTCCATAGGCCTGGAGAGGTAACGACAAAAATGATGTTGGTAAGGGTCTGTCTAGAGGAAGCACTAGTGTAGGTATCAGGGATAGGGAGGCCTGGATTGGAGACCAAGATATCTCTTTTGAGCTTCTTCCTACCAGACTTAGTGAGAGTGATAGGATAGTCGATAGAATAGAAGATAGGGGAGACAGAGAGCACCATAGAGGGTGTGGGGTGGCGAGTAAGGGGTGGAGGTAGGGCAGCCCAAGCAGGAGAGGGGGGGTGTCACACATTGGAGGCAAACAGGAGGGAGGCCAACACAAAGAGCGGCATAAAGAAGTACAACACAGAGCAAGCACACTACTAGGGCCTTGCAAGGTCATGGCGTGAGTGGAGAGAACAATGCAAGCAGCAAAAATGCACTACAATGGAACTCGAGGCGAGAGGATGCAGTTACAGTACAGAATACACAGCTGGTGGTCAGAAGGGTCCCTAGAGGGGAAGAAAAGAAATGCAAGCAGTGCAGCATATACACAATACAATCGTACCCCAACAAGGCAAACACTGGTAGTCGAAGGAAACCAGGAAGTAAGAGGAATGCAGGCAATGCAATAGAAGGCAATACAGTAGTGAAATGCAAAACAGTGGACTGAACAGAACAATGGTCACAGGATGTAAGGGCATAGGGAGCAAGGCACAGGCAGGGAACAATGCACTGGACACGGCTTGAGAGGGTGTCTGAAGAGGTAGGAGAGGAGGGAAGGGGAATGGTTAGCGTGGGGGTCAATGCAGAGAGGGATGTGCTAGGCCAGGGGAGCGGGGAAGGTTGCGTGGGAGCAGCGCTGGGACAAGTTGTGTGGGGAGCAATGCAGAGTGGGATGCGCCAGGCCAGGGAAGCAGGCAAGTTGCATGAAGGCAGTGCTGGGACAAGTTACATGGGGAGCAACGCAGAGTTGATGCATGGGGAGCAACGTAGAGAGGGACAGTAGCGTGGGAGCAGCGCAGGGTCAGTTGCGTGGGTGCACCGCTGGGACTGGGGTAGCAGGCCTAGTTTGTGAAGGGAGGTGGCACAGGAACGGGGGGCACAGCAGAAAACAAGTGCGAGGGGGAACTACGCATGTGCATGAGGGAGAATGGGACAGACGTGCAAGGTCAGGGGGCTGCGTGGAGTGTAAGAATGCTACACACCCATCCCGCAACACCGAATCTTGCGGCCACAGATGGAGTGTAAAGTCGATCACACTCACAATCGGCGCCGCAAACCCCATCGCTGCCCAACGACTGCAACGCTCAACACTGCAGCCTTGTCCTGCAATGGTCTTTGCCGCAGAGGGTCCGATCCTTGGTTCTTAAAGGCTTGGAAGCATGGACGTAGCGTTGTGTGCGACGTATCGTGGAGCAGCCTCTCCTGCAGACCTGCGTTGCTCAACACTGTGGCCTTGTCCTGCAACAAATGGTTCACCCCCGAATTTAAGGACCTCAGACTTTTAAAAAGGAATTGTGAAACTAAATGGAGACTTCTCCCAACTACCGTCAATCAAACAAAACTCACAAATATTTCCTCCCAATACAAAAAAAGAGATCTTCCTCGCCAAACGCAACTCCTATAACAAACGCATCACAAATGCCAACTCCAGCACTAATGAATTTTTCTCCATACTTAAAGAACTAGAATCCCCCATCACTACCCCTGAAATCTGCATGAAGGACAAAACATGGTGTTCTGACATACAATAGGCCCTATCAAATAAAAGAACTACCCTGCAAAATAAAATATCACAAAAAAAAAACCTTAAGCACTCGCCCAACTCTACCGTCCTGAATGTCCTACCTAAAGAAACTACCGCCAACTTAACCCCCCGCTTCTACTTCACCAAAATCTCTATCCTTGAGCTCGAGAAGGTAATACTATCACTTAAGCCTTCCATCTGCCAGGGAAGGCTTAAGTGATAGTAGAGCTGCTCGGCTCAGCTTATAAAAGATGTGGCAAGAGATCTTGCCCTCTTCATCTCCAAACTGATCAATGCCTCATTCTCTTCTGGTACCATCCCAGCTAATCTCAAACAATCTTGGGTGCTGCCACTACTAAAAAAACAAACATTAGATCCGCTAATTCCAACTAACTACCGCCCCATCACCACTGTACCCTTTCTGCTCAGAATCCTTGACAAAGTGGCCCATCTCCAGATGCAAACATTTCTGGAAGAGCATAAACTCCTGGGAGCTCGTCAGTCAGGTTTCCGACCCCAACACGGAAGAGAGACGGCCCTCATTGACCTGAAAGCACAGGTTGATGAACTGAGAGACAAAGGGAAATCAGCCCTCCTCCTACTACTAGACCTCTCAGCAGCATTCGACCTGGTAGATCACAAGGTCCTATGCAGCCACCTAGACACAGCTGCCAACTTCTCAAAAGAGGTCATAACATGGATTGAGTCCTTCCTGAGCAACAGAACCATGAGGGTTTTTGCCTGCTCAGCGGCAGCGGACCCTATTCCTATCACGCGCGGTGTCCCCCAGGGATTGTGTGTCTCCCCCACCTTGCACAACATATTCACCCAGCCCCTCTTCGATGATCTGGATCTTCTTGGTATCACCTATACTAACTATGCAGATGATACCCAGATTCTCCTCCCACTTTCCGGGGATTATGAAGAGGATTTGGCATTGGTGAACAGGCTGTATCTCATCATCCAGGCATGGATGGCCATTCACGGTCTATGCCTGAATGATGACAAAACGGAACTCATCATACTGGGCACACATGCCAACATAAAAAAACTAGGACAGGGTTACTCATCATTTATCTTCGATGGTAATCTTATTAGGGTGGCCAAAGAGGTGAAAACACTCGGTTTCTACCTTGACTCTACCCTATCCCTAACTAAAAAAGTTAACGCCTTGGCCTCAGCTACAGCCTACACGTGCAAGTTGATTAGAACGGGTAAACCATTCCTATCAGATGATAATTGCATTGTCCTAGCTAGAGCCTTGATTTTATCTAGGCTCGACTACTGCAATGCCCTATACATTGGCGCCAACAAATCTTTCACCCAAAAAATCGAGATCCTTCAAAATAATGCCCTTAGAGCAGCAACAGGTGTGTCTAAAAGGACTCATATCTCAGCAATAAGGCGCCAAAACAATTGGCTCTCTACTCTCATCAAGATCCACTTAAAAACAGCCTCCTTCATACATAAGGCACTGAACAACGCTGCCCCCAGTTACCTTGTAAACAGAGTCCAAAGAAGAACCTCCACAAGGACCTACAAGACTCCCCAACACGAATTGCATTATCACGCCGAGATTCAGACTAACCAAGATCAGGGGTAACAGCTTTCAGGTCAAGGCTGCCCAATTATGGAACTCCCTACCACACCACATCAGGGTAGATCAACCCTACCCCAAGTTCAGACTCAGTTACATTAACTGGCTTAAGTCGAACGATAACTAACTGAATAGTTATACGCCCCTGCTTGTATATTTGCTCTTTTTGTATAGTTGTACAGCTCACCTGTGTCACTTCTTTATGCCTTTTTTCTGCACCACAAAGTATCATTTGCCTCACTGTGTATAACTATGTAATCTTTATCTTCATTGTGTATAACCATGTAACCTGTTAACTAAGCTTCGCATTATCTGTACTGCTTGCGCCCTGATACCCTAGGGTCCGGTGCGCATCATATAAAATGGATAAACTATACTAAACTAAGGGCTTTGCCACAGAGGGTCCAATCCTCAGTTCTTAAAGCTCGGAAGCGTGGGTGTTGCGTGCTATGTATCTTCAGGCAGCGTCTCCTGCGCACCTGCATCACTCAACACTGTGGCCTTGTCCTGCAAGGGCTTTGTCGCAGAGGGTCCGATTCTCGGTTCTTAAAGGCTCAGGAGCATGGGCATAGCGTTGCGGGCTACGTATCGTCGGGCAGCATCAACTGCCTCGCTCAGCGCTGCAGTCTTGTCCTGCAAGGGCATCGTTAATGTCTACTTAAATGGTACAGTCTTGGTCCAGGGCCCTCAGGCCAATCTCCTCCTTTTTCGATAGATGCTTCCTGCATCTTATAAACTTCCTTGTTTCTCCTGCTACTCCTATCTACCCGTCTCTGGCTCCTTTGCCGCCTCCTTCCTCTGCCATATCTCTAGCATCCTCAGCTGCTTCTTTGGCCACTCTGCCTTCTCCTCCTTCTGCCACCTCTCTGGCACTCTCGCCTTCCTCTCTGACTATCCTTCCACCTCTTCCTTCCTCCTCCTTTGCCCATTCATGGGCCCCTCTAACACTTCTGCAGGGCATATCATGCCTGTACCCATCAATGGAAGTCTTTCAAAGGTGGCAATCTGTTCCACGTTGCTACTCTCGTTCTGCTGTCAAACACTCCTCAGACATCTGCCGTCTCCTGGAAGAGCTTGATTTGCATGTCTTCGGTTTGACCGAGACTTGGTTCACAGCCAACTCTGTCACGAGTTTTGACACTCCTCCCTGATGGCTACAAGATCCTCTCCGAACCCAGAACCAACCGTCCCGGAGGGGGAGTAGCCCTGATCTTCCCATAGTGGATCCCTGCTTCTGTCATTCCCACACAGGCCTACTCCTCCTTTGAATGCCTGGTCTGCAGGTGCTCTATCTCTTCTGGCCTCTCTCTCACTGTAGCCACTATCTACAGGTTGCCCTCTTCCTCTCCGAGTGGACTGACCTCTGCTCCTCCCTCCTTGCAAAAGCTATTAATGGCAGTTGCGCTAGATGTACTGTTTTGAATATGCATCAAGTGACTGTTGACATAAACGTGTTTAGGGTGATGTTTAACTGTAGATTTAACAGGTTAACATGTTTGGACAGGTGCAGCATTTCATATGTCCATTTGTTTGTAGGTTGCTAAACTTATGACTAGTAGCAGCATAACAGGTTATTGGGTCTCACATGTAACTTGGAATCTTACATTCCAATCCTATGTATATACATTGAGGCTTGGTGAGAGTTTAAGAAAGAGAGAACCCATATCTTGGACCGGAGGAATTCTTTGAGAATAAATACTTTCTACATTTCAATGTCTTCAGCATGGGGTCTGGCATGGATTCACATGCTCATGAATATTCCCGTTTGTCAGGCTGGGAATCCTCTGTAAAAGAAAAAAACTGTTTCACTTCGAAACTGTATTTCTCCTCTAAACCAATTGCTGTCCTCTGGATAATACTTCCCTCATTCAATGACAGTCGTCTACACTAAGATCACCCCTGGTGGCCATCTTCAGATTTTGACTTCTGGCTTCAGTTTTGGGAGTCCTCAAGTTGCTCTCTGAGCGAATTTTGTGTTTTTTGAATTTTTGTTAAAAAATTATTCAAATTTTGAGAGTAGTGTATGGGATTGTATCCTTAGGAGTGCGCTTTGACCACTAGATTTATGAGCGATGGCGAGCAGCGTCACCACTTCCACAAGGTCCACCCATAAAGACCTTGAAAAAATAAGACTCTAATTGAGTTAGGTTTAGGTGATCCGCACTCTGGTAGCAGAGATCGATGGTTAGATATACCCATCGAGATAAGTAAGCTTTTGAAGTCCCGAAAATATCACACAACCTCTGCCTTTCAGCTGAAATGACGTGAAGCTCCCTGTAGATGGCAGTTTTTTTAAAGTAAAGTCAGACTTGTACAAGCTAGGGTAAGACTGGTCCCCCGGTTTCCACGAAAACCCCTCGTGGCGTTTACAGACAGCTGAACGGATGGAAGGTTGGAAGAGGCTGCTGAGGAGGCATGCGATCCCGAGAGTCAGAAGTCGAAAAAACACAAATGGTGAGTAAACATGGAGACAGGTGCCAAAAAAATGAATGGGCAGTGGTGAGAGAGAATGATAAGGTGAAAATATGTAACGGAGGGAGGTAGGGATGATGATAATATAACTTAAGAAAACGATGAGCGTTAAAAATAAGTGAGAATTAGCTTGAGGAGGAGCCAATCAATTTAATGAGTATCGTGTGGAGGAGCCACGATAAAAGTATACTCAGTGCCTGCGCTTTAAAGAGTGTAACAGAAGGAACAAAACTTAAAATCCCATAGAGGAAGCCGTAGGAAACGAGTTTGATTAAAGACAAACTTAAGGAGGTCTGTTCACACTCCGTATGGGGTATTTTAGGGGTGAGATGGAAGTCTTATGAAGAGAAGATAGAATACACGTGGCCGGCCGAGGATGTCTGTTTGGCTGTTTGTTTTATGTGATTGTGTAAAGATGACGAAATAGTGCATAATGTTGACAAATGAAAAGAGAAAAACACGAGAGTTCGAAGAACTAAGCATGTATTTGAAAATGAATTATGTTAATGATGTTTTCTAGCAGATTAAAGTAAAACATGTGGTAAACAGAGGGTTTAGAGCCTGCGATGATGGTGCACACTCATGTTATGTTGTTTTTCTTTGAATAAGTAATGTTGAATTTTGCAAAGAGTAAACAGTGAGTACAGACAGTCAAAGAGTGCTGTGTCAAAATTGGAGGATATTACTCTGCTTATACAATTGCTGCAAGCACACACACTTAAGCTTAAGAGAAGATAATAAGGAATAAAGTGAAAGAATCAAAGACAAACAATGCGTATCACAGTTGTAAGAGGGATTGCTATTAAAGGCAGTTCCGCAGTGTATGATGACATATTTGCATGATGAACGTGCAAGAAAAACATTAGACGGGCGATTATTGAGCAAGTGCTCTTTTAAATATAGATCCGGGCCGGCCACCAGGGGCCGCACGGATGAAGGACACCTCTGTGTGAGCTCCGGACCCACAGGCCCTAAAAGTGATTTGAGCCCCCACTTTTCACCCCTCCCCCCCCGGTCCACAACAACGGCTGTCCAGGCAGTGCGAATCGGCCCCCCATCTACTGAGCGGAATTCCGGAGAAAAACCTGAGGGCCCAAATGAATACAGCGATGGGGGCATAGAGGAGAAGATTCCAACACACGGCTGTAGCCGTAGGCCCTGTCGCAGCTCCTGCACTTGGCACAACGCCAACCCAGGCCCCAATCAACGCTGCATATAGCTCCATGTGCCCTCAGCCTGCCCCCAATCATAGGCGCCCTACAGCACAACTAGTGCCGTGCTCCCCTTTCAACTACAAGGGTGCAGTGCCCAACTCGGTGAGGCTGATACGCTAGACACCCCCTGCAGGGGCACAACTTCCCCCAGGCACTGCCACAAGAGAACCAGCAACCGCCTGACTCCCCCCCAGAGGGCAGCAACATGCGTTTTGCCCTGGGAGCACCCTATACCAAGTCAAGACCCCGTCCCCCCCAACCACAGCACCAAAACAGGCAGTCCTGGACCTACTGCAAGCGCCTGAAGAACTTTTTACGGTCTCTCTGCTGAATTTATCATCAGGGCCACAGCACACAAGGCAAGGAGCTTGTGCCTGCACCAAAGGCAACGCAGAGGGTTGGGCACCCACCTTCGGGGCGTGTGCCCTCCTCTGTGCAACTGCCGGTCCCTCGCCCTGTCAAGATCCGTACAGGCGGGCCAGCGACAAAGGGAAACGGAATAGCCAACTGTGTCCCCACCTGAACTTTAACTCGAGCCAAAGCCCCCTGTTAAGGGTCCTGTCCCACGCAACCCCATCAGTGCCTACACACGGGCCTGCACCAAAACTGGAGCACCCTTGACATCGCATCGGGCCCACGGACAGAAGCCAACTTGAACGGAGGGTAGGGCCCCTGGACTCAGGGTGTGTGCCACCTCCCACCCATGGAGCCCTGATCCACGGGACGCCCTGCACAACGTCCCACTACATACTTCCAGAACCGTACAACACGGCAGTGCAGAGGGTAGGTCCCCCACTCCTCGGGCATGTGCCTCCTCGCACACCAGTACCAGATGAACACTAAAAGCAAATTGGCCAGATACGCATATACCCCCCTACCTCCGGAACCAAAGCCAAGACCCATAATGTCACTCGAAGCCTCAGAGATGGGAGCGGCAGCCACCAAGGGGGACATCGCTGCCCTCTTGAGTGAAATCCGAAACATGGGAACCAACCTCGGCGGCAAAATTGACAAGATGACCCAGAGAATGGATAACATCAAGGAGAGGCTGGAGGGCGTCGAGAACAATCAAGCCTCGACAGACACTCTGGAAGCCCAAATAGACCTCAGGATGCGCAACATAGAGAAGAGGGAGGATGAAATCCGCCTTAAGATAGACGATTTAGAAAACAGAGAAAGAAGGAATAACCTACGGTTCTTCGGGATTCCGGAGCGCGAGGGGGAAACAGAAGAGGACCTCAAACAAACAATACACGATATTAAAATCCTAACAGCAGATGAGGACATTGATGAACTCAAAACCGAGAGAATACACAGAGCTGGCAGGCCACCAGGTGGCCCGAGGTCCGTCCTTGCCAGATTCCACAGATACCAGGACAAAACAAGAATACTCGCGAAAGCCACGACCGGGGGCTCCCTCACCCTCGGAGGGACTCAAATCACAATCTATCAGGATCTGTCCTCGCTCACCTTGGCCCTGAGACGCCTTTGTAGCCCCCTAACAAAATGGCTTAAAGACCAAGGCACGAGATATAGGTGGAGATATCCTTTCTCCCTTGCGTTCGAACACGGAAGCAGAAAGATCCTGCTCCGCTCCGAAGAAGAAATTCAAGAATGTATTGCAGATCTCCTTGGGACAGGCCCGAAAGGAGGAGCACAAGAGGGCCCTGTGCAGGACAGACCGGGATGGGAGCTCTAGAGCCCGAGAAGGAAAAGAGTTAAGGGATCCAGAAAGTATAGACGATCCAATGACATGCCAGACAGTAACAAATGACACTGCTCACTCAAGTCCCGTATTTCTGCGATGTCCACATCGAAATTATTGGATGAGGACTGATCTACATTCCGGAACTCGGCACACCCTCGTTGCTGGTCCCGATTCAGGGCGTGTCTGCTGCCCGGGCTGCATGGACGAGTAGCCGGTAGATGATGAATCCGGAAACCGCATGTATCACCACATATACTATTCTACAGTAAAAGTTGCTGTTGTTTACCATAATGTTGTTAATTACAATGTTTGAATGAAAGGGAGGGCGGGAGCTCAAAACGTTATAACGATAATAGCTGTAGTCAGGGTCGTGCGGTTATGACCCTCATCGGTGGTCCGATAGTAGACCGGCTGTATACATCCAGTCCAACTCAGACGCCATCGATCCAGGATGCAGACCCTCATCGAAAGAGTGAAGAGGCGAGACTGAGGGCAACGGGTATTATGTTTAATACCTTGGAGGGGACGGAGGGGGGAGGAAAGCAAAATATTTTACAGCCTCAGTTTGTTGGAGGCACTTACCAGGTTACTTCCACTGTGGCGACTTCTCGCGACGGGCGACACAACATGATGAGCGAATCCAAAGGGCACACCACTGATCAACGGACATGACAATCCAGGTGACAGGCATGGCACACTCAAAATTGGTACACTGAACGTCAAGGGGCTAAACTCTCCCACCAACAGATCGCTAGTGTACAGAGAGTTCAAGAGGGCGAAGCTTCACATACTTTTTTTTTTTTATACAAGAAACCCGATACACCAAAGGAGATGAGAGGAAAGTTCTATACACCAAAGCAGGCTCCGAATAGTGGGGCGCAGGCCCTCTCAAGAAAGCTGGAGTTGGCATTTTAGTCAACAAAGCGATCCGCTTCGAACACTTAAAAACCTGGTCTGACGTAAGTGGAAGAGCGCTGTTTCTGGTCGGCAAAATACAAGGCACCATCATCACACTCGCATATATGGAGCTAACCCTGGACAGTCCAGGTTCCTGCTACAATCCCCAAAGTCATGAATGAAGCGGAAGGCGAGGTGATCCTGGGAAGCGACCTAAACTCGTGGATGGATCCAGATCTGGATAGACAAGCAGGCAACCCACTTGCAGCCCCACCATCTGGCCCCGGTAGCTCACAGGTCACGGACATGATGGACGCCTACAACCTCAAGGACGCATGGAGACACATGAACACAAATCTCACAGGCTTCACCTTCTACTCTACACCGCACGCAACGTTCACCAGAATTGACGAAATATATATCTCACCCCTGAACTCACCGAGGAAATGGCCGAATCCAGCATATCTCCTGTAACATGGTCGGACCACGACATGGTCATAGTCACCGTCGACCGGATGGCTCTCCTCCAGAAGAGCTCTAAATGGCGATGCAACGAGACTCTCTTCAAAGACCCAACCGTTCGAGATCAACTTGAGCAGGACATCACCCAATACTTTGAACAAAACAATACAGGCAAAACTTCTGTAAACACAGTGTTGGAGGCAGGTAAAGCCACCTGGAGAGGACTACTCATCAAAGAGGGAGCCGCCAAGAAAAGAGAACGCCAACTCATAGAAAACAGGCTCCGAAAAGAAATCTCCCAACTCGACCTCATCGGCCAATCCTCAGGCCACGACAGACTACAAAAAATTGAGCAAGCCAACAACAAGAGGGAGGAATTGCAGCAACTAGAAACTGGCAGCATTGTGCACAAACTCCAATGTCTTAAGCAAAAACAATATGAACATGGAGACAAGGCGGGTGCCATACTTGCCGCAAGACTGAGGGCAACGCAAAGAGCGATGGGTCCCAACGATATACAACGAAGAAACACCTCACGGACACCGTACTCCCAATATCCCGGAAGTCTTTGCTGACTTTTATGAGAAGCTATTCACCTCAGATGCCGCCCCACACCCAGAGGCGATCACCGAATATATGAACAAAGTGTCCCTCCTGACCCTCCCCCCTGGACATAGCACAAGCCATAGATGCCCCTATCACAGGAGAGGAGATTGAAGAGATGATCAAAAGACTTCCTACAGGGAAAGCCCCCGGAAATGATGGCTACACAGCAGGATTTTACAAGACTTTTAAGGACGCCCTCCTCCCATTCATGGTCGAGCTCTTCAATAACATCCTCCAATCAGGGGTGGCGCCCGAATCCTTCTCAGAAGTACTAATAACAGTCATACCCAAGGAAGCCAAGGATCCAGAGCTGTGCGCTTCCTACCGCCCAATTTCCCTCCTAAAGACTGACGCCAAGATTTATACGAGAGTCCTCACCGCGCGGCTTGTGTCACACATGCCAGCGATAATTCATAACGACCAAGTGGGTTTCATCCTTCGAAGGCAAGGCGCGGATTCTACCTGGAAGAGCCGCCACCTCATACATGAGGCCATAAAGATGCCAAACACGCCCGCACTATTTTCGATCGACGCCGAGAAGGCATTTGACAGAGTTGAATGGCACTTCCTGGAGGCCACACTAAAGAAAATTGGCCTGGGCCCCACTCTCCGACGAGGGATCAAAGCCGTTTACCCGGCTCCACGTGCCTCAGTAGTAGTGAACTCCCAATACTCCCGCTGGTTACCCCTTAGTAGAGGAACGAGACAAGGTTGTCCCCTCTCAGCAATTCTCTATGCGCTATCGCTGGAACCCCTTGCCCAAATGCTTCGAGCAGATGCCGGTGTGGAGGGGATGTGAGTAAACGGCAAAGAGTATAAGCTGGCCTTGTACGCAGTTGACATCCTGCTCCACGTACTAAACCCGATGTCATCAATCCCCCAAGCGATCCGCCTGATGCAAGAATATGGCACACTCTCAGTCTTCAAAATAAACAAAACCAAATCTATCCTATTCCCGCTCCACGAACCCTCCCCAGACCATCAAATAGACCTCGAGCGCATAGGACAAATCAACGAAGGCCCAACACCGAGATACTTGGGGATCAATCTAACAAGAGAACTTGAAAACCTGTACGATGCAAACTTTCCCCAACTCCTCGGCGCCCTTAAAGTGGATCTCACAAAATGGAAATCACTTACAATCTCCTGGATGGGACGTCTAAATGCTATTTAGATTGTGAGCCTCCCACGCTTCCTATACCCCTTCCAGGTCCTGCCCATCACAATCCCGGACCAATTTTTCAAACAAGTTAAAAAGGCCATATTAGAATTCCTATGGAATGGAAAAAAAACAGGATACCCTATGAAACCCTGATACTACCAAAGGAGCAGGGGGGAGTGGGCCTCCCGGACATAGAGCGATATTATCAGGCGACACAACTCAGAATCCTGATCCTACACCTGCGTGACAGAAGGGACCTGCAATGGGTTCAGTTGGACAATGATAATTTGACCCCTGCTACCCACGCAGAGTGGTTATGGGTCCCCAGATCGAAACTTATAAGAAGACTGCGCAACCACCCAATACTTGGTACGCTGTGGAACATATGGAAGGAAGGGAAGGGAATGTCTGGAGTTACCACGTGGCCCTCTCCTCTGAGCCACCTCTGGTCCCCTGGGATCAGAGAGGAAATCCCCGAACACGTCAGATATCAAGCCTGGTTCGATGCTGGACTTGCGAGAGTCGGCCAGTTGTGGAGAAACGGGAAATTCATCTCAGTCACAGAACTAGAGGAAGTTCTTCAACTACACCCGATTCTGATTTTCTTGTACCTGCGATTAAAAGGTGTATTATCCAAGAGGGAGTGGAAAGCCAAAACTCAAAGAGGGCTCACGCCTTTCGAGACAATCTTGGACACGACCAACACAAATAAAGGCCTAATAGCATGCATGTACAGCGCTCTGATCTGTAAGGAACAAACTTCAAGTGCCCGCCTGAAAGAGAGATGGGAAAAAGATTTCGGCAGAGAATTCGATCAGCAGGCTTGGGACAGAGTTTGTGAAACACCATCCAGAACATCAATTACAGCCCAATATAAGCTGCATGCAATAAAGCTACTCCACAGATGGCAGTATGACCCACGCAGGCTTTCCAAAATGTTTCAGTCCTCCAGCCCAGGGTGCAGGCGACAATGCGGCATGGATGCCGATTATTGGCACATGTGGTGGGATTGCCCCAAGGTTCGCATCTATTGGCAAGAAGTCCTGGGATGGATCAAACAGTTAGATGGCATGGGAAGGGAACCGTCCCCCCTTCTGATCCTCTTCGGTCTTGAAGAAGAGGACGATGAACTGATTAGAGTTAAAGGACTGGCATCCCCCCTGCTATTGGCTGCGAGAGCGGGGCTGGTCATCAAATGGAAGTCTCCACACCTTCCAGGTAAAAAAGACTGGATACAGATCGCAACAAACATCTACACAATGGAAAAAATTACGGCAGCCCTCCACAATAAAGCTGCACGACACGAACAGGCCTGGTGCGACTTTGCCAGTCACTACATTACAGGTTCAGTGGTGAGCGACCCGACACACCAAGGAATTTAGAAAACACTCAGTCCCTGCACGAACAGAACATCACAGCCGCCAGTTCACCATGCCTGTCACAAACTTAAACCCGAATTTAAGCATTCTCAACTCAAGTGACGATCAGCGCCGAATGTCACGTCGCCCGCCACAAATCGCTACAACAAACGCAAAAGACCTGGAAGTTTTATGAGCACTGCTAAGGGGTGGGAGGGAGAGGGGTAAGGGTTTAAAACGTCCCACCAATAGGGGGGGACAAGTATATGATGTTAAAATGTTCTTCAGGTGGAACGAAATTATTTCTTAGTGTAACCATGTGAATATAACGTGCACCGACCTGTATGTCCAATATCGATGTTCAAAAATCAATAAAAATTCTCACATTTAACTGTGTATGCACAAGAGGGGGTGAGGGGCCTTCAAGCTCCACCCACCGCGTCTCAAGCAGACAGCGATAAGTGGCACAGGTGAAGAGCTGTACCCTTTATGGGAGCTCAAAGCAGTAATAGGATATAGCACCCAGGCGCATGAGTTGCATGTGCAAAGCAGCGAGGAGGGTTCGGGGAAATCTATTGAGAGAGATGTAATCTCTAAAGTCCCAAGGGACAAGGAGAGACGCAACAAGGGATGAAGCAATAACTGATGGGTTAGCACGCATATAGAACTAATGAATGGGAGGTTGGAGTTTGCACAGACTCAATGGTAAGAGCATTGAGGGGACACGGTGGTACACAGCACTGATTGTTTGGAAAAAGAAGTAATGAAAAATTTTAAATCCGGCAGTGACGAAAGAGAAGGTTTAGAAAAAGGTCTTCTGGACACATGAGTCGACAGTAGATCTACTTAGAATAGATTTGGAGGACGAGGCAGACTCGAAAAACCATTGAACAAGAATGATAGGAGTCTATCATGATACAAGACAGAAGGAAGTCCTGCAGGGGAAGGGTAAAAAAATGATCAAGTCAACAGTACACGGTTATACAGCTTGAGGAAAGCCTCGCGCTGTGTAGGACCCAAGGAGTTGAATTTGAAATAGACTGACTCTGAATAGAAGTGCTGAAACGAAGCGTTGTACATAACAGAAATAGAATATGGCAAAAAGGGAAGAGAGAACACATTTATGATGAGATATGTAAATATATGTAGCCTTATAGAAAGTGGATTTAGACCTCCCTATATCTCGGGCGTCAACTTTGGTGACGTGGCTAAATCGACCTTATAATAGGCTGTCCTATGGTCAGATGGAGGACGTGCATTTGTATATAAGCAGGTTAAGGCCATTGCCAGGTAAAAGGCAATGCAAGACTATTGTCTCTACCATGAGCAGAAAGTGATGGGTGACAAATGTGATCTTTGGAATTTTTTACAGTCTTTTTGTTAAAGAAAGAAGACTTACGAGGTAGGAACTTCCAGAATGATTATGGAAACTTAGGAAATATTCAAGGTATGGAGAAAGGGGAAATAAAAAGACTTTTGATTGAAGGGTGGACATGCAGTATAATAGAACACTTCTTTAGTATATGAAGAGATTCAGGATTCATATAGAATAGCCAGCTTTTAAGAAAAAGGGATTGGAGAAACTCGCCTGCATGTTAGCAGTAGGACAAAGATGAGTTGTTCAGAATCAGAAGGTGCAGCAGACAAGCACCGAGAGTGTAGTAAAACCTTAGATGCAGTAGCCACTTGTGAAAATATAAAAGAGCATAAAACACGGGTTTAACATGCCGGTTATAAAGAAGAGATACGTCTGGGTTATTTTGTTGTATTTTTTAATAGATATAGGTTTATATATTGGGGGTAAGATTAATTGACAGAAGCTAGTAATGATTTTATTTTTAGTGAATAAAACCATAGAATGTTTGTATTATGAATGTATTGGTTAAACGAGAATGAATGTATTATGGCATATGTAAAAAAGGATGACCACACGAGGAGCATTTGTAGGATTAAAAAGGTTTATTGTAAAGGGTGCGCATATTTTTTGTATATTTTATTTTAGAAAAGTTCAGGTTCAGCAGTATGGGGTTATGTTCAGTATGAACAGGCGTTGATGACTGGTTCCTTTGTTATTAAGAAAGGCTGCTAGTACAGCAAATATGATGTCCTATGATGTTAATTGACAAATAGGTATTATCCGCCATAAAGGAAGAGCCTAAACGTATGTTGGCAACGCAGAAAGCTTCGGCTATGGGCTAATCCCATTGAATTTAGCTATTGTATGTTTCGGGTGTAGAGTAATGAACCGTACCATGTTTGTATTGAAACCACTGGCAGAAGTGAGTACACGTATCATTGTTAGAACTATGACGACTTCTATGACGATCTCCCAAGGGTGAAGGGAAATGCACTGATAATCGAGGAAATCCTTATATTGAAGAGCTTTTAGAAACAAGTAAAGAGTAGGGATATAGAGGATCTGCTGTGGTACAGCAAACGGTCAAGTTTTGAAGTAATAACATGTGTATGACTATCGTCTCACTTTTTCGGCACAGGCTGCAGAATCAGTGGGGCTGATTGTCGTGCTCGAGAATTATGCAGACCAGGAAGTAACGGTGTACAATGACTTGCCCTTTGTGATGTCATGCAACTGGCATAGAGGAGACCTGGGCCTGAGATCAGAGGGTAGCCAGGTAACCAGTGCAGTTTCAGTTTCAGCCAGGAGATCGGCAGGGGAGAAGAGGAGAGAAAGCAGAAGCAAAGAGGAAGGTCTCGAGGTGCTTTTGGAGCCGGAGATAGTTCTCCTCAAGTTCCAGAAGGAGGCCCCAGCCGAAGAAAGAGATCTACCACCAACTTGTTGCTTGGAGAAGCGACTGACCCTGAGGGAGTTGGAGGCAGATGAGCGAAGAGCTCGAGAAGGAAGACCTTTAGGAAGAGGGAGTTGAGGTTATTGAGGCCTCAGGCCCCAGAAGGCCTGTGGACAATGAAGAGGGTTTTGAACTTAATCCTCACCGCCACTGGGAGCCAGTGCAGAGATTTCAGTCCTACAGAGATTCACAGTCCTGTTTTGGATGAGTTGCAGAGGGTGGGGAGTAGAGACAGGCAGATTTAGAAAAAGGCTGTTGCAGTAGTCGAGCCTAGAGAGAACCAGAACTCTGGAGACTGTGAGCTTCTGGGGGAAGGAGAGGAAAGGAAGAATACCTCGGAGGAGGTTCTGACTTCTTAGAGATATCAGAGATGTGAGGCGAGAAGGAGAGTGTGGAGTCGAAGATGACCCAGATGTTTTTAGCCTCGCACGTGGAATCAGCAAGAGGGCCAAGAGAGGCCGGCCAGAGAGTGACAGGAAAGGAGGGAGCAGGTGTGCTGATGAGGAGAATCTCAGTCTTACTGGCATTAAGGCAGAAATCATTGGCGGCACACCACTCCTGGATAGCAGGCAGACAGTCAGAGATGAGAGAAGGAGAAGAGGTGGTGTAAGGGAGCCTGAAAATGAGTTTAGTGTCATCCGCATAACACTGAAAGCTGGGGCAGAGAGCAGCAATGCGGTGGGCAAGAAATGCCAGGTATTGGTAACATTCAGGGGGAGAGGTTAGACCCCCTGGGGAACACCACAGGTAGAGATGGAGATGGAGATGGAGATGGAGATGGAGATAGAGGAGAGGAAGGACCCAAGTTGGATCTGGGAGGGTCGATCAGAGAGGAAAGAAGTCAGCCAAGCCAGGGCCTGATCGGTAATTCCCAGGTTATCACAGAGACGTTGAGCAGGATTGCATGGTTGACCATGTCAAAGGCAGAAGAGGGATCAAGTAAGATGAGGACACAGGGGGTGTCGGAATTTGAGGTTGGACAGCAGGTCTTCCCGGATGTTCAGGAGAGCAGTTTCCGTGCTTCTGGCAGCTTTGAAGCTAGACTGATGGTCATGGAGACAACCAACAGATTCAGTGTGAAGATTAAGCTGGGAGATAGCCAGCTTTTCCATGAGTTTGCCCAGGAAAGGAGTGATGGAGATTGGGCGATAGTTAGCCGGGCAAGATGGGTCGGCAGAGGGTTTGTTAAGAAGAGGGTGCACAAGGGAGTGCTTCAGGGGGGAAGAGATGACTCCAGTGGTGAAGGAGTGGTTGCAGAAGTCAGCAGGAGCCAGGGTGTCAATGTGGTCCTTGATGGTTTTGGAGGAACAGAGGTGAGCCTGTTATGACTAGACTTTCATAGAATGGACTTGTCTAGAAACCTCGTCTGGGGAGAACAGGGGAAAGGCAGAGGAAGAGCAGGGAGTAGAGGGAGGAGGGGGAGAGGAAGAAAGAGAGGACAGGATGTCCTGAGAACTAGAGATGAAATGAGAAGACAGAGCCATGCAGAGGGCCTGGGAGGGGACAGGAGAAGTAGAGACTGCAGTAGGATTGCCCAGCTCTTTGCAGATTTTAAAGAGTTCTGACGAGTTGTTAGATGCCGCAGAGACGCGGTCTTGGATATGGGCTCTCTTCTTGGTGCGGACAGAGAACAAGTATTGCCTTTGGAGCAGGCGGCAGGCCCGTTTGTCAGAGGATGTACCGGAAGCACGCCATTTCCTCTCAGCCACCCTGCACTTGTGTTTAAGGGTGACGAGGTCCGAGTCATACCAGGAGTTGCACTTGGCTTTGGGCTTCAAGCGAATCCTCATGACAGGGGCAAGAACATCGAGACTATCAGATATAGCAGAGTGGAGCATGGAAAGGGCTGTGTCAGGGTGTGAGTCAGCCAAAGGGGGGGAGAGAGGGGTGAGAAAGTGGCAGCGAAAGCCTCAACTGACACACGCTTCATGGGTTGGATAACTGAGTAGGTAGGTGGCAGTGCTGGAGTTGGCTTGGCTTCAGGGGTAGAGAGGGTGAGCTGGGAGAAAAGGAGAATGTGGTGAGAGGAGTAGTGAAAGGGATAGAAAGTGGAAGGTAGTTTTCAGTGTAATATAAAGATGTTTTTTGTAATCTAGCTTGTTTAAGTGTCTCAAGGAAGAGACCACAGATTGATGTAAATGTGTCATGGTCAGCTTTGCATTTATATATGATCTGTTCAAGGTCCTGAATCCATTCTTGTGTGTCAAACTGATTAGCTGATTTTCAAGCACCTAGAATGATCTTTTTCACCACCGTGCAGCCACTGAACAGCCAGGCTTTATCCGCTTTCGCCAGGCCGGGTACCAGTTTGTCATCACCTATGATGAAAATGGAAACCTTCATTGGAATGTTATTTTCTAGATCAATTCTTTCTGATACCTCTGTCTAGAATTGCTTCGTCTAGGCACATAACCAGATCATGGGTGTCAAAGTGCTGTTTTATTTCCAGCAGCGATCACTGTCACACATGTTTCTTTTGTACATCCCATCAGGTGTCCAGTACACACGGTGCAGAAGCCTAATCTGGCTGGCCCATAAACCCCAATCCAGCGATGCAATTCCAATAATCTTACAGCACCTTGACCAACTGTAATGTCTCAAATGTTCATCCAGTTTTTGAGGTCCTAGTTGCAAGACGTCTGTTTTTCCCTGATGCCAACACCAAAAACCGGTAGAATGATGACCTTGAAATTTGATTTTGGGGTTCTGCCATATTGATGCATCAGGGAAGACAAAAGGGTTGGCTCTGAGTATGTCTGATAGAGCAGGCCAGCTCTCTCTTAGGAATTCCTTGACGGGGTTCATCTCAGATAATCTTCCAGCCTTGGTGGATATTATTGAACCAGGTTCCAATGGTGAGATTGTGCTGTATTCAACCTGTGCCCAAACATCTTCATCTGGCTTTGTCATCCTATGTGACTTGCAGAGAAAGCCCAGAGCTAGTGTTTAAAATGGGGGTGAGGGGATTTGGAGAGGATGCATCGACAAAACATAGTTGATCCTGACGCAATGCTCACTTTGATTCTTTTGATATATTTAATAATAGGAGATGGCCATATCCCCAGGTGTTTCATCTGGGCTGGACACCACATGAAATTCCACTGGTCAAATAGTTTTTATCTTTACACATGAGGAGAGGATTGCTAGGATTTTAACTCCATTAATCTTGTATCCTGAAATCACTGAAAAAGGGTCAATATTCGTAAGGGGGGGAGGGGCATCTCCCTATCTGGATCTTGCAGCATAATCAAGAGGTCATCCAAATAGAGCCAGGTATTCCCTGATTCTCCACCAATGCCAGCTCCCTTGATATCCCCATTTGATTTCAGCATGATAGCCAGAAGCTCCATTTCGATGATGAATAGTAAAGGTGAGAGCGGACATCCCTGTTTGGTGCTTTGTTGGGGGTTGTACATTCTTGAGATAAACACATTATTGTCTACTGCAGGAGAGTTTTGCATTCTAGAAGAGAGATAGAAGTTCATAGCCCATAATCGTTAGTAAGAGTTGATCCCAAACAGGTCTGCAACAAAAGGGGGCTACCATGTTCCATAGTGTAGAAAACAGCCAATGTTAGCTTATGCTGTAATTTTGTGGGGATGTTGTCTGTGCATTCAGAATTTTGAGCTGCCCTTGGTTTCCTGCAGCGACAGGGATGCCACATTTTTACCCTACACCATTCACCTTGACGTCAAATTCTCATAGTTTGACTAGTGGAAAAACTAGAAAACGACTACAATCTCTTTAGTTAAGCATTCAGTGCCTAAGGAACCCAAGAATCCCTCAGAACACTAATACTTTGCACTAATATAATTGCATAACGTGCAAACTCATCATAATTAAAGGAATAGTTCACTAAAAAATCTTATTGGTCAAAGGACAACCATAATCAAAAATATACTAAAAAAAATATTTTTAAAGAAAGTTCCTATGTACAATTTGGTGCAAATGAAGATCAAAGTGTTTAGATGGGGGCATCCATTTTGAGATTTGAAGCAGCCTCCTCTGTTCATGTTAAGCTCTGCTCTGGCGGCACTAAACAAGCAGCAAAAGCGCCCTACTGGGAGCTTTTGCTTACTGCAGCCAGAGAGCAGAGCTTAACATATAGAGGAGGCTGCCTTCCTTTCATTTTACGTTTTCTGTGCCTCCCAAGCCGATGGAAGCACAGAAAACATAAAATGAAAGGCAGAGCAATTATGAATACTCTGCCGGCAGAGTTTTTTATAATTGCTGCGACTTTCTTTTCTAGTAGGAACTAGAAAAGAAAGTCGCAGCAATTATGAATACCCTGCTGGATGCCGGAGAAGCATTCATAATTGCCTGGACTTCTTTTTAAGTTTCCCACTGGGAAAATTTAAAAGAAAATCACTAAAATCATAAATACAACAACGCTGTATTTATATTTTCTGCGGCTTCAGCTTTGAGTCTCCTGGGCTCCCCCGGGCCAGGGGAGCCTGGGAGACTCAATGCGGAAGCCACCGCAATCATAAATACAACGCGGGTGTATTTATAAATGCTGTAGTTTCTTTTTACATTTCCCGGGCTCCCCCGGGCAGGAGGAGCCCGAGAGACTCAAAGCTGAAGCCACCGCAATCATAAATACATCTTGGTTGTATTTATAAATGCCGTGCTTTTCTTTTTAAGTTTCCCGGGCTCCCCCGGCCCGAGAAACTCAAAGCGAAAGCCACTGCAATCATAAATACAACAACATTGTATTTATATTTACAGTGATTTTAGATCTAAATTAAAAAATCTAAAGCACTTACCAGCAGACAGGATCCTGACTCCATTCTCTGCTCTCTGGCAATAATGAAGCAAAAGCCACCTACTGGTAGCTTTTGTTTATTACAGCTGGCTGGCTTTTGCTTCATTATTGCCACGAGGGCAGAGCTTAACACAAGCACATGATGCTCATCCATTTCACAAAATGGATGCCTCCTAGTGCTTGGAATATTTGAATTTGAGCCTCATTTGCTCACAATTTTACATGGGAACTTTCTTTAAAAATATTTTTTATATACATTTTTGATTATGGCCCATCTTTTGAGCAAATAACATTTTTGTGTGAACTATCCCTTTAATGTGTTAGTTGTGATGGATGTATATTTCTTTCTGGTGAGAAAACTGCACTATCGTCTACCTTCTGCACTAAAAAGCAAGGTAAAGTACTGCTGAGAATGACCAACCTTAACTAGTAAGAAGAATGTACTGCCCCTTAAAAAAGAACACTGTAACCTGCGGCTATCCAGATTATAATGTAAAGTATTCCCCCCTATAGTGCTATTCTTTATAGAATTGGTCATATAGCTGAATGAGGGGGTCAACAAAGAGGACACAGGATATTGGGTCCAAAATCCCTTTTATTTAACACAAAAAGCTCCTCACTTGGGTCAAACAAAAACATATAGTATCAATAGAATGGTATCGGGTGGATAGCTCAGGGGCAACATGCTCGCCTTGGAAGCAAGTCAACGTGGAGCAAAACACATCTCCGGGTCCGCACTTAGAAACCTCTAGGCTTTAAGCACGTTAAAAATAACCAATTATATATTATAAACATTATAAATAAAGACAGTCTCTTCTCAATAGTTCAAAGAGTTTGATGGCTGCCTTATAGGTTCTCATGGGTTTGATGTGCCACCCTCTCATAGTTTCCTCCTGCTTGACTCCTGATGTTGCTAGATTTCGACCACCACTGGTTCTCCTTGCATTTCCTGTAGATGTCACTGTGTCTCTGCCACAAGCTGCAGATACAGTTGGAGTTTATCCTTGACTTTAATACACAGCCACTTGGCTATGCCTGCCTCAGATTCCACTAAGCAGACCTAATCTCCTCTCACTTTTAGGGTCCTAAATTGCCTTGTCTCTGCAGCCCCTCTTGTCTTGCTTCTCCTTGATACCATGTGCTGTTCCTCTTCCCACCGTCGGTTTAACCCCATTTCCTACCTGGGGCCAAGTGTGCCTTCTCATAACTTAGCCTTTTGTGAGTCCTCCTGACTCCTCACTACCACCTCCTGGTGATGTTATACTTCAGCTGCCAACCACAAAACAGGTCACGAAATAACCACAACCCCTATAAATATAGTGAAAGTGCACCATTAGGGTAATCATAATAACGCAGAAGGGATGGAAAATCCTTCATTATTGACCCAATTCTAATGCTAAACTCAAAATATCCCGCTAGAAAGACTCCACTGCCCCTGTGTGCAAGCACTGTACCTAGACCACGCTAATGCATCGCCTATCTAATAGGGATAGCAGAGAAGGATGTCCCTACAACTAAACTATGCTAAAACTAAATGAAAATTAGACTGTGTGTTTGGTCTCTTGTAGGTCCACTGACCGATAAAGGTGGCAGTTACTACTTATCTGCAAAGAACCCAAAGGTTTCCAAGACGATGTGTGGTCGATATTTTAGTGGTCCTGAAGAAGATGATCACAAATTAATTGTATTGTCACCGAAACCGGTTGATGAACCTACTGATATCCTTTGGAATAGTGAGGATACTGTATTAGTGCATGGCAAGCCAATAATATTATTGTGAGTGGGTGGGACCACCATATACATTTGTTTACCATATATTTTGGTACACACTCAGGCGAGGGTGTAATAAAGTGGGTTTAGAATCCCCACCTGAATTTATCTTTTTGACCATTTTGCCTTATGTGTTCTTTTAAGTCTAATTTGCATTTTGTTTTAGTGTAGTTTAGTTGTAGGGACCTACTTCAATTTCCACCTGATGACTTCCAACCTCCTCCTTGTGATTTTCTGTCCTCTTTCCTCTCTTTAACCTCCTCAAGCTGATGACCTCTCTCGTCTCCAGCCTCCTCCACTTTCCCGTTGATTCCTCCAAACTCCTTCCAAAACTGCCAACTCACACCAAATGCCTACAACAACCACCTTCTCCAAAACTCATACTACTGTTTTGTACTCTGTGGGCCTTCCCCAATGTTAACACTTAAGTCTGCTGGTTGCAAACTTTAATATAATACTCTTAAGATTAATCATGGGTAAGTATGTTTATGGTATGGGTGCTCAGCATAATAGGGCATCCTACCCACAAACCACTACTAGTAACAATTATAAACAAGAGAATCCTGCAGTAACCCCTGCAAGACAAAACTCGACTGAGGAATACTCCCTATTGTAATAATTCATCATAGTCATTTGAATGAATTGTCTAAAAAAATCTAAATTGATTGTATCAAACAAATCTTTTATGCAATAAATATCTTTTAGAAAATCAAGTAGGAATTCTCCTATTTCACAGTAATTTTACAATTGTACTCCAAGTAATTTACAGTAGTTTATGATGCATCAATTACTATTCATAAAAGCAATACATTAATACATCAATTAATGTTTAAATGCATTCATGGCAAACTAATTTATATACTCAATATATCCATCAATTTCTGGTGATATCCATCAGTTTCTGGTGGTAAATGCATTCAAATCCCCTCAATTTTATGAAAGTGTTCAAAGGACCCCATCTCCAACTGCTCCGGATCACATATGTTATGTTAAAGATCATTTATGCCACGCACTACCACCACCGGAGTGGTCCCCTGGTGCTCTAATTCATAACATTATCATATGACAACATCAGTGTCTTGTAGTCATTCTACGGATTGCTGGACAAGACCTTCATCAGGAATACAGAAGACTGTATTTCTTGAAATGTTCTACAACAATAATATAAGGCTAATTATTTACCAATCAGTCATTATCAAATATTAGTGTATAGATATCTAACCCACCATCCAGGTACTACCAGCGTATTAAAACCCCAATGTGTCAAAACAAAGATGTGGAATATTGAAATCGCTTATGTCCAGATGAGTTTTCCTCATAGTCTGTAACAACAATGTCCCAATCAGTATCACTGCCAGACCGATTATTGTTTTGAATGTTTTAGATAATTCATTTGAATGACCATATGATTAATTATTACCATAGGCGGTATACCCCAGTCGAGTGCAATGTTTTGTTTTGCAGAGTTTTCTGCATCCTCCTGTGTTGGCAATCTTGGTTTGACATTTGCACATGTTCTTGATAATGATTGGCCTGATTTCTGTATCATCCTGTGTATTGACTCTGATATGTGTGCTTCCTAAAACTGGTCTGCCAGCTTGAATCCCTTGTTCTCGTCTGTCGGCACATGCACCGTGGCATCCACCAAATGAAGCACAGCCACCTTGGCAGTCACACCCAAACCTGCATTAGGGCAGCTGTACATCTGAATGCGTGAGAATGCAATTCCCTTAAAGGGCTACGACATGGGACTGTCCCTTCCCAAAGGACGTGGGGTGAGGGTAACGGGGGGAATCCTTCCCAAACGGCCCACTGTACTATCATACACAAGCTTGGGGGCATGATATGATATGGCATTTGTAATGTGCCTATACACAAGTGTTTCAAGGCACGACGAGGCAGGAGGGGGGGGGGACAAGGGGAGGCATACAACGATCCTACTAGGCCAGGTGTCATTCAGATCGCGCAAGTGCAAGGGTAGAGGGGACTGGGAAGAAGTGCAAGGGGAAGGGAGAGGGGGAAAGTGCTGAACATGGTTAGTAGAATACAAGATAAATAATAGGGCCAGCTGGTGGCAAGTGCAAGGAAAAGTGCAGGACATGGTTAGTAGAATGCAAGATAAATAATAGGGCCAGCTGGTGGCAAGTGCAAGGTAAGTGCCGGGAGAAGGGGCTGTAGGATACAGAGATAGTCCTGTAGTGCAGGTAGGCAGTTGAGGGAAGAGTGGCTGGGCCAAGGACAGAGATCTGAGAGTGGCCGGTAGCAGATTCAGTCCAGGTTCAGTGTTTTTAGCAGGGGAGAGAGGGAGAGAAAGCAGAGGCAAAGAGGAAGGTTTTGAGGTGCTTCCTGAACCGGAGATGGTTCTCCTCAAGTTTCAGGGAGGCAGGAAGGCTGTTCCAGAGGGAGGCCCCTGCTGCGGAGAGAGATCTACCCCCAGCTCGTTGGTTGGAGAAGCGGCTGACCCTGAGGTAGTTGGAGGTGGATGAGCGAAGAGCTCGAGAAGGAAGATATTTCAGAAGAGAGAGTTGAAGGTATTTTGGCCCAAGGCCCCAGAAGGCCTTGTGGACAATGCAGAGGGTTTTGAACTTAATCCTCGCAGCCACTGGGAGCCAGTGTAGTGATTTCAGTCCTGGAGAGATACGGTCCTTGGGCTTGAGGCCAAGGACAAGTCTCGCAGTCCTGTTCTGGATAAGTTGCAAAGGGCAGAGAGTAGAGGCAGGAAGATTTAGATAGAGGCTGTTACAGTAGTCCAGCCTCGAGAGAACCAGGGCTCTGGAGACAGTGAGCTTCTGGGGGAAGGAGAGGGAAGGGAAGGATACCTCTGAGGAGGTGTAGCTGGTAGTGTGACTTCTTAGAGACTTCAGAGATGTGAGGAGAGAAAGAGAGTGTGGAGTCGAAGATGACTCCAAGGTTTTTTGCTTTGCAGGTAGGCGCAGGAAGAGGGCCAAGGGAGGCCGGCCAGAGTGCTGCAGGGAAGGAGGGGGTGGGTGTGCCGATAAGTAGAATCTCAGACTTAATGGCATTAAGACAGAGGTCATTGGCGGCACACCATTCCTGGATAGCAGAGAGACAGTCAGAGATGAGGGAGGGGGAAGAGGAGGCTGAGGGTAGCCTGAAAATGAGCTGGGTATCATCCGCGTAGCACTGAAAGTTGGGACAGAGAGCAGCGATGCGGTGAGCAAGAAGTGCCAGATACTGGTTGAATAGCCAGGGGGAGAGGTTAGATCCCTGGGGGACACCACAGGTAGAGAAAAAGATGTCAGAGAATAAGGAACCCAGTTGGACCTGGGAGGGTCGATTGGAGAGGAAGGAGGTCAGCCACGCCAGAGCCTGACCAGTGATACCCAGGTTATCACGGAGACGGTTAATCAGGATTGTGTGGTTGACAGTGTCAAAGGCAGAAGAGAGGTCGAGCAGAATGAGAACACAAGGGGTGTTAGAGTCAAGGTTAGAGAGCAGGTCCTCACGGATGTTCAGGAGATCAGTTTCTGTGCTTCTGGCAGCTCTGAAGCCAGACTGATGGTCATGAAGACTACCAACAGATTCAGCATGGAGATTAAGCTGGTACATGGCCAGTTTCTCAAGGAGCTTGCCCATGAAGGGGTTGATAGAGATTGGGCGATAGTTAGCTGGGCAGGAGGGGTCGGAAGAGGGTTTCTTAAGAAGGGGGTGCACAAGGGTGTGCTTGAGGGGGGAAGGGAAGACTCCAGAGGCGAAGGAGTGATTGCAGAAGTCAGCCAGGGCAGGGGCCAGGGAGTCAATGTGGTCCTTGATAGTTTTGGAGGAACAGGGGTGGACCTGTTTTGACGAGACTTTCATAGATCTGACTTGTCTTGAAACCTTGTCAGCAGAAAAAAGGGGGAAGGCAGAGAAGGAAGGAGGAGGGGTGGCTGCAGAAGGGCCAGAGGGAGAGCAGGGAATAGAGGGGGGAGGTGATAGGAGGAGAGTGAGGACAGGATGTCCTGAGTTTTTGACATGAAGTGGGAGGCCAGTGCCGTGCAGAGGGCCTGGGAGGGGACAGGAGAGGTGGAGACTGCAGCAGGGTTGGCCAGCTCCTTGCAGATTTTAAAGAGTTCGGCCGAATTGTTAGATGCCGTAGAGATGCGAGCTTGGATAAGGGCTCTCTTCTTAGTGAGAACGGAGAGCCGGTATTGCCTTTAGAGCAGGCGGCAGGCCAGTTTGTCAGCGGATGAACATGAAGCACGCCATTTCCTCTCTGCCACCCTGCACTTGCGTTTAAGGGTGACGAGATCCGAGTCATACCAGGAGTTACATTTGGCTTTGGGCTTCAGGCGGATCCTCATGACAGGGGCAAGGATATCGAGGGTATCAGATATAGCAGAGTGGAGAATAGAGAGGGCTGTGTCAGGGTGGGAGTCAGCCGAAGGGGGAGGAGGGGGCGAGAAGGTGGTAGCGAAAGCCTCAACTGACACGCGCTTCATGGGTCGGATAACCGTGAAGGTGGGTGGCAGTGATGAGGGTGGCTTTGCCTGTGGGGTAGGGAGGGTGAGGTGGGAGGATAGGAGAAAGTGATCACTCCAGGAGAGAGGAGTGGAGAGAGGGACAGAGAGGGGAAGGTCAGAAGAGATCAGAGCATCGAGAGTGTGCCCTGCAGAATGGGTCGGCCCAGACGGGAGAATAGAGAGTAAGAGAGAGTCGCAGAGGTCGCGAAAGAGTCCGGAGGGAGGACAGGAGGCATCGAGATGGACATCGAGATGGGATCCCTGGCTCCTTTGTTCACTCCACTAGATGGCTCAGAATAAGGTTGGGGGTATTGTGACAGATCCTATTATACTATGCATAATATGTCAGTCAGCTGATTTGGATTACTATCTAACATATTATTATCCCCGTCCCACCCTGTACCGCGGCACCAAGGAGCCAGTTGACATGAGCAACACATTATAAATTACAAATAAATTAATTAAAAATAAATGTTCAAAAATGTATTTACCAAAATCAGAGGTGCACCTTTTGCTCAGTGTTGCATGCATGGTTTTCCCACTGCTGTGTGTCCAGCGTAGGGTCGGACTGAGGCATAAAATTGTCTCGGGCACCAGTGAAAAAGTGGCCCACAGTTGCAAATGGCAATTCATTCCTTTTATGACAGACTGATCAAATGTGATGCAAATTGTGCAATTTACAGAATATTTTTTCAGCAACTGGTCAAAAGTACTAGCCGCATGGGGAAGTAACACATAAAACTGGCCCACATTGGCCCATAAAATTGGGCATTGCATTGCCTTGTTGCCATATAGACCAGTCCGAGGCTGTTCCAGTGAAGAATGGAGATGGTGTGGTAGCACTGTTCCGCTCCCCCTTCATGGCACTTTGCCAGAGTCCTTTGTTGCGGTTGGTGCATGGTGCATTTCGTATGTGGTAGGAAACAGCCAGAAGAGCGGTGCAGGATCTGTTGTGATTCCTTTTGATACTGGCAGGTCTACAAGTCCAGCAGAGCGGTGCCATTACTTGGTGGTAGAGCTGCAATGGCTGGGCAGATGCCAGGGAGGTGAGCTGGATGGACAATGCTTCAGCTGACTTGACACTGCTGGGCACCAATGCTTACCATATCTCTACAGTGGAGTTCAGTTCTGAAAAATATGTCCTCTCTGTGGAAAGTGAAACAAAACGATGGGGCAATGTGGTCTTGGGGAACGGCGCAGTGGACACAGACTCTCAGCAGGGCTCTGGTGCTGGTCTTTGGTTCCTTACTTGACTTCAGTGTGTGTGTGGCTACATTCTGCTGGGAGGGTTACCAAACCTTCGCCATTAGCTTGCAGGGTGTTGAGGCCCTTCTCACATGTTGCCCATCGTGTTGGCAGTACAAGTCAGTGGGCGGCTACGGTTGTAGCTTCTAGTCAGCTGGCTCCTCCGTTTGGTGGGGGACCACCGCTTCGGTCCATGTGCATGCACATGTAGCTCCAGAAGGTCAAAGGTATCTGATCGAAGATGGTCTGCTCTAGGAAGGTAGTGCGCACTCCAGCTGTGCCACGCTCTGTGAGGTCACTGTTCCAAGTTACCTCTGGATCGCCAATGAACTTCAGAGGCCCCATTGCTTATGGGTCGCTGGGCAGACAGGCACACCATAACCAAAGCTGGTGGCCTTGGCTGTCATGTTTAACTAGATTCTATTTAACTCTCACAGGCTTCTATGCACTGGGGTTTTCCTGGCACTCGCAGGCCTGTGGATTCAACCAACGCAAGCAGGAAGATGAGACACACCTTAATATGTTCATGGCCAGTTCTCCATGTATGAAGACCAGCTGCCATGACATCCTTAGAATCATCCAAGTGTTGTTTGTTTCTTTGTTTGTTTATTAATTTTTAAGGCGCACCAAACCCGAAGGTATCTTGGTGCAACAACAGGAGGTTATAGGTATACTTTAGGCACAGGTTGCACAGATTGCAGCAGGTTATACAAGACATTACAAAAAATAAGCAGAATTATATACATAGAAAGCATACTTATATACATACAAAGGACTCAAAATATGCAAGAAATTACAGTAGTTATATACATGTGCAGTTATATACATCAAGATGGATTAGACAGTCTGGTACAGGAGGGTAAGGCATATAAGTGGGTCAGTGATCATTGACTATGAGCCAATTTAGGGTGTTGTACCTACATTTTAGGAAGTGGTTCGCTCTCAATGGTGGCGGGAGGGCGTTCCAATGCTGTGCTGCAGGGAAGCTGCTCCCCCCGGCCTCTTTTATTTTAAATCTGGGAACTACCAAGCAGAAGGAGTTAGCTGTCCTGGTGGGGTGTACTGAGGCTTTTCTGATGATTCTCTCAAAGGTATAGTGGTGCAGCTTTATTGAGACATTTGTTTGTTAGTAAGACAGTTTTGAGCAGGATTGTGTGGTTTATGCATATCCATTTGTTCTGTCTCCTCAGCTCAGATATATGTTCTCTCCTCGGTATGCCCTGTGCAGTCCTCAGGGCATTATTTTGGAGGATTTGGATCTTGTCAATAATGTGCTTGCCCGCACCCAAGTTCAAGGCATTACAATAGTCCAGCTCAGAGAGAATGAGGCCTCTAGCTAGGATAGTGCTGCTATCCTTGGATAGAAATGGTTTGCAAGCTCTGATCAGCTTGCAGGTGTATGCTGTGGCTGAGGCCATAGCATTGACCTGTTTGCCAAGTGTGAGAGTTGAGTCGAGGTAGATGCCTAGAGTTTTTACCTCTTTTATCACTTTAATGTGGTTACCGTCAATGTTCAATGAGGTATATTTGGAGTTACGTTTCTTCAGGTTGACTGTAGTTCCAAGTATGAGGATCTCGGTTTTATCGTCGTTCAAGCATAGGCCATGGCCGGCCATCCATGCCTGTATGATTAGATACATTTTATTTACAAGGGCAGTGTCCTTGTCATAGTCCCCGGCGAGTGGCATGAGGATCTGGGTGTCATCTGCATAATTGGTGTAGGTGACACCCAGATCGTCGAGATCATCAAACAAAGGCTTTGTAAATATGTTGTACATTGTGGCGAGACACAGGAACCCTGCGGCACGCCACAAGTAATCGGGATCGGATCCTGAGCTGCTGAAGGCGAGAAGATCATGGTCCTATTGTTCCGAAAGGATTGGATCCATGCTATGGCGTAGTAGGAACTCTGGGCATCTGGTGTTATTTTAGTGGGGTAACCAGTAGTGCAACTACTGTACCGTAGCCTAAAACAATAGCATTGCCCTCCTCTCCCTTTGCTCTCTCAAGGCTGTCCACCATGCTGCCGCCTGCGTGATTATAGGGACCCGGAAATTCTGCGACATCTCCGGCTCACGGCGCAAGCTTCACTGGCTTCCCCCTCCCAAACTGGATCCTATTTTTAACTCCTTGCGTCATCTACAAAGCGCAGCATACCAACTTGCCTTGAGGTGAAACTCCCCACCTCCAGGGCTCGGGGGCTTTTGTGCCTCCCATGATACAAATCATGGTAAGGTTGAAGTCCAAGTGAGCCTGCAAAGAGAAGGCACGCAAACAGTCCTTCTCTTGCCATGCCCGACACTCTACTCTATCCCGCTGTAGGCTCGAAAGCGCGCCCCCCCGTACCACCACCATATCCATTAAACTACTAAAAACAAGGCTCGTCCATCAATACCTACCACATGACTAAATCCATGTGTTTCCACCCTTTCGACAACAGTAATGTGCTACTGTCCAAAAATGCTAAGTGCTCTGCTGCTCTCGATCCAAGTTTGCATTTTAAACAATCTAATCTAACAATATGATAAAAGGCCAGATGTATGTTTGTCCCTGTATGTTTGTCCGACGCAGTAGCTTCGTCTGTTGTCACCGCCAGAGGGAGCTATTGTTTTAGGATATATAGAGACAATGTTAATTCACATAGCTTCACCTGTTGTCACCGTTAGAGGGAGCTGTTGGTTTAGGATATTTTTGAAGTGGTCCTAGTGGCTCTAGGGATCTAAACTGTGCCATCGGATTTAGGAAAAGGGAACAAATGACATGCAGGCTGCGAGCTGCTCATAGAACTCCCAAAGAAAATTAAATACTGTACAAAACACCTGGACATTTAGTGTGACATAACCAAAATTATCTTGTCCACCATGCCTAGAGAGATCGGTTAACACCATGACAGGTACACCATTTCTCCTATCCTGCCTTTCATTAGACTAACAAATGCATTCTGGGAGTTGTGGTCTGTGTTAACCTCAATTGAACACATTGAGCTTAATCATATAAAAGGATAGCCCACAGTATAAAAAGGTTTGTTTTTGTAATATGAGAGTTATCTGATCACCCTGTCCATATGGGCCTCTCGCGCTCATTATCACTCGCCTTTAGATGCCCGGGTGCCTTTGTGTTTACTCTTTCCTTATCTCGGGCTGGAAAGGACTCTCAAACGTCTATTTTGGACCTGGGGGCTCTGCCTTCTGGACCTGGGATATCTCCCATAGACCGTCTGTTTATTTCTCCTTCAACCTCTGCAAACAAACTGGAGGTCAGTGCCCTGCCTCCGGCCTTATCCCACGCTCTACTCTCTGGGGCGGCGGGACCCGCACGGCATCACGTGCCTCAGGCTGCGAAAAGGGCGCCAGGAAGCAGATGCGGCATTGGTCAGACTGCACTGCAAGCTCCCTCACTTGACACGTTTGGGCCTCAGGCGCAGAACGGGAGAGTGCCCCGTTGCCCCTTGCATTCTGTACACTCATTTCCCTGCACACAAGTCCCATGGTGTCCCCATGGGAGCGCCGCCGTGCTCTAAAGAGGCATTAGCCGCGAGTGCAAGGGCCTCGCAGTCACCCCTTCCATGTAAGGTGTGTGTCAGGTGGGCTTTAACGCTCATGCGTCGTTCAGTAATTAAATGCTAACATTATCCATTCTTTAGTATTGCCTTTTCGGCGGGAACACAGAGCTTAATAAAAGCACGCCCACACTGTTTTGTGGTTTATCTCATACCCCTTCTATTCTCTACCTTCTTACGTCACATCCGGCCATTTACCAGAATGGCCCAACACCCACAGCATCCAGTGGCTGTATATTTACATACTTGCCAACATTCTGTGACCAAAAGAGATGAGGATTTTTCAAGTTTCAAAAATAATAAATCGCATAACAATGAATGACATCACAGGAAAATACACAACATACATTGTTGGCACCATTGAAGCATTCCAAAATACACAACCTATCAAATAGCTCAACATGGAAAGATGCTCAAATGTTAAAAATGTATAATTCTGAATGATAAATTAACACCAAATTCAATTACCTAACTTCACAGAAGGTAATCACAGAGCTGGTAGGTGTTACGCAAAATCATATGCAGTACCCTTTGGGAACACCACACACAATTAAGACAAGTGTAGGTACAAATTCACCTTTGGTACAAGCCTGTACTACACAGTAAAGTGGTAGCGATGGCTGAGCAGCCAGACTTATCTCAAGAGCAAAGTGAGCAGTATCAGAAGTTACACAAAGGACAGCAATTGCTATGGTTCAAACAAACACTGACTCAAGGTTTCTGGGTAAAAGAATATACATTTATTTACACCATCAGTTGTAAAACAGTTCACTAATATAAAGCAGCAGAAAATCACAATCTTAATACACTACACACCACCCAATTAATTCTGGACAAGTTAAGCTCAAAATGAAGTGTGACCAAAATGGCACTCCAGCAATTTATAAGGGAGGGAAAGACAAGGTTATGCAAAAACAAAAAGCAGCACCAACAAGTAAGTAGGCAGGGCAATCTAGAAAAGGCTTACTACAACTAGGATTCAAATCAATAGGCATGGGCCAATGTTAATGGTTCAGAGTCTTTGCAGAGGATCACACAGTTCAGAGTAGTTCGCGGTTAAGTCTTTGCCAAGAGTTCGAAATGAAGTTGGTCGGAAGAAGAGTTATTTAAAAGAGTAGAGAAGGACAAGCCCTCGGATTAGTGAAAGATTTGAAACACTTTCACCGCGGTCGGATGGAACGAACGACCGGATTTGAACAGTACCTTAGTAGAAGAAGAATGCTGTAGCTGAGGCAGAAGTTCGTGGCAGGTCCTGCAGGCTCACGGTTCCTGAAGCGACTGTCGGACTGACAAGAAGGAAGAAGACTGGAGGGTCCTACACTGCCCAGGGAAGGAACCAGCAGCAGAGCAAAGCTCCTTAAAACCCAAACAGGGTCCGGTCCTCGTGGCTATCCGGTTCACTGCAGCGGTGCACAGCAAATTCGACCAGGGAGGGAGGCCTTGCTTGGTGTTTGGAGAACTGGTTGGTCCCACCAGCTCAAGGGAAGAAGATTCCTTGCAGATCTTCTCTGTTGTCGAAGTTTAGGAGATTCGGACCCGCTGCAGGGCTTCACCGGGAGGTTCAGTATATGCAGTAGTCCTTTTCCTTCAGCTTCTCTTTGGTTCTCTCGATCCAGTGGTGACTCTGCCTTCTAAGTCCCAGAGATCTGCTTTTTATGCAGTTTTCCCCCATTCACACAGCCTGGCTGTCAATCACACAGCAGGGTGGCTGTCCTGGCAGGACAGTCACCTAGCCAATCCAACACGAGAGCGACTTGGGTCTCCAAGGAGACCCTGTGTAGGGAGCATACAACTTGCCCTCACATCCTGTCCACCCAGACACTCAGGCGCCAAAGGACGGTGAACAAAGGAACCAAACCTGGTTTGGCGTGCAGAGTAAACCACGAGAAAGACCTTTACAAAAAGAAATGGCGAATAAACCCAGCCGGAAGCAAAATTAAAAGGGGTCCAGCGGATTAAAGTTCGAGGCTACTAACATAGCTTAAAACAGTACCAAGGCTATTTTCATAGTCCGCGGTAGGAAAAAAAATGTAGATACCACTGTCACCAGCCAAATCTTAAAGAAAGGGGAATGAAATAATGTTCCATGAGAAACAGACAAAAAGGGATAACTATTAACCCTTTCCAGTACTCTATGGAAGATAGTTTGTACTGGGTCTGTGAATTTAAAAAGACTAATAAAGTCAATGGCAACTGTACATGTTCTGGGAGACGGTAGTCAGTCCCAGAAAATGGAGTTTAAAGTGGGAAGTCTGAAAAAGACAACCCTGTGTTACTGCACTAAAAGTGCTGGGTGACACACAGTATCTAGATGATGCCTATGGAGTAGGTCAGACTCCACAGTCTAGGAACACAAAAATGTTAAACACAAAGCAAAACATCTGTAAGAGTGGGAAAAAAAGGCTCACAATCTTACCAGGTGAAAAAATAAATCCTAGTAATCCAGCAAAGCTGCTGAGGGACTCAGTAGGTAAGGGAAATTAGCCATTCTGGAGAATTCTCCCTAACAGTAGGCAATGTTATGTATTCCTGCAGTGCAAGATGAATAACTGAACAACATGGAGACTGATACCCTCCTCAATCTGATAGGCAGATGCTGTGTGATTGTGTTACGCTCTGCCACTTGTCTTCAGTGGTGTTTCACCCAAGGGATGTACCGGCAAGAGTGCAGGACAGTCATGTAGCTGTCCGGTCACTGGACTGGTCTGAGCCCAATCAAAGGAAGCACCTACCAGCCCACTGTGCAGACAGACTAATTAATGTGTTGCGTGCTTTGGCCTGCAGCCTGCCCTAGAGTAACATAAATTACCTGCCACTGTAAAAAGCAGTAGGATTTGTCACCCAAATCTGTAGGTGTTAGGACTGCTTAAAAAGCAGCAGCCTACTGCCTAAATCTGTAGGGTTGGCAAGTATGCATTTAGACACTATAATCTCCCCCCAAAATAACAGTGTTGTAACCCATCTCCTCGATCCATTTCACAGGTCGTTTGATCGTTCTATGCGGCCGCCCTCCCTGTCTTACGGGCAGCCCCTCTTCCTCTTGGCTTGGGTGTTCTGCCCTCTCATCATGCGATTCTTCTTCATCACCTGTATACCCCGACTCTTCTTGATGATCATCTCATGATATGGTATGATATGGCATTTATAACGTGCCTATACACAAGTGTTTCAAGGTGCAACAAGGCAAGGGAGGGGGAACAGAGAGAAGACAGAGACAACGATCTTAGTAGGCCAGGTGACTGCAATCGCGCAAGGGCAGGAAACTGTCCTATCTCTTTGTTCAGCTGAACTGGTCAGACCGCGCTATCCTAAAGGATTTTCTTGTCTGCCTTTCAGTGGAAAGCATCAACCCTTTCTTCTGCACTACATTCAGGGGTTTGGTGTCAAAAGGGCGCACTCCGTTGTGGGGAGGTGCATTGTCTCACCAGTACGCAGTCTCCTTCTTGTATCTCGGATTGGCGAGCTCTGCGTCGCTGATCAGCATACTTCTTTCTTTTGTTGGCCTCTTCATCATTTTGTCTGATGATCTGATCACTGGCCTCTGTATCCTTCTTGTGTGTGGTGTGAGGCAGTCGGGTGTCTACTGACCGGGCAAACATCAGCTCTGCTGGGCATTTCCCAGTGGTGATGTGGGGAGTCGTTCTGTAATCATGCAGCAGTTACACCGTTTGTTCTATTTTGTATGTGTATTTTATTTATATAGCGCACCAAACCCTTAGGTATCTGGGCACATTTCTTGCAGTTATATAGAATATTTACATGGTGAAGTTACATTTACAGCAGGTTTTCAAAGAAATGTACAGCAGGTTTACAAGATTTACAATAGTAAGACAATATAAGGAATGCATCATAAAAGGTAAGTACAGTAGTGGTGAATAGTAAATGATGCGCAAGTTATTAAGGCTCTTTCAAGGTAAGCCATGTTTTTGCATTTTTCCTAAAGTTCGGCTCTGAGGGTTACAGGCATTGAGTTCCACATTTTAGCTGCTAAGACCAAGAAACTGCTGCCTCCTGCTTTTTGAAGCTTGAACCTTGGGATCATAAGGCAGTTTGATTGCGATGATCTAGAAGGTCGATCCGATGAGTTTTGTATGAATTTGCCGCACAAGTACTTAGGTTCTAGGTTATTTAGGCATTTGACGGTAAGTGATAACGTTTTTAATCTTATTCTTTGATTGACTGATAACCAATGTTCGCTGCATCTCGACTCAGATATGGTGTGATCTAGGGATGTTCAGTGCCGATCTGAGCGCGTTATTCTGGAGAATTTGTAACTTTGTTTTGTTTATGCTGATTGGTTCCTAAGTAAAGGGCATCGCAGTAGTCTAGTTTAGATAAAACTAGTGCTCTAGCTAGAGTAATGCAATTCCCTGTGGTCAGAAATGGTCTGCAGGAGTTGATTAATTTGCAAGTGTATGGAGTAGTGGAGGCAGTTGTGTTAATTTTTCTCGTCAGTAAGAGTGAGGAGTCAATATAGTTGGCTAATGTTTTTACATCTTTAGATACCTTTATATTGTTGCCGTCAATATTAAACACATTCAATTGTTTGTCTAGTCTGTTGAGTCTGGATTGGGATCCTACGAGAAGCAACTCTGTCTTATCGTCATTAAGACAGAGGGCCTCATTACGACCCTGGCGCTCACGTAATGAAGGGTGCCGGTACGGGACCGGCACCCTTCATTATGTGAGCACTGATTACGAGGTTCCCTTTGCGGGACCCGGACCAGACGTCTGGTAAAACGGTACGGGACCGGCACCCTTCATTATGTGAGTGCTGATTACGAGGTTCGCTTTGCGGTACCCGGACCAGACGTCTGGTAAAACCAGACGTCTTTTCCGGGTCCCGCGAGTGGAAGATGGAGGTAATAACGGGCCATTCGTAATTTGCCCGTTATTACCTCCCTCCCCATTCCCATTGAGCCCTATGGGGCCACAAACGGGAATGGGGAATGGTTCCTTCAAGGAGGAATTACCGGGTCCTCCACTGTTGGAATGACCCGGTTATTCCTCATTGAAGGAACCCAGTAATGGAGCCCGGTTTGGAGGCAGCCACGGTGCTAACAGCATCATGCCTACCTCCAAACTCGTAATGAGGCCGAGAGTCTGTGTTTAGCCATCCAGGCTTGAATAATTAGGTATACATCATTTAGGCTTTCTAGAGGCTTGCGTGTGATGTTGGATATTCTGATAGCTCTTTTAATGTTGCCCATGAAGCGTTCCACTGCTCCATTGGCCTGTGGCCATAATGGTGTTATCATTCTGTGATGGACACCCATGTACTTGGTGAAGTCCTGTGAATAGCAGCCCATTGTCTGATTTCACTACTTTTGGTACAGCATAGATTCAGAATATCAGATCTAGCGCAGGTATCACCGCAGTGGCTGCTGTGGACTGCAGAATCTGTATCTCCTGCTTCCTTGAATATTCGCCCCCAATCCCACTAGGATGTACATGCCTGAATGCAGAGGCCCAAGAAGTCTATAGCCACTTCTTCCCATGTCTGCTTTGGCAGGCAGGCCCCTTGTTTTTTTTATCTCTAATGGCAACACTACTTGAAAACCATGTCCCTCATCTAATATGTCTGTCTTGATATCGACACCCTCCTGCTAGTTTATGATCTGCATCCACTATCTATGCTATGGTATATTTAGCTTTCTCCTTGATTCCAATTGGTCTCCTGCATCCATGCTTTACCACTTTTGTATTCTGTGCGATAGCTAATCTGAGTCCTCTGTCTATTCTGGATTATGTCTACCTTTTTTCATATGATCTGTGCCCTGCATTTATACTACAGCCAGTATATGAAAGGTGTCCTGTTTCTTTGCTAGAACACAAGTCCCTTCGTTATGGACTGCTAATGTTGGCCTTGAAATGCTACTTGTTTATCATTCTGATTACAGCAAGAAGGGGGAAGGGGTCTCAAAGGGTGTAGCCGTGCTTATTTCGATCTCGGCGAGGCAGTTTATCAAGCTATGGTTTGTGGTCACAACGTGGGGTGTGTGACCAAATAGTCTAGATCCTTTAATTCCTTTGGTTTGGTCAAGGGGTGCCCCAAAGGTGTCGCCCCAAAAATGCGTAAGATGGCCCTGTTGCAGACCAGCTGTGATTTGAGCAGGTTGGTGGATTTGCTCCGTGAGGAGCGTTTACCACAAGATATATGGAGCTCAGCCACCAGGCACGTTGGTGTGCTACTCATGACTGCTTTATAGGAGATACATGCAGTCTTGAACAGTATCCTGGCCTGGAGAGGAAGCCAGTGTAGCTTGCAGAGGATTGGGGGTTTCAGAGAAATGTCCACGCACCCATAATAAGAGGTGCTGCAACATGGTGGACTGCTTTTAGGGAAACCAAGTGAGTAGCTGGGAGCCCAATCAGGAGGGCATTTCCCTCATCAATATCGAAACAACAAGGCCTGTACTACGGTACAGAAGAACTGCAGTGGGAGGAAGGGTTTGGCTTTGCGATGTGTGGGTATTTGGTGCCAGGCCGTTTGGGCCTTCTTGTCCGTGTGTTTATGGAAGGACAGGATGGTGTCAATGGTGAAGCCTAAGGATTTTGCTGAAGCCGAGTTGCGGCTCAAATCCTTCTAGGCACATATCATTGAGCCATTGTTGGACTAATTGTTGTTTAGTGGGACGACTGATGAGGACAAACTGTGTAGCATCATCGTCACATTGACAATTTCAGTCCAGTTTTAGCCAATGCCTTTATATGAATCTGACTTTTTCACTTTCAAGTATTTTCACGCATGTCTTTCGCCCCTCCCTTGAGGGGGCAGTGCTCTTAACAGTGTCTTTCTTCAACACATTAACATTTCCTTTATGGGTACAGATTGTATTGTGTCTTAATGCTTTGGTGCACCTACGTTGGGGCAATGCATCACCTCACGCTATTTCCTGTTCGGTGCAGTCAGATGTAGGGGGTACATCGTTGCAGCTTGATTGATTGATATTTTATTTCTATCACGCTCGTACACAAGTGTTTCAGAGCGTGACAAGGCAAGGGAGGGGAACAGGGGAGAACAAAACACTGATCTTACTAGGCCCAGTGACATTGAGAACGCGCAAGTGCATGGGAGGGGGAGGGGAAAAGTGCATGGAATGGGTGAGAAGTGGAAAGTGTGAAGCAGAGGAGAAACAGATAAATAACAATAAATATATAATAAAGGCAACAAACAGTGGTAATGCAGCCAGCAATTTGCAAGTGCTAGGTTTAAGGCAGCAGACAGTGTAGGTCTGATAAGTGCAGGAAGAAAAAGGGAGGGCTGTATGGGTACAGATACAGAACCCAGTGCAAGGGGTGGCCCGGAGGCAGTGCGAGAGGGTGGCAGGATGAGCAGGTACCTGGGCCCGAAGGACAGAGGGTGGCCAGGTGCACGGTGCCAAGAGAGAACAGATCAGCAGGGGGTAGGGAGAGCAAAGTCAGAAGAAAAGAGGAAGGTCTTGGGTGCTTCCGGAACCGGAGATGGTACTCCTCAAGATTTAGAGTGGCAGGGAGGCTATTCCTGAGGGAGTCCCCAGCCGAAGACAGAGATCAAGCCCCAGCTCGTTTCTCAGAAAAACGACTGACCCTTAGGGAGTTGGAGGTAGAGGAGCGAAGGGAAGGTATTTGCAGAGGGATAGCTGAAGGTATTTTGGACCTAGGCCCCAGAAAGCCTTGTGGACAATGCAGAGGGTTTTGAATTTAATCCTTGCATCCACTGGGAGCCAGTGGAGAGATTTCAGAGCTGGAGAGATACGATCCCAGGGCTTGAGGCCAAGGACAAGTCTCGCAGTCCTGTTCTGGATTAGTTGCAGAGGGCAGAGAGTAGAGGCAGGTAGATTTAGAAAGACGCTGTTACAATAGTCCAAGCTAGAGAGAACCAGAGCCTGGGATACCATGAGCTTCTGGGGGAAGGAGAGGAAAGGCAGAGTACCTCTGAGGAGGTGCAGTCGGAAATTTGACTTTTTAGAGACCTCAGAGATGTGGGCGGAGAAGGAAAGGGTGGAATCAAAGATGACCCCGAGGTTCTTAGCCTCGCAGGTGGGGGTAGGAGGAGGGCCAATGGAGGTCGGCCAGAGAGTGAGGGGAAAGGATGGTGAAGGTGTGCTGATGAGGAGGATCTCCGTCTTGCTGGCATTCAGACAAAGATAATTGGCGGCACACCAATCTTGAATGGCAGTTAGGCAATCAGAGATGAGAGAGGGAGAGGAGGTGGCAGAGGGCAGCCTGAAAATGAGCTGAGTGTCATCAGGGTAGCACTGGAAATTTGAGCAAATAATGGCAATGCAGTGGGTGAGAGTTGCCAGGTATTGGTTGAAAAGCCAGGGCGAGAGGTTAGACCCCTGGGGAACACCACAAGTAGAGAGGAAGATAGATGAAAGGAAGGACCCAAGTTGGACCTGGGAGGGTCGATCTGAGAGGAAAGAGGTCAGCCAGGCCAGAGCCTGATCAGTGATACCCAGGTTTTCACAGAGACGGTTGAGCAGGATGGTATGGTTGACCGTGTCGAAGGCAGAAAGAGAGATCGAGGAGGATGAGGACAGAGAGAATGTTAGCGTCAAGGTTGGAGAGCAGATCTTCACGAATGTTCAGGAGAGCAGTTTCTGTGCTTCTGGCAACTCTGAAGCCAGACTGGTGGTCATGGAGACAGCCAACAGAATTGGAATGAAGGTTAAGCTGAAAGATGGCCAACTGTACATGTGTACATTAGCATACCAGTGTTTGTTTTATGGGCTGTTTAGACGATTTTGAATACTAGATTTATTATTTGTACATCTTGTTCCTAATAGTGCATGTGTGCAGACATTCCTGCGTTGGAGGGGATGCATTGGAAATGTTTACTGCTGTATCCTTTATGAAGGCATCCTTTATTAACTCTTTTCGGGCCTCCTTTATGGAGCGCACCTTTTCTGTGCATTCGTTGTTCTTTGGGCATACTTCAGTAGCTATTGCCTATGCATTGCACATTAGTTTGTCAATTGCGATTATGTGTGTTGTGCATGCTTGGGTTGTTGTTGCATATGTGTGTCTTTTCTCCCTCTCCTGGTTTGGGCTCTGTGGCTGGTTTCTTTTGTCTGCTGTCTTTTACCTTTCCTCCTGATGATTGGTAGTGTGTTCCTTGTGGTAGGAAGCGGTGCCACAGAGTGTTTCGTGTTTACGATTGTTACCTCGTGCTTGTGGTGTGCCCGTTTTGTCTGCTTGTTACAGGGCAGGTGGTGACTGTTTGTTGCAGTTGTCCATTCCCTGAGTCATGGGAACAGATTCATATCCTCCCATGGGGGGCCTGCCTATGTTTGCTCACTTGACCCTTTATCCTGTCACCAGCCCCTCTGCACCCTGGATCTGATGTTTGGGAACCATTTAGTCAATTGGGAAATGTTTTCCCACCTGTCATGTCCCTGCCCCCTTCTTCCTTGGTCCCTCCATCCCCCTTCTTGGGACAGCTGTGGAGGAGAGGTTGGGGGACCTGCATGTGACAGCCTACCCCCCACCCCTGTGAATCCCCACCTTTTTCTGTTACTTGGACCCTGGGAACTATCTTGACCTCCTTCCCCTTTCTGTCACTTGGACAGCTGTGTTCATCATGGCCGAAATCCCAAGGAGGGGTGAGAGACCAAAGACATCAGGATTGGGGCAAAGAGTAGAAACCCCAAGGTGGGGTAGAAGAAATGAGACCCCAATGCAGGGTAGAAGAAACGAGACTTCAAGGTCAAAGAAACAAGTTGAGGTGGGGTAAGAGACCCAGGGTGGGGAAAAAGAGGCAAAACCCCAAAGCATGGTGAAAGACCAGGAACTAATATAAACAACTCAGGGAAATTTATGATTTACTACATTCAATACGACTCATATGGGGGTACAGACCTTCCTGTTATATCTACATCATAATATCACACAAAACAAGGACAGGTACATGGTCATAAGTTCTAAGGTCATTTTCCAAGAACTGTTATTGTGTTCCCTAAACCTCACCCTCGCCAGAAGAACACCCTGTCCCTCCGGATCGTTCTCTCCTTAGGTCTTGGTGGTGTGCCGCCTTTCTAACAGGATAGTAGGAGGGGTAATCTGGCCCTATCACTACAATGAAAAACAAATTCTTACTAAAAACATAGTCTGGGAAGCAGTCCCATGGCTGAAAATGGCAGAGGCGCAGTTCGCGTGGGAGTATTCGGTAAAATGGTGTACTGCCATATAATTTATTCACCCTTCGCGAAGTGTGCGCAACCTGACCATACAGATTGCTTAAAAACAAAGAGAGTAGAAGGCACTCTCTCAACCACAAAATGTCCTCCGTATTTTATACGTTCTTTGCTGGATTTACTTTTACACAATGGGCCTCATTACACGTTGTGCGCTAAAAATCTCACATTACCGGCATGGCGCTCTTAACGTGTCCGCCCTCGCAAGAGGGCGCTAATAGCGTACCATTACGAGTACGAGTACGCGGACACGAGCATAGTGCCATGCTGGTAATGACCCTACCGCCATGCCGCTAAAGTCCCCAAAAAGTCTCTTACTGGCTTCGACGAAAGAGTAGATAGCACCTCTGCCCTCACGCTGCATGCAAATAGCGGTCACCGCTGTTAGCGGTGACCGTTAAATTGCGGTACCGGAAACAGCGTCATCGCACAGGAATGGGAAAGAGCACGGCGGCCATCTTTTAAAACACAATCCATTGCCATCCTCTGCCTCTTGGACCTGTTCTGAGTAGTTTGCAATAGGAAATCTACAGGGACACCCTCGACATGCCTAAGGTTGTAAAAAAAAAAACAATGACCGGCAGCGGAAGGAAAGTTTTACCACAGAGCAGCTATTAATGCTCACCCAGACCCTAGCTGACCATGCCGCCGTGGTCTTTGCCAGCAACATGCGGCGGGAGACACTCATCAAAAAGAAGGCATTCTGGGCTGAGGTCGCCTTGAAAGTCAGTGCTGTGGGCACCACCACCCCCAAATGTGAGTGAGTGAAGAAAGAGGTGGGATGATCTCAGACTCTGGGTGAGAAGCATCCTTGCAGAAAACCACAACATTGCCACAGCAGGTGGATCTGGTTCGCCCATAAAACTGAAGGAATGGGAGGAGACCTGTGCCAACCTCATTGGAGTGGAATCAATAGAGGGAGTCGGGACAATGGAGCATGGCGTGGCAACCACTTCAGATGGAGGTGAGTGTACACATGAAAGCATGCAATGTGATTCTACTGGTCCCCCCAAATGTGAGCCCAGAATCACCTCATGGATGGCCAAACATCCACACATGCATCCAACCCTGGCCTTGTCAGTGTCAGACCCAAACACACACATATCACCAGATACAAGTGCCACACACAACCATGAATGGATGAGCCACTGAACTGACACATCACCTGCATCCTTAACAATGAAGTCCAAATGCCCACAACTGCATTATTGATGTATACTGCATTAAGTACATAGAACCGTAACCAATGCCATCCCCCTTCTTGTCCCTGACAGGCTCACATACAGACAGTGAGGATGCTGGCAATGCATCTCAGGCACCCCCTGCGAGTAAGAAAACAAGGGCACAGGACACAGAGGACACCCCCACAACATCAAGGGGCAAAGGTAGAAGGGTCCAGATGCTGAGTGTCAAACATCGGTGGAGCGCCACTGCCAAGACACAAGTTGCCACACCACCAACAACTGCCCCACCTCCGGAGGTGAACCCACCACCACCGCTCCCAGCCACGGAGGGCCCACCCTCAGCTGCAGCTAGTTCCGCAGGAGAGGTGGCAGCCACTGCACCATTATCAGATGTGGAGGAAACAACCGATTTCCACATGGAGATGCACACCCCAACCCCCCCTGGAACACCCGAGCCATCACCACAGCAGACACCTGGGTCTAATGTCACTGGCGAGGACAACATGGGAGGTTTTAGTAGCCCCCCGGTGGCTTCACCTGTTGACCTGGTTGCATCAGAGGGGCACAGCAGCCACACCACCAGAACCCAACGCTGCCCTCGACCTGGCCAGCATCAGCCAGCGGCAACAGGAAATAACTGTGCTGGTTGGGCAGCATGTGGAGGAGGCTGCCCGTCTCAGGGCGGAGATTACGGAGACAGCAAGGCACTCCAGGGAGGGGATGGAGGCCTGTACAGACAGGCTGTGTGGGGAGATTGTCCGACTTAGGGAGGTACTCACACGGATAGCGGACGCAATGGACCGCCACTTCCCACCACCACCACCAGGACAGTCAGCCACTTCCTCATCCGCCAGTTCGAGGCAGACAAGCCCCCTCCGCCGCTCCTCACGCACCACCAGGCGCACGTCTAGGCAACCTCCCAATGCTGGTGTTGGCAATGGCCAATAGGGAGTGCATGGTCAAGCTTCCGCGTGCATTGCTGGACGGAAACATTGTGGCAGACACATGAGGATCTGTTGTTAAGGGTGTTATGGGACTGTTGTGGGGGTGGGTGGAAGGGTGTTATGGGACTGTTGTGGGGGTGGGTGGAAGGGTGTTATGGGACTGTTGTGGGGGGTGGGTGGAAGGGTGTTATGGGACTGTTGTGGGGGGTGGGGGGAAGGGTGTTATGGGACTGTTGTGGGGGTGGGGGGAAGGGTGTTATGGGACTGTTGTGGGGGGTGGGGGGAAGGGTGGTGGGATGTTTGGGGACATGCACATTTTCATCTTTACGTTCCTTAATACACAGGTGTTTGATCAAAACACAGGCTTGGACTTCTTCATTGTGTATGTGTACTTTATTGACGACAGGGTCCATTGTGCGCTTCCAAACAGACACCAGTGCATTACTACCCATATCCATGTGACAGTAAGAAACCATGTTACTCAGAATATTTGGTTGATCAGATGCTGTCTCACAGCACGTCCCTCCTGGCCATCCCCTCTTGCATGACCTGCATCCCCTTCACCTCCGTCCTCATCACCATCATCATCCTCATTAGGTGCTTCTATTTCAACGTCAGGGGGCAGTGGCACATTCCGTCTGATACACATATTGTGCAGCATGACACATGCCAGGGTGATCTTGGCCACCTTCTCATGGCCATACAGGAGGGCGCCACCAGACCTGCTAATGCACCTAAACCGTGTCTTCAAAAGGCCAAATGTCTGCTCGATCACGATGTGGGTACGGGAATGTGCACGATTGTATTCCTCTTCGTGCCTGTTCTGTGGGTTCCGTACAGGGGTGAGGAGCCACCTCTTCAGGGGATAGCCGGCATCACCTGTATGGGGGGATGAATGGGGTCCTGTTACTGTTCACCTCAAGAGCGGCCTGTTCATATCACACAAATTGACTTTGCATTGTGATTGAAGTACACAATTAACAGCATACATGCAGACGGTCTGTGTGACTGCAATGTGCAAAGGTGAGCTCGACCCTGCAAGTAGACATGCCCCATTAATGCCTCCAACAGTAATTGACATGTCCTGGGTGAGGCCAGGTCTTAGGTGTCCCTGGGCCCAGGCAGATGTGGTACCACACTGCTGGTGTACTGCCATTCCAACATTGATGTTGCCATGCTGAGAGGCATCACTTCAGTGGTGCTATAGGTGCGTGGTGCAATGCTATGGCTAGGGGTGATCACTTTGCATGCATTCAAGGGCACATTGCATTATTGATGTTGTGCTGCGCTAATTCTGTGTGACTATCTTGACGGCATGTATGAGATTTGTGTATTTTGTGGCGTGGAATGTTGTGCGATGTGGATGGATGTTTAATGTTTCTAGACCTGGATTGTCATCTATGTTGTGTAGCTTATACTTGCATGTCCGTTCATCTCAAATATGTTGCGGCCTTCCCAGATGGACATTGGCGTACATCTGTATGTGCATTTGTCCGACGGACGACAAGCTACACCCATTTCGAGTATGTATATCTCCGCCCCCAATCACACCCAGTTGGAGTAAGTATCTCTCCCCCCCTCACTCACACCCAGTTGGAGTAAGTATCTCTTCCCCCCAATCACACCCAGTTGGAGTATGTATCTCCCCCCCAATCACACCCAGTTGGAGTATGTATCTCTCCCCCCCAATCACACCCAGTTGGAGTATGTATCTCCCCCCCCCCCAATCACACCCAGTTGGAGCATGTATCTCCCCCCCCAATCACACCCAGTTGGAGTAAGTATCTCTCCCCCCCCAATCACACCCAGTTGACGTATGTATCTCCCCCCCAATCACACCCAGTTGGAGTAAGTATCTCCCCCCCCAATCACAATGCCATGTGCTTGCCCTGCTATTCACCAAGTAGCCACGAACGTTGTCCGGCTTGTCGCTCCATGTAGCGTGGGATAGTTGAGTTACGCAGGACCATGGAATCATGGGTTGATCCGGGAAATCGGGCACAGCAATGTGTGATTATCTTGTTGGCGTCACATACCATTTGGACATTGATGGAGTGGAATTGCTTCCTGTTTCGGTAGACTACTTCATTGTGATGTGGGACCACCAATTCCACATGGGTACAGTCGATGGCCCCGATGCAACTTGGGATGCCTGCCAGTGAATAGAACCCAACTTTGGTGTTTGCAATCTCCTGGCCAGTCCGTGGCATGAATATGTGTTCAGGTGCATGCTTCAGTAGGCCATCGAGTACCTGGTTCAGCGTGCGTGAGAATACTGGTTGTGAGATGCCATGCATCTGCCCCACTGTATGCTGGTAGGTGCCTGTGGCCAGGAAGTGGAGCACAGTCACCACCTTGAGTAGAGGGGGGATGGTAGTTCGGATGTCTATGAGGCTCACAATGTCGTTGTATATCATGTCCACGATGCTGGTGATGGTATCCCGGTCCAGACAGTACAGGGTGTGTATCTGCTCAGGGGTTAGGTTAAATGGATTGGCTCTGATCCTGGGGATTGGTGGGTGCCTCTGTGGTATGATTAGGTGCCGTGGTGGTGCTTGCTGTGCCTGTCTAGCCCTCCTCCTCCTGAGTCGCCTCTGTGCTGCCTGTTGTTGTTGCTGCTGCGCTGCAATCATGTCCTCAAGCCCATGTAATGCTGCTAGTATTCTGACCATCTGAGTGTGTGAAGGGGTGTGGTGTGCTCCTTTTGTGCTGCCACAGTCTCCATTGCCTCCACCTGTGCTGATTGTGTCCACCTGTGGCAGGTGGGAACACTGCTCAGTTCTCTTAACGGGTGGTTTGCCATGCCGGTATTAGCGCCATGGCGGTAAGGGGTTTTGGGGGCTTTACCATGCCGCTATTGGCATGTCCGCTTGCCTTGTGATGCTGTGCTATGAGCGGCATGGCGTTATTTACGGGATGGAGGGTCGTGCGCACACGGACTGGCCGCTATTAGTGGCACCGTACTTAGCGGTGCAGCTAATAGCGGTGTTCCGGGTCGTAATTGGCATGTGGATTTAACGTTACTGGTATTCCATTACCGGTACCGTTAAATCCCTACCGCCTACCAATATCTTTCACAATGACCACTATTGCATGTTGTAAGCAGTAATTTGAAAGACCAATAAAGCTAAAACCAACCACGTGTCATCTAGACACTGGTCTTTTGTTTTTGTTATTTTCAGGCATGTATCTCGCACGATTTAGAGATATCTGCGTAGGCTCTGGTCGACAGGTTTCGATGACATATTTTTTAAGTCATCGTCTTCAGGACCGATTTCTTTATCATCTATGCGATCAGTCATTCACCCATCAAGTGCGACGTGGCACCCAGTGCAACCTTGTGAGCGCCTTGTCCATGTTCGAAAGGATCCCGCGCAAGATTCCTCACAGAGCCTTGCTGCATAACACGCATTGACACAGCTGAGGATAAGTTCCCCCTGTGGATACAGCTGGACATTTAGCCAACCATACAGAAAGACAATCATGTCTTTTCGAAAACGATTTGCATAACAAACATGGACAAGGGGCTCACAAGATTGCGCTGGGTGCCCCGCCGCACCCTTTTTACAGTTTTTCTTTCTAGAGCAGGGACAACCATCTTAGAGTTGGGGGCAGTATAGGTTTTCCCTAATGATTTTGAATAAATAAAACTAAACACAATGCCACCGTGTCCATCTCCTGATTCTGATCTACCACAGTATCTTGAAAGATAGTATACTTTTATAGTAACATTGACAGCCGATGATGTCACACAATTCTCTGGGCATAGTTGCTTGAATATTAGTTTCTATAGTCTGTGGCACAGGTATTCTGACAAAAGCATTTGTTGGCCCAAGAGTTCTGGGCGCAATCTTTTGCGCAGCTATGTCTCATGTCACCAGTTGTAGAACATAGTTTATTTAACCTAGTAAAATGATGTGATTGCAATGTTTTCCTGCAGGACCCAATTTCCCCTATAGTGCAAACATTATCACTGCGGGCATATTGTGTCCTGCAAATCAATCTCCTAAAATAACCCTGCTTATAGTGAGCAGAGAATGCTTCTGATGGGTCATTCTTTTCCTAATGTTTCCAGCTACATTGCCATATTTTAAAGCCCTGTTAGAAATGTCTAAATTCTATAGCTGTCTAGCCAACATAGTAAGAAAAAAGTGATTTGAAATGCAGTATTTGGCCTAGCTTCCTCATATTTCCGGGAGCTTTCTCACTACACACACTAGCGTAGATCGCCTCATCCCTCCAAACACAACTGATAAACCTTCCATAGCTGCACACCAGTAGGAAAAAAGCACAATTAAGCAGAACGTTCTCAGAGACGCAGATGTGTATCCCCTAATTTCACTGACCAGTTACCATTATTATTATGGTATTTTTTGAGTGCGGACCTGGCTTCGAGAAGCAACGGAGCGCTTTACAGAGGTACACAACAATACAGATACATAACTGAGCACTTTACAGAGGTATACAACAGTACAGATGCCTAACAGAGTGCTTTTCAGAGGTAACAGAACAGATATACAGTGGGCGGGGGGGATACAGAGAGATACAGAGGAGGGCTACAACTCTACTGCGTGGCAGGGAGGAGAGGGGCGGGCGGTCTCTAGTGAGTCAAGTAGCGCGAGGGGCGATGTGATGGCCTAGGTGTTGAGGTGGAGAGATTCCTTGAAGAGGTGGGTCTTGAGTTCTTTTCTGAATTGTAGGATCGTGTTGGTGAGTCTGATGCGGACGGGGAGGAGGTTCCATAGTCTTGGGGCGTAGGCAGCGAAGGCTTGTTTTCTGGTCCTTTCCTTTTTGTAGTGGCAGATTTCAAGTCTGCATGTTTCCTGGCTTCTGGTGGTCTGCTCTCCACCTGAGATGCTGAGTTTCTCCACAAGGTAGCTGGGTGACTTGAGGGGTGACTGCCTTATAGATAATGCAGCAAGACTTGAAGGTAATTTGTGCATGCAGTGGGAGCCAGTGAAGGTTGATGTGTTCAGGGGGGTGTGGTTGTATCTGCGTAGACCCCTGTTGAGGTTTGCGGCCATGTGTAGGCCACTTCTCAGGGGCCAAAGGGAGGATGACGGGAGGCCTTTGAGGAGTGCATTGCCCCCATCCAGGTGGGATAGCACCAGCGCTTGAACAGTGGATCTAAAGCTGTCCGGAGGGAGGAAGGGCTTGACATTTTGCAAGAGAGAGAGCTGATACCAAGCTGTCTGAGTTTTCTTAGCTATGTGTGTCTTGAAGAAGAGCTGTTTGTGGATGTGGAACCCGAGGGATTTAGCACAGCAGGTGAACCTAGGTGTGAATCCCTCAGAGTTCATGGTTGATAGCCAGTTCTGTATGTCTGGGTGTTCAGTGTTGTTGGTGAGGAGTAGGAATTCTTTCTTGGAGGGGTTGAGCTTTAGTATGCACTGGAAATCCAAGACTGGCTCAGCAAGAGGCAGGTCTTGAGCCTATGGATGTCCTTGATGGAGTCGATCTTGAGGTATAGCTGTGTGTCATCGACGTATTGGTGGATGTGGATGTTGTGTGTGGCTAGGAGGGCTCCCAGTGGCTCCATGTATAGATTGAAGATCACTGGAGAGAGGATGGAACCCTGCGGGACTCCACATGTGATGGGTAGCATTGGCGATCTGGAGGAGTCCATCTGAACAAACTGCTGGTGGTTGGTGAGGTAGGACTTGAACCAGCGTAGGACAAGGTTGATGATCCTCATGCGTTGATGTATGGTGTCCATAAGCACCTGGTGGACTACGTGCCAAAAGCGTCTGAGAGGTTGCGTAGAACCAGGAGGCAGGGGTGGCCGTCATCAAGGATGTTGAGGATGTCGTTGATCACTTGTATGGTTGATGTCTCCGTGCTGCATTTGGGTCTGAATCCGGATTGGTAGGTTTGGAGGAGATTGTTGGTGTCAATGTGCTGTTGCAGTTGTGTGTCTACCGCTTTCTCGATGATCTTACCTAGGAAGGTGTGATGGAGCAATAGTTACTTAAGTTGTCGGGATCCAGGGTGGATTTCTTTAGTAGAGGGATGATTTGGCCGGTTTATAGTGTCAATGGGAAGGTGCCTTGGGTTAGAGAGCCGTTGATGATCTCCAGGTAGGGAAGGAGAGCTTCTGCAGGGAGGGCCTTCAGGATGGATGCTGGGAGAATGTCATCTGTATATGATGTGGCTTTGAGGGCGACCACAGTTTCTACCAGGTCCTCTATCAAGAGTGTCTTGAATGTTGTCCATGGTGTGGAGATTTCGCAAGGAGGGACGTGAGGTGGATCTGTGGATGCAGAGCTGGTGTCTATGTGCATGCAGAGCTGGTGTCTATGTGCTGGCGGATCTCACTGATTTAAACGATGAAGAAGGTGTTGGTGGTGGATTTTTGTTTTAAATATATATTTCTTTTTTTCAGATCAGCAGTCACAAATCCATTAAAAGAAAAGACAAAATGAAGGAATGTGCATTGGTCAAGTACACATTATCTCACTGTACAATATGGATATTGAGGTAATTAATACACTCCTCCCCCAGTACATATATATCATCATATTGTTTAGTCTTTCGCCAAGTAAGTTCTGAACTCTCCCCAGACATCCTTAGGCCGAGACATATGTGGTGACAGTAATACATATAGTTGTTCATATTCATTTACCCAGATTAATTCCTTCAACCATTCTTGTGATGATGGAGAGGGGAGCAAGCTTTCCACTTTCGAAGTATACTTCTTTTTGCTACCACGTTACAGATGTTGAGGAAGGATCTGGTTTTGTTTTTCAAGGGATCTTGCCATTTCCCAAATAACACAGACATCACAGTAGCATCCAGGTTCTTGCCAGTTATTTCTGACATCACACCATATATATTCATCCAGTAGTGACACAAATTCGGACAGGACCATAACATATGTAAGTATCCCGCTTCTCCTGACCCGCATCTCGGGAAAACACCGGCGTAATCAGGAAATATTCTTTTAAGTCCATGCAGCGTATAATCTAACATATGTAGTATCTTGTACTGTATTCATTTCAGCCGACTATTCATGGAGACTGACATGGTAAACATACACATTTTTCCGCATTGTACATCATTTATTTCTTGATTTAATTCTCTCACCCATTTCTCCTGGGAGGGATCAGCCTGTGTCGGAGTCCCAAGTAGAAGCTCCCTGTATAAGGTAGCCAGCACGTGTCTACAGCCACCAGAATTTGATAAGTAGGCCAGTAATTTATTTTCAGTCTGTTCAATAGGGTATGAGTCCCATGTAGTGCGGATTGCTGCCCGTAATCTGTAGTACTGTAGCAGTCCTACTTGCATGCTACCATGTTTTGTACTGCATTCCTTGACCTTCAATAAGTTCCCCTCAGGGAATAGGTCGCCCATACATGTATATCCCGAGGGTTCCCACAGTCTACGTATAGTGATGTCACGTGTAGGGGAGCGGTGTGGGAAATCCCACAGTGGTAGCCAGCAATAGAATGTGTTCTTTCCTGTTGTTCTAAGGAAGATGCGTTTCCAAGCATTTAACGTGGTGGAGACAGGGTTGTAGGGGCAGTCATCATTGTGTGTATCGTCTATTATGAGTGTCCTCATTTTGAGGCTTTTCGCCGCTGATTTCCCTAATCTTACATGTGGTGGTGTTTCTTTCTCCCTGATCATACCAGTAGGTGTCAGATTGCGCTTGAGCCGCCATCCAGTAGATCTCTAGGTTAGGTCCGTTGACTCTGCAGTTTTGGAGACAGGGTTTTCCTAAGAGGTGCATATCAGACAACGGTACGCAGCTGGTGTCTAGGGAGTTCAGAGACTTTCTGAGAAAGTATGGTGTGGAACAGGGGAATACAGCACTCTATCATCCCCAAGGGAATGGATGTGTTGAGTGATTCAATAGAACGCTCATGGAAGCCATAAGAATTGCTGTGGCCACTGGAGGGGATTGGTTGTGAACGATAATGGAGAGATCATTTCAGTATCGCTTGGCACAGCTTAGCATCACTGGGGTATGACCTTTCGAGGTGCTTCGGGGAAGGAAACCAAATTCTCATTTGTGTCCAGCCTGGATGGGAAGATCCAGAATGGTGATTGTCGATGTTGAGGGTGTGAGAGAGAGAGAATGCAAGTGAGGGGAGCCAAGTCCAAAATTCGTTATGATCGCATAAATTGCTGCAGGGACCTGGTGGTTAAGGATGGTGACTGGATTAAGATAAAATTGCTGGGCAAGGTACAGAAGGGACCAGCTGTTTATTCGGAACCCAAATTGATAGTAAAAGACTTAGGATCGTCTGTTCTAGTGGAAGGAGGAGCAGTGTGGAACAAGGAGAGAGTAGCGTTCATCAAAGTTGGTGTGAGAGGTGTGAAGAATGTGGAAGTGAGTTAAATAGTGCTGATTTCCAGGATGCCACCTCGGTAGTCATTTTACAGTTTTGCATTCAGTTGTTCAGTTGCAAATTCTTTTGGGAAAGAAGGGAGGTGTTAGGAAAGGCCTCAAGTCATGTGTTCAACTCATGTGGTCCTCTTCATGTAAATATTCCTGTACATAGTTGTGTCTACATTGATCTCTATTGCAAGCCTCACATCAGGGGATTTGTTGTTCTAAGAATCTTATGTGCCTGACTACTGTCTCTATGTATACATGTTATGGTTGGAATGTGGGGAGGTTGAGGCTCTGGAGAGTCAGTTGGCATCTGGCTTCCAGGCTGGGGGTTGTCTTACCTTGTCACGCAATAAACCCCTTTCATGTTCCTCCTTTGATCTGACATGTATTTCATGTGGAGCCATCCACAACACCTAGGTTGGTACAAAGGGCAGCTAGACAGTAGATTTGTAAGGTACAGTCGTATCGGCAGGTGAGTGCGACAGTAGGCTGGAAGGCGCGGCAGTAGACTAATGCAGGTACAAATACTGATGCAGATGAGCATAGCTGAAGGTCAATACAATATGCAATACAGCTGGTATTATATTTAAAGTGTAGAACTGTGAAAAAAGGTGCATTTCAAAAGATCTTTGGACTCGTGAATTTGTACACTAAGGAGTACAGTTGATTCTTCAAATGTCACTGGACCTCGTGGCCCTGCACCAGACCTGACTTCGACAACATTGGCCCCTTTGAAGTCCTCTCCTGCCACTTCTCGCTCTCCCCGACGGACACAGTCACCTTCCATCTCATATACAGACTACCCAAACCCAACACTGCCTTCATCAGATACTTCACCGACCTGGTCACCACCATGTCCCTCACGCACACCAACAACATCTTCCTAGGAGACTTCAACCTCCCAGACAACAAGGCATCCAGACCGATGAAGGAAACTCTCCTCGGTCTTCTCGACACCCTCAGCATCACACTGCACACGAAAGACACAACACACGAGAAGGGTAATGTCCTCGACCTAATCATCACTGCACTGTCTTCCCTCCACTGCAGCTCTCTTCTCCCACTTGACTGGTCTGACCACCTAGCTGTGCCTTTCAACATCCAGCACACCACCTAGTCAAGCACTCCCAGCAGAAACCCATCAGACAAACCTTCAGGCACTTCAAGAACTTCCAGGTGGAAGCCCTCATGGAAGACCTCACCAACCTCCACCTTAAATGGACCGCACACCCCCAACCGAAGGGCGACTCTCTACTGGAAGCACTCAACACCACCCTTTCAGCCTCCATCAACCGACACGCGCCTCTGAAACAACATACCTGCAAACCAAAACCATCAGCACTATGGTACATGCAAGAACTCGACCTCAGCAAAAGAGTCATCAGGAAAATCTGGTGCTGCTCCAGGACTGCATCGACCTGATGCTCCTCAAGGAATTCTGAGCTACCCGCTGGCAACTCATCAACACAACCAAGGCCTGCTAGTATCAGAACACCATAGCAGAAGCCAACAACAAAAGCAGAGTCCTCTTCATAGCGGTCAAGCACTGCGTCAACCCGCTACCCAACACTTCCATACCACACTCCATCCATTGAAAAATCCATCGCCCTGTGGGGTGCTGTTGAGCAGCTGTAAGATGGCTGCCACTCTCTGAGCTCCTGCAGGAGGTGCTGAATAAATATGTTCCAGGGCCTGCTTTAAGTGCACCAGAAGATGGTAGACATCGAGCTTTATAACCATGAAGACCCCCTGCATGATCCGTGAGAATTTCTGCAAGTTACACACAGCTGTCTACTCGCTACGTGACCTTTTGGATGTGGCGGCCCATGTTTGGAGACCGCTGCAAAACCCTGAAACTGGCTGCGGGATAAAGCGGAAACGCGACATGAGGAGCAGCGGCTGGATGCATATGCATTGGGTTAATAGCGGATTGGTGGGGGCATGAGTGAGAAGCGCAGCACCATAAACTGACGACAGAGCGAGTACACGAAAGACTCACCAGCACATACGAGATAATGGAACAAAGAGTAATTCGTCCGTGCGCACACGCTCTACCCTCTCCCTCACGTTGCCTCCAGACCTGGTCATAGTGTTATTTGATTAGAAGGACAGAAGCGCAGCCAAGTCATTAACAGCGTTAACCACAGGCAACGCATCGGCAGCCACTCTTGTGACACGAACCCTAGACTGTTTTATGCCTGCAAAACAATAATAAAGAACACTAAAGAGGGCATGTATAGGACCCCTTGGTGGCACCACACGACGAGGGGAAGCATAATGCTATGGAATGACATGGATCAACTTGAATAGTTAAATATGATGCAAACAAAAGGGTGGTAACACTGTTTAGCTAGATATTGCCTACCCTTTCTTGTGGTGGCTGGCAGTCATCTGGAACAATATTTAACTGTGTCTGTAGTGGAGCTATCTTTGCATGACCAAACTTAATGTAAGCATACCAATTGAATCTACCCCTTTGCTAAAAAACACGTTGCTCTAGCCTGGTAACCTGCCTGTGCTGTTGCACATAAACTACCATAGAGAGCGATTAGTAAGACACAGGCTGTATTTATTGATTGCATAGGAGAGATAAGGCATTGGAGATTGTAACTATGGCCAGTGGAGGAGGGAGCCAGAAGAAGCAAAACATGCTTGATGCATATGCGTGTCAAGTCAACCAGTCCAAGACGGGAGTACCATTTGAAACCCACAGAGCTGCAGCCAGCATGGAGAAAACCCCAGAGGCTCCTAGCCTCAAGCAAATTATGGAAACATGCAGGCAGGGTTCTCCTCCCTTACAGGCAAACCTAATGACATAACATCTGATATAGCCACTCTTAATGGCAAGATGGAACGTACACGATTGTCCAAAGCACAATCACGCATCAGTACAGTTGAAGATGATGTGCATACCCTTAAGTTCCAGATGGTGACGGTGACCACAGACCGGAGAAAAGCCCTTGCGAAGTGTGAAGACCTGGAATCCAGATCTAGGAGAAGCAACATGCGTATCCTGTGACTCCCCGAAAACCTTGGACACAGCCCCATGGAAGTGGCCATAGAAGAGCTATTGAAAGAGCTACTGGGGGCTCAGCACTTCTTATGTTAGTTGTGGAGCGGGCCCATAGAACACCTACGGCAAGACCCAAACCTGGCGCTCCATCAAGAGCAGTTATAGCGAAGCTCCCAAACTACCGGGACAGGGATACCGTAATACGATTGGCTAGAGAAAAGGGCCCGTTGAAATATGAAATACATCTATTCATATATACCCAGATTACTTGGCTGTGGTACAACAGGAACGAAAAACTTTTATGGCAGTCAAAAGTATGTTACGTGAAAGATCTACACCGTATGCTATGCTTTTTTCAGTGAGACTTTGCATATAGCACCATGGGAAGACTTTGTTTTTCACAACACCGGAAGAAGCAGCCTCCTTCATCGAACCAAACATACCTATCGGACTACAGTCAACAGAGACAGATGGAACCGGAGAATCCTCCATGGGTACTTGATCGTGATAGTGAACACAGTGGATCTGGTCTCACTCGCTTATAAGTTATTTGTTGAAAACCATAATGAGGATATTGAATATTCGTGCTGCTATCAAGATACAAAGCCAAGCTGAATAAACTCTATATAATACAGGCTCGCTAATCCTTAACTTACTGGCGGATGGCGCGCTGTCTCCGGACGATCCACACGCAGAGGCAGCAGCCCCCATGCACGGTTGCACCTATTTTGTTGTTCTACTAATGCACAAGTTGGGATTAAGTGCATTAACGGGTGTGTTGGGTGGTGGCAGGATGCATAGCCCTAGTTGGGGGGGGCAATGAGGGTGGGGGGAGGAAGGGAGGTTTTGGTTGCATAGTTAAAAGGAAAATGGTCAGCAGGTCATGAAATTCAGCATTGCAAGTGTACGAATGTTCCAAAAAATACATGGATCCGCTCATACTGTCAGTACACAATCTACTGTCTACGACACACTGGGGTTTCTTAATGTTTTGAGCTGGAATGAGCTTGGTTTTGGCAACTTTACAAAAGCAAGGAGGGTGATATCCTATATTAATCGTCAAGATATGCAGATTGTATTCATGCAGGAAACTCATGAGAAGGGGGGAGCGAACACCACGTTTGCCAAGAACTGGGGCCCAAACAGATTATTTACCAATTACTCTTCACAGTCCAGAGGGGTATTGACATTGGTCCATAAGGAAGTTGCTTTTACATACTGACCCGGAGGGTAGATATGTGATTGTCCATTGCAAAATATGCACCATAGAAATATTGCTAGTAAACTCATACAGCCCTAATTTAGACGACCCGAATTATTACCAAACCCTCACTGACATCATCATGGGCTATCCACGGATCCCGGTGATATGGGGGCGGGGAGAGAAGACCTGAATACAATCCTTAATCTAGACCTTACCACACGGGTCGAGCGCCCATACCTCTATGGAAAGCAGCTGACTGTATAATAAACCTGCTGAAAACATTACAGCTACAAGATATATGGCGATTGCAGCACCCGACTGTGTGGGGCTATATATATTACTCCACCGTCCATGATATGTCGTCTAGAATAGATGTTTTTTAAATATCTGACCGTCTGGTGGGACAGACGATAGAATCCAGCATCCTCCCCGCATTTATTTGGATTATTCCTGTCAGTGCTCACCATGACTAGAGCAGGAGGTAGAGTAGATGGACTGGGTACTGCTGCGTGGTATAACCTGGACCAGAATTGGCCCAAGCCTCCTCACTGAGGGTGATCTTTCCCTTGATACGTGCCTCTATTCATTGGGAACACACCAGAAGAGGGGAGTAAATCAAATGAAAGAGTGGGAGAAGGCAAACGCCACCAGTGTGCCAAGCTGCAAAATAAAGGAACAGGTTTTAGAATAAGTCACAGCATCAAGAGTAACTGGAACAGAAACTAACCTTACTAATCTAGGCACTGGACTTTGTATATTTCTGGATGCTGTAAACCTTATCTCTGATCTTGGTTCTCACCACTATGAAATACAAGGACAAGAAAAATGTGTAAGTACCTATGACTTCAGTTAAAGAAAGAAGGCGTGGCCAAACATGGGGTCTTACTGAGGGATCGTAGAAGAACGTTTAGGGGAAAACAATGCTGAGGAGGATGACCAGTTCTCCAGGAAATAAGTGAAAATGAAAGGGAAGGGGGAAAGGTTAGTAAGGGACTAGAACCCAATTGGTACGAAGGATGCACTAGGAATGGGAAGGTGCACAAGTGATTACTGCAAGGCGTCCATAGTTCTGTGCATGTAAGAGAGTTCTCGCATAAGGTTTCCAGTAAGGGGAAGAGGCAGTTCAGCACTAATGGGAAGGTCAAGGCAATCCGTGGGACAGGCAGGTAGGTTCCAATACCGTTCGGGCAACAAACGAAGCAAAGTCGGAAGGCGACAGTGGGACAAAATCCAGGATCGGTGATCTGAAACACGAGAGGTATTCTACGAAGGAACTAACTTTAATCAGAAGCAGTTTGCTTGATGACGGGAAGTGCTTTATGAGAGCAAAATGGGCGGAGCTTGCATTGTGGTGCGGAGTGGGTGTTCACATGGCCGTTCCGATCTGCAAGCCGCGCTGCAATGCAACGCACCGTTGTAGAGCAGCGTATACGTGCTCTATTGCCAGGGAATCGGCATGGCAATTTCCAATGCCGGAAGAAGTGGGAGGCCGCAGACTGGAACAAACGGACCAAACATGTCTGCCGGGGAGAGGATGAGACAAAGGAATGAGGACGGGCAGGCAGGACCTTGACATTCTGCAATCAAGCTGTCCCTACACTGGGATAATGCATCCCGCACCAGATATCCCAGGAGGTTTAAGCCACTGGCCCTACAGCACCTAGTGTTTCGTACTGACCTAGAACATGTTATTCGTACATATTCCTCTTTAAATGATAATGGTACAGTAATGCAGGCTACGCTTTGAAAGGCTTGAAGGTATACATTAGGGGGATGGCCATGTTGCACGAATTTGGGATGCTGAAAGACATACATAGGGGCCTAGCTAAAAGCGAGTGCGAACTTCAGAAACTGGAGAAGGAATATGCTGGCATTGATAACTGCAAGCGTATAGACAGCTGACAGAGAAGTGAGATATTTTGCTAAACCCACCCACTATGGCCAGACGCTATGGTGAAAGTGAAATACCGGGAAAGGTATTATCTGCTTCTGTTATGCTGGATAGAGGGCACGGACACATAGTGGCAATAAAGGATAGAACCCACACACTACGATACTCGGAAACAGAAATTAATGAAGAATTCACAAATTTGGGAGGTGAATCTGAATTTGAGAAGTTGCTCGACTCCATCCGCTTATCTGAATTATCATCTGAAGCCAGAAGTCAAATAGTGGCACGTTTACGTTAGAGGAATTTTTTGGGGTGATAAAGGAACTACCAAGACACAAAGCCCCTGGTCCAGATGGCCTTACAGCATAATTTTCTGTGGAATATGGTGCCCTTCTGGCACCTTACCTACTAAAGCTGTGGTTAGAAACTGTGCAGGAGGGACAGCTCCCGCAATCTCTTCGAGAAGCGGTCATTGCGGTGCTGCTTAAACCAAATGAACCAGGCAACACCAAAATCTATGCAAAGTTACTAGCCAACAGATTATTGCCACTCATGCCTGCATTGATACACCAAGATCAGGCCGGCTTTATACCTGCGAGGGCGACGTCACTTAATCTTAGGCGGTTGTTTAATGTGATATCCCGTATATCCCCTGAGTCTCATGCAGTCACTGTAGCCTTGGATGCCTAGAAAGCATTCGATATGGTGTCATGGCCATACTTGTTTACGGTCCTTCGAAAATGCAGACTGGGTGAGCCTTTCATAGACTACATCAAAATACTGTATGCGAAACACATGACTTCAGTTCTAACCAACACAACACAGTCAGCCCCATTTGAACTGGGTAAGGGGGTGCACCAAGGGTGCCCATTGTCCCCTTTACCTTTTTCCATGGTAATAGAGCCCATGGCATATCTCAACCGAGCCAAACATGCAAATAAAGGAATACGGATCGCTGGAACCCCTGAGATAATCTCGTTGTACGCGGATGACATTCTGCTGTATGTTAGAGACCCGCACCGAAACTTAGTTCCCATAATGCAGGCTGTAGCCCAAATTGGGGCATATTCCGGATTCACAATAAATTATGGAACGTCAGAAATGTTGCCTCTCACAGATGCTACGCCTCGGCCTCTGACACACACCCCATTAAAATGGATGCCAGATAAACTGGAATACTTAGGGGTAACATTCTCTAGATCCAAAGATGGGTTAATATCGGAGAATTATACCGCCCTGATGAAATATGCACACACGAAAATATCTGCATGGCAGTGGATTCCCCTCTCAGCAGCTGGCAGGCTTTCGCTTATTAAAATGATACTAGTACCCAAGATGTTGTATACATTTGTAAATGTACCCATATGTACTCCATAACACTTTGGCTAGATTTCTGTAACATTCCGGGGCTGTAAGGAAAAAGTAGGAACCAATGGCACTGACGTATACAAAAGGCAGAGTCAACGGACCTAACCTAGAGATCTACTGGATGGCGGCTCAAGCGCAATTTGCCACCTACTGGTATGATCAGGGAGAAACACCACCACATGTAAGATTAGGGAAATCAGCGGCGAAAAGCCTCAAAATGAGGACACTCATAATGGACGATACATACAATGATGACTGCCCCTACAACCCTGTCTCCATCACGTTAAATGCTTGGAAACGCATCTTCCTTAGAACAACAAGAAAGAACACATTCTATTGCTGGCTACCACTCTGGGATTTTCCACACCGCTCCCCTACACGTGACATCACTATACGTAGACTGTGGGAACCCTCGGGCTATACATGTATGGGCAACCTATTCCCTGAGGGGAAGTTATTGAAGAAACTGAATAATCTTGCGGCTCAATATTTCTTTGAGTACACACACTTCCAGCCATTTAGAGAGGAGATCCATGACAACTAACAAATGAATGTCCCTAGAGCCACTGATATTGAAGGGTCCTAACAAATCCAGAGCTACCTCATCCCAAGGCAAAGCAGGACTCTCACGCACAAGCATGGGAACCTTTTGAAGTGTTAACCCTTTATTCCTTCAAAGCATTCTGAACAAGTCGACACCTGCGCCTCCACCTCTTTATCCATACCTGGCCACCAAAAATCAGCCCTCACTAAACCTTTGGTTCGTGCCAAACACAAAAGACCAACATGAGCCAGATTAATTACAGCACTCCTCATCCTCACGGGGACCACAAGTTGGTGTCCGCGATACAGGTAATTTCCTTGAACATATAACTCGTCCTTTACCTTCCCAAAACCCTCCAATGTGGAATCACTTTTAATGCTCTTGCTTTTCACCATCGACAGTATTTTACTGTACAAACCATACTCCAAACATGCAGTATCCCACTCAATTCTTTGTATGCTGTCTTGGACCTGAAAAATCTCCACCACCTCCTCCTCCTGGAGCTCACCAACACTTACAGTCCCGCACTGCTCCACATTTCTTGACAGGGCATCTGCCACAACATTACTCTCCCCACAGATGTGTACAATGGAAAATCTCAAGCCTTGCATTGAGGTCACCCATTTCATAATGCGGCGAGATACTCCCTCCAAACCCGCTTTGGAGAATATGCTGACTAGTGGTTTGTGGTTGGTGCAAATAACAAACTCCCACCCCCACAAAAATCTTTTGAATTTTTATACACCACACACACACGCTGGTGCCTTCTTCTCTACCACTGAGTACCTGCACTCCGCTCCCTTCAAGCTCCTGGAAGCAAAAGCTATGGTATGCAACCCTCCGCCGTCTTGCTGCATCATTACTGCACCAAGTCCATAGTCACTTGCATCTACAAAAAGCAGTGTCTTCCGATTTTCCTCAAATCCCTCCAAAATGGGAGCATTAACTACAGAAGATTTCACATCCTCAAATTCAAGTTCACATTTCTTATCCCAACAAAAATTCACACCCTTGCATGTAAGTCTCTGCATACTCCTTGTTTTGTCCGCCAGACCTTTGATGAACTTTCTGTAAAACTCAATGAATCCTAAAAAGGACAAAATATCTCCTCTACTTTTCGGAGCCAACATGTTTCTGACCGCCTCCACAGCATCTTCCTTCGGTCTAACTCCACTCCCCGAGATCTCATGACCCAAATAAACTACCTTGCTGGCTCTGAAAATACATTTCTCTGTGGCTATCATCAGGCCAGCCTCCTCTAGAATTCTCATAACTTTCTTCACTCTTACATCATGTTTTATCTCATCTGCACCACAAACTAGTACATCATCTTGGTAACACATCACGCCCAGCTCTCTACCTAACAACTTGTACATGATGTTTTGGAACACACTGGCAGCGTAAACTAGTCCAAAAGGCATCCGTACACACCTGGGCATTATGAACGCTGTATAGTCTGTAAGGTCTTTAGAATCTTCATGGAGTTCTATTTGGTGTCAAGCTGATTTAAGGTCTAGTATGGAACAAACCGACGCACCTGAAACTACCACCAACAAATCATCAATTCTGGGTCAGGTAAATCTTTCAGCAACCACCATACTGTTAAGATGTCTGAGGTCAATGCATAATCTTACCTGCCCACTGGCCTTTCTAACCACTACAATGGGACTAATCCATTCTGATGTCTGCATCCTCTCTATAACTCCATCCTTCTCCATTCTCAACAACTCCTCCTCCTCCTCAACCTCTTTGCGTAATGCCAGAGCTACAGTACTCAGCTTGGCAACTTTGGGAATAGCTCCATTCCTCAATCTGATCTTGTGGAAAAACCCTCTAAAACAGCCAAGCTTGCTTGTATTTTGCTCACCCACCATTTCAATGACATTATTTCGTGCCTCAGCACCATTCACCAACAACACCTGCTCAGGGTTACCAGCTTCCAATCTAATCTTCAGCTCTGCCTGGTCACTCCAGGACAACAGCTCCCCATCCTTGGATGCAACATATATAGTGGACATGGCTCTCCTTCCCTTGAACTGGAGCTCCCCCCATTTCAATGGGGATGTCTCCATAAGCATTCGCCTTGACATTATTTTCTCGTAGAGTGCAACAATGAAACTAATTTCTCCACACATTCACGCTGATCAAAGTGTAGTTGGCACCACTGTCAATTAACATTTTCACAGGTATGCCTTTGATCATCACCTCAGCATAAGCTTTAGGAATTTTAACGTTGCCTGCCACAGCATTTGCTGAAAATACAATATCTCTGCCAGCTCCATTCTCATCACCCATGTCCTCACACCCACTCACTTCATTGAATTGACCAGCAGTAACATTCTTGCAGCACCGTGCCAAAAGCCCTTTCCTCCCGCATTCATGGCAAATTATATGCCAAGCAAGACATTCCTTATCAACTGAAAAATGTGTGGTACTCCTACACCTGAAACATCTTTTACTGGACATGATCCGGGAATCTGGAAACATGCTAATGCATCTTTCCGTGTGTTCCTCCATTTTTGCAATTTCTATTGCTTTGTCAAGGGTGGGATTCCTTTCTGTCCACAGCTCTTTCCTAATATTGTCGTTCACGCACTTACTCATGAGTTGGTCCCTCAAATGTTCGTCCTGGCAGTGGGTGAACCTACACTTCACTGCCAAACCCCTGAGCGCTGTTATGAATTCTTCAATGCTCTCGCCCTGTTTTTGTTCTCTGGTGGCGAACTTGTACCGCTCTAGAATAATGTTCTCTTCTACTCTGAAATGTTTGTCAAGTTTAGCGAGAGTCTTCTTATAGGGGCCAACATGTCCAAGGTCAGTTGGCTTGGGCAACTTCCTCAGAAGGTCTTGGCCGGCAGGACCCAAGCAATGGAAAAGGAGGGCTTCTTTCCTTTCATTAGAGTAGTTTGGCCCAAAAGCTGCCAGTGCATATTTCGTGAAACCCTCCTTCCAGTCAGACCACCTGACTCTAGGCTTTCCCCGGACTGGTCATAAAGAATACTGGAGAAGGAATATTTGCCATGTTCTTTGAATTACTACTGGTAGAGTGTCTGCCAGACTAAAAACAAAAACAATCACCTATATAGGTAAGGCTGACCACTGGCAACATCCACTGGCTAAGAGCAAAAGTCCAGGCCACCCAATCAGCACCCTTCTTGTGGCTTGATTGCAGACCCTTGGCTACTGCAGGGTGCCAATGAAGGCTCTACACAAGCCCGGTAACTCTGTGGCTTCAAGAACCACCTGCAAGCGTCGGGATTCATTCACTGTGCATACTGTTCGGCAAACAGACCACTCACAGTCTTACCAAGAAAGTAGAATCCATGTACCCCGCAGGTCTGAGTCGGCGCATCAAGCAAACCCTGTGGTGCTCCTCCTCAGCAAGACGCAATCCTGCTGATAAATTGGCTTCTGCGCCCACCATGTATGCGGATGCAGGTGCAGGACGCCCTCGACACGTGACACACTCTGGCGCCTCAATTAAGCCAAACCCACTTACGGTGTGTCACATGGGACTTGCCTTGCGGGCTTCCCGTAATTGGACAAAGTGCCTGCATCACCCTGCGTGGTTTGCGACTCTGCTACAGCCAGGAACATCCGTCACTTTGTTTCACTGTTTCCCAATTCCGCTCCGTCGCTCCTCGTACTGTGTCTCTGGTACGTGACTGCGGGAGCCGGCGGAACTTCCTGCTTATCGTCGGAGGTGCATGTGCTCCGGGGGGAATAACACCAACAACAGCTGCTGCCAAGGAACTGGCCATGCCACACTGGCTTCCTGCCCTCAGCCGGAGGCACAGGTCTTCCCAACATTCACGTTGATCGTTACTCCGACAGCCTCCTCCACACTCCTCCGCACTCCTTCGCTGGGGGTTGTCTCCTCAGGCTGAATCCTCGTCACAAATATGTTGTGTAGGGCTCCACATGAAATACACGTCAGATCAAAGGAGGAACTTGAAAGGGGTTTATTGAGTGACAAGGTAAGGCAACCCCCAGCCTGGAAGCCAGATGCCAAAAGACTCTCCAGAGCCTCAACCCTCAACCTCCCCACATTCCACGTTCCAAAGCATAACATGTATACATAGAGACAGTAGCCGGGCACATAAGATTCTTAGAACAACACAGCCATTGATGTGAGGCTTGCAATACTGATCAATGTAGACACAACTATGTACAGGAATATGTACATGAAGAGGACCACATGAGTTGAACACATTACTTGAGTCCTCTCATAACACTAGGGTTGTGCTCACTAACCTTATTTATACCCTAACGCATACAAGCACACTATGTACCACTCCACCTACCTACACATACTTGTATTGTATGCCCTACTGGCATTAGGACAATAAGCAAATACTGTAGGTCACAACCTCACTACTTCACCTCACTCAACTATGGCAAGTTCGAGTGTACCTAACGGGGTGACTATACCTGCCTCCCCATCCCAGAGGAACCTGGTTGGTCAGGACAGTACATCCTCTAGACATTCTGGCTGCCGCCACTTTGCCTCTCCTGACCACCATCCACGCACACCATAAATTAAACCCTAGCTCAATTATAACTAATCGCCCATGCCACATTCAACTACGTAAAATCAGGCTTTGCTCCAGACTGACTAGACTCTACGGGCCCCCTATCAGTTCCACATTCATCCACTCATACCCCTCGAGAGAATGCCTATCAATGAAATACAACACTAAGGATATAAATAACAATGCTACTACCTCACTCAAGCTGAAATCAGTTGATCATTCCTTCAAAAAACAACCACTAAAGGCCAAAATAGCTAGCCAGTGTAAACCAGTGAACCCTCTGATTAAAAACAATATCCCAGATATCAAAGGTGCATTAATCAACGCCAGATCGTTAGTAGCGCATGCTATGGAGATAGCCGACTTAATACAGGCAAACGATTATTATTTTCTTGCCGTAACCGAGTCGTGGCTCCATGCAGATGCAAGCCCGGCCCTCCTGATTGCTGTACCAGCTAACTACACCATCTTGAGAGCAGATAGGATCGACTCCAGAGGTGGAGGTATAGCCCTCATAGCCAAATCTAATCTGGCTATAAGACTAGCCTCAGCACTTAACATCAAATCGTGTGAATTACTCACTGCTAAACTCCCCATATCCGACTCCCAAACGTTGACGATTCATCTGATCTATAGACCTCCGGGCCCTATCGCTGCATTTGAGGAGGATATCGCTATAAAATTATCCAACAATATGAAAACGACCTCTCAAATACTATTATTGGGGTTCTTAATGAGGGTTTCAATGACCAAAGTGACCAGCAGGCTAGAGCTAGAACCAATGTGCTTACCGAACTCGGTTTCACCCAAAGGGTGACTATGCCCCCACACAATAAAGGCAGAATGCCTGATTGGGTGGCAGAACTCAATTGCAATGCCTCAATCACCTCTATAACTCCTCAACTATGGACGGACCACTACCTCCTATCTTTTATTCTTGCAATCAAAAATCTTACCCCTAAAAGTAATTCAATAGCTCCTCCAACTCTCACCAGGAATAAAAAGAATACTGCAGTGGATAAACTCATACCTCTCACAACACCCATCCTCAACTCACTGCCAGATACAAATGATCCGGCGACTTTAGTAGATGAATACAACAATACTATGACCAAAGCTTTAGATATGATTGCCCCATTAAAAATGAGGAAAAGCAAACCCAGAGCTCACCTAAATTCTTGGTTTACCCCGCACCTCAAAACCTTAAGAGCAAATAAAAGAAATTGGGAAGTTGCCTGGCGACATCTACCTAACGGTGAACACAAAACCAACCTCATTAATATCTCTGCCTTATACAAGAAATAAATAATCCACACTAAAAAGGAAACCTACAATAATAGGATTCTCCAAGCAAACTCAAGTACCAAGGAATTATTTGTTATCCTAAAAGAGTTGGATGCCCCTATTCCTACCACATATAACTGCCTGAAGGAAAAACTCTGGTGCTCAAATATACAGAATACCCAAGCCAATAAAATCACTCATCTTCAGAATAAGATAGCTGATGAAAAAGTAAATCTTCCCAATTTAGACACAACTGCTAACACCTCTTCGCATACCACTCGCACCACCCCACAGCCTCAACGCTTCAGTTTCTCAACAGTCTCAATCCTTGAAGTAGAAAAAATCATCCTATCACTAAATCCCTCTAACTGCCAGGGAGACAACTCCCCAGCCCAAATGATCAAAGATGCGGCAAGAGACTTATTACCCTTCATAACCAAATTAATTAACGCCTCTTTCCGATCTGGCAGCATCCCAAGCAACTTAAAAGAGTCTTGGGTCCTCCCCCTCCTCATAAAACAATCTCTAGACCCATTCATACCAATCACCTACAGGCCCATTACAACTGTGCCATTCTTACTTAAAATATTAGACCGAATGGCCTACTTACAGATTCAAGAGTACCTAATCCGGTTTCAGGCCCAACATGGGACTGAAACGGCTCTGATTGACCTCAAAACCCAGATCGACGAACTTAAGGACAAGGATAAAACAGCCTTGCTACTATTACTTGACCTTTCGGCCACCTTCGATCTGGTGGACCACAAAGTACTGTGCAATCACCTGGATTCAGCAGCTCACTTTGCCATAGTATCTCACGGTTCAAACTCACAAAGGCTGGGGAGACTAGCTTCCTGGTCAAAGCAGCACAATTATGGAACTCCCTCCCGCCATCACTGAGGGCTGATCAAACCTTCCCTAACTTCAGAGCTAACTCCATCAAATGGCTCAGACAAAACGACAACAAATATCTCCCACTGTTTGTCTGTCATAGGTTCGGACTATAACATGACCTATAGCTATGACCCAGTAGAAAATGTTCTGTTCATGTTTGCTTAGGCTATACCCTATCACTGCAAAATATGTAATCTTGGACACTCTGACCTCTCCTTGCATGTATTTATTGTTTAGATCTGCCTTAATTCCTGCATGTATATACCGTTTATATATGTTTTAATATCCCTAGGGAACCGTTGCACACTTAACTCCGTAATGCTTGTAACTTTAAGCTGAAAGTATTCTTGTATTTTATCGCTTTCCGCGCCCTGAAACCTCCGGGTCTGGTTCGCATTACAAATAAATAAACAAACAAACGGCGCATTGTACTCAATCAAACATGCTTTCTTTCTCTCTTCAAGCTCTCTTTCTCCCTCTGTCTAGCTGTAGGTCTCTAGCTCTTTCTCTCCGTCGGTAGGACGTGTGTATTTGCTGGAGTCACCCTAGCCATTGGTGTCCGCAGCCTGGGAAGAGAAAAAAACAAAGATATCTTGAAGTGGGGCTGGAAAGAGTGTAATGTAATGTGTTTTTTATTGTTAAAAGTAGAATGAGAGCTGAAGTTTGTGAGACTCGCGACCTCCCCACTGCTCCCCGAGGATGGGCCATCCTGGTATTTGCAGACATGCATTGTCATTGCCTTTGTCCTTGAGGAATGTCGCCATCTTACTGAAGGTGAATTCTCCATGCAAGTGGAGGTGAGGGGGGTGCACAGAGGCTCTTAGTTGGGTGCTGATAGGCCTTGTATGGGACCAGAGGACCTAGCTCTTGAGTATAGAAATTAATTTATTTTCTATTTTTTGTTAATTATAAGTCTTTGTACATACTGCAGCAAATGCACTAGCTCAACAGCACTACTAACCAATCACTGACCAGTATGCAAAATTAAGCATTATCTAGTTGACCACAGAAACAGATCACTGGTTTTATTCTGAGCATGTACTTTTCCAAGAAGGAGAACTTTTTAAGAGACTAAATCGTGGGCAGTCTCTACTAAAGAAGTTATCAATTGTAAAGGTGAATATGTAATTGTAATAACATTACAAATTAGTTATTTTTTTAACATTTCCATTGTTACATTTCCAACATCACTTTGAGTATACATTGCAATTATAATAACAATGTTCCCTTTGTCTTACTGAGCAAAGTACGTTATCAAAACCTAGAATAAATATAAATTGTTTTCTTAAAGGTTATAATTCCAAGGTGGCCAATCTGGTAGACTCCTATTGTACTCTTTCGAAATACTCCTATGATAAAGTTGATGGTGACAAGTAGGACCAATGTTGGTTCCTGTCAACTTTGCATAAAACTAAAGAGCATTTTGGGATCACAAGAAAGACCACAGATCATTATAATAGACAAATATGTCTGTGATAAAAAGGTTGTATGATTGAATCACTAAGTACATAATGCACCCTGGCCTTGCTGCTTATTTCATTTTTCACATCAGTATTCCTAACATTAAAGTGTTTCTAAACATCACCCATATATACTTATTCAGAAAGCCTCAGGATTTGGATGTGAGCATAAAATGGCTGTCCCATTTGTCACTCCATCCTCATCATCCTGAGAGGCTTCTTCACTTGCAACTGTGTGAGGATCACGCTGAAGAGCAGTGGCGAGAGTCACGTGAGATTCCTGATGGCCCGCTTCTTCCTCCTCCCGGTCCGGTGAAGACTGAGGTGGGCAGAGTGGAACACCAGGATCCCATAAAACTGGACACTTCCTTGGTACTATGCAGAAGCAGAGCAATTCGTGAAGGACTTCCAGCTGGAGGGGGTGGCGCAGGACCAGTGGAAGACAGGGTACATCCATGCACGCATCCGTGCGAGGGACATCTGCGAGCAGATTGTCACCTTGTCCTCAGCGACCGCAAAGCATGTGTGGGAGAACATCGCATCAGAGAGACTGACGAACAAGCACAAAGACATTGCTTGGATGGCCGTCCAAGAGGGTCTGCCGGTGCGAGCCTTCATGCACGCCAGAGGACTGAACCGCATTAGGAACTGCTTGACGGGATGCACAGCAGACGAGACGGAATACTGCCTTTTCTGGGACCGCACCTACGCCAGAGACCTGATGAGGGACTTGTCCACAGAACTAGGGGGCCTGATCCCTACGGCCTCAGTTCCCCCTCCCACTAAGGACCAGACCATTTCAACACGGGCATCTCTCCATCAGCCGCGTGCTTTTGTAACTCTTTTAGCGTCATCAGCATGTTTTAAACCCTGCCCTGTTTTTTACTTCAGGGTCGCACAGCCCCAACAAGCCACGTTCAAATCAGACCCTACGAACCTGGGAGCCCCACAGACATGCGGGCCACCGGCTGATCGCCACCCACAAGCATCCTTTCAAAGGGAATTTCCTAACCTTTTACAGCCAAGATTCTCCAACGGCTGCAAGACCACAGGTACTTTGATGCCATCTTTTCCATTCAGGTTCACTACTATACATTAGTGCACATTAGTATTACAGGTGATCTTCATCTGCCTGCATAGACATGTTTTTGATATTCTCCCCCACACCTTAGTGTATCCAGCACACCAGCGATCGATCTGCAGGAATCACCTCTGACAGTTTGAAGTGGTCTGCGATACACTACTCCCAGCTCTTTGCGATCACCGACTGGAAGAAAGCACTAATCTCTGACTTCCGTACAAGTCAGTAATCAAGTGCCAGCAAGCTTTTTGGACAATGATACCATTGTTCACTTACATGGTCCCAATTTGATTTTAGTGCATGCCAATATTATTAGCATTAGATTTTATCTTTCAAGACGAGCCCTACAACAAATTGAGCCCTTCCCTTCTTTTTTCTCTCTTTCTCTTTGTTTCTCACATAGGGGAGACCAAGTCGAGGCCCATGAAGAAGGCTTTCTGCCGAAACGTCACGGGACTACATTATTTTGAGGGATTTATTCCCCCAATCCCGCTCCATAATTCGATCCGTTTCTAGACATTGACCAACGACTAGGTCCTTTTCTCCCAGGAGTCTACAACAATATATTTAGTTTCAGAAAAGAAACAATACCCTTCTTCTGACACACGGTTTTTGACTCCACTCACTTCATACAGTTGTTTGCCTTGTGTTTAAACACTATACCATTTTTCTTTGCATTCATTGCACATTTAGGCAAACCACCAATGATTGTGCATTTGTATGTTTTGTTTGTTAATTCTTTTTTAAGCACTCGGTAATTTTTCTTTGATGCATTTGTTAAATAATATAAATGTGCTTTGATGTATATGTACACTAAAAAACTAAAAAGTTTTATGTTAAACTGAACGCATAAAATTCTCTCTGCAGTTACTAACACTGGCTAAATAAAAAGCTACAGTGCACCCTTTAAGGGCTTTATTGTTCGTCTGTTTGAACACGTATGTCAGTTAGCTTAATGAAATGGCTTTTGTCATACCAAGCATGCTGAATAACCTAGCCTTTACTAAAATGTATATGTAAAGAGATAAAAAGTAAGTGGCAGGACGCCATTCCTCCTGTTTCAAACTGATCCCTACAGCAAACATTACTGACGAGTCAGTGTTGTATAGTTTGTTCCCAGGGACCCACACACAAGGAGATATCCAAGCCTGCTGGAGAATCATGTGCTGCGTTAAAGATGTGCTCCTCTTTTCCAGGAACCGCTTGGTGGTGGGGAAGAAGGAAACTTTGACACGAATCCTGCCGATGGATGATCCACAGCCTCCTGAGGGACTACAAGATCATAGATGGGCCGGACGATCACAGCGACGATGAGGAGTGAGCAATGTGTGATGTCGGGCTGCTGTCAGCGGGCAGTCCCGACATCCAAAGATGGGCCTTGATGGGCCACAGATGGTGCGCAGCGTGTAGGGCAAAGACAACCCGACCACACGGTTTGAGTGCATAAACCCGGACTGGCGCGCTGACGCCAGTTCCGATGATTCCTTTATTTTCCTAGTGTCACGTGGCCCGGAACTAACAGGGCACGTAACACCACATTCCTCCCCAACTTGGAGGTGTCTACACAACTGTTCAACATAAGTGGTCTAACAGGGTATTACTTGTTCTCCTGTCTCCGAGTCTGTCTTGGTGGGGTTGTCTGTCTGTAGATTCCGTCCACCACGTACCCTTGAAGACGGGACGACGGTCGGGGTCTTTCCCTCAGAAGGTATCGAGTGCTACTTCTCTCAGGTGCCTCCGCTCTTGGGGCTCCCGGCCTGGCTGGGTCATCTTGCTGGAACGGTGTTCTGGAGGTTGGTGTCGTAGTGTGGGCCTTGGGCGATGTTTGGCTCTGGGGTGTGTGCGGTGCTGTCGCCTCGCTTCTTGGGGACACTGGTTGTTCTTCCCATAGTTCAGCTGGTACTTTCCTGAAATGCGACACGTTTCTTGTCACGGTCTCACTTCCACGGGTGGCGTTGACCATGCTGTGGTTTGTCGCGCTGACTGTCCACGGTTGTAGCTCAAAATTAAGGGACATTTTTTTGGGTGTTGCGCGGTTCCTGACGATTACCGTATCACCTGGTTTTAGCTCCCTGTGGCGGGCTCGTCGGGCGATGCTTTCCTGTTCGTTCTGACTCAGTCGCATCGCGTCCATGGCTGGGATGTCCGGTTCGGGGGCTACCCACAGAGGGTGTATGGGGAGCTCTACCTGTATCTGTACCCCGAGCATGAGGGCGGCGGGGCTGACGCCGGTGGATGAATGTGGGGTTTGCCGATGCGTTCTTAAAAACCGATAGACAGCCTTCAGCCAGTGATGTCCTTTTTCTTTGGCGATGCAAATAACTTTGTTCAGCGACCCCATGAATCTTTCTGCGTCGCCATTCGCTTGGGGCCATCTGGGGGTGATACGCTGGTGTTTGACGTTTATGTCCTTGAAGAAATCTCGCAGTTCTTGGCTGGTGAATGATGGGCTATTGTCGCTCTTCACTTTTCTCGGAATTCCATGTGTCGCGAAGATCTTTTCCAGTGTGAGGATCATGGTTTCTGCGTTTGTGGATGCAACGTGTTCTACCTCAGGATATCTGCTGAACTCGTCGATCACTACGAGTAGGTATCCTTCGCCAGCAATTGTGCAGTGATCCGTGCTAACTGCATCCCATCGCTTGCTGCTTCTCGGAGCGCTGCTGATGGGCTTGGGGTTTTCCGGTCTCCTGGATGCTTGGCACGCCGCACATGACTCTACGAGCACATTCTGGATTTGAGGTATGCCGTTGTTTTGATAATGCCTTGGTGTTCGCTGTGAGCTAGCTGGAGGGCACTCTTCTCCAATGACTCGGGTAGTACAATTCGGTGACCCTTGAGGAGCACTCCTTCGGGGGCGATGGAGAGTTCGTGTCATATCCCAAACAGTGCTCGGAGTTTGATTTGAGCTGATGTGGTGCGCTGAGCTATGGACGTGAGGTAGGTTTTCCAGTTGCCTGACTGGATGGCAGCAGTGGTGTGCTGCAGGATGGTGTCTGCCTCTGTTTCACTGGCTACTTCCCATATGGTGAGGGCGTGCGGTCGGGCGCAGGCGACCACGTGGCATACGTGTTCATCGGTTTCCCTCGAGTGGTGTTGTTCTCCCTCGGTGGCAGGTCTCGGGTGACGGACAAGTAGTCCGCTAGGTTGTCTATCCCTGGACGGTAGTCGACCTCTATGTTATAGGGCTGTAGCTGCAGCATCCATTTCTCAATTCGTGCTGGCGGATGGGGAGCGGAGCCTCGGAATATCGGGATCAATGGTTTGTGATCGGAATAGACTTTTGCTTTCTTGCCGAGCAGGTATACTTTGAAATGGCGGCATCCCCACAGGATGGCAAGGGCTTCCTTCTCTATGTGAGCATAGTTTTCCTCTGGTTTGGTGAGCGCCCGACTGGCAAATGCAATAGGGAATACGTTCCCCTCATTGTCCGTTTGGGTTAGTACAGCTCCCAGGCCAACCGGGCTGGCGTCTACTAGGAGTTCAGTGTGCCTTTCTACGTTGAAAAACGCCACGTTGTGGATGCTGATAACGTGTCCTTGATTTGCTGGAATGCTTGTTGGTGGATCGATGTCCATTCCCATTTCTGGTCTTTTTTGGTCAGTTCACGGAGCGGGCTTGCGATGTTGGCGAGGTCTGGAATAAACCGCGCACAGTATGTCGCCATTCCCATAAAGCTTCTCACCTCTGTGGCTGATTGAGGTGCCTTTGTGTTCTTAATGTCATTTACCTTGGAAGGGTCAGGGGACACGCCTTTGGCACTGAAGATATATCCAAAGAAACATAGTTCTTCTTTTGCAAATTCACATTTCTCTGCATTCAGCGTTAGGCCTGGCATTTCCAGTCTTCCCAGGACTGCTGCCAGGCGTTTGTGGTGCTCTCTCTCATTCGATGCGTACACAAGGATGTCGTTGCTAATGTTCATGGTGCCATCTAGGCCAGGGATGACCTTGCGGATTTCATGCTGGAATACCTCGGCAGCTGACGATATTCCAAAGTTGAGCCGCTTTTATCTCATTAGCCCAAGGTGAGAGGAGAATGTGGTGATGTACCTTGAGTCTCTTGCTAATCTGAGATGGTGGTAGCCAGATCTAAGGTCTAGTTTGCTGAAGATTGTTGCTCCAGTGAGGCCTACGATGAGCTTGTCTATCGTTGGGGTTATGTGGCGTTCTCTTCCAATCGCTGCATTGGGAAGTCTCATGTCTATGCAAATTCTTACAGCGTTGGGCTGTTTAGGTTTTTGGGCCACCACCATTGGTGATACCCACGGGGTTGGTCCTGATGTCTTTTCGATTATCCCTGCTTCTTCGAGCTTGGTCAGTTCTTTCTCCACAGCTTCTCTCAGGTGGAAAGGTATCCGTCGATGTCGCACGCCTTTCGGCTCTATGGTGGGGTCTATGTGAAGTTTGATGGTGCGGCCTTTTAGACATCCTATGCCTTGGAATAGTTGTTTGTGTTGCTGAAGTAGATCATCAAGTTCGTTGTGTTGGAGGTTGAATGCGAAGTGGATTAGTTTAAGTTTTTCTGCTGTCCTGCAGCTGAGCAGTGTCTCACAGCCAGCGTCCACCACATAGATGCGCGCCCTGCAGTTAGTGTTCTTGTGGGTGAAGTCTGACTTGAAGGACCCTTGCACGGGTAGGGGTTTCTTACATCCATACGCGTATAGTCGGACCTTCTTCTTGTGAAGCGTGGGCTTCGGGTTAAGCTTGCTGAACGCTGTCGCTGGCATTACATTCACTGTTGCGCCGGTGTCAATGACTACTTTCAGCGGTTCACCGTTGGCGATGATGGTACAGGATGGTCTCTTCCTTTGTCGTGACCGGTGAGGCTCGACGGCTGATATGAGATGTACTCGGTGTATCCGTTTGCTTCCTTTCTTCCGTCTCTCTTTCCGCTCAGGTGATATGCTGTCGTCGCTGTCGTCGCTATCACTCATGTCTGGGGATCTTTGGGAGTGGTCAATGGCTCTGGCTTTTCCTTTCCGGTCCTGTCGGTGTGATGGCTCCCTCGGTGGAAATTTGTTTCGGCGCCCGAATGCCGGTCGTGACACAGTTTCTCTGTCACTCCGATTTGGTGGGTTCAGGCAGACTGCAGCATAGTGGTTTAGACGGTTGCATTTCCTGCACGTGGATCCCCATGCTGGGCAGGATTCCCCTTTGTGCCACGGGCCGCCACACCCTTTGCAGGCATTGCTTCGTTCTGGCGGCGCCTGTGTTTTCTGGCTGTATTTCATGCGAGTGTTCTGGTGTTTGGATATGGTTGCGACATCTTCTGACGGCTTAGGGTTGTCCAGCGGGAGTCTTTGGATCGCTGCTTCGATCACCGCTACTTGGTCTTCGTTTGCTCACGAAGGCGCGCCATTTCTAGAATGCGGGACAGGCGCATGTTCCTTTCTGAGAGTATCGCTCTTCTCCGCTTTTCTGAGGAAATGCCGTTAATTATTTGGAGGCGGATTGCGAATTCTTCATCTGGGAACTCACAACCTACTGCCATTTCGCGGAGGCGAGCATGAAATTTGTCCACGGTTTCCTTTTCGCGCTGCCTGGCCATGCAGAAATGGAAGCGTTCGTAGTCAGGGTTGAGATCTGGTTTGAACATGTTTGTGAGGATTGTCTTGGCCGCGTCGTAGTTGTTGTGATCTCCGCGGTCTGGGGTAGCGTTGAAAAGGCGCAGGGTGGCTGATCCGACGTTGAGTAAAAGGAAAGTGCGCTTCTTCTTCGGTATGGTAATGTCTCTGGCATCAAGGTGCAATTGAAATTGTTGGAGCCAGATTTATTTATTTATTTTTTTATTTTTTTATTTCAAACCGTTGTTTTATTAGTTCGATCAACAAACTTTCACAACTTTCATAAAAATTAAGTTTTTCTTGTTATAATACAGTAGGAAGACATTTTTTTGTGTTTCACTTCTGCAATTCAACATATCTTATAAGAATATATTTTCTTATTGATAAACAATAAAAATACATTTTTATGTATCACCTCTAAAATATCGATGTGAGAATTTGTTTCCTTTCATGTACTATTCCATTTACGTGATAGGCACGAATTATGTACATTTAAGTCAGGACAATAAGTCAACGTGATACATTTCTTATCCATCATAATAACGCAATTTCAACAACTTCTCATTTACCTATTTTTACAAGGGTTCAAGCGGTAGACAACACAAAATGGTGGAACTTCATTGTCACACTTGCAATTAAATTCGAAATTACCATATGAATTTCAACCAAAAATAAAGGAATTCAATTTCTAGGAGGGCTTATGAATAAAGAAAACCTATTTACCAAGAATTAACATACCATATTCTAGCAGTAGCTCAAATGTGCTTTATAGAAACAGCTAAGTACCATTATTTTCTTATTAGCCTCAGCAGCTAGGCTGCTCGTCTTTCTTGTGAAACATCTTCTCAAGTTCATTGTTTATAATTACTAGCAGTCTACACAGTGCTAATATAAAGCTTGTGCGGGTCCCCCACATGCAAGCTAGCCAAAGCCATTCCCTAGTTGCCTCAGTTAATATACAGTCAGTTGCAATTGTTAATGCACGAGTTGCCTCAAAATATGTACAAAATATAACCAGATGTTTCAAGGTTTCTTGAATCGAACCATCCCTGCAGAACCTACATCCTAACTGCGCTTCTACTTTCCAGTGCAGTTTCCAACCACTGATTCTTTCTAGCGTAAGAGATTGGTTCATTTTAAATCGCAAATAGGTTTCCCTAGCCTTATTACAGGGAAACTGGATTAAATAAGGTTTGTGGGGCCGTCTTGAAGAGCAAAAACGAACTACTTCCTTGTAGCCTTCAAGACCCGCCATTCCCGTTAGCGTTTTACACCAGTCATTTTCTATGATACGATGTTTTACATGATTAGGTATAAATTCGAGGTCAGCTGGTACAAGTGCAATTTCGTCCAATAAATGAATCATTTGTGTATAATAGATCGTGATGGAAGATCGTTCAGACGCGACCATGAGTTGGCCCAAATCTTCATAAACACAATTTGCAGGTGGATATAACATTCTGGCAAAATTAGCCAGTAAACGCCAGTTACGGCGTGCGGATAAGGCAGTAATACCAAGTTCCTGACTTATTACAATATTTGGTGGGGATTTAGCCAACCTCAAAACCCCCTTCCACATGCACCCTTGTAGTTGGTCAAGGTAGGTGTTAATGTTTTGCAGGCACATATCTAAAGCAAAAAGGATAACAGACTCTACTTTTAGGATGTAACCAGATTTCCCATCTGATGGCTGCTCCCGTGGTAAATGGGTCAAATGGCGGCATGAGCGTGGTTAGTGCTGGGTCCGGGTGGTCAGTAGTGAGGCTCTTCCTGATGGATGTGCTCGTGCTGGCCCTCACAGGGCTAGTTTCAGAGCTTGACATGTTGTTTGGGAGTTTCTGATGGTGTGGCCCTTTCGGTGAGGGTGGTTATGTGGGTTCACTTCACCGGTGTTTGCAACTCCCAGTGTCAACGCAAGTTGTCCCGAGCTTTCACCTTTGATGTGAAAAACCCGTTTGGGTGTGTTAGAAGTCTTTTCCCTCTTGTCTTTTGTTAGGGATGGTGTTGCAACGTTGTCTCATTGGACACAAACACGTTCAGGAATGCTGAACGCTTTCCCACATTTCATTGGGGATGGTGCTCTGTAGCGGTGCGTATCAACGTTTATACTGTTGGGGCACTTGTTATTGCAGCGCGTATTGATACGCGGCCTTCACGCGTGTCAATGTGCGCTCTTTGGAAACGTTGGGGCACTTGATTTCTGACCTTATTAAGACCGGCGGGTGTGCCGGAGATGCGGTGGTCGACGCGCGCCCTCCCTGAATGGGCACTTCTGCTGCGCGTGTTACACGCGGTCGGCCGCAGCATGTGGTCGGTGCGCTTGTGCTACGTGGCTGTCTTGCGTGGCGTCTCACCGGGTGCCGGTGCTGTGTGTGTTCCGTGCGTCCCGCGACGCTGTTCCAGGCCAACACATGGCTCTCTTTTCCGTTGCCGCCGTGCAGGCGGTACGGGCCAACTGGTGCGCGTCGGACCGCGCGGCTCCGATGATGTGCCGGTCCGATGGGGCGGCCACACGTGGCTCTCTCCTCCGCTTCCTCGTCGCCAGTGTGATGTCGGGCTGCTGTCAGCGGGCAGTCCCAACATCCAAAGATGGGCCTTGATGGGCCACAGATGGTGCGCAGCGCGTAGGGCAAAGACAACACGACCACACGGTTAGAGTGCATAAACCCGGACTGGCGCGCTGACGCCAGTTCCGGTGATTCCTTTATTTTCCTAGTGTCACGTGGCCCGGAACTAACAGGGCACGTGACACCACACAATGTGCACTTTTGTTATCTGTTTGTGTGCTTTCTCTTCCAGAAACCATGCATGGGGTGGTGAAGAAAGAAAAGCTGATCAGAGCCTGCCGGCGGAAGTTCCAAAGCCTCCTAAGGGGACCAGCGGTGGAGCAGAAGGTGACAGTGTCAAGGAGGTGGTGAGTAATGCGCATTTTCATTACTGTTTGTGTGCTTTTTTGCCCAGGTACCACCTAAATGAGGAGGTGACATAAAAATTGACCAAAGGCCACCGGAGGGCATTCAACGGCCTCCCGAGGGACGACAAACTCATCGTAAGAGCAGCCGATGACAGAGACCTGACACGTGAGTAATGTATGCCCCTACCTGACCGGACTCTTCCTTGCACAGGCAAGCGTTCTGGACAGGCCTTACACATGTAATGTTGAACAAAATAAGAATTTTCACAGAACTGCAGGTACACCAACCTCCCCTTGTGTCTATAAACAGCACAATGGCAGAGTGAGAAAAACTAGAACCAATTACACGCAGAGTGGAACCACCACACCTGTGCTTATCAGCTTTTACCTGAATATGGTAAACCAAAGAATACTCATAATTGGCCTTGAATTCTAATTGATTTTTTCAAAATCCCATTGGAGGAATGAGACGGTTGTAAGGGTGATGAGGAGACTGTAAAAACAAATATTTGTCACTCCATGCCGATAGGCGGGCCCAATTTAGCCAACATTTTGGAATAAGTGGGTGTAAGAGGGGATATGCATATGTATGTGTGTATGCATAATGCTATACATTTAACATACTTTCTGGAATACTAGTAATGTAGTGATCTGTATTTTCTCATGCTTACCATCTGTTATTAGATATATCATTATTCTCATGTTACCATCTATATGATAGATATCATTTGTACTACTTAAAATCCTGTATAAAAAATGTATTCAATTTGTCCAATCAGTTAAGTACAATAAAGCATGACAAAAACGTATTTTAGAAAAAATATGTTAAAATACTGCCACTGAAGACCACAAGTGCTGAGGCCTTTAAAATTCCTATAATAGATTGATCAGTGTACCACAGTTATAATAACAAATAGTAATGATCTAACTTACTTTTTTGTTCTTATCTGATTACATCTACAATAAATCAAATTCAATTTCTGCGATGGTAATACTACAACCTATCTGTGTATTGTGACAGGGTAGAACTTCTGGCTGGGGAAAGAGGCCTACCAGGGTATGTTCCAGAGCCAGTCCTATCCCATAGGTGGGGGGGGGGGGAGTTGGATGGTCCAGTCCCTGATCCCACTGAATGTGCTTTAATGTAATGACCGGTACCGCTATCAATCACCTAATGCCCTGAGTTCTTTTTGTTTCCTTACAGAACTACAAATACCATCAGGCACTGGCAGAAGGAAGAAGCACAGCAGGTGGCTGGTTAAAACAGAAAACTACCGGGCAGAATCTAACATCTCAGCACCTATTCAATAAAGGAAGTAATACTTCGGACTGCTTGGAACAAACCAATGGTTGACAGGGCATTCAGGGGACACTGAAACAGAGTGAAAAGCTGAGAAGTGGGCGGGGCTAAGAGTTTTTTTTTTTACAGAATTTCACTAGTGCGACCCACCACGACAACTAATGGGGAAGAAAGGGAAGGCTAAAAGAAGGATGACATGTCTATAATAACACCTCCGGTAGCCACAGAATCCGTGGGGTGATCGGACATGGTCAGAAGGTGTGGAGGTAGACCGGAAAACCGGAAGGAGGACAGAAGGTGAATCGGAGTACTAAAAAGTACGTGGTGAACAGAGAGTGGCACCTATTAGGGATGGCGTAGCTATGGCTGTGAGAGTGTATATGAGAGTGAGTGGTGGTAAAGGGGTGTGTAAGTGGTTCTAGAAGGCTTGGGGGAGGGAGTGGAAGGTTAAGAGAGATCATAAGAGTGGTAGAAGGGTAGAGAGCGAGAGAGGGGGCAGTGATTAGTCGAGAGAGAGGAAGCAAAGGAAAGGAGTTCTGGTAGGAGAAAGCTAAGAGCCAGGATCAGTGGAGAAGGGAAGTGAGCAAGGGCGGTAGAGAGAAGAGTGTGAGAAGAATAGAAGGACAGAGGAATTAAGTGAGGGGAGAGAGTAAGACTAGAAGAGGAGAGAGTAGGAGTGGGAAGGCTGGAGGAGAGAGTAGATGGTGGGAGAGTAGGAGGGGAGGGAAAAGGGATAGAATAGAGGAATAGAGACTAAAGAGACATGCTCAGGGAAGAAACGAGAGGGAATGAGAGGGAGAGAGAAAACAGGGAATGTTTGTTGACACACTGCCACCATCTTTAAGACCACCTATCTTAGTCAGTAGGGGTTACTGGTCCATAGGGTCCCCCCTGATCTGGGGCAATATGGAAGCCTGGATTAGGGATGGAGAGAGCCCACAAGAGATTGTGGGACTAGCTAGAACTGTCATTTACTAGAATTAACCTGTAGTCTCAAACCACACACGACTGGTTAAAGCAAATCTTGTTAATAAAAACCCTTGAACCTGGTATCGCTGCTGTGAATTCCTTGAGTCCATCTGTGAATAAATGTTCGCAGATTTATCAATCTTGTTATTAAATCGGTCCAAAAGATATTAATACATATTATATATATATATGAATAAACTCAACGTACACATGTTTCTGTCCGTCCTAGCTGTTGATGTCTAGACATTGTTCAGGCTTCTTGGATATTCCACAGTGTGACACTTCCTAGAGCTCTAATTCTGAAAGCTATTTGATCTTACATAGATGTCAGTTTCCAGAAGACTTTCCAGAGGCTGTGAGGTCTCCTTTTCTTTTAAAGTATATATCCTTCCTCATTAGTAAACATTTTAAGGAGGATCCTCGAATGACCTCGGTCATTATTCCTTAGAGTAAGTGTCAACATCTTCATTTATACATGTGCCCATAATGCTGAACTTTATTGCATTATTAATGTTTTTGATTTCCCCTTTTACCTGCTCATATGCATTAGCATCTGTTCTTAGGTAAGATGACTAGCCTTCATAATGAGGGCTCCCCAAAGTGCCCTGGCCTGCATGAAATGGGGCGCGGGGTGGGCACACCGTTGTAGAGAACCTTATCAGAAACGAACATAGTGAAAGCCCTCTCTCAACCTACTTCTCTTCTCTGGCTACTCTAACTCGGCCTTCTTCCCATGTCTGCTCACTTCAAAGAGACTTCAGCCATCAACAGGGCTTTGTTATGTCAGTGCTGCCTCTGAAGCACTAGTTCCTGTTCTCTAGGGGAAGTTGTTGGCCTTCCTCTGGGGGATCAAGGAATGCAGCTCTCTGGCCATTGTCCCGCATGGCAGCGGTGGCAACATCCAGGCCAGATAGCTAATAAGCATTATCCAGTCATAGCTGGGGCCTGCACACAAAGCTGCCACTGTATGAGATAATGATAATGATAATGATGTGTTATTTATATAGCGCCTTAATCCAAAGCACTTTACAGAGCACATATTTGTATAATTGGGTGACCTTTGCAGCCACCATACCACATCCAGACATGGCTTTTATTTAAAGACTTATATTTAAAGATGTAGAGATGAACGTACTACCAGGCTGCGTGGGTTACACGATTATTGTAATTTGTATCAGAGGTGCAGACAGTTAAAAGGTCACCTCTGCCTGCTGTCCCTTTGTGTTCCAGTAGCTGTCAATAATGCAAATGTGACCGTTTTCACCTGCTTTGTGCCACTGCAGGGCTGGTGTTTAAGGTATAAGTAGTCTCAGCAACCTGCCCACTTGAGATGAAGGACTCCATGCCGGTGCAAGTCAAATTTCCTGCAGTGGAAGTGCGGATATAAGGTCTCACTTTGTCCCTGGAGACCCTGGACTGGCAATCCAGCAATCCAGAAGCCGCTGGAACCTGGTTTACCACCTTGAGACATTTTGGATCTGGCTTGACCGTGCCTGACTCACTTCAAGCTGCTATGGGACCCAGAATGCTACTTTTGGCACTCTAAGGATTTCAAAGTGCTTACCTGCTTCTTCAAGCTGTCTCAATAGTGACTCGACCCAGTGAAGCACATTACTGCTGTGACTTGACCACTGACTCTCCACTGTGGAAGCACCCCACAGCTGTCTCTGAAGCGCTAATTCAACACAACTGAAGCATCATCTAGCCCCCAATTTAGCCATCAACTTGCCCCCATTTCTCCCACCGACTCGAGCCAACTGACTCATTGTTTCAACCCGACTCAACTGGCAGCTCGAAGTAATGGAATCTCCCGACTCGAACCACATGGACCGCTCACTCGACCCACAGAGGGCCATATCTCAGAGCCAACTTGATTTGCCACTGGATGAATGCGACATGATTGTGATAAAACTATCTCATATGCTGATGCGCGCTACATGGGAAGTGTGGATTTGGACCTTTACAATATATCGAATAGTGCATGCTCGACGTATAATGTAACAGAGCATCCCATGACGATAGTGGAAGACTTCTCAATAGCTTCTACTCTTCTAGCTGCTGCATTAATGTCTACCACACAGGCACAATCCTTGTTCAAGGCCCTGAGGCCAACCTCCTTCTCTTTGACTGAATCATACCGTCCCTCATTAACTTCCTTCCTACTCCTGCCTTTCCCCCAGCTACCCTCCCTTCTCCACCACTTCTGAATGATGTTCCACGCACCTGTACTCTACCACAAAAAACTTTCAAAGCCAGTGATTGTTTCCATCTGGCCATGCTCAATGCACGTTCAGCCAGCAAACACTCCGCTGACATCTCCCTTAACCTTGAAGACACTGACCTGAACGTGCTTGCACTCACTGAGACTTGATTCAATGCCAGCTCAGTCATTTCATTTGACTCACTTCTTCCTGACAGCTTAAAGATCCCCTCCAAGCCTCAACCTCACCGTGCAGGTGGTGGGGTTGCCTTAAGCTTCCCTGACTGGATTCCCTCATCCACCCTACCCATTCAGCACTATTCATCCCTTGAGAGCCTAGTTTGCAAACTGGTCATCTCTCCCACAACCACTCGGACCATTGCTTCCATTTACCGGCCTCCAGGTACTGCATCTCTGTTTCTCTCTGAGTGGGTGAACTTCTGTTCCTCCTTACTTTCTACCACCTCCAACATACTGCTCCTGGTTGACTTCAACATTCACTTAGATTACCCATGCACAGCAACCTACCTCTTCATCGACCTATGCTCCTCCCTGTCTCTCTCCATCCTTCCCTCTGGTCCAACCCACTCTGCTGGACACACACTGGATGCCATTATCCACTCCAATCTCTGTCTCACTACTGCCCCTTGTCCCCCCTCTCTTGGTCCAACCACTCTCTTCTCGCCTCGCACCTGGGTCCCTCCAATAGCTCTTTCTTAATCTTCCTTTGTCCAGTTGGGACCCCTCCAGCTAACCCAAAATAGGGCAGCAAGACTTATCCTTGGCCTCAAGCCCAGGGACAGCATCTCTCCTGCCCTACAAAGCCTTCACTGGCTCCCGGTCTCAGCACATATTGAATTCAAATCCCTCTGCATCATCCACAAGGCTATTTGGGGACGGGGTCCACTCTATCTTCAATTCTTCCTGACCAAATACTCCCCTTCTAGACACCTGCATTCCTCTGGCCCCAACTCCTTGCGTGTGAACTGCTTTGCTAAACAAAGAGCTGGTGATTGATCTCATTCCTCAGCGGGCTCCCTTCTGTGGAATAGCCTCCCTCTACCCCTGCGTCTTGAACAGGACCTTCTTAAGTTCCTAAAAAGCCTTCTCGTCCCCTCTTCCCTGCTAATCATACAGTAGCATGACTGATGCAGGGCCCTTATGTATTGGTGGGGCCCTGACCCCCCCACATCTCTTATCCCAGCACTGTCTATTTACTGCACTTGATTAGGCTCACCCTCCTCACTGGAGGATGCATTTATGTTTTTTCTCTTCTTACCACTTCACCCTGAGCACCACAGCACCTATCCCTTACCCACCTCCCCTCTGCACTTGCACGTGCTGAACACTCACAAGACATAGTAGGTTTGTCTCGCCTTCCTATTATTTGTTGTACTGTCAATTCAATTATGTATCTTAGTTGTAATTCAGTCCCTCCCTTCCCTGCCCCCACCCTGTTGTCCTCTGGGCACTTTGAAACAGGGTTGCTAATTGTATAAGCACCTAACAAGTGACCAATAAATAAATAAACAAATAAACAAATGTGACAGCAGCAAGCGCCTGTTCACAAGGAAACTGCCCCTGCATAACTGAGTCTAGCATACTACTGTAATAATCCAGAGGTCTGTGGCCTATTGTGCTTTTCTGTGTTGGTACGGCAGTCATAATCTGGCCATCAGAATGTAATAAAAGATAGAACTCGTGAGTGTGGTCTGGGGTCGCTAACACTGGCGCAGTAGTTATGACTTCCCTTAATTCTTTGGAGCTAGTGAGCTTCTCATCTGTCCATTCCATTTCTGCCTTTTGAGCCTCTTTGAGTGCCTGCAGTAATGGGCATGTGTATGTTGTGTAATCAAATATCCATGCCCTGGAGTAATTGCATAGACCCAGGAATTTCTGCATGTCTTTTATTGTCTGTGGTTGGGTCGCACTGTGTACAGCAGCCGCACAGTCAGGTGTTGTTCACTTTCGATTGGTGAAATGAGCTGCCCTAGATATAGCACTTCTTGTTCACAATGCTGTAATTTGCCCTTGTCCACTTTGTAACCTTTGTTAGCCAATAATTGCAAGAGTGTGATAGAATCTGTCCTGCACTGCTGTTCACTGGTGCTGCATACTAGCAGGTCGTCAGCGTACTGGATAACTGTGCTGAGGACATGAATGTTCCCTAGGTCTACATGCAGTACTCTGTTAGAAATGCTAGGTGACTCACAGTACCCTTGGTGCAGCCTAGTGTGCTGGAATCCCCTACCGCCATGTGTAAACGCAGTGAGATATTGAGAATCTCGATTGAACATCATTGCAACAATGCATTATTTAGGTCTATCACAGTGAAGTGGGTGGCTGCGGTGGGTATATGGCACAATATTGTAGCTGGGTTCGGGACCACCGGAAACTCTGCTTGTACTATGGCATTCAAGGGGCGTGAATCTTGACTCATTCTTCAACTGGAGCCCTTGGATTCTTTCACAGGGATATCGCCGTATTACAGGGAGAATTAGATGGCACAATGATGCCTTGACATAATAGAGCATTGATAGTGTAATTTATCCCTTCCTCTGCTTCTTTGGACAATGGAAGCTGCTTCACTCGGGGCACCTGGTTTGAGTGTGATGCATATTGGGACTACACTCCATAACAGGCGTATATCGTGTGGGTTTGTAGTCCATAAATTGTCTGGGACTTGGGCCAAATCCTCTTGCACAAATGAGGGATCCCTCTCTGCGACAAACATAGGGCCTGCCGATAATGAACCATAATTTCGCAAGGGACACAAATTGCCATCTCATCCCCTCCATCCTCAAACAGTTTGGCATCCGTCAATTCTTGCTTTATTATTTTTATTTTTTTATTGTGCATTTGTTAGGCGCTTATACAGTAAGTAAATTCTGTTTCAATGCGCCCACAGGGCAACAGGGAGGGAACATGGGATAGTAAACAATGAATACAGTCGAAGATAAAGACAAACCTACTATGTCTTGTGAGTATTCAGAAAGTGCAAGAGAAGAGCAGGGGTAAGTTTTAGAATGTCTGTGCTCGTGGTTGAGCAGCAGATGAAGTGCATAGTATGGGAAGTGCTATGCGGCCTGGGGCCGAAATGGGTAGTTAGTGCAAGCCTAAAGGATGAAAGCCCAGGGTGCCGAAGCAAGTGCTGCAAGGTAGGCAGAGCCTCGGGCGATTGGGTGTGGGAGGCCAGGACCCCGAAGGATACATAAGGGCACTGGTCACCAATCACAGCGACTGTGAGGTTAGCAGAGGAGAGAAGAAGGGAAGGAGAAGGTGAAGAGGATAGTCTTGAGGAGCTTTCGGAATTTGAGGACGTCCTGCTCAAGATGAGGAGGAAGGGGGAGGCTGTTCCATAAGAGGGATCCAGATGAAGAAAGTGATTGGCCTACGGCCATCTGTTTGCGAAACGCTTTACACACTGAGAGTTGGTGCCAGAGGACACTAGAGGTCTAGAGGGATAGTATTTAGTAAGAGAAAGTTACAGATAGCGTGTTCCCAGGCCCCGAACAGCCTTGTGGATTATGCAGAGGTATTTGAATTTAATCTTTGCAGCAACCGGGAGCCAGTGAAGAGTTTTTATGGTGGGAGATATGCGGTCCCTGGGCTTAAGGCCAAGGATAAGTCCAGCTGCCCTGTTCTGGATTAGCTAAAGGGGTCGTAGAGTGGAAGAAGGTAGATTCAGGAGAAGGCTATTGCAGTAGTCAAGCATAGAGAGAACCAGGGCTTAGGTAACATTGAGTGTCTGGGGGAAAGTGAGAAAAGGGAGAATTCCTTTGAGAAGGAAGAGTTGAAAGTGGTACTTCTTGGCAATGGCCTCAGTGTGAGGGAGGAAGGAGAAAGAGGGGTCAAAGATGACTCCAAGGTTTCTGGCTTCAGATGAAGGAGCAGGCGGAGATCCCATAGAGGAAGGCCAGAGGGATGGGGAGAAAAGAGGAGGCAGGGTTCCCAAAGGGACTGATCTCGGTCTTGCTGGCATTGATGCAGAGATCGTTGGAAGTGCACCAGAACTGGATGGCAGATAGGCTGTTACGTATGATGGAAGATCCAAGAGTGTCAGCAGGAAGTTTGAAAGAGTCGTGTGTCAACTGTGTAGCACTGGAAGTTGGCAGAGAAGGAGGAACCGAGGAGTGCCAGCTGATCAAGGAAAGTGTTGAAGAGCCAGGGGGAGAGGTTTGAGCCCTGGGGACATCACAGGTGGTGAAAGAAGTAGGTGAGGAGAAGGTTCCTAAAATGTCTTGGGACGAACGGTCAGCTAGGAAAGAGGTCAGCCGGTCCAGTGCCCGCTCCAAGATACCAAGAGCATCATGGCGCCATTTTATGAGGATAGAATGTTTGATCATGTCGAAGGCAGAGGCAAGATTGAGTAGGATGAGGACAGATGGAGAGGTAGAGTTCACAGGAGTTCAGAAGACCAGTTTCTATGCCTCTGGATGCTCGGAATCCAGACTGATGGTCGTGGAGGCCACCAACAAGTTCAGTGTGAGAGGTAAGTTGTGGAAAGGCTAGCTTCTCCAGCAGTTTCCCAAGGAAGGGGGTGATGGAAATAGGGTGTTAGTTGGCTGGACAGGTAGGGTCTGCTGAAGGTTTGGGAGCTGAGGGGGAGCAGAACGGAGAGCTTGAAGGAGGATGGGAAAGATGACGGTGGAAAAAAAGAGTTGTTGCAGAGATAAGCGAGTACAGGGGCAAGAGAGCCAATGTTGTCCTTAATGGTTCTGCAGAAGCAAGGGGAAACCTGTTTGGAAGAGACCTTCATGGAGCAGACAACTCTGCTTACATCTTCAGGTGGGATAGGGGAGAAGGAGAAGAGAGAGGAAGAAGAAGGGTGAAAAGCCATAGACGGCAAGTGAGTGAGGGATGGGTTGGGAGGGAGGGTAGCAAGGGTGCTCAGGATGCCCAGAGGTTTTGTGGTGAAGTGTGTGGCCAGTGCATTGCATAGAGCCTGGGACGGAAGGACGGAGGAGACTGTGAAAGGGTTGGCTAGTTCCCTGCAGAGTTCAGCCGTGTTGTTGGATGCACCAGGTAACTGTGCCTGGATATGGGCCATTTTCCTGTCATGAAAGGAGAGTCTTTATTGCCTGTGGAGCAGGTGGCAGGCCAGTTTGTCAGAGGGTGAGCCTGAGGTTTGTCACTTGCGTTCTACAGCTCTGCACATGCGTTTTAGGGCTGCAAGTTCAGAGTCATACCAGGTGTTACGTTTGGAGAGGGGTTTCAAGCGGATCCTCATGACTGGGGCAAGACTGTCAAGGGTGTTGGTAATGGCCAAATGGAGGTTGCTGAGAGCAGAGTTGGTGGGAGAGTCTAGGGCGGAGAGGTGGATGCGAAGGCAGCAGCGGACACTCGTTTCATCGGACGGATGTTCATGAACGAGTTGGGCAGGGCTTTTGGAGGTGCGGTCAGAGGGCCGAAGGGACCCAAGCACGAAGAGAGGAAAGAATGGCATGGCCAAGAGAGTGGAGTGACCAGAGGGGGCGAGAGAAAGAGGTCGGATTGGATGAGGGTGTCCAGAGTATGTCTAGCCGAGTGGGTTGGGCCAGAAGGGAGAGTGGAGAGGGACTGTGAAGTGCAGAGGTCAAGGAAGAGAATGGATGCTGTGACAGGGGAGTCCAATTGGATGTTAAAATCACCCATGAGGAGGGGATTGGAGGTGGTTGAGAGTAGGGAGGAACAGACATCAGCCCATTCAGTGAGGACCAGGGTTGTCACAAATGGAGGCCTGTAGATAGTGGCAATGGTCAGAGAGGAGGAGGGAGCGGTGACTAACTTGCAGACCAGGTTCTCAAGGGAAGAGTAAAGCTGGGTGGGTATAACGGAAGAAGGAACCCACTCAGAGAAGATTAAGGCAACCCCACAGCCAGCACAGTAAAGTTGTGGCTTTGAAAGGATCTTGAAGCCATCGGGGAGAAGGTAGTCAAAAGCAGTGACTGAGCTGGCATTGAACCATGTCTCGGTAAGAGCGAGAATGTCGACGTCAGTGTCTTCAAGAAGGAGGCAGATGTCGGCGGAGTGTTTGTTGGCTGAGCAGGTGTTAAGAGTAGCCAGGTGAAGGAGGTCTCTGCCTTTGAAGGTTTTCTGAGGTGGAGTACAGGGACGTGGTACACCAGTCCGAGGGGAGGGACAGAGAAAGTGGTAGGGGGAGAGGCAGATGAAGGAAGGAAGTTAATGAGGGACGGCAAGCACCATTCAAAGAGGCGGAGGTTGGGTTGAGGACCCTGAACCACGATAGTGCCTGTGTGGTAGACATTAGTGATGCAGTGTGATGATGAGAAGCAGGCTAATAGGACTTCCCATTTGGTGCCACCATTAATGGGAGAGGATATGAAAGGGAGGAGAGTGGAGATGAGATGAGTCCATAGATCTGGAGAAGGGACAGGAAAATGGAGTCGGTGAAGACCTCTCTGGAATTTTTACACTGACATAGGTGTCTGTGATGGGAAGGCCAGAGTTGGCTCTGAGTATGTCTTTTCTGTGCTTTTTTCTTCCAGACTTTGTAAGCGAGGGACGGTAGGTGATATTGTAGCAGTTGGAGAAGACAGGAGAGGTAGTGAGTGCCATGAGGGTGGCAGAGGATAGTTGAAGGAAAGAGGAGAGGCTGCACAGCAAGCTCTGGGCCAGCTCACAAGGTGGTCTAGTCGTTTTGATTGATTGATATTTTATTTCTATCGCGCTTGTACACAAGTGTTTCAGAGTGCGACAAGGCAAGGGAGGGAAACAGGGGAGAACAAAACAGCGATCTTACTAGGCCCAGTGACATTGAGAACGCGCAAGTGCATGGGAGAGGGGGGAGGTGAAAAGTGCATGGAAGGGGGGGAGAGGTGGAAAGTGCGAAGCAGAGGAGAAACAGATAAATAATAAAGGCAACAAACAGTGGTAATGCAGCCAGCAATTTGCAAGTGCTAGGTTTAAGGCAGCAGACAGGGTAGGTCTGATAAGTGCAGGAAGAAAAAGGGGGGAGCTGTATGGGTAAAGATACAGACCCCAATGCAAGGGGTGGCCCGGAGGCAGTGTGGGAGGGTGACAGGATGAGCAGGTACCTGGGCCCAAAAGACAGAGGGTGGCCAGGTGCACGGTGCCAAGAGAGAACAGATCAGCAGGGGAGAGGAGGAGCAAAGGCAGAAGAAAAGAGGAAGGTCATGAGGTGCTTCCGGAACCGGAGATGGTTCTCCTCAAGTTTTAGAGTGGCAGGGAGGCTGTTCCAGAGGGAGGCCTCAGCTGAAGACAGAGATCTACCCCCAGCTCGTTTCTTAGAAAAACGACTGACCCTGAGTGAGTTGGAGGTAGAGGAGCGAAGAGCTCCAGGGGTGGGTATTTGCAGAGGGATAGCTGGAGGTATTTTGGACCCAGGCCCCAGAAAGCCTTGTGGACAATGCAGAGGGTTTTGAATTTAATCCTTGCATCCACTGGGAGCCAGTGAAGAGATTTCAGAGCTGGAGAGATACGATCCCAGGGCTTGAGGCCAAGGACAAGTCTTGCAGTCCTGTTCTGGATTAGTTGCAGAGGGCGGAGAGTAGAGGCAGGTAGATTTAGAAAGAGGCTGTTACAATAGTCCAGGCTAGAGAGAACCAGAGCTTGAGAGAACCAGAGCTTGAGATACCATGAGCTTCTGGGGGAAGGAGAGGAAAGGCAGAGTCCCTCTGAGGAGGTGCAGTCGGAAATTTGACTTTATAGAGACCTCAGAGATGTGGGCGGAGAAGGAAAGGGTGGAGTCAAAGATGACCCCAAGGTCGTTACAGGAGGAGCACACAATGCAATGCTATCTGGGGTGCAGGATGTTAAGAAGCACAACACCTACGTTTGAAAGTCAAAAACAGGACACAAAAAGCAGTGTAATCTGACGTGCAGGATGTTAAGGAGCACAACACCTAAGTTTGAGAGTCAAAAACAGGGCACAAAAAGCAGTGTAATCTGAGGTGCAGGATGTTAAGGAGCACAACACCTAAGTTTGAGAGCCAAAAAACGGGGCACAAAATGCAATGCACAATATTGGGTGCAGGATGTTAAGAAGCACAACACACAGGTTTGAGAGTCAGAAACAGGGCACACGGAGTAATGCAATCTGAGGTGAAGGATGTTAAAAAAGCACAACACCTAAGTTTGAAAATCAAATCAAAAGTAGGATGCAATGCATTGAAGAAGAGGAGGATTAGATCAAGGCAGAAAGTTTGAGTGAGGAGAAGTTCTGGTTCAAGTTTTGTTCGTGGAGGAAGCAGTGGGAGAGTTCAGCCACCACTCACGTGTCAATGTTGCGTGTGCTTGGAGGTGCACCGGCACATAGGTCGTCTGGGCACCGGTTGCGTTGGGGGGCTCCTCATGATCCCTGACATGCCCAGACAGGAGCCTCAGAATGGGGCCTTGGAGTAGTGGCCAGCTTCCACCTGCCGGCAGATGTGATTGGCTGTAGATGCAGTGGTTCCAATGGTTTCGCTTGGTCAATACACAACACTCTGCGCCGCTGTGTTCCCTTAGGGTCCACCGCTATCAAAACAATTTAATTCTTAGATACCAGGACCCCCTCAATGTCTAGCATAAGAATCAGTCCTCCCACGTGTTCCTGGGACATTGCAGGCCTAAAGATGAAATCATGGGGAACTCTCTACCATTTGTTTCCTATACTCGGAATTGCTCATAATACTACTGCCATCCCATAAATGAACAGGTCTGGGTGTATTGGCACTCCGCAAGCTGCCAGCTCCCTTCCTAGTGCATGGATGATCATTGCTCGTATGTGGCACATTCCTGGAGTGGAGCACACCACCCCACGCTCAGTGAATGAGATAGTCATATTAAGTTTACTGAGCACATCGCGCCCCAACAAATTAACTGGGGATGTCTCTGAGAACATCTGTGGCCCCTGTAAGGAAGGCATGATATCAAACAGTGAAGCCAGTCACATATGATCAAAGTTCAAAGGTGTTTATGTAACTTCAATGGGTTGCTTGAATGCCTATTTAAATCTAAGGATGGGAGCAAGCTACGACCATGATATGATATGATATGATATATGATATGGCATTTGTAACGCGCCTATACACAAGTGTTTCAAGGCGCGACGAGGCAGGGAGGGGGGAAACAAGGGGAAGACAGACAACGATCCTACTAGGCCAGGTGTCATTCAGATCGCGCAAGTGCAGGGGTAGGGGGAGGGAAAAGTGCAAGGCGAAAGGGGAGGGGGGAAGTGCAGTACAAGTAAGTAGAATAAAATAAATAAATAAATAGGGCCAGCTGGCGGCAAGTGCAAAGTAAGTGCAGACAAGTGCTGGGAAGGGGTCTCTGTAGGGATACAGAGACAGACCGCAGTGCAGAGGTTGCCAGGGAGGCAGTGCAAGTGGAAAGTGGCTGGGCCCAGGACCGAGGTCGGTGAGAGTGGCTCAGTTGCAGATTCAGTGCAGTTTCAGTGAAGGATTTAGCAGGGGAGAGGGAGAGAGAAAGAAGAGGCAAAGAGGAAGGTTTTAAGGTGCTTCCGGAACCGGAGATGGTTCTCCTCAAGTTTCAGGGAGGCAGGAAGGCTGTTCCAGAGGGAGGCCCCTGCCGCGGAGAGAGATCTACCCCCAGCTCGTTGCTTCGAGAAGCGGCTAATCCTGAGGGAGTTGGAGACGGATAAGAGCGAAGGGCTCGGGAAGGAAGATATTTAGGAAGAGAGAGTTGAAGGTATTTAGGCCCCAGGCCCCAGAAGGCCTTGTGGACAATGCAGAGGGTTTTGAACTTAATCCTCGCAGCCACTGGGAGCCAGTGTAGAGATTTCAATCCTGGAGAGATACGGTCCCTGGGCTTGAGGCCAAGGACAAGTCTTGCAGTCCTGTACTGGATGAGTTGCAGAGGGCGGAGAGTGGAAGCAGGCAGATTAAGATAGAGGCTGTTACAGCAGTCCAGCTTCGAGAGAACCAGGGCTCGGGAGACAGTGAGCTTCTGGGGGAAGGAGAGGAAGGGAAGAATACCTCTGAGGAGGTGCAGCTGGTAGTGTGACTTCTTAGAGACGTCAGATATATGAGGAGAGAAGGTGAGTGTGGAGTCGAAGATGACCCTGAGGTTTTTTGCCTTGCAGGTAGGAGCAGGAAGAGGGCCAAGAGAGGCTGGCCAGAGAGTTGCAGGGAAGGAGGGAGTGGGTGTGCCGATGAGTAGAATCTCAGTCTTACTGGCATTAAGGCAGAGGTCATTGGCGGCACACCATTCCTGGATAGCAGACAGACAGTCAGAGATGAGGGAAGGAGAGGAGGAGGCCGAGGGTAGCCTGAACATGAGCTGGGTATCGTCCGCATAGCACTGAAAGTTGGGGCAGAGAGCGGCGATGCGGTGGGCAAGGAGTGCCAGATACTGGTTGAACAGCCAGGGAGAGAGATTAGATCCCTGGGGACACCACAGGTGGAGAAAAAGATGTCAGAGAGGAAGGACCCCAGTTGGACCTGGCAGGGTCGATTGGAAAGGAAAGAGGTCAGCCACGCCAGAGCCTGACCAGTGATACCCAGGTTATCACAGAGACGGTTGAGCAGGATGGCATGGTTGACAGTGTCAAAGGCAGAAGAGAGATCGAGCAGAAGGAGAACACACGGAGTGTTGGAGTCGAGGTTCAAGAGCAGGTCCTCACGGATGTTCAGGAGAGCGGTTTCCGTGCTTCAGGCAGCTCTGAAGCCAGATTGATGGTCGTGAAGACTACCAAGAGATTCAGCATAGAGGTTAAGCTGGGAGATGGCCAGTTTCTCCAGGAGCTTGCCCAGGAAGGGAGTGATGGAGATTGGGTGATAGTTAGCCAGGCAGGAGGGGTCGGAAGAGGGTTTCTTAAGAAGAGGGTGCACAAGGGAGTGCTTGAGGGGGGATGGGAAGACTCCAGAGGCGAAGGAGTGAATGCAAAAGTCAGCCAGGGCAGGAGCCAGGGTGTCGATGTGGTTCTTGATAGTTTTGGAGGAACAGGGGTGAACCTGTTTAGACGAGACTTTCATAGATCGGACTTGTCTGGAAACCTCGTCAGCAGAAAAAAGAGGAAAGGCAGAGAAGGAGGGAGGAGGGGTGGCTGCAGAAGGCCCAGAGGAAGAGCCGGGCAGAGAGGGAGGGAGGTGATAGGGGGAGAGTGAGGACAGGATGTCCTGAGTTTTAGAGATGACGTGAGAGGCCAGTGCAGTGCAGAGGGCCTGGGAGGGGACAGGATAGGTAGAGACTGCAGCAGGGTTGGCAAGCTCCTTGCAGATTTTAAAGAGTTCGGCCGAGTTGTTTGATGCCGCAGAGATGCTTGCTTGGATAAGGGCTCTCTTCTTGGTGAGAACGGAGAGACGGTATTGCCTTTGGAGCAGGCGGCAGGCCAGTTTGTCAGAGGATGAACACGAAGCACACCATTTCCTCTCAGCCACCCTGCACTTGCGTTTTAGGGTGACGAGATCCGAGTCATACCAGGAGTTACATTTGGCTTTGGGCTTCAGGTGGATTCTCATGATGGGGGCAAGGACATCAAGAGTGTCAGATATAGCAGAGTGGAGCATGGAGAGGGCTGTGTCAGGGTGGGAGTCAGCCGAAGGGGAGGGGGGGTGAGAAGGTGGCAGCGAAAGCCTCAACTGACACGCGCTTCATGGGTCGGATGACCAAGAAGGTGGGTGGCAGTGATGAGGGTGGCTTTGCCTGTGGGGTAGGGAGGGTGAGGTGGGAGGATAGGAGAAAGTGATCACTCCAGGAGAGAGGAGTGGAGAGATGGACGGAGATGGGAAGGTCAGAAGAGATCAGAGCATCAAGAGTGTGCCCTGCGGAATGAGTAGGCCCAGAAGGGAGAATAGAGAGTAAGAGAGAGTCGCATAGGTCACGAAAGAGTCCAGTGGGGGGACAGGAGGCATCCAGGTGGATGTTGAAGTCACCAAGAAAGAGGAGTTGAGTGGTTGAGGACAGGAGTGAGGAGGAGAGGTCAGCCCACTCAGAGAGGAAGGAGGAAATTTGACAAGGTGGCCGATAGATAGTAGCCACGGTAAGGGAATGGCTAGGAGAGAGAGAGAGAGTCGGCAGACAAGAAATTTAAAAGAGGAGTAGGTCTGCGTAAGAGTGACAGTGGCAGGAATCCACTCAGGGAAGATAAGGGCAACACCCCCCCCCCTGCACGGTTGGGCCTGGGCACAGAGAGAATCTTGTAACCGTCAGGTAGGAGTGTGTCAAAGGTGGTGACAGAGCTGGCCGTGAACCATGTCTCAGTGAGACCGAGGACATCAAGGTCCAGTTCCTCAAGAAGGCGACAGATATCAGAGGAATGCTTGATGGCAGAGCGAGAGTTAAGAGTGGCAAAGTGGAGAAGGTTGCCATCCTTGAAGGACTTCCGGGGAGGGGTACAGATCAGAGGTACGCCCTGCGGAGGTGTAGAAGAAGAAGGGGGTGAAGAAGGAGCACGAGAGGGGTCAGGGAGGGAGGGTAGAGGCAAGGTAGCCGAGGACATCCTGGAGCCAAGGGCGGTACCACAGCAGCTGCAGCTCCTCCCGACTCACTCAGTCATGCAGGAGGGCCCAGGGTATTTCTGACACACATTGCAGGACTCTTTAGTCTTTCCTGGCCTTAGGCTTTCCAATCTATAGGTTTCTGGAAAGTAACGTTTTCTCTGTGGAAAGTTCAAGGGTATCTCCCTCCTTGCTTTCCTCCCATGGTTTGCCGCCTTTCTCCCCTCGTTCAGCTACGTCTGGAAAACTCTATTCCTTCGTGTGCTTTGCTCGCTAACAGTATGCTCTCATGCACCTCCTTTTATCTGTGTGGGGAAGCTTAATTGGAGTCAGTTGTGAGTCATTACCCATAATTGCCTGACTCTGCCTGACCACAGTTGTCATGATTAACCGTTTCCGCCCTTTTTGGACTTCATGGTCCATCAAGCACTGCAATGTAGTGTCCGTTATTCTACCAACATGGCCGGCGTCATTGAGAAGCCCGCTGTCTAGTGTTTCCACTAGACCTGCCACTTCCTAGAAAACAGACACGCCCCTGCGGTTCTGCGCGTCTCAACGCTACCTTTCCGACCGAGTATTCGGCAAGTGCGTTCGTAGTTTTACCTCTACTCCTGTGCTAACCCCCTTTTTTTGTCAGCGGTTCCCTAATTCCTTCCTGGTATCATTCAGTACCACTGCTCGCGCTTCCCGCTTGAGGAATCGTTCGATTCTCTTCCTTCCCGGGCCTTCGGTCCTGTTCCATACCATACACGCATTCTGTCTTCAGCACCGTGCAAGTACCTCGACTCCTTCCTGGTTCCCAGACCTTTCCCGGACTTTAGACCACTACTCACCTGACTCTTCCTGGAATACTGAACGTCTACCATCTCTTCGAGGCTGGTATCCGGTCTGCACACTGGAGACAGAGGATACTCGTCCATACTTGTACAAGTCCAGAACGACCAGAAAGAAAGAAAGACCTCTGAGAAAGAAGACTTCAAAGGACAAACAGGTGAGACAAGAGGCAGAGTGTGACAACAGTATTGGGACATATCGGGTGCAATGCTCGGGTGTGAGTCTGTTTTCTCCCAGAGCGGGCTATCCATGAGAAAGTATTCGTGTATGGAAAAGGGGCGGAGTTAAGTCCCTAAGTACCCTACCTGGTAGGATGTGGAAAAGGTTTTATGGGGGTGGAATACCAGGTCTCGCCATCCAACGTCTCACTCCCACTCCCCTAAGATCTCTCACCTGAGAGAGAGACCCCTGGGGACTAGCGGGTGAGACACCTTCTGGTTTCTCACACCCCCTACATTTCATGTGTCTAAAATATACTGTGCTGAGTCCTCATCATCCCCCATTCTGCGTTGCATGATCGACTGAAGGTCAGCCGTGTCTGGATGTTCACGACGCAAGGCTGCCCAAACCTGTGCTTGTATGTCATTAAAAGGGGAGCCATCATGAACATCACCCCCCAACTACACACCAGGATACACTGCCTTTACCCAAATGCCATCAGCCTGATCTCCCAGAATGGCAGTGAACACGCTCTTCAAATCCTCCACCGCCAATGTGAAACATGCTGTTTGCTTCTTGGACGCCCAAATCCATTTCCCGCCCCAACAATGAGGTGCAGCGAACTTTTTAGAAAGTTGTTTTTATCTATCTAAGGCCACGGAATGTACTGAGCCCTCCCTGGTCCTTTATGTAACAAGGGGAACCGCATTCCTGTCACCATTATCTCCTTATTTCTATTTTTTTGCATTCTTCTTCTCTCCCCCCTTCCATGTAGCCGCTGTTATCCGCCCATATCTATTCCTTATCCGCGGTCCCCAAAAACTCTCTACCTGTGGTGAAATGGTGGGTGGCTCCTCTACTTCTCTTACCTAATCGACTGTGTCCCACTCCTCCTCTACAGGGTCCCCACCCATCTGAAGAGACGGTCCTGAGTCCACCCCTCTGACCCCCAAAATTCATGATGAGATGAAAGGCCAGAAATGCTTGCAGCACCTATCTTATTTCAGACAAATCCCAAGTGGACCGATGATTGACAAGTACACGAAGAGGTATCCTCTCAGCCAGCCATACAGACCGAATACAATGCAGATCTTTACATGTGAGGGGGAAGAGCCGGAGATCGTGGACAGAGATGCCTATATGAACAGCCGCGACTGAGCAACAAGAAGCCACGGTGCTGACGTCACTAGTGACACCACGACATAGCAGCGTTAGGCATTAAGCACATTCGCAGCCCTGCACCGCATCACACATTTATTTATAAATAAATAAATACAAAATACAAATACAAATACAAATACACAAACACACACTTGTATACATGAAGAACATGCTTAGACAGCTCTATAGCTAGAGGGCGGATACATATACATACTGTCAATCGTTTTATTATTATTGCATTAGCCAAAGCAGTAACACAGAACGACAAGGCACAAGAAAGCCTGAGCAAGCTTGCAGATGCTTAACGTGAATAGCCCTATGGGACTGCTGGGATATATATGGAACCTGATAGGACCAAGCGTGACTAACATATAGAGAACCTAGCATAACATGGACAGTGCAGAAACCGCATTATAAAGGATAGGAAAATTACAGCAGGCCTCTAGCCACTGTGTATGAGATGAGCAAAGCTGATTCAGGCTGCACAGAGAGCAAGACGTGCGAAGACAGGCTCACAGCCAAAGTCAGAGATACAAGGACACATTCCAATCTCCAAACGACAATGGACCAGAATAAATCCTCATAATTGTGAGCTGCAGAGCTCAATTTTGTGGTCTCTAAACACGTGGTACAGCCACAGCCAAACGACACAATGGACAGTCATCCGTGGTGGGAAATAGGAGCCGATCCCAGCAAGACAGGCACAAAATGCAACAAGTGTTGCAACGTGAGGAGCATATTCTCATAGGTAAAGGTGGTACACACAAGTTACGATGCAGACACATAATCGTTCACATCACCTTGAAGAGGTGCACAGTAAGGGTGGATGGCAAGGGGCATGAACCAATGGTAAGCCCACTACTGTGCAACAATGTAACAGATAGTTTCTTCTAGGGGATGTGACAGGCCAGCCACCTGACATGCAAGGACCAGTAGAATAACACCTGTAAGGTTTTCTTTACGTAGTAATGCTCTCAATACCCAATCCCTCGTGCTGATAGTTTTTTTTGGGGAAGGGCCCATATGACTGGCCTGCATGCCATGAAAAGTTGAGACATACCAGAGAATTCCTGTTTTCTTGTATTGATTCTTGTTGGTTTTATTTGCAATAAATCACAGTTTGTACTTGCCGTTGACTGTGTCCTCTATTTATTCTGGGGAGGGTGTTGGGCCTTCAGCCTCGCTCCGGCATACCTGGGAGTCCCCCCAACACATCTCATTGTCTGACCTTACTGTCCTGCAGTCCATACTTCCCGATCTCCTTCTCTTGTTCCCTTGATCCTGTCTATCCACATTCACGTCCTTTATCGCTGTGCTGTCTATTCAGAACAAAATATCTCACACCCTCCACACGTCCAGGCAGCATGATCGCTTCTGCCTCTCCCTTCTCTCTATTCTCAACAAGGCCATTTCTTCCAGTGCCATTTTTAGAGCATCTTCTAACTCCTGTGGTTTTATGTCAGTCGGCCTCCTTTTGCCTGTTCGTGATTCCCCTGTGGGCATAGTACCAAGGACAGTGGGTGTGCATTATGTGCCGATAGTTGGGTTGGTGTTGTAGCGGGTGGGAAAACGTATGTGGGTTTGATGTATCCCAAAGCAGCGTGGGTGGGGGTAACATCCTAATGGGGACTGCGCAGAAGAGGCTGTGTCTGCCCGTGGGAATCCCGGGGCGGGGCGCTGGACCCCAGGGGTGTGGTGGGGGTCAGCCTACTGTATGTGGGAGGTGCTTTTGTGGATGTCAATGCTTAGTTGGGGGCCACCGCTTCTAGGTCTTCTATCATTTTCCGTAATTCTAACACTTCCTTCCTTTTTTGTAGCATCTTGCCCTTAGGTTTGGTTGCCAAAAACACGAGCATATGACCCAATGGCTCCTTGTTATTAGAATCTTAATCAGGCCACGGCTGTAATAGCCCTCCTTTCGTCTCGGGCACCCATTGTCTGTGGTATTTCAACATGTTGGCCTTATACAATGGTAATGCAGCACACATATACTACAACGGGGTACACAACTCCATACTCAGTCCCTCTTTTTCATCCTTGTATGTTGTTACTACGTGTTATACGAGCCCGCCTCTGGGCTATCTAAATGCTCCTGCCAATCTTCCTTCATGTTCTCCCCAGCCACCGCCACCCAACAGTCCTCAATCTCCTCAAATTACCAGTTCTTCATTACCCCCCCACCCTTACCTTTTCACGCACTCACTCCATACATCACACTCTCCTCTATTCCGCATAAACCACCACCACAGTAAATAAAAGGCAATCAAACAGCAATAATAATCAACAATAACTACTACTTCTCAGTTCCAACACACCCCTTACATTGGGTGAGGAGATCCTAGGCCCACTACATATATGGGGCCTCTACTCTTTTCTCTTCTATTATACCACCATGTGGGCGTACAGCACTGCCTTCTTCCCCTACACTAGGAAAGGTTCCCAAAAAAGTCCTTTATCTCTTTATACCATAACAACTAATAATAGCACCCTCATACCCACTTCCCAAATGTTCCCTGCCTCGTTTGTCTACGAAAGGTGCATTTATGTCTGCTCTTTCTCCCAGGCTCCTCCGTTGCATTGTCCCATCAACGACCTGCATCATCCAGGAGCTGCACCTGCTCCGAAGAACAGACAGGAATTCTGGTAACACATCTGTTGTGGACCTGTGCAGGTTGTGCGCATGGAACTGGTCATTGCAGGTGGGCACGGCCCCTCCGGATGTGCGGCCAGAAATCCTCCCGTCCCTGCAGAGAATATAGGATTACATTGGGGTCACCAAATTTGTATGGCCGACCTTCAGTTACCCAGACGCAAAGTAAAAACAACCCTCTAGGGAAAAATGCTTAGTACACCTTTTATAAGGATAGCAAAGCTTTACTCATCAAAAAATACATGAGCACAGAGGCATTCAATCTCTGCTTCCACGGAGCGTGATAGTTACAGAAAGTGAGACATAGTTCTAAGGCAAGGTTGTCCCACGTACGGCCCGTGGGCCACAATGCGGCCCTCCGAGCCATTTCATGTGGCCCGCGAGACCATGGCCTGGTTTATTTATTTATTTGCTCGATTTTTGTCGGGTCCGTGGACCCGATTAATTAATTTATTGCTGCAATGCTGGGCCCGACCAGCATTGCGGAAATAAATAAATTAATCGGGTCCACGGACCCGACAAACATTGAGCAAATAAATAAATAAACTGGGCCGGGGCAGTAACAGGCCATGGCATGGTTTATTTATTTATTTTTTCAATGTTGTGTCGGGTCTGTGGACCCGAATTCTGGGCCATGGCGGAGCACTGCTACTGCGTCTGGTGCCCCCTGGCAAGGGGCACCAGAGGCAGTAACAGGCCATGGCCTTGTTTATTTATTTATTTTTTCAATGTTGTGTCGGGTCTGTGGACCTGAATTCTGGGCCGTGGCGGAGCACTGTTACTGCCTCTGGTGCCCCCTTTGAGGGGGCACCAGAGGCAGTAACAGGCCATGGCCTGGTTTATTTATTAATTTGTATGGGTGTGGATGTCCTGTGAGTGCGCTGCTTTCCCTATGTTGCCAACCTCTGGACCCTGAAAAGTAGAGGTATGCAGGCTTGACATGCGGCCAACTTTGCACCAGACCTGCAGATGTACTTAACTGGTCTGCTGTTAAATCTCAGTTACCAGTTTAATGCTATCCACTACTGAATAATTGCTCATTTTACTATAGCCAATATGATAGCTCAGTGGGTTGAGCGTTCACTGCTGCGATGTGTGTGCTTTCAGCTTTCAGCATTACATTTAACTTCTCTATGCTGTGGAATGCTTTGTGCTCCTTCAGGATATTTGGCACACGCCGATGCCTCTACAGGCATAGTATGTGGAAAGGTGCTTTCTCTGAAATCTTCCTGAGATACACAGGGTGTGTTGTTTAATACAAGATTCTTTTCAGCCGAAATATGGATTTTGATTCTCCTCTTCTGACCCTGTTCTGCTATTCCTTCCTCTTCTTGTCGCACAACATCCTACGAGAATAAGGGCCAGCATTCATCTCTTGCTATCTGAATTGGTTCTGTGTGCATCAAATGTTTTCCATTAATTTAGTTTGGTGTTTGATGGAAAATTGAAGGCTTGCATTGCTAGGCACATTTTTCCGATCGCTGCGTCTTTATACTTAATTTAGATGACAAAATCATTGGTAACAAAGTAGCGTGGCGTGGCGTGTTGTGTAGGGGAGGCATGGTATCACAAGTATAACACGTACATAATAGGTACAATATGAAAAACCTTTATTGAAGTTTTATGGGGTTGGACAAACTCCTACTTTTCCCTATGACTAAGATGGGAGTAGTCTTCAATTGGGTTCACCTTTGGGTGATCAATTTTCCACATTTTATCTTTTGAATGGGATTATGCTTCTTTCATTACCACAGAAGTAATGAATGTGTATTACAGAGATAAGCTGGCATATGTATTGGGCACACTGCACATGCTCAGGCAGCATCAATCATGCTTTGTACAGGACAATGCTGGCCTAAATTGGGAACAACCAGCATAGACATGTTGCTACAGAGGCATATTTTGGGCACAACCAGCATGCCAATGTGTTACATCAGTGACAGTGCTGTCTTACACTGTGGACACATTGATCATTAAAATGTGTTGTGCTCTACAATGTTCTTGTCTGCTGTTGGTGACATGGAATGTACATGTTCCCCTTTAGAACTGATTGTAAACTTATGTCTTTTTGGCCACTTTTCCTGCTGTAAAATGCACCATTTCAGCCCTATATTTGAAAACGAAATCTTGGGGGGGGGACCCCCACAAACCCTCCCTAGATTGTTATAGCTCCCTCGCTACGCTCGGTCGCCCCCACTATTCAGAAAAATATCAACACATACACACACTGGAAGAAATCACAAGAAACGAACCTTTGTTCACTGTCCCTGACGCCAAAAGCAATCTTTTGGACTGCATGGCTATCACTGCCTGTGATGCTATTGTGTCAAAGGTCACACACCATCGATTTTGAATATACTGCTTTTGGTGATGGCATTGACTTTTGGCTCGCCGGCCCACCGGGTGACAAAAAGTTAATGCTTCGGCCCCACATTCACAAAGGTTGGACAAGCCTGTTTTAAGACACAAAAATGGCACTCTTCATGCAAGCATATATTACAAGATTCCATTGCCCACATTAGTGCAGCACCTATACACATACTGTCAGCCCCTTAAGGATCCTCGACCCATTGGTTGCACGCAGTGGCGGCAATCTTCATTCACATGGTTGTACTCTCCGCCAAGTTCACACCCTGACACATAATAGGCTCAATTCGTAGCAAGAGCTTTCCTCACAGTTACTATATCAGGTGGTGAGCTCAGAAGTTACCTTTCGGGTCAAGAAAGCATTCGCAATTGAAAGGAGCTTTGTTTGATCCCAGACACCCTGGCGTGCCCTCGATGATGCCCCGTCATGGGCCTAAGTTTGTTACCCTCACCCTGCGCGTCTCATGGTACACATCACTGGGTCTTGTGACTGTAGCCCACCCTTCTGTTGGGCAGGTTTAGGATAACACACCAATCAATCGGTAGTGAGGGATTTAGGAGTTGGGATGGTGGGCTTTTCTACATCAAACTAAATACTTCGGAATGTTGTAGGCCTGTGGGTTCTAAATCTAAGATCCATGTTTTGGCAACCTGGACCTCTGCCTTGCCCCTTGTGAGATCGTCCTTTAGATCGGAGCCCAACGTTGCCCAGACATTGCAATAAACATGTCTTTCTAGCTACATGAGCGTACAGTGTGCGATAAACGTGAAGCATTGTGTTAATTGTTCGCCTGGCCTTGGAGACTATTACGTGGGATATAACAGTGGAGTGAAAATTGCTCTCGCTGCCTTGGGCCTGCTTTGTGCCTTTTCTCATACAAGGGAAGGGCTGAAGCCTTGATGGGCCTCACTTCTAAAATGGCTGTACTTCAGTTTGTGTTTTTACGTGTAGTTATATTCAGTCTACGCTCTATTGTGCGCCATGAGCCCCTACTGTCTTCCTCCCTGCTATCAAGCATGCTTTTCAATATATTGCTCTTAGTTTAAATCGCTTGAGAGGGTAAGGGAGCTGGGCATGCATCCCAACACCTTTTACAAACAATATTTCTACCAATTGCATTTGGGAAGAGATGTGTTCAAGTTCCTGACTTGCAGACTAGCCTCAAATCTCGGCTTCTCCACTTCACCAAAGTGTGTGCTCTGCCAAAATTAAAACTCTATATAAGGTATTGAGCTCATGCTATCTGCTACTTCGAAAAACAAATCCTCACTCCTGATATATCCGCATATTTATTTATTTATTCATAGTGTGTTATAGATCCCAAGGCAAACAGTGCAACAATCCGAAACTTTTCACACTGTACAATTCAACAAAAAGAATCACAATAAAACTAGCTCATTCATACAAGACAATACATATCAAAGATCACCAATAACAACAATGCATACAAATTCAAATAAATATAGGAGCATTTAAAATGGAATCAACAAAACGTCTTCCCTGAATATTTGATTTGCGCCCCGCCTGCGCTATGCAAAGTTCGTCCGTTGGTACAGATAGGAGGGCAAAATCACGTCCATGCCCATGATGGCACCCCCGTTATTCCACATAGGTAAATATTAACAGTGGCAAATCATATACTGGACGTCACAGTTTGTCTCCTGCCTTACTGGTGGCATAGTATTTTTAATCTAACGTTGCAAATTGAGGCCTCATTCTATAATATAATTTTCTGTAACATCACTGATATCTGAAACGGGGGTTAGTGGGGGTGGTGGGGGGGGGGGGGCACACACCAGTTCCTGCCTAGGCCCCTGACAATCCGGACTGGGAACTAAAAGTGCCCTTGAAATAATTACTGGGGACCAAAAGAGGCCCTGGAAATAATGTTCAAAGTGGCCCCATATTATACACTGTCATCAAGCCCAATGCTTTTCCTATGAGAACATTTTGAAATACCACACAAAACAGGCATAGGGTGCAGAGGCCCACCGGGAAATCTCCAGAGTTCCCTATAGGCCAGTCCACCCATGGGGTGCAGAGGCCTACTGGGAAATCTCCAGAGCTTCCTATAGGCCAGTCCACCCATGGGCCCAGGGTTCAGAGGCCTACTGGGAAATCTCCAAAGCTTCCTATAGGCCAGTCCACCAATGGGCCCAGGGTGCAGAGGCCTACCAGGAAATCTCCAGAGTTCCCTATAGGGCAGTCCACCCACGCAGGGTGCAGAGGCCTACTGGGAAATCTCCAAAGCTTCCTATAGGCCAGTCCACCCATGGGCCCAGGGTGCAGAGGCCTACTAGGAAATCTCCAGAGTTCCCTATAAGGCTGCCCCTGGATCCAATCGTGATGCATTGGGAACATAATAACAGTTATCACTTACAGAGCCACGTATAAAACATGCAACTCGGATAATAGGCATTGCAATTCAGAATTCATTTGGAAAACCGTTTGTAAGTGGAAGGGCTAAGGGGCTGCGGGTGGGGAGGTCCTCTCTGCGTCTCCATCTGTTTGTCTTTGGAGCTTCAAAGGGGCTCCCTGTAATGTACCGCTGCACTTCCCTTCACTGCTGAGCTGTTGATGGGACAGTGGCCGAGGAGACGTCAGAGGATATGAAAGGGATGGAAAACAAGCGTGTCTACGACGCTAATTGCATTGCTGTTAACTAGGGCGGGGTGAAGCCACCATCCTGACCTCCATCATTAGTAACAGCTGGGCGGTCTAGTGAGGGGCCACTGTGGGGTCAATAGCCCCTCCTTTCCTGGTGCTCCCAGAAGACCCGCTGCCTACAGGGCTGTCTGTCTTCTTCTTCCATCAGCAGTGATTTTTGGATACTGAGGCTTGAGCCTCATTACTCCCTCTTGTCGGGTGTTACTTATAAAGTATATTTGGTGGTAATAAAGCTGGGACTCGAGACATAGACCTGCTGTGGAGTCATTGGGTTTTTTCCAGGTAGCTTCTTCTTCTTCTTCTAAATCACTGAATGCGTGGGCGGACCCACGCAGGTGCTTCCCCATCCAATAGGATGATGTGCACCTACCCCCACCAATCATACACATTGCCCTCACAATCTCATAACTCCTCCCACCGCCCCGTCTGCCTCACAAAATCCAACAACACACTGCTCCTCCTCCTGCCTCTCTCCCCTTCACCTCCCAGCAAAGTCTTCCCACTCAGCTCAGCCACACCCAGCGCAGACATCCGAACTCTCATCAATTCTCTCTCCTCAACATGTCTCTCACACCTAAGCAGAAAATGTCCCACAGTCTCAGGCACCCCACACACTGCACAGTCCCTCGACTCATGCTTCCCCACTCGATATAGACAGTCATTCAGCCCCACATGTCCTATTCTCAACCGATTCAGCATCACCTCCTCCGCCCTCCTCCATTCCAGACTCCCCGCATCCACCTTCACCAACACTTTCCCACGGACACCAAACATCCACCTGCCCTTCACCCCACTCACCCACCTCTCCTGCCACTCATCCATGACCCGTCTCACTCCAGGTAGCTTTATTTACATAAGTACAAATGTACATCAATCCAGTTTCTCTTGTAAGTATGTACTGTAGACAGGAGACAGGACATAGTTACAGAGCAGACCCACCGGCCATCCTTGCACCCCCAGCTCAGGCCCCGAACTGACACTGACAGAACATTCACTCTCAGACCCACTCAACATTCTCCTGAGCTGCAGCATTCATACATCAACATTCTACAAGCATGCACTCCTGGCCAGTGACATAGCATGACAAGACTACATTACAACATCTCCTTTCATACTCTGACACAACCATCACAACATCGGGTTGAGTGTGTTTGGTTCTTCATGGTCTGTGTGGACTTGCCACAGTAGCGCTGGTTTCACAAGGTCTTCCCTGGATGGGCCGCGGGTATCGGACGAAACGCGGCCTACAGAGGAAGAGCACGTGACTTTGTAGCATCATTGTTACTTCTTCCTACAGTACGTCATCACGTTCACCTTTTTCTATATTGATGTATGTTAGGATTTTTTCCTCTTGGTTCCGTAAACTGCACTTCCCAAAAAAGCAGATAAACTAGCTCAGTGTAAAAAAACAGGTAAGGTAGCTCAGTGAATAAAGCGCATGTCACAGACGTTTTTGCAACCAGCCGTCATGGGTTGGAATTGCGGCAGGGCCGGCTCTGCCTTTCATCCTTCAAGTTGATAATTGTGTAATATAAAATTGAGCAATAACATCCTCTACTGCATTACAACACTGAGATGGTAGAGAAATGTGATATGAAGCGCTTCATGATAATTCGATAGACAACGTCTGAGGAGGGGAGTGGCAAAACGGTTTATTACCCTGGATAAAAGGACCAGCTGGGCAGAGGTGGGGTTTGCAATATCTACGTTTCTCAGATTGAAGTAGATTTGGTATATACAGGTGAAAGCAGTGATATTTTCATGTAAACACCAAGGAGCGTTCCACTGAGCCGTAATGTGAATGGAAGGCGTAAAATATTTGAGTACGGCTTTAACGCCTTGCATTCAAGCCAAGGCTCATTTTCAATCATTTGTATGGCTGAGAGGAGGAGGTTTAATTGACAATTGAAAGAATTTCATGATTGAAATTAAACTCTCTTCAGCATGCAAGCATGTCAGGGAGGGTTTAATTGTAATTGTGAGTGTCGCTTGCTATGCAAGCAGCACTCACAATGAAAAGTAAATGATGCGTAGCATACAAGCATGCCAGGCAGCAATTACTCACTTTGCATGGCATAGTGCATGGCAAAAGGGGGTGTACACATTGCAAATGATGAAAAAGTGGTGGCGGGGAGCCGCTTAAGATGGAGTGCAAACAAAACGCCCCCCGTCAAATTATGATTTTTTACAACATGAGCTCCCTTGCGTTTCCGCCACCTCCCTTCCTCTCTGCCATATGACTGCTCCAGCATTAACGCCGGCATGCTGGCGCCAATGCTGGCGATCCCTATGTCGCCCGCCAGCTTTATGCACTAGTGATCTGATTGCAGATCCCTTCAACTACGGCCTATACCTCAAAAGGGGTCCCTTGAGATAGGCCCCTGACACCGTATAGCCCTTCTACCTGGGAGACCTCTTGCACCTGCATTGATGTTACAATCCTCAACTGATTTTGTTCATGAGGTCCTCCACTTGAGGCCCAAACAGTTTGGAGCCCAAAAAGCGGAGATGCGGTAGGCGAGCCTTCTGGTTCTCATCCATTTTCCATGGCATCAATCATGGCTGATGCCTGACTGACAGAAAACATCCTGCCGCTGATACACAAAGTTCATCAAATGTCACATCTGACAGTGAGGAGGATCCTCCCAGGCCTGCCTAGATTCAAGGAGGATCGCTTGTAGTAATGCTCAGAGTTCGCCCTTTGAGCGAGTATGGTGTCACATGCACAACGTGGTCATGGCCCGTTGCCAAGCGACCAAATGTTAGAGAGTTTACTTGCGACCAGTGCTGTGGAGGGAACATCCATTCCTGACGTCTGCGAAGAAGAGCCTTCGGAAGTGCCCCGGGACTGCCTTATGGCTGACCAGCTCTGAGATTGGGCTACCATGCTGCTGGCACCGCCATTCCGCATTGAGGCCTGGAACTTGGGGGATCCTCAGCTTGTTCTACAAGACTTACCTCAGCGAGATTTCATAGCATCATGGGCACCCCAGATAGGAGGGAAAGTCTAGCTGCGACAAGTGAGTGCATTTGCCTCACCGTGCTGCAGTGATCACCATCCGAAACAGCTTACCTGAGTCGAGTCCAGTCCTGAGAAGGGTTCCTGCGTCGTGTTTTGCTGCATTCTGCCACTGAGAGTCCTTGCACCAGCCAAAGACACTGACCGGAGATCTGCTCAGACCTGCAACACCTGCGTATAAAGGGTTGAGTCTCACAGTGGAAAATGCTACCTTGGACCCTCTTCCATTAACCTGCCAAGTACTGTGAAGAATCGGAGTACGGAGGGCGAGTTACAGTGGTTCGTACCTGCCCCTAAAATATTTTTAGAAGTTTTGCTAACTTTTCTAAAACTTTTACAAAACTTTGGCTTTGCCAGTGCTTGTTCGTGCAAGCCTTCCAAAAGTTGGGGACACTTTTCTTAGTTATAATAACTTGTTCTATAACCCTTGGAATCATTCACTGGACCCAAGAGACCCTACCTTAATTTTTTCAAGCGTTTTTCCGCAGCATTTTCCCAGCGTTACATGTGTCCGAACATTTCCTGAATTTTTGGGCATAAGGCCTCAGACCATTTAGGGAAGGACATTTGAAGCTAGGGATACTTCTCTGTGGACCTGTAGTGCATACACTAATCTGTATTTTCCTTTACAGGGGTTTGATCTGTATTAGGCCCTACTCTAGTGATGGTTGGTATATATGTATTGTATCATTAGTGTTGTGTGATACTTCTACCTGTTAATAGTCATTTTTCATAGTGTTGTGTTGTTTGGCCATAAATAAATAACTGTATTTTTATACATACTGTCTAAGTGTAATTTGTCACGCCCATTGTGTGTACTCATTGTGGACCCTTTACAAGCTCACCACCTCTTGAGACTTAGCATAGACCTCTAGTCACTGCTACCATGAACTGGTTTGGCTACAGCTCTAAGAGTTGTCCCTGTCACAATATAGGTTGGCCTTCTATACATCTGTCCCCAGGCCAGAGTATAGAAAATCAGTCCTAACAGAGGTGTTTCGGTGGAGTGGTTTACTGGTCTGTCGCAGCTTGGAAGGGTGAGTGGCTGGATTCAGCCTATGTGCAACAGAGACAGAAACGCATAGGCGGGAATCGAGGGGATGGGGTCTCTACATTGAAATAAATATACTAAGCAGAGTGGATTAACCACTGAAAGGCTGAGTCTTCTCCTATGTTACAGTTAATTAGGGTATTAGAGACAATCTCTCTTGGGGGATGGGGCCTCAAGTGGACTGTTATGAGAAGGACCTACAAGGAAGCAATGGAGGTATGTTCCGAACTCTGCTACTGCCTATATCTAGTCTCTGATTATTTTTGACTTGCCTTGTTGGCAGTCTACTTGGTGTAGCATTATTTGTGCTGTGTTGGCGTGTTCTCTTGAGGCTATACTGTGTTCTCGTGTGTAGGGTTTTACTGCTATCTGATGGGTTTTACTGTGTTGCCTTGGGTCATACTGTGTTCTGGTGTGTGGGGTTTTACTGTCATCTGATGGGTTTTACAGTGTTGCCTTCGGTCATACTGTGTTCTTGTGTGTAGGGTGTTACTGTCATTTGATGGAGTTTACTGTGTTGCCTTGGGTTATACTGTGTTCTGGTGACTGTGTAGGGTGTTACTATGTCACGGTTTATTATGCGGTCACACTCAACTCGGGGAGTTCCTTTCCCCCCAAGCAAGGTGGTGCACAATACAGCACTGTTTATTCAAGTTCACTTTGGTGAGGCTTCCAACCCGTCTCGCACCCAACCCCAACAAATAACCCGGTGTCACCAATGGACTAGGATCCAGGCCAGTGTGTAGTAAGATTATATACTTATTAATTTATTGACTCAAGGTTTGACAGACTAACATCAGCCACCAGTGCTGGGGCTACACTCAATATCGCAACCATAAGTCTATTCTTCAAAAAACACAGATGACATTTTGAAACATGCAATCACAACTTACAACAGTGAATTTCGATTTAACCAATTAACACATTCGTAATACAATACAAAATCCACAGAAACGACTTAACATGAAACAATACTTTTCTCTCAGGTACCCCTCCTCCAGGCATCAATGAAATATGACCCCTTTGATTGAAAGGCAAGGTGCAAGGAGTGTGAGCACAATGGAAAAATCATTTTGCTGCTGTTTTAAAAAGGCGCTGTTTGGGAAAGGACTTCAATGGGAAAAATCGTTTTGGGCTTGCTATTTAAAAGGCAAGGTTGTGAAAAAGGAACTCAAATGAAAATCGTTTTTCAACACACTTGAAAATAAAATGCGGGACTTGGGGTCAGAGAAAAATGGGAACCAAAAGGGAAATTTCATTTTTGTACACACAGATAAAATGCAATACTTTGTCATTTTGATTTTAAAGGAATGGGGAATTTCGTTTTCCAACACACATATAGATGAGAAAAATACTTTGTAATTCTGATTTAAAATGAAGAATTTCATTTTTGCACCCTCCGCACTGACTTGAAAGGTGGTATTTTGTGGACTACTTCCTTTTGGGAGGATGGACTCCCCCGCAACCCTTTCTATGTGGAAGTCAAGGATTTCAGAGACAGTCAGTCAACCAGGTCTTTATGGGATATACCAGCTCTAACACACTGGGCATGAGAATTCTAACAAACCTCATCCCGTGATTTTCTATATGGGAATTCATTTATTTACTTTAATCAAATGTGCTAAGGGTCTACACAGTTTCCCTCCTCCCACACTTTAATGGAAAAGTTTAAGGATGGCTGCTTCCAACACAATGCAATTTCAACAGAGAGGGTGGTTTTCTATGGGGAAATAAGTTTGAGTGAGATTTAATAATTTGTGTGAAGGGCCAATCCAGTTTCACCCCCTCCTTGACGCACCAATGGAAAGGGATAAAGGCAGGTGACTCCCCCACACAGTTGATGGCTTTGGGATATCTACTTACATAGGAGGCTTTGGTCAGGGAAACCAGCAGGGCTCCTGTTAGGCAGAAACCTGTGCAGTTCCCTTGGGGAACACTGCAAAAGATTTAAGACTACAGGTAGAGCAGTAAACCCCTTTGGTAGCAGTCTGTACCACCCAGATTTACCTGGTAGCTGTGGCTGAGCAGGCAGACTTCTCTCAAGAAGAGTTAGGCAGTATGTAAAGTATACACAATATGTACCAAAACACAATAGCACAAGCAAACACTGACCAGAGCTTGGTTTCAAAAGTATATAGTTATTTATTTAAAATACACATAAGTTAAAAACACTCTAGCAAAAATATAGTAAAAGCACTTCAACACAGTTATAATGAAAGTAGATTCAATCCTTTCTCCTATCTAGACAACTCTAAGTAAACACCACTTAATTAAAACAGAGGTGAGTGCTTAACGTTAGATGACACTCTAGTAGTTTCCAAGAAAGGGAGAGAAAAAGCAGAAATGGGTTAGACACACCACTCTAAGGTCCAGAGCACTTGCAATAGGCTTAAAGAAGAATAAAGTCACAGGTGAGCAAAAGTCACTAGGCAGGGCCCACTCTTAGAGTAGCCGGAGCGAAAATGTGCCCAAGATCACACTGTTAGTTAGAGATTCAAAGTCTTGCAAAGAGTCAAAAAGAGGTTAGAGTGGCTCAGAAAGTTTAGCCAAAGTGTCCCAGGCACTCCCAGGTTCGAAAGCCGGGGACTAAATCTACCCCGTACAGTCGGTAGCAAGGGAAGCCAGGCAGAACACAGTACCTTAAGCGGAAAGGATCCTCCAGCGGTGGCAGTTGTTCCAGGCAGTGGCAGCAGGGCTCGACGTCGGTCAGGGGAGAAGAAGTTCTCGCTGAAGAGCAGAAGAAGAGGGTCGTTGCACTGCCCGGGAAGAAACCAGCCGCGGAGTCCTCCGGTTAAAGGGTTGGTACCGACTTTCGCGGTATGGGGGTAAAGTGTGGTATTCCGGTTGCCGGGGTGCTTGGCACAGGCAAGGCGGCCACGAGATACCTCAAAGAACGGAAAGAAGGCGAAAACTGGTTGTCCCCACCAGTCAAGGGAAGGAGCCACTCCGTTAAGAGTTCTCCTCGGTCGTCGGGAAAAAGTGGTGAGACGGTTCAGCAGGGCTCCACCGGGTGGTGTCGTCGAAGCAGGTCGGCTCAGCTCTTCCCTCGTCGGATTCTTGGTCCTGTGGCGACTTCTGAAGTCCCAGTCCCCAAAGCCCTGCTTTTATGCAGCAAACCCCCATTCACCCAGCCTAGCTGTCACTCAAACATGCTAAGTGGTGAGCCGGGCGGCTCACCACTTGGGCCAATCAGGACGGAGTGCGACTTGAGTTACCAAGGTAACTCAGTCCAGGGTGCCTAAATCCCCCTCCGCCCCTCCTAAGTACCCCAGACAGAGTGGCACCACTTTGGAGGGCTTCTGTGGAGAAGCCCGCCAAAAGTGGAACAAAGGGCTCCACTTTGGGTCAGAGTTACAGAGGCGAACACCAACGCCATTTTAGAATCAAGTTTTGGCAAAAAGTCCCAACCGGAGTTATAAAAATAAATATATAAACCGGCGGTATGTTTAAGGCTACCGTAAATAATTAATTAAATGTGTTAGCCTAAAACAATGGGAAATCCCATAGGGAAATATTCGCGGTTGAATATAAAAAGTAGTTTCCACTGCCACCAGCCAAAACTCGATCAGGGGGGACGGAGACGTGCCCCCTCGACTAACAGACCCTGGGGCAATCGAATTGCCCCAGCCAGTACGTCCACAATATGATGGTTTGTACTGGTTCTGTTCAGGATTCAAGACTAGCAAAGTCTTTGGTGACTTTACATGCCCTGGGAGACAGTAGTCAGTCCCAGGGTATGGAGTCTATGTTGGGGAGTCCCTAGGACACCCCTGGGTCACGGCACAGAGGGTGCTGTGTGACCCACATCACAAAAATACATGAGGCCCTATGGAGTAAAAGACCCCATAGCCCATTCAACACAAGGTTTGTCCAAGATAACACAGTTCAACATGTCTAAGAGTGAGGGTAAAAGAGTCTCACTCTTGGCAGGAGAAAAAATTAAACCCCAGAAATCCAGCAAAGCTGCTGGGGGACTCACTAGGGAGGGAAATTCAGCCTAAACAGAGAATTCTCCCTAACAGCTCCTCTGAGAACAGCACATATCTTATCAAGGGCTCACAGTCAAGGATTTCCTCTAGCTTCTCTATGTCCGAGCCACTGTCTCCAATGCAAAGATTGAGGCCTCTCTGCTAGTTGCTCCTCAAAAGAGTCCAGCAGCAGCTCTTTCCTGGAATAATTCACATAAAGCCCAGTTCTGAAGAAAACCTGCCCTTTTCTAGGGCTAGTGACACTGCAACCTTGTCATAATTCCTGCGTTCAACATTGGTTACCTTGTTCCCTTCACCTCCCACCAAGACGCCCACTGGCTGCTGATAGGGCCAGGAGTTGGGAGATATGTATGATGTAGGCTGAGGGAGGAGAATAGATACCTCATTTCAAATTGACAAGGATTCCTGAATCTTTAGTTCTGAAAAATCTCATACTGTAATAACTCCCATGGTCTTTCAAATAACCTCATGATGAGATATATATATATATGGGTTCTTTATTCTATGGCGAATCTGCCCATATTTATTTTACTTCGGCACGCCCTTCTTGAGCAGAGTTACCTTTTTTGTGGTTTTCTGCTATGCCGAAATAGCTCAAAATTGGACTATTTCCCATTTAGACCTTATTTTCACGATCTACCCTTGTTCCAACTCTCCCATTGCTCAGGTGTATATAAATGGAAAAGATCACAAATTCCCACATAACTTAAAGTATGTACACCACGCAGATTTCATTTTTGCAGGGTCTATAATGGGCTTTTACTCATGTTTAATTTGAAACCGCAGTGGTCTTTATCGGACACATGCTGCTCCTCTTATTTAGAAAAAACTGTATTCAATGTTTAATCAATGGGAGGGCATAACATGGCCTCAGTAGGTTTCCATTTCCCTGAACGCATGTGACCAACCATCTGGTTTATCCGTGTTTATCTTAACATTTTCTTCTGCTTGGCCCCAAAGCCTTGCTCAGTGCTTAATGTAAAGTTTTATGTGAAGCTTGATCCCAAGGTTACTTCTGCAGGACATGTTATCAGCAACTAATTGACACCCAGACATTCTTCTCGGTAGGCCCAGCTCCAATAGGTCTGGAGTTCAGATTTCAAAGGGTCTTTGTTCAGAACTAATTGCACTTTTTATGGGGAACCTGACCGTAAAGGTCGTGTCTGTTGGCTGTGTTATCAACAATTCACCACAAATTTGAACTCTAGCTTTGTATTTCTTTCTAATTTACTAAACTTACAGGCCTGGTGCACCCAGCCCCCAAAGGAAAGGGTCACAGTTCCAGATACCCGGCAGCTCAGAGGAGGAAAACAACAGCAGACAGTTACCTGCATGGTCCTAAAGGAATTAGATTTCCCATGGGAACTGTAGGTTTCACATGTTGCATTTTAGATCACATCTAGGCCTGGTGTTCATACATCCAGCCTCTTCTTTATATCATATTAACAGAAATTAGTTCACTCTCTCCACACAGATAGTCCATTGTCACATAAGGAAGCAGTATTCAAATCTACACCAAACGAAACAGGCCCTTCTTTGTACATGCTGTCATTTTATATGATGGAAGTAATGCCTCTTTCTTCCTGAAGAATGTACTCTGTCCATCATTTTATTTCTTAAATGTCAGGTATCTTTCCTCCTTTTTAGCTTCCAATTACACAACCCTTTGTTTTCCTCCCATGTTTTCTGCCGCAGTTTTTAGATTGTCAATGGCTTTCTTAATATAACAGCTGAATTAACATGAGTATTGCAATGCTCCAAGTAGGCCTCTTCTTTTAAATTATGTCATTTAAATGTTGACAAGTAAGTGTTTTTATTCGTGACAAATGCAAAGTGCTTGGCTTCACTTTAGAATTCTGGATCACACTATTGTGCTGCATTGAAGTCGATGTAACATGCTGCTATCTGTCACTTTAAGTAACATTGTAGCTTTCATATTTTATTAAAACAGCATTTTTAGCCACATCTGTATTTTGCCATGCATTGGGCACATCTAGCAATTTAAAGTTTTCAGGCACATTTTGCTTCACTTGAGCTGTTCATTTTGATAAAGTTGAAAGGGGCCCATCTCTGTTCATGTCCTAGGCATTAAGTCAGAAAAATAAATGCTTTGGGGCTGGCCTGCATTTTCCAATGAGTGGTACCAGTCAGCTCCACTCTTAAATACTGGCCGAGCCTGGTGTTTTTGTTTATTTCTGACATAAAAGGCCATATATTTCCCCATAACTATCATCTGATGAGGTTTACTGTGCTGCCTTGGGTCATGCTGTGCTCTCGTGTGTAAGGTTTTACTATCATCCGATGGGTTTTAATGTGTTGCCTTGGGTCATACTGTGTATTGCTCTCTAGGGTTTTACTATCATCTGATGGGTTTTACTGTGTTGCCTTGGGTCATACTGTGTTTTGGTGTGTATGGTTTTACAATCAACTGATGGGTTTTACTGTGTTGCCTTGGGTCATACTGTGCTCTCGTGCGTATGGTTTTACTGTCATCTGATGGGAGTTACTGTGTTGCCTTGGGTCATACTGTGTTTTGGTGTGTAGGGTTTTACTGCAATCTGATGGGGTTTACTGTGTTGCCTTGGGCCATACTGTGCTCTTGTGTGTACGGTTTTACTATCATCTGATGGGGTTTACTGTGTTGCCTTGGGCCATACTGTGTTCTCGTGTGTATGGTTTTACTATTATCTGATGGGTTTTACTGTGTTTGCCTTGGGTCATACTGTGCTCTGGTGTGTAGTGTTTTACTTCCATCTGATGGGATTTACTGTGTTGCCTTGGGTCATACTGTGTTCGCGTGTGTAGGTTTTTACTGTCATAGGATGGGGTTTACTGTTTTCCCTTGCGTCATAATGTGTTCTCGTGTGTAGGGTTTTTCTGCCATCTGTTGGGTTTTACTGTGTTGCCTTGGGTCATACTGTGTTCTGGTGAGTAGGGTTTTAATGCCATGCCACTTTGGTATACCCATAAACGCCTGCTCACTACCTCTCTTGTTAACTCGCCTGAATTGTTTGAACTGCTGCTTATGCTGGTCTCGCACTGTAATTTCAACCCACATATCGTATTGTATACAAGCTAAACCCATCTAGATGTTATTGCAATACTACAATCTATTAAGTTGAACTGTTTGGAATAGCATTATTTGCGCATTTAACCATTTTTACACTTGAAATGATGTTTAATCTCAATTTACACGGGGGCTCCAACCAATTGTAATGCATATACATTGTGTAAACACACCCCTCCATCAGGTCAATTGTTAGAATTTACTAAGTTGCTCCATTCCAATTAGCATTATTGCTTACTTAACTGTTACTCCGCTTGAAAAATTGCTTATTGCTTATCTCTAACTCAGACGGGGGTTGCAACTAATTGTGCCGCATATCTACTGTGCTAACCCATCGAAGTATTACTGCAATGTTAGACGGTATTATGTTAATCTGCCTACTCTACAACACCAGCGTCTTCACAAACCTTAGACCACCATTCCCGCTAGACATGTCCCCCCCCACAAGAAAACAATCCCACCTGCACCGGAACCTGTTCACAAGGCGCATACCACCACCAAGGCACAGGCCTGGCCCGCATCTACTACCCTAGACATCACCCGCTCCCCTGCCCCACACCATTCCTGCCCAAATCAGAAGCCTTCCCCGCCTTACTAAACAAAATCACCGCAAATCTACAAACACTCCCCAAAGACACAGCAGCCGTTGAACTCACACCTCTACCCCACCATACCTTCTTAACTAGCCATGTCAGCCCCGCCATCACTACTAACCCAACCACGCCATGCTTAGGATCCACGCGTCGGACGCGCCTCTAAGCTAGAACACATGACCATATCTCCTCTCGCAACAGACCTATACTGGGAACCTTCAGGAGATCCAGACTCTCGACACGCACACACCCTCCCACGTACCATAATCAGAGGAACCTACTTACTAATCATCACTGCATTTCCAACAACTCACACCTGTTACTCAAACCACAAACTCATAAGCCACCTATACCAGCCAGCACACCACCACCCAAGATCCAGTACCCCAACCCTAAAGCTCAGCCGCCCAATCTAACTTACATAGACATACTCTCCAGACCCAGTCTACACATTGCTCTGCCCCATTTGCACTTGAAAATAGTTTTGCTAAATGTGCGGTCCCTAGGTGCACATGCCACCGACACACACAACCTCATCTTGGAACATCATCTTGACTTCCTAGTCACGACCGAAACTTGGCTCCATCCAGCCTCAGGCCCCTTATTGTCTTTTGCCATCCCACCGGACTATACCATTCTTACAACTGACCACGCAGATGCCACAGGAGGAGGAGTAGCCATTATCGCTAAAACCTTGTTACAGTTCAGAGCTTGTAAAACAGAAATATTAGACGGCTACGAGCTGCTAGCCCTTAAACTATCTACTGCCCCCAAAACAACCATCAACTTCCTCATAATCTATTGAGCTCCCAACTCTTCGAATCACCCGAACTAGACATCCCTTTACTTATTACCCCTCTCCTCAAACCGATGACTAAATTCATCCTATTAGGAGACATCAATTTGGGCTTCAAAGACGCACGTGACCACAAAGCCACAGCCTTCCACACTGCATTACAAGAAATGTCGTTCTCCCAAATTATTAATGCGCCCACCACACGAAAGCTAGAATCCTAGACTGGTCCTAACCCTTAATACCAATATTTCCCTTGTAGACATCCTAAAAATCTCCTGGTCAGATTACCATCTAGTCTGCTTTAATGTATCAACTACAAAAGACCTGGTTTCACCATTACCACCACCCATACCAATTCCGGTTAGAAATTCCTGTAAGGTCACCACAGAAAACCTGACACCAGTTCTCACCAAACTACTCGAAGCTCGGCCCATAATGAATACTAATCCAGACAGCATCTCCCTTCACTACCACACCTGCCTGAAAACTGCTATCGACGAAGTTGCTCCACGTAGGCTTAAACTTCCCAGATCAAAACGAAGCAACTCCTGGTTCAATGAGGAACTGATTGAACTCAGAAGAAAAAAAGAGCATTAGAACACCTATCCAGGAAAGCCCCTTCCAATTAATTAAAAAAGAGCTTCAGATAATCTCGCAAAATTATAAACTTGCAGTCTTCACCCATGAAGCCAATAGCCTGAATTCATGAATCGCCAATGCTGAATCCAACACTAAAGAACTATTCACAATTCTTAAAGAACTGGAAATACCCATCCCACCTGCTAGCCCCGCTATCACTAGCAAAGCTTGGTGTACTACCATTTAGAATGTCGTAGCTACTAAAATCAACTCTCTCCAAGACATAATTATAATGAAAAGAAGAACACTGGCTCTTACTGACAAGACCTCCCCCACTTATCCAACTGACAATGAAGGACCTCCCCCCGCAATTCAATTTCACCAGGGACGTCATTTAGGGGTCGACAGAGGTCGCAGAGATGTCATTTAGGGGTCGCCAGAGGTCGCAACTGTGACCTCTGAGGTCTCCCTTGAGACCTCTGTGGTCTCCCTTGCGACCTCTGTCTTAAAAAAACGAAAAAAAACGGGGAATGCAAGCTCTTGGGCTGTGGCCAGCACCATGTGGCTCTTTACTTCTGGAGTGGCTGGATTTCTTGTTCAGGCAACTTAAAAAAAAAAAAAGAAGAACAATAAGAACAGGAGTGCCACTGGTCTAACACTTTCAGCACTGACCCTAAATAAGAAAGAATAGGAATACCAAATAATGTGCCTTTCTGGAATTCTATACAATAATTGCTAGACTCATCAAAGGTTTATTTCAGGCACACTTCAGAGGGTGAGTCACTGATTTAGTCTGTTCTCAAATGCTTCAACTCAGTCGTTCATCCTTCTGAGGTCGATAAATGAGTACCAACACAGGTTGGGTGATATTGGGTGTACATTTATTCTATATAAAGTGCTGAAAGCTTGTGTTCCATCGCTTCCCGCGATATCACTTTGGGGCAGAGTCAAATGACATCACTTCCTGTGATGTCATCAGGGGTCAAGGGTCATGTGATGTCACTTCCGCTACCCCTGGCATTTTGGTGAAATGATGACCCTGAATTTCACCCTGGTTACCCAAGACCAAGTACTCAAGATTATTTCCTCCCCCAAACCATCTAATTGTAAAGGAGACGGCTTCCCCGCTAAACTAGTCAAGACCTGCGCTCCCACTTTAGCGCCCACCATAACCAATTTCATAAACTCATCCTTCAGCACCACCTCCATCCCTTCTGACATTAAAGAAGCCTGGGTCACGGCCCTACTAAAAAAAAACACACTGGATCCTTCTATTCGCACTAACTACAGACCCATTACCACAGTCCTCTCCTTCTCAAAATAATCAACAAAATAGCTTACACAAGTCCAATCACACTTAGAAAACAACCACCTGTTAGGTGGGAGACAATCAGGCTTTCGGCCCAAACACAGCACAGGGACAGCACTACTTGACCCAAAAAACTAGATGGATGCCATCAGAGACTATGGGAACTTATGCATCTTGCTACTACTGGACCTGTCCGCTGCGTTCGATTTAGTGGACCGTGACAAATTAAGCCTAGCATTGTCTAAACACTTCCATTTTTCTAAGGATGCTATCACGTGGGTTAAATCATTCTTATCAGAGCGCACATCCAGAGTAGCCATTGGCGAGGAAGCGGTCAGCCCTATACCAGTACCCCTAGGCGTACCTCAAGGATCGTGCCTCTCCCCCACTCTCTACAAGGCCTACACAAAACTCATTTTTGCAGCATTAGATGACATGGGCGTTATCTATACTAACTTTGCGGATGATATGCAGATACTCATCCCAATCACTGGAAATCAAGAGCAGGACTCTAATCGCATAAATAAAATCTACTCTCTCATCCAAAACTGTCATCTGATGGCAGTTATTGTGTTGCCTTTGGCCATACTGTGTTCTGGTGTGTAGGGTTTTACTGTCATCTGATGGGTTTACTGTGTTGCCTTAGGCCATTCTGTCTTCTGGTAAATTGGGTTCCTCCATGTTTTGTTGAGTTGCCCTTTACTACTGGGTTGGAGTTGTTCTGTGTTCTGTTGTTTTGACTTGTACTGTGTTCTATTTTAGGATGTTCTGCATTCTGTTTAATTAGGGTTTTACTGCTTCCTGTTGGCTCTCACTGTGATTGTTGGGTTTTGTCTGTGTTCTAGTGGGTTTGTATTTCACTGTTTTGTTGGCTTGACTTCTACTGTGCTCTGCTGCTTGCACTGTGTTGTCTGTTCTGGTGAGTTGGATTTCACTCGGTTCTGTGGGGTTGACTTCCACTGTCTCTGTTGGCTTGCACTGTGTTATGGCAGATTGTGTTTACAATGTTCTTTTCGTTTTATTGTATTTTGTTGGGTTGGAAATCACTGTGTTTGGTTTAGCTTTGTTCTGGTTGGTACTCACTGTGATCTTTGGGTTTTGTGTTTGTTTTAGTGGGTTTAGATTTCACTGTTCTGTTGGCTTGACTTGCACTGTGCTCTGTTGGCTTGCACTGTGTTCTGGTGGGTTTGATGTCACTCTCTTTCGGCTTGACTTCTACTGTGCTCTATTGGCTTGGACTGTGTTCTGGTGGGTTGGATGTCACTCTCTTTCAGCTTGACTTCTACTGTGCTATGTTGGCTTGCACTGCGTTCTCTGTGTTCTGGTGGATTGGATGTCACTCTCTTTCGGCTTAACTTCTACTGTGCTCTGCTGGCTTGCATTGTGTTCTGGTGGGTTTGGATTTCACAATGTTTTGTTGCCTTGACTTCTACTGTGCTCTATTGGCTCTCACTGTGGTCTCTGTGTTCTGGTTGGCTGGATGTCACTGTCTTTCGGCTTGACTTCTACTGTGCTCTGCTGGCTTGCATTGTGTTCTGGTGGGTTTGGATTTCATAATGTTTTGTTGGCTTGACTTCTACTGTGCTCTATTGGCTCTCACTGTGGTCTCTGTGTTCTGGTTGGCTGGATGTCACTGTCTTTCGGCTTGACTTCTACTGTGCTCTGCTGGCTTGCATTGTGTTCTGGTGGGTTTGGATTTCATAATGTTTTGTTGGCTTCACTTTTACTGTGCACTGTGTTCTGGGAGAGTGGGTTTATGATGAAATTTGGTAGTATTGCATTCTGGTGGTTTGGAAATCACTGTGTTCTGGTGTGTACGGTTTTACTGTCATGTGATGGGGTTTACTGTGTTCCATTGGGTCATACTGCGTTCTCGTGTGTAGGGTTTTACTGCCATGTGATGGGATTTACTGTGTTGCCTTGGGGTCATAATGTGTTCTGGTGTGTAGGGTTTTACTGTCATGTGATGGCGTTTACTGTGTTGCCTTGGGCCATACTGTGTTCTGGTGTGTAGGGTTTTACTGTCGTCTGATGGGGTTTCCTGTGTTGCCTTGGGCCATGCTGTGTTCTGGTGTGTAGGGTTTTACTGTCATGTGATGGGGTTTACTGTGTTGCCTTGGGTCATACTGAGTTCTCGTGTGTAGGGTTTTACTATCATCTGACGGGATTTCCTATGTTGCCTTGGGTCATACTGTGTTCTGGGGTGTAGGGTTTTACTGCCATTTGATGGGGTTTACTTTGTTGCCTTGGGCCATACTGTGTTCTGGTGTGTAGGGTTTTACTGCCATCTGATGGGGGTTTACTATGTTGTGTTGGGCCATACTGTGTTCTGGCGTGTAGGGTTTTACTGTCATGTGATGGGGTTTACTGTGTTGCTTTGGGTCATATTGTGTTTTGTTGTGTAGGGTTTTACTGTCATGTGATGGGGTTTCCTGTGTCGCCTTGGGTCATACTGTGTTCTGGTGTGTAGGGTTTTACTGTCACTGATGGGAGTTACTTTGTTGCCTTGGGTCATACTGTGTTCACTTGTGTAGGGTTTTACTGTCATGTGATGGGGTTTACTGTGTTGCCTTGGGTCATACTGTGTTCTGGCGTGTAGGGTTTTACTGTCACTGATGGGAGTTACTTTGTTGCCTTGGGTCATACTGTGTTCTCTTGTGTAGGGTTTTACTGTCATGTTATGGGGTTTACTGTGTTGCCTTGGGTCATACTGTGCTCTGATGTGTTGGGTTTTACTATGTCCTGGTTGTTCCATGTTTTACTGTGTTCTGTTTCTCACTTTGATTTTTGGGTTCCCTCTGTGTTCTACTGGGTTGGATTTCACTCTTTCCTACTGTGCTCTGTTGGCTTGCACTGTGTTCTGGTAGATTGGGTTCCTCCATGTTTTGTTGAGTTGCCCTTTACTGCTGGTTTGGAGTTGTTCTGTGTTCAGTTGTTTTGACTTGTACTGTGTTTTATTTTAGGATGTTCTGCATTCTGTTTAATTAAGGTTTTACTGCTTTCTGTTGGCTCTCACTGTGATCGTTGGGTTTTGTCTGTGTTCTAGTGGGTTTGTATTTCACTGTTTTGCTGGCTTTACTTCTACTGTGCTTTGCTGCTCACACTGTGTTCTCTGTTCTGGTGGGTTGGATTTCACTCGGTTCTGTGGGCTTTACTTCTACTGTGCTCTGTTGGCTTGCACTGTGTTGTCTCTGTTCTGGTGGGTTGGATTTCACTCTGTTCTGTTGGCTTGACTTCTACTGTCTCTTTTGGCTTGCACTGTGTTACGGTAGATTGGGTTTCGAGTGTTCTTTTGGTTTTATTGCATTTTGTTGGGTTGGAAATCGCTGTGTTTGGTTCAGCTGTGTTCTGGTTGGTACTCACTGTGATATTTGGGTTTTGTGTTTGTTTTAGAAGTTTTAGATTTCACTGTTCTGTTGGCTTGACTTGTACTGTGCTCTGTTGGCTTGTACTGTGTTCTCTGTGTCCTGGTGGGTTTTATGTCACTCTTTTGGGTTGACTTATACTGTGCTCTGTTGGCTTGCACTGTATTCTCTGTGTTCTGGTGGGTTTGATGTCACTCTCTTTTGGCTTGACTTCTACTGTGCTCTGTTGGCTTGCACTGTGCTCTCTGTGTTCTGGTGGGTTTGATGTCACTCTCTTTCAGCTTGACTTCTATTGTGCTCTATTGGCTCTCATTGTGTTCTCTGTGTTCTGGTGGGCTGGATGTCACTCTCTTTTGGCTTGACTTCTACTGTGCTCTTTAGGCTTACACTGTGTTCTGGTGTATTAGATGTCACTCTCTTTCTGCTTCACTTCTACTGTGCTCTGTTGGCTTGCATTGTGTTCTGGTCGGTATGGATTTCACAATGTTTTCTTGGCTTGACTTCTACTGTGCTCTGTTGGCTTGCACTGTGTTCTGTGAGATTGGGTTTATTTAATTTGGTAGTACTGCATTCTGGTGGGTTAGAAATCACTGTCTTTGGTTTAGCTGTGATATGCTTGGTACTCACTGTGGTCGTTGGGTTTTATCTGTGTTCTGGTGGGTTGGATTTCACTAGGTTCTGTGAGCTTGACTTCTACTGTGCTCTTTTGGTTTGCACTGTGTTGTGGGTTGGAATTCACTCTGTTTTGTTGGCTTGACTTCTGCTGTGTCCTGTTGTCTCTCACCGTGATTGTTGGGTTTTGTCTGTGTTCTAGTGGGTTTGGATTTCACTAGGTTCTGCGAGCTTGACTTCTACTGTGCTCTTTTGGTTTGCACTGTGTTGTGGGTTGGAATTCACTCTGTTTTGTTGGCTTGGCTTCTGCTGTGTCCTGTTGTCTCTCACTGTGATTGTTGGGATTTGTCTGTGTTCTGGAGGGTTTGCATTTCACGAGGTTCTGTGACCTTGACTTCTACTGTGCTCTTTTGGTTTGCACTGTGTTCTGGTGGGTTGGAATTCACTCTGTTTTGTTGGCTTGACTTCTGCTGTGTCCTGTTGTCTCTCATTGTGATTGTTGGGTTTTGTCTGTGTTCTAGTGGATTTGGATTTCACTGTTCTGTTGGCTTGACTTCTACTGTGCTCTGTTGGCTTGCACTGTGTTCTGGTGGGTTGGATGTCACTCTCTTTCGGCTTGACTTCTACTGTGCTTGTTTGGCTCCCGCTGGTAGGTTGGAGTTCTCTCTGTTTTGCTGGCTTGACTTCTACTCTGCTCTGTTGGTTTGCACTGTGTTTTATGTGTTCTGGTGGGTTGGATTTCACTCTGTTCTCTTGGCTTGTCTTCTACAGTGCTATGTTGGCTTGCACTGTGTTCTCTGGGTTCTGGTGGGTTGGATGTCACTCTCTTTCGGCTTGACTTCTACTGTGCTCGTTTGGCTTGCACTGTCTTCTGGTGGCTTGGAGTTCACCCTGTTTTGTTGGATTGACTTCTACTGTGCTTTGTTGCCTTGCACTGTGTTCTGGGACGTTGGGTTTACTAGGTAATATGGTTTTATTGCATTCTGGTGGGTTGTAAATCACTCTGTTTTGTTGGCTTGACTTCTACGGTGCTCTGTTGGCTTGCACTGTGTTCACTGTGTTTGGTTTAGCTGTGTTATGGTTGGTACTCACTGTGGTCTTTGGGTTTTGTCTGTGTTCTTGTGGGTTGGATTTCACTAGGTTCTGTTGACTTGATGTCTCCTGTGCTCTGTTGGCTTGCACTGTCTTCTCTGTGTCCTGGTGGGTTGGATTTCTCTAGGTTCTATGAGCTTGACTTCTACTGTGCTCTGCTGGCTTGCACTGTGTTCCGGAACATTGGGTTCCTCCATGTTTTTATGAGTTGGACTTTAATGTGTTATGTTGGAGTTTACTGTGTTCTGGCAGACTGGTATTTACTGTGTTCGACTGGATTTTAGTTTTTCTGTGTTCTGTTTCGTACTGTGGTGTGTGTGTGTGTTCTGTCTGGTTAGTTTTAATGTAGTCTCTTGAAGCGAGTTATAGTGTGTCCACGCGCGTGCGTTCTGTTGAGTTGGGTTTTCCCTGTTTTTGGAGGGTGTGGATACTTTACTTTGTGTTCATATGCTAAGATGTAACTGTTATTTTTGCTTGTTTTATTTATTTTAAATTGTTTTTATAACGATGTATTTTTATATTGGTGTTTGCTGTGTTCAGGTGGTTTACTGTGTGTGAGGGTTTTTCTGTAGTGTAGTCTGAGGTGGTATTTTCCTCTGTTCGTATACTTTGTTCAAGTTGGTTGTATTTTTTGGGTTGAGTTTCCCTTGCCCTTTGTTTTGTGTGTCACTACTGGAAAAAGCGGCGATTTTATTTTGGCTGCATCTTGGACCTACTTACACGGCACTGCGAGCCGCTCCTCGACTCTTGCCGATTTCACTGCTGCCTAACGCTTCCTGGAGGAGGCGGGGCCACGCACGACACGTGTCCTGACCACGTGACTTCGGCCCGACTCAAAAGACACAGGCTGCCTCCCGCCCTGTGTGTCACTACTGGAAAAAGCGGCGATTTTATTTTGGCTGCATCTTGGACCTACTTACACGGCACTGCGAGCCGCTCCTCGACTCTTGCCGATTTCACTGCTGCCTAACGCTTCCTGGAGGAGGCGGGGCCACGCACGACATGTGTCCTGACCACGTGACTTCGGCCCGACTCAAAAGACACAGGCTGCCTCCCGCCCTGTGTGTCACTACTGGAAAAAGCGGCGATTTTATTTTGGCTGCATCTTGGACCTACTTACACGGCACTGCGAGCCGCTCCTCGACTCTTGCCGATTTCACTGCTGCCTAACGCTTCCTGGAGGAGGCGGGGCCACGCACGACACGTGTCCTGACCACGTGACTTCGGCCCGACTCAAAAGACACAGGATGCCTCCCGCCCTGTGTGTCACTACTGGAAAAAGCGGCGATTTTATTTTGGCTGCATCTTGGACCTACTTACACGGCACTGCGAGCCGCTCCTCGACTCTTGCCGATTTCACTGCTGCCTAACGCTTCCTGGAGGAGGCGGGGCCACGCACGACACGTGTCCTGACCACGTGACTTCGGCCCGACTCAAAAGACACAGGCTGCCTCCCGCCCTGTGTGTCACTACTGGAAAAAGCGGCGATTTTATTTTGGCTGCATCTTGGACCTACTTACACGGCACTGCGAGCCGCTCCTCGACTCTTGCCGATTTCACTGCTGCCTAACGCTTCCTGGAGGAGGCGGGGCCACGCACGACACGTGTCCTGACCACGTGACTTCGGCCCGACTCAAAAGACACAGGCTGCCTCCCGCCCTGTGTGTCACTACTGGAAAAAGCGGCGATTTTATTTTGGCTGCATCTTGGACCTACTTACACGGCACTGCGAGCCGCTCCTCGACTCTTGCCGATTTCACTGCTGCCTAACGCTTCCTGGAGGAGGCGGGGCCACGCACGACACGTGTCCTGACCACGTGACTTCGGCCCGACTCAAAAGACACAGGCTGCCTCCCGCCCTGTGTGTCACTACTGGAAAAAGCGGCGATTTTATTTTGGCTGCATCTTGGACCTACTTACACGGCACTGCGAGCCGCTCCTCGACTCTTGCCGATTTCACTGCTGCCTAACGCTTCCTGGAGGAGGCGGGGCCACGCACGACACGTGTCCTGACCACGTGACTTCGGCCTGACTCAAAAGACACAGGCTACCACCCTTGCGGCGTTAAGCCCGAGAGGGTAAAGACCTAAGGCTGTTAAGCGGCTGTTGGGCGCTGCGGCGCAAAAGGAGTTCGGTTTGGATTACCAACAAACTCGCGATTAGACTCCGCCCCCCTTTTCCCAACAAACCCCATCACAGCCCGCTGTATGCGCATTTCGCGCAAGGACTCTTCGTAAGGGCTGCCATTGTTGACTGTGCTGGTGAGTGCGGAGAGTGGGCTTGCATGAATAGTATTTAATTAATATCATCATTCTAATCAATACTGTATTAACTAATGTGGTGAGTTGTACATATCCTTATTACAACAGGGATCACAGGTTCCCTTTAACTCTATTTATCTTTTTTCTTTATTTTTATTTTTAAGAGTGTCTTATAACATGATGAAACCATTTGGTTTACGCACAGGTATGCCACCAGTGAATTCGTTAGCTAATACAACATATGATTTCCATACTACTCCCAAACGGCCCGAAACTAATACGCCAATGCGAGCCCCAGTGCGGAGTAGGTCAACATCGCACACTTGTGATATTCGAAAATTTTATGCTCAAAGCCCGCTGATGGCTCCACTAGCCCCTTTGGTGAACCTGCCCTCCAGTGATGACACTCGAAAATCAGCTAGCCCTGCGTCTTCTGAGACACCGGTCCTAGCACGAAAGGAAGTTGATAGCGTCCTGAATCAAGACAGCCTTGTGCTTTCCGAGGCTTCGGTTCTGGCATCAAAGGAAGGTGAAATAAATGAGCCAGTTGACCTCTGTTCTCCACAATTAATCAGTACAGCACCATTTGAGACCTTGGCTGTAGCACCAAGGGCAGCTGAATCAACTGAGCCAGTTGTCCTTTCCACTCTTTCTGATTCAATACTAATTGCTCCCCCTTCTGACTCGTTATTAGCAGCATTCATGGAACCAGTTCTACTAGATGACCACACTACTCCTGTCCATTCAAAAGTGGTGGTAAATGCGTTAATTCATAAAAATCTAAGTCTGTCTCTAACAACACCAAATGCAGAGGGTGCAAACAATGCTGCAATTAACGAAGTGAGTATACTCCCAATTGACGCGCCAGCAATGCCCAAATTAAACCAAGACATAACCAAGCAGCCAAATGAGGAACAACTTTCTCAATCTCCAGTACTATTTCCCGAACCTTCACAGAACTCATCAATATTGTCAATATCTTTTACACAATCAACTCCGCGACATCGAGCTGATAACCACACAATACCACTGAATGAACCAGCGTCTTCTAAAACGGTCTCTACGGCATTGATTTTACAAGCATTAAATACATCAGTATTTTCCTTGGCCAAATTATATGAAACCTTGGATTCTCGTTTGATGGATCAGAACTTTCTGTTACGCGAACTATTAGAAAATTCCAATACCCGTCTTTCTTCAGATAAAGATTTAATAACAGCTGAAATAACCTCGTCTGTGCTAAAAACCATATGCACATGTTGTCAAAAAAACAATTCTTCGTTTGAACCTGTCAATGCAACTGAAAAAACAAATAACAGTACCAAAAAGAATAAAGAAACTCAAACAAATCTCACAACTGAAAAGCCAAAAAAAAAAAACAAGGCTGTGTTGCTTCAACAGGTATTGACTTGGAAATAATTGAGCAACCAAGAGCAGTGGCACCGGAAAATGACATCAATCAAGCTCCAGTGATGTTACCACAATTGCAGGATTACTCAATGTTTAACATTTTCCATGCAAACAGCACAAAGGAGAATTGTATTAAGGAATCAATTTCAGCAAAAAAGACTAAAAACCAAAAAACGAGTAAATTAAAGAAAAACACAAACTCAAGACAGTTAATTAGAATGCTAACGGTAGCCGGCAATAGCGCCCAAAATAAGAGCGCAGCAATAACGCGCAAATATTTGGCAATCTCTAAACATAAGTCCACAATCTCTGGAGCAAGCACCCCTCCAGTGAGAACTCAGCCACAAGCTGCTGTTCAGCATAAAATCCAAAAGAGAGTGATTGATCTTACAAAGGACACTTCTGTCCCGGTAAGTCAGGAAGTCCCGTTAAATAACCACGCCCCTCTGAATGAATTAATTTCAGTTCTAGAGGCAAATGCTGAAGTACATCAGGGGACAAATAAACCACAAAGCAATATGGAGATCTCTGACACGTCTTCCGTTATGGCTCATATCCAACCAATGCCAGTGTCACAAATTGTTGGGGTACAGGAGGATTCGATTCAAAAGGCAGTTAATGCATTCTTTTCAAAAAGGGCTGCGGAGTGGAAAGTGGCGGCCGCATCAAAACAGAGCGACATCGAGGGTTCAGTAGAGAATATGCATGGAATAAATTTAAGCGTAAAACACCCCTATCATGAGAATAGCCCAACAGAGATCCATCAAACTGTTCCCAAAACGAGTCAGGGAACAAAGTTAAGTTCCTTTTCCATACACCAGAACCAGCAAGATCTAAGTCTGAAAGAGATTCAAAGTGGAGCCACACCCATTGTGTGTACTACATCCATAAATAAAAGAGCGTGCTGTGATAGACATGAATCGAATGACTCAATTAAGGAATTAATCGACTCCTACCTTATACAACATTGCCAACATGCTAACATACCACGAAAAGAAGGGAGCAGAGAGTCACCCTTTCAGACCCATTGTGAGGCCAAATCCCACTTTCCAGTCACTTGCCAAAAAAATGCAATGTCAATGGCCAATGACCCTCAAAAGAGGAATTCAACATATGCATTAAATTCTCTAACTAGAAAAGAACAGATTCTTACAAAACAAAAGCCAACCGAACAAAAGAGAAATAAGCTCAATGACTTCCATACGTTGATCCTGAAATGTCGTGAGGCACCGCATGTAAAATATGATCTATCAAGGACAAGTGTTTTAAACATCCTAAACGACATTCCAGAACTGGAAGACATAACATCGACCGATCTCGCTCAAGTGGAGTTCATCTGCGATGCAAATCTATCAATAGTACGCCTTTGGATGAAATCAGGTCTAGTGATGAACACTTTATGGAAGGCAAAGATGAATCTCTTCCGAATGGGCTTTTTATTAACTCAAGACCCTGAACGGAAACAACACGAGAGTGATGGAGAAGTTTGTTCAATCAAATCCAGTGAAGTTTCTGAATGTCAATGCACATTCTGTGCCGTTGAACAATCCAAACTTGCAAGAAATCAAATGACTAACCAAGCGTAACCACTACTGCGAAATTTAAACAAACAGACTAAATCAAATGTATCGTTAGTTCTTATCAGTTGGAATTCTAGAGGCCACTCCCATCTCCAACAAGAGCTCAATATGCATCTTATTGAAGCAGACATAGTGCTCCTGCAGGAAACATGGATGACTGCCCCTCCAATATGGGATAACCATGAAATTGCTTTTGTACCAGCTATTGCCAATCAGAAAGGCCGTCCTATGTCGGGCCTCCTAGTTGCAATTAAAACAAGTAAAGACTTGAAGCTGGTACAATGGGCATCGCCGAACAATTACATCCAACTTGTTAAAATTTTAGTTAGTAAACAACATATTGCAATCATTAACATCTATAGAAACCCAGTGGCAATCACGGATAACATCTTCTATAAAGATCTTGCTAAGTTATTCGAAATTATATCGGAGAGTAATGAAATAACAGACATCATAGTGGCAGGTGACTTTAACCTCGACTGTGTGAGCAATTCAAATGGAAAAAAGTCTCGACAACAAATCCATAAGTTGAACACCTTTATGAAAAACAACAATATGAGAATGGCAAATGGGTCTCTGCCAGGTGACATTCCGGGACAACCAACGTGGCAAAGAGGTGTATCTTATAGCACCATTGATTACGTCTTTGCCTCCTCTTCCCTTTTTATGGCTGCAACAAGCTTCAATGTCATCATTCAACAAACTAGTGACCATCAGATGCTTAAGCTCGTATGGCCGAGACTGTCTCTTAATAACAACCAAGAAAGACATTGGATGCCTGAAGGATTAAGTCTCAATAATGCCAAATCCCGCTTTAAGTGGACACCGAATAAACTGGCAGCCCTCAATAACACACTGATCAGACAAACAAGTACATACCAGTCTGGCTCTTACATTGACGCACTAACATCTTATCGAAACTTCTATATTCCATCTCAGAAGAAACATAGACACTCCTTTGGTATTACTATACAACAAGCAAAAAATCGTTACCGTAAAGAACTTAGAGTCACTAATCAACTCTCGTCCTGCGAGAAGATAATAGCACGAAAACAGATTAAAACTCGCTTTAGAAATTGGGCTCGATCATATAAGGCCAAACTATTTCAGCAAGATGGAGAAAATTTTCTGATGGCTGCCTTGAATAAAAATGCTCCCCAGATTTGGCAACTTTTGAATACCAATATAGCAAGCGATCAGTTTACTATCCAACTGAATGGAGTACCAGAGCATCAATGGATAACCCACTTTTCCATTCTTTATCAAGATAAACCATTTGACGACTTCCATTATGTCACACCAGCAAACCAACCATGGACCTTAACCTGTTCGACACAAATAATAGAAGAGTTCATCCTAACATCATCATCCTCAAGAGCAGCAGGTCCAGACGGCATCACGAATTTTATGCTCAAACAACATCCAAAACAGTGGGCACTTATTCTTAACACCATTTTTCAAGACATCCTTAACTCGCAAAAAATACCAAAATCTTGGCGAACTTCGCTTATAGTCCCCATATTCAAGAAGGGCGATCGCGGCATACCCTCTAACTACAGGCCAATTGCGCTATTAGATTCACCAGGCAAAATTTTCGCACGCTTAGTGTTGCGCGACTTTAATCAATGGACCCAAACTTCCAACAATCGGGACCAAAACCAGACGGGATTTGTGGCAGGCATGGGCACAACGGTCAATCTGTTAATACTTAATGCCCTTAAAGAACAAGCATATCACACAAAATCATCCCTGTATTTTGCGTTCATTGATTTAAATGCCGCTTTCGACTCGGTATCACGAGTGAAGTTGATTGAAAAACTGCAGCAAGCCGGATGTCCTGAAAGCTTGATTGACATTATATATAAACTTCACTCATCAACATCTATACGAGTGCGCTTAACGAACATGGGGCTGCTCTCTACGATCATTAAAACATCTCGGGGGTTGAAACAGGGCTGTATTCTTGCCTCCGCCCTGTTCAACTTCTTTATTCATGATGTAAGAGAAATTTTTCGTGACATTCCATCTGATTCACCAAAAATGAATATGTCCATAATTCAAGCGTTATGGTATGCTGATGATTTGGTTTTAATATCCAAAACACCAACTGGGTTACAGAAGCTACTATCCACTGTGGTCATTTATTTTGATAAAAATGAATTGACAATGAATGTCAACAAATCGCAAATAGTTGCGCAAACATTCAAATCTACCATTAGAAATAAATTCGTATGGAGAGTCAAAAACATACCTCTTAAAATTGTGTCAAGTTATAAATATTTAGGACTGCCGTTTGAGGAGAAATATGTGGGAGTATTACAAGCAGACACGCTGCGAAGCAAACTAACATCTGCGATCTCACAATCAAAACAAATCCTTTATAAATTTGGCAAGTTTTCCATTCTGCCGGCACTCCATTTCTGGTTACAAAAAATTACACCGGTATTGCTTTATGGATTAGAAACAAAAGTCAGTATCTCACTCAACAGCCTGGATAAAATCGAAGCCTCCTTCTGGAGACAGATCCTCCAAGTTCCTCAAGCCATTCCAGGCCCCATATTAAGATATGAGCTAGGTCTAACATCCCTAAGTGCCAAATATCATTGGCAGATGTGTGCCTTGCTACTCAAATGTTTGACTAACTCCAACGAAAATTGTCTGCTTGCTGTTTTGTCATCGTACATTTCTACTTCCACCCATTTGTTCATCGTTAAATGGACTAAATACGTATACAATATTATGTCTTTAGCGGATGTTAACTTAGAAACTTTGATTATGAATCCAGCAAGAGCAAAACAAAAAATATTGTTATATGATTGGATTGAAACGCGTGCTAAATGTGTTCGTTATAAATTCATTAACACGGCTTACTTGATGGAAAAGAAAATGGGAGTGGCAGAACAATATTTACTTAAAGCTTCTTCCCCACAATTGCGCCACTCTATCATAAGAATACGCCTAAATCTATGGCACACTAGAGATTTACTTTGTTTGCGCAAACAAATAACTAAAAATGAAAATTTCTGCAGATTTTGTAATGATCGAACAATTAAGGAAACCCTAGAACATCTGATCATTGAATGTTTAGCGCTAACCTTATTAAGATCAAAATGTTTTGGAAGTCAAATGTTAGTGGTGGCAAGTGTACCCCCGGAATTAAGATGGCGTTTTCTAATCAATCGTGCAAAAATGAGCCTAAAAATCGCTATGGTTAATTTTTTAAATGCATTACACTTGAAGGCAGGTGAAATTTTAGACTGAAAGATGTATGATATGAGGTGAATAATGTATTTGAATTCTAAGTGTATATTGATGAAATGAAATGCACAAATACATGATAAATGTGGCTCATATTTTTCCTATGTAACAGATTAGGTGGGTTACACAGTGATGTAATTTTATTAATCAGGTTAATGTTTATGTTGTATCTTTTACTATAAAATTGTAAATTCCTTTTGAAAAAAGTTGATTAAATTCAGCTATATTTCAATAAAAAAAAAAAAAAAAAAAATGGTTTTATTGCATTCTGGTGGGTTGTAAATCACTCTGTTTTGTTGGCTTGACTTCTACGGTGCTCTGTTGGCTTGCACTGTGTTCACTGTGTTTGGTTTAGCTGTGTTATGGTTGGTACTCACTGTGGTCTTTGGGTTTTGTCTGTGTTCTTGTGGGTTGGATTTCACAAGGTTCTGTTGACTTGATGTCTCCTGTGCTCTGTTGGCTTGCACTGTCTTCTCTGTGTCCTGGTGGGTTGGATTTCTCTAGGTTCTATGAGCTTGACTTCTACTGTGCTCTGCTGGCTTGCACTGTGTTCCGGAACATTGGGTTCCTCCATGTTTTTATGAGTTGGACTTTAATGTGTTATGTTGGAGTTTACTGTGTTCTGGCAGACTGGTATTTACTGTGTTCGACTGGATTTTAGTTTTTCTGTGTTCTGTTTCGTACTGTGGTGTGTGTGGGTGTGTTCTGTCTGGTTAGTTGTAATGTAGTCTCTTGAAGCGAGTTATAGTGTGTCCACGCGCGTGCGTTCTGTTGAGTTGGGTTTTCCCTGTTTTTGGAGGGTGTGGATACTTTACTTTGTGTTCATATGCTAAGATGTAACTGTTATTTTTGCTTGTTTTATTTATTTCAAATTGTTTTTATAACGATGTATTTTTATATTGGTGTTTGCTGTGTTCAGGTGGTTTACTGTGTGTGAGGGTTTTTCTGTAGTGTAGTCTGACGTGGTATTTTCCTCTGTTCGTATACTTTGTTCAAGTTGGTTGTATTTTTTGGGTTGAGTTTCCCTTGCCCTTTGTTTTGTTTTTTTGTGTTTAACTATATCCTTTTGTGTTTGTGTACTTACTTCCGGTTCTATGGGCTGTGCTTGTGAGTTGCACTGCTCTAGTGCACTTTGGTAGTTTAGTTCTGATTGGTTGTATTTTTTATTGTGTTCTGCTTGGTGTTTTTCTTGAGTTTTGCCAAATCCCCATTTTCAGCCCGTCAGAAAATTGCAACCTAATTTAACCCCATCCCTTCTTAGAACACCTAAACCCCCAAACTATGAGGGCAAACTACAGAGTTCCCCTGTGCCATCTCCCGTTTTCTGACCGAGTGCTCCCAAGGGGGGTTTGCGGAGGCTCCCGGGGGAGTTTGCGGGGGCTCCCAGGAGGGGCTGCGCGGGCTCCCAGGAGCGGCTGCCAAGGCTCCCAGGAGGGGCCGCGGGGCTCGAGGAGGGGCTGAGTGTTTGATTGCATGTATGTGAGCTGTGCTGGGAGGCGCATGCTGGCTGGTTCACGCATCTCCCTTGGCCAGCAGCCGTCACACACGGCTGTAGTCCGACCCTCTGCGCACGCCTAACTCTGCCCTGACAGAGCCATTGTTCTCCCAGGCGGGGCGCGCTCTGTGATCCTGTGCATTTCAAGTGAAGGAGGCGCTCCTTGCTTTGTTCATATCACTGGCTGTGATGGATCCTGGGTATCCAGCCGGTCTGTGGCGGAGATAATAGAACACGAGACAGACGGTAATCTCTGCGGTCCCTCGTGCTTCTGCAACAAGGTAAGGGAGGGGGAGGGGGGGGGCGTTCAAGACTCAAGGGTGGTTACCTTTCACGTCTTTAGCCTTTCATCTAACTTGTCGACTCCGGGAACCGAACTCGAATCTCGGCTGTCCTATTCATCACAATGTGTGATCGTGGGTGAAATTGTCACAGCTGCTGGTGGAGCCAAAGGTTTTTGTTATGTTCCAAAAATGTACGAAGAAACATTCTGACTCCTGTAGTAAACTGTACCTATGGAAAAGGCGATTTCACACCAAAATGGATGCTCCAACGTAGTTGAAGATATGTACATTTTCACCAGGAACACACACTGTTTAGTTTCGGGGCTTACAGACAAAAGCTCCGACCATTGTCATTCGGAAGGCGATCGCCTGGCTAGCCAAATACAGAACTCTCGGCTAAGTGCAGCAAGATTTTGCAGTTAGATTGCCCGTCGAGTTAGGCGCTCGCCTCGCTGATGGGTGCCTGAGTTCCGGGTACAGGTTTAAATCCGGACGGGGTAGATTGTATGCATCTGAAGTCAATACATTGCGTGCCTTTCAATTGGGTACTAACAACGGCAATGACTGTAGTGCTTAGAAGCTAGCACGATGCGCGCTATAACAATCTGACGCCATTGTTTTGGTTTATGTGGGTCTCGCCAGTCACCGTGAAAAGACTTTGCAGGGTTTAGAGTTGACCAGCAGCATGATGGAGATGGAGAGGGAGGGAGAGAGGGGGGGGGGGTTGGTGGAGAGGGGAGAGAGAGCAGAGAGAACGCAGAGGGGAGAGAGAGAAGAGAGGGAAGAGGAGAGGGAAGAGAGAAGAGAAGAGAAGAGAAGAGAAGAGAAGAGAAGAGAAGAGAGAAGAGAAGAGTGGAGAAGAGAGGAGAAGAGAGGAGGGAGGGGAGAGAGGGGAGACAGGGGAGGGAGGGGAGGGAGGGGAGAGATAATTATGTTGCTGCAGTATGTGTGGAAGGCACATCCACGCGAATAGAGCTTAGAAAACAGGTGCAAAGCTGGAGACGCCTCAGCACCTGTAAGTGAAGGAAGCGTAAGGGAGTCAATGCGCAGACTGGGAGCGGGGAGAGGGGTGTCATCGTGGGCCTGACCTGTGTGTGCTGCGCTCCTTTGGCAGGCAGCTCCGAGACGGGCCGGGGCACTAGGGTGGCCAACTTTACAGAATGGGTTTGCAGGACACTTCGGAGGTGCATCCGAAGCGGCCTGCAGTGCGCGCGGTCCCCACAAACAACCCCCCCCCCTCCCCATCCACTTGTTTTGGTAACATTAGTGGCAGAGGGCATTTTAACACATACACAGCACAAAACAAGGGGAACCCCATTATACATGCAGGCCACTCATCTGTTAAGGGCTCTGTCCAGGCCCTGTGTGATAAAATATATGCAAACCTCCAAGTGCGCATACTCGCCACTATTATTATTATATGAGCAGCAGCTCTATAGCTATTAAAACCGTGAGTGAGGAGGTTTTTTTTATAACAGCTGATGATAACATAGTGGGCTAATAATATAAGCTATGAACTGAATCACTTACAGGGACGCTAGATAAGACCCTGTGAGATGAAATGATTTGCCCAAGATCACACACTTTGGTTACGGAAGTGAAAATGGGACGTGGGCAATTTAAGTAGTCGGCCACATATCTTTCAAGGTTTACTTGATATACATTTTTTTTTATCAAGGGCTTGTTTGTAGCGATGCCTAGGAAAAAACACATATAACATACAAGAGTGGCATCTGGCAATACAATAATCGTACATTGTATACAGTGTCATAGAAACATGGTGAGCAACAGGAGTAGGACTTTTAGCTTTGTTTTCCCCACACTGCATGAAAGGTCACAGCAGCACCAGGCACCACATTCTCACTTGGGTTTGAAACCATCGTCTTATTTCAAACACAGCATGCTGCATTATGCACCCTGCCCATTTCAAATCACCCCCAATTCACATTTCTTAAGGGACAAAAGCCCGTGCTAACATACCCCCCTATTCCTGCAACTGAGCAACGTGTTAGGATGCTGGGCGCGCCCAGGGAGAGCCGCCCTTCTGCCCTGAGCGTCACCTATCACACGGAGGTGTGAGCTCAGGGCAGAAAAGGCACCGATCAGGCCGGGGGTCCCGCAGAGGGTGCCTGCAAACTGCGGGACTAAACCCATCAATGCAGGCAAGTCTCGCAAAATACGGGACGGGTAGCCACCCTTGTCCCTCCTCACCCCACCAGGACACCTGTCTCTCATGCATTCTCTCAGCTTTTCCCTAGCTGTGAATCGTGCCCCCCACGACCCAAGCACGGAGGGGTAAACACGGAGGGCGGGAAGAGTAAAGAGAGGGGGGCACGGCGGAGATTCTTGAAATAGCTTAGTACACGGGGCGGGGGGGGGGGGCGAAGGAAGTTAGGGGCCCTCGCAGTTGCAGCCAGTCCGCTCTCGAGTGCCAGCGCCTGCTCAATGCTGACACTTTCTGTGATCTTGAGCATGCAAGTCCAGGCCCTTCCTGGGGCACAGTTACAAAAAAACATGGCGCGAGAAGGGTCAGAGGGCACACCCCGACGCGTTACTTTTTTGTGAATTAAATTATTCCAAGCGTCTTTCCTTTCTAGTTGTTTCCCGGTGGTCCCCGGGCAGGGTAAGTCTTTGCATCTCTGGGAATGGAATCGGTGCGTTTCGGGGACTGTCGCGTCTAAACGTGTCCATCTTCATGGCTGGGGCGAGTCTCCATTTCTAGTCCGGGTTCAGTCATTCTATACACCCTAATAGTGACAGAATCTATAGCGCCACGAAGCCGGAGACACCACTGGTAGCAAGCGCTATATAAAAGGAAGTTGCAGCTATTAATGAATATTTCCGAAGCGGTCTGCGCATGCCTCTTTCTTTCGGGGTACGCATGTTTATAAAAATAAAAAAAAACAGCCTGTCTAGTGCGTGCATAGGGGCCTCATCCCCGCACCCCAGACATCCTTCGCCCCCCATCCCCTAGTTTGAAGACCACTGCCTTAGAAAGAGAGGGCAGTGCTTTGCTAGATGGAACGGCAGGAGTGAGCCCATTCTGGCAGGGGTCGAAGTGTACGAAAAAAGTAATGGATCTAAGTTGATTGCTGCCCCCACTGATCCCCTACGCACGCTCCCTCAAACCCCCCCCCCGTCCATCCTTAATACAGGCCACACACCTGCCTCCTGCGTTTCCTATACTCCCCCCCCCCCCCCCCTGTGTTCTCTCACTTTGCTTCAAAGAAAGCGAAAGGAAAGGCATCTGCATTACTTCCAGCCATTGCCCCCCCCCACAGCATGCGTCGTCATGCACCCCCTCCCTTTCTAACCACCCCCCATTCACAACGCTTAATGTGCCCGCCACAGCCCGAATTACCAGCCCACACAGCTGTGCCTGCAGCAATTCCAGCGTTAATGAGTTGCGTAAATGCAGATGACCAACTCTAATCACTGCGGCACAGTGGGAGTAGGGCTGGAGGGGGGCGGGGGCTGGAGGGTAGGAGGGGGGGCGCTAGACAATGGGAGTTAAGTCCCAAGCAGGCCACTGCAATAAACAAGAGCAAGCCATTGACTGCAAGATCCCTCAAAAGGACGTGGAGTCATAGCATCCCAGGGCCGAGGTTCGAATCCCCAGTAAGGGAGGCAGCAAAAAACAACAAATATGCCCTTCGCCTGCCGTTCAGGAACTGTTGTCAGACATCGTACCACTTAGTTTCCGCCCACTGCCACCTCTGTATTCTAGAAACGCCCCTCCATCCCGCAGCCACATCCTCACCCGCGATGAGTGGCTTCACCTCTGCCAGTCGTACCTACCTTTATCGGTTCCCGGGCACAGACACTGGGGTCCTGCTCCCCTTTTATCGTCCCGTCATAAGCTTCATTGAATGCACGGTCTCCTGGGTACACGGTTTATTTGGCAAAAGGCCCTGCCCCACTTAAAGGCTGCTCACAGGAGAGATACCTGACGTTTCCACGTTGCAGTGTATGGGTTGTTAGTGGTTATTGCAGTACAAATGCCGAAGAAAACAGCAGGTATTGGTATTTGTATTTATTTGAAGAGCAACCGGATTGTACATTTCAATCAGAAATTACTTAAAAGAACACAGATGACGCGGTGAGCCTGTTTGAGGGTGCATAAAAAGCGGCACATCTACCAGGGCTAAAAAGGAGGAAGGATTATTCAGGGCCAACGCGTTTGTCTCGGAAAGAAGACAGCGCACCACGGGTTGAATCCCGGCCACAGGCTTAGAAACCACTCGCAGGTATATAAATGTACAATTATAAACAATTATTTGATAAGATAAAAAAAAAACATAACATAAATCGAGAGACCCATAACGGCACCGTTCTTTCTTTTCTGCTGGAGCTCAGTGACTTTTTTTTAAATTTCAAAACGCTTCCCTTGTGGTGGTCGTAACCACTGCATTTGTCCATTTGCCTTTTCCTGCCAATTACTCCTTTGTGCATGCACCCTGCTGTGCTTTGTTATTCTCCCACAATCAATTGGCATGACACAGTATTTTAAATGGCAAACTTGGCTGCAGTTTTATTTGCATGACAACAGGCATATTGTACACATTTGTGACCTTCAGTCTGCAAGTGTGGCGCTTGCTTTCCGGCTTTCCCTTGCTTCCCCCTATACTTTGTATAGTAGGCCCCCAACTCCCCCGACCCTTTATACCTGAGCCTATCCTGCCCGTGCAGGTGTCCGTGGGTGGGGAGAGTGCCGTTTGTTTTGGGGGAAGCTGAGCCTTGTTCGTTGCCACCAGACGCCCCTGCCATTTAGGCCCCCAAGAGGCGCTGGTCCGGAAGAGCGAAGACCCATTCCGTTTCCTTCTGGCTCGTCCGGAGTCTATCATTTGTGCTTGGTTGCCCAAACACCGCCAACACTGTCCTCAATAGTCCTGACCGTCCTCCGACAGCGACGTCCAGGTATCACCCTCCTTCCCTGCCCTTTCGTGGGTGGGTGGAAAACAAAATCCTTCTGGTCCGGCGAGTCGGCGGGGTCCCACGGCAGGAGCGAGATGTCTTCTGCAGGCTAGCCCCGCCGCTTATAAGGTGCTTGCCCCGCCCATTTCTTTTGTCAGCCCTTCGCAGGCTTTTTGTGTTGTTTGGCACCCTGGCGCCGTTCCGCCCCTTGCCCTCCCTTTCCCAGGGGAAGGGACAGAGGTTGTTGGGCATGACCCCGCAGCGGTTACAAGGCTGCCTCCTCCATTTTGTTTTGGGGTCGTCTTTTCGTCGTCAGCGACATAACCACTGCATTTGTCCATTTGCCTTTTCCTGCCAATTACTCCTTTGCGCATGCACCCTGCTGCGCTTTGTTATTCTCCCACAATCAATTGGCATGACACAGTATTTCAAATGGCAAACTTGGCTGCAGTTTTATTTGCATGGCATATTGTACACATTTGTGACCATCAGTCTGCAAGTGTGGCGCTTGCTTTCCAGCTTTCCCTTGCTTCCCCCTATACTTTGTATAGTAGGCCCCCAACCCTTTGTACCTGAGCCTATCCTGCCCGTGCAGGTGTCCGTGGGTGGGGAGAGCGCCGTTTGTTTTGGGGGAAGCTGAGCCTTGTTCGTTGCCACCAGACGCCCCCGCCGTTTAGGCCCCCAAGAGGCGCTGGTCCGGAAGAGCGAAGACCTATTCCGTTTCCTTCTGGCTCGTCCGGAGTCTATCATTTGTGCTTGGTTGCCCAAACACCGCCACGCCACTTAGTGGGTTCTCGCCCACTGTGGCTCCCCTCCTTCCTGTCTCCTTCTCATAACTCCAGCAATTTGGTACAAATGTTCCAGAAAAAGAGCTCCATTCCCTTTGTAGACAAGTGTACTCCATCCTTCAGGAAGTACTCAGGCGACTTTTCATCGATCAATCCATTACTGATTTGATGGAAACCTCTGCCCCTGCAGAATTTTGCAACGGCCCCATTCAGCTTCCTCCTTGATTTTTCAACTGCTGAATGGCTCTCTGCCCCTCTCCATTGCGCCCGGGGAATAACTTCAGACCATACAATTTCCGTTTCGCCCAACTGTGCTGAGATTTCCTGCAATGAGCTCGTAATGTCCCTCAGCAGGACCCCCCTCCCCAGGCTGGTCAGGTCGTTCCCTCCCAAGTGTATTGCCAACACCTCTGGCTTCGTCTGCCTACTCTGTAATCTCCGCAATTGCCCCTTTAGCTGTGCCCACTTCATCCCTGGCACCCCGTGCCACTCAATCCTGAACTCGCCGGCCATCAGCGCCTCCTGCTGCTGAGTCCTGCTCGCCTTGGCCCTTGAGATGAATGAGTGCCCCACTACCCACACGGTCCGTTTCCTGCTTCCTTGTGCTGCTGGGAAACGACAAATGGAGGGAACGGCATGGTTATCTTAAATTTTTTCAGGCCTGTTTACATTTTTTCAGGTACGTTTGTAACATCCCGAAGACCATCTCCCCAATTTCTTGATGTCCTCCGCCCTCAATCCCCCGACTGCCGCGGAGGTGGCGGCCCCTATTCAGAATGAATGTGCCCCAAACCGGCCCCCTGTCAGCCCCATCCTTGCCAAACACTGCGCCATCACTTTTTTAAATTGAAAGCGGCTTAATGCGGACCCATCTCTGTGCAAGAGCCACGGTGCCTCTGCCTCAGATGGCAGCCGCTGCCGGAGAAAGTTGGCCACCGCTGTCACTGGGCATACTCTGCTTGTCTGAATGGCCTGCAGCGTTAATGCCGCCCCTTCCCCTTCTGATCCGTTTTTGACCGTCTCACATAGATGACAACCTGGGTGCTGGTTACCTGTACATCCCTTAAGCGCAAAAACCCGTTACCCTTGCCATCCTTGTTCTCCGGCACCAGCTCGCTGACCCTAAGCGCCCCAAAGAATGCCACCGTAAAGGCGGCCGTGAACAGCACCCTCTCGGCCTCGTTGGTACATACTGCGCCCAGACATTTAACCAATCCGTGCAATTTAAAAATGTTAATTAGCCGCCTCTCATCCGGTTTTGTCACCGTTTGTTTTGCCCATCCTCTCATGGCTAGCGTGATGTAATGTTCCTTGGTGGGGTCCTTCTCCCCTTTCATCTTTGCATAATGCGCAATGGCCGCCAAGTGGCATCCTACCCATGCCCGGGTCTTCCCCGTCCTCCAGCACCATCCCACAAATGCCCGTACCGGGTTCTCACCCCGGTCGCCTGTTAGCACCTCTTCCTGAAATTGCGTAAAGCGGTCCCAACACGCCCTGTACCTTTTAGCTGTACCAGGCGCCAGTGCTGTCTCTACCAGAGAGCTCAGATTGGCCCAATCATTTCCCACCATTGTTCTTTGAACGGGACCATTTCTTTCCTTGCTTCGGGGCAGCTTTCCCGGAACCGGTCCCACTGTAAACGAGACAGAGAATCAGCAGCTGTATTTTTTACCCCGGGAATGTGCCGTGCCCTGACCTCAATGTTTAGACTTAACAGGCTTTTGATCAGTTCCCTGAGTAACCGAAGCACCCTCGGATTGCTGGACGACCCTGTGTTAATAATCTGGACCACCGCCAAATTATCCGACCATAAGGCAACTCTTGTATTCAGCAGGTGCTTCCCCCACAATTTAAATGCCACTACTATGGGGAATAGTTCCAATAGCATGATGTCCTTAGTCACCCCTTCCTTGTGCCATTCCACTGGCCACGCCACGCCACACCACCTGTCCCCCAGGATCGCACCAAAACCTAAGGACCCCGATGAATCGGTAAATAGTTTAAGTCTCTGACTGCTCGCCCATTCCGCCCGCAAGATCGCCACCCCATTGGATTCCGTTAGGAAGTTGTCCCACATCCTGAGGTCCTCTTTTACCTCGGTTCCCAACCGGACGTGCTGAGCGGCGTGTTGCAAGCCTACTGTTTTGAGATCCACACTTCTGGCGAATGCCCTGCCCAATGGGATTACCCTCCCTGCAAAATTGAGATTACCCGCCAATGACTGTAGCTCCCGCAAGGTCGCCTTGTTTTTCCCCAATAGGCCTGGTTTCAGGGCTTGTAACTTCTGAACCTTGTCCTGCGGGAGCCTGCACTCCCCTTTCACTGAATCAATCTCAATCCCCAGGAATGTCAATGTTGTAGCTGGACCCATGGTCTTCCCTGGTGCCAAAGGCACCCCCAACTGTTCCATACGCCCTTGAAATTCCCCCATCAGGGCCCTGCACTCCTCCGGCCCCTTTCTCCCAATGAAGAGGAAATCATCTAGGTAGTGCAATATTCCCCCTTCCTTCTTCCCCAGCCTCACTGTAAATTCCAAGAAGGAGCTGAATGCTTCAAAATATGCGCATGAAATAGCGCAACCCATTGGCAGGCACCTGTCATAGTAGTAGTTGTCACCTACTTTGAAACCCAGCAAGTGGTAACTGTCTTTGTGGCTTGGTAACAGTCGGAAGGCTGACTCTATGTCTGCCTTCCCTAACAGCGCCCCTTCCCCTGCTGCTCTCACCATTTGTACCGCATCCTCCAGGGAGCAGGGAGGCGTATTGTACCCTGCACCGCTCCTCGGGAATGCCATCATTCACAAACTGCCCCTCGGGGAAGGATAGATGGTGGATCAAGCGGAATTGGCCCTATTCCTTCTTTGGTACCAACCCCAGTGGGGACACTACCAGATTGCTCATGGGCGGTGCCGAGAATGGGCCCGCCACTCTCCCTAGTTGCACCTCCTTCGCCACCTTCCTTTCTACCACCTCGGGTTTCTCCAATGCTGACCGCAAGTTGGCCGCCTCCTTCCCCCCCTTGGCTACCTGCCCCCGGGATCTGAAAGCCCCACCTGAACCCTTGCCACAACAACTTTGCATCCGCCTTGTTGTGATAAATATTCAGAAAGGGAGTCATGGCAAGGAGGCTAACTGGTGTGGGTAATGTCCCTTTAAACATACGTTTGTCATTTACAATTTCCCCAACATTGCATTGTTTTGCCGGCATATTAATCAACATTTGTTTTCTCTTTAGGTTTGCTATTGTCCCTGAGCTTGGCTTCGCCTGGGGCGGCTTTGCGGGGACCAGTGCCGCCACCCCTTTGGTGCTTGTATCTGCATGTCTTCCCATAAGAACAGTAGCCCTCTGCAAATCTCCAGCAGATCTCTTGCTCCCCCTGGTGAGCTGCTGCCCGATACACCCAGGAGGAGGGCCCGCGAAAGGACCCCCTCCCCCGCTGAGTGTACCCACCTCTCCCTCTCCCTGCCCGGGACCTCTCCCCTTGCGGCTTCTCCTCCGGCTCCCTGCAGAGTAGCACCTTGTCCATGTATCCCCCGACATCCATTTCGTCCCATGACATTGCTGGCCATATCTGCATTTTTAATCTAAAACCCCGGTCATACTCCAACCACCCTTCGCCGCCATATTTCTGATACAAGTCATGCACATATTGCTCATACGCTATCATTGCCAGTGCATCCTGCGGATACCTCTCCAACATTACTGACATGTACATGCTATAAGCCTTGAGCCAATTGTGAATGGAGTGCTCCACCTTGGTGTTCTCTCTGTCCCTCTTTTCTTTCTCCTTCTCTGACAGCTCTTTCAACCCTCCCCCCATGGGTACAATCCCCAACAAGTCAAAGATCTCAATGAATTCCTTCCTCCACAACCTCTCTTTGACCGCCAATGGAATATGCCATACTAAGGAATTCACTGTTGCCCGCATTGGTGCGAACCCTGGCATGGTCCTCCCATACTGGGTTGTCTGGCCCCACACCCCTCCTGCATCGATGCTGGTCAGGCCTGTTGCTGGGAGCTGCGCTGTGCTCTGCACCCCTGGAGCAACCGCCCCAGGCCCCAGCCCCCATTCCATCTGGCCCGCCGGCGCCCCTGTTGGGACCACTGGTATAGGCGGTTGGGCCATCCCCGTGGAAACCGGAGCCTTCCGCCCTTGACTCCACCATTCATGTCCCCCTGGCAACCCTGCTGAGCCCGCCATCTGTGCCTGCTGACTGCCCCCGGGAGGTGGACCCACGCTAGGTAACCCCACCAATAGGAAACCCCTGGGTGGGATCCCGCACCTCTGTGGCAGCTGACTTACTCCCCCTATTTGTGACCAGCCCTGACTCCCATTACCGCACCATGACACCCCCAGGCCCTGGGCTGGCCCGGGTTGAGTTGCTGTTCCCCCACTATTCATCATCCCTTCCATCACACTAGCGTTAGCAATAACATTTGGCACTTGCCCATTTTTTCCCCATGCTTGCATGCATTCCATCACCATACCTTTCACCATCTCCAGGGATGTGGTTCCTTCCCCAGCGACTTCCACCGTTCTGGTCACAGGAGTGCTGGGTGGGCTCACATGGCTCCCTGGAGCCTCAGCAGGTGTAGGAGCCGTTAAGGCCACATCTCCTGCGCCCTCCCCTTCTGACGAGGCCTCTTGGTGCCGTTGACTTGTTCCTGACTTGCTTTGGCCTTCGCCGTCAATGTCCTCTTTCTTTTTGTCGGCTGCACCTCCTCCTCCTCGTCCTCTTCTATGCCGTGGATTTCCACTTCCACCACCGTTGGCTCATTGTTGATGTCCTGAAACAACAGTGGTGAGCTTTCCACCATCTGGCCGTGTCCTCTCCTCTCCTGGCCTGGTTGGGCCACCATGGTTGTCATCCAGTCTGGCCTGTGGGTAGCCGCTGCCACCCTGGCCATTTCTAAAAAGGCAGCCAGATCCATTGCCTCGTGGGCCCTGCAGGGCCGATTATCTTCTTCCCCCTGGGTGGAGTGGGGTTCAGCGTGAGCGCTTCTGCCCTTCCTTGGTCTCTGCAGCTTAACTTGCCGTGGACCTTCCGTGCCTTCTTGCGCTGGCTGCCTCCCCCTCAGGCCGGCCCGCGTAGTCCTCGGTGTGCTGCGGTAAGAAGTGAAGGTACGCCCGAACAGGGCTTGCACCCTGGATCCTTAGTTTAACAGTCTGATGCTCTATCCACTGAGCTATCCGGGCTTTGGGCGAGTGCCGGCGTTGCTCGGTACGGGCCCAGTCCTGCCCGTCACTGCCTGCACAGACCGGCCGTGCCTTCCTGCTGTGACGGCACTGGGGACAGACCTACCTCGCACGGCGCTGCCCGCTTGGGCCTGCAATCTCCTCCCGCGGGTGCGTGCCGTCTGTGCTCGGGTACTTCCGCCCGCCGCCGCCCGCTAGCGCCCTCTGAGTCCTTCAGCGGGGCCCCGGCTCACCTGAGCGCGCTGGTGTCAGCGTCCAGCTGCTACTTTCCGCTCACACCGGTCCTGCTCCTCTGCGCCGGATCGCCGCTACGGTGCTCCTTTCGGCGGTTTCTCGGTCCTTGCCTCCGTCCCGATCCTTCTTCCGGCTTCTGCTTCCTTCGTCAGCTGGGCTTGCCTTGCGCTGCCGTTCCGGTCCCTCCTGCTCAAGAGTCTTCCCGCCGGGTGTGGAGTGGGGCGAACTCCCGGACACGTCTCCTCGATCGTCCACGAAAGCGAACTCCTTCACTCTCTAAAACGAAATCTTTCTGGTCCGGCGAGTCGGCGGGGTCCCACTGCAGGAGCGAGATGTCTTCTGCAGGCTGGCCCCGCCGCTTATCAGGTGCTTGCCCCGCCCCTTTCGTTTGTCAGCCCTTCACAGGCTTTTTGTGTTGTTTGGCGCCCTGGCGCCGTTCCGCCCCTTGTCCTCCCTTTCCCAAGGGAAGGGTCAGAGGTTGTTGGGCATGACCCCGCAGCGGTTACAAGGCTGCCTCCTCCATTTTGTTTTGGGGTCGTCTTTTCATCGTCAGCGACAAGCTTTTCACCATCTAACCCCAACCGTGACGCAACAGAGGCCTGGGCCACACGAGGGCGCACTGCAGGGGCCCCATTAAATCGATGCAGCTGGGAGGCTTTGGCGAGAGACAGGGGGCACGGAGGATCACAGGCAGGGAATAAAGGTTAGGGGCGGGGGCAGTTGGACCCAGCCTTGATCCGTTTGTTGGCACATTTGTAACTATTCTCCTGTTGAAGCTATATGCCTTTGAGTGCCATACAATTAGTCCTTCCCAGGTGCTCGAGCCTGTGGGTCTGCACAAAGCCATACCCCTGGCATGAGAGTGGAAGCACAGGGCTATACAAGTGGGTCCGTTTTACCAGAGCGCCTCACGGGGGTCTGCTTGCAACCCTAAATAAGTCCCTGGCCTGGGGGTGGTGTTTTCACCTTCTCTCCCCCCCCCCCCCCCCCGGGTTAATTCCCAAGCAGTCCAACCACCACTGTCACTTTACTGCAGGATTTTTTTCGCTGAGTTTTTTTTGCTGCCGATATTTGGCTGAAAAAGATAATCGAAAAATATCTGGGGGGGGCGTTCTGGGGGGTGAGTAAAGGGATATAAGAAGTAGGGGGTGTGGGGAATAGCTAGTAAAAAACTGGGAAGGGGGTTGGAGGGGACGCCCCAAATCCCACACCCCACCCCCCCCCCCACACCGCCCCTCTTCCCTTCTCTTTCTCGCTCACACGCTCAGGCACATTCCGTCTATGCACTCCTCAGCCTTACATATGATGCCGTTGAAACCCGCTGTCCTTCATGCAGAAACTAAAATAAACATACATATTATTAAAAGGTTCTATTCTTTAATTACTTGAGCACACGTCCAGGAAAAAAAATACAAAGTAGTAGAACTATGTGCCTCTCTGCCCCACTCCTTCCCCCTGGCCTCACTCGGCACTGACCCCATACACACCCTCACTGCCCCTCAATACAAACCTATTGCCTAGCTTTTGCCTTTCCTCCACTCCACGCCCAAACTGTGCTTTACAACCTGTACTATCAAGACTGTGAAAGAAAATGCCTCTTACACGGCCGCCATAATGTTCAGTCGTTGTCCCCTCCATAGCATACACCATAATGCCCCCCCTCCTTCTAATCATCCATCAGTTGCACCTCTTTAAGAACGTGCCCAAGGCTATAGCCACTCACCCATCACCTACACACAGCTGTGCCTGCAGCAATGCCACTGAAATGGCTTAGATGCAGACGATAAATGCTGATCACTGGGTGCAGGGATAATTCGCGGCGCAGGAATGGGCGTTATGACCCAAGCAGGTTATTTAAATATAATATGGCATAAGGATGTGTACAGAACACCACCGCCATGTGCATGGTCTCCGGTTGTGGGATTTCGGAAAGAGAGTGGGTGGGTTGGTTAGTTGGGAGGAGGGGGGAAGGCAAGATTGCAGTGCTTTCTGTTGAGGTGCCAGATGGAAAGTACCCTGTGTTCTGCATTCTTGCAAGCTTTCTAGGTGAGACGTATAGGAGGCATTGAAGGCATGACGGTGCCGGGTACACCATACCGGCACCCTTTCTGGACCGCCACATTCCGACTCTGCAGGCGGAGGGTCGTTACTCCCGGCAGGTCTGACCTGCCGGGTTCAACGGCCCCGGACGGCAGAGTTTTCACGGAAGCCACGGCACCATTAACAACGGTGCCGGTGCTTCCGTGAACCCATTCCTGTGGAGTCGGGAATGGGGACTTCCCGATTCGGCCGCCTGATATCCCGGGCCGCCGCGACTTGTAATGTCCCAGTGGCACTTGGATACCAGGCGGTAGATTCGGTGGGACGAGGTTGGCGGCAATCGACCAATAGCACCGGTGGGTTACTGCCTTCCTCGTAATGGGGCCCCTTGTGTCCAAAGGGGCGGTCTAGTGCCTAGAGTGTGGTTGTGTGTTGGCTAGGGTCTGAATAATTAATTAGAATAATGTAATTAGAGGTGCAAGTTTGTGATGTTAGATTGAGGAGTTTTTAAAAAAAAAAAAAAAAAGCCACGTGGCTGGTTGTGTTTGTGTGTCGTGAGTTTGTTGGAGAGAAATTGAGGGTTCGTCAGAAGGTAGGCAGTTTTCTTGGGGCTCCCATAGCGCTTTCAAATTATTGGTTTTGCTGTTGGTTGCGTTATTGTGAGAAGAGATTGGCTTTAGTGATTGATGCGTGAGGATATCCAGTGCTGAGGTTTAGATATTCTGGGAGATAGGGAATGTGTTATCTTGTTTTTGGGGGTGCCTTGAAGTGATGTCTTCTAGTCATTATAGGTTCCTGAGTATCGTGCGACGTGTTGTAGGTGGACGGTCAGGAGCGGGTATGGATTTCCCTTAGGTTGTGTCTGTGTATGAAAGTTTAGCTGTTGCGGAGTGACTTTTTGGATGCTTGACGGGTGTAGATTACACTTTCTGTCAAGCATTGCAGAGCTATGTTTTCAGAGACTTTTCTGGAATTTCCAGTGGCCCTGTAGGGTGTGGATTCCCTTGGCAGCCCATTTCAGTGTTTGGCCACCATTGTGGAAAGCCATTTTAACACATGGATGGATTTTTCATTTTGAAGTATTTGAATTATTCCAGGAGATTGTGTTATGTGTGCACCAAGAGTGAAGCGGTTCTCTCCAGTTGTTCTACTGTATTGATATTACACTCACAAGTACCATTAGGTTTCAGCGACAGCAGTAAGTAATAGCTATGAGAGTGAAATACTTTGGGATATTTTTTAAGTGAGTTGTTTTAGGAAAGATTTCCATTTATGTGTAATTTTCCCTCCAGTTGTGTACCCCCAACTTTATTTGCTGCAGTTTAATACCATAGTCTAACTTGCACAGCCTTCTGCTGCACTCCTCTGGGCTTTTCGTCACTTCTTACGGGGAAACTGACATGCCCTTAAGACAGTCAGTACTGGGAGACTTTGATTCCCTTAGTCCTTTTCAGTGTTGCAACTTTTCTGCAACATGTAAAAAGTGCACAATGCACCTTCCAGTAAAGTGCACTTGGGTCTCTTAGTCATTTACAAAGGCCCTAGATACTCTGGAAGGATTTATTTTTTTAATCCAGTTTTATTAGCAGTTTTAATCAAAATACAGAAACCAACAACAAGAGAACAAACCCACCAACCCTACCTCCCCCGATCCCCCACCCCCCACCTCCATCCAAGAGTCACCCAAATTGCAACTTTGCGTATGAAACCAGTCGCGGCTAGTGTAAAAGAGGGGGGGAACCTGTCCTCCAAGGTCCGGTTGATTGGCTCCTCTCCGCCCGTCCCTCACAAGTCCGATTCATCTTGCGGGACAATTATGCCAAAGAGCTCCATAACCTTGGGACACCAAGCCCGGCGGGCCCCCGCTTTTAGGTAGGCCAACAGTTTGGACCAGTCTGAGACAAATCGCAAGTGATCTCCCTGGATAGAGTAGGCGAGCCATTCTAAAGCAACAAACGACCAGAGTTTAATAATCCATTCATGTTCCTGTGGCAGGTCTTTAGATTTCCATTTCCGAGCCAAAACCACGGCTGCCGCCATCATCATCATTACGTAATGTTTACGATCTACCTTCGCCGTGAGGGTGGCTAATACCCCGCTCAAGCCCACCAAGTCCAACCCCCTATTTTGACCAGCCCGAACACCTAGAATCTGGTAAACCGCCCGTTGAACCTGGACCCAAAAAGTGTCGATTTTAGGACATTCCCACCAGATATGGGCCCACGAGCCCTCTGCCCCGCACTCCCTCCAGCACCTCCTAGACACCTCAGGAAATATTTTATTTAACCTGACCGGGGTCAGGTGCCATTGGAACATCAATTTCAGCCACATTTCCCGAATTTGGATTGACCTTGCGAGTTTAGGGATCTGAGACCAAAGGTTAATCCAAGTCAGCTCAGGAATCACCGTTCCAGTATCTCCCTCCCATTTCTTCATATATCTTCTACTCGACAGGACTTCCCCTTGCTTGATGTGTCTGTAGATAGATGGCAGGACCCATTTATCCCCCCGAGTCCGTGTCCAAGTATTTTTAGAAAAGATGAGAGGGCGAGACCCCGCCTGTTTAACTGACGGGTGAGAGAGCCAGTGTCTCAGCTGAAGATAGGAGAACCTCTGCGTCTCCCCTACACCAAAGTTGATTTTACACTGCTCAAATTGTTTGACCTCCTCGCCAATGAACATATCCCTCAGCATTCTGCAACCCCCTTGGTGCCAGATACCAAATGCAGATTCCCGTCCACATGCTGGAGAAAACTGCGGGTTGGCGTACAAGGGAGTGTAGGGGGAGGGAAAAGAGGTGATATGCGCCCTTTTGATTGCTTGGTCCCAAGCCCGTCCAGTTGTCGCGGTTATAACACTACAGTACATTTGACTACGTCTATCGGGCCTCTGCAACCACAGTATCCCCTCTAGGTTTCCCCCCACCACTGCCCTGTCCATCGGTCTCCACACCTTCTTTTTGTCATCTCCCTGCCAATCCCTAATGATTCGGAGCTGCGCTACAAAGTAATAAACCCTAAAGTCTGTCTCGCCCACGCCACCTCTAGCTGGAAGAGCGCTCATTAATGAGGCAGCCACCCTCGGTCTTTTGCGGTCCATTGTGAAAAGGTCAATTGTGACCCTTTAAATTCGGTCAATTGTTCATTTGAACAATTGTAAACAAACAATTTGGGGAATACCTTTACTTTTAACCCCGCCACCTGACCGAACCTAATTAGCTCCCTAGAGACGGCCTGCAGGGATGTGTTGGGATGGGTGAGCGTAATAATCAAGTCATCTGCAAAGGCTGCCACCTTATGAACTGAGCCCCCAAACGGGATTCCCTTTATATCCTCGGTTGCCCTAACTGCCACCAGAAAGGGTTCTAGATGCAGTGCATAAAGAAGGGGTTACATAGGGCAGCCTTGTTTAGTGCCCCTCCCTACCATAATAAGGGGAGAAACTTGCCCATTGATTGCTAGCCTGATGACGGGGTGTTGGTAGCTCGTTCTGATATGGTCCACATACCCAAGGCCAAAACCCATCATAGCCATAGTAGCAAAAAGAAAACCCCACTCAACCCTATCAAATGCCTTCTCAGCATCGATAGCTAGTAAAAGAGCCGGGATCTCCCTCCTCTGGGTCTTTTCAATAAAATGGGCCAGTCGTCTTACATTATCTGAAGTTTGCCTGCCGCTAACAAACCCGGACTGGTCTGTGTTGATCAGTTTGGGAAGGATATAAACCAGACGGTTCGCTAGGACTTTGGCGTGAATTTTTGCGTCCGCATTAATCAAAGCAATGGGGCGATAGGAACCACAATCTGTCGGCTCCTTATCTTGCTTATGAATTAGGATCCCCTTGGCTTCGTCCATTGATTTAGGGAGAGCCATGGCAGAGCCGATAAAATTAAACAATTTGGTGAGGAGTGGAATAAGGACTTCTTTATGCACTTCATAGAACTCAGACATAAACCCATCGGGGCCAGAAGCCTTGTTGGACGGCAAGCTGTTGATAACTCTTCTAACCTTGTCTGCTGTGATCTCCGCATCTAGAAGTTTTCTATCTTCTGACGAGATCTGAGGCAAGACTATCGAATCTAGATATGCCACCTGCTCAGGAAGAGACGGGGCGTCGGAAGTATACAGACCAGTGTAAAACCTGCTGAATTCACCTACTATATCCGAGTTATTAGTGTATACCTGCCCTCCCAGCCCCTTGATTTTCAGAATGGTTTTGTCACCTGACTCTTTCCGTAGTAGCCGTGCCAGAAGACTCAGATTTATCAGCTTTGATATAATACCTTTGGTGCAGCTTAAGAAGACTGCGCTCAGCCGCCCTTGTTTGTATAAGATTCAGCTGTCCCCTGACTGCCCTATACTCCCTTTTTATTGCTGCTGATTGTTTGGAACCCAACCGCGCCATGATTTCTTTAAGTTTGACTTCCAAATGCTGCTCTTCTAGCTTTAATTCTCGCTCTCTTCTGGCTTTAATAGCTATGATTCTCCCTCTGATCGTTGCCTTGAAGGCATCCCACCACACCAGCGGGGACGGATCATCCCAGCAGTTGCGGGGATAATACTCAACCATTTCCTCCTCAACTTCCTTGACCAGAATAGGATCTTTGAAGAGCGAGGTCGGATACCTCCACCTCCACAGACCCGGGGTGCCCCGTGCCCTATTCAACACCACCATGAGTGGCGCATGATCAGCCAGGGAAATGGCACCTAACTCAAAGCCAGTGACTCTCCCCAAAATCGTTTTGGATAACCAAATGGAGTCAATTCATGAATGCACCCTATGTGCATGTGAGTAAAAGGTATACCCTTCCAAATTCCCGTGGAGCTCCCGCCAAGCGTCAACCAAGGCCAAATCCTGCATCTTCTTAATCAGGTTCCGGAGGGTCTCCCCTGAGTAACCCAAGAAGACGAGCTCCTATCCTTCGAGGGGTCCCATGCCAGATTAAAATCCCCGTTAGCAGAATAGTGGCCCAAGCAAATTTCCCTAAATGAGAGAGAGCTTTTTGGATGAAGGGGTCCTGGGCTTGGTTCGGTGAGTAGAGGGTCGCCACCGTAAAAGTCTCACCCCTTCCCTCCAAAATTGCTGCTAGATACCTCCCCTGGTCATCCTTCTGAGTCCCCGCGATGGCTAAATCCAACCCATCCTTCAAAGCGATCAAAACTCTCCCTTTTTTGCTTGGTTGTGTAGCTTGAACCATTCTTGAATACCCCCAGAATGTTATCCTCTGCGCGTCTTTAGAGTGGACATGGGTCTCTTGTAGCGTTACTATATGAGGCTGCTCTCTTCTCAGAAACCTCTCCACTTTTTTCCTTTTGATTTGGGAGTTAAGCCCATTTACATTTAAGGAGAGCAGCTTCAGTGAATGTATGCTAGACATACAGATGGATTAAAGTTGTTATTTTAGCCTTGTTGCGAAGTACCCCCTTTGCCTCCACGACACTGGAAGATCGCTGCATCTGGTCGCACACGCTACTGAAAACCCCCTGATTTGTGGCCCTTGGATCCTCCCACCTCCCCTTCCCCCCTCTCTTCCCAACCCCCCTCCCTCCGGTCAAGTCCGACTGGTACAAGACCCCCCTCGTAACCTAAGACGAGAGCCGGACCCTATAAGTAACCCGGAACCTCAGGATTTCCCAATCCCATTCCAAGACACCAACCCACCCCCCGTCCCTGCCACTTAATACAAACTTGATTAAACCACTCAAACTGTAACACACAACAGCTTGGGCGAGTGCTCTCCCCGGGCCCAACCTTAGACCACCCTGTCAACTCACATAAATAGGTAGCAGCGGAAGGGCCTCCAACCCCCTCGGCGGGCCCCTCAGCTGCCTTGTTAACCGTTTTCCTGAGTGAAGACGCTTTGTGGCATTTCCTCACCCTCTTAGGCCTGACCAAAGACCATTCCCAGGGTTTGCGCACAGTCGGATTCGCCTCCCCCCTCTCAGGCGGAACCACTGATTGCTCTTCCAGGCCCAACAAGGCCAGACCTTGATCGCAAGTTGTAATCTTATGATGGGTACCCTGCCAGGTGAAGGTCAGCCCAAACGGATGCGACCATCTGTAGCGAACTTGGTGGGAGCGTAAAAAACTCAGGACCGGGCCCATTTGCCACCTTTTAATCAGAGTTATTTGTGGTAGATCTCGAAATAGGAACATTTCGTGGCCATTATCAATGCGGGCAGCCTTCCTCGCCTTTTCTAGGACTTTTTCTTTCATAGCATAGTTATTGAAAGCCATCAGAACATCTCTCGGCCTCGCTCCTGGTTCCGATCTGTGCGGGCCCACCCTGTGAATTCTATCGAATTGCAACTCTGGTTCAACGTCTGACTCAAGGAGGTCTACAAAAATTGATCTAAGGGTTGAAGTGAGCTCCTGATCCGGAACATCTTCCGGCAGCTATTTAACTCAGATATTCGCTCTCTGTGACCTATTTTCCAAGTCTTCGACTTGTCACTCAAGATTCTGCGTGGCGGCTGCCAGAGTTTCCAAGAGGTTATCGACTTTCCTTGCATCTTCTGTTAGTTCTTGGATCGCTTTCTCATTAGTGTCGACTCTCTCCTCCACTTTGTTGATATCCCGTTTAATCTCTCTTAGACCTTCTGCCAGGTCTTCTCGCAGCTTATCCATCTGCATCTGCCCCGCAGCCGTGATCGTGTCGACCAATTCACCCATAAATTTGGCGAGCATAGCATGAGACACAGGCCTGTCCTGCTCCTCCTGGCTAAAGGAGACAGGACGGTTACGTGACCTCTCTTCCCTCTCCTGGACCCACGTCGACTCAAGATCCTTCACCCACAACTTCAACAGGGGACCATCCATTCCCTTTTTAGAGTCCTTCAAGGAGGCCTGCACGTCCTTTCCTCTATTCCTTGACATCTCCAGCTGCCTCACTCTACGGGCTAGAAGCTGTCCTTTAAATGTATGACCAAATTAGCTGCCCAGCTGTTGAGGTGGAGAGAGGGCTATTGTCGATGCTGGGGGGCGGGAGGGACCAATGTAGAGACACTCAAGACCAATCAATGCGAGCTCAGAAAGAGGTCCATACCACCACCACCCACTTCGTGAGGTCTTCCAGAGGTATCCTCCTCCAAAGGACTCTTCCCCTCCTCAAGTCCGCCAGGAGGCTAATGCTCTGTGTCCAGTGTGGGGGGGTCACGGAAGAGCTGAAAAAAAAAAAAGGACGGATCAGGACGATGGCCAGATATTTTAATGGGCTCCAGGGGGGCGCACTGTAGAAGCACCCCCAGAGATTAGCAGTCAGAGCCTCCACCAGTCCCGCTCTCCCCCGGAGGGACCCAAGGTGTGCAGCGTGAGACGGGAACCGGCCGCTCCCACCGTCTCATACACAGTTTCACAGTGGCGCTGCACCTTCCGCTGCGGTATGGGCCCGAAGTCCCAAACCGTGAATCTTCTTGAGCCCCGTGGGGAAGGGGGGGGCCGGGTCCAACACGAGCACTCCTCCCAGCTCCTCTCACCCCGCTCCCCGTACCTTCGGTTCCCCGAGGGAAACAGCCGCCGGTCACTGCTCCTTTAGGGTGGTGTGGGAGGAATACAAGGCCCCCAAGCACTTATCCACGCCCGGCCCGCCGGGACTGCCGAGGCCGGGGGGACGTCAGACGAAGCTGGAACCGACACCGGGCTCGCTGCTCTGCCCGCCCCTCGATCCCAGGAGCAGTCCGACACGGGCCGCTGCGCACCGGGCCGAAGAGCCAGAGTCGGGAGCCGAACATCTGCAGATGGAACCGGGGTCTCTACACTCGCCCTCGCTAATCCGCTGCACTTCCAGGCCGTTTCCCAACCGCTGCGAACGCCGGGGAGGGCAAGCACCGCTTGGTGAGGGGACTTTATCACTTGCAGGTTGGGAGCCCGGGAGACGCAGACTTTAGTGCACCGCGGCCATCTTGGAGTCCATCTGTGGAAGGATTTTTTAGGAGATGTGCAGATGTGTCCCGGACAGGGCTGGTGGCAGCTTATCTTTTCATATAATTTTAGCCCTTTTCTGCCAGTTAAACTACCATTACGGCGTTTGGCACGAATAGGTGGCCTGGCTACAAAATGGATTTGCCACGGGGTTCTTTGTCCTGTCCTTTGGCCATCTTGCTCCTTTGCCGTTCCCAGGTCAAGTCAGTCTTTATTTTGGCATGCATTTTCCCGCGAAATGCCAAGCTTTCGTGGGCTTCTGCATGCCTTCTGTGTGTGCCTCCAGGATGTGGGCTGGGATGTCTTTTCCCAATACACATCCTGGGTGCCAGAGAGTCTGGAGTGCTGTGAATGCCTGGGACCACCGTGGTCCGTGATTGGTCCACGTATGGTATGCTTGAATGTGAGCAGATCTCCCATTGGGTCCTCTTCGTTTCGACACGAAGGAGATTCTGGATAAGAGAGGCCCCCAAACAACCATACCATGTCGATCTCTGGAGTTCTCACTGAACGAAGAATAGGATCCAAGTATCCTGAAGCTAAGAAGCTGAGTTGAGGAACCGCTGGTGATCCGCTGGAAGGTTTGGCACCCTGAGTCCGCTGTCATCCCGTGGGACCCCTCTGCATCTGGTCGTCCTTGAAGGTCTGCGAAGATGCTTCGACCCATTGGAATAGTGGGACCAACTATTCTTGGCACCTTCAACAAAACCTGCAAGTAAGCCTTCTCGGAAGTGTCCCTGGGCCATCCAGTGGGCTGACCAGCCTACGCAGGAACTTTCCTCTGTCTCTGATGCCGTTTCGAGGAGACCCTCGAAACTTGGTATACTGCTAGCTCTCTGTTCGCAGCACCCTCACACCGAATTTCATACACTTGGCATTCGCAGGTCTGAAGTGAGACGAGTGCACCAGAACCGGAGCATATGCGGTCGGTTACCGTGTCACCCAGCCACGGTGACAATCTTTGAAGGTGTGCTGCATTTGTGGCCCTCTTGTCCCTGAAGCCTGCTACAGAGAAACTGGCCTGATCAGAGAAATCGCCACTGTCCCATTTGGGAATCATTGCTGTATCTTCGTCGCTGAAAGCTGCAAAGCCGCAAAGCCGCCAATTGCTGCACTTGAACCTGCAACCGAAGGGGACTCGACTGCTGAAATTTGGTCCGGGGTGCGCCGGGGGTCGGTGAATAATTCCAACCCTAGCCGTTGATCCCTACCGCCTCCATCAATTTTTACGCACGAGTGACCCACTGGGGGCCCCTCTTCTTTCCACTGCTAGTGCGAACAAACAAACTATTCCCAACTCTTTGAATCGATTCAGCCCTCAAGTGGAGACCCTCCTCGAATAGTAGGAACCTATTCTTCATCACCTCACCCACCTTTCCTTAGCTTCTACAGACCCCTGAAGAGACCCCGTTTTCCCCATTGGAACTACCGTGTGCACTTGCATTGCCTGTACTTTTGAGCATTAGGCTCTCCTCTTCTTAGGGATGGTACCGCCTCTTAGTTAGGAGTGTGTTGGATGTAGAAGGGGCTAAAGACTACTTGCACTGCCTGTTTCCTTCCCTTTTAGGTTGTGGACCCATTCTTGCTGTAACCCTTTAGACCCTAATGGTCTTGTATATATGTATTCTGATAGTGTTGTGTTGTCTTCATAAGTATTACTGTGATTTGATTTGTGTGTTTGAAACTCAAAGGCCTTGTCTACACCTGACTGGGAGTGATTTGTAAGCGTCCTTTACTCTGTGTGCTTATTGAGGTCTTTCAGTCATCCTCACCCCTCCTGAGACCTAGGGCCTCATTCCGAGATTGGAGGTAGTCATGGTGCTATTTGCACCATGACTGCCTCCAATAGCGGGACCGAGTCCGGTGTGGTGAAATGGGGACTTACCGGTCTAGTCCGACCCTGGCGGGACCGGTAAGTCCCCATTGCACCAACCATTCCCCATTCCCATTTGAGACCCCATAGGACTCAATGGGAATGGGGAAGGTGTTATTTACGGGCCTGCTAGTGGCAGGTCCGTAATTAGCGGCCTGGTCCCCTAACGGGACCCATAAGGGACGTGTGGTCCGACCACACGTCCCTTGCGATTCCTGTTAGGGGACCTTGGAATCGGGCGGTAGGGGATTACCGGCACCGGTCTGCTTACTGGTTCCCGGTATCCCCTACCGCCCGACTCGTAATGACCCCCCCTGGTCTTGACCGCCACCAAGCTACTGTTAAGATGGATTTCTGAACTCTGACCTGGTGGGCAGAGGTTCAGAAGGCCAGCCTAGTTTTTTCAAACTGGGTAACCTCTAGACAAGCTAGACCAATCAAGGTAGCTATGGTCTGCGGTCAAGACTAAGTCTCAGGAGGGGTGAGGTTGACTGAAAGACCTTAATCTGCACACAGAGTAAGGACACTTACAAATTACTCCCAGACTGGTGTTATATCAAAAATATAGACACATTTATTACAAGGCCTTTGTAACTCACACCATAGCAAAAGAATCACAGCAATATTAAGTAAATCAACACACTATCAATACAATGTATATACAAGACCAGTGGGGTCTAAAGGGTTAAATGCATGAAATTTGTAGACAACCTAAATGGGAAGGAAACAGGCAGTGCAGGTAGTCTTTAGGCACCTTCGACATCAGCAACACACCTAACTAAGAGGCAGTCCAAGCCCTAAGAAGAGAGGAGCCTTGTGCTTAATAGTACATGCAATGCAAGTTCACGTAGTTGTTCCAATGGGCAAAACAGGGTCTCTTCAGGGGTCTCTAACAGCTCAGTAAGGTGGATGAGGCGATGAAGAATAAGTTCCCACTATTCAGGGAAGACCTCCACTTGAAGGCAGAGGCAGATCCAGAGTGTGGGATGGAGTCGCTAGTTCGCACTAGCAGTGGAAAGCAGAGGGGCCCTCAGGGGCCACTCATGCGTAAAAAGGGCCCTGGCGCTAGGGGCCACCGGTTAGTGTTATAAGTACTCACCGGTCCCAGGCGCACTCGGACCCAAACTTGGCCAGTTCAGTCCACTTCGCTTGCAGGTTCGAATGCAAAAAAAAGGACGTCTCTGCGGCTTTCAGTTCCTGAGATACAGTGAGGATTCCCAAACGGGACAGTGCCGATTTCTCCGCTCCAGGTAGGTGGATGGATCGACCTGGTTTCACTGCAGCAGGCTTCAGGGGCAAGAGGGTTACAAATGCAGCACACTTGCAAAGGTTGTTGCTGCGGCAGGGAAACACGGTAACCGCATACGCTCCGGTCCTGGCGCACTCGTCTCACTTCAGACCTGGGAACGCCAAGGGTACGAAATTCGGTGTGAGGGTGCCGTGGATGGAGAGCTAGCAGTTTACCAAGTTTCGAGGGCCTCCTCGAAAAGGCAGCGGTGACAGAGAAAAGCAACTGGGTAAGCTGGTCAGTCCACTGGTTGGCCCAGGGACACTTCCGAGAAAGCTTACTTGCAGGTTTTGATGAAGGTGCTGAGAATAGTTGGTCCCACTATTCCAATGGGTCGAAGCGTCTTCGCAGACCTTCTAGGATGACCAGATGCAGAGGGGTCCCAAGGGACGACAGCGGGCTCAGGGTGCCAAGCCTTCCAGCGTGTCACCAGAGGTTCCTTGACTCAGCTTCGTAGTTTCAAGATACTTGGATCCTATCCTTCGTTCAGTGAGAACTCCAGAGATCGACATGGTATGGGTGTTTTCAGTCTCCTCTTATCCAAAGTTCCCTTTGCGCCAAAATGGAGAGGACCCAATGGGAGATCTTCTCACAAACACAGACTCAATACGTGGGCCAATCATGGACCACGGTGGTCCCAGTCATTCACAGCGCTCCAGACTCTCTGGCACCCAGGATGTGTATTGGGGACAGACACCTCAGCCCACATCCTGGAGGCACACACCAGGCATGCAGAAGCCCCCGAAAGCTTGGTGTTTTACGGGAAACTGCATGTCGAAATAAGGACTTTCTCGGGTCGACTCGACCTGAGGAAGGTGAAGTGGCAAGATGGCCAAAGGACAGGACAAAGAACCTTGTGGCATGGCCATTTTGGAGCCAGGCCACCTATTTGTGCCAAATGCGGTTAACACGGTTAACATGGCAGGAAAGGGTTTAAAATAATACGAAAAGATAGCTGCCACCAGGCCTGTCCATGACACATCTGCACATCTCACAAAAAGTCCATTGAGAGTATCTAGGGCCTTTGTAAAATGACTATGAGACCCAAGTGCACTGTACTGGAAGGTACATTGTGTACTTGTTACATGCTGCAGAAAAGTTGCAACATGGGAAGAGGACTAAGGGAAACAAAGTCTCCCAGTACTGACTGTCTTAACGGCATGTCAGTTTCCCCATTAAAAGTGAGTGAAAGCCCAAAGGAGTGCAGCTGAAGGCTGTGCTTCTCTGGCAAAGTCAGTCTATGGTGTCGAAACAGCAGAAAAAGTTTTGGGGGTGTACACATGGAGGGATAATTACATACAATTATGAAATCTTTCCTAACAGCTACCTTGATTGGTCTGGCTTATCCAGAAGGTTACCCTGTTCCAAAAAACTAGGCTGGCCTCCTGAACCTCTGCCCACCAGGTCAGAGTTCAGAAATCCATCTTAACAAGATCTGCCCGCAAGTACTAGTGAATCTTTGGGAAGCGTGGGTTTGCCATTATTGCGCAGGTAATTGTCCTGGAGCTGATCAGCCACTCACTGGCTCGACATTTTCACACTCATTATTATTAATGGGGAATCATATATAGCATACTTGCCAACCCTACCAATTCTTAATTTTTTTGGCCTGGATTTAGCAGCCTGTTCAGCCATGGTTGCAGGGTGCGCAAGTACACAGAATCTGAGGAACGTTCTTCAGTGGGGATTCGTCCAAGCTACTGCTTTTATAATGGTGTGTTATTACTGGCAGCAGTTAGAAGACCAGTGCGCCAGTGCAACGTCCCCAGACTGTCAGAGGCACCCGTGAGATCCGCTTCAGCACTTCTGGATATTAACAGCCACATGGTTGACCGTACCTCAACTCCCCGATGCCAGTTATCTACATGCTGGGTCGAGCCGCTGAAGCAATGGCGAGCCACTCCTCCTAATGAGTTCTGGCAGGTGTGAGCTTGCGCCAGAAGCCAGGGGGAAACCGTACGTTTCAGCCCCGACCTGCGCGAGTCTCGCCACTTCCACCCGCCTGCAAGTGCAATATGCTATTTCTTCAGCATAGCTGCACAACGCAGCACCCCTCTCTCCGGCACCTGCTACATACTAGTCAGCCCCTACCGATTTAGGCGGTAGGATACCCCTTTTTAAGCAGTCCTACCGCCTACCGATTTAGTGGCAACAAATACCGATTTTTTTTCAATATTTTTGAAACTTTAAGATTCCTACAGATTTTTGGTCACAGAATGTTGGCATGTATGATATTGTGTCATGCCAGACTCGGCTGACTTCTAAGCGCTCTCCAGGTCTGAAACCCTGTTCCCAACGTGAGCTCACAGCTCCTGATGTATCCGCCATGCTTATATGCACAAGTGGGATTTGTGTATCGTTGGCATACATCTGATACTGAAAACCATGGTCCTACATGACTCTAGCGAGAGGAAATATGTAGACAGAGTTAGGAAATAGAGATAGAAAGGGGCATTTTCTTTCCTTTTTGCCAGAGTGCCATGTTGGAGGTCTGTTTTGGAAGCACGGCTGTGCTCCAAGTGTGTTGCTGAAATCAAAGGTCCTCGGCTTGGCCGACTGGGTGCTAATACCATTATATCCTGGAGCTTAATAGGCTCCCTCAGTCCTTGCTGACCAGCCTCGCTTCCCTCAGGCCATTAACGGAAGCCTGCAGGCCTTTAACAGAAGCCTGCAGGCCTTTAACAGCCAGTGTATACCACAGCTGCAGGCTTTCATGCCATTTTAATACAGTGCTTAGAAGCAGGAGGAATCTGATATTCAGCCTTGTATGGCGCAGTCATGTTGAGAGCAGCAAATGAAACATATGACCAGCTCCTCCACCCCCCCCCCCCCCCGCCCCCGGGCTTGGCGCACTTGCATTGGGCTGCCTTGTGAGGCAGGTCCTGCTGATTTCTACTGCGGCGAGTAACCGAAAGTCCATCTTTCTGGCAAAAAAAGGTTCATGACTTCAGGAGGTGTTCGGTGAACAGGAAACAACAGAGCTTGACATGCCCAAAAGCAAATAAGGAGACAACTTGAAAAAAAGGCTTTGCCTATTATTCTCGTGTTCTTGGTAGTTTCTCTGCGCTGGTGGCCAGCCATTTTAAGTTTTCAACAAGAGCTCTTACTTCTACAGTATTCACAGGTTTAGGTACTGTTAATTCTCTTGACTGAGTGTGGGGGCAGGACTGGGAACTTTAATGAAGCGGCCTAGCCATTGTAGTCCATTTGGAATCTTTTTTTAAACAAACAACCTGTTGATACTAATTGGTGATAATTTGTTATTTATGTAGCACCTTTATCCGAAGTGCTTTACATAGAACATTTTATGTACAATTATTACCCTGTATTTTCACCCTATCGAAATCGGTGCTCAGATATATTGCATTTTTCAGTGTCACCTTTTTCATGATGAGCCAGGCTTCTGATTGTAATTGTATTTTTTGTAATTGGTTATTTATAACGCGCTTAATACCCAGAGGTTTATAAGCGCAGACACAGGGATCGAACGTGTGTTGCTCCGTGCCGTCTTGCTTCCAAGGCGAGCACGTTGCCCCTGAGCTATCCTCAGGACAATGCTAAATATACTACACGTGTAACACACCACTGTAACGCAATACGTTAAATGTTGTACACTCAAGCAAGTATACTGTAACAGTGCCACGATATCCCAGGGCCACTGTGTGCTTTATAAATTCAAATAAATAAATAAATAAACTAAGCTATGCTATGTCATGCTGCCTCATATTTGTGTAGCGACTCATCGGTTGCTACACAAATTGGTCAACTGGCCTAAACTAGGTCATTTAACATTTGGTAAAGACATTTTGAGCAAGTCGACCACATAAAATACGGAAGGACGGCTCAGGGGAAACGCACTTGTCTTAGAAACCAGACACTACCGCGCAGCATGGGCTTCATTCCCGGTTCCGTGCTGGAGTCTGGCGTGAAATAAGAAACCAGATCAATGTATGTATGGGATGGAGTGCCCCCTACCGTACATTATAAGGATATTGCAAGTCACCGAGGAGAGGAACGAAGCTGAAGGCCGAGTTCCTTTAACCGAGGACGAGTATGCGCGTCCTTTTTGCATAGACTTGCATAATAGCCGGACAGTTAAGGGGTTAAAAGGCCACTGAACGCCAAGGTGAGTTGCAATACCCCTTTGTATCTATGGCTGCCCTTGTTTATGGCTTTGAAGTGTGTGGGGTCAATGGCCAATAGGCAGACCGTAGACTGAACAGACATGGAATACAAAGAGCATTACATTGCATGCAAATAGTATTTATAATCTCAAGCGACTGAACGTTTATTAGCAGAGATGGCCAGTGAAGTGGCATTATAAAAGCCGTAGTATGAAGCGTAGTATTCAGTAAATGAAGCACAATATTAAAAATATGATATTTTATTTTAGAACTCAAATGGTCACCTCTAATTGATAACATCACCCTGATAGGTCTCGGTTTGTGCAATTTTCCTTTTTCAGTCTATGGCCTCGCCTAGTAGCTATTTGTACGTTACTAGCTCTTATTTTGTATTAATTTGGGCTATTTTGCTACTGAAATCGGGCAGATAGGTCAAGGGCAACATGCTCGTAGTGGAACCAGGACGTTCATACCCTGGTCTGAGACGACTCAGCCCTTCATCCTCCCGAAACTGAGTTCCGCGACTGGGCAATAATGACGACACTGATTAGAAGTGCGCTTCTGCAAGAAACTGTTATGCAGTTGTGTATAAATCATTCCTTTATCACGGATTTATGAACCTGCACGTAATTGCTAGTGGTTTCATCCAATTAGCTGAACCAAAGAGTATGAACATGTGTTTAATATTAATCTTCCCAGGAATGAACCCTGGGGTACTCCACATGACACCCATCTCCAGGAAGATTCGACGCAATTGATTGACTGCCATTGAGAAGGAATGCCTGGGATTCCCACCCAGTGCCTGGCAGTGTCTGGGAGTCCCTCCCACATGCACTGTTGCTGTAATCTACCAACATTCATTGGCTGCACTGATGTCAAGGCCAATCAGAGCTGTTTGGAGGTTTCCATCCACTGTAGCACCATGCGGGGCCGCTTAGATGCTCGCTAGTGCAGCTAGTGTAATCGTAATAGCTGCAAGAACTGACCTTCCCAGGCCCTAACAAGCCCAGACGCGTTGCTAGGGGCGGCTGAGGGGGCTATAGCCCTGGGTCTTTTGGTTGTAGCCCCGGATAAAAGCTCAGCGTTTACAACCAAAAAGGATAGCTAGCCCCCAGTCCTGACAGTCCCAAAATTAGAGTAGCCCCAGATCTTTTCCAGACCTAGCAACACCCCTGAGCAACACATACATTCTGAATAAACAGAGCTCAAAAAATGTCTTCCAGACATGGGTGCCTTAAGCGTGCTCGACATAAACCATCACGAATAAGACCCACAGTACCCGGGTACTCCTGAACTACCCCCTCCCCACCCCCCAATCAACACAACAGCAAAGCTAGCATGCATTTTCCCTCTTTCTATAATAACCAAACCCAGCCACCTTCTCTTTCAGAGCACCAAGGGTCCATGCAAAGGGCAGCAAAGCACCATGTTAAACCCAGTAACACAAGACAACACACCCCCACACAACAGTCCGGTATTGCCTTTCACCGGAAGTTCAGACGGGGTGGATTGCACTTTTGGTTGTAGACGGAAGAACCCGTTGATGGGTCACCTTGCCTTAACCTAGAAGCCACCAAATGCAAACAGTTGTGCACGAGGCTCAGCCCTAATGGGGTGATAAGAAAAGCAGAGGAATTCTGGATTCAGAGTGAACCTACTGCAGAGGCCCTTGTGATAGCAGCACACTGGAGTATTGGAATTGCTGGAATTTTTTAGGAACAATTGTGTATTTACCCCCCAGCAGGTAAATCCACCAATTTTAATCCTAAACTCGGCGGAATTACCACTCAGTAATTCTGCCAAAAATCCTTAATGGATTCAATGAATGGGGACTAACACTGTTCTGCCACCACTTGCGTCAATTATAAACCTCCTTGTCCAATTTTGGTAACGGGGACGGAATGGCAGGCTGATCTCTGCAAGGTTGTGGATCATTGGTTAGTTGCAACACAGTGAAAATGCAATTATTACCCATTGATAAAAGGGACTGTCCAGTCAAAGTTGTATAAAAATGTGTACTTTATTATTATCACAACAGACAGTTATAGCACACTACAAAAAACAACCCACCCTGTAAGGAATGCAGAGGACAGACAGTTTCAAAGAAGGAAAATGGATGCACTCTGGATACTGACAGGAGGGTAGTCGGTAAAGTAATGAATCGCTCTAATTCAAGGACACTTGGTTTTAACACAAAGGGAGAAATGGGTCGTAAAATGTCACTAGGGCCCTTCAGAGAAGGACCAGGGGACAGAACCACAATGCACCTTGTGCTGTACATGTTACAGGGTGCCTTGCAGCTTGTGTGACAGAGTCCAAGACGCGAGACAGCTGCAGGTTGCAGGTATCAGGCGGCAGGCAGTTTGGTGCCGAGGCTGGACGGACAGCTGCACCTTTAAGGTGGACATCAGTAGTTGGTTGTCGATGCACCCCTCCTAGCTTCTTCACGGGGCTTATGTCGTCCTTTAAGTCGGACGGCACAAAGCTGAGGAGAGTGTTGCAGGCAGCTGCCTTGTCCTTGGTTTGGTTTAAAGATTCTCTGGCACTTCCCACCGAGGAAGCTTACTGCCGAGCCTAGCAGGTCATGCTCTGTGCTGGCTGGGTACCGGTTCTGGAACTGCAAGGGGGTTCTCCTGATTCAATATCTTCCTCTGTTCCCTGGGAGATGTTTAGGGGAGGGATCCTGCTTCCCTATTGGCCGTCCTGGCCATCCTTAACTGGAAGAAGGTATGTAAGGCAGATTGTACCTTCAGCCAGGGTCCAATGCTGAGTTCCTCTTGCTACTCCTTGCAAAGTCTTCAGATGATCTGCCCAAATGAGGGGCTCAGCCCTCTTTTTTAAAGCTAAATGGGCCACACTGATTGGTGTAGGCTAAGCCTACCTCAATGAACCAATCCTGGGTCTACGCCACCAATCTCCTGTATGCATGAGGTCATAATTAGAGTGCTTTCTCGCTAGTTAATTGAGCTCTCTGTGGTTTCTGATTAAAGCGGCAGGTCTCCCTTGAAGCTTTGGCAGTACCAGATTTTCCGTCTCTGTCAAATCACATACTCCTACCTTCTGAATGGATGACTACTGCAACACACAGTCCTAGACACATTTCACTGTCCATTGATACTAAGGGTGGGAGCTGGCATCAGTTTGACACAGTTCATATCAAAGGTTGTTGGGGTTTCCTGTTTCCTTTGTTAGCCTTTGCAGCCAGGCCCCACGTGGGCCTGTTTGAATTAAATTCTGATTAGTATGCGAAGCTGCCACCAGCAGCAGAGCTAACAAAAGAACAGGGCAGATCCATGGAGCCTGTGTTAGTTCATTAGACTGGCCCTGGCAGGGGGAATGTTTTGCCCTCCCCCTTCTGAGAGGACATGGTGTAATCCTGGCTGTCATATCCCAACTAAACATGACAGAGGGGACGGTGCGTAAAAAAAGTATCCACCCAGAGTACACAGGTCTATATGTTTGTCGTGCAGTGAGCATAGGAAAATGTGTGCGGATTAGCCCCACTCCATTTTCCAGGGGTTCATCTACCATCGTTCAATTTCTTTTAAAATTTCCAAAAACCCAGGTGAGCGCACACCCACCGTGCGAATGGTCGAATTCTTCACAGTGGTGCTCAATTTATCGACCTCCGAAAGATGAAAGGCTGAGTTGATCGTGCTGGGATTCAAACCTGCCACAGCAGGCTGCACACAGATATCAGTAGCGAGCGCTTAGCTCACTGGGCTATCTGGCCGGCTAAGGTACGTAGTTGTGGCCCATAGGTGGCACTTTAGAAGCACCATCAGTATTGGCTCCTGGCTGGTGCTTTAGCACCACCTACGGAGACCATATATCTCTTGCTCACAGGTGGTGCTGTACTACCACCATTAGTTGACACCTTTACCACCTATCAGAGGTAGTCATGGGTATTGTGTTTGATGTATGGGATGTGGCATGCAGCAGACAGGGTGCGCTGGAAGGCACCGGAAAGCGGATGGGGGCCGAAGGCTGACAGTGCCGGGGGAACGCAGAGACGCTGCATCCATGGAGCTCATGTATGTATTGTGGACAATTGTTCAAGACCCATGCTAACCTATGCACTTGGATATTTAGGCATGTCAGACTGCAGTTTATATTTCTACTAGCGACTGCGTCAGACAGGCTCGGACTGGCTTATAGGGCAATAGGCCCATAGCCGAACCAAATACGCAAAATGCTTGTGTGGGACCGTTTTTTGGGTCAAAGTGGGGGCACTTTTGTGGCCAATGTGAGCCAGTTTGATGACTGACTTCACTATGTGGCTAATAGTTTTGACCAGTGTTGCTGAATGGATATTCTTTAAAATGTACAGTTTGCATCACATTGTATCAAAAACCTCCCCCTTGGGTACTATTCAAACGATGTCACAAAATGAGCGAATTCCCATTTGGAACGGTGGGCCACTTTGTCGTTGGTGCCCGAGACAATGTTATGCCCCAGTTCGACCCTGGGTGGATTTTGGCTTCTGCATAACCACTTGTAGGGGTGGCAGTCCTTAGAGACCGGTCATTTAGCAGAGAGTGCAAAAAAAAAGTCCAGTGCCATATTTCATCCATATGTTGGACTTTTAAATTCTGGCTATTAGGTTGAGCCGTAAGTGCTGCCTTTAAGCCAAAATTATTGGCAGTGGAAGTGAAAATGAAGGAGAAATGGGATGTGAGGAGGTGCACCCCGCTTGTGAGGTTTGTTTGGTTTTTACCCACCCTTTGACCCCTCCATGGACATGTCAGTCCCTATGTCTGTTCCCACTGACTATCTGACCCTACCTGCCTATAAATGTTACCAATATTTCTAAGTAGTTTTCTGAAAGCTAATGGCTAAATGCAGCTATAAACCAGCTCCCGGTGTAATACAAATATCTTAACCAAGTATGCCTTCAGCCTCTTGATTTCTAAGCAATATGCATGTCCTAGCATCTGATGGTTGTGCTTCCTGTTAAAAAAAAAAACATTGGTAAAGTGAATAGTTTTGGCACTAATATAGTCATTGGATAGGCATTTGGAGGGCACGGTGTGGTCACTGAGGGTACAGAGCTGTACCAGAGAGTCAGAGAAGGTATGGGATACAAAAAGGGCGATGGAGAATGCAGAGTGGGATCTAAGGGTACAAATCGTGGCGAAAGAGTCCGATGTGGGGCGGGGGGGAGGATTGCAGAGTGAGAGAGGAATGAGGCAGAGTGAGGCCTAAACAAAGGGTCAGATGGGACATTGGGCGAGGGAGGGATGCAGAGTGGAACTGGACGGCATTGAGTGTGACTATTAAGATAAAGAGAGGGCGATGGCATACATGCCAACATGTGAGATCAACAAAGGAGGAGACTTTGAGACTGGAAACAGGAGAAATGATTTGCCCGTTGACTTGCATCGCGGTCAGGGTGAAAGTCAAAGTTCATGAAAAATAGCAGGATCTGGAGAATTGGCAGGTGTGCATTAGATGGACTATTGGGCTGCACACAGGCTGGTGGGTAGATGAGGCAGAGTGGGGTCTGAGTGTGTAGGCTGTGTACTGGCTGCAGAGGGGGCGATAAACGGATGAGACACACTGGGAGACAGAGGGTATAGATTGTGTAGTGCACACAGGCTCCTGTGCTCATTTCGTTTTTGTAATCACTCACCTTAAAATAGAAAATATGTGTAACACTGTTTATATGCTGATTCTGACAGCCTTCTGTGACAAGGTCAAACAACTGACCTTGTCAGGATGAGGGTGGGGAGATACAGAACCAGCTCTAACTCTGGGAAGAGCATGTGGGTCTCCAATTCATGTCCTCCTTCCTGTGCCCAAATGATAGTATGTAGACCCTTATCTCCTGCCAAGCCCCTGGAATCAGTTGTTTGCCAGTATGTCCCATCTTATTACAGAGACCCGGACACTAGAGCCGACCCTGCAACCTTTGTCAGAGACCGAATGAACCAGCAGCAAAGGCATCACCCACCTTACTGGCCCACCAGTGTTACCAAGCACCCCTGTGTACCGAGGAACCGTTGGCGCGCCACTTGGAGCAAGAGAGCCGTAGATTCCCAGCGCAGTCTCGCTGCGAAGCCGAAGCAGAGGATGGCGTAGGTTGCGCAGGGTTGTCCAACTCACAGCCATCGAGGGCCAGAATCCTGACGGGTTTTCAGGCTATCCCTCATTGACATTCATTAGGAGAAATGTGCAAATTGTATGCACATTTCCTCATGAATATTAATTAGGGTTATCCTGAAAACCGGGATGGATCTGGCCTTCGAAGCCTGGAGTTGGACAATCCTGGAACCTAAGCACTAAAACATCAGGGACAATTGCAACAATTTACCAAAGCCGCCATGGGCACGGTCTCTGAAAAAACCTGAACAATGGAATTGAACTCTGCCATTAAGCGGCAAACAGGTGCGAAGCCAGTGGGCAAGGCTTAGGCCCCTTTCGAAAGCTTCAATTGGCACATACACTTCCTGGGATGAGGAAAGGCATTCCGATTGGATAGGGACAGACCGCCAATCAGACAGGGAGGGAGATTTAAGGGAGCAGTCAAGAGTGAAGGTGAAGGATGATCAAGAGACCAGGAGGAGGGAGGAAGGACAGGCAGATCGTGAGAGATTCTGTTGGAAAAGTTGAGGTATTGGTTCAGGAGTTTGAGTGGTTCTGCAGTTTGAGTGTGTGACAAGTGTGTAGTAAGGCTAGAGTAAGGAGTGGTCGTGAGAAGGCTAGTACTGGGTGAAAGGAGAGTGTACGAGTAGTAGTGGAGGGAGTGGACTCGAAGTGTTTGGAGGGGGTAGTAATTGGAGGGGTGTAGTTGGTGAAGGAGTGTAGTGGTGGTGTGAGAAGTTGCAGTTGAGTGTGAGTGTGTGGGAGGAGTGGTATTGGAAGAAATACAGAGAAGGAGAATGGAGGGCGGTAACATCATAGGGTGGAAGCAGGAGACGGGAAGAGTGAGAAATCAGAGGGAAAGAGGACCGGTGGGGAGGAGTGAAGAGCGAAGGAGAAGGGAAGGGTGAGACTGGCTGAGAAGTAAAGACGATTCCTACAGAGTGACCGCAGGCACTGTTCCCATTAGAAAAACCACCCTGTGGCGAGAGTAGGGAAATGTTTGGAAGTCCCTGAGAGAGTCTGCGAGCCTGCGCCCAAGGAAACCATTGCCAGTATAAGAGCTTAGCATGGGCTTTCTGCTCCCAAGGAAACCATTGCCAGTATAAGGGCTTAGCATGGGCTTTCTGCTCCCAAGAAAACCATTGCCAGTATAAGAGCTTAGCATGGGCTTTCTGCTCCCAAGCAAACCATTGCCATTATAAGAGCGTAGCATGGGCTTTCTGCTCCCAAGGAAACCATTGCCAGTATAAGAGCTTAGCATGGGCTTTCTGCTCCCAAGGAAACCATTACCAGTATAAGGGTTTAGTATGGGCTTTCTGCTCCCAAGAAAACCATTGCCAGTATAAGAGCTTAGCATGGGCTTTCTGCTCCCAAGGAAACCATTGCCAGTATAAGAGCGTAGCATGGGCTTTCTGCTCCCAAGGAAACCATTGCCAGTATAAGGGCTTAGCATGGCCTTTCTGCTCCCAAGGAAACCATTGGCAGTATAAGAGCTTTGTATGGGCTTTTGTTCATTAACATTAACCCGAGATTATAGACACCGAAGCTAGGATGGGACACCCGGCGCGGGGCGCGGGCCAGCATCAGTCGCTTTACAAGGGATGGCCTGAGATTATATGGAATTTCATACAGGCTGGGGAGTGTGTGAGCCAATCTGGTTGATCCAAGCCCGGGTTTTGAACAACCCTAGTGCTCAGTTTACCCACCCTCAAGCCAGCTGCAGACCGCCTGCCTCCCACTGCTCTCGGTCCCTAGCCCCCAACTAGAGAAGCCCTTCACCGCCCCCCCCTCTTTGCATTAATGCTGATCCCCTCAGCCACCATGCCTGCACCTGTCATTGCTCTGGTCATTTTGTAGTCTGCTTTAAGTACAGAAGTGGACCAGCCTTAACCAAATCAGTCTTGTTGCCCTGAATGACAGTGCATATACTCAGATGTGTGTGCCTTGCTTGCTATGCCTAGGGCATAAGGCCACACCTCACTGATTAGGTCCTCAAGGCTCAAACTTGCCTGGGGGATGCTCGCATTCCAGTGCACAAGGGATATGCCTAGCGGTTCTGACGGTTCCCTTTGGTGGCTGTTTGGAAATGGCTGCCCTCCTTCTGTAATGGTGCAGACCAGCCAAAATAATTATGATCGGGATAGTTGTCTATAGCAATGACAGTGGTTATGATTAATTTAAAACGTTTAATCCGTCACTTTTTAGTGTTGTTGGAAAGGGCAGTATTGAAAGAAAATAAAACCCAGCCAGTGTGTCACTCTGTGTTATCACTTCCTGTGATGTCACTTCCTATGATGTCACATTGTGGGATGTCACGCCCTGCAGCATCACCCGGGTCAAAGGTTGTGCCATAATGCGGCCCACCCCGCCCTCAGTAAATGCATACGTCTGCACCCCTGGATGAGACAGCCAGAACTAGCTGTGTTTTCGGAGTGCTGCTCGTGTGAACCAGCGCGTGGCACCAGCCTCCCTGCTTCTGTTCACATGACCCTTCGTGAGGTCAGAGGTCAGGGTCTTGTAAACCAGTGTCACTTTTACACTTCGCAGGCCTCTGTGGTGACCTGCGAGGGCCTGTTTCCTGACAACGATAAAACAAAATGGTTTCTTTCCTTTCAAATTTCAAGTTTCTTTTATTATTTGTATTTCAGTTTAAAAGAAAAAATGCCAACTGTCCCAAAGAAAAAGAGCAAACGCATTCTATGCAAAAACAAAATGAAAATCAAAAATTCAGGCAGCTGAAGTTGCAGCACTGTTGCGTTAAATGCGGTTTAAATCCCACCCTCAATAGATGTGCACCTAAAATCCAGGAAATGTCCTTTATTACAGTGCACATTGCTAGCTCACAATAGCCTGTTGCACGTCAGGGCCCCTCTGCAGGCTCAACATGAGTCCATTGAGTTAAAAATGATCTTTCCAGGACAGGTCTTACAAAGCCGCATAACGCACTAGTTGTCAATTAAAAAGCCCCTCAAACCGCACCATATGCGCCCACTTTAAGAACGTCCTATTTATGCAACTGAATGGGTGTCAATCCGGTCACGTGTTCATCACACCTTCCCCTAGTCCTAACCGCAACTTCATAAATGAACGTGATTCCTCACGTATTGAATAGTAAAGGGACTGTAATGGTAATAACGCTAGTGTCTTATATTGCCGTTTTCATGTAGTTGCCAACATGATCCTTTGCAATCTGCGGGTGCTTGTCCAGTCCGGGTGTGTTCTTTGCCTTCAGGCGACTAATAGCTCTGATTTTCCCATTATAAAACTCAGACTCCAAGTCCCAGAATGCAAAGAAAACACCAGGACTGGATAATCACCTAAAGATCGGAATGGCTCACGTTGGAAACTATGTTTAATACCGGCAATCCAGTACTTGGTAACCAATGTTGCTTATTGCCATGAATATTACCGGCAATGCGGCGTTCAATTTATCAACCTGGGGGGGGCCGAGGGGCTGAGCGAACAACATGGAGCATCGAGCCAATGGTGCACGGCGCCATCCTGGTCCTAGCCAATGGTGTCCTGCGGTATCCTGGTCCGAGCCCATGGTGTCCTCCACCATCCTGGTCCTAGCCAATGGTGTACTGCGCCATCCTGGTCTGAGCCAATGGTGCGCGGCGCCATCCTGGTCCTAGCCAATGGTGCACAGCGCCATCCTGGTCTGAGCCAATGGTGCGCGGCGCCATCCTGGTCTGAGCCAATGGTGCGCGGCGCCATCCTGGTCCTAGCCAATGGTGCGCGGCGCCATCCTGGTCCTAGCCAATGGTGCACAGCGCCATCCTGGTCTGAGCCAATGGTGCACAGCGCCATCCTGGTCTGAGCCAATGGTGCGCGGCGCCATCCTGGTCTGAGCCAATGGTGCACGGCGCCATCCTGGTCTGAGCCAATGGTGCGCGGCGCCATCCTGGTCCCAGCCAATGGTGCACAGCGCCATCCTGGTCTGAGCCAATGGTGTCCTCCACCATCCTGGTCCTAGCCAATGGTGCGCGGCAAGGCAAATACCTTGCGCCTCACGGTCCTCCCAGCTGAATGGCAATTCCAAATAAATGGTACTGAATTCACACGCGCGCAGAAAATAACATCTTCTTTTTCCGTCAAAATTGTCCTATATATTACATTGGAATAACTATTAGACAAAATAATCCCTTTCTTTTACCACTGAAGCTCCCTGGCTGTCCCTTCTGGCCTCGGCTACGGTTACGATCTTCCTGACGTTAGGCCGGTGGTTTTCCGCCCGAGCGGTATGGGCTGGCGAGGGAAGGTGGCTTGTGAAACTGCGGGTGGTTCCCCTACAGATTTCGGTTCCATGTGATAATGTCACCGTGATCTCTAAAATTCTTTCCCCAAGTATTCTAGGAGGGGTATGAATAGATATTATTACCTCCAATCCGAGAATATTTGGGGAAAGTGATTGTCTGGAGGGTGCATTTTGGGGGAAATGTCGCCACCTGGTGGCCATTTTCAGAGCGACATTACCACTGGATCCGCAGATTTCTATATCGCTTCTCTTTTTTTAACCCGGCTCCTCAAATGAGTGACTTTTGGTGACTTTTGGTCTCGTGTTTTTCTCCCGCTTTTCTCTCCTTTTCACATGCATCCTCTTCAGTCCCTCTATACTCATCTTTCTTACATCTTTCTTACTATTTTCCACTATAGTACAAGTTACACCCGTTTAAAGATTTTTCATGAAACCTTAGGGGTCTGCAACCTGTGGCTCGACAGATGTTTTGGACTCCAACTTCCGTGATCCCCCACCAGTGTCTTATTCTGGTCACGTTTGATGAGAATCTGAAAAGTCAAAGATTGCAGAACCGCTCCACAGAAAGCAGTTTTTGTATTTTATTTTTGTTACATATTCTTTAATGTAGCTTTAGATTCTATAAAACAGCTCATAATGTAATGCGGCGCATATAACCTTCCTTATATAAGATTGTTTGAAAATGTCCCCAACAATCACTCGCCGATTTTCATCAAGGAGGTTCCTCGCCTGCCTTTATGGTGATGAAACTGTGTCTCCGATCCCTGCAAGACCACCTCCCCTTCAGAAACGGACACCCAAGCTGGCTGTTTATAAGCACAGCTAAAGAAAAGATGCCTGCACAACCAGAAGAAGAAATCACAGCGCAGCACTTATAAAAGGAAACAACCAAATGGGCGCCTGGGCCAAAAGTAAAAACAATAAAAAAAAAAATAGCTACAAAAAGCATGATATATGAAAGGCACAGGAAAATACGACCTGTCTGTCTAACATAGGGCTGCACCGGCAGACATGGGAATACGGCCTACCCGTCTAACAGAGGGCTACACCAGCATGCATGGGGATAGGACCTGCCCGTCTAACATAGGGCTACACCGGCAGGCATGGGGATACAACTTGCCCATCTAAATGAGGGCTACACCGGCAGGCATGGGGATATGACCTGCCCGTCTAACAGAGGGCTACACCGGCAGGCATGGGGATACGACCTGCCAGTCTAACAGAGGGTTACACCGGCAGGCATGGGGATACAACCTGCCCATCTAAATGAGGGCTACACCGGCAGGCATGGGGATATGACCTGCCCGTCTAACAGAGGGCTACACCAGCATGCATGGGAATACGACCTGCCCGTCTAACAGAGGGCTACACCGGCAGGCATGGGGATACGACCTGCCAGTCTAACAGAGGGTTACACCGGCAGGCATGGGGCTACGACCTGCCCGTCCAACAGAGGGCTACACCGGCAGGCATGGGAATACGACCTGCCCGTCTAACAGAAGGCTACAACGGCAGGCATGGGAATACGACCTGCCCGTCTAACAGAGGGCTACACCGGCAGGCATGGGAATATGACCTGCCCGTCTAACAGAGGGCTACACCGGCAACATGGGGATACAACCTGACTGTCTAACAGAGGGCTACACCGGCAGGCATGGGGCTATGACCTGCCCGTCTAACAGAGGGCTACACCGGCAGGCATGGGAATACGACCTGCCCGTCTAACAGAAGGCTACACCGGCAGGCATGGGAATACGACCTGCCCGTCTAACAGAAGGCCACACCGGCAGGCATGGGAATACGACCTGCCCGTCTAACAGAGGGCTACACCGGCAGGCATGGGGATAGGACCTGCCCGTCTAACATAGGGCTACACCGGCAGGCATGGGGATACAACCTGCCCATCTAAATGAGGGCTACACCGGCAGGCATGGGGATATGACCTGCCCGTCTAACAGAGGGCTACACCGGCAGGCATGGGGATACGACCTACCAGTCTAACAGAGGGTTACACCGGCAGGCATGGGGCTACGACCTGCCCGTCTAACAGAGGGCTACACCGGCAGGCATGGGAATACGACCTGCCCATCTAACAGAAGGCTACACCAGCAGGCATGGGAATACGACCTGCCCGTCTAACAGAGGGCTACACCGGCAGGCATGGGAATACGACCTGCCCATCTAACAGAAGGCTACACCAGCAGGCATGGGAATACGACCTGCCCGTCTAACAGAGGGCTACACCGGCAGGCATGGGAATACGACCTGCCCGTCTAACAGAGGGCTACACCGGCAGCCATGGGAATACGACCTGCCCATCTAACAGAAGGCTACACCGGAAGGCATGGGAATACGGCCTGCCCATCTAACAGAGGGCTAAACCGGCAGGCATGGGGATACGACCTGCCCGTCTAAATGAGGGCTACACCGGCAGGCATGGGAATACGACCTGCCCATCTAACATAGGGCTACACCGGCAGGCACGGGAATACGACATGCCCGTCTTACAGAAGGCTACACCGGCAGACATGGGAATACGACCTGCCCGTCTAAATGAGGGCTACACCGGCAGGCATGGGGATACGACCTGCCCATCTAAATGAGGGCTACACCGGCAGGCATGGGGATATGACCTGCCCGTCTAACAGAGGGCTACACCGGCAGGCATGGGGATACGACCTGCCAGTCTAACAGAGGGCTACACCGGCAGGCATGGGAATACGACCTGCCCGTCTAACAGAAGGCTACACCGGCAGGCATGGGAATCCGACCTGCCCGTCTGAGGGCTACACCGGCAGGCATGGGAATACGACCTGCAGTCTAACAGAGGGCTACACCGGCAACATGGGGATACAACCTGCCTGTCTAACAGAGGGCTACACCGGCAGGCATGGGGCTATGACCTGCCCGTCTAACAGAGGGCTACACCGGCAGGCATGGGAATACGACCAGCCCGTCTAACAGAAGGCTACACCGGCAGGCATGGGAATACGACCTGCCAGTCTAACAGAGGGCTACACCAGCATGCATGGGAATACGACCTGCCCGTCTAACAGAAGGCTACACCGGCAGGCATGGGAATACGACCTGCCCGTCTAACAGAGGGCTACACCAGCATGCATGGGAATACGACCTGCCCGTCTAACAGAGGGCTACACCGGCAGGCATGGGGATAGGACCTGCCCGTCTAACATAGGGCTACACCGGCAGGCATGGGGATACAACCTGCCCATCTAAATGAGGGCTACACCGGCAGGCATGGGGATATGACCTGCCCGTCTAACAGAGGGCTACACCGGCAGGCATGGGGATACGACCTGCCAGTCTAACAGAGGGTTACACCGGCAGGCATGGGGCTACGACCTGCCCGTCTAACAGAGGGCTACACCGGCAGGCATGGGAATACGACCTGCCCATCTAACAGAAGGCTACACCGGCAGGCATGGGAATACGACCTGCCCGTCTAACAGAGGGCTACACCGGCAGCCATGGGAATACGACCTGCCCGTCTAACAGAGGGCTACACCGGCAACATGGGGATACAACCTGCCTGTCTAACAGAGGGCTACACCGGCAGGCATGGGAATACGACCTGCCCGTCTAACAGAAGGCTACACCGGCAGGCATGGGAATACGACCTGCCCGTCTAAATGAGGGCTACACCGGCAGGCATGGGAATACGACCTGCCCATCTAACATAGGGCTACACCGGCAGGCACGGGAATACGACCTGCCCGTCTTGTGCATAGGTCTCCACTGCATAGATGCCAACTTTTCACAGTGGTTCAGGGTTATTTGTGCAATGCCCACACTCCCATGTCCGCACACCAAACATTTGCATAATCTACATAGCTCCACCCACCTCATCAAAAGGATAAAATGCGCTGTGAACCCACAACGTTGAGGGCTATTGCGTTAGAATTAGAAACACGCACAGTGTACTTTTATTTACCTTTTTGTAATAGTGTTTAATAGAGTATTTCCACAATAAAGGTGAGTTCCTTAGTTGACTGTTTTGTGATTGGTTTTGACAGGCAGGCACTTTCTCCTATTTACATGACTCAGCGGAGGCCAGCACTGCATTGTACTTTTCAGTTACCCAATACCAGGCTATCAGAAGCGGTGACAGTGCACAGGAGCGCCTTCTGATCCTGTGCAAAACAGTTCTGAGAACGTGCGTAAAATCCTCAGTATGCAGTGATGGAGCAAACAGAATGATCTGGACATGCAATGAACCCAATTGTGAACACTTGTGGATCGGACTGCCGAGTACATTATTTATTTATAGAAACTAGCATTATATTCAAACCAAATAAGTTTTGTTCTGGACTCCAAGGCACTTAAATCCCGCATTTTTTTGGTGGTGAGGCAGCTAAGTCTATACTTTTTTTTTGCATTCTAGGCTGCGTATGAGGTGGCAGGAGGTCAAAGGTCTGTGAGACTTTGGCAGAAGCAGACGTCAGTAAAGCCATGGTACCAGGTGGAAGGGTCGCTTTTCATCTAAATCGACCATCACCGCAGCAGGAAAATAATTACTTTCTCGCAGGTTTCCCTGACACTTTGCTACTGCTTCCTTTTGTGCGGGGGAGGGGGGCGTCAATTATTTATTTATTGTAATTGGTTATTTATAACGCGCTTAATACCCAGAGATTTCCAAGCGCAGACACGGGGATCGAACCTGGGTTGTTCCTCGTCATCTTGCTTTTAAGGCGAGCACGTTGCCCCTGAGCTCTCCTCCCAAGACTCCGTGCAACAGGCTCATTAAAGCAGCCTGCCGGATAACGCTGCCTATCCCGTGCTACTGAGCTATGCTATGCTATGCTATGCCAAGCTGCAATTAACTGAAGTACAGAACAGGGACATGCATTGACCCCAGAGCCTGATAGCGAAGTGGCGGCCAAAGCCTTTACTATATACCATGGAAAATGTGCAATTCTATTCTGTTGCTTAATTGTAACAGTCATTCGATTACCCTAACGGGCACACACCTAACTCTATGGTAGCGCCCCATCTACAAACAACATGCACCACATAAATCAAGCACTCCCTAACAGGGGAGGAATTGGGCTGGAACAAGACGGAGCTGAGCTCTGACAAAAAACGGTCTTGCTGGAGCGCCATTCCATGTAGACACAAGGCCCAAACTCAAATGAAACTGTCCAAAGCTGCATGGCTCATTCTTTCCACACATTTTACTGTCAGAGTGACAATTCTGACAGAGGAAATGTGCACCATACCAAGTGTGCATTGCATGTTCAGGAGGGATACACGTTTGAAATACTAGAACAGACATGTTTGATAAATTGGCGGACACTCCTGGACTATCTTTTTTAGTGCCTTTTGAGCCCTAGTCAGCGCTCTATAAATGTAATACAATACAATACAATGTTTATGTTCCCAAAATGCACTTTGCTTTTATGCAAAGCAGCCAGCATCCTATATTCAGGGCACACATATCATTCAACACTTAGCCCCGCCCCTGTACCACCCACACCACTGACAATCCGGCCCCAGTCTCGCCCACACCCCCACCCATTAAACACCCCAATCCCGTGCGAAGGGGAGGTGGGGGAGTTCCCCCCAAAAATGTAAATTTCCAGCACTGCTCCCTAAAATCACCCGCCCTCGCCATCTCCACAAAGCACCAATGCCTACCACGTGCAAAACACCCACCCGCTGGCAAACATAAAGCACGATGACCTCACACAGATGATCTAAAGCCAACCTCTACTCATGCTAGCCCACCCATAACCCGACGTTATTACCTGAAAGCGCCGAAAGGCCAAGATGTAAAGCAAATGGCAAAAGCTGCACTACAGAATCACCCAGTAACATGATGTAGCATAACCTACACGATGTAGCATAACCTTCCCAGTAACATGATGTAGCATAACCTACATGATGTAACATAACCTTTCCAGTAACGCGATGTAGCATAACCTTCCCAGTAACATGATGTAGCATAACCTTCCCAGTAACACAATGTACCATAACCTTTCCAGTAACATGAGTAGCATAACCTACATGATGTAACATAACCTTTCCAGTAACGCGATGTAGCATAACCTTCCCAGTAACATGAGTAGCATAACCTACACGATGTAGCATAACCTTTCCAGTAACATGATATAGCATTACCTTGCCAGTAACATGATGTAGCATAACCTTTCCAGTAACATGATGTAGCATAACCTTTCCAGTAACATGATGTAGCATAACCTTCCCATTAACACGATGTAGCATAACCTACACGATGTAGCATAACCTTTCCAGTAACATGATGTAGCATAACCTACACAATGTAGCATAACCTTTCCAGTAACATGATGTAGCATAACCTTTCCATTAACACGATGTAGCATAACCTTTCCATTAACACAATGTAGCATAACCTTTCCATTAAAACGATGTAGCATAACCTACACGATGTAGCATAACCTTTCCAGTAACATGATGTAGCATAACCTACACGATGTAGCATAACCTTTCCAGTAACATGATGTAGCATAACCTTCCCATTAACACGATGTAGCATAACCTACACGATGTAGCATAACCTTTCCAGTAACATGATGTAGCATAACCTACACGATGTAGCATAACCTTTCCAGTAACATGATGTAGCATAACCTTTCCATTAACACGATGTAGCATAACCTTTCCATTAACACAATGTAGCATAACCTTTCCATTAAAACGATGTAGCATAACCTTGCCAGTAACACGATGTAGCATAACCTTTCCAGTAACACGATGTAGCATAACCTTTCCAGTAACACGATGTAGCATAACCTTTCCAGTAACACGATGTAGCATAACCTTTCCATTTACACGATGTACCATAACCTTTCCATTAACACGATGTAGCATAACCTTTCCATTAACACAATGTAGCATAACCTACACGATGTAGCATAACCTTTCCAGTAACATGATGTAGCATAACCTACACGATGTAGCATAACCTTTCCAGTAACATGATGTAGCATAACCTTTCCATTAACACGATGTAGCATAACCTTTCCATTAACACAATGTAGCATAACCTTTCCATTAAAACGATGTAGCATAACCTTGCCAGTAACACGATGTAGCATAACCTTTCCAGTAACACGATGTAGCATAACCTTTCCAGTAACACGATGTAGCATAACCTTTCCAGTAACACGATGTAGCATAACCTTTCCATTTACACGATGTACCATAACCTTTCCATTAACACGATGTAGCATAACCTTTCCATTAACACAATGTAGCATAACCTTTCCATTAAAACGATGTAGCATAACCTTGCCAGTAACACGATGTAGCATAACCTTTCCAGTAACATGATGTAGCATAACCTTTACAGTAGCACCAGTAACATGATGTAGCATAACCTTTCCATTAACACGATGTAGCATAACCTTTCCATTAACACAATGTAGCATAACCTTTCCATTAAAACGATGTAGCATAACCTTGCCAGTAACACGATGTAGCATAACCTTTCCAGTAACACGATGTAGCAGAACCTTGCCAGTAACACAATGTAGCATAACCTTTCCAGTAACACGATGTAGCATAACCTTTCCATTAACACGATGTAGCATAACCTTTCCAGTAACACGATGTAGCATAACCTTTCCATTAACACGATGTAGCATAACCTTTCCAGTAACATGATGTAGCATAACCTTTCCATTCACACGATGTAGCATAACCTTTCCAGTAACACGATGTAGCATAACCTTTACAGTAGCACCAGTAACATGATGTAGCATAACCTTTCCATTAACACGATGTAGCATAACCTTCCCATTAACACGATGTAGCATAATCTTGCCAGTAACCCGGTGTAGCATAACCTTTCCATTTATACGATGTAGCATAGCCTTTCCAGTAACATGATGTACCTTGCCAGTAACATGATGTAGCATAACCTTTCCAGTAACACGGTGTAGCATAATCTTCCCAGTAACACAATGTAGCATAACCTTTCCATTAACACGATGTAGCATAACCTTCCCAGTAACATGATGTAGCATAAGCTTGCCAGAAACATGATGTAGCATAACCTTTCCATTCACACGATGTAGCATAACCTTTCCAGTAACACGATGTAGCATAAACTTTCCATTAACACGATGTAGCATAACCTTTCCATTAACACGATGTAGCATAACCTTCCCAGTAACATGATGTAGCATAACCTTGCCAGTAACATGATGTTGCATAACCTTTCCATTAACACGATGTAGCATAACCTTCCCATTAACACGATGTAGCATAACCTTCCCATTAACACGATGTAGCATAATCTTGCCAGTAACACGATGTAGCATAACCTTTCCATTAACACGATGTAGCATAACCTTCCCATTAACACGATGTAGCATAATCTTGCCAGTAACACGATGTAGCATAACCTTTCCATTTACACGATGTAGCATAACCTTTCCAGTAACCCGGTGTAGCATAACCTTTCCATTTATACGATGTAGCATAGCCTTTCCAGTAACATGATGTACCTTGCCAGTAACATGATGTAGCATACCCTTTCCAGTAACATGATGTACCTTGCCAGTAACATGATGTAGCATAACCTTTCCATTAACACGATGTAGCATAACCTTTCCAGTAACACGGTGTAGCATAATCTTCCCAGTAACACAATGTAGCATAACCTTTCCATTAACACGATGTAGCATAATCTTCCCAGTAACACAATGTAGCATAACCTTTCCATTAACATGATGTAGCATAACCTTGCCAGTAACACGATGTAGCATAACCTTTCCATTCACACAATGTAGCATAACCTTTACAGTAGCACCAGTAACATGATGTAGCATAACCTTTCCATTAACACGATGTAGCATAACCTTTCCAGTAACACGATCTAGCATAACCTTTCCAGTAACACGATGTAGCATAACCTTTCCAGTAACACGATGTAGCATAACCTTTCCAGTAACACGATGTAGCATAAACTTTCCATTAACACGATGTAGCATAACCTTTCCATTAACACGATGTAGCATAACCTTTCCAGTAACATGATGTAGCATAACCTTTACAGTAACATGATGTAGCATAACCTTTCCAGTAACATGATGTAGCATAACCTTTCCAGTAACACGATGTAGCATAACCTACACGATGTAGCATAACCTTTCCAGTAACATGATGTAGCATAACCTACACGATGTAGCATAACCTTTCCAGTAACATGATGTAGCATAACCTACACGATGTAGCATAACCTTTCCAGTAACATGATGTAGCATAACCTTGCCAGTAACATGATGTAGCATAACCTTTCCAGTAACATGATGTAGCATAACCTTTACAGTAGCACCAGTAACATGATGTAGCATAACCTTTCCATTAACATGATGTAGCATAACCTTTCCATTAACACGATGTAGCATAACCTTTCCATTAACACAATGTACCATAACCTTTCCATTAAAACGATGTAGCATAACCTTTACAGTAGCACCAGCAACATGATGTAGCATAACATTGCCAGTAACATGATGTAGCATAACCTACACAATGTAGCATAACCTTTCCATTAACACGATGTAGCATAACCTTGCCAGTAACATGATGTAGCATAACCTTTCCAGTAACACGGTGTAGCATAATCTTCCCAGTAACACAATGTAGCATAACCTTTCCATTAACATGATGTAGCATAACCTTTCCATTAACACGATGTAGCATAACCTTTCCATTAACACGATGTAGCATAACCTTGCCAGTAACATGATGTAGCATAACCTTTCCATTCACACGATGTAGCATAACCTTTCCATTCACACGATGTAGCATAACCTTCCCATTAACACGATGTAGCATAACCTTTAGAGTAGCACCAGTAACATGATGTAGCATAACCTTTCCATTAACACGATGTAGCATAACCTTTCCATTAACACGATGTAGCATAACCTTCCCATTAACACGATGTAGCATAACCTTGCCAGTAACATGATGTTGCATAACCTTTCCACTTACACGATGTAGCATAACCTTTCCATTAACACAATGTAGCATAACCTTTACAGTAGCACCAGTAACATGATGTAGCATAACCTTTCCATTAACACGATGTAGCATAACCTTCCCATTAACACGATGTAGCATAATCTTGCCAGTAACACGATGTAGCATAACCTTTACAGTAGCACCAGTAACATGATGTAGCATAACCTTTCCATTAACACGATGTAGCATAACCTTCCCATTAACACGATGTAGCATAACCTTTACAGTAACATGATGTTGCATAACCTTTCCACTTACACGATGTAGCATAACCTTTCCATTAACACAATGTAGCATAACCTTTACAGTAGCACCAGTAACATGATGTAGCATAACCTTCCCATTAACACGATGTAGCATAACCTTTCCAGTAACCCGGTGTAGCATAACCTTTCCATTTATACGATGTAGCATAGCCTTTCCAGTAACATGATGTACCTTGCCAGTAACATGATGTAGCATAACCTTTCCAGTAACACGGTGTAGCATAATCTTCCCAGTAACACAATGTAGCATAACCTTTCCATTAACACGATGTAGCATAACCTTCCCAGTAACATGATGTAGCATAACCTTGCCAGTAACATGATGTAGCATAACCTTTCCATTCACACGATGTAGCATAACCTTTCCAGTAACACGATGTAGCATAAACTTTCCATTAACACGATGTAGCATAACCTTTCCATTAACACGATGTAGCATAACCTTCCCAGTAACATGATGTAGCATAACCTTGCCAGTAACATGATGTTGCATAACCTTTCCATTAACACGATGTAGCATAACCTTTCCATTAACACGATGTAGCATAATCTTGCCAGTAACACGATGTAGCATAACCTTTCCATTTACACGATGTAGCATAACCTTTCCAGTAACCCGGTGTAGCATAACCTTTCCATTTATACGATGTAGCATAGCCTTTCCAGTAACATGATGTACCTTGCCAGTAACATGATGTAGCATACCCTTTCCAGTAACATGATGTACCTTGCCAGTAACATGATGTAGCATAACCTTTCCATTAACACGATGTAGCATAACCTTGCCAGTAACACGATGTAGCATAACCTTCCCAGTAACATGATGTAGCATAACCTTGCCAGTAACATGATGTAGCATAACCTTTCTAGTAACATGATGTAGCATAACCTTTCCAGTAACACGATGTAGCATAACCTTGCCAGTAACACGATGTAGCATAACCTTTCCAGTAACATGATGTAGCATAACCTACACGATGTAGCATAACCTTTCCAGTAACATGATGTAGCATAACCTTTCCATTAACACGATGTAGCATAACCTTTCCATTTACACGATGTACCATAACCTTTCCATTAACACGATGTAGCATAACCTTTCCATTAACACAATGTAGCATAACCTTTCCATTCACACGATGTAGCATAACCTTTCCAGTAACACGATGTAGCATAAACTTTCCATTAACACGATGTAGCATAACCTTTCCATTAACACGATGTAGCATAACCTTCCCAGTAACATGATGTAGCATAACCTTGCCAGTAACATGATGTTGCATAACCTTTCCATTAACACGATGTAGCATAACCTTTCCATTAACACGATGTAGCATAATCTTGCCAGTAACACGATGTAGCATAACCTTTCCATTTACACGATGTAGCATAACCTTTCCAGTAACCCGGTGTAGCATAACCTTTCCATTTATACGATGTAGCATAGCCTTTCCAGTAACATGATGTACCTTGCCAGTAACATGATGTAGCATACCCTTTCCAGTAACATGATGTACCTTGCCAGTAACATGATGTAGCATAACCTTTCCATTAACACGATGTAGCATAACCTTTCCAGTAACACGGTGTAGCATAATCTTCCCAGTAACACAATGTAGCATAACCTTTCCATTAACACGATGTAGCATAATCTTCCCAGTAACACAATGTAGCATAACCTTTCCATTAACATGATGTAGCATAACCTTGCCAGTAACACGATGTAGCATAACCTTTCCATTCACACAATGTAGCATAACCTTTACAGTAGCACCAGTAACATGATGTAGCATAACCTTTCCATTAACACGATGTAGCATAACCTTTCCAGTAACACGATGTAGCATAACCTTTCCAGTAACACGATGTAGCATAACCTTTCCAGTAACACGATGTAGCATAACCTTTCCAGTAACACGATGTAGCATAACCTTTCCAGTAACACGATGTAGCATAAACTTTCCATTAACACGATGTAGCATAACCTTTCCATTAACACGATGTAGCATAACCTTTCCAGTAACATGATGTAGCATAACCTTTACAGTAACATGATGTAGCATAACCTTTCCAGTAACATGATGTAGCATAACCTTTCCAGTAACACGATGTAGCATAACCTACACGATGTAGCATAACCTTTCCAGTAACATGATGTAGCATAACCTACACGATGTAGCATAACCTTTCCAGTAACATGATGTAGCATAACCTTGCCAGTAACATGATGTAGCATAACCTTTCCAGTAACATGATGTAGCATAACCTTTACAGTAGCACCAGTAACATGATGTAGCATAACCTACATGATGTAGCATAACCTTTCCAGTAACATGATGTAGCATAACCTACACGATGTAGCATAACCTTTCCAGTAACATGATGTAGCATAACCTTGCCAGTAACATGATGTAGCATAACCTTTCCAGTAACATGATGTAGCATAACCTTTACAGTAGCACCAGTAACATGATGTAGCATAACCTTTCCATTAACATGATGTAGCATAACCTTTCCATTAACACGATGTAGCATAACCTTTCCATTAACACAATGTACCATAACCTTTCCATTAAAACGATGTAGCATAACCTTTACAGTAGCACCAGCAACACGATGTAGCATAACCTTGCCAGTAACATGATGTAGCATAACCTTTCCAGTAACACGGTGTAGCATAATCTTCCCAGTAACACAATGTAGCATAACCTTTCCAGTAACACGATGTAGCATAACCTTTCCAGTAACACGATGTAGCATAACCTTTCCATTAACACGATGTAGCATAACCTTGCCAGTAACATGATGTAGCATAACCTTTCCATTCACACGATGTAGCATAACCTTTCCATTCACACGATGTAGCATAACCTTCCCATTAACACGATGTAGCATAACCTTTACAGTAGCACCAGTAACATGATGTAGCATAACCTTTCCATTAACACGATGTAGCATAACCTTCCCATTAACACGATGTAGCATAACCTTCCCATTAACACGATGTAGCATAACCTTTACAGTAGCACCAGTAACATGATGTAGCATAACCTTTCCATTAACACGATGTAGCATAACCTTCCCATTAACACGATGTAGCATAATCTTGCCAGTAACACGATGTAGCATAACCTTTACAGTAGCACCAGTAACATGATGTAGCATAACCTTTCCATTAACACGATGTAGCATAACCTTCCCATTAACACGATGTAGCATAACCTTTACAGTAACACGATGTAGCATAACCTTTACAGTAGCACCAGTAACATGATGTAGCATAACCTTTCCATTAACACGATGTAGCATAACCTTCCCATTAACACGATGTAGCATAACCTTTACAGTAACATGATGTTGCATAACCTTTCCACTTACACGATGTAGCATAACCTTTCCATTAACACAATGTAGCATAACCTTTACAGTAGCACCAGTAACATGATGTAGCATAACCTTCCCATTAACACGATGTAGCATAACCTTTCCAGTAACCCGGTGTAGCATAACCTTTCCATTTATACGATGTAGCATAGCCTTTCCAGTAACATGATGTACCTTGCCAGTAACATGATGTAGCATAACCTTTCCAGTAACACGGTGTAGCATAATCTTCCCAGTAACACAATGTAGCATAACCTTTCCATTAACACGATGTAGCATAACCTTCCCAGTAACATGATGTAGCATAACCTTGCCAGTAACATGATGTAGCATAACCTTTCCATTCACACGATGTAGCATAACCTTTCCAGTAACACGATGTAGCATAAACTTTCCATTAACACGATGTAGCATAACCTTTCCATTAACACGATGTAGCATAACCTTCCCAGTAACATGATGTAGCATAACCTTGCCAGTAACATGATGTTGCATAACCTTTCCATTAACACGATGTAGCATAACCTTTCCATTAACGCGATGTAGCATAATCTTGCCAGTAACACGATGTAGCATAACCTTTCCATTTACACGATGTAGCATAACCTTTCCAGTAACCCGGTGTAGCATAACCTTTCCATTTATACGATGTAGCATAGCCTTTCCAGTAACATGATGTACCTTGCCAGTAACATGATGTAGCATACCCTTTCCAGTAACATGATGTACCTTGCCAGTAACATGATGTAGCATAACCTTGCCAGTAACACGATGTAGCATAACCTTGCCAGTAACACGATGTAGCATAACCTTCCCAGTAACATGATGTAGCATAACCTTGCCAGTAACATGATGTAGCATAACCTTTCCAGTAACATGATGTAGCATAACCTTTCCAGTAACACGATGTAGCATAACCTTGCCAGTAACACGATGTAGCATAACCTTTCCAGTAACATGATGTAGCATAACCTACACGATGTAGCATAACCTTTCCAGTAACATGATGTAGCATAACCTTTCCATTAACACGATGTAGCATAACCTTTCCATTTACACGATGTACCATAACCTTTCCATTAACACGATGTAGCATAACCTTTCCATTAACACAATGTAGCATAACCTTTCCAGTAACATGATGTAGCATAACCTTTACAGTAGCACCAGTAACATGATGTAGCATAACCTTTCCATTAACACGATGTAGCATAACCTTTCCATTAACACAATGTAGCATAACCTTTCCAGTAACATGATGTAGCATAACCTTTACAGTAGCACCAGTAACATGATGTAGCATAACCTTTCCATTCACACGATGTAGCATAACCTTTCCAGTAACACGATGTAGCATAAACTTTCCATTAACACGATGTAGCATAACCTTTCCATTAACACGATGTAGCATAACCTTCCCAGTAACATGATGTAGCATAACCTTGCCAGTAACATGATGTTGCATAACCTTTCCATTAACACGATGTAGCATAACCTTTCCATTAACACAATATAGCATAATCTTGCCAGTAACACGATGTAGCATAACCTTTCCATTTACACGATGTAGCATAACCTTTCCAGTAACCCGGTGTAGCATAACCTTTCCATTTATACGATGTAGCATAGCCTTTCCAGTAACATGATGTACCTTGCCAGTAACATGATGTAGCATACCCTTTCCAGTAACATGATGTACCTTGCCAGTAACATGATGTAGCATAACCTTTCCATTAACACGATGTAGCATAACCTTGCCAGTAACACGATGTAGCATAACCTTCCCAGTAACATGATGTAGCATAACCTTGCCAGTAACATGATGTAGCATAACCTTGCCAGTAACATGATGTAGCATAACCTTTCCAGTAACATGATGTAGCATAACCTTGCCAGTAACACGATGTAGCATAACCTTTCCAGTAACATGATGTAGCATAACCTTTCCAGTAACATGATGTAGCATAACCTTCCCATTAACACGATGTAGCATAACCTACACGATGTAGCATAACCTTTCCAGTAACATGATGTAGCATAACCTACACGATGTAGCATAACCTTTCCAGTAACACAATGTAGCATAACCTTTCCATTAACACGATGTAGCATAACCTTTCCATTAACACAATGTAGCATAACCTTTCCAGTAACATGATGTAGCATAACCTTTACAGTAGCACCAGTAACATGATGTAGCATAACCTTTCCATTAACACGATGTAGCATAACCTTTCCATTAACACAATGTACCATAACCTTTCCATTAAAACGATGTAGCATAACCTTTACAGTAGCACCAGCAACATGATGTAGCATAACATTGCCAGTAACATGATGTAGCATAACCTACACAATGTAGCATAACCTTTCCATTAACACGATGTAGCATAACCTTTCCAGTAACACGATGTAGCATAACCTTTCCATTAACACGATGTAGCATAACCTTGCCAGTAACACGATGTAGCATAACCTTTCCATTAACACGATGTAGCATAACCTTTCCATTTACACGATGTAGCATAACCTTTCCATTAACACGATGTAGCATAACCTTCCCATTAACACGATGTAGCATAATCTTGCCAGTAACCCGGTGTAGCATAACCTTTCCATTTATACGATGTAGCATAGCCTTTCCAGTAACATGATGTACCTTGCCAGTAACATGATGTAGCATAACCTTTCCAGTAACATGATGTACCTTGCCAGTAACATGATGTAGCATAACCTTTCCAGTAACACGGTGTAGCATAATCTTCCCAGTAACACAATGTAGCATAACCTTTCCATTAACACGATGTAGCATAACCTTCCCAGTAACATGATGTAGCATAACCTTGCCAGTAACATGATGTAGCATAACCTTTCCATTCACACGATGTAGCATAACCTTTCCATTAACACGATGTAGCATAACCTTCCCAGTAACATGATGTAGCATAACCTTGCCAGTAACATGATGTTGCATAACCTTTCCATTAACACGATGTAGCATAACCTTTCCATTAACACGATGTAGCATAACCTTCCCATTAACACGATGTAGCATAATCTTGCCAGTAACACGATGTAGCATAACCTTTCCATTAACACGATGTAGCATAATCTTGCCAGTAACACGATGTAGCATAACCTTTCCATTTACACGATGTAGCATAACCTTTCCAGTAACCCGGTGTAGCATAACCTTTCCATTTATACGATGTAGCATAGCCTTTCCAGTAACATGATGTACCTTGCCAGTAACATGATGTAGCATAACCTTTCCAGTAACACGATGTAGCATAATCTTCCCAGTAACACAATGTAGCATAACCTTTCCATTAACACGATGTAGCATAACCTTGCCAGTAACACGATGTAGCATAACCTTGCCAGTAACATGATGTAGCATAACCTTTCCATTCACACAATGTAGCATAACCTTTACAGTAGCACCAGTAACATGATGTAGCATAACCTTTCCATTAACACGATGTAGCATAACCTTTCCATTAACACGATGTAGCATAACCTTTCCAGTAACATGATGTAGCATAACCTTTACAGTAACATGATGTAGCATAACCTTTCCAGTAACACGATGTAGCATAACCTACACGATGTAGCATAACCTTTCCAGTAACATGATGTAGCATAACCTACACGATGTAGCATAACCTTTCCAGTAACATGATGTAGCATAACCTACACGATGTAGCATAACCTTTCCAGTAACATGATGTAGCATAACCTTGCCAGTAACATGATGTAGCATAACCTTTCCATTAACACGATGTAGCATAACCTTTCCATTAACACAATGTACCATAACCTTTCCATTAAAACGATGTAGCATAACCTTTACAGTAGCACCAGCAACATGATGTAGCATAACATTGCCAGTAACATGATGTAGCATAACCTACACAATGTAGCATAACCTTTCCATTAACACGATGTAGCATAACCTTTCCAGTAACACGATGTAGCATAACCTTTCCATTAACACGATGTAGCATAACCTTGCCAGTAACATGATGTAGCATAATCTTCCCAGTAACACAATGTAGCATAACCTTTCCATTAACATGATGTAGCATAACCTTTCCATTAACACGATGTAGCATAACCTTTCCATTAACACGATGTAGCATAACCTTGCCAGTAACACGATGTAGCATAACCTTTCCATTCACACGATGTAGCATAACCTTCCCATTAACACGATGTAGCATAACCTTTACAGTAGCACCAGTAACATGATGTAGCATAACCTTTCCATTAACATGATGTAGCATAACCTTTCCATTAACACGATGTAGCATAACCTTCCCATTAACACGATGTAGCATAACCTTGCCAGTAATCTGATGTTGCATAACCTTTCCACTTACACGATGTAGCATAACCTTTCCATTAACACAATGTAGCATAACCTTTACAGTAGCACCAGTAACATGATGTAGCATAACCTTCCCATTAACACGATGTAGCATAACCTTCCCATTAACACGATGTAGCATAACCTTTACAGTAGCACCAGTAACATGATGTAGCATAACCTTTCCATTAACACGATGTAGCATAACCTTTCCATTAACACGATGTAGCATAACCTTTCCATTTACACGATGTAGCATAACCTTCCCATTAACACGATGTAGCATAATCTTGCCAGCAACACGATGTAGCATAACCTTTCCATTTACACGATGTAGCATAGCCTTTCCAGTAACATGATGTACCTTGCCAGTAACATGATGTAGCATAACCTTTCCAGTAACACGGTGTAGCATAATCTTCCCAGTAACACAATGTAGCATAACCTTTCCATTAACACGATGTAGCATAACCTTCCCAGTAACATGATGTAGCATAACCTACACGATGTAGCATAACCTTTCCAGTAACATGATGTAGCATAACCTACACGATGTAGCATAACCTTGCCAGTAACATGATGTAGCATAACCTTGCCAGTAACATGATGTTGCATAACCTTTCCATTAACACGATGTAGCATAACCTTTCCATTAACACGATGTAGCATAATCTTGCCAGTAACACGATGTAGCATAACCTTTCCATTTACACGATGTAGCATAACCTTTCCAGTAACCCGGTGTAGCATAACCTTTCCATTTATACGATGTAGCATAGCCTTTCCAGTAACATGATGTACCTTGCCAGTAACATGATGTAGCATACCCTTTCCAGTAACATGATGTACCTTGCCAGTAACATGATGTAGCATAACCTTTCCATTAACACGATGTAGCATAACCTTGCCAGTAACATGATGTAGCATAACCTTTCCATTCACACAATGTAGCATAACCTTTACAGTAGCACCAGTAACATGATGTAGCATAACCTTTCCATTAACACGATGTAGCATAACCTTTCCAGTAACACGATGTAGCATAAACTTTCCATTAACACGATGTAGCATAACCTTGCCAGTAACATGATGTTGCATAACCTTTCCACTTACACGATGTAGCATAACCTTTCCATTAACACAATGTAGCATAACCTTTACAGTAGCACCAGTAACATGATGTAGCATAACCTTTCCATTAACACGATGTAGCATAACCTTTCCATTTACACGATGTAGCATAACCTTTCCAGTAACCCGGTGTAGCATAACCTTTCCATTTATACGATGTAGCATAGCCTTTCCAGTAACATGATGTACCTTGCCAGTAACATGATGTAGCATACCCTTTCCAGTAACATGATGTACCTTGCCAGTAACATGATGTAGCATAACCTTTCCAGTAACACGGTGTAGCATAATCTTCCCAGTAACACAAAGTAGCATAACCTTTCCAGTAACACAATGTAGCATAACCTTTCCAGTAACATGATGTAGCATAACCTTTCCATTAACACAATGTAGCATAACCTTTCCAGTAACATGATGTAGCATAACCTTTCCAGTAACACGATGTAGCATAACCTTGCCAGTAACACGATGTAGCATAACCTTCCCAGTAACATGATGTAGCATAACCTTTCCAGTAACACGATGTAGCATAACCTTTCCAGTAACATGATGTAACTTGCCAGTAACATGATGTAGCGTAACCTTGCCAGTAACACGATGTAGCATAACCTTTCCAGTAACACGGTGTAGCATAACCTTTCCAGTATCACGGTGTAGCATAATCTTCCCAGTAACACGATGTAGCATAACCTTCCCAGTAATGCTGCACCATAGGCAGGCAGTTTGCTGGTCCATGGCTCACAGTGCTCTCTTGAAAGTAAATGCCAGCTTTCAACACTGGAGATTTAATATATCAGAAATCCAAATTGATTGCAAGAAAGCAGGACTTCACCTAAATCTTCTCCCACTATCACATGCTCGAGCCCGAGATTCTGTTCTCTTCCTGCCCCTTGCCAAAGCGCTTTAACTCTGGGGAGGGGCATTTGGAAACGGCAGGGTCAGAGCCTTTTAATGGTAGGGCAGAACTTTAGTTTTGGCTCATGGGTGGTGCGGCACCACCAGAAAGAAGCCACGACTGTCGAAGAACTCAGGCTCACTCATCAATGTGAAATAGTGGCATCTTTATTCGTTGTCTTGCAAACTAAGGAAAACGTAGCCTACAGCTAATGGGAACATATGTACTATCCAACCCGAACCACCCTCCAAGCCCCTTACCTTTTGAGGCCACTGGTCACTTGCAACCTACGATTATTCTAGAATCAACCCCAGGTCTCCTGGCACACTTATTCCACCTCCCACCAAAAGCATAAACCCATTCATGACCGTGCAGTCCCCTTTCAGTGTCTACTTCCAGTTACTGCGTCATATGACAACTTCCGGTCTGCCAATCCCGGATGAGGGCTGTTGGACGTCCACCCCTCTGATGACCTTCGGTTGTTTATGATCAGTTTCACTGTTCGCTCTGGTTTAAGCCTTCACGAGAGTGCCTTCGACCTTGGCACACAACCCCTGCTGATCAGCACTTTTCAGTTCACAGAGCGCGTGCAAAAGTAAATGGAATCAGGGAATGTCTGAAAGATGTTCATCACTTTCCGCTGAATTTCAAGGGTTTTGTTGCATTAAATCATATATTTATCCTGTGTGGTTGATGTGGTTCTTTTCAAACGCTCCAGTATATCCTGCGTGGCTGCGGTCTGGAAACGGTGCATTGTACATTGTTGGAGATTAGCCTTCGCTATCCCAGTTGGGGAGCTGCCGCTGCCGGCAGTGTTGCTAAAGCACAGATCATTGCGGTATTGATGTAAAACGGAGTAAATCATGAACTTACTTCCATCTTCAGCCTTTTAGAGCATTATTTATTTATTTTATTTATTTATATATTTATATAGCGCCGAAAGCCTGTGGGCATCGAGGCGCTGGGACAGAAACACAAAAGACGATCCATAAAACACAGTACAAAGTTCAGGGGGTGGGCAGAGCAAGAGGGACGATGGCATGAGAGTGGTATTCTGACTTAACCCACAAGCAAACACTTATATCACGCACCTTAAAGAGACACCCACACAGGATATGCTTCTTACAGGACTCTTCTTTATTGTCTCATATCATCCAGGTTCCGACTGGGATATTGCCATATACGCCAGTCCGAACCTGGATGATGTGAGAAAATAGGGCAATGCCCGAAGCAAAGTGAATAAAATTCGAGTGTGGGCCAGTTTCTTTGGTCAAAGTGGGTCACTTTTTGGCCCACATTGATAAGTTATTTCGCCATGCGGCTAGAAACACTTGTGTATAGGCGCGTTATAAATGCCATATCATATCATATCATGCGGCTTATAGTTTTGAACAGTGCTCCTGAATGAATATTATTTACAATTGTCCAGGCCTCTTCAACAACTTGGTGCACTGTGCTCTAGGTAGTTTTAAGCAGAGCTGGCGGCGTAAAGATCTGTCATGGAAAGCCCCGAATTGCGATTGCTGCCGGGGCAATTTTTTGTCGCACCCCAACTCTGCTTGCCCCGAGGAAGTCGGGCGGGTTCCTGTTTTCTAATAATGGTCATAACACCATCTGCCTATTGAATCGGAATTCTGAGCGAGGGCTGCTGCGACATTTTGGGCCGTGAACGCTCCGGCGAAGGGCTGTATCCATTCCAACTGTGCAGAAAGGGGAGTGGTCGGACTGCGAAAGCAAAGACCGAGCTGGAGACTAGAGGCCGGATTTACAAAACGTTTTTCAATGGGATGCGCCATGCGAAAGCAGGCCCTCGGTGTCTGAACCCCTATGGGCGCCGTGGGGTTTATGAGACACTTTTACCCAGACAAACTATCCGACATAGCTTTCAAAACAAGCAAGCAAGCAAGCAAGCCAGCAAGCAAGCAAGCAAGCAAGCACGCTGGCTCCCTCGCTCCCTAGTGAATTCTGTAAACAGAAGTGGTGCTTTGCGCCTTTTTCCTTCACTTCATTATCTCTCAAAGACTGCAGGGCATGAAATCCAACTTTCCGTGCCAAGGCCTTTGGGAAAGAGGCATACACACCCGTGGTTGTGCCCGTTCTGCCTGGATAGACTGTTAAAGGGCAGCTCTGCCAAACCGCACTTAGCCACAGTCTGGTGAACTCGGAGGTCAGCCTAAAGCGGAAGGGATCTGGCTAGGGGGGTGAGGGGGGGCTTGCAGGCACCAGTCCCTGCCTCCAATATAGCAAGTCACATTATTTTACAGAGGGGCTGTGCTGCTTCCTTGGAAGATTTGTGGTATTTCTGAGAGAGGCCATGGTGTCATCTCTCAAGCCACAGCAGGGACATCCCACAGCTGCGCCTCGCCCAACACACTGGCACTCTTGTCTCATTCATACCGCCCCTAACCCCACCCCCATCCCCACAAGACCTCCGGGAGACTCCCTGGAATAAAGAGACAAGACCAGTTTTCAAGGTGGAAATCACAATGCTGCAGCAATCTTTATTGCATAAAGCCAAGGAGTTATCTAACAGGTGATCCGTTTCTCCACCGCACCATACTCTATGCCGGGTGTGGCTTCTTAAGAACCCCCCCATCCCCCCCCCACCCCCCCGGTCAGTGTCCTGAGGACCCTGCCGGGTGAGCTCGTCCCACCCTACACATTGCCCTCTCTACCCATGGCCATTTCTTTGTTTTCTTTTCACAGTACACATTTCACCAACACTTTTATCAGTGCCTTTATCCAGAGTACACGTCTTCTACTCTTCCCTACCGTTCCCAATTTCATGTTCCTCCACTTTTCTGTGAGGAGGGGGCAGGGACCAAGAGAGTGAACCTCGAGCGACAGGGCTTTATATAGCCTGCCACTCTCATGGTCCAGCACCCCTCCCCTTTTTTGTCACCACCTTGTGACGTGCTACCTCCCACCCCCTCAACTTTGGGTCAAAGTTGTCTCTTGTTGATTTCTTGGGTTGGCTGGGAGGGAGCCCCCACTAAGGGACGGCGCCTGCCATTTGTCTCTGAGGTCGGCGCGTTAGCCATCCATTGTGTTGCTCTTAAAACAAATAGCCCCTCCCAGCGGCCCATCAGACACTGCAGGCCCCATCATTACTAATGTTTTTCTTTGCTCTAGCCTCGCTTTTAAAGCAGCAGCGATTTACACCTCATGGCTCATGTTAGAGACCATTGTTTTAGGCACACCGTTTTTGTGTTAAGAAAGGCAAAGGGTCATTTTTATTTTATAAGTACACACAAAGCATCAGCTAGCTGCCTACATTTACACCCTCCTCCAGGCCACTTAAAATATATCTCACAGAGCAGTTTTAAATGAATTACATTGTTTTCAGATGTTATTATTAACACCGATATATGTAATATTTTCCTCACACCATATATAAAGCCTGTATTTGTCAAACATTGAAACACAAACAGGTAATTAACCTTTTCTCACACTAGTGTAAGACTTGAAAGTACATTTCAAAACTCAAAGGCCATGTTTTGCCTTCTGCTGAATTGCATTCTGGTATTTGTAGTCTCCCAGAGCATAATGCCACACATTAAAATGTTTCGACTAACATGTTTAAATAAGGATTGATATATTTGTGTGAATACCTTAGTGTGGTTTGTGTACTTTTTTAGTCATATTCATAAAAACTGAGCACTGTTCAAAGACAAACATGGGGGGTAAGGGCAAACGATGAGCAGGCGTGCAAGCCATTTATATATGCCGAGAGGAGATGTTATTTTTCCCTCATTATGGCCATGTGTTATTTGTTTAGGGCATAAGTAGAGGATACATGTGGGTGGGCATACTTATTTCAGAGGGTGGCCGCTACCCCGCTTGGGTATTTTTGAGTCCGGCAAACTTTCTCAAGTGTTCGGCTACAAGGATTTCACCCAGGTTGTCCAAGTGCAGACGCTTACCCACCAGACCACATAAAAGTGTCATCAAAACACATGTAGCTTACTGGGATTTTGTTTTCCTGGGAACTTTTCACTATAAATTGTTGGAATTAAAAGGTGGACACCTTTTACACTTTGCCAGCATAGTCATTAGAAAATCTCCCCTCTCAGGTCATTTTCTGGTGTTAATTAATGTTTTTGAAATGCCAATGCTCTGTTGTCTGGTGCACTTTCTTCTAATCAATCGAATCAAGGTTGTGTATTTCACTTTACGATATACACTTACTGTGCGTATATTCTTGGGTGGCAGCTTTTGATTTTTGCTATGGGGCCAGAAGTTCCCCCACTAGTGATGCGAGGGAGCTGTACCCATCCCATACTCAAGCAGCACATTTTGCAGCAGCAATGGGAGAAAAGCCATATGATTTACAGAAAGATATAAACATAACATCTCAGCAACAGGCACCTAACCTGCTCAGCTGCCGTCGCAACATTCTGTTATGGGATCCCCTGCTTCCCCTTTCAATTCCTGCACCCCGTCAAACAGTTGTGGCCTGCTCACTCCCTCCAACGAAGGCTCAGGGGGTACATTGAGGAGGGTCCCTTCTCATTGTGTCTGCTACTACAAAATAAAGCCGCACTCCCGGTATTGCCACATGGGTCCCTGTGTGTACCTGATGAAGGCAGGCACACAGATCTGTTGTAAACACTGCCATGTTTGTAGCAGGTGCCTGGGGTAGGCAGCAGTGGTCGAAGCAAGCGGTTGGCAGCGGTGCGCCTCTACTTTTTTTAAATCACATTTTAGTGTTCCTGCACTTTTATTTTAAAAAGAACGTTTCGAAACGGTTTAGTTTTAAAATAAAAGTGTAGGAAGAAGTTGAAACTTGCACTTCAGTGCACTGCACCGACCTTTCCCTTAAACAGCGGGGGTGTTTGGGGGTTTGGATTGCACGTGGGAGGAGGCGTGGTGGCGATGGGGTTTGTGGGGAGCGGGCAGAGGCCAGCAGGGAGCATAGTTCTAGTAGGCGGCCACCCCGATTGAAAGCACTACACATGTGTACAGGTGTACTTAATGAAGGCAGTCACGCGGAGGTGTTGGGAACGCGGCACTCTGTGCATCACGTGCTTGACGTCACGTAGGCCGCCACACCGACTGAAATCACTGCACCGTCATGTGCACTTAATGAAGGCAGACCCACAGGCACGTGGTGCATTCTGCACTTGCAGGTGCTTTGTGAAAGGAGGCACGGGAGCGGTAACACTGCACTGTCGGTTTTTATGTGCTGTTTGCATCTAGGGGCTAGAGCTTTGCCTAAGAAAGCGCACAGGCTGTAAACACTGCACTACTCAGGTCACAATTAGTGCGTCCAGACAGAAGGAGCGAATCGCAAACTGAAGGGCTGCTTCTAAAAGCGCTGACACCCACTTCGGAGGTTGCACATTGCACATAAGTGAAATGGCCTTTGCTCAGACCTTTATCAATGAGTCCTGTAGGGCCTCTTACTGGCGGCAGGTATAGTTTCGAGACATTTGCACCGCTGCACGGACACTTCAGGCAAGTCCATCTGCAGGTGTTCGGGGGTGCCTAACAAGGGGGTACCTGGCATTTGCACACAATTTGCTTTTTACCTTCCGCATTCAGGGAGTAAAATAAAGCAAGAGCACCTTGTGCTGAGGAGTAAATAGCATTGAGCATCCATTGTTCCTTCTGCTTGCTGATTGGGCCTGGCCTTTTCACAGGGCACTATGTCATTGCTGTTCTCTTTCCTGGTTGCACCTTGTGCTGAGGAGTAAACAGCATTGAGCATTCTTTGTTCCTTCTGCTTGCTGATTGGGCCTGGCCTTTTCACAGGGCACTATGTCACTGCTGTTCTCTTTCCTGGTTGTACGTTCGGCTGAGGCGTAAACAGCAATGAGCATCCATTGTACCTCCTGCTTGCTGATTGGGCCTGGCCTTTTCACAGGGCACTATCTCACTGCTGTTCTCTTTCCTGGTTGCACCTTGTGCCGAGGAGTAAACGGCATTGAGCATCCATTGTTCCTCCTGCTTTCTGATTGGGCCTGGCCTTTTCACAGGGCACTATGTCATTGCTGTTCTCTTTCCTGGTTGCCCGGCCTTTGTCATTGCTTTCCTCTTTCATGGTTTCTGCTCCCTTCTGCACTCAGTATCCGATGGCACCTGTTCCTAGAATGAATGGAAGTTACATACCAATTGCCCCCGTTGGGAAGGGTATTTCTGGGCCTTCTCGTGGTGTGCACCAGTTCTCTGGAGAAACATCAGGACAGTTACCACTCTTTCACCTGGCAAGAAGGAACCGAAGACGCCAGTCTTCATAGAGCCGCTAATCACAGGACCCCGGCCACACGCTCAATGCCCACCTTGACTCCCCACTTCTAATATCGTACCCCCTATCCATCCTAAGGCACTTCATTGCTTCCCGCCTCGGTTTGCCCCATAGAAAACCCCAAGCCAGCCTTACATCTTCTGCTTAAGTCCACCCCTCTACCCTGGGGACCACAAGGTGCTAAAGGGAAGACTGGACGGAAATCCTACAGGATCCAAAAGATTGGAGGAGACACCCCGTGCCACCTGTCCCCCGGGATATTCTCCATGAGCGTGGGTTTCTGTGTGACACACCGGCACAGTGGCTGCACAATTCTCTGCACACGGTGGGCAACTCGTGGCACCGAGCAGAGTGCTGGAAACTGCTTTCAGCAACTCTCCAGCACTTAGAAACTGGCCTTGTGCTTATATTGTCTCCATTGGCTGTTGTCGAGATTCAAGGTCGGGAGAGAGCATGGCCTCCATTTGAAGGAACGCCGTAATTAAGCTTTCCTCTGTGCTTTTATTTTATTTGTATAGATGAGATTGCATTTATGTGCTTTTTAAGCCGGTACATATAAGACCTTTGTAAGTAAAACTGCCAATCATACTTTTCTTTTTAATTACCCCGTGAGTAAAGCTGCAGGATTTCATTATCCGGGGTTCCCTCAAAACCCCTAAAGCACCCCCTAAGAGCCAAAATTAAAAAGGAGTAGGACGAAGCGCCTGGGCATTGGATTCAGTGAGGTCTGCATATTAAGCATCTATGGGCTGCCAAGTATACGCCATTCGCGTAATCGGGAGGAAAGCTCAGGGGCAACGTGCTCTCCTTGGAAGCAAGACATCGCGGAGCACCACACGTTCGATCCCAGGGTCCGCGCTTAGAAACCTCCGGGTAATAAGCGGGTTACAAATAACCAATCATGACTCATCGAGACGGGTGAGTACTCATGCCATGATCAGTCTCTTGGCCATGTGGTGGGAACGGTATGGAAGAACGATTCTTTTACGCACTGCGTTGATTCTGGGCCATCGTGTCAAGGAGGGCTCCAAAGGTTTGTGTGGTCTAGGACAGGGTGTGAGGGCTTCAGTTGGCTAAACCAGATGAGTAAATAAGAGCAAGTTATTTCAGCAAAGTATAAATTGGGATTTCTCAGGTTTAAGCTTAAGATCATGGAGGGCCATCAATTTGTCCACTTTGATGAGGCATCCGCCAAAGCTTCTCTGATCTGGGAGGGGTTGAACATTGATGATCATTGGGATGTCATGGGCATAATCGTTGCCGCGCATGGCGACAGAGTGGATCTGGGTGGGGGTGGTGGGTGGAAGGGGTCGGTTAGGCTTGGAGGTAAAGCATAGAGGATGAGGAAATGTGGACCCTTCAGGTACCCAAAAGAGAGGATCTGGAAAGGGACCCAACAGAGAACAAGGAGAGTATTTGGGTTTGCCAGAGAGAAGAGACGCGATGCATGTCATGGGTAAGTCTTCGACTCCCAAGCGGCACAATCTCTTTAGGAGAGTGGCATTGTCCAAAGTGTCAAAAGCAGTGGAAAGTCCAAGTAGCATAAGTGGAGCCCCTGCATCCAAGTTGGCCTGCATTGGAGGACCTCATAGATTGGGATATGGCCTAATTCAGTACTCGTCCTTCCATGGAATCCTGCCTGCAGTATTTGTCCTTCCATGGAACCCCACCTGCAGTATTTGTCCTTCCATGGAATCCCGCTTGCAGTGCTTGTCCTTCCATGGAATCCCACCTGCAGTACTTCTCCTTCCATGGAATCCCGCTTGCAGTACTTGTCCTTCCATGGAATCCCGCCTGCAGTACTTCTCCTTCCATGGAATCCCACTTGCAGTGCTTGTCCTTCCATTGAATCCCACCTGCAGTACTTGTCCTTCCATGGAATCCCACCTGCCGTACTTGTCCTTCCATGGAATCCCGCCTGCAGTGCTTGTCCTTCCATGGAATCCCGCCTGCAGTATTTGTCCTTCCATGGAATCCCGCTTGCAGTACTTGTCCTTCCATGGAATCCCGCTTGCAGTACTTGTCCTTCCATGGAATCCCGCTTGTAGTGCTTGTCCTTCCATGGAATCCCACCTGCAGTACTTGTCCTCCCATGGAATCCCGCTTGCAGTACTCATCCTTCCATGGAATCCCGCCTGCAGTATTTGTCCTTCCATGGAATCCCACCTGCAGTACTCGTCCTTCCATGGAATCCATGGAATCCCACCTGCAGTGCTTGTCCTTCCATTGAATACCGCCTGCAGTACTTTTCCTTCCATGGAATCCCACCTGCCGTACTTGTCCTTCCATGGAATCCTGCCAGCAGTACTTGTCCTTCCATGGAATCCCGCTTGTAGTGCTTGTCCTTCCATGGAATCCCACCTGCAGTACTTGTCCTTCCATGGAATCCCGCTTGTAGTGCTTGTCCTTCCATGGAATCCCACCTGCAGTACTTGTCCTTCCATGGAATCCCGCTTGCAGTACTCGTCCTTCCATGGAATCCCGCCTGCAGTATTTGTCCTTCCATGGAATCCCAGCTGCAGTACTCGTCCTTCCATGGAATCCCGCTTGCAGTACTTGTCCTTCCATGGAATCCCGCCTGCAGTACTTCTCCTTCCATGGAATCCCACTTGCAGTGCTTGTCCTTCCATGGAAGCCCGCCTGCAGTACTTGTCCTTCCATGGAATCCCGCCAGCAGTACTTGTCCTTCCATGGAATCCCGCCTGCACTTGGCCGTGTGGGATATTGGGTCCAATGAACCGTCTCAGTGAAGAACAGGCAGCCACTCTATGACTATGCCATGAATCATCCATCGCATGTGGCCCCATCTCTATTAACACTGTAGAAGAACACTATGTTTGAACCAAAGCACATTATAAAGTGTGTACGGTGGGTGGGGCAGTCCCATTGCTGCGCGCGTTACAATAATGTATGTATGGATGGAGATATGACTAAGACATATACCTTGTGACAGAGAGGGTTGATGGGAACACTGAATGGGGACAGCACGGAGTAACATAGTTTACAATAGGAAACATACACAATAGACAACATACAATGCAGTGACACGAAATACAAAAGTCGAAACATAGTTCGTTTTTAGAACTTATTTAGGAATTGCAGAGGGTGGGGTAGAGGAGTGTTGCCTTTGAACAGCCTTGGGGCACTGCCGATGGATAGGAGTTGTATTTTTAGGGGGAGTTGATTCCCACCACTGTGGGGGAAACACTTGGGTTCAGGGGTATTAGGGAAAATTCTCATAAATGGTTGATTTCCCTTACCTAAAAAGTCCCCCAGTAGCTTTGCTGGATTTTTAGGATTTATTTGTTTCACCTGGTAAGAGTGTGAGCCTTTTTTCGAATTCTTACATGTGTTTTGCTATGTGTATTTCTACTTTCGGTGTGATCTTGGGCACTGGAGCCTCACTTACTCCATGTGCACCACTTTTTTGTGTGTGTTACACAGCACCTTCAGTGCAGTGACACAGGGTTGTCTTTGAGACTTCCCACTGACTCAATTTTTCTGGGGCTGACTACTGTCCCCCAGAAACAGGTAAAGTTGCCATTAACTTTATATAGTCACTTTAAACCACAGACCCAGTACACCCCATCTTACGTGGAGTATTGGAAAGGGTTAACTCTTACCCCTTTTTGTCTGTGCCTCTTGGAGCTGTGTTTCACTCCCTTAACATTAAGACTTGGCTGGTGGCAGTGGTATCTACCCTAACTCGTCTACTGCGGTTATCTTACATGACGTGGTAATGTTTTAGGCTATTATATTAGCCTCGAATATAAAACCCGCTTGACCATATATGTTTTATTTTGGTTCCGGCTGGGTTTAGTCGCCATTTCTTTTTGTTAAAGTCTTTGTCGTGTTTTTCTGTACGCGCCAAACCCGGGATGACTCCTTTGTTCGCTGTCTTTTCGCGGGCTTCTGCACAGAAGCACTCCTTAAGGTGCCTGATAGTCTAGGTAGGCAGGATGTGAGGGAGGGATCTTCGGACGCCTGCCATGGGTTCCCTTGGTAACCCAAGTCACACTCTTGTCTGACTGGCTAAAGGGACTGGCCTTGCCAGGCCAGCCACCCTGCTGTGTGATCGACAGCCAGGGGGAACACTGCATAAAAAGCAGGTCTCTGGGACTGGAAGAGCAGAGTCGCTACTGGAATGAAAGAACCAATGAGGAACTGGAGGAAGAGGATGCCTACAACAACTGAACCGCCCGGTGAAGCCCTGCTGCAGGTCCGAATCTCCAAATCCGACGACAGAGAAGATCCTCCAGGAAATGTCTTCCATTGAGCTGGTGGGACCAACCAGTTCACCCAAACTACAAGCCAGGACCTCTCCTCTGGTCGAATTTGCTGTACAGAGCTACAGTGGGCCGGATAGCCAGGAAGGTCGGACCCTGCTTGGGTTTTAAGGAGCGCACCTTTTATTTGTTGCTTTGCTCTGCTGCTGGTTTCTTCCCTGGGTAGTACAGGACCCTCCAGTCTCCCTACTTCTGATCAGTCCGATAGTCGCTTCAGGAACCATGAGCCTGCAGGAACTACTAGGAACGTCTGCCTCAGCTACAGCCCCCCCTCCGTTTTAAGGTACTGTGCACATCCGGTTGTGCGTTTCGCTCAGCCACAGTGAAAGTGTTTGAAATCTTTGTCCAAACCGAGGGCTTGTCCTTCTCTTCGAACTAACTTTTCTATCAACCAACCTCGTCCGGAATCTGTGCCACGAACTTTACCGCGAACTACCCTGAACTGTGTGATCTTGAGCAAAAGACCTTTGACCTATTGACTTGGCCCTAAGCCTTTTTTAGCTGATCTCCTCACTGTAGTCTCGCTTGTTCAATTGCTCAGAGTACTTGGTTTTGCCTACTTTCTAATAACTTTGTCTTTCCCTCCCTTTTAAATTGCTGGAGTGCTATTTTGCTCCCACTTCATTTTGTGAGCTTAACTTGTCTGGAATTTAAGGGAAGTGGTGTGGTGTATTTATGATTGTGATTTTGACCTTGCTTAGAATAGTGAAAAGTTATACAACTGTTGAGTAAATAAATATATATTCCTTTACTTAGAAACCTTGAGTCAGTGTTTGCCTGAATCATAGTAATTGCTGTCCTTTGTGTAACTAATTGATACTGCTCACTTACTCTTGAGATAAGTCTGGCTGCTCCGCTACTGCTACCACTTTACTATGTAGTACAGGCTTGTACCAAAGGTGAAAATGTACTGTCACTTGTAGTCTTAATTGTGTGTGGTGTTACCAAAGGGTACTGCATATAATTCTGCCTAACAAGGGGGGAGGGAGCTTCAGTGGAGGGGCGACAGGAGTGTGGAAGAGGGGGGCAGCACATGGGGTTGAGGATGAGGAGGGCCTGGAATTGTAGAGTGTGAGGAGGAAAGCAGCGAATGAAAGAATACACCAGATAGTGCAGGACAAGCCCATGAAGCAATGTATAGAACACGTACAGATGGGAAGAAGGACTGTAAAGAGGGAGCAATTCTGCACGGTGACGGTGCACGGAGGTGGAAGGGGATTGTGGGAGGTCAGGCAGGGTGCACGTGGAAAAGATTACTACTCCAAGTCGGAGGAATGTGCAGTGGGGGGGAGTCCTATCCCAAGGCCGAATCAGATGTTGAGCCTGCGTAGGACGCAGGTGGGGATGAGCGAAGTGATGGGTGAGGTGGGAGTGGATGTTCCAGATGTTTCCAGGTGACAGACGAAAAACGGAATCTAATAAACTGCTGACGTTTGAGGTTACTTCCAAAAGGGTCAATTAGCTGTCAAGCTTCGGGTGGTGGGGGTGGATGTGAGATGCTCAAGGGGGACGAGGGGGATGGAAGGTCAGAAAAGGGTGCGGGGATAGTGGCAGCGATTAATGCCTTAGTGGAGTTGACTATTCGACAGTGTAGCGCCATCCAATGATGAGTGGCAGTGAGACAGTTGGTAAGGTGAGCGGGATGTAAGGAGACACTGGTATCAGTATCAGAGGGCGAGGTGAGCTTTCCTTAGAGAAGGGGCATAGTGTGAAGAGTAGAAGCGGGTGGCAGAGGAGGTGCCAGCAGAAGGAGTGATCTAGGTACGACGGACACGTTCAAAGCCGAGTCCTGGAAGTCTGGACTGGAGAGGGTTAGGGAGGAGGGAAGGGTGATTGCTAGTTTCAAAGGATGCAGAGAGGGCAAGGAGGGTGAGGGTAGATGTGAGGCGAGGGTGGTGTGCAGCTGTGGGAGAGGTAGAGACATGTGTGAGTGCAGGTCCTTGGAGTGTTTGATGTATAATTTAGACTGGAGGTGATCATAGTTAGTTCACTTCCAAGTACATGTAAGAATTACTGATTAATGAGGCTAACTCAACCAATTCCCTCAGTGAGGCGAGGCTAGTGGAAGACGGTAGCAGAGTCAGTGTGTAAGGCTGCGAGCATAGCTGTGTCATGGAGGATACTCCAGCTTTCCATGCTGTACACCACAGAGAGCTTGTGGTGCTTACTCCACTTCCCTTAGTGAGGCGAGGCTAGGGGAAGATGGTAGCAGAGTCAGTGTGTATGGCTGCGAGCATAGCTGTGGCATGGAGCATACTCCAGCTTTCCGTGCTCTACACCACAGCGAGCGCGTGGGCCTTACTTCACTTCCCTTAGTGAGGCGAGGCTAGGGGAAGACGGTAGCAGGGTGAGTTTGTAAGGCTGCGAGAATAGCTGTGTCATGGAGCATACTCCAGCTTTCCATGCTCCACACAACAAAGAGCTTGAGGGCTTACTCCACTTCCCTTAGTGAGGCGAGGCTAGGGGAAGAGGCGGCGCTAGTGGAAGACCACAGAGAGCTCGTGGGGCTTACTCCACTTCCCTTAGTGAGGCGAGGCTAGGGGAAGACGGTAGCAGAGTCAGTGTGTAAGGCTGCGAGCATAGCTGTGGCATGGAGCATACTCCATCTCTACATGCTCTACACCACAGAGTGGGGCTTACCCCACTTCCCTTAGTGAGGCATCACTAGTGGAAGATGGTAGCAGAGTCAGTGTGTATGGCTGCGGGCAGAGGTGTGTCATGGAGCATACTCCAGCTTTCCATGCTGTACCTCACAGAGAGTATTTGGAGCTTACTCCACAATCCTTAGTGAGGCGAGACTAGGGGAAGACGGTAGCAGAGTCAGTGTGTATGGCTGCGAGCACAGCTGTGTCATGGAGCATACGCCAGCTTTCCATGCTGTACACCACAGAGAGTTTGTGGGGCTTACTCCACTTACCTTAGTGAGGCAAGGCTAGGCTAGTGGAAGACCACAGAGAGCTGGTGGGGCTTACTCCACGTCCCTTAGTGAGGCGAGGCTAGGGGAAGACAGTAGCAGAGTCAATGTGTAAGGCTGCCAGCATAGCTGTGGCATGGAGCATACTCCAGCTTACCACACTCTACACCACAGAGAGCTCATGGGGCTTACTCCACTTCCCTTAGTGAGGCGAGGCTAGGGGAAGACGGTAGCAGAGTCAGTGTGTATGGCTGCGAGCACAGCTGTGTCATGGAGCATACGCCAGCTTTCCGTGCTCTACACCACAGCGAGCGCGTGGGCCTTACTCCACTTCCCTTAGTGAGGCGAGGCTAGGGGAAGACGGTAGCAGAGTCAGTGTGTATGGCTGCGAGCACAGCTGTGTCATTGAGCATACTCCAGCTTTCCATGCTCTACACCACAGCGAGCGCGTGAGGCTTACTCCACTTCCCTTAGTGAGGCGAGGCTAGGGGAAGACGGTAGCAGAGTCAGTGTGTATGGCTACGAGCACAGCTGTGTCATGGAGCATACTCCAGCTTTCCATGCTCCACACCACAGAGAGCTTGAGGTCTTACTCCACTTCCCTTAGTGAGGCGAGGCTAGGGGAAGACGGTAACAGAGTCAGTGTGTAAGGCTGCGAGCATAGCTATGGCATGGAGCATACTCCAGCTTTCCATGCTCGACACCACAGCGAGTGCGTGGGATTACTCCACTTCCCTTAGTGAGGCGAGGCTAGGGGAAGACGGTAGCAGAGTCAGTGTGTATGGCTGCGAGCACAGCTGTGTCATGGAACATACGCTAGCTTTCCGTGCTCTACACCACAGCGAGCGCGTGGGCCTTACTCCACTTCCTTTAGTGAGGCGAGACTAGGGGAAAACGGTAGCAGAGTCAGTGTGTATGGCTGCGAGCACAGCTGTGTCATGGAGCATACACCAGCTTTCCGTGCTCTACACCACAGCGAGCTCGTGGGCTTACTCCACTTCACTTAGTGAGGCAAGACTAGGGGAAGACGGTAGCAGAGTCAGTATGTAAGGCTGCCCGCATAGCTGTGGCATGGAGCATACTCCAGCTTACCACACTCTACACCACAGAGAGCTCATGGGGCTTACTCCACTTCCCTTAGTGAGGTGAGGCTAGGGGAAGACGGTAGCAGAGTCAGTGTGTAAGGCTGCGAGCATAGCTGTGTCATGGAGCATACGCCTGCTTTCCGTGCTCTACACCACTGCGAGCGCGTGGGCTTACTCCACTTCCCTTAGTGAGGCAAGGCTAGGGGAAGACGGTAGCAGAGTCAGTGTGTAAGGCTGTGTTAGGAAAGATTTCGTAATTGTAGGTAATTTGCCTTCCATGTGGCAACCCCTAAACTTTTTGCTGTTGTTTTTCACCTTGTTCTCGACTTTGCCAGAGAAGTGCAGCCTTCTGCCGCACTCCTCTGGGCTTCCGCTCCTTTCTTACGGGGAAACTGACATGCCCTTAAGACTGTCAGTACCGGGGAACGCTGTTTCCCGTAGTTTCTTTTATCATGTTGCGGCTTTCGTGCAACATGACACAAGAGGGCACTGTAAGCTAAGTTACAGCTCTCTTGGGTCTCTAGCCTTCTACATGCCCTAGATACTCGTTTAGGATTGTATCTGATCGGTGCAAGTGATTCAGGGACGGGAATGGTGGCAGCGATCGTTTCTTGTGTTTTGAGCTCCTTTTGGCGTTCTAAGCACGTTTCTCGCGCTTAACCCAAAATGGTGGCCTGGCTCCCAAAATGGCCAGACCACGAGGCTCCTTTGTCCTGTCCGCTGACCGTCTTGCTCCCTTCACCTTCGGATGCTTTCGCGGGCTTCTACATGTCTTGTGTGTGCCTCCAGGATGTGGGCTGGGATGTCTGGTCCCAATACACATCCTGGGTGCCAAAGAGTCTAGGGTGGTGTGAATGCCTGGGACCACCGTGGTCCGTGATTGGTCCACGAATGGTGTGAGTGTTGATGAGCGGGTCTCCCATTGGGTCCCCTCCGTTTTGGCGCGAAGGGAACCGTGGATAAGAGGGGGCTGGAAACACCACTACCATGTCGATCTCCTGAGTTCTCACGAACGAAGGAATACAGGAGCCAAGTATCCTGCAACCAAGAGGCTGGACCGAGGAATTGCTGGTGACCCGCTGAAGGACTTCTCCTCCGCACTGCTGTCGCCTTGTGAAACCCTTTTCACCTTTGATCGAACCAGAAGGCCTGTACTGGTACTTCGACCCTTGGAATAGCGGGAACAGCTATTCTCGGCATCTTCACCATCTCCTGCCAGTAAGCCTTCGGAAGCGTCTCTGGGCCATCCAGCTGACTGACCAGCTTACACGGGAGTCTTGCTCTGTAACCGCCGCCAGGTTGTGTAGTATTTCGAGTCCTTGTCACTCTCACACGCTTCGTACACTTGGCGTTCCCAGGTCTGAAGTGAGTAGTGTACATTTGGCTCAGATACACACGGCCGCTCCGTTGCCCTGCTGTGGTAACAAACTGTGCGGGTTTCTTCGATTGGGACGTCTTTTTACTCAACACGACGACGAGGCGTTCCCTGCTCTTCTGAACCTGCCAGCTGCTGAAACTGACGCGGAGAAGCCTGGGTCTGCTTGCATCGGGGACCGGTGAGTAGCATAGCTAGGATCTGGTCGCCCTCCTGCAGGAGCCCATTGCTTTTCCCCGCTGTGTCAAACAGAACCCTTTTCCGTACTCGCGCTCTGCTTCTGCCCACTGTGGAGGCTGCGCTTGAGTCGCGGAACTTGTTCTTCTTTTGTGCACTAAACTGAACTGCCTGATTTCCCTCGAAGAGCTTCTCCTTTTGTCCGTTGGCACCAGCGCATGCAGGTACTTTTGAGCACAAGGCTCCACTCTTCGCAGGGCTCGGACTTCCATCTAGTTAGGTGCCTCTGAAGGCGAACTGGGTCTAAGCATTATTTCGCACTGCCTGTCTTCCTTCCCTTTTAGGTGGACTACCCATTTCGTGCATCTAACGCTTGAGACTGTCGTATTTGTATATATATTGTGTTGATATGGTATGTGTTGGTTTACTATCGTTATATTGTGATTTTCTCGCTACGGTCATTGTTTTAAAGGCCTTGGAATAAATGTGTATATATTTTTAATATAACAACTGTTTGGAGTAGTTTGTAAGTGATCTTGCTTTGTGTGCTCATTGCGGGCTTTCAGTCACCCTCACCCCTCTTGAGACCTAGTCTTGACCGCCGCGATCGCTACCTTGATTGGTCTGGCTCGTCCAGAGGTTACCCTGTTCCAAGTGATTAGGTTGGCCTTCTGAACTTCTGCGCCACCAGGACAGAGTTCAGAAATCCGTCTTAACAAATTGGTGTACAGCGGTGGGATACGACTGAAGGTATTCAGTGTTGCGCACCAACTAAGGCATTTCAGGTTATTCCAACCAGGACACGTAGTGAATTGTTGTAGTATAACTTTAAAAAGGCCATAGTCCTATCTAACAGTATGGAAACAAATACCTTGTTAACTTTAAATGCTTCCAAATCAGAAACATTGAAAAAGATGTGTGCGGAGAGAGGTGTTTCCTCTCAAGGCACGAAATTGGAAATGATCCAAAGAATCGTGGCGTGGCAAGAAGCGCAGCTTGACGCTATAACTTCTGAGGACAGTGCGGAAGGAGGTGGGGCTGCTCTCACTGGTAGAACCGACGGTTCTGCCGCTGCACTGATCCATCGCGACCACGAGGACAGGGAGGACGAGATGTCTAATGTTTCCTCTGCCAGTGCTGATGGGGAGGCTATGCTTGAATTCAAGAAGCAAGAGCTGCGGTTTAGGCAGCAGGAGCTTGAATTCAGAATAGCCAAATTAAAAATCGAACAGGCAGAAAAACAAAAAGACAGGGATCACCAGTTGGAACTGGCTAAGCTTCAAGTTGCCAATGGGTCCAAGGGTCCTGGACATGGGTCTGGGGCCTCCTCTCATCCACGGTTTCCGAAAGATCTGCTCAGTGTGTATGAGGAAAGGAATGACATTATGGACTGGCTGAATGCGTTTGAGTATGCATGCGAAGTTCAACAAGTTGACAATGCTGATAAGATTGCCTGGTTACTCAGCAGACTGCCCCATTCTGGCTGTAGTGCCATTATGGAAATGTCGAAGGCTGAGCGAGCTGATTTCGCAATGTTAAAGCAAACTCTCATTTTAAAGTTTGGGAAGACTCCGGCCCAATATTTGAAACGTTTCAGAGAGTATAAGAAAAAGGAAGGTGGTACTTGGGTATCTTATGTCACTGAGTCCTTGAAAAACTTAACTGGCTGGGTCGAAGATTAAAAGGTTTCTACCTTCGAAGGCATGATAAATCTTGTCATGCTGGAACACATTTTTGCATCTTCTTCCCCGGAGCTTAAGCAGCATTTGGCCGATTCGAAGGAGATAGATCCTAAGAAGCTGGCCATTGCAGCCGACTTATGGGTGTCACATCGAGTGTCCCATAAGGACAAAACTCATCCTGGTAAGCAGGAGGAAGGGAAAAAGTCCAAAGATAAGGAGGGTGGAGAATCTGATAAATCTTCTTCTCATAAGGGCCACAAAAAGAAAAATAAGGGTAAGACACAAGAGAACTCACAGGGTAGTGGAGGTCAGCCTCCGAAACAGAACTCTGGTTACAATAAGCCTCCCTATGTAAACAGACCCAATGGATCTTGTTTTGCTTGTGGAGCAACTGACCACATGAAGGGGGATCCCCGGTGTAAGGTTAGACCTTTGGGGGTCCACTCCGCTAATCTGGCCTTCTCCTCCTACGAGGAAGAAGAGATTACAGGAGCATCCTTCTCCTCAGACTCATTTCCCAGCGGGATAGAGGCTGAGGTAGTTTTAGTGTCCCTGGGTTCCTGGGAGCCTAAAGTCGCAGAGGCTTATGCTAGGATTCCGGATAATACCAAGCACTACTTTAAAGACAGTGTGCTGATCAATGGAGTAGATACTCCAGCTCTTAGGGATAGTGGGTGCAGTCGCACTGTAGTGGATTCTACCTTGGTAGACTCAGAGGAAGTTGCCAGAGCTACTCTGATGCCCACTAAGTTGGCTGACGGCCCACTCCGTATGTTCCCAGTAATACCTGTAAATCTTACTTTAAATGGTACAGCAGTCAGGATTCCAGTGAGCATTCAGAGAAACGTCCCGGGAAAGGTCTTGTTAGGTAATGATCTCAGAGCTTTAGGGCTCGTAGGAGACACTGCCAAAAGACCCTACACACGGTCTCAAGCACAGGCAGCATTGGCCAAGACCAATACGCTGCCCCAGCCGAAGGGGAAACCCAAGGCGAAAGGAGTCGACAAGTCAAGACGAGGGAAAGAGAATATTCCCTCGAGCTCGCCTACCACTGCGGTGGAGGAAGTTGGTCAATCGCCCGGGCCTGACGAGGAGGTGGCGATGCCTGAAGTATTTGACCCCAACGATCATCCTGAACTAAAAGACTTGTTAGTTGAAGGAGGTCCTGATAGGGACGAATTCAGTAAAGGCCAACGTGAGTGCCCATCTCTGGAAGGCCTAAGGAGACGGGCCTGCTCCCAGCTTGAGGGTGAACCTCCTGGGACGCATAGGATTTATTGGGAAGGTGGACTCCTGTATAGTGAGCCCACAGAGTCTACAGAAGGAGACCATAGGAGGTTGGTGGTTCCCCTTGCTGTTAGGCCCTTCCTCCTGCAGTTGGCGCATGAAGTTCCCCTTGCTGGTCACCTTGGTATGAAAAGGACCAAGCAAAGGTTATCCATGCACTTCTACTGGCCCAAGATGGGGGTGCAAGTAGAAAGTCACTGCAGGAGTTGTGCCTCCTGCCAGTTGTCTGGTAAGGTTGGCGCGACAATCCAAGCTCCGTTGGTACCGCTCTGTTACGAACAAACATAGTGTTCTTGGCAAATGGTCATTCTGGCGCCGTTGGCGGCGTATCTCGAATATACAATTCCCCCAATCCAAGATGGCCGGGGTTTTACGGGTGGACAGTGCAGTGTTTCGGGAGACCGCAGAACAAGCTCCTCCCATTCATCACAGGAACGTATTTCCGGTTCCGGATCCATCACAGCATCGCGTTGCTACTGTACACAGAAGTCACGCTTCGTGAGTATCGCTTCTAGATTTCTCGGACCCCGAGCATCAAGAGGACTTTATCTCACTGCCTTTATTCTTTACTCCCTTCCGTTAGGAATCCTCACATCCATCCCCCGGAACTCTTGAGCCAGCCCTTTCGTAGCTCAACTCAACACGGAAACCTCCGGGACCCTTCCAAATTAAGTAGGCAGCATTCCTCATCAGTCTTCCATAATATATTCCCTCCACCAGCGCTTGTTAACCCTCTCCTCTGTTCTCTCTGCACAGCTCAACCCACATCTTGCATGCACACGGACCACACCTCCCGACTGCCACTGCGGTTGGAAACCAAGTCCTGGCCTCCAGATACTAGTTCCAGCACCCAGTCGGGATTACGGTACGGGAAGGAAGGTAGACTTCCGTCATCACCATTCCTTCTCTCTTAGAAACTGCATTCATACCAAAGTGTCTGTTTTCACATAGATATTACCCTTCGTCCTGCACGTGGGATCCAATCTCTCCGTATCTCCATACAGTCTCAATCCAAGGGTAGGTTCCACTTGCTTGAACCTATTTTCCTTTCTCACTTACTTTTCTATCAGGTATAATCTCTCCCCTCTCATTTTCAGCCAACACGGACAGCTGAGGGAAGGAGACGTTGAATTCAACACAAAGGAATAAAACGCCAAACCTACTCTACGGGGATACGCATCTGTATCCCGTCCCGTCCAGCCTCTTCTCCGTTGGATTCCACCAGCGAGGGTTTTCTCCCCCTTGAGGGTTTCCCTGGCGTCTTCACTCTGCGCCGATTGATCAGCGCCGAGAGAGGGTGTCAGGTGAATCACTCCCTTCCTCCGAATACCCTCCGAAGACCAGGTAGGAGACGCCTTGTTCATATACTCGTGTAATTTTGAGAAGGTGATTGTCGGCGCATCCCTCCTATTGAGGGACGCCATTTATATAGGCTGGTTTCCTATTAACAGCCATACAACGCTCCCAGTTGTGGGGGTACCATTTGAAAGGGTAGGGATCGACATCGTTGGTCCCCTTGACCCGCAAACATCCTCGGGCAATAGGTTTATCCTGGTGCTGGTCGACCATGCAACCAGATATCCTGAGGCCATCCCATTGAAAACTGTAACTGCCAAGTCAGTTGCAAAAGCTTTACTTGGCATATTTACTAGGGTTGGCTTCCCTAAAGAAGTTGTGTCGGATCGTGGCAGCAACTTTATGTCGAAGTATATGCAGGCTATGTTGAAAGAATGTGGGGTCACCTACAAGTTCTCTTCTGCATACCACCCCCAGACCAATGGTCTGGTGGAACGTTTCAACAGAACGTTAAAGAGCATGATTGGGGCTCTGGAGGAACCTCAGAGAAGAAAATGGGATCTTCTTTTACCATGCTTACTGTTTGCCTACCGAGAGGTACCACAGGAGGGTGTTGGCTTCAGCCCCTTCGAACTTCTGTTCGGTCATCCCGTACAGGGACCCTTAGCCATCGTCAAAGAGGGATGGGAGATGCCCACTCCCCCTGTTACTACCAACGTAGTTGATTATGTGCTAGGGCTCAGAAAACGGATGGTACTTCTGATGGGCTTGGCTAGTGATAAATTGAAGGCAGGACAAGCGCTGGTGAAACATTGGTACGACCAGAAAGCTTCCCTCATCAACTTTACACCTGGTCAGCAAGTCCTGATCATGAATCCCATAAGGCCTCGCGCTTTACAGGACAAATGGTCAGGCCCTTATACCGTGGTGGAGCCCCTGGGTGAGGTTAACTATTTAGTGGACCTTGGAAGGCCTGGACAGGCTCCAAAAGTGTTTCACGTGAATAGGCTGAAGGCTTTCGTCCCAAGAGTCGAAATCGCAGCACTGCTACTGGCTTCAGATGTTGAGGAAGAGGAGTCTGAACCTCTCACCGACCTTTTCCAAAGCGGTCCTTCAGATAGCTCCTTTGAGAGTGTCCGAGTGGCCCCTCACCTGACTTCTGATCAGCAGGCTGAGGTGAAAAGTTTGCTTAGGCAGTTTTCCCCCCTGTTTTCACAGTCGCCTGGTTTGACACCTTGGTGCAAACATAACATTGACACAGGAGACAGTGTACCTACCACAAGTAGGGGATACAGGATGTCAGACAAAGTACGGTCTTATATTAAGACCGAGGTCAACAAGATGTTAGACCTTGGGGTGATTGAACCCTCTAGTAGTCCTTGGTCCAGCCCTGTGGTTTTGGTTCCAAAGGCAGGCACTTCTGAATTGAGGTTCTGCGTGGATTACAGGTCCCTGAATGCTGTCACCAAGACAGATGCACACCCCTTGCCTCGAACAGATGAGCTGGTGGATACTTTGGGTGCCTCCAAGTACCTCAGCACGTTTGACCTCACTGCTGGCTATTGGCAAATAGCTTTAGCAGAACATGCCAAGGAGAAGACAGTATTTTCTACTCCAGACGGCCTTTACCAATTCCGGGTAATGCCGTTCGGGTAGAAAAATGCACCTGCCACTTTCCAGAGGCTTGTGAATCATGTGTTGAATGGGTTGGACGAATTCTGTCTTGCATATCTGGACGATATAGCAGTTTTCAGTGCCACCTGGGAAGACCATGTGAAACACCTCGGGATTGTGCTCCAGGCTCTTCAGAAAGCACACCTGACCATAAAGGCTAGTAAATGCCAGATTGGACAAGGCTCAGTGGTTTACCTTGGACATGAAGTAGGTGGAGGGAGGATACAGCCTCTTCCCAGTAAAGTACAAGCAGTACAAGACTGGCCTACCCCCACTACGCAAACCCAAGTGAGAGCCTTCTTAGGACTCAATCGGTATTACCGCAATTTTGTGGCAGACTATGGCACCATAGCTGCCCCTCTGACTGCCCTCACAACTCCGAAGAAACCCAAGAAGGTAACTTGGACTGACGAGTGTGAGAAGGCCTTCAATGGCTTAAAAGACTCCTTGTGCCAGGCCCCTGTCCTCAGGGCCCCTGATTATCAAAGACCTTTTATCGTGCAGACGGATGCCACTGACACTGGGATAGGAGCTGTACTATCACAAGTAGATGAGAAGGGTAAGGAACACCCTATTGGTTATTAGCCGCCAGCTTAAGGACAGAGAGCTCAGATAGTCCACGGTAGAGAAAGAATGTTTCTCTGTTGTGTGGGCCCTAAGGAAGCTGAGGCCCTACCTCTATGGGACCCACTTCACTGTGCAAACTGACCATAAGCCCTTAAAGTGGCTAATGAACATGAAGGGGGAGAATCCAAAGTTGCTTAAGTGGTCCATAAGTCTACAAGGCTTCGACTTCACTATTGAGCATAGGCCAGGTGTCCAACATAGCAATGCTGATGGGTTGTCCAGAATGTTTAACCGACCTGAACAAGAGACTCATCCAGGGGTGGATTAGTTCCCCCTGTCCATAGTCTGGGAGGGGCGAGTGTTAGGAAAGATTTCGTAATTGTAGGTAATTTTCCTTCCATGTGGCAACCCCTAAACTTTTTGCTGTTGTTTTTCACCTTGTTCTCGACTTTGCCAGAGAAGTGCAGCCTTCTGTCGCACTCCTCTGGGCTTCCGCTCCTTTCTTACGGGGAAACTGACATGCCCTTAAGACTGTCAGTACCGGGGAACGCTGTTTCCCGTAGTTTCTTTTATCATGTTGCGGCTTTCGTGCAACATGACACAAGAGGGCACTGTAAGCTAAGTTACAGCTCTCTTGGGTCTCTAGCCTTCTACAGGCCCTAGATACTCGTTTAGGATTGTATCTGATCGGTGCAAGTGATTCAGGGACGGGAATGGTGGCAGCGATCGTTTCTTGTGTTTTGAGCTCCTTTTGGCGTTCTAAGCGCGTTTCTCGCGCTTAACCCAAAATGGTGGCCTGGCTCCCAAAATGGCCAGACCACGAGGCTCCTTTGTCCTGTCCGCTGACCGTCTTGCTCCCTTCACCTTCCCCAGGTCGAGCCGACCCGGGGCCTTCCTTATTTGGGCATGTACTTTCCCGCGAAACATGGATGCTTTCGCGGGCTTCTACATGTCTTGTGTGTGCCTCCAGGATGTGGGCTGGGATGTCTGGTCCCAATACACATCCTGGGTGCCAGAGAGTCTAGGGTGGTGTGAATGCCTGGGACCACCGTGGTCCGTGATTGGTCCACGAATGGTGTGAGTGTTGATGAGCGGATCTCCCATTGGGTCCCCTCCGTTTTGGCGCGAAGGGAACCGTGGATAAGAGGGGGCTGGAAACACCACTACCATGTCGATCTCCTGAGTTCTCACGAACGAAGGAATACAGGAGCCAAGTATCCTGCAACCAAGAGGCTGGACCGAGGAATCGCTGGTGACCCGCTGAAGGACTTCTCCTCTGCACTGCTGTCGCCTTGTGAAACCCTTTTCACCTTTGATCGAACCAGAAGGCCTGTACTGGTACTTCGACCCTTGGAATAGCGGGAACAGCTATTCTCGGCATCTTCACCATCTCCTGCCAGTAAGCCTTCGGAAGCGTCTCTGGGCCATCCAGCTGACTGACCAGCTTACACGGGAGTCTTGCTCTGTAACCGCCGCCAGGTTGTGTAGTATTTCGAGCCCTTGTCACTCTCACACGCTTCGTACACTTGGCGTTCCCAGGTCTGAAGTGAGTAGTGTACATTTGGCTCAGATACACACGGCTGCTCCGTTGCCCTGCTGTGGTAACAAACTGTGCGGGTTTCTTCGATTGGGACGTCTTTTTACTCAACACGACGACGAGGCGTTCCCTGCTCTTCTGAACCTGCCAGCTGCTGAAACTGACGCAGAGAAGCCTGGGTCTGCTTGCATCGGGGACCGGTGAGTAGCATAGCTAGGATCTGGTCGCCCTCCTGCAGGAGCCCATTGCTTTTCCCCGCTGTGTCAAACAGCACCCTTTTCCGTACTGGCGCTCTGCTTCTGCCCACTGTGGAGGCTGCGCTTGAGTCGCGGAACTTGTTCTTCTTCTTTTGTGCACTAAACTGAACTGCCTGATTTCCCTCGAAGAGCTTCTCCTTTTGCCCGTTGGCACCAGCGCGTGCAGGTACTTTTGAGCACAAGGCTCCACTCTTCGCAGGGCTCGGACTTCCATCTAGTTAGGTGCCTCTGAAGGCGAACTGGGTCTAAGCATTATTTCGCACTGCCTGTCTTCCTTCCCTTTTAGGTGGACTACCCATTTCGTGCATCTAACGCTTGAGACTGTCGTATTTGTATATATATTGTGTTGATATGGTATGTGTTGGTTTACTATCGTTATATTGTGATTTTCTCGCTACGGTCATTGTTTTAAAGGCCTTGGAATAAATGTGTATATATTTTTAATATAACAACTGTTTGGAGTAGTTTGTAAGTGATCTTGCTTTGTGTGCTCATTGCGGGCTTTCAGTCACCCTCACCCCTCTTGAGACCTAGTCTTGACCGCCGCGATCGCTACCTTGATTGGTCTGGCTCGTCCAGAGGTTACCCTGTTCCAAGTAATTAGGTTGGCCTTCTGAACTTCTGCGCCACCAGGACAGAGTTCAGAAATCCGTCTTAACAGGCTGCAAGCATAGCTGTGGCATGGAGCATACTCCAGCTTACCACACTCTACACCACAGAGAGCTCATGGGGCTTACTCCACTTCCCTTAGTGAGGCGAGGCTAGGGGAAGACAGTAGCAGAGTCAGTGTGTAAGGCTGCGAGCAGAGGTGTGTCATGGATCATACTCCAGCTTTCCATGCTCCACACCACAGAGAGCTCATGGGGCTTACCCCACTTCCCTTAGTGAGGTGAGGCTAGGGGAAGAAGGTAGCAGAGTCAGTGTGTAAGGCTGCGAGCATAGCTATGGCATGGAGCATACTCCAGCTTTCCATGCTCTACACCACAGAGAGCTCGTGGAGCTTACAGCACTGCCTGTTTTAGTGAGGCAAGGGGTGTGGGAGAAAAGTGGTTAGCGGGAAAGAGGTCTTATTGTGGAATGTGTAGCGATGAGGTGGAAGTATAACCTGGAGGAGCCAGGGTATTTCATGGGTAGGGCCGAGCCTGGGGGTCTAGCTTGGCTCTGAGAGTCAAACACGATTCGAGGCTGGGAAATAGCTAGACAAAACTGGGGAGGGTCCTATGTCAAGGTCTGGGGGCACGAATGGGTGCAATAAAAGGAACTAAAGGGTGTAGGGCAAAAAAAGAGTCTGGGGTGAGAAAGGAGGCTGAAGGGGGCTGGGAGGGCAGGAAAAGGGGTCAACAGGACTGGGGGAAACACAATCGGCTAAATTGGCTGGGACAACAAAAGGGGCCAAGGGAGCATGAAAGGGGGCATGAGCAAGAAAGGCAGGCTGGGGGCAAGAACAGTGGTTAGGGACAATAAAAGGGTCTAAAACGGGACTGGGCCAACCCAATTGGCTTAAGGGGTGAAGGGCAACAAAAGAGGCTAGGGGAGAAAAGGGACTAAAGTGGGCTGTGGGCCAAGACCAGGGGCTGAAGGTAACACAAGGAGCTAAAGGGGGCAAGAAAGGGGCTAAAAGCGTCTGTGGGCAGGAAAAGGGGATAGGGGCATAAAATGGGCTAAACGAGACTGGGGGAACCAACAGAGCACTGCACAAGGGGTTACAGTTTGGGTGCACGGGTGGCCGAGGGGGAGGTGAGAAGTAGGGTATGATATGATATGATAGGTTATTTATAACACGCTTAATACCCAGAGGTTTCTAAGCGCGGACCTGGGGATCGAACCTGTGGTGCTCCGTGTCGTCAAGGCAAGCACGTTGCCCCTGTGCTATCCTCACGAGAATAGGGTTGTATGTAATGGTGACCGATTGGTGAACGTTCTTTGAAGAGTGGAGTCTTCAGGTCCTTCCCGAAGTGTAAGATGGAGGGGGGCCAGTCTGATCTGTGCAAGAGGAAATGGCGCGTAGCAGGAAAAGATCTGCTTCCTGTTTATTCCCTCTTGTACTTCTTATTTCCAGCTTGCTAAGGGCGTGGCCTCTGGCGGTGCGCTGGCCTCCGGAGATGCGGAGGTACTCAGCCAGGTAGAGGGGGGTTTTGGTTGTGACTGCTTTGTAGGTGCTGCAGGCTGTCTTGGACATGATGCATGCTAGAAGGAGAAGCAGGGCAGCTCCTTGAGGAAGAGGGTGATGGAGCCGGATGTTCTTTGTTGTGTTATTAGGTGTGCTGCAGCACGCTATATAGCTTTCAGAGGGACCAGGGTGGTATCTGTGACTCTGTGAGTCGGGTGTTGCCACTGTTCATATTGGTGATGAAGAGGACTTGGACTATTCTGGAACACGTGGATAGGAGGAATGGCTTGACCTTTCATTGGGGATCAAGTGGGTACCACGCTGTTTGCATGACCAGCAATGTAATTAATGATGGTAGTGGCCTTAGAAAATTACAGTACTATGCTGGCATCAACCAAAACCTAAATTAGCCAAAGCTAGACGCAACCACAAACTACGGCACATGGCTGGCAGTTACTCCCTTTTTGTGAGGCAAATAGTCCTCAATTGGAGGGGAAATAAACGTAGCTGATGATGAAGTTAGCCATTTCGCCCTTTCATTTGAGGGGCCAAGGGGGGTAAGATAGATGAACAGGTAAACAAGTGCCTCACTGCTCTCCCTCCGCCAGGCCTCTGAGGGGCTGGATGCCCTGTCGGAAGAATGAATGTAGGAAAGGGTCTTGTGGCACTTGTTAGGCCAGGTCCCAATGGCTGCTTGCTGGCAGGAGGTCAAAGGGATTGGGGAACACTCCTTGCCTCTATACCGAGGTTTGGGAGATTCAGTGCTATGACCAGGTACCCGTGGTAATGCAAATGTACAGAAAAGTGTTTGTTCCCGGCAAGAGTAACGTGGGAGGCCTGGACCCAATGGATGCTTGTTGCGGTGGAGCACAGGGGGTTTTGAGATGATCCTTGCTCTGAAGATGATGGTTGGCCAGTGTTGAGAGATGGAGAAGCACTCTGGATGCCCGATCCCGTGGTAGGCCTGGACCCAATGGATGCTTGTTGTAGGGAAGCCCAGGGGATTGTGAGATGATCCTTGCCCTGAAGATGATGGTTGGCCAGTGTTGAGAGATGGAGAAGCACTCTGGATGCCCAATCCCGTGGTAGGCCTGGACCCAATGGATGCTTGTTGTAGGGAAGCCCAGGGGATTGTGAGATGATCCTTGCCCTGAAGATGATGGTTGGCAAATGTTGAGCGATTGAGAGGCACTCTGGGTCCCCGATTCTGTGGTAGGCCTGGACCCAATGGATGCTTGTTGCGGTGAAGCACAGGGGGTTGTGAGATGATCCTTGCTCTGAAGATGATGGTTGGCCAGTGTTGAGAGATGGAGAAGCACTCTGGATGCCCGATCCCGTGGTAGGCCTGGACCCAATGGATGCTTGTTGCGGTGAAGCACAGGGGGTTGTGAGATGATCCTTGCTCTGAAGATGATGGTTGGCCAGTGTTGAGAGATGGAGAAGCACTCTGGATGCCCGATCCCGTGGTAGGCCTGGACCCAATGGATGCTTGTTGTAGGGAAGCCCAGGGGATTGTGAGATGATCCTTGCCCTGAAGATGATGGTTGGCAAATGTTGAGCGATTGAGAGGCACTCTGGGTCCCCGATCCTGTGGGAGGCCTGGACCCAATGGATGCTTGTTGCGGTGAAGCACAGGGGGTTGTGAGATGATCCTTGCTCTGAAGATGATGGTTGGCCAGTGTTGAGAGATGGAGAAGCACTCTGGATGCCCGATCCCATGGTAGGCCTGGACCCAATGGATGCTTGTTGTAGGGAAGCCCAGGGGATTGTGAGATGATCCTTGCCCTGAAGATGATGGTTGGCAAATGTTGAGCGATTGAGAGGCACTCTGGGTCCCCGATCCTGTGGGAGGCCTGGACCCAATGGATGCTTGTTGCGGGAAAGCCTAGGGGATTGTGAGATGGCCCTTGCCCTGAAGATGATGGTTGGCCCTTGTTGGGAGATGGAAAAGCACTTTGGATGCCCAATACCGTGGGAGGCGGGTCCCAATGGATGCTTGTTGCGGTGAAGCACAGGGGGTTCTGGGGCAGACTTGTCTCTGAAGTGGACGATCAGCTGATTGGAGGGGGCTGGCCAGCTGCACTGGGTCCAGGGAGGATTTCCAAAGAGCAGCCTTTGATAGGAAATGTAATTGGGTGCTGGTGGCTGAATTCCAAAGAGGCATTCAAGATGGACGAGTAAGTGCAGAAGAAATGATGGACAGGATTTTTTTTCTTAAGAAACCATGCAAGAAGTGCCTGCAGCGTGGTCGGACTTTTTGCTTGAGGCCACTAGTGGCAAAGTGGGAGGAAAGGTTTTGAGGGTGGAATAAGAAGTGGGAAACCTGGCAGTGGTGCAAATAGGGGAATTAGGGAAGGAGTGCAGCTTGGTAGTGCCATGAGTGTCCAATGCACAGTTTTTTGTGATAAAAGTGGCCCATAGTACCTGGGAAGGGTGCTGACTCTTTACGCTTTTGTTTGCTGGGACGTCACTGAACTCAAAGTTGAATTTGTAGAGTAGAGGGTGTGGATGCTATCCGACTGGAATAGTAGGCTTGTTTGGCTTAATGTACTGTTCACTGGTAGGGCCTGAGGTGACACTGGTATTCCAATTTTGCAGTGTCGTTGTGGTGCTCCCGCCACCTGATCTCCAGCTTGTGGTTGATGGTCTGCATATGTATGAATGAGGTCTGAGTCAGTGTAAGAGCTGTGTTGGAATGCTAGGGGAGCCTGGAGTGTTGGGGCACCTGGGGATTCCAAAGGTGACGGTTAAGGACTTGGAGCTGGGCAGGGAACCAGGGAAGAAGCTACTGATGATCTCTCTCTTCTATATTCTATACTGAACCTGTAACCAAGACAATAAAGCGTGTTTCCTTTCCTACATACCTGGGTCAGCCTGGTTCCTGCTCCTTGTTGTTACCGGCCCAGGGTAAATCCTGCAGGAGGCAGGATACATCATTTTGGCGACGAGGATTTAAAGAAGCAAACCCTGGAGTGAAGGTTGGAGGGAGAGAAATGCCCAATTACCTGCGCCAAACAGCTCTGAAGTCAGTGAGCTGTAGGAATTAAATGTGGAGTTGGCGCTGTCTATGGAGGTGACTGACTATTTCATTGGAGGCACCAGTCAGGCTAGAGAAAAAGCCTGTAGTCAGTCAAAGCAGCTAGAGGAGTATTGAGCCTTTGCTGGATGGAGGCCGTGTAGCAGCTGGAGTCTGCGTGGCTCTCTATAGGTGTAAGCCCTGCAGGGCACAAGTAAGTGTGCAGGCAGCCTGAAGAATCGTGCATACAATGACTCGGGAGGATTTGGACACCAGTTAAAGTCGTGAGAGCACAGTGCGCTGAGAAATAGAAAACGCATCCATGCTAAGATCTGCAGCCACGTTTATTCAAGGTACTGTGGGGAATCGAGAGTGAGAAACACATGGCCGTATGAAACTTGGGCCGTTTTAAGGGTGATATTTTGGGCAATTAGGGAGCCTGGAGGACCGTGGGTGGCGCGCGCCCAATGGTGTCCTCTTGCGTCCCAGCCGCTGCAGTTGGGCTGGAACGAACGGAAAATGCCCTGCGCCATAATTTCCTCACCATTGTTATTGTTTGGAACTCCGGAGCATTCACGGAGGACTAGAGTAAAGGTGCTGGCAGCGTGACAACGTGATGACGTCACACACAACAAGGAAGAGATGCCGATCGTAGCCAATGAAGATGTTTGTAATACGAACTGGAGCTGCTGTCAAATCGGATGTCATTTACAATGTAGACTGGAGATGCAGCGAGGGCGAATGACATTTGTAAAGTTTATGGGACTTGCTATCAAGACGGCAGGTGGCTGCACTGCACTAGAGATTCACGAATCGCCTGACATTAAGACTTTGGGGAAACGCAACACAGTGCTCCATAGGACTTGCTGGCATTTTTTTTTGGAGTTCACGTGTAAAAACCTTTCACGTTTTACATTTTCCTGGTGACATTTACTTTTACCGGATTTTATACAAGTAATTGGTATTTTGAGCAATTTAGCAAACTGTGGAAATTATGATCAGATTTGTTTTTTATTTGCCTTAGTTGAACGTTACGGCATTATCTATTAGGCAGTGGATTTTGAGGATTTATGCTTGTGTTGCTGGCACTGTTTGGGCAGCGTTAACACTGTGCGCCGTTTTAAATGAAGTTGCATAGTCATAAAAATGTATTTTTGTAACATTTGATTCGTGCTGTGAGATGACACGATGTGTAGTGTGGATTTTATAGTAACGTTTTTTTTTTTTTGGGAAATGCATTTTGCACTAATTACCCCATTTTATACTGAGTGTACATGAAACGCTGATGATATATATTTTTTTCAAGATATTTTTGGGGAGGATTAGCAGTTTTTACTTATGATGAAAAAGTCGTTTGAGCACTATGAAATAATGCAGCTACATATAGGAAACCGGAATTGAAGTTTAGCATTAAGAATTTTAAAGAATTATGTAGAAATGCTTGACTTTTGGTAGAAATTGCACATCATATAGTTTTTTTTGGGGGAATATTTGATCTTTCGTATGCATAATGTAATGTGCATGTTGGGGAAATGCAAATTTTGGGAAAAGCACAATTTTTGGGAATTGGAGATTCTAATTGTGTGATCTGCGTTTGCATGCGTTGAAGTTCTGTATGATTGTGGATTAAGTCTGCGTATGTGAGCGCAAGCTTATGGGGTGTGTGACACAAGAGTGCGCACAGGAGGCAGCAGGTTCTGCAGTAGTAGTGCATTTTTGTGCTAGTACATGTGTGAGAGGTAGCACGTGTGTTTTGTAGTGGTGTGTGTGCAGGGTGTTGTACGGTTGTGGATGTTGACGTGTGGGAGAGTACACGTTTATATGCGGAGTATGTTGCGCAAAATAGGAATATATAAATGGGAGTTGCATGCATGCAATGGGGTTTAGGCTTATACACCCTGGCCAGGTGTATTGGCAGTAGTATAAAACCTTCAGGAGGAACCCCAAGTTTTGTTTTGAGGAGGCTGGACATAGAAGGGTGTTCCAGTGAAGTTGACCTAAGGGCATGGGCCCTCTTCGGAGTTGTTTTGTGGATTTACAACGCAGTGGTGCGTTTGGAAAAGGAAGGGAAAGGAGAATTTTTTTTTCTCTCTAGTAGTGTATGTTTACATAATCGGGGCTACACTAGTTTGTCTGCGTTGTAGGTAACCGCACGGCAAGATTGCTTCCTTTTGTTAAGTTTAGGGTTTTCCCTAGTTAGTTCTGTGATGCCAGGCGGTGCATGTGAGAGGAGGATATTTGTTGTTTTTGCACGCCAGTTTGCAAGTGGTATTTAATAGTAGTGGAGGGCACACAGTGTTTAGCCAGTGTTTATTTAGTATTGTAGTTGTGAACAATACACTGGCATGGGTTACTGGATTTAAATTCAGTTTGAATTACATTTTTTCAATATTTTCAAAGTTTTCAGGTCACACCATTTGATTTTTAATCCCAATGGTGTGTCGGAGCTTTTGGGTTTTGCAAAATTTTGAAATTGCACTACACTACTGGTTTCTTTTCATCTGGTAGTGTTAACATTTTTACATCGCAATTTTTGTTTTTTTTTGCAAATGTGAATGTGCAACGCACTACCATCTTTGCCATCTGGTAGTAATTGCAGGTTAACATTTTTTCATAGCTTTTGCTATACAATTTTTAAGCCACAAATTCTTCCTTTTTGTGGTTGTGTTTTTTTGTGATCTTTGTATCGTGTGTCACTTTCATTGATTTTTTTTTTCCATTCTTTTTTCATGTTCTTTTTAGGGGAGAGGGGATGAAGCATTGTTATATTTTGTTTGGCATGTTTAGGACAATTGTGATGGCCTTTGTGTAAGTTTAAAAGATTCGTGGCTACACTGTTTTGGCAAGAGAGTTAGCCTATTTTGGGGCGTTTTGGTTTGTGCTCAAGTGTGGCAGACTTGAGGCCAAGAGTGGCAGTCTTGGCGGAAGGCGTTTAGTTTAGGAGGGTCTATGGCTGTAGTTTTGTTTTGTTTGTCCATGTGGCAAGGTAGTGCTTGGTGGTGGCGGCACTGAGACCCTGGTGTGGCAGGCCAGGGTGGAAGGAGTAGTAGAAATGTTGTGGTTGTAAGTCCTAGCATGGTTGTGAGTTTGTATGTTTTCTTTTGATTGGAAAAGGGGGGGGATGTGTTGTATCCTGCATATGTATGAATGAGGTCTGAGTCAGTGTAAGAGCTGTGTTGGAATGCTAGGGGAGCCTGGAGTGTTGGGGCACCTGGGGATTCCAAAGGTGACGGTTAAGGACTTGGAGCTGGGCAGGGAACCAGGGAAGAAGCTACTGATGATCTCTCTCTTCTATATTCTATACTGAACCTGTAACCAAGACAATAAAGCGTGTTTCCTTTCCTACATACCTGGGTCAGCCTGGTTCCTGCTCCTTGTTGTTACCGGCCCAGGGTAAATCCTGCAGGAGGCAGGATACATCATATGATCTCCAGCTTGTGGTTGATGGTCTGCAGTGGAGCCATTTTACTTTCCTCTTCTTCTCAGAGCGCTGAAAGGACTTCAAAGGGGCCCCTCAGAGGAGTTGGCGAGCCAAAGGTCTAGAGTATTCACTCAAACGCAGAAGAGATGGGCCATGGCTTCAAGCTTGGCTGATAAGGCGGCCATTTTGGTGCAGTTTCATTAAATATGGTGGCCTGCCACCAATTGATCAAGATGAAGGTACTCAAGGTCCCCAGTAAGGGAATAGGTTTCCTTTTTGTTCAGAATGTCATATCAAACTCCAGAATGGTGAGCCCTTGGTGAGTAAAGGGATGTCGTATGCAGTGTGTCACAAAAGGAGTGGAGAAGCCCAACGCTCGATGGGGGTGTGGGGCTCTGTAGATGTGGAGAGTGATGGGAGAGGTTAGGTGGGAATCATACAGATTCACTCTGGGGTGCAGGATTGGAGAAGCTGACATCTGATCTCTGTGCACAATTTCTATGCTTTCTCCTTAATAATAGCATCGTTTTATTGTATTGGTTGTGGGCTTCCTGGTCCCTCCCTCTTCTAAGCACTGTAATAATTAAGCATTATTGCTCCCTCATGCGAACAATACAGACAATTGTGTGCCCAGAAGCCCGGCTTATTGTCCTGAGTGAAGCGAGGGTGCATAAGGAGGGCTCAGGGTGCATGTTTTTGCCTGTGTCGCCCCATCATGAAAGGGCAATGAAGTAAAATAGTGGCTAGCATAGAGGCTGGTTGCTCCAATGAACCCGTTTGTAAACCAAACAAAATGTCAAACATGGCAGCTGGGCACTGATGCTCAGCTGTACAAGTGACATTCCTCACTAGAAGTACCTACTAGTGAGCCGTGGACCAGCCGGGAGAGCAGTGGGTAATGGGGAGGAAGCAGGAGGCGAGCGGACATGGTGGATGTAACTCTAAGGAGGCAAGAGTTGTGCTTCTAGGCACAGAATTGTAACTAGCATTCCTATGAGCCAACATGAGCACCCGGGCGGGGGGAGCCAGGCAATCAGGGCGCTAGGAACGCAGGTGTAATCCCGCGTTCCAAGCGCCTGATGGCCGGCTGCCCCCGCCACCATCTTCCCCCATCCCTGTCTCCTTTTTTTATTTTTAATCCCCCCATCTGCCTCCAACTTACCTTATTGCGCCTGCAGCGTCGAGCCCCGCTGCAGCCGCACCTTCCTCTCTGCACAGAACGGCCACCATGGAAAGGGAAGAGGAGCTCTGCATTCCCTTTCCATGGCGGCCATGTTGGTAAAGTATTTCTTTCCTACAACGTGATGCCGTGCACATCCCGTTGTAGGAAGGAAAATCCTTTTTTTTTTTTGGCACCCCGGGTAGCCGCTTTGGGAACTCAGGGTGCTAATGGCCTTAAAACTCCCTCCAACAGGCCGGATCAGATGTTATTGGCCCGGGGCCCTCTGTAAAGGCCCTTGCTCCGCTTGGGCCTTTAACTCGGGCCCTGGGGCGAGGAACGGGTGTTAACGCCACAGTAATGTGGCCTAACTGCCGATTATTGCCCAGAACGTCCCAATGCTGAGTGGCTCACAGAATTTCTGAATTTTCATTCCGAGTGCTAATAAATATGTGTTATTTTTACACTATCATATATGGCAGCCTGCAATATCCGTATACAAGTTTGTAAATAATGTTCTTATTACATTGTGTTGTGCCTTATGGTCGCTTAGAGACCACTGTGACATAGTGTTGTGCCCCATGGTCACCAGAGACTACGGGGATACTGTTTTGCCCAACTGATAATTCTATCCCACTCTCGCTTACCCACCTCAATATGTACGCCACACATACACTGTACCTCCTCATAGGCCTAGTCCACACCTTACTGACCAGTAGTACTGACTTCTCTATGCCCGCAGGGCAACCCGACAACCATATCATGGAACCTAGACACACCACCACGCATGCTACTCCCTCCGATATCATACTCAGACAGTACAGACTCAGAACACGGACATTCCCTTTAGCACTCCCCTCTACACCAATGCAGGCAACAGACAGGAACTTACGCATAAGCTCTCGCACCCACACCAAGACCTGGCCACCACACACCAGCACAGCGACCCAACGCCCTAACAGTGCTCCAACGTTCGATCAAACCCCACATGACCAGCGTAAAGTCAGACACCACTTGACTAGCAAGCCTACACACATTACCAAAAAGTCCATCACTAGCACACTCCTCAAGCCACCACAACCAAAAAAGATCCAACACCTCAGATGTGCGTTATTAAATGTTCGCTCACTCAACGCCCACGCTATAGAAGTTAATGACATTATTACCAATCAGGACCTAGATATGTTAGCCATAACAGAAACTTGGCTGCACTCTGCCGCTGGACCGACCATCAGCTTAGCTGTACCATCAGGATATTCGATCCTAAAACAGGATAGATTAACTAAAATAGGAGGCGGAGTTGCACTGATTTTTAAAGACACCTTAGCCTTAAGACAGACTCCCACCCCCGAGGAAGACACCACTGACATCCTCTCAGCCAAACTTACCCTCTCTCCCAAAAATACGGTAAACATTCACGTCATATATAGACCCCCAGGCCCGGCTAATAACTTCAAAAGCATAGTCAACCATCTTCTTGGAAAAAACCTCAAACAAACTTCCAAAACACTGTTTCTAGGAGACCTCAATCTTGGATTTAAAAATAAACTCGACAAAGAAGCTGCCACCCTCGCAAGAAACCTCACAGATTTAGGATTCACACAAATAATCACTGCCCCGACCCATAATAAAGGCCGCATCTTAGACTGGGTGGCAGATCACAACTGTGGATCCACTCTCAACTCTAACACAGCCCTCCCATGGTCTGATCACAACTGCCTCCAATTCTGCATCCCCATATCATCTTACTCCAAACCTCTAAAACCTGCACCGGCCACGCTAACCAGAAGTGCCAAAAAACTCACAGCAGACAATATACGTCCCTTCCTTAACACCCCATGCCTAGCACCCCCGTTTTCCTCCAACCCCAACACTCTAGCAGAGATCTCAAAAACACGCTCACCATGGCCATCAATACCGCAGCCCCTCTTGAAAACAAAAAAGAAAAAAAATCGTTTCATTCTAACTCATGGTTCACGGATGACTTACTAAATCTGCGCCAACGTAAGCGCCAAGCCCTCAAAACATGGCAGGCAAATCCCTGTGAGGCCACCAAAGTAGACTTCCTTTGTATCTCTAAAAAATACAAAAATGCCATATTCAAGGCAAAGTCAGAAACCTACAATAAACGTATCCTGGAAGCCAACTCCCACTCAAAAGAGCTCTTCACCATCTTTAAAGAGCTCACTATCCCTCCTATCTGCACAGATGAGATCGTTAAGGATGAAGCCTGGTGCAATAGCATCCAAACAGCGATGTTAAATAAAATAGACCTTCTCCAAACTAAAATAGCAGAACACTATAGGGCTCTACACCCCCAACAGACCCTCTCCGTCAATACCGCCAAAGATAAGCACACCTCAAAATTCAATTTTTCGCCAATCACCGAGTCGGACACTCTCCACATCCTTAAACAGCTCAAACCATCTCAATGCAAAGGCGACATCTGCCCCCCCAACATAATCAAAGAGTGTGCTGCACCCCTCGCACCGATCATCACAGCTTTCATTAATGCCTCATTCAAGACGGGTAAAGTCCCGGACAGCCTTAAAGAAGCGTGGGTACGCCCGCTCTTAAAGAAACCAACCTTGGACCCCGCCCAACCTAACAATTACCGGCCCATTACAACGGTTCCATTTCTCTTAAAAATCCTAGATAAAGCTGCACATATGCAGATACAGGCCTACCTGGAAAACAACTCTGTCCTAGGCAAAAGGCAGTCCGGATTCCGTAAAGGTCATGGAACTGAAACTGCGTTACTAGATCTGAAGAATCAAATCACCCTAATCCTAGATAAAGGTAAGCCGGCCCTCCTGCTCCTCCTAGACCTTTCAGCGGCTTTTGATTTAGTCGATCATGCCATTCTCACGAACCACCTAACTCAGGCCGCTCATTTCTCCAAACAAGCCACAAATTGGATTACCTCTTTCCTCAAAGGCAGAGTGATGAAAGTGTTCTCCAATATAGCCAACGCAGAGCCTACCACCATCAGGTATGGAGTCCCCCAGGGTTCATGTACAGCTCCCACTCTCTATAATCTTTTCACCAAACCTCTCTTTGACAAATTGGACGCACTTGGGATCACATACACCAACTACGCTGACGATACCCAAGTACTCCTCCCGCTCACAGGACACTACCTCCAGGACGCAACCACCCTCCAGAATATATACGCCACCATCCAAGCATGGATGGCCACGAATGGCCTATGTCTTAACGGTGACAAGACCGAAATTCTCATCCTTGGCCAAAAATCCACTCTCAAGAATCTCGACCCTCTCTACACAAACTTCTGCATAGACAATTGTGTCATCCCAGTTCTACCTTCTGTAAAAACACTAGGAGTCCACATTGACGCATCACTATCCATGGACAAGCAAGTCAACGCCATTGTCTCTGCCTCCGCTCTGAGCACTAAGCTCATTAATGCCATTAAACCATTCCTAACCAAAGATAATTGCTTATCTATTGCAAGAGCCACCATAGGAGCCAAGATAGATTATTGTAATGCACTACTGGCTGGTACTTCCATCACTAATCTCAATAAACTCCAAACAACACAAAATAATGCACTAAGAGCAGCCCTCAATATACCTAAAAGGGACCACATCGCGCAAGCCAGAAAGGCAGCACACTGGCTACCTGTCAAAGAGCGCATCACATTCAAAATACTTACCACTGCACATAAATGTATTCACCTATCTGCACCTTCCTACCTGTCTGACACGCTAGTCAGATCGCACTCCACTAGACCAACCAGACAATGCCACACCAACCAGCTTAGGGTCCCACGCATCAAACGAGCCAGAGCAGGTGGAATAAGCTTCCCTTACATTGCACCGAAGCTATGGAACGCACTTCCTAGCACACTCAGAGCAGAAACATCTCTCTTTGCCTTCCGAAAAAAACTGAAAACCACCTTGTTCAACTAGCTCGTCGTACAACATCATCTCCTCTTCCTTTCCTATCTTCTCCTTACTACTCTCTTGTAACTAAGTAATGACTTCTTTGTATGTATAACAAGTCATCTCTGTAACAAGCGCCACGATGCCCTATGGGCTGTATGTGCGCTTAACAAATGCGAATAAATAAATAAATAAGGCTAATTGTGACGTCACCGCTGACCTGTAATAAGAAAATGACATCGCAACTGCTGCCTAATCCGTTTCTCCGCTTTGCTTGTGATGTCATAATGCCTGCAGCTCGAGCCAGCACAGGGCAGACTTCCAGGTGTCGCTGCAGCACTTAATTAAAGCCCTGACAATCTTTTCAAATTCCGTCCTTTGTGCACTGCTGGAGTTTGACAAATGTGAGCGAGAAGCTGCATGTTCTTACTTATCCTGAAATACAAAATGACGTTTTTTCAATGCATTTTATTGAAATGTTTAAACTATTTTTCTGCAGCACATTCAAAGCTGCATATCAGCTTTTTAAAATCCAAACAGATTCTACATTGATAAATGAATAAGTAAATGGAAGATCTCTGATATTAGATTAAGCAAGGGGCCAGGAATTAAAGAGGGTGACATTGTGAGGCCATGTATTATAAGTGATAAAATACCCCCTACTATATGTAAACAGGATTTTGCAAGTCACCTTAGAGTTCTGTCACCTTATAAAGAACTCTTTGCTAACTTATAAGGTATGGTGGGGATACCTTATCCCATATAATACACAATTTAATAGTATCTAATTTATGAACTCGGAAGGACAAAGAGCGGACTACGCCCTGTTGGGATTGGATACTGGGAATGTAGGTTGGACACAGATGTGAAACGCAAACACTTAACTTGCTGAGCAATCTCAGTGGTTATGTACATATTCAGTCATTGAAGTACCTCGACCTAAAGCGGTTTGCTGAGAATCAGACAACTCCTCGGTCAAACGCTGAAGCCGGGATTAGTTCCCAGATCCACAAGATCCAATATCAATAAATTGGAGAATAGACTGGATCTCTGCCCATACAAATCCCGGATGGATCCTCCAGACCTCTGCGCTGGGACTGCTCTGCAGAGTTGATCAGCACGCTCCTCATCCGAGGGTCTTTGCTGGGATCTGTTTATATGTTCAACATGGGTCCCCCTGTGTCATGGCAGTGTTTATCCTCTGGCAGAGTTTACAGAACACGTCAAAAGCAATTTGGGCTGAGATTAAAGCTGCCAGTCCAAACCACCATGTGTTTTAAAGGAATATAAACAGAAATGCCACCATCTCCCTTTGTTTTTGTCCAGCACATCCAGAAACAGCGACAAGGATTTCTGGAATCTGCCCAAAGTGAGCTGCTTCTTTTGAAAAATTCATAACAAGTTTGCCCTAAACCTGGAGGAGATATTCCAGGCTCGGCTGCCAGACAGAAACATTCCAAGTTTGGGAAAATGCATTCCAGAGAGACGATGGCCGAGAACGCCTAGTTACGATGTCGTTTACATCATTCATTCAACTAACCCGGGGTGTCTTTATCAGTCAAGTATTCAATGCTACGTTTTCAGGGAGATTTTAGTCAGTTTTGCACAGGTTACAGCGGTCATGAGGTTTTTTAGGGAGATTAGATGAAATGATGTCACTGTCTGGGGAATTTAAAGGCAAAGTTGGTAGCGGGGAGACACGGACGGAATCCGCGAGGCTCTGCCTTGTGCCAATGCGCTGTAGCAGTGAGTGGAGCTTTCGGGAGCCTTGTTGGGCATATTCAAGCCCTCCTAAGCCCAGCAAGCAGGAGGTCTTAGCGTGGCACAGCTTCACCTCACTGATGACGCCCAAGAAGGCGGAGGCATGTGATGTGTTGGGGGATGGATGCTGGTGGCACCCATGTTCAGAGGAGGGGATTGCCCAGCATTTGGGTGCTAGACGGTCCTTGCGGGCAGTACCAGGCTGGTATGCAATGGCTATTTCTCTGCTGTGGAACGTACAGTGTTTATAGACGCTCCTGAGTGGGAACCATCCCAGAGAACAGGTTATTTGGCCACGTTCGTTCTGAATCGAGGGTCTCCCAGATTTGTACATAAGATAGGAGCCCTTGGCTGAGCCTAGTTCTTCTCAATGCTCGGCTCCGTGCAGAGTGACCCGGCCCTAGCGAGCGAGCTATTCCAAGCTCACCGGAGTCACCAAAGACCCAATAAACGGGTGGGAGGCTCCCATCAGTTTTTTGCAATTGAACCCAGTGAGAATTCATCTCTGTTTCAGTAGCCAAAGGATTGCCCCTTTATCATCACTACAAGGATTGGAAGAATGTAATTAACCCCAAGTGGCTATAGGGGTGTGCGGCCCACACCGAAGGCTAATTAGCCTTGGTCTTTTTTCTCATTGCCCCTCTGAGCTACCATATTGCCGCTGTATTTTTGAAAGTTGTATTGTACATGGAATGTAAGCGTGTAGGATATCTCGCAGAACAGGGCCTTTTATGGTCCTGTTTCTACAGCCTTGGTTTGAGCGCCCATGCTTCATCCATGCTCTGGATGTATCAGGAAAAGGCGAGTATTAGAAAGATGCACACTGCTCCTCGTTTCACCAATAATGATTGATTTCTCCAAAGTTTAAGTGCAATCCCTTATCTGCCGCTGTGCCCCCCTAGACCTTCTTCAACAGTCTGTTTTCCTCTCACTCTTTCCTGCTCCTCTTCGAGTTCCATGAAGCTGGCACCAGGGATACACAAGCATTGCAAGGGTCCAACAGTAGAATGGGATCCAGTGGTAATTTTGCCGTGAAACTGGCCGCCAGGTGGAGACATTTCCCTAAAAATGCACCCTCCAGACAATCAAAACACTTTCCCTAAATATTCTAGGATTGGAGCTAATAATATAATCAGACCCATCCCCGTAAAGGGCTCTGGAGAAAAAGTGACCTACCTGGAGACACTTGCACAGCGACATTATCACATGGAACCATAGAATGAAGGACTTAAATAAAGCCATCAATGTTCCATGACTCAAAACCTTAGGAGGGGCCACGTAGACGCCACCCCCTCGATGTCCCGGCAGGTTAGCGCCATCGCATCCTCTGCTGCCTACGCAACCAAACTACTCAATGCAGCGAAACCCTACCTGTCCACCGAGAACTGCCTCTCTATTGCCAAAGCCATTATTGAGTCAACACTGGACTACTGTGATGACCTCTTCGCTGGCACCTCCTCAAAAAACCTAATGAAACTACAAACCATCAGAATAATGCACCCAGAGCCGCCCTTGGCATTCCCAAAAGGGACCATATAAGTGCAGCAAGGCGTAAAGCCCACTGGCTCCACATCCGAGAGCACATCCTTTTTAAAACGCTGGTCACCACTCACAAGTGGATTGCCAAAACCACCCCCACTTAACTCTCCAACAAGGTAACAACGGCAGGCTCATCCAGACCCACCAGAACTCCCTACTCCCATCGCCTTGTGCTGCCCAAGGTCACAAGCGCCAAGGCAGGTGGCCAGCTTCCCTTGTATTGCAGCCAGACATCGGAACTGCATGCCAACCTCTCTCGGAGCAGAACCCTCTCACTATACATTCCAGAAAGCTCTCAAAACGTGGTTGTTCGCCTAAAACCACATATACGCCTCCCCTATCCCGCACCCCCTTCCCTGTTCCCATGTAACTATGTATAACCCTTACCCGAAATATTGCTTGCATTCTACTGTACTCTGTAACAGTGCCTCAGTGCCCACAGGCTGTGGGGTGCTTTATAAATGAATACAATACTAAATAAATGCTAGAAACTGTGTATTAATGTAAACGCTGGGAGTGTTTGCAGATTGAGAAAAGCAGGCTGTTGTTTATAACCAAATGTGTGAAAAGGTTACATATGTAAATTAGACATTATAATGAATGAACAATAAATATGAACATAATTGTGATTGGTTATTTATAACGCACTTAATAGCCGGATGTTTGCAAGTGCGGACCCGGGGTTCGAACCTGTGTTGCTCCGCGTCGTCTTGCTTCCAAGGGGAGCGCATTGCCGCTGAGCTATCCTCCCGGCCCTTAACGGCCAGCAGCATGTTTTCATTGACAAGCTAGGCTCCAGGCCCCGACTCTGTCTAATGGGCAGGTCATGGAGCTTGCATATTTAATTGCCTACTTATCTGTGTCTTTTGCAGACATTTGCTTTTGTTATTTGGGTAACACATGTAACACATGTGGGAATGTAAGCGCAATCTGGGGTTCAAGGTGCATGATTTTACATTACAATTGGGCCTATGTTACAGTTTTTTGGTTGAGGCAGTTAAAATAATACCAAAGGTTATATGATGAGAAAGAAGCAGTGACTGACACCTACTAATATATGTATTTTTTTAACACAGGAATTTGCATAAGCGGCTTGCATTAGGAGAGCTGGAAGAATGAAGGCATACACAAGGGCCCTCTTGGTGGTGCTGGTTGGTGTTGTGCTTTCAGAAACCGAGGGGGAACAGGAGAGTCCCGCTGATGCTCACGACTCGGCGAAAGCGCGCTACAGCCGATCTCCCCCCGACAAACAGGGGACGGGGAAGTGTTCGTACACGTTCATCGTTCCACAGCAAAAACTCTCTGGAGCCATCTGCGTGAGTTCCAAGAACACGGAAGGGTCTGGCGTGAACAAGACCGAGATCCACGACCTCAAAGAGGAGCTGCGGAAGCAGCAGCTGCAGATCGAGCAGCTCAAGCAGATCGTCGAGGTGGACGGAACCGTGGTCAACGAGGTAAGGTTCTTGCGCAAGGAGAGCCGGAACATGAACTCCCGGGTCACCCAACTCTACACCCAACTGCTGCACGAGATCATCCAGAAGAAGGACTACTCACTGGAGGCCTCCCAGCTGGAGAACCGGGTGCTTAACACCACCGCCGAGGTCCTGAAAATTGCCACCAAGTACCAGGACCTTCAGCAGAAGTATGGACTACTGGCGTCCATGATAAACAACCAGAGTGTGATCATTGCGCAGCTGGAGAAGCAATGCCAACTGAAGGCCAGTGGCCAGCATACACAGCAGGTACGTGACATCACCACTGAAACGTATTCACGCATTTACATCAACGTATACCCTAGAAAATCAAAAACTAGTCATGCGAGAAGCAACACGGCTAAATGACCTGTTCTTTGGGAAGGTACCCACTCGAGAGTCCGCAGCCACACTTTAGCTCACAGGTAAAGTGAGCTGAAATGTGGCTACGGACTCTTGAGTGGGCACCTTCCCATAGAACAGGTCATTAGGCCGTGTTCGTTCTCGCGGAGGGGCGCCCGTCACTCTTTTTCTAAACCTTAGACCAGGGTGCCAACATGATTTTTGTATGCTTGGACAGTAGGGTGACCAGACGTCCCGGTTTTCCCAGGACAGTCTGGGGAAATCACCCTCCGTCCCAGGGTCCCGAGTTTTTTCATTTTAGAAACCCCGTCTGAGGGGCTACAGTCATGAAAATTGCAATTTTTTTTTCACTACATTTTCAGAATGTTGAAGTTGATGGATTGGCTCGAACCCACAGCCTTTCAGGTACAAGTCACAACACTTACTGACTGTGCCGCAGAGACTGGTTCGAAAATGAGTGTACAGCAAGCCATGTAATAGCAATGAGAGCAAACGCCTGTTTTGAATTAACATGCCAAGATTCACAGACAAAACTGCACAAATGAGATCATATACAGTTTATAGAAAGGAGAAGTGCTGGAAATAGGATTGGGTGGGGGCTGTGGGGGCATGTTGGGGTAGGGGCAGTAATTGGTGGGCTGCGATGGGGTAGTCCCTCGTTTATGTTGTTGGTCGTCCCGGTTTTTCGTTTTGGAAATCTGGTCACCCTACTGGACAGCCAAGTCTGTGAAATCTGTTAGCATGTTTGTAAACAGCAGTAACGCTTTACACATGTATGTCTTGAACAAAGTGAAGAATTCTGGACAAATTGCCATATTTCCCTTTGCCTCCACTCCTGTACCTGTCCAATGAATGGAATGCCCAGAAACAGTTGAGTTAAGTTGAGTGGGGCTGCGAAATGCTCCGGACACACCATATGGGGGTTTTGAAACCCACACTGCTCCTAAACACTGAGGGTACCCCCCACATTCCCCTCTAACCTGGTACTGATCCTTTGGAACTATATATTGATATAAACGCTGACCCAAGGCCTACATGTGCACTATTTATGTACATCCCAATGTTATCAGGTTACTATCTTTGTCCCCTGGGCCCCTCCCCCCTCCTGGCACACCTACATCCACACGCTCAGACTCATGGGAAGGGACTTTGAAAAGGGACGGGCTCTGCTAGCTCTTGTTCTCTGTGCGGTGCTTTTGAATGACGTGGCAACCTAAATGACTAGAGAACGGTTCTTTGGGAGAGGCCTTTGTGCATGGGGCTATGCTTTGGTCCTGCATCCTCCTCAGCAGGACTTGCCGAGTCGGCACCTCCTCCTTTTGTGTGGCATAGACTGGATACCGCCAAAAAGCAGTCATCTCACCTGGCGAAACTACTGAACAGTTGTCAACGTCTTGTTGCTGTGTCAAACCTTCAAAATCCCATATGTGTTTTTATTCCAGGAAGTTAAGGTCAACGCAGCCATTTTGATTCACCTCATACAGGTCTGCTTGTTTTCCCACGTTGCTGCTGGGAAACCTTCACAATCTCAAATGCATTAGTTTATTAGGAAGTTGGGGTCAACGGCGCCATTTTGATAGGCCACAGTGAGTGGATTAAAGCTGCCCTCATCTGTTGTGTCCTAGACAACCCATTCCTAAAATGGCGGTGCCATGCTGGTTTTAAGAATGCATTTCTGTTACCCCGCTCAAGGGTTGTTATTTTAATAACCTCTGAAGGACGCCCGGTTGAACTGGCCGCTGGGATTGACGCTTGTCTGCGTCGTGCTGCTTGTCTGCATCATGCTGCTCACGTGACTGCGTCGTGCTGCTCACGGTGCCACCCACGGTAGGCGAGCTTTGAGGATTGGAATGTAATATCACTGCAGCGGGCCAGGCATCAGATTTTAATGTAATCTTGCTTGTGAGAATGCCGAGCGCGTGATTAGTTCTGGGCCTCCTATCGTTAGGGAACGGTGGATGGGCCAAAACATGTCTGCATTGTACAGTTTTGAGACCCGCGGGTATCAGTGATCCACAAAAATAGAAAGTAAAAAGACAGCAATAGCAGAAAAGAAATATGTCATAACCACATTTCTTAACCAAACTGCGCCCTCAGAACCACTAACCGACATTCAATCAATACTTGATATTTTGGGGACAGTGCACCAGAATTGCTTTTCATTTTCCAAAATGGATGCTGCCAGTGGGACTGTGCAGTCGCTTCTCAGGCCTGGTTCTCAATCGCCTCTGTCCGCCACCTGGAGCGCTCGGAGGTGTTTGCGTCACTTCACCACCACGGTCCATGGACACTGGAGGTGGTGGCGCTGAGGCCAGGCGTGTGTGGTTTTTCGTCATTTGCCGTACAGCACAGGGACAGGTTGTGGTACCCTTAACAATTGTCACGGCAGCAGGGCAGCATGGAAAGTGCAGAAGTGGTAACATAATGTGCAATGAAGAGTAATCCCCGGGAACTCTGGCCCTGTGCAGAGGGCTGGTCTCCTCCAGATAGTGATGTGAATATGGAGTTTGTTAGATTCAGTATTAGTAAGTGTAATTGATTATTTATAATGCGCTTAATACGCAGAGTTTCTTAGCACGACCCGGGGATTGAGCCTGTGTTGCTCCACTTCGTCTTGCTTCCAAGGCCAGTGCGTTACCCCTGAGACCAGCCAATCATAGGCCATCTATGAGCAAAGCACCCTAAGATGTTTTGTTGTTGAAGATTTTCAGATGTTTTCTATCCTCTCAATGAAATAGGACAATCCATATTGGAGCAATACCTTCAGTAAGGAAAAGTCTTTAACTCCTTAAATGCTGAGCTCTATGCAAGTCTATGCAAATAGGACGAGCACACTCGTCCTTAGCATTTTTAAAGTATGAGTCTTGTAATTGATTATTCCTGGGCACAGGGCTTTTGTGCTATTCCATTTCTCTGTCTGTCCTGTTGCTTTCTTAATCAGGGGTGTTGCTAGTTCTGGAAAAGACCCAGGGCTGCGCTAAGGTTGGGACTGTCAGGACTCAGGGCTAGTTAGCCTTTTGGTTGTAGCGCCTGAGCTTCTATCTGGGCCTACAGCCAGCACCCCCACTCCACACCCACCTCCTGTAGCAACACCTCTGTTCCTAATTCTGCTCCTTATTCCCTCTCCGTGTTCCTTTCCCTCCTGGTCTGGTCTACCCGGGGCTCAACACACCAGTACCAGGACAAGCCTTAGCGCCATAAGATCACTACACTGGTGACGGCCCAGAATAAAAGCTTTTATAACATAACTCAGAATTTGTCTTGAGTCTTTTGTTTTGGGAAATGTAGTGTCAGTGAGGGCAGGTCCCTCAGCAGCTGCGATATGAAGACATACAGTGCAAAAGAATTTGCAAACATTGGCCTGCGACACAAACCACAGCAGTTTTGGGGGTTACAGCAGTGAGTTCATCGAGGCATAGGTCTGCTTTATCGCAAAGTCATTCAGAACAACTGGCACATGGGGGCACTTTCAGAGAAACTCACTATGGAACCAGCAATTCTACAATAACTCCATGGCAGAAGAAGAGCTCGAGGCTCAGCTAGCCCGGGCATTTCCCTGCCCTTTGCATCACTGTTATGTTTTAAGCATTTCTTAAGCGCAGCGGCCACCCGAGGGTATCTTGGCGCTAGAGAGAGAGCCACATCCATAGCAGGAAAGACAAACAGAGCCAGCCATTCTAAAAGAGAAACGTCTTGATGGCTTTCCTAAAAGCTAGGTGATTGGAGAGTTTTTTTATAGGTGGCGGCAGCTCATGCCATAAAATAGCAGCTGCTATGGAAAAAGCCTGATCTCCTATCCGTGCTCGTCGATGGGGAGGCACGATAAGCAGGTCAGCAGTTACAGAACAACTGGCGGCTAGAATGATAACGCACAAACGCGGCTCAGAGAAACTGCTCCCAGATCATGTACAGCCCGGTGAACAATATATAGAGCCTTAAACCTGATACGTTGACTCACAGGTAACCAAAGGAGAGATCATAGAACCGGAGAGAAATGGCCTCCATGGGGGGAGCCAGCTGCCACTCTAGCTGCCAAGTTTTGCAGACCTTGTAGTTTCTGAATATGCCCCTTCGGTTGAGCCAGATATAAAGAGTTGCAATAGTCCAACCGGGATAGTATAAGAGCTGCTACCACCGGAGGACGAAGAGGCTCAGCAATCAGAGGGAGCACTTTTTTCAGGACTTTCAGCTGAAAATGTCCGGTTTGACAAATGGCTGCAACCTGGCTCTCCATAGAGAGAGAAGCCGATAGTGTTACACCCAGATTTTTCCCCTTCCCCGTAGGGATGGGGAGGGCACCAAAAGAGACATGCCAGAAAGAGGAAACCCAAAGTGAAGGATCAGGGGGACACCCCAACCAACAGCCGTCAAGCATCTTCGCAAGCATGACACCATCTCAGTCTGATGTAGATCTAAACGTATCCGGATCTGAGTGTCGTCTGCATACGAATAACACCTGCCGCCGATGGAGCGGATGAGACAAACAAGTGCCCAAACATAGATGTTAAAAAGAATTGGAGACATGGAAGAATCCTGCGGGTCTCCGCAGCTAAAATGGTGGGGGGCAGCTGAAAAAGGTGGCATGGAGAGAGTCCGAGTATGATCCACCAGGAACGAGGTGAACCAGGCTAGTACATGACCAGATATGCCCATCGCGGCAAGACGGGACAACAGGATGGGGTGGTCGACTCTGTCGAAAGCCGCTGACAGATCTAGAAAAATCAGCCCCACCCCCGCCCTGAGTCCAATGTTAGTTCCAGTTACTCTCCAGCTCTTGCTCTGCAGTCTGATTTGTACTTGTTCTTTGCAAGGATTATTGAATTCTATTTCTGAATTGGCTCCTCAGACCATGGCTAACAGTCTATTACTGCATTCACCAGCCCTTCTATGGCAAGCTTCCTTCTGCTGAGTGCTGTGGGAGACGACCATGACATAGTAGTGGCATCACTGACATCACAACCAGAGTATACTTACTCGTTACTCGGATTACGCGGACGAACAGTGCCGCGAAGTTCGTGCATAAGCACCATCATCATCCTCAACACGGTCCGTGAGAGGCAGGCTTCCCTGAACTCTGGCAGCTCGGTGATGCATTGCGGACTTGGCTCGCCTTCCGAAATGTAGGCCAAGCACCCGGAATTTTCACGGCAGCAGCAGTTCTCCTCCTCAGTTGGCATTAGCTCGCACCGATTGCACGTGCACCAGGTGGAGACGCCGTCCATGCGACATGGTCCAGGCTCTTCATCCGTTGACTGGTCCTCCCAACTGCCGTCCGAATCCCCATCGTTTTCGCGTGCTTGCCTTTCCAGTAGTTCTTCCTCGGTGTACTCGGGCTCGTACATATACGGCATTATTGTAGCCATTGTGTGGTAAAGAAAGTAAAATAATTTACAGAGATGGTACAGGTGTTCACAAGGCCTAGAAGTGGCGAAGGTAGCTGACCAGAGCACAGAAACGAGTCACAGAATACTCAAAGTAACACAGAGAGAATAATGGAATCGAAAATCTGCTGCTGTGTGTTGTGAAACGGTGTGTTTATACTTATTGAGGAAAGAGGCGTCCTGCCATTTCCATGGCGACACGTCATTAGCTGAGGCGCAGCGATTGTTGACACGAAACGTGCTTTGGCGTTGGGAAATGGGCGGTGCGCGTCTGCTGATGTCAGGCTCAGGGGCGGGGGATTTGATTTAGTGCCGCAAAAGCAGGTGAGCCAGGGCGATGCGGCAAGTGAGAGGATTATCAGAAAATGGCGGCTGATTTCGAGTGCGTTAATGGACGAAAAGTCGGGTATGGTCCATAGGAAAGTTTTCTACGATCTACCGATTTATGCTTAAAAACACATGGCCGAACCGTAGGGACAATAAAAAAAAAGTCCCGGAACTATCCTTTAAGAGAAGTCGATGTTAACCTCCAGCGCTAGGCAAATTCCAACTATTCCAACTATTGAGTGTCGCAACCAGCCTGAGAGATTTGATTAAAAGCAGCTATAGTAGGATGACCAGACGTCCCAGTTTTGCAGGGAGGGTCCTGGAATTGGGCCCTCTGTCCCCCCGTCCAGAGAGTTTTTTAAATTAAAAAACCCTGTTCTGGTTTTGGGCAGAGGGCAGGTGACAACAATTATAATTGTAATCATTTTTCACAACACTGCCAGAATTTTGAAGTTGGAGGATTGGCTGAACCCCCAACCGTTCAGGTATGAGTCACAACACTTACTGACTGTGCCGCAGAGACTGGCTGAAAATAATTGCACAGCAAGCCATGTCATATCAATTAGACCAAACGCTTGTTTTTAATTAACATGCCAAGATTCACAGACAAAACTGCAGAAATGAGATCATATACACTTTATAGAAAGGAGAAGGGCTGGAAATATGGTTGGGTGGTGGTTGTGGGGGCGTGTTGGGGGAGTGCCGGTAAGGGGTGGGCTGTGATGGGCTAGTCCTTCTTTTATGTTGTTGGCAGTCCCGGCTTTCGTTTGGAAATCTGGTCACCCTAAGCTATAGTCTTAGTTATCTGGTTTCATGAAAAACGTACAGTGAATGATGTATACAAAATAAATCAGAGTACAAATCTTTCAATCTCTATTTTATCATGTCCTCACTCTTTATTTTATCATGCCCTCTTTCAATCTTTATTTTATGTTGTCCTCTTTCAATCTTTATTTTATCATGTCCTCATACCTGAACCAAATACAGATTTAAAGTCTATAGATACCTTGTGGTAGCATTCTTGCCATCTACTGATTTTCTTCCTTATGATGTGCTGACAACAACAAACCTTATGTTTCTTTTCAAGAACTTGGTCCAGCCGCCACCTCTGGTTAATGTGGTGCCCAACAGCCTGGTGCCAGGCAATAGCAGCAAAAGCAGGAACCATTTTGTCTCCATCAATGAGATCCAGCGGGACCAGACGGCAGCAGCGGTAGACCCCACACAGGACAGGAAGCAGGTTGTCCGAAAGCCACTCCCCTCCACCTCGCCGCCACCGAGCACCGAGACTATCTCTCCACTACCTGAAGTGACGTCGACCGAAGAGACTGACAAATCAACAGGTGAGAGGGCACACGCGCATGCTGAAACCAGAAGGCTTACCGCAAAAGGGACCTGGGATAAGCAGCTTCTGTGCTAAAAAGCAAAATATAGTAAATATAATAGTTTCAACCTGTATCTTTCTACCTGAAAACTCTAAGGCTTTGCAAGCACTAAGTAAGGGCATTTTCATTATTCATGGTGTGCGGGGGGGGGGTGCGGTCCGCACCGGGTGACACCCCAAAGGGGCTGACACCCTGTCACTGTGAGATTGAGGTTTGACCTCACCCAGATCGGAGGGCTGCTCGGATCGGGAACGCCAGCTTCTCAATAAATACATGGACACACACCAGTGCAATGATCACATCTTTATTTGCACACCTGTGTGATCGTTACTGCTTAAAGCCCGAAACCGGTGTCGGGGGGATTCTCCCGGGGTCGGCTGGGCCTTCCACGGACCTCCGGGCTGGAAGGCCCCAACTCCTCCCGCGTATCCCAAAAATGAGTATGAGACACACACAAGAAGCAAGGTGATTCTGCTGTTTATTGAATAACGGCAGGGATGGGTCTAGGATCGTACGCGTCCGTCCTGACTCTCGAAATTCGTGGGGCTCGCAGGCCCCTTTTTGCCTCAGTATGACGCACTACTTGCGTCACCTGGGAAAGTTAGCAAAAAACCTATCGCCACTCTGGATTGTGTAAGAGGATTCAATTCAACACTACAGCTAAGTCAACGCCTAGTCTATAATACTGAATGAAAACCCTTATTGATATAACTTTATGTCCAGTTCATGCGTTCTGGATGACTACCCCTATATAACACCCCTCTCTTGGAATCCTCCTGACCCCACTGAGCCAAGAAGTAGTTCTGTTTTGCAAGTTAAAAGGTTTAATTGATAATTTAAACAATATATATATATATTACACTTTAGAATAAATTAATAATTGAATATCACACTTAATCTGAGATGATAAAGATTAACAACGGAGAATCTGGCACTAGCACACTTCTTGATAATCACTAAGGAGTTGACATGAAATGGATAAGATAGCAACAATACTTTTATGGTTTCAAATGGATGCAATGTGGAATGAAATGCAGTACAGAAAATAACTTGATAGGATTTCAGCAAAAGACAATGTAATCACTTTCTTGGACAATTTACCCCCCCCTTTTATGCAATGCAAGGAAATGGAAGGCAGGCACACAATTCTCAGAATTGCAATTCAAATGTAATTCAGTTCACCCAGCAACTTAGACTACAGAAGTTGAAAACACAGGCAAAATGCTTTGATATGTGCTGGCAATGGAGTGAAAATATGTTAAAATGCTTTTAATTCCCTCTAGAGGTTCAGGGTGAGTGGTATCTAGTTAATATTAGTCCAGGCTCACACTAGCAATGATTCAGGGATAATTAGCAGGTTAAACGAATTTCTGGCAAATGGAAGGCAAGCAGCAGCAGTTTTTACACGTGAAGAAATTTGCAAATCGCGGCAAAATTCGCGAATGCGTCTGGTGCGATTACAGAGGAACTACAAGGGCTAGCAATATCGTTTTGGGGTCCAGGGAAAGCCTAGGATCTCAGCTTCCAGATGAAAGTTACTGCAAGTCTCAAACGGTCACGGAGATATGAGCGATTAAATAAAGGTCGTTTTTCAGATTTGAAATTTTAAAGTTCAAAAAGACAAGTGCAGCTTGCAACTAGAAAATGACAGGTGACAGCTTTACAAATGACAGGTGACAGTTAGGAGGCAGTTCTACTTAGATTAAATAGATTGAATTATATTATGTTAACTAAGAGATTGGTTCTGCACAGTTTGCTAGGTACTCACACTATATTCTTGAATTAAATGGGCCTCGCCATGGATCTGGTCAGGTTTTAGACTGGACTCTGGTCTCTGCACTTCACAGTGATCTGGGTCAGCTCTGCTCTGCCTCTGGTCTGGCCTGATGGATTCTGAAGATTGAGGGATTTAAAGTCTGGATCTTTCTGCACAGCTTTCTCTAGAGATTGATGGAGGTAAAGTATGGATTTTCCAGCAGAGCGTCCCGCAGCAAATGGATTTGAAGGTCCCTATCTGTCCTGTCTGTCTGCTTTTATGTGTTTTTTTTATGGGTGTGTGTGCAGCATCACTAGACCCTACCCCTCTCCACTTATCATTGGCCAAGCTTTCATTTCTCCCCTGATTGGGGGAGCTAAGTTGTGTCAGAGTGATGTCATTTTACAGCCTGCAGAAAGTCCACTCCTCCTGTCAACTTGCACACAAATCTAGATTTGAACCAAATACATATTTCATAGCTACACAGTGGTTTGAAATTACATGCACCCATCACATATCACAGGAGGTATCCCCTGTTCCAACTCTGCTCTTCCTGAGAGCTTGCATTCAGAAATGGCAATATTTTGCACTTTTTAACTGGTTTGCAATATCGGACATTAACCCAAATTTACACACATGTGCGCAAGGAGTATGGACATTAGTTGATGAAGTGTCAGATTTTTCACATGCACACATTTTGAGTAATATCCTCTTTTCCGCTAAAACCCCCCTGAACATACCACCGGTTCTAAAAACCTCTTAAAATGTGGGCAGAAAAATCACAAGAATTATGGTATCATTTATAAAATGTTCACAAGTCCGTACTATGAGTTATTCATCTTTTTAGAGTTATGTTCTGGCCCCAAAGGGGTGTGGTTTCCCCCCAGCACAAGGTTGAATTTCTGGTTTTTCCAGTTCTGCCAAGCCAGCTTGCTCTCACAGGCAGTGCTCCTCCCCTTTACTTCCAGGAGGAAGCTACATTTACGACATCTGCAATAAACCATCTGCCTGGGTCAGGACAGGGCTTTGTTCAGAGCTCCTGTATTCTGTGGGGGCTCCCCTTAATTCAATTATCAGAGAGATGGCATATCCTTAGTGTGGCCAGCAAAAGGCAGATAGGCCTGGGAACACAGCTGTGACTCAAGTTTCACTCCTGATGGGGGTGGCTGGTGGGCAGAATTCAGTTCCTTAAGCCAGGTTTCAGATAAAATGTCACTTTTTGTTACCCAGTTTAAGTCAAGACATTTTTTTACATATGCAGCTATGATGCTGATTCTAAGTTCAAAACTATGACATTTAAACAATTGCAACCTATGTGACACTCAAAGTAGGTCACTCATTTCTTTTAAACATTTAGATTTGTAGTGTCTTTCAGTCCAAATTTACTTAAACTGCTGAAATCCACAGCTCAGCCAGTCTTGTTATAAACCTTCAAGTCACTTCAGAATATAACTTTACATTGGATTCACCTCTTAAAATGTCTTTCTTTGGCATGTTTTGGGTTCATTTATTCAGTTTTCTACAAAAAGTAAAATCTGGTGTTGTTTTAAAACGCCGGCTTCTGGATAGTGGTGAGTACTGGTACTGCACCCCTTTTCGGGATTTAAGAAAATGAATTCCCAACAGTTATGGGTTTGCTTTTGGCAATCAGCATTGCCACTCCCAATGGTTTCAGACTACTGTGTGGGTAGTCCACTGGTGGTTTTAGGCAGTGTCCTTCTGTCCCATAACATCGGCAAAAATGAGTGGCAGCCTATTCTTCATGCATTTCCCTGTGCATTTTCTGGGAAGCTCTGGCCATCATGATGTTTTCCATGTCAGTACTGCACAGTTTTGAGGTAGGGCTCGGATGCATGGGTAAATACATCCCACAAGCCCCCCTCTTGCGATGGCCATTCTGTTTCACTGATGGGACTCGCAAGACCTGGGATGTAGTTCTCATCTTCTTCCGGTAGATGGCCAGTTCAGCATCTCTTCCTTCATCCGGTGGATCGATCGGTCCTCCTCGCCGGTCCTGATGGGAAGATTGGGCGGTACCCCGGGCCCGTTGCGTCTCCGCTACCGGTCTCCGGATCGTCCTCCTTGTCCCGTCTCCAGGTTTTCTTTCTCCTAGGACGACAAAGGAAGAGCGGCAATACCTATTCATAGACATTTTTCCACCACTGTTGAGATAGTGGGGCAGCATATGCATTTCATCATAACGAAACATTACATTCTTATTTTGAAAAAAAAACAGTATAACTAAGATACAGTTTCATGCAAATCACAATATTTTAGAGACTAGATGTTGTATGTTTTATGGTTGGAACTGAATTAGTCTGAGACAGTACCCGCTAGGATTCCAGAGGATTCCTCCAGTTGTTGCAGAGTGTGCCTGGGATGGCAACATTTCAACTGGTTTATGTGGACCCACTTGTCTTCCCCCGCTGCCAAAGGACCTTTGGGATGTGGATTTTGTAGGCCACAGGGGAGATCTTGTCGATGATCTCAAAGGGTCCCTTCCATGTAGGCAAAAAGTTCCGCTGTTTTGCCTGGTTTCTTTGGAATTTGTATAGATAGACCCGGTCTCCCACCTGATATTCCTTCCTGGAAGTCTTCAGGTCATAGTGGGTCTTCATGCTATCAGCTGATCTTTCTAGATTCCGCTGAGCATAAGCAAAAGCATGTTGAAGGTGTTTCCTTAAATTCTCCACATACTCATGAGCTGTGGAGGCATTTATCAGTGTCTGCTCTTGGGTCCTGTAGAGCAAATGCTGCGGAAGCACCATCTTGCGCCCAGTCATCAATTCAAATGGTGACATTTTGGTTGCAGATGAAGGGGTAGATCTGATGGCCATTAGGACCAGAGGTAATCGGATATCCCAACTTGGCCCAGAATCTGCCACAAACTTTTTTAAGATGCTCACAATTGTCCGGTTATATCTCTCTACTGCCCCAGAAGAAGCTGGCCTGTAAGCAATATGCAACTTCCTTTTGAACCCCAGTATCTCCCACATCTTTGTCATTACTTCACTGGTGAAGTGGCTACCTCTGTCTGACTCAATCCTTTGAGGTAGACCAAATCGGGAAAAGATGTGGTTAATCATCAGGGCAGCTGCAGTTTCTGCCTTGCAATTTGGGGCTGGGAGACATTCCACCCACTTGGTAAACAAGCATGTCACAGTCAACATGTACTTATTCCCCCTAGCAGAGCGAATCACAGGGCCTACAAAGTCGATTTGTAAATCTGACCATGGCAGGGTCATCCCCCTCTTTTGGAGAGGCGCACGGTGCGTGAGGGATGATGGCTGAAATTGTGCACACACAAGATACCCCTTCAAGTATTGGTCGAGGTCCTGCCCCATGTGTGGCCAGTATGCAACCTCTCTTAAGATTTCCAATGTTGTGTGAAACCCCCTATGACCGGCGGTGGCCGCATCATGGGCGTGACTTAACATCAGGCTTCGGAATGAGGTAGGAACCACCCACTGATCGTGGCCAGCTTTGGATTTCCTTACCAGCAAACCGTCTTGGATCCGGAACATTTTTGGACATTTCATCAACACCCTTAGGTCCTCTTTCCCAATGTAATCGGTATCCGTCAGGGGAAAGTTCTCAGGGTCCTCAAGGTGCTGGTAAAACTTACCAATAATTGGATCCCCCTTCTGAGCGGTAATCAAATCAGCATCAGGGGTCTCCTTACTCCATTGTGCAATTGAAAGGTCGTTGTGAGCATTTGTCTGGGACCTAGTGATAGCAGTGACCTGGATTTCCCCCAACAGGGACTCAATCTCAATTAGATCCCCTTGGATGGCCCCGGTTTTGGCCAGCTGATCAGCTAAGTCATTTCCAGTTTTGTCTGGTCCCTCTACTTTGGAATGACCCTTGATCTTTTTCCAATAGATGGTCATCTCATTTGAGGTGACCAGATCATCAATGTTTTGGATCAACTTCCCATGTTTCAAGGGTTTGTTGTTAGCACATAACATGCCTCTGGTTTTCCAATTAACCAGGTGCTCCACGAACCCGTTCCGTACATAATCCGAATCTGTGATTATGACCAGTTCGCGGAGTTGATGCTGGACAGCAGTGAGGATGGCCTGATGCACAGCCATCAATTCTGCCACCTGACTACTTCGGGGACCAATTTTGTATCCAGCGGAGGGTTCTGGGGACTCATTCGCCCATGCATTCCCTACGCCAGCCACCAGTTCTTTCTCCCCGTTGTTGTCAACATGGTAAGAGCATCCATCCACATAGACAGTGGGCATTCCCTCACACTTGTCTTCTTCAAAGACTTTGTGGGGGGAATTAAGGTATGCCTCCGTGTTGTCCTTGATTTTTAGACTTTCGTCCTCGAGACAGTTTTCTCTGGCACAATCATGCAAGTCAGCCAGACCTTGCGCGAGGGGACTCTTCTTGTTTTGGCCATATCTGACCTCCACAGGAAAGCCTTGCATTGACAGAATCCAGGAAGTAATTCGGGAATTACTCACATTTCCGGCCCGGATTCTATCACTTTGGAGATATTGCAGAGGCTGGTGTGGAGTCTCCACTATGATGTGTTCCCCCTGGATAAACGGGTGGTAATTCTTCAATGCCCACACCGTTGCCAGGAGTGCCTTCTCACAATCGTTGAATTTTTCCTCCACAGAGGATAAAGTTTTGCTCGCATAGGATATTACTTTATTGACCTTGTCATGCTTTTGGTATAATACTGCCGTCAAGCACGTATTAGAGAACCCCGTCTCCAGGAAGAACTCCTTGTTTCTGACAGGGTAAGCTAGGCAGGGCGCTTGTGAGAGGCTTCTTTTGAGTTGTCTTACTGCCTCGGCTTGTTCTGGACCCCATTCCCACTTGACCCCCCCCTTCAGGAGATGAATCAGGGGTCTGGTGATCTCTGCGTAGCCCTCAATGAACTTTCTGCTTTAATTAGTCAGTCCAAGGAGGCTCCTTAGTTCCCGCAGAGTTGTGGGGTCTTTCAGTTTCTGAAGTGCTTCCACTTTCTTTTCCTGGGGACAGAGACCCTGAGAAGTAATCTCATGCCCCAAGAAATTAACACGGGTTCTACACCACTGTGCTTTCTGAAAGGAAAGTTTTGCTCCGGCGGCCCTCAACTGGGTCAGAACATAACGGATCTCCGCTATGTGTTCCTCCACAGATGAACTTTTGATGAGGACATCATCTACATAAGCCAGGTTACCCCTCGCACCCAGGTCGGGCATGGCCTTATGTAGGAAAATGTTAAATTCATTGCCGGAGTTGAGGTATCCGAAGGGAGTCCGGGTCCATGTGTACTGCTGGCCCCCAAAGGTAAAAGCCAGTTTGTATTGGTCCTCCCTGCTGACAGGCACGGTCCAGTATCCATTGGTCAGGTCTATTGCAGTGAATACCTGTGACCCCTGGATCTGGGCCAGCCCTTGGTCAATGTAGGGCAGAGGCCATCGGGAAGTATGGACCCGTTTGTTGAGCTCCCTGAGGTCGGCGCAGAGTCTCCACTGGCCGTTTGGCTTCAATATTCCCAGCACCGGATTATTGAAGGTGCTGTGGACGGGACGGATTATTCCCCTGGACTCAAGGTTCTTAATTATTTCAGTAAGGGACTCCATGGATGCGAGAGGCAAACGATATTGCTTCACAAACACTGGAGTCATGCCAGGGTCCGTGGGGATTGTTGTTGTGTGGATGTCGGTGCGACCACAGTCATACGAGTCTACCGCAAAGAGATCTTGGAAATCCAAGAAAACTTGTTTCAACTTTTGCTTTTGTTCCAGAGTCACACAGGCATCAGCTAGGTTGACTCTCTCTTCCACCATCTGCCTGAAGCCTGGAAAGACTTCTGGTTTGGCTATCTCAGCGGCCTCCTCCAGCTGGGTGGAGAAGTCCCTGGTCAGAGTGCTGATTTGGACTGGAGGCTTCAGGTGGGAAAGGCAGCCCTCATGGACTTGGAAAATCACCTCATCCCTCCTGAAGTCACAAGTCACATCTTCCTTACCATAAGGGCAAGAAGTGTACACCAGGAAGTTCCCCCCATGCCGGGTAAAAATCCTGTCTGGTGTTGTATTGTCATCACTGTCACTGTCAAAGCAGTCCTTGGGGATTGGCCCTAACAGTTCATTACCTAAGTCTATGGAAAAATGTCGGTCATCAACCGCCATTCCAATAATGGTGCCTGCGGCTAGAGTAATACTCTTTAAGTCGCTGTTATCCACCTCTATTGGAATGGTGTCATGTTCTATGTTGACTAATGGAGTTGGGTTTACCCCTAACCCTTGCTGTTGGAGAGAAGCGTTTAGATGTATGTAAGCATCAGGGTTTTTCAAATGTTGTCCTCTTTTAACTTTCACTTCCAGGGAGAATTGTCGGGTCCTTTCTGGGATGGTGACTTCCTCTTTGATCTGAATTTCAACTGCATAAGGTAGCAATTGAGCTGACCTAAATGCTTTTTCTGGATCATCAAAGCCCATGGGATTATCCGCTAATCGGGACCAAGCTTTGAAGTTTATTAGGTCCAAACTAATGGCAAAGCGATTGAGAATGTCACTGCCTAAGTAAAAGGCGGCAGGGACGTCTCGCACGACCCAACAATTATGGACTATGCTCTTGTTGCCAATGGAGATTTTGAGCATACACCTGCTTGGCAGGAGATGTTTGGAATTAGGCGCTTCCAGGTCCATTTCCCATTTGTCTATCAGTTTGAATGTGGGAATGGCTGGATCTTTTGGGAGTTGGCGGAACATGGCTTCGCTGATGAAGCTCTTACCGTTGTTCACACACACTCGAGCAAGAACAGAGTCCTTCCCATCATTTAACTGAACAGGGATGAACAACTGCTCTCCAATTTGCTGAATATCAGCCAGGCTCTGAGCTGATTTCACATCTTTCTGGACTATAGGAGTGGGAGTTTCTGATTGTGGATTAGTATAGAATCTCAGGGTGTTTCCTTCCAGTGTGGAATACCACCTTAAACTGGAAGGAAGGTTGATTTTCAGAAATAGAGAGGACCCCCCATCACCAGTCTGTTGTCCTACTGCTATTACTGTCACGTCTGGAATTTGGCTATTCTGGAAGTGAAATTCTACTTGGTCAGGTTTTTGTTCAACCATGTGGCAGGTGCCGTTTAAACTAACATGGTTGACACTCTGTTTTAATTTTATTGGTCGGCTAGTCTGGGTCCAGAGGACCTTGTTTACACAATCTATTAAGGGTGACAACCTTCTCAGGAGGTCATTCCCTAGTAAACAAGGGGTGCCCTCTGGGGTCACAACTATGACCGGGTGTTTCAACTTGTGTCGCCCAATTTTAATGTCCAAGTCTGCCGTCCCCTCGACGGGAATTTCCTTCCCGTCAAAGTTCTGGAGTTGTCCAGGAAGAGAGGTGAGAGGAATTTGGTAATTCCCTCCCCTTCCTGCATTTAGTTCATCAAAGGCCCTTCTGGACAGAAGGGTAGCTTGAGATCCCGTGTCCACCAGCGCTGAAATCGTACCCTGCCCCTGTACTTGTACCGGGGCATAATATCTTCCCTCCTTCTCCTCAAGGGGGCACAGATAATGCACATTTTTGGACAACTGGTGGGCTAACTTTCTGGTTTTGGACATCGCTAGCGAAGAGATTTGGGCAGAATTCTGTGGAGAGCCTTGGGAATCTGAAAGAAAAAGTTGGCAACTGGAAATCAGAGCCATTGTGGGTTCCCCTGGCTCCGGTTCCGGGCCGCCCCCCCCTTTTTGGAGGCAGTCACCAGGATGGGTTTGAACCAGGGGATTTTCTTGCTGTTGGTTCTGGGATGAGATGGTGGGCGGCGGTAGCTCAGTCTCCACATCTCCCCAGTCTGGATTTGCATCCCTAGGGACCCATTTTTCTTTGGGAGGAGTTCCCCTCTCTCTGAAGGAGAAGATCCTTTTCCCAGGATCCTCTGAGGACCCCTCTCCCTCAAATTGGAAGATCTGTACCTCCTCCTCAAACTGAGTCTGTTTGGGTCTTTTGTTTCTCCTACCCCCCCTCTGCTCCTTAGGAGGCAGACTTTCAGGGGCAAGAGATTTTGTTTCCGGTTCCTGGGTTTCCAGGGGCTGTTTACAAGTGAGGAAGGAAGCTTCCTCCAAGGCTTTACACCCCCCTTCCCTTTGTGCCTCCTCCCTGGGAACCGGTGAGTTATCGGGGTGCTGCCCCCGTCATTGTTCTGGAGCACCAGGTCCAGAGTTGGGTGCGTTCTGCGCCGGCATGCCGATCTGAGGGTTTTGCTGAGCCCTCAGTATTTGACCCAGATCCCGTGCCATATTTTGGACCTGGCGCTCTAACTGGGAAACCCGCTCAGGCTGATACGGGGCCCTGTTTTCTCCCCTGAGCTGATCCCGGGAAGGGTAGCTATCCCTTCTTTGGTAGTACCCCTGGTTGGGAAGATTTGGATACCCCTCCACCCTTGGCCTCCCCTCTCCCGGATTCGGTTGTCTGGGCTCAGGGAATTGGGGAAAGAAGGGTGGAGGATTTTGGGGTTGGAAGTTGGGTGGATACCTGGGGAAAAAGTTCTGCCCAGGATTTGGAGAATTTCTGCCCTCCTGTGGGAAGTTAGGAGGGAAGTTCCCTGGGTTAGGTGCTTGGCTGGATCCCCCCCCTTGGGCTGGAGGAGTCCACACATAACCCAGGATGGGTCGATTTCCCTTGTAACGGGGACTTACATAGTCAGGAGAGCGAGGGACCCCATTTGTGGGGCTGCCTCCTTGGCTCCCTGTCTGTGACTGACCCGAGGACCTCCTGGGCCTAGCATTATTAGGTGCAGGTAGGTTTTTAGGCCCCCCCATCTCCAAATCCAAAACGGGGGTGACCTTTACCTCTGCCACCTTGGCAGCAGCAGGGGTGCTGTTGGCTTTGGGGTTTTTCTGGGCATTACTTTTGCTATCTACCGGTTTCTGCACCTCATAGATCCGGGTAGCCTGTTCAATGACCCAGTCTAAAGATCTTTTCTCGTGAAAATCCCTCATGAGCTGGGTCATTATGTATTTGGGCAAGGCATGAAAAAATGTATTAATGAATTCTCTACTGTCTGTGCGCACCCTTCTGGTGGTCTGCGCAAAAGCACGTTTCAGTTCTTGCACAAATTCTTGTGGGGCTTGATCCTCCCCACATTGCAAATTGTAGGCTGCCTTGCGAGCCTCTTGAGGATTTCTATGAATGGAAAAATGTTTCAAGATGGCCGCCTTATAGGTGGACCGTCTTAAATGATTTTGGTCCTCCAGCCCCGCAAAGAAACTGGAGTATTCCGGGGAGAAGGTCCACTTTACATATTGAATACAGCTTTGGCTGTCCTTCAAATGGAAAGTCTCCATCATTTGCTCAAACAACTCTAAGTGCTCCCAAACAGAATACTTAGCGTTCTTATGGTAAGGCGTGATGACGCTCCTGATCGCCTTAATCTGCTTTAAGGGGTCCTTAAGCAAGGCCCTTTTTGCCTTATTGGCCTTTTTGGTTCGGGTAACCCTTGTCCATTCATCCTCTGACTCAGAGGCACTGCTCCCAGAGGTTCCTGTCTGTTCTTCCAGGTTTTCCCGGATTCTGCGAGCCTGGGAATGGCTGGCAGAATGTGGGGACCTGGTCTCCTGTTTCCTGTGGTGCTCAGAGGAGTCCTCAGATCCCTCCTTGCTGCCAGGATTTGCTGGGTACCCCCCCCACTGACCTAACTGGGCAGAGGTTTTCAGGATGCCCTTAAGGGGCCTACTCTCCTGGGGTTCCCCACTGAACTGTACTGTACTTGGGTGCCCATACCCGGATGCCCACCCCTCCATTCCTGAGTGGTACTGGCCTATGAGCCCCATACTTTTAGCTGGATAGTAATCTGCCATCCCTGTGGCCCTGTGCTCATGTGCGCCAGGGGACATGGGGGTGGTAGAGTCCAGGGACTGGGAGAGATGAAGGCCCCTGGTGTTAGGGCTCCTGAGGTTATGGTCAGGAGCCTCTCTTTCCCAGCGGACCTCATCTCTATCCGCCCCTGCTCCCTGTTGCAATGCAAGAGCCTGCATTTGTGCTTTCAGTTCCTCAGTCAAGGCCTTACTAGACTCTATCAGTCTCTCCTGCATCGCTACCTGTTGTTGGAGCCTATCATTGTGTTGACAGAGGGCCTCATTTTCCCTCTGTGCTTCCTGGTTGGTCCTGGAGAACTGGGCCAGTCTTTGCTGCAGGAGGTTTACCTCCTGAGTCCCATCCCTACTGGCCTGCTCCTTTCTTGCCAGAGCATCTTCCACCCTTCTGGTGTGCTCTGCCAAGTTCTGGTTTTCTTTTTGGAGGTCACCCAGCCCCTGGAGGGCCGGGTGATTTTCTTCAATTTCCTTTTTTAAGTGGCAGACTTCCTGGCCTAAAGTGTCTCTTTCCTGACTGAGAGCCTGCATCTGTGCTGCAGGTCGTCCCTCTGTCGTTGAAAGGCACCAGCTTTTAGGCGCTCCTCATCAAACTCTGCCTGGGTATCCAGGTCTTTCAGAATCAGTTTATTGCTCTCCTCTTTCTCTCTATCTAGCTGGCTTTGCAGGGTGACTACCTGCTCCGCGCATGCCCTGTTGAAATTGATCTGTTGCTCCAACTTTTTCTGGTTCTGCAGTAAGGAATCCAAACTGTCTTGGTGCTCCTTCTGCAGGGCCAGAAATCTGGTATCCTGGTCTGTCTTTTCCTGTTGTAGGATGCCCATATCCTCTTTTATTTTAATGATATATTGCCTACTATCATTTTCTGACTCCTGGCTCCTCTGCAGCCTCTGCTCAGAAGAGGCCAGATCAGATCGGGCCTTCTCTACTGCCATCTGTTGCCTATTTGCCAGATCTTGGCTTTCAGTGCATTTATCCTGCATGTCTCCCATATATAGGTACAGGTATGCTGCTATCCTGGCAATCTTATTGTGTTCATCTTTGGCTTTAGGAGCCATATATAGTTCACTCAGGGTCACATGTAATGGACCCTGATCTCTCCATAGGTCTGACCCTGTTTCAGTGACCTGTCGCGTGATGGCCTGCAACCAGGCATCCTGGCCCTGTTCAGTCCATTCACCTCTCACAAATAGTTTATGTAAGAGGTGCTCTCTGGCTATTTTCATGTCTACTAAGGTCGTCATTCTAGAGATTGGTCTCTGTCCTGACTTACAGAAGTTTGTATTTTATTTTTGCAAAACAGACCTTTTTCTTAGAGCGTTCCTTTGAGGAGTGCTTTACAGCGTAACACAGCGTGTGATCCGACCGGATATGTGTATCTGGTCAGCTGGCACGCTGTATTAATCTGCACAAGTGATAGATCTAATCCAAACGATCCCGGACGAGCCCCCAATTTGTAAGAGGATTCAATTCAACACTACAGCTAAGTCAACGCCTAGTCTATAATACTGAATGAAAACCCTTATTGATATAACTTTATGTCCAGTTCATGCGTTCTGGATGACTACCCCTATATAACACCCCTCTCTTGGAATCCTCCTGACCCCACTGAGCCAAGAAGTAGTTCTGTTTTGCAAGTTAAAAGGTTTAATTGATAATTTAAGCAATATATATATTACACTTTAGAATAAATTAATAATTGAATATCACACTTAATCTGAGATGATAAAGATTAACAACGGAGAATCTGGCACTAGCACACTTCTTGATAATCACTAAGGAGTTGACATGAAATGGATAAGATAGCAACAATACTTTTATGGTTTCAAATGGATGCAATGTGGAATGAAATGCAGTAAAGAAAATAACTTGATAGGATTTCAGCAAAAGACAATGTAATCACTTTCTTGGACAATTTACCCCCCCCTTTTATGCAATGCAAGGAAATGGAAGGAAGGCACACAATTCTCAGAAATGCAATTCAAATGTAATTCAGTTCACCCAGCAACTTAGACTACAGAAGTTGAAAACACAGGCAAAATGCTTTGATATGTGCTGGCAATGGAGTGAAAATATGTTAAAATGCTTTTAATTCCCTCTAGAGGTTCAGGGTGAGTGGTATCTAGTTAATATTAGTCCAGGCTCACACTATCAATGATTCAGGGATAATTAGCAGGTTAAACGAATTTCAAGCAGCAGCAGATTTTTACACGTGAAGAAATTTGCAAATCGCGGCAAAATTCGCGAATGCGTCTGGTGCGATTACAGAGGAACTACAAGGGCTAGCAATATCGTTTTGGGGTCCTAGGAAAGCCTAGGATCTCAGCTTCCAGATGAAAGTTACTGCAAGTCTCTAGCACAAACGGTCACGGAGATATGAGCGATTAAATAAAGGTCGTTTTTCAGATTTGAAATTTTAAAGTTCAAAAAGACAAGTGCAGCTTGCAACTAGAAAATGACAGGTGACAGCTTTACAAATGACAGGTGACAGTTAGGAGGCAGTTCTACTTAGATTAAATAGATTGAATTATATTATGTTAACTAAGAGATTGGTTCTGCACAGTTTGCTAGGTACTCACACTATATTCTTGAATTAAATGGGCCTCGCCATGGATCTGGTCAGGTTTTAGACTGGACTCTGGTCTCTGCACTTCACAGTGATCTGGGTCAGCTCTGCTCTGCCTCTGGTCTGGCCTGATGGATTCTGAAGATTGAGGGATTTAAAGTCTGGATCTTTCTGCACAGCTTTCTCTAGAGATTGATGGAGGTAAAGTATGGATTTTCCAGCAGAGCGTCGAGCAGCAAATGGATTTGAAGGTCCCTATCTGTCCTGTCTGTCTGCTTTTATGTGTTTTTTTTTTATGGGTGTGTGTGCAGCATCACTAGACCCTACCCCTCTCCACTTATCATTGGCCAAGCTTTCATTTCTCCCCTGATTGGGGGAGCTAAGTTGTGTCAGAGTGATGTCATTTTACAGCCTGCAGAAAGTCCACTCCTCCTGTCAACTTGCACACAAATCTAGATTTGAACCAAATACATATTTCATAGCTACACAGTGGTTTGAAATTACATGCACCCATCACATATCACAGGAGGTATCCCCTGTTCCAACTCTGCTCTTCCTGAGAGCTTGCATTCAGAAATGGCAATATTTTGCACTTTTTAACTGGTTTGCAATATCGGACATTAACCCAAATTTACACACATGTGCGCAAGGAGTATGGACATTAGTTGATGAAGTGTCAGATTTTTCACATGCACACATTTTGAGTAATATCCTCTTTTCCGCTAAAACCCCCCTGAATATACCACCGGTTCTAAAAACCTCTTAAAATGTGGGCAGAAAAATCACAAGAATTATGGTATCATTTATAAAATGTTCACAAGTCCGTACTATGAGTTATTCATCTTTTTAGAGTTATGTTCTGGCCCCAAAGGGGTGGGGTTTCCCCCCAGCACAAGGTTGAATTTCTGGTTTTTCCAGTTCTGCCAAGCCAGCTTGCTCTCACAGGCAGTGATCCTCCCCTTTACTTCCAGGAGGAAGCTACATTTACGACATCTGCAATAAACCATCTGCCTGGGTCAGGACAGGGCTTTGTTCAGAGCTCCTGTATTCTGTGGGGGCTCCCCTTAATTCAATTATCAGAGAGATGGCATATCCTTAGTGTGGCCAGCAAAAGGCAGATAGGCCTGGGAACACAGCTGTGACTCAAGTTTCACTCCTGATGGGGGTGGCTGGTGGGCAGAATTCAGTTCCTTAAGCCAGGTTTCAGATAAAATGTCACTTTTTGTTACCCAGTTTAAGTCAAGACATTTTTTTACATATGCTGCTATGATGCTGATTCTAAGTTCAAAACTATGACATTTAAACAATTGCAACCTATGTGACACTCAAAGTAGGTCACTCATTTCTTTTAAACATTTAGATTTGTAGTGTCTTTCAGTGCAAATTTACTTAAACTGCTGAAATCCACAGCTCAGCCAGTCTTGTTATAAACCTTCAAGTCACTTCAGAATATAACTTTACATTGGATCCACCTCTTAAAATGTCTTTCTTTGGCATGTTTTGGGTTCATTTATTCAGTTTTCTACAAAAAGTAAAATCTGGTGTTGTTTTAAAACGCCGGCTTCTGGATAGTGGTGAGTACTGGTACTGCACCCCTTTTCGGGATTTAAGAAAATGAATTCCCAACAGTTATGGGTTTGCTTTTGGCAATCAGCATTGCCACTCCCAATGGTTTCAGACTACTGTGTGGGTAGTCCACTGGTGGTTTTAGGCAGTGTCCTTCTGTGCCCATAACATCGGCAAAAATGAGTGGCAGCCTATTCTTCATGCATTTCCCTGTGCATTTTCTGGGAAGCTCTGGCCATCATGATGTTTTCCATGTCAGTACTGCACAGTTTTGAGGTAGGGCTCGGATGCATGGGTAAATACATCCCACAATTGGTTCCTCGAGTGGTAGGGTTAGTATAGCATATGTATAGAGAACGCTGTTAGTGGTTAAGGGTCAGTCAGGTGGTATACTTGGGTTGTCCCTTCTATTAGATGCATGAAAATTGTTACACGAAGACCCCTAATGATTGGCTAATGTTAATGGCGTCAGTGATGAGTGCCCCATGTTCTGATTGGTCCACTCGCGAGCCCCCCAGCCTGGGACCATCGTTGTTCCCAGCTCGCGGTGTACCTGTCATTTGCAACAATATGTAACTATGTGTTTATGCAGACAATGCGTGGATTTGCTCATATGCCTGAGAGCAGACTATTCCCACCGCCGTAGGTGTCCATTGGGTCATTTCATTGTTGCAGCCTGTGTCTCAAACGTGGGACCTAGGCGACTTCTCCCTCCTGGGTCTGGCACCCTGTCAGGTTCGGCTTGGTCACGTGAGGAGAGACCGTGGTTGAGGCAGAATTCTGCACATTTAATGTTGTATTTTCCACTGTCTGTCTGGCTTAGTTTGCAGGTGTGACCTTGGCTTCGGCTTGTGGCATGCGAGTTGCAACATTGCCCCCTTGGCTGTCAGTTCTCGCTGGGCTCATTCTGCAGGGTCAGCAATTGTACTCTTGTTCGTTCAATGTTCGTGGTGGCTCTTGCTTGCGGCCTACTTGGGCCTGGTGCATAGGTGGGGATGTTTAATGCACGGCACTTTAAGTTACGGTATCACATTGCTTCATATCCAGTATCATGTCTTCGTTGTATTTTCATCACAATGCAAGGGTTAGGGGAAGCGTCAGCAAGCATTTTAGATGAGTGCTTTGTGCGTCTTGCGTTTCTGCATTTTGAAAAACCTATGTGAAAAATAATAAAGATGCGCATCAGTGGGTGTGTCTGTCACCTACGTCATAGCAGTGAATATGTTCTTCGTGTGGATTGGTGTGGGGGTGTCCAGTGTGCATGGTTGCACGGGTGTTCTGACCATTGGCTAGGTCGTCATGGCATCTCTAACAATGTGTTTATTTACTGTTGAATGGTTTAGTCGAGTTCATCCATGCCGCAGGTGTCGGCTTGAGCAGGGCAGGCTGGTGGGCAGGCTGATGGGCACATCCGTATGTTCCTGTACCAGGGTATTTGGTCGTCTGGTAGATAGGCAAATTCATCTCGTGGCGGGTGTCTGGGTCGCGATCCTCTAGGCCAGGGGCGCGAGGAGATCGGGGGGAGTCTTTTGTCCCGATCTCCCACTTCAGTCCCCCCTCTGGTCGACTTGTCGACCACAAACATATCCTTTTCCTTGTCTCCTCTTACTCTCCATATTTTAGTTACTCCTCCCAGGTGTCCATAGTGGTTGACATGGTCCTCAAATGACCAATACATATACACACAACTTCCTCCCGGTGTGCAGTATACCCATTTCCCGATGTAGCTTCTTGGGTTTCTTGGGTTTTCGAGCTTCACTGATGGCGGGTCCAGGTGGTTGGTGATGATCTGTTTGCGCAGTTTTTCTCTTTCCTTTATTATTGTGTCTGTGTACTGGCCATCATCGGTTGGCATCAAGGGGTGCATACCAACATTTAGATAATTTCGTCTGTAGTGCGCGCTTTCCGGGCTTTCCAGAACCTTACTATGATCAGTGCAGCTCCAGCCAGTATTATACATCCAACTATAATCTTCAGCCCGTCCGACAGCCATGATGGCATCCATGACCATAACAATGAAAACCAGCTGTCATCCTTCTTCACTCCTTTACTTTCTTCCATCATTTTGGAGTGCATCTGGGCCAGTTGTGATACTGCTTCGGTGAGTGTACCATTGTCGGCATCATTAGCAGGAATAAATGTGCAGCATGATTGTCCCATCTTTGCGCATACTCCTCCCTCCATTGCTGTAAGGAGATCTAATACGTATCTGTTCTGTAGTGCTACCATCCTCACTGCTCGCAGTTCCTCTTTTATTGCGTTGAATCCATTTACTGTTGAATTCAGTGTCATCATCAGCTCCCATCGGGTTATCTGGAGCCATTTTGCGTTTGCGTAAGCTTGTAGCCCCGGATGTATTATTGACGAGAAAAACATTGCTGCTCTGCTGAATAGTCTGTGTTCTGGTGGGATTGAAGTGAGTGCTGTTTCCAACCTTCCCCATAGGTAATTTCCTGTCAGTGGTTCTCCTTGTCTCTTTTTTCTATTCAGGACATTATTGTTGTTGTTGTTTTCGTTGTCTGATCCCCTCTGAGATTGTATCGATCTCTTCTTCCTCTTGTTTCCTTCATCCATTTTGGGGAAGTTCGCCATGTTCACATGTTTCTGGGGCACCACTAGTGATGGTACATTAATGTGCACCATTGTGCATATACCGTTCCACAGAGGGGGCAGTGTGTGGTATGCCTTGTTTCCGCAGGCCCAGTAGTGGTCCATTAATACTGCTGTTCCTGCTCCCCCCTCTGGTAGCTCTAACACACTGGCACAGTTGGTGTTGAATCCCACGTCCACTTCTCCTCTATGTTGGTAGCATAGCTTAGGTGCAGACAGCGGTAGTATGCTCATTGGGTCTTCATCCTTCTCCATCCATGTCAGCATGGGTACGTACTTGCCCCAAATCGTCCAACATCTGTTATTGTGTTCATTAATGGTGGTAATATTTTCTCTTGTTACCATATTGCTACCAACCACTCCTATGTCCCATTTATTGTTGATGTATACCCTCCCCGTTATTGTTACCAGTGGTCTTTCCCAACAGCCTTGTGTGCCAGGAACTTCGGTGGCGTACCAGTCACATGGTAGGTATTGTAGTGTTACTTTCTTCGTTTCTCCCTTTTCAGGACCACTTGTCATGTATCTAAATGCTTCAGCATGCAAACTGCTCTTGTGGTAACTCAAATAAGACTTGAGGAAGTTGTTTTCGTATGGATATGTGTCTCGCGTTTTCCACACCAGTCTCACTACCGTCCCTTGAAATCGCCCTCTCGTTTGGAATAGGGCCAGGTATATTATACATCGTGCCGTCTTTTCATCTATTTCTGTGGCAACAAATGTTCGAGAAGCGCTCATGGCGTATGGGATCAATGAGCAGACATAGCAGCTGTCTTCTGTTGTCTGCTTACCTATTTGGGTCATGTGCTGGTACCACATGTTGTTCGAGACGTGTGCTGAATCTGTTATGTAATTATCAATGCCTTTATTATCTGAGTATGTGCTGCGTTTAACTCTACTTCCCTTATGTGGAGGGTTGCTAGTACCACCTGACGTAACGCCTGTTGCAGCCGTGGGTGGGGGTACGTTAGGTTTGGGTGCAGCCAAAATATTGATAGCATAACTTTTCTGCCATACAGAGGCAGCCAAAAAACCAGTGATCATCAAAACCCCTATCATTTTTATTACAAAAGCTAGTCTCACCGGCATTTACTCTTACCTTGCTGCAGTCCGGCAGCTTATTCTTTTGACGTTAAAGTTGCCCGCCTGAAAATTCTTAATATGCTTGTTACTATCGTTAGTTGTCATTATAAAGCCCTCCCTATCAAGTAGTCGTTCAGTGCCCAGGCGAAGAGCTGCTCCCACGCCAATCTAAGAGATCTGTCTCTTAAAGCAGGTAAGTGCTGGTGAAGATGGGGCATTGATTGTTCTATGGCCAAGATAAATGTGGTGTAGTAAACACGTACCCTTCTTCTTTTTAGGTACTTTGGCCTTTTTATGTGATATACAAATTGGTGTGATAGGGCTTCAGGGTAATTATCGTCTGAGGGTAGAATCTACTCCTGGGCAATGTACGCTGTTAGTTACCTATTTTCTTAGCAATACAATAATACACGGTACCTGCATGTGTGAGAAAGAAAAAGAAAACATACAAATGTTTACATGTGTATATGTGCAAAACAATGTCCTTCAATTGGGTGGTGGCTTGTCTTTGCTGTAGTGGGCGGGGGGTTTGTGGGCGTGGGCAAAGGGTTTGGGGCTTAACTGGCGGAAGTCTCTTTACTCTTTGATCGTGTGACCATGGGGTGGGCGGTATGCAAACTACCAGTTTCTATTTCAGAACTTGTCTCTGGGGATTCTGGGGGGTGGCAGGGTATGGGGACACTGAGGTCGTCAGCTTTGGTAGACGTCTCTTTCTCCGTAGGTGACGCTGTCGCTGCTCTTCCAATGGCCCTGTCAGTGACGCTAGGGCGGGTCTGGAGTTTGCAGATCTTCACGTCGTGTAGGTGGTTCAAAGCACGCTTATCCTGCAACTTTACTGCTCTCGTAGATACCTCCTCTACCAGGTGGGGACCAGTGAAGCGTGGGCTGTTCCACTTTCTATTGAAATTGCGGAGTAGCACGTGGTCACCTTTAGCAATTTTGCACAGTTTTTCCTTTTCCAATTCTTTGTCCGTGTCTTCTTGTTGATAACTCTTAGACCCACCCCGCGTGCGCTCGAGCTGTTGAGACACAAACACTGCACTAGTAATCAAAGAAGACACATATTGGTACATTTCATCACCAAGAACAGTTGCAGTGTTTTCATAGTCTGTGAATGCTCTCGATGTTGGCATTAGAGGAAGGCGCATTTGACGTCCGGTCACCACCTCGTGAGGAGTGAGGTGGTGGTCGGAGCCTGGTCTATTCCTTAGCTCAAATAGAGCTAGCAGAAGGCAATACAACCAACTCTTCTTTGTTGTTTGCTGTATCTTTGCGATTGCCTCCTTCAATAGGCCATTCAGGCGTTCGCATATACCGTTGGCCTGCGGGTGATATGCACAAGCAAATTTATGCTTGATGTTCAGGAAGGATGTGATGTGCTGAAACATTTCGTTAGCGAAATGCGGGCCGTTATCTGACCGCAGTACCTCGCACACTCCCCACCTGGGGAAAACCTCCCTCACTAGAAATTTAGCTGCTCTGAATGCATCTGGATGTGAGCTGGGTCCTGCCTCAATCCACCTGGAGAATGGGCATACCACTTCAATCATATACCTATTTTTTTGACATACGTTGATCATATCATCGTAATCAATATGAATGTGCAGGAAGGGTCCCTCTGGCCGGGGTATAGTACCTTTTATCACATGCAGCGTGTGCCGGCCGTAAACTGTTGACATGTGAGGCAATTGCTGATAAAATTTGTCACATGAGAATTTAACTCGGGGCAGAACCAGTCTTCCCTAATTCGTGCTGCAATAACTTCCTTGCCTGTATGAGCTGGGTGATGGAGTTGGCTCAGGGCGGTGTTCAATAGTGCTAATGGCATTACCATCTTTCCAGTGTTACCCTGACGCCATAGAGCGTCAGTTGGCGACATTGTACATCCTCTTTTTACCCATATTTCATTTTCTGCCATTGGTGCAGCCTCTTGTAACTCCATTATTTGTGTGGCTGGGAGGTGGGTGTACCCTTCTTTCATCAACATCTCTTTAGCTATCCCCCTCCCTCTCCCTCTCTCTGACTCTGGGGGGTTCCAGATCTCACCAAAGTAAGCAGCATACTTTGCATGTGCGTCCGCTGCTTCATTCCCTTTTGAGACATGATCTTCTCCATTAGTGTGTGCAGGACATTTAACCAAAGCTAGTTCTTGGGGATTATTTATTACTTCAATTAATTCGGCTAATAAGAGAGCATGTTGCACTGGGGTGCCGTCAGCTCTCCTAAACCCTCTTCTCCGCCATTTTGTCAATCCCGAGTGGACAGTAGACGTGACATATGCGCTATCAGAATATATAGTAACTCTTTTGTCAAAGCTTTCCTTCAACGCCAAGATCAGTGCAACCAATTCTGCTGCTTGAGCAGAGTAATGTTGTGGTAACTGTACACATTTCACTGCCACACACACCAAGTCCTCTGTCATTTTTACTACTGCTGCCCCAGTTCTCCTTATCCCATCACTCTGGTCTATTGTCGATGACCCATCAATGAACAACAGCTCTCCTCCATTTAGCGCATCCTCTTCAACTTTTCTAGTACATGAGTACATTTCAGTAGTCTGCGTACAATCATGAGCATAGTCACCTTCCTCAATTACTTCCGCTATAAACCTTGCAGGATTAACTGTGCTGCATCTAACAATTGATAGTTCTGGTCTAGATAAGATGATCTCATAACCTGACGCCCTATGAGTGGTTAGAGTGGACTTAAGCTTGTTCAATATTGCAAATAGTGCATGCTCCACAAATAGTGTGGTTGGGAACCCCATTGTAATAGATGATGATTCCTCTACCGCGAAGGCAGCTGCGGCGAGGCCTTGTTCGCAAGGGAAATGACCTAACATAACAGGGTCCAGGTGACCGCTGTAAAATGCTACTGGCTTGTATCCCATGCTTGTTTTTTGAGCCAACACTGCTTTCATTACTGCTGAGTCGCAATGTGAAAATATAAATTATTGTCGTTCATAATCTGGGGTGGCCAGTACTGGAGCAGTTGATATTGCGTGTTTCAATTCGTCAAAGGCCTCTTTCATTTCCATTGTCCACCCCAATCTTTTCTCCCCTTTGTTAGCTTCTCTCAATGCTTCAAGTAGGGGTCCTATGTATGAGCTGTAATCAAATACCCATGCTCTACAGTAGTTGCACAATCCCAGGAACTGCTGCAGCTCCCTCACCGTTTGTGGCAATGGCGTGTTTGATATAGCCTGTGCTCTTTGTGGTGCAATCTTTCTTCCGTGTTGGGATATCAGCTGACCAATGTATAATACCTGTTCCTGACAGTACTGCAACTTTTCTTTGTCTACCTTGTAACCCTTTTCAGCCAATATTGTCAGCATCTTTAATGAGTCCTCCCTGCACCTTTTTTCGCTTGTGCTGCAAATTATTATGTCGTCAACATATTGCAACACTGTACTTTCCAATTCAATGTTTCCCAAGTCCATCTGTATTACTCTGTTGAAAATTGAGGGTGACTCGCAGTACCCTTGTGGCAACCTTGTGTGTTTCCATTTTGTGTTTCTGTACGTGAAGCTTGTCAGATCTTGTGAATCTGGATGCAAGGGTATTGAGAAAAAGGCATTTTTGAGGTCAATCACTGTAAATCGTGAGGCCTCTGCTGGAATTCCACACAATATTGTGGCCGGGTTTGCTTCTATGGGGTATTCTGCTTCCACTATGTTGTTCAAGGGCCTGAGGTCCTGGATGAAACGCCAAGACCCTGCTTTAGCTTTGCGCACAGGATATACGGCCGTGTTACATGGTGATTCTTATGGTACCAATATGCCATTATTTATAAGGGCCGTTATTGTTTCATATATGCCCTCAACTGCCTCTTTTGATAGTGGGTATTGCTTCACTCTAGGGAGTATTGCACCTTTTTTCAGCTTTATTCTTACTCCCCCGATACTTTTTATGCACCCCACGTCATAGGGACTAGTAGTCCACAATGATGTTGGAACTTTTGCCATATCCTCCTCAAAAAAGGGAACTGGGGTGGATGTGGGTGCTTCAAGTGCCATTGCAATTTTCTGTGCCACTTGTTTGTATGTTACTCTTAGCCATATATCTACACTCATCATAAATACCATTTCACCCTCTTCCTTCTCTTCTGAAAAGAGCTCCTCATCTGAGACCTGAGTGAGTCTGCATCCCTCAGCCAGTGCTATCACTGCCCTCCATGCTCTTCCTTCCCGGTCTTGGGCATGTACTGCGATGTAATCAGCAGTCGCTATAATGCTCTCCATGCTCACTGAAATCACCTTTCCTTCTGGTTCATTGGCTGGTGTTTCTGGTCCGAACAGATAGGCTGTTGGCCTCCTCCAGATCTTCCCTTCTATTCCTGGCATCCATGCGAATGCCATGTCTGTTCCATACTGGAACAGATCGCCATCTACTGGCTCAGCCCTAATCACTGTCTGCCCACAGTATGCTTGCATAATTTGCCGTGCAGTGAGCATGTTTATTCCAGGAGTGGAACAAATTATGCCGTCCTCCGTGAAGGAGATTGTCATATTCAACTTGCTCATTATGTCTCTCCCAAGTATGTTTACTGGCGAGTCCCTTGAATATAAAAGCGGAACGGACATGTCATAATCCCCTATTGATAAGGGGATGTTATCAGTAAAGGGAACCAACCCCCTAGCCCCAAAGAATCCTTGGGTGTTCATGGCCTCACCTGACATCTTAAATTTACCTTCCCTTATGCAAGACCGGGTTGCCCCGGTGTCAACAAGGAATGATAATTTTTTGTCACCTATCGTTACCTCTATGCATGGTTCCTCCGCACAATTAGGTGTTAGCGACAGGATGGGACACACCAAGGCCGTCTGTGGGCTGTCCTATTGTGGGTATAATGATTGACCACTTCCTGTGTAAGGATTGTGTCCCAGGACCGTCACCCTTCCCAGTTGTGTTTGCTGTAGCTGTGTATTGGTAGAGGTTACCTTATGGTCTTGAATTTGAGCGGGTTGCTGTACTTGCTGCACTTGAGGTTGTTGTGTTATCGCTACCTGTTGTGGCGGTAGTGAATATGTCTGTGGCTGTTGTTGTGTCACTAATTGTTGCTGCACATTTCCCAGGTTGCAGTGCCTGCTGTTGTTGGTGGCCCTGCTGTTCCCTTGTAGGCCCTTGTTGTCCCTGTTCTCCCCATGTTGGTGTGCCGGGTCTCATTCTACATGTGCGTGACATGTGTCCTAATAATCCACAAATCCAACATACAGGTGGTTCCCTGGTCTGCCATGGGAAACTCCCTAAATTGTCCTGGTATACTGGTTGCCCAGTGGGGTAGAAACTTCTGAATCCTCCCCCTTGCTGTTGTGTGTTATAGCCGTATCCCCTCCCCCTCATCATTCCTCCCCTTCCCCTGTTGTAATTATAATATCCAGCTCCTGGTGTTGAGTATCCTCCTCCCATGTTAGTCGTGTATGGTGGGGGTGGTGGCAGCTGTTGTGCTATAATCTGTGGTGATTGTATTTGGGAGGGATCTTGTGCAGCCACTACTTGTGTGGGGTTTGGTGTCATTGTTGTAGGTGTAGTTATTAGTGCACCTTCCATCGTGTACTTAGTAAGTTTTTTCTGCACCAATTTAGCCTCTTCCGCTTTTCTATCCTCTTCCTTTTGTTTCATCTTTTCTTGCCATGTCCTACAATGATGTACTATCGTCAGTTGTATTTCTGGCCATGCTTTTGCTTCCATCCCCACTACTTTCTTCAATTGTTTCTGCACTGCCTCCGGGAGCCCTTGTATTAGTATATGGTAAAATATTGCTGGTGTTTTGTCCCATTGCTCTCTAGTTTCCATACGCCACTTCTCTTGATTTTCCTGGATATAATCAACAGGATCTTCGTTCTCACGCATCTTGCGTGATGTAATCGCTCCTATGTCTGATGTGTCTGGGTATTGTACCCTCAGTGCTTGCCATAATGCATGTCTGCAGTTTGCGAATGGCGCCCCGTCGTGTGATGTGTTTGTTATTGTGACCCCGGGGAAGCCTGCTCTCTTCCAGATGTCATCTGCTGCATCCCCCAATATTGATATTAGGAGGCCCTTCACATCTCCTACTGCCAGTTTCTGTCCTGCGGTGTGTTTTTCCATTTCATATATCCATTTCCCCGCACCTCCACTTAATGATGGGAGTCTGCACTTTATATTTTCTTTGTCTGCATGCTTCCAAGGGACGTATTGTGGTCTAACCCCTCCCCTCTCCAGGAGTGGCATTAGGTTGTGTCCTATCTGACCCCCCGGGTTCCCCACAGTCGAGTCCGTATACCCCTCCTCTTCTTCCGTGTCGTCTACATCGTCTGTTTTGTCCATATTTCCCCTGCTCGTAACTGTTTCTCCTCCATCTCTTCCCCTTCTTTTATCATTTCCTTTATTTGATGTGAGCGTGTGTACTCGTTCTTCCTGCCTGCGTCCAGGGAGATCTCTAAGCCTACCAGCGTAGGGTGTGTGTTCGTGAGGGGCGGGTGCGGGTGTAGGTGGGCATGTTGTACGGGATGAGTGTGGGGTAGTTGAGCATGTTGGACGGGATGATGAAGGTGTAGCTGCACGTGTGTGCCTTCCCGCCATTCCTTGCTCTTTCCCCTCAATTCCCCCCAGTTCTTCCTTTCTTCTGCAGGCCCATGGTGATTCCCTGTTAGTCCGGGTGATGTACAAATTATCTAAGCTTTCCCTTTCCCTATTTCCTCCTTCTTTCTCCATTCCTTCTTCTTCCTTGCTACAAAAGTCATCCAGGAGCGACAACCCCCAATCTGTCTTTTTCCCCCGAATCGTTACTGTTTTTAAATCTATTAAATCCGTTCCTCCCGTTTCTTCTTTACCAATTGCTCCCCTTTGTGCTGATGTTGTTGCTACTTCTGTGTCTCTGCGTACATATCTCCTTACTTCACTCTCCCCTCTCCTATCTTCTCTTTCCCTTCTTTTTTCTCCACTATCTCTCTACCGATTTCCTCTCTTTTCTTTATTAATTCCTCCATTACTTCACGACTCATCTTTTCCAATATCCTTTCCTCTTCTCTCTTCCTTTCCCATCTCTCTCTTTCCCGCTCTAATATGCTTTCTATCATCCTCCCTTCTTTGTATTTCTTGGTCGTTTCTGATAGTATTTTCCTCTTCCATATTTCCATTTCTTTTTCTTTCTCCTCTTCCTCCCTTTTCTTGTCGCGCTGTGCTGCTCGAGATACCCTTTCTGCTGCTGCCTTTACCCTTTCAGCTTCTCTCTTTCGTTCTTCAGTTCGTTCCCTCATTTTTTCCAACTCATTCTTACTTTCTTTCCTTTCCCGTGCTCTCTCTCTTTCCTCCCTCTCAAGCTGCTTGATCAGGGCATTTTGCTCATTCCTTAATTCTGCTAATCGTTCCTCCAAAATCTCTTCTTTTCTCGTAACAGCTCTTCCTCCTTTCTTTTCCCCCCTTCCCTTTCATCTCGCTCTTTCTCTCATTGTCCTCGTCCATTTTCCTTACTACTTCCTTCTCTTCTCCTGTTAAGGAACCTCGCAATTTTAATAATACCTGTGCAGCTACCCACTCATCATGTCCTATTGCTGCAATTTGTTCTTCGCTAGTCTTCCCCTCCCCTGCGGGCATCTTCGTATAAGTTGACCCTGCCGTACTTGTCTGCTCCCCTCCCGTGTAGCCACCTGTAGCTGTATATGGTGGTGGGCTGTATGCCGGGTTCGAGTACCCCTCAGCCGCCCTTAATTGTTCTCTCACTATTTCTCGTAGTTCCGTTAAAGGATATAACCCCCCTTCCTCTTTTTTCACTACCTTCGCTAGGGGCATGTCGTCGCCCTGTTCCTTTTTTATTTCTTTTTCGTTTAGGTTGCTACTCTTTTCTCCTCCCTCTTGTCCTTTCCCCGTGCACTGTGTGCCTTCACTCTCTTTTTCCCCATTCTGTTCTTCCTCGTTAACCTTCTTCTCCTCCTTTGTTTCCCCCACAGTGAACATTCCGTTTTGTCCTGGTCGGGACCCCTGGAACATTCTCCATAAGTTAAACACCTCCACATGGTGTGTCAACTTCTTCCCCTTGTATGTGTTATGTAGATGGGTCAATAGTGAGTGTTGGATATATGGGTCGAAACTGCCATTAGGCGGCCATGGTGTCGTCATTTTGCTCTAATCAGTTTCTCCCTATGGGGTGACAGTGTTTTACATATATGCTGTAGCGGGGTAGTGAGGGTGTTCCCCCACCCTCCCGATCCTGTCCCGTATGACATAGTAGTACTAACTTGTTCCCTCCCTCGATATGGTAGCGGTTATCTTGCTAATAATTAACGCTATACAATTTCAAATCTTTTACCTGGCCCCGTAATTTTGGGGACTTGCAATTGTCCGCTAAAATAAAATAGTAAAATATAGCATTTGCATTTATATATTCTTTTCTCTCTTTCCTTCTTTTCCCTAACACCGTTACGGCCCCCTACGGCCAAAGCGCATGTAGCCCCCTGCGGCTGCGTGCCCTGTGTGACGTTCTTATACAGCCGTCCCACTTTATTTCACCCCTCCTTCTTCACTTGTCGTGGCTGGCGTTCCCCGCGCGCGGCCACGTCCCTCTCTTCACCTTGCCCCGATGTAATCGTTACTGTTTATCTCTGTCTCCACTCCCTTACCGTTATTCTCTTCCCCACCACTCTCCAACAATACCTTGTGCTCGAGATATCCTATGAATGCCCTACTGGTGACGTCACTGACCTCTTCCAAAACTACCGGTAAGTTCTTTTCATGTTTTAAAAGTTTGAAATAAGTTTGCAATCTATCCCCGTTAACCCCACAGCTGTCCTCTTGTCACGCCTGGAACAAGGTAATCAACAATATAATCAGACTGCGCACGCTGCGTCGCCACACGTGTGATACGCCCCTCGACAGGAGGGCTTAACCAGCCAATTATCTTCCGTATTAGGCAACCAGCTAGCTACCGCCTACAGGGAAACGTCATCTATCTATTGAGTTTTCTGCTCGATTAATAGGGATCCTCATCTACTCATTGATCAATAATCACCAATTCGTAGGAAACCGCACACACACACACACACCCTTACAGGTGGTCGCGACCTAGGCCAATCAGTGTCTACGAGCGGCCGCACGTGATGTTTTCGTGCTCCGCCCCCCCCTTCTTCGTAACGTAGCGGACTGCTCTCGCACTTGTCCAGCTACCATTCACTTCACCGTCAATACTAATTTATCAAACCTTCGCCACGCACCTTTGTAACACCTCCCACCTCCCGTATTCTATTCCTCCCCCCTCCCTGACAATTTCACATTGCTTGTTGGGCGTGGCATACTCACCAAGTTCTCTTGATGCGGGGCCGCTCGACTGCGTGCACCCCTCCAAGCGGCTCGCCCCCTCCCCTCGTCTGGACCACGTCTGGACACTCGCCGACCGCGGGCGGGATACTTCTCAACCGGCTCCCGAAGGCCAATATCCGGATTGCGCTGTCCGGTCTTCTCGCAGTTCCACGATGGTCCTGTAGTCCTCAAAAAGGGGGCAGCGGCAGAGGGGGCCGCGCCGCCGGGCCTCCTCGCAACGAGAGCACTCGGAAAAATAAAATAAAAAGCAGATCTTAAACAGATCTCAGCAGTGCCTCCAACTTGTCGGGGGGATTCTCCCGGGGTCGGCTTGGCCTTCCGCGGACCTCTGGGCTGTGAGGCCCCAACTCCTCCCGCGTATCCCAAAAATGAGTATGAGACACACACAAGAAGCAAGGTGATTCTGCTGTTTATTGAATAACGGCAGGGATGGGTCTAGGACCGTACGCGTCCGTCCTGACTCTCGAAATTCGTGGGGCTCGCAGGCCCCTTTTTGCCTCAGTATGACGCGCTACTTGCGTCACCTGGGAAAGTTAGCAAAAAACCTATCGCCACTCTGGATTGGTTCCTCGAGTGGTAGGGTTAGTATAGCATACGTATAGAGAACGCTGTTAGTGGTTAAGGGTCAGTCAGGTGGTATACTTGGGTTGTCCCTTCTATTAGATACATGAAAATTGTTACACGAAGACCCCTAATGATTGGTTAATGTTAATGGCGTCAGTGATGAGTGCCCCATGTTCTGATTGGTCCACTCGCGAGCCCCCCAGCCTGGGACCATCGTTGTTCCCAGCTCGCGGTGTACCTGTCATTTGCAACAATATGTAACTATGTGTTTATGCAGACAGTGCGTGGATTTGCTCATATGCCTGAGAGCAGACTATTCCCACCGCCGTAGGTGTCCATTGGGTCATTTCATTGTTGCAGCCTGTGTCTCAAACGTGGGACCTAGGCGACTTCTCCCTCCTGGGTCTGGCACCCTGTCAGGTTTTGCTTGGTCTCGTGAGGAGAGACCGTGGTTGAGGCAGAATTCTGCACATTTAATGTTGTATTTTCCACTGTCTGTCTGGCTTAGTTTGCAGGTGTGACCTTGGCTTCGGCTTGTGGCATGCGAGTTGCAACATTTCCCCCTTGGCTGTCAGTTCTCGCTGGGCTCATTCTGCAGGGTCAGCAATTGTACTCTTGTTCGTTCAATGTTCGTGGTGGCTCTTGCTTGCGGCCTACTTGGGCCTGGTGCATAGGTGGGGATGTTTAATGCACGGCACTTTAAGTTACGGTATCACATTGCTTCATATCCAGTATCATGTCTTCGTTGTATTTGCATCACAATGCAAGGGTTAGGGGAAGCGTCAGCAAGCATTTTAGATGAGTGCTTTGTGCGTCTTGCGTTTCTGCATTTTGAAAAACCTATGTGAAAAATAATAAAGATGCGCGTCAGTGGGTGTGTCCGTCACCTACGTCATAGCACTAAATATGTTCTTCGTGTGGATTGGTGTGGGGGTGTCCAGTGTGCATGGTTGCACGGGTGTTCTGACCGTTGGCTAGGTCGTCATGGCATCTCTAATGATGTGTTTATTTACTGTTGAATGGTTTAGTCGAGTTCATCCATGCCGCAGGTGCCGGCTTGAGCAGGGCAGGCTGGTGGGCAGGCTGATGGGCAGGCTGATGGGCACATCCGTATGTTCCTGTACCAGGGTATTTGGTCATCTGGTAGATAGGCAAATTCATCTCGTGGCGGGTGTCTGGGTCGCGATCCTCTAGGCCAGGGGCGCGAGGAGATCGGGGGGAGTCTTTTGTCCCAATCTCCCACTTCACCGGGAACCCCTCCCTAACCCAATCCCACTTCCTTGCACTTGGCCTAAACATGGGCCTTGACTTCACAATGATGAGGAATAGCTAGCACCCTCTTCAACGACATGAGAGTGACTAATCCCCCTAGATTCTATTAAAGACGAGGAGGCAAGTATTATGCATTACAATCTTTACTCTGAAACCACAGCAGCAAAGAAAAACTTTTACAAAATAAAAAGTTTCAACAACAGAACAAAACAGAGTTCAATGTCAATGTAAGGGGGAACTCCCCCAATCCATCATGGAGGACAGGTCATGCCCTGCAGGAGACCAATGAGCAGAGACACCCTTCTATATAAGTCCTTTACTCTAAAACCAACTCCTCTTTCTTTGCTACTGATACCACAGCTAAGTCACTCCTAATTTAGTTGTGCCTTGCATGTTAGTCAGTAGTAGGCCTCGATAGCATATATATACATATTGGCTTAAATTGTGTTAATGTATGAGATCCATTACTCACCGTAATCGTATTTCTGATGCTTGTATCTGCTTAGATTCACATGCTGTGCATAGGCCGCCATCTAGTGGAAGCTGCAGAGTATCACAGTTTGTTTTTCGAAACTCGAAAATGGGCGTTGACACAGGGCGTGCCAGTAATACTATCGCTAGTGTGACGTCCACTGTACCCATGATCCCTCAGGCGCTTGCGTACCTCTGGGTATTAAGAGCGTCTTTATTTTTATACAACTATGTTTATCTTTTTAAATAATTTGGGCAACCTCATCACGCTGTTTAGCCATGCGGGTTGGTCTGTCAGAGGCTTCTGTTTTAGACCCGGCACGCGTGGCTCTCCTTTCATTTGACATGCATTGGATGTGCGCATTTACAGAGACGCGCGCTGGTCTGGCAGAAGCTTCTGCTTCAGACCCAGCGCGCGTGGCTCTCCTTTCATTTAACATGTTTTTGATGAGCGTATTTACAGCGACGCGCACCGGTCTGGCAGAAGCTTTTGCTTCAGACCCGGCGTGCGTGGCTTGCCGTTCATTTAACGCGCTTTGGTGAGCTTTTTTCAGCACCTGGCCCTATTTTCTTTGAACACCGCTGGGTTCAGCGTATTTACTGCATGCGCGACCCTCATTTTATTTGGTAAACTCTTTAATTGAGCATATATACAGCGCGCATATGCCGCTGTAACAGCCTTTTAAATATGAGCTCTATTGTCCCGATGCGTGTCGGTCTGTTGGAAGCTTCTGCTTCAGACATGGCGCGCACAGGCATCCGTATGATTTGAAACCCTCCTCCATATTTTCTTTCAGTATGGGTGTGATGTTTATTTATATATGTTTATTTATGTATATATGTACATATGTTTAACTTTAGCACAGCATGCGTGGGCCTCAATTGTTTAGGAAATATACGGAAAGCTTCTGCTTCAGCACAGAAGCGAGATGGCTCAATAGTATGGCTGCAGGTTTATCATGCGGTAGGACCTGGGTTTGCTTCCCACCATGTCCAATGTACACATGTGTATGGATATTTATAGGTATATATATATATATTTTTTAATAGATATTTTTTTATTTTGCTTTCTAAATTGATATGTTTCAGTTATATTTGGCGATGATTCGCCCAGGGACGTCATTTCACCAAAATGCCAGGGGTAGCGGAAGTGACATCACCCGACCCTTGACCCTCTGATGACATCACAGGAAGTGATGTCATTAGACCCCGCCCCAAAGTGATATAGCGGGTAGCGATGGTACACGACATTTCACCCGTTGAAAAAACAGGAAGTGGCATCACATAGCATTGTAAACTATGAAAAATATAGTTATGATATCACTATATGATGTACATTCATACAAGAATGGATCGCCATATGTATCATTAAGTTCAGTGTTTATTGGCCCGTATTACCAAATGACTGTGTATGCAAGCAGACGTCCATGACCAAATGATAAGCGTAAGTGCTATATAATAACACATCATTAAGCACTTTATATAGAAAAAATATACACCCAATATCACCCAACCTGTGTTGGTACTCATTTATCGACCTCAGAAGGATGAACGGCTTAGGCTTAGTGAGGCGTTTAAGAACAGACTAAATCAGTGACTCACCCCCTGAAGTGTGCCTGAAATAAACATTTAATGAGGCCAGCAATTACTGTATAGAATTCCAGAAAGTCACATTATTTGGTATACCTATTCTTTCTTATTTAGGGTCAGTGCTGAAAGTGTTAGAAGAAAAATAAGAACAAGTGCCTCAAGTCTTTTTTTTAAGGGGCCTGAACAAGAAAGCCAGCCACCCCAGAAGTAAAGAGCCACAGCCCAGGAGCTTGCATAACTTAAAAAAAAAAAAAAAATTTTTTTTTTTTTTTTTTTTTTAGTAGAGGTCGCAAGGGACACCACAGAGGTCGCAAGGGACACCACAGAGGTCGCAGTTGCGACCCCTGGCGACCCCCAAATGACGTCCCTGGATTCGCCTACTGGAGAGCCTGATACGCTGCTAGTCTGCAGATTTATTTAGGCGCTGCGCAGGCTACAGGTGATTTTCCTTCACTGTCGGTGTGCCATAACCTGCTCGGTTTCAGGCTCCGCCTGAGTTATAATGTGAGGTTACCCCCTTGTGTACTGCTGGTCACCACACCCTGCTAGGGTGAGCAGTTTGAGGTGCACTTGCTCAGTGTATTCCTTTCTTAAACAATATTTTAAGCTATGTGTGCAGCACATTAACCTTTCTTGTCAGCAGTAGCCCGGATGGATCAGTAAGCATCAGCTTTTATAAAAGGGCCCAGAGTTTGAGGCCCTGTTCGGGCGTAACCCACTTCCTAGGTAGAATTACTTTGCATTTATTATTTATTTATTAATTTTATTTTTTATATGATACTTCAAAGAAAAGAGAGTTTGGAGGAGGTTGTTAACAGACCTTGGGGGGGGCTCTACCTTCCTTTCTAACCATCACTCAGGCGCTAACATTAGTCTTTTAGTGAATTTTGTAGGCCCCTTACATTAGTTAGTTACAGGACAACTCAGTCCTTCCGCTTCTTTAGGCAGTTCAGACCCCACTTTTTTCTTATACAAATAGTTGGAGATCTATAATATACTTGCTGAAGAGGGAAATAACCCTTAATAACCCTATTGACATGCAAGAGCTGCAGAGCTTGATGTACAGATGGGTTTGCCTGCTCAGCAACACCAATTTCACTCCTTAAAGGGTGGCAGGATTTCCCTTACTATTGTCCCAATATTGTATTGATCAATACAGTTTTATCCATTGGCGAGGACATGGTTTGCTCAAAGATAACTGTTTCGTCTTGTTAGCAAGACACCGTTGAGCTCCCAGGTTCTGACCCTGTTGCAGTGTTTAGGAAACACTTGCTGGTATCAGAGAGAAGGGTTACCAAATAATAACATTTTGGAACACCCCACCATACTTTCCTCCCATGGCTTTGTCTGTTCCCGCTACTACATGTAGCGGTGTATACAATTCTCCTCTGCTCGTGGAGTACAAGCCCAGTTTTCCCCTCAAGGGAGTTGTTTCCCATTGCAGTTTATAAGTGGCCGTTTATGTTCATTCTTTTTACCCTTCAGCGCAGCAAATAGAGTGCTTGCTTTAACATCGGTGCAGAGCCTGCTTACGCGGGTGTCAAATCCTGTAAGGGTAAAAAATAAACATTGGTTCCGTCCGAGGTCAATAAATGAACTCCACACTCCGTGGATAGTAATAATTAGCAGCGCTCAGATCCTGAGGGTTTGTAACATTATATAAGTGCTTTTTTATTTTATTATGTACAATGTGCTTATTCTTTTTTCCTTTCCCCTGATCTCTGGAGAGACCAGTCACCATGGACGGAAAGGGGGCGCTGCAGGAGTGTTTGAGGTATCCCAAACAGTTCTGGTATGATAGTGAGAGAAATAACAGGATGCAGGTACAATGGCACGGCTACGTGGGTTCTCAGGACTGAAATACCAGTGGTGATCAGAGGTCCATTGGCAGAGCTAAATTCTTCCAGCTACTACACTAATATGGGTGTTGCCGGTTATGACTGAGCTGCACTAACAGGGCTGTGCATTGCTCCATGCACTGCAAAAGCAGGGCATGCAGAGTGTCTGGTTTAAAGTACATTGATCTATGTGAGTATGTATGTAGAGAGTACGTCAGGGTGTTCTTAAATAAATGAAAAGATGCCACCCGAGCAGCCAGGGTCACACACTCATCCTATTTTGCATAGTTACGTGGGACTGCACCACTACGTATGGTGGAGATACCGACACTTCCCCCAAAGGCACAATCAATTTCGCTTGAGTCGATAGAATGACGTTTAGCACGGAGAGTCGAGGACTAGTGAACACATTGCTAACTTTAAACCAGAGGATTTATGTTCCAATCCTTGCTACGTACCTGGCCCAAAAAGGATCGACTGATTCAGGGCAAACCGCATCTCACTGGACCTAAAATGGGTGCCATTTTAACCTGCACAAACCGACTAAAATATGGCATGTCTTTTACTGTCCTGGCTGCCAGTGACATCACTAGGGGGAAGGCAAAAGTTTGGTGACACCCGATTCAGTAATTCATGATGTCACCACCACCCACGCCCCGGCAGGCGGTGACACCATGAGTTACTGCACTGGGTGTCACCAACCCAACCCTAACTAGCAGTGGTGTATTTCGGAAGACACACCAGAAAGGAGGTAGAGGGATTCTTTCATGTGGCTCATAACATGGACCAAAGACTGGAACGGATTGGAGAACCAATCACATTGATCGGTCCATGTCAATAATGCCCAGCATCTGAAAGTATCCCTCTAAACCCCATGCGGTGCGTCCCTTTAAGTGCACTCCTGCAAGGACAGAAATATTGGCGGTTGCTTCACCGCTAAAAGCGCTGAATCGGCTTCTTGCCTCACGGACTTTATCGGCCCTGACGTTGATTCTGCAGCCATGGAAATAGAAAGGCGTCTCCTTCTATTGTGGTGGAGCTACCTTTCATTTTACATGGCGGCCATCTTTGTATTATTTTCAATGTTTTTTGGTTTGTTTACGTTTAGAATGTGAACACTGTTCCCACATTGGGAAGGCAGGTTCCCTCGTGTACAAACCAGGTGCTGAGAGCGAGCTCTACCAGTCATTAATGGCAAAAGAGAACTCGATAAAAGCCCAAGTGAATGTGGTCTGCAGCCCTGCAATGCCCAGTGTATCCTTCTCCAGTGACCTTTAAGGCTATACTGTTGTTGTTATTATTATGTATGTGTGTAAGAACATACTATTATATACACTACTTTATTAACATTTTAATAATATATGTACGACGCAGTGTATGCATAAAACCTGTACATCATTTTCTTTTTACAGCATGCATTTGGCATCACCATTCGCCTGTTCAAATTATTTATTGGAGGCGTGTTGTGGCATTCTCATGCCCGCTGCCAACGACAGGACCCAGTGCAAAAGGCAGCTCTCCAAGTCGAGGTCCGGCTGCAGGACTAGCTTTTCAGATTCCTTTCTTCTGACCATAGCTTCTCTGAAAATTCACCGTCATTAATTAATAAAGGGGTATTAATGGTAGTAGTACTGCATGTTTATACACTACTAGTGCAGTGCTGGAAAATAGCACATGATAACGGCAGGGTCGGATTGGCCCCTCGACCTTTCGGCCGGTGGCCGGGCCGAAATCATCCCTTGAGAGTTGGGGGCCGGTTTCTGGCCAAGCCTGGGCCGGTTTGGAAAAAAAAAAAAGCCTTTCATCCTTCCGATAACTGAGTACCAACACAGGTTGGATGATATTGTGTGCATATTTGTTCTATAAAAAATATCTTAAGCGTAAGTGCTATACAATAACATATTATCATTTGGCCTTGGACGTCTGCTTGGATTCACAGTAATTTAGTGTACTTAAGAACAATGCTAATTGATGCCACTTCCTGATGCTGTTTTGTCAAGGGGTGAAAGGTCGTGTTTCATCGCTTCCCAGGATGTCACTTTGGGGTTGGGTGGAATGACATCACTTCTGGTGATGTCAGCAGAGATCAAGGGTTATGAGGTGAGGGTGGGCCACTTTTTTTTGGGTGACCGGGCCTATTTCTTTGCCCAGTCCTACCCTGGATAACGGGAATCTAAGCACATGTTTTTATATGCATTTTCTATTTGACTGTTACAAATATGTGCCTGCAACACATTACAAGCTGCATATTGGGGTGTTTTTTCAAACTTTCATGTTCTACATGGACTGTAAAAAACACTAGACCTCTCGTATCCAAGGTAGCAGGAGACCAAATATTAAAGATGGTTTGTTCCGTTCCGGAAGCACCTCAAGACCTTCCTCTTCGCTTCTGCCTTTGCCCCCCTTCTCCCCAGCTGATCTGTTTTCTCTCTTGGCACCGTGCACCTGTCCACCCAGTCCTTCGGGCTCAGGTACCTGCTCACCCGTTGCACTGGGCTCTGTATCTGTACCCATACAGTCCCCCACCCACTTCTCTTCTGCACTTATCAGATATACCCTATCTGCTTAACCTAGCACTTGCCACTTGCTGGTTGCACTACCACCCTTATTTATTTATTTCACTTATTTATTTATTCTTTTCTCTCCTCTGTTCCGCACTTTCCACTCTCCCCCCTTCCGTGCACTTTCCCCCTTTTCCCTTTGCAATGCACTTGCACGTTCTCAATGTCACTGGGCCTAGTAGGATCGTTTGTTTTTGTTCTCCCCTGTTCCCCTCCCTTTGCCTGGTTGCGTACGAGCGGGATATAAAAAAAATATCATTTCATTTCATGGTGGTTGACCATGTATTATAAGGCATAAAATACCCCCCTAACATACATTAAAAAAAGATATTGTAAGTCACCTCTGAGTTTTGTGACCTTAAAAAAAAAAAAGAGCTCAGTCTTTGCTCCCCTCTATTTGGACAAATAAAGATTTTGTGACTTTTGAAATCTATATGACATACAGTAAGGGATACTTTACTCCTCTTATATATAAGAGTTATTGATGTTCGATGATACGCGAACTGCTGATCAAAACTGATATACGTACAGATCTGGCATTGGAGTATAATATTCTCCCCTTTGATGTTACCAAACTCTGTGTACATAGCTGAGGTAACACACCTTGCCATTCTCCTTACAGGCTGGTAGACAATGCTTGTCACTCATATTTGCGATTGTCAGGTTGTGTCTGTCACCTTGGAGTTCTGTGACATCACAAAGTAGTTTTGTCTCATGGAGGATAGCTCAGGGGCAACGTGCTCGCCTTGGAAGCAAGACGACACAGAGCAACACAGGTTCAATCCCTGGGTCCGCGCTTAGAAACCTCTGAGTATTAAACGTGATAGAAATAACCTATCATATCATATCACAATAGTGAAACCTTTAGTTACTGATGGGAAACAGGAGTATTTGTATTGTAACGGTTTATTGAAAAGCCACCCTCAACGCAGGGATTTCCTTCCTTCCCCACTTAAGGTGTGACGCAACAAACTGTTCAACTGATTCTTTTATTAATTCCTACTTCAGACGCATATCATGCCCCTTGGATCTCTCCCTCTGATCTAACTATAAGCCAAGAACCAGCCCGGTGTATGGGAAATATATTGGTATTTGTTTAAATAAAAGTAATAGAAATTAGCACAAAAATGTCAAACACCACTTTATCCATGGCACAACTTCTCCCAGCATCAATACATCACAGTTGAAAGTTGGAAAGAACACAATCACAAATCTTCACTTTCTACAAATTTCACTTCAAGAAATAATGACACTTATCAATAACGAAAAGCAATTATCATGTAGTGTCGTGCGATTCTGATTTTCCTGCAGGCTTAAAAGGCTAGCAGTAGGATTTCAAGATTGGTACAAATACCTTTAGCAATTATGATTCGCCCACACTTTTGTTTTAAAATAAACACAGGGTGATTTAGTGCTTTGTTTTTCGGGCCTCCCTACTTTGGTCTGTGTTGGGGAAGTCGGACAGAAAAATTAGAATGATTTGGGGAAGTTTGGATTTCAGAACCCCCTCCACTGAAAGGCCTGTGTTGGAGAAGCTGGATAAAAAGGTTGGACTGGTTTAAGAACAAAGACACCCTTCTTCCTTAAAGAAGTAGTGGTCAGCAGGACAAAAGGATTACCCAATTAAATTATAGGCTATAGTTTTCAGCACACACTGGGAAGTGAGCTTTGTTAATTTCGAAATTTTACAAAATTCACCCTGTAGTGTTCTGCCAAATGGGGAATTAATTAAGTTAAAGAAAAATGTGTTAAATAGGCTAAGGATCTACACAGTTTTGCCCCCCACCCACTATAAAGGGAAATTATTTAAGGCAAGCAGACGCCCCCACCTTTTGGTTTCGCAGTGCTCAGTTCTACTTACATAGAACGCCTCTGTTTAAGGCTCAGGAAAACCAGCTGCATCTCAGGACACTCTGGAAGAATAGGGCAGGGTCTGGTATCTTAACTTTCAAAGACTGCCTCTCGCTCTCCACCATAGGACCCAGTCAATTTTGAGGCCTTCCTAGAAATAGACAGCTCCACCCAGATGCACTCTCAGCAATCTCCTCTGGCGTTTCCTTACAGCTGTCAGATGGTAAGTTTCAGCAGCCCTCTCCGTTTCTCTGTCTGCCTGTGTGTCCCTGTGTGCCAGGGCAGTCCCCCTTATATAGCAGCAATGACACCACCAATTTTGCAATCTTGGAGGAGTACCCGGGAATAATTCCAGCAACTAGGATTGAACAGTTAACCTTCTCTCTCCTCCCAAATCCAGCCACCAAGTCGGGATTGGTTTAGGGGTCTGGAGAAACTTATGACAATTCCCATTTGCAATCGCCATTTGTTCGCCTTTCAGATTTTTGGAAAAACTAGTTATGTATCACAACTTCATAATTTTACTAGCAACTGCCATAATATACATATTTTATCATTCAGCTAATCATGGGGGATTAGAAAAGTCGACCACAGGTCTGTACCATGTAGCACGGCCATGTGGCACCTTTCTGCCATTTCCATAAAAAGCTTAACAGTTATGAATATGTAAGTTATTACCCATATCCGTAATTTTATTCTCTACCCACTCACCGACTCTCACATTTGGCACATTTTCAGATTAGCCAGAAACACATCTTAGATGGCCATTACGGCTCCCTGAGTCGCTATGAGCTGCAGGTAAATCCGTCAACTTTATGCCAAGTTTCAGCAGAATGACTGTAGCGGAATTACTGCTGCAGTAATTCCACCGAAATTATCCCATGGAGTCCTATGGACTAACACAAAATGAGGATTTAAAACAAAAAGTGGCCACTGCCACTTGTAATCTGGTGTTATTACCACCGGACCAAGTGGTGATAACGGTAATACAGATTCGAGGTATCTGGGTGGATTTACCACCCAGATACCACCAAACTCGTAATGAGGCCCATATAAGTCCTTCCGGAAAACACACTGAGATCATGCTATGCTTCTATCGGATTGCACGCTATCAGATTATACCAAGCGCCTTGAAAAATCACCCTATAAGCCCAAGATAAACTGCTTTCGGATAGCACTCTATCAGATCATACCAAGCGCTTGAGGAATCACCCTATAAACCCATGCTAAGCTTCTTTCGGATAGCACCATATAAGGTCATGCCTAGATCCTTAAAGGAAGCAAAGCACACTCTAGCCAATGCCAAGCTTCTTTCAGCTAACACAATAGAACAATGTCTGTAAATCTACTCATTCTGGGTTCTCTCAGCCTGGCCTTTACTCCAGAGGCGCAATAATCCCTATAAGCACCATCCCTTCCTTGACTGGGTCCAATAGTAATCTCGGCAAGATTGATTCGTACATTCTGAAGATGAGACTGTGCTAAAGTACAAGAACAGGTCGGTCTTCACCCAGGCCACGACCCAAGCCTTTCTACTATGGATCAGCATACAAGCATCTCTCACTGCATGCGCCCTCTACAGTTGGGCCTCAGTAAAAGTTTGGTGGTCATTTTGCAGTATTTGTTTTTGAAATACTACCAAAATCTATTTCCGTTACCGCCACTTGGTCCTGTGAATTTTCTGCGGACTTACGAGTGGGGTACCAGCAGCGTAATTCCTCATTTTTAGAGCCCATAAGGATTCATAGGGAGTTTTGAAGATTTACAGTGAGCAGGAACTCCACGGTGCTAAATGCTGATTTTTATGGGTAAAATGCTGGCAGTAAACAGGCTACTTTACCAGTTTAGCCCACCATTGCCAACCTACACTTTCCTCGAATCACTTTTTATGGCTGCAAAATTCAGATAGTAAGTTGGGGTAAGGTATATATGTGGGTGGGATTTGTAAGGGGGGCATCCTGCCTTTATTTTGCCATAAAGCAAAGTGGAAAGATCAGTAAAAAATAATTTGGCAAAAGTGTAGGTCACCAAAAACAGTCATTAAAACATTAATAGAACCCTTCAAACGCCTGAGTTTGGTGGTGCGGGAGAGTGGCAGTAATTCCACTACCATTTATTTCCATACTGCTGAACTCATGATGAGGTCCATTGTACCATAATTTGCCATCCGTTCATCTGACTGCCGGCTAGTATACTCTGTTATACCATGGTTTAGCTTCTTGTCATCACTGATCACTGCCCGCACAATCATCAGCTTTACTGAGCTTGATAAGGTCCGGAGCCAGGCAACAGCAACATGTCAGCTTATCACCTCAGGTGCCTCTCACAACATCAATCCGCTAGCATGTTGCACTAGATGCACCGCACATAGCTTGGCAACGCTCTTTCATAGCAGAGGGCATCATCATCTAACAGCAACGTGGAATTGGTTTGAACAAAACCTCCTATGCTGGAAACGCAAACCTTCCAGAATCCCCAAAGGACAGACACTGTGAGGCTAGGACAATCCATGTTTCTTTTACAAAAACCAAGCACAAATCTATCCACGGTAAGGCACTACTCCAAGTAACCCTCTTAATCAACCTTTCATATGCCTGCTAACTAATATGTTTCCATAGAAGCATAGAAGGGAAGAGGTGCAGGAAAATAAGAGAGAAGTCCCAAGGAAGCAATGAGTGGACTGGGAGGCTAGTACACAAGAGGTTATGAAGGGAATGGGAGACTAGTACACAGGAAGTAATGAGCGGACTGGGAGACTAGTACACAAGAATGTAAGAAGGGAATGGGAGACTAGTACACAGGAAGTAATGAGTGGACTGAGAGACTAGTACACAGGAGGTTATGAAGGGAATGGGAGACTAGTACACAGGAAATGATGAAGCAAATGGGAGACTAGTAAAAAGAAAGTAATGAAGGGAATGGGAGAGAAATACGCAGAATTTTAGGAAGGGAATGAGAGAGAAGTACACCAGAAGGTAAAAAGGGTATTGTACTGGAAGTAAAGCATGGAATAGAAAGAAGGACACAAGGCGATAGTTAGGGAAGGGATTTGGCGGGGATAATAGAAAGTCTGGAAGGAATTGGGAAGAGAATAAACGAGAATCAGACAGGTAGATAGGATGGGGATGTGAGAGAAGTAGTTGGGAAGGTTTGGAAGGAGCAGAGATAAGTACACAGAATGTGTTGTAAAGGGTAACTGAGACAAGTACATGGGAAGTGGGGAAGGAATTGTGAGAAAAGAACAGCTGAAGTTAGACGGATAAATAAATAGGAGATTAAGAAGGACATGAGTCAGAAATACACAAGAGGAATGAAAGAGAATGAGCAAGAAGTACACAGGAAGTGAGGAAGCGAATGTGAGGAAAGTAAGTTAGGGGAAAATGAGAGAAGAGAAAATAAGTATAGATACAGAATGGGAGTGAAGTACACCGAAATTGGACCCCTGGAGTAACAAAAGAAATGGGAAGGAAGTAAACTGGAATTTAGGAGGGGAATGAGAGAGAAGTACACCAGAAATTACAAAGAGAATGAGGGAAAAGTGTGCAATATGTATAAAAAGAGAGTGAGCGAGAAGTGCACTAGAGGTATAGAAAGAGAATTAGAAAAGTACACCAGAGGTATAAACAAAGAATGAGAGAGAAGTACAGCATAGGTTTGGAAAGAGAATGAGAGAGAAGTGCATCAGAGATGGGTGGCGCTGTGGAGCAGCCCAAGATGGCTGCCTAGCCTCTGAGCTCCGTGTGGGATCGGCGAAAATCTGCCTACATCTGCGGCCACAACGTGCGTTTCGCTCCCGTTTTCATAGTGCCGCTACCCTACATCACCGTGCTGCCGCCAGGAGAACTCCGGCTACTCTTCGTCCCTGGGAACCCCGGACTGAGCCTTCTGCCGGGGCGGCCCTCGTCCTCGTGGAGGCCGCGGTACTGACCCGTATCCCGCCCCCGCCTCTCGGCCCGCCTACCCCTCCTGGCGATCTGTTGGGCGGACTGCGGCCCGATCGTGATCCCCGAGGCTGCGCGGCGAACCGCAGCTGCCTCTTCTGGGCGAACTGTCTCACCGGTGATCTGCTGCTGGGGCCGTCGCGGGAGCGCGCCCTGGCCTCGCCTGCCCATCCGGCTGTGGGCCTTCCTCGCCGTCCCCCGCAGGGTGTCGTGGCCCCTGGGGAGCGCGGAGCGGCTCCCCCCGAGGTGAGGAGTGGCTGCTCATACCAACTTGGTCCCCTCCAGGAGGTGACCAGCTTGTCCCCCTTCCTCCCCCCGCTGCTCCTTTGCGGAGCACACCCCCTATCCGTCCATCCTTCCTGGGGGGGCGGGCGGACTGCGGCCCGACCGGACCCTGGGTTGTGTGGCGAGCTGCGGCAGCCCCGTCCGGGCGAGCTGCCACATCTGCAGGTTGCTGCCGGGACCGTCGTTGGAACGCGCCCCGGCTCCCAACATCTCCCGACAGGCTCCGCTCCCTTGTGGCGAGGAGCGGCCGCCTACTCACGTCCTGCTGGGGGCAGTGCAGGGACCCCTCCCTGGAGAACTCACGCCTGGCCGTGCGCCCCTCGACGTGGGCTCTACCCGGGGCGCGCACCTCTTGCCCCAGCATCCTGGTAGACACTGACCTCCAAACCCCTGTGTGGCTCTGGTGTTTCGGCGGGGTGGCAGGCGGGACAACAACTACTAAGCCAGATCCCGCTTCCTCACCTGTGCCGCGACGCCACCCCCCGGATCCATCTACTGAGGCGGCTGACCCCGTGGTCCCAGCACCTTCCCATTAACAGACCCTGGAACCACCTTGCTCCAACATACCAGCTAATCTCTGCCTACCCGTGCCCCTTCTGAGCCCTGCTCCCATCTCGGCTGGGGTAATCCCAACATCTACAGTCTGCACCCCTGACCTGGGACCACACTCTTCCCCCCTGTGGCCGGGCCCTCTGTCTGCGTTGTCCGTGGACCTAAAACAACAATGCCTGGCAAGGTCAAGGGGAACCATAAGGGGGGTGCCATGGACAGATTCGCTAAAGCTGTCCCGAGGGGAGAGGTGGAACAGGACTCGCCCATTCAGGATGAACTGGAAGTTGACCATCACCCCACTCCCGCACCCCCAGATCTGACTACGCTTATGGAATCGATGGGCAAAAACTTTGCGTCTTTTCACGAGAAATTAGACGACATCAATGCCAATGTTGCCTCCTTAAAAACGCGGGTGGATCAGGCGGGGACCAGAATCAGCGACGCTGAAAATCGTATATCCACCAATGAGGACGAAATACATGTACTACAGGACACAGTGGCATCCCTATCACGTGACATGCGCAGTGTGAAAGCGAAGTGCGACGACCTTGAATCGCGCTCTCGCAGAAATAATCTGCGGATCGTCGGTGTCCCTGAGAATGCCCTTAAGGGACGCATGGAAGATGCTGTGGAATCCCTGCTAAAGGACCTCCTGGGCAACCCAGTCCTGTCCCCATACTTTACCGTTGAGCGCGCTCATCGGGCTCTGTCACCGAGGCCCAAACCGGGCGACATCCCAAGACCCATTATTGCCAGGATCCTCAACTATCGGGACAGAGACCTCATCCTCCGGCTGTCACGAGAGAAGGGGGACCTGCGCCTCGAATCTCATACTATAAGGATCTTCCCGGACTTCTCAATAGCGGTTCAGCAGGAGAGGCGTCAGTTCATCGGAGTTAAAAAGCTGCTCAGAGAACGTAACGTTCCGTATGCCATCCTGTTCCCAGCTCGCCTCAAAATCACACATAATGGGAAACTTTATTTCTTCACTGTTCCAGAGGAGGCTGTGAAATTCATTGAGACGCACCTACCGCTCCCCAACCCAGCGGGAGCCCCGGTTGATGAGGGGTGAGGAGGGGTAACATGGGCCGGACACTATTTCTCCATCCAGAACATCCGACACCTTGAACGTGCATATGGAAACAGCGCACTACAGATCCATCGCATCAGGCTCCCCCAGCGCCTGACCGGGCTGAGACTAGACCAAAGTACGGCGGACAATGCTCCCCCTGCGGCGCGGAGCATCGTATTGTCTACGAACCCTAGAACTTCCCTCATTCTGGTCTCTCCCGCAAAGCTCTGCTGGACATGGGCTCCTGTCTTTAGATCCGCCAATCGCAGAACCTACTCATGACAGCTTAGGCTGTCCTACATCTTTGTCTAAGAACCGCCCACACGGCTACAGCACACCTCGCTGCAATGGCAACGGTTTTGGTTTATTGGTTGTCACTGCTTTGGTGCCCCTGTTGGGCACAGAATGGGCCTTATCCCTGTTGGATTTCGCCCTCCGAGCTCCACCCCTCGGGGAGAATCGGACCTGTTGGTGACACATTTTTTGGGGGGCAAGGGATTTACACTGCAAGTTGGGGGTGGGCAGTGAGGGCGGGGGGAGGTATGGTTGGGTACCCGGGAAATGTTTTAGAAAAAGGCAGTGGCGGAATGGCAGGGCGCTACACACCGGCTCACCTATATTTGTGCATGCTCACTCTCTTATTTGAAATTCAACAAATTTCGTGGGATGTACATTAAAACCGTAGAGATGCATGCAATCGTCTCAATCACAATCACCCTGGGATTGGGGGTTCTGGAGACAGAGTTTGCGGCACATGGTGGGGGACACGGGCGTGAGTGTCACCTAGTGGGAGATTGTCCTCCATGGGTATTGTGCTTAGTGATATTCTTGTTTGATGCGCTAAGATGTCAGTGACGATAATGTCATGGAATGTCCGAGGCCTAAGTAATTACACCAAGGGCCGCAGGATCATGGCTTATGCCAATAGACACGGCTGCAAGGTACTGCTCCTGCAGGAGACACACTCCACTGGTCCACTGGCCAGAAGCATTGCGCCTACCTGGGGACCCTACAGATATTTTACCTCTTATTCCACACGCGCCAGAGGAGTCCTAACATTGATCCACAAGTCTCTTAAGTTTGTCCTCCATAGGAGCTATATAGATCCTTGTGGGAGATACATTGTGCTGTACTGCGCCATTGCCAATAGAGATTACCTACTTGTAAATACTTATGGCCCCAATGTCGACTCCCCCGAATTTATTGACCAGGTGGTCTCCATACTGCTAGGATACATGGATGTGCAAATCATCTGGGGTGGGGATATGAACTTTATTCTGGACACCTCCCTAGACAGGACTGGCATAGCACCCAGGCCCCCGTCGGGCGCAGCGCGCAGACTCCTATCCCACTGCAAGACACTTGACATTCATGACGCATGGAGAGCTCTACATCCGTTAACACGGGAATACACCTTTTACTCATCAGTCCACGACAGTTCGTCCAGGATCGATCTATTCCTACTATCTGGTCCTATGCTAGGCAGGGTTTCCAAGACATGTATACTCGCTCGCACACTATCTGATCACTCACCGATCCTGTTGTCTGTTGACATGGGCATGCCAGCCCCCACTATTAACACATGGCGCTTTAAATCGGCCGCCCTACAGGACATAGTCTTTAGAGCGGACATACTTGCAGATATCCAGTCCTACTTTGACAACAACTCACCACAGGACACCACCCGGGGGATCCGCTGGGACGCCTTCAAAGTCTTCATTAGGGGGGCGTCTATCTCTAGGGAGTCGGGGGTACTCAAATCCATAAGAGCCACCCTATCACGCACTGAAACTAAGCTACGAGACCTGGAACGGGCCCACCCGGCCTCCGTTGACCCTGGTATACTCTCCCAGATCAGTGAGGAACTCAAGACCTTCAATGAACAGGCTAACAGGGAAGTGCAGTACTTCAGTCGTCCACAGACTGCACGGAAATACGGTGAGGGAGATAGACCTGGCAAAACACTCGCTGCCCTGGCCAGGGGGGAGTGGGGCCAAGCCCACATTACCAGTGTTAAGGATAATCATGGGACGACTCAGTGGTCCGACCAGGACATACTGGAGGTCTTTACAAGCTTCTACTCCAAACTATACTCTCAACCCCCCGAGCATAGCGAATCCCATATGCGCGAGCTTTTAGACCAGATACCCACCACTATCATCTCCCCGGCAACGAGAGAACAGTTGGATTCCCCCATTACACTAGATGAGATAGTGGAAGCCATATCTAGTCTCCCGAAGGGGAAGGCGCCGGGCCCCGACGGGCTTACGGCTGAATTCTTTCAGGAGCATGTGGCCATATTGGGACCCGAATTGCTTGAGGTGTGGAATGAGGCTCTCCGGCTGGGATGCCTTCCCTCGTCTCTACGTGAAGCCGTTATTACGGTTCTCCTCAAGCCTGGCAAACCAGCCGATGACTGTGGTTCGTATCGGCCCCTTTCACTCATGAACTTGGATACGAAAATCTTCGCCAAGGTGCTCGCCAATCGTTTCATTCCCATTATGTCATACATGGTACATGAAGACCAATCCGGCTTTGTCCCTGGTAGATCCACATCACACAATATTAGGCGGCTCCTTAACGTCATGGCTCGTATCAGTCAAAACGTATGTGCGGTGGCGGTCACCTTGGACGCCCAGAAGGCCTTCGACATGGTATCCTGGAAGTACATGTGGTTGGTCCTGGAAAACATGGGCGTCGGACCCGGGATGATTGCATACATCAAACTATTATACACATCCCCAGTCGCCAGGGTTCGCGTCAACTCCCAAACATCTGCCCTATTCCCTCTCTCTCGTGGCACCCGACAGGGCTGCCCGTTTTCCCTGATCCTGTTTGCCCTTGCCATCGAGCCCATGGCGGACTATGTCAGGGAACGTCACTCATGCAAAGGGATACGCCTCCAGGGTACACCCGAAATTATCTCACTCTACGCTGACGACGTCCTGCTGTTCGTCAGGAGCCCAGATCTCCACCTTGACCCTCTCCTTCGGGACATCACTCGTATCGGAACATACTCAGGCTTTACTATCAATTACACCAAATCCGAAATTTTCCCCCTCACACACTCCACGCTCCAGCCGGCCACTGAATACCCACTCCGCTGGTCCCCCAACGGGATTAAATATTTGGGAGTTCAGGTGTCTTTGACCAAGGAGACTCTCTTGACTAGCAATTACCTAGCAGTGGCAGAATTAGCCGAAACCAAGATTGCGCGCTGGCGCCCTCTCCCGTTGTCACTTGCTGGGCGGTTATCACTGGTTAAGATGATTCTGCTTCCCAAATTATTGTACACATTCACAAATGTTCCCATATGGCCTGGCAGGAAATACTTCACTGATCTGCACAGGCTGTGTGCGCAGTTCCTGTGGCACTCCGGTGCTGTGCGGAAAAAGTGGGGGGATATGACTCTGCCCTACGACAGAGGCGGGTTCACGGCCCCTGACCTGATGCGATACTGGATAGCAGCGCAGGCACAATTTGCCACTTACTGGTACCCCGGACCCTCCCCTCGCCCGCACGTCAAGCTTGAAAACTTTGCTGCCTCCGGCGCCAATATCATGACCCTAATTTTACATCGTCGGTACGTACCTGACTCACCTATAGATCCAGTCCAGACCACGCTATCAGCCTGGGGGCGGTTGTTTGCTGCAGGCTCCGCGGAACACCCATACTATAAGTGGCTCCCCGCCTGGCAGCTCCCCGGGTTGGAACCCACGAATGACATAGCTCTGGCGCGTCACTGGCGGTCCCTAGGATACCTGGCCCTAACTGACTTCTATCCGGATGGGGTGTTTATAACACCACAGACTTGGAAGCCATCCCACTCTGGTACACCGCTGGAACTGCTGCAATACTACAGACTCCGAGCAGCGTTCCGGACCGCTTGGCCTGTGTTCCCCAACGAACCCCCTGACCATCCCGCTGTTGCCTATATTGCCAACTCCGGTGGGGCCCGAGGGGTAGTTTCATCGCTATATAAACTCCAGCTCACAGCTGCCACACCACCGCCCTTACGGGCTCGGGACGACTGGGCCTCTGAACTGGGGGTCGACATTACAGACCAATTGTGGGGTAAATTGTGTTCCCATACCAGCAAGGTATCCCTGAATTTCCGATACCGCACTATACAATACAAGTTACTGGGTGTCCAGTCAACTCGTCGAAAAAAAACTGGTCGACTGCAATTTGGTCGACGCAATTTGGTCGAAAACCAAATGGTCGAATTTTTTTTTTTATTTATATATTTATTTTTCGGGTTTTCGTTTAGTTAAAAAAGAGGTTTTTAGAGAAAAAAAGGGGGTTGGGGGGGGACCCCCCCCCAAAAAAAAAAAAAAGGGTTAAAATAAAAAATAAAAAATTTCGACCATTTGGTTTTCGACCAAATTGGTTCGACCATTTGTCTGGTCGACCAATTTTTTTCGACGAAATGTCTGGCAACCAAGTTACTGAATAGGCTATACTATACCCCGCGTAGACTCTCCAAGTTTGCCCGCTCTGATACGCGGCTCTGCCCCCGCTGCGGCGCGGAAGACGCTGGCCATCTCCACATGTTTTGGGACTGCCCCCAACTTGCCCCATTCTGGGATGAGATCTTTAAAACACTGTCCGAGATTTGTGATGCGACGATTGAGCCTGACCCGATGGGGGTGTTGTTCGGAGTATGGGGTGATGAAGGGGTCAGAGGGGAGACCAAACTCTTGAATGTATGTTGTATAATAGCCAAAAAATGTATCCTTCAAAATTGGAAATGTGCTGCTCCTCCCACCTTTCAGAAATGGCTGAATCTACTGACCTGGTCCCGAAACTGTGAGGAAGATTATATTACTACTCTCCCATCCCGTTCCCGGCCAAAAAACATTTGGACTGCCTTCAACAGTTATCTTAACGGTCTTGATGTCCCCTCCTCCGGTGTTGGTTCTCCCTAGGTCTCCACTGTTATGTACTGAATTCTCTGCAACACTGTTATGCTTTCCTCATCTTGGGGGTCATCCCTCGCTGCCTATGTGCATCCCCATGTATTGCATTTGTCTTGCACTGTTATCTCATAATCGGCCTAATGTGTGTGTATGTCATCTACCACTGCCAGCAAAAATAAAAGTTTAAAAAAAAAAAAAAAAAGAAGTGCATCAGAGATACAGAAAGGCAATGAGCGAGAAGTGCGCCAGAGCTATAAAAACAGATTGAGAGAGAAGTACACCAGAAGTATTGAAAGAGAATAAGAGAAAAGTGCACCAGAGATATAGAGAGAGAAGTGCACCAGGGGTATAACCAGAGAATGAGAGAGAAGTACACCAGAGGTATAGAAAAACAATGAGAAAAAGTACACCAGGGGTATAAACAGAGAATAAGAGAGAAGTGCACCAGAGGTATAGAAAGAGAATGAGTGAAAAGTACACCAGAGGTATAGAAAGAGCATGAGAGAGAGGTACACCAGAGGTATAGAAAGAAAATGAGCCAGAAGTGCAGAGGTATAGAAAGAGAGTGAGCAAGAAGTGCACCACAGATATCGAAAGAGAATGAGAAAGAAGTACACCAGAGGTATAGAAAGATAATGAGAGAGAAGTGCACTAGAGGTGTAGAAAGAGAGTGAGCGAGAAGTGCACCACAGATATAGAAAGTGAATGAGAGAGAAGTACACCAGAGGTATAGAAGGAGAGAGAAGTGCACCAGAGGTAGTGTAAGAAAATGAGAGAGAAGTGCACCAGAGGTATAGAAAGAGAATGAGAGAGAGGTACACCAGAGGTATAGAAAGAGAATGAGAGAGAAGTGCACCAGAGGTATAGAAAGAGAACGAGAGAGCAGTGCACCATAGGTATAGAAAGAATGAGAAAGAAGTGCATCAGGGGTATAGAAAGAGAATGAGAAAGAGGTACACCAGAGGTATAGAAGATAATAAGAGAGAAGTGCACCAGAGGTATAGAAAGAGAATGAGAGATTGCACTAGAGGTATAAAAAGAGATTGAGCAAGAAGTACACCAGAGGTTTAGAAAGAGAATGAGCAAGAAGTGCACCAGAGGTATGGAAAGAGAATGAGAGAAAAGTGCACCAGAGGTGTAGAAAGAGAGTGAGCAAGAGGTGCACCAGAAGCATAGAAAGAGAATAAGAGAGAAGTGCACCAGGGGTATAGAAAGAGAATGAGAGAGAGGTACATCAGAGGTATACATGAATTTAGAAAGAGAATGAGAGAGAAGTGCGCAGGCAGTCTGTAAAAGAATGGGAGGGATGTAAGTTGTGAAACAAATGAAATAAGAACATATAACTTTACAAAAGAATGAGAGAAGTACACAGAAATTTGGATGGAATAAACGAGAAGCACACAGGAAGTTAGGAAGGGAATGTGACAGAAGTACACCAGATGTATGGAATGGAATAAGAGTAGAAATTCACAAGATGTTCGGTGAGAAATAAGAAGGAAGTGAACAGCAAGTTTATAATGCAATGAGAGACCAGTATACAAGAATTTAGGAAGGGAATACGAGACAGGTATACAAGAAGTTAGAAAGGGCATGCGAGACAAGTACAAAAGAAATTAGGAAGGGTGTGCGAGAAAAGTACACAAGAAGTTAGGAAAGAAATGTGAGAATAGTACACAAGAAGTTAGGAAGGGAATGCTAGACAAGTACACAATAAGTTAGGAAAGGAATGCAAGACAAGTATACAAGAAGTTAGGAAGGGCATGCAAGACAAGTATACAAGAAGTTAGGAAGGGCATACGAGACAAGTACAAAAGAAGTTAGGAGGGGAATGTGAGAAAAGTATACAAGAAGTTAGGAAGGGCATGCGAGACAAGTATACACAAAATTATTAAGGGAATGTGAGACAAGTACACAAGAAGTTAGGAAAGGAATGCAAGACAAGTACACAAGAAGTTAGGAAGGGAATGCAAGAAAAGTATACAAGAAGTTAGGAAGGGAATACAAAAAAAGTATACAAGAAGTTAGGAAGGGCATGCGAGACAAGTACACAAGAAGGTTGGAGGGAATGTGAGAAAAGTATACAGGAACTTACGAAGGGCATGCGAGACAAGTATACAAGAAGTTAGGAAGGACATGCTAGACAAGTACACAAGAAGTTAGGAAGGGAATGCGAGACAAGTACACAATAAGTTAGGAAAGGAATGCGAGACAAGTATACAAGAAGTTAAGAAGGGAGTGTGAAACAAGTACACAAGAAGTTAGGAGGGGCATGCCAGATAGGTACACAAGACGTTAGGAAGGGAATGTGAGAAAAGTATACAAGAAGTTAGGAAGGGCGTGCTGAGACAAGTATACAATTAGTTAGGAAGGGGATGCGAGACAAGTACACAAGAAGTTAGGAAAGGAATGCGAGAAAAGTATACATGAAGTTAGGAAGGCAATGCGAGAGAAAAATACAAGAAGTTAGGAAGAAAATGCAAAAAGAGTATACAAGAAGTTAGGAAGGGCATGCGAGACAAGTATATAAGAAGTTAGGAAGGGAATGCTAGACAAGTACAGTATAAGTTAGGAAAGGAATGTGAGACAAGTATCCAAGAAGTTAGGAAGGAAATGCGAGAAAAGTAAACAAGAAGTTAGGAAGGGCATGTGAGACAAGTACACAAGAAGTTAGGAAGAAAATGCAAAAAGAATATACAAGAAGTTAGGAAGGGCATGCGAGACAAGTATATAAGAAGTTAGGAAGGGAATGCTAGACAAGTACAGTATAAGTTAGGAAAGGAATGTGAGACAAGTATCCAAGAAGTTAGGAAGGGAATGCGAGAAAAGTAAACAAGAAGTTAGGAAGGGCATGCAAGACAAGTACACAAGAAGGTAGGAAGGGAATGCGAGAAAAGCATACAAGAGGTTAGGAAGGGTACGTGACACAAGTATACAAGAAGTTAGGAAGGGCATGCAAGACAGGTATACAAGAAGTTAGCAAGGGAAAGTGAGAAAAGTATACAAAAAGTTAGGAAGGGCGTGCAAAACAAGTATACAAGAAGTTAAGAAGGGAGTGTGAAACAAGTACACAAGAAGTTAGGAGGGGCATGCCAGATAGGTACACAAGACGTTAGGAAGGTAATGTGAGAAAAGTATACAAGAAATTAGGAAGGGCGTGCTGAGACAAGTATAAAATTAGTTAGGAAGGGGATGCGAGACAAGTACACAAGAAGTTAGGTAAGGAATGCAAGACAAGTACACAAGAAGTTAGGAAAGGAATGCGAGAAAAGTATACATGAAGTTAGGAAGGGAATGCGAGAAAGGTATACAAAAAGTTAGGACGGGCGTGCAAAACAAGTATATAAGAAGTTAGGAAAGGAATGCGAGAGAAGTACACAAGAAGTTAGGAGGGGAATGTGAGAAAAGTATAGAAGAAGTTAGGAAGGGCATGCGAGACAAGTATACAAAAAATTAGTAAGGGAATGTGAGACAAGTACACAAGAAGTTAGGAAAGGAATGCAAGACAAGTACACAAGAAGTTAGGAAGGGAATGCAAGAAAAGTATACAAGAAGTTAGGAAGGGAATACAAAAAAGTATACAAGAAGTTAGGAAGGGCATGCGAGACAAGTACACAAGAAGATTGAAGGGAATGTAAGAAAAGTATACAAGAAGTTAGGAAGGGAATGCGAGAAAAGTATACAAGAAGTTACAAAGGGCATGCGAGACAAGTATACAAGAAGTTAGGAAGGGCATGCGAGCAAGTACACAAGAAGTTAGGAAGGAAATGCTAGACAAGTACACTATAGGTTAGGAAAGGAATGCGAGACATGTATACAAGAAGTTAGAAAGGGAATGTGAGAAAAGTATACAAGAAGTTAGGAAGGGCATGCGAGACAAATATACAAGAAGTTGGGAAGGGCATGCGAGATAAGTACACAACAAGTTAGGAAAGGAATGCGAGACAAGTATACAAGAAGTTTGGAAGGGAATGCGAGAAAAGTATACAAGAAGTTAGGAAGGGCATGCGAGACAAGTATACAAGAAGTTGGGAAGGGCATGCGAGATAAGTACACAACAAGTTAGGAAAGGAATGCAAGACAAGTACACAAGAAGTTAGGAAGGGAATGCTAGACAAATAGACTATAAGTTAGGAAAGGAATGCAAGACAAGTATCCAAGAAGTTAGGAAAGGAATGCGAGAAAAGTAAACAAGAAGTTAGAAAGGGCATGCGAGACAAGTATACAAGAAGTTAGGTAGGGCATGCGAGACAAGTACACAAGAAGTTAGGAAAGGAAATTCTAGACAAGTACAAAATAAGTTAGGAAAGGAATGCGAGACAAGTATACAAGAAGTTTGGAAGGGAATGCGAGAAAAGTATACAAGAAGTTAGGAGGGGCGTGCGAGACAAGTATACAAGAAGTTAAGAAGGGAGTGTGAAACAAGTACACAAGAAGTTAGGAAGGGCATGCCAGATAGGTACACAAAACGTTAGGAAGGGAATGTGAGAAAAGTATGCAAGAAGTTAGGAAGGGTGTGCGAAACAAGTATACAATTAGTTAGGAAGGGGCTGCGAGACAAGTACACAAGAAGTTAGGTAAGGTATGCAAGACAAGTACACAAGAAGTTAGGAAAGGAATGCGAGAAAAGTATACATGAAGTTAGGAAGGGTATGTGACACAAGTATACAAGAAGTTAGGAAGGGCATGCAAGACAAGTATACAAGAAGTTAGGAAGGGAAAGTGAAAAAATTATACAAAAAGTTAGGAAGGGCATGCAAAACAAGTATACAAGAAGTTAGGAAGGGTATGTGACACAAGTATACAAGAAGTTAGGAAGGGCGTGAGAGACAAGTACACAAGAAGATACTAAGGTAATGATAGAGAAGTTCACCAGGTTTTATGAAGGAAATGAGAAAGAAGTGATTGGAAAGTTTCGATTGCAAGAAGAGAAGTTCACTGCAAGTTTGGGAAGGATGGCAGAAACATAGGCAGGCAATGAGACAGGAGAACACATGGGCAAAGGGCACTAGAAGGTTACAGTAAACTGGGAAAAAGGCTGCAGAGGAAGCAGAGCGTTAGGGACGGACCGAGAAACAAGTGCACACAACGTTTCAAAGGGATGAGTTAGAAGGGCAATGAGGCTAGGAGGAGAATCAGAAGTATACAGCACCTAATGCAGGCAACAAGGAAGGCAAGGAGAGAGAAGTGCACAGAAAATTAGAGAGGAAATGCGCAGGATGTTAGGAAGGAAGACGCAGTACACCAGAAGTTAGAAAAGAAGGCGAAGTGCCGTCGATAAGGAAGGAAATGAAAGAGACGAATATAGGACACTAGGGTAATAATGAGAGAAATCAGAGTGTACTTAAAAGTGGAAGCGGGTGGAGTGGGCGTGGACTCTTTGTACTGTGCTTGCCAACAGAAAAAGACTAACACCTGCGTGTTACTGACCGCTCCAGGCGAGTGTGGACACCACTGGGAGAGCTTTCAAAGATCCTGCCAGCCCCGTCCTTTGACTTGATAACTTGTAGTAAGACTCTGTCCCAGCTGTTAAAACAGGACTGTCACTTCATGCCTGCCTAAACAATCCGCCATTTAGATAAGCACAGGACAGAGCCCAGCTGTGTCGCCTCGCTGACTTTAGCAGAAGGGAGGAAGATGAGGGGTGTATGGATATGTAAGAAGTTTAACAACAGCAACAACTGATTTAAACCAGGCCTCGGACTTCAGTGTGGCTGTCATATGATGTGTGCCATATGACTGGCACTCTGATGCAAGGAACGTTAAGATAGCTCAGCGAGTTAAGCCCTCACTGTGGAGGATATATGTGTAACCTGCTCCCAGAGGTTCAAAGCATGCGGCCGACTCAGATCTTTATTCTTTAGGTGCTGATGAATCGAGGACCACTACATTGTGTAATACCTGCCCTTACAAGGGGGAGGAATCAAGCATGAAGCTTGATATTATAATATTGCACACGCGCTATATGCTTGAATCTTACGCTGTGGAGCGATAGTCTCGCGAGATAACCGACCCAGCTAAGATCTCGCGAGACAATACCGGCACGAGGAGACGGAGGAAATATGAGCTGCTGAACTGAAACGTGCCTAAGGGGCTTCACATTCAAATAAAATTGAATTGGGCCTTATATCGTGCTTCATGCCATAGCCTGTAAGCACGGTACCGGGTATCGACCACGCCACTCAGTATTGCCTTGCTTCAAAGACAAGCACGTTGCCCCTGAGCTATCCTCCTAGCCTATTGCATGGACACTAGCAGGAAGATCCCAGAGGGCGCGATGCAAAGAGCCACACTGCAAGGAAGATCCCAGAGTGCGTGATGCAAAGAGCCACACTGCAAAGAAGATTCCAGAGGGCGCGATGCAAGAAGCCACACTGCAAAGAAGATCCCAGAGGGCGCGATGCAAGGAGCCACACTGCAAGGAAGATCCCAGAGGGCACGATGCACAGAGCCACACTCCAAGGAAGATCCCAGAGGGCACGATGCAAATTGCCACACTGCAAGGAAGATCCCAGAGGGCGTGATGCAGGGACCCACACCGCAAGGAAGATCCCAGAGGGCGCGATGCACGGAGCCACACTGCAAGGAAGATCCCCACTGCAAGGAAGATCCCTGAGGGCACGATGCAAGGAGCCCCACTGCAAGGAAGATCCCTGAGGGTGCGATGCAGGCACCCACATCGCAAGGAAGATTCCCAGAGGGCGCGATGCAGGGAGCCACACTGCAAGGTAGATCCCAGTGGGCACGATGCAGGGACCCACATCGCAAGGAAGATCCCAGAGGGTGCAATACAAGGAAGATCTCAGAGGGCGCGATGCAAGGAGGTCCCAGAGGGCATGATGCAGGCAGCCACACTGCAAGGAAGATCCCAGAGGTCGCGATGCAAGGAGCGAGACTTCAAGGAAGATCCCAGAGGGCACGATGCAAGGAGGCACACTGCAAGGAAGATCCCAGAGGGCACGATGCAAAGAGCCACACTGCAAGGAAGATCCCAGAGGGCGTGATGCAGGGACCCACAGCGCAAGGAAGATCCCAGAGGGTGCGATGCAGGGAGCCACACTGCAAGGAAGATCCCTGAGGGCACGATGCAAGGAGCCCCACTGCAAGGAAGATCCCCGAGGGCACGATGCAAGGAGCGACACTGTAAGGAAGATCCCAGAGGGCATGATGCAGGGACCCACATCGCAAGGAAGATCCCAGAGGGTGCGATGCAGGGAGCCACACTGCAAGGAAGATCCCAGAGGGTGCGATGCAGGGAGCCACACCGCAATGAAGATCCCAGAGGGTGCGATGCAGGGAGCCACACTGCAAGGAAGATCCCAGAGGGTGCGATGCAGGGAGCCACACCACAAGGAAGAACCCGGAGGGCGGGATGCAGGGAGCATCACTACAAGGAAGACCCCAGAGGGCGCGATGCAATGAGCCACACTGCAAGGAAGATCCCAGAGGGCGTGATGCAGGGACCCACACCGCAAGGAAGATCCCAGAGGGTGCGATGCAGGGAGCCACACTGCAAGGAAGATCCCAGAGGGCACGATGCAGGGAGCCACACTGCAAGGAAGATTCCAGAGGGTGCGATGCAAGGAGCCACACTGCAAGGAAGATCCCAGAGGGTGCAATGCAAGGAAGATCCCAGAGGGCGCGATGCAAGGTGTCACACTGCAAGGAAGGTCCCAGAGGGCAGGATGCAGGCAGCCTCACTGCTAGGAAAATCCCAGATGGAGCGATGCAAGGAGCCACACTGCAAGGAAGATCCCTGAGGGCGTGATGCAAAGAGCCATACTGCAAGGAAGATCCCAGAGGGCACGATGCAGGGAGCCACACGGCAAAGAAGATCCCAGGGGGCGCGATGCAAGGAGCCACACTCCAAGGACGATCCCAGAGGATGCGATGCAGGGAGCCAAACTGCAAGGAAGATCCAAGAGGGCGCGATGAAGGGAGCCAATCTGTAAGGAAGATCCCAGAGGGCGCGATGCATGGAGCCATACAACAAGGAAGATCCCAGAGGGAGCGATGCCGGGAGCCCCACTGTAAGGAAGATCCCAGAGGGCGCGATGCAGGGAGCCACACTGCAAGGAAGATCCCAGAGGGCTCAATACAGGGAGCCACACTGCAAGGAAGATCCCAGTGGGCACGATGCAAGGAGCCACACTGCCTCTGCCATTTCTTCAGACGAAAAGTAGGCCAGTGATTCCATGGCCGAAATGGGAACTGTTATTCACCACATGTGGATCAGGTGGGAGGTGCAGAATAAGCCCAGGGAGAGAGAAGGCCATACTATTAAACGCCATGGGCATGGAAGGGCAGAGGATATTTGCAGGACTGAAAACAGAGCCTGCGGGTGATGAGGAAGACAACGGTGTATATAAAGAAGCCATTAGGCGGTTTGTGTAGAGGTTATCCAGCAAAGAGAACACAGTCCTACACAGGGTCAGGTTATTCACCAGGAAACAAGAGAATACAGAGCCAGTTGATGATTATGTCACAAGGCTGCATGAAATGGCAGCACTGTGTGACTTTGGGAACAACACCGAAAATGTGATCCGTGACATGATATCATATGATAGGGCATTTACAACGAGCCTATACACAAGTGTTTCAAATCAAAGCGCGGCGAGGCAAGGGAGGGGGAACAGAGGGAAGACAGAGACAACAATCTTACCAGGCCAAGTGACACTGAGATCGCGCAAGTGCAGGGGTGGGGGGGAAAGGGAATGTGTGTGTACCGGGAGGGGGCAGTACAATACATAGGATCAACAGTAAAAATAAATAGAATAAATAAAAACAGTAGGTAAAACTGCAGCCAGCTAGTTGGCAAGTGCAGGGGTAAATGCAGACATCAAGTGTCAAGAGGTGGTGGGGACTGTAGGGATACAGAAAAAGCCTTCAAGTGCAGGGGTTGCCCGGGAGGCAGTGCAGGTGTGCAGCTGGCAGGGGGGGAGGGGGTGGGGCACCTGGGCCTGAGGTCAAAGGGTAGCCGGGTGACCAGTGCAGTTTAAGTACATGCTCAAAGTACACATCAACAGCAGGAAGGCTCAGGACAAATACATCTTGGAGAAGGAGTTCAAGCTGGCCAAGGCAATCCAAATAGCCAGAGCCGCAGAATACAGTACAAAGATGCTTAAGTAAATGGTGTTAAGCCTGCAGGGAGCCGAAGTATATTTGTTCCCGTACTGAAAAGGTTGAGAAGTGAACAGATCAGAAAATGTAGCTCGAGAAAAGAGTCAAAATGAGAGAACTGTGTAAGTGCCATTGGTGCGGCAGTACAAGGTACTTGGCCAATGATAAACTGTGCCCATCCATAGGCAAAGAATGTGCCAACGGCAAGCGGGTAGTACATCTTGCGATGGTGTGTCGACGGACAAGAAGGAAAGTAAAGATGGAGGAATATTCATCAGAAGGCCACAACCCACGGTCCTGATGGTGGATCATGGGAGGAGCAGGAGAGAAAAACTCCATTGAATAATAAAGATAGAGGGAAAAGAAACAAAGTTGATGGCTGACTCGGGTTCAGTCTTAACCATACTACCCATACTCACATACAAAGAGAAGAAGGGTAGTCAGAAGGGGGACGTTTGGAGTAGTCAGAAGGTGGACGTTTGGAGTAGTCAGGAGGTGGACGTTTGGAGTAGTCAGAAGGTGGACGTTTGGAGTAGTCAGAAGGTGGACGTTTGGAGTAGTCAGAAGGTGGACGTTTGGAGTAGTCAGAAGGTGGACGTTTGGAGGAGCCAGCATGATGTTGTTGGGATGCATATGATGGTGGGTGGAATTCAAAGGTCGACAGACAATGACAAATGTGTACTTCACAGAAAAAGTACCCGCTGTGCAGGGACGGGACAATCGGGCAAGATTAAACATCACATTAGATGCCATCACACCGAACCAAATGCTGTTAATCAGATCAGAAGAGGCAGCTCTGTCCAGGGAGGGATCTGCAAGACTTTTCTCAGAAGAACTTGGTCTGCTAAGAAATGATGTGCACAAGGTAGGCCTGCGACCAGGAGCTATTCCTATCAAACATAAGGTCCCGCTGGTTCCAGCGGCAGCACGAATAGCGTTGCAAGAACAGCTACAGAGGGTGATGACAGAAGGCCCAATGCAAACCATGGAATCCTGCGAATGACTGAGTCAGGTAGTGCTCCTCAAAAACCACAGACAAAGGCCTTAAGAATACGCATAGACCTCTACAGTTTAAATCAAGTAGTCACCGACAGCTATCTAGCATAAATGAACTAGCCAAATACTTTTCCAAGCTGGACATGACGGACACATACCACCAGATAAGCTTACACAAGGAGTCAAGGCCCCTTGTGGCTTTCATAACTCTATTCAGCTCTAATCAATTTACTCGGATGCCCTTCGGGTTATCCTCAGCTGCCTCTGTGTTCCAAAGGAGGATGGACTCATTGCTACACATGACTGGGAATATGTCCCATGTCCAGGATAACATCCTAATCTACGCAGAGGATGGAAAAAGGCGCAATATAGTATTGAGATGTGTACTTCATAAACGTCAAGAAGTGTGGTGATATTAAGGTATGAAGAATACAAGATCAAGGCAAGAGACGTCGAGTCTCTGGGGTACACGATATTGTGGGAGGGCATTAGACCCAGGAAGATTCTGCAACAAGCTTTTACCAACATCCCCCACCCAAGCTACAAAGATGAATACTATGCCAAATGTGTACTGTGTATTTCTGAGCTGAGAACACGCATGAGAGAAATCATTTTAAAAAAAGGTCAGAATACCCATGGATGAATGTCCAAAAAAGTGTTAGAGGAAGTGAAAAAGAAGATTATCGAAGCCCTGGGTCTGAGACCATTAAACCTTGATACAGAAGAGGGGTGATGTGGGACACGTGGTGGCATTTGCGTTAGAGGCACTATCAGAAGCTGAAAGAAACTATTCCACAATTGAAAAGGACATGCTAGCCTGTACGTGGGCAGTGGCATATTTCTAGGCTTATGTTTTGGGAACAAAGTTTCAATTAGCGACAGATCCACTCGTAGGTTGGCACCGGTAGCTGTGAACCTACAGCAGTACACCTATCAGATCATTCATATTCCTGGATGGAAGAACTCCCAACATGTCTGCATGTCCAGACTACCAGAATCAGGAGGAGAGAATCTCACGTTCTTACACAGTGAATGCATAGTAGCCTCAGTGGAAGACCTAAGGAGTAAGGAATACTTGGAGATGAGTAAACAGCATTGAGCAACAGTGTCTACCACCGGTGAGAGCATACCCACAATGGTGAATTGGATAAGCAATTGTTGAAAGAGCAGTCAGATTGAGCCAAGGAGTGACGAAAACAGAGAACTGGGACATAAAGTAGGATGAGAAGGCTGGAAGAGAACTGATGGCCATGGTGAACCAGAGACCCAGTGGATGAAATGCATGAACAACTGATGTCCAGAATACATCACATGAAGAAATGGAGACCAAGTGAGAGGAATGTGAACAAGCGAGTAGTCCAGAAGCAAGCAATGATGTCCAGTCACAAAGAATTAGGATAAGACCTGCAAGGTATTGTGACTTTGTGATGAAATGACATCATCGAAGCATCTCAAGAAAATAAATGAAGTATGTGGAGTGCTAGTCTCGTGTGATCGGCGACCCACCGATATCTCTGGAGTCAACGCCTGAACGAGGAGACAGAGGAAAGACGAGCTGCAGAATGGACGCTTGCTTAAGGTGTTCCACATTACATGGACACTAGCATGTTAGGTGGGACATGCTGTGCTGTAAAGAGTATACGGCTTTTATCAGATTATGGTTGATTACCATGATTACCATGTTATTTCAATATTTCTAAATGGCTCCCGCGGGATCCAGTTGTTCACAGATGGGTGCCTGTACATCTCTGGAATTCTTATCAAGAAAGATCCAAGGCCACTAAAAGACCCAGCTTACGTACTTGCAAAGAGAAGAATCGCTATGGGGTGGAAAGCATGCCATAGACCCAAGATAGAAGTATGGAGGAAAGACCTACAGAAATGGGCCGAGGCTGAAACTATGGTATGGCAGGAAGCAAGTAATTCTTGGGGGGAGGAGGAGACTGAAACCTTGATAGCCTGGAAACAACTAATAGCTGAGCTATTTAGGCCCATGCCAGACTGGTCAAGTGATTGGGATCCAACAGAAACCACGGAAGAGGAATCCCCACTGCAAGATGAGAAATAGAACATGAAGGAGAGTAGGCTCGGAAGGATGGGGGGGGAGGGGAGAAGCAGTGGACACGGACAAAGGGATGTATATTTTAAATGTGGTTATATGTACTGCAAGTTTGGTTTGTGTTTGTTGAAATAAAATCAATAAAAAAATTTAAAAAGAAAAAGAAAGATCCAAGGCCAATTTATTTTATCAGTGACCACTGGATGTCGGACTATGCACAGCATGTGAATCTAAGCAGATACAACCATCAGAAATGATTTTACGGTAAGTAATGCATTGCCTTACAACTGGATCCAGTAGAAAGCATTTATAAGATGTCAATTGAAACTTTGGCTGGTATGAACTACTCTCAACTGACATGGACCCACTTGCAAACTTTCACCCTTGACAGCCTCTGCCGTCTCGTTGTTTTTCCATAAAGGCAAGGTGTATTGTTGGCAATCCTACTTTCAGTTTTCCAAACAGTTTCTAATGGATCAGATTCTTTTTGGTACATCTCCTAAAAGGCTTTGAGGGACGTTTTAGTGGTGCTTCCTTCCTCCACCTGCACGACACCGCACTCCCTCTGTCAGCCCATTCATCATTCGAGCTCCACACTCTACCTTGCTAATTGCCACCCTCTTTTTCCATCACTTCCCCTTGCAATTCTTTCCCTCACAACCCTTCTTTCCCTTATCCCCGCTTTCCCTCACTTCTCAATTCCCCCCATCTTTGCACACCTCACAGACTCTTTGTAATGTCTATACCCAAATGTTGCCCATAGTAGTTTAGTGTGTATGTAGCACTTCTTAAGGGAGTCACTGTTTTATGCACTCTCATGGGCCGATTCTGAGCTCGTGATGAAGAGTGTGGAAAGACAACATGCTCCCCTCCAGTTTCCCGCACCACCATTCTGAAGTGGGTGGAAGTATTTGGGGGCACCACCCCCAAAACTCCTCCCCCAACCAGGCCCTTGTGATGTGGGATCCCCACAATTTTGGCAACGCAGGTATTCCAACTCTTCTGATCCAGAATTACACACCTGCACCTACAACAACTTGAGAGGAATTTGGGTAGAAATGATTTTACCCTGGGGAAAAGACGCAACATATAATTCATCTATTTTTGTTGTATTTTGGAGAGCCATCCCAGGAAATGCATATGACTTTTTTGTTAAAGAACTGACACGATCTAAGCAGTTCTAGAAACATGTTGGGCGAAAGAAGCCTGGCTCACCTTTAGAGGAGAAATGGCCACAACACACAATGCTGACCTTCAAAAGGCAATGCAGTAAAAACGGTGCATCTCTGGTATTCAGCAAAGTGGGGTGTGAAAGGCAAGGAAGGAAACAGTGGTGAACTAAGATTTCAGAAGTTAACAGACTACATGAAATGACACATACCACCACAGACGTCAGTAAAGGTAATGATGAACCTCTTAATATGAAAAGGAGACCACTCCTGCAAGCGCCTGCTCACAGGTCACAGGGCTTCAGGCAGCTTTAGGCGCTTCAGCTTCACTCCACTGAATTGTGCTCACGAGGTGTGAAATGCTGGGCCCTCCTGCCGAGACAGAGGGCCATGGAGCACTGAAAAACTAAACGCATGACTGGGAAGCAGAGAGGAGAAAGTGAGAAGCTCCAGGTGCCTTGGCAGGCTCGACGCCCTGTCCGCTGCTGCTGTGGAGGCTTGAAGGACGTGTGACCTCGTGCTTTCCATTGCGAGCAGAGAATGTGCTGTGAAATGCTACAGCACCAGTTGCCCCCTTCTGATGCCGCGCCCTGGGCTGCCACCCAGCTTGGCCGTGCCTGATTCCAGAACTGCTCTTGATAGCCGAACGCAAGTGAGCGGTTAGTTAGGATAGCTCAGGGGCAACGTGCTCGCCTTGGAAACATGATGACACTGAGCAACACAGGTTCGATCCCCGAGTCTGCGCTTAGAGACCTCTGGGTATTAAGCGCGTTATAAATAACCTATCATATCATATCATAGGAAGGGGTGGGGGTTCTCCTATCATGAGCAGATGGAGTTTGAGCCTCCTGTTGAAGAAAATGGCTTTGTTGTTGTTGTTATAAATTATCATTACTGATGTAAGTAGGGATAGCAGTGAAAGTGGGAGGAAGTGTCGGGAAAGCGGGGGGATCTGGCAGGCTGCATAGAGAGAAGGAGGAGGGGTTGAGAGTGAGAGAGTACTTTGAGATGGTGGTGGGGCGGCAGGAGCATTAATGGATTCATGGACAAGTAGCAGGGATTTAAAGAGAGAGCTATCTATGGTGGGTAGAGGTGGGGGAGATCCGGGTAGGTCAAGGAGGGTGGGTATAGCAACGTTTAGAACTTTCTTGAGGAGTGCAAAGGAGTGGAGGCGGAGACCAAGGCTGGCAGAGTAGTCTTCTAGTTTGCCGAGCACAAGAGATGAGGTGTTTTTTAGTGGAGTGGGCGGTTGTGTTGTCAGATTTTGTCTAATGTTCAGGTGGTTGTGTCTGGCCTACGGTGGCAGTTTCCGCGATGAACTGGTAGAGTTCCATAACAAGGTTGCGAGTCTTTGAATTGTGGGTGAGGCATTGGAGAGGGGCAGAGCCGGCTCAAGGGGGGGGATCAAGTGGTGCAGTCACACAGGGGCACGGCAAAAAAAAAAGAAGCCGCCTGCTCACTCAATGTCAGTCAATAGGGCTCATTACAAGTCCCCCGGTGTGCTCCAGTAATTCTGGCGGGATACCGGGGGCTACCGTACCGTCTCAGCCGCCCGATATCCTGGTATTACCGGGACATTACAGGTTGCCGAGACGCCAGTCCCATAGGAATCCATGGGATGGGGATGCCGCAATCACTGGTGCTGGTGATTGCAGCAGTTGTCTGCTGGTAGGTCACAGCCCCCACCGGCAGACTGGGAAAGGTGCAGAAAGGTGCCAGTACACGTTGCTACCCTTCTTTCCAGACCGGCAAACTTAAAATGAGCTCAAATGACTTTCTATTAGTCAGTGATTGTGTGTTTAGGGCTGCACCAGAGGCGCCTCTGCTACTCACTAATGGAAAGTCATTGATTGACACTTTACATGTCACTAAACATTGTGTGACCTGGTGACGCCCGTTATTTGGCGCGCACTTGCAGCCCAGCGGGGGTTAGTGACCTGGCGGCGCTCTTTATTTGCCGCGCACCTGCATCCCAGCGAGGATTAGTGACCTGGCGGCGCTCTTTATTTGGCGCGCACCTGCAGCCCAGCGGGGGTTAGTGACCTGGTGGCGCCCGTTATTTGGCGCGCACCTGCATCCCAGCGGGGGTTAGTGACCTGGTGGCGCCCGTTATTTGGCACGCACCTGCAGCCCAGCGGTGGTTAGTGACCTGGCGGCGCTCTTTATTTGGCGCGCACCTGCAGCCCAGCGGGGGTTAGTGACCTGGTGGCGCCCGTTATTTGGCGCGCACCTGCATCCCAGCGGGGGTTAGTGACCTGGCGGCTCTCTTTATTTGGCGCGCACCTGCAGCCCAGCGGGGGTTAGCGACCTGGCGGCGCCCTTTATTTGGCGCGCACCTGCAGCCCAGCGGGGGTTAGTGACCTGGCGGCGCTCTTTATTTGCTGTGCACCTGCATCCCAGCGGGGGTTAGTGACCTGGCGGCGCTCTTTATTTGGCGCGCACCTGCAGCCCAGCGGGGGTTAGTGTTCTGGCGGCGCTCTTTATTTGGGGCGCACCTGCATCCCAGCGGGGGTTAGTGACCTGGCGGCACTCTTTGCGGCCCTCTTTATTTGCCGCGCACCTGCAGCCCAGCGGGGAAGTGGAGGGGCGCATCTCGCACAGGGCATTGCTAGACGTGGGACCGGCTCTGAAGAGGGGGTAAGTGTGCACCTCAAAGATTTGCGTGCAAGCTGCAGGAACAGGTAAACTCAGGCCTTCATCTTGTGAAATCAACACATGGTGTGTGAGTGAATTGGGTGGTAATGACGGGTATCATCTGAGGCGTTGCTGTGGGGGGGCAGGGGCTGAGAGGGCTATAGCCCCAGATCGTTTGCTTGTAGCCCCGGATAGAAGCCCAGGGGCTGGCTAGCCCCCAGTCCCGGCATTAGTGTAACCCCAGATCTTTTCCAGACCTAGCAACACCCATGGGTATCAATGCAGTGCCGGGATCCATCTGGCAGAAAGCACTATTCACTACCTCATGACCTTGGGTTCTGAAGTCCTGACGGTGTTGCTATTGAGGCAGCCCATATTCGCCTTAATAATCAATATGTATCAATGATTATTGTTTATTCCCAATTAATGGCTGTCTGGGTGGTTTGCATTATTAGAAATATTGCAAGTAGAGCATTCTCGCCCACTACAAAGGCAGCAGCGAAGTAACACGTGTAGCCATTTCCCCAAATATTGGAGTCTCCCCCGCCGTGAACTCCTGCCCTGGTTTGCTCATTCAGTGCGAGCGCTGACACCTCCCACACATGACGTGGGGGTGTTGGAATGAGCGAGTACGGGGGGGGGCGTATTCCTGGGCTAATGGCGGCCCATAAACGCTGCAGACATCACTTGGCGCTCGCTGGGGATTGTCCTGACATCTCCCTCTGTCTGGGAATTCCACTCAGGATGTGGGCACGACTCGAGTGTGCGAAGCATCCATCACCAATATGAGACAGCGACCCGGGGTCAGTGACTGGCGCTCCCCAGCCCCCCAGCCCTCTATTCCGCCTTAGAGACTGTTTACAGTGTAAACTAAGGAAGAGAAAAAGGGGGCAGGGCTGGCGCGAGAGGGATGAAGGGGGTCGGCTATGGGGAGCAGGAACAGCTGTCGAGTCTGGGATAGGCAGACAGTGCGGCAGGGTGCTTAGGTAGGTTAGAACTCCATAGAGGAAGCCACTGCTGACGTCAGTCTTTGGCTATAGGTCGCTTGAATAAGGGTTGTGGACTATGTACTGATGTACATCAGGACATATACCCAAATGATGCTTAAGAGTATATCAAAGAGGTGCCTCTTTAGGCTTTTCTGGAATTTCGGGAAGGCTTCCGTGAGTCTTTCGGTCTGGAGGGAGCACCAGTGCTTGGAGCTCTGCGGGAAGGATTCTCACCCCCAAAACATGTCTACCTGGCTTTGCAGGTACTTGAAAGGCAATCTCACGTGTCTTGTCGGCTGGTAAGGCTGAGCGTCCATTCGTATACCTCTGCAAGGACTTCCTGTCCTATCTGCCGAGAAGACACCTGAGGTCGGCTTCCGAGCACCTGCTCCTCTTTCGCAAGGCTCTGGTGCGGCTATGTAGAGGTTTGGGGTTAGGCACGGGGGCTGGAATCCCGTTTGTTCTCCAACCGTAGTCAGTGAAGGGCCTTCAGTGCAACCATGGCTTGTCATGTTGACATGGGGTTTCTAGAGCTTGAGGATAGACTTTACACCGAGCCATGCTGCGTATAAGGCCATGTACTATGTAGGAATGTGTATATGGGATTCCTAAAGTGCAAACCTAGCCGGGTAGCACCTGAGTGCTGTTCATAGGGGATGCACCCAAGGTTCAGAGGCAGTCAAGATCTGATGGGACCACACTGCCAGGATCAAGGCTACTTTATGGTTAGGAAAAATCGTTACAATACCACAGTCGCGCATTAACAGCTGAAAAGTCATGACATGATTTATTTTTAGCTTTTGTAAATAGTGGTTGTTCGAAAAAACAAGTATCTCATTGCCTGAAAAACAGCCGACACGTGTTTCGACCTCAGGGGTCTTTTTCAAGGCCAATTATGTCAGTCCTGGTTAAGTATTAAATGTAATGATAGCAGGGATTACATTCCGAACTAGACACTCGGGACACCATTGAGTCGAATACGACGAGGATGAAAGCATCAACTTTACAACGACAGATTTATTCAATTGGTACGGACTAACACAAGGGAACCGCACAACTGACCTGGAGATTTAGCTACCTAACCAACCAAAGCATCACAAGGACGCTAATCCGGTTGAGGAACAACAGATTCTTTTCATGCAAGGAATTGACTCGAGTGGAATGAAGATCTTTTGACCCAACATCCCCTGGATGTCCAGATGCAGATGTGCAGTTTATCCTGATCTCTTTTTATCCTTTAGTAAATATGTAATAATTGCATGGTTTCCCTTCAGTCAGACTACACCTGCTGCTAAGGATCCCAGTGCAGAAAATCCAGACCAGCAGCCTAAGCAAAGATGACTACAGTCTACCACCACCTGCCTCCAGTGACGAAGGGGTATTCTATGAGTACACTGTCGCGGGCAACCGTAACAGACCACAGAGTTTATCGTTACAATATTAGAACTAGATTGATGATGCATGGATGTCAGCCATCATCAACACAGCAATCAATGTCTGAGTATGCTCCACCAACGGAAGTGGGTGTTCCTGAGAATGGCATTGGTACTCCAGGACATCAGAGTCGGAATCTTTGCATGTGGCTGCACTTTCCCAATACCCCTTTTGGGAGTGTTGACTTTGACGTTTTAACGTGAATGCAATCTGATGAGGGGGCATGTATTCGTGTCAACCAGTTGAATTGATATGCCTATCAGGTCCTCCATTACCTACCAACTAGACTTTCAGTATCAACATGGCCATCCAAAGTGGCCTAGATAAATTAGGTGTCCGGTTAAAGGTGCAATTACAAAAGGTTCGAATGCAATAGGTTCAGGTACACAGGACCGAAAACAAAAGGTTCGATTTTTTAAAATTATATATTTATTTTTGTGTTTCCGTATAGGTAAAAAAACGGGAGTTGGGGGGGACCCCCCCCAAAAATTTTTTTTGTAAAAAAACATTTTTTTTTTCGAACCTTTTGTTTCGAAACTTTTCATTCGCACCTTTAACCTATAACCGATAAATTACAGCATAGGTTTACCATCATCGGATGCAGGACATGCAACCCAGGCACATATTGCTACGAGCGTTCATCCCAGGGCCACCCGACATCAGAGTGTGCTACTGCACATAAATGTCAAAGATGAAGGGCAACTGTTGGCGTTAGGGAAGGTGGGCACAATGAAAAAGGTTCCAGGACCCAATGCCATGTGTAAGGCTCATGGTTAACATCAAGAAAGTCAAAGAAATTGTCTTCGCCACACTCTCTTCTCCATCTCGCTTCTCCCTCACTTCACCACTGAATTATTACCCATCCTGCCAACCAATCCGGTGCTCCAATTGACCCATTTGTACCACAAACTAAGGATCTTGGACTTGCCACCTCTGCTGAACTATCCCCCCTATTCACCCTTTCTTGATCAAATGGTATCTTCCCTTACAAAATAGCCACTGTCATACCCCCACCAATAAACCAACCGCTGACCGCAAATAACCCTTCGTTCTGAATAGTCTCTCTCCTTCCCTACCACTCGAACCCTTCAGAGGCCTATCTTCAAACTCATAGTCAACTATCTTGAGGTACCCTGACTTGCTGACTCCCTTCAACCGGGATTCTGTTTGAAACACTCCACCAAGTCAACGGCATCCATGATCCAGGTTGCCAGTTCTCTCATCATCCACCACCCTCACCTCTTCTCCATTCTCATTCTTCTAGAGCTTTCAGCTGCCTTTGGCAGCGTAAATCATCCCTCCCTCATTCAAACTCATTCTGTCTTTGGCTTCAAGGACACTGCACACGCTGGGTGTCCTCCTACCTCTCTGACTGCTCCGTCTCCATCTCATTAGACTCCAGCGCCTCCTCCCCAACACCTCTTCCTGTGGGCTCCCGTGAAGGATCAGTCCTGGGCCCACGTCTCTTCCCCCTATATTCATCCTCTCAGGGCAAAACCATTTCCATCTTTGGCTTTAACTATCAACTATTCACTGACAAAATGCAGATAGTCTTCACCTTCCCCTTCTTCCCCGCTACAAAGTCCGAATGCGTAACCAAATGCCTCAGTTATCTGGTCACCCTCTGATCTCGGGCCCAGGTCCCTTCCCCTGCCAGTCGCACTCCTGCACTGCCTTCCCGGTTTCCCCCACACTTGGAGACCGGTTCTGTAGCCCTACAGTCCCACCACCAGCACTTGACACCTGATGGCTGCACTTTCCTTGCACTTGTCACCCATGGGTCGTACTTTTACTTACTATTTATCGTTATTTATTTATTTAGTTTGGTTCTCATCCCATGTACTGCACTGTCCTCTCCCCCTTCTCCCTCGCACTTCTCCTCCTTCCCCTTCCCATGCACTTGCGCGATCTCAATGACACCTGGCCTAGTAGGATCGTTGTCTGTCCTCCCTTGTTCCCCCTCCCATGCCTCGTCGTGCCTTGAAACACTTGTGTATAGGCGCGTTATAAATGCCATATCATATCACCTGCCACTCGATGGCTCTATATTGCCTCATGCTAAACTCTTAAAAGAAGGAAGTCATCTTTCTCTCTGCCTCCAATGCCAACCTCACTCTCCCATCTGTTTTCTTCTCTGACCTCTTCACCCACTCACACATGACTCTCAATCTTCGGGTTCTCTTTGACAGCAACCAGAAACTTGTTCATCACAGCCACTGCCGCCGCCACTGCCGCCGCCACTGCCGCCAGACTCCACCTCCTCAAGCACCACTCAACTAAAATCCTCATCTCTACTTATTTGCTCAGCAAACTGGACTACAGTGAGATGACTTCTTGGCCTAGGCTTCTAATCTTAAGCTTCCCTAATCATAGCCCCCCAACCCCTGCCAGTCATCAAGGCCATCTCTACAGTGGAGCTCTTCAAAACGAGGCTCATACTCCTCCTGTTAGTGTTGGAAGCACCCCCAAACCCATGCACCCACCTCTTCTAAGCTAACCACCCACCCCACCTCACCTGCATTCTGTCCTCAGACTACTCTCTGTAATTGGAAAAAGATGTAAATACTGGCATCGGACTCTCAATGTTAAACATTTTGTAATGTCCTCCAGTGCCAGACACTGGTTTATGTTCATGTTCTTACCCCTTCATCACCCATTATGCGTCATTAAGTATGACAATGCTCTGCTCTGTTGCCTTCTTTGTAAGTCATTTCTGTTCGAAATGACACCCTCTTCTTAAATAAATACACAAACAAAATATACAATACAAAACAGCAATGTTTAGCGAGAGGCATCTCTCCCCTACCGTTTTTTTAATTAATCACTAGCTTAACCATGACAGGTGAGACATCTTTTTTAAAAACTTGACCTGAATGCTGGGAATTTTTTCACTCACCCTTTCAAATGTGACCTCCGCACGGGATATGGAATTGACCAGCTTGCGGGAGAAACAGGGACCTCCTACACCATCTGCCAGACCACCGGAACAGCTGATCATCACTTCTCAACGAAGGACAACGCACGATGACTCTGGGAATGTGTCGCCTCGGACTTAGTCGTAGGAGAGGAGTACTCCTGATCCCCCAATGTAGAAGTGGTCCAGTCCATGAGCATGGAAGCTGTCATGCTGAAACGCGGGAAGACTCTAGCAACACAATGCACGCGGTGCGCAAGCATCTGAATGTTGGTGATCAGGACATTTTTCAAGAAGCTACGAGACTCCTTTATAGGACTTCAGCCCCCTTACCACAGGCCCAGACCATTTCCCATGATGACAGCCAGGCAGTCACCTCTCCCAGAAATCGTATAGACTCACCGGGCAAGGGAGGCCCTACACCAGTGGCGGACAAGGTATTTACCTCCAGATGGTTAGGCCCACAACTCCCATTATCCCTTGCTAACATAGTCAATGGTGAGGAACCATAGGATGATGGGAGCCAGAGGTCAAAACATCTGGAAGGCCACAGCTTAGCCACCACTGCCCTTCAGCAACCCCCAAAGAAGTTGCACAACATGAGTCTGTCTCTCCTCCTGTTGTCTCCTCCCCACCATCAATGTCCAGGTCCAGTGGTCATGGATCCACTTTGGGAATGACCCGACCATCTCCCAGAGGCTGAAAGACGATTACCTTGGAAGTTGACATAACTCCATCCCTTAACCTTTATCATAACGTTGACGTTAATGTGAGGTCCCCCACATCTGTTTATCCCTTGCCAGCTAAACTTTCTGCTGGATGCTGCACCTATAACCTCATACATGCATAGATGCGTTCATGGGGAAATATACAAAAATGTCGCCTCCAGAACTCCAAGGAACTCCGACTGCCGAAAATTCGGACCTTTTTTCCCGACCCACTTTACACCACATATATATGTGGGAGAGGGGTATGGGATGTAATACAAGTATGGGGGTTGCGGGGGTCTCCCGCTGCACATGTATGTGGTGTGAAGGGGGTTTAAGAAAATAGAAAAGGCGGCATTTTCTCCTATCGGACTTCTGGGGGGAGGGTCGTAGAAATGACATAGATTCGGTCATGGCTCATGATGTCACGATCTGCTATAAATACCCTACCATTATGCTCGATTAGAGGACCATGGCAAGGGTAAGCAGAGAAACCCAGAGCATCCGGAGTCTTGTACTGCCTAATTCACCTGCCAAGTATCAATGCAAATAGGACACAACTACTAGATAGAGCGGAATGATTGCAGAAGCACAGTCTTATGCAGAGTGTGAGTCAGAGACTCAGGCAAGCAGGCCAGTCCAGAGGGAGTAACAAGGTGATCAAAAGTCAGCACAACAGAGTAACTGGTTATTAAAGAATGCTTAGAAAAATGATTATTAGCTCACAGTTAAGGAAGATTTAATCGAACTAGCTGGTGAAGACAATGGGCCTCATTAAGGGCCCGATTCATGGAATTATTGGCGTGTAAAATCTGGTGCTTTTACATCAAACTGCACGCAAAACCCTGCTTTCCAGGACTTGCGTGGAGTTGGCGCAGGCCTGACATGGCTCTGCGAGCAACAGAGCGCCTTGCATGAGACTATTTGCAGGAGGTGGGCATGGCCTGCGTAGGGGCCGGAATAGGGGGCGGAACATGCAAAATGGGGTAGAACAAGCCAGAAAGTGGACGTTGCGATGGACTGCAGCCAGCCCATAGCATGCCCACAAATGTGCATGACAAAGCGTATTGATGGATGTGACCGCGCAACCTCTCGCCTGCGAAAAATACCCACGCAGTTCCCTCGAAATCTCTGCAACCCGGATGCATGCATACAGATGTGCGCGGAGGAATCGCAACTCTGTAGTTAAGTTTGCATGTCTGATTTAGGGGTGCGTGCGCACAGACGGGGTTCTGGTCTTATTGGAGGGTGTATTATGCGTTTGCAGCGCATAGTGGGGTGCAGGGACTGTTTATGGGGTTCACGTGCAGTTTGACCGGGAAAATAAATGATTTGCGTGAAACTGTGCGCATGTCCTCTGGGTGCTGGTTACAGTTATGGGTGACCCCACGCAGGGTCCCCGAGATGTCGGCCCGCTTGCGTGGGACCCCATGCACTGCTTGAAGGGTGCGTGTATTTGCACCCGGGGTGGCATGCAAAGGTAGCTGTTCTGGCTATTTTTCCTTCACGTGGGGGCATTCCGGCCGCGACTTGCGTATACAGTTTCTTTGCGCATATATTTCCATGAATACGTGGGTCGCACATTTTTTATTCTGCGCGCAGGCTCGGGCTGCGTCAATGTCAGCACACGGCACTTGCGGGATTAATTCAGTCTTTTCCATGAATCGGGGCCTAAGAGTTTGGTGGTAATTTTGGGGTAAAACCACAGGATTGCAACTGGTGGCAGGTCGACGTTAATCCCCATTTTTGGAGTCCATAGGACTTCATGGGGATTTTGGCTGAATTACTACGAGCGGTAACTCTGCCGGTTTTCTTACCTTGAAGTGGATGATTTACCTCCAGCATGATGCTAGAGGAACCACCTCCACTTCAAGGTCAAACCTTTTCTTCAGCAGTGTGGTAATAATTGCAGTAATTCTGTTACCGCCCAAAAAAGTGGACGCAATGGAATGACCATGAGATTTGTCCTGCTCTGTCAAACTTGTTATGAGGCCCAATCGGTCTTATTATGTATTTGCCTGTAAATCTTTTACTGTTCTACTATTTGGTCCCACAGCAGTTCCACGGATTACAAGTGGTGTTATGGCAGCGTAAAGCCCAATTTTTGGAGTCCACAGCACTCCAGGAGGATTTCGGATGGATTTGCAGTAATTCCACTGTTTGATGGAGGTGAATCGTACACTTTACCTCCACACTGGCAATACGGCAGTGCGGTACTGCAACGGTAGGTTATAAAAAAGCATCCTGCCTTGATCAGTAATGCTTGTAGGAGGCATGTTAACCCATAAACTGGATCAAATCGGTGACTTACCACCAGTTTACCTCACCTGTGCATGGATGTCAGTTAAGGGTTGTCCGGGGTCTCAACTGCGACCCCTGTGGTCCCCCTTGCTACCCCTAAAAAAAATATTATTTTGTGTGTTTTTCTTAAATTGAGACCCATGGGCTGTGGCCAGTGGCATGCGGCTCTTTCTTTCTGGAGTGGCTGGTTTTCTGATAGCTATAGCCAGTAATGTAGCTCAGTGGGTGGAGCGCTGGCTGCTGCAATGTGTGTGTGATCTGCAGGTTGCAGGTTCGACTCCCAGTAAGGTCAAGTCTTTCATCCTGCTGAGGTTGATAAATGAGTACCAACACAGGGTGGGTGATATTGTATTTATATTTGTTCTATATGAAGCGCTTAAGCTTAAGTGCTATATAATAACACATCATTATCGTTTGGTCTTTGACGGCTTCTTGACTTCACAGTGATTTGATAATATGGGCCTATATTAACGATACATATGGTGATAAATACTTGTATACATGTATATCACTTTACAGTAATATCGTAACCATATTTTTCGTAGTGTACTCAAAAACAATGCTATGTGATGCCACTTCCTGTTCAGACGGCAAGGGTCGTGTGATGTCACTTGCGCTACCCCTGGCATTTTGGTGAAATGACGTCCCTGCACCAGTGAACTCGTAATGGCGCCCAATGTATTGCAAGTTCAAACCCGCCTCGGCAAAGCGACCATTTATACTCCCCAGCGCGCCTTAAATCCAATGCCCCATGCCTTCCGAGGGAAAGCAGTGAAGAGGTAAACTAAATAGACTGATGGCAGGCCCAGTGGACTCTTTTGGTTCCCAGTCCACTCCTGGCTAGTCCCATCTGTGGCCCTGGCTAGTCCAATCAGAGGCCCTGGCTTCCTGCTCGTCCTGGGGCCAGTCCCATCCGCGGCCCTGACTTCCTGCTCGTCCTGGGCCCAGTCCCATCCGTGGCCCTGGCTTCCTGCTTGTCCTGAGCCCAGTTCCATCTGTGGCCCTGGCTTCCTACTCGTCCTCGGCCCAGTGACCTCTTTTGGTGGCTAGTCCCATCTGTGAGCCTAGTCCATTCCTGGCTAGTCCCATCCGCAGCCCTGTCTTCCTGCTTGTCCTGGGCACAGTGGCCTCTTTTACTTCACAGTCCACTCCTGTCAACTCCTGCCTAGTGAGTCCCACCCGTGGCCCTAGCTTCCCGCTTGTCCTGGGGGCACATTGGCCTCTTTTGGTTCCCAGTCCACTCCTGGCTAGTCCCATCCGCGGCCCTGGCTTCCTGCTCGTCCTGGGCCCAGTCCCATCCGTGGCCCTGGCTTCCTGCTCGTCCTGGGCCCAGTCCCATCCGCGGCCCTGGCTTCCTGCTCGTCCTGGGCCCAGTGGCCTCTTTTGCTTCCCAGTCCACTCCTGGCAGTCCCATCCGTGGCCCTGGCTTCCTGCTCGTCCTGGGCCCAGTCCCATCCGTGACCCTGGCTTCCTGCTCGTCCTGGGCCCAGTGGCCTCTTTTGCTTCCCAGTCCACTCCTGGCTAGTGAGACCCTTCCGTGGCCCTGGCTTCCTGCTCGTCCTGGGCCCAGTCCCATCCGTGGCCCTGGCTTCCTGCTCCCCTGGGCCCAGTCCCATCCGTGGCCCTGGCTTCCTGCTCGTCCTGGGCCCAGTGGCCTCTTTTGCTTCCCAGTCCACTCCTGGCTAGTGAGACCCATCCGTGGCCCTGGCTTCCTGCTCATCCTGGGCCCAGTCCCATCCGTGGCCCTGGCTTCCTGCTCGTCCTGGGCCCAGTGGCCTCTTTTGCTTCCCAATCCACTCCTGGCTAGTGAGACCCATCCGTGGCCCTGGCTTCCTGCTCGTCCTGGGCCCAGTCCCATCCGTGGCCCTGGCTTCCTGCTCGTCCTGGGCCCAGTCCCATCCGCGGCCCTGGCTTCCTGCTCGTCCTGGGCCCAGTGGCCTCTTTTGCTTCCCAATCCACTCCTGGCTAGTGAGACCCATCCGTGGCCCTGGCTTCCTGCTCGTCCTGGGCCCAGTCCCATCCGTGGCCCTGGCTTCCTGCTCGTCCTGGGCCCAGTCCCATCCGAGGCCCTGGCTTCCTGCTCGTCCTGGGCCCAGTCCCATCCGAGGCCCTGGCTTCCTGCTCGTCCTGGGCCCAGTGGCCTCCTTTGCTTCCCAGTCCACTCCTGGCTAGTGAGTCCCATCCGCGGCCCTGGCTTCCTGCTCGTCCTGGGCCCAGTCCCATCCGCGGCCATGGCTTCCTGCTCGTCTTGGGCCCTGTCCCATCCGTGGCACTGGCTTCCTGCTCGTCCTGGGCACAGTGGCCTCTTTTGCTTCCCAGTCCACTCCTGGCAGTCCCATCCGTGGCCCTGGCTTCCTGCTCGTCCTGGGCCCAGTCCCATCCGTGGCCCTGGCTTCCTGCTCGTCCTGGGCCCAGTGCCCTCTTTTGCTTCCCAGTCCACTCCTGGCTAGTGAGACCCATCCGTGGCCCTGGCTTCTTGCTCGTCCTGGGCCCAGTCCCATCCGCGGCCCTGGCTTCCTGCTCGTCCTGGGCCCAGTCCCATCCGCGGCCTTGGCTTCCGGCTCGTCCTGGGCCCAGTGGCCTCTTTTGCTTCCCAGTCCACTCCTGGCTAGTGAGACCCATCCGTGGCCCTGGCTTCTTCTCGTCCTGGGCCCAGTCCCATCCGCGGTCCTGACTTCCTGCTCGTCCTGGGCCCAGTCCCATCCGCGGCCCTGGCTTCCTGCTCGTCTTGGGCCCTGTCCCATCCGTGGCACTAGCTTCCTGCTCGTCCTGGGCACAGTGGCCTCTTTTGCTTCCCAGTCCACTCCTGGCAGTCCCATCCGTGGTCCTGGCTTCCTGCTCGTCCTGGGCCCAGTCCCATCCGTGGCCCTGGCTTCCTGCTCGTCCTGGGCCCAGTGGCCTCCTTTGCTTCCCAGTCCACTCCTGGCTAGTGAGACCCATCCGCGGCCCTGGCTTCCTGCTCGTCCTGGGCCCAGTCCCATCCGTGGCCCTGGCTTCCTGCTCGTCCGGGGCTCTGCTCATTGCAGGGGGCCTGGGCCTGGCTTCCCAGCGTGCAGGCTCGCGTGCATGTTTTTGTTTAGCTGAGCAAAGCGTGGCTGATTGCACCGAGCCTTTCGCCTTGATAAGCATCGCTTGTAAGACGAGGCCTGTTTCCCATAAACGGGATCAAAGCGCCTCATGTAAAACAGGAGAACGTTGGCGTGCGTGCAGCGCAGAGCGCGGCCTGCAGCATTGCGCAAGCTCCGGAGGCTTATTTTTAAACTTGGGCTGCCGCTGATGTTGCGTGCCACAGATAAGAGTTTACAGCACATTAGCTTTCCTGCCCCCCCTCCCCAGTACCCCACTAACTTCAACGCTCTCTATCCGGCTGATGGAGAAGAGAGAGTGGAAGACCTGAGTCACACAAGTTTGTTAAATACAGACGACAGAGAGGACGTGCCGTCAGGCTCAGCGGTAGACACACTGTGGCCCTCGGCAAAGTTGAGACTTTGCTGCTCCCTTCCTTGTACACAGGGGCCATATTTGCTTCCTACGTGGGTGTGGTGACGTGAGCAGCTGGTGGTGTGGGCCGCATCACCAAGGAAACGAGATGGGCAGGCGTGGCCAGTCAGTTGGAGACAAAGTGTGACCACAAAAGTGATGGTTGGAAGGTTTCCAATCAATCTGAACTACTGGCACTGCTCTGGGCAACCTTCCACACCACCGTTTTTTAGCCCGTCTGCGCCATTGCAAAAGGGGTCCAGCCATGTGCAAATCAGTCAGGTAATGCCACCAATGATAGCAACCCAGCCCGAACCGCTAGGCCAGGTCCCCTCTGCACGGAAACACAAACAACCCCAGACATGTTTCAGCCTTGTGGGACCTCTTCAGTGAGGTGCAGCCTGGTTCCCTATGGCGCAGCGTGCAGCTACTTCTCACTGATGACGCCCTACAAGGCTGAAACATGTCTGAGGATGCTTGTGGTCTCGTGCAGAAGGGATGTGACCTAGCAGTTCAGGCTGGACTGCCCCTTTTGGGGTAGGACCAAGCCTGATTTGCATATGGTTTCTGTAATGGCTTGGCAGGCTGAAGAACGATGGTCTGGAGGGTTGCCCAGAGCAATGCCAGAGGTTATGATTTATTCAAAACCTTCCAGCCATCACCTTTTTCGTTTTGATGCAGTTGGAGACAAAGGGCGTCATTATGGGTCTGCCGGTAACCAGGCAGTAATACCGGCGGGCTACCGGGAAATCTGCCTTACCATAACCGGCGCTCGATATCCTGGTGTTACCGGGATATTACGGGTGCCGGCAACCGTGATAAGTTCCCATTGGGTTTGCTGCAACAGTGATTGCAGCAATTATTTGCTGGTAGGGGCCTGAACTCCCAGCAGGTCAGGCCTGCAGATAGTTATCTACTCCTACCAGCAAACTTGGAGTGTGCTGGTCTGGTAAAAATGCAGAATTTTTTCCAGCATTTTTACCTTACCGTCACACTCGTAAAGGGGCCCAAACCCTTCTGTGTAGTGTCTGTTATTGTGCCGTGCTCCCGGCGCGTTCCTGCACCCTAACAATGGGCAATCTGGCGCCCCCCGAAATGATAACGTCCTGGGCAAGCGTCTAGTATTTCTTCACGTTCGTACCAGCCTTTCGAGTGATATAGATTGCCATACACTGATAGTTCCCGCTTTCCCCAAACGTAGTTTTCAGTAGACAACAATTTAATCCCCAAAACGCCTTGTTGGGAGGCGGTCCTCTAATCTCTTGATTTTGGCAGGTGCCACCCACCATGGAATCACGTCACTCACCGGACCTAACTCATCCATTCTCTTCAAAGTGCCCACTAAAAACAAATTTGCTAGTTTTCACCCACTCTGCGGACACACAATGTTGAGCGGTATGGGAAAGAACCTGCCCCCATCCCACCCCTGACCATAGCATTAGGGGGTATCATCAGGGATGCAGGGTAATAGCCGTTTACTAAACGTCTCACAATATACCTTCAGACTTCTCTCCACTCAGACGCGGATTAGCCTCCCACAAGAAATAGTAAGGGAGAGAGTCCGATTCTGGACACTGTTGGGAATAAGATCACTGTTAAAACACGGGCCAACAACCGAGATGGGACCTTGCTTCGGGACCCCTCTGGTGCTTTTCTGAAAGTGAGCCGAGTGGTAGGAGTCCTGCAGTTGGGGTATCTTCGGCAGTTTGGGACTGCAGCAAGTCAATGCTCAGATTGAGCAGGGTTGGAGGTTTGTGGCAGTGGTTTGTGTTCTTCCTGGGGCAGCTGCTGGCGATTCTTTCCTCAAGCATAAAAGCTGTGGCCAGAGGCAGTGCTCGGGGGAAGGAGGTGGCTGGGAGAGCCCCGGATAGAAGCTCAGAGGTTACAACCAAAATGGTTGGGAGCCGGGTGTCCCGACACTAGCGTAGATCTGGATCTTTTCCAGATCGAGCAACACACCTGCTGTGGGGCCGCTGAATATGCATAGTTGCTCATGAAGAATGCATTTGTTGGGTCACACCTCCGGTGGCAGAAGATGGAGATGTGGTCCAGTGATGGCGCTTCAGATAACAAGAGGGCTCCTCAGAGATCTTATAACCACTTGAGGTACTTTGTTGCTTAGTTGTAACTTTGGATCTTTAGCAGCTGCAGGTCTCAGATACTGTCTGTTTCTAGTGCACTCAGTGACCCTCATTACAACTCTGGCAGTTACCGGCACGGCTGCCGCCGGAGTTGCATTTTTTCCGGCACCTGTCAATGAGGAATTACCGGGTAATTCCGACATTGCCGGATCCGGTAATTCCTGTATTGCCGGGTGGCGGTGCCTGTCAGTTCCTGAAGTAGCCGCGGTAAATATTATGAAGAGCAGGAGACTATATAAAGTTATATGGATTTATTGTGAGTTCATATATAATAGTATAACTAGATTACAATGTAGGAAAAGGAGGAGGGAGACAACTAGTAGCAGAGGGAGCTGGACAGTTATAATTCAATTCCAGTCCTCCCTTCTAGAACTCTGTTTACACCTGAGCTCCAAGTGTTCTAATATTAGCCACCATACTATGGTCAGGCATGTCCCACAGTCATCAGGCAGCTTCTATTATAATATTAGATACTACACATCTCCCTCCCTTTATATTGTACTAACAAACTATATTCCTTTCAATTCATTCACAAACTATGTACAAAGTTCTGTAACAATTGTCCCAGCTGGTTCACTTGAACTCCATATAGTCCTCCATCTTCTTTGGTAACCGATAGGATCTGCCAGCTCTGGACGTACATCCTCCATGTCTGGAAGTACTTGGCAAGGAAAGTTTAAACTGCTCAAATTTGTCATTATATCCTTTCTCAACAGTACTATTAACCTTACTTTCCTCACTACTGCTTGCATTTCTGGATATCTTAACATTTCTAGCTGTATTCTTGCCTACATCTCTCATTTCTTTCCTGTTGCATATCTCTTTTCTGATACACTCATTATTTTCACACATCCAAATCCTTTCTACATTCCATATTCTTTTATCCTCCGTCCTGACAGCATTGCGAAATGCCTCTATGACTCTAATAGGATTGGACCATTTACATGGTCCATTTCTTAGGGCAGGAGGAAGTAACACTTTGACAAATTTACCAACAGCTTTACACATATCATACTTGCTATTATGTACCTTCTTATCATAGTTCACCTTGTTTCTCCTTTGTGTTTCCCTGATTTTTTTTTTTTGCATTAACCAGATTTTTTTTTTATTTCTTTACCCCCTTTAATAAGCCACATGGGAGCTAATTTGGTGTTTGCCTTTCTTCCTCTGCTATGCTCAAAAGGAGAAACACCGGTACTGGTGTGCGGAGTGAAACGATGAGCAATTACTTTTTCCCTAACAGCATCCTCCCAATCCAACCCATTGGCCCACGCCATTCTGATGGTCTCTTTCAGAATTTTATTAAAACGTTCTACTACTCTGTTAGTTTGAGGATGATAAATTGAGCTAGTCTTATGTTCAATGGCAAATTTTTTACAGAAATCTGCCACTTCCTTGGACATAAATTGAGTACCGTTATCGGAAAGAATACTTCCCGGGTATCCTTCCCTCTCACATATACTTGATAAAAATTCCACCACAGTTTTACCTGTGACACTAGGAGTAATTAAAATCTCTGCCAACCTGGTGAGAAGATCTATGACTACTAAGCAATACTTTTGTACACCTTTACAACATATTGGACCTAAAATATCCATGCTTATATCCCTCCATACACTATTGGGAATATCAGTAATAACCAGTGGTTGCCTGGAACCCACACATCTTTTTTCATCGTCACAACAAAGGATACATTCCCTAATATATCGTTCAATCTGAAGATCACAACCAGGCCACCAATAGTCATTCCTAATTCTTTGTTTAGTCTTTATCACTCCTTGGTGACCCTCATGACCCAATTCTATAATCTTCAAACGCAGATCCATCGGAGGAATGACTTTATCTCCTCTCATCACAAAGTTATCGTGAACATGCAGTTCATCTGCAACCGTCCAGAAAGCACTTAACTCAGCCTCCTCAAATTTAGATTTCTTCATGGAATCATGACCTTGAATCAATTCTTTCAATTTCTTGATGTTATTATCATTAGATTCAGCCTGATCCCAAATATCCTTGGATATGGAAGAAGTTTCCACACAAAATACCACTTCCATGTCTTCATCCTCCTCGACAATCTCAGAGATATTGGTTAATCGAGATAAGCAATCGGCAGACACATTCTTTATTCCTGGAACATACTTCGGAAACATACTTTAAACATACTTTAAGAAACTTTTCCTGTTTGAACACGTTGAGCGCATGTGCGAGCTCCGATGGTAACGTAACCGGATTAAGTCAAAATAACTATTGCAGAGGCTATTGGTGTATAGCATAGACTGTCATCCTCTTCGTATGCTGCGCTGCAGTCGCCGAGCGTTACCTTCAGGAACCATAAAACGGGGCCGCTTCTACGCTCGGGCATGAGCGGAGCAGCTCCGTGTACTTCGATGCTTCATCAATTCGACTGTAGCCATCCTCGTCGCCACTTGAAGTAGCCGCGGTAAATATTATGAAGAGCAGGAGACTATATAAAGTTATATGGATTTATTGTGAGTTCATATATAATAGTATAACTAGATTACAATGTAGGAAAAGGAGGAGGGAGACAACTAGTAGGAGAGGGAGCTGGACAGTTATAATTCAATTCCAGTCCTCCCTTCTAGAACTCTGTTTACACCTGAGCTCCAAGTGTTCTAATATTAGCCACCATACTATGGTCAGGCATGTCCCACAGTCATCAGGCAGCTTCTATTATAATATTAGATACTACACTTCCCCATTCCCATTTGAGCCCCATAGGGCTCCATGGGAATGAGGACATCGGATGCACAGGCACTGTCAATGACGGTGCTATTGCATCCAACATGCTGCACTCACGGGTGCCGCTCTGCCCGCCAGGCCACACCTGGCGGGCTGACAGGCGCCCACGAGCACAGGTCGTAGTATGGCTTACGGGAACTACGGTACCATCATGCTTACCGGTACCGTAGTTCCCGGACCACCATGCTTATAATGAGGCCCAGTGTCCGGTGATATCGCCTTGTCTTTCATATAGAGATGGAGCTGAAACAGAAACACAGACCATAATTGCTCGGTGGCAGCCATTCAAGCAATCAATGAGGGGACAACATATTTAACTCCTACAGACTCCTTCTCAGACTTTCTTTTAGGCGTGCATTCAACCTCGAATCGGACACCATTCACAAATTGGTCGTAGCTGGTCATGGCAGCTGTCCACTTGTAGCCTACGCTCTCTGGGGCAGGCAGTATTCATGACCCAATCATATCATATATAGATCTATATCCCATTCAATCACTCATAAGAACAATGTGGGACTATTGGGATGGGTATTCAATTTATGTGGCACCCTGGTAGGTGTTAGGCATATTTTCCTTGAGCCGTTGGTCAGGGTCTTAGGTGTCTATTTCTGACTTTTGGGTTCCCTCAAACTCACTAGGCTCACTAAGCGGCAGTGTGGCACAACATCCCAGGCCTGACTCGCACAAGGTGAGTATTCCAGAACGTGTCCTGATGGAATCCACACTATTCGAGACAGGCATCTGCATATACCAGTCAATACTGTGTGATGAACCCCAGGGTATTATCACTGCTCCCATGGGGGGAGCCCCTTCCCATGAGGCCAGGCAGGTGAGGCCACTATCCGAGAGTCCCCCCCGGTGTGGTAATCAGCAGGTGGATCTCATGTGGAGGGAAACCCTCTATTCCACCAGTGACGACTATCTTGGGAGAACGCGGTATGCACCCCCTCCATTTCTGTTCCCTCTTTCCTCTTAAACCACTCAGTTCTCTGTGGTTCCGCACACACATATATATTTGTGTAGAATAGAATATCCCATCCACTTAATAAAATAAAAAAAAGACCATAATGGGACGAGTAAGAGTGAGGGCTACCCAGATGTAGTTCATAAAACCAATGACACGAAGAAGAACAGGCAAGGAGAAAAAAGGCTACCACAGAACGTTGGTGCTGCGGTAGCCTTTTTTCTCCTTGCAGTCAACAGTCAACAAGAGCAACAGTCAAAGATAAAAAGGGAAGAAGGACTGTGTAATGTGTCGGATCCGCCCGGGAGGAACCGAGAGTTGGATGGAAGCTCGCCACAGAGAACAGGAAAGGCTGACAGAGCCTCGCTGAACACACACAGTGTTCACCGTCATCCAGGCTGGAGAATCGGAGGCCCGGGAGAGACCGGGAGTCGGACCATCCACACAGACCGAGAAGCACACGCCGAGAGGGACTTCACATGGGAAAGCTGCAAGGACACGTTGAAACCACTGCAAGGCATGTAGGAAGCCTTTAGCAGGAGGAAGAAGCTCAGCTAAGCCACCCGATCAAGCCGGTAACGCCATAGAAGGCACATGGATTACCGTAGCGGGTGGTAGAAATGAAGGAGGTGGGTGGGGAAGACCCATTTCCCTCGTACCAGTAGGTTAAAAGAGCCAAGAAAGAGACATATGAGAAAAAGTAACTGGCAAGTTAGTGAACCGTGCCTGATTACTATATACTATAAAGCAAAGACTGTGAAAGAAAAGAGTAAGGAAGGCAATTCCATATCCATCCTGTTTTGTTTGTATACGTTAGGAGGAGTATCCAAATTCAAGAACTTTTATGTTAAATGGGAGAAGAACTCTGTGTTTCCTCATCAAAAACTGAACTTGGCATCCAGAACAAGAGAAGCCTCCTTTATATATATTAAAAAAAAGTGTTTGCCACCAAGCATGCCACCACTGCGTCAGACTCGTACTTCTGCACCCTTACAACCGTTTTCAGACTGACTACCGCCTACAATCCTGGGATATAGGAATCAGCGGCACAAAATGGCCACCTCCTCTCACACCGAAAGAGGGACAAGGGGTAGTCATGTGACCCCCCTCTCCCTTTGAGGCAAACCAGTTTGTTACATTAAGGAGGAGGTCAAGCAGGATCCAGCCAGGTAAAATGGATACCACCATGTGAAACCATATTACAAAGGTGAAACTGCTACCACCAGTTAGCCAGTTAACCAACAGAGAGGGGGCATCCTCTCTGGGACTCCTCTGCAGCACTCCTGCCTTAGTAGTCTTCAGTATGCTTAAACGAGAGCACACAAAAATGGAGCTACTCAGCCAGGCTTTGGAGTTAGACAAGCGGGGGAGGGGATTTGGGGGGGGGAAATAAAGTCCAAAATCCAGCAAAGGCTACGGGGGTTGGGGGGGTCAAGTAGGGTTAAAAAGTGGGTCTTCTGTTTAAAAGTAGGATACAGCACTCTGCACCCCAGTAGCATCACTAATTAAGGTCACCATTCACCAGAGTTCAGACAGGCAACCGTGCCAGGATACACACACATCTCCGGTGAGGGCTCATAAGGAAACACATGGGTGAACAGGAAACAACAGGAATACAGAGCATTCATGCCATAGAGGCAGTATCAGGCATCAGCCATTCTATTGTATTGTATTGTTTATTTGTATAGCACCTATACACAGGCAAGTGTTTCAAAGCGCTCAAGGAGGGTGGGAACATGGGGGGGAGGGGGGAAACTGCAGTCGCTCAGAGCCCTTGACATTCTGAGACGATAATAGTCTGCACAGCCAGAGTAAGTGCGTAAAATACATTTAAGAGTTGAGACACAGCAAATAGCCCTGACAGCGATTCTGCAGTTTTATCAAGTGCAATTACGGGGTGAAGACTGGGGAGAACAGACAGACTATCTTCAGGCACTGTGTGTGCGGATAAAGCAAGTGCCTAGACGGTAAGGGAGGGGGAGGTCCCAGTGCACCCAGTCGGCGGAGACATGTCAACAGTTTGTATATATTCATTCAGGCTGGGCTTGCCAGTTACTCGACTGTAGAAGCAATTATTTATTTCAGAGCTTCAATCCCATTCTAAAGCATGGCAGCATAGAGTTGGGTGGAGGTGGAGCCGGGCTAGTGGTGTCCCCGAGACGGCTGCAGCTCAGGCCCCCTCCCAGGGTAACCTCCGCTCAGCTGGCCACTAGAGGGCTGCTCATTTAACAGCCAGTGTACACCAGAAGTGACGATCTGATCTGATGCCAGAGCACAGCCAGGTCATTATCAGAAGGCAACTGGCAAGCATGGTTTCAAATTCCCGAATGGTCTTTCATCTTAAAAGGTTCATAAATGGAGTTAGCTTTATCTTGGTCATAGTACAATCTGGCATGTCCAATGTTTCAAAATGCAACCCTTAGGAAGCAATTGCTGTATAGAATGTATGCAGACAGCAGTTGGAATCAATGTTGTTGCGCCCACCACCTCTGACCCCTCCCAGGCTCTGTGGAAATCTATGGAGTGCATGATTAGCGACATCCTAAATGTAAACCAAGAAGAATTCCAAGACACTGTAAGATATTCCAACTTGCCCTTAGAGACGAAGCTATGAAGCATAGGGCTGGCGGTGCTGAGATTGACACCTCTCCGCGATGCAGTTGGGTTTTCCTGGGATTGCCTTCCAGGTGCAGGATATGTTAATAGGACCTTTAAGAAATTAAAGTACTGCATACCTGCTGAAGATCACTGGCATGACCTCAATCACTTCTCATCAGAGCAGCCATCACAAAAGTGCCTTCACCTCTCAGCAGAATCGGAAAACCTTACCATCACTCTTCTTCAGAGCAGCAGAACAGCATCTCTTCTCGGCAGAGCAGGACGGAAGCATCACTTCCCATTCCTTTTAGGTATTGTGGGAGGCGTCAGCCAAGACAACTGCAAGCAAAGCAGCCCCAATGCATCCTTTTTAGGAACACCTGCTAGAGATGAGCGAGCCTGGGGGAGTTGGCCCAAGATCCAAGCCTTGTGGTCTCGTGCAGAAGGGATGTGACCAAGCAGTGGTCTTTCCCCTTTTGCAATAGCCTGGCAGGCAAAGAACAGTGGTCTGGAGGCATCCCAGAGCAATGCCAGTGGTTACGAGTAATTCTAAACCTTCCAGCCATCACCCCTTTTACATGGCACCAGCTGAGCTAGTAGTTTTGCCTTTTCATGATTAGGATGGACTTGCGAGCCCTAGCGTGCAAAGTGCTGTTGGCTAAAAGGGGCTGGATAAGTGTGCCTCAGATGACACGGGGCCAGCAGCAACTGCGCTGGGCTGTAGCTGCGACCTTCTCTTTAGCACTATATCTAACTCGACAATTGGCACACATCAAACACGTACCTGTAGGCCACCACAGGAATGGGCCACCAAAGGAAAGGGCAAACCTCTTTATTGCTTCCAGCACACGCCTAGGGGAGAGGAAGAGACCCATACAGCCCCTGCAGTTCCAAGCCCTCTCCCGCCCCCCTGTATTTTGGTGCTCTGGGATCACCAAAAGCCACATCTTAATGGTGGACCTATTAGGGGACGTCGACCCATTTTGCAGAGGCCCCCTCTTATTTTGTGCTTCACACCACGCCATGCACACAAGGTCTTTCTAGTGTTGGCATTAATAGATTAAAGTGCAGCTACTGGATTTTATTATTTCGTTCCATTTAATCTTTTTTAATATATATTTATTTATTCATTTCAAAACATACATAATGTACATCATCTTATCTCTATCTGGCTGCATAAATGCGCTCAGAGGCCTACGGGTGTGTAGCGCTTTATAAAAATTGAAATAAATAAATATTGAATGACCTGACTCCAGTTTCTGTCATGCTAATAGCTGTTACCAATGCCACTGTATGTTGTTTAGTTTTACTATGCCGTGTCATCTTGTTACTCTATGCTAGATCATGTTGTCTCATGTTATGCTATATAACTTGAGACAAGCCTTTGATCCACTCGCCCTCCAAGCCAATAAAACAGAAGTCTGCAACCTCTAGATCTCCAGATGTTTTGGACTTCTGCTGTGGTCCTCCCCCATTGACTATGCTGCCAGGGGCCGGTGAGAGCTGCAGCCTCAAACGTTTGCACAGCCAAAGGTTGCAGACCCTTCATGAAACCTGGCTATTGCTCTCCGCACATGGCCAAATAGAAGACCGAGTAGATGGCTTCATCATAGTTTCTCCTGTGGTTTGTGAGGACTCAACACATCCCCTTCCGGTCCACCAGAGGGACTGTGAGGGTCTCAGACTGGCACCCAAGTAGTCATTGTTTTTCCACATGCAGGTACCAATGCACTAAGTAGCCTCCCCCTCATAACAGACCAGACTGGGACCCACTCCTCTGATGAGGGACCAAGGACCTTCAACTCAGGTGAAATAACCCACCAGTTTGTCTAAGAGACTAAAGGTCACGAGCCAACAAGGTGGGCAAGTGCTTTGAAGTAACTAGAGGGTGACATACAGATGTGACGAAAATGACCCCTGCTAGAAACGCTGGAGGGCAGGCAGTCGATGGGTCAAGTCAGCAGCTCCACGGCTTAGCAGCGAATAGAAAAAGTGGTAAGGGTCAAGGGAAGTTCTGTATGATTGCATTGATTCGAAAAAGAATCTCAAAGCGGTTGATCTGGCTCGAAAACATTTTGCCATGGAAATTATGGAAATTACTGTCTAGAGCAGGTGCTTGACACCTGGGCGCTGGAGGGACCCCAGCCAGGGTCTCCAGAGACAAGTAGGTTCTTTTGTCTATGCTTCTCAAATTGGAAGGCTTGTAGGGGTTCTGTTGTTCCAAATCCTGTCCCTCCAGCAGTCACCCAAAATATTCCTTTGGGATTGTTAGGGGAAAGAGCCTGCCTCTTCCTTGGAGCTCTGTCTTCACCTCTATGGAAGAGAACTTTGGAGCACCCTGTGCCCCTAGCAGAGTTTCAGGTGAATCCCTCTTGCAGATATGATATGATGCTTTTTCTGGGACCTAGTCCAAATCGTTTGTTTCTAGACAAAGAAGACGCAGGAGCCCTTAACCAGGTAGTTCACAAGGAACCAAGCTGATATTAAAATGACATGAATAGGCTTTGGCACATATAACAGTGGAGTCTCTGAAATTACTGTGTTATAATCAGTCATGGCTTAAATTTAGATATGTCTTCTGCCTCGGGATTAAGCACCCGCTAATGACGAGGGCCCATCCTTCACTTTGCAAATTGGAATCCCGGTAGAGCCTACTCAGCCATTCAACCTTCCAATTGTGTATCGATAATGAATTAATAATTACAGCTTCTATTTCAGTGCTTAGAAAATGGTGGCATCCTGAATTAAGCACTGCATAAAACATGTATATTATTAAGGTTCACAGTAGTGTGCCCATTTAAAACAGGAAGGTAACCACAACAGACTGAGTAGTGTAGATGGTTTCCACAAAACCTTACTACAACCTTAAGAGCCCCATTCCGAGTTTGGCAGTGATTCAATTGAAACTAACAGCAAACTTGTTTACTGTTACCGCCACTTGGTCCAGAAAATGTACAGTAGGATTGCGAGTGGTGTAACAGCAGTGTTAGTGCCCATGGGGATTTCATCAGATTCACTGCAAGTGGTAATTCTGAAGACATTTGGAGGTAAATTGGAGAATTCATCTACAGCTTTTTGATGCAAGTGATTCTTCCATTTTACCTCCAAACTCGGAAACCGGCAGTGCGAGAAACTGGCAGTAAAGTGACGGTAATTCCGTTACTGCCATTACACCGCCATTTTTCCCACACCCACAAACTCGTAATGAGGCCCACATGGATGTACATTACAAAAAACGTAAACGAAAAGATCGAAATACAAAATCACGGACACCACTCGTCCGCATTTTGTAATTAGAAGTTTTAGGTTTTTTTTTCTGGCGCCCCCCCAACACATGTATCATATGTGGGGGCCAGTGTTAGGTAGAATTCTCAGGGTGGTGCTATTTCCCTTCTATCCTAGAGACCCCCAGCTCTTTTTTGGGACTTTGTGATTTTCTATCCTGGATTGAGTGAGACCTTTTTCTCAATCTCATGTATTTTTCTCTGATTTGGTCTCTGTGTTTCCTTTGGCTTTGGAGTCTGACAAACTGCATAGGCATCACCTTTTTGTTTTGTGATGCACAGCACCCTCAGTGCAGTGTCAGATAGAAGTCCTTTGGATTTCTCTTAAGGTTTAAATACCTTCTCTGGGATAAACTACTGTTTCCAAGATCAGTGGAGTGAAATTGACTTTACTTACATTTGTAACTTTCTAGACCCAGCACACACTATCTCACAATAGAGTGCTAGAGGGGTTACTTAGTATCCCCTTTGTCTAGTTTCCCAAGTAAAATGTTTTATGTTACCCTTTCTACGATTAATGGCTGGTGGCAGTGGTTTACTTTTTCCAACCATTGTTTGTTTCTACCGCGGGCTGCAATTGCAGCTGCAGTAAAGCACCAATGGGTGTCCATTTTGTCAAAAGGGTCCCAGTCTTCTTTTTTACCATTTCTTTTTGGAAAGGTCCTTCTTAAGATTTACTCTGCGTGCCAAACCAGGTTTGATCCCTTTGTTCACTTTGTCTTTGGCGGGATTCACTGGTGAAGTCTGCCTCCTGCTCCAGCGTGTCTGGCAGGGCAGGAAGTTAGGGAAGTGCCCGAAACTCCCTGTGCTTAGTCTCTTTGGTTAAGGAATGCACCCAAAGGGGATTGGCTGGCTGGCTGTCCTGCTGTGTGAGAGCTAGGCTGCAAATAAATAGGAGAAACCTGCATAAAATGCGAGGTCTTTGGCTTGGAAGGCAGAGTCGAAAACTGGACGATGGAATCCGAAGAAGAACTTGGAAGAGAGGCTTGCTGCAACTCCTGGACCATTGGTTTGCCTGGTGAAGCCCTGCTGCATTGCTTAAGCTCTGAATTCGCCTCGACTAGAGAAGTCCTGCAGCAGAAGACGTCTCCCGTTGGGTTGGTGGGACCAATCGACCCCAAGACGAACTGATCTGGAAATCCTCTCGGAGCTGGCTGTACGTCCATTGCTGCTGCAGAACCGATTGCCAGGGAGAGGAACACCAGAATCGAGTGTGTCATCTTTGAGACAGACCCGAGCTCCAGGAAGATCCTCCGGACTCCCAGGAAGCAGGACTGACCGCGCCTGACCCACCTGAACAGAGTGCGGGACCCCAGAGGCGAAGAAAGTCCACAAGTTATCTGAGAACCGCGATGGAGCTACTTGCGAGAAGCTGAAAGGCGAAGTGCCGCTGATCTGAAGTTTGCCCATTGCTGCTGCTGACCTTCAAACCGTAGTGCAGGAGTCCCCAGCCGTCCTCCCTCTTATCCCCACGACTGAGGCCCAGGAACAACAGGATCTGCCATGCGAAAACTGGAACAGAAGCCAGCTGGAACCAATTTCTTCAGACCTAAGCTACTATAAACTAAGTGGTACTTACCTCTTGTCGTGTAACCTTGCTAGCTCTCAGTTTAGACTTGTCTTGGTTGCTTTTGCAGAGTTGCTTACAGCTTTTCCCCTCACAAGCCTCCCAGCTTGTGGCCCAACAGTGATTTCATTTTCTGCAAAGACTTCTAAAAACATTGTGCAAGACATTTTACTTACCTTCAAAAAGTGCTTCAGCTCCCCTAGTGCTCAATTGACATTGGCTGCCCTGGCTCGCTGAAAGCCTCTTCTTACCTCTGACTTTGTACTTTAACTATCCCTCAACAAAAGCCACACATTTTATAACTTGTATAGCTGGGAAAGGGTTCATTTACTTTGCATTGGGGGGGTTCAAAAGTGCTTACCTGCTTAAGAATATTTGTTAACCATTATATTATTCCAAAAACCTTTTCCTTTTGACACCAAACTCAGTACTGCTCTAAATGTACCAGTGATATATTAATGTCCACAGTGCCCTAGTTATTTAAGTCACATCAGGCTGTGCCATCCCAAATGGGTATCTTCTGATTTATTGAAACAGAGTGTGTAACCTTTGAAGTATATTTTTGTGTTACACATATTGCTGTCTTCTAAGGAAGGCTTATTCAACTTAATAAATAATTGTTTAATCAAGAAACCTTGAGTGTAAGTGTTTATTTGAATACTTGTCACTGTGAATCTGTCATAACCCTACAGCTCACATCGACCCCTCTTGAGATAAGCCTGACTGCTCAGTCACTCCACCAGCTTGTGTAGTACATGTTTATACCAAAGGTTGGGTTAACTATTGCCAAGAGGACAAGGCTGGTGCAGTCTCCCACACGGTACTGTGCAACCCCCGGTTCCCTAGTTTGGTATTTTGGTAGACAGTATTTTATACTTGACCAAATGCACACTATTTGTGCATTCGGTCTTTTATATACGATATTTTTGTCCAATCCCGGCCCATATAGCCTCTTAAAACCATTTCTACCACAAAATGAAGGGGCAGGCTCAGAGGTGTTGGGAAGATTCATCCCCAGCACGAAACATACACAAATCAGCCTTCAAAGAGCGGCCCTGATTATACCTTGGTTCACCATAAGGTTACGCTGAATGCCAAGGCTCGCAAAGGGGAAATGTACTTTTCACCGGCACCTATGTGATCACAGACAGATCCAAGGCAAATCATGGACAGATTATTTATAGAGGAATATCACTATGTATTCAAATTTTAAAGCGTACAGTGTTCTTTGTACTGGAGCAGTATGTGTTTAACCACGTTCACCACCATAACATTCACATAAAATACTGTCCCGCTGAATTCAAGTAAACGTGCAAGGAATGATATACTCGCACTTAGGACTTATGTAGTTTTTCTTGGAATGCAATCATTGGTTGTGATATCCGGGCCGAATTATCTATGTTAAATTGTACTGATCTCATAAATAATGTGTCCGGTTTTACTGCAATAGTTGTGATATCTGCCTCCTAGGTCACAACAATTGTTGAAGATAATGTCTCATGAGTACTTACACATTTGTCTTGTAAACAATGATTGAATCATACTGCTAAAGTATTCTGAACTAGCAAATCAAGTTTTCTTTTCCAAAGCACCAGAGTTCCCTCTCTTTTACTTCACATTCTTACTTAACTAATCAAATCATCTTTCTATTAGTGTACAGGCCTGTGTACACGAGCCAAAGGGCAGGTTTTCATTCACACAGTAGGACCACCATATATCCTAAGGCAACAGCTCCCTCGAGCACAGCATTCTGTGCGTTCGGGCAGCCTCTACTGCGCATGATGGCATCAGACAAACATACACCTGGCCTTTTAAATTATTAAGATGTACGTTCATAATTGAGATGTCCTTACACAAATCTCTTCTGCCTTGAGAAAGTGTGTCAACCCGAAACAAGGGTGCACCTGTCAGCTACTGCTTTTTGCAAGAATGTTTCAAGGGTTATGATAAAAGCTGAACATAGACGGACACTGTTACTTGCAAGACTAATTCATTTGTTTTACAAAAATGTATGTTCATTTTATTCGAAATGTGATTTGTATAACTAAAAATTGATGATGTACAAGTAAATATCCAAGTGCATTTATATTGACCCTCTGATAATTACGTTCTATCGAAAATCCTCTAGAAAATTCTCATATAAAGGGTTATTCTCTAACTTTCAGCCATTTGTTATTGTTGTGGACTAGCAAGAAACCTTCCTTAAGCTATATCTACAGCTTAACACCACACACTTTGTTTTCAATCTAGCCAAAATATCTATACTATCAATGGAGTAGCCCCTATCAAGAGGTAATGTTCTTTGCTTAGTTCAAGATATTGGTTTATATTTGTTAAGACCTTGTTTTGCTAGTTCTGGCATGCTCCGGAAGTTTAAGAGTTTGTCATTAACACCCACATCTGGGACAAACCACACAATGCAACCGAATATGCCTTCGGAGAAGTGTTTGCACATGTCAGCACATGTCGAACAATTTCATCATGGGATTGTATACTTTCTAATAGTTGGACCCTGTAACTGTCATGTCATACATACGTCATGCGCACCTAGGCATTTTATATTGCTATACTTAATTTCTTATTCCTAGTTGAGCGTTTCGACAATGCAATCTGCCTTAATTCCCCACAGTAAAGCAGTAAGAACTGTTCTTACCCCCAATGTGGACCTTTAGCATTTAAGATGAATCCACTTAGCCAAGCTGCTGCACATGGCTATAATAGTGATGTCACAAACCAAACAATTGAAATAGAGAAAATACTTTGTTATACTATTGTTGCTCATAAGCTTCTGGTTATTAGTCTTTCGATTTGCCACAGGCATTAATGGTCCTCAAGACTATTCTTAGTGTAACGCTCACCTGATTCCCACGGAGGCGCTGGTCTTGGCAGGAAGGTGTCTGTGACTCGAAAAGTGATGTGCAGGACTCGATTGGCTTCTGGGGTCGAACCTCTTCGCACTGTGTGTCGAACTCGTAGGGTGAGGTTTCTGCAGGTGAAAGAATATGGGGGTTAATGGTCTGGGTTGTTGAATGTCCCTCTCTCTCTCTCTCTCTCTTCCTAGCTTCTCCGTAGAGCCCCCCCAGGTCAACGTGCTCACCTTAGATAGGTGAATGCTGGACTCTCCATCTGCGTCTGGTGCAGGGTGCTGTTGCCAGTTCCTTCACTGGTGAAACATAGGCCTCTTGAACTCAGAGGATCGTTACCGTCGTTAACTGCACGAGCGGTGAGTTTCCAGACACCTGTTTAGTCTTTATAGTCTTTAGGTGCGTGGCACGTTATATTGAACAGGACTCTGTATAATGCTTTCCCCTTTTTGTCTTGCAGGGCTCTTGAGATGGAAGATGGAGTGAAGCGCCTGGAAATGCGTAAGTAAATGTAAGCGCTCTAACTGTCTTTTTCCCTTGCAGCTTAGTTCGTGCTGAAGAGACGCCGGAGTATTTGAAGGCGTTCTATTGCGACGAGCGCGGTGGGCGTAAGTAAATACCTGTCTAATGTCTCTTCTTTTGTCTTTCAGAAGTTGGGTTGCAGCGCCGGAGTCCGTGGAATGCCCGTAAGTAATAACAATGCTTTTGTCTTCACAGGCGGCGATGCAGCGTGAAGAAATCCGGAATTCGCAGAGTGCCGGTAAGTAATAACAATGCTTTTGTCTTCACAGGCGGAGGTGCAGCGTGAAGAAATCCGGAATTCGCGGAGTGCCGGTAAGTAATAACAATGCTTTTGTCTTCACAGGCGGAGGTGCAGCGTGAAGAAGTGGCCGCAGCCGATGGATCAGGTGAGTAAGCACTGCGAGTAAGGTTGCCTTGCTAACCTGCTGTTTCTTGTCTTTCCAGGTGCTGCTGTTGACTGAATACAGGACTGGTAAGTATAATTCTTGCAGGTTCAGGATCGAAAGAAGAAAGGCTGGAACAGACTCGGTGAGCATTCTGCTGCAGATGCAGAATAACGCGAAGCACGTTTCATCTGTCGGGTGTGGTTTAAATAGCCTTGGAGTGATGAGGCGTCTTCCTCCCGGCCCCGCCTAGGTAAGAAAAGAGTTCCAGTTCCAGAAGAGTTCCAGTGCTGTATCCAGGGAGTGGAGCTTGCCCCACCCAGGTAAGAAAGTAGTTCCTGTTCACAGAGGACTTCTAAGTAGCTGGTAAGTAAGCAGCATGGTCTGCTGCAGGTAAGTCCACCCAAGCACCTTCACACCTATTATGAGCCCGGCGCTTCCAGTGCCGGGACCGATGGTTTTGATGAGCCTGGTGCCACTGGCGCCAGGACAAGGTCCAAAAGGTCCCAGTGGGGACCTGCTGGTGCCTAGGATTAGGGTTAGGGGCCTGCTTCCAAGGACGTTGGGCTGGTCCTGGCTCCTTGGAAGCAGTGATCATGACACTTAGGCCCTGTAAGGCCTCTGGCTAGCTTGGTGTTGTGTTGGAGAGTATTACATGTATTACCCTCAAGCTGGCAGAGCACTTGGGTTTTCATGTCACATGCTCCACCTTTTGGCTCTGGATGCCCATTCACCTAGTTGAGGACGTAATAGCACAACAACTCTTATCAGATGGTTCACTTGTCTGATCGGTACCTCCACACAATGCACACCTGGTTCCACTTCGCGGTTGTGATGTCCTTTTTGCTAGTAATTGTTGCAGAACTATAAAGCCATCAGATTGAGTTCATTTAATTGGTGTTGTGCTTGTTGAGTCTCGAATAAAGGACTCGACACCGGTGGAAACAACTACGTCTTTCTTTCATCGCTTATGGATACATCCTAACTTGCTTGCCCTGTCTTCCTCCTCCCCCTTCCCACGTCATGACCCACATGACTACTGCCTCTGTCTTAAAGAGACAGTACCCAGTAACATCACCCCTAATGTCCACCTAGCAATCTTTCACAAGGCAAAGCGGCCTCCTGATGTTTCGCTGAGGCCTGGCACTTGCATCACCATTCCGGGTTGACCCATCTGTCCCAGGTGGCTCATGCTGGTGACAAAGGGTTCCTCCCAGAGGGCTCCAAAGGTAGTCCCTGGGTTCATGAGGTTCCGGATCAGGTTCAGGAGGCGGAGGTCCTTCATCCTCCCGCCTGACATGCTTAAAGAGGGAGCTATTTCTTGTCACATCTTTTCCAGCATTGGCCGCCGTGACCATGGTCCCTTTCACTGATGTGACCTGCAGCGGCAAAGGCGCAAATCGGGCATCAGTCTTTTTCGACATCTCTTGCTGCACCCACACTTCGTGTCCCTATTTGGTATTATTTGGGCCTGTTTCCTCTTCTTTCATCAGTGTCCACACATGCTTTCTCCTTCCGCTCTGTATCTCTTCTTATGACTGTCTGGTCCCCATCTGGCTGAGTCACGGGGTGCCTCACAATCCGTGTGTAAACATCATACTTCATCATGGGTTCGGCCGGGGCATTGGCTGCCTCATGAGGGGTGTTGCGGTAGTCCATGAGTAGGCGGCATAGAGCTTGATGCGGGTTGGCCCCTTCAACGCAGGCCCTCTGCAGAGTCTTCCTGATTGAGGCCATAAACCGCTCGGCCATCCCATTGGATTGGTGCCATCTGGGCGTGATCTTCAGATGGGTGAAACCCATGTGTTTCGCAAAGATCGCAAACTCGCGTCCACTAAATGGGGGCCCCTTGTCCGACTTGATGATGAGCGGGATTCCCCATTCACTTACTACTTTGTTGAAGATCGCTGGTACATGTGCAAACGCTGTGGATGGTGTCTTCTTCACAATGGGGAATCTAGAGTGCTCATCCATGAACAGGAGGAGGTAGTCCCCTGACTCTAAGGGTCCGTAGAAGTCGACGGCGACCCTCTCCCAGGGATGATCGGGGATGTGAGTGGGCTGAAGTGGGGCTGGGGCTTCTGCATTGGCACGCTACGCAGGTTCTCACCCACCGGTTGACCATTGAGTCCAGGAAGGGGAACCACACATGGCACCAGATCTGCCTTAATGTGTTGTCAGCACTTCAGGTGTCCCTCGTGCGCCGTCTTGATAACCTCTGCTCTGTTTGCCCGCAGGATGTCTCGATAGGTAATCCGCTGGATTGTTGTCTCCCCCTGGCCTGTGGATGATCTCAAAGTCATCTTCTTGGAGCCTGATGCCCCACTGCTCGATCCTGGGAGGCATCTTGGTCCTGGGGTTTCCGAATAAAGAAAGCAGTGCCTAATGGTCCATAATGAGTGTGAACCTTTTGCCGATCACAAAGTCGTGGAAAAGTTTGCATGCTCAGACGGCAGCTAGGCTCTCTTTCTCTGCATGCGAGTAGGCATATTCTAGTGGGGCGAGCGCCCTGCTGGCATAGGCAACAATGTGCTTCGGGTGTGCTTCAGTACCGCTGGTCTGGGCTAGTAGGGCTCCTAACCCCACCGGGCTTGCATCCACCACGATCTCAGTGTGCCATTCCGGGTCAAAGTAGGCCAGTCTCCGGGCTTCTGCCAGCACTAGTTTAATAGTGTGAAACGCTTCCTGACATTCGACTGACCAAGTGAATGTCATGTCCTTCTGGAGCAGGCGTCGTAGAGGCTCGGTGATGGAGGCGTAGTGCGGGATGTACCGGGTGCAGTACCCTGCCATCCCTAGAAACGATTGCACGTCTGCCGCTTGGGTAGGTTCTTGTAAGTTGAAGATGGTAGAAACTTTGTCGGGATCTGGCATGATGCCGTCCGCATAGAAGATATGGCCGAAGAATTTCAGTTTGGCTTTACTAAATCGACATTTGTCAATGTTCAGGGCCAGGCCTGCATTTTGGACAGCTGCAAAGGTTGCGAGAAAAGCGGCGTTGTGTTCCTTTTGGGATTTTCCAAAAAAGAGGATATCATCACTGTAATTTAGGGCTCCACGTATCAGTCTGATGATTTGCCTGATGGTCTCCTGAAAGATTTCAGCCGCTGACGAGATTCCAAAGTTAAGGCATTTGTACCAGAATAGGCCATCATGGGTTGCAAAAGTGGTTATGGCCCTTCATTCCAGATGAAGCACCATCTGGTGATAGCCTGGATTGAGATCTAGCTTGGAGAAGAGAACTGACTTGTTCAGCTGGACGATCATGTCGCCTATGCATGGTCCTGGGTGGCGTTCCCTGGATGGTGGTGTTGGCCATTCTCATGTCCACACAGAGCCTTAGGCGGCCCCCTTCTTTTGGTACAAGCACTAGCGGTGAGACCCATGGGGTCGGTCCTGTGGCCGGTTCGATGATGTCGTTGTACAATAGCTGCGTGAGTTCCCGCAAGACTGCATCTTGAAGGTGGAACCCCACTCTCCTCGGATGTTGGGGGACAGGTCAAACTGTCGTGTCTATTTGCAGCTTGACGGGGGAGCCTTCATTTTTCACAGCCCCTTGCAGAGGAGCGGGACCTCCGCCAGGATGGTGTCTTTCGAGATGGGTTTGTTGAGTGGGTGATCAGTCCCCACTGTGCAGATAAGTTCTTTAAGATCGCTCTGGGGAGCGGTTGATTGGATCATGTCTGCTTTGTGGACATGTACGTCATTGAGTCCTAAACAGGACTCTGTGCGGAAGCTTAATTGTCGGGCTTCTGATTACGTGGATGATTGTATTAGTGGAGAGCCCTTTATGTATGAGCCGTCGTCCAAAGTGTCCTATGGACTGGAGAGAAAGGTCTGCTCCCCACTGGAAGATTTTGGACACTGTCTGGGTCAGTGGTGGCCTGTCAGGCATCTGGGTAAATCATTTTTCGCCCATGATGTTGACCGTGGCTCCTGAGTCGACCAGGAACCAGAATTGCTTTCTACAGATTCTGACAGGTATCCTGGGTGCTTCTCTCGCATCTCTGTCGTCCTGGATGAGGTAGACATTCATCTTGCTCACATTGGTTGTAGTATTTGCCTTCATATATGGGTCCATGTGTCACTGCCACATACAGAGGCGAGCGTGGTTGAGGTGGTCCGTCATACTCATCCCTGAGGTACGAGTTATGTTCATAGGACTCGGGATCTTGGGGATCTTCTTCAGGGTAATGGTCCTCAACCACCCTCACGTACCGCAGTAATATTGCTTCAGTTACCTATGCTTCTGGCCACAATGAATGGGTGCTGGAATGTTTTTGCGTGATGAGTGGAGGCTAGGTCAAGGAATGTAGAGTGAGTGGTTTTGAATAACGTTCTCCGTGTGTCATAGTTGGGGCTGAGCTAGACAGAGAGGTGGCCGGTGGGTGTCTCCAGTCTTGGATTGGGGTTGGAAGCCAGTGACGGAAATGTTCGAGGGAGAAAAGACCGAAAGTTATTTTTCAGAAAACATTCTGTCTTTTCTCCCCTGAACATTGCAGCAACGGGCTTCCAACCCCACCCCCACCCCCAGACTTACCTTGCGGCAGCTCACTTCGCTGTATGCCGCTGACTCGCTGTGTCCCTGAGACACCTGTTCCCTTTCAATACTGTGATCGGGAACTGGTGCCGCAGGGTCCTTTCCTTTTTATTTTTTTATTTGTACAGGATCGGCTGTGGGGACACTCCCACAACACCCATTCAGTGTATAGTGAACAAGGTTGCAGGGTACACCCCCGCACCCTGTACAGCCAAATGGGGGATTTGGTTGAACTTTTCGGACGTTAGGAATTTTCGAACGGTCAAAATTCGGCCAAATCTCCCATTCACTCTTTTTTATTCAGGATTATTGGACGTTTCCTCCAGTCTTTATGTATGACTCAAGGCTTTATACGTTCTCATAAGAGCAAATAATGTGTAAAGCCTAAGTAACAAGTGAACTGAAGCCCTTAGCGCCAAATGCACCTAAAACGTTGATGTCTAGCTAGAACAGTTTGTCCGCGCACTACACTCTGAGCTCTTGGTAATCTTTTGGGCCTGGATGCCTTTTCTGCATGTTGGTGACTGATGGACCTTCAACTCCCATGAGACAGTTCACTTAGTTGGTCAGGGCACCTTTGGTTTTCATTGGGGCCTACGTGCCTTTTCCGCTCATTGGGGAGTGACAGAACCAAAAGTCCAATCAGAGAGTTGTGATGTGGCGTCTGCCACAAATACCCACTCCGACACCTCCTGCCAGTTCAAGGGTGTTTATTTTATAAGAAGCAGACTGGCTGATGGAACCTCTGGTCGTCCCTCTCGACTGGCCTTTCCAGCCTCCCTAGTCCAGGTCTCCTTATCAGGGTTAGTAGTAGGGCTCAGTGCCGCCTATCTGTCTTTTTACTATCTTAGGCTATTGGTGATTTCCCTGAGTCAATGATTGCCTAACTCCCTAGAGATCTTTTATCTCTCCCTGACCAAATCCTGCTTATTCTTCTAAGGGATTTAGGGATAGTGCCTGCTTCTATGTTCACTGAATGGTCAGCCATGCACAGTCTCACCTGACCCTCTCCCACACTCGGTCCCAATATGTTCTCCTCCCCACAACTCTACCATCCCTCCGATTTTACTATCCACCTTGGACATCCATCCTTAGATGTTACCTTAGTCTCCTGCTCTCACCTCCTCCCTTCTTCCTACTCCTCTGCTGTACCACTACCACTACCTCCACCTACCGCTCTGCTACGTTCTCTGCTGTCATTTTCTCCTCCCTTCTTCCTACTACTCTGCCTCCTTGCCACTACTTACTCTCTGCTACTACCACCTTTCTGCCTTTACCACAACTGCACTACCACGCCTCACTACTACCGCTTCCCAGCTATACTGATTCTTCTACTGTCTCCTACCACACTTTACAGCTGTTACTACCACTACTTCTTACTACTACTTTTCAGTACCGCTATTACTCAAATACCTTTACTACTAACTCCAGTTATAACTACTACCTCCTACTCTACTACTACACACATTCCAAACTCCCACACACAAACACTCTACAGACCTGCCCCTCTCTCTAGCAACCTCAACAATCCATCCACGTTCTTCTCCTCGGGTCTTTCGTACATCGTCCTCCACCACCTGTCCACACCCAAATACAACCCACCCTGAACAACTCCCAAACTCTTTCTTAAATACTCTCATCCTCCCAAGATTTACCACCCTAGCCAATGACTTACCTGATCTCCAAAGGTTGTGACCGGGGAAGGGCTTGGGCAAGGCTGATAATGGCTTGTAAGCCCCGCCCCCTTCTCCCATTGAACTGGCCCTTAGGAACCTGCTGTCACCCCCATCTTCCAAGCCTACTTGCAGCCCTTTTAGACATAAATGATTCCATGGGGATTTAGTGGTGTTTCGTGTCATATGGCCTGCCTGGAGGCCTTTATTTACTTAATAGATCCCTGGTGGTGTAGTGGATCTTCCTTTACGGCGCAGACTCCAGCAGACCTTGACATCTGCAATGCTTTCACTGCTACACAGCAGAAGGTTGTTCTTGTGCTGGCTCAGCGCCCTCCTCACTTCCTGCTGGAGGAGCCACACACGCTGCAGAAGGAAGCAGCATTTGGCGGGTTAGTGAGTGGGACGCTGCGGTCTCCTTTTCTGTGAAAAGGCTGTTGCGTGGCCTGGCCCACTCTGGCAAACCTGCACGGTGCCAGCGCTGATCCTGCTGCTCCCGGCTGTGGTCCTTATGCCGCCATTAGCACAGGTAAGGAGAGCCAGGGAGGGGATCCACCTGCACTTGTTCTGGGACCGGTAGGGGTACTAGGGATTGGGATCCCTCCTTTCCCTGACAAGTCCTGGTTACACGCACAATTCCCTTGGCCAGTGAGTACACCACAACTGCATTTACTAGATGTTTGGTTGTCTGTGGCCCCTCTGCCACCTACTAAGGAGAGATTGAAACAACTCTCATTAAGCAGTGTACTTACATTTGAACTGCACCACTCACAGATCTTTCCACAGTTCCTATGGCGGTCAGCATATCTTGCACAGTTCCCTTGGTTTTCTTTGGCTCAACTTACTTCACATTCATTGTGGATCGACAGAACCACAGCTTCATCAGGCACTTCACACTTGCTATCAGAGTACCACAAACTGCTCTTCAAAAAGTTCATTGTTCTCACAGCCAACATTCTACACAATGCACTTTTGGTTCCTTTACTCAGTCTTCTTCAAACCCATTGGGCAGGGACAGACGCATAACTCCCACTAAGCATATCACTCTTGTTCTGGCCTCATGCTGGTTTGAAGACCAAGGTTGACTGGACTTTCCTCACTGTCTGACCGTGCTTGGAAAACCAGTTGGACGCAGTCTTGGCTCTCCGCCCTTCTGTTTATTGATGCCAAGCTTAGAATTTTCTTCTCTCACCAGCGTTGAGGTCGATGGCTTCCTGCTCAACCTGTCGATGCATCCTCCACGTGTAGCTTTCCCTCTCATCGGCTTTTCACTTGCCTGATTTCCATTTCAAGCAACTCACGGGAGTGGCTTCCTGCTTGCATGTAGTCCCTTCCCACTGATACCATGCTTCTCCCACCATCAGGTTCCACTTCCTGCTGAATCATAATTCTCGCCTTCTTCTGGGAAGGACTTCTTTTTCAACTACAGCAGTGCCACATCGCTGCCCACGCGACCTCAAAGAATAAAAAGAGGACATTTTGGAGAGGCAATCTGAAAGTCATTTGGGTGATTAACCATCACAGAGCTTCGACGATAGCGTGTATGGTTTAGAGAATGGAATACAAGTCAACAGTTAAATAGAGCCAGACAAAACATTTTTCTAGGATTTCTGTTCTTCGTTTAGTGAACTCAAGGGCATGGACTTGGTATAAATTCCTGAGTCGGGTTTGGATAGACTCGTTGTTCATTTCTATTCTCACCTTGTGGTGAAATTAGTCTGGGATCAATGTGATTGCTTTAGGTTTTTGGTGTTCGACCTGGTCAAGTTTGAGCATCCTGGCCAAATTTCCCCCTTCTTGACTGCTAACAAGAATGTGGGGTTGGATAAATGTTTGGTCGAACTACCACTGAGTATACGGAGAGATTTCCTTGAGGCATCTAGATCAGCTATTAACGTTGGGCCTCTGGGGAGATTTACAAACCTGATACTAGATTGGTCACGGTTATCTTCCAGCTTGAATAAACATGGGAAACCGGGCGGTGCACTGCCCAACCTGACTAATCTTTAGCTCGATTAGCTTATATTTTGTGTCATGGAATTCATGTGATTTCTGGAACATTGCTCAAGCGTTAAAAGCTAAATTGCTTTTTAAGGGGCAAACACATTTTGATGTTCCAAGAAACCATACTTACTGACCCCTTGGTCATAGCAGGATATAATACCTTTTGTAAATCAGCGTCTCGAGGTATCGGTGGTCATCCTGGTGGGGGGCTGGCCATTGCGATTGATTTAGATCTGAAGGTTTGGATCCTTAAAATTCCCACACCTAACAAAGGGTTACTAACAGTGTGCCTATGGTCAGAGGAAGGGGTTTTTCAGTAATCAATCATTAACTTGTACTGGAATCCAGATAAGTGTTTCTATTTTTACAATACAAGGAGCTCTTAATGAGCTTTTATTGGATTGGTTGGGCAAGGGTTGTCCTGTTAATATTGTCATCGGGGGAGATTATAACTCTCTATGTACGGAGTCCTTGAATGATAGTGACGTTTTTGTTGACTTGTACCATTTGTCCAGTCTGTCTTAAAAGAACAAAAGGGGACATTTTCCTGGAGGTTATGGACCTCTGGCACTATCATCTTCTGACTCCCGAGGGTCATTTTCAGACAAAGGACATTATGACTTGGAGGAGAGGTGTCCAGTGCTTCATAGATTGACCATGTATTTGTATCAGCCAATATTTTCTAAAGGTGCTCTAACAGTCATTGAGAACTCAGAATTGAGGGATCATTCAATCATCTAGTTTAATATTGCTTTTTCATTGTCTTTTCATGAGATCGTCCCAAGTTTAGTATTTGCTACCCCTCATAGGAGATGGTCATCATTGAAATGGAACAAGATCGCATTTAACAAATTTAATGAGCAGCTTAGGCATTGTCTGACCAGTCAATATTACGAGAAGGGTCTAGACATCTTTTTTTCCGGGACCACTATGAATGAGACAATTTCTTCCTGTCTGGAAACAGTTTCTAGAAAGGGATCATCTGCCCCTCCAAAAAGAATAAGACATACTTTAGTTAGTTTTGGCTAAACGTGAAAAAAGAAAACCAATTAGGCCCTTATCATGGTGCTCGAATCGATACAGTGACACTGTCATAGAACTCCAAAATATGATTTCTCAATGATATAGAAACTTCACTAAGAGTCACAGATTCTTTCCTAGTTATTCTTCGAAATTCTAAAAAATTATTATGTTCCCCCATCAAATTATCGTTTATTATCCCCATTTTTGAAAAAGGCTAACAATCTAACCCCACAACCCCTATGGGCCTGTGGCCATTATAAATGTGATTGGTAAAATATTTGCCTCACTGATATATTGCATCAATGGACATGTCCAAAGCTTTCGACCAAATTATTCGTAATAAGCTATGAGGTAAATTATTGATGTGGAATGTTCTGCCTGTTGTAAGAATTCTATGGCCCTCATTAGGAGTGAGCCGGTCCGGAAAGTGGTCCTTTTCTGGACCGGCTCACTCTGAGTTTGCCAGTAGGGACAGTGAATTACCGGCAGGCCTCACCTGCTGGTAGTTCAGGCCCCTACCAGCAGACAAATCACAGAAGCACCGGCACCATTAACAATGGTGCCGGTGCTTCAGTGTTCCCATTCCTATGGGACTCAGCGGAAATGGGAACTTACTGCTCCGCCGGCGCCTGTAATATACAGGTGGCGGAAACGGTAGGCCAAGGTGGTCAGTACCAGCGGCCTACCGGCAACCTCATAATGAGGCATATCTCTTGTACATCAAGTCGCAGCGGTTAGGATTAGGTTGTCTAAAAAGAGGATTTTATCCAGACTGATTAATACCTACATAGGGCTAAGACAGGGTTACGTCCTTGCATCTATTGTTTTTAATCTTTATATTTCAGACATTGAGGAACTCTGGTTATCTGGAATGAATTATCCAATAAAGTTGGGACCAACCAGGCTTAATTGGCTTGCTTTTGCAGACGATTTATTGTTTTTTAATCAGACCGCCATCGGTCTCTAAAGAAAATTGTCACTATTTCCCAACAATGCTACTGAGAATAATGTCTTAGTCAACAGATCTAAATCTAATATAATCATCTTTTTTAATACACAAAAACCAAAAACTATGCGTTGGCATGTGGGAGATGTGTGTCTGGAAACTGTTTCCTTATTAGGATATCTGGGATATACTTTGTCTAATAATATTCTGATCAAAGTTCCGAAAGAAAGGATAAAAGCAAGGATGCAGCCCCTGCTTGCCAAATTTAAAAGTTTTCTGAAGGCTGTGCACATTTTCATTGTTATCTCTCTTAGGTTTTTATTCAACCAAAATTGCGCCTTCCATTACTTACGGACTTGAAATTCTATTGGCGGAAACTGGCCCCATGTGAATACAATTCAGGGAAGTATTTGGAAGCAGACTTTGAGCTTGTCACAATCTATACTGAATGCAGTTATTGGACATGAGATGGGCCTAATATCGTTACAAACAATAGTGATTTGGAGCTTGCTTCATACTTTTGCTAAAATACAGGCTCCCCTGCTGATATGGATTTGCACGATGTACTGTTGTCTGGATCAGTTAGTTCCTTTACTGATTTTAGTAGAAAAATCGACATTTTATGTAAACTTGACTCTACTGTAGAAGAATTGTTAATGAATCCGCTTAAAACAAAGACACTATTATATTGGATTGGATGGAAACAATTGATCAACTGAACAAATGGTCTCTATATAAAGAAAATGCAGGTTTTAGGTTTAAGTTGCCTAGATACATCCATTTGTTTCTGTGCATTCATGCACAGTCAACATATCTTAGATTTAAGTTAAACTAATTGCTGACACTGGAATGCATTGGTCCGAGACTGCGGTTAGAGAAGTTTGCAAGAATTTGTCATTTGTATTTTGTATTTGTATTTGTATTTATTGGTTTATAAAGCGCTTTACACAAAAGCGCTGTACCATTGAACAACTTAATAGATGAACAGTATAACGGTAGAAGCAAGTTACAATATGAATCAATCAACAAAACGGCAAGAAGAGCAATTAACTGAAGGGAATAGGGAGAAAAGTGGAAAGGGCTGGGTGTGGGGAGGGGTGATGGGGAGTAGGAGGAGGGATGGGGAAGGTGACAGTGGGGAGGTAAAGGAGGGGAGGGAGATGAGGGGAGCTGACTCTATAGTAACATTGAAGCATCTAACGTTCTACTGTGAGTCGACTGGTGAGCTCTGAAAATTGAACTTTAATCGCTTTGTTTCCAGCCAATTTATCGGTGCAATTGGTGAGAGTTTTTGGGATATGGTGAGATTGGTTGCCCGCGGAATCTGGCAAAGTTTCCTGGACCTCAAGAAGAACAAAATCTACAGTGCACAAATGCTTGTGGGAGGCTGCTCGGGGCTCAGGGGGGCAGTAATTCGGCGTTCTGGTCAAGAGCTTGGTCTTCCGTGTGGTGTCGCATGGCCAGCTTGATAGAGTGATTTGGCATGTGAAAAAACAGCACGTCAGCGTGAAAGATTTTGTTCTAGTTGTAAAATGCATTTTTGTAACTTTAAATCTCAGCAGCAGGAATTATTTCATATATATTTAGGATAAGCCATTTCAGCTAAATCGCATGTGCCACAACTCAATGCAAAAGGTATACATTTGAACCCTAATAAAGCCATTGGCCCCGATTACTTGTCAATTGATCTATTTAGGGTGAAGCGAGAAATGTGGGTTCCCATTTTGACTATGTTTTACAATGATTTGAGTATATCGAATAGGATACAGAGAAGCTGGCTGGGCTCAATTATCATACCCTTTATATAAAAATGGGATCATTGTGATCCTGCCACTTATATATAGAATGATATCCCTTCTGTATTCCCTTATAAAACTATAAGCAAAAGTTTTATTTGCAAGGTTAGAAAAATGATGGGAGGATAATTGTATTCCGTCAGGCTGGGTTTAGGAAGGCTCCCTCGACAAATGATCAGTCGTCTAGACTGACCTTGCTTCTAGAAAAATGCATTAATTTGAGGAGAATACCCCCATATGCTGCTTTTACTGATCTGTAGACAGCTTTTGAATCAGTACCGAGGCTCCAATTATGGGCAATATTAGAATCTGTGGGTGCCCCAATTCTACTTATTCAAGCAATGTCTCAATTGCAAGTTGATCATTTTAGGGTGGTCCGCTGGAACCCGGCGTCTGATTAGACCACCCCATTTAATATTACAAAAAGAGTGAGACAGGGGTGTTTGATGGCTCCACAGTTGTTTTTAGTATTGATAAATGACATTGCAAATGGCATAAACAATATGGAAGCAGATGCCCCATTATTGTGTAGGATAAACTGGGGCATCCTTTATGCCGACGGTGCGGTTTTGGTATCAAATACACCTGTTGACCTCCAAAAACAACTAACCATACTCTCTGCAAGATGTAAAGAAAAACCATTCAAAATAAACATATCTAAATCCAAAACAATGGTTTTCTCCCAAATAAATATCTTTAAGGCTGTAGGCATGCCTTTTTTTATAGGAGATATTACATTAGAACAGGTGGAGGGTTATGATTACCTAGTCCTCCATTTACGGAATTCAGCTAGATGGGGAGACCATCTAGTGAAAAGTGACATCATGTTAGCCAGGAGAGGAATCGCAGTGATTCATTTCATTAATTGGTATGGTGGACAGAATATGGGGGAATTCACAGAATTCAGCGCACAAGTGGTGCATGCGGCTGGTGCACAGAGTGCGTGTGTGGCAGTCTGTGCTAGCCGCGTGCAGCAAAACGCATTTTGGCGCACAGCGTATTCATGGATTTATACATCCATAAGCAGCCGTGGCTAAAAACATTGCACAAATCCAGTACATGGCGCAAAGGCCAGTGGACCAGCATACAGCCCCCAAACCACGAAATCACGTGTAAAACTCCCTGCGCACCCCTCGCAATACACGTACACCGCTCACGCTAGGAAAATCGCGTGTGACACTCCACGCACACCCCGGAATACACGTACCCCGCTCGCGCCAGGCCAATCGCGTGTAAATCTCCCCGCGCAGCCCTCCAAATACGTGTACCCCGCTTGCGTCAGGTAAAATGCGTGGAAAAAGTCCCCCCTGTGGTGTGGGCTGCCTGTGGGGCATGGGGAGGGTGGATGGGCTGCCTGCGGGTCATGGTGGAAGGGCTGCCTGCGGGGCATGGGGAGGCACACCCAGGAGGGCACACACTGCCAAATCGCGTGTGAAACTCCCCCGCACCCTCAGAATACACATACCCCGCTCGCGCCAGGCCAATCGTGTGTGAGAGTCCATGCGCACCCCCGGAATACATGTACCCCGCTCGCGCCAGCGAAATCGCGTGTTAAACTCCCCGCGCACCCCCGGAATACACGTGGGCAGCCCATCCATGTTCCCCATGCCCCGCAGGCAGCCCATCACCCCAGTCCATGCCCCACAGGCAGCCCATCACCCCAGTCCATGATCTGCAGGCAGCCCATCCACCCTCCCCATGCCCCGCAGGCAGCCCATCCACCATGACCATGCCCCACAGGCAGCCCATCACCCCAGTCCATGACCCGCAGGCAGGCCACATGGCACCATGCACTTGGGAGCCCCGACTCATGTCTCCTACCCCACCCATTGACGGGCACCTGCCAGCAGGCTCTGACTCATGTCCCACACCCCCAGTGACGGGCACCTGCCAACAAAAAAAAAAAAACATTCCTCCATGGTAAAAATAAGAGTAAAATCTGGTCCATAACTATATACAAAGTAAAAATCAAGGGTCCATGAGCCCAACAATCCAAAGGAAACCTACAAAAAAACCTACCTAATAAATAACTTTACAAAAAGCCGGGGCATAGTCCATGCGCCCCAAAGGAAAAAAATAAGTAAATAAAACCTACAACTAAATAACTTTACAAAGGCGGCGGGCTAGTCCCACGTCTCACTGTTTGATGTTCTGGGCCAGGGCATCATCGAACTCCACCTCGATGTTCCGGAGGCGGGCCTGTTCCCTGACCTCGAGGTCTCGCAGGGATGCAGCCATGGAATCCCTCAACTCCCTGCGAGTTTCCTCGAGGCCCTCCACCCGCCTCAAAGCCCGTTGCATGGAGTTCTCCGCCCTGACCATCCCGAGCCGTGCCCTCTCCGCCCCCCGCCTTTCCGCATCTATCTGCTGTCCCAACCGCTGCCACATGGAAGACACTCCCAGTCCGGGGTCCTCCTGCCCCTCGGCCGATGCCTGCCCCCGGGGTGTTGATGGCCCCGAGCCATGATGCCTATCACGCTGAGCCTGCTGCTGCCTCCGACACAACTGCCTCTGCCACCACGACGGCCTCCGGGCTGAGGGAATCCCCCGGCGCTGTTGTGCACGTGCCGTGCCCGATGTTGCCGCCACATCTTCCATCTGCTGGGGTCCAGTTGGTGGGGTGGCCACCCCTGCTGGACCTCCGACTCTGGACTGTGGCAGGGATGTGTCCTCCACCAGGCTGGCTGCGTTGTTTGGGGCAGGTCCACAGGGGGCCCTGGTGTCATCTGGGCCGGAAGACGGCACAGAGAACAACTGGCGTATAGTGTGCACAGAGGAGGAGAGGGCCGCAAGACTGGCCGACACATGAAGGAAACCCCCGATCATCATCCCTCCCAACTGGGACACGTTGCCACACAGCTCTTCGTGATGACGTGCGTGGTCCCCTCAGGAACCACGCACGTCATCACGAATGTCACGTGTGCACAAAGCGACCACAATCAGGACGGACTCAATCCTGTCACGGGTCCCGTCATCCGCAGCTAGAGGAGTGCCAGATGACGTGGACCTCCCCCTTCCTGCAGACGGGCCTGGGACGGGGCATCCCTGCTAGTGCATGGAGAATCAGTCACAGTGTCAGGGACAGTGACATGCACAGGCCCCTCCAGGGCGACCTGTGCTGCCTCCTGCCCCCGGACTGCACCACTTGCACCAGTGCCCCATGTGCGGCTCAGTAGCGGCCTCCTCCTCCTCCGTACACACAACAGACCTGGATGGCTCTGCACCGTCTTCCGCCGTCGCAAGCCCCTGTGGGGGCTCACCTGCCCCTTCCGCAGCTGCCGTAGTGGCGGACGCAGCACCAGTGCCCTCGCTCCCGGATGATGGAATTTCCTGGGAGGGTGACTGGGCCTTGCGTCGCCGGCCGTTGGAGGCATCCCTGCCGCTTTCCTCCACAGCACCGTCTATGCCCTCTTCTTCACTCGCCGCTGTGTAAAGGGAGACATTGAACACAAGCATCAGAGTACTGTACAATAGTCCCCTAGACAGGAAGCAAGAGCAGATGAGTGGCACTGTCAAACGTCACTTCCATCATGTCCCTCCACAACACATGGGTCAGTGCAGGCAACACACATGCAGAAACAGGCATGGTACATGCAACAAACATTTGCATCCATGTCGAAGGCACCGTAGAAACATCGACATGCTGTGCTGAAACTCACATGCATCATGGGACATGCAGATCACAGGCACACACATCACCGGAGGGTCATGCATCTGGCCCTGTATATCCCCAGACACAGTGGGTACAAGGATGACTAACTAGGCTGTATCAGTGATTCAACACATCGTCACGGACATGTGTCATGCATCCATGGCGCACACACTACTCAGACACACACACATGTACACCATGCATGTCCATGATAGCAGCACACATCTCTCACACCCCAAACATGTCAAAGTACATTCACAGGCATGCATACATGTTTGCATTCCGCATGCTGCTCCGCATGATGCATTGTAACACATACACCATCCATGTGGGCCACGCCTGACTGGACTCACATGCAGCACCATCAAGTCCCTGCACACACACATCCATACATGACACATGTCACACATGCAGCCGAGTAGCTAACTACCGCCACAATTCAATATGCACTGTTTCAAACGTGAATGCATGGGCACTTACCGCTCGACTCCAGACGGGCCTGCATCCTGAGGATCTGGTGGTGAAGCACTGGGCAAATGTGCTCCAGGACCCTCATATGCTGGGTGGTAAGCTGGGCCCGGCATCCCTCTGCATCCACTGCCTCCAAGAGGCGCTGGGGCTTCTTGAGGGTCCTGGATTTGTAGTCCTACCAGCGCTTCTGGACGTGTTTGATGTCGCGGGGTGCCAACCCCTCCGCGTTGATGGCACCCACTATGTCCTTCCAGATCCTCTTCCGTCCTTCCTTGTCGGCGCGCGATGGTGTGAAGAGGGCATCATAATGCCCCAGAACTTGCTCCACCAGGATACCAACTTCCTTATCACTGAAGCTGGTAGCCCTCTGCCTCTCTGCTGGGGGGTTGTCACTGGTGCCGGATGGCGTTTTGCGTCGGACATGGCAAAGCCTGAGGCAGGTGTGGGTGGGAACTGGGTTCTGGGGTTGGGCTGTGGAGTGATGGAACACCAGTTGGGAATCCTCTGTTCCAGCAGGGGTGGTCACAGCAACTGGACCCCTGCAGATGGCAGATGTGCAGGCACCAAATGGCAGGGCACGGTGGCAGGAGGCAGGTAGGCAGCAGCAGATGGCTCGTGGGAGGCTGCTCGGGGCTCAGGGGGGCAGTAATTCAGCCTTCTGGTCAAGAGCCTGGTCTTCCGTGTGTTGTCGCATGGCCAGCTTGATACAGAGTGATTTGGCACGTGAAAAAACAGCACGTCAGCGTGTAAATCGAGGAAAGGCCCTTAGCGCGTAAGGCCGTATGTGATGTAACACGCGTGGGCGTTTCCCTCAGCACGGGTTAAAGGTCCCACATGGGTTACCATCGCTCTGTACGTGCTTATCGTGGAGAGCGGTGCGTGTGTTTTCCAGACGTTGAGGTTCAGACGGGATTACTTCACAGCGGCTACAGTGCATACTTCACCTTTTGGCGGGGGTGTTGCCTATGCGTTTTTCTTCTACACGCAAGGCAGACGTTGAGTCGCGCATGATATTTTTCACACTGCCGGTGTCCCTGTTTGTCGCGTACCCCTTTTTTCGGTCATACTAGCCCGCGTGTTGACCACGTATGCATTTTCTTTGTTCCTGGCTGCCACAGCGTGCTGCGTGTGTTTATTTTTACACGCACATGGGCTGCTACAGCGTGCTGCGTGTGTTTTTTTACACGCATGTGGGCTACAGGGGTCGCGTATCTCTTTTTCTTGCTATTTTGGGATGCCTGAGCATTGCGTGACCCATCATTTTTCCTAAGGTACCACAGGCAGCCTTGCAAGAGCACAGGGGTGCTGTTTGCATCACGTTCCTTGCCCCCCCACCCAAGTTGCCCAGGACAATTGTTGCGTGCACTTCCCATTGTTACTAGTACATCTGTGCCATGGTTGCTAGGCCACAAAATGTGAGGGGCGCCGCCTCAGTTGGGTGGCCACCACGTGCCGTTTCCCCTCACATGAGCCTGTGCTTGGGGATGTGGGGGGCACCACAATGTCCACTGGTACGCCCCGCCGTCTTGCAACATTGTGCAGGACACATTCTGCCACAGTGATCCTGCACACTACTGGGGGTGCATATAGTAGCTGCCTGCCAGAGCGGTCAAGGGAGCGGAAGCGTGACTTGAGCACTCCGAATGTGCGCTCCACTATGCCCCTGGTTGCAATATGAGCAGCGTTGTATCTTACCTGGGGGTGGTGTGGTGGGGTTCCGTATTGGCGTCATCATGTGGTTGCTCAGAGGGTAGGCACTGTCCCCTGGGGAGGTGAGGATGGTTGTCATTAGTTTGGTTTGTGTATTTGTCTGTGTATGACATGCATGCATGTGCACAGACATTTGTACTCACCAATGAGCCATGTGTCGCCATGCTTCCCAGCTTCCAGGTCCCGATTCAGGGCAGACATTCTGTATATGAAACTGTCATGGGTAGACCCAGGGTAGTTTGCATAGACAGAGGTGATGATTCCCTTGGCATCACATACAACCTGTACGTTGATGGAATGCCAATGCTTGCGGTTTCGATAGATGTGCTCAGTGGCCCTAGGTGGACGTAGGGCCACATGGGTGCAATCTATGGCACCGAGCACTTTGGGGAAGTGTGCCACCCTGTAAAAGTCCTGGACCACGGCCTGCCTTTCTGCAGGTGTTCTGGGCATGTATATGTGCCTGCGGACTGAGGGGCGCGCAGTCATGATTGCCAACACCTGGTGTAGGCAGCATGACTGCATGGCCTGTGAGACGCCCCCAACTATGGCAGTTGTCTGCTGAAATGACCCAGTGGCCAAAAAATGCAGCACATTGAGCACCCTTTCCAAGGTGCTCAGTACTTGGGAGCACAAGGTGGGTGATGTGCGGTCATCCTCCCACTCAGTGACCAGGTCTAGGATGATACGAGGTGGAAACCTATACCTGCCATAGACCTGGTCATCAGGCATCCCAAAAAGGCTGGTCCGGGGCAAAAAAAAAAATGCGAGACCTCGCTATTCTCCTCCTCCTCCTGCGGTGTCCCACAATCAGTGCTGCGACAAATGGGGCATTCATCGTAGCTGTATATATGTGTTTGTTGTTTGCATGCACTTTTATACTGCGTGCGGGGACGCTTCTGCCTGCCTTCGTGTGGCGGACGTGTTGACGCCTGTGCGCATCTTTTGGCGTGCGCGGGTTTCCCGTATTCGATACCATGAATATGTGTTGTTCGTGGGCGTTCCATGTATTTCCCTGCAGTACTTCCCCAGTTACGCCTTCTTTTTCATGCGTTGTTACCCATTCTGCGTGTTCTGCCCCATGTTCCGCCCCCTTTTTGGTGTGCGCGCTAACGTTGTGCGCTTTCGCTGTGCGCGTGGCACTCGGCTTTCGGGAGAAAACATGCTCAGGCCCTTCCATGAATCGCACACGTGCGCTTTCTTTTTCACGCTTGCGCTACGATTTTCGGCGCACATTTATTCCATGAATCGGCCCCTTAATCTCACGCTATGCAGATTTACAGAATGCAGGCTATACGAGCTGCAGTATTTGGAGCAGAAATCTGGGAGCACACAGATACTAATAGCTTAGTAATAGAGGAAAACAGCATGCTCAACGACTTTTGAATCTGCCAAATAATGCCCTCAATGTCCCAATCGAAATGGAAGTTGGCTGGAATAGTATTGAGAACTAATAAAAATGAAACCCTTGCTTTATTGGTTAAAACTGTGGCATGCCCACAAAGTGAAGTCTTATCGTGAGGTCTGTGTGATTTGTTATCTCCGTGAAGGGTTATTGGTCTTCCACGTTTTCCCTACATTAAGGAAATGTCAACCAAATTGACTTTGCCCCTGTTCTGGAGTAAACCTATTAAATTGGATCATGATTATAAATCTATGGTGAGAAGTGCCTATGATTTGTAACACTCTTGAGAATTATGTGAGCAGTGTATTGATAAGAATTTACTTGTACAATTCTTAGACTTTAAAAGTAATTTCTCCCTGGAATTGTATTTGGATATTCCTTGTAAGAAATATGTGAAGACCTTGATGGCTAAATGTAGATTAGGAATACTACCTGTTCAACAATTTACCTCTCGGTGGAACGTAGGTAAGTCGGACAAGTGTAACAACTGTATTACGTGCATAGAGGATGTACAGAACTTTTTGTATTTGCCCTTTATTTATTAATCAAAGGAGGTCCTACTTAATACCGCAGTTTATTGATGAAAATATAAGAACTTTTTAACGAAGCTTATAGGCTGTTGAAAACTATGGACGGAAAATAACCAACTTCAGTTTTGAAATATTTATGGGCTGCATGGTCATCGATTGCATGATTTTTTTAATGATATATCAAGCTCATTTTAACTTTTGAACTGTTTAGATATATGTCAATTTAATGACTGTTATTGCAATATGTAATTTTGTATGCCAAAATAAAAAAAGTTGATGATGACATTTGTGCATATATGCATACCCACAATGCATTGCCCATGTGGCTCTGAACAGGAGCTTAACTTCCAGTGATGGCTTGTGGGTGGCACCGTGAAATGTGTAACTTAGCTGAATTGGCTTATTCTACTTCCGCATTCCAATGGAAGGTTATTTGATAGGCATGATACACCCACCATATGTTTGCTGATGTGTGATATATCAATAGCATATTGCTTTTTAATGCATTGTATCCCAGAAGAGAGCATCTGCTTCCACAATAAAGATTTTAAAGAGTATGTGACTCTGAATATAGTTCTCTTTCAGCTTGTGAGGAAACTCTATAAAACACTAACTACTGGTCATGAGATAATTCACCACCAATAAGGCACATGTTTTAAGCTTGGTGCAATCTGGGGTTTGCAGAGAGATTACCCTAACCCCTTTCTACAGAGGATAGGGCTATTAAGCAGGAACCATATAAGGCCCTAATACATGGCTTTCTTGTTTCACCATCAGTACCTAGGCGGCCCCCTTCAGTCTCCTCAAACCAACTCCCCGAACATTGCATATTCTTCTTTACAACCTTTTACCCAATTAGCTCTCCTAGATATAGCTCACCTCTGAAATGCCTGTGCACACGCCTGATTCACCCAAGCCACGCTGTGAACACATGACCGCTGTAAAAATATGGGGTGATTTGTAATTAAACCCACACACCAAACCATTTATTACCAAACAGTGTTTCAACTTCTCATATGTGAAAAAGTAATTTACGTGTTATGGCTGTACAACCCACATTGCAGTCTGAGATTGAACATTATGCTAGTGGAGCATCTTAGAGGCAGCCTAGACAATAAAATAGCTCAGTGAGTTAAGCTCTTGCTTCAGACATCTCTGTGCAACCTGCAATGCCAGGGACCAAACCCAGCACCGTCAGCTCATCTTATTAATGTGTTTGGTACTAATGACACCTTTAATTACAGAGCTTAGAAAAGTAAAGCATGAACGTATTACTGTAACTCAGCAGAATGCAAATTATGACTGCATCATCGATCACCAAGACATTAACTTGAGCCCAAAGGCGTGTCATTCAGATGGGTGCATGCAATTAAAAGTGTAAAAATGTTGCCTTTCAATAATAAACTAGAGAATTTTGCTAAACTGGTTTATTTTGGAGAAAACGCAAAACATTGGACAGGCCAATAGAAGACAATGGGCCTCATTACGACCCAGGCGGCCACGGAATGAACGGGGCCAGTAAGGGTCCGGCCCCATTCATTCTGGGCTGCCCTATTTCGAGGTCTGCAGTGAGACCCGCTAAGGAACGCCTGATCAGTCCAGGCATCCTTAGCGGGTCCCGCTAGCAGACGAGGATGCTAACAACATCCTCCCCATTCCCATTGAGCATATGGGGGCTCAAATGGGAATGGGGATGTCCCGAGAAAGGGATTTACCGGGCCCTCCAAGGTCGGAATGGTCCGGTAAGTCCCCTTTCGCGGGTCCCGGACCTGGAACCCGGTATGGAGGTAGCCATGCCGCTTCTAGCGGCATGGCTACCTCCATACTCGTAATGAGGCCCAATGTCTTATTACAAGCTTGGAGGTAACCCGCTGGTTCTACCGGCGGGTTGCTGCTGAACCGGTAACACTGTTTCTGCCACGGGAGATCACGGTGCCACTGAGAAATTACAAGTCCCGATGGCACGGGATATCGGGTGGTGGAAATAGTAAGTCCCCATTACCATGGAGTTCTATAGGACTATAGGACTAAATGGGAATGGGGACACAGAAGCACTGGCACCGTTGCCAACCGTGCCAGTGCTTCCGTGACAACTCTGCATACCCGGTCCATTGGGTCCGGCAGGTCAGACCTGCCGGGCGCCACGGCCCAGGAAGTCAGAGTTGGAGTGTGGCGATCCGGATAGGGTGCCGTTACGGTGCGACCGGCACTCTTATTTCCAGGCCACCACACTTGCAATGAGACTCAATGAAGGTAACAGAACATGAATCACGTAAAAATGTTTTTTGGTCTGCCCATTTATATTCAAAGAGCGATGTTCGGCTCACGCCTGACTTCAGGTCACCAACACTCTGTGCAACTCACTTTCTAGCGTTTTTCATTCTTATCTCAAGCTTGTGCCGTCTGATGAATTCCTACTTCTTTTCCCATCCACAGGTCCCTGGAAGGACTGCGCCGAGGCCCTTAGAAGTGGTCAGGGCAAAAGTGGAATCTTCATCCTGAAGCCTCTGAACATCAACCAGATGATGCAGGTGTGGTGTGATCAGCAGTACGACCAGGGCGGGTGGACGGTGATCCAGAGGCGGCAGGACGGCTCAGTCAACTTCTTCGCCACATGGCAGAACTACAAGGTTAGGTTTGGGGTGTTGTGGGACATGACAATGGGACTCCTGTCAACTTGTTGCAGGTCAACAGTGGCATACCCGGCTTTAACTTCACAGTGCTTCACAACTGTCTAAATGGTGGCATGTGCTCTCTCATAGAATGTTTCCACTATGCCTTGCCAATGTAGGGTCCCACTCATGCGCACAGGTTCCACTGGTAGGAGATGGCTCATTCACTGGCTGCTATAGGACAGCACACCTTGTCAGTAGGGGTGCACATAATTATTCCTCTGACTGAGAACTACATCACCTCATACCGTAACCATGCTGGATGGCTGATGATGCAAAACAGGGCCAGATTTAAATGTCTACTTCTGGTTCACAAATATATCCACGGTAAGATACCACTGTATCTAACCTCCTCTATCCAACTCTATAAGCCTTTTCGTAATCTCTGCTCGCCTCCTCAACTACCCTTGTGGCTCCTCGCCCTCCCTGTGCTTCCTCTCGCCTCCGCTCTTTCTCTCTTCTTGCTCCACTTGCATGGAATTCTCTTTCCCCAGACATCTGAGAAACAGTCCACACGGATTTGTTCAAAACCAACTAAATTCGTCACCACTGAGTTACCCTCTCATCGCCCTGCTAGCTAACATTTGTCCCTCACCTCTAACCTGCCTCGGACCCGCCCTTCCTCTGCCTCCACTCTAGCACTTCACCCATCATGGTCACATCCCGAGCACAGCTGTCCGTACCGACTACCTGCACTTCAAAATATCCAATGTTGGTTGACCTTAATATGTATATCCACTTATGTATTGTCCCCGGAGACTGTTCCATTTACTCCCTTCCACAACCAGGTCAGTGATTAATGCCCCTCAAACTCACCCCATTGTAAGAAGCTCACTGCTTCCCATCAAATTTGATTTCTTATCTATTGTACGTTCTTGTGTGATAAAAAGAGCATTGTTCCTCCTGCATATAAATAAATAAATATCGGTGGAGAGTTCTATCATTGCTCCCCTTCCAGCAAGCACCAGTGGACAGAGAACCCTGTCTATCAATGCCAAGGCGTTTTCACCAACATTATGCCCGTTGTTCTAAACAGAAGACAGGTAGTCCTGATCTGATCAGAATATGTTATGTGGTATATTTGATTGCAATTCCTGTTAATAGACAGAAAATATTTTTTAGCTTTTCATTAACATAGTAGGACCACTATATATCCTAAGGCGACAGCTCCCTCTAGCGGTAACAACAGGCAAAGCGGCCATGACTGCATCAGACTACTGCGCATGACTGCATCGGACAATCGGACCACTATATATCCTAAGGCAACAGCCCCCGCTCGCAGTGACTCCAGGCGAAGTGGGCAGTCTCTACTGAAACATGCATAGAAATCCAGTGGCCCCGGGCTTCCATGCATGTTTGCACTCTGTAGTGCACACAAGCGTAAACGCCTCCCATCATGTGTGGTGTGAGTTATTTTACATGGATTCCTATTGAATCCCCCACATTTTTGCAAGCACTTTGGGCTGGCAAATTCCATAGGAATCCAATGCATTTCCACCAGGATGAAAACTGGATGCTGCCGGAAATCTATTTGATTTTGAAAGACGTGAACAGGGTAAGAATGGAGCATAAAATGGGATCAGGCACCAAAGAAAAAGTGGCAGGTAATTGCCAAAGGTAGCTAGATCCTTTTGGGACAGACTGTACTACCGGCGCTACGATAAAATAGCGAGGAAAAAAGGAGGCTGAAAACACAAAATTCGTTTTGCTCGAATCCTGCGAGGAAAAGAAAGCAGCACCCCCTTTTTTGTAATATGTGGCGAAGACCGCCGATACCCCCCCACATCCCACTACCCTTCTTTGTATACCCTTACCCAACCTGCTATTTTTTATTCAAAAGGTACACAACTTCTGCACACATTTGCCCAATAAAACTCAATGTTTTCAGCCTCAGTTTTTTTTCATTTTGGGGGTTTACCGTTTACCCAAGGTATAATATTTTGGTAAAATATATTGTAAATTGTACTTTTCAAGAAAACGTGTTCAGTTACACTGGTGAAGACTACTAGCTGCACAGTGAAGTAAACTCATCAGACGGGCCCATGTTGGTCAACATATATGCTGGCACTCCCATGTTGACCCTGCAAGGGTGCCCAACTTTGTCAGATCCCTTTGCAGGACACAAGGTGGTGATGACGTCACAGCGTCATTCACCTGGCAGAATGAATTCATTGCACCCGCAGCTGCTGACATGACCGGCCTGCAGGCCCACCACCAGCCCATCACACTGCTGCTGCTTCATGCCACATGTTTGGCGCTGCACGAGCAACTGCTGGCACAGGCTAGTAGTGGGATGGATGGGGGAAGGGCACACATGGGTTGAGAAAGTATAATTCTTTAAAGTTGGAAAACACTTGTTATGGTAGGGGGAAAAAAGAGACCCCCCCCCAACTGACAATCGATGCTTATGCCCCCATGCCAGGCTGTGGCCTATGAGGCGCTGGGTGCCCATATTTAGGCCAGAGGTTGGGTGTCGGCAACACTTTACCCACTTTGTTCGCCTTCCCCGCCAATTGGAGTAGTGAAGACCTTGGACAAACTGGTTTATATAGCCTGCAGATTGCTGTGCTACCTCGAGATGTGCGGCATTCCAGGGTGTGCCAGCTTGCATGGAACTGAATCCTGGAATGTTCCTGGTAGCAGAGATGAGCACCTGTAGCAGCCCGTCCACCCACCACGGGGCAGGATTTGGCCCGAGCGCAGCTGAGCTGGCCGGCATTGCAGGCCGCGGGGCTGCGAGGCAATACGAGCAGCAGCGGCTGTGTGAATCTAATGATCAGATAACGGTAAGCGTCCCGCGGCTGCAGCCTAGGTGGGGTGACTAAGGCTGCAGCCTCCGAGGCTACAATACAGATACTGTGCATGGAGACAGTATACAACTGTATCACTAGATGTTTCACTGTGAAAGAGGGAGTTAAATAATAGTTATTACACCTCAAATGCCTATAAATTATAAGGCAGACAGCACAATCGCAAATTAGGACTTGAGAAGTTCAGCAACACCGCTAAGCTAAGGACCAGCAAAAGTCAACTGCTCCACTTTCTATCCCTCTCCTGGTCTCTCGGTTCACATCCACACCTCCCAACCTCACCCAAACACCACTGGCTCCCACAGGTCTTTTATACACATGACTTCCTCCTTTTTGGTGCATGGCAATCTGAACAGTCTCTGGGCCTCATTATGAGTGTGGTGGTCCAGAAACAAGTGTCCTGGTAAGCTTACCAGCACCGTTGTTTCCGGACCGCCACACTCCGAGTTGCATGCCGGAGCAGCTGTGTCCGACAGGTTTGACCCTACCGTGCGCAGCAGCCACGGTAGGCAGACTGATCACGGAAGCACCGGCACCATTAGTAACAGTGTCGGTGCTTCTGTGACCCCATTTTCCGGCACTGAGCTTCCCTTTCCGCCGGGACTTGTAATGTCGCGGTGGCACCAGGAAGGTAGGTGCCAGTAAAATGTTACGAGTCTGGCGGCAACACGCCAGAAGCACTGGCAGGGGGACCGCCGGACTAGTAATGGGGTCCTCTGTGTTTATCTCCGCTGGATGTTGCATCAGTGTTACGCTTAATCTACGCTGCAGTGAGTACTGCTTCTCGCCGATGAAAGGTGCCAAAATGTCAGGCTCAATATGGGTGTTGTCAGCTCTCTCCCGCGGTCTACTGGGCTCACTTGGTGTGGCAGTGCATGCTGATCTTAGAAGTCATGAAAGAAAGTATAGAGAACTCGGGCCGGAAGGAAAGGTGCACGGCATTAGGTGATCCTGTCACAAGAGGCATGACCATATCCGGCTATTAGCCCCCCCCCCCCGAAACAGGAGGAAAGCCATCAACAAAGGCAGTGGTCAACAGGGATGGCCTTAAACAACGAGAATAGCCCTTTAGGCTATTGTACTGACCCAAAGTCACCTTCGCGGAAAAAATAAAGGTGTACAGTAGTGCACAAGTTAAATAAATAAAAATAAAGGTACACTGCCACCAGCTTGTTGTGACACGCTGTCGTAAGAGCGAGCAACACATTTTAGAGAACATCAAACGGGGACACCATTACCCTGCGCTTTTCTCAATAATAAAGATTTTGGTGCTACACAAAATGAAAAATGGTCACCCTGGGCTAGTAGCAAGTTTGATCTCAATTTGTAAAATGCAGATCCCGGAAGTGAAGTGATTTTTGTACTCCGCATTGTACACCATCATCTTTCACTATCCATGTGGTAACGGAGGCCCTCGTGAGATGTACACATTGACTGGACTGGAGGTTTATTTTTACAGACTTTGGACCTCATTCCAAGTTTGGTGGTTAATCTGCCAAACTACCGCCAAGCTCGCTTATCCTTACCGCCACTTGGTCGTGTAGGTTTACCATGAGATTACAAATAGTGGTAGGGTGGTGTGTATCCCCATTTCTGGAGTCCACAGTACTCCATTGGATAGAATTACTACCCGTTGTTTTCCTGCACTGCCCAACTTGTTATTCTTCCAGGTCCTAAAAGTCAAAACAAAAATAAGATTCTGTAGATGGAAAGGTCTTAATAATCACAGTTTAAAGTCAGTTACTTTTGGGTATCCAAGTCCTTATGTCCAAGGTGTAGCACAGTCTTTGAGCTACAAAGATTCTGCTTTTCCCAGCTACCCTACCCATGGTTGACTGACACCAAATCTCCTCCTATGGTCCAGGCCCCAAGGCTTCTTGGCACATCTGCTTGATCACCTGCGCTGTCGCCACCATTAACTAGATGCAACTCAAGTTGGAGTTGAGGCCAGCAGTTCCCCATAGCCTTCACTAGTCCACTCTCCAATGGCAGAGTAACCTTTCCTCTCTGACCTGACTGTAATCGTCCTGGCCCCATCTTGTTGCTCCTCCCACTGTCGGGTTCTAGGAGGCCGATCTGGCCAACCAAAACCTTCCTTCTCTTGCTAGTTTTATAGGAACCCCCTTCTGCTGTTACCACCTCCCCAAAGTCTTCCTTATCGCCTCCTTGTGTGAAAACCTCCTCACTCTTTGGCCACTTCCTCTTAATACAACCTCCTCCTGCAGACTCGGACCACCTCCTCTTGATGTTAACACCTCCTCCAAGTTCTCACCCCCTGCTCCTGCCTCCTCCCTCTCTTGCCTCCTACAGCCTGTGTTCATCCACAATACTTGAAATGCACGCCACACTCCGCCAATCGACATTCCCAACCTGCTTCAACAACCAACGCCCAGTAACTGTAGCCAATTGTATCTGTACTGTAGATCACCCGCCACCTGCAAGGGTCTTACTTTTGGAGGCTTCACCTGTAAGGGTTGTTTGGGTGAGGGCTTAAATTAGTTGGGTTTTTGAGGAAAGCTGAGGGTGACCTGGGTTCAGGGTGGTGACCATGACTATATCTGCCCGCGCCACCCTCTTGTTATGAAGAATCGTTCCTTCTGCCCTCTCTGATGCTGCGCATAGGGCGCGGAGGACTGTGGTGGGTCCAGCATTTGTATCCTGGAAATGAAATACATTGGCTAAGGTGTTGCATTGTCAGATTTATGGTCAACCATGGAAATGTGTTTCCCTGTTAGAAGATGCAGCTGCCGGAGAACACAGGCTGGTCTGCTCAGTATTTAGCATTCTGCGGGCGGTACACATTGAATCTGTGGACCCACAGCAGCCATTGTGGGATCCATTGACTAAATTTGTAATAGAAGTGTTGTATGCTTAAATGTTAAAACACAACTTTCGTTTTTAGTATTGAAGATTTGGGTCTGGCTAGGGCGAGCTTTAGGCTCCCTCCATTGAGGTAGGTTATGCTGTCCACTAGCCTGTAGTGTAGTATAAGGGTCTGTATCAGGGTTTACGTTCCTAATGTTGGGTTTTCCCCAGGTGGCTGGATGGGAGTGGACCCACTGGACAGATCAGTGATGAGGCAATGTGACCGTCACCTGTCAGGCTTCAGGAACCTGGCCAAAGTCACTAAAGTACCCTCCCACCATGCACCCAGGCCCTACATCGGCTGCCTCGGGGTGGCATCTTGCCCGCTGAGTCACATTTTGCTCATTCCTAGATCCAAACGGGGACCTCATCACAGTCTGCAAATAAGTACAAAGAAGCCTAATGCCTAAATGTTCCCAGAATAAGTATTTGAACCAATCTGCAGTAGACCCTCTTGGAAGTGCCCAAAATGTACACATAAATGGGCAAATACCACTAGGGGCGTGTTTAGGAGTTTGGATGCCCAGCACTAAGGAAACCCATACATAAATGATATGTGCGGTCTGGAGCAATCTACATGTAGGCTGCTCTACTGCAGAGTTCATACTGGAGAGACATGGAGGGACACAATGCATAGGCCTCCACTGTCAAGTACAAGCTGTGAATCATCACATGATGGGACCCTAGAAGATCTTCTCCGGATCCCATCAAAGAAAGCCCCAGGGCTGCCTACCCGGTATAATCAGGTGGCCCCTGTCCACTCTGGCTATTGGGTGGGGGATGAGGGTTCACTTTTACAGACCAATCGCATTTCTGCTCCAGTGTTTGTCATAATCAACCAGGGTTGAGGCCCACCATAGTTGCCAAGAAATGACCATATGTGTCACGGCTTGACAATCGGAGATTTAAAAGGATGGAGGCTCTACTGATCACAACGCAGAACATAATCCTAGGCCAGGGAGCCTTCTGCCTTTTGGCTCTCCAGATACTTTAGACTACAGCTCCCATGATCCCCTAATTATTGACCATGCTGACTCAGGCTAATGGGTGTTGTAGTCAAAATCGTCTGGGTCGCCAACCATTGCAGAATACTGTACCTTATGCTGCCTCCGGGTGATTCCTAGCGTCATTTGTACGTACTCATTCTAAATATTCCATAAATGTGCACACATAGCTGAGTTCTGAGGCAGGCCCTGTAAAAATCACAGAACAAAAAAATAAAATCTATCCAATTATGTCTTGACATGTCGCTTCATTCTCCCAGCAAGGTTTCGGAAACATGGACGGTGAATATTGGCTGGGCCTGGAAAACCTGCACTGGCTGACCAACCAGGATAGCTACAAGCTGCTGATCCTGATGGAGGACTGGCAGGGACGGCAGGTCTTTGCAGAGTACGACCACTTCTCTGTGGAGCCAGAAAGTGACTTCTACCGGCTACGGCTGGGTAACTACCGAGGCAATGCCGGCGACTCCCTCTCTTGGCACAATGACAAGCAGTTCAGCACACTGGACAAAGATCGAGATGCCTATACAGGTAAGAAGCGTGCTGTGCTGAAACTCACGTTAAGTACCTGGTCTCGCCACCACTCTATGCCACACTCTTTTCCCCCCCTTTCTTGTCCTGCTTGCAGTGTTGTGCCACTACACACTCCCAATATCACAAGCCTTTGGTCCTGCTGTGTGTGGGTTGTGTTGCCTCTCATCCTAATCCATCTATATGACGTTGACCAACACAACACGTTTGTGTGAAGGCTAGCCCAAGGTGCTTGTTTCTTTGTTTACTTCCTTACCCCTCATCTCAATTCCAAGAAATGTTTGCCCTGCAAGCCTCCCTTATGCATTGCCTTAAAACCGCCATGCTCCACCTGATCCGCTGTTCCAACTATGCATGCCAGATCAAGGCAGCAGCCTTTACCAAAGCCTACCTAGCATAGTAGTCTACCAGGCAACGTTCCCGTAGGTCAGACTGGACTTGCAGCAGCGTATTTGGTTGACTCAGGTCTTTTTTACAACTCATTCAAGGTACTGTAAGGAACGCATGGTGGCAATAGTAAAACAGGCACAAGTGATCACAGTTCAGGGGTGTTTATTGAAACTTCGCAAGGTTGTGATAAACCTAAATCTACAGATGGTAACAAGCTACGACCATCAAATCATAATAATGCAGTCCTAGTGGAGTCTTGTCAAATAAAAAGGGCCTATACTAAAAAAAACGATAGCCAATCCTTACCACTAATTTACAAATAATGTGGGGTAGTGTTCATGAAAAAGAAAGAAGTGTTAATTAATGATATGTCAGAATGCTCGGGCCATTGGCCTCCCTTCCCCACATTTTCAGCACAGGGCAAGGCGGGGCACTCGAGCAAGCACACACTCTGGCTTCTGCGGCATGAGGATACAGTTCGATTCCCGCAGTTCCGGCCCTTCTGTACCCAGACCTCTGTACCTCTTGCAAGTCCCTTGCTTCACGGGGCTTGCTGTACCAAACAAATGTTCTTTTCCATGCACAGATATCCACATGTAGGGTGTTCACCCTGGATCTCCCTCTTCCGGGCTCCAATGTCTTTCACAGTTCAATAGCATAGAATTCTTTCTCGGGTGACTCACGGTTCACCCTGAATCCCCCTCAGCCAGTCTCAGATCCCTTTCAGATCAATATCAGAATAATTTTTCGGGTGACTCACCGTTCACCTTGGATCCCCCTCAGCCAGGCTCAAATCCTGTTCAATTAGTCTCCCTCAGCTGGGCTCGGAACAATTTCAATGTACTTTAACCTATCAAAGACATTTGAATGTACACAGAGTTTAGCATGACCCGTTGTATGAACACTTCAGTTTCAATCTTCCTCGTTAACATAAAGCATCAGTTGACTACCTAACAGAGACTTTCAAATGAGCACCCACGTGGCGCCAGACCTCTCTGTATATGGTATTCTTGCTTTACCTCTCACAAAATCAATCATTCTTGATAGCTTTCAATTATATTCATGTTGCTCATCGCAAAAACACCTTTCACACTGTTCCCTTTATAAAAAGTTGCCACTTGCAACCTTGGTTCGAAACACAAGCTGGTTTGGTATCAGTCTCTTCGACTCACCAGCTGTCTTTTCCGATGCCGCCTTGTTGTAGGAGTCAAGGACAGTACCACAGCGGCAATCGCTCCTCCCCTCCTGGGTTATCGACGCAGGAGAGCCCCGGGTACCTCCGACACACTGTACAGGTTTGATCAGCCTTCGTTCCTGGTCTTCAGGTTCTTACTATACAAGGTTCACAAAAATAACAGTCTTTAAAGTTCAAAGGTACTTACCTTGTTTCGACCCTCTCTGGTCTCACCGTTTTTCTCCTTGTATTAGACCGCTAACCTGGGAACTGCTGTCTCCTTGTGTGTTTTGCCTCGCTCAGAGTTTGCTTGCATGCTCTGCCTTTTATCGATGTGGGGGAAGTGTGATGGAAGTCAGGTGTGTATAATGATCCGCAATAGCCTGATCTTGCCTGACCATGGTATTGGGACAGGTCAGGTATAGGGCTCTGGTGTTAGTCCATTGTCGCTCACAGTGGGCTGTCTGTGAGAAAATGTTTGTGTCGGGAAAGGGGGTTGGGGGCTGATTTCCTAGGTATCCTACCTGGTGGGATGGGGAAAAGGTGTTATAAGGTAGGGAATACTGATCCTCACCCTTCGGTGTCCCACTTCCACTCCCAAAAGACCCCTCATCCAGGTGATCCTCCCGCACAGGTCCACCCCCAGGAACTGGATCCAAAAGCAATGGCCATATCCTGGCCACCTGGATGACAGAACCCCGGGGACTAGCGAGTGAGACACCTTCAGGTTTCTCACAGTATATTTATCAGCTTATACCACATCATAGCAAAAGATACTGTGTAACATTAGTTAACCCCTTCATGGAAGGAGTCAAACAAATCTATCCGACAGTGGCTCATCGCCCACCAGGGTGTGACTTAAATACACTACTCTGAAAACCAACAGGGACACCTTCTGAGCCTATGCATAAAGCTCAGTTAAAATAGTTTTCATAGAAAGTGGCTTTTCTTACTGCAATCACATCGATCAGAAGGATCAGTGAATTGAAACTCTGTTGGTGTCTGAACCTTTTGTCAGTGGTTGAAGGAGGCAGGAGCGGTGCTCCCATTTCTTTTTTTATGTTTTACTATTCCAAAACTTTTATTTTAAAAAGAAACCTTATTGAATGGCTTAGTTTTAAAATATAAGTGTAGGAAAAAGTTGGCGGAGTTAGGGCGCAGAGTTCAGTCTGCAGCAGTTGGAGTTGGTGAGAGGAGCTGCAGCTACTGCTTGGTGATACTGGGAAAAGAGTTTGACCTGGGGTGTGTCCTTTTCCCTTCTTTGTTACTGTGCCTTTAACCAGTAAAGCTCAACTTCCTTTAAAAACTCTGGGCAAGCGTGGAGCGCGCGCAGAGTTCAGTCTACAGAAGTCCACGGCAGGTAAGCTGCCAACCATGGCCGAGGCAGGCCCTTTGACACGCTCCAAGTTAAAACAATCATTACTGCCACGGGTGAATTGTTCAACTAACAATACTATGCCCAGAGATGGAGGTGTGCACCCAAACGTGTGACTTGGTTGCGTGAACAGCAAGAAGATCTGATGCCGGCCACACCACGCACTGGGCAAACAACGAGTGCGTGCTTCCTGGTCTTTCCCTCTCTGGCACATTTGGCAACAAAATGTCTATCAACTTCAGCCCATTATACATCTCAAAATAGTTCTGAAGATAAGGATGAGGCATTTGTTGCAGACGTTGGTGCTGAGGAGGGTGTGGGTGGAGGAGGGGGTGAGGATATGAATGAAGGGGCAATGGCTGGGGGCGATACAATGAAGGTTGTCCAACATGGATGGGTACGGGATGACAACACTTCATGCCTAAAATTCAATGAGTCTCTAAATCCTGGCGAAAGTGTAAAAGCGATTGAAATCGATGTGGCTGCTTTTGATTCACCGTTTGATGTAACGGACATTGAGCTCCTTGAATTAGAGGTCCCACACTTGCTGACAGAAGCAAATTTACAAAAATGTACCTATCCGCCGGTGGAAGGCAGAGTCAAAGACTTTGATGCAGAAAGACATTTTACTAAAAACTTCTCGGCAACTAAGATTAGATGTAATAGTGAGCATTCACTTACAAGGAACAAGAAAATGCGCATAGAAACATACGAGAAGCCAGGACATTCAGGCTCGACGTGCATGAAAGGAGATTCTAGCATGCGCAATCGACAAGATGGTGAATACAGCCAGGAACACGTAGCGCCAAATGCAAAAACGCCCAACAGTGGGTTTGATTTTGCAGGTCACAAGGCTAGATTGACCGAGCGCTTAAAGGCTGACTTTGAATTAATGAACAAATGGTAGAAATGTAAGAACCGACTTCCATCAGGTTTATGGACCGAGTAAAGGACTCCAAAACATGCATACAAGTCCATTAACACAATGCCAATTAGAGGTTTCTGCAATAAGTACGGAGTCATCATCATTCCGAAAACAAACACAAGAAACACTTGCAAATATTCAAAATAATCCAATGGGATTACCTATGCAGGCCAGCACGGAAAGTAGAGCTACAGCGAGGCACATGTCGGGCTGTACTGCGCCGGAGACGTTGAGTTTGCTCAGCGCTGCTGGTCCGATGTTGCGGGACGCTGCAGGCGGACCAACGCGCAATGGAAATATGCTCACTAGGGCGATTGGATAAAGCACTTTAAAGATGTATTTACGAAGACTGTATCTGGAATGCCGACTGTATTGGCAGCAGAGGCAACGCAGTGGGAGGTATTAGAGAGCGAAGAAGCCATGTGTAACGCAATTGGAAAGTTGAAAAATTCCAGAGCTGCTGGGCCTGATGGCATTTCTAATGTAATGCTAAAAGCATATAAACATGAGCGGTCCATTTCATAGCAAAGTTGTTTGCTAGAATTGCGAAACAAAGAACATTACCATCCTCATGGACTGAGGCGATAATAGTGCCGATCTTCAAGAAGGGCAATCGGGCAGATCAGGCCAACTATCGCCCGATTGCCCTCCTGGATAGATCAGGCCAACTATCGCCCGATTGCCCTCCTGGATACAATTGGAAAGATAATGGCCACCTTCCTCCAGCAAAAACTAACAGCCTGGGCTAATAACAATGGAATTTCAGACTGTCGACAGACGGGTTTTACAAGTGGTGTCGGGACTGAGATCAACCTGACTATGATTAACTTGCTGAAATTAGAAGCCCTAGAGAAGGGAGCAAATCTTTTTTCGCCTTCGTAGATATGCAACAGGCCTTTGATACCATAAATCGTGAGTTGCTATGGAGAAAACACACGAATTGGGAGTGTCCGGAAAATATACTGCAACCAATAAAGGCATTCCATTTAAAAACATCAATTCGGATCAGGACTAATGGAAAAGGAGACCTATCGGAAGCGATAGACAACAATAAAGGGGCTAACCAAGGTTGCCAATTGGCCACTACTCTATTTAAGTTGTTCATCGCCGATATCCCGAATGCTTTAACAAACGTAAAGCGCTTTTCTCCAAAAATCAACCTCAAATTTATTGCGCAACATATGCCGACGATCTTGTCCTGATTAGACTCGACACAAATAGGGCTACAGCGACTGCTATCAGGATTGCAAAGCTACATGGACAAAATCGAACTGAGAATAAATGTCATGAAAACAAAAATTATGAAATGTGGACCAGCAAAAGGAAGAATAAATAAAAACTTCAGGTGGAAAATTGATAAATTGATAACGAAGTAATCGAAGAAGTAGCTGAAATTCGTTATCTGGGAGTATTGGTCAGTAGGTCGATTCGAGAATGGAACTGGGTGCAGGACCTATTTCAGCGGATGAAAACGTTTTCCCTACAAGCTGCAAGAATACACACTCTATTCGGAAAATGTAGCCTAATTCCAGTTCGGCAGTTTTACTTGCAGAAAGTAATCCCTGGTATCACCTTTGGAGCAGAAACAGGATGGAACTTAGACTATAAAATCTGGGCACAATTAGAGGGAATCTTCTGGCGGCGTGTATTAAGGCTACCAAAATATATATCGACAATCATCATTAGACACGAAATGGCACTGGACAAGCTATATGGACTTGTAGTCTGGAAATCACTAGTGCTACTACGAAAAATGTTAATCGCTAGTCCAGAACCAGCTTATAAAATACTTGCACCGACTGGCATTTGTTCTCATGCTGGTCTACTTAAGACTTGGACCCAAAAGCTAAAGGAAATCTTGCTGGCAGCAGATATCCAGATGGGCACTTTGTTAGACGAGCCTCAAAATGCAAAAAAGAAGTTAAAACAGTGGTATTGGATCCAACATTTGTTAAAATATAGTAAACTACCAACTGACCAAGCAACTGCAAGATTATGTAGATCAACACAGCCTGCTACACCCCCAACAATCGGGCTTTAGAAGTGCCCACAGCACAGAGTCAGCACTGTTGACTTGCAGACAGAAATGCTGAGCATCCTGGACAGAGGTAAAACTGTTGCCTCTGTATGCTTCTATCTCAGCTTGGAATCATTTTCACCAATTTCGCTGACGATACACAGCTCATTCTAGAGTTGAGTGGAAACCATTCCTTAGACAACGAGAAGTTATCGGTTATTTACAACACCATTGAAAACTGGATGATAACACACTGGATGTGTCTTAATAGCTCCAAAACAGAACTTATGACCTTTGGAAGCGCTAAAGCCTTAAACAATCTTGGCTCGGACTATTCCACCTTCACTATAAAAGACTCTACCATTAAGGTATCAAATAAGGTCAAAACCCTAGGTATTTATTTACAATTCTCCCTAGGTGCAGAAGCCCAAACCGCTTATTTAAAGCGAAATTGTCAATATTACCAAAGGCTTCTCTGCCAGATCAGACCATTTCTAAACATCAAGAATAGTGCCACGATAGGGAGAGCTACCATTCTGTCTCGCTTGGATTATGGGAACGCGTTAATGCTTGGCGCCAGCAACAACTGCTTGAAACAATGCCAGATTATCCAGAATAATGCAGTCAGGTCCATCACTAACAAATCTAAGCATGAACACATCCCCAAGGACAGAAATGATCTCCATTGGTTGGCAGTGAAGGAACGGATCCTGTTTAAATCACTGACCCTAACCCACAGATGTCTCTATGGCACAGCGCCAGCATACCTCAGGAAAAAATTCAGCTGGTTCGAGCCGAGCCGTAGTTTAAGGTCCTCCCAAACAAGGACTGATCAATCCCAGCCTTCCAGGTAAAGCCACTGGTCTCGGTCGAGCTTTTCTGAGCCTGGCGACTTCCCACTGGAACAAATTGCCTTGCAGCCTTAGACTGGAAAGCAACATCCAACTCTTTAGGAAGCAATTGAAGACCTTTCTCTTCAAATAATTAGGCAACTACTACACCGCATCATGTTGCCATCTTTCTGCTCCTCCTCTCTCTACTCTCTTTTTGTGTCGTCCCGTTAATCTTCGTCCTTGTGTCTTTTTTCGCGCCCTGATGCTTGCGAGCTTCGGCGCGTTACAAATGAATAAATGAACTTCGAAAATCTATACAAGAAACTGAAACACCATTGAATAACAGACCCACAGGATGATACTGATGACTGGAGCTTGAAATGGGACTCGGAGGACATTACCAACACTATCAGGTGCCTGAATTCATCTAGAGCACCTGGACCTGATGGGCTAGCCAACAGCAACCTTAAAGCAGATCCAGAACACTGGGCCAAATTCTTTTTCCATCTTTTCCATCTGATAGAAAAATCTAAAGAGATTCCACGCACATGGTATGTAGTTGTTTTGATACCAATCTACAAAGCAGGTGATCGGAAAAATCCGGCCAACTACATACCAATTGCCCTGTTGGATCCGTTAGGAAAATTATTTGCCGGATATTTACAAAAAAAATTAAACTGTTGGGCCATACAGCATGGAAGACAAGCAAAAAGGCAAACTGGCTTTGTCACAAAAATAAGTGCCAATGTCAATCTTTTGCTATTGAATATGCTAAAATACGAAGGGTTGACGAAAGCACATCAGGTCTATGCAATCTTCATAGATCTAAAAATGGCCTTTGATTCAGTTAATAGACAACTTCTCTGGTCCAAATTGGCCGCGTGGGGCTGTCCATCTACTATTCTGAACCCAATACAACAGCTGTATTCGAATACGTCTATCCGAGTTCGACTTACAAACAGCGGAAAGGCAACAGAATCAATTCTTACTTGGAATGGGCTTAAACAGGGATGCCCCTTGGCTGCTTGTCTTTTTAATCTCTTCACCCACAATTTTGAAGAAAAAATTCACCATCCGATGGCGAATCCTTCTAAGATCAACAGTGAAAATGTTCAAACCCTAATCTATGCGGATGACATTAACATCTTGGACAAAACTGTGAAAGGTCTGCAGATAACATTGAACAAAACTCAAAATTTCATGAAGGAAAATTATCTACAAATCAACATCAACAAAACTAAGATAATGAAACTGATAACTGAAAAATCCAAGAAGCAATGGGCCCCAAAAGTCTATCTGGAAGACAAAGAGATTAAGCTAACCAAAACAATAAAATACTTGGGTGCATTAATCAATCCATCGGCGAACGAAAAAGAATGGCAAGAAAACATTGAAGAAAAAGCAGCATCGTTAGCAAGGCAAGGTCGTTTTTTCATCGCAAATATGGCACTTACTCTGCAAAAGCTACAACTCTACTATATAAACAAAAGGTCATACCAATCTTGACTTATGCGAGTGAATCCCTGATAAACCAACATCTATTGAAATGGTCCAAATACGAAGCTATTTTCTGGAGAAAAACCCTTGCCTTGCCAAAATCATTTCCGATAGCCAGAATCAGATATGAACTTGCCTTGCAATCTATTCAGTCCATAGTGCTATGGAAACGAATGGACCTCCACAGAAAAATCATTTCAGAGGAAAATATACCATCATTGGAAATTCTTAAAGAAAAAAAACAAGCATTCCAAGTTGCAGCTCTAATAAAGTGGAAAAGTGAAATTAAGCAAAAAATGCAAGAAGAAGAAATCACAGAGGAAATGTTAAGAAATAGACCTCAATATGCAAAACAAAAAATTCAGAAGAATGGTTGGATAAGAACGATCGAAGAACAAACAACTTATAAACGCCATTTAACCAGCTACATGGAAGCAAGAACACTCAATCAGTTGCCTTCTTATCTCGTCCAATTCCCAAGTGTGAAAATTCGTGATTTATTCTTGCGCTTTCGGCTGAACATCTTACCCACACGCGAATACTTGGCTTTAACAGACAGAGCCAAAAATATTTCTCCTGTCTGTCGATACTGTAAAGATCCAATGGGGAAAGAATCTTTATTCCATCTAATCATGGTGTGCCTGGAACTAAAAAATAAACGAGATCTATTTAGAGATTTTTTTTAAATCTCAGAGCAACAAATGACAGCAGAGGAGAGATGGGCAACATTGCTCCAAGGAAACCATCACGGGCTGATCATCACAGTGATCAACTTCTGGATTGAGATCGATAAAGAATTGTAAAAGAAAAGCCGAATTGAAACACAGTTTTAAAACCTTTTTGTATGAAGACTCAAAAAAGGGAAAAATGAAAAGTTTGACAAATCAAACAAAACATTTAAAAAAAAAAAAAAGAAAAATGAACTGCTTTAGAGCTTGGGCCTTCATCAAATCAACTGGAAAATATGCCACAGTACCTGCAACAATTCCCGTATCGTCATCTTCGTAATGGGTTTCTAAGATTGCGTTTGAATGCATATAAAACGAAGCAAATGTTGGTGGTGCGACACATAGAAAACGCAAAGGACGATGTATGTAGATTCTGCATGGAAAGTACTGAATCACTTAAACATCTAATAACAGAATGTACTGCATTAAAAGACCAAAGGTCAATTCACTTGAGTCAATTTGCACCAGCGGGTGATAATATGGACAAATGGTGGTTCCGGATTTTAGGCGGAAGCTCTGTGCACTTAACATGCTCAGTAATAAACTTTCTTGATAGAATCTTGGAGTGAATTGAAATGAAGCAACTCTTTCCCCGCTGAATTAACAAATAACTTAAGTACTTTGGACTAATATTGAAAAGTTTATTTTCAGTTTTTTGACATAAAATTGGCAAAGTGGATCTAGGTCACCTGGCATAAGCCCTGCCCACCGGGTGCCTTCCTACCTGCAGCTCTTTTGCACCACTTAGCAAGCCCCGCCCACCTGGTGCCTTCCTTCACCATCACCGTCTTGTGGCCAATGCTGGATTTGACTTTTATGGACTTCATTCATTCACGGTGCGTTACTCTTTCTCAACTCTCCTGCTGGACTTACTTTGCATCTTGTACTCATGGTGGCCCTGAATCATGCTATTCCCATCTTCATCTTGTAGCCTGGCTTGCAACATTATGTGTTACTACCGACTTCTGCAATTGTATTCGCTCTCCACTCTTGCTTCTCCACTCTTTTTGACTGCTTACTCTCTGTTCTCTCCTCCTTTCCCTTTTCCCATCTCCTCCCCTTACTTTCTTCTATGCACTTACTCTATCAGAATTGTCCCTGGACCTAATATGATAGCCACCTCGTCTGTTTCCTCCACCCTCCCATTACTGTTTTTTTCCTCCCCACCACCTCTCCAGCGCTATCTGAAATGTCGTCAGGCCTAGTATGATAGTTGCTTGTTTTGTTCCTCCCCACCCTTTCTGCACCCCTCTCCCTCACCTTTTGTTTTTCTCCATCTCTACCAGAAATGTGGTCAGACCTAGCACGGTAGTCGCCTGTCTGTTTCCATTTCCTTCCCACTCTCCCCCTCCCTTCCTTATCTATGTCTTAGCTCTTGCACTATCTGAAATGTCGTCAGGCCGAGTACGATAGTTAATTTCACATCCTTATTGTTCATGGCCTGTAAGAATGTGGTTGTATTTTCCCTTGTTCCCTCCCTTGCAGCGCTTTGAAACACATTGTGTATAGGTGTTATATAAATAAACTATCATATCATAAATAGGAGATTTAATGAAATGAAAAGGATATTGTTGTGATAAAAGTTTGAAATAAACTAAATGTTACAGTATTAAAATAAAATGAAAAAAAAAGAAGTTGAAACTTACACTTCAGTGCACTGCACATTCCCTTAAACAGCAGGTGTGTTTGTTTTGGGGTTTGGATTGTGCATGGGAGGGGGCATGGTAATGGTGTTTGTGGAGAGCGGGGGTAGGTCAGCAGTGAGCATAGTTCCATTTATTTTCGTACACTTCGATCACTGCCATTTGTCACAACACATTAACATAAAGTGACACTAAGAACACATACTAGGTTTATATCTAAATTCCATGTGAATCAGTCCAGCTTCTTTCAAAATCCAAAATATCATCCGGCTTGAGGGTGTGGCCAGCACCGATGTGGCAGCTCTGTTAATGGCCTCTGTGTATAGCCCAGTGCCTTGGAGGAAACAGACGGTTTCCGCAATCCCCTGAAGTTGGTGAAGTTACGTGAGGGAATCGGAAGCAGTGGAGCACAATATGATCTAACTTGTGCTGTTGGAGGGCCCCTATGAAGCGAGATAATCGTGGGTGGACCCACGTCACCGACACCAGCAATCCAAGATGGCAGATGGCCACGTTGAGGAGGAAAGCAGGAGGCGCAACCCTACAGAGAGCTGAGGAGCGGTGAAACCCACACGGGGTGCCTGGCCCAAGCGAAGGACAAGTGCAGCGGCCTGTCTCAGCGGACCAGCCCGAGGAAAGGAAGAGGGTGTCTGGAAGGAGTGGAGAGGACATAGTGTAGCCCCTGAGGGTAACGGTAAGCGCCCGGCTCCTCCTCCGCGCCGGTCCGCTACCGGGACCCAGCAGAGGAGTAAGAAAGTGGACAGTCCAAAGCAGCAGGGATATCTTGAATGGGAGACCCGCCCCAGCACCAGGCGGCCCCGGGTGAGTCAGCGTGAAGGTGCCGTGGTATCCGGAGACTCGGCAGCCACGTAAGATCGGCCCACGCCACATGATTGAGGAGGCCTCTCCAGATCCACATGCCCCCAGCGAGCCCCAGGCTGAGGGCGTCAAGCTGCAGCATTGCAGGCCAAGTAACCCACCGGCCACACAGAATTCGAGGCAGTGAATCCGGCGCACAATTTTCCAGCATCGAGACCCCTGCAGGCACAGCAATGACCTCGTAATATCGACGGTGAGCCGTGGCTTCAGCTCCCCTTCCACCCTATACCACGTTTATGTGAGAGGGCCTGGCTGTGGTGAGCCTGCCCTCCGGCGAGGGTGATCCTGCTGACTGCTGTGGGAGGAAGAGACCCCTGGAGGCCCCATAAGGTGCACAGAGCCTTGATGAGCAAGACAACAGGGGGAAATACAGGCAATCCACCTTTGCAAAGCTGCAGGCCCCCAGTGAGTAGACATTTGTCAGCTGATCATCCGCCCCCCCCACCAGCCCACTTAACACCTAGGGGGGGGGCAACTGAAGGAGGTGGAAAGTGGCCCCCGCACATGACTCAAGCCTCAGGAGAGAACAGAGATCTTTCCTCACACGTCACAGCACCAGCCAACTTGAACACCCGAGACATCTCCTCCTGAGGCAGCCGCTACGATGATGAAATGGCAGTTGCCATCCACCTTTGGGGGTCCGATCCAGGGGAGCCTAAAAGGTTGTGAACTGCAATAGCATGAAGGTAGTAGGTGGATCCTGACCCCCATATCCACGAAGGGTGTGACACAAGTGAATTCTAGCACAGCCTGACGGGCCCCACATTGGACTTGAACGCAGAGGAGGGACATTCACTCAGGCAGGAGCGAACAGATCGAGCGACCTCAAGGTGGGTGAAGCGACAACTGGAACCTCCTAAGAGAGTGCGATCATCCGTAATCATGTCCAAACACCTTAAGACCCCAAAGAGTGGGGACATCTCCACTATGCTACTAACCGGGGACAGGTGGAAAAAACAGGAGTCAACGAAAACACCCCCACGAGCCACCAGAGAGGACATCCAAGCGTTCATGCTGGACATCAAAGCTGAATTATGCTCCTGCATGACGGAACTCACCACCAAACTGGAGAACACCTACCAACGAGTGACAGAGGCAGACCAAAGGTTAGGTGAAGTAGAAGACCTGACTCAAGAGCATTCGGTGTCGCTGCTAGAGGGACAACGTAAGATCCAGGCCCTAACAGATAGAAATGAAATCCTAGAGTATAAACAGGAGGACTTGGAGAATAGGGCCCAAACAAATAATTTACACATCAGGGGAGTGCCCTCAATGGTTCCATACCATAGCCTGGAAGAATATGTTGGCGATTTATTTCAGTCCATCCTTCAAATCCCGAAAAATCTCAACTTTTGCTGGATCACACCCACAGATTGCATCCCCGGAGAGGCCTGGAGACGGAATCCCCCTGGATGTGATCACCCAAGTACACTTTTTTTAATAAGAAGGAAGTAATAATGGATATGAACTGTCATTTCAAGGATCCCCTCTGCAGATATACCTGGATCTAGCCACAGTGAATGCAGAAACACAGGGCCCTCAGATATCGCTGGCTGGTCCCAACGGCGGTCCAATTCTCCTTCAAGGGGGTCCCCCGCACGATCGCACACTTAAAAGATGTGGAAATGATCCTGAATCCTTCTTTGCCGGAAAAGAGGGATGGCGCCATGCCTGACGCCCACAGGGGCACTGAAACTTTCCCTTCAAAAGTGAGACAAGTGGTTTGGTCAAGAGTCCAAAAGGGTCGCAATGTGAGATGATGGGCCCCCACCATTTAAAGCTTTGCTCTATGTCAAGTGTCGGCAAAATATGCAGAAACAAGTAACAAAATGAGTGCAAGAATGCACTTTACACGGTCGATGGCCAATTCCAAGGTGGATGTCATCTGATGGTCCATGGAGAGTCCTGCCGGAAGTTCAGGACAGGAGTGTATTTCGGAGTTCATGGTTCAGACCCAGTTCAAGGTTACTGGTTGTTAAGTTGGAAGAAATGTTAGTTGGAGCATGTTCACAAGAACTATTACGCGATAGATGGCAACTGCTGACCTGTTGACGGCACCCCTCCCCCTGCTCCCCGCAGCAATGCCAGGGGACAATCAAGAATCTCCTTTCCAATACATGAACTTTGTCACGATGAATGTTAAGGGCCTCAATTCGCTGTTGAAGAGAAAATCCATTTTGAAGCGACTGAAAGACCTACAAGGAGTGGTGATATTCCTGCAAGAGACCCACCTACTTCCGGAAGATTATTCCCATCTCCGAAACAGGGATTTCCCGAAACAATACCTAGTCTCAGATGATTCCAAAAAGGGAGGCACGTCAATCTTGGTGTCTAAGAACACCCCATTCGAGAAACTGGACTCCATCATAGACCCTGGCGGTCGCTTCATAGCAGTGAAGGGGAGGCTCCTGGGCCAACTGCACTCACTGGTCTCGGTCTATGCCCCGAATGAAGGGCAGGAGCGCTTTCTGTATGACCTAGAAACCGTCGTCCTCCTATTCCTGGAAGGCCAGGTCGTCATCGGTGGTGACTTTAATAGGGTCCCTGACACAGACAAAGACAAAAATCATGTGCTTGCCCCCAAGGACTACAAAATATCTCTGGGGATTCTCCACTTGTTTAGAACCCTGGGAGTGGTGGACGCTTGGAGGGTGCTTCATCCAGGGAAAAGGCACTATACTTTCTTTTCACATGTTCACCACACATCTTCACGCATCGATCTGCTCCTGGTTTCGCCCCAACTCCTGTCCTTCACGAACAAGGTAGCTATAGCTCCGAAGGTGCTTACGGATCATGCTCCAGTGGTGTTACAGATTAGATCCTCAAGCCCCTTTCCGGCCTCTCCACCACAATGGCGCCTCTATGATCCAATCTTGAACGATGTGGCACTAAAAGACGAGGTGGCAAAAGCAATGAAGAATTATTTCCAAGATAACCCCACGGAATTAACCTCCCCGGCCACAAAGTGGGACGCCATGAAGGCAGTAATCAGAGGGGTTCCAATAGCACACACGGCAGCATACCACAGGAGGAATAAACAATTGAGGACCCAATTGGAACAGGAGCTACAGACCATGGAGGAGGCACGTAAAAAGGGATGGTCGCCGAGGGCCCATGCGCATTACGAGTGGCCCGTCAAAAACTAGAGGACCTGTATGTGGAGGCGACGGCAGAGACCCAACTATCAGTAAAACAGACTTACTATGCCAAAAGTAGCAAGGCAAATCTCCTCCTAAAAGCAAAACTTGCGAAAACCAGAAAACGGAACTATATCATTGCCCTCTGAGACCGCGAAGGAGTCATCCACTATGAGGAGCAGAAGAAACTCCAGCTAGCACAAGAGCACTTACTGGAGAATATGGCCAGCGGAGACAGGCCTATCGAGGCTCAGAGACAATACATCATGGAGGCCGCCCTACCGCAACTGGCACAGAAAGACAAATAAGCATTGGAAGCCCCGATTCAACAAGAAGTGAAAGCCATCATCAAAGCACTGAAAACCCGTGCCACGGGACCAAATGGTCTATCGTCCCCATTGTACAAGCTCATAGACCCAAGCTTGTGCTGCCCCTAACACCCTTGTTTAACATGTTTCGAGAAACTGGAAGTGTTATCCCCTCAATGCAAAACTCCTCCACAATCCTAGTGCTAAAACCTGGGAAGGATCCGAAAGATTGTGCCTCCTATAGGCCAATCACCCTGATGAACACTGATGCTAACATCTACTCTAAGGTGATAGCGAATCGTTTAGCCCCTCTCCTCCCGCGACTGATAAACCCTGACCAAACGGGTTTCGTACTAGGTAGGAAAACTGGGCATAACATCAGGAGGGCAGTGAACTTGAAAGACGTGGTCTCGCGAAATGATGAAAAACTATCTCTTCTTGCCCTGGACGCTACTAAAGCATTTTACAGGGTAGGTTGGTCCTTTATGCACCGGACATTGGAGGCCTTTGCTTTTGGCCCCCAGTCAGGGGAGCGATTGTGGCCAACTACTGTGCCCAGAGTACCTCCCTCCAGGCGAACCAGGAGCGATCGTCCTCAGTCCCTCTCACGTGTGGGACACGTCAGGGTTGCCCACTCTCACCTCTCTTATTCGCTCTCATCATGGACCCAATGACACAACATGCACGGGGAAATTAGTCAATACGGGGCCCGATGGTGCTCGACTCGCCTCATAAGATCTCACTGTACGCCGATGATGTGCTCTTATCGATTACCAACATCATCCCCTCTCTACAGGCGGCGTTACAGGAATATTGCCTGACCCCAACCCACCATCTACATTTAGGTGGTAAACATAATTTAGCAGAAAAAAATGTGTTTATGAATCGAGCTTTAGACCCAATGTCTTAAAACAATTTTATATATGGCAAACCTTCAAAATTGCTTCCTTTTTTATTAAAATATCACAGTTTCCTGTTCCCCACTGGGCAAGCAAGATTCACAATGATTGAAATAGAGAGATTTTAGCCATAAGAATACTGTAATTTCGGGGGGGTGGAGGTGCATTGTAATCTTTATTCTTCAATAGAAATATTTTAATTCTTCAATTAACTTATTTCTCTGCTAACGAGTATATATGCCCTGATTTATTCAATTGCTGGTGTTTGAGGATTAATATCGCTCCACGCTAATTTTTCTTTCGTTTTGTATCTTAGGAAATTGTGCCCACTACCAGAAAGGTGGCTGGTGGTACAACATGTGTGCACATTCTAACCTGAACGGCGTCTGGTACAAAGGAGGCCATTACAGAAGCCGTTACCAAGATGGCGTCTACTGGGCGGAGTTCCGGGGAGGGGCCTACTCTCTGAAGAAGGTGGCAATGATGATCAAACCCAGCAAATAGCAGCACAGCGCTGGCAGCTGTGGGCGATGCAGGGCTGTCGATATTAACCGCTCGTACACATTAGAGGAACTATACTAGTTGGACAGGACGAGAATGGAGTCTAATGCCCCCTAGGACACAGCAGTGCCTTTTTATGTTGTTGCAACAAATGTCCATTCTCGCTCGTACTCTCTGGCTCTATTCTTGATAAGCGCAGAACATTCATGGATAGCTCTGTTACAATAGGATGACTGTATTTAATGCATTTTTGTTTGTCCAGATATTTTAACATACCACCCACTAACCTTGTTTTACTGAACCGTTAATGTGTCTTGCTTCAATGATGTTGAGCATCCTAGAAAGTGGACCTGGCCACAATGGTCATAAAATCATGGTTGCAGATATGGGTGAAAATGAATAAAATGGAGATACTTATGGTTATAAATGCCGCTATTCAACTGGTTAGTGCTTAAGATTGGTAACGCATACATATACGTGGGTGCCACATGGTTGCTGTTTCAGTTCATTTGTGGGAAAGCAACACATTTAGATTTACACCAATGGGCCAATAATAGTGAGCTATTTTATGTTTTTATTCATTCCTAAACTCCGCAGATGCCTTTTCAATATCAACTGAAGTTCACATGAGATACAGGTCTTTACTTACAGAAATAGAGTCAAATGTCCTGTAATCTATCGCAATCTTTGGTAGGTTATAATGTACAGTCAGGCCCGGAGGGGAGGAGGGAGAAACAGAGGTGGTGAAACCATTGGGGTTATCATGACTGCCTGAGTAGGTTAAAATGAATGAGAAACACAAAACATAATGATTCGGAAACAGATTTATTGGTGTGACCCAACGCGTTTCGAGCTTTCAATTCCAGGGGTCTTGACTGGTCGATATTTCTACAAATAATAAAAAAGATGATGTCTTATGTAGGTATATATTCACCCATATCCCTTGCATATCCCTTGCAACAATCTCTTAAATATCAGATTTCAGATACATATTTTAAGGCATGTGCTAATCTGCCCTAACCAAAATGTCCTGCAAAGTTACTTCCTCTCTTATGTGCCATCATGAGGTTCTGGAAATAACCGGTGTAAGGTAGGATCCAATTTGATCACATCCCAATTTTTCTTGATTACTTTGCTGACTCTGTGCAGAGAATGGTAGCGTATGGATCATCTTGGTACTGCCTTTCTTAGAAACCTGTTTCAGGAGATCTTCCCCCCTGTGGGAATCAAATCTGGATTCTGCTTTCTCTAAAATCTCATTAGGGTAGCTCCAAGTCTTGAATCTGTCTGTCATCGAGTCATATTCCTTTTGGAGGTTGTCTGTATTCGAGACTATCCGTGTCAATCTTACAAATTGACTTTAAGGTACACTTTCCTTTAGATGTTTGGTATGGAAACTGTTGAAATGTACTGTGTTGTTCACATCAGTTGGTTTCCTATATATGCTCATAAGATGGTCTCTTCTTGTGTAGGTAACAGCATGTAAATGGAAACGTGAGCTGACACTCACGATCACTCTTTGGATACATTTTATTGTTAGGAGGTGGTCAGTGGTCTATACCACAACACAGTGAAGATGCATAGCCTAATAAAGCCTTTTTGTGAAGTACCTGTGGAAGCCTTTGGATTGAAGGAGAGGAGAGATTTGTCTCTGGCTATATTTTTATTGATCATCATGAATAGCTCTTGTGAATTACTGGAATAATATTTGGAGCTTATTAGAACTGGTTTCTCTGCAATGTTTCATCATTAGGGATGAATCGCCCCATATTCAAATCCACAAGCCTGAGAATATCTACTTTGTAAAACAGTGGTAGCATTGTACAATGGAATTGATGAGGTATATGATTGAAAACCTTTATGTTGCGATTCAAAATTGAAATGTTGATTTTGTTAGTATGTATTTTATAATACTTACCTTCTTTGGAGAACAGTGGACATATTGGAACCACAGAATTGATGAGCTATATTATTTAGAATACTTGGGTTCAGATTCTAAATTAAAAAGTTTATTCTGTTAGCATTTACCTTAAAATGTGTATCCAAATATCCGATATTTAAGAGAATGTTGTAAGGGATATGGGTGAATTTATACCTACATAAGACTATCTTTTTTATTATTTGTAAAAATATCAATCAGTCAAGACCCCTGATGAAATGAAGAGTTGAAAGCTCGAAACGCGTTGTATCACACCAATAAATCTATGTTTCCAAATCATTACGTTTTACGAGCATATGTTTTTGAAATTTTATTGAAATTAAAATGTAACCAAATTGTTGCTGATACTGAATAATTTAACTAGCATTAAGATTGTTTTTGTTGAAAACGTTATATCTAATTCTTGGCTGATTATTCAGCCAGTGAAAGTGTACAGGGGACAAGAGTTCTCTCATTCTGGGAACTTTTCTTTGTTTCTCATTATCAGTCCATGTGCCAGGACTGTTTATTCTCCCCCACACCTTAAAATATTGACTATTACTTTTTCACTCTTATTGAATGATTTTCTATCCTACATATTAATACTTACTGTGTAGTTCCTAGGTTAAAATGAATGTCTTCCTTGCCCTAATCAGACAGCAATCTCAAAATAACATTTTAAACAATACTGCGTATGCACTTATGCATAACGTTTGCCTGCTAGTGAAGGAATTGTAGTTTTTCTCTACATTAACTCATTGAAGGCCTCTTACAAAGTAGAGCAAACCATTGGGCACGCTCAGCTGCATCCCTTATAGTGCATAAATCATGCTGAACATAATCCCTTTCAGCGTGTAAACCAGTGGACTTGCTCAATAAGGTTCCTTGTAATTTGCAACCAACCGTTGGACTCATTTGGCAGCGTTCCTTACAGTGTAAAGAACCAGTGAACTCACTGAAACTTTATTTACAATGTGAACATAATGCATGGAGCAACTCCACAGGGTCCCTTGCAGGTGAAATTTGGTAGATGACCCCCTTTAACCAATCACTTAAGGATTCCTGCGACTACCACTAGAGCGGAGGTCTTACATTCCAAATCCTTAAGAACCAATCTACTCCATGTTTTCAGGATATCCACACAACAACAATTTCATTTAGTCAATCTAGTTGGTGGTTATTCTGATAACCTGGTGTGGTTGGGGCTCTCGCAGACCCACTGCCCTAGTGGGAAATAGATTGATGTTGTGCATGTGGCTTATAATGTCTAGAATTGGCTGAAAACTATTCTGAAAAGCACATGGAATAATATATGAACTCTGTCACGGATTGATTGAAGGTTAATCCATTGTACGTCAATGAAGTATGGTATGTGCTTCTCTATGGACATTCTCTGCTTGACTTGTGAATATGGACAACCCATATCTTCCACTGCAAAGAGAAGTTTAAAATCATACTTGTGGAAGTGGGAGGGAGGCATATGGCCCGCATTTGCAGCTTACACAGGAGGAAATGAGACAGGAGCAAATGAGACATTCCAGAAAAGGCATACATTGGCATTGCTTACTGCAAATGGACTATTTCTTTTCATCCCTTTCTAGCATAGCTGAACAAAAACGAACACACACAAATGCACATGAAAACAAATGAGCACGAGAACACACCCGAAAACGAATGAACATGAGAACACACTCGAATATGAACGAACACACACAAAAATGAACGAACACACACGAAAATGAATGAACACGAGAACACACATGAAAACGAATGAGCACGAGAACACACATGAAAACGAACGAACGAGAACACACACGAAACCGAACAAACACACACGAAACCAAATGAACACGAGAGCACACACGAAAATGAACGAGCACACACGAAAATGAGCATGAGAAAACACACACACCATGAATGTTTCCAGAACTCTCTTTCCTACAATGTGGCTCGAATGACAATATTTCTTCATATCAGACACCTATGTGTGTGATATTTTTAATACACAATGACATTAAAACATGTCGCCCTTCAACCCAGATTTTCCTAATTTTCAAAGAGTTCATTTTCATTAAAAAAAACCTGTTAAAAATGTTACTGATAATGTCGTCTCTTTTCAACAATAACAGTGGAATATAAGTTGCATGCAACGGACAGCACTCTCAGTAGCCGCCTTACATGGGCAGGGTTTTGCACTTGGCCAGAATCAACAAACCCAATAAATGTTTTAGGGCACTTGATTGGTGTTATAATTTTCATGGCCAGTAGTGCTCTCGCTCCTTAACCCCTTAAAGCAGTGGTCTTCAACATTTTTTGGCCTGGGCCCACCCAGAGCAAAATTTCGGCAGGCCGGGCCACCCTAAAGGTGCCAGATGGACAGTATGTAGAAATCGCTATGAACTTTTGCAGGCCGTCAGCGCACCCTACTCCCAGTACAGACCCCGGGCTCTCCCCACCCTACTCCCACCACTTTCCCAGTGCTGCCGCCTATCCTGCTCCCACCACAGTCCCATAACACAAGCATACACACATCCATACACATTTAAATAAAAAATAAATCGCCATAAACGTACCTTCTGCAGGGGCCTGCGCATGGTTGCTCTTCCCATATGTGCGAGGAGGCGCAGGAGCACCCCCTCGCACATACATACATGCAGTGCCCCAGCCAGCATTTCCAATGAGCTATGCAAGGCTTGCGAAGCAAAACAACCCCAGCGTTGCATGGCTCAGTGATCATGTGCGGCTGAGGAAAAAGCATCTGAGGGAGTGCTCAGTGTTTCACTGGGCTGGCTCCTCGGCTCCTCCATAATGGGTGAGGTGGCCAGTGGGTGGATGCCCCCTCACCCATTCTGGATGAGTCGGCAGGCTTGGACTGGCCTATAGGGCAATACAAGAAAATGCAAAATGCTAGTGTAGGCCAGTCAAAATGGGCCACTTGTTTGGCCAATGTGGGACAGTTTGAGGAGTTACTTCACTATGCAGCTAGTAGTTTTGACCATTGTTGCTGAATAAATATTCTTTAAATATCACAATTTGTTTACATTTGAATAAAAAAACAACCCCTTGGGTACTATTCAAACAGTCTGTGACTAAAAGGACTGAATATCCATTTGCAACTCCTGGCCATTTTTTCATTGGTGCCCAAGACCGTTTTATGGTCCAGTCTGATCATGTGAGCTGCCCCCTCCCATTCCCTCCAATCTAAACTCCCCCCCCACCCCCCAAAAAGGTTTATTTTTTTTTTTTTTACATTTCATGCTGGGTTCTGGCACCCCCCCTAGGAGGGGGGCGCGCCCCACAGTTTGAAGACCTCTGCCTTAAAGGCTTAGGAATCCATCAGGGTTTCATTCCCAGGTTGACTTTCCAGGCAGTATTGAATGAACTTGTAGAACAGGAGCTTCTGCAGAGCTCCAGGTTGTTTAGATTCCTGGCCAAAACACTTGGAAATAAGGAAAATGCAAGTAAGACCCTTTCAGCTGGCGGCGATAGGCCGGAACATAGCAGAATGTGTGAGTTGAGTCCGATTCACAGTTTTAGGGGTTCTCTTCTCAGGCTGCCCCAGTAAGGGGCACGTCAACACTTCATTGTTTAAGCCTTTCACTGGAGGGACTTTAATGCTTACCTATGAAAACTAGGAAGGATAATCAGATACATAGAACCCAACGGCAGTGAAAGGGTTAAGCATGCTCATTAAGAAAATCAACTGTTCCCAGATCACCGGCACGTGCTACATCTTAACACACGTGGCATGGGATTCCAGTAGTACTACTCCCACCCAATCCCCTTATCTTATTTATAAACCCAATACATATATAAAATAACTAAAATAATATAAATGTCAATTGTTCAGAAGGTCAATTAGGACCAATATCATTAGGTCAATTAGAGCAAAAGGTCAATTTGGGTAATACCATACAAAGTATCAGTTAACGGTAGCTACTGTGTGCTGCCTCACCTCAATACTTCCTGGTAGCAATCACATCAATTCTAAAGGTAAGTAAACAACAGGTTTTGTCAGTTGCTCAGCCAGCCATTTTTCTCTGTTTTCAAGGACAAGGCGGTGTTCAGAACCCATCCATTCTCCTCCCCAAAAAGTGTTTCCAGGTTTAATGTAAAGCAGTCCATTGGACTACCAGCATTCTTTCAGGCCCACGAATCACAGGAAGAGAGCTTTCTATATACACTGAACACATCAACCCACCACTCCTATAAAGTACTGTTTGCTATTTTATGTATGGCATGTGAATCTGAACAGATTCAAGGGCCCCAGAAGACACAGCTTACTTGCACAAGAACAGCCTTCCTGGTGCTTGAATCTGTTTAGAGTCGCATACACTTTACTTTATTATATTTATAGTGTGCACCTGGATACCTGGATGCTTAAGGGCGCAACATACATACCTAGACAATGAGACAAATATACAGAGCCAGGCAACCATACTGAAGGGAACATCATTTCAATCATCTAAACTGCAGTGTCTTTAGTTTTTTCCTGAACAACGCTGTAGAGCCCAGTTCTCTGAGATTAGGAGGGATCGCATTCCAAGCCCTGGGAGTTGCCATAGAAAATTCACATTTGGAGGTCTGAGTCAGGGTGCATTTAGGGATCTTAAATTGGTTAGTCTTATTAGATCAAAGGTTCCTCATGCGAGGTTTGTTGATCAGGGCCTCTTTTAGATATAATGGACTATGGCCATTCATACATTTATGAGTGATCATCAGGAGACGAAATTCAATCCTGTCCTCAATGGGGAGCCAATGTATGGTATTATTTATTTATGTAGAACCTATACACAGGCAAGTGTTTCAAAGCGGTCAAGGAGGGTGGAAACATGGGAAAAAAAAATCAAACAGTCGCTCTGAGCCCTTGAAATTCTGAGACGATAATAGTCTGCACAGGCAGAGTAAGTGCGTAAAAAGTACATTTAACAGATTTCGGGACAGAAAATCGGCCTGACGTCGATTCTGCAGTTTTAGACAGTGCAATTATTGGTGAAGACAGGGGAGACAGACATGAGATCTTCGGCGCAGTGCATACGGATAAAGCAAGTGCAAGGAGCGTCGCAGGGAGGGGGAGGATCAAGTGCACCCAGTCGGTTGAGACTGGGGTAAGTGCAGAGAGAGCCACTCTGTTGGGTTAATTTCTCAAGTGCATTGAGTGAGGTATGGCGCTGAGGCAAGTACGGGGGGGAGGGGAGGACTGGCGGGGGTACCGGGGAACAGTGAGACTCTGAGGTACAAACGGCGGCAAATGTAGTTTGTGTCTAGTATTAGAGACATCGTCTCTCCTACCGAGACACGTAATTACCCTGATGGCACTATTCTGAATAATTTGTAGCCTTGAACATTCTGATGTGTAGCGTCCTATCAAGAGGCTGCTACAATAATCAATTTTAGAACAGATGAAGCTCTACCCACTGTCTCACAGTTGGCACGATAAACGAACAGGCGGAGATGTGCCAGTAGCTTTATATAGTAGGCTGTGGAAGAGACCAAGCTATTCAATTGGACATGCATATAAAAATGTTGATCTAGCAAGATCCCAAGTGTTTTTAACGTTGTTCTTCATTTTAATTTCACAGCCTGCTAACGTGAAGGCCTTGTAGTCAGGTCCCAGTTTCGACACTCATTTCCGTACCTACCACCACCAATTCAGTTTTCTTCCATCCTACGTCCCTAATATTAGGCCCACACCAAACATGATCACTTTTCATGGCCGCATATAGGGAGAATTTATGTTCCTATGCTACGTTCCCATTCGCAATGGGAAAAGCACCATCTATGGGCATATGCACTGAGGGGAATTGTGGGTACTTGCATGTATAGGGTAGGCAGAGTATCCCAGTCAATTTCTACTTTTACTTTTGATGTACACAACTTGCAATACTTCAAACCTACAACTAGATGGCAAAATATGCATAGTATGTGACCCTAACCAGATGAGCACCAGAAATACTATTACTGGGTAACATATGTCATTTATGTCCCAAGATAGCAAAAGAGCTAAGCACGCTTATTAGGGATATTTTCCTTATGCGCCTGTGGTCAGGCTCTTCTGGTATATCTGCCGGACTCAGGTACTATTAATGATTGCCTCAATCTCACCAGGATCTCCAATTGGAAGGCGTGGCAGAGCAGGCCAGATCTAACTCAATGGAGGTCGAGTCGGGTGCTTCACAGGTTCAGCATACACTTTACATTAATACCAAACAAGCAAATGTCCACACACTATATTTGTATACATATTATATTATTACAAAAATGTAATCTTTATATTGATAAAAGGCACTACAACCAGCCGCTACATTACTCCTGCTCCTCCAACCCCTCCTTCACTGCTTCCCGAACCACATCCTTGAATTCTTCTCTGACCTCACGCACAACCTCAAAATACTCCTCATTCAGCTCTTTCACTCTCCCTTCGCCTCCCATGTCTGCTCCTCTATGCACTCCTGGTGTTTCCTCTCATTCCACACCACATAATGCCCAAACCCTTTTCCAATAACTGGCTGTACTTTTAAGAATTAGGGCCTGATCTGGCGCTAGGGGGGTGTGGGGGGGGGGTTCACCTGGTAATGATTATCCCACTTGCATGGAAATTGGTTGGTGGCTTATGATCCCTCAAAACTAGGCGTATCGCAAGCAGAACTGCCGTTGAACTCACTTATGCATACTTAGCCCCCTTTACGGTGTTCCACATCTTGAAGGGGTCTTGGTCAGCGGTCTGTCTTCAGCGTCTCCGTGTATGTAAAATGTAGTATTGTAACACAATAGCTGCTCACTGCGAGAATCTCTGTCACTTCAGTGAGGTTCTCTAGACAAGAACTCCTACCACAGTAATAGCTGCTATGATATTTGGTTAATCAAGCACTTTGGGATAATCATTGAGACAGACCTGAGAGTTTTAGAAAACTCTGGTATTTTCTATATAAGAGGGACTCTGTCAGTTCCCTCCATTGGCCATCATCTGTGACTTGCTGCGGTACCATAGTAGCTTCAGAAATACCACTGAAGACAGAGGTAAAGTCACCATCGGCCCGCAGGATACCATTACCCAGTGGGGGGGCTAGTTGTCTTGGGAGAACTGCAGCGAGGAGTCTTGGGGAGAATACAGAGAACAGCGTTGCGTTGCCTACTATCAAAGGACAGTCAGGACAGACAAGATTGGAATCACCCGCAAAACTAATTTTGGGCACTAATCCCATATATACCGATGAAGAGTGGAAGGTGCCCCACGCGATTAAGATGCACTTGCAGCCACATAGAGAGAAGTGGGAATGAAGGATGAGAACTGTTCCCGCGAGAACCAGCATGGAGAGGGGCCACGAGATGACCCCAGAGGTCAGAACACCAAGCAGAAGTGAAGGGAGTACGATGGCCATGTACACCCCCTCTGAAAACCTACTATGCGGTACCATAGTAACTTCAGAAATACCACTGAAGACAGAGGTGAAGTCACCATCGGCCCGCAGGATACCATTACCCAGTGGGAGGCTAGTTGTCTTGGGAGAACTGCAGCAAGGAGTCTGGGGGAGAATACGGAGAACAGCATTGCGTTGGCTACTATCAAAAGTACAGTCAGGACGGACAAGATTGGAATCGCCCGCAAAACTAATGTTGGGCACTAATCCCATATATACCGATGAAGAGTGGAAGGTGCCCCACGCGATTAAGATGCACTTGCAGCCAGATAGAGAGAAGTGGGAAGGAAGGATGAGAATTGTTCCCGCGGGAACCAGCATGGAGAGGAGCCACGAGATGACCCGAGAGGTCAGAACACCAAGCAGAAGTGAAGGGAGTACCATGGCCCTGTAGACCCCCTCTGAAAACCTTCAAAGGTGATAACCACCTTCACTTGAAGTTGAACCCTTTGACTCAGACTTTCCTTAGTTTCGTTCAGGTAGCGAAATCCCACCTTAATATAGGGCAAGTTAGGCCTTCCACCATCCTGATATTTTATTTAATAAACTATTTAATTTTGAACTTTGAATCTGTGGTCTGTGTCTTGCTTCATGATGCCTTCACAATACATGAGAATGGTACCATGGACCTGCGTCAAACAGGAATCATCAAAGGATCAAGCAGAGGCAACAGTTACAACAGGACACAAGAAAATGCAATGCTACGTTTCAGATATCAAGCAGCAAGAAGCAGTCCTCAGAGTTGCCATCACGAGAAAGAAGCACCAGACGTTTCCTTCTGGTCAGGACAGAGGCCGAATTTCACTGTCAGTTTGATACGTCAGTGAAATGCTCAAGCATGGTCATTCCCAGTCTTCATACAAACACATTTAGGGGCAATAAAGTACAGGTCAGTGGGCACAGGATTTCCCTACACTACAGACTCCATTTTGGGAGCCTACTGGAAGGAAAGGCTCCCTACTATTTATGCAGTCATTGCATTGTATTAAAGTGTGGTGCCAACAACCAGAACCAGTAAATCCTGGTCAGGGTATGGGCAAAAGGAGACCAAGGGGCAAGGATGCACAAATATGTAAGTGTTGGGTCCCCAGTGAGATTTGACTTCTCACAGCTGGAGCGTGGGGGTGGAGCGGGACAGTTGGGAATAGACAGGGCATTGTATCATGAAAATAAGCAGAAAGTGTAACATGTATTGCTTAAATGATTGGATAAAAAAGTAACAGTTGGAGCAATCACAGGACCCATAACTGATTTAATGAGCCATTTGCAGTTTCACTGTATCGACCATGTGTACTTACACGTGCATGGCTTAATCTTCGAGACAAGCATATTCTACTGGCAGGATCAACTAGGTAGCCACAACAGCTGGAGGGTGGCAATGGGGGGAGCCGCACGCCCTCCTGAGCTGACCGTCGCACCCTCTGGGGCCGTCTGCGGGTTGGGTGGACAGGTCGGTCATTATAGATAGCTGTAACCAACCCGTTTTACTGCATTCACATCACACAGATTGTTCATATCGGCACACAGGTACATTCAACCTTCACTCACCAACACAACATATTCCCTGCTTCTGCCTTTCTGCCCAACAACTTTCATCCGCCTTTCTTACAGAGCCATGCACATCAAGCCCAACATTATTGATAGAAGGTCGCTATATAGGACCACTTACCTTCCCTCATGCAATTGAGGAGACCCTTGATCTCTTTGTATCCTTTGACACAGCCGACCATCAAGCCCTCAAACACACTGTGACACCAATATCCTCCAGTGATACACCCCTTACCTAGAAACAGCCAACTGAATAGATGTATACTTTAACCTGCAGAGTCTCTCTCATGAACTTCAACATTTACAGGAAGAAACTGGTTACCCTCCTTGACAACCAGAACATTCACTCCCACCAACACCCTGGCAATACACAACTCTACCTGAGAATGTCATCCATCGGCGACATCAACAATCTTAAGGACAGCCTCAACTCGATCCACTCATTGGTGTCCAGCATCAACCCAAACTGAAACCTACCAAGATGGAACATCACCAACACCATCAAAGTACCCCATATTCACATATTGTTGTCTGCAATTAACATATAGGACCGCACCCCGCAGGATATTACCCAACATTCCCTTTCTACCAGATATGAACTTCGATCCACCATACAGGCCTTTTTCCCCATTTCACATAGGATGCCCAACACTGTTCTAGCACCTATTAGAAATGAATGAAGGGCAGGCATGTAAAAGAAAGAACCAGAAAACTATTTTTTTCAGTCAACACCCCCAGACTGGCATGGACGGGCAATTTATAAAAGTAATCAAGAACCTTCTCATCAAAGAACATTTTAACACTTTGCCATATAAACCCTCTTCTGAATCCACCCAGCAAGGTATCCGTCCTGATAACCACCTCTATGTTCCTCCTATGTTCCACCCACACGCCCCAGAAGTGATTCTCATCACCCCTACCTCCAGAGCCTTCCCACCATTCCCAGGGGAGTGTCCAAGACCCCCCCCCCTAGCAGGGTCGGTAGTAGTAGTGGTGGGGAAAAGCATATACCCATCCCTGTGCACCAGTTAAGAGAGTGGGCACCAACCCCCTGCAGTGGGCGGCTAATCTCATTCAGCAGCACAGGAGAGGTTTACTAATGTCACATATATTTTATTGATGGCCACTGCTCAAGCCTTCCAGTAACCCTTTGCATGTGTATTAAAGACATGCACCGTATAGAACATATCAATACACAGTACATTTAAGATGCCCCACACATTAGGAATATGTACAAATGCTTCTGACAAGATTCTCAGTAATGAACACTCAATGAATGCCCTTTCTCTCTTGTACAGTGTACATCTTTTAATTGTGCAAAATAAATATAGAAACACTGCTACCAATATAGTCACTAAACATAGCACACTTAATAAGCAAAGTTTAGTAATGAGTAAGCAGCTATTATTGTCACTGCCCCAAGACCAATCAATCATTTCAGAAGCATAATAGCCACTTCCAAAGTACATGTATAGCTCCTCGGATCTCACTAGGCACCCTCCTAGAATGATCTGTATTATAAACACAAATACGATGCTTCATGCAAGGTCCTCTTTATTACCTGAATCACAGCAAGTCAATCAGTAGTAACATGAGCAGCCCCAGGCTCTTGCATCTGTCTCTTAGTCTCCACCTCCTTCAACTGTCCGTCTCAAAATATAACATTCTCCACACCTCGAGGACTCCAGGTTGGTCCTGGAACTTGACTGGGCAATCCGGAATCTCAATTGATAACCTTCCATAACTGGATGTGTATAACTAGTTGCATGGCAATCTTTATTATTCACATATGTAACACACCTCCTTGCCTTTCCCAGACGATAGCACATTATTTCCTAATGGCCACCTTTTCCTTCCCCCACTCTCACCATTCATCAACCTCACGGCATTACCAAAATCCTCCATCGCTTCAATTGGTCTTGAAAATACTGGAGACGGGCTTTGCTGAATGAACTGATAGCAGCCCCACCGCAGCTCGCCTTTGTGGGTCCCGACTGTCGCCTGCCTTCTGGTCTGGTTTGCACAGCTGCCCTCCATCCTAGCCTGGATCGGAATGCTCGGCATCGCTAAAAATCCAGAACCAGGGTCGCCTAGGTCGATGGTTGCACCCATTTGCTGCTTTGCACGCCAGCCAGTCTTCTCTGACCTCCACAGTGGTGTGTGTCAAGTGCTCCTTTGGGGAAAGGGGCCTTTCCAGGAGGTTTTGGCATGGTGGACAGTGGTTGCTGCGGGTGTCATTTTAGAATCAGGCGGCTTCAGTACATTGTGTCCCTACAATGGCAAGTGGCCATTTTAAGGCCAGGCAAGTCTGCGTCGGGCTGGCAAAAAGTGACTTTGTATTGATTACTTACCTGCAGTTATCTTACACCCGATTTCTAGGATGGATAAGTTCAGTCTGGTGCAGGGCTGGACTGGGAACCAAAAGTGGCCCTGGAAATGTTTTTCAAAGTGGCCCCATATTATCATATACTGGAAGATTTGTAAGACGTTCTTTATTTAACCCACTCAAAAGAGGACCACTGGGAAGTCTTGATTTCCCTGTAGGCCAGTCCACCACTGGTAGTGGGCACTGACTCCCAAAGTATAAACGCTCAAACCTATACAGGGCAGGGCATATCCTGAGCTCTTATTGCAAACTACTCATTGAGTGCAGAACAATATATACAAGTCAGAAGAAATGTCTGAAATAGGTGTTCGTGCCAACAGATCCTGACACACGTCAGCGAGAGCCAATTGCATCATAAGTTTCAGGGAATGATTAAAATGTGTCATTCATGATCAAGCATTCTCTCGCTATCAATTGTTTTTACTCCCTCTGACTGCCGATAGGCCAGTGTTTGTGCTCTAAAAGCAGAATGAGTTGCCAGAACCTGCATGGCTTCGACTCAGTGGGCTGTGTTCATCCTGATCTTCACATTCCTGCATGCACACTGCCTTTGCACTGCTACAGCCTCACTTTTTCCTATTGGAAAAAAAACCTACTGGGTTTCTGGATAATGAAAGTGCTTGGATGACCTGTCCTTGGTATAGTATCATGCATGTTTAAAGTTCAAGTCCAAATATTACATTTATTTAAAATTAAAAAATCAATTACACCGATTTCAAACAATATCAGCATCATGGCAAAGCTACGAAACACAAAAAGCCATTTTATCCTTTTGAATTTTTTTAAATGCCAACAATCGTACCTACAAAATGTGTAAAATACTTAAGCATTCATCAATATTTGTACACACGTCATAACATTTATAGCTCAATATTATTATACCTTTATTTAGTGCTTTAGGCCGGATTCTTCATGCTTCCAAGTGCTGGTATGATTGCTGCTATTATTAGTTTCATCTGCCTCTTCACGCTGAAGGCTTGAGTCTATTTCAGTATGCCAAATTTGGCATGCATTGTGAGCACATTCTACCCTGTTTAAGAGTCTTGAGGAACTACAGGCTTTTGAATACTTAATTCGGAATGGTAGTGCCAGTACTAAGATACAAACACTTGAATGTTTGAGGAAGTCCATAGGACTCCAAGAGCATATGCATTGTACCCCAATAGAAGATTGTAAAGAGTTAGCTTAAATCGCAACATGCTGTCTTGAGCAAGTCCTGATCATTCACCCACAGTAAAAAACGCTTTGCTATCAGAAACCTGTAGTTTCTTTATTCCCATTACAAGTATAGGCCTACAAGACCTGGGATATGATGGCATTTAGGGAGAACAAACATGGTAAACCATGCTGTCGCTGATCACCAAATGTTTTTTTTTTAAACTGCATGCTGAAAGACAGTAAGACGAAATGCCTTACAAATAAAAATATAATTTTGGTGACATTCAGATGCATGCAGCAACCAGTCCAGTCTAGCGTTTGTTAAATGTTCACTCATACTGAACTGGACAATACAGCAAGTAGTGAAAACACACTTTAAACCCTGGAAAAATTGAGAAACACTTTTTTGCTAAAACACGGACTGTAACAGTGGCCTAACACATAGGTGCAATAAAGTGGATAGAGGCGCGGGTGTCGATAGATAACTAGGGAAATAAATAGATTAGAAGGATGCAGACATTCAGCCAAATAGATGGAGGCATATAACAGAGAAACTAAGGGAAAGGAAGGAGCAAACAGAGATAGAGGGATGCACGGAGAAGGAATGGGAAGAGTGACGGACAGGAGATCCAGAAGCAGAAGAGAGAGCATTATATGGTTTTTATTAATAAGCTAGCAGGTAGTGCATGCTATGCATTACACGAATAACTGAGGCGAAGAGAAATGGAGACACCTGCTGCAGGCACCCAGTGCTGCCTTCATTAGACAACCTGAGAGTTCTAACACGCAGCAGTCTCTCCAGAGCACGGGCCTGAAGCAGCGTCAGAACATCGAGCTCTCACTCTTAGAGATAAATACGCATGTAATTTGCGGCATTTTGGGGCCACGTTATGTAAATGTTGCCTTTTGCTGCTGTGCTGCTCATATATCCTTGGAGCAAGGTGACAGCCTGACAGGGGATGTGTAATATGTGTACATGTATTGTTTGTCACACGGCTCCTCCATAGGTAGTTCACATTACAGTTTCAGCTATGTCTCACATTCCTGCACCAGCGGTGGTTCCTTTGATGTTTAAAGTAGAAAGTCAAGTGCTTTTAGGAACACCCCCACCACACATGGGGCAGTGCCCCCGGTAACCTCATGCAGCCCTTCTTGCGCAATGGACAGCGAGTATCAAGGACCAGGCACCACACCGTAGAGAATGCCCGGGAACTCGTGGGGATTAAGGGTGGTCAGTCTGGGCACACTAGACTAAACATGCACAAGTCGACACACATATACATATAGCAATCGTCAGTGGACATTATTTGCATATTTCTTTTTCACTCTGAAGAACCCCCAGGGCTGGATCATTGGGACTCGGCTCCTGGCCGTGATGTACATGGTGTCTATACACTGAGCAAGGCCCTCTGTTTATCAATAATGTGCTATTATAGCACATTTCTGCGCTTTGCACCAACAGGGCTGGTGGAAGGCATTTTACTGCTCCCACTCCCATCACACTGGCAATAAAGTCAGCATAGATTTCAACGGTGCAGTTCTTATACTGTGCTACCTCAGAACTGACATTGCACATGTAAACACCTAATGAAGTTCCTACCTTGCACAGAGGAGAGTTCACACATCCAGGGGTGTAGCTGTCAGCCCCTAACACATCTTTAGTTTGACTTGTTCCAGCTGGAGAACTAGCAGGGGGATGTATTGCTTGCCTCTGCCACAGCTCACATCCAAACAAACTCTCCGTCCAGTGCACCGGTTATTCCTTTGAGGGATTGAGCCACAGAAAAAGTAACAATAGCTACTTTTCCTTTGAATTTTGAAAAAAGGAGTTTCACCTCCTTCATTGGCCCAGAAGCCCGACCCTCTGCGAGGTGCTGCAGCCAGGCTCACTCCGAGAATCCCCGTCACTTTGAGATTGGTTAATAAAAGTTGTGTAGCAACATAACTTGGCTAAAGTATGGGTATCAAACATCTGGTTGACTATGTTCAGAAGATATGCAGATTACAGGCCCACTACTGTACTGCTGCATTCAGAAGATATGCAGATTACAGGCCCACTCTATGCAGATGGTATTACCCAAATTGGTCGTTTACAATTGTTCGAATGAACAATTGACCGAATTTAAAGGGTCACAATTGACCTTTTCACAATTGACCGAATATATATGGGATACATTACTCACCGTAATCGTATTTCTGATGCTTGTATCTGCTTAGATTCACATGCTGTGCATAGGCCGACATCTAGTGGAAGCTGCGGAGTATTACAGTTTGTTTTTCGAAACTCGAAAATGGGCGTCGACACAGGCGTGCCAGTAATACTATCCCTAGTGTGACGTCCACTGTACCCAAGATCCCTCACGCGTCTAGGATCCTCAGATTGTATTTTTTCTGACATGAGGAAGCATGAGGAGTAGCGTGAGTACAGATAATCCAAGCAGATAGACAGAAAGGTAAGACTACAAGCAATCATGCGCCTTCTCTCGGAGGGGAGGAAGGGTGGGTCGCATGTGAATCTAAGCAGATACAAGCATCAGAAATACGATTACGGTGAGTAATGTATCCCTTCTGAGGCTTGTGGAATCTGCTTAGATCACATGCTGTGCATAGATTAGCGAGCAGTACCAGAAGAAGGAGGTGGGATGTGAGAAGGGTCATGAGCAAACAGGTGTCTTAGAACCGCTTGTCCCACTTGTGTATCTGTCTTGGAATGAGTGTCAATGCAGTAATGCTGAGTAAAAGTGTGAATAGAGCTCCAAGTAGCTGCTTTGCAAATGGTGTCGAGGGGAACATTTGCAATGAAAGCCAGAGTGGCCCCAATGCCTCTAGTAGAGTGGGCTCTTGGCGTAAAAGGCAGAGTTTTTTCAGAAAGAGAGTAACACAGCTGTATACAGTTGATAATCCACTTCGAGATAGCGCCTTTAGAGACGCGATCCCCCTCTCTGCCTGTAGCTACGGAGACAAACAGTTGATCTGTTTTCGTTAGCGGTCTGGTTTTATTTACATAGTAGAGGACCGCCCTACGCACATCAAGGGTGTGTAGTTTCACCTCAGCCGAGCTTTGCGGGTTCTGGAAGAAAGCCGGAAGCTCGATGGACTGGTTTACATGGAACTTAGATATAAATTTAGGTGAGAACCTAGGGTGTGTGCGTAAAACCAGTTTGTCTTTGTGGATAGTAAAGAAAGGATCCTGCACTGACAGAGCCTGAATTTCACTGACCCTTCTTATAGAGGTAATGGCTACTAAGAAGGCCGTTTTATAAGTCAGGTGTTTGAGACTACTTTTATGCATGGGTTCGAAAGGGGGGCCCATGAGCTTAGCTAGCACCACGTTGAGGTCCCATCCTGGCGGTGGGTTCGAAATAGGAGGGTGAAGTCTCTTTACTCCTTCCATGAAGGCTTTAACTACTGGTACTTTCCACCACGATACTTTGTTATGGGATGTGGTGTAAGCCGAGAGGGCTGCCAGGTGTACTTTCAGAGAGTTAAAAACCAAACCTGCGTCCAGCAGGTGGAGCATGTACGTTACAACGTTGGAAGGAGTGCAATCAACTGGGTTGATTTGTTTATTCTGGCACCAAATAACGAATCTCTTCCACTTGTCAAAGTAACAGTGCCTTGTGTTTGGTTTCCTGGATTCTTTTAGGATGTCCATACACCTCTGTGGTAAATTGAGATGCCCAAACTCTGACTTCAGGAGCCATGCTGCCAGGTTCATTGAGTTGGGTTCCTGGTGCACTGTTTGACCTTGTTGCTGGGACAGTAGGTTGTACCAGGCTGGGAGTTTGATGGGCTCGCACACCGCCATCCTGCGTAGGTGTGGAAACTATGGTTGTCTCGCCCACATGGGAGCAACTAGGATGAGCGTCATCGATTCCTTGTTCATCTTGTACACCACCTTCCTGATGAGAGGAGTTGGTGGAAAAGCGTACGCAAACATCCCTGACCAGTTCATCCACAGGGCGTTCCCTTGGGAGTCTGGCTGGGGGAACCTGGATGCAAATCCTGGGCATTGTTTGTTTTCGCTTGTGGCGAATAGGTCTATAGTGGGGAAACCCCACTGAGAGAAGAGATCTTCTACGATATCTCTGTGAAGGACCCATTCGTGTTCTTCTGGGAGGGAGTCTCTGCTTAGGGCATCCGCTAGGGAATTGAGCTCCCCTGGAACGTGTTGTGATGACAGGAAGATGTTCCGTCTGAGTGCCCATATCCAGATTTTCTGGGCAAGCTTGGACAGATTTGGCGAACGAGTCCCTCCTTGTTTGTTCAGATAGAACATGGCTGTCGTGCTGTCCGTCCGGATCTGTACCGACAAGTTTAGCAGATGGGGCTCGAACGCCCGAAGCGCTCGGAATACTGCCAGAAGCTCTAGCAGGTTGATGTGGTTCTTGGCTACTGAGTGAGACCAGAGACCCCGAGCTGTGTGGTGGAGATGGTGAGCTCCCCACCTAGTCAGGCATGCATCTGTAGTCACCACTGCCTGTACTTCGGGATCGTAAAAGGGTTTTCCCCTTGCGAGATTTTCTCTTGTCCACCAGTGTAAGCTTTGTACGAGTGTTGGCGAAACGACCACTAGATCGTCCCACTGACCACTTGCCTGAGACCACTGTTTCGCCAACCATTCCTGCATGGGACGCATGCGCAGACGCGCGTGGGGGACCAGGTAAATGCATGACGCCATCATGCCCAGTAACCGCATTGCTTTGCGTACCGTTATTTGTTGACCTGACTGATAATGTGGAATTTGCAGTTGTATATTCCGGATTCTCTCTTCCGAAGGGAAGGTCAACCCTTTCTGAGTATCTAGGATTGCTCCTAGGAACTGTTTTGAGGTGCTTGGCACCAGACTTGACTTCTTCTCGTTGATGGAGAAGCCTAATTCGTGGAGGAGGTCGATAGTCCTCTGAATGTTTGACCTGCAAATTCCTGGGGTCTCCCCCGTTATGAGCCAGTCGTCCAGATAAGGGTACACTGGGATTGCCTCCCTGCGTAGGTGTGCAGCTGCCACCGCCAGTACCTTGGTGAATACCCTTGGTGCTGAAGCTATCCCGAAGGGCAGTACCTTGAATTGGTAGTGGCGACTGTCTACCTTGAAGCGCAAGTATTTTCTGTGTGCTGGGAGCATGGAAATATGAAAATAAGCATCTTTCATATCCAGGGTTGCCATGTAATCCCCCTTTTTTAGGAGGGGGATTACCTCTTGTAGCGTAGTCATACGAAACTTTTGGGACTTGACATACTTGTTGGCAGGCCGTAAGTCCAATACTGGGCGCATTGTTAAATCTTTCTTTGGCACAAGGAAGTAAGTTGAATAGATACCCTTGTTTACCTGGTGTCCTGGGACGAGTTCTATCGCGTCCTTTTCTAGCAGAATGGCGATCTCCTCGAGAAGGATCTTCTGATGTTCTAAGGAGTGTATTCTTTGTCGTGGAGGGTGGTTTCGGGGACGCTGCAGTAATTCTATACAATATCCTGTGGACACTGTTGACAGCACCCATCTGTCTGAGGTGATCCCTTCCCAAGCCTGGGTGAAGTTGGAAATGCGTCCCCCTACTGGGGTTGCGTGAGAAGGGACCCTGAACTGAGCGTCACTGCTTTGGCGGAGGCGTGCCACCTCCCTTGTTGGGGCTGCCTCTGCCTCTTCCACGACCTTTCTTGTTACCCTTGCTGTAACTTTGGGTAGACTGCTGGTTGTTGTTCCATTGTGTACCCTGTCTTTTGGCATAGTTGCCTCTTTGTGAATTTTGGCCGCGTGGGCGACGAAAATTACTGTTCCCCCTCTGGTTCGGGGGTTTGTTGGTAAGCTGGCCAAGGGATTTGAGAGTCTCGTACTCGTCCTAGGCATTCTTAAGTGCGTCTTCGACCGCTTTCCCAAACAATAGATCTGGTTCCACCGGCTTGTCTATTAATGAAGCCTGTGTTTCTGTTTTGAACCCCGACTGCCGTAACCACGCATGTCTTTTGATAACAGTACCTTCTGCTATCAATCTCCCTGCGTTGTCTGCAGCGTCGAAAGTTGCTTTTAATATGCAACCAGACACGGCTCTCCCCTCTGCCGAGATCCGAGCCAACTGGCCCTTTAACGGTTCAGGAGCAGAGGCTATGAGCGCCGCGACCTCTTCCCATTGATGGCAGTTGTAACTTGCCAACAGGGTGGTGGAGTTTGCAATCCTTGCTTGGTAGGCGGACGTTGAGGCTACCTTCCTGCCAAACCCGTACAGTCTTTTGCTCTCCTTGTCGGGAGGAGCTTCCGACGACGATAAGGGTGTCCCAGCCCTCTTCCGAGTGTTGGTAACCACTAGGGAGTCTGGTTTAAGATGACCTCTTATATAAAGAGGGTCAGATTGGGCTGCCCGAAAAAGTTTTTCGACTCTGGGGTTGACGGCTCTGGTGAGGTTAGGATTCACCAGGGATGGAGCTATTCTACGTTGGATGGATTTAAGGATCGGGATGGTCTGAGCGACCGGCCTTCTCTCTCCCACCAACTCTTCTGCAAAGTCCCTTTCCTCCTGTACACCCTGTGTGTCGATGTGAAAATGTTCTGCTGCGCGAGCAAGAACTTCATTAAGGAGGGGTTGGTTATCAACTGGCGAGTCGGTAACTGGGGCTTCGCTTTCTACCGGGGAATCTACTCTGTAAATTTCCTGCTCATCTTCTACCTCCTCCAGGTCCTCATCCTCCGCATAGTATTCCGACCCGGTTCGTTCCTCCATAATTGTAAACTCCTGGTCCCCTTCAGGGAAAGGTTTCCCTTGGTATCTGGGGTGTGGAGTAGAGTATGGAGTAGAGTAAGGCTGCACCTCGAAGGGTACAGGTCTTTCAAAGCGGGCCTTCTTGCTTAAGGGTATAGGATCAGAGGAGCCTGAGGGTGTGGCCTCTAGAGGATCATACGAAAGGAAATGATCTGGGTTTTTGTTATAAAAATCAGCCAAGGAAGACATTCTTGACATGACCCTGTCTATGTCTTCACTAGACCATTCTTTGGAACAGGGTATGACCTTAGTAGGCAACTTGTTAGACTTTACAGGAGTGGGATGCTGTGCTTTCCGCTGTTTTTTCCCCTTCCCCGTGCGTGGAAATATTTTTTCCCTGCCCCTTGGAGGCCCCAGAGACTTTCGACGCCTGGCGTCGAGGGATGGGGGAGGTAACTGTGTGTTTCGAGCGTGGGGCCTCGCTGGTGTTAACTGAGGCCTCGGTTTCTTGGAGCGCGGCCTGGGGGTGGAAGTCGTCTTCGTCTCCCGACGATCGAACTTCCGTTAACCTAGAGAGCGAGGCACTATTGGCAAGAGTGGATGATTGCCTTGTGTCGTGAGGCGATCTCGATCGAGAGCGCCCAGAGGACACCGAGTTGGACCGTTCTATTTGTGCCTCTTTCCGAGAAGTCGACGTCGTCGAGGTTCGGTTGGACTTAGTGTGCTTAGTGTATGTAGGGTGTGTAGCGCTTGCGTCGCCGGGGGTCTTCCCCATAGCCGCCCTGCCGGACAACCTTCCGAGGTCGGGGACCTGCGCTCGGCCGTCTTTAGACGCCGTAGTGCCCTCGCCGTCCGAAAGTACGGCGTCGCTGCCATCGCTGAAGGCGCCCTTCGCTGCCATGGCTGCCTGCCTGGCGTGGTGGGCCCAACGCTTTGTCGAACGGTCCTTAAGTGTCTTAGGCTTAAACCTATTACACGCTCTGCAGAACGCTTCGGGGTGGTCCCTCGGCAAGCAGAGATTGCACGTGGCGTGCCTGTCGACCCAAGGGTATTTGCGATTGCACTTGGGGCAGAATTGGAAAGGGGTACCCTCCATACGCACCTTGAGGCAGCGGGCTGGTAAGTGTAGGAAATATATAGTGTACCTATATACCAAGAGTGAAGAGTATGTACCACCCCCCACTCTCCCTACTTGCAGGGCCGAGGCCAGCGGCCTACTAGGCCCGGGCCGAGACCAGCGGCCTTCCGAGGCCCAGATCCGTCGTGCAGCAGGCGACGGTCGATGTCTTCTCCAGCCGTCGTCGAGTTGAAGGGTCGACGTTGTGGTGGGGAAGGATGTCAATAAATAACTTAAAGTTAAATTATCAAAAGTCTGGCTAAAGCCAGGGGACTCCGCAAGATGCTTCCGACCAGTATGGCGGAAAAAAACAATCTGAGGATCCTAGACGCGTGAGGGATCTTGGGTACAGTGGACGTCACACTAGGGATAGTATTACTGGCACGCCTGTGTCGACGCCCATTTTCGAGTTTCGAAAAACAAACTGTAATACTCCGCAGCTTCCACTAGATGTCGGCCTATGCACAGCATGTGATCTAAGCAGATTCCACAAGCCTCAGAAATATATATATATATATATATATATATATGGGTTTTGGGGGGTTTGGCGTTGGGTGGGGGGTTTCCCCCCACATATATGGTACAATTGACCTTCACAATTCGGTCAATTGTGAAAAGGTCAATTGTCATTCGAGCAGTTGTAAAACGATCAATTCGTATACAACCATGCAAATTACAGGCCCACTACTATACTGCTTCATTCATAAACTATGCAGATTACAGGCCCGCTACTGTACTGCTTCACTCAAGATATGCAGATTACAGGCCCACTATATGCAGATTACAGGCCTGCTACTGTACTGCTGTATTCAGAAGATAAGCAATTAGCAGATTGATTTAGGATAGGGTTTGGGGAAAAACACCCGCATTTTCTTCCCTCCATTTGAGACCTTACATTATTATGTACAGTTCTTTGTTCCGCAGCCATCAGAATCACAGGAAGTGTTATTGCCAACCAATAAAAGTGGTATGTTTTATTCTACTTTTCTGTGGTGCGAACACAGTACCAGATGTGTTTCCACAAATTGTAACGTGGACGCACTCTCTCAATCTCCGCATATTTAGGTTAAACCACCCCATAAAAACCACCTCTTTGATCCGGAGGGTTCACAGGTATAATACTGTATACCCTAATACTGTATACCCCCTCCGCCCCTTTTGTAAATCAATAAATAAATGGATGTCTGCCCCTATGTGTTGGCATCTGATCCACACTTGCGTTCCATCAGAGTGGTATAAAAACAATGTTATCAGCACACATTTTTACCTCTTAAGAAGATACTTAAGAAGATATTTTCCGCCAGTCAAACTTCACAGGTGGCTGCAAGGATGGGCAAGAGTAATGAAAGGCATTCTCCGACTCACTGGCGTGATGGATTACAGGGGACGTCTTATACGGTTAGTGGTAAGAAACGCACCTGCGCCATTCCCTTATGGGATTACTAGCATGACTCAACTTTCAAAGCGAGCTTTCGTTTTGCATATGTTTAGGCATTTGGCATTTAATGGGCCACCTAGCGGGCAGGTAACAATCCCATCAGTGCCAAACGCCTAAGCATGTGCATAATAAAGGGAGCACCCGGGAGCAAGGCAAAGGAGCACATGGTAAAGTGCTGCCAGCAGCGCAGTGCAGGACGTTCTGTGCGACGTGTAATGGGCTTAACTGTAATGTAAACAAGCCCAATTACATGCGCACACAGACTGTCCAACAACCAGCGACCTCCAAATATTATAAGTGACTTTGGGCAAAAACAAGCCCAAAGTCCCTTATAATAAGCGGACCTGGCAACACTGCTGAAGTGGCGCCAGAACGTCAGGCTCTCTCTCCCCTCTCAGGAGAGCATGATTTATTCATTTTGTAACTTCTCCCTCTCCCAGGGAAGGGCCGTGACCCCAGATTACTCCTTTCCCATTATCAGTTAGCAAAGTAAAAAGGTCATGGGCAGCTGCGCAGGCAGGCCCATAAATTGTATGCATACTTTCCCCAAGGAAAGAGGCCCTGTGTGCTCGAGGCCTACCGGGGAAACTCCCGGTGGGCCAGTCAGGCCTGGTGTGGTGGTAAGGCTTACGCAAGTAATCATCTTCAGAGCTCATTTCATACAGATTCACACAACGGGATTGCAAATGAATATTCCTGGCTCTGCATTCTTCCTGCCAACCCCAGGTGAGCCTCTGACTAAGTGGTCTGACTGGAGAGAGGTCTTTTTTGGGATACCTGCATGGAGCATATGGGGATACCTTCGCTGCAGATAGGAAGGATTCCCTTTTACATCATTGTTTGGGTCAGTAGGGTCAAGCTGTCTTTAGAAAATTGCTGAATTTGACTGGCGCCGAGGCAGAAGGACTAAACAGTTTTGTGATTTCAGTAAGAAAACTGGGCAAACCTTTCACTAAGAAGGAAAATAAGTTTCTTCGCAATCCAAGATGAAAAGAAAGGAGAGTCTATTGAAGAGTTTGACGGTTTTGCAGGGTCTGGTAATCAAGTGCGACTTTGATCATTGTAGGGATAAGCAACCGAGGGATCAACTCAGGGTACGCTGATCATAAAGTGAGGGAGGCGCTATGGCGTGAAGGTGGGTCTGGTGTAGATATGACTTTAGTATGGGCTGTAGAGATCAAAAAAATGGTGGAACATACCGAATCTTGCATCAAAGAACTGGATGCTGACTCTGGAATATGCTAGCGGCCAATATGAATCCCTTAATTGCCAGGCTATTATGCGAGTCTATGCAAAAAGGATGAGCATACTCGTCCTTGGCACCTAAGGTTAAAGGCTGTTGAGAAATGAAAGGGTTGCAAGTTTCCAATCCTCGTCGCCAGTATTATAAACGCAAATACGATGCTTAAAGTAAGATCCACTTTATTACATGAATCACAGCAAGTCAATCAGTAGTAACGTGAGCAGCCCCAGGCTCTTGCATCTATCCCTTAGGCTCCAACTCCTTGAACTGTCCTTCTTAAAACATAACATTCAAAACACCTCAAGGTTCCAGGTTGGTCCTGGAACCTGACTGGGCAATCTGGAATCTCAAATGATAACATTCCATAACTTGATTTGAGAATTTATACCGTGCATACCCTTGAGGAGACCGAGCACCAAGTGCATTTAGGCGCAGGGTGTTAGTCTATACATTTGTCACAGTGTTGTAGGGAGTTTGAATACTCATAAATTCTGTACTACGCAAATAGGTACGATTTCAGTTGCTTCCTGAAGGACATTAGAGATTCAAGTCGAAGGTTCATTGGGAGGGCATTCCACATTCGAGGGCCAAGGACTGAGAACCGTTGCTCACCCCATGTGGCCGTTCTAACGCTTGGGATCCGCTGAGGTTGGTACAACTGAATCTTTGCACTCAGATAAGCTGGAGCCGTCCGATGGATGCACCAAAATACCAGGCATACCACCTTAAATCGAATCCTTTGAGATGCTCGGAGCCAGTTATCTGTCTTCTAAACTGAGCGATAGAAGTTCCTCTAGTCAGTGAGAAAATCAACCTAATAGCTGAGTTTTGAGCTACCTGGTGCCTCTTAATCTGAAATGTTTGCACGCCCATAGGAAGGGCCTGAAAGTAATCGAACCTAGCGTTGGTTAATGTTACAACCACAGTTGGGCGATCGTTTGCCGCAAATCGAGGCAACACTGGTTTGAGCAGCCTAAATTGGTAATATACAGATTTCACCATCTGATTAACCTGTTGGTTGCAGTCCATGGTGGCCTGCCAAATACAGCCAAGATTTGTTACAGTATCCACATACTTGGTGGGTATGTCAAAGAGGGATGGGCACAGGACGATATGAACCATGTCCAGTACCTTCCGTCTTGCGCCCAATACATTGACCGTGGTTTTTGCTGGCTTGAGCTGTAGTTTGTTTTCCAGCATCCATTCCTTGATCGTAGTAGCACAGGCTATCACAATACCTATTGCCTCAGGTGGCTGGTTTAGTCGCACGTAGATTTGGGTGTCATCCGCACATGAATGGTATGATAACCCAAATTCCAATAGAATATTCAGCAAAATGCGAATATAGATGTTAAATAATAAAGGCGACAGTGAGGACCTTTGGGGTACTCCACACAAGGCAATCGCCCATTTTTACCAGCTGGGTATGATCTGATAAAAAGGACACAAACCATCTCATAGCCTCCTCTGAGACCTGTGCCACTGATGACATTCTGGTGATGAGGATGTCAAAGTCCACCGTGTCTAAGGCCGCCAACAGGTCCAGCATAATAAGTATGCTGACAGTACCTTTGTCGGCGGCCCCCAACAAGTCATTCCAGATCACCAGAGCAGTCTCAGTTCCATGGGCTGGTTCTAAAGCCGGACTGAAAATAGTCAAGAATCTTGTGTTTGTCTATAAATGTCTGGAGTAGTTTTGTCACTAACTTTCTAGAATTTTTGCAGGCCATAACAGGCCGGCTATTGGACGATAATTAGCCAAAACTTTGTGATCCAAAATTGGATTCTTTAACAGGGGTGTGAGGAGTGAGAGAACACAGCCTTGTGATAAGGAAGCATTTATAAAGGACGCCAGAGATTTACAAAGGGCCAAAACGTGTTGTTTTGCCAAGTATGCCGGAATTGGCTCATAGGCAAAATTTGTGGGTTTTAGCTTTTCAAGGTATCCAAGAATGTCATCAAACCCAACAATGGTGAAGAAGTTAGAACTGAAATTAGGTAAAGATGTGAAATGGGGGATACTTAAGACAGCTTCAATGGGCTGTGAACATACAGACATATGTTTTCTAATGGTATTAACTTTTTCCTGGATAAAACAATTAAATGAATTGGCCAGAGCGACAGGAGGCCAGGTATTAGGGGTTCAGATTCTTAGGAATGGAAACATTTCTAATAACCAAAAATAAAGCCTTGGATTGGTTCTCTGCTTGTTCAGTTTGGTTTTGCAGTACAAGCGATTTAGCCAGCAGGATTTCTTTTTTGTATATAGCCAAGGCTGTCTTGGCTCCCTGATGGGAGGTTTCATCTCTGGCTTAATACCAAATCTTTTCTTTTTTCTTATATTTTTGTTTAAGCATTTTGAGATTTTCATGGGCATTGCGATTACCATTTTTTTGCAGCCCCAACATCAGGCTAGAGGAATAGTCAACACAATCCATAGTGGATGGCATAGGTGGGAGACTCTGAACAAGATCCCTGTCAGATATGCGATCCAGATCGCTTTTCCGGCGACGCAGTTGCACATTCGGGACATTATTGTGTAATTTGGAATGGCATGAAGTCCATAAAAGAAAAACTTACCAATGAGTGATCAGACCAACTGACCGAGGTAATAGTTCTGTCAACCTGTGCTGCACCTTGATAGATCACTGGATCGAGACAATGCCCACCAATATGGGTTGCCAAATTATATAACATTTGAAGACCATGTGTCTGAAGGATGTCGTACAGGTATTTAAAGTCTCCATCTTCCATAACATTGCACCAAATATTAAGGTCGTCCAAAATAATTAGGTTGTCATGTTGGAGCGCTTGAGAACCTAGATAAACATCTAGGGCATCCAGAAACACAGTGGCTGAACTAGGGGGTCTATAAAAAGGATAAAGTGATGGGCTTCATTTGGTGAGGGATAATACGTAAAGCCCATTATTTGCGATGAACCATCCCAGTCGAGCGTTTGAATATTATCAATTCCAATGGAGGTCCTCATCACAATGGCTACTCCACCTCCGTTTTGCATGGTTCTGTTATGCCATTTTATGTCATCTGAAACTAACATATGAAGGTAGGCTGTACAGTTATCTGAGAAGTAGATGTGTATAACTATTTACATAGCAATCTTTATTATTTACATATGTAACAATCTGCCTTCTCAATACCTCTCTTTTTTCCCAGTGTGATATTAAAAGATGGGTAAAACTGGTGCTCACAATCACTACTACCCTCAGGGCGTAGGGAGATTAGTGGAGGCGGGAGATAGTAGTTAATCTCACAATGGAAAGAAAAAAAGTCCTCTTCCTACTCTAAAAGCAATACAATCAAATCTTAGAGGCTTTAAAAAGTAATGCAGAAAAAAGGCTCCCCCCTCTCCATAGGGCTTGCATGGAGTGTCCTCTAGCCCTCGTTCGTCTACCTTCTATCTTATTCCTGCCCTGGTCAGAGCAGCCCTTCGCTCTCCTAGAGCCAGCTAATTTTATAGTCACAACCCACTGCTTAGCTCACTTTCCAGCTATCAAAGTAAGGAGCAGGAGGCTCCTTAGATCATTTTGACCTTATCAGCGTAAGGGGCTAGACGCTGATTAGGTCATCCCTTATTGTCAGCATTTAGCAGGAGCAGAACGCTGCTGAGGTCACCCTCATACTGTCAGCGTTTGGCAGGAAGAAATAACTTCTTGTGTCTACAAGCAAGGCCAAAAGCGAATTGCTTTAACATTTCACCTAGTTTTACAAGCTGCTTGCTTATCTCAGTGCAGCTACAGCATCTGGTTTTGTAGGAAGCGTATTTCATTGTAGTACCTTCAATATTTGCTTTTCGGTTTTGTTTACTATAGCCCAGGTAACTGGGACACTTTTGAGACTTTCAGAAGAGAGTCAGAGGCTTTGTTTACACTAACTGTGCAAGTGTTCCCAAACAATGGCACACAGCCAAGAATTCCTACCTAAATGTAATTCTCTGTTCTTAATTGTGAAATCTTTCATAATCGCAGAACACATTTCAGAATGCAGCTCAAAATTCATGCACTCGCATCAAAGCGTTCACGGCCTGGTACATCTCTCAAATAACATGCCCCAAGCATGGACAATCCTAAACAAAACAGATAAACAACTAAATAGGAGAGGACAAAAGTGTGGATTAAATTATGTTAAAAACAATCCACATTTCTTCATACAAATAAAAAAGAAAAACATGAAAATTACACATCAATTGTCCAAACATAAATGAAGGCGATAATATGCAAACCAAGAATACATTATATTATGGGACTGTTGCGGAATGTCTGGTGTGTCACGGACCTCGCTGCTGATTAGCTGTTTTGAGGAGCTCGTTGTGAAACTCGCAGAGGCTCGTAGAGTCTTTCATCACTGTCCACACACCGACGCTGCTCCTCCTGCTTACGCTCACTCTCTTATCCACCTTGATTAGCGATGCGTAGAGCAGCGTTTCAGAGTGTCTGGTGGCCGAGGCCATGCTGCTAGGGAGTTGTAAACACTGGAATAGGTTGGACCCTGGGTATTCCGCTTTGGCCAGACCTACAAGATCTTCCACGGATCAACCCGATTAGGAATTCGAGCGCCAATCGGTGAGTAAATCTAAGACTACCACCTTGAATGTTACAATGCTTCCTTCACCTGTCACACAGAACTCACAGAGCCTAGCTCCTCCCATCACTAAGCAGATGGAGGAAGTGTCATCTGTTCAAAAGCCACGAATACATCGAGAGACATGGAAGCTGCCCTCTTTTACACCTTGTGATCTGTACTCCCCGAAGATCAAGAGTAAAACACCCACAGAATCACAGCCACGCTTGCCAGTGCAGACGCCCTCTCAGGAGAACTTGTCGGGTGTAGATAGTCAGCTTTGGCCGGTTTTTCAACCACCCGCCGACTTTGATGACCCTAACTGCACTGGTTTTGTAGGTTCTCCAGGTCCGGTGTGATCGGTCAGTTTTTCCACTAAGTCTATCCCAGTTAAGGGATTAGGGCCTGTCACTGGCAAGAACGAAAACCCTGTAAAGCCGCTAACTCGGCCGTTTGTGCCTTGGGCACACTTTTCTGATTGAGGCTCAAGTGTACAACAACCTGTCACCTATATGACAACTTTTGCCATCCCCTTTGCACTCTATGAGGGAGCTCGCAAATAATGAACTAGATGTTTATTTAGTACCCACTGCCCTCATGTCAGACTTAACCATCAACAACAAGAGATCTGGCCCCTTGCACCTGGCCAAGGAGGGAGAGCTTGGCCTTAGGACGGCCATCCCCGAACAAGTTTCCAATGAAACAGATCCCATGAGTGCTTCGGCAAAGACTAGTAGAAGTCTTGCACCTAACAACTCTGGCCTTAAGACGGGTCCAAAATCGACTATGGCACCCACAAGCGATACACCATCAGGACGTCTGGCAGACAAAAAAGAACAAGTGAAATCAACCCTGAAAACAACATACAAGGCCCACACCTTTCATAAGCTGAGGGATTCGGAGTGTTTGCGTACTCCGATCAACGTCGCTGAGGAGGACATCTGTGGAGGACAAGGGCAATCCCTGGCTTCAAACCGGACAGGACTTGGACTAGCCCTGTTGGATATAGAAGTCAGCCAAGATCTGCTGTCATATGGCGAAAAAAGTCGAATCCCCGACAAAATCGTGGCTGCAGAACTCAGTCCTGTCACACCAGAGCCTGATCAACCAATTGCTCCTGGTACTAAGGTTGACTCATTCTGTGGCCAACAAAAAACAACTCCATCGAACAAGAAAGAATAACTTGATCTATTTTCCATCATGTCAATGATCACTATAGCCCTTGTCCCTTTCACTAAGCAATATGAACAACTCAACGATTTGCTTAAAGATCATACCACTTTATTACCCATGATTCATTCAAAGCTCATCTTTCTGGAAGGATTTGTTACTGCTAACGAAGAATAGAATTCAGGGAAGAATTCTCAACGCGACAAGGACACCCCGACACATCGAAAGCAGTGTGCTACTAGCTGGAAGGTGGACCAGACTTCCAATGTCTCTGTTCCGGTGGACCCGACAGGGGAATAGCCTGAAAGCCAAAGTACCTCCAAACCCGCACAGAAGGGAGACAAGACTATCAAAAGTCTGGCGAACGGTTCATCTATCCGTGATGAGAGATGACAAAATATCTCAAAGGCGGAAGGAGCTTCCGGCAACTAGGCATTTTCAATTTTCAACCAACTATAACCTTCTGGGCTTTTTACAAGGGACAGAACAACCAGTAAACTCAGCAATTATGTCCCACAACCAAGTCAAAAAGCCAACCTGAGTATCTCGGTGGGACCCCCGAAACCCGCCCCAAGAAGGAACGCCTCTAAGCTGAGTAGTCATGTCAACACACGTCCGGGCAAACCGCCCATTCATGCCAGGACCCCTACCACAACGGCTCAGCCTTTGACTGAGCCCTTAAGTCCAATCTCGCCAACTTTGCTAGACCGCTCTACTTATTCACTGGATGCTTCTACAACAAGCCAGCCACCAATCAGGGTGGCAGTGACCTCGGCCATTGAATCCAAAGTAAATGCCTAGGCAGCATAGATATTGAAGGCCTCCCCAGTTTCGCTGCCATTCATGACTATGGCTGAGACAAGACGGCGAGTAAAAAACAATGTACGGTTCGCTACTCCTGCGAACCACAAGTCCGGTGTAGTGCCAGTCTTTCAGCCTAAAGGCCAAAATTATAATGGAGAAAGTCCAAGAAAGCCAGCGGTCTCCCGACCCAATGAGCCCAGATGGAGCCATCACAGCCAGCCTCTAGAAAGGTTGGGGCACAAAATCGCCCAATCTTGTACCATCAAATTGGAGAGAGTGCTGGACTGTAACGACATTATCCTCAATTGAAGAACAGTTTTGGATCTCCTCCCTTCTATTCCTAATTTAAGACAGCTATGCTCCTCTGACCTGCAACTGATCGGATTTTGTGACGAAAGACACCTGCACACAGTTTGCCAATCATCAAAAATATGCTGCTGGATGCGTCTCAGAGCCTGCTGATTTTGGGGTTTGACTTTGACAGCTGGAAACTTTCTGGATGACTATCTTCGAAATTGTACAAATCTGGTGACAGGGAGAAATAACAATGATAACAGCAATGTATGTCAACCCCGAACAGACGACACATCTGCATGCTCAACCGTACCATCTAATCATGAAAATCCTTTGGACGGCGATCTTTTAAACTGCCTGAAATTCGTGGCAGGGAGAAAAATCATCAGTAACGCACGCCGATCAAACAAAGGACATAATAACCCACCTGACACATTTAACTATGAGGACCCACTGGAAGTGGGTAGAGCTCCGTCGGGTTCAGGTTTAAAGATAAATGTTACTTTTCAACCAGAATCCACCTCTTGACAAGTGTACTGTGTCAACTTGAAACCATCTCCTAAGAAGTCCAGCCTGGCATCAACAGACTGGTCTTGGCTTTCACGTGTACTATCGGCCCAAAAAAATCTCTAGCTACCCAATCAGAATATTGAATGGCAATCACAGGGATTGACCACCACCATCTCAATCCCTCCAGCAAGCAAATTCAAACTGGCTTCATGGAATACTCGAGAGTTTCTCCACTTGACAAAACTTAGTGACATTAACCTCGGGGTCTATGCCTTGATCTGCTTGCAAGAGACCTGGCTGAGGAAAAGCCCAGTCATGGACGGCTTTGAAATATCTTTAAATCCCACCATCAAAGGATGTGCTGGACGTCCATCTGCCGGCCTCTTGATCAAGTCAGGTAGCTTGTTAAACCTTCTAAAATCCACGTATTCCAATCTGCTCATTCAAGAACTGGTGATTGGATGGGAAACTGACACTTCACTACCAGGTGTTAAATCTCCATCCAAACTCATAATTATCAATGTTTACTAGAATCCTGCTCTGATCTCCAACAAAGCGTTTATTGACCAGGTTACCACCTTAATGGACGACACCAAAATTCTCCAGCAATCGATATAACACAGGCTTGTGCTTGGAATCTCAAAGACCCTCAGCACATGAGATGGAATCTGTGGAGTGGACTTATGGATTCAAGAGATATGCATTTGCTTAACGGCAATTGCAAAGGCGACATACCTTCTCAGCCTACAAGAGAAAACATGGGTCGCACCTCAGTCATATATACAACTATGTCTCGAATAACTTCTTACCCTTGGTTAAGAAATTACAAGTCATCAAGACATAACATAGTGATCATCACCTCCTGCTGCTAGAATGGAAAGCAATTGGTTCTCTGGCTCGGGACCAAATTCCAACTTCATTTGATACCTGCAACGGGGGGGAGGGTTGCGTCTGAAACTCTCCACCACAAGGATACTATCCTTGTTAGGGAGAATTCTCATAAATGGCTAATTTCCCTTACCTGAAGAGTCCCTCAGCAGCTTTGCTGGATTTCTAGGATTTCTTTTTTTCACCTGGAAAGAGTGTGAGCCTTTTTCCCACTCTTGCATGTGTTTTGCTGTGCGTTTTGACCATTTGTGTGATCTTGGGCTCTGGAGCCTCACCTACTCCATGAGCACCATTTTTTTGTGTGTGTTACAAAGCACCTTCAGTGCAGCGACACAGGGTTGTCTTTTAGACTTCCCTCGGACTCCATTTTTCTGGGACGGAGTACTGTCTCCCAGAAACATGTAAAGTTGCCATTAACTTTATGTAGTCTCTTTAAACTGCACGCCCACTACACCCCATCTTACATGGAGTATTGGAAAGGGTTAATTCCTATCCTTTTTGTCTGTGTCTCTTGGAGCACTGTTTTGCTACCTTTACATCAAGACTTGGCTGGTGGCAGTGGTAACCACCCTAACCTTTCTACCGCGGTTATCATATATAACCATGGTATTGTTTTAGGCTATCATATTAGCCTCGAACATAAACCCGCTTGACCAAATACATTTTATTTTGGCTCCAGCTGGGTTTAGTCGCCATTTATTTTTGTTAAAGTCTTTCTTGTGTTTTTCTCTGCGCACCAAACCGGGGTTGATTCCTTTGTTCGCCGTCTTTTCGCGGGCTTCTGCACAGAAGCCCTCCTTAAGGCGCTTGAAAGTCTGGGTAGGCAGGATGTGAGGGAGGGGTCTTCGGACCCCTGCCATGGGTTCCCTTGGTAACCCAAGTTGCACTCCTGTTTGAATGGCTAAGGGGACTGTCCTTGCCAGGACAGCCACCCTGCCGTGTGATTGACAGAAGGCTGTATGAATGGGGGGAAACTGCATAAAAAGCAGGTCTCTGGGACTGGAAAGGCAGAGTCGCCACTGGAATGAAAGAACCAATGAGGAGCTGATGGAAGAGGACCCCTTCAACGACTGAACCGCCCGGTGAAGCTCTGCTGCAGGTCCGACTCTTCAGAATCCGACGACAGAGAAGATCCTCCTGGAAACATCTTCCCTTGAGCTGGTGGGATCAACCAGTTTACCCAAACTGCAAGCCAGGACCCCTCCTCTGGTCAAAATCGCTGTACAGAGCTACAGTGGGCCGGATAGCCAGGAAGGTCAGACCCTGCTTGGGTTTTAAGGAGCGCACCTTTTATTTGTTGCTTTGCTCTGCTGCTGGTTTGTCCCCTGGGTAGTGCAGGACCCTCCAGTCTTACTACTTCGTGTCAGTCCGACAGTCACTTCAGGAAACATGAGCCTTCAGGAACTACCAGGAACGTCTGCCTCAGCTACAGCTTCCTCTCCGTTTTAAGGTACTGTGCAAACCCGGTTGCTCGTTTTGTGCAGCCGCGGGGAAAGTGTTTGAAATCTTTCTCCAATCTGAGGGCTTGTCCTTCTCTTCTAACTAACTTTTCTACCACCCAACCTCGTCTGAAATCCGTAGCACAAACTTTACCGCAAACTACCCTGAAACGTGTGATCTTGAGCAAAATACTTTTATCCTATTGACTTTGGCCCTAAGCCTTTTCTACCTGATTCTATCACTGTAGTTCCTCTTGCTCTATTGCCCTGAGTACTTACCTGTTGGTGTGGTTCATTTTTATTAACTTTGTCTTTCCCTCCCTTTTAAATTGTTGGAGTGCCAATTTGCTCCCACTTCATGTTTGTGAGCTTAACTTGTCTGGAATTTAAAGGACGTGGTGTGGTGTATTAAGAGTGTGATTTGTAAGTTGCTTATAATGGTGTAATGTTATACAACTGAACAGTGAAATAAATTTATATTCTTTTACTTGAAAACCTTGAGTCAGTGTTTGCCTGAATCATAGTATAGTTTGTATAGTTTATTGTTTTGTATAGCGCGGCCTGGTCCTGGGGCAACTGGGCACTTGACATGGTTACAAGCAGGTAAAATATACATGGTTGTTATGTACACGGTTGTTATATACACAGTTGTTCTAGTACAGGACAATAATTACATATGCATACTTCTGGTAGTGCATGTTATTCATAGTTGGTGCAGTCCATTGTGGAACATGGAAATACAATACAGAAAAAGGCAGGTATGTCAGTTTATAATATGATTACACAAAATGGTTTCACAAGTGTGTAGGCTAGGTATGTCAATAGATAGATGTACAAGTGACTCAGGTGAGTAAGGGTGAGGGTTAGTCTTCTTAGGCGATGGGCCAGGTTTTGGCATTTTGTATGAATCGGTGGTAGGAGGGTTCAGTTCTAAGAGCAAGTGGTGAGGAGTTCCAGAGTTTCGAGGCAAGGACTGGGCTTTGGAGCTTGTTTCTAGGGACATTTAGACTGTGGGATTGGGCTAATCTGGTTGGCCTCGATGAGATGTTGCGGGTGAAGTTGTCAGCCAGGTATTTGGGGGCTTGATTGGTCAAGCACTTATGGGTGAGAGACAATGTTTTGTATTTGATTCTCTGGGGTATCGATAGCCAGTGGGCAGTTTGTCTCAGATCAGAGATCTGTTCTGATTTAGGTATCTTCAGGGCTGCTCTGAGAGTGTTATTTTGAACAACTTGAAGCTTGTCGATGTTCTTTTGGCTGGTGCCGAGATAGAGTGCGTTACAATAGTCTACTTTCAAGAGTACCAACGCTCTGGCAAGGGTTGTGCAGTTGGCTGTGGATAGGTAGGGTCTACGAGAGTTTATTAGCTTGCAAGTGTAAGCGGTAGAGGATGAGATGGCGTTGATTTGTCTAGTCAGGATGAGGGAAGAGTCGAGGTAAATGCCTAAGGTTTTTACATAGTTGGAAACAGATGTTACCGTCAATGGTGAATGATTGGTAAAGTTTGTCAATGTTGTTAAGCCTGGGTTGGGTACCTAGGAGAAGAAGCTCGGTCTTGTCGTCATTGAGGCATAGTCCATGCTTGGCCATCCATTCTTGGATCATAGAGTAGATGTTGTTGAGGACTTTACTGTCAAAGGAGTAGTTACCTGTTAGAGGGATGAGTATTTCAGTGTCATCTGCGTAATTTGTGTAGATGACACCCAAATGATCCAGTATGTCAAATAGAGGTTTAGTAAACACGTTGTATAGTGTGGGTGTGACGCAGGATCCCTGTGGGACGCCGCATGTAACGGGGCATGGATCTATTGTTCAAGAAGGATTTAATCCAGGCGTTTACTTTGTCAGAAAAGTTGGCTGCAGAGGCTAGGTGTTTGCAAAGAATGTCATAATTTACTAAGTCGAAAGCAGCTGATAGGTCAAGGAGTAGGAGGGCCAGTTTGCCGTTGTCTTTCAGTTTGTCCATTTGCGTCTTGAGGTCGATTAGGGCGGTCTCTGTTCCATGTTTAGGGTGGAAACCAGATTGTCTTAGTCCAAGTAGATTGTTTTTTCTCTAGGTGGCACTGGATCTGCAAGTTAGGCTGCTCTGTATATAATTTTTTTAAGAGAAAAGGCACTGTTGTGATGGGTCTGTAGTTGGTGGGAATGCTGGGTCCAATGTAGGTTTCTTGATCAGTGGTAAGACACAAGAGTCCTTAAGGTTGTTAGGTACTATGCTTGAAGTGAATGAGGAGTTTATGAGTGAGGTAATAAATGGGGCTAACTGTTTGGCTGCGTCTTTGATTACTGGGGCTGGGCAGGTGTCGCCTTGGCATTAGGATGGTTTCAGGGTAGATATGATGTCTTTGACCTCTTTGGTGGTGATGGTAGAGAATTCGAAAGGGATGCTGTGGTCTGTTTGTTGGAAGGGGATGATGTGATGTTGTTGGCAGTCATGAGGCTCGCTTTCTTAACTTCAATTTTAGCTTGGAGCATGGCAATTTTGCCGAGGAGGGCGTCTTGTATATTTGTACACCACAAGGTATCTTTGGTGCATGTGTCAGGTATGGGAGATGGTGATTCAAGTTCTCTTAGAATATTGAAGAGCTCTTTTGTGCTGGATTCGGCCTTACTGATTCTTTCGTTGTACATATTGTTTTTAGTTTGGATGATGGCTTGCTTATAGTTGTTGGAGGCTGAGGTATATGACAGCTTGTTGTCGATTGAGTGGGAGTGTCTCCATACTGATTCCGCATGTCTCTTGATTTTTCGAAGCATTTTTAATTCAGGGGTGAACCAAGAGTTGGGGTGAGCGCGTGGTTTGGCTTTGCGTAATTTGAGTGGCGCAATGGTGTTGATGGAGATCAACTAGATCTGTGGGGTTGGCAATGGTTGGTGTGAAGTCAATGATAGGTTGGAGTAGTGGAATAAGTTTCTCAGCTGTGATATGTTTGCTATTTCTAGTAAATACAGGTGGGGCATTAGGTGTGGGTGGTGATGCAAGTTTGTTTTTGTTGATAGTAAATGTGATTAGAGGGTGGTCGGTCCAGGCACAAGGTGTGATGGATAGGATGGTGGTGTCGCAGTTAAGGTCTGCTAACCAGTCGAGGGTTCTCCCTTTATTGTGCGTGGGTTGTAGGATGTGATGGAAGAATCCTAACTCTGTGATGGTGTTGGCGATCAGGTTGGCTTTGTCGTCTTTGGTGTCGTTATAGCCAAGATTGAAGTCGCCTAGTATGAGTAACTGTGAATTGGGTTTGGTGTTGTTGGAGCAGGAGGGCAATGTCGTTGTTTAAGGTGGAGATGGGACCAGGTGGTCTGTAGAGGAGATGGATGGTGGTGGTGTTTGTGTTGGTTGAGGCTAGTTTGATGGTTGTCAGTTCAGCAGAAGGGAATGTTTGGTTGACAATGTGTCTGATATTGAGAGAGGTCTTAGCTATGAAGGCGACACCTCTGCCTTTAGTTGTTTGTCTGTCCTGGCAGAATATGGAGTATTCCTTAGGGATGGCTAGAGCAAGGGCTGGTCCTGATGCACCATGGAGCCATGTCTCTGTGATAGCTATGAAGTCATGGTCAGTGGATGTGATAATGTCAGCTATGTTGAGTGCATGTGCGGTTAAGGATCTTGCATTAATGAGAGCACCTTTGATAGTTTGGGTGATGGGCTGTGGTTTGCTTTTGAGTGGTGGTGGGGTTGGGTTATGCGTGTTGTCTGGAGATAATGCGGTGTGTGTGGAGGGAGTGGCGGGGTTAGGTTTCTGCTGTGCACTGTTAGGAGTGTAAATTTGGTGCGTCCTAGAGCCCAGTCTACGGTTTCTGTTCGTGGTTGTGCTAGGTAGGGTGGTGGGCAGACTGATCGCATGTGGCTTGGGTGGTGTGAGTAGTTGTTGGGATGGGTGTTCATGGAAGTTACGCTGATTTGGAAGGTAGGGGGTTGGGTCTATGTTGTCAGGGAGTATGGGGTTTGGGAATTTAGTACTTATAATGATCCGGTGACCTAGGTTAGAAAGGATGTTTTCTGGTAAAAATCGAGTTGGGGCTATGTTGTCGGAGAGTAAGAGGTTAGCCATAGTGGTGAGAATGGTGATGTGATGACTTCCACTGGATAGGTTGCAGGTATAATGCGTGCTGAGGATTATGTGGTGGAGGGGTATAGCACAGAAAGCGGTAAAATAGCACAAGGCAAGAAATGTCATTCTCTTGTCTGGCTGCTTTATAATGCAAGCAATGGTGGTAGGCTGGCCGCAGAGTAAGAGTTTGCGTAACTATTTGATACTGCTAACTTACTCTTGAGATAAGTCTGGCTGCTCAGCCATCGCTACCACTTTAACTGTGTAGTATGGGCTTGTACCAAAGGTGAATTTGTACTGTCACTTGTAGTCTTAATTGTGCGCTTTTAGGGTCTGGAAGGGAAGTTTTCCTTCCTCCCCTATTACTGGTCTGGGTGCTGCTAGTACAGCTCCCAAAGCTATATATTCTACAACTTGAGAGCAGACCGTGTCAAAATGACCCACAGGTGTTAATAATCCTCCCTGTAGTTTGTCAGGCAGTTCACTTGTTCAATAGGACTCCCTTGGTCGTGGCACAGTTGTCAGACCGTACAGTCCACCCACTACAGGTTGCTCAACCAAATGTCTTAGGTTTTAGCTGTGTCCTCTTTTCCTTATGGTCGGGTCTCTGCGGAGTCCTGGATCAATCTCCCAACTAGTAGCCACCCCAATGCTTTTCCATCATGCTTTCTTCTAATTATATCTTTTCTTTGCTTTCCTTAGAGGGTTTGTTCCCACTTCACCTTCTTGCGTGCCTCTCCCTTTTGTGAATTCTATTTAGCTCTCACTTTGTGTCTGCGTATAGCACCCCAGTTTGCAGAAGGCTTCCTTGATGAAAAAAGGCTTTCAAGAATGTGTTTTCATGCATGCAACCACTCTAACATTGTATCAATGCTTTGTTGTCTTCAACATTAGTCGGTTTCATTCCACATGTCTCTCTTCCTACGCAATGGAGTTGTTACACTGTACATCACTCGCAGCTTTCACATACTGTTTTCAACTCACTGGTTGTGTTTTCTCAACTTCATAACGTCCTTTCCGTCTGAGGTCAGGGTTTCACCGCCTGTCCCTCAGGCAATCCTGGGCTCCTGTCCTGACCCAGGGGAACAAGCACTTTCTGGAATACAACTAAAAAGGGATTAGCATGCCTCCCGGGTCCCTTCCACAGACTTCTCAGGCTCTTTGGAGAAACATCTCCCCAGCCACGCTTCTCCCAGCTGTCTCAGCTTGCAGACCCTTAGCGTCTCGGCATCCTGTCCTCCCCCAGCTGGACCTTGGCAGTTCTGGCGTCTCAGCTCTCCACCAAACTCGTTCACCTTGCTTTCCGACTGTGTCCATTTTATACTCAGCCGAGTTTGTAACAGACTGCAGTAGAGCATACCGGACGTATTGCCTGACCTCATTATTGTGACTTCTCCATTGAGTATACTGGTGTGCCTCCGTTTGCATCTTCTTCGTTGCAGCACCATAATGGTGTTTCACATAGGTAGTCTGTATTCTTGCTGGCTTTCTCCTTCGTCACAGTACTTGAATGAAGGTTGTGGGACTTATTATATCCCGTGAAGGCTGAGGGGGGGTTGGGTAGGTCAATGTCAGAGAACCAGTGGCATCATGTCTCACCCTTGGGTATTCCCTCCCCAATCCCTGAGGACCCTTGACCCAGGTGATCCTCCCTCACTTGTCCACCGCAAGAGCCGGGATCCAAAATCTATGGCTCTCACATGGCCACCTGTGTAGAAGAGCACAGGGGTGGGGGGCTAGGAGGCAGGGATAGACCCTTAGTTTTTCAAACTAGGCACCCTCATAGAATGATCTGCCCTCTCAATGCCCCTTTTCTTTCCCAACGTCATATTAAAAGATGGCACTTAGCCAAGTACATGCAAAGTACTGTTGGCTGCGGATAGGAATGACCGGCCGTCTGGATTTCTTCTTCTGCGCTGAAAATTGACTTTCTGCTTTTGAGAGCATTGCTCTCTTAGGAACGTATCACGCGGTCTGGAGGAGGAAGTCTTTCTGGGAAGCACACGGACTGCCTGACCTACGTATTTGCTGCCGGAGGTTTCCTCCCTACTGGTGGCCCCGCCCCCCTGTACTGTGCGACGCCCAGGAAGCCAGGATAAAGGCTCATCCCCCGGCGCACCCGCGCCGCGCACTTAGCCAAGTACATGCAAAGTACTGTTGGCTGCGGATGGGAATGACCGGCCGTCTGGATTTCTTCTTCTGCGCTGAAAATTGACTTTCTGCTTTTGAGAGCGTTGGTCTCTTAGGAACGTATCATGCGGTCTGGAGGAGGAAGTCTTTCTGGGAAGCACACGGACTGCCTGACCTACGTATTTGCTGCCTGAGGTGACTTTTCCCCCGCCCAAATTTTGTTCTTACTTGCCCTGTGTTTAAGGGCTTGTGTCACGCTATGTAGGGGTTGTGTATTAGACTACACTCAGTGTTTAGGGGCTTGTGTTACTCTACTTTAGGTAGGGTTTGTGTGTCAACCTACACCTATCTGAATGTGGTGTAACCCTGATTATATGTAACTCTGCTTCCTTTAGGTTTCCTCCCTACTGGTGGCCCCGCCCCCCTGTACTGTGCGACGCCCAGGAAGCCAGGATAAAGGCTCATCCCCCGGCGCACCCGCGCCACGCACTTAGCCAAGTACATGCAAAGTACTGTTGGCTGTTCGCGGTTTGCGGGGTGCGCGGTCTTAATTCCTAGCTTTCCACTTTTGGATTCCGCAGAGGTCACGCTGCCGTCTCAAAAGGATGGCTGCGGCTATCCTTAGAGCATTGGATGAGTATTGATTGTTTTGTGTTCTTTCTGTTGCTGAACGGGCCACAGCCTTGGTTGCCTTACTGTATGTAGTGAGGCGCTCTACAGTTAAAAGGCACTGGGTGTAGCCTCGGAATTGGTGGGAACAACGTGCTCTCTTTTGGTCTTTAGAAGTGCTTCTTGCCAAGGGAGAGTTGGCTTCGTAGCTGTGTTGGCTGAGGGAGTAACGGTGGGGAATGGGTCCCATCCTAAGAAGTGGGAAATCCGGTGCTGCCTCTAAGGAAACTGGCTTGCAATCGTCTACTATCGCAGATAATGCGCCGCTCCCCCTGTCACCCCCTTTCAATATTACTCCATTGCTAATGATTGGATCACAGGAGGAAAAGGAGGAGGGGGCAATGTGTGAGGCAATGTGTGAGGGCGAATTTGAATATGAAAATGAGGTTACTCTTTGCTCGCCCAAGCCTCCAACTTTGGCTGGAAAGGTCTCGGCTACACTGAGGTCTTCCTTCTCCGTACAGGAGGCGAATGACATTGCAGGGGAGGGGGGGCTTGGGGTTTGTTCTGACCAGCTTGCAAATTGCTCTCATCCTCAAGTACCGCAAGGGTTTCCCTGCAACTCTGATACTTCGATTTTGGCCCCCACGATTGTCAACGAATTGGGTCGAAGAATGCGGCTCTCGTTGGGCCCTTCGTCTCCAGCCGCATCCTCCTTCCCTTTTCGTGAACAAGTACACCTACATCAGCCTCCTTTATATAGTCGTGCAAAATCTGGAGGCAACATGAGTAATCTGGGGATGACGCCATGTAAAGATGCCGTTGGGGGGGCCGCCTGTCTTTATGAGGACCACCACGCTGGGGAAGTTTTGCCTGCGGGCTTTACCCAGACTGCTGGTGTTAGCCCTTTCGATTCGGGATCAGAGGGTTCTGATCCTGCTGCTCCAAAGGGAGAGGGTGGTCTGGCTTCTACCCCGGAGGAGTTACGGCTACCAGCCCAAACCACTGATCCATTTAATTTTCCTGTAATTTCAAGTCTACTTAACTTACTGGATAGAGGTCACGAGCTCACGCATTATTCCATTAGGGAGATGCAGGGTTTGCTTTCCCTAATGAAAGATAAAATGGCAAAAGTAGAAGGCTTTATTATGGCGGAGGAACGATCTAGATCGTCCTATCTGGCCCAAGTAGAAACACTTTTGGAAAGGATAGTAGCTTCCCACATCCAGCCCCCACTTGGAGTTACGACCGCCTCCCAAAGCACTCAAACAGACAGGGACGTCTTTGCTATAGAAGCTCCACAGAGATCTTACTCCCAGGTGGTGAGTGGAGGAAAGGGTGATAGAGTGGAACAAGTGTGGGCAGATGATATCAACTTGGTAGAGGCTTTGAAACTCCAACATGTACGTCTGGATCAGATGGAGCAGCTTGTATATAAGCTTGTTGACGTACAGCGTATGCCAGACCTTCAAGGTGGCGAAGGAGAGGCTATTTTGGATGGTGATAGGATAACCTCCCCGCCTGATAGTCCCTCCATTCTGTTGGATCTTGTTAATGCTCAGTCTGGGCCCCCCGACATGGCCGCTATATCGCCCTTAGAACTCGAAGACGACCCCGTTGAACACGAGGGTAGAAACTTTGTTTCGCGGAAAGCGAGGAAATCATTCCTAAGAGCTCAGAAGCGTTTGAAACAGACCAAAGCGCGACTAAAGAAAGTTGACATGGCTACCTCCGGCCCTGAAAATACTTTGGTGACGGAGATGAGGCCATGTCTTATTAATGGTATCTGCCATGATGATTTGGGAATGGCCTTGTATGATCTAGACGATGAAAGTAGGCGGCATCTGCAGATCGCTGCCTTGAAGAGCGGAAACACGCAGATTGTGCCCCGCCCCTCGGCAAGGGCAGGCACTGATAAGCTACAACCTAAGATGCACTGCTTTTTCCCTAATACTGTCTCTAAAAAAGTGGCGATAGGGTTGACAGCTGTCAAGTTAGAGGCAGAAACGGCGCCTCTACAAAGTCTCCCTTTTATCCAGGAGATACCCATTACGGTTAATCCGGATGTTCAGGGGACCCTGGGCCCCGCTGCCTTACAGGAGGGACCTCCTGTAGAGCCGAGCAGTTCCGTTAGGGCAACACTTGTTACTTCAGCTTCAGTGTCTCCGGCAGCTGCTCCCTGTGTTGAAGTTGAGCCTCCACCCTTAGTAGCTCCGCGAGAGTCTGAGCTGGAGGCGCCATCTTTTCTGCAAACGCCAAAGGAGATGAAACTAATAATAGGCTGGACTAGTAATTCAGAGATAAATGGGTCTGCACGTATTAATAGATCCTTTTTAATGAACTCATTTTTTCAAATTCCAGCACTAAGAAACCTTTCATCTAAAGATCTGGACTGGGTTAAATTAGCGACCCACAATAACAATAGAGTACTCTGCAGAGTCCAATCGCAAATTATTACCAAAATGCTATTTGAATTTGCTGAAGACTTTTATTCCATTGGTCTTATCCCTAGATTGTTCACTGATATGGACTCCGCATGGGCTTTCCTTGAATGGGTCCAACCCCCCCCCCCCCAGTATGTCCAAATGCTTTGGTTGGTGACCTGCCTGACTCACAAGTTAACAAATTATCTATCCAATTGGCGTCACTTTCGCAAGCCTTAAATGGTTTAGCCTGGTTAGAACCTTTGATAAAAGTGGCTGTTGCCAATATAGAGCCCAATCCAGGCTCATAACTTCCATACTTGTATGTGGCCTCTTGGAATTGTTGTGGGTTAGGCAATCTCACAGCATAGCATAAGCAAGTCGTGCCAGACAAGAGGCCTGACATTTTGTTTCTTCAAGAAACTATGTCACTATACGATTTTAGCCTAGATGGCTATTCTTGTTTCTCCATGGTGGCTGAAAGGCTGAGCACAGGTCGCCCCTCAGGAGGTATAGCAGTGCTTATAAATAACAGACTGAAAGCCATAGCTTCTATAGTGGATTTATCGGCCTCTTGTGTGTTAGTAAAATTGACGCTTAAAGGCTGCAAGGATTTGAATCTACTCTTACTATCCATATATTGGAATCCTAAAGCTGTTCCTCTGGATTTGTTATTGGAGAATCTGGAACGGATTCTATCCTATGCAGCTAGGGTTTGCCCCGATTATGAAATCATGATCGGAGGCGATTTGAATTGCTATCTATATCTAAAGAGCGCAATATGCCCCTTTTCTAGCTGTTCAGCCTATACGCAACAGGCCAAGGACAGAGGGCAGAAATTATTATTTTTTTTCCAATCATGGGGGCTATATCCAATCCAATTGGCTTCACACTCCATTCAGTTCTCTTGGCAGCGTGGTTCAGCAACCTCTCTTATTGACTATTTATTCGCCTCTAAAGCGAGTTCTGGGCTGCTCGAACCCATACTGATTTTAGATCTGGGTCTGAGCGATCATCATATGTTGTCTTCTCGTCTGCACATGGGGGGTGAATGTTATGCAGCTTCTGCCCCTGCAGCCCTAGTGGCATGTGACAGAAATAATATTTCTGTAAACTGGCATCCCGCCGTGTGCAGGAAAGTGACATTTTTGGTAAATAGGGATCTCTTGGTGAGCTGGGATGCTAAGATTTCCAAAGAGAATGAGACTAAAATTAATGAAATAAATGCTAAAATGATTTATAGGCATCTGGTAGGTGTTGCGAAAGAATCCTTGGGGAAGGTTAAAATTGGGGCTGCTCAGGTCAATGCTTCCCAGGTTGCATGCTTAAAAAAGCAAAGAAATTGCGAGCTTCGGCTACTAAGGAAGCGTATCATATGTCAGTTTGGATACATTCGCCAAAAAAACATGATTGAGGCGCGGTATAAGGACCAATTAATCCTGTTGCGGCGGGCAGCCCATATTCTAGCTAACCAACATATGATTGGTCTGTTGTGTAAAAAAAAAGTCCGGGACCTATGGGCTATTTTAAGAAATCCAACAGGAAAGGGCGATCTTCGCATGGTGGCTGTTATTTTAGGCACTGAATGGGAGAGGTTCTTTAGTTTGAAATTCTCTCTTCCTGATAGGTTTATTGAGTCAGAAAGCATTCCCGTGCATTTGTCCCTTCCGGTGATCTGTCCATGGGAAGTAAAGGATATTATATGGGCAATTGAGCAATTAAATCCATCTAAAGCAGCCGGCCCTGATGGGCTGCCCCCTTGTGTGTTTAAGTCTGATCCCCATTTTTGGGCCAGATACTTACTGCCATGTTATCAGTTGATTTATCATACCGGAATTATTCCGGCATCATGGCTAATAGCCATTATCATTCCCATACATAAAAAGGGGGTGTTAAGCAATCCTGCGAATTTCAGACCCATTGCTCTGATTGACACAGCGGCGAAAATCTTCACACGACTTATTTTGGTTGACCTAGAAACTCATATAAGGACCCTTAATATTTTGTCCAAAGCTCAGGTAGGTTTTCGCAGGGCTATGGGTTCTCAATTAAATGCCTCAATTTTAGCACATTTAAGGAGATCTGTGCATGGAGAATCAAAGGGCTCCATTTATATGGCTGCCGTGGACCTCACATGTGCCTTCGACAATGTCCTTCGAGCTCGTCTTTGGCAGAAGATGTTGGCTTATGGCATTCCATCCACCTTGGTGGCCCTAATTGCTGCCCTTCATACGAACACCTCATGTCAGATTCGGATAAATGCTAAAGGGCTTCTCTCTGCTAAGATTCCTACGAGGATAGGGGTCAAACAGGGCTGCAATCTAGCTGCGGTCTTATTCAATTTATATCTTGCAGATATTGACAATCTCTGGAAAGATATTAATTCATTTCCTGTAATATTGGGTTGTATGCGACTACATTGGTTGGCTTTTGCTGATGACATTATCCTATTTGACAGAGTGGCATTCGGTCTTCAGAACAAATTAAATACATTCTATGAATATTGCCTGCAGAACAACATGACCGTTAACCCGGCGAAATCCCATATTATGATCTTTACGGCAAAAAAAAAACTGCCTAGATTTACTTTCACTATCAACCAGCAGCCTATTTTTCGGAAGGACGCGATCACTTACCTGGGTTATCACTTATCGAATGGGAACTCAATTGATGGATGGCGATCATTGCTGAACGCGAAGCTTAGCCCTTTAATGGGCCAAATGCGAATAATATACGCTAAATACTGCAGCTTCTCTCTTTTGCCCCTCATCCAATTTTACACGATGAAAATAGAGCCTATTTTGCTTTATACGCTCGACATATGTTTGTTGAAACTGGGGCCTTTGTTAAATCAGATCCAAGGGCAACTTTGGAAGAAAATTTTAGGGTTACCAGGCTATGTACCAAATCCCATCATACTACATGAGTTGGGGCTTTATCCTCTAGCTGACAAATATCTTTGGAGGAAGGTAAATGCTTTTTGTAAATTCCTTTTGCCTCCCCCAAATTCTCTTTATGAGGAGTTTTAAACAATGCTGGATAAAAATTGCCCGGCTTCGTTGTTAGAAGTGAAAGAAGTAATAATGGAGACTCTAATTTCGCTTAAGATGACTCCGATAGACTTGACCAATACCCCAAGTAAAGTTAAAACTCGCTTCTTTCGCAACTCCTGGGCTCAAAACTCTGATAAGATCGGGGGTTATTCCTCCTTTTCGACCTATGCTATGTTTAGACATGCAATCACTCCAAGGTTGCCCTATATCCTATGTTTTCCTGCAAAAAGGGCCAAACAGATTTATATGCGTTTCCGTTTGGATCTTATACCCACTGGAGCCCGCATTCGGTCTTGGGCTGGGTATAGGGAGTTGGCTGGGGGGCATGATTGTCGATTTTGCCTGAATAAGTTTGAAAATGAAACTCTGGAACATCTTTTTATGTACTGTGAATTTTTCGCGAAGCAAAGGTTATGCTGTCTGGATGCTGTGTTTTTTTCTTATTCAAGTTTTGAAGCCAACTTAGTATGGCTAAGATGTATGCAGGGCTCCTCGAATGCCATTATTTTAGCAACTGTTAGACTTGTCTCATTGATTGAAGAACAGCTGATGCCAATGAATTGTGCAACCTTTAATAGGAGGGGTTTGTCCCACCCGCATAAGTAATAAGGGATTTGGGTGTATTAACCAGATTGTATCACGGCTTATTACTGCATTTTCCTCTGTTTTGCTGAGTTTCTGTTCATTTTGATTGATTGCTTGTTGTGTTTTTTTTTTCTTTTCTTCTTTTTTTTTGTGTTATTATTTTTTTGGGAGGATTTAGGTGGAGGGGATTTTGTTATAATGTACTGTAAGTGACATATGGTTGCGCCTACAGCATAGTCTAGGTGTCTTATGGTTGCGCCTACAGCGTATGTGCTTATTTGAAGAGCTTTGCCTTAAGGTTTATTTAGAGGAAATGAAATTTGGTGAGGTGAGCAAAATGATTGTATGATTTCCATGTATATAATAGGTTTTAAATGTACTTTTATGATGATCAATGAAATTTGGTGAGGTGAGCAAAATGATTGTATGATTTCCATGTATATAATAGGTTTTAAATGTACTTTTATGATGATCAAACTTTTTGTAAAGGTGTAAAGTAAATTTACTACCAAAACAATAAATAAAAAAAAAAAAATATTGAAAGATGGGTAAAACAGATTATTCACTACGATCCTCAGAAAGTATGGAGATGAGTGAAGGCGGAAGCCCAGAAGCCTGCTAGTCAAAAATAGTAGTTAATCTGAAAAGCAAAGAGAATAAGTCCTCTTGCTATTCAAAAAGCCATAAAAGTAAAATTTAAGATGCTTTAAAAAAAATCGGGCGGAAAAAAGGAGGGCTTCACCCATCCCCTCTCCATAGGGTTTGCATGTTGAGTTTCCTCCAGCCCTTGTTCATCTGTCTCTCATCTTCTTTCAGCCCCGCCATGACAGACCTTCTCTCTCCCAGAGCCAGCTCATTTTATAGTCACAGCCCACTGCTTAGCTCACTTTCTACCTATCAAAGTAAGGAGCTGGATTCTACTTAGATCATTTTTACCCTATCAGCGTAAAGGTCATTACACTGCTTAGGTCATCCCTTAATGTCAGCAATTAGCAGGAACAGAATGCCGCTGAGATCAGCCATATATGACTTCAAGCAAGGGCAACAGCGAATTGCTTGAACCTTTTACCTAGGCCTACAAACTGCTTACTTATCTCAGTGCTGCAACAGCATCTGGCCTTGCAGGAAGCCTAGTTCATTGTAGTTCCTTAAATATTTGCTGTTTCAGTTTTGTTACTTTAGCCGAGGAAATTAGAACACTTCTCAAACTTTCAGAAGACAGAGGCTTTGTTTACACTAACCGCATGTTTCCAGTGCACAACCCAGAAATCATAACTAAACGGAATTCTCTGTTTTTAATTGTGAATTATTTTATATTTTCAACACATTTCAGAATGCAGTTCATAATACATGTACTCGCATTTAAGCGTTCACGGCTTGGAATGTCACTCAAAGAACATGCCCTAAGCATTAGCAAAACAGAAAATACATGTTACCTACTGCTACATGTATCCTACTAACTGCAAATGTTAACTATTGCCTGCTACCATAAATAGTATGAAGGAAAAGAAAATGATGGCGTAAGGACCATTCCCTGCTTGGAACAATTAAATGTCCCCCCTGCACCCTATAATGCTTAATCTGTTTCTGAAGCTAGGGTCACACAATAAAAATAAGAAAATAAATCCGTAAGTGCCATTCATAAATGGTGGAAATAAAAAAAGAAAAGGTGAGCATGAATGTTAAGGCTTGAACTCACAGTCTTAGCTACTGGCTTCCGTGGACTACTTTTGGAATCTCTAGGCCACACAGGCTATATGGTGCACATAATGCTGATGTACCCGATGATGCTGCCCCATATGCATTTTGTCCAGAGTTTACACGTACAGGCCTTTGTACCCCAGTGAAAGAAAAGGAGACATTTAATGCTAAAGCAACATGAAATGTTGTATAGGTAGAGTCTCAGGGAAATGATGGAGCTAATTAATGGTGCCGTGTGTCGATGAAAGGGCCGTTTTGGGTGGGAAATTAATCTTATGTCTGAATGTCTCTTACAAGTACAACATTAGGTATATGACTGTCAATCTATGAAACTAACTGTTGAATGACAGTCAGCAATTGAGTGTTAATATTTTCAACGATCAAACCACCTAACAGACTAAAAGATAGTTTCATGTATTCTATCCATAACAGAACAACCACCCTTCTTTCAGAGGCATGGAGGGTCCAAGTTATCGCTGCCAAAGTGATTTTCATAAAGTAAGCAGATATTCTGCAAAATACAGTTAGTAGAAAGACTGTGCCAAATGTGTAAATAACAAAGAAAGTGAAATGTTGCAATACATATGTAAAAAAGTGTGTTTTTCAAGATATCAACTACAAACACGGAATTGTTTGAATGTACACAAAATTCATGCAACAGTATCCTTTATGTCAACAAAATGACTTTTATTTTGAAGTATTGGATCACAGGCCGCTTTATAAAATTACACACAAAATAGCACATTTGGCTATTAAAAAGTATTACCAGGAAGAAAAAAGCCTGGTCAACATCTTTCAGGTCTGAGGCAAAGAAATTAAATGCTATAAAATCACAGTAAACAAAGCCAACATCATGAGATAATGCCAACATGGGAGAAGCTGACGAAAATGGCAAAGAAATACAATGCATACAGTGGTTGACATACAATCATGAAATTGAAAGAAAACATTGGTAAAACGCAAAGAACATAATGCATAATTTTGATAAGAGCAGTGAAGAAAACTATCCAAATGAATATCTTACATTCGACTCCAGGAGCTATGGAAAGGTACATTGAAAGGACTATCAAAGATGCTGCAAACCGGATAGATGGATACTGAGTGCCAAGTCTGTGAAGTACTTGATTGATAAAAAGCGACAAAGGGAATAACAGAGTTCCATGTTTTGCATGATACAAAAATAAAGCCAATCTGTCAAATACACAGCTTTAAAATTGGGGAATAGCACTTAAAAGTAGACCGCGCAAGAAGACTGGCAAGTATACATACTCATACCGTTTTGATGAAAATATATCCCAGACTAACCCATGATTTGTCTGTGGCCACGAGTCGGAAATAAGAACAGTACCTCCTCTCTAGGATTGTCTGTCATGAAAAGCACAAGAAGTTTAATATAACCTTGATCATCACAGATAGGAGAGGTTAGTGATTCAGGACATTCCAAAAAACCCATCTCATTCTCGTTAATATGTTATTCTGCAAATGTTTGGACCTCTGCAATATTTGCCTACACGCCCTATGCTACTGGAAAAAGCATTTTTCCCCAAGGCATTATGCCACAAATACAGTTAGGCAGACATGCTGATTTACCTATTGGAAGGACATTTGGACCATTTGAAAATGTTAACCTAGGTTTTGTTATCTTTAATCTAGCGTCCCTGCTTTTTTAGATGCTGTTTTTATTTTCTTAAGGTTCTATAAAATACAAAGTTTTGTTTAAAAGTTGAACACGTCATATGACTTAAAAGGCAAGCTCTGGAGGTTGAGAAACTTCAGGATGCCACAGTGATGTCATAGATTGTTCTCCCAAGACAGTGACAAGGATATTTGGGATACCACTCCTGTTTGAGGACACCATGCACCAGAAAGAAAGTTCTCCCCATGCAAGTGTCTGTGGAATACACACAATTTTAATATTATTGATATGTTGCATGCTTATCTAAAAATTAGGGGTTCCATGTAATAATGTTGCCACAAAAATATCGCCATACAAAAATTTCGCCGGAAAATGGTCGTTTTTTGTGGCGACATTATTGCATGGAAGAGGCGGTGGACACCCCCGCAACCCCCACATTGTTTTTTGCCCCTATCGCCACATATATGGTCACCCAAATAATATCGCCACAACATTTTCCCGGCGATATTATTTACGGGTACCATATATGTGGCGATATTAATACCTGATACCAAATTAGAGTAAAGACGAATACATTAAATAAGTGCAGAACTCATTTATACGAAATGCAAAGACTACAATTAAGTTAAGGATCACAAAATATGTATTGTGGTTTTCTACCCATCTGTGCTCAAATAAGGTCAATAATATCTGCCCTGTACTAAATAGCAGCGTGGAATAAACTGCATTTGCTCAAACTGACTTATTTTACTCCTTTACTTACATCAGAATTGCAACGAAAGTAAGTTTACAACATAAAAATAGGTATGCTCAAGCAGTGGTGTAAAGGTGGTGTAAAGGACCATGGAATTGTGCAACATATTCCTCAGAATAGGACTACTTTGATTTGATTTGCATATCGATTGCAGAAATCCCTTAAAGGAACTCCTTAGTTGAATCAGGGAACCATGTTCTCTATAAAAGGTACCAGTTGCCTTACCTAATGGACAACACATATTTTTGGCATTATTTAAAATCCACATTTTTCACGAAGAACAATTATTTCATTTTGCAAGAAAATTTTATCTACTGCAATTTAGAACATGCTACACTTCATAATTTAGCATTATAAAATATGTTTACCATTCTTTTATGAAGTGAAGAATTCAGAATGGTGTACAGTAATAAGAACAGTTTTGACAGGTTCAAAATCGGAACCACACCATAGAGCACAAGCTGCTCATGTGGCCATATCACAGCACTTCCTGAAGGCCCCCAAACCTAAGGCAACAGACCATGACAGAGCCACAATGAACATTACTTCCTGGTTATAAATGTTACAAAAAGTGTAAACAATTCATGAGTAGTATGTATCAAAAAGGAAAATGGAGGTTTCATTATTCTTTTTTTCAAGAGACAAAATAGTATTAGAATGTTTTCACAAATATCCACTTGCTAGGCGCTTTCTTTGCAACCCCACAAGGGAACACATGTTTCTTGGATCATTTTACGGTGTTCTAGTGTGTACCCAAATTGAACAACTGTGCTTCATACAATTCTGGAAAGAACAGTCTTTAATTTCATTACCTTTTCAGCAGAAATAATGTTTTTCCCGCTCAAACAATTTGACAAAAGTAAAGGAAAACAGTAAGATACCAATAAAGTAATTTGGTGGGTCAGCAATGTCAATCAGAAGTATTGACAAAAAACAAACGGATAAATGCAGTGTCATCATGTTGTGGCATTCCCTCCAAACAGAATCACGAAATTACACATCTTTGAGATTGCACATTGGTAACATGATGGAATGCATGTCATGCGGGAATTGCCCATGCGTTTGTGCAATTAAGATAAAATCATTGCTTGTACTAAGAGTTGGCAGTATGGGAATAGGTTTTCCTGGCAAAAGAGATACCCAGTGTCAAAATGTGACTACAAATTAAGTTAGCTTCATTTTCTTTTACCTGCATGTTCTACAAATCATCATCATGGTTCTTTTATACAATTTTCAAATTGTAAGCAAGCATATAGAAACGATTCATACCATATTGCATACATTATTTGCTGAGGGCGCTAATACTAATACCCAGGGTTGCGAATAATGATATGCTTTGCTATTTCTTTTACATTTGTTTCTTTAAAAACATAGTTGAGTTTCTACATTCAGCCATTAGACTCTGGAGTACATCCCAAGCAGAGAGAATTTGTTTACCTCTGCAACACCCTTTAACCCATGATGGCGGCAATATCTGCAAGCTATGACTAGAGAAAACAACTTCTGAAATCCTTCGGGCTGCTGATGTTCATTTCACAGAGAAGCACATTTAGGTTGGATGCACAACGTTGCAATTTAAAACAAGTTTACAGAAAGTAACATTTAAATAGCATTAAAAACTAAAGTGAAGGTGAATAAAAAGGCAGGCCAAAAAGTATACCAGCCTCACCAGTTAAGACACATTCTCTGGTATACTTCCATTAAGGAAAGTAAAATAGGGTTCACAAGGGACCAGAACAGGTTATCTTCTACAGTGGGTGAAGTGGCAGAAAACACACATTTAACAATCAAAGTGCAATCATTACAATAGGCTATCAAATATATTCTTACCAAAAACAGTCTGGGAATGCAATATCATTTCCACTATGAAGCTAATAAACATATTGTTCAATATGGAAGTAAAGTAAACTGAGGCATAGAAACAATCAGGCATGCCCACAATTGCACTAATACAGCCCAAGTTGGTTTCATAAACGGCAATTTAGGCCCATATGCCTAAATTCAGCAAAAAATATACACGCATAAGGGTACTCAATCGATGGTTGTAGCGGAATAAGGAGTAGTACTTTGGCTGAAATAAGCCTGACCTTAATGTTTGAACCAATTGTTCCCATAAAGGGAGAATTCATGATTTTTCACTACATTCTGTTGAATACCAATTTATTGGCAAATGGGCTACAAGCACACCATTTTTAGAGTACAAAATATGGGAACAGCGGAAAAATACACTCTCGAAAGTAATTTTGCACTGACCCTACACTACAAGGCTTTTGTGATTGATCTTCTGGTGAAAGATTGGATTCTTCAGTATACCTAACCTACAGAGTCTAGGAATCTTGTACTAATGCACTCATCTGCACTAATCCTGAACAGCCCTTTGGTTAATCAACAAGAGAGACTTTAAGGTGGACGAGAACAAAAGGTTTACCAGCACATAAAAAGGGATATCCCAGTAAACAACCTTCATAGCCTTATAAGTTAATCTAACACTTCTAAGATCCAGAAGTCTTTAATGGAATATGTGCATTTGTTTACTTGTCAATTACACAACCAAGGAAAGAGCTTTCCCCTAAAAATGTGCAAGCTTTATACAATGAATTCCCCCAATCAGCCTAAAATCAACTATCTTATGTTCTTAAATGACAAAAATAGTCTGAACGTACCACACAGAAAATGTGCATTGCAGAGACAATTAGACTTAAGAAGGATGGGATAACCCTATATATAAAATGTACATGTGGGAACAGTAATACAAAAAAGCTTTTTGCAACAAAGCCGGAACTGACATCTAAAAATTGAAATGAGAGTATGATGTCCCTACTTCACATGACTTGTTAAATTACCCATTCTACTTAATATAACAGTCATGCGTGTATGCACTGACTTTGTAAAGATATATCTATTTTACATAGAGCTTAACTCTAATAAAGAACTAGATGGTGTGCTGAAGTAAACATATTTCTTGTGGGCTCAATGTCATCAGCAATGATCAAGCAGGACTCTTCCTGCTTATCATCATCATTGGTCCAGTAAACGACTACGCACATAACCTGTACGTCTTAATTGCGATGTGCAGTAAAGGAAAACGAGTGACAAAAATAAAGAAATTATAAATAATACGTTTGTTACCAATAGAAAATAGACAAACCATTTAAACAAAATATCAGGCTTTTTTCAGTTTTATATGCACCAAAATGTTCACTTTGTTCTTCCCCTTTTAAAGAAAAAAACGAAGTTGAGGAAGTTACTTGGAGCAGTTGGTGGGCATTAAAAGTTTGGAATGTTTCTCTTTTATTTGCTTCTAGATGGGGCTAATCTGGGTACTTGTCATACAATCAAACCTTAGAGTGAGGTGGAAACAAACAGCTTTCAGAAGAAAGCTGAATTGATCAGGATTCTGCAGCATTTTGTGACTTGGTCTAGCCACTCAATTAGAGATGCCATCTCTTGTAACTATATTACTAAGATACACAGTAATGTTTTAGGACAGTGTCATGTTGCTACTGTGAATCAAATATAGTGCATATTTTTCTTTTAATATTTGTAATAATACTTTTTGGAACTAAAGTGACAGATTATTTTGGGCTAAGAGTTTGCTTAAGAGTGGCATATGAGAGCCCCCCCCCCCCAAGACAATGAGAATGGAAGTGTTGCTCCCAAATGGTGCTGTTGTCTTATGCATTGTATCTCTAAGCCCAGTGCATAGTGATTAGTTTCTGTATCCTAGGATCAGATATGACGTATGCTATCTTGGACGTTGTTTGCAAAGATGGATTCATTTCTGCCAAAGATTCTCACAAGTTACCTACAAAAATATCTGGTACCACAAATAAGAAATCAACTCTGGTCTTTTCTTTGATGGGAAGCAAATATTCTTCACTAACAAACTAAATGCAACTTACTAGGATTTAGAAACTTAAAACGTTGGACAGTGGAATGGTACAACAGCATTTGATTTCACATATACTGAAATGAAAACCGATATAAAATTTAAAAAGGAATGCAAGATAAACAAGAACATAATACATCCTAAATAATTTGTGCTCATAGTAGGTTATTTCTAAATTCATGGGTCACTAGGAAATAACCATGCAATTGTGGATCACTGTGTAAACAGTTCTATAAACTACATGAAATCCACAGCTATAGAAAATAAAGGGTCAACTGTCTGTTCTGATGTGCCCCAATACACGAAAATATTAAGTAGAAAAGCAGATTATTTCAATCAGAACATTAAATGCATTTTACAGCTAGAGGTGTTTTCCATCTTTCAATTCTTACAGCAGACAAATTAAAAATATATGTGAATAGTCTCTTAACACAATTTTAAGCGCAATACCCTGCAACAAATTCTTTAAAAAAACGAAAATGTGATAGTCGACAAAAAAAAAATAAAGTGCTAAAGATCTTGATTTTTCATAGGATAGAAATATGTGTAACAAGCCCTTTTGTTACGGCCGCTGAAACTTTGTATGCATATGCACTTGGTTTGAGCTGTGAGGTGCAAACTGTGAAGTGTACATTTTGGTTAAAAGCTGCTCATGTTTAGCGTTCCTTCTTTTGACCCAATTCTGCAAGTCACCCAATTTAAAAAACACAAGTTTCATATTCTTTTTCCACAGGTAAGATTTTCAAGATTCCCCCAAAAAGGTCAGGGGGGTGGGGGGTTTGTCAGTGTACTTGCTAAGATCTTGTTTGACAACACTCCCCCAAAACATACTCTAAAAACAACAATTGAACATGCAAAAATACTGCAAGTAAAAAGTCCCATAAAATCCCAACAAAAAGTCTTTAAAATGTCGGCTCAAGGCAGTAAATTAAGAGTACATTTTGTATGAAAAGTCACAAAATCATCCTTATTTGAAATTAAATGAGAGAACTTCAGTTAATGGAAAAAAGTGTCTGAATTTAGGCGAGAGACTGCATACAATAAATTTCAATAAATTTCAAGTGACTGTTGGCAAATGAGACCACAAAAAAGTAAATGAGAGAGAGGCAGACCTTACTTATTTCAACAATGTGAGAATGTGCCAAGTGCAACAAATGTGTATTTGTGCAGCTCAGATGAAAACCTCAAAAGGGTATATACAGTAGAACCTTTGTTATCCAGCACTGAAATAACCAGAATTCTCTATTAACTGGCATATGGCATTGAAGGTAACCATAATATTTTGGTTAAGGAAATGACAGATGACAAACAGCATGCCAGTAAAGCGAGCTGGTCATCAGGAGGCTTTGTTATCTTTCCTTTTTGTGTTGTTTTCTGTCTCTCTGCCACCTGGATAACTAAGATTAGGTTAGCCAGAATATTTATTATCTGGAGTTATTGGGGTCCCACAAATCCTGGACAATCAAGATTGTACGATATTATGAAGAATCTGGTCCTGATTTGCATTACATGCATACTGAAAATATATGACATTTTGTGCCAAAATCAAACATTACATGTCAGACCCAGTGTCACCACAGCACTAGTCCTAAATCTGCAGATTTAGGGCAAGTCATCAAAGTCTCTTTGTGTTTTAGTCTCATCATTCAATTAGACAATTATCATATTTACATAGAAGAACCTTTCAGCCTTCTTTAACTGTTAAACAGTATTAAAGAAGGCTGCATGAACACTATTGCTACCAAGGTGCTCTTGTAAAACGCACTGTGACCCTGTTTGGGCAAAAAGGCACTTTTGAAATGAATTAATAGAACAAAACATTTGTAAAGGTTTGCTGTAAAGCTTTAAGCCCCTCAACTGCTAGAAAGCCATAGCAGGGTACGTCGGGCCACTGTGGTGGAATGGGAAGGCAGTGGAGAGGTGATCAAATGATAAAGTGATGACAAATAAAGGAAAGTGCATAATTAGCAGACACTATGAGCAAGAAAGCAATGGAAGTTTTGTTTTCACTTTTTGTATAAAAAAAGAGACAAGAGTAAAAGGTACACCACATTCCTGACAGAATCCATACAACCCCTGCTTAGTCATCGCTGTCTTCTGCATTGTCCTCTTCATCCTCCTCCTCAGCTGACTCCTTCAGGTCTTCCAGGATGAGATCTTCTATATCACATATGTCCAAGCTGCCTTGGCTGATACAGGTGGCCACGGTGGAATCAGTGCTCTCATGGATCGGGCTAGGGTGCAGGACCTTGGGAAGGTTATTCTTAGCTCGGCTTCTTGGATGCATGCAGTGGGTGCCGGGTAAATGAGGTTCTTTGGCAAAGACAAAAATGCAACAACTGATTAGTGAGTTACAATGCATAGGACAATAATAAGTGTATAAGAAAAAGTTATTTACCTGTAACTACAGTTCTAACGCATTGGCATCTTTCATGGATTCACATGCTTTTGAATATTCTCCGTCGTCAGACTGGGAATCCATAGTGCATTAACAAAGCAGTTTTCATGAACATAAACAAAAGAGACTGCATTCATTTTCCTGTTCCATCAACCACATTTCAGGTCTTTTGGCTCACAGTGAATGAGGCAGTTGCCCCCTAATCTCCGTCCCTGATTGCATCTTCAGATTATGGCACTACATAAAGAGCACTAAAAGATGGACTTCAATGGGGTTATGAGGTGTGAGTTGCATGTGAATCGATGAAAGAGCAAAGCTGGAGAACTGTAGTTACAGGCTAGTAACTTTCTTCTCCAGCATTGGCTCTCTCAGGGATTCACATACTGTTCAACAGATTAAAAGCAGTAAACTAAAACCAAACAGTCAAGTTACACATCGAGAGGTGCAAATGATGCTCACCTTACCCAAACACGCTGCAATAGGTCCACCTGCCTGACCCTGGACTTCTCTCTGGCCTTCTTGGCAATGCAGTAGAACCTGGTAAAGGTGTGAGTAATCTACCTACAATGTCCTCAAACTGCAAATGCCATCCAACAAAATGTCTGCACGTAGGGGCAGTTATGGAAGCCATGGCTTTTGTAGAATAGGCTCTCGGTCTCTCTGGTAGAGGTCTGCTGGAATCTTAATGACTGAGCCAGATGCAGGGTAATCATCTTAGAACAGTTTTTTCCATTGCTGTTGGGACCAAAAGACACGAAGAAATGAGCAGAACCTAGAATTCTCTTTGTACGTTCCACCGAATACTTCAGGCTTCCTTTACGTCTAGAATGCAGTACAGCCCTTAAGCCCCTGTAATGGGGGAGCGGAGATGAAGATAGGGTACGAACAACTGAATGCAGTAGGGGACAGCCCCCCTCCCCCACTTAAAGCTAAGCAGAAAAATCTGTATAGACTGATTTAGTATTGTAAATTATGTGAAAACAGTTCTTAATGGTATGGGATATTAGTATTCTAACAGATGTCATGTTTATAAAGTCGAAATTTTATTTATCATGGTTTAGTAAGTAGGCAAAGTACAGAATGCATATTAAGGTTTTCCTACACACAGACAGAAAAGCCTCCGACAAATGCCTTTTTACTGGAAATACAAGTAACTGACAATGTGGCTGAAATAAGTGAAATGAAGTAATAGTGCAGGGCGTTTAGGATGAGGTAATTCTAAAGTTGAAACATTCAAGGCCGTCTTGCCTTACAATTGTGCTGATACCAGACAGTTAATTGGGCCGTGTCTGGAAACTTATCTAAAAGGGTCCAGGTGCATCAACCATATTTGGGCGGAGCACCGTGGAAAAAGCTAGAATGTGCGCCAGAGTGTATTTCATTGTTGAAGGGGCAGATAAATTAAAAATAATTGCCGCGAGAGCGAATGCTAATGAAGAGTTTGCCTAGACATGTGTAGAGAGAGTGGGGGCTGGTTGCTCCCTCAGACTAGCTATAAGAGGGAGCTCCTTTTTGAGCTCGGGGGCAGGTGACTTGAGTATGTGTACTTGACAACGATGCTGTGTTTGTGCTCTGTGTCAGTTTGGCATGTAATAAAACTTGATGAACTTTACTGTCTCTTTCCCGAACCATTGAGTGGTTCTTATTGAATGGTGCTGCAGTAAGATATCCTACACCCTTTCCACCCCTAGGTACAGCTATCTTGTTTTAAGGTACTTGAGGGTGAGCTCTGATCCCATGGGCCCGTCAGAGGTCGCTCCGCCCTCCTGTATACTTGGCAGCAGTGAGGATGGTTTTGACCATCAACTATTGATTATTGATAAGACACATATTGGCCGTCGACACAAAGTAACTCTAGGTCTTCGGAAATATCACGAGTCCTTCGCCATTCGGCCGAGTAGACTGTGAAGCTTCCCGTGGACAATGATAGTTTAAATTGAATTAAAACCTGCAGTGGGCCTGAAGGGACCCGTTTTAAACATAACCCCTTCCATTCCTACGGGCAGCAGAACAGACGAAAGACTGAAGGAACAAGTTACTTACCTGTAACTGTTGTTCTCCAGCATGGGTCTGGCATGGATTCACATGCTCATGAATATTCCCCGTCGTCAGGCTGGGAATCCTCGGTAAAGAAAAAACCAGTATCAGTTTCGTTTCTGATCTGTCTTTCGTAGTAATAACCAATCACTGGTCTCTGCGTCATACTGACCACAGCCAATGACTGCCCTCTACCTAAGCACCGCCTCTGGCAGCCATCTTCAGATTTGGAAGCACGTGAAGTGGCAGTATGACCAAGTGAAGAGCCGCAGAGGGGTAGGCGGGAGGGTTCGCATGTGAATCCATGCCAGACCCATGCTGGAGAACAACAGTTACAGGTAAGTAACTTGTTCCTTCTCCAGCATGGGGTCTGGCATGGATTCACATGCTCATGAATAAAGAATACATAGCAGTACACACATGCACAACCACGGGAGGTGGCAAAGGCTCAACATTAAGCATCACATCAACTCAACATTAAGCATCTTACCTCCTCACCAGGCTCACCTCAGGCGAACAGGTTGCGCAGCACTGCTTGGCCGACCCTGGACTCCTCCCTGGAATCCCGGTCGACGCAGTAGAATTTCGTGAAGGTGTGCGTCGACCTCCACGTAGCAGCCCTGCATATGTCCAGCAGGGGCACACCAGATAGGAACGCCGTGGTAGCTGCGATCGCTCTGGTGGAATGGGCTCTCGGACGGCCAGGCAGCGGTCGGTTTGCCAACCGGTGACAGTACATGATACAGCCGGAGAGCCATCTGGAGATGGAAGCCTTCGAGAGAGCCTTCCCCTGATTGACAGGTCCAAAGTTCACAAAGAGTTGTGACGTCTTCCGAAAACCTTTCGTGCGGTCCACGTAGAACTTCAGCGCTCTAGCTACATCCAGCGAGTGCAAAGTCCTCTCAGCCGGCGACGAAGGCGACGGGAAGAACACAGGTAACACCAAGGGTTCGTTGAGATGAAAGTCCGACGGTACCTTGGGCATGAAGGAGGGGTGCGTCCTGAGCACTACCCTCGTGTCGTGGAAAGTCAAGTACGGTGCCTTGCAGGAAAGGGCCTGGATCTCTCCCACTCGTCGTGCGGAGGTGATGGCCACGAGAAAAGCTGTTTTCCACGATAGAAACTTCAACGGGGCCGAGTGCAGAGGCTCGAACGGAGGTCCCATGAGTTTGGTCAGTACCACGTTGAGCTCCCACGCCGGGGCCGGAGCCTTCACCGGCGGGAACGATCTGAACAGTCCCTTCATGAACTCTTTCACCAGACGATGAGACCACAAGGACGTCCGGCCCGTGGTTCTGGTGTATCGGGAGATCGCAGCAAGATGAATCTTGATGGACGCGTGTGCCAGACCAGCTTTGGCCAGCGTCAGCAGGTACGGCAGCACTTGGGGAGCCGTAATCCGTAGAGGGTTAATCTTCTGTGCGTGGCACCAGACAGAGAACCTCTTCCATTTGTGTCCGTAGCATTTAAGAGTCGAGGACGCCCTGGCCTTTGCAAGAACCTCTCTGCAGTCGGCCGGTATGTCGTATCCTCCAAACTCTAGCGCTGCAGGAGCCAGGCCTGCAAGTTCAGCGACTTCGGGTCGTGGTGGAGGATGGCGCCTCCTTCCCTGGAGAGTAGATCCGCGTCCGCCGGCAGCTTGATTGGCGGGGACGCCGACAAGTCCAGAAGGTCCGGGAACCATATCTGCCTCGGCCACGCAGGTGCGACGAGGATCATCCTGCACCGTGACCTCTTGAGCTGGTTGACGAGCCGGATTAGCAGAGGCAAGGGAGGGAACGCGTAGAGGAACAGGCCCTCCCAGGGGAACGAGAAAGCATCGCCCATGCTCCTCGTCTGGGGAAACCTGCTGGCGAACCTCCGGCACTTGGTGTTCGTCGCCGTCGCGAACAGGTCGATCTGGGGTGTGCCCCACCGTCGGAAGAGGCGATCCACCAGATCCTGCCGTAGTTCCCACTCGTGGCACGAGCGCAGCTCCCTGCTGAGTGAGTCGGCGATGGTGTTTTTTATCCCTGCCAGATGAAACGGCACCAGAAGAATCCCTTGGGCGACGGCCCAATGCCACAGGTCCTGCGCCTCCTTGGACAGCGCTGGGGACCTGGTTCCGCCCTGTTTCCTGATGTAAAACATGGTGGTGGTGTTGTCGGTGAAGATCCTCACCACCTTGCCCTTGAGGGACGGAAGGAAGGACCTGAGGGCCCAAAACACTGCACGGAGCTCCAGGACGTTGATATGCAGGGACTTCTCCGTCGGGAGCCAGAGTCCCCTTGCGTGCAGATTTTCGGTGTGCGCTCCCCACCCTTCTAGGGAGGCATCCGTGGTCACAGTCACCTGGTGGGCTGGGGTCTGGAAGTCCATGCCCGCCGTCAGATGCGCGCGGGTGCCCCACCACCGTATCGCTCGTCGGAAACTCTCGTCGAGCTTGATCCTTTCCTCGAAGCTGCCCGTCGTCTGGATCCAGCGCGCATCCAGGAACTCTTGCAACGGGCGCATCCGGAGCCTGCACATGGGAATGAGGTAGATGCAGGAAGACATCATCCCGAGGAGGGACTTGATGGACCTCACCTTGGCCGCGTCGGCCACCAACATCCGTTGCACCTTGCCCAAGATGGTCCTGGTCCTCTCCTCCGACGGGGAGGCCAGAAGGGACACTGTGTCGAGCCTCGCTCCCAGAAACAGTGCGACTTGCGCGGGCACCAGGTGGGATTTGGCGTAGTTCACGGAGAATCCCAGGTCCGTGAGGAGTTGGACGGTCCTTGCCGTGTGGACCACGGCGAGCTCCCTCGTCTTGGCGCGGATGAGCCAGTCGTCCAGGTAGGGGTAGACGTGAATCCCCTCGCGGCGCAGCTGCGCCGCCACCGGTGCGAGGCACTTGGTGAAAACCCTGGGTGCCGACCGCAGTCCGAAGGGAAGGGCTTTGAACTGGTAATGACGCCCTTGGACCACGAATCTGAGGAATTTTCGGTGCCCCTTTAGGATGGGAATGTGGAAGTAGGCATCCTCCAAATCCAACGACGATAGGAAGTCTCCTTCCTCCAGCTGACCCAGGACGTGCTGGAGGGTGACCATCCGGAACTTCTGCGCCTTGATGAACTTGTTCAGGCGTCGCAGGTCCAGGATGGGGCGCCATCCTCCCGTCTTCTTCTTCACGAGGAAGTAACGCGAGTAGACTCCGGAGCCCCGAAGCCTCTTTGGGACGAGTTCGATGGCGCCCTTTCTGAGCATCGCCTTTACCTCCAGGAGAAGTTGAGGGACGTGAAGTTCTTTCCTGGCCACGGGGGGGACGCGCGGGCACCTTCTTTGAAACTCGAGCGCGTGGCCCCGGGCCAGGGCGTCCAGCACCCAACGGTCGGTGGAGATGGACTCCCACACGCTGACGAAGCCCGCCAGCCGGCCTCCCACCGGGGTGCTTCGGTGGGGGCCCGACCCCACGGCCGGTTCAATCCTGCTTGGACGCGGCCTTGCCGCCTTGGCCTCCTTGGCGACGACGGCGGGGGCCGCCAGACTTGCCTCGTCCTCTGTAGGCCTCTTGCGACGACGAGCGGGCCGCTTGACGGTAGGAAGCGAAACCGCCGCCGGAACCTTTGGAGGCGCCCTTGCCTCCGCCGCTCCGAAAGGGCGTCCGCCGTTGCTGCAGCACTCCAAGGGCCCGGGCCGTCTCAGTATCCGCCTTGATGGCCTGAAGGGAATCGTCCACTGTCTTCCCAAACAGGTTGTTCCCGTCGAAGGGCATGTCCAGGACCCTGTTCTGGACGTCCTGCCGAAAGTCCGTAGCCTTGAGCCATCCGCGACGTCGAAGGCAAACGCCGTTGCCCATCTGGCGGAACCCAGTGTCGGCGATGTCCGTCGCCACGGTGATGGCGTGGTCCGAGGCCACCTCACCTTCCTGCAGGATCTCAAGGGCCTCCGCCCTCTTGTCGTCCGGCAGAAAATCCAGCAGGGGAGCTATCTTGTACCAGAGTTCCCTGTCGTAGCGGGCCACGATAGCCAAGGCGTTGGCCGCTTTAATCGTCGTCGCCGCCGACGAGATGACTCTGCGTCCCATGGCATCCAATTTCTTTCCCTCGCCGTCCGGCGGGGAAGTCGACGTGGAGGCCGCACCCCCCCCGCTTTCTTCCTGGCTGCCGCGGAGACGACGGAGTCCGGGGTAGGCTGCGCCCGGAGGCATAGGGGGGCCGAGTCCGGGACCCGGTACTTTTTCTCGTACCGGTCTCTTTTCGCTGGCGTCGTGGAAGGGTTCTTGAGGAGGGAAAGGCCCTCATCCCAAATGTCGTCCAACAGAGGCACTGCGAGGACCGTCTTCCTCTTGGTCTCGCGCCGTTGGTAAAGGAAGCCTTCCTTTTTCTTCTCCTCAGGGCAGAGTTGGAAAAGCTCGGATGCCCTGGCGATCATTGAGTGGAACGATCCAATCTCGTCGGGCGGAGAAGCCCTGGGGGGAGGCGACGACGGAAAATCCTCGTCGTATGCCTCGTCGTCCGTACCCGTCGCTGCCGTGTCAGTCCCCGTATCATCCCCTCGGGTGGACGGGGAGGAGGGCTGGACGGGGCGCGATGGTTGAAAAGGAGGCGGTGGATGGATCCTTCTTTTCTTGGTAGGGGGAACACCAGAAGGTCCCGGTTCTGGATCCCCCGACGGGAGAGGTTCCTCCGTCGGTAACGGTAGTCTCGTCCTTATCTCGGAGCATAAGGACTGTATAGCCAACAAAATGGCCGCTGAGTTGTCTTGCGGCGCTGGCAGAGGGGAATCCGACGGGCGAGCAGGGGCCCCGTCGGTATCCTCGACGATGTCGTCGTCGTCACCTGCGTCGGGGCCCATTCCGACGGGCTGGTCTTGTTCCACGCCTAGGCCGTGGCTTAAGACCTCGATCAGTTCCTCTTCTGAGGTTGAGGCCGAATCTACGACGACGCCCTGCCCCCCCTTCTTCCCCACGGAGGGTTTCACGGGGGTCCTATCGATGGGCACGAAAGAAGACTCCCTCCGAGGAGGCAGGGAGATTCTGGGCCCCGAGGCCGCCACCACTGGTGCAGCCTCCACAGGCTGGGCCAGGGCCGCCGCGACCGTTTCGATAGAGGGCTTGGTCGAATGGATCAAGGCCTTCACCACCTTAGGTGCGCTCACCGCCTTATCCTTGAGGGAGGGGGCACTGCCACGCTCCTCCTCTGCCTTAGAGCTCGACCGGGGTCTCTCCAGGAGCTTCGCCGGGTGCTCGGCCTTCCTCTTACCCGACCCAGAGCGTTGGCTCGTGGTTGATGGTGCCGGGGAGGGTGCGCCCTGCCTGGCGCCCGTAGAGCCCGACCGTTCGGCGCTCCCGGTGCCAGCGGACTCGCGGTGCTTGGCCTTATGTTGGGCCCCCGTCGCCGGGGCGCCCTCAAAGGTCTTAGAAGACCGCTCAGATTTCTTCTTCTTCTCGCCAGACGGGCTCTTACCCTCCAGCCAGCTGGCGAGACGTTGATGGCGGTCCTTCATGGTCCGTTCCGACATGTTGCCGCAAAACGCACAGTCCTTCTCCACGTGCGTCTTGTCCCCATGAAGGCAGTAAAGGCAGAAAGAGTGTTCGTCCTCCTTGAAGACGTTCTGCAACTGGCATCCAGGGCAGGCCCTGAACAGCTTTCCGGGCGTCGAGCTTCCCTTCTCCTGGGCCATCTCCGAGACCGGGCCTGAGAAGCTTCTGGAGTCCTCCGAAGTGTAGCTCGACGAAATCTTCACCCTTGAGGGGCACAGATGAATCCGACACGGGTCCCCGTTGATCGGATGTAGGATCGGTGGAGCTTGAGGCTCTTTTGACCGAAAGAATCGAAGTTTTTGTGAAAAAGCGCGAAAAAATAGCACTAACGCTCGAGAGCAATAGCACGAGGATCCCAACACATGAACGTGCGGTAAAAATCTGAAGATGGCTGCCAGAGGCGGTGCTTAGGTAGAGGGCAGTCATTGGCTGTGGTCAGTATGACGCAGAGACCAGTGATTGGTTATTACTACGAAAGACAGATCAGAAACGAAACTGATACTGGTTTTTTCTTTACCGAGGATTCCCAGCCTGACGACGGGGAATATTCATGAGCATGTGAATCCATGCCAGACCCCATGCTGGAGAAAGAGGCAGTAACGGAGGCGGTGATCCCGAGGATCCAGAGAGGAATTATGCCAGCGGTGAGTGAAACAAAAAAGTGAATGCTTTGGCAAATGTCATAGGCATTAGAACAAGTAAGGGAAAAGGTAACGGAGAGAGGTAGGAAAAGAAAAAACAAAATAGTCAGAAATAGAGAAGACTACCCGGGAGGATAGCTCAGCGGCAACATGCTCGCCTTGGAAGCAAGACGACACAAAGCAACACAGGTTTGATCCACGGGTCTGCGCTTAGAAACCTCTGCGTATTTAAGCGCGTTATAAATACGCAACTAAGATGAACAACTCCTGTAACAGCGCCTCGATGCCCCGGGGCTGTGTGAGCGCTTTAAAAATACTGTATATCCACATATATATATATATATATGGGGATAGAAAATAAGATGGGGATGGGGCAGGCTGCAGCTGCCCAAGCCGATAAGAGACAGGGACACGGGGAGGGAGAACAATATGGCAGAAATGGGAACATATATATATATGGTAATTTTTCAGGGAACAAGAACAATGGCAGTGCAGATTTGGGAACAAACCAAAACATTAACAGCATTTACAAAATCAATCACAAGAGTAAAACATTTATGAGGGGCAGACATGCATGCAGCCGGCCAGAGTCTTGTTTGACTTTGTCACATGTCATGTTATGTTGTGCGTTTAATTGTTATATGTTATTGCTGTTCATTTGTTTCGTTTTATGGCATAACTATATGTGTGCACTGTAAAAACATTGGAACCAATATACAATTGATATTTCAAGAAATTGGCGTCCAGCCAGAGTTTTGAAAATGCCAAAAAATGACAATAAGATAGATTATCAGATGCTATGATTTAAGGCACACAAATTTGTGGTGATTTTATCTCAAAAGAATCAAACAGCTCTGAGATAAGTGTAAAAAGCTATTGCACTTGTGAGCCATCACAAAAAATTCAAACCAGCAACTATAGAGTTACATTTGTGATTTCCTCGTAGTAGACAAGACAACTGATGAATCGTGCTAAGAACGATAGATTTTCGCATTAAAATGGCTGAGTTATAGTGATTTATAGAAGTACTATTCTCGTGCGTTAAGCGCGCTGAGCGAAAGGAATGCACTGTGTAGAAATGCTTTTAACTGTGGAGGGTAGGAGGTCTAGTTAGAACTAGGAACTGTGAGCCTGTGAAGTGTGTAAAATAATGGGTTTTTTAGGCAAGGAATGATTGAATTATTTGTAAAGCAAAAACAGAGCCTAGTGGAATGTCATCGAGGGCGTATGTGCGCCTAAATTCAAAAAGATGTTGATAAGAATGTTGTGCTGAAATATATATATATAAGCTGGTTTTGTTGGAATGTTTGTGTGGGGTTGCATGTCGTGGTTTAAAAGATAGTTGGGTTTTTATATTTTAACATCAGATCAGCTGTTTGAAAAAACACGCAATTGAAAACTAATGGTTAAGCGGGATGACAAGCGAAATGAAACATGCTTCCATTAGAGCTCACGAGAGTGAACACAGTGATTCATCAAGAAAGGAATGTGCAATGGCAGTCTTGGAAGATAAGCACTGCCAAGCACAGCGAGATCATGTCTTTCAAGGCTGTATTTATCGCACCCAAACGAGTATTGTGAAAGACAGGCTTTATTTCATTAGGAAACAAGGTGTGAACTAAAGATCGCAGGTGTGAGGAATCATACTGAGCATTGTTGCAAATTATGGAAAAGGATGCCCACACTTGAGAATTGGGGAAAATTCACAAGTGTAGTTGCAGCTTACACATGTAACAACACAGCGGTAAGGGGATAATGAGGACAGCAGCTAAATATTTCAGTGGGATGGCGGGTAAACGCAGGGCTCAGATCTGGTTGGGTCATTACATTTTTATCATGACTCGTGGTGGTCATGGTGTAGCAGGGCGGTAATAATACATACAATATTTCTATGTGGTAAGAAGAGACACAAACAGCCGATGTAATTGTTAGGCTATTTCAGGGATCAGGAAAATGCTCAAGTGAGTGTGGCTTGTATGTTGCAGTAAAGCGCATTACCGGCAAATTAATTTGTTGAACAGCGGGCAAGCAAGGGGGGGTACATATAGGATCAGCAATATGCAAACACGGAAAACACCGACACCTGGGAATAAAAGGCGTCAAACTAGAAATTAAGCCTATTTAGCAAACAGGAAAATGAATTTGTTTTCACGGTAGGACAGCCCCAGAGGTTGTCCGGATGTGCCTAAAAGGTTAACTGACACTAGGGTTTTGGAATGCAAGGAGAAATATGACAAGAAAAAAAAACGATTTTGGTCTAATGATAAGACAGTGAGACTGTATGTCCATGTAGCAAAGGCAGCTTTTTGGACTATAGATGTGGCATTAGTTTAGCAGTCTCTTGAGGAAAATATGTCAGCTGCAGTGTGATTTTAATAGGCACCTTTCAGTGGTAGTCAAGGCGCACATTAGCCCAGTGGCATTTTTGGCGCAAGTGCAGAGGATGCAATGGTGCTAGTACAGGAATACATTGAACAAGAGAAGAATTAGCACATGGATGGCATTTCTAGAGCCAGCCTAGCTATTTTTATCATGAGGAAATTAGGAATGGGCTTGATTGCATATTAATGCTTCCAGCCTGTTAAGGAAAGCAATGCAAAATTCTTTCATTTTTTAGTACTGGTGGGCGGGCAGTCCAGTTTTAGGAGCTAATGACTAAAGCTGGGCCCACAGTTGTGGAATTTTAAAGATGGGCATATATAAATTGGTCTGAACAGGAGGGTCTGAAGGACTAACAAGAGTGATTCATTCTGATAAGGAAAAAAGGGCATGGACAAAAGACATCTTGTGTGCTGCCCATGAGCTTAATAAAGGAATGTATCTGTTTACTGATAGCCAGAGCGCTTTTCTCCTGGCATAACAGAGTTTTCTGTATGGGAATATTCAGTATCGCCTAGAGGCATTTTCCTGTGTGATACACATTTTTTATTTTAGAGGAGTTGTCCATGAGTGCCCAGAGAAGGGGTATTGTAGTGATCCAACAGTAGTACCTACCAGGGCCATCACAAGCATTTTTGGGGCCCTGGGCATGCACGTCTTTGGGGCCCCCTCCACCACACCAAAGGAATAAAGTGATCAAGAATATCTGGTGGCACCCTTCCCTCACCATGATCATAACCTATAGGTTGATATGCTGCCTTGCAGCATTCAAAATAAGCATGTTTACGCCCTTTAAAGTCCTGTTACCCTTTCCTTTCTTGCTCTAATCAAAATGATAAACAAGCAGCTTTTGAAGGCCAACATTAGCAATCTGCAAAGAGGTTACTTCTCTTCGAGTATAGAAACGAGATACTTTTATCAATAGCATCCGGGAAGTTATGCAGCCTGTAGTATTAATGTGAGACTGTATGTAAAAAGGTACATGTAACCCAGAATAGGCAGAGAACTCACATTAGCTGCCTCAGAGAATGCAAAGGTGCTCAAGCATGGATAGAGTAGACCATAAGGAAGGAAAAAGCTGCACATAGCATAGCATAGATAGTGAATGTAGATTAGAAGCTACCAGGAAGGTGTCTTCATCCAGACGGACAGAGTAGGAGTGGGGCATGGTTTTCAAATAGTGTTGCCATTAGAGATCAAGGGAACAAGTGCCTGTGGCTGTCCAGTTAAAGCATCGAATGCAAAAGGATCGACACAATAGGGCCGAAAACTAAAAGGATCACATTTTTTCTTTAATTATATATATTTTTTTTGGTTTTCGTATAGGTAAAAAAAATGATTTTTACCAAAAAAACTGGAAAAATGTTTAAAATAAATGTCGATCCTTTTGTTTTCGGTACTTTTGAGTCGATCCTTTCACCATTTGACCCTTTTTTTCGATCCTTTAACCTATAACCGTGCCTTTGGTGTGCAGTATATCAATGCTCAATATCATAGTGGAAGCAACCCTATCGCCAGTGAATCTATGAGTGATGCTTTTATGAAGAACATACCCTGAGAAGAAAATCACCCTGATGGGCTTACGGTTTTGAAAGGTTTAGGGACAGGCAATTCTGAGATGGTAGGCAATAAAAGATTAAACGAGATGCCCAGGATCACACAGTGCTTAAGGGGTGATGCTGGGATTTGTGCCAACTTTGCAATTCCTGCATTTTAACACTTTCTTTTCCAGCGCTTAACATGTACTAAAACAATCTAATTTTATAAAACTGACTTGCAAAGTACGCAAATCGCATTTCCAAACCTGACAATTTTTAAAACCAAAATATTACAGAAAGGCGTTACACAAAGTGGGAATGATTCTAGCTTCATTCTCTCCATCATCAAGGGAAGTACCAGCATACCAATTTGATGTGAAGTAACAGATTTAATCTATGTAAGTCTTTCGTACTTTTAAGCTTTAAATAGTTACAAAACAATGACTTTTGCCACTCAAATGGACTACATAAGAAGAAATACCAAGTAATGAGCTAAAAACGATGCCACCAGTATGCAAGTAGGCAAACCTCACAGAGGACAGCACAGTAATGCAAGGGATCATATATGATTTTACCAGGATCACTGTATCGTCTGCTGGCAAAGCCAGGATACAAGCATGAACACGTTGGCTGCACAGTCTTGAAATTGTATACTTATTTACCTCTTGGACTAATAGTTTATGCACATTGGGGATTGCTTAGGTTTTAAGAACGCCCCATATGAACAAACTAATTTCTGGACCATCACCAGAAGAATGACATTTTAGTTTTATAGCAACCCCTATCTGGTGCAGGATCAGTGCTGTTAATAGCACCTCTTGAACTGCAAAACCAAGTAAATATGCAGGTATGTTTATAAACTTCAGCATAGGGACGGTTCAGCGAGCCTTGCTGGAATGTGCCCTTCTAATCTTTCATATGAACACATATCTCTGCAATGAGTGTTTAACACACTGAGCTAACTTCTGAACCATCGTGAGTGAATATGGATTTCAACTTTGGCTAATGCACGTGGTCAGCAATATTCCCACAGGAAGGAAATAATGCTGCGAAAATTGTGCTTCACAAACTATGTATTCCACAGTGAAAGCAGAAAGCATTACATGATTAATTGATCAAGGCAGAATGTACTTGTCAAAACAGACAGGAAACAGGTTTAGAGCCTCAGCAGCATACAATAAAATCTCCTGGTGTGTGCTATTTAAGCCTGGTGAACAATGGAATCTCACTTTAGATGAGGCAGCCTTGTGGAGGCCCTGGGCAAGTGCCCAGTTTGCCCTCCCATGAAAACGTTTCTGGTGCCTACTGTAGTTTGGCAAGGAATGAGCGAGTCCTAGTAGAAAGGTAAGGGTTGAATGCGTGAAAAAACCCTTTAATTATTTATGTATTAGAATTTATGGAGCACACAGAAGCCCTTAGACATCGTGGTGCTATTACAAGGGGCTTGCAGATTACAATAAAATGGCATACACAAGGGGTTGCATGGCGAAGCTTCGCCTGTAGTTATAGGACAGATAAATATATATTGTAATTACAATGAATGAGCTGCATATTTAGCTCACACTGGAGATATTGAGTGAAACACAGCATAGAGGTTAATTTAGCAACAGGGGGATGAGTATAGACACCGCTGGGGGAACTGATAGGGGTAGGTAACCAAAGTAGGTTTGAGGGTTTTTGTGAAAAATGAGGAGGGATGGTTCTGCTCCAAGTTCGCTAAAGAAAGCATTCCATGGTTTGGGGACAAGACGGGGAAGCTTAGCCGTCTGGCATTTGCTCTTTTGGTTAATGGGACTTGTAGTTGAGAGACATGCTGGCTTCCTTTGGGTCAGGATGAAATGACTCTACTAACAGCATCAGTCAGATATTCTGGTGCTGTGTGAGACATAGATGTGTGATTTTAAATTAACGGTTCCTTCACGGGTAGCCAGTGAGCAGCTTGCATGGCATGAGTAATGTATATTCTTTTGAAGAATACTGAGAGTTGCACACAGCATCACTCCGCACTTTTAGAGCCTGTGAAGATTTTTGTAAGATGCCTGCAAGGAGGGCAGTGTCGTAATCCAATTTAACACTGATAATGACACGGGAAATGAATGAGCAGGTTTTGCAAGTATTGTGGGGAAAGGAAAGGGCCGGTGACATTAGTAAATGTGGTAGTGAAAAGGAAGCAATTGCACTCAAATGACAAGTGCAACAAAACAGACTGTAGGAGGTATTGATGAATGTCATGAGATGAGGAGCAAGTGATTTACATGGGGTTTTTATACTAACGTGCGGGCAGGAACAGGCATCGCCTTGTAGCCTAATGGTCCAATGCCATTCATGTTTTCTATTATTTTAACTTAGAATGCCCTCTGAGGTTGAAGGGGGTTACTGGGTCCTCTGTGACCTGCTTTTGGGGAATTTCACGGACAGTACAAATGTATTGAAGGGGGTTTTTGGGGTGCTCCTAAAGGTCCTTTTTAGGAGCTCCTCCTTGAGCGATAGGACAGTTTGAATGGTGTTATACCAGGGGTGGTATTTTACCATTTTTGAGGCCTTGACGGCCAGAGTGGAGAACATTTTTTATTAAATAGGGAAAAACCCTTTTTGATTTGAGAGGATCAGTTGAGATTCTGGTATTATAGGATTCAGACAGATGAAGAAAGGTTTGAATGACAAAGCATGAAAGCATGATGACAGTGTTTAGGTTACCAAGGAAACCATGTTTTTATTTAAGACATGCCCCAATTAGACACAAGCACAATTTTGAAGGCATGAAAGTGGCAGAAGGCCAATGAGATTGTTTGGGTGAAAATTAAAAGATGTTATTATTGTGGCAGCATGGCAAAATATAGCCAGCTGTATGACCTGGTGGAGAAATAATGAAAATATTTTAGAAATTCAGGCGCAGGTCGTGAATATTTATGAGCACTTGCGAACAAGAGGTAGAGACAGATGACCTCTAGGAAATTAAAGGCAGCCATAACGTAGGGAAATATGGCAAATGATAAAGAAACAAGCAGAATGAAATAAGAATCATGAAGGACAGTAGTGGTTCATATGAAAGGATACCGGGTCAGACACCCGAGAAGTGAAAGGATACCGGGTGAGACACCCGAGAAATAAAAGGATACCGGGTCAGACACCCGAGAAATAAAAGGATACCGGGTCAGACACCCGAGAAAACAAAGGTTACCAGGGTAAACACCCGAGAAGAGAGAGGGTACCGGGGTAGACACCCGGGAAGAGAGAGGATACCGGGGTAGACACCCGAGAAGAGAGAGGATTCCAGGGCGGACACCTGAAGAGAGAGAGGATTTGCCTTGTTCCAGCACTTTAATATAGCGGTCAGAAGAAACGTGAACTCAAGAGTCCCACATACTGGGTAACGACTAGGCTACTACCACATTTAAAGACGTTGTAAATGGAGTTTGTTTAAACTCCATGTCGGGGTACAAATTAGAGGCAGAGATATTTTTGTCCAGCTGGTGTCTGTCTAGTCGGTCAAGTGTCTGTCATACGTGTTATGTTGTGTGTCACATGTAAGAAATGTTGTCTTGTGTTGTTGAAATCAAAAAGGGTTTTTACGTGATTCTATAATTGGGAGGGAATCGCACATGGATTGATATTCTTGAGTAAACTGGCGATAAAATGTTTTGACGGGAACAGATTGGATTGGAGCTTGCAATATTTGGTGCTCGCTCATATTATTGGGAGTGTTGAAGTTGCATGGAAGTATTGTTAAATACAGATTCAAGCATGGTAGACATTACTCCATTAGCACACTTATGTAATCAATTGCCCAAACATGCACCCAAGCTTAAGAAATATAGCACCAAGTGGGTTAAGGGTACCGCCAACAAGATGTTTATGCCACGGCCACAAAATGGGCCCTTATCTAAAGCCGTCTTGCAGCATTTGACGACTTGCTGTTCTAGAACTTTGGAAAATGTTCGAACAGTCAAAGGAGGAAGAGCCACCTACAGACTGGATATTAAATGTATGCACAGAGGGGGGTGAGATGCCTACAGCGCCACCTGCCCCGCCTGAAACAGAAACTGAGGGAAATAAGCCTGAGGGACTCTTCCCATTAAGGGAGCTTAAAGCAGCTACAGGGTACAACAACCCCGCATATGAGTCACCTACGTACAGTAGTGACAAAAATAAAGGGAAGGATCAGGATAAGAATCTTGCCACCGAAGACCCGAGGGACAAAGTGAGACACAATGATGAGAGGAAGGATCAGGCACAGATTAGTGCATCTCTCGATAAAGAGAGAGAGGGAAAGAAATGGAAAGGAAGTGAAGACAGAACTGATAAGAACATTCGCAAAAGACGAATGGATTGAAGGACAAATATTATTGAAACTCGATGGAAAAGGAAGTGATGAAGTGAAACCTACAGAGCGGTTAGATGAGGCACAGAGAAGGGAAAAAGAGAAGGAGACAGGGACAAAAGGATAAGAAGGAAAGATAGGCTGAGGCGAGAGCGGCTATATCGCGAAGAGCAAGAAAAGCAGCTCGATCGCAAAACAGAGAGCACCCTGGGAACAAGAAAGATAGAAACAGCAAAAGTTAGAAGAAAAGCAAAGGGTACGTGAAATAAGGATAAGGAGATGAAGGGATGAGGAAGTTCGAAGGGCAGATCAACGAAGAAATGAAAAGAGAAGCGAAGAAGATAAGGTCAGAGAAGAGGCGAGGAAGCACAAAGAATTTGATGTTGACATTGAGCGTAAGCATAGACAGAGGGCACGCGATCTCGAATAGTTGGAGAGAGAGGTTAAAAAACCTGCTCCAGTTGCAGACTTGGAAGACATTGAAGAATTCTTCCCTGCGTACGATTCAGTTCCAGGCACATCTAAACATCTAAAATGTTGATGATGACTTCGACACCAGAAGCATCAGGGAAACAATTGATAGAATACATGATGAAATGGGGCTGGAACAAATACCCCAAAGGGGGAAGACGAGCGTCCAGTGAGCACCCAGCACTACAACACTGAGGATATCACCCGAAGTAGTGGTAATAAGGAACTATCGCTGGACAAATTAGAAATCAACAGGAACAATGAAGAAAAATAAATAAATAAATCAGGAAAAGATGAAAATGGTTGGTTATCTTGAATAAAAAATGAATAAAAGGAAAATTGAGAAAGGGAACAATTGGGCAAATGAATAAAAGGATAGGGGGGGCGTGGCTTGGACGCCATGTGAAAGGACGTGCCTGAACGGGAGCTCCCGCTGATCCGAACATTATCCGGCTGAATCCGCGCAACGGCCGCTACGATGTGGCATAGACGGTGATGACTGTAAATGCGAAGCTCGGCTGCACATGTGGATGCATTTTCATACGGGATTGTGCAGCGCTTGTGTCCCCAGGAGCCGCGTGAAGTTTTTGGGCCGGAGCTTCGCCGGCAGACAAAATGGCTGCCGCCGCTTGATGTTGGGACAAAGGATCGGGGACCGGATTCTGGAGGCGATTCCCTCAGTTCACGTTCAGCGCGATCCAGCGAAAGCAAGCTTGACTGGAGGTAGCCGAAACTGTGTGGCGACGGGGGGACATAGTGCCCCCAGGCTTGGGGCCTAAGCGAGATCGAAGGGACGCTCCTGATCGAAGATATGACGAGCAAGCTCCTGAGGGCGAAGAATAAACAGCCCACGCTCGACGAATTTGCCAAGACATCGCCTGGCACCGAGGGGACCAGGAGCAAAGAAAAGGCCCAGCCCAAGGAGATGGCCGCAGGAGGAACGAACCAGGAGGTCCTGGCAGCGATCGCAGATCTGAAGGCGACATGGGAGACCAAACTCCAACTTGCGGTGGCCGAATTGAAAACTGCGATGGAACTTCAGGTCGGGGCGGTACAGGAGGACGTGAACCTCCTGAGGCAAGATGTGCGAACCCTGGCCGAGCGCACAGAGACCCTGGAGAAGGAGATGGGCCCGACTGTGGCGGAATGCACCGCGCACAAACGAGAGATCCATGCCCTGGTGCAGAGGGTAGGCAACCTGGAAAGCAGGGCTGAAGAGGCAGAAGGTCGGGCCCGCAGAAACAACATCCGGATTGTGGGCCTACCGGAGGGAGCTGAGGGCCAGAACCCCACAGATTTTATTGAGACTTTGCTGCTGCAGGAGATCACCGGAGGTGCCCTAACGCAGGGATTTGCAGTGGAGAGGGCACACAGGGCCCTGATCAGAAGGCCACCGCCGGGTAATCCGCCCAGGCCCGTGATCGCCAAGATCCTCAACTACAAAGACCGGGAGAAGATTCTGGAACATTTTCGTAAAGGGGGCACCATACGGCGAGGGGAGGCAACCATCTCTGCTTACCCCGACTACACTCTACAAGTGCAGCGCAGTCGGATGAACTTTGGGGCGGTCAAAAGGCGCCTGCGGACGGCCGGTTTTAAGTATATGTTACTCTACCCAGCCAAACTTAAGGTCTTCTTCAAGGCTAAGACGCTGTTTTTCGACACCCCGGAGGAGGCCATGGAATGGCTCGATGCGCAGAACTGCCCTCAGGAGCCTGATGAGCAGATGGCGGACGGAGCAGGGAGAGCTAAGTGAAACAGTGGGCCTGGCGGACTTTGAACATTTGGACTGGAATATAGTCTTTGCCACTTTGTGATGGGGATGCATTTTTTAACTGTTTCGAACATGGTCCGCGAGCGCGGATATAAATGTGTAGGGGGCAACCGAGGGCCGTTTTATTCGTACCCCAGTGTGTGGTTAGGTTAGTCACTGTGTGGGGTGTGACACCCTGTCGGGTTCTCTGCGGGGGCTTCCGTAGAGAACCGAACACGGGGATGCCTGAGATCCAGGGATGGAGCTGGGCGGTTGGTTGGGTTAGGGGGGTGGGGGGTGTTAGTTGTTATGTGAGCCTGGGGAAGAAACTGAGAAGGGATGTAGTCGGGACTGGGGGGAGGCGATCAGACCAGAGGGGGAAGTGGGAGCTACGGATAAATCATGGGAGACCTTAAGGTATTGACATGGAATGTTAGAGGGTTGAATAGCTACCTGAAGCGTAATAAGGTCATGTTGTATTTGAAGAGGCAGAGGATAGACGTGGCCTTGTTACAGGAGACGCATTTGACACGGGATAAACTTGAAATGGTGCGGAGAAAATGGAGGGGGACAGTGGTTGGATCCACATTCTCTGCGTATGCCAGGGGTGTGCTGGTTTGGGTTGCACCACATGTCCCGTTCAAGCTCTTGGGGGAGGTTGTGGAGTCGGACGGGCGGCTGGCCATGGTTCGGGGGATTGTGGAAGGTAGAGTTGTCTGTATCATAAACACTTATGCGCCCAACCAGGACACAGCGACTTACTTCAAGACACTGTGCGCGAGACTCGGTGAAGGGATGGGGAGCACAGTAATCTGGGGTGGAGACTTTAATTGTGTGCTTAACCCCAGGGAGGACAGGTCGGATGACAAAATGGTTAGGCCCAGCCCAGCGGCCAAGGTGTTGCAGTCGCTGCTAGCGGATCTAGGCCTGGTGGACGTGTGGAGAGCGAGACACCCGGGTGGGAGGCAGTATTCGCACTATTCGGCTCCGCACCAACTGCACACGAGGCTCGACTACTTTTTTGCCACTCCAGACATTCTTACGGAGTGTGAACAGATTGACTACAGGGCGAGGGTCCTCTCGGACCACTCGCCCCTAATCATGCATTGGCGGCTGCGCCCCCCACGTGCACGGATTCCAACATGGCGCCTTCGGGCGGAAGCGCTACGGGATCCGGTATTCAAGGAGGACATGAGGGAGGAGATAGTCGCGTACTTTGAATCGAACACAGGGAGTGTCAAATCGGCTGGTACTTTGTGGGAGGCTTTTAAGGTGGTGATGAGGGGAGTTGCTATCGCGAAGTCCAAGGGATTAATGGGCGGAATCCTGACCGACCTGCGAGAGGCCGAGATCGAGCTGGAAAAAGAATTGGAGAAGGGTGGGACCGATGTGGAAGTAGTTACTGAGCTGCAGCAGCGGTGCTCTGGGCATTGGGACAGACTTTGTAACCTGAATTATACGAAGTACATTGAGAGGTTGCATGCGGGTGGGGACAAGACAGGCAGGCTCCTCGCTTGGCTATACAAGAGCGAAACCCCTAGGGCTCCGATCCGATCGGTCATCACTGAAGGGGGTGCGGAGATCGATACGCAAGAAGGGGTAAATGGGGCATTCGCAGAATACTACCAAACATTGTATGAAGATCGGGAAGGGGGGAGCCGAGAGGAGATAGATGAAGTACTCGGGGATATAGGCCTGCCCAGAATCAGCGATGAAGAGCGAGAGGAGATGGATGCTCCGATCACTCTGGAAGAGCTCAGAGAAATAGTGCGACAGCTGCCCACTTGCAAGGCCCCGGGGGCGGACGGGTTCCCCAGCGAGTTTTATAAGGCGTATGGGGAGGAGGTACTCCCACCCATGCTGGACATGTTTAATGAGGCGTTTGAGCTGGGACAGCTACCAGAATCGCTCAGGGAAGCGGTCATAGTGCCACTCCCCAAGCACAATACACCGGGACACGGTTGCGGCTCCTATCGACCCTTGTCAATGCTGAACCAGGACAGCAAGATCCTAACAGCTGTCTTGGCGGCTAGAATGAGGAGAGTGATAGGCAAGCTGATTCACCCTGACCAGACGGGCTATGTCCCGGACAGGAATATTACCCACAACCATAGACGCCTACACAGAGTGGTCGAATGGGGATGTAGCAAAGACGGTGAAATGGCGATAGTGGCGCTGGATGCGGTCAAGGCGTTCGACTCTGTTCGTTGGCCGTGGCTGTTGGCGGCACTGGATCACTTCGGAATGGGGCCAGGGTACAGGAGGTGGGCCGAATTATTATATAGCGCGCCTCTAGCCAGAGTTCGTACGGGGGCAGTAGTGTCGGACAGGTGGCAGTTAGGTAGAGGCACCAGGCAGGGATGTCCTTGGTCCCCAATGTTGTACATCCTGGCCCTTGAGCCCTTGGCAATTTACCTTCGGCAACAGTATGACCCGGTGGCAATAGAGGTGGGGGGGGAGAGCCATCTGATATCCCTGTATGCCGACGATATGCTGTTGTACCTCCAATACCCTGAAGAGAACTTGCAATATGTCTTGGAGGTGATGGAGAGGTTTGCTTGGCTTTCTGGTATAGCGGTCAACCCTCGGAAATCCACTCTGTTCCCGCTGGGCGGCTATGTGGGGATACCGGCTGAGAGGTTGCCAGTATTGCGAATCCCATGGGCGACAAGCACCTTTCGGTACCTTGGCATAGACGTATATCACACGACCGGGGAGGAACACAGGCACAATACTGAATTGGCAGTGGGGAGGATTGAGAAGTGCATGAGGTTTTGGGAGAAACTACCCTTGGCGATGATGGGCCGGGGTGCCATGCTTAAGATGGTCGTGCTATCTAGGCTGCTGCATTATTTCAATAACATTCCATACATGATACCCAAGGGGTTTTTTGCTAGACTACATGGGGTATGTAGAGATTTCTTATGGCAGGGCACGCGTAACAGGGTCGCATTGTGGAAATTGCAGAAGGCTTATGAGAAAGGCGGCGTGAGGCTGCCGAACTTTGAGGCCTACTACGTGGCAGCGCAGCTGCAGTACGTGGCCAAGTGGCTTTCGGACGACGAAACCCAGGAACATAGACTGTTGGGAAAGGACTGCTCCCCCTTCTACCTGCGAGAGATTATTTGGGTATCCAGCACATGGATGAGGGGGCGTCCTAAGATGCTAGCGTTGGGCAGGAACATGTGGCGAAGAGCCTGCCGGATGATGGGAGATCCCCTGCCGTGCATGCCGCAGCTGCCGCTGGTGGCCTTGGCAGGGGGAGACGGACAGCTTAGGGCCATCCTGCGAACATACTGGGAGTCAGTGGGGCTGGTCACTTTGGGGGACATTTGGCAGGAGGGGGCCTTGGCGGAGTTCGCAGATCTGGAGGCGGGGGCGGGGCTGCATGCGGGGCAATACATGACGTTCCACAGAGTGGTCAGAGAGGTCCGGAGCACTTGGCCCGAGACCGTATTGGCTGACGAGCCGGATGCGACGCTGGAGATCATGTATGACGCATCCGAGGGCGGGCATGAGGTCTCCAGGCTGTACGAGATGCTGATGGCAAAGGTTGGGAAGGATTTGGGGTACCTGAGATTGGAATGGGAAACAGAGATGGGGGCCCCGATGGCGGATGGGCAGTGGGAGCGCGCCCTGGGGTACCACAAAAAAGTATCGAGGAATGCCAGGTTTAAACAGATACAACTATATATCACGCATAGGGCATACATGACCCCCCTGAGAATTTCCAGATTTCGAGACGCTGGACGCCAGGCGTGTCCTAAGTGTAACACAGAGAACGCTGATATGATTCACATGTTCTGGGCCTGCCCTGTGATTGCAACCTATTGGGGTGAAGTGGCGCAGAAGCTGGCAGGGAGGGGCATTGTACTTAAGATAGATTCGGCCTGGTCCTGTTTGCTTGGAGGGTACCCCAGGGCGCGCAAGCTTCGCCACGTGGAGAAGCTTAAAGATTTGGCTTATACACTTGCCAAACGCAGAATAGCCATGGGATGGAAGAATTGTCAGAGGCCACGGGTGGAGGTATGGTGGCGTGACCTCCAGAAATGGGCTGCCGCCGAGACGACAGCATGGTGGGAGGCCAGCAGGGCGGGAGGGGAGGAAGAGGTGAGCTCCCTCACGGCATGGAAGGTGCTATTGGCTGAACTGTTTAGTACGGGGTCGACCTCGGCTGGATCTGAGAGCGACGGAACCCCACCACACGGAACGGACAATGATGGTGGACACCCTACAGGCTCATAGGGGGGAGGGAAGGGGATTGTTAAGTTAATTTCGTTCTGTTTTTTCTTTCTTTTCTTTTTCATATCTGTTGTTTGGCCTTTGTTGTGGCTTGATGTGTTCTATTTATGTTCTGTTGCACTGTGTGGTCGTTATAAAATAAAATACATTTAAAAAAAAAAAAAATGAATAAAAGGATAGGGGATAAACATAAAAGCATAAAACGGACAAAAAAATTGAAAGAAATGGAAAACAAATAACACTTACGAGGTTTCCTGGCCAACAGCAAAAAGAAGCGTAGGACAATAAAAGGCATCAAAGACCATGAAGACCAAGAAAAGGAGCATGACTGACAACAAATTGGGTCAATTAAACAAAGGAAAATCACACAAGCCATTTTAAGAAAATATAGTGAGGCAAGTAAAAAACAACTTTTTGAGTGCCTGTAATGATTTTGATTTATTTTACAGATCAAAGTTATGGACCTTTTGTGTGGAAGCACGAGAAACGTCTGCATGGCCTTACAATTAGGAAGAAAAAGAAAAAGGTAAGTACTAGTTCACGCTAAAAGGGTGTGGAATTACAATTGATCAGCACTAAAGGTAAGAGGATCCAGGTGAGTAACATGAAAAAGGTAGTAAGAGACACAATGTCTTCAAGTATTAGCTGTTTTTTCCCCAAGATAGGTATAATCAAGTATGGAAAGAGTAGAAAATAAATGACAACATGGCCATTTCAGAAAACCGCAGACAACAGAAGTAAAATTGAAGGTGAGTAATTATTTTTGTGTTCATAATGTCAAAAAAGATTGTTGTGATAGGGGTATGTAATCATTAGAAGAGGCAAACATTGGTGGGTACAATAAAAAATGGAGGCACATAGTAAGAACTGGTCCCATAGTCTTGTAAAACAGGGGTAGGCTAGATTAAGTTGTGCAGCGAAACAACTCTGTTTTATCTCCATAGGATGAACACAAAGCACAAGCAAAGACCATGGTCCAACCAACGACAAGAAGAGAAAAGGAAGAATGGCTGCTGAGCTGAGGAAGCATGTGCAGCTAACCAGCAAGGATTTACTGCTAACCAGGAAGCATTTAGTGCTAAGCTGAGCAAAGAACCAAGCCTAAACTAAGTACCTTGCAGGGTGATTGGAAAATAGTTAAGTGCAGCAACGAATAGGGGAGAATGATCAAGAAAGTATTTTTTGATAACAGAAAAGGAGGAAAGGGTTGAAGTTGGGAAGAAAACCTGACCCCTTGCCAGTGCCCGAATGACTTTTGTCCCTATTTTGACTTTCTACAGACGACGGGGATTCCCAAGGACGTTTCCATCATCTACTATGGACGTGCTTAGAAGACCAGAAAAGAAGAAGACGTCTTTCCTTAATTGGTTTTGTTGTCTCCTTAGGGTTGCATGTGGCACCCGTAAGGGGAAAAATGTGTCCCATGAAGGACAAGATGTATTTTATGTTATTGAAAACAAAAATCCTGTTCTATCCAGCTGACACAGAGCTAGAGATAGGGGGTATTTTTGTGTAATGTGCTAATGACCTACAAAAAGGAAATGGGTAAGCAAAATTGTTTTGTAGCTTTGTCTAGGAGGCAGAGGTGTCAAATAGGAGGTAATGTCTCGCGATTTTGGGGACTAGGGTATAATAGCCAATGCGAAGAAGAAAGGTTAAGGAAATGGGTTGGTAGGAAATGTGTTAAATAGAAGAGACATGTTTATTTTACAAAGGAAATCATTCTGTTTTCTATTACAGGTATGCATCGAGGGACCTATATGCCTTGGGATATTAACGTTGAACCGCGTGAGGAAAGAGGGAGGTCATAGAGAAACCCAGTGAAAGCCTGACGCTGAATTGTCACGACCCTCAGCCCTGATCCCCACTGGCAAGCCCATTGGCCAGGTGGAATCAGAGCTCAGATCGCTAATAAGGCCTGGCATCCACTCCTCAGGCCCTCTTGGGGCCAGCCATGGCGCCTTTGGCGCCAGACTCATAAGTAAGGAAAGACATCTGCTTGAGGAACTACTTTATTTAGGCTTTCAGCCAACATGGAGGCATCCATATAGCTTGATTCCTAGAACCAAGCTATGCGGTCTAGTGTTTTGGGTGTGGTGGCCTAGGGACTACTTTACCTGGACTACTTCACAGTGGCTATTTAAACCACCCCCGAACAAGACAACATGCTTCGCGTTACTTTGCTTCTAGCAATGTGACGCTCACTGTGTCCAGCTTTCACACAAGCCTGACGAATTCCGGACCTGCAGAAAAACCAAGAACATCGTTAGCAGCAGACTCTTACCTGCATTCATTATCCTTCACTGCTCACAGCTCCTGGGCAGCTCTGTTGGAGGAGTTCACCGCCCGGATTGAAGGACCTGAGAAAAGGAGAAAGACATCATTAAAGGAGGTAGTGGAGACATTACAACCACAAAGCGCTTGAAGACTTATTGCTTTTCGGCCGGCATAGCTGCGGAACTCCATCTGCGCTGGGAACTCACCGCGACCTACGAAAAAGAGAAAAGCACAGGTCAGTGAGGACAACACATCTCTGCGCTACGCAAAGCGCCTCCTTACCGCATCATAGCGCTATAGCGCGCCATCATATACTGGTGAGAACCAGCCTACCAAGTTCTCCAAGCGGATACTCCACGCTCCTAGGGAGATAAAAAAAGAGACATTTAGAACAGAGAAAAGGCATGCAAGAATAACAACGCCATCCATCGCAATAAGACCTACCTGAAAGACACTACAAGGGCCGCAGTCAGTGAAGTAACTGGACCGCCCGCGCCCACAAAAGACAACGTGCCCCTGCCCAGAGAGCAGGACGGAGACCCCACCGATTCCGACAACCAGGTGAGACGAGAACCTTGAGGGGCTGGAAACACAAGGGAGGTGGGTGAAAACTTACATTGGTCGCCCAGTCCTAATATAGTCCATTTCCAGGCGGAATCCCATCGACACCAACACCACACCAGGGAATCATTGCGAAGGACACAAACGACCAAGTGGCTGGGTGGCATCCCTGTGGATACCAGGTGAGCGTAACAGAACGCAAAGCCTCACATAAATAATCCATCTGGGCACCATGGAAACATCAGAAATCGACCAATTTACCCAATTGTTGGGGAACCTTCGCGCTGAGGTTCATTCATCCCGACAAGAGACTAATGCACTCCGGAGAGACCTAATAGTGACCAAGGTGCGCACCGACGAAATTGGCAGCCGATTCTTGTAATCGCAGGCAGGTCAGACTCCTCTGCCTGGAGGAAATCCACTGATGCAAAATCCTATCTCACCATCTTATACCCCCACACCGGTACAGATCACGCTGCCTGGAACAGTTCCCCTGGCACCACCAGAAAGGTTTTCGGGCGACCCACGGAAGTATGCAGCATTCATAAATCAGTGTCGCCTTCATTTACTTTGTCGCCCTGGGGCATTTCCGAATGACCAAGCTCGGTTAGCTTTCATCCTATCATACTTGAGTGGAAGTGCAGCCGATTGGTCGGTGCCGTTGGTGACCCATAATGATCCGTTGTAACAGGACTATGGGGGGTTCCAGAGAGAAATGGAAAAACTGTTTGCTCGCCATACCCAGGAACAAGAAGTGGATAACAAACTCTTATCCCTCCGGCAGGGGAACCAAGACTTGTTAACATATATTGCAACTTTCAATAGACTGGTTGCTGAAGCCAGGTGGCCAGAAAAGAAAAGAACCACCTTATTCCATCGAGGCTTATGAGGCGAATTAAAGGACGCCTTCGCCCAGGTAGTTGATCCCCCGCCAGAGACTGTACCGAATTCATAAATCTGGTCGTGCAGCTAGATCATCGGTTGCAGGACTGAAAAGCAGACCGGTCCAAAGCAGACTCTCGAGTAGTTTATGTTCGGCCTAGAGACAATGCACCATGGGTGCCAGACAACGCCGTAGAACCCATGCAGATCGGAGGGATACGACCTCCATTAACAAAACAAGAGCGGGATAAAAGAAGACAACAGCAACTTTGTTTGTATTGTGGAAAACCAGGACGTTTTCTGAAAGACTGCCCAATAAAACCCCCAAGGAGGACAGTCAGGGCCACAGAAAAGGATGAAGTTAAGGAATCGGAAAACTACCAAGCTCGGCAACCGTAGAGGTCAGTTTGTCGAATGATGAGAAAGAGCCACTGACCTCACACTTTGCGATACCCGTGATCTTAATAAATCACCAACAATCATCAAAGATGCATGCCGTAGAAGCGTACATCGACAGCGGAGCAGTTGGGAACTATATAGATGAAGAGTTGGCAGCAGAGATGGGGCTCCCTTTTTGTTCTAAGTCTACCAGGGACAAGGTGACTACCGTGGATGGGACAGAAATCGCCTCCGGACCAGTAACCCAGTGCACAGCTGCAGTAACCTTGCTGTACCAGGCACCTCAGTTCCGGTTGATACTAGGGATGCCATGGTTGGTTGCTCACAACCCTTTGATAGACTGGCGGTCACGGAAATTAACCTTCTCCAGCAACTGCTCCCTGGTTTGCTACTCTCCTGACCCGGAACCCGACTCCTGTGTCTCCAAGACTTCCAATACTAGAGCCTCTACCCTGGGGGTAACTAATACTTTGCCAGATGAATATCATGACTTTCAGGACATATTCCAAAAAGACCAGGCTAATACATTGCCGCCGCATAGGCCTTATGAGTGTCAAATTTACTTTATTCCTGGGGCACAAATCCCTTGCGGCAGGATCTACGCTCTCACCGAACCAGAAAACCTTCACCTGAGAACCTATTTGGACCAGTACCTTGCAAATGGATTTATCCGCCCATCTAAATCCCCAGCAGCCAGTCTTTGTTCTTCGTACCGAAAAAGGAAGGCGACTTGAGGACCTGTATTGATTACCGCGCAATAAACCAGATAACCGTGAAGAACCGCTACCTCTTGCCTCTTATCCCGGAAATGCTAGACCAAGTCAAAGATGCCCAGATCTATACCAAATTAGACTTTCGGGGAGCATACCACCTGGTCCGGGTCAGAAGCATGGATGAGTGGAAAACCGCTTTCCGTACCAAATATGGCTTGTTTGAATACCAAGTCATGCCTTTTGGCTTATGTAACGCTCCCGCAGCGTTTCAATATTTCATGAATGATGTCTTGAGAGAACTGATTGACGTTTGCGTCTTAGTGTACATTGATGACATCTTGGTCTATTCAGCCTCAAAACAAGATCATATCAGGCATGTTCGTTCAGTCCTCACCAAGCTCCGGCAACATAGTTTGTATGCAAAGCTGGAGAAATGTTTTTTTACGTCACCGAAGTAGAATTCCTTGGTTTCATCCTTTCGCCGAAAGGCATCAGAATGGACGTACATAAGGTTGACGCTATTCTAAAATGCCCATCACCAACATCTCTGAAGGGGATACAGAGCATGCTAGGCTTTGCGAACTTTTACCGCCGGTTTATCCCAGACTTCTCTCAGGTTGTGCACCCGATCACAGTACTGCTACGAAAAAGCAGCGGCGGGGCAAGGGCACAGTGTTTGGCGCCGCTTGGATGGACTCCGGGACTTCCTGGTTCTTTGGCCCCGCCCCACCTGGGCTTATCTGCGCCTTCCCAGCCCCGCAGCAGTGAAGCCCGCGGCGGGACAAGGACGCAGTGTTTGGCGCCGCTTGGAGGGACTCCGGGACTTCCTGGTTCTTTGGCCCCGCCCCCCTGGGCTTATCTGCGCATTCCCAGCCCCGCAGCGGTGAAGCCCGCGGCGGGGCAAGGGCGCGGTGTTTGGCGCCGCTTGGTGTTCGGCGCTGCTGGAGCCCAGCCGGACTGGACATTGAATACAGAGGTGAGCTTGGGAGGCGGACCACGATGGAGGTGTGTGGCGTGCCCTTCCATAAGTATCTGGACACTGAAACCTCACAAGAATCGGCTATGGCGCAGCCGACTACTGACCCCTCATCCCCGCTTCCCCCACTCCTTTTCTGCCCCCAACTCACTGACCATGACCCCCCTGCAGAAATACCAGCGTAAGACTGTGGTATTGAGGAGACAGCGACCACAGGGGGGGGTACCCTCAGCAACTACCATGGGCACTACTTTGGGGGCCATTGGGACATGTGCCGGCTTGTTTGCCACTAAGCCCATTGTAAATCAGTCCCTGTCTATGTCTGTCACCCTAGCAGTGACACTTAATCCACCTCCAGTAATGGTCCAGCAGCACCTGGGGAGCCAAGACACCCTGTATAGTAATCAGGGTGGACTGTTCAAGCTGTTTCCGGATGCCAGCGCAGATGCTGGTGGAAAGCCGGAACCAAGTCTTCCCCTGTCTCAAAGCACGGCTCCGGTCCTGACCACAGCCACAACCATCGAACCCCTCTCCCATGGAACCCCCTCAGCACTTGCGTCATCCCTCCTGGCTGTAGGGGACAGACTGGAACAAATTGTCCAAAGGGGCAAACCCTCCTCCAGCTCCCATAACAGTTCGTGGAGTGATGTTCTCTCATCTACAAGCTCTGGGGCTAGTCCCTCCCCCCGTTTCACCCCACCCCGGATGGTCGAGACCATCAACCAACCAACTGCCGCCAGTAATCATGAGTGTAACATGTCCATTGACCGATTCCCAGAGGAGGCTCTGTTACATAGGGGGTGTGGGTGTAATCAAGTTCTGGCGGAATTGGCCATCATCAAGGTTCTCTTACTATCTGTACTAAAGGCCCAATTGAAGGGTGGTGGAATTGTCCAGGAGGAGCCCATGGTGACCGCTTCAGCTGCCGTGGGGCATAAGATCTTATCCCTGGAAAGTCCCTTGGAAAGCTTACTTGTTCAGGGCCCCCCAGTCCTGACCACCTCCAAAGGGACTGCCGTCCCCCTTAACCTGGCATTAGGGGAATCACTCTCTAACAACGGGCCCTGTGTTCCCCATGCCATTACCAGGGAGAGCAGCAGGGTCTCCAACTTTAGTTTAATGTCTTTGCCTTCGGCGGCTCAGTCCTCTGCTATCTTGGGCTCTGTGTTTATTGAGTCCAAAGACCAGGGCTTGTGGAAGTCTGGGGGTCAGCACAAACCCTCAGAACAAGGAAAGCCCAAACGCCCTATTGTCTTCCTACAGGGAGTTCCCAAACTAGCAGTAAACAAGTCAGAACCAAAGGACACCCTACTTAACAAATGTTTATTTTGGCTGAACAATTCTGGAGGTTGCCCGTTTGTACACAGAGAAGCTTTGGTGGGCTGTTGCAGAATTCCAAGTATGGGCAAGAACACCATGGATAGCATCAAACTCTCTTTTTGGGACCATAGTACAGCTAACCGGGTTTTGGAAGGTTGGGGGCGGGCAGGCCAACTAGCTATGAGCGGGATTTCAATCAGCATGCGCCCTTTTCCAAACTCTGCTGCCCCTCCCAGATCCGCCAGAGTAAACACTGGTTTTTTTTCTAACAACAGCCCCCTCTCAGGGGCAAATCTGACCACCTTGGGCCAGAGGCGCCATGGGAACTGGTTGAAGTAAGGGGATGGTGGGTTTAGACCATTGTCTCAAAGAACTGTTTAGGGTCTCCTTTGGAGGGGGTGGCATGTTCGTACTGCCCTGTTTTCCTTAATGTTGTTTCCCTGTAACTCTGTTTCTGATTTGCATCTTTATCTCTAGAATTGTTTTTGCAGGATGTACTTTGATGGTCTTTTTTTGGCCGAATAAAGGTGTTTGACTGACTGGAAAAAGCAATAAAAAGTTTGCTTGGACTGAGAAAGCAGAAAGAGCCTTTCAGGAACTGAAACAAAGGTTTACCTCCGCTCCAATCCTGCGGCACCCTCGTCCAGACCTCCCTTATGTCGTAGAAACTGATGCTTCCAGTATGGCAATGGGAGCGGTCCTTTCACAGAGAGACCCAGAAACTGGCCAGCTGCACCCTGTGGCCTTCTGGTCAAAAAAATTCTCACCCCCGGAAATTACGCTATCACGGACAAAGAACTCCTAGCCATCAAGTCCGCTTTCAAGGCGTGGCAACACTATCTTCTGGGAGCTAGACACACCATTACAGTGATCACAGACCACCGGAACCTGCAATATCTCAAAACAGCCAAAGCCCAGTCTTCACGCCAGTTACGGTGGGCCCTCTTCTTCGCCGAATATGACTACATGATCACCTTTCGACCAGGGGTCAAGAATGGGAAAGCTGACGCCTTATCTCGAATGGGAATCGATGAAACGGTGTATACAACGCCAGACCTGGTATCCATCATACCTGAAGACAAACTCTAGGGTATCACAACAACTTTATCACAAGCCGAATTACGAAACAAAATTCGACAGTCAATGAACCGGGATGCTTTCCTCGCATGGCAAACTCAAGGAGAACAATATTGCATCAAGGATCAGTTACCTTATTTTAGGGACCGGCTCTATGTACCCGAGAAGGAGTTACAACAGCATTTCATTTCAGGTTATCATGACTCTCTGATCGAAGGACACCCTGGAATCGCTAAAACTTTAGCCAAGGTGAAAAAGAACTTTTGGTGGCCTACCTGGCGTAAGGACATTGTCCAGTATGTTCAGTCCTGCGGCGTCTGTACACAAAATAAATCACAGAAACAGAAACCATTGGGTCTCCTACAACCACTGGACATCCCTCCTGCTCCATGGCACACTCTATCCCTCGACTTTATCACTGATCTGCCACCGAGTCAAGGCTTTAACAACATTCTTGTAGTCGTGGATTTGTTCTCAAAGATGGCACATTTTATTCCTCTCAAGGGCCTCCCAGACGCATCCACCCTAGCAGAAGTATTTCTGGAAAACATTGTCAAGCTGCATGGCTTTCCATCAGTTCTGGTCTCCGATCGAGGCAGCCAATTTGTATCCAACTTTTGGAGAAAATGTTGCGCAATGGCACAGATTGACATCTGGTTATCCACTAGTCACCACCCTCAGACAGACGGCCAAACCGAGAGGACTATCCAGACCCTCGAGCAGTATTTACGGTGCATGCTGCACCATGAATTGAGACATTGGAAGGATTTACTGTGGATAGCCGAGTACGCATATAACAACTCCGTACATTCTAGCATGGGCCAAACACCTTTTTACACCTTGTATGGCAGACATCCACGTACAACAGGACTTGACCTTCCTGCCAGCTTGGAAATGCCAGCAGTAAAGACTCTTCATACAACCATCACTCAGGCGTTCAGAAAGGCGAAGGAACATCTTATTCATGCTAAAGAAAAACAAAAGCACTTCGCCGACCAGCATCGAAAAAAGGCCCCAGACTATCAAGTAGGAGACCAGGTTTGGTTAGCCGCCAAATACGTACCCATCAAAGGGACCCGGACCTTCCGTCCTCGATATTTGGGACCCTATAACATCAAGGCAATTATCAACCCAGCAGCCGTCAAATTGGACTTACCACCTAATCTACAAATCCACCCGGTATTCCATGTGTCCCTCTTAAAACCAATGCAACCCGGTACACGAATCAAGACACCACCTCAACCTATACTAATAGATGGAGAACCAGAATTCTAATGGACTCCAAGTACTCTAGAGCCAAGTTGTACTATCTCGTCAACTGGAAGGGATTTGGGCCTCAAGATAGATCCTGAGAACCCAGTGAGAACATCCATGCACCACGTCTGATCAAGAAGTTTCATCAGAACCTCCCAACTAAACCTGGACCAGGCAGGAGACACCTTGGGAGGGGCCTTGGGGCCGGGGGGGGTGTTGTCACAACCCTCAGCCCTGATCCCAACTGGCAAGCCCATTGGCCAGGTGGAATCAGAGCTCAGATCGCTAATAAGGCCTGGCATCCACTCCTCAGGCCCTCTTGGCGCCAGGCTCATAAGTAAGGAAAGACATCTGCTTGAGGAACTACTTTATTTAGGCTTTCAGCCAACATGGAGGCATCCACACAGCTTGATTCCTAGAGCCAAGCTATGCGGTCTAGTGTTTTGGGTGTGGTGGCCTAGGGACTACTTTACCTGGACTACTTTACAGTGGCTATTTAAACCACACCCGAACAGGACAACACACTTCGCGTTACTTTGCTTCTAGCAACGTGACGCTCACCGTGTCCAGCTTTCTCACGAGCCTGGCGAATTCCGGACCTGCAGAAAAACCAAGAACATCGATAGCAGCAGAATCTTACCTGCATTCATCATCCTTCACTGCTCGCAGCTTCTGGGCAGCTCTGTTGGAGGAGTTCACCGCCAGGATCGAAGGACCTGAGAAAAGGAAAAAGACATCATTAAAGGAGGTAGTGGAGACATTACAACCACAAAGCGCTTAAAGACTTACCTGGTTGGTTGCTTTTCGGGCGGCATAGCTCAGGAACTCCATCTGCGCTGGGAACTCACCGCAACCTACGAAAAAGAGAAAAGCACAGGTCAGTGAGGACAAGACATCGCTGCGCAAAGCGCCTCCTTACCACATCATAGGGCTATAGCGCGCCATCATCTACCGGTGAGAACCAGCCTACCAAGTTCTCCAAGCGGATACTCCACGCTCCTAGGGAGATAAAAACAGACATTTAGAACAGAGAAAACGTATGCAAGAATAACAACGCCATCCATCGCAATAAGACCTACCTGAAAGACACTACAAGGTCTGCAGTCAGTCAAGCAACTGGACCGCCCACGCCCACAAAAGACAACGCGCCCCTGCCCAGAGAGCAGGACGGAGAGCCCACCGATTCTGAAAACCAGGTGAGAAGAGAACCTGGAGGGGCTGGAAACACAAGGGAAGTGGGGGAAAATTTACCTTGGTCGCCCAGTCCTAATATAGTCTGCATTTCCAGGCGGAATCCCATCGATACCGAGAACCACACCAGGGAATCATTGAGAAGGGCACCAACAACCAACTGGCTGGGTGGCGTTCCCGTAGATACCAGGTGAGCGTAACAATTATGTCTGCAAAAGACTCCCCCAACCCTGCGTCCCCATGCTGAAACGTCCCCTCTTTTGGACTCATTGAACAATGAACCTTTTTGAAAGAGAGACACTCTAGTAAAAAATGAACTACTTGTGAAAAGGAAAAAGGAGACAATGGACTCTAAGCATCAAAGGGAACCTGTGAGACTGACTGTGAAAACAGCTCAAAAGAAAAGACAAAGGCGACAGGACACAGACGGTCCACCAACGCCAAACTAAAGACGAATAACGTGGAAAATTCGGAAGTAGAAAGAGTGTGGAAAAGAGGGAAAGACAGTGAGAATGATGTTTATATGCATGGGCAGAAGAAGATGATCAAGGAGAGATTGTATTTTGTTGGGGTGGGAGTTGCAGACAAGGTATGACAAATGAAGAGACAATGGGCTGATGGGTTACATCAACGCTTGACCAACCTCTCGAGTCTCACAATGGCTGTGAAATTATCTAAGGCATACAGTTAGTTAAAGCAAATGAGTACAGGAGGTGGGGCTTAAATGGAAAAAGATGAGACATGTTTTGTTTGAGGAATAACAATACAGTAGTATGTGACAAATTGTAAGAGTGTGATAGGATGTTTGTAGATAGGTATTAAGGAGAGTAGACATGGATGTGGTTCAAAGGTATTGTTTTACAAACAATGAACTTTAAAGACGGGGTAGTGTATTGGGGGACCTGAGATGAAGATAGGGTACCAACAACTGAATGCAGTAGGGGACAGCCCCCCCCCCCCACTTAAAGCTACGCAGAAAAATCCAGAGAGACAGATTTAATATTGTAAATTATGTGAAAACAGTTCCTAATGGTATGGGATATTAGTATTCTAACAGATGTCATGTTTATAAAGTCAAAATTGTATTTATCATGGTTTAATAAGTAGGCAAAGTACAGAATGCATATTAAGGTTTTCCTACACAAAGACAGAAAAGAACTCCGACAAATGCCTTTTTACTGGAAATACCTGTAACTGACAATGCGGCTGAAATAAGTGAAATGAAGTAATAATGAAGGGCGTTTAGGATGAGGTAATTTTAAAGTTGAAACATTCAAGGCCGTCTTTCCTTACAATTGTGCTGCTACCAGACAGTTAATTGGCCCGTCTCTGGAAACATATCTAAAAGGGTCCAGGTGCATCAACCATATTTGGGCAGAGCACCAGGGAAAAAGTTAGAATGTGCACCAGAGTGTATTTCATTGTTGAAGGGGCAGATAAATTACAAATAATTGCCCGGTGAGCAAATGCTAACGAAGAGTTTGCCTAGACATGAGTAGAGAGAGTGGGGGCTGGTTGCTCCCTCAGACTAGCTATAAGAGGGAGCTCCCTTTTGAGCTCGGGGGCAGGTGGGTTGAGTACGTGTACTTGACAACGATGCTGTTTTTGTGCTCCGTGACAGTTTGGCATGTAATAAAACTTGATGAACTTTACTGTTTCTTTGCCGAACCATTGAGTGGTCCTTATTGATTGGTTCTGGAGTAAAGATATCCTACACCCTTTCCACCTCTAGGTACAGCTATCTTGTCTTAAGGTACTTGAGGGTGAGCTCTGATCCCATGGGCCCGTCAGAGGTCGCTCCACCCTCCTGTAAACTACATGGAGAGATTGTTGAAGAAGGTTGGAAAGACCACTGGCTGATCACCAAAGTAACCAGACTGGGTATTAGGGAAGATTGGATGTGATAAACATTTAGTCATGTTGCTTGGACAGGCATAAACGAGCATTACTGTATGGCCCAGGCAATTCAAATCAATTAGCATGGGTGAAAGAGAACTGGCAGAGAACACTCACGGCCAATGGTAGAGAGGGGAAAAGCATGAAGGAACAGGCTTGTCCATGGGTACGAAACAGCCTCCCCCAGGGTGTCTGGGCAATGACATCTAATTGCAAATGTCTTGCATTTGGTATTCTTTGCAATGGTGAAGAGATCCACATAGGGCTTGTCACAAATAAACATTATTTTATCAACTGGATCCTGCTTTAGCTTCACTTGTGACACAGTGACATATCTATGTTCAATATGTCCGCTGTAGTGTTTTAATGACTGGCAGAGTGGAAGGGAAGGGAAAATAGCCTGGGACTGATTGGCCAGATTCAAGTAGGTAAAAACTTTATTCGGAAAATATGCATCAACATAAATCATAAACCTCACACATCTAAAACAATCCCAATTGTTAGATAAAAAACATCAGAATGCTCTACATATCCTTAAAACTCACAACATACTACATAAAATCTTCGTTGTTATGGTTTATGAACAGGGACATGGCCTCCCTACATGACCTAACACTATTTTTAATGAAATGAAGCGCAAGCCATTTCTATCTAAAATCTATAATAAAATGTACAAATTAATTCAAATGCACGATTATCCTCTTCTATGCCCATAACGGAGGTACACAATGTGTCTATACCCAACCAACTGATTCTGGCCTTTAAGGGGAGCACATTTAATCTAATCATCAGAGCTGTTCTTCTGCACTTTTTTAAAGAAGGGTCTTATGTTGCAGTTTAGACAGGTTACTGAATACAGCAACATCCCCAAAGCCCCACCTCTTCATCAAGTCATTCCCTCGAGTAGCAGGAAATCTTTTGCTGTATGGGAAAACACACTGCACATTCTATGAGGTCATTGCCTATATTTCGGTTTGTTGAGTGGTCGAATAGAATTTTCAGAAAAAAATCTAAAAACATCCCTTGTTCTTGGGATGCCATGCGAAGAACACCTAACTCGAGGCTCAGATTCAGAGTGCCTAAGCTTCGGCCGAGATAAGCAGAGGGTCCCACACTTCTTCCGTTTGTCATATATGGTGGTGGCGCTGTTTAGGAAAGATTTTTATTTTACCAGTTTCCCTCCATAGACATCTAGGGAACCCCCATAATTTTGCTTTAGTTTTTAACTTGAATTAACTTTGAGATAAATAAATATTTTTTTACTTCAGTTAACTTGCATAGTACATCTATTCTGGGGGCACACATTAGTCCCTATGGCTATCGTTGCAGGGGGATCTTCCCTCTATTTTGAATTGTGTTTTATTTTTACACTATACACCTTACAATGAGGTAGGGTTACTTTGTATCCCTTTCCGTTAGTTTTTTTTTTAGTAACTTTATGGTTTCTTGCAGGATGCGACCTGGAACTGCTGGTGGCTCCGCATAGTTTTCTACCATGTTTTTTACATTCAGCATGCACTTTTGTATTTTACTGAATAATGCTTTTTACCGTATCGTACCAAAGCCTTAGCGTTCCCCGGCAAAGCGACGGCAATCGCTTGTGGGGGCTGGCACTATCTGGTCCCAGTCCACACCATGGCCAAAGTTTGACTGTTGCTGAGAAAAGTTGGTGGCCGCAGGCCTTCCATGACTGGACAACCTCTCCCAGTTGAATGGTGCAGATCATTTCCATTGTTGGGCTCTGGGCGACTCCAGCTGGAATCTGGGATAAAAATGCAGCCATTCATCAGATCGTTGTTAAAGACCAGTTCGAAGAGGAGAAAGGGGTCTTGGCTCCATTAAGCATCCTGCTGAAGACCTGGAACCCGTTGCAGTCAACCAGCATTGTGTACTTAAACCATCTTGGCAAAGCCCTGCTCCTTTGCTAATCTTCAGAAGGCCTTTTATCAGTGCTTCGACCCCAGAACTGGTGGGAACAACCAATGTGATCCTTACCTTGGAAGCTTTCGAAAGTCTCATGGGACCATTTCAGGGATTGACCAGCTCCTGTTTCTGCTACCTCGCTGCATTAGGCGCTGTCAGAGATCAGAACTGGGACTCAACAAACCCCTGACTTGTGGAACCAGAAGCCTCCCCCTGCAGTTACAGTTCTACAGCAATAAGTGGAATTGCAGGACCAGCTTCATTATTTTCCCTACAAGGGATGTCGTCCATCATTTGAATGCGTTGGCCATCATTGTCTCCCACATGCATCGTTATCTGGGGATCCTTCAATGTAGTCGACTTGGTGGTCCTTTCTTCATCATGTCAGGGAACTGTCCCTCTAGAGGGCGGAACCGCTGAAGCTAAATCACAAACCCGAAAGTGACATCTGCACCCAGTGACCTCTGGGTCTTCTCTAGACATGGTCTGTGAGAAAATCTGATTATAGGGGGTGCCCTCCCAGCTCCACCAGGTTTACTGGGCACAAAGTCCTAAACCTTTATCACCCTCACCTAAACTCCACCTCTTGCACAGTTTGCTCTTCAAAAGTAATACAAAATGCTTTTCCTTTCTCTGGTGATGTACATTTTTGTTCATGTTTCATTTTTGATTGTACTGTATTTGCAGATTCTTTTATTGTACAGCACCTTTAGCGAAAGGAACTTTATACATTTAATAAAATACAAGCACTGTAGTGTCCTATGCTGATCTGGCAATGTTTAAAAGTAAATTGTTGTTAAAATGTTGGTACAGAGCACCCCAAAGTGAATGTACGCAGATAAGTAGTTTCTGTGCCAATGAATGAAATCCTCCCACACATTTCTCATTTACGATATTCCAACCCCAGCACTGCTGATAATGAGAAACCTTTCCCAAACCTGGAGTATATCGTGACTCCGCCCGACGCCTCTATGCACCCTGCGCTGATGTCCAGGCCAAAATATATCAAGGCACAGCACCACATGACCTCAGTTCCTTTTTTCCAAGCACTTTGTTCGCTTCAGAAACACTTACCTTGAGTTTTTCAAAAATGCCCACTGTTGCGAAGACCTGGGGCTTCAAGCAATGAAGGGACTGTGATTGACAAATGTGAGTTCCCGGCCCCCAGAGACTCTGTCTATATTGTTTGGGGGAGGAGAACGACTCCTAAGACTGGGGGTCATTTCAGTCGATGCATCCGAAGAAGCTCTGGGCAACAGGTTTGTGAAGCTCTTCACGTTTTTCCACAAAGAAAAAGGTTTAAGTTACTTACCTGTACCTATTGTTCTCCAGCAAGGGTCTCCCATGGATTCACATGCTTATAAATATTCCCCGTCGTCTGGCTGGGAATCCTCAGTAAAAGAAAAAAGTTTCACTTTCTCTTTAAAACTGTATTTCTCCTCTAAACCAATCATTGTCCTCTGCGTCATACTGCCCCCATCCAATGAATGTCCTCTCCCTAAGCCCCGCCTATGGCTTCCATCTTCATCTTTGGTAAGCACGTAAAGTGGCAGTATGACCAAGAAGAGTCGAGGGTTCGCATGTGAATCCATGTCAGACCCAGGCTGGAGAACAGTAGTAACAGATAACTTAAACCTTCTCCAGCATGGGGTCTGGCATGGATTCACATGCTCATGAACAATGAAAACACACACATTACACAACGGGAAGTGGCAAGGCTCAACAGAAACAATTAACACTCAACGATGGAAAAGACTCACCTCAAGCGAACAGGTTGCGTAGCACTGCCTGGCCAATTTAGGGCTCCTCCCTGGAATCCCTGTCGACGCAGTAGAACTTCGTGAAGGTATGCGTGGACCGCCACATCACAGCCCTGCAGATGTCAAGCAGGGTTACACCAGAAAGGAACGCCATCGTCGCAGCGATCTCCCTGGTGGAATGGGCTCTCGGATGGCTCGGGAGAGGCCGGTTCGCCAGCTGATGACAGTGAATGATGCAGCCGGAGAGCCACCTTGAAATGTAAGCCTTGGATAAGGCCTTCCGATGGTCCACAGGACCGAAGTTCACAAACACTAAGAAGTCTTCCAAAACCTCTTTGTGCGCGTTACACAGAACCTCAAGGCACAAGCAACGTACATCGAATGTAAGACCCTCTCAGACAGCAACAAAGGTTTCGGGAAGAAAACAGGCAACACAAAGAGCTTGTTGAGGTGGAATTCAGACAGAACCTTCGGCATGAAAGAGGGGTGTGTACGCCGTACAACCCTCGATTCATGGAAAGTCAGATATCGTTGTTTGATGGATATGGTCTGGATCTCACCCACACGTCTGGCAGAGGTGATGGCCACAAGGAAAGCTGCTTTCCATGAGAGAAACCTGAGTGGGGCTTGGTGCATAGGTTCAAAAGGTGCCCCCACGTTGAGTTCCCATGCCGGGGAAGGAGCCTTCACCAGCGTGAAAGATTGGAAAAGCCCCATGAGGAACTCCTTGATGAGTCAGTGGGAACAAAGCAAGGATCTACTGCGGGATCAGGTGTAGCGCGAGATGGCCGCAAGGTGTACCTTGATGGATGTGTGAGCCAGTCCAGCTTTTGCCAAGGACAGCAAGTATGGAAGAATCTGTTGAGCTGTAACCCTTAGAGGCGAAATCGTCTGCGACTGCCACCAGATAGCAAAACTCTTCCACTTGTGGCCGTAGCACTTTAGAGTCAACAATGCCATGACGATGGCGAGGACTGCCCTGCAGTCCACTTGCAACTCAACCTCCAAACTCTAGGCTGCAAGAACCATGCCCTCATGCTCAGTGAACCTGCGTCGCGATGAAGGATTGCATCTCCCTCTTTGGTGAGCAGATCCGTAAGTACTGGCAACCAAATCTGCCTCAGTCACGCTGGGGTGACTAGTATCAGCTTGCCTCCAAACCGAGTGTGTTGATGACACGAAGCAGGAGAGGAAATGGGGAGGGGGGATACAGAAACAAACCTTCCCACAGGGAGAACACGTCCCCCAAGCTCCTCGGTTGGTGGAATCTGCTAGCAAACTTCTGGCATTTGGAGTTCGCTGTCGTGGGAAAGATCAATTTGGGGTCTTCATCCATTTGACGAACAGGTGGTCTGCCTGATCCTGACAAAGTTCCCACTCAGAGCGCAGTTACCTACTTAAGGAGTCTGCAATGGTATTCTTGACGCCTGCCAGGTGGAGAGGGACGAGGAACATCCCCTGTCCGATGGGCATGTGCCAAAATTCCTGAGCTTTCTTGGAAAGCACTGGGATCTAGTACCCCCCTTGCTTATGGATTTAGAACATGGTGTTTTCCGTGAATATCCTCATCACCTTGCCCTTCAGAGACAAAAGGAAAGACTTGAGGGCCCAGAACACCTGCCTGTAGCTCCAGGATGATGATGTACAGATCAGTCTCCTCTCGAAGTCAAAGACCTCTGGTGTGAAGACATCCGGTGTGACACCCCCAACATTTCAGCGGGGCCTCCGTGGGGACCACCTCCTGGTAAAACGGGGTCTGAAATCCCGTCCCCATGGCGATGTGGGAGCAGCCCCCCACACCCCTGTTAGGGAGAATTCTCTGAAAAGGCTAATTTCCCAAACCTTGTGAGTCCCCCAGCAGCTTTGCTGGATTTTTGGGGTTTATTTTTTCTCCTGCTAAGAGTGAGACTCTTTTACGCCCACTCTTAGACATGATTTGAGGTGTTCCTTTGTCTTTCCATGTGTTTTATGGGCTATGGGGTCTTTTACTCCATAGGGTCTCATGTGTTTTTGATGTGGGTTACACAGCACCCTCTGTGCGTAACCCAGGGGTGTCGTAGCGACCCTCAAACATAGACTCCATACCCTGGGACTGACTACTGTCTCCCAGGGCATGTAAAGTCACCATTGGCTTTACTAGTCCCAAATTATGAACAGAAACCAGTACAAACCATCATATTGTGGACGTACTGGTCGGGGCAATTCGATTGCCCCGGGGTCTGTTGTTCGAGGGGGCACGTCTCCGTCCCCCCTGATCGAGCTTTGGCTGGTGGGAGTGGATACTACTATTTATATTCGACCGCAAATATATCTCAATGGGATTTTCCCATTGTTCGAGGCTACCAACTTTAATTATTTAATTCCTATAGCCTCAACATACCGCCAGTTTATTTATTTAATATTAATTCACCAGTTGATATTTTTAGCCAGAACTCGATTCTAAAATGGCGTTTGTGTTCTCTTCTGTGACTCCAACCCACGTCGAGCCCTTTGTTCCACAGAAGCCTCCAAAAGTGTTGCCACTCTGTCTGGGTACCACAGGGAGTGTGGGAGGGGGTTTAGGCACCCTGGACTGAGTTGCCTTGGCAACTGAAGTCGCACTCTTGTGTGATTGGCCCAAGTGGTGAGCCGGCCGGCTCACCACTTAGCATGTTTGATTGACAGCTAGGCTGAATGAATGGGGGTGTGCTGCATAAAAGCAGGGCTTTGGGGACTGGAACTTCAGAAGTCGCCACAGGACCTAAGAATCCGAGGAGGGAGAAGCTGAGCCGACCTGCAACAACGACACCACCGGTGGAGCCCTGCTGAACCGTCTCACCAGTTTTCCCCACGACAGAGGAGATCTCCAGTCCGGAGAGTCTTTTTCCTTTGACTGGTGGGGATAACCAGTTTTGCCTTCTTTTCACCTTCCTGAAGCATCTCGTGGCCGCCTTGCCCGTGCCAAGCACCCAGGCAACCGGAATACCACGGCTTACCACTACCGCGTAGAGAAGGGTAGTACCTTTTAACCAAAGAACAGCCCGGCTGGTTTTTTCCCTGGCAGTGAAACGACCTTCATCTTTCCTCCACGGCGAGACCTCCTCTTCCTCTGGACGAAACACTGTCTTGCACCCGCTGCCAGGAACAACTGCCCCCGCTGGAGCTTCCTTCACACTTAAGGTACTGTGTCCCGCCTGGCTTCCCTTGCGACAGATTGTTCCGGGTGACAGTAAAGCCTCGACTTTCTAACCTGGGCTGGCCTGGGATAACCTAGCTAACTTTTCCTGACTTTAATTTCATTCTTTGTGTGCGAACTATCTACAAGACTCTTTGGGCATAACCCCACTGTGTGAACCTGGACCCCTTCTGCTTGCTCTCTCCAAGAGTGGGCCTGGCAATTGACTTCCTTGCTCTCCAGTAGAACTCTGCCTATCCTGCCTTACTGTGGTCCTTTTAAAAGATTGAAATTTGTGTGCTTCCATTTGCCGTTTTCCCTCCCTTTTTAAAAACTTATTAGAGTGCCATCTTATGTTAAGCACTCACCTCCGTCTGAAAATAAGTGGTGTTTCTCATTAAAACTTGTCTAATAAGTAATTAGGGTTGTATGTATATAATAGTGACTGTGTGCTGAATTTACTTTTCTATTTGTGCTAGTGTAATCTACAAGTGTGTCTTTAATAACTATATACTTTTACACCAAAGCTCTGGTCAGTGTTTGCTTGTGCTACTGTATCTCTGTACCTATTGTGTATACTCTATATACTGCCTAACTCTTCTTGAGGGAAGTCTGATTGCTCAGCCACAGCTACCAAGTGAATCTGTGTGATACAGACTGCTACCAAGTGGGTTTACTGCCAAACACCTGGAGTCTTAAATCTTTTGCAGTGGTCTCTAAGGGAACTGCACAGGTTTCTGCCTAACACCCCCACACTCTATCGCCTGCTGGAACTCCTCGTTGAGAGTGATCTTGTCTTTAAAACTCCTGGACACTTGTATCCAAAGTGCATCCAATAACTCCTGTTGAGGTCACATCTGCAACCTGCAGAGACGGACGAGGTAGATGCAGGACATCATGCCCAGCAACAAGATGATGACCTGCACCGTGGCTGTCTTCGCAGACGACGGTCGTTGCACCTTTCCTGGAATGGCTGATAGCCTCACCTTCGAGGGCGACACCAGGCAAGTCCCTGTGTTCAGGCTGGCATCAAGCAGGATTTCAAATAGTTTACGGAGAATCGCCGCACTGTCAGAAGTCAAACGGTCCTTTGTGTGTTCGTCGGCCAGATCTCGATAGCGGGCGCATAACAGCCTGGTATGGGTATACGTGTATTGATATTGATGTTGATATTTTATTTCTATCGCGCTCATACACAAGTGTTTACGTGCATGTCCTGCAGACGCATATGGGCCACCACCGGGACCAGACATTTTGTAAACACTCTTGGGGCAGATTTGAAGCTGAATGGTAGGGCCTTGAACTGGTAATGCTACCCTTGCACCACGAACCGTAGAAACATTCGATGTTTCCTGTGGATGGGGACATGGAAGTACGCGTCCTCTAGGTCCAACGACATCAAGAAATCCCCTTCCTCTAGTTGGCCGAGCATGTGCTGCAAAGTGACCATCCTGACATTTTGGCACGTCAGTTACTTGTTTTCCGACGGCGCAGGTCCAGGATGGGTCTCGAATCCCGGTCTTCTTTCTTACCCGAAAGTATCTGGAATAGACTCCGGAGCCCCACAGTCATTGGGGAACGAGCTCTATTGCTCCCTTTCGTAGCATGGCTTGCACTTCTTTCAGGAGCGGAGTTATGTGGATCTCCTGACAGGGAACCGGTGGAATACGTGGGCACATGCATTGGTACTCCAAGGAGTGTCACTGGGCGAGAGCGTCCAGCACCCATCTGTTGGTGGTGACCTTCCTCCACTCGCCGACGAACCTGGTCAGCTGGCCTCCCACCGGGGTGCACAAGTGGGGGCCCGACTTTGTGGCTGGTTCTGGCTGGCTTGGGCGATGGTGCCCTGCAGGCGATAGCAATACTGACCTCTGCTCATGGGCCTGGGAACAACTTGTGTAGGCTTCCTGCGTGGAGGATCAGGGAGGCTGTCTGTATGATGTGAAGAAACCCTTGGATGATCTGCTTGATTTACACCTGGAGGAGCGAAAAGACGAGAGACGCTGTTGAAGAGTGCCGGGTAACATGGCGTATCTGTCTTTATGGTTTGAAGGGATTTGTCGACCACCTTCCCAAACAGATTTTCTCTGAAAAGGCATGTCCAGCACCTTCGCAATGCACACACTGACGCTGACGAATGGTCGTGGCCTTCAACCATCCCTGCCGACGAAGGCAGACTGCTTCGCATCTACCACCATAATGGCATGGTCCGACGCCACCTTCCCTTCCTGAATGAGGGCGTGAGCTTCCATCTTCTTGTCGTCGGGAGGAATTCCAGGATCAGGACAAGCTTGTACCAAAGCTCCCGGTCGTATCGGTCCACGATAGCCAGAGCATTAGCCACCTTGATCGTGGATGCCGCTGTGTAACTCGCTGTGTAACTCTTCCCCATGGCATTCAACTTCTTCCCCTCGCAGTCTGGGAGAACTGATGATGAAGCCAAGCCGAAAGTTTCCTTGAGGCAGCCAACACTACCAAGCCCGGCGACGAATATAAACCTCAAGCACTTGGGCACGGGGTCCAGCATCCTACATTTCTTCTCCAGCCAGTCTCGCTTGGTTGGAGCGTGCATGGGTTCTTCATGGGGGCTAGGCCTGCCTCCCAAGTGTCGTACCTGAAAGGGTACCGCCATGATGGTCTTCCTCTTGGACTCTCATCGCTGATACAAGAAGCCCCCTCCCCTGGTTTCCTGGGTTATCCAGCTGGAACTGCACAGAGGCCCTGGAGATCGAGTGGAATGATCCAACCTCGTCTGGTGGAGAGACTCTATGAGGGGCATCCAGGCGCAGTGATTCCTCGTCTGCCAAGCCGAAATCCTCATCTTAGTTGGTTCCCATGGCCGTGTCCGTACCAGTGTCAGTGTGCATATCCGGGTCAGCTGGTGGAGTCGGGGCCCGACGTGGTGGAGGAGGCTGATGTGAAAGTGTCGGATGATGCTTTCTCTTCTCACGCAGAGGCTGATCAGGGGCCTGTGGCACCACAGGTGTCAGTGCTGGGGGCAACCTTGGCTTGATCTCCGACACCAGGGTGTGGACAGTCGACAGGATGTCCATGGATATGTCCCTTGGCTGTGTTCCCTAGGGAACAATGGTTCACTAGGCCCTTTGCCGCCATCGCTGTAGACGGCATGGACTGATTCTTGGTGGTGGTCGTCCGTGGATGAGATGTCCATTGGTTGAACGCCGACAATGGAGGGTTGACTTGGGGCTTTCTTGACCCCCAACCCCCTTTTTTTCCTCGCCGAGGGTTTGAACTGGGATCTGGGCCAGTTCCCCCTCCCCGTGGTGGTGCTTGCAGCTTTCGCTGCTGCCTCGGCCGCCTTTGTCATTCCTTGGAGGGAGGGATACACTTTGGGCTGTAGGAGCCAACATTGTTTGATCGGCACCTAATGCCGCTGTGGACATCACAGCAGGTGTCGACGAAGTGGTTGACAAAGACTTTTGGCTGAGCCAGGTGATCCTGCTTGGGCTGTGTGGCCGCCTTCTCATCTTCCGGCCTAGGTTTTTATGACTTCTCCCGTAACTTGGCAGGGATAGATGACTTCCTCTTTGAGGAGGAGCTCGATGGCAGTCTGGCTACAGAGGTGAACGGCGATAGTCATCACAGCCTATCCAACCTGGAACCAGCATCAACAGTGAACCCGGTGGGTGGAATCAAACTTGTGGTTCTTGGCCTTATCTTGGACACCCACGCATGAGGGGACTTCAAAGGACTTGATCTCTTCCCAGAGGGAGACCGTTCTTCGGACCGGCCGGTCCGGGGCAAGGCATGACCCTGCTCGGATCACAGGGCAGAGGTCTTGTTCAAATTGAGACATGCCACCAGCCTGCTATGCCTGTCTTTCATGGTCTTCTTTGAGATGCCCAGGCATATCTTGCACCCTCCTCGTTGTGGTCCGAATGCAGGAAGTAAAGACATTGTAGATGTTTGTCCTCCATGAAGACGTTCCGTAGCCCGCATTTGGTACAGGACCTGAAGAGGGTCCTTCTCTTTTTCCCCTCCATTATGGTTGGAGGGTGCGAAGTAGGCGCAAGATAGCCTTGCAGAAACTTCACAAATCTTCACCCTTGTGGGGCGCAAAACTTCACTGACAACGGGTCCCCGTTGCCAGGCGATAAGGAAAGAGCGCACAGGCTCTGGTGTAAACACAAATCGAACTTTTCCATGAAAAAACGTAGCAAGAGGACCGTCATTGGATAGGGGCCATATGACCCAGAGGACAAGGATTTAAAAGTGAAAGTGCAAATGTTTTTTCTTTTACTGAGGATTCCCAGCCTGAGGAGGAATATTCATGAGCATGCCAGACCCTACGCTAGAGAAGATGACAAGAGCTCATTCGTGTTTGCGGGGCACAAAGCGGAGGTGTGGTACCCAACATGAAAGGAGAAGAAGCAGTACTGCCAGAGGTCATGTTCACCGGGCAGTTACTATATGCATCAGTCTTCGTGCTCTTTGACCAAGAGGAGTCAACACTTCAGAAACTCCCAGGAAGCGGCTGTGCAGAAACTATTTCCCACCCATTCTTCCACCATGTAGGAATGGAAGGCTTTCAGGATGAATATCCTTGACATCTTGTCAAAGGCCACAGCTTATTTGGACATGCCGGCAGGGAACCTGCAAACAACTGCAGCTGTATCCATAATGGCTCAGCTCCATCCCCTTTCGGCGAGGTCCCCTCCCTGCACAGACATGCTCCATCCTCTAGCATCAAGCAACCAATGCCGGCCCCCTCTACCTCAGTGCAGTTTAGCACTAAAGGCACTGGAGCTCCTTTCGAGTATGCCCCACTGCGAATAGGGGTAATTTATGTCGAAGATGGGAGAGACCTTCAATGACCCTAGGCTTTGGGACAGAACCCCAATCCACTTGAGAGTTGAGGGACTTTCCAAAGGAGTTCTATGGTGCGGAGGAAGGATTGCAAGAGCTGGCTCCCAACTTGCAGGAGGCCACTGGTCTGTCTACATCATCAGAGTTAGACAGCTTACTGGCGTATACTTCAGGGATCCTCAGGTCTCATTCCAACAACTGATTGCAAAGTGGTGGAGACACTAGGCTTGCCAGCTCCTTCAGACCGAACATTCGGTTTGAGCTTATGGACAGCCTCAATGAAAGAGACCTTACTACCCATTACCATGGAGTTGGGGTTCTAGTACTGAAAGCCTCAGCATGGTGGTAGATGCTACAACAGTTTACATGTCTCTTTCCCTCCATCATGACAGACTGAGCAAGTAGTTGGATGCTTTGCAGGGGGTCGGGGGTGGGCATTCTTCTCCTCAGGGTGCTGTGCCCTTTGAGCAATAAATGGCTCCTGTGCCCTGGCTAGATTTCTTTTTTGGTCTTTGGCTGGCATTGCCTGGGGGGCCGGACACCGACCGGGCAGTGAGGTGAGAGGGGGCTTTGAAGCTCTGCTTCATTATAGCAGAGAGGCATCTCATCAGATATTGAAGTCAGGGCTGAACACAGCAGACTAGGTGGGACCGGCGAAGGGCACAGTAGAGAGGAGGCACATGACATTTAGGGTAAGTTTCTAGATATGCCTTTTGACAAGAATAACCTCTTTAGGGCTAAGGCGGATGACTTCTTATGGCAGCTCCAGTCCTCTAAGGCCACTGCAAAGTTCTTGGCTTCGGCTGTGTCACAACCCTCGGCTCCTGCTATCCGGGGTGCAGTGTTTCGGCCCGCTACCTCCTATGCCCAAAGAAGGAAAAAGTCAAAAACGCTCTGGCAAACGGCAACCATGTTGTTTCTCCAGAGGTAAGGGCAGAGGAGTTTCTAGGGGTGGGATCACAGCAGTGCCCTCTTTTGCCTTAGTAGCAAAGCCCCTGTGAAGGGCCTTTATTTCATCATTCCCCAGTAGGAGGGCTAATTTCCAGTTTGTGCTTGGAGTGATGTTGCACCATGTCAGACACTTGGGCATTGCAGGTCGTTCACAAAGCATATGGTCTCCCTTTCACTCAACGCCCTCCAGACCATCTGCCTTCCAGCCCTCTTTATCTCTGGACCCTTTCCTCTTGGAGAGGCTTGTCATCTTCTGGTAAAGGGCGTGATCAAACTCATACAGCACTGAGAACGAGGCAGGTGTTCAGTTTACTTTTGGGTTCCAAAGGATGGGGGCGTGCGTCCCATCCTGTATATGAGGTTTCTGAAGTTGTACAAATTCAAGACGCTATCCCTGGGCCCGGCCCTCGATTGATAGGACTTGTTGGGATCACTGGGCCCACTTCCATGTTTCTATTCATATCAAGAACGTACCAGCGATTCGTTGTGTGTCATGGCCACTACCAGTTTCAAATCATACCGTTCGGCCTATCGATGCGGACAGTGGTCACGGCCTGCCTCGAGAGGGATGGCATCCGTGTCTTTCCCTACTTGGATGACTGTTTGTCCGAGCTTGGTACCCAGACCAAGGGTTTTATTCAGTAGTACATGCAGCCTTTTGCACAACTTGGACTTCTCCCTAAATTTCAAAAAGTCTCTGGGTCTTGCTATCCGAGTCCCTTTGGTTTTAGAGGCAGCTTTGGACACTTGCCTGGGCAGAGCCTTTCTGTCCAAAGATCGAGTGCTAGGGAGATTTATCGGTTTTATGCTTAATCCCCTCTCCCAGTGAGACCCCCCAGCACTTTTTGCTGGACTTCTGGACCTTTTTTTTGTTCTCCTGAATGAGGGGAGCCTTTTTCCCCTCATTCTTTCTTACTTGCTCTAACCATGGGAACTCTGTTCTTTGGGTTTTACCTCATTCTACTGAGTCTTGCTTTCCTCCGTATCTCTTAAAAGCATTTATGCTAACACGTTTGCAGCGCACAGCACCCTACGTGCAGTGTTGCTGGGAACCCTTTGGTTTCTCCTTTTTATATTCTTTCCGTTCCCCCCAAGAAATACTGTTCTTAAGTAAAGAGGGGTACTTCGCATCCTTCCTAAAACATATGAAAGATCAGCATACCCCACCACCTTATGTGGAGTGCTGAGGGGATACCTACTATCCCCCTTCTCTCTGCTCTTGTGACTTTTTGGTCACAGCGACAAATCTATAGTTATGGCTGGTGGCAGTTCGTGTTCTACCAACGTTTGTGCATTTTTCTACCACATGCTGTATTCACAGCTGCAGGTATGCACAAAAGGGTCACCTATGTTCCAACATGGTGGCTCCTTTCTTTTTCCGCCATTTCTAATGTGGTTGACCTTTGTTAGCTCTTCTTCTACCTTTCTGGGAGGGGGAGGTCTGAATGTGCATTTTGCCTTTGGCGGGAACCCTTTGAGTAGCCCGCAAAGGCTCCAGCTTGTCTGTGGATAGGAAGTGTGGAAGGAGCCCGAAACTCTCCTGTCCTTTGTCTGCTGATGTGCATTCATGGAATCAGTTGCCACTGAGTGGACAGCCACCCACCTCTTTCTGTAAACTGTAGGGGTTGTTTTCTGAGGATGAATAGGAAATCCGAAAAACAGGTGAGGTCCCTGAGGCAGAAGGCAAGTCGACCATTGGACCAGAAGATCCGAAGCTGAAGACGACCAGAGAAGCCAGCAGATCCTTCCAGTAACCGCTGCTGTCCTGGCACTGTTTTCTTATCGACAGAGGAGCTCAGAAGAGGACGCATTTGCATAATGCACTTCTGTCACCATAATCACCACTCCCACTTTGAACAGCCTTGAGAAAAACCTTAAGGTTGAAACACGTGTCGTCAACAGCAAAAACACTAGCATTTGCTTTTTGTCAAAATCGTGGAAAAACCCTGACATAGCGACATGTTTGTCACAAGAGTGACACTGAAAGTGTGAAACACAGATTGTCAAATAAAGCAGCAAGGACTGTTAACACTCAACAAGTGTGGAAATTCACAGTCATTTTACAAAAAGTATCACATTGCCAGAGTATGAGCATTGGATCTCATGCATAAAACCAAATACCATTTAAAAACTATCAGCGTGCCCTGCTGGGAAGGGCTGCTACTGTTTCACTGTAAAGGCTGGGAAATGTTCACACTGTTGACCTGTTTGCATTATACAAAGCTTCCCCTAATTGAAACCAAACACAACAGCCTGCTGGGGGGGGGCAGGCATCATAAAACTTGCAAGAAATCGAAAACATCAAGCTAATAAATGCTACTGATGTGCTTCTGAAAGAAAAAGAAAACAATATGAATGCCCACATTTGCATTCATTTCTCACATTGAAAACTTGGACAAATGGCTTCAGCCAAGCTTCAGTATATTGAACGGCTGAACGGATGTTACTATACTTAAGCCCTTGTGATCATACACATGTGGCTCTTTGTGATCTCCACTGGTTGCCAGTGGCAAACGAGTGAACATCAAAGTCGTATGTCTTGTTCACAAAGCCTACCTCCATAAGGAACAAGTTACTTACCTGTAACTGTTGTTGTCCGGCATGGGTCTGGCATGGATTCACATGCTCATTCCCCGTCATCAGGCCGGGAATCCTCGGTATAGAAAAAATCAGTATCAGTTTCGTTTCTGATCTGTCTTTCTCAGTAGTAACCAATCACTGGTCTCTGGGTCATACTGCCCCCAGCCAATGACTGCCCTCTCCCTAAGCCCCGCCCTTGGCAGCCATCCTCAGATTTGGTAGCACGTGAAGTGGCAGTATGACCAAGTGAAGAGCCGCAGAGGGGTAGGCGGGAGGGTTTGCATGTGAATCCATGCCAGACCCATGCTGGAGAACAACAGTTACAGTTAAGTAACTTGTTCCTTCTCCAGCATGGGGTCTGGCATGGATTCACATGCTCATGAATATAAGAATACATAGCAGTATACACATACACAACCACGGGAGGTGGCAAAAGGCTCAATATCAAGCAATACAACAACTCAACATTAAGCAACTCTTACCTCCTCATCAGGCTCACCTTAGGCGAACAGGTTGCGCAGCACTGCCTGGCAGACTCTGGAATCCCGGTCGACGCAGTAGAATCTCGTGAAGGTGTGCGTCGACCTCCACGTAGCAGCCCTGCAGATGTCGAGCAGGGGCACACCAGACAGGAACGCCGTGGTAGCAGCGATCCCTCTGGTCGAATGGGCCCTCGGACGGCCTGGCAATAGTCGGTTTGCCAACCGGTGACAGTGCATGATGCAGCCGGAGAGCCATCTGGAAATGGAAGTCTTCGAGAGAGCCTTCCCTTGATTCACAGGTCCAAAGTTCACAAACAGCTGTGATGTCTTCCGAAAACTCTTCGTGCGGTCCACATAGAACTTCAGCGCTCTAGCTACATCCAGCGAGTGCAGAGTCCTCTCAGCCGGCGACGAAGGCGACGGGAAGAAAACTGGCAACACCAAGGGCTCGTTGAGGTGGAAGTCCGACGGCACCTTGGGCATGAAGGAGAGGTGCGTCCTCAGCACCACCCTCGTGTCGTGAAACGTCAAGTATGGAGGCTTGCAAGACAGGGCCTGGATCTTTCCCACTCGTCGTGCAGAGGTGATGGCCACGAGGAATGCTGTCTTCCACGACAGAAACTTCAAAGGCACTGAATGCATAGGCTCGAATGGGGCCCCCATGAGCCTAGTCAGCACCACGTTGAGCTCCCACGCCGGGGAAAGGGCCTTCACCGGCGGGAATGATCGGACAGTCCTTTCATAAATTCCTTCACCAGTCGATGAGATTACAAGGACTCCCGTCCTGTATTTCTGGTGTAACGTGAGACGGCAGCCAGATGTACCTTGATGGAAGCGTGAGATAGGCCAGCCTTGGCCAAAGACTATAGGTACAGCAATACTTGAGGGGCCGTAATCCGCAGAGGGTTAATCTTCTGTGCACCGCACCAGACAGAGAACCTCTTCCATTTGTGTCTGTAGCACTTGAGAGTTGAGGATGCCCTGGCCTTCGCGAGAACCTCTCTGCTGTCGGCCGGGATGTCATATCCTCCAAACTCTAGTACTGCAGGAGCCAGGCCTGCAAGTTCAGCGACTCTGGTTCGTGATGAAGAATGGCGCCTCCTTCTCTGGAGAGAAGATCCGTGTCCGTCGGCAGATTGACTGTTGTGGACGCTGACAAGTCCAGAAGGTCCGGGAACCAGATCTGCCTCGGCCACGCCGGTGCGAAAAGGATCATCCTGCACCGGGACCTCTTGAGCTGGTTGACGAGCCTGAGTAGCAATGGCAACGGCGGGAATGCATTAAGGAACAGGCCGTCCCAGCGGAACGATAAAGCATCGCCCATGCTCCTCGGTTGGGGAAACCTGCTGGCGAACCTCCGGCACTTGGAGTTTGCCGCCGTCGCGATAATAGATCTGGGGTTTGCCCCATCGTCGGAAGAGTCGGTCCACTTGATCCTGGCGCAGTGCCCACTCGTGGCACGAGCGCAGCTCTCTGCTGAGTGAGTCGGTGATGGTGTTTTTTATCCCTGCCAGATGAAAGGGTACCAGAAACATCCCTTGGGCGACGGCCCAATGCCACAGATCCTGGACTTCCTTGGATAGGGCAGGGGATCTGGTTACGCCCTGCTTCCGAATGTAAAACATCATGGTGGTGTTGTCGGTGAAGATCCTCACCACCTTGCCCTTGAGGGACGGAAGGAAGGACCTGAGGGCCCAGAACACTGCACAGAGCTCCAAGATGTTGATGTGGAGAGTCTTCTCCTCCGGGAGCCAAAGGACTCTCGCGTGGAGACCCCCAGTGTGCGCTCCCCAACCTTCCAGGGAGGCATCCGTCGTCACCATCACCTGGTGGGCCGGGGCTAGGAAACCTGTTCCCGCTGTCAGATGAGAGCAGACACCCCACCATCGTATCGCCTGACGGAACACTTCGTCGAGCGGGATTCTGTCCTCGAAGCTGCCCGTCGTGTGGATCCAGTGGGCGCCAAGGAATTCTTGCAAGGGCCGCATCCGAAGTCTGCAGTGGCGCACCAGATAAATGCAGGAGGACATCATTCTGAGGAGGGACTTGATAGACCTCACTCTGGCCACGTCCATGGCCAGCAGACGTTGCACCTTTCCTACGATGGTCCTTATCCTTTCCTCCGACGGTGAGGCCCGCCGCGCCACTGTGTTGAGCTGTGCTCCCAGAAACCGGGCGACTTGCGACGGGACCAGGTGGGATTTTGGAAAGTTGATGGAGAACCCTAGGTCCGTGAGAAGCTGGACGGTCTTCGCAATGTGTTCCACGGCGAGCTCCCTTGTCCTTGCCCGCATGAGCCAGTCGTCCAGGTAGGGGTAGACATGGATCCCCTGCAGGTGCAGCCGCGCCGCCACCGGTGCTAGGCACTTGGTGAACACCCTGGGCGCCGATTTTAATCCGAACGGGAGGGCCTTGAACTGGTAGTGCCGCCATTTGACCACGAACCTGAGGAACTTTCGGTGTCTCTTTAGAATAGGGATGTGGAAGTAAGCATCCTCCAAGTCCAACGACGACAGGAAATCGCCCTCCTCCAGCTGTCCCAGCACGTGCTGGAGGGTGACCATCCGGAACTTCTGTGCCTTGATGTATTTGTTTAGTCGTCGCAGGTCCAGGATGGGACGCCATCCTCCTGTCTTCTTCACGAGGAAGTATCTTGAGTAAACTCCGGAGCCCCGAAGCCTCTTCGGGACGAGTTCGATGGCACCTTTCCTGAGCATCGCCCTTACTTCCAACAGCAGTTGAGGGACGTGATTTTCCTTCCTGGCCACGGGAGGAATGCGAGGGCACCTCTTCTGGAACTCGAGGACGTGCGCCAGGGCCAGGGCGTCCAGCACCCAACGGTCGGCGGAGATGGACTCCCACACGCCGACGAACTTCGTCAGCCGGCCTCCCACCGACCATCGGTTCAATCTTGCTTGGAGGCCGCTTTGCCTCTTTGACCACCTTGGCGACGACGGCGGGATCCACCTGACTTACCGCGTCCCCTGTAGGCCTCCTGCGACGAAGACCTTGCCGCTTGACGGTACGTAGAGGAGCTGCTGCCGGCTCCCTTGGAGGCACACTGTCTGCCTCCGGAGCTCTGAAAGGACGGCCGTCGCTGTTGGAGCACACCCAGTGCACGGGCCGTCTCCGTCTTGATCACCTGAAGGGATTCATCAACCGCCTTGCCAAAAAGGTTGTTCCCGTCGAAAGGCATGTCCAAAACCTTGGTCTGAACGTCCTGGTGGAAATCCGTCGCCTTGAGCCATCCTCGTCGTCTCAGGCAAACGCTGTTGCCCAACTGATGGAAACCGGTGTCGGCGATGTCCGTAGCCACCGTAATGGCGTGGTCCGAGGCAATCTCACCTTCCTGTAAGATTTCCAGGGCCTCAGCCCTCTTGGCGTCCGGAAGGAAGTCCAACAGAGGGGCGATCTTGAACCACAACTCCCTGTCGTAGCGGGCTACGATGGCCAGGGCGTTGGCCGCCTTGACGGTCGTCGCTGCAGATGAGATGACCCGTCGTCCCATTGCATCCAGCTTCCTACCCTCGCCGTCCGGAGGGGAGGTTTAAGTCGAGACCGATGCCCCCCCGCTTTCTTCTTGGCCGCCGCCGAAACGACCGAGTCTGGGGTAGGTGGCGCCCTAAGGCACAAGGGGGCAGCGTCGGGGACCCGGTACTTCTTCTGGTACCGGTCCCTCTTCGCAGGAGCCGTGGCAGGGTTCTTGAGGAGGGCGAGCCCCCTCATCCCAGATGTCATCAAGAAGCGGTACGACGAGGACCGTCTTCCTTTTAGCCTTGCGCCGTTGGTAAAGGAACCCCTCCTTTTCTTCGGGGCAGAGCTGGAAGAGCTCAGATGCCCTGGAAATCATAGCATGGAAGGATCCAATCTCGTCGGGCGGGGACGCCCGGGCAGGGGGCGACGGGGGACACGTCCCGTCTTCGCCTCCGTCGTCATCCGTACCCGTCATAGTCGTGTCCATGCCTGTATCATCCCCGTGGGTAGTGGACCGGGGGGAAGGCAGAGAAGGCGGCAGAGGCGGGAGAGGAGGCCTAGGATGCGTCCTCCTCCTCTTAAGTGGTGGGCTCTCCGAAGGTCCTGGCTCTGGTTCCCCCTTCGGGTCTGGCTCAGGTACCTCCGTCGGGGGAAGGGGCAACCTAGTCCTTATCTCTGAGCATAAGGACTGGATGGCTGACAAAATGGCCGCCGAGGTGTCCTGCGGCGCCGGAAACGACGGGAGCGAGGGCTCTTGAGGAGCCTCGTCTGCGTCACCGTCGCCCTCGTCGTCGTCCTCGTCAGGATCCCTCCCGATGGGCTGGGCCTCCTCCATGACTTGGATGAGCTCCTCTTCAGAGGTCGTGTCCGTATCCACGACGGCCACCAACCCCTCCCCCACCCTTTCCAACGAGGACTTCGTGGGGGTCTTCTCGATGGGCCTGAAAGACGACTCCCTCCGCGGTGGCAGGGAGACTCTGGTATCTGACAGCGCCTCCACTGTTGTAGCCTCCACAGGCTGATCCAGGGCCGCGGCGACATCCTCAATCGAGGTCTTAGCAGGGTGAATTAAGGCCAACGTCACCTTCTGTACGCCTGGGGACTTCACCTTGGGGGGAGGGTCCGAGCCTCGCTCCCCCTCTGCCGGAATCTTCGAGATCGACCGGGGCCTCTCCAGAAGCTTCGCCGGGTTCTCGGACTTCCTCTTACCCGAGCCAGAGCGTTGGCTCGTGGTCGATGGCGCCGGGGAGGATGCGCCCTGCCTGGCAGCCAAGGAGCCCGACCGTTCGGCGCTCCCGGTGCCCGCGGACTCGCAGTGCTTAGCCTTTTGTTGGGCCCCCGTCGCCGGAGCACCCTCACAGGACTTAGAAGACCGCTCGGACTTCTTTTTCTTCTTCTCGCCTGGCGGGCTCTTACCTTCCAGCCAGTTGGCGAGACGGAGGTGGCGATCCTTCATGGTCCGCTCTGACATGTTCCCACAAAACGCGCAGTCCTTTTCCTTGTGCGTCTTGTCCTCATGGAGACAGTAGAGGCATAACGAATGCTCGTCCTCCTTGAAAACGTTCTGAAGCTGGCATCCAGGGCAGGTCCTGAACAGCTTCCCGGGCGTCGAGCTCCCTTTCTCCTGGGCCATGTCCGGGGTAGGCCTCGGAACTTCTGGAATCCTCCAAAAGCGTAACTCAACGAAATCTTCACCTTTGAGGGGCGTAGAAACTCCGAAACGGATCTCCGTTGATCGGAAGTAGAAATGGTGGAGCTTGAGGCTCTATTTAACTGAAAAAATGAGAAAATCTCCTGAAAAAAGCACGAAAACGCATCAAAAGCTCGAGAGCTAAGCACGAGGACTCCCAACACTTGAACGTGCGGTAAAAATCTGAGGATGGCTGCCAGGGGCGGGGCTTAGGGAGAGGGCAGTCATTGGCTGGGGGCAGTATGACCCAGAGACCAGTGATTGGTTACTACTGAGAAAGACAGATCAGAAACGAAACTGATACTGATTTTTTCTATACCGAGGATTCCCGGCCTGACGACGGGGAATGAGCATGTGAATCCATGCCAGACCCCATGCTGGAGAAAGGATCCTCCTATATCTGGAGTCGTTCAGCAGGCTACAAGCCAAATCAACACCCAAGATCAGCATCTGCAGGCTTACTGGTAGCCCCTCCCCGCGCCCAGGTTTAAATATAAAAAATGGGCTAGATGTTCGGTTAGGCTAGATTTTCAGTACCGGCCCTGTGGACAGATACTCGGAGACCACCCTATTCTGGTGGACAGGGAAAGACACGTATGTCTAGCCAAATTCTATAAAGGTAGTGTTATTGAGCAGTGATGCTTAGATTTAGGAGTGTGTGAGAGGGTATCATGTTCATATAAGTACACACAGAGCACTCTTAACACACATTGGGCAGAATTGTTAGGACAGTTTTTCTAAAGTCCAACTAAGGGCTTCATAAAAACCATATCTGAGGCAGTACATAAGCTCCACTCTTAGTATAAGGCTGTACCACCAGCGGATGTGGGTTACATGGACAAAGCAGCCAGACTTACCATAGGAGGAAGAGAGGGTTGTAGCGTGGTACAAAGAAATTGTAGCATACATATGATCCAAAGAAAACACTGAAACACTATGTATTGTAAAATCAGAGGGTTTGTCTAAATACAAGTAGGCCAAGACAGATCTTGGGTAAGTAAATTACTATAACATCATATACCCATAATCATAAAAAACAACTCAATCCCTATGGCATGCAAACCAAGGTATGACCTTATTTAGAGGAGCACGAAGCAAGTGAAGGTGAGTCAAACCTAAGGTTATACATTCGGGATAGTAATATACTATTCTTGGGGAATAAGACTATGTTAAATATACTTTTAGAATACAATCAGTATTTCAAGAGTAGTTGACCCTGTCAATCATGCAGTGACACTCCGTTATGAGATTACAAAATAAACCAACCCTGTTACAAGCATACTCCTTGCAGCATTACTTTTTAGAACTCAGTTCAGACATAGAAAAAAAACTTGTATACTTTCCGGAGGGGCCTCAAGCCACTCAGTAATAAGTATGACCACCCAATAGCTATTTTAGAATGTACTAAGCAAATTAGCAAAAGCAAAACCCTATTACACTTTAAGACACAATGTATTTCCAGGTAAGTAATTGACCTATTGGTATGTTAGGGAGAATTTTCATTTTAGTGCGCAATTCCTCCCACCTTAGAGACCCCTACCTCTTTTGCAGGACTTTTTAATTTTAACCCTGGAGTGAGTGAGCCATTTTTCCCACTCATGTGTTTTGATCTAATTCGGATTCATATTTTCCTTGTTTTTGGAGTCGGACAAACTCCATTGGCATCTACTTTTTGTATGGCGACACACAGCACCTTCAGTGCAGTGTCACAGAGAAATTCTTCAGATTTCTCCTCAGGTTTAAATACCTTTTCTTGGGTGAACTACAGTTCCCAAGAATAGTAAAGTGAAATTGACTTTACTTACCTTTTCTCTTTGTAGGTCCATTACACCCCATTTTATGTGGAGTGCTGGGGGGTTACTTAGCCACTTTTCCTACTTACTCATGTAACATGTTTTATGTTACCCTCACAACTTTAAATGGCTGGTGGCAGTGGTTTAATTTTCATACCATTGCGCTTTTCTACCACAGGCTGAATCCTCAGCTGCAGTACACATGGGTGACCGTTTTGTCAAAATGGCCCGGGTCATTTTTTCGCCATTTCTTGTTTACGAGGTCTTTCTTGGGTTTTACTCTGCGCACCAAACCATGTTTAAACCCTAGGTTTGTTTTGCCTTCACCGGGCTTCAGTGCTGAAATCTGCCTCTGGCTCCAGTGTGTCTGGAAGGGCAGGAAGTCAGGGAGGTGCCCAAAACTCCCTTGTCCTTTGTCTCCTTGGTTACTTGAAAGCACCCAGTCCTAATTGGCTGTCGGGCTGTCCTCCAGGACAGCCACCCTGCTGTGTGTGACAGCTAGGCTGTGCATGAATGGGAGAAACCTGCATAAAAGAAGAGGCTTCTTGAACTGAAGACAGAGTCGACCACTGGAAGAAATATCCGACGAAGGAATTGCGACGAGAAGCTTGCTGCATCCTCCTAGACTGTTGAACTGCCCGGTGAAGCCCTGCTACTGTGCTGAAACTCCTTTTCCTAATCAACAAGAGAAGCTCCGGAAGGGACGAATTCTTACCTTGGGTTAGTGGGACAAACTAACCCCGAGATGAACTTTGCTGGAGGAACTTCCCCAACTGGCTGTACTACCTTACTGCTGCTGGAACCGAGTGCCAGAGGTCAAGAAATCCATAGTTGAGTGCAATGTCTGTAAGCTGGACAAAGCTCCAGGAAGATCCCATGGACCCTCCCGAAGCAGGACGACCCAAGCTTGAGTCACCTCACCAGAGTGCTGGACTCGAGTGAAGGAAGACTAACCAGTGTCCAAGAACAACATTGGTGCTGTTGAGCGAGTGCCGTTGAACTGAAAAGAGCCTGTAGCTACCGCCGACCTCCGAACTGCTGTGCAGGAGTCCTCTAGACGTCCTCCCTCTTGTCCCCACGACTGAGACCCAGGAACACAGGATCTGCAACACTGCAACCCCGCCAGAAGCCAGCTGGATCCTCTTCTAACCTAACTTACTCTTCTGACTAAGGGGTACTTACCTCTTGTCAGTAGCTGCTTTTCTAAGTTGAGACTTGCAGTAGTTGCTTTTTAGAGTTGGATCAACTCTTAACTTTCACAAGTATAACAGCCTGTGGCGAAACAATGATTTTCGAAAACAAACTGGCTAACTTTGTGCAAAACCTTTTACTATCTAAGAACTGCCTCAGCTCCAAAGACTTTGCTCCAAATTGACTTTGGCTGTCCTGGCTCCCTGCAGACTCTTCTAACCCATTGACTTTGATTCTAACTGTCCCTCATAGGTAATACATTATTTTTTTAACTAATATAGCTGGGAAAGATGTTATCTGGACCTCATTGGGAGATTTAAAAGTGCTCACATGCTCCGAAAACCTGTTAACCTTTTTCCGTCCATTAACCTTGCCTTTTTACCAAGCTCAAAATTTTACCAAGTACAAAAGTGATATATAAATGGCAATACTGTCCTAGTTAGTGAAGTCACCTCCGGGTGTAGGAAGTGTGTATGAAGCATCTCTAAAGAGTATCTACTTGCTTTGACTTGATTCTGAGAACGTATTTTGAAGGGTATTCTTATTGTTGCTCATTGCCCTTTTTAAAGAATGCTTATTTAAAACTGACCATTAAATAAATTATTTTACTAGAAAACCTTGAGTGTAAGTGTTATTTGGGTACTTGTAGTTGGGGATTTCGATGCTATAGCTGTAAAGCTCACATTTACCCCTCTTGAGATAAGTCTGGCTGCTCAGTCAAACTACCAACTTGTGTAGTAATAGGCGGGTTACCTAATATCAAGGAGGAGGAGACTGGTGTAGTCTCCCACAGGGTTACTGCATTACCTAACATGGTACATAAGTATCCGCTACCTAATAGCGAGTTAAACCCAGTATACTTTTAAGAAGTATATAATACAGTTTCTAAGAACTTTATTAAACTATTTTAGAATAGCACTAATACAATTCAGGAAAGCACAAGCCAGAGTTACAAGTTTAGAAGTGCAGCAGCTATTCAAGGTTAGTAAGGCCTACATACTTTTAAGAGGGGCTACCAGCAACTCAAAGACAAGTATTAACTCAGGCTGTTTTAGATCTGTATAAAGCAGACCAGGTATATATCTAACAATGGGTACTTCCCAAAAGTTTTGTTGACGAGGGACCAGTTTCACTCTGGGAAGGAGAACTGAACATGAAACAAGATAGAACACTGGTTACCCCTTCCTTTGCACTTACCACCTGTGTGTGTGCGCACCCAATAATCCTCGGAATTACCTTATTTGGTCAGCAAAATCTATATATACAAATATATCTGATTTTATTCCAAACAATTATAGAAACCTTAACATACAGACAATCATGGGACAGGATAACTTAATTATACACTCTACATTGTGTTCTTCAAAGCGACTTATGGTTAGTAAAAGGTGACTTGTGCACAAAAAGGTGATAGCATCACATTGTTGTTTGCAATACCCCGATACTCAGGCGAGTGATATTGTATAATTAATATAAAGTATCTTTTATGGCGTCCAGACAGAGTTGTGCCCAGTATCTTTTATGGCACAACAATCTTATGAAAATCATCAACAAGTGTTTCAGCCTTTAGGTACTCGGCGCTTACTCCCTTGTGCTTGCTGTGCCCCGAGCCTCATATTGTCATAATGAGGCTTGGACACAAACAACAATATGCGAGTACCAGGGCGGTTAGCAGCGCGACAGGAGCAACGCTGCAATTAAAGTTGCATCCTTCGAACAGCGGGTTGGTAATCTTCAGCCACCTTTGCGTGGTAAGTGCAACTGCGTACTTGTACCTCTTGACAGCTTAAGGCAAGATAATAAGAAGGGGGTATGGTCTTGCCTGTGCAGCCCCTGGTCTTGGGGCGAGAATGGCCTTCCTGCCGCGAGGCAGGCAAATAGGAAGCCCTTTTGGCTCAGCCACGCATAGGCACACACTGTAGGGTAAAATGTGCAAAATATATTAAAATCATTTTTTACCCCTCTGCTGTGCATTACGTAGCACTGATCTATTTGGTGCCTTTTCTCCTTTTTGCCATTTCTTAGGCTAAGACAGAAATAAACGAGATTGATGTTCTGTTTATACCTACCACTTCTTAAAGAGATTAAGACATTGCACAAGAAGGGTAGGTCAGTGAATGTATGTTCTATGAAGCCATGGTGAATGCACTGAGATATAATGAATATGAACGAACCGAGACAGGAATCTTGATTCTGTTTGTTCCTTGCTATATCTTGTAGAGATCGAAGTGATGACAGCACTCCCCTGGGGCTACTACGACCCAGACGTCCAAATTATTAGATCCTAATACGATTGGATCACATATCCAGGTTAGCACGCCTCTCTTAAGTCCTAGTTTAAATGCCCACATGAGAATGGAGCAGTATCAAGATTTATATTTTCCCTTTCTATGATATTTTTGCGTTTCCAGCATTTTTTAACTCAACCTTGGGGTTCTATTTCGCTCCTTCACCAAGTCCACATCCTGATGAGGCCTGACCAATAAATGATGCGATCACAAAGCAGTAAGCGCTGTAAACCTAAAGGCCGAAACACGTGTCAATGATTTTCATAAGATTGACTGGTGCCATTAGAGATACTGTATATTAGAAATGGGGATATTCATAGAAATAGCATATTACACCTCTCAAGAGAAAGTGTCTCGCTCCAATTTTTATCAAGCGCAATTCACATCTATCCAGACTTTTCTGCTGGAGTCCAGGCTGCTAACAGATCATATAACCTGGTTAAGCGGCTGCTACGAGAACAGCAAATTCAATATGCCATCCTTGTTCGGTCCAAGCTGCGTATCCTACAAGGCGGCAGGGTGCATTTCTTTAAGACTCCAGGACACGCTATGCAGTATATTGAGGCATCTATTCCCCCTTCCACGCAACCAATTTTGAATAATACGTGAATGCCCATGGAATCTCCATAGTGGATGTCTATTGAGGGGTATCAATATTAGGGAGTGATGTGGTTGCAGCATTTCTTGCTATGTTGTTTTAGAGTTTTTACATGTGTTGGGGCACTGGGGAATGCAGGCATGGAGCATGCATTGTTTGAGGGCTTGTGAATGTATGCTACTTTCAAACCGGGTAGTCCTCGTATTTTTTGTAGAGTTGCTACCAGCACTGTTTTCCTTGAATGTTGAAATGTGATGGTTTTATGGTGTCACAATGTTGGTTTGGGGGTGACTTGTGGGTGGGGACGGGGTGTGGGGTATTCCATTTAAAAGTTTGATAGCTGCAAGGGCTTTGTAATGTGGCAACGTGATGTACTGTGGGAGGTGGGCTGATGTGCATGGCTATAGCAGGTCCTGACAACACTTTGGGGGTGGAGCCTGTCACCTTTCTCACATGGAATGAGTGGGGGATAAATAACCTGATTAAGGCGAGGAAGCTACTGGACTACACTGGTAGACATTCGCCTAAGATTCTTATGTTGCAGGAGATGCATGCATTGCGGAACACTCGTGAGGCGCTTGCCCCGAGATGGGGTCCCCAAAGGTATTATACTAATGATTCCTCCCAGGCTAGGGGGGGGGTCCTCAACCTTATCCACTGCTCGATTCCGTTTGAAGTTACAAGCAGCAGCATTGACCACACAGGCTGTTATGTGATAGTGTGGGGGATAGCTTTGTGGTAATGATGTGGGGGTTAACACCTATGACCCTAACATCAAGGACCCTGGGTTTTACAACTCTGAGATAAGTATGCAAGTTGCTGACACTCCCCTCATTTGGGGGGAGATGGGATTTTAACACAATATTAAGTAATGTTGTTGATAGATCCCCCACAGACCCCGGGCAAGGTCCATCACAGCTCAGGCACTTCTCCAAATTATGCACCAGCTACAGCTTTCTGATTTCTGGTGTTGCCTACATCCTAAAGTGAGAGTGTATACCTACTATTCCACAGTGCATGAATAGATAGTTGGTTTCTATTGTCTATGCTGATCAAGTTGTGAAATCTTGCCATGTATGCTGTCTGATTACTCCACTGTTGTTCTACCGATACATTTTTTTTATCCATTTCATTTTAGTCGATCCTTCGACTTTTCACCATACACAATCAACCATTAAAAAAGCAATTCATTTACATGCAATCACAAATAATACATGCATTGTTATCAAGACCAGAAGTCGAGTTTCTCTCTAAACATCGGAAAGTGAGGAACCCTCAGGAGAGTCTAATATGGTTGAATAAATATGGATTAGTCCACAGGCGTTGAGAACTTGTAAAACATGCACAGTGAGCAAGGTTTTGTGACCAGCAATCAGCCTGTTCCAAAACAACTCTGTCGATAGGCTTTCCTCCCACTTTACGAAGCGCAAGAGGTACTTACATCCCACGTACCTCTGCATTCCAATAAAATACATCTGAGTGATTGCACTCTGGCTTCCTTCCAAAACTGGCATAGGTTTGCTACTTGCATACTCTTTTTGTGATGAGAGACTGAACTTCACCTGTATGAACTAGGTTAAGACGGACTCTTAGAAAGTCCTGTCTCACCTTCGAGCTGGGAAAGTGTCTCAGGTATCTAGGTAGAAAGGCAATCTATTTATCAAAAAGTGAGAGTGATTTTGCCAGACTAAGTCTGCGCATGTTGTTGATCATATGGATCCAGTTCAGCAGAGCCCCCTTCACTTTCATGGTGTTATTTATTAAAGTGTCAACATCACATCAGTTACAACTAAGTTTTGTCAAAAAAGCTTTTACGTCGTCATGCGATTCTCAAGAAAGACGAGGCGACGGAAAAAACTCCCCCACAACCTGGCACATGCAGTTTAAAGTAGTCTCTTTGATGATCACTGGATCTCTCCTTTTTCTTTAAGCTGTGACCGAGTCCGGAGGCGAGCAGCCATCGATACACAGATGGTTGATCTGGTCAAACACAAGTTCGATAAGTTTGGCTAACGCTTGGGACCATTTTGTGTTCTCACCGGAGATTAATCTATCCCACAGCTCATCCGTTTGGAATATCCATAGATTATCGGCCAGCGGGGGGAGGTAAAGATTTCTGTTTTCGTTCGTGCTTGTACATTCCATCACCAGGTGTTTCAAAGTTTCGATGGATAGTTCCTTTGTGCACAGTCGACATCGTTTCTCGGCACCAACTCCTCTGATAGATATAATCTCTCTGGTTGGTAACAGATTGAGTCTAGCTCTCATAATCACATTTCTCAGTTTCTTTTCTGGGAACTTGGCACAGTACTTCAATGTTTTTTTTACCTTATTGAATGTAGGGGGCAGGTGATTTAGCAATTTATTCCCCACCGCTTTCTCTGTTGTGATAATCCAGTCCAAATCGTCAGTTTTTCTTTTAATTCAATCCAAATTTTCTTTCAGGTCTTTGTCTGAACCTTCAATCTTAGCCAGCTCGTCTCTTCCCGTTTTTACCCACTTTTTCAGGGCCACACAATTGCCAGTTTCACAGTATAGAATTTTTTAATTAACAGCAAAAGTGAAAATTTGCAATATATGGCCAGAGGATTTTCACTTGACATTCCAGCTGGGACCCTTTTCCATTTGCATCTTAGTCTAATTAGCTCGCAGTAGGGAAGGAGTATACTTTGAAACCCAAGTACACCACCTCCCTATCCACTGAGATCAAATGCTCTCAAAAAGACCACCTAAACTGTGGAACGTGCCTGCACGGCCTTTAGAAGATCAGTATTTTACATTTATTTGGATTATTAAATCTTTCTCCCAGGCATAATTACCCAAAGAGGTCAAAAGGCGTTGCAATCTGACTACAGTGAGATCGAGGAGGACAATGTCGTCAGCATATGCTAGCCACCTGAATGGACAACAGCCAATCTTAAGTCTGGCCAGTTATGATGAAGACAGTGCCTCCTCCAAGTCCCCCAAACATAGGTTGAAGAGGAGGGGGGTTATTAGGCAGCCCTGCCTCACCCCTTCTTAACTTGAACCGGGGCAGATAGATAACCAAAGGCGTTCAACCTGAGGGCGATATTTTTGTGAAAGCTTGATAATATGGCCAGGAGTGGCCTGGGGACCCCCAAGACTCCAACATTTGCCTGAGGCGATACCTATTGACATTCGAAAGCCTTGGAGAGATCCATCCAGGCCCTTCATGCAGAATCTCCCCAAATAGTAAAGACAGCAAACTGGGCCACACAGCCACATTTTCCTTCAAAACCTGACAGGTCAGTCCATTAGGGCCAGCAGCCCTAGAAGAGGATGATTTACGAATTAAGACTGCCATAGAATCCTATGAATGGTCCAACTGCCAAGATGTATCAAAGAACCCACTAAAGAAATGTTGGGACACTTTTTGATAGAGAGCATCAAAGTGATCGCACTGCGTTGTTTCCGCAATCACATTACTTGGGAGACCTGTATGCATGTCCCAAACATAATACGAATTGTTATTGCTTATGGCACCCAACATTAATTCACCATCCTTCTGAAGGCGAAGGGCTCCCTGGCATTAGGACAAGTTTCTATAGTCCTTCCTATATTCCTCCACCCCTGGAGATTCCAACCATAAATCCCTTAGTGCTTTACGCAGTTGTTTCTTCTTTAGCCACGGTTCCTCATCAAAAGGTGCAGGTGTGTAGATTGCTTATGAGGATTGGACCTAGTTGGAAAATCAGAAGTCCACAGGAAGTCTTGGAAGTTTAGCGGACTGGACATATCCAACAAACAGGCATCCGAAGAGATAAGTATCTTTGTAGCTTATCATTTAGATATATGCCATCTCTTTTGAACCGTACAAGTCTATTCTTCCCATTATTCACCATCACGGTCTGACACTGACCAGGCGATTGCGTGGAAGAATCCCATAGCAGAGAGCCTTCGAGGCGACAATGGTCGCTGCTACCCCCATCTCTAACTTGCATATGACTACAGATCTCAAAGAGGGAGAGAGGAATACATAGTCAATGGTCTGGCTGGAAGTCCCGTGCCTCCAGGTTGCAGCCGAAGGCACCCCCACCCCCTTTAGTGAGCCATTTATAATGACCATATTCCAATCAGAGAGAAATGATAACCATCTCCTCCCAATGGCCATTGTTCTCTTGGAGGCAGAACTACCATTCATGGTTAATATGTCGAGACATTGAAATCCTCCGCGAGAGGATGCGGGCTTCCACAAATTGTGATTTTATTCTCACCAATAAATAGGCAAGGCCTCTAAAAAGGTTGTGAGCACAGAACAGGTGGGGTTCCAATATAAGCTGATCATTACTAATGATTGTGTCTTCTCTTTAGCAGGCAACCTCAATTTAACTGCTAAAAGCCCCATTGTCTTTAGGGGAATAACCTCAATCTCTGTTATTCCAGAATTACGGAAGGACATTAGTAGCCGTCCACCGCCCCCCACTCCTCCCGAGGGCCTAACACTTTCCTGATGAGTGGCTGGTTGATGCAGGATAGTAAAGCCCTCCATCTGAAAGGAATTAACAAGCCACGATTCTAGTAGGAGGATTAAATCATTGTGATTGAAGATTGCCTCTTCCATGGCCCTGTTTATATAACAATTGCGTATTCCAGCTAACAAACCGCCACTCCCTTACAAATAAAGGGACTCATCCACCCCCCCACACTCCTCCAACCCCCAGTTTCTGAAAAACTTGGTTTAGAATTTCGGGGTACAGAGACCAGGTCTTCACCTTTGACTTGCATGATAAGATAGGCTTATCATTCACATTAACTGTTCGAATTGTACCTGGAATATCGGTCAGCCTTTCAAACTGCTGCTTCTCTCCACTTTCCGTCCTCTCCAAACTGACCCCCATTCCCCTAGCTGGTAGAACAGTAAACACCTCATAAACCCTGTCGCCTCAGCTCCTGGCTAACCGCCAAGATCACACTTGCAACAAGTTTAGTTTTTAACTCAACTTCACTATAGAAGCAGTTTTGATGAATGAAAAACAGACACATTCAATATAACTGGTGGAGAACACATACAAATCCTCTATCTCCCTAAAAATAGCCAAAACAGCGCTACATTTAAGTGGTTTATGGACCAAGGCCCACCTATTGCATTTCAAAAATAATCTTGGAATGGCAAAGGGGGCTGTTACCACCACCTTAATCTCCTGCCCAAGCGCATTAAATGGCCTCTACCTCTATAGAACTTTCCTAACACGAGACTTGGGGGGACAGGGAGAGCCACTCTTGGAGGAACATCTGGCCCCAAGGCCATTACCACTGGGGCAGCAGCACCCAAGATGGAAGAGCCCACGGCTGGTATAGGTCGAGGAGGATGGCAAGAGTGTAATGGACAGGTCAGCAAAGGGATTCACCCAACTCCCTAGTAAAAAAATGGGGGCCCATTTTATTGGATTGGGCCTTTGATCACTGGAAGCACTAGGGTCCAACTCAGAAGACACCTGACCATTTGGACTCACATCCATGACCTGTGAAGTCGGTAGAGGCACAGGTAGTGATCCATTAAAAACAACTGGGCACAACTCTGTCTGGACGCCAATAGTGGACTTGGCAGCAGACACCCTGGGCGCCTTGAAGATGGAGGCCCTCCTGGTCAGATTTGTTCCCCCCCCCCGAGACGGGGGAGGCGAGCTTGCAGGAGGCACTTATTACAGGGGAATGCCGCTCGAGAGATCCTGGACTCTCCCGCCGCTTTCTCCACCATTTTGATTCCATTGTAGAAGGTTCCGGCAAAGAGCAAATGAAGCTTGCAGACCCAGTGTTCTTAATTTTCTTGGGCTTTTGATTCTTTGTTTTTGTCCTTACAGGGGAAACCAACTCAAGTCTCATTTGTTTTCCTCTCGGCTTTACCCCTCCTTTGATTTCCTTAGCAAAAGACCTCTATCAGGTCATATTCTTGGGAGTGGGGGGGTTGGGCAATGTGCCCAGCCACGGCCCCCTCCTCATCTTTATCCATTCAGGATTCTGCACAAATGACCTCTGCCACTCATGCCAACCATATAAATTCATTGAGTACAGAGTCCAAAAGGGTGGCGTCAACAAACGTAGTACCAGATGTCAACCACGCCCACCTGAGCGCAGCCAATCTGAATATTGTTTACCAGCAGAGAGACTCCTTCCCAAATCTTTTCCCTTTGCATATTCGCCTCACCCAATTTACATTGTATGGAGTTCACCACACTTGCCTGTTTTTTTGCCTCTGCCTTGAGATCTAATACGGTGGGCATTACTGGGTTATTTAAGGCGTTCCTGAGGCCAACGATTGATTATTCACATAAGCCAATCTCCTTAGTTCTATTAAAATCCCTGAATGAGCTCGAACTTCGGGGCAACTCAAAGACATTCACCAGTGAGTTTAGTACAAAGTTCAAGGCTGGGAGAGTTGCTTCATTTACTACGGAACCATTCGAATTGTCCTTGTTTTTTGGGGGGGTTTGAAGTGCCTTAATCAGGAAGGTGTGAGACTGTGCTTAACAACTATGGAGAAGGCGACACCAAAAAAAGACTCATGGACGAAGCTTGCGTTAGTGAGCTTAATATTATTGATATGGATATTTTATTTATATCGCGCTTGTACACAAGTGTGCCAGAGCGCGATCAGGCAAAAGGGAGGGGAGCAGGGGAGTACAAAAACAACGATCTTACTAGGCCCAATGATATTGAGAACGCGCAAGTGCATGGGAAAGGGAAAAGGGGTAAGTGCATGGAAGGGAAAGTGGAAAGTGCGGAACAGAGGAGAGAACAGAAGAAAATAAATAAAAATAAATAATTAAAGGTGGTAGTGCAGCCAGCAAGTGGCAAGTGCTAGGGTAAGCAGATAGGGTTTATCTGATAGTGCAGAAGAGAAGTGGGTGGGGGACTGTATGGGTACAGATACAGACCGCAGTGCAGGGGGTGGCCAGGAGGCAGTGCAGGGGGTTGGCAGGGTGAGCAGGCACCTGTGCCCGGAGGACAAAGGGTGTCCAGGTGAACGGTGCAGAGGGTGGCAAGGTGAACGGTGCAGAGAGAGAAAACAGATCAGCAGGGGAGAGGAGGGGAAAAGGCAGAAGCAAAGAGGAAGGTCTTCAGGTGCTTCCGGAACCGGAGGTGGTTCTCCTCAAGTTTCAAGGTGGCAGGGAGGCTGTTCCAAAGGGGGGCCCCAGCCGAAGACAGATCTACCCCAGCGCGTTTCTTTGAGAAACAACTGACCCTGAGGGAGTCAGAGGTAGCGGAGCAAAGGGCTCAAGAGGGGAGGTATTTACAGAGGAATAGTTGAAGGTATTTTGGACCCATGCCCCAGAAAGCCTTGTGGACAATGCAGAGGGTTTTAAATTTAATCCTTGCGTCCACTGGGAGCCAATGAAGGGAATTCAGAGCTGGAGAGATACGATCCCAGGGCTTGAGGCCAAGGACAAGTCTTGCAGTCCTGTTCTGGATTAGTTGAAGAGGGCGGAGAGTGGAGGCAGGAAGGTTTAGAAAGAGGCTGTTACAGTAGGTCAACCTAGAGAGAATCAGAGCTTGTGGGAGACAATAAGCTTCTGAGGGAAGGGGAGGAAAGGCAGAGTACCTCTGAGGAGGTGTAGTAAGAAGTTAGATTTTTTAGAGATGTCAGAGATGTGTGCAGAGGAGAGTGTGGAATCAAAGATGACACCAAGGTTCTTGGCCTCGCAAGGAGGAGGGACAAGGGAGGCCAGCCAGCGAGTGAGGGGAAGGGATGGTGCAGGTGTACCAATGAGGAGGATCTTGGTCTTGTTGGCATTTAGACAAAGGTTGTTGGCGGCACACCAATTTTGAATGGCCATTAGGCAGTTAGAGATGAGGGTGGCTGAAGGAAGCCTGAAAATGAGTTAGGTGTCATCAGCATAGCACTGGAAGCTAGAGCAGAACAAGGATATGCAGAAGGCGAGAGTTGCCAGGTATTGGTTGAAAAGCCAAGGCGAGAGGTTAGACCCCTGGGGACCACCACAGGTCGAAAGGGAAATAGAAGATAGGAAAGACCCAAGTTGAACCTGGGAGGGTCGATCAGAGAGGAAAGAGGTCAGCCAGGCCAGAGCCTGATCGGTGATGCCCAGGTTGTCACAGAGGCGGTTGAGCAGGGTGGTATGGTTGACCATGTTGAAAGCAGAGGAGAGATCAAGTAGGATAAGGACAGAGGGAATGTTAGAGTCAAGGTTGGAGAGCAGATCTTCACGGATGTTCAGGAGAGCAGTTTCCGTGATTCTTGCCGCTCTGAAGCCAGATTGGTGATCGTGAAGAGAACCAACAGAGTCGGAATGAAGGTTAAGCTGAGAGATGGCAAGCTTTTCCAGGAGCTTACCCAAAAAGGGAGTAATGGAAATTGGAGATCAGCTGCAGGTTTTTTAAGGACAGGATGAACAAGGGAGTGCTTCAGAGGGGAGGGGAAAGATCCAGTGGCAAAGGAGAGGTTGCAGACCTTAATGGTTTTAGAGGAACGGGGATGGATCTGTTTTGATGAGGCTTTCATAGATCGGACTTATCTAGTCACATCATCAGGGGGAGAAAAGAGGAAAGGATGAGAAATTGGGTGGGGGTAGGTGAAGGAGGTTCGGTAGGCAGAGAAGGAGGGGGAAGAGGAGAGGGGGCGGAGGAGAGGGTGGATAAGATATCCTGGGTTTTAGAGATAAAGTGAGAGGAGCGGTGGAGACTGCAGCACGATTGGCCAGCTCCTTACAGATTTAAAGAGTTCGGCCTAATTGTTTGAAGCTGCAGAGGCACGGGCTTGAATGTGGGCTCTCTTCTTGGTTCGGACAGAGAGTCGGTATTGCCTTTGGAGCAGGCGGCATGCCAGTTTGACAGAGGATGAACAAGAAGCCCTCCATTTCCTCTCGGCCCCCCTACACTTACGTTTAAGTGTAGCAAGGTCAGAGTCATACCAAGAATTGCACTTGGCTTTGGACTTCAAGCAGATCCTCATGACAGGGGCAAGAGCATCAAGAGTAGCAGAAATAGAGGAGTAAAGCAGGGCCAGAGCTGTGACAGGGTGTAGGTCGGCCCGGGGTGGAGGGGGTGGGGGGAGAGGGTGTCGGCAAAAGCCTCGACTGACACACGCTACATGGGGCGGATGTTCCAGAAGGTGGGTGGCAGTCTTGGGGTAGGGTTGGCTTTAGAGGAGGAGATAGAAAGATGAGAGGAGAGGAGGCAGTGATCACTCCAGGCGAGAGGAGTGGTGAGGGGAATAGAGAGAGGGAGATCAAGACATCAAGTGTGTGACCAGCAGAGTGAGTCTGGCCAGAGGAGAGGATAGAGAGGGAGAGTGAGTCACAGAGACCGCGAAAGAGCGCAGATGAGGAGCAGGGAGAATCGAGATGGATGTTCAGGTCACCAAGGAGAAGGAGTTGAGTGGTTGAGGCCAGGAGGGAGCAGGAGAGGTCAGCCCACTCAAAGAGGAAAGAGGTGATTTGACCAGGAGGACGGTCGAGAGTAGCCACAGTAAGAGAGTAGCTAGGAGAAAGAGAGAGCCTGCAAACAAGGCATTCGAAAGAGGAGTAAGTCTGAGTAGGGATGATAGAGGCAGGAATCCATTCAGCGAAGATCAGGGCTACACCACCTCCAATCTGGGTGGATCTGGGGGCAGAAAAGATCTTGTAGCCGTCAGGAAGGAGAGTGTCAAAGCTCATGACAGAGCTGGCCGTGAACCATGTTTCAGTAAGACCAAGGACATCAAGATCAAGTTCTTCAAGGAGGTGGCAGATGTCAGAGGAGTGTTTGACAGCAGAGCTAGAGTTGAGAGTGGCACAATGAAGAAAGTTGCCAGCCTTAAAGACCTTCCGGGAGGGGTACAAATCAGGGGTACACCCTGCGGAGGTGTGGAGAGAACTTGAGGTAGGACAGAGGAAGAAGGAAAAGAGGGCAGGGTAGCCAAAGGAGGAGAGTAGGGGACAGCTGGAGAGGAGAGAAAGTTAATGAGGCAAGGCAACCACCTATCGAAGAGGAGGAGATTGACCTGAGGGCCTTGCACCATGATAGTGTTGTTTAGGTAGACATTAATGATGACCTTGGAGGAGTCAAAGGAATCCATGAGGTCATCCCAGCGGGTGCCACAATTAATGGGAGAGGAAGAGACAGGACAGAGATCATATGAGGGGTCCAGAGATCTGGCGAAGGAACCACAAAGAGGATGTCGGTGAGGGTTTGTCTGGCTGAGGTGCTGGAATAGGTGCCAGCAATGGGGAGACCTGGGTTGGAGGCCAGGATATCCTTTTTCAATTTCTTCTTGCCAGACTTAGTGAGGGAAGGACAGTTGATAGAGAAGCAGTTGGAGTATATAGCAGAAACAGATAACGCCATGGGCAGGTAGAGGGATGAAGGGAGTAGTTTCTTACCTGTAACTCCATTTCTCCAGCGTTGGTATCTTTCATGGATTCACATGCTTAGAATATTCCCTGTCGTCAGGACGGGAACCCTCAGTATATTTATTAAGATGTTTTCCATTGGAAAAAAGTTGACACTTCTGTGTCCCATCTATGTTGTTTTGGGCCGCTTACGCATCACCCAATAGGACGTACGGTATAAATAGCCCCGCTCCCGCGGCTCCCTTCAGATTTTAACCCCCAAAGTAGTAGGGGCATATCAAGTTTGCATTCAGGGGAGGCCGGCGAGCGCATGTGAATCCATGAAAGATACGAATGCTGGAGAAATGGAATTACAGGTAAGAAACTATTCCCTTCTCCAGCATTTGATCTTTCATGGATTCACATGCTTAGAATAGACTCTATATCAGTACTCCCAAACTGGAGGTGTGCAATGCAAACCAATATTACAAGAGCCGCACATGCAGTTAGCAATACATAACCCCAATCATGGTACATTATCAGTAACCCCAATCATGGCACATTGATAGGAGGGTACTCCCCTATGTGGGGCTTACCTTACTGAAACAGGTGTCGCAGGACTGCTCTTCCCATCTGCACATCTGCTGCATGATGTTGCTCTAGGCAATAAGGCCGAGTAAATGTATGCAGCACCGACCAGGACGCCGCTTGACAGATGTCCAGCAGCGGGATTCCAGACCACAATGCCGCCGATTACGAGGTGGATCTTGTTGAGTGAGCCTTCGGCTGTCTTTCCAGAGGCTTCCCTGCCTTAGAGTGGCAAAAGGCAATAGTCGACGACACCCAGCGGGCTAGTCTTTGTTTGGAGATCGGTTTTCCCTTTACCGACGGACCAAAAGCCAAAAACAGTTGCCTCGAACACCTAAAATCTTGAGTACGACTGAGATAAAACTTCAAAGCTCTCTTCACATCCAACGTATGGAGAGCTTTTTCCATGAAAGAAGAGGCCGGCGCGAAGAATGTTGGCAGCACAATTGAAGAATGCTTGTGGAATGTCGTTGGAACTTTTGGTATGAAATGAGGGTTGGTTGCCAATACCACCTTGTCCTTGAGAAAACGCAAGTATGGGGGGGGGGATCAATCACCAATGCTTGCAGCTCCGACAGTCTTCTTGCTGAAGTAATAGTTCCTAAAAATGGCATTTTCCACAAGAACATTTTTAGAGATGACGATGACATAGGTTCAAAAGGAGCCTTCATCAGTCTCGACAGCACCAGATTGAGACTCCAATTAGGAGGGAACTTTTTTGGCTGGAGCAAATGTCCGAAATAAGCCTCTCAGGAAATGCTTAACCAGTCGATCGATGAACAATGGAGTTGAATGTCTTTTACGAGTAAATCTTAAAATGGCTGCCAAATGAACCTTTATGGAGAAAGACAACCCTCCTTCCGCTAAGTGTAGCAAATATGGAAGAACTTGCTCTGATGCGATGTTTAGGGGGTCCACCCCCGGTTGATCCCTGCACCACACACAGAATCTTTTCCACTTACATGCATATGAAGTATTCATGGACTGAGCTCGCGCTGCCTCTAAAATTCGGCGGCAATCCGAGGAAATGTTCAAGGCCCCAAATTCGGAGAAGTCAGGAGCCAAGCCATCAGGCAGAGGGTGCCCGGGTCGTGATGCCAAATTGCACCCTTATCTTGGTAACGAAGGTCCGGAGTCTTCTGGAACCTCACTGGCTCTGTTATCGACATCTGGAGCAGGTCCGAAAATCACGACTGTCTCGCCCAGTAAGGAGCAACTAGAATCACGTGACATGGGTTTTTGTGAACCCACTGGAGGGTCTGTCGAATGAGCGGAAACGGAGGGAACGCATACGCAAACCTGCCCATCCACGGGAATGAGAATGCCTCCCCCAGCGGGCCAGGTTGTGGCCATCTGCTCGCGTAATGTTTGCACTTCTTGATCTCTCGGGTTGCAAAAAGATCCAGAGATGGATGACCCCACTTCTTGAAGATGTTTACCAGTTGTTGATCACTCAACTCCCACTCGTGCAGTTGCTTCATCTCCCTGCTGAGGGAATCTGCTTGTACATTTTTCACCCCTGGCAGATGGTAAGCCATTATGCTTATTTCTTGTTCGAGGGCCCAACGGCATATCTCCTGAGCTTCGCTCGAGAGCATTCTGGAACGGGTGCCTCCTTGCTTTCTGAGGTAGAACATTGTTGTTGTATTGTCTGTCAATATTCTTTTTTTTTTTTTAAAAGTATTTTTATTGGTTTCGTGATATGATAAAACATTACAAACTCGTGAATTAAACAAGTGAAAAAGAGAGAAAGAGAGAATAAGATGGGGAGAAGGAAAAGAAAAGAAAAGAACAAAAGGAAACTTATCCTAAACAACTATAGTCTTCGTGTAATGTAGTAAGTGAGGTCCATGATGGTGATTCAGTCCAGAGTATGGCTTCTCAGGAAGTGGAGGGGAACAGCTGCAAGAGGCATATACTTTGTAATGATGGGAGCCTGTCACTGGGAACCGCAACAGGTGTTCAAGGGGGCTTATGGTCCGCGTCGAAGAGCATGCCCGTCAGAAGGGCCCTCCAAGCGACCAAGGAGCCGCCTGTGGCTTCTCCACTAGATGTAGTTCCTTCCTGCCAGGCTCTGGTCTCTGCCGTCGTCCACCTCGCCATTTCGTTTAACCATCGCTCGTGTCTGGGGCCCGCTGGTGTCTTCCAAGCCATCGCTATAGTTCTTTTGACAAGTATACATGAAATGTCCATTAATTTCACGAGGTGTTTGAATTTACTCGGTCTAGGGTATGTACCCAATAGGCACTCTCCTGGTGACCATTCGTATCGCTCCATGCCGGCGTCTCTACAGGATTGCTTGGCTTTCGACCAGAGTGTCATCACTTTGGTGCAGGACCAGAACATGTGGATCATGTCTGCCTTGTCGTTCCCGCACCATGGGCACACCGGTGGAACCTTCGCGTTGAACGAGGCAACCCTGTGGGGGGTCATGTAAGTTCGATGAAGGACGTTCAATTGTATCTGGCCAAATCTGGAGTTTCTCGAGACTTTCTTGGGGAATATTAGTGCTCTTTCCCATTCTTTATCAGTGAGCGGGGCTGCGAGGTCTGCTTCCCATTTCGCCCTCAGTGTCGCTCCCTTAGGGTTTGGTTTGTCAATGAGCCTGTTGTATAACCTGGAGACTGGTCTCCATCCATCAGAGAGGTCATACATTTCTTGTAGTAGAGGGTCCGAGGTAGGTTCCTCTGGCCAGGTGGGCCACTGATTCTTGGCGGTACGTTTGAGCCTATGGTACCAAAGGAACTGACCTTTTGGTAGCCCTTCGATTTCTTGGATCGATTCAAAGTCCCTGAACACTCCATCTTCAAACATGTCCCCCCATGTGTATATCGCGGCTTCCTCCCACTTCCTTGCTATGGGGAGGTCTGCCTCCTTCTTGCACGCATCTGCCATTATGGGATGGTCCGAAGAGTATGGGTGTTGTACCCTCCTGATGTGGCAAGTCCTGGTCCATATCTGTCTGCCAAGCCCGACAACCATGGGGGTTTCCGGAGAGCGGCAGAGGGGATCCCACAGGGTTTCCTTGGGTGTTAAGTTGGTGTGATGTTGCTTCAGCAGCCCCAGTTCGGCTGAAGGTTCGTCTGACAGCCATCTTGTGATGTGACTGAGCTGGGCGGCCAAGTAGTAGAGCTGGAGATCTGGAAGTTTGATTCCACCCTCTTTATGTGGGAGGGTTAATGTGGCCAGTGACAGCTTATGCCTGTGGGGTCCCCATAAAAAGTCCTTGATAATAGCTTCCAATTTCCTGAAGAAGGGGGGCCGTATGTAATGGCAAATGTTCACAAAGAAGTATAAGAAGCGAGGGAGGATTATCATTTTGACTATCGCCGCTCTCCCCACCATTGCCAGTGGGAGTTTAGACCAGAATTTTATGGACCGTCGGAGGTTGGTGACGGCTGCTTCTGTGTTGTGCTCATGTGTGAGCTGTGGGGTGTGGCTGAGATTAATCCCCAGGTATCTGAACTTCTCGAGTTGCCATTTTATCCCTATGATCGGAAGGTCCTCCGCTGAGATGTCTCTCAATCCGGCCAGGGGGAATGCTGAGGATTTGTGTCTGCTAAATTGGATTCCGGAGTATCTCGCGTAGTTGTCGAGTACCTCCAGTGCTGTTAATGCATTGAACTCAGGGTCTTTTAGGTACAAGAGAACGTCATCAGCATACAGTGATATTATGTTATAGGCGTTGCCCACCTTAATGCCGGCGTCAAAGAGTTGCTGTCGAAAGTATAAGGCAATCGGTTCCAGTCCCAGTATGTACAGCATGGGCGAGAGTGGGCATCCTTGTCTCGTGCCCCTCTGTATTTTCCAGGGTTCTGAGACTGTGCCGCCTGTCTTGACCCTGGCCACTGGGGAGTTGTAGAGAACCTGGACCCATCTGATGAAACCATTTCCGAAGCCAAAAGCCCGCAGGGCCTCCACCAGCCACTCCCAGTAGATGGAGTCAAAAGCCTTAATGGCGTCAAGTGACAGTATCGCTAGATCTTCCTCCGAGTCGTGAGTTTCGGCCATGATGTGTTGAAGCCTCCTCAAATTGGCTGTAGTGTTGCGACCTGGGACAAATCCGTTCTGATCCTCATGGATTATGGACCATAGCACTCTAGCAAGTCTGCTGGCCAGTATTGAGGTGAGGATCTTGCTATCATAATTGAGCATGGCCAGGGGTCGGTATGAGTCGCAGTCAGTGGGTGGTTTATGAGGTTTAAGCATGGGGATGATTATGGTTTCTCTCATGGTGTTGGGGAGGATCCCATTTGTGTAAGCTTCCTGATAGACTTCGTGTAGGATGGGGGTGAGAATGGGTTCGTATGCTTTATAGAATTCCGGCGTAAATCCGTCGCTACCTGGGGTCTTGGAGGTGGCGAGCGACCTGATGGCCCATCTTACATCATCGGGAGTAATGTCCATGTCTAGTTCGGTTCTCTGTTCGTTGGTTATTTGGGGTATGTCAATCTCACCCAGGGTGTCTATTATTTCAGTGGTGGGGATTCGGGCTTCATGAGCATATAGTTTTGAGTAGAACTCGGCAAATGCTTTGTTGATCCCCATCTGCGTCCTGTGGGATGTACCATCTGCATCTATTATCTCTGTTGGTAAGTGTTTGGGGTGCTCCCTTCTGCATAGCCAGGCCAACAGCTTACCCGGTTTGTCTGATTCCCTGTGGGATCGAGCGGTGTACGTGGCAAAGTCAAATTTTTCAAGTCTGTCCCAGGAGAGTTGACATTTCTCTCGGGCCGTTTTCAGTTCCGTTTCGACTCCTGGGGAGGTATCAAGAGTGGACTCCAGGCGGGTGATCTCTGATTCCTGGGCCTCAAGTGATGTCTTTAGTTGCCTGCGGGTGCCACCAGCTCTAGATATAATTTCTCCTCTGGTGACCACCTTCATGGCCTCCCACAGTGTGCTCCAAGTGGAGACGGATCCCTTATTGATATCGACGTACTCCTCTAGTTTCTCGGCAAGGTCCTCTCTGAACTGTGGGTCCTCTAGTGTCGCGGAAGGCATTCTCCACATGGGGATCGGGGGTCTGGGTCCTCTCTGCCTCCATTGCATGATTAACGGGGAGTGATCGGAAATAGTTCTCCCCAGATACTCTGTGGTTACCGCCAGCGGGGCTTCGTCACGGTCAACAAACAAGTAATCTATCCTTGTGTGGACATTGTGTGGGGCTGAGTAATGGGAATAACTCCTATCGGATGGGTGTTGTATCCTCCAGATGTCCACTAGGTTGAGTTGGTCTAGTGTTTCCTCCATGGCACGGGTTGCAGGGTTGCTTGGTTGGGGGGAGGAAGCGATCTGTCCATGGTTGTGTCCATAACACAGTTAAAGTCTCCTCCCCACAGGAAGGTTTGGCCTCGGTGGTGTGCCAGCTTGGAGCACAATGTGTTGAGGTACGACGGGATTCCGTGTTGCGGGAAATATGTGTTAGCCAAGCAGATCGGGGTCTGTTCCATAGTTCCCCACATTATTACGTATCTGCCGTCCTTGTCAGATTCACATCCATGTAGTTGGAAGGGCACATTTGGGTTTATCCATATTAACACACCCCTTGCGTATTTGGAATATGGGGATCCCCTCACAGTTCCCTCCCATCGGTCTGCCAGTTTAGATAGAGCGTCCTCGGTGAGGTGTGTCTCCTGTAACATCGCTATCGAGACTTTCTTCCTCCTGAGGTAGGACTGTATGCGGTTCCTCCTGAGGTACGAGCCCATTCCCCTTACATTCCACGTCATGACATTGAGTTGTGATGCCATTGGTGTGGTGTTCTGAGTTTGGCGTGAGGGGCAGGCACGGCTGCCCAGTGTGGCATCAGAGCGTGGTTGGTAAGTCGTAAGTGATAGGCCTCTGATTCGTCGGTTCTTGAAGCGTTTCCTGTGGCCATCTCGGTATTTTCAAGCATCAGTGGAACAAAGACTATGGTGCTAACTAAACTAATAACATAACTCGAACTGGTGCGCCCAGCGACTACAACTGTGTCGCGGTGCTCAGGCGCTCTCGCGCCGTCTGTGCCCATCCGGGAGTCGGGCGCGAGTTGGGTCGGGCAGAAACTCGCCCGGTGGTTCTTTCGCTGGGGGCGGGGTTGCTGCGAGGCGGCGAGGCCAAACGAGGGTCGTTTCCATACGATATACTGTTAATTGGGTTACCTGCTTGGGTCCGGCTATTTATGCTTCGTACGTGGACGGTGTGGAGGGTCCCTGAGGTCCGGTTCTGCTCCCCCGAGGTTCAGTCTTCCCCACCTGGGTTGTCTGCACCGTCTGCAAGGTTATTGTCCTCTAGCCACATGTTGGCCGCTTCCGGATTCTCGAGGAAGATTGCCCGCCCTTTGTGGATAACTTTCAGGCGGGACGGGTACAGCAGTCTGTATTTAAGGTTCAGTTGGCGAAGCCTTGCTTTGATCGGTACAAACGAGTTCCTCTCTCTTTGTACTTTCTGGGTGTAGTCCGGGTATATGGAAATCTTAGCTTCGCCCTGTACAATAGGGCCAGTTTCCCTGGAATATCTTAGTATAGTTTCCCTGTCCTGGAAGTTTAGTATCTTGGCTATAATTGGCCGTGGATGTGATCCAGGGGGGGGTCGTTTCTGTAGGGACCTGTGGGCTCTCTCCACCGAAAACCCCTGGGTCAGCTTGCCGGCCCCAACCTCCTGTAGCAGCAGGGTTTCAACATAGGACGTGGTATTTAGGCCTTCATTCCCCTCCGGGATACCTAAGATTCTGATGTTCCCTCGTCTGGCCCGACCCTCGGCCTCCTCCGCCCTCTCTTCTAGGAATGTGACTTTCCTTTTTAGGTCCGAAACTTCAGATTGTAGGGTCGCCGCGGCCGCGGACCCCACCCCTGTGGTTTTCTCCATGGCCGTCACCCTTTCCGTTAAGTTGCGGGCATCTTGGCGGATGAGTTGTATGTCAATTTTAAACTCGTCTATCTTGGAGTCGATGTGGGTCTTTAATGAGGCAATTGCATCCATTATCTGGGAGTGGTTATCTTTGGGGTCAGTCTCTTGCGAGCGAATGGTTTCGGTAGAGCTGGCCCTGGCTTGGGTGGGAGTCTTTGCCCTGGCTGAGACAAAGGAGTCCATGGTGGCGGCCCTGGTTTTTTTTGCGGCCATGTTGGGGGCGTAATAGTGGTTGCCCCGGAGTCCTGAGTCTGGAGTGTCTGTCAATATTCTTATGACTGATCCCCATATACGTGGTAAAAATGATTTCAGAGCCCAATGTACTGCTCTTAACTCCAGCACGTTGTTGTGAAGGGTCGACTCTCCTGGGGACCATTGGCCTTGAACTTGCAGAGATCCCAGATGGGCGACCCATCATGTCTGCGATGCATCCGTTACCATCGTCAACTGGAAATCCGGTTCCTGCAGGGGCATCCCTCTCGTCAGATTGTCTGATAGTTGCCACGACTGAAGCGCTTGTAGAAGCTTGCTGCTGATGCTCAACTTGTCAGACCACAAACCGCGACTTTGAGAAATTCCTGTATTGGTCTCATGAAGAGATGACAGTTGTGCACTAACGGGATACACGACGCCATGGCCCCCAACAGTGACATGTATTTCCTGACAAACACTATGGTTCCAGCTTTCCACTCCTTCGCTTTTTGTTTTAGTTTTTGAACTCTCTCCATGGAAGGCTTCACTAGTCCCAAATGAGTTTGGAACTCCGCGCCCAAACACACCAAGGTCCTTGTGGGAGCTAAGCAGGATTTTGCGAAGTTGACTGCAAAGCCTAACCGCTGCAGAAGCTGCATGGTGGCCTTTAGGCTTGCTTGCGCCACTCCCGGCGACGAGCCCCTTACCAGCCAATAGTCCAGGTAAGGGTAAACATGATGACCTTTTCTTCGCAGCCATGCTGCCATTGGAGCCAAGCATTTTGTGAACGTCCTGGGAGACGATTTTAGTCTGAATGGAAGCACTTTGAATTGGTAATGACTCTGACCGACTACGAACCTTAGAAACTTTCTGTGTCGCTGACGCATGGGATGTGAAAATATGAGTCTTGCAGGTCTAACGACACCAGAAAATCCCCCGGCTGTATAGACCGGATAACCTCCTGAAGTGTAAGCATTTCGAACTTCAGGCGTTGTAGAGTCTTGTTGAGAGCTCGAAGGTCCAGAATGGGTCGCCACTTGCCGTTGTGTTTTTTGACCACGAAGTAAAGGGAGTAAACTCCCAGACCTCTCTCGGTCACCGGAACAAATTCTATAGCCCCTTTTTGCAGCATAAGCACCACTTCCTGTTGTAATATGAGAAGATGGGGTTGCGCCGAATACACAGGTGGAATGTGAGATGCTACCTCCTTGAACTGTAAACAGTGGCCTAGTTTTACCACTCCAAAACACAACGGTCTGATGTTATCCTTTCCCAATCGTCGACGCGACGGGACACTCTGCCTCCCAGGACGTCCTGAAACTCGTCATTGTTGGGACTTTGACTGCTTGCCTTTGGTGAACAAAGACTGTCCTCCTCTTCTCCTAGAGGCCTGGAAGTCTCGGCTTCTTTGTGTCGCTTGAACAGGTCGTCTGTAACCTTGGGAGGAGTATGATGACCTGTTGAAACTCCGGTCCCTGGATGCCACAAATCGGGAATTCCCCGTCGCTCCGCAGAAGGGGCAAAAGCACTGAAAGGCTCTACCACTTTGTAAGGCTCCGAGCAACCTTTCCGTGTCTGAATCTTCCTTCATGCCTTTAAGGGCTTCGTCCACTTTCTCCCCGAACAACTGCTCACCCTCACATGGCATATCAAGCACCTTATATTGGACCTCCGGTCTAAAGTTTGTACATTTCAGCCAGGCTTGCGTTCTCAATACCACTCCGTTATTTATTTGCTTGAAACCAGATTCAGCCAAGTCCACGGCGATGTTAATGGAGTGGTTTGATGCCTATTCCCCCTCACGGAGCAGTAACATGGCTGTTTTTCTGTGCACCTCCGGCAGGTGTTCCAGGATGGGGGGCCAAACAATGCCACATCTTCCGGTCGTATTTCACCATGATAGCCAGCAAGTTAGCGCCTTGACCGTTGTTGCACCTACTGACAATACCTTTTTACCAGAAGAATCCTGCCTTCTAGCCTCACTGTCTGGAGGCGTTGTACACTTATGCTGAGATATTATGCTTATGTCTGGCTTTTCTGGCGACACTACCGATTCCGGGGATTGCGGTCAAACATTTAGGAGTAGAATCCGGGGCTTTGAACTTCTTTTCCAACCTACCCTTGATGGCAGGCTCCGAAAATGGATGGCGGATTGTTCGCAAGCCTTCCTGCCAGACGTGGTCCCGAATGGGAACCGAGAGAACTGACTTTCTGCTCTTCCCCATATGGTCGAATAAGAAGCATTCCTGCTTTTCTTCCTCTGGGGTCAGACCAAATTCAATACAGGCTTTGCCCATCATCGCGTGAAAGGAGCCAATGTCATCTGGCGGTGACGGCTGAGCCGGGCTTCTAGGAGGTTCCATTTCTGCCTCCGATTCCCATGTAGGATCTCTCGAAGGAGACGACGAAATGTCCGAGAAAGAGTCTCTAGGCCCTTGGTCTGACTCTGAATCCTGGAACTCTCCTTCTTCTGGGTGTGAGCGGGGAGGCTCCTCGCTAACTGGACAGGAGGCCGGCAACCCGATCGTTGACATTGACCGCGGAGTGCGACTTGGTTCGTCGTCGGCAGGCATCGCACGTATCACTGGAGGCAGACCACTGGAGGGCAACCTTGCGTACAATTGGTTCAATAGGGACTGCAGCGTGGTCAACACCTGTAAGGATAACACCGACTGAGTATTTAGCAAAGACAATGTAACGGGGACACTCTGCACTCCCGAGACCGTCGACGAGCCAACACCTTGCAAGCCCCAATCAGTTGGACAAGCCACTTGTTCGCGGTCTTCCTCCATCGACGATATTGAGAACGCCGATTCTTGCTGTAACAGGGTATCTGGCAGAACTGCATCGTACACTGCCGGCTGCCAAACCTCCGATGGTTCCACCGTCGACAATGATCTCAGAGCCTTTTCAACTGTCGCTGCCGGGGTCGAGGAAGCCACCGCGGGTATTGCCTTCGCCAGTGGTAATGAACCCGTCGACCACGGAACTCCCGTTGACGACAGCGGTGGCTGTGACGCAGGCTTTTTAGACGATCCTGCCTTTTTTCAGCTAGACCTATGCTTCGTCGAGTCTCTACTCGAGGAAGACCTGTGATGGTCCCCTGAGGAGGAGATCCTTAAAGGGTCTCTTCTGTCTTTCTTTGACGAAGATGAAGAGGAGGATTTTCCCTTGCGGAGTCCATGCGACCATGTTTCGATGACGAAGAAGATTCTTTTGCTGGATGTTTTTCTAGCGAAGGGCATTTCTCTGCAGAACGTGGCTTCTTCGCCGAAGGCTCTGCAGACACAGAGCAGAGATGAACCATCAGAGATTTAGGCGTCGATGTAAGACTGTGCGGAGACCCTACCTCCGATGGAGGGTAGGCCCCTTCATTCAGCCACGTCACCAGACGCCTTTTACGGTCTCTCAGGGTCTTCTGTGAGAATCCCTTACAAATCTCACAGCTGTCCGCAGAATGATGCGGGTGAAGACAAAGGCAATCCATGTGCCCATCTCCTTCATAGACTTTCTTCAGTCCACACGTGGCACACGTGCGGAACAACGCCTTGCCAGACATTGGGAAAGAAAGTTCAACCTTGTAAAGAATAGAAAACACGAGGTGCTCCCGCTACTGTGGAGACGGTTGAAATCTGAAGGGAGCCATGGGGGCGGGGCTATTTATACCGTATGTCCTATCGGGTCATGTGTATGCAGCCCAAAATGACATAGATGGGACACAAAAGTGTCACATTTTTTTCCATGGGAAATCGTCTTAATAAATATACTGAGGGTTCCCGGCCTGATTGTTAGGCAGAAACCTGTGCAGTTCCCTTTAGGGACCACTGCAAAAGATTTAGGACCACAGGTGGTTGGCAGTAAACCCAATTGGTAGCAGTCTGTACCACCCAGATTTACCTGGTAGCTGTTGCTGAGCAGTCAGACTTCTCTCACGATGAGTTAGGCAGTATATAGAGTATACACAATAGGTACAGAGATACAGTAGCACAAGCAAACACTGACCAGAGCTTTGGTGTAAAAGTATATCATTATTTATTTAAAGACACACTTGTAAATTACACTAGCACAAAAAGAGGTAAGTAAATTCAACACACAGTCACTATTATATATATACAACACTAATTACTTATTAGACAAGTCTTAGTGAGAAACACCACTTATTTTCAGACAGAGGTGAGCGCTTAACATAAGATGGCACTCTAATAAGTTATAGAAAAATGGAGGGAAAAGGCAAAGTTATGGAGGCACACAATTTCAATACCTTTCAAAGAACCACAGTGAGGCAAGTTAGGCAAAGTCTACTGGAGAGCAAGGAAGTTCAAATGCCAGGCCCACTCTTAGAGAGAGCAAGCGAAATGTGTCCAGGATCACAGAGTGGGGTTATGCCCAGAGTGTCTTTGTAGATAGTTCACAAAAGATTGAGATCAAGTCAGGAAAAGTTAGTTAACATGCCCCAGGCTAGCCCAGGTTAGAAAGTTGAGGATTTACTGTCACCCCGAACGATCTGTCGCAAGGGAAGCCAGGCGGGACACAGTACCTGAAATGGGAAGAACGCTCCAGCGGGGGCAGTTGTTCCTGGCAGCGGGTGTAAGTCGGAGTTTCGTCCAGAGGAAGAGGAGGTCTCGATGTGGAGGAAAGATGAAGGTTGTTGCACTGCCAGGGAAGAAACCAGTCGCGGAGTTTCCCGATTACAAGGCACTACCCTCTTCTTCACGGTGGTGGTAAACCGTGGTATTCCGGTTGCCGGGGTGCTTGGCACGGGCAAGGCGGCCACGAGATGATCCAGGAAGGCGAAAAGACAGGCAAACTGGTTATCCCCACCAGTCAAAGGAAGAAGACTCTCCGGACTGGAGATCTCCTCTGTCGTCGGGAAAAGTGATGAGCCGGTTCAGCAGGGCTCCACCGGTGGTGTCGTCGTTGCAGGTCGGCTCGGCTTTTCCCTTCTCGGATTCTTTAGGTTCTGTGGCGACATCTGAAGTTCCAGTCCCCAAAGCCCTGCTTTTATGCAGAAAACTCCCATTCATTCAGCCTAGCTGTCACTCAAACATGCGGGCGGCTCACCACTTGGGCCAATCACACAAGAGTGCGACTTGAGTTGCCTAGGCAACTCAGTCCAGGGTGCCTAAACCTCCTCCCACACCCCCTTTGGTACCCAGACAGAGTGGCAACACTTTTGGAGGCTTCTGTGGAGAAGCCCGCCAAAAAGTGGAACAAAGGGCTCGACTTGGGTTGGAGTCACAGAAGCGAACACAAATGCTATTTTGGAACCAAGTTTCGGCAAAAAATACCAACCGGGGAATTTATATTAATTTAATAAACCAGCGGTATGTTCGAGGCTATTTTAAAAAAGTGGTAGCCTCGAACAATAGGAAAATCCCATAGGAATATATTTGCGGTCGAATATAAAAAGTAGTATCCACTGCCACCAGCCAAAACTCGGTCGGAGGGGACTGGACAGTGCCCCCTCGAACAACAGACCCCGGGCGCAATCGAATTGCCCGACCAGTACGTCCACAATATGATGGCTTGTACTGGTTCTGTTCACAATTTGAGACTAGTAAAGCCAATGTTGACTTTACATGCCCTGGGAGACAGTCAGTCCTAGGGTATGGAGTCTATGTTTGGGGGTCGCGACGACACCCCTGGGTTACTGCACGGAGGGTGCTGTGTAACCCACATATCAAAAACACATGAAGCCCTATGGGGTAAAGGACCCCATAGCCCATAGAACACATACAAAGTCAAAGGAACACCTCAAATCATGTCTAAGAGTGGGAGAAAAAGAGTCTCACTCTTAGCAGGAGAAAAAATAAACCCCAAAAAATCCAGCAAAGCTGCTGGGGAACTTACTAGGTTTGGGAAATTAGCCTTTACAGGGAATTCTCCCTAACACTGATGACGGGGAATATTCTAAGCATGTTAATCCATGAAAGATCCAATGCTGGAGAATATGCAGGTACAACGGTAAGGAACTGTCACTGGGCTAGCAGGTTACAATTTAGGACCAATGAAGGGAGAAGAAGCGGTACACAGGAGGAGGGCACTAACCCTTGAGGAGGGAAGTAATAGAGTATTGGTAGTCCAGTTTCTTTGCTGAGTGAGCTGGCATCCCCAGGGAGAGCCAGGTTGAAGTTGTAGAATCAAGTAGTCCCGGTAGCGGACAGGGAGCAGACAGGGGTCTTAGAAATGGGCCTTTGAAACAAGGGCCGGCTCACGCCTCCCAGCCCAACCAATGGGAAGATGAAAAGGTGATTAACCAATGGTTAGGGGGCAGGGATAGGCATCAGAAAAAGCATCAAGGTTAAAAACGCCATCTTGGAGAAGGTTGATGGCAGTTGCAGTGTTGCAGCAATGGAATGAAAAGTCCATCTCAATAAGGAGCACAAAAAGTTAAAGCACCCCAGGAAACGTGTACTTCAACACACGTGCATTTTTCATTTTCCAAGAAGTGGCTGTATTTAAAGAGTAAATGCCCCCTTCAAAATAGATTCATTCCTTTCTGGCCAACATACAGATTGTATTATGGGAAAAAAGGCTTACCTCAGATGCAGTGGGACCGCTGCAGGATCGAGGTGAAAAGGAAGATCTGAGTCAGCATAGCAAAGTTGAGAAAAATCATGCTCTACGAGCGCGGCATCGGGAAAGCCTTTCCAACTGGGCCTTCGCAGTCAGCTGCAACACAGGTGAAATCAACTCCCTCTGCGACTGCGGCATTCAGAAAGTCTTTTGCAAAGCTGATTGACTGTTTGTATGAGCTGTATCCAGGGGATCAAGTATCCTTTGGGTGCTGAAGGCAGTAAACACAGGCCCTGGAGAATGCTTAGGAACAGCTGATTCACAAATGAAAGCGTGCTACGAGTGCAAGGCATGAGCAGAGAAAAAGAAAAGGGGAAAAAGCCAGCTGACTTGGATTGAATGGGCACACATGCAGCACACGATCAGCAGGGTAGTGGACCAGGAGTGAAACAATATTAGTAGAGGTGGTCTCCCCTCCTGGTGTCCACCATCCCTAAAAGGACTCAGACTACCCTCATCCGAGTGGACAGAAAGGGAAGAACTATTCCCCCGAATATCATTGAGGGATCTATATCTCCAATGCTTCGGCATTTCCTTTTAGGAAAGAAATCACAAATCTTTTTGGTATTTGTTGCTGTAGCGTGTATTCCAATCCAGTGGCCAAGAGTTGGTGGGTGATCAGGGTGGCAGCAAGACCCCTCTCATTGATGTCTAGTACTGCAGCTTCATTGATGTTTGCATTAATATGTACTTGTACGTCACACTCTACCCTTCATTAGATATTTGTTGACTTTATGAGCTTTGTTGTGCACTCTGTTCGACCCCCCCTCCACCACCATCCAAGGGTGCGATGGCATCCTGTTAGCCACATGAGAGGTAAAGTAAATCCCTTTAAATCAGGGAGCGAAACAAACCACCTGGGAGCAGAGAGACACAAAGCGGTACAGCAGAGGGCTAAAGGGGGCAAAAAGAGTTCAGAAGGGGTATACAAGAGTGCGAGAGAAAACAAAAAAAGAACAGTCATAAGTATTTGAAAAAAGAGTGTTACTACCTTAAGCTTCAGTAGCAATTGGTTCAGGGGGAGGGGGGCCGTTGACAAAGTTAGGTGAGGCAGTCGTTAAGAAGCTTAAAGTGCAGCAGTGGCCGAAGCAGGAGACATGGGCGGGTGCCAGGAGGTGAGGACGGAAGAGCCGTAGCCCCCCCAACCCATGAGGAACACGAAGAACACTCTTGCAGACGTCTGCCTATGATTCAGCGATGCCAGACACAGCCCTGTCCAATGAGGAGGATGTCACTGTCCATGTTGCTGGTTCCTGGGCTGGCAGCCACCCTTCAGGATAAAATGAATGAATTTGTTTAGAATAAACACTGGTTCTGTGTCCTTGTATTCCACTGTGTGAGAAGCATTTAAAGTATGGACACAGGGTGAATTGTTGTCAGCTACAGCGGGGACTATCTGTTAAGGCTGAGATGAGTAAGATTGAACGACAGCTGGAGAACAGAATATGGGTTGACAAAGGATAGGGCGTTTCTGTGTGTGATTAAGGGGAACATGTTGAAGTTTCAAGAAATGGCAGAGAACAAAGTTAGGTACGTGGCCAAACCTATGAGGGCACGAGCATAAACAGAGGCAACGAGACCTCGAAGATTATTGGCCCCTGCTGTCAGCTAAGAGGCTGATGCACTATGTGAGAAACCTGAAGGTGTGTCCCTGGCTAAATCCCAGGGATCTGTCATCCAGGTGGCCAGGACATGGCCATCGCTATTGGATCCAGTTCCTGCGGGTGGACAAGTGAGGGAGGATCACGTGGATGGGGGTCCTCAGGGAGTAGAACACTGATCGGGAGATGGCAGTATCCCCCTTCTTTGAACACCTTTTCCCCCATCCGACCATGCAGGACATTCAAAACCGCTGCCCCGTAACCCCCCCCCCCCTTTTCCGATATGAACACTTTCTCACGATACACCAGAGAACAGACTAACACCAGAGCCGATTACCTGACGTGTCCCAAAACAAGGGTCAGGCAATTGATCAGAATCACACACACCTGACAGCCCTTTCCCTTCCCCACAGGGATATAAGGTGGAGCAAGAGAGTACAGTAAGAGCAAGGCAGACCGCACGAGGAGCCAGCTATCCAGGTCCAGCAGTTCAAGAGGAGAAGAAAGGTAGCGAATATCGAGAGGCTGGCAAGGAGAGACCCGACCTTACCCTTTCCGAAGCAGACCCGCAATCCTCCACAGAGGGAATCGTAAGACCGAGGACAATAGCCCAAGAGTGCTGCAACGGATGTCAACAGTACACTGATAAGCGGAAGCGAGGGAAACTCCTGCTACCGTGATACCGGCCTTGACTCCAGCAAAGAAGAAAGCCAAGCGGTTCATCACAGCCGGCGAGTCAAGGGGAGAGCCGATAAGAACCGGGCTGTGGTGAATGAAGAACGCAAAGTGGCAAAATGAACTAAGTTCAAAAGAACTGTAAAAGTGTTGAGGGGAGACCAGCTGCAGAGGGACCCGGCACCACGTGGGTGCTAACTCGAGAGACTCTGGCCAATCCCTGTGTCAACTACAGAAACCAGAAGGCCGGAGGAGACTCGCCAAGTTAGGTAAAAGTGGTCATACAGGAGGTCAAGCAAAATCCCCATACAGTCAAAAGTCTTTGATCTACAAACTTAAGAAAGCAAGGTAAGTGAATCCCTGAAAACTAAAGTGAAAGTGAAGTTAGCAAGTATGAACCCGACCGAGGGAAGCTGACGAGAAGGGGGAAAAGTCTAAAGTTCCAAGAAACAGTGTGTTGACAAACGTGAACCCGGTCGAGGGATGTCCACTATGAACTGTTTCAAAAGACATTAAGAAGACAAGGAGAAGTACACTGTTCCGCTTGTCATTTGGGGTCCGAGCACAACCAAAGGAGAAACCAACAGACAGAATAAGGCAAAGAGAAGTACCAACCCGCTTGTCATTTTGGGGGGGGGTCCGAGCCCGACCGAGGGAGACAAGGGTGGAAAATGACCACCCATAGTTCATTGAGAAAAGAACTGTTATATTATTTATGGAATTCAATTGGTGAAGGGTCAGCGCCAAGAAGAAAGGGAGCCAAGGGTGAATCTATCACCCGAGAAATACGCAAAGCAGATCTTGCGTTTGTTGTTTTCCTTGATAATCCTATGAGGGCCCTGGGAGCAAGAAACCAAAACCCCAAAGGCCTTGATATCAACTGTTATAGTAAATAAACCTGGAAGAGGTAAATCCAAGGGGTGAAAACCGATCACCTGAGACACCAAGGACCAAGGGTCAGCCACAGAAGAGGAGGACGCAGGGGTAAAGAATCCTCACCCAACACAAAAGCAGGAAACACACTTTCATTTTGTTGAAGGAACTTTTCTTCGTTATTTGAATACATCAGGGCCTGGAAGGCAAAAGACTTTGAAAGAACTGAGACTTGGCCATCGACATCCTGATAGCTGTGAGTGGTACTGATGACTCGTGCTGGGAAAGCTCGAATATGTGCCATGCTTTAAGATTTCACCTTACCCTGTGCTCAAAACGTGGGGAAGGAAGAACCAGGCTACCGCATCCGGACCTATTATTTAAGAACACTTCTTTCTTTTCTTGAAAACCATCCCACACCGTTTTTGTCTATTTGTAAGGTTTAGCAATAGGTTTCTTAGTACAGGCCCTTTATTTGACACAACGCCACTAGGACTGCCTTATTTCTATTTGATGGTCGATGCTTGCACCCATCTTAGATTTAGGTTTAGATTAGGCCTTTTTCCAACCTGCATACTGTTTAATAAACACCCTTGAACTGTGATCACATGTGTCTGCCTTTACTGTTGTCACCATGACTTCCTTACAACAGTCTACAGTCTATTATTGCCATTTGTGGTCCATCCGAGGAGGTGGTATAATGGTATAAATAAGGTGTTAAAAGACTATTATGCTGCTTTGTACGCCAATGCAGATGCATGCTCTGTCAGATCTTGGAGAAATAGTTATCCAACATCGCTGTCCTGGAGCTCCCCAGAAGGCCAGGCTAGCCCTAGATAATCCGGTGACGGCTGAGGAGGTGTGTGAGGCCCTCGCTTGGACGGACTTGGGTTTGAGTTATACAGGAATTTAAACTGACATTGGTGCCTAGATTGCTTTGGGTGTGGGAGGAGTCGCTGGAGGTGGGGGAGTTGCCAGCCTCCTTACTGTTCTGTTAAAGCCCAATAAGTCTCCCGCTGATCCTGCTTCATATAGATCATTGTCCTTAATTAATGTGGACGTGAAGACTTTTGATAAGATACTTTCCTCTCGGCTGCTCCTATACATGACCCAGTTGGTGCACCCTGATCAGTACGGGTTAATTCCCAGTAGGTCCACGGTGCTGATCCTCATGTGGCTGTTTTGCATTATATCTCAAATTAATGGTTTATAGCGATTATTTCGAAAAAATGTTTTTCGAAAAACAAAAATGTTGAAAACAAAGTTACGGAAAAAAAGCTGCGACAAGCTATATTTAACATGCAAAGTGTATTTCTTTCTAAACTAATCTGTCGACAATAGTCATAAACTGGTTTCAAATGAAATGCACTTTCACATGTTAAAAGTAGCATTTCAATGCTTTTTTTTGTAACTTTGAAATGTTACATGGAGCTGTCCAGTGCTGTAATTTCAGCGCTGGACAGCTCCATGTAACATTTCAAAGTTTTTGTGTATATTGGGGGGGGGGGGGAGGTTCTCCCCTCCAGCCCCCTCAACCCCCACGCCACCCTCCCACCCCACAACCCTAACCCAAGCCCCAACCCTAACCCCGACCCGAACCCTAGCGCTAATATAACCCTTAAACTAACCCTAGCCCCAGCCCTAACCCCAACCCCAACCCTAAACCCTAAAACCTAACCCTAAACCTAATTTAACCCATAAACTAACCCAAACCCCAATCAAAACCCTAGCCCCAACCCTGCACTAATACTTACCATCACATGTCGATGGCACCTTTGATTTTTTTCAACTAAATTGTCATTCAAAAGAATGGCATTTCGACAAAATAAATTTGAAAGTTTGTCATTCAAAACTTTTAGATTTGTTAGAATGACCGGATACCAAATTAATCATTCCGCCAAAGCGATAGCGGCTTCCCTGGATGCTGAGAAAGATTTTGATTCAGTGTCGTTGAGGTATTTATTCCAGGTTCAATTTGGGAATTATTTCACAAATTTTGTGCTGTTGCTCTATTCAGGGCCTGTGGGGTTGTAGTTAGGCAGGGGTATGCAGCAGGGATGTCCGTTGTCCCCCTTGCTCTCACCATTAAGCCCCTGGAGCACTTCACAGGCATAGGAATATCTGCATATCAGACCCTCAGCAAGTCATCTCATTGTAGGCGGATGATACTCTCCTTTATGTCCGTGACCCATAGGTGAACTTGATGCCCATGATAGACCCAGTCCACAAGTACACCATGTGTTCTGGGTATCAACAGCTCCAAGTCGGAGCTCTTACCACTCACAGATGCAACGACTGCCCCACCAATCTTAATGGGCTCCCTTCACACTTTCAATATTGGGTATAGTGGTCTCCAGGTTGCACAAATCCCGTACTCCGATAATCATAGTGGATATCTGCAGGTAGTCGGGGCTAAATTAAAGGTATGGTTCACACTTCCTCTTTCATTGTACAGTAGGCTTTCCCTACTCAAGACGATTGTGCTTCCCAAAGCACTTTATTATTTTTGAAATGTTCTCATATGGCCAGGGAAGGAGTTTTTCGCAAGTCTGCAATCACTTGCACTAGAGTTCATTTGGAGGGGGCGAGGCAGCTAGGAATAGCTGGAGGCAACTGGTTGAGCCATATGCGCAAGGAGGTCTGGGGCTGCCAGATTTGGAACTTTATTATTTAGTGGCGCAGGCACACTTTGAAGGCTATTTGTACACCTCTAAGGGGGTGGAGAGGTCCATCTATCGCTGGAGGAATATGGGGTGGTGCCTACTAACACCCAATATGAATTCTTGCGATCAATATATTTATTCCTGTTCATTTGAACCGGTGCGCACTACGGTGAACGCATGGGCTAGAACAATTCGCAGACTGTCACTCAGCAGTCCTTATAGCAGGCAGGTTCTGCTATGGAACTACCCAGGTCTTCCTACAACATATGATGTAGAAATACGGAAGGCATGGGGTGTGGAAGAACAATTTACAATTGTGGACCTGTTTCCTGATGGTAGATTTGTGTCAATAAATGACTTTCGGTCCAAATTGGGCGATGGCTTTTTAAAATGATTGCATTATTACCGGATCAAGGCAGCAGCCTGGCAGTTGTGGCCATCTTTCTCGATAGAGCCCGAAATGCACGACTGTATTACGTATTACGGCAATCGCTGCTGGGGAGAGAACAGGCAAAGATGTAGCAACAGGGCACGCCAGAAATGGGAGAGGGACTTTGGTACCAAGTTCACAGATATGCAGTGGAGACAGTGTAGTCTATTGGCTAAAGAATTATCCATGAATGCTGGCTACTGGCCAATTCAGTTCAAAATACTTAATCAACTGCACTACTCATCTGCTAAAATAGGTAAGTTCTACTCTGATGTGCAAGGGGGGTGTGCGCGAAGTATGGATTCTCTCTGGCTAATTCATACCGCATGTTCTGGTACTGTTCACCTGTCAGTTGTACTGGCAGAAGGTGACTGAAATCCTGAGTGACATTGTAGAGTCAGGATATCGGGCAGTAAGGGGGGATATGGGTTGATTACGAGGTCACAGATTCATCCGATGGGGCGTTATAATATGTAACTTGATGTTGATATGGTTCAATGTACTGCGTCTCACTTGTCTTATGTTGCTACTTGTATGTACTCTGACTTGTCAGTGCCTTGTTGCCTGCCTGTTCTGTTGAAAATAAACTTTGAAAAAAAAAGCAATGGTGATATTTATGAGAAATGTATAAATAATGAATGGTAATAATATCATTAGTTAGGCTTCTTAACCTAACCAATGACAGAAAACCTCTCTTTGCTTTTAAAATCTTCATTGGACAAGCTCAGAAAAGAGGGGAGGGGGGATGTGGGAGGAGCTACGTAATGATTTGGTGCCTTGAGGGCCATTCAAGGGATAAAAAGGGTTGAACTTATTCCACACTTCTTCTGCCCTGCTTTACTTTTTTCTATGCACTTACTCTATCAGAATTGTCCCTGGACCTAGTATGATAGCAACAAATGATTGTCACCCCCCCACCTTTTACTTGTCCCCCCCGCCTTCCCCTCCCCAGCACTATCTGAAATGTCATCAGGCCTAGTACGATAGTCGCTTGTTTTGTTCCCACACACCCCCCCTCACCTCTTGTTAATCGCCAGCTCTACCAGAAATGTCGTCAGGCCTAGTACGGTAGTCGCCTGTCTGTTTCCGATTTCCTTCCTATCTGTGTTTTAGCTCCTGCACCATCTGAAATGTCGCCAGGACGAGTATGTTAGTTAATGTCACATTCATGTTGTTCATGGCCTGTATGAATGTCATTGTATTTTCCCTTGTTGCCTCCCTTGCCATGAATCGCTTTCAAACACATTGTGTATACGCGCTATATAAATAAAGTATCATATCATATCATAGAAAGAGTACTTTTTGGGCAGTTTATAACTTTGCTGCCGTTTGACGAATGGTCACCAAATATTGCAGAGAGGTGCATACTGATTGGATGTTTGTAAACGTGAGGTATGTGGGATATTTTAGTAATGGTTGCTATATTGGATGGGCGGATCACAGCCACTGTTCGTGGACAGTGCGGTGAGGAAATCAAGTCTGGAAAATATAATTGTGGTTATTTTGTCGACGAAAGAGGGATTGGAGACAGTGGGGGAGTCGGAAAAAGTTGATATATAGCAATTTCTCGAGGTGAAAAAAGCTTTGCAGGTGCTGCTGTGTCTGCCGTAAATTCTTCAGTCCGTGGACGTTTTTGGGATTGGGGGTAGGGGAGAGTCTGGCTAAGTCTTAGTTATTTCATTGTGTATTGTATATACGTCTTATATGGTTTAATTCTATTGTGGTGGTTGAGGCCAGAGCCCCCAAGAATCTGGCAAATGGCCATATACACTATAGTAATATGAGTATAGTCTGCATCGTATAGGTACTATATCGTATTTGTAATATGGTGGAATGATATAATTGAAGTGTATATGATATTTATGATCATAATACAATTGAGGATAGTGCTCATCGATCTCTCCTCCAATTTTGACAAGGTCAACCATTCTATCCTTATTAAAAGGCTACATGATACCTTCGGCATCACAGACCGGGCACTGGACTGGCTTTCGTGTTTCCTCTCTAACCACTCTTTCCAGCTGGAACTAGGCCGTTTCTTCTCCATCAGCTCACTCTCTGCCTGCAGCGTCTCCCAGGTTTTTATTCTATTGCTGTGGTTCTTCAATATCTATCTCGTTCCTCTGGCTCATTTGATGATCTCTTTCTCTCCTCATTTCCAGTGTTATGCCGATGATGCACATCTTTCCTGGAAACGTCCCTGTACTACTTTGTGCTACCTGTGTTTTATGTACGATTGCTTGACTGCCATCCAGGGATTCTGTGCAGCTAACGATCTTTGTCTCAATGCCAGTAAAATGGAGATATTTCTTATTGGGACTCCTGTACCCTGTGTCCCTCCTACCCTCAGGCCGCCCTCCTTGTGTCCTCTACCCTCATCATCCAGCGATGCTAAAAACCTTGGGATTATCTTTGACTAATCTCTCTCCTTCACGCCATACATCTTGGACCTTATCAAGAAGGCCCACTTTTAGCTTAACCTTCTAACAAGCATTTTACCTTTCTTGACCTTCCCTCAGAAACTCAACGTCTGTAGAGCCCTGGGTCCTGTGTAGGCTGGACTACTGCAACAGTGTCTTTATCAACCTCCCCCTTTGTTCCCTACATCGCCTCTAGCTAATCCGGAATAGGACTGCAAGACTTATTTTTGGCCTCAAGCCCAGGGATCGTATCTCTGGAACCCTAACATCTCTACACTGGCTACTGGTAGCTGCAAGGATGAAACTGACGACCTCTATCAAAGACCAGGCTTTCTGGGGTCTGGGATTACACTATGTCCTTTCTCTCCCTAAATACTCCCCTGCTAGAGCCGTCCGCTCCTCTAACTCCAATTCTCTGCTAGTGAACTGCTTTTCCAAACTGAGTGGGAGGCAGGTATCTTTCTTCAGCTGGTGCCTCTCTTTGGAACAGCCTCCCTGCTCCTCTCAGACTTGAGCTGGACTTCGGTAAGTTCTGGAAATTTCTCAAAACTCTGCTCTTTTCCTTTTTCCCCTCTGTCTCTTCCCTGCTAACGTATACCACTGCCACTGAGACTGGCGGCCTCGTCCCTCATGAACTTCACAGGTTCCACGTTGTGTACCTAGTTGACAACAATACAACCCCCCAGCCCCATTCGGAACTTACTGTCTGGCCGCTGTGCACCCCACCCTTGGGAGTCCTCTGCCCCAGCACTTAGCCATTGGCCTGACACTTTGGCACTTCCCTCAGGGCTCCCATCAGCACTTGCCCATCCGTACTCCCCCCTGCCATTCATGCACTTCTGTCACTGCACCATGCATATGCGCATTTATAGCAGCATGGTGTACAATCTTTTTTGTATAAGGTAAGGAATAAGTTACTTACCTCTAACTGTTGTTCTCCAGCATGGGTCTGGCATGGATTCACATGCTCATGAATGTTCCCCGTCGTCAGGCCGGGAATCCTCGGTAAAGAAAAAATCAATATCAGTTTCATTTCTGATCTGTCTTTCTTAGTAGTAACCAATCACTGATCTCTGGATCATACTGCCCACAGCCAATGAATGCCCTCTCCCTAAGCCCCTCCCCTGGCAGCCATCCTCAGATTTGGTAGCACGTAAAGAGGCAGTATGACCAAGTGAAGAGCCGTAGAGGGGAAGGAGGGAGGGTTCGCATGTGAATCCATGCCAGACCCATGCTGGAGAACAACAGTTACAGGTAAGTAACTTGTTCCTTCTCCAGCATGGGGTGTGGCATGGATTCACATGCTCATGAATACCAGAATACCTAGCAGTACACACATGCACAACCACGGGAGGTGGCAAAAGGCTCAACATTAAGCATTACATAAACTCAACATTAAGCAACTCTTACCTCCTCACCAGGCCCACCTTCAGGCGAACAGGTTGCGCAGCACTGCTTGGCCGACCCTGGACTCCTACCTGGAGTCCCGATCGACGCAGTAGAATCTAGTGAAGGTGTGCGTCGACCTCCACATAGCAGCCCTGCAGATGTCCAGCAGGGGCACACCAGACAGGAACGCCGTAGTAGCAGCGATCGCTCTGGTCGAATGGGCTCGGACGGCCGGGCAACAGTCAGTTTGCCAACCGATGACCGCGTATGATGCAGCCGGAGAGCCATCTGGAAATGGAAGCCTTCGAGAGAGCCTTCCCTTGGTTCACAGGTCCAAAGTTCACAAATAGCTGTGATGTCTTTCGAAAACTCTTCGTGCGGTCCACGTAGAACTTCAGCGCTCTAGCCACATCCAGCGAGTGCAAAGTCCTCTCGGCCGGCGAAGGAGGCGACAGAAAGAAAACAGGTAACACCAAGGGCTCGTTGAGGTGGAAGTCTGACGGCACCTTGGGCATAAAGGAGGGGTGCGTCTTCAGCACCAACCTCGTGTGGTGAAAAGTCAAGTATGGAGGCTTGCAGGATAGGGCCTGGATCTCTCCCACTCGTCGTGCGGAGGTGATGGCCACAAGAAACGCAGTCTTCCACGACAGGAACTTCAACAGTGCCGAATGCAGGGGCTCGAATGGCGCCCCCATGAGCCTGGTCAGCACCACGTTGAGCTCCCACGCCGGGGCAGGGGCCTTCACCGACGGGAACGATCGGAACAGTCCCTTCATAAATTCCTTCACCAGGCAATGGGACCATAAGGACGCCCGTCCTGTGGATCTGGTGTATCGGGAGATCGCAGCCATATGTATCTTGATGGAGGCGTGAGCCAGTCCAGCCTTGACCAGCGACAGTAGGTACGGCAGCACTTGAGGGGCTGTAATCCGCAGAGGGTTAATCTTCCACTTATGTCCGTAGCACTTGAGAGTTGAGGACGCCCTGGCCTTTACAAGAACCTCTCTGCAGTCAGCTGGGATATAGTACCCTCCAAACTCTAGTGCTGCAGGAGCCAGGCCTGCAAGTTCAGCGACTCCGGGTCGTGATGAAGTATGGCGCCTCCTTCTCTGGAGAGAAGATCCGCGTCCTTCGGCAGCTTGACTGGTGGTGACGCTGACAAGTCCAGAAGGTCCAGGAACCAGATCTGCCTCGGCCACGCCTGTGCAACGAGGATCATCCCGCACCAGGACCTCTTGAGCTGGTTGACGAGTCGGAGCGGCAACGGAGGGAACGCATATAGGAACAGGCCGTCCCAGGGGAACGAGAAAGCATCGCCCATGCTCCTCGGCTGGGGAAACCTGCTGGCGAACCTCTGGCACTTGGAGTTCGTCGCCGTCGTGAACAGGTTGATCTGGGGTTTTCCCCATTGTCAGAAGAGTCGATCCACTTGATCCTGACGTAGTTCCCACTCGTGGCACGAGCGCAGCTCCCTGCTCAGTGAGTCAGCAATGGTGTTTTTTATCCCTGCCAGATGAAAAGGCACCAGAAACATCCCTTGGGCGACAGCCCAATGCCACAGATCCTGGGCTTCCTTGGATAGGGCTGAGGATCTGGTTCCACCCTGCTTCCGGATGTAGAACATCGTGGTGGTGTTGTTGGTGAAGATTCTCACCACCTTGCCCTTGAGGGACGGGAGAAAGGACCTGAAGGCCCAGAACACTGCACAGAGCTCCAGGATGTTGATGTGGAGCGGCTTCTCCTCCGGGAGCCAAAGGACTCTCGCGTGAAGTTCTCCGGTGTGCGCTCCCCACCCTTCCAGGGAGGCATCCCGTTATCTGGTGAGATGGGGTTTGAAAGTCTGTGCCCGCCGTCAGATGAGCGCGGGTGCCCCACCACCGGATCGCTCGTCGGAAGGTCTCGTTGAGCGGGATCCTGTCCTCAAAGCTGCCCGTCGATTGGATCCAGCGGGCGTCGAGGAACTCTTGCAGAGGGTGCACCCGAAGACTGCACAGGCGCACGAGATATATGCAGGAGGACATCATCCCGAGGAGGGACCTTACCCTGGCCACGTCGTGGCCAGTAGGCGCTGCACCTTGCCCAAGATGTCCTTCGTCCTTTCCTCCGACGGCGAGGCCAGACGCGCCACTGTATCGAGCTTGGCTCCCAGAAATAGTGCAACTTGCGACAGGACCAGGTGGGATTTGGGAAAATTGATGGAGAATCCCAGGTCCGTGAGCAGCTGGACGGTCTTCTTTGTGTGTTATACGGCGAGCTCCCTTGTCCCTGCTCGGATGAGCCAGTCGTCCAGGTAGGGGTAGACATGGATCCCCTGCAGGTGCAGCTGCACCGCCACCGATGCGAGGCACTTGGTGAACACCCTGGTAGCCGACTTCAATCCGAACGGGAGGGCCTTGAACTGGTAGTGCCGTCCTTGGACCACAAACCTGAGGAACTTTCGGTGATCTTTCAGAATGGGGATGTGGAAGTACGCATCCTCCAAATCCAACGACGACAGGAAATCGCCCTCCTCCAGCTGTCCCAGCACGTGCTGGAGGGTGACCATCCAGAACTTCTGTGCCTTGATGTACTTGATCAGTAGTCGCAGGTCCAGGATGAGGCGCCATCCTCCTGTCTTCTTTTTCACAAGGAAGTACCTTGAGTATACTCCGGAGCCACGGAGCCTCTTCGGGACGAGCTCGATGGCACCTTTTTTGAGCATCGCCCTTACCTCCAATAGCAGTTGAGGGACGTGATTTTCCTTCCTGGCCACGGGTGGAATGCGGGGGCATTCTTTTTTAAATTCGAGGGCGTGCCCCTGGGCCAGGCATCCGGCACCCAATGGTCAGTGGAGGTGGACTCCCTCAGGCTGACGAACTTCGCCAGTCGGCCTCCCACCGGGGTGCTTCGGTGGGGGCCGACACCACGGTCGGTTCAATCATGCTTTGAGGACGCCTTGCCGCCTTGGCCTCCCTGTCGACTACGGCAGGGTCCACCCGACTTGCCTCGTCCTCTATAGGCTTCCTGCGACGAACAGCGGACCGCTTGGCGGTACGTAGAGAAGCCACCGCTGAATCCCTTGAAGGCACCCTGCTTGCCTCCGGTGCTCCGAAAGGACGGCCTTCGTTGCCGGAGAACGCCTAGAGCCTTAGCTGTCTCCATGTCCGCCTTGATGGCTTGGAGGGACTCATCCACTGTTTTCCCACACAGATTGTTCCCGTCGAACGGCATGTCCAAAACCTTGGCTTGTATGTCCTGGCAGAAATCTGTCGCCTTGAGCCACCCTCGTCGTCTAAGGCAAACGCTGCTGCCTAGCTGGCGGAAACCGGTGTCGGCAATGTCCGTTGCCACCGTAATGGCGTGGTCCGACGCCACTTCGCCTTCTTGCAAGATCTCCAGGGCCTCGGCCCTCTTGTCGTCCGGTAGGAAGTCCAACATGTGGGCGATCTTGTACCATAACTCTCTGTCGTAGCGGGCCACGATCGTGAAGGCATTGACCGCCTTAATCGTTGTTGCCACCGACGAGATAACTCGTTGTCCCATTGCATCCAGCTTCTTTCCTTTGCCGTCCGGCGGGGAAGTTGACGTTGAGGCCGATGGCCCCCCCCCCGCTTTCTTCTTGGGCGCCGCTGAGACGACCGAGTCAGGGGTCTGTTCTGCTCTAAGGCACAAAGGGGCCGCGTCGGGGACCCGGTACTACTTCTCGTACCGATCCCTCTTGGCAGGCGTCGTAGACGGGTTCTTGAAGGATGAGACCCTCGTCCCAGATGTCATCCAGCAGAGGCACGTCAAGGACTGTTTTCCTCTTGGCCTCGCGCCATTGGTAAAGGAAACCTTCCTTCTTCTCTTCAGGGCAGAGCTGAAAAAGCTTGGAGGATGCCCTGACGATCATTGCATGGATCCGATCTCGTCAGGCGGGGAGGCCCGGGCTGGGGGCGATGGGAGCTCCATCCCGTCGTCACTGCCATCGTCGTCGTCGGTATCTGTCGTGGCCGTGTCCGTTACCGTGTCATTCCCAGGGATGGGGGACATGGGCAAAGGTTGAGTAGGCCGTGAGGGCTGAAAAGGCGGGGCTGGATTGATCCGTCTTCTCTTGTTCGGGGGGGGCTTCCCGCCGGGCCTGGCTCTGGCTCCTCCGTCGAGATTGGTTCCGGTTCCTCCGTCGGTGGTAAGGGCAATCTCGCCCTTATCTCCGAACATAAGGATTGTATTGCCAACAAAATGGCCGCCGAGTTGTCCTGCGGCTCCGGAAGCGACGGGTGACTAGGACCCTCGGCGGTGCCGCCGTCACTCTCATCGTCACCTTCGTCGGGATCCCTCCCGTGGGGACGGGCATGACGCCCTCGTCGAGGCCCTCTAAGACTTCTACCAGCTCCTCCTCGGATGCTGTGTCCGTGTCCACAATGGCCACCGCCCCCCCCTCTTCTTCCGTCGGGGTCTTCACAGGGGCCTTTTCGATGGGTCTGAAAGAGGCTTCCCTCCGTGGAGGCAGGGAGACTCTGGGCCCCGAGGTCGCCTCCACTGGTGTAGCCTCCAAAGGCTGTGCCAGGGCCGCCGCGGCTTCCTCGATAGAGGCCTTGGCCGGGTGAATCAAGGCCTTTACCACCTTATGTGGGCCTGTGGCCTTCACCTTGGGGGGAGGGTCACCGGCTCGCTCCCCCTCGGCCGGATCCTTCAAGCTCGACCAGGGCCTCTCCAGAAGCTTCACCGGGTTCTCGGCCTTCCTCTTCCCTGAGCCAGAGCGTTGGCTCGTGGTTGATGGAGCTGGAGAGGATGCGCCCTGCCTGGCAGCGAGGAGCCCGACCGTTCGGCGCTCCCGGTGCCCGCCTTCTGTTGGGCCCCCGTCACCGGGGCGCCCTCACAGGACTTAGAAGACCGCTTGGACGACTTCTTCTCATCTGATTGGCTCTTTCCTTCCAGCCAGTTGGAGAGACGAAGGTGTCAGTCCCCGATGGTCTGTTCCGACATGTTCCTGCAAAACGCACAGTCCTTCTCCACATGCGTTTTGTCCTCATGAAGGCAGTAGAGACATTTCGAGTGCTCGTCCTCCTTGGACACATTCTGCAGCTGGCATCCAGGGCAAACCCTGAACAGCTTTCCGGGCGTCGAGCTTCCTTTCTACTGGGCCATGCTCGGGTAGGCCGCAGAAACTCCTGGACTCCTCCAAGAAGCGTAACTCGACAAAATCTTCACCCTTGAGGGGCGTAGAAAAATCCGACACGGATCCCGGTTAATCAGATGTAGAGACGGTGGAGCTCTATTTGACCGAATAATGAGAAATTCTCTTTGAAAAAGCGCAAAAACGCAGCAAAAGCTCGAGAGCTAAACACAAGGACTCCCAACACTTGAGCGTGCAGTAAAAATCTGAGGATGGCTGCCAGGGGAGGGGCTTAGGGAGAGGGCAGTCATTGGCTGTGGGCAGTATGACCCAGAGATCAGTGATTGGTTACTACTAAGAAAGACAGATCAGAAACGAAACTGATACTGATTTTTTCTTTACAGCTGATTCCCGGCCTGACGACGGGGAATATTCATGAGCATGTGAATCCATGCCAGACCCCATGCTGGAGAAATACAGATAGAAAGATTTCTAGAACATTAAGTGGCAGTTGGGTGTGTGAAAGTTTAATATGTTGATAAGGTTACATGTAGAGTACTTGGAAGTGATTGGTGGATGGATGTGTGACTGTTTGAAAGAAGGCAATGAGTGGTTGTTACAAACATAAAAGTAGAAAAGGGTAGAAGGCTGTTCTGTACGATGGCATGCACATGCCATCCGGGTCTTTAAATGATGCCTGGCTTGTAAAGGGGATTTCAGAGACCACGTATAGTTATGAAGGTCCATGGATTATGTTTCTTATTGTATCCTAGAGAAAATTGTTTGTCCTTTTCTCTAGTATACAATTGTCTATTATTTCTATTAGCATAGCACAAAATGCTAATGGAACTGTTGGAGAATCTTATTGAGTCCAACTACTTTATTGAAAAATGTAAAGCAGATGGAATCTATAAGATACATTTTTTTAGTTCTATTTTATTTTAACTGTGAAAGGTGGCTCCAAAAGGAACCTTTTTCTGGTGTTTTTTGATTTTGTATTTTTTTATTGCAGCAGATGACAGAAAGTAAGGTGGGGAAGGAAATGAGGGATGGGGCACCACCCCGATACAGAGGGGTAGTTGGGCAGGGGAAGATGCTGGCGTGCTTTGAATCTAAGCTAGGGGGCAATGTTTCTCATGCTATTTGATTAGAGTCGCGAAAGCACTTTGAAACTGCTCCGCCCTGCACAGTGGTGTGTTGCAGTATATACATAGTACTGTTGTCTTGGAAAGATATGGATCAACAGGTGGGAGCTTCTGCCCAACAGGAATAGCCTCAGTGGTGGCAGTAGCGGTTGAGGAAGATGAGGAACACAGCCTACAACTGCCTTAGAAAGGAACAGCCTTTCTTAGAGCACCTGGGTGGTGTGAGTGGGTGTGGTGGCGCATGGATGTGGTACAAAAAAAAAATAGTACTACCCCGCGTTGTCTGCGACTATCAACATTGGTAGCCCAAGCCTTTGGTACCCTCGTACGGTCTTAAAGAACCGCCACACCCATAATTGTCTCTGTGTGCTAGGGTAGGCATTTCCTCTATCAGCTTCCTGGTCCTCTTGATCTTCCTCTGCATCATTGCGCGCCTTTTCCCTTGTCCAGCACATCCAGCTAGTGGTGGCTTCTGAGGAGGAGGGTTGGCTATGGTGGATGCTATTTTTTAAGCTAAATAGCATGTGTGCTAATAGTCTTCCAAGCAGGTGCTCTCTCTCATGGATTGCAGATGGAAAATGAGTAAGAATGGGTCTTGGAGCTGTGGAAGGGTAAACTTTCAGCTTGAAACTTCCTAGATTGGCTGAAAATGCAGTTGGGAAAGGTTTACGGAGCACATACCCTATTACGAACATGTTATTACACTGCACGTGCCTGTATGGTCACGTGATGTTTTCACTTGAAACGTCCCAGAATGGCTGAACATGCTGCTATAGTGGGGTCGAGTATGATATTAGAATGTTTTAGCAAATTAGGGTGCACTGGTAAAAAACCTATGAATTTCAGTGAAAAAACTTGGTTAAAGGGGTGTTATGGTTACCAAAAAACCCCAGAAATTCACTAGTTACAGTAAGCTAAGCAACCATAACTGGTGCCTCCGCCGTGCACTGCTAAGACACCCAGGACATCAAATATGACCTCACAAATATCATTGATGACCTCACATACCAAAAAACAATTCTGATGAAGTCTATAGAAGGGGTTGTGTTTACAATACTGGTAGCAACATATTAGGGATGATTGGGAGTGCTGTTGTGACGTACTTAATGTATTTAAAAATGTACTCATTTATATCACAAAACAATGCAGTACAATTTTTTCACAGTGAAAGGTTAGTACTGGTGGTGACTTAGAGTATGGTTCAATAACCAAACTAGACTAGATGTTTGCTTATTGAACCATACTCCAAGTCACCACCAGTACTAACCTTTCACTGTGCAAAAATTGTACTGCATGGTTTTGTGATATGAATGTTTAATATGACAAACAAATGTGCAAGTTACCAAACATGCGTTTGGTCTAACATGGTAATACATGTACAACAGCACGAGTAGGTTTTTATGAAATACTTTAAAATAAAGATGTCATTTGTATAAATGCAACATTGGTGATCCTTAACTAATGCACAGATAAAATCATATTTGTCATTTTGTGTTGTGACAAAATACCGGCAAGTGCCAAAAAGGCGGGGTAGCCTGAGTCCCTTGTTATTTATCAGTGTCCCACACCCTCATGACACAGGCCCCCCAGATCAAAAAAGAGGGTCCTTATACCCCACAGATATTGTAAACGGAATCTGAGGCACATACAGGGAAATTCCAGTAAGGAGGAAAGGAAGAAAATCACTAGAAAATGAAAATAAGATTAGAGTTTATTGTCATGTATACAAATAAATTGTGTGTTTGAGGAGTGCATATTTCCCCATGTATGTGTACCATGAGCTCTGGCCATATCCTAAAGAAAGTACCTTAACAACATATGACAAGGTTAACGTCTAGATATAATGCACCTTTTCAATTATAAAATTCCTACTGTCATTGAACAAAAACAAGAAGTAGCCCACATATGTGATGTCATTAATGACATTTGTGATGTAATCTTTGATGTCCTGGGTGTTAGTCTTAGCAATGCATGATGGTGGCGCGGGTTATGGTTGCTTACCTTACTATAACTGGCGAATTTCTGGGGTTTTCAAGTTTTACTTGTAACCATAACATCCCTTCAACAACTTTTTTTTCACCGAATTTCATAGGTTTTTATTAGTGAAACTAAACCATAACGTCCCTTTAGCAACCGTTTTTAACTGAATTTATGGGATACATTACCCACCGTAATCGTATTTCTTATGCTTGTATCTGCTTAGATTCACATGCTATGCATAGGCTGATGTCTAGTGGAAGCTGCAGAGTTGCAGTTTTCAAAACTAGAGAAACTTGAACTCGAAAAAGGACATCAACACGGCGTGCCTGTAATACTATTCCTAGTCTGATGTCCCCTGTACCATGATCCTTCACGCATCGAGGTCCATCAGATTGTTTTGTTTCTGACATGAGGTTGCATGAAGTATTGCGTGAGTACATGTTTAGTAAAGCAGATATGTATCAGATAAAGCCCAGAAAAACATCTATGCACCTTCTACTCCAACGGGAGGAAGGATGGGCGCATGTGAATCTATGTAGATACAAGCATCAGAAATACGATTACGGTGAGTAATGTACCCCTTCTGCTTAGATCACATGCGCTATGCATAGATTAGCGAGTTGTGTTTGGAGAATGGGGTGGGTTGTGAAAAAGTACAGCAGCAAATACATGTTTTAGAACCGCGTGTCCCACCTGGCAATCTGCTTTAGAGTGTGTGTCAATGCAGTAGTGCCGAGTGAAAATGTGCACAGAGCTCCATCTAGCTGCTTTGCTAATGGGGTCCAGCCGGGTGTTTGCGATAAAAGACAGAGTAGCTCCTATGCCCCTTGTGGAGTGAACTCTTGGTGTGATAGGCAGTGTTTTGCTTGATAAAGAGTAGCAGAGCTGTATGCATCCGACTATCCATCTGCAGATGGCATTTTCGGAAATGCATTCTCCTTCTCTGCCTGGTGTTACGCAGACAAACAGGTGGTCTGTTTTTCTGAGCAGTCTGGTCTTGTTTGCATAATAAAGGACCACCCTCCTGACATCTAGTGTATGGAGTTTCTTCTCAGCTGAGCTTGTTGGGTTCTGAAAGAAGGCTGGTAGCTCAATGGATTGGTGTACGTGGACTTTTGAAATGAATTTAGGTGAAAACCTAGGGTGCCTCTTTAATACCAATTTGTCTTTGTGGATAACAAAGAAAGGGTCTTGACAATGCTTGAAGTTCATTGACTCTCCATATGGAGGCGATGGCCACCAAGAAAGCCATTTTATACGTGAGGTGTTTAAGGCTTGTCTTATGCATAGGCTCAAAGGGGGCCGCATGTGTTTTGCAAGTACTACATTGAGGTCCCCGCCTGGTGGTGGGTCTGATATAGGAGGGTGAAGTCTTTTTACTTCCTCCATGAATGCCTTAATGACAGGATCTCCCACCATGATACTTTACTGTGAGAGGTGGTGTATGCAGATAGAGGTGCCAGGTGAACCTTTATTGAGTTAAAAACTAACCTTGAGTTTAATAAATGGAGCATGTAATGAAGAATGTGAGTTGGAGTACATTTTTTGTTTTGACTAGAGCCAAAATAACAAATCTTCTCCACTTGTCAAAATAACAGTGTCTGGTTTATGTGCCTCCTGGAGGATATCCATACACCTTTGAGGTACATTAAGATGTCCAAACTCTATGATCTCAGGAGCCATGATGCCAAGTTCAGTGAGTGAGGTTGAGGGTATAGTGTTGCCCCCTGTGCTGGGAAAGCAAGTTGGGCGGGCACGGGAGCTTGATCGGATCGCACATAGCCAGTTTGCACAGATGTGGATACCAAGGTTGTCTTGCCCACATGGGAGCAACTAGGATTAACGTCATCTGTTCCCTGTGAAATGTTGTCCGCCACTCTGCTCATTACTGGAGTTGGTGGAAAAGCATAGGCAAAATTCTCTGACCAACTCATCCATACGGCGTTCCCCTTGGAGTTTGGTTAGGGAAACATAGATGCGAAGTCTGGGCATTGCTTGTTTTCTCTTGTAGCGAACAAGTCTAGCGTGGGGTAGCCCCACTGTGAGAAAATGTGATCTACGACATTTCTGTCGAGTTGCCACTGGTGGTCCTCTGGTAGAGGATCTCTGCTTAGGTGTTGAGTTCCCCTGGCATATTCAACACAAAGGGAGGGGGAAGTGTCCCAAAAGCAGTGATGGAGAGGGACTGTGAACTAAGCTAAACTAATAGGGTCCATACTGCTATGAATTCAATTGGAGAATTGCTTGAATGATAAACTAATGAGCGTACCAAGGAGGTATCACTGAACCAGTGCTTTCTGAGTCTGTAGTAGCCTAAATCTACTGGTTCAGTGATACCCCCTTGGTACACTCATTAAATAGTTTATCATTCAAGCAATTCTCCAATTGAATCCATAGCAGCATGGACCCTATTGGTTTAGTTCCCCTGAAACATGTTGGGAAGTCAGGAAAATCCCACATTTGAGTACCCATTTCCATATTTTCTGTGCTAGCCTGGACACATTTGGAGAATGTGTGCCCCCTGCTTGTTGATATAGAACATTGCAGTGGTGTTGTCTGAGAATTTGTACTGATTGATTTGTCAGGTGCGCTTCGAAGGCTTGGAGCGCATTGAATATTGCTATAAATTCCAGCAAGTGGATGTGGTTCTGTTCTGTGATGTGAGGCCACAGTCCATGTGCTGTGAGATGAAGGTGAAGAGCCCCCCACACGTAGAGTGATGCGTCTGTTTTAACTACCACTTGCACCGCCGGGTCATGGAAGGGTTTTCCTTTCAACAGATTCTCTTTTGTCCATCAGCGCAGCGCTTGTACTAGGAGAAACGACCACTAGATCGTCCCACTGACCGCTTGCTTCAGACCACTGTTTCTCCAACCGCTACTGCATCGAGCGCATGCACAATCGTGCGCGGCGGACCAGGTAAATGCCATCATGCCGAGCAAACGCATAGCTTTGCGTATGGTTATCTGGTGACTGGCTTGATACGGAGGTATTTGCAGCAGTATATTTTGTATTCTTTCCTTTGATGGAAAGACTAGACCCTCTGTTTTTATGATAGCTCCCAAGACCTGTATGGTCTTGTTTGGTACAAGGCTTGACTTTTTCTCGTTGATCGAGAAACCCAATTGGAAAAGAAGGTTGATCGTTCTTTGGGTATGTCTCCCCCGTGATCAACTGGTCGTCCAGGTAAGGGTAGCACCTTGAATTGGTAGTGCTGGTTTGCTATTTTGAAACACGAACATTCTGTGCGCTGGGAACATTGAAATATGAAAATAGGCATCTTTCATATCCATGGTTGCCATATAGTCTCCTCGCTTTAGCAGTGGGATTACTTCCTGTAGCGCTGTCATGCAGAATTTTTGTGGGTTTGACGTAGGATTTTGCAGGGCGCAGATCTAATACGGGGCGCATTGTTATATGTTTTTTGGGCACAAGGAAGTATGTTGAATAGATACCCTTGTTTACCTGGTTCGCCGAGACGATTTTGACAGCATCCTTTAATAGCGAGCACCTGCACCTCTTACAGAAGTGTGCGCTGTTCTTTCTTTGTGGTGGTTCTTTGTATCGGAGGATGGCAGGAGGGTCGTTATAGCAGCTCTATACAATAACCACCCACCATGGTTGAAAGCACCCACTAGTCTGAGGCGATTCCCTCCCATGCGTGGGTGAAGTGTGTTATGCGCCCTCCTACTGGAGTGACATGGGAGGGGACCTGAAGCGGGTGGTCGTCGTTTTGGGGTTATCTGCCTCTGCTGCGAGATCTTCTCTGGCCTCTCTGAAAGCCGTGTGTGGATTGGCCTTGTGTTGAACCCAGGATGAACTCTGACCCTGGTTGTATCCAGACTCCCCTTTGAGATTTGTGTCCCCTAAAGCGACAAAACGTACAGCCTCCCCTTTGACCTGAGGGTTTGTTTGTAAACTGGCCCAGTGACTTTAGAGTGTCATACTCTTCTTTAGCACTTTTGAGTGCATCCTCTACTGCCTTGCCGAACAGAACATTTGGCTCTATCGGCATGTTGAGAAGAGTTGCTTGTGTTTCTAGCTTAAGGCCTGACTGGTCCTCAGCAATAATTCTCCCCGCCTTATCAGTTGCATCTAAATTATTCTTCAGAAGGCAGTTGGAAACAGATTTCCCTTCTGAATCACTGAGGGAAGAGTTGGGATTTCAATTGTTCTGGGGCTGAGGCCATTATTGCGGTTGTTTCGTCCCACATGTGGCAGTTGTAGCTTGCCAGCAAGGTGGTGTTTGCAATCCTCGCCTGATATGCTGATGAGGTGGCGACATTCCAACCTAAAGTGTATATTTTTTTGCTTTCCTTGTCGGGGGTGCCTCTGATGATGCGAGAGGTGTTCCCGCCATTTTCCTCGCAGTGGTAACGACCTAGGAGTCTGGTTTTAACTGACCCCTGAGGTAGATGAGGTCTGAAGGGGAAGGTCGGAACATTTTTTCAATGCAGGGGTTTAAGGCCCGCGTTAGGTTAGGGGTTACCCAAGAGGGTTTTATTGGCCTTTGCACAGATTGTAGTAAGGGGATGAATTGGGTTGTTGCTTTCTTGTCACCCAATATGTTTTCGACAAAATCATTATCTACTTGTGTTTTTGTCTCTATTTGGAAGTGTTCAGCTATCTTTAGGAGCATGTCATTGAACTGCATCTGGTTATCTACTGGTGTGTCTGCCATCGGCGGGTCTGCATGGTCTTGAGACGGTATGATGTAAATGTCTTCCTCGTTGACGTCATAATAATAATGGTCCACCTCCCTGATGTCCCCCTGAGCCTCCGAATCCGTATATGCTCCAGTCTCCTGGAACATTTGGTTGGGGGTCATGGTGTTCAAGCTGGCATGGGTCCTGCTGAGGGGTGGCTGCTTTTAGGGTGTCTGCCTGGGCTCTTTTGGCGTGGTGGTTGTGACAGTGCTGCCCCACTAGCTGGTGGCGCGTTCTGCTGGAGGTTTTCTAGAACCTGAAGGTGGGTGTCGAAAAAGTTGGCCAGAGAGGACATGCGTCTTATGTCCCTGTCTATTTCTTCAGCAGACCATTGCGTTTAACTTGGGACAGTGGAAGGTGTGGGAGGTAGTTCAGGTGTAGGCTGCCTCTTGTGCCTCATAGCTTCTGATATTGTTCCCTCCCCTTGGGAAACAGTCTGCTTCTCCCTGTGGGATTTGTGGGTCTTCGATGTGTGGTGTTTCGAAGTCCGCCCTTTCAGAAGTGTCTTTGGGACATTTTAAACGAGATGTGACAATTTGGAGGTCTGAGGGGATTTTGCCAATTTTGATATGTCCGTCGACTTTCGCTTATCGGTGTGTGAACGGGCCAGCGCTGCTTCCTTTGGCTGAAGTTTTTGGCACAGCGCCCGAATCAGACTTCTCTCTCGACTTTGGGGACCTGTCGTGAGGCAATCGCGATTGCCCAGAGGACAGGGAACTGGTGGACCTCTGCCTTGATGCAGTGTGTGGCCTTGTAGTCAATGTTGACGTCGACATATGGCCCTGGGCTGTGTGCTTAGCGTGGGAGGGCTTGTCTGTGCTGGAGCAGGCGTATCGTCCCTATAACAGAGCCACAGGCCTGCCTGGTGGGGTCAGGGGCTTGTACTTGTCAATCCAATAGATCCCTTTCGCCGTCATCACTGAAGACGCCGATGCTGCCGTCACTGGAAGCACCCTGCATGTCCATGGCGGCCTCGGCCTGCATGGGGTGGTGGGCCCAGCGCTTTTTGTTTTGCGATCTTTTAAAGTTTTGGACTTAAAGAACTTGCAAGCTTTGCAGTGGCCCTCGTCATGGTCCCTTGGAAGACAGAAGTTGCACACCCGGTGCAAGTCCTTCCAGGGACATTTTCTAATACATGAAGGACAACATTTAAAAGGTGCATTTTCCATTTCAAATGGAAAGGGCAGCTTGGCGAATAAAGTGGGAAGGAAGAGAAATATGCATTCTCTTAGTTTAGCTAAGATATATACCATACCTCACCCTCTCTACTGTGAGGGTCGAGGCCCGGAGCGGCCGTCCAAGACTGTGTGTAAATTCATTGAAGCAAGTTCTGCAGCCGACGAAAGTAGTCCTCGAAGCCGTTGCTGAAGTTTTTGTAGGGGAACGGCTAAGACAGGACAGAAAGAGTAACTAGTTCAAATTTTTCATAATAAATGTCATCAGCCAGAAGGAACTCTGCTTTCAGCATCCGACAACGAAGGTGGAAAAAAAAACAATCTGAGGGAGCACAACGCGTGAAGGACCATGGGTACAGTAGAGGTCACACTAGCGATAGTATTACTGGCACGCCCTGTCAACGTCCCTTTTTGAGTTTTGAAAACAACAACTGTAATACTCTGCAGCTTCCACTAGATGTCAGCCTATGCATAGCATGTGATTTAAGCTGATTCCACAAGCTTCAGAAATATATATATTTTTCAGTAAACCAGTGTGGTACATCTTTTATTGATAAATGTGTAGTAGACTAATCACATCTTTTTAAAATTATGCCCGACTGCTCTATCAGTTTACAAATTTAAGTGCGGTACGATTTCCTTTTTGGGCTGGGCCCCAATTTAAGATTAGGGTTGTACAGTGTTCAGTAAGATTTTAACTTTAGAGCTAAATTTACCTCCCTTGTGAAAATCCCAGAACTTTTTGCTGGAATGGTAGATTATTGTTCCATATACCGCAGTGAGTGGGAACCTTTTTCCACACTCACAGATCCTTTTACTCTTTTTATGGGTGTCATTTTTAAGACTCTCCATAGCGTTCTAAATTTTATCCTCCGACAACTTTTGGTAAATACCTTTAATTGGTACAGGTTTGCCCAAGGGGCTCATCGTTTACTTACTCTGGCTAACCTTGTGCGAACTACAGTTCAAGAGTAAAAAGGATATTTCTATCCGTTTTACATCTTGGTTGATGAAACCAGCACATCCCACCTTATGTGGAGTGCTGGGGAGATGCAATGTTTCCCCTTTCTCACTAGCACTGTAACAGTTCTGTTACAGGAACAAGCTTCTTTTTAATGGCTGGTGGCAGTGAACCTCTTTCCTAATTCGGTGCACCTTTACCGCGGTCTGTTTTCCCAGCTGCAGTAAAGCCACCCATTCCCATGGCCCTGTCTTCTGTTTTGCCATTTTAGTGTTTCTTGTCCTTTCTTGGATTTTCCCCTACCCTCCCGGGTGGGAAAGTCCTTTGTTTGATTTTTATCTTCCACGGGAGAACTCAGTCAAACCTGCACAGGCTTCAGAGTGTCTCTGAAGGCAGTGAGGGAGGAGCCAAATCTCTGCAGCCATTTGTCTCCCATCTTGTTTGCGAGAATCCAGTTCAAACTGGGCAGCTGGCTGTCATGAAAGGACTGCCAACCCTCTTCTCAAGTTTGAATGTTGCAAGTGTGTGATTGGCTGGGTTCCTGCATAAAAGTCTGATCCTGGAAACTGAAGAGAACGACGACCACTGCAGCTGAAACCTAACAGGAAGATGAACAACGATTTCCCGCGAACAGAGAGCCTGCTGTGTAACAGAGCCTGCTGCAACCCTTCCTTCCAAGTGACATGGGGACTCAGAAAACAACGACCTAGACCCATAGCTTGGACTCAAGACGACCTGCATTTTGAGCCATCCCATGTCGTGCTGCGACCTTGCGGGCAGCAATAACCTGGCACCTCGAGCCAGTGTGCAGCGCACGGTCTTCCGAATTCCGAAACGAGCAGAAAATTTAGGGGCATCCTGCTGGATCTCCAGAGGCATGATATAAGTCCTTGAAGTCCCCTCACCAGAGTGATGGACCATATTAGCAACGCAATCAAATCAATGATATTCAGTTTTCTTCTGGCTCCTGAAAAGGGTGCCAAAACCATAGAGAGGCATCTAGCCGAGAATAAACTCTTGCCTGGAGCCTTCTTCATTGAACCCTGCTGCACAATCCCATACAAAGTCCTGTCTTCTGTCGTCATGACAAAGGAATCCATCAACCGGGTTTTTGGCTGCAGAGCCTGAAGTGTTCTTGCTGAAAACACTTCTTCCGTGCTAAGGTACTGTGTTGGCTGGGGTATTTACTTACCTTAAGCCTTTGTGATTCCTGTGTAGCTTTGGGGAGTTTTCTACTATTGGGAGGCCACTTACCCAGTTAACCCAGGCCACCTTCTGGAATCCTTATAGGGTGTCTTCTCTGTAGTCCCTGGACCCTAACTCACTTTAAAGTGAAATATGAACTTGTTTGAACTGTCTTCCTCACTTTGCCTGCAACTGAACCCTATCTCTCCCTGCCTAAAGCTGGCACCTAGACCACTAGGGGCCTCCTTCTGCCTCTGAGGGAACTCGTGCAATAGATTAGGGAAGGACTGGATAAGAAAAGGATTCTGCCTTGAAAAGTATACGTGTTTAAAAGTTATTTACTTGTGAAAGAGTTGGTTGGTAACTGTAACTCTGAGAGTGAACTGTTACAAAAGTTCTTACTTCCCTTCAATGTGTGTTGTGCCATTTTGGAAAGTATATCTAAGGTTATTTTACTCACCTGTAAATTGGCTGTGCCACTTCCCCAAAAATAATGCTGTAGGCTTCACTTTACTATTCCTGTTAGAATACAAATGTGTAAGTGCCCCAATTGCGTCTTGCTTCCCCTGACTTGCTGTTCGCCAGTCTAGGAAAAGTCTGCCTTAGGTTGTACTTACCTTAAGTTGCTGGTAGTTCCTTTAAAGTGTATATGGGTTTTACTTACCTTGAATAGCTGTGTGTCATCCTAAGGAACAAGTTACTTACCTGTAACTGTTGTTCTCCAGCATGGGTCTGGCATGGATTCACATGCTCATGAATATTCCCCGTCGTCAGGCTGGGAATCCTCGGTAAAGAAAAAACCAGTATCAGTTTCGTTTCTGATCTGTCTTTCGTAGTAATAACCAATCACTGGTCTCTGCGTCATACTGACCACAGCCAATGACTGCCCTCTACCTAAGCACCGCCTCTGGCAGCCATCTTCAGATTTGGAAGCACGTGAAGTGGCAGTATGACCAAGTGAAGAGCCGCAGAGGGGTAGGCGGGAGGGTTCGCATGTGAATCCATGCCAGACCCATGCTGGAGAACAACAGTTACAGGTAAGTAACTTGTTCCTTCTCCAGCATGGGGTCTGGCATGGATTCACATGCTCATGAATAAAGAATACATAGCAGTACACACATGCACAACCACGGGAGGTGGCAAAGGCTCAACATTAAGCATCACATCAACTCAACATTAAGCATCTTACCTCCTCACCAGGCTCACCTCAGGCGAACAGGTTGCGCAGCACTGCTTGGCCGACCCTGGACTCCTCCCTGGAATCCCGGTCGACGCAGTAGAATTTCGTGAAGGTGTGCGTCGACCTCCACGTAGCAGCCCTGCATATGTCCAGCAGGGGCACACCAGATAGGAACGCCGTGGTAGCTGCGATCGCTCTGGTGGAATGGGCTCTCGGACGGCCAGGCAGCGGTCGGTTTGCCAACCGGTGACAGTACATGATACAGCCGGAGAGCCATCTGGAGATGGAAGCCTTCGAGAGAGCCTTCCCCTGATTGACAGGTCCAAAGTTCACAAAGAGTTGTGACGTCTTCCGAAAACCTTTCGTGCGGTCCACGTAGAACTTCAGCGCTCTAGCTACATCCAGCGAGTGCAAAGTCCTCTCAGCCGGCGACGAAGGCGACGGGAAGAACACAGGTAACACCAAGGGTTCGTTGAGATGAAAGTCCGACGGTACCTTGGGCATGAAGGAGGGGTGCGTCCTGAGCACTACCCTCGTGTCGTGGAAAGTCAAGTACGGTGCCTTGCAGGAAAGGGCCTGGATCTCTCCCACTCGTCGTGCGGAGGTGATGGCCACGAGAAAAGCTGTTTTCCACGATAGAAACTTCAACGGGGCCGAGTGCAGAGGCTCGAACGGAGGTCCCATGAGTTTGGTCAGTACCACGTTGAGCTCCCACGCCGGGGCCGGAGCCTTCACCGGCGGGAACGATCTGAACAGTCCCTTCATGAACTCTTTCACCAGACGATGAGACCACAAGGACGTCCGGCCCGTGGTTCTGGTGTATCGGGAGATCGCAGCAAGATGAATCTTGATGGACGCGTGTGCCAGACCAGCTTTGGCCAGCGTCAGCAGGTACGGCAGCACTTGGGGAGCCGTAATCCGTAGAGGGTTAATCTTCTGTGCGTGGCACCAGACAGAGAACCTCTTCCATTTGTGTCCGTAGCATTTAAGAGTCGAGGACGCCCTGGCCTCTGCAAGAACCTCTCTGCAGTCGGCCGGTATGTCGTATCCTCCAAACTCTAGCGCTGCAGGAGCCAGGCCTGCAAGTTCAGCGACTTCGGGTCGTGGTGGAGGATGGCGCCTCCTTCCCTGGAGAGTAGATCCGCGTCCGCCGGCAGCTTGATTGGCGGGGACGCCGACAAGTCCAGAAGGTCCGGGAACCATATCTGCCTCGGCCACGCAGGTGCGACGAGGATCATCCTGCACCGTGACCTCTTGAGCTGGTTGACGAGCCGGATTAGCAGAGGCAAGGGAGGGAACGCGTAGAGGAACAGGCCCTCCCAGGGGAACGAGAAAGCATCGCCCATGCTCCTCGTCTGGGGAAACCTGCTGGCGAACCTCCGGCACTTGGTGTTCGTCGCCGTCGCGAACAGGTCGATCTGGGGTGTGCCCCACCGTCGGAAGAGGCGATCCACCAGATCCTGCCGTAGTTCCCACTCGTGGCACGAGCGCAGCTCCCTGCTGAGTGAGTCGGCGATGGTGTTTTTTATCCCTGCCAGATGAAACGGCACCAGAAGAATCCCTTGGGCGACGGCCCAATGCCACAGGTCCTGCGCCTCCTTGGACAGCGCTGGGGACCTGGTTCCGCCCTGTTTCCTGATGTAAAACATGGTGGTGGTGTTGTCGGTGAAGATCCTCACCACCTTGCCCTTGAGGGACGGAAGGAAGGACCTGAGGGCCCAAAACACTGCACGGAGCTCCAGGACGTTGATATGCAGGGACTTCTCCGTCGGGAGCCAGAGTCCCCTTGCGTGCAGATTTTCGGTGTGCGCTCCCCACCCTTCTAGGGAGGCATCCGTGGTCACAGTCACCTGGTGGGCTGGGGTCTGGAAGTCCATGCCCGCCGTCAGATGCGCGCGGGTGCCCCACCACCGTATCGCTCGTCGGAAACTCTCGTCGAGCTTGATCCTTTCCTCGAAGCTGCCCGTCGTCTGGATCCAGCGCGCATCCAGGAACTCTTGCAACGGGCGCATCCGGAGCCTGCACATGGGAATGAGGTAGATGCAGGAAGACATCATCCCGAGGAGGGACTTGATGGACCTCACCTTGGCCGCGTCGGCCACCAACATCCGTTGCACCTTGCCCAAGATGGTCCTGGTCCTCTCCTCCGACGGGGAGGCCAGAAGGGACACTGTGTCGAGCCTCGCTCCCAGAAACAGTGCGACTTGCGCGGGCACCAGGTGGGATTTGGCGTAGTTCACGGAGAATCCCAGGTCCGTGAGGAGTTGGACGGTCCTTGCCGTGTGGACCACGGCGAGCTCCCTCGTCTTGGCGCGGATGAGCCAGTCGTCCAGGTAGGGGTAGACGTGAATCCCCTCGCGGCGCAGCTGCGCCGCCACCGGTGCGAGGCACTTGGTGAAAACCCTGGGTGCCGACCGCAGTCCGAAGGGAAGGGCTTTGAACTGGTAATGACGCCCTTGGACCACGAATCTGAGGAATTTTCGGTGCCCCTTTAGGATGGGAATGTGGAAGTAGGCATCCTCCAAATCCAACGACGATAGGAAGTCTCCTTCCTCCAGCTGACCCAGGACGTGCTGGAGGGTGACCATCCGGAACTTCTGCGCCTTGATGAACTTGTTCAGGCGTCGCAGGTCCAGGATGGGGCGCCATCCTCCCGTCTTCTTCTTCACGAGGAAGTACGCGAGTAGACTCCGGAGCCCCGAAGCCTCTTTGGGACGAGTTCGATGGCGCCCTTTCTGAGCATCGCCTTTACCTCCAGGAGAAGTTGAGGGACGTGAAGTTCTTTCCTGGCCACGGGGGGGACGCGCGGGCACCTTCTTTGAAACTCGAGCGCGTGGCCCCGGGCCAGGGCGTCCAGCACCCAACGGTCGGTGGAGATGGACTCCCACACGCTGACGAAGCCCGCCAGCCGGCCTCCCACCGGGGTGCTTCGGTGGGGGCCCGACCCCACGGCCGGTTCAATCCTGCTTGGACGCGGCCTTGCCGCCTTGGCCTCCTTGGCGACGACGGCGGGGGCCGCCAGACTTGCCTCGTCCTCTGTAGGCCTCTTGCGACGACGAGCGGGCCGCTTGACGGTAGGAAGCGAAACCGCCGCCGGAACCTTTGGAGGCGCCCTTGCCTCCGCCGCTCCGAAAGGGCGTCCGCCGTTGCTGCAGCACTCCAAGGGCCCGGGCCGTCTCAGTATCCGCCTTGATGGCCTGAAGGGAATCGTCCACTGTCTTCCCAAACAGGTTGTTCCCGTCGAAGGGCATGTCCAGGACCCTGTTCTGGACGTCCTGCCGAAAGTCCGTAGCCTTGAGCCATCCGCGACGTCGAAGGCAAACGCCGTTGCCCATCTGGCGGAACCCAGTGTCGGCGATGTCCGTCGCCACGGTGATGGCGTGGTCCGAGGCCACCTCACCTTCCTGCAGGATCTCAAGGGCCTCCGCCCTCTTGTCGTCCGGCAGAAAATCCAGCAGGGGAGCTATCTTGTACCAGAGTTCCCTGTCGTAGCGGGCCACGATAGCCAAGGCGTTGGCCGCTTTAATCGTCGTCGCCGCCGACGAGATGACTCTGCGTCCCATGGCATCCAATTTCTTTCCCTCGCCGTCCGGCGGGGAAGTCGACGTGGAGGCCGCACCCCCCCCCGCTTTCTTCCTGGCTGCCGCGGAGACGACGGAGTCCGGGGTAGGCTGCGCCCGGAGGCATAGGGGGGCCGAGTCCGGGACCCGGTACTTTTTCTCGTACCGGTCTCTTTTCGCTGGCGTCGTGGAAGGGTTCTTGAGGAGGGAAAGGCCCTCATCCCAAATGTCGTCCAACAGAGGCACTGCGAGGACCGTCTTCCTCTTGGTCTCGCGCCGTTGGTAAAGGAAGCCTTCCTTTTTCTTCTCCTCAGGGCAGAGTTGGAAAAGCTCGGATGCCCTGGCGATCATTGAGTGGAACGATCCAATCTCGTCGGGCGGAGAAGCCCTGGGGGGAGGCGACGACGGAAAATCCTCGTCGTATGCCTCGTCGTCCGTACCCGTCGCTGCCGTGTCAGTCCCCGTATCATCCCCTCGGGTGGACGGGGAGGAGGGCTGGACGGGGCGCGATGGTTGAAAAGGAGGCGGTGGATGGATCCTTCTTTTCTTGGTAGGGGGAACACCAGAAGGTCCCGGTTCTGGATCCCCCGACGGGAGAGGTTCCTCCGTCGGTAACGGTAGTCTCGTCCTTATCTCGGAGCATAAGGACTGTATAGCCAACAAAATGGCCGCTGAGTTGTCTTGCGGCGCTGGCAGAGGGGAATCCGACGGGCGAGCAGGGGCCCCGTCGGTATCCTCGACGATGTCGTCGTCGTCACCTGCGTCGGGGCCCATTCCGACGGGCTGGTCTTGTTCCACGCCTAGGCCGTGGCTTAAGACCTCGATCAGTTCCTCTTCTGAGGTTGAGGCCGAATCTACGACGACGCCCTGCCCCCCCTTCTTCCCCACGGAGGGTTTCACGGGGGTCCTATCGATGGGCACGAAAGAAGACTCCCTCCGAGGAGGCAGGGAGATTCTGGGCCCCGAGGCCGCCACCACTGGTGCAGCCTCCACAGGCTGGGCCAGGGCCGCCGCGACCGTTTCGATAGAGGGCTTGGTCGAATGGATCAAGGCCTTCACCACCTTAGGTGCGCTCACCGCCTTATCCTTGAGGGAGGGGGCACTGCCACGCTCCTCCTCTGCCTTAGAGCTCGACCGGGGTCTCTCCAGGAGCTTCGCCGGGTGCTCGGCCTTCCTCTTACCCGACCCAGAGCGTTGGCTCGTGGTTGCTGGTGCCGGGGAGGGTGCGCCCTGCCTGGCGCCCGTAGAGCCCGACCGTTCGGCGCTCCCGGTGCCAGCGGACTCGCGGTGCTTGGCCTTATGTTGGGCCCCCGTCGCCGGGGCGCCCTCAAAGGTCTTAGAAGACCGCTCAGATTTCTTCTTCTTCTCGCCAGACGGGCTCTTACCCTCCAGCCAGCTGGCGAGACGTTGATGGCGGTCCTTCATGGTCCGTTCCGACATGTTGCCGCAAAACGCACAGTCCTTCTCCACGTGCGTCTTGTCCCCATGAAGGCAGTAAAGGCAGAAAGAGTGTTCGTCCTCCTTGAAGACGTTCTGCAGCTGGCATCCAGGGCAGGCCCTGAACAGCTTTCCGGGCGTCGAGCTTCCCTTCTCCTGGGCCATCTCCGAGACCGGGCCTGAGAAGCTTCTGGAGTCCTCCGAAGTGTAGCTCGACGAAATCTTCACCCTTGAGGGGCACAGATGAATCCGACACGGGTCCCCGTTGATCGGATGTAGGATCGGTGGAGCTTGAGGCTCTTTTGACCGAAAGAATCGAAGTTTTTGTGAAAAAGCGCGAAAAAATAGCACTAACGCTCGAGAGCAATAGCACGAGGATCCCAACACATGAACGTGCGGTAAAAATCTGAAGATGGCTGCCAGAGGCGGTGCTTAGGTAGAGGGCAGTCATTGGCTGTGGTCAGTATGACGCAGAGACCAGTGATTGGTTATTACTACGAAAGACAGATCAGAAACGAAACTGATACTGGTTTTTTCTTTACCGAGGATTCCCAGCCTGACGACGGGGAATATTCATGAGCATGTGAATCCATGCCAGACCCCATGCTGGAGAACATAAGTTAGAGAGTTATTGCTTACCTCAATCTGTGTTCCACTCATCTGAAAAGCAACTGTAATAGTATATTACAACATTAGGTTTTACCTGCCTAGAATAGCAGGGTGCCATTCCTAAAAAGTGGTACCTGACCTTGGTCTGCCTGGTGCAATCCTAAAATAAGCATATAGAGATATTGCTTACCTCAATCTGTGTTCCACTGAACTGAAAAGCAACTGTAATTGTAGATTACACCAAAAGGTCTTACTTACCTGGTATAACTGTGTTATCCTGAATGTAGTTATAAGTTTACACTGTTCCTTGAATCTGTGTTCCACTATTCAGTAATGTATCCTGGTAACAGGGTTGGTTTATTAATTCCTTAACTGAGTGTCACAGTATAACTGACAGGGTCTACTTCCCTTGTGTTACTAAAAGTAACTGATGGTTTTATTTCCCATAAATAGGTGTGTCCTATACTCAATGTGTTGATTAAGGTCTGACTTGCCTAGAAATACCGTCAGATGTCTAAACAAGGTTTATGCTTCGGTGGGTGTACCTACAAGCATTGTGGTGTGCTTTTATAATGTGTTTATGACTCTATGACTAAGTACTTATCCCAAGACTTAACTTGGCCTAACTGTATTTATAATAAACATTGTTTTTTAAATAATAATTCTGGTTGCCAGTGTTTCTATTGAATCCTTGGTATACTAATGGTTCTATATACTTTCCTACAGCCCTCTCTCCCACCTAAGATAGGCCTGGCTGCTCTGTTTACGTTACCACATAGGTCCCTCTGATTGTATTTTGTCTGCCGTGAGGGAGCCTTATGACTATCGTGAGAATCTAAGCAGATACAATCCTTGTGAGATCCTCTGTGAGGACCTTTCCTGGAACTCGACTCGGCACCCGACTCAGCACCCGCTGTTCTGCGTTGTGCTATGCTCGGGGTACTCCCCTCTGGGGCGCCTGAGCAGCGGTCTGGACTGAGAGCAACCCCCCGGAACCCCCCCACCCCCCTTCTTCCTCTCCTCTCCTCTTTTTACTGTGCTGAGTAATCCGGCCGTAGAAATCCAGCGGTGAAGTCCTCCCGCAGCTGCCTGGCTGCCTGCATGCCTGGAGGAAGGCCAGTGGCAGCGTGCAAGCGAGGAGGAGGAGGAGGAGGTAGAGCCACAGGCGAGGTGAGGACGCCATACTAAGTGTGTGATTGCCGTGTGTTGATTGCTCCTAATTTCAAGTGGCACACACGGCACATACCTGGGGCACTTTACTCAATAGAGTCTAACGTGTGGGAAGTGCCTAGAAGCTTAGAAGCTGCACGTGTGGAAGCGGTCTGCTCCACAGGCTGTGTTTTAGTGTCTGAGAACGCAGTGAATTATTGATTTTGTGGTTGTCCGTATTACTAAACAAACTACCCCTTAACTGAAAGGAGCTTTGGCGAACTTAAGGAAGTGGTGACTGCGGGATCTAGTCCTTTGAGCCTCTCTTTTGAGGTTTATAACTATCGCTGATACTTGCCATTGGAGAAGTGTGTTGCCATCTATTTATGTATCACAGGTTTGGATTTTGGCATTTACTGGATAAATATTCTACCACCAGTTCTAGGTTCCAAAACTCAGACCTCAGAACCACCACCTTTAGGGGACGGTGGAAATAGGGGTCACAGTGTATGATCTGCGCAGCTCAACTCAAGGTCCCCAATCTAATCGGGACTGCCACTCCAAGACTACGGTAGTCTCAAAACTCTCAGTGTCCTGACAAGAGGGGTTCAAGTTTCTTGAAACCCTATAAGACAGGAAGAGGCATTTTTCCCCCCTCCTGGCATCTATCCAGCTGATAACCAATCACCTTCAGGATCAGGGCTCCAAAAAGCCTCAGCTGAATCAAGTTTTAAGGGAACCGAGTCAACTCCGTTAAGTCATCCTATTCGGGCACTTTTCCAAGGCGCCCTGGATTATACTCGAAGAGCAATGACTATGAGAAAGGTGATCTCGAACCAGCTGACAAAAACAACAGAACATTCTACGAATAATTTGATGAATGTACCATCAACTGAAGAAGTACTTCGAGCGCAGTATGGGGATTCTCAACTGCCGTTAATCGACGATCTCAGTGAACTAAGAGATGAAGATCTCTTGGAGTTAGAAGTGGTGGAATCACCGAAAGGGCTCGTAGAGTTAAATGCAGTTGGCGATGGTCAAGGGCAACCGTCCACCAAGAATCCTGATTTATGTAATCCTATAAAAAGTCCACAAGTAATTTCTAACATGGACCAAGGCAATAAATCCCAGGAGCTGGCTCAGCCGACGAGAATGGCTTTATATTTTGTCCTAACATCACTAGTAAAAGTTTTTGAAGATCTTAAGATGGAAGTTCAGCAGCATACGGGCATCTTATTGGAGGTCACTAAAGAATTGGAGATAAACGATTCAACTATGACTGCCCTGAAATCAGCAATTAACGAGTCAATGGGGGTAGCTGTGAAGGAGATCCAAAAAGAAGTCAGGGAGCAATCACTAAAAATGGATCAGGTAACAGCAGTTTGTGCAGATTTACTTAGGATATCAATGATCAAGTCAGAGAAAATCTGATCCTAGTGATAGCAGCTCTGAGAATCAAGAGAAAGGTGCCTTCTCTAAAACGAGTACAGAATCCGTTTCTCAAGATACCCCATTATCAGCATCGGTTATGGAAGAGTTCTTGAGGCTGGCATTAGTATTGGATAATGATCTCCTGCAAGCTGACCATGAGCAGCCGATTAATATATCCTCAGCTGACTCTGATTGTGCTGCTTCTAGGAAAAAGAAAGTAAATGGAAGAACGAAACAGAAAAGAAAAAGGCAAGCAAGAGCTTTACTTGAAGTCCCACCACCGGCAACTACTCAAGGAAATAGTAAAAAGAACCGTAAAACATCAAGGGCTAATCAATTTTTGAAAAACTTCAAAGATGGTCTGAAAAAAGACGAAATCAAGCACAGTCATTCAAAGTTGCAAACCGAACCCTAGCTAAAAGCAAGTTTGTAGCGGCTTAAAGTCTTGCAAAGCAGAAGAAATCAAAAGTTCCTGTAGATGCTTCCTAGTCTCTAGGGAGGAAGATACAAGAAGGCTTAACTAACATTGGAGACCCTGTTAAAGGACTTGCTGAAGGGACACAAGCAGCGGCTTGAGTCGGAGGTTAAAGAGGAGGTTGCCCTGAACACCTCTTTCTGCACGCCAATGCACTGGAGCCACTTTCTGGAATCAGGTAAGCAATACCTTTTCCCTCACAGTACCTTTGGTTAGAAGAACATCTTTGTGCCGGACGCTCTGCGATGTTGCTGCTCTGGACACAACCTCTGGATTCCATGGTCTGATGACTGAAGGCAGGATAATGGATGGGTTTTCTCAGCAGCAGTTCGAGGGAGCACCCGGGCATGACTTTCAGCAAGTTCTTGGTTCACTCTGTGGTTTTGGCACCTTTTATGCAGCACCAACAAAGGACGTGATTTGTCTGGTCAATTTGCTCCTTAAGTCCTGCACTGTGATGAGGGGATTGGATATCTGGAGTGTCCTTGAGGGCTCAGCAAAGATTTGGATGGATTCAGCCTTTGCACAACAATTCACTCGAAATTGGCAGCAGGTCTCTGGGTATTGGGGTTCGGCAGCTGTGGAAACTCACAGGACCTCGGAAGATGGCTCAAAACAAAGTTAGTCTTGGGACCGGTTGTTCCAACCAGCCAAAGTGAAGGAGCAATCCCTCTTCGGAGCTCCTCTGTCGCACAGAAAACTGAGTCAGGACAGCAGTGCTCGCTTCATGGTGTAGCAAAAGGTTTGCAGGCGTCTCTGGTCATCTTGCCTCACCTTTTATAAAGTTCCAGCACACACTCCTGTGCAATTTCTCTCACTAATTTATAGAAAGAAGTGTTTGGCTGTCCAATCAGGACAGCCAGACCCCCCCACCCACCAGTGGTCGCTGGTCCTATACAGGCATTCTGGCAGACAAAGGACATGTTATATCACAGCAGTGGCCATCACACCTCTAGTAATCCCAATGCTCAATTGCTCTACCTCCCACGAATGACCCAATTTCAATGATAGAACTATATAAGGAATCAATGATCAAAGCCTTAGATACTATCGCCTCATTAAAAATGCGCAGTGGGAAACTAAGGGCACATCTGAACTCCTGGTTCACTCCTGAACTTAAACTACTATGCACTCAAAAGAGGAAATCTGAAATGCTCTGGAAGAATACTCCTTCCACTGAGAATAAAATTAATTTAGCAAAAATCACAGCTACATACAAAAGCGAGATTATCCGCACGAAAAAAGAAACCTTCAATGATAGGATAAACCAAGCAAAGCTCCAGTTCCAAAGAACTGTTCAACATCTTAAGAGAGCTGGAAAATCCTAACCCACCTGCGGACCCGTGCCTTAAGGATAAACCTTGGTGCACCAGCATCCAAAATGCACTTACTAATAAAATCACTGGTCTCCAGACTAAAATAGCCCACAAACGGCACCCAATCATCACCACTGATAATCTACTCAGACCGATCACGACCGCCCCCATAAACCCTGACTCAGGATTCAAATTCAGCAATGTATCAGTACCAGAAATACAAAAAGTCAGTTTCATTGAAACCTTCAAATTGCAAAGGTGACAGTTGCCCTGCACAGATTATAAAAGATGCGGCTACAGATTTAGCCCCTTTTATCACTAAACTAATTTCCTCTTCATTCGCCAGCAATTCCGTACCATGTAACTTAAAGGAATCTTGGGTGACGATCGAAAAGATAAAAGGTAAAGTGGCTATCCTACTCCTCCTTGACTTGTCGGCGGCCTTCGACTTGGTCGACCATAAGGTACTCTGTGACCACCTTGCATCGGCCGCTCACTTCTCGAGCTCAGCTATCAAGTGGATTCAATCATTCCTCGATAACAGTACCATGCAGGTCTTCTCACCCGTGGCAGCGGCTGACCCCATTCCCATCACCTGCGGTGTGCCACGAGGCTCTTGTATTTCACCTACTTTGTATAACATCTTTACAAAGCCTCTATTTGATAAACTGGACCTTCTGGGTGTCACCTACACAAACTACGCAGACGAAACCCAGATACTCCTACCACTATCGGGCATGTATGACACAGATGTAGCCAGGATTAATGAAATGTACACCATCATTTAGGCATGGATGGCCATGCATGGTCTATGCCTGAATGATAAGACTGGAATTCTCTGTGTTGAACCACATACTAATCTACAGAAACTTAGCCCAAACTATACCAATATCTGCATAGACTGGAATAATATACCCATTGCTAAAGATGTAAAAACTCTAGGTTTTTACTTCGATGCAAATTCCAAATTTACTAAACATGTAAACATGACTACCTCAGCTACCGCCTACGCAGGCAAGCTGATCAGGGCATGCAGACCCCTACTATCATCCAATAGCTGCCTCATACTTGCCAGAGCACTCATACAATCTAAGATAGATTACTGCAATGGTCTATACCTAGATGGCAATAAGTTTATCTTGAACAAAGGCCAGATCCTGAAAAATAATGCTCTTAGAGCGGCCCTAAACATACCTAGAAGAGAGCACATGACAGCGACCAGAAAACTTTGCAAATAGCTTTCATACAAGACAAAATCAACCTGAAAAATCACTTTTTTTTCTTTATTTGTTTCGGTTTATTCAAACCTTTACAAATAAATATAAACAGTAAAAAGCGATAAACTGATTTCATTAAAACAGTATTTTCACAATTAATTGCTTATACATTTACAATTTCATTAAGGTCCAAAATACAAAAAGAAAACACACATGAACGAATGAAAAAAAAAAGCACATACCACCTTCCAAAATATAACCACCTTAAATGCTAAACAAACATTTTAAGACCCTTTTAAGCAATGACTCATTCTATATTATCCATTTAGTACCCTCAACAATTTTTTTTTTATGTCAACGCACAAGTGTTTTTCAAGAATTCGTTAACTTTTATTTTCAAGGCATTAACAGAGCCATGAAGCATTTCACACCAGAGTTTGTTTCTATCCACCCAGGCTGTATTAGATACAAATTGTGCAAAACTTTCCAATCTCTTCTCTCAAAGATTTGGACATTCCAGTAATAAATGTTTTAGGGATTCACCTACGCCTTTTAATTTACAGAACCGACATTCTTCGGTCCCACAAGAGCTCAACCCCCGAATGAACAGGATCTCATTTGTACTTAGGACGTTAAACCTGAAGCGCATATAAGAGTTTCGAAATTCTCTTGACGGATATTTTTTCAGATATACTTCCGGATAAAGACGGAATTTCCAATATGACACACTATCAGAATATAACTTCGAATTTAACAAAACTGCATTGTTCTCCAACTAGTGAAAGGCATTAACAACCTCCTTCACTTTATCTAGAAACTTAATAAGTGTATTTACTGATAAACCTAAATCAAATAGTTTTTTCTCACAGTCCTCTTTTAAAGGCATGGTCTAGTAAAAAATTTTATTTAAAAAATAGATAGGCAACCTTAAAAAAAAATGCTAGCATTCACTTTTTTAAAACTTCCTATGTAAAATTTTGAGCTATTCAAGCTCAAAATTCGCAAAAGCAAGCACATGGGCGCATCCATTTTGTGAAATGGATGCCCTCCTGTGCTGGCTTTTGCTTTTGTGGCACTAATGAAGGAAAAGCCAGCCAGCTGTAGTAAACAAAAGCTACCGCTGGGTGGCTTTCCCTTCTTTAGTGCTGTACACGGGGGACGGGGACCGGAGACCAGAGCAGGAAAGCTGCAGCTGAATCTCGGTAAGTGCTATTTATTTAAAAAAAAAAAAATAAGTTTTTATCACTTTACTGGAAAAAACATACCCCAACCAGGTTAGGACTGTTTGGCTTTTAATTTTTGCACCATTACAGGTCCAATATGAAAAAAACGGGGTAGGACTTCTACAACCCACTTAAAAGATTAGTTTTGATTGGGTTAATTTTCAGTTTTCTTTCATCAATAAACATACCAAAATCATTTATCAGCTTTTGCAGGCCGATTTTTGTGCAGTCCATTAATAAGAAATCATCAGCATATGACACCCACCTAACAGTTGAGCCTCCGATTTTAGGTCCAATTAGACCGCTAGCATCCAAGGACCTGCCTGCATTAGACACATACAGATTAAAGAGTGTTGCAGCTAATCTGCATCCTTGTTTAAGCCCGTTCACAGTAGGAATAATATCAGTCAGACTTCCTTTATTATTTAGCCTGACTCTAATTGTTGTTTCTGTGTAAAGATGAATAATGACATCTAGCAAGGCTTTATCTATGCCTAACATTCAACAAGGTTTTCCATAATGTAGGCCTATCAACAAGATCAAAGGCGGAACTTAGATCCATGGATGCAATATATAAGTGGTAGAAGATGGGGTGAGGTGGAGATGCGCTAGATATTGCAACAGTAATACACTCAAATAATAGAATTGATGTTTTAATAGAACAGAAACAGCCGACACGTGTTTCGACACGCTGGTCGTTCTCAAGGCTGAGTAGTTTGTAGAACATAATATAACAACAACAAAAAAGAAAAAAGAAGGAATTACAAATCAGAATTGATACACACATTAACAATATCATCGCATACACAGAAAAATTAGCAATTGAATTTAGAACGAGACAGATATATCACAACATTTTGTATAATACAAAAAGAAAAAATATTTTTGTTGGCATACCGTGAACCAGGGTTGAAGAGTGGAGTACACGAGGTGGAAGCAGTTGCAAGAATTAAAAACAGATCAGAAATTATATGATGAGTATAGTCATTTTTGAAAATGTTAAGCCTGTGAGTACAATACTGAAATGGTGATCCTATTTAAGGTATATAGCAGTCAGAGTATAAAAAATATGCATATAAAACGGGACAGTTCCCTTGAATAGTGCGCAGAGACACCGGAGCCACCAACCATGCACTGAAAACACCAATCACTCAATAATTGTATAGAGAAACTGTCCCGTTTTATATGCATATTTTTTATACTCTGACTGCTATATACCTTAAATAGGATCACCATTTCAGTATTGTACTCACAGGCTTAACATTTTCAAAAATGACTATACTCATCATATAATTTCTGATCTGTTTTTAATTCTTGCAACTGCTTCCACCTCGTGTACTCCACTCTTCAACCCTGGTTCACGGTATGCCAACAAAAATATTTTTTCTTTTTGTATTATACAAAATGTTGTGATATATCTGTCTCGTTCTAAATTCAATTGCTAATTTTTCTGTGTATGCGATGATATTGTTAATGTGTGTATCAATTCTGATTTGTAATTCCTTCTTTTTTCTTTTTTGTTGTTGTTATATTATGTTCTACAAACTACTCAGCCTTGAGAACGACCAGCGTGTCGAAACACGTGTCGGCTGTTTCTGTTCTATTAAAACATCAATTCTATTATTTGAGTGTATTACTGTTGCAATATCTAGCGCATCTCCACCTCACCCCATCTTCTACCAATTTTCGTTTCCAGCCAGGGTGGTCTGGCTGCGTGGGTGGTAATGCTGCTGATATTCTAGAAACAATTCCTTGATGGAACTCTTATTCTAATCAGTGATAACTAGCGCACAGACTGTTTTTGCGAACCCACAGCTTGTCTTTAACTATATTTTATCGCCTGTCCGTGCTTGCTGACTTTCACTGTGTTACGATGGTTGATTACATGTCTAACAGAGACAAGGATAGGGCAGCATTATTTGCCCCGAGGGGCAGTACTGATAATGCTTTCAAGAGTAACTTCTCAACACCAGAAACTCTTAAACAAAAATTTATTAAACTTGAACGCTTATCAAGAAAAGAAATTAATAAGTATTGGGAACAGGCGTCCCTTACTAATTACTTTGAGAATAATCTTATTCCTAGAGGTTTGCGGATTCTTACATTCCCTAACTTTGATCATGAAGAGGATGCGGACCTAGCAGAGCAATGGGTAGAAAATCTTAATCAAAGTTCCAAACGCATGTTAGAACTATTAATTTCACATGCTACTAGGGAGCATAAACGAGTTCTTTCTCAAATTCAAGAAATTAAGGAGGAAATTAGCAAAATGCCCAATGCAGAAGAAACCAAGCAAAAGAACTTTGAGAAAATGCACGACATTTTGGTTGAATACCAAGATGAAATCAAATTACGTAAATTCAGAAAGTATTTCCGTGACGACAAAGACTACCGTCAGGATAGAGTTTACACTTTCCAACCCAAGTATGATAACATCAATACTAGCTCCAAATCACCTTTGACCAACACTCCCCCTGTTAGTTCTGATCCTGATTCAGAATTTGAACCGAGTGACTCAGATGCTAATGAGGCCCAATCAGGTCAAATCCTAAATTTAAAGGGGAAACTTTTTTTGGGCGAAATCAGACGCTACAAAAAGGGCAATGTCAGATTCGCCAACACCAAACAGGTCAGATTTACCAAAAATCCAACTGTGTTTACTCCAACCATGCCAAGCATACCAGGGGCAGGAGGGGGGGTAAACGGCGGCGGAAGCGGAAGCTCGGACGAGGACATGACTCGTCCAGGGATCTTGACGCGCTCAAAGAAACGTTTGGCTCTATAGATGATCCAGACTTAGTGATTAATTTGTCTGACCGCCCGTTATCGTATGATGAGAACGCGGCACTTAATAAAGGTTTGTCTTTTTCTCCCAGCATTGGTACTAATTTCGTGAATTTTCAAATTTACTTATTTAAATTCTTGAGAAAACTAAAGCTTAAAAAATATTTTGCTACTCAAGTCACAATGTACAATCCTAAGCCTAAACCTGATCCCCCTAGTTCCTTCACCATTGGGGATCTAAATGTTATTGAGACTTTGGTCAACTTGGACCATGAGGTCTGTTCGCAATCTCCCAATGTCGCCCAAGATTTAAGTATCAATACACTTCATTTGAATCTTAAAGAACTTAAATCCAAGTCTAAATTCACCCCTCAACTTTCTGCAGACAATGTCATTGAAACCTTTAATCAGGCACTTACACAAGATATTCATGCGTATTTGGACAAACAGACTAATCCACACAAGAAAAGTAACCTTACTACCAATCAAAGGAAAGCCTTAAAACACTTAGCAGAAGATCCCACCATTGTTATCAAAGAGGCAGATAAAGGGGGTAATATTGTTATTCTTAATACCTCTGATTATATCTCTATGGGTTGTAAACATTTACATACCCCTGGCTGCTATGAAGTTCTCAAATCTAACCCGACCAAACGTGTGGTTTTAGAGCTTCTTGAATTAATTGAAATGTGGTATCGCAGAGGCTTTCTAACTGATGATGAGAAACATTTTTTATCCAATACTGACCCTACTACACTGACTATGTACTTCCTTCCTAAGATACATAAAACTTTTCGTACCTTACCAGAGGTACGTCCGATCATGAGTGGTATCGATTGGGCTACTGAAGGTCTTTCAAAATATTTGGATGAGGCTCTTAAACCTTTTGTTGTACAAATGTCATCGTATATTCGTGATAGTACTCACATTTTACAATCCTTGTAAACTATTACTTGGGAACCAGAGTATTTGTTGGCAACAATTGATGTTGTGGCGCTATATACTAATATCAGTCATGATTTAGCTCTGCAGACCATTGATTATGTTTTCAGGAACACCTCAGCTTCCTATTCTGATCATGTTCTTATGCTTAAACAATTTTTGCAATTTGTGCTTGCGAACAATATGTTCACTTTCAATGATCAATTCTATTTGCAGGTGAGGGGTGTGGCCATGGGTGCCAAGTTTGCACCCTCTTTGGCTAACCTATTTATGGCCTTCTATGAAGAGACGCATATACTCAATCAATTGCAATTTGTGCCAAATATTGTGATGTGGCGCTGTTATATTGATGACATTTTTCTGATTTGGAAGGGTTCTGTAGACTCTTTTACTGCTTTTCTATGCCATGCTAACGCCAATGGATTTGGAATCAGCCTCACTGGCCTCTGTAACTCATGCCAAATTGACTTTCTTGATTTACATATTTTTCTAGAAGATAATAATATACGCACTAGTACTTTCAGAAAACCTACTGAAGTGAACTCAATTTTGGCTGCTCAAAGCAACCATCAACGCGCCACTATTAATAATATTCCAATGGGCGAATTTCATAGGGCCAGACGCAACTGTTCTTTACCAAGAGATTTTGACAGAGAATGTAACATCCTCAATCAGCGATTCCTCAATCGAGGGTATAAAAGTACTGTTATTCATAAAGCATATACGAAATTTACCTTAATTGACCAACATGACCTCCTGACCAATGTGACCAGGTCAAAAGAACATCCCCCTTTTATTTCTCTAATTACACCTTTCACGGATGATTCTTCTCTTTTGTATAAAATGGTTGCAAAACATTGGCACATTCTAAGACTCGATAAAGATTTACAGCCTTACTTGACACCCAAACCAAAGTTTACTTTCACTAAAGCTCCCACGATTAAAAATCTAGTGAGTCCTTCCTTTTTCAGTAAACAACTAACTACTTCTACTTGGCTACAACAGCCGGTTGGTTTTCACAAATGTGGCCATTGTAATCAATGTCCTTGGGCTTTCACTAAATGTAAAATTTTCTGTGACAAATTTGGAACTCAAATTGACATACGTGATTTCATCAACTGTAAAACTACTCATGTAGTTTATGCTATCGTTTGTATTTGTGAGAAACTGTATGTGGGCAGCACTATTCGCCAACTACGTATCCGAATTAGGGAACACCTGTCCAGTTTAAAAATGTCTGAACCTAAATCACCTTTGGCTGCTCATTGGCAATTGGAGCACCAGCTGGATAATATTGAAGATTTACGTTTTATCTGGCTTGATGAAGGCACATAGGGGGAAAAGGGGTGGCAATCTTCAATTGAAACTACGCCAAATGGAGGCCAAACTTATTTGTCTATTACGGTGCACCACGAGGGGTCTCAATACTGATAATGAGATGTCTGTCTTTTTATAACATTTTATTGTTTATTTCATATTGAGCTCTATGTCCCAAACTGGTGAATGGGGTTGCACTACGCCGGAGCCACTAAACATTGCATGACGGCACCAGCACCATATATCTCTAGCTTGTGCTTTTCTTCCATATTGACTAATATGTCTTACTTTTGTACAACAACAGCTCTACCAGTCAGTAAACACCGAGTACGCTAGCACACATTATGTGTTTACATCTGACGTCATTCACGCGACGCCCGATCCTTGCGACGCAGCCGACGTCACCGCCGTGACGTCGGCTGCGTTCTTGTATTTCTTGCCCTTCTTTCCCCCGGACAGCTGCTTTCGGGGATTTCCGTGTTATCTGTTTGCTCGATTTACGAGTAAGTACTTTGTTAGCCACGCACCAGCATTATTGCATTTTTGCTTTACAACCAGTATCCTTACGGTTCTGTTAATTTTTGTTTCGAAGGTAATATACATGTGCGGCCATTACGGCAGGGATTGTCTTCTGTATGCGATGTTCCATTGAGTTTCACATCGCCTCCTTCTTTCGAGGTATGGCAATCTGTTATTTTTCACCTGCAGTGTTGGTTCTTTGCACAATTATTGGTTTCGCTTACTGAGTGTTCCCTTCATACTTACCCATGGTTATTTTGGTTTAGGGATCACCCCATCTTGATTTATCAACATATTCATTCTTCGTACGGTAAGCCTAGATTGTTTACTAATGTGTTCAGTTTGGACTCTAGTCTTATTCTATCAGAATTTTCTTTTGATCTTTCAAGGGCCATTGATGACCTTTTTGTTACCTCAAGGCATTTTCTCTATACAATTATTGAGTGATTGGTGTTTTCAGTGCATGGTTGGTGGCTCCGGTGTCTCTGCGCACTATTCAAGGGAGCTGTCCCGTTTTATATGCATATTTTTTATACTCTGACTGCTATATACCTTAAATAGGATCACCATTTCAGTATTGTACTCACAGGCTTAACATTTTCAAAAATGACTATACTCATCATATAATTTCTGATCTGTTTTTAATTCTTGCAACTGCTTCCACCTCGTGTACTCCACTCTTCAACCCTGGTTCACGGTATGCCAACAAAAATATTTTTTCTTTTTGTATTATACAAAATGTTGTGATATATCTGTCTCGTTCTAAATTCAATTGCTAATTTTTCTGTGTATGCGATGATATTGTTAATGTGTGTATCAATTCTGATTTGTAATTCCTTCTTTTTTCTTTTTTGTTGTTGTTATATTATGTTCTACAAACTACTCAGCCTTGAGAACGACCAGCGTGTCGAAACACGTGTCGGCTGTTTCTGTTCTATTAAAACATCAATTCTATTATTTGAGTGTATTACTGTTGCAATATCTAGCGCATCTCCACCTCACCCCATCTTCTACCAATTTTCGTTTCCAGCCAGGGTGGTCTGGCTGCGTGGGTGGTAATGCTGCTGATATTCTAGAAACAATTCCTTGATGGAACTCTTATTCTAATCAGTGATAACTAGCGCACAGACTGTTTTTGCGAACCCACAGTTTGTCTTTAGCAATATATAAGTGCTTCATAGCTTTTTGTTTGACCGCACTCATTAACTCAACCATCAACAATCCTCCAGCATCAGTACCTATAGCTTTACGAAAACTAATCTGCCTACAGTCTAATATATTGTTGTCATCAATCCACATGTTCAGTTTATCAAGTACTATACCAGCAAACATTTTTGACTCCACATTCATAAGTGTGATTGGGCGATAATTCTTGGGGCATAGACGATCACCTTTCTTGAACAGTAACAATACATATGACACTTTACAGTTATTTGGTATCCTCTTTTTGAGGCAAATATCCACAAATAAAAAATGCAAAATCTTAGACCACAAATCAATGTTATTTTTTAAATTAGCAAATGACAAAAGATTGGGACCCGGAGTGGAGATAGGCTTCGCTTTTTTAATTAAGCTTTTAATGTTCAGGATTGATGTGTCCAAATGCCATACAACATCAATGAGATCCTCAGGACACAAATAGTTTTCAGGAGATTTGTATAAAGATCCAAAATACTTGGACCATACCCCAGCATCTATAGGATTCAGTTGTAAACGCTGTTGATTACATTGGTCTTTATTTATTAGAGACCAAAAGCTGGTATTATTGTTCCCACGCATGGCGTCTAACATTGCCTCCCCATCTCTTTGGGCTAGCTTGCCTTTGATTCAGTTCTTATATTTTTGTTTACATTGCCTAATTTTTAAACTCCTCTCAGTTTCCCCCATGTCTTTTGTCTTTATATTTCTAATGGACTTTCTCATAAAGATCTTTGCTTTTTTTACAGTCTCAGCAGAAGTGTGTATGTGCACTTGATTAGATTCTGTGCTACCACTTTTGAGCACCTTGCTACGATATAACATATCTTCAATGTAATCACCAAAATTATCGACAGAATAGCAAACCAACTTTTTTTTTTTGGTTAGCCTTTTCCATTTTACCACGATTCCATTTTACGTGTTTCCCATCATTGAATGCTTCAATTTGAATAGGAAAGGACAAAATTTCATTATTATCCTTACTCCATGGGAGTTCCAAACTTAACATTGCATGATCGCTATTACAATTTTCTATGACTTCAAACTTTTTACAATACAATTTTTCATGGGTGGTCACAAATATATAATCTAGTATGGAACATGATCCACGAGCAGCCCAAGTTGGCAAAATGTTATAGACCGGCTCCAAGCCCCAACTCTTTCCAACGTCCAGCCATTGACAACCACTAGTTTTTTTACTATCCAAATTGGGCGAAAAAGCACATATCTGATACTGTGCAGCTTTTGTAAGTGAACAATCCGCATTCAGATCACCCGCAAGTAAAATGAAAACTTGTGGGTATGAGTCAAGCCAATTGCATATCTCTTCATTTAAATAAACAAAGAACTCCTGTAAATCGCATCTATTCTCATTGCATGTATTCCAATATACATTGAACATCAAAATATGAACTATTCCAACATCTGTTGTCAGTTGAAAACTTGCTCTTATGGCACAAACCAGCACAAAAGAGCTGTCCAATAGTTTGATGCACACATCAATTCTATATGGCAACCAAAAACCACCGCTAGGTCTACCTTTATCTTTTTTTTTGCAGCTAGACCTAGGGTATTAAAGCCATCGATGTACAAGCCAGAGGTGACCCAAGTTTCTTGCAGCAGCACAAAGCCATATTTACTAAGTTTCACCCTTACTTCGATATCTAGCAAATGATGTTTATAACCTCTTGTATTCCATGACACGAGTTGAAAGTAAGACCTTGCACTAAAGTGGTTTGGGAACAGATTTCAATTCTGCAATAGATTCTCGTAGGGAAAGTGCAAGCCAGCGCCACTCTTGCGTATCCTTTAGACAAGACTTTGCTTCATTGATAACCTCAATCCCTTCATTTCGTACAGGTGGGATTTCAGATGTTCTAGTCTCAGAGGTTCCATTGCATATTTTTTTGTCTGTGGCGGCTTATGATTGAATGTATTATTGTAGGGTATAATATCAAAGCCCCTTCTCTGTAGCGAGCCCACCTCCTTCAAGAGAAGTGCTCTAATCATGGGAGATTGATGATCAGCCGTACATAATCATATCTCAGATTATGGATGAAGTCCACAAGTTGTATATCCGCCGATGTTATCAGGCAAAGTTCAGGGATTTCATTAAATAAATTCAATACATATGGTCTATTCAAGGAACTAGGACCGCCTTCCTCAAGTACGTAGTGCATAATTAAACTGTGCTCATCTGGAAAAGCTGGTGGCCTTAAGTGCCCAAGTGGCGTATCATTCTGCAGACTATGTCCTGTTGGCACAGGAGCATTGTTAACGATGGGCATTCTGCATGGAGGTTCAAATAGACCATCCGTCATATAAGTAGTGTCTACAAAGTCCCTTGACGTGTTTTCGTTGGGTTCAGTCAGAGCATAACCATTACAACTTGTGGCAAATTTCTTTAAGATATCAACCATAGTTCCCAGAGTATGTTCTGAGACCCCCTCAAGGCCATGACCTGCACCATTTGTAACTGCTTCTGTTTCTGGTTTACAGGTCTGCCCACGTTCTTCATTTATAGGTCGAGAGTCTACATTTCGGGACCCGCATGATGATTGATCCAAGGATTATCATCATGCAGGATTTTCTTACTAACATTCGGCAAGGTAGCCATGTTTTCACTCAGCTTCTGTTTTTTTAAGATGTTTTCGACCAAGCAACAAACATCTTGCTCTGTAAGGCCCTACTGGGTCTGCACACGTACTTCATTTATGGGTCGAGAATCTACATTCAAAGACCCGCCTGCTGGTTGAACCATGGTTTCACTCAATTTATCTTCATGCACGATATTTGTAGTAACTTTCGACAAAACAACCATGTTTTCAACCATACTGCAAACATCTTGATCTGTAATACCATTCAGAGGGGTCACACATCCAACCACCTTAGATTCATTCACCATGACATGCTCAACCCTAGGAATATGAGTACCAGTTCTGGCTTGTATATTCAGGATTTCACTAACTACAGGACCAGAGTCATTGTATGACTGCAAATCGTCAACACAAACCACATTATCATTCATCAGGTGAGGGGGTACACAAGGTGACATGAGACCAGTTGAGGACGGTGTATTGGGGCGTGACTGCATTTCTGGATTTTTAAAGATATCAAAGATGTCGGCCACGCCTCTTTCCATACGCCTACATTTTCATCAATCCTGTCTGTCGCCTGTTTATGTTTTAGAGCATTTGATAGTCTATTGGCTCCCTCAGTATAATCTTTCTCAGATTTTTTTCCTATTTCAGCTGTTCCTTCACGTGATATATAATTCTTTCTTGCAGCACTAGGCATTGTATTCGCACGTGACTCATAGGGAACTTCTTTATCGTTACAAAGGTCATCACAAGCAGTTTGTAGGTCTATATTTCTCATAAACTTACGCAAACTGTTGTTTAAACCCTTGGGCTGAGAAACATTATTTTTCTTTTTTTCGCTTGTTTTTTAGATAGTTTTGTTAACACAGGCTCATTCAACGTATTTCGTCCCTTCTCACTATCTTCCTTACCATCTGATAGTGTAATTACATTGGACTGTTGTACATATACTTCTTCCTGGCCCAGAATTGTGTTATCAGAAATAAGTATAGGTGCGCTTCTAACATCCTGGCCCAGGATTGTGTTGTCAGAAATAAGTATAGGTACACTTCTAGCCTCTTGAGTACTTGCTGTTAGGACACCACCACAAATGTTTTGATGCACCAAATCCGAATTTAGTGTTTTTTTATTGCATTTTTCCTCCCACTCATTCATTATGCTAGAGCACAGTTCTGGTAAGGCTCTTAATGCCAGTACAATTTCATGCAGCAGTCTAGACTGCTTCTTGAGCTCGATAAACATGAGCCCATTCACACTAGTATGTTCATTTTCTATATTTACTTTAACATTATTAGAACATTGATTGACCTCACCCTCTGTGATGGTTTCTAGATGTTGAGTGGTTCCCATTAAGGATTGATCCGCTGTACTAAAAATAGGGGGCGTATTGTCAAACAACAAGCTTGAGTTTAGGTCACATGGTAACATATCAGGAACCAAGGTACTATCCACTTCGTACAGGCTTTGAGAGGAAACAGGAAAAACAGTATTACACATATCTGAAGCGCTACCACAGACATTTGTACACGGCTGTGCACTTTCAATTAAATCGTCATCTGTGTCAGACGCGCCAGGCAATGCTGTCGCTACGGCCAATGCCATACTTGCACGACGTTTCAGGATTTTAGGAACAAACGTAGCTTTCTGAATTATTTTCCCTCTGTAAACAGACATTAAGGCTAACGAAAGGGATGTGAGCCCAACAGAATTTTCACTACGTTCTTGGTTTGTGCCTTTATGCAGATGTATTTAACACTAACACCAGAGGAGTCTTATACAGCTTGACTCAGTTTCTGCCCAAGCTGTAATTAACCACCCAGCTTGACGAGTGCATATATGTGCCGATAGCTAGACACAGCAAGTATGCAGTACACAACACAACCTGTGAGCGTAACTTAACGCATGTATCGATAAGCAAACTTCACAACTCTATGCCTTAGACTTAATCTTACCTCAGACTTCTAAGTGTGGAGATGCGTCAACAAACCTAAGAATCTTGGACTCCGCGCATACGGGCAGAGAAAGGGCAAAACAAAAAGAAAGCCTCTCAAGCCACTGTGCCACAGCTGACGCAGCTGAACAGCAGAACAGCTACTTCCGAGCTACTTCTCGGAGCGTGCGCGCAGCCGGCTGTTGTATTGACGCGGAGTAAAGGGGGCGTGGCTTCAGTTCACTAAAAAGAAGTAAAGTATAAAATTAAAGACTATAATTCTCATTAACCAAGAATAAATAATATAGAGTGTCCACAAATGTGCCTTTACATTGTTGAGAGTGATTACGGGCGGGATAGGCGTCATAGGAGATCCTCTTCTCACGTAGCTTGTAGCATGTAGCCCGGAGTCTCCGGGCAGAACGCAGAACAGCTACTTCCGAGCTACTTCTCGGAGCATGCGCGCAGGAGCGCGCGGCCGGCCTGTTTTATTGACGCTGAGTAAAGGGGGCGTGGCTTCAGTTCAATTGTTGAGTGATTAGGGGCGGGATAGGCGTCGTAGGAGATCCTCTCCTCACATCGCTTGTAGCATATAGCCCGGAGTCTCCTGGCAGAACGCAGAACAGCTACTTCCGAGCTACTTCTTGGAGCGCGCGACAAAATCAACCTGAAAACTCTCTGCCTCACCCATAAAGCATTAAACCACAGAGTCCCACCCTACCAGACTGACAAATTCACAGTGCGATTGTCACCCCGTACCACTAGATCATCTAATACTAATTGCCTTTTGGTACCGAGATATAACCTCAAATGAGCAGGCGGCTCTAGCTTCCCAGTCCTGGCTGCCCAACTATGGAACACACTCCCACAGGACATAAAAACTATTCAAGTATTCGATAAATTCAGAAACTGTGCCATCACCTGGTTACTCAATAAGAACTAACCTTATCCTCATCCCAACACCTAGCCTGTCATATATATATCCCCACTTGCTTATATATGACTATTACTTAGCGTTACCTTTGCCTTTTCTAATGCACTGTTTGAATTTAATGCATTGTACATGTAGTTATCTTGCATGATTTACCTCTACAGACATCTGTAATTCTGAATTTCTCTAACATGTATTTATGTGACATATGTACTTTTCCTAAGATCTTCATTATGTAACCATCTCCTTATTTACTAGAGCCCAGATACCCACGGGTTAGGCACGCTATACAAATAAAATAAACAAACAAACATGGGGGTGGAAAACTCCTCCCCCACTTCGTGCCTGCCCAGACACTGGAGCCTAGGCGGGGACACCCAAAGGTTACCGCCAAAGGCAAAACACACACACTGACCTCCCCCTCCCAGAATGGTAGAAGAAGGGCTAACAAAAAACAACCACACTAGTAAGGGCGAAAAAAGAAGGGAGACCTCAAGTTGGTACTCGAGTGCCTCTATTGTGCATGGACATAGCCTGTGGTACAATGATTACACACTTGGTAGAACACATCCACTGCCAGAGCCATAACTAGGAGAACTGTAGTTACTTGAGGATAAGAAAAAACACCTCAGAGGAGGACCCGAAGGATCCCCAGCAACCCAGCCCATAAGGAGCTGTGTGCTGCAGTAGTAAAATACAGATGCCTTTAAGAGCTATAGAGCAGACAGGCTCCATAGTGCAGATGGAATACAAAGAATAGAGTTCAAAAAGACAGAGCCCATAAGAACGAATGAGTGAAAAAAGGCTCCACTCATTCAGGATTGAAGAAAAAGGTCAAAAAGTCCAGCAAAGTGCTGGGGGTCTCACTAGTAGAGGGGATGAAGCATAAACATGATAAATCTCCCCAACACCAACTTGGAAGGGGAGGCGTCTCAGAGCGGCAAAGAGTCACTGTAGGTCCAGCCGACTCTGTGCTTCAGGAGATGATGCACAGCAAATTAGTCCAGGTTAAGCCCGAGAAGCGTCAAGGGCGAGAACTTTCTGTGCTGCCTGCTTGGCTGTGTCTCCACTGAGGGCAGCCCTTTGGAACCCCTGCTGCCTGCATTTGTCTATCTACTGACTCAAAGCGCCGCGCTTTCAACCCGTGCACAATTCCAAAGACAGCTGACTGCAGGCAATGCGTGCGAAGGACACGCCCCTTTTTGACCATGCCCACTTCAGGAAGTAGGCTCAAAAAGACTTCCCATTCGGCCTTGCGGCGTTAAGCCCGAGAAGCGTCAAAGGCGAGAACTTTCTGTGCTACAGGATTAAGGTATTTCAATCTATACTCATTCTCCTACCTCTGCTGCGAATATTTGACCTCTTTTGATCTGCCTTAAGTGGAATTCATTAATAAGGGGGGAAAAAAAAAACACAAGTCTGTTCATCATCACACACTGAGGACTGCGGGCTGTTGCCTTTGACTCTGTGTGTGTCAAAATACAGTCTACAAACAACTTCTGTACAACGACTTGTGATCAGTACATCTGATTTTACAAACAAGCGGGTTGCACAGCTGATTAAAACCCCCTCAAGAAATTTAGTACTTGGATCTTTACAAAGCCCATTATATCAGTACAGTGCCACATCCTAGAGTTGTGGTGCGCCTATTCAGCGCCTTGTCGCTTTCAGCATGGAAGACCTTAACACAGTCAGTATGCTTAATGACTAACAACGGTCCGCACACCAGGCAACGTGCTAAAATGGAACAAGGAAAGCTTTCACAAATAAAGCCTAATCAGAAGATTATTGACATTTCTCACTCCCCTTGGCTAGCCTGACCTTGCAAGCACAAGAGAATTTACCGCCGGTGATGCCACACTTGATCGTTAGTAGCTCAAAGGATTTGCTAACACTTCCCACTGCAACGCCTATAACTACTCTGGCAACTAAAGATCAATCACTACAAGGTCACATCCAACTCACTAGCTCAACTTCACCTACAAGAACCATCCTGGTGCAAACAAAAGATAGCATGGAAATGCAGCACCTAAATAAAACCTCCTCTTATGAACAGAACATCACAATCCATAAGAGTGAGTTGCCTGCTTTTATTTTTCCACCAATTGCTGAGCAATGACACTTTACAAGCTCTTCATTCCACTCTCCCACCCTGGAATACGGATGTTGACTCACAATTCACGCCGGTGATAACACAGCGGGATACAGCAGCCTTAGCTAAAAGACGATGGCAATCGCTTTACGAAAGTAAACGTCTTTCACGTGATTTAGCAAATTCCCCCATAGCTCAACGAAATCCAAAGATAGCCCGTCTCTCTTTGGACATGATCGAGACTGAAGCACTCTTGGCAAAGCAGGAAAAGCGTAAAGCAGTTTTTGGCCATTCAAATTATACCTCATCACCGTTGCCAACAATATGTAACCTGGATAGCATGGGGAAATTTGTTCCATCTAACACGGAGCCACCAAAGCAGAACAGTACGTCTCAAATTTTACCACTGACCCAATTCAATCTCTCTACTGAAACCAAAGAGATTAAACCTCAGCCTTGTCAGTACAAAGCATCCATCCAAGAAACAGACAATATGCCCTCTATTCTAACCACTATGCAAGATCTTCAAAATATGATAATAGCAGTGACATCTCAGACAATGATACCATTCTTAAAAATGCAAGAATCATGCGTAGATGCGAGTAAAGGTCAGGCAACTTTACTAGCCCTTATCCACGCAAAACAAATCTTTATAGAAGCCTTTGTTTAAAAGATCCAGGATCGCTTGGACCATGAAGCCAAAATTACTCAAATATGGCAATCCCGGTTGTCAGATATTGCCAGAAAAGATTGTGCAGACAACACACAGCTCACTTCGGCTTTAATCACCATGATGTCATCCATGAATCGACCAAGCAACCCTCCGTCAAATGACTTGGCTCAACGGCCCCTACAAACCACGAATGACAAGGCGATAAAAGGCCAAACTGCCGGATTTGGGATGGATCGACCTCAAATCCTAGCAGATCATAATCCACCAATCGCAAGTGTATCAGCAAATATTCAACCTCAAATTATGGAACCTAATCCCATTTTAGGAGCTACTACCTACCCTATTTTTTTGCAAACTGCCCCTCATACCAAACCACAAAATAAACCTAAACCAAAAAAAAGACAGACTGGATCGAGAGCCTTCCTCCGCAATCTGACAACACCTAAACCAGTGCCGCAAAAATAAATAACAAAAAACATAATTGGGCCAGCCGTCGTCCCTATACCAACTAATATTTTGGTAGAAACCAGAAGAACAAGTTACTTTCTTACCTGGTAACGTTCTTTCGATGGGTTGGTCCGACGACGTATTCCATATCTATGACAGGTAATGTCCACAGCTGTGCTGCTTCGGAAAAACTTTGGCGTCTGCGTCTTGCGTCGATGACGTCGATGCGCCGTCCCCGAGGACCTCCTCCGACGGCCGACGTCACCCGATGTGATAAGTAGGACGCACAACGCCCATAGCCTCAGTTATAGTTTTTTCCCAGAACGTGTGTGTCATGATCACTGCTTCCAAGGAGCCAGTACCAGCCCAACGTCCTTGGAAGCAGGCCCCTAACCCTAATCCTAGGCACCAGCAGGTCCCCACTGGGAACTTTTGGACCTTGTCCTGGCGCCGGTGGCACCAGGCTCATCAAAACCATCGGTCCCGGCACTGGAAGCGCCGGGCTCATAATAGGTGTGAAGGTGCTTGGGTGGACTTACCTGCAGCAGACCATGCTGCTTACTTACCAGCCACTTAGAAGTCCTCTGTGAACAGGAACTACTTTCTTACCTGGGTGGGGCAAGCTCCACTCCCTGGATACAGCACTGGAACTCTTCTGGAACTGGAACTCTTTTCTTACCTAGGCGGGGCCGTGGAGGGAGACGCCTCATCACTCCAAGGCTATTTAAACCACACCCGATAGATGAAACGTGCTTCGCGTTATTCTGCATCTGCAGCAGAACGCTCACCGAGTCTGTTCCAGCCTTTCTCCTCTCGATCCTGAACCTGCAAGAATTATACTTACCAGTCCTGTATCCAGTCAACAGCAGCACCTGCAAAGACAAGAAACAGCACGTTAGCAAGGCAACATTACTCGCAGTGTTTACTCACCTGATCCATCGGCTGCGGCCACTTCTTCACGCTGCACCTCCGCCTGTGAAGACAAAAGCATTGTTATTACTTACCGGCACTCCGCGAATTCCGGATTTCTTCACGCTGCACCTCCGCCTGTGAAGACAAAAGCATTGTTATTACTTACCGGCACTCCGCGAATTCCGGATTTCTTCACGCTGCATCGCCGCCTGTGAAGACAAAAGCATTGTTATTACTTACGGGCATTCCACGGACTCCGGCGCTGCAACCCAACTTCTGAAAGACAAAATAAGAGACATTAGACAGGTATTTACTTACGCACATCGCGCTTGTCGCAATAGAACGCTTGCAAATACTCCGGCGTCTCTTCAGCACGAACTAAGCTGCAAGGGAAAAAGACAGTTAAAGCGCCTGCATTTACTTACGTATTTCCAGGCGCTTCACTCCATCTTCCATCTCAAGAGCCCTGCAAGACAAAAAGGGGAAAGCATTATACAGAGTTCTGTTTAATATTAACGTGCCACGCACCTAAAGACTATAAAGACTAAAAAGGTGTCTGGAAACTCACCGCTCGTGCAGTTAACGACGGTAACGATCCTCTGAGCTCAAGAGGCCTATGTTTCACCAGTGAAGGAACTGGCAACGGCACCCTGCACCAGACGCAGATGGAGAGTCCAGCATTCACCTATCTAAGGTGAGCACGTTGACCTGGGGGGCTCTACGGAGAAGTTAGGAAGAGAGAGAGAGAGAGGGAATTCAACAACCCAGACCATTAACCCCCATATTCTTTCACCTGCAGAAACCTCACCCTACGAGTTCGACACACAGTGCGAAGAGGTTCGACCCCAGAAGCCAATCGAGTCCTGCACATCACTTTTCGAGTCACAGACACCTTCCTGGCAAGACCAGCGCCTCCGTGGGAATCAGGTGAGCGTTACAGTGTGCCACCAGTTTTCTGCCAGTCAGACACACAAGGCCTTGCGGAACGCAAGCTGCAATCGCAAAAGAAATTCTGCAGCAGGGAAGGCAGGGAGGGAGCGATGTGGAATACGTCGTCGGACCATCCCATCGAAAGAACGTTACCAGGTAAGAAAGTAACTTGTTCTTCGAGGGGATTGGGTCCTCCGACGTATTCCATATCTATGACAGACTCCCAAAGCAGAACCAAGCAAGGAGGTGGGAAAGAATTTAGAATACAAATTTAGCATGCCCAATCAAATTGCTGAATAGAGAACTGCCTTGCCAAAGGCCAGATCTTGCCCTCTGATGGAATCGAGGGAGTAGTGACGTACAAAAGTATGTACTGAAGCCCAGGTGGCTGCATCACAGATGTGACGAATAGGAACTCCCCTCTACAGGGCAGTAGACGCGGCCACTCCCCTGGTAGAATGGGCCCGCAAGCCAGCCGGAGGGTCCTTACCCGCCAAGCGGTAACACTCGGAGATAGCTAAAATAATCCAACGAGACAAAGTCTGTTTCGTCACAGCTTGTCCCAAACGCTTTCCAGCGTAACCAATGAAAAGTTGATCGTCCACTCTGACCCGGGACATGCGCGAAATATAAAAGCTCAACGCTCTCCGAGGATCAAGCCTATGGAGCCTCTCCTCTTCCTTACCAGGATGTGGAGGAGGATAGAACGCCGAAAGAACAACCTTCTGGCTCAAATGAAATTCCGAAACCACCTTCGGAAGAAAAGAAGGACGAAATCTAAGGACAACCCTGTCCTTATGAAACACAGTGAAGGGTGGCTTAACTGAAAGTGCCTGTAACTCACTCACTCTGCGAGCCGAAGTAACCGCAACCAAAAACACAGTTTTCAGAGTCAACAGCCTTAAAGGGCAAGAATGTAAAGGCTCAAACGGAGCACCTATAAGAAACTTAAGAACAAGGTTCTAATCCCAACCTGGCACCAGAAAAGGTGACGTAGGGAACACATTAGTGAGCCCTTTCAAAAACTGCGAAATTAAAGGAATCTTAAAATAGGAACACTTGTCAGACGAGCGCTTAAATATGGACAGCGCCGCCAGGTAACCTTAAATGGTCCCCACTTGCAAGCCCCTGTGGGCCAAAGAAAGCAAAAAAGACAGAACCATGGGAATGTCACAAACAAAAGGATCCACATTCTTAACTCTGCACCAGTCGCAGAACTTTCTCCAACGGCAACGGTACAGAGACTTTGTTGCCGGCCGCCTGGCCAAGAGCAAGACCTCCATCACGTCTTCAGGGAGGTCCCAATCCTTATACCTCAACCTTTCAGAAGCCAAGCGTGAATGTTGAGGGATCTGACCTCTGGATGGAGAACCTGCCCCCCCTCCCGTGAGAGCAGATCGTCTCAGTAGGGAAGACGACGTGGAGGGCAGATGGACAAGTCGAGAAGGTCCGGGTACCACGTCCTCCGGGCCCACGCCGGAGCAATGAGGATCATCCGGGAAACAAACCTCCGTAACCTCCGCAGCAAGGATGACGGGGACTGGAGGTAACGCGTACAGCAGTGGGAATGACCACTCCACCACTAACGCGTCTCCTAAGGCTCCTTTTGGAGGAAATTCCCGCAAGCAAAACCTTTCGCACTTCCGGTTGACACTGGAGGCGAAGAGATCCACTTGAGGGGGCCCCCCAAAGGGCGAAGATCTCCAGGAGAATCTCCTGAGCCAGCTCCCACTCGTGAGAGATCGTGCTCTGCCTGCTTAGAGCGTCCGCCGTTTCGTTGTCGTCTCCGGCCAGATGAACAGCCAAGATCGAAACTTCCTGCTGGATGGCCCAGAACTCGAGCTGCATAGCCTCCTTGCACAGGGGAAGTGACCCTGCCCCCCCCTTTTTGTTGAGGTAGTGCATGACCACCGTGTTGTCTGTTAGAATCAGGACACTCTTTCCGCGCACAGTCGGCAGAAAAGCCTTCAGGGCTAGCCTGACGGCCCTCAGCTCAAACAGATTGATATGGAGTCTGGACTCCGACAGAGACCAACGACCGCCGACTGTCAACTCGTTGGCATGAGCTCCCCATCCCGTGAGGGACGCGTCCGTCACGATCGTCACCTCCGGCCAGGGCAGCCAAAACGGGGCCCCCTTCATCAGATTGCCTTCAACGGCCCACCACAGAAGGTCCCGGGCTACCGAGGGAAGCCCCTGAACAGGGTCCGACAGCCTGCCGGAGGACTGAGACCACTGGAGCTCGAGTGCCCACTGCAAAGATCTCATCCGCAGACGAGCCTCTGGCACCAGAAGAATGCAGGATGCCATGAGGCCGAGCAGTCTCAAGAATTAGGACGCTGGGAGATTCTGGGCAAGCTGAAACTTGTGGACCATCCTCACCTGAGGAGAAAACACTGCCCCAGGGACGTGTCGAGCACTGCTCCAATGTGCTGGAGCCGCTGCGTTGGTGTCATATGGGACTTCTTTAAATTGAGGGAGAAGCCCAGCCTGTGAAGAGAGTGGCAGGTGACGGACAGATGATCCAGGACTTGCTCAGGAGAGCTCTCCCTGATCAACCAATTGTCCAGGTAGGGGTAGACGTGAATCCCCCCTTTCATGAGATGCGCTGCCACCACCACCATGAGCTTGGTGAAAAACCTTGGGGCAGAGGTCAATCCGAACGGCAGGACCCGAAACTGAAAGTGTGAGTCGCCAACCGCAAACCTCAGGTACTTCTTGTGCTTGGGATGGATCGGCACATGGAAGTAAGCATCCTTGAGGTCGAGAGACACCAACCAGTCCTGAAGTTGAAGGGCCTGGAGGACTTGAGATAGAGTTACCATCTTGAACTTGTCCTTCCTGAGGAGTTTGTTCAAACCGCGCAAGTCCATGATGGGTCTCAATCCCCCCGTCTTTCTTCGAAATCAAAAAATAAGGGGAATACCATCCCTTGTTCCTCTCCGCTACAGGCACCAGTTCTATGGTGCCTTTCTCCAGCAGGGCTTGAATTTCCTGCGCAAGGAGTGGATCCGGACTCTTCAAAGAGAGGTTCCCTGGTGGATTGTCGTGAGGCCTCTGCCGAAAAGGAAGACAGTAGCCATGGGTTATGATCTCTAGAACCCACACATCCGAAGTAATGGCTTGCCACTCTACAAGATGCTGCGCCAGCCTTCCCCCAACCGGCAAACCATGGCACCTGGCCTCATGACTGAGTGGTAGCGGGTGCGGCGTTGCCTGAGGGCAAAGAGGCAACTGCCCGAGCGGCCTTGGCACCTGGAGTACCTTTGTTTCCACCTCTGGCACGCTTACGATGGCCTCTTTGACTGCTAGCACCCCTCGCTTTACTGAAGGACGAGTAATAGCGAAAGGAACCACCCCTCCATTGCTGTCCCCTAGGACAAAAAGGCGGAGGTTGGCGAACTGCAGCGCCCAACGACTTCGCTGCAGCTTTGGAGGTCTGCAACCTCTAAAGGCTCTCGTCAGCCTTGCTGCCAAAAAGGTGTTCACTGTCAAAGGGCATGTTGAGGAGCCGGGAATGCACATCAGGAGCGAACCCAGACTTCCGCAACCACGCAAACCTGCGCATTACGGTGCTCGCCGCCATGGACCGGCTGACGCAATCTGCCAAGTCCATACCCGACTGAACGGCCTCACACATGGCATCCTTGCCATCCTGAACCATCGCAAGGAAACCATCCCGTTCGTCCAATTCAGGAATATTTTCAGCCGCTAATGCAACACAGTTCCACAGAGTGTGTGTGAAACGAGACAAGGCACATATGGAGTTGGCCGCCTGAAGCGCCATACCCCCCGAAGAAAACACTTTCTTCGCCCAGCCGTCAAAACGTTTGTCGTCCCTATCCGGAGGGATGGTAGGATACGACGCCTGCTTTGCCGGGGCCGTAGCCGCCTGCACCACCAAACTCTCTGGAGTGGGGTGCCTAGACAAGTAGCAGGGGTCTCTACTGGCTGGACGGTATTTTCGCGACAAAGACTTGCCCACTGCCGGGAGACTCTCCGGAGCAGTCCAAGCCGCCGCCACCCTTCTCTGCAGAGCCATATGAAAAGGCAAAACCGGGTCAGTGGGGGGACCGAGATCAAGGATGTCCCTGAGATCATCCTGAACGAACTCCCCTGGGGGAGCTGACCAACCCAAGTACTCGGTGACCCGAGACATAAGGCGCCGATATGAAGAATCGGCATGAGTGCCAGGCTCCGGCCTACAAAACTCCACCTCCGGAGAGGTGTCCAGTCCACTGGCATCATGCAGCGACTGCCGCAGGTCATCAAACTGGCTATGGCCCGAGATGAGTTCATCGGGAACCGTAACCAAGCCGCCATCAGAGCCTTCATCACCCTCTGAAATGTACTCCAGGTGGAGAGAGGAAGACCTCTGGGGACCAAAGCAGTGCCTGACCTTAGCCAGAGCCTTTCTAGGGGCAAACCTCGTGCCACGGGGCCCCTCCGACACCACCGCCTAGAAAGGCGTCGAGGGCGCCGAACGAGTCAGCGCCGGCGTCGACAGAAAAGGCGTCGACGTCAGCTGCAGCGCCGCCAGCATCGGCGGCGTCGACACAGGCCTTGAAGCCGGAGCTCCGAGCGTGTCTCTCGACGACCTAGGCGCCGACGGCATCGACGACCCCCTCGGAGGCGGAGCCTTAAGAGAAATCGTCAACGTCCTCGGCGCCACAGGCGTCGACGTCTTCTTCGAAGACGGCACAGGATCACGTGGTCTCGAGCGCATCGAGGACCGGGACCTGGAACGGGCATGGCGAGAATGGCTACCCTTGTCCGAGCGGAACCTCTCCCGCGAGCCGTGCCGACCACCCGAGCCCGAAGGCGTATGAGCGGTGTCTCTCGACCGGTGCCGACCGACCCTACTCGGAGGCGCGGACGGACCGGTGCTCTGCGATTCAAGAATCGCTAGCATCTGCTTCCCGAAGGAAGCCCATTCCTCTGGTGTCGCTTGCATGGAGGGATAAGCGATCCGCCGACGGGCGGAATCCTCGGAAGAGGACGGGGAAGGCGACCGATGCCGGCGCTTCCGGGAATGCCTCGAAGAGGCGGAGGAGTGGCAAGACCGACTCCTGGAAGGAGACCCACTGGACTTCTGACGATGACGCGGAGAGTCACCCCTCGAGTCATCCGTCGAAAGCCCCGCAGACCTCGACTTCCGGGGCTTAGACACCCGGCCTACCGACAGCTTCTTCTTACATTCCCGCAAGGCCTTTGCCGTGAGCGACTGGCAGTCGACACAGTCGTCCGTATCGTGGGCCTCCCCGAGGCACCAGAGGCAGGCGTCGTGCGAGTCCGTGACCGACATCTTGGACCCACAGTCCCCACATTTCTTGAAACCCGGACGCGGGGTTGAAGACGAAGTAGACATCGCCACGAACAGGTCTTCACAAAAAACCAAACAGGTTCAACAAACCGAGAATTGAAAACATCAACGAGTCGAGGCGTACCGAGATTCACGTAGCGAACACGTTCGCGGAAAAAACGGAACTGAGGCTATGGGCGTTGTGCGTCCTACTTATCACATCGGGTGACGTTGGCCGTCGGAGGAGGTCCTCGGGGACGGCGCATCGACGTCATCGACGCAGGAGGCAGACGCCAAAGATTTTCCGAAGCAGCACAGCTGTGGACATTACCTGTCATAGATATGGAATACGTCGGAGGACCCAATCCCCTCGAACCTTACTATCTCAGGGAGAAAACACGCTGGAAGAAACCACAGATGATGCCCAAATGAACGCCCTATTAAACTTATCACAACATCTAGACGCTGACCTAGACATTTCAGAAGAAGCCCAGATACAACCAAGCGAAGCATCACTCATCATTATGGATGAATATGAACAAACTAAATCCCACCAAGACTCTCAAATGAGTCTAACATTTGAAGATATCTCAAACACATCATTATGGATCGACGAAGTAACCAACCCACGCACTGACTCGGTTCTACCACAGACGCAAAGTAGTCCTCAAAATAAAAATCCATTAACCATCAGACTAACTCAGCCAATTTTTGCTAACACAAGGAGACAATCTCTCACGAGCGGTATTACTGAGACGTGTAGAAGCAGATACCCAAGAGCTGATAATGAACAGATCAAATGTTCTACGTTTATTCAGCGCCATACCGCAACTACAGAAGATAAGAACGCAAGAGATCCTCACTGTGGAATTTGTAGATGAACAGCATCTGGATCAAACCTATCTACTCCTCAACTCCGCTGGCGAAAAAGATCAGATCATGAAAGAAAAAATAATCTAAACACACTGGGATTTGACATACATTCTGTTGACTCCAAAAAAGAAGCGCAGATGGAACAAACTTTACGGAGGAAAGGTTCTTCAAAGAAACAAGAACATCAGATAGACTACAAACAAAGGACCTTAGAAGATGTAAAATATACTCAGGAACGGCAGAAACGAGGACAGCACAGAGATAGCAAACGCAGGAGCACAGAAGATGTCAACTACAATACACAGGAATGGCAGATGCAAAACAGCCAACAAATTGATCCTAAGATCAGCAATAAATACCCAGATCACACCATGCATCACATACGGAGAGTAATGGAATGGTCACAATTAACAACTTCAGAAAGTGCTGACTCTTCTTTTTAACCATCATTGCAACCTATTAGATCTGAAATTTCATTATGTTCCTGGAACACTCGAGGACATAGTCATCTCTTTCCCGAACAGTCATACGACCTGTCACAGTAAGACATCATCTGCATACTGGAATCATGGATCACAACACAGCCAATCTGTGACGGATATACAACTCCGATGGTCCCTGCAATAAAAAACAAAACAGGACGTCCATCTACAGGTCTCTTGACCCTTATTAAAATGTCAAACAATATTATAGTCATTGACTCATTCAAAATAAATGACTGGATTCAAATCACTATACTCCAGTCAGTCCAAACCAAAATACCATTAATTTATGACATTTTTGGCATTATCAATACCTATTGGAATCTAATGGCCATTACTGATGAGTTATATATTGATACATTTTTTACATGTATCGTCGACATTACTTTACAATACCCTGTTATTCAAACAATAGTATGTGGAGACCTTAACATACATCTTTATGATAGCGGAAGGACTGAACTAAACCAGAACAACATGTCCCCAAGAGCTCGACGATGGCAGAAAGAAACATCTACTAGGGGACTCATTAGAGTGCCCTTCCTTGATACCCAAACCAATAAGCCGCTCAATACATGGACCTGTGGCACATCAAATGCCATAATAGGTTACATCTATACATCAAATCAAGTTGCATTGAAGATAACACAGAAAAGAAACATACAAACAAATCATAGTGATCATGCATTAATGATAATTACGTGGGAAATGTACAACCGCCAGAAACCAAAAAAGAATTTACCAGATCTAGTTGTTAATTCGAACCAGACTAGACTGAGGATCTCTCAAAATGCCCTCGTGATATTAGCAAACCAAATTACCTCGTCAACAATGACAGACGAAAAATGCCTACATTATCCACAACTCTTGCTGCCATTTAAGTTATCCAGAACAACAAATACCCTGAACAAACACTGTCATATACATGCCTATTCAACAATTATAGCAGAAAGGAAAAGCAAACTGAGGAAAGATATTAAGAAAATACAACAAACTACACCCAAGGATTATGACCAAAATCGAGTATTAAAACAACAATACAAAAACAGGATGAAATCCAACAGAGCACTACAAGGGCAAAACGATGCAGAACAAATGCTGCATGCTTATAAAAATCGCAACACCAGAGATCTGTGGAAACTATTGGCCGCACCAACAGATAATCTACCAAAAATGACAACTGATGTTGACGAGCAAGGATGGACTTCATATTTTCAGAAGCTTTACAACATAAACTCTGATTTACACACTAAAGACTCTACAAAACATCACACCTGGACTCTCACATGGCAACTAGAGGATCTAGAACGAGCCATTACCAACTTGAATCCCTCACGTGCCCCGGGACCGGATGGACTCTCAAACCAACTTATCAAAGCCAATAAAACCTTATGGGCACACTTTTCCTCCAACATCTATGAAACCATTAACAAAACCAAGAGCATTCCACCTTCTTGGAAGACGGCAATTTTGATACCCATTTACAAAAAGGGAGATAAAAAAGATCCGGCCAATTATAGGCCTATTGCCTTGTTGAACCGCCTAGGAAAAATGTTTGCTATTTCTCATCTGGACAAATTGAACAACTGGGCCAAAGCAAACAACATACACGCACTAAAACAAACAGGTTTTGTTAAATATGTGGGAACAAACATCAACCTACTCCTACTTAACTTGCTGAAGCAAGAGGCCATCAGCAATCAAAGACAAATATATGCAGCATTCATAGATTTGAAGCTCGCTTTTGACCTAGTAAATAGATTACTACTATGGTTGAAATTGCAAAAAAGGGGCTGCCCTGATGATATCTTGGAACCAATAAAGTTACTTTATGGGGAAACCTCGATTAGAGTCCGACTGTCACAAGACGGTACAGTAACTGATTCCATCCCAACTAACAATGGACTCAAACAAGGCTGTCCCCTAGCGGCAACGCTTTTCAATTTATTTACATCAGACTACGAAACCGAGACAAACTCGCCATTATCAAATCCACCGAAATTAAATGCCACAACCATTGCGTGCCTGATATATGCAGACGATATTGTGTTATGTTCACAAACACCAAGAGGCCTTCAAACAGCCCTATTAAACCTAGAAAACTATGTGAAGATAAATCAACTTAAAATAAATACACAAAAATCCAAAATAATGCTCCTGGCACCATCCCACAGAACACAACAACAGCTGAAACCATTTCTTCTTAATAATCAACCCCTTGAACAAGTAACAACAGTTAAATACTTGGGGATTTGGATGAATCAATCACCCACTGAATCAAATTGGTCCAGCTATCTACTGGCAAAAGCTTAATCTCTAGCCCGTCAGGGTCGAGTTCTACACTTGAAGTATGGAAGATTCACATTTAAACCAATTATATCATTGTACAGACAAAAAGTCACGGCGGTTTTACTTTATGGAAGCGAATCCATGATTAACATCGACAGATCTATATGGCTGCGTCTGGAAGGCATGTTCTGGCGGAAAGTGCTCTCTTTACCTCAATCGTTTCCGATGGCCCGACTCCGATACAAACTGGCACTTCAGTCTCTTACCTCACTTCGAACATGGCGAAAACTAGATCTTTACAGGAAAATCGTCTCTGACTTGCATATTCCAGCGCTACATATTTTCCATCAAAAAGAACTCAACGCACGCAATTGTCTTACAAACCTGGAAGAATCACATGGAAAATACTAGAATAACGGCAGACATATACATGGAGCAGCTAACTCAACGTCCAGTAAAAGCAAAACAAAAACTTGCGCGCGACGATTGGATAGCAACTATCGAAGCCAAAAGACAATTAAAACTTAACCAGGAATGCAAGTTGGACATGCATCCATTAAACGGTCTCACGTTATATTTACAATGTTTTCCATCTGCCTCTGTCAGAGTCACGTTCCTACGGTTCCGTTTTAATTTACTACCAACACGAGAACTGCTACAATCCAGGCAACTTCTAACCAAGGAAAATTCCTTCTGTCTCTTCTGTAAACAACAAACTGAACTAGAAACTCTACAGCACATAGTTACCTTATGTCCAGCACTTGATGAAACCAAATCCCGAATTAGAGACATGTATCTCCCATCTACAATCAAACTCTTGCCAGAAGATCGATGGGCGAAATTTCTACACGGTGGCTCAAAGAAAGACATTTTCACAACTGTCAGTTTTTTTAATGTACTATTTGAATCTAATAGAGGAAAGGACATGGTCTAAGAAAGAGACCTTCCTTCTGTTTTGGAATGTATAAAAGATGAAAGGTTTTAAATTTGAACCATATCATTTTAATAAAAAAAATAATAAATTAGTCCAGGTCCGGGGATATTGGGGAATTGCAGCCCAGGATGGTTGCAGCTCTTCAAGGGATGGTTCAAAATGCAGCATGTCTTGATACTGGTTAGGCCCACCAGTCCAGGGGAGGAAGTCGTCCGGTCTGGATCTTCCCCATCGATCAGAAGAGAAGGTTGGAGCTGCAGCGGTTACTCAGTAGTCACAGGTGGTAGCTGGTGACATAGTGCTTCTTTCTTAGATTCTTTGTTCCATGTATCGACTCATTCTCCTCCAGGACCCTCACGTTTGTGCAGGAACCTAACCAATCAGCAGCCATGCCACATTCAAATTTTCCCATTCGCAGCTTCCTGTCATCCCAGACACGCTTGTGCCCTCGGGCGGGCTTCTCAATGGAAGCACGGCAAAAACAAATGAGTCAGCAGGATTTCACCCACCCGCACGGCTGAAGAAGGGTCCCGAAAGGACAAGCAATGGAGAGTCGACAAAGAAAGAAGATGGGAAAAGACGACAGGCACCCTTCTAGGTCAATGGTGCACCCATGTGTCCGTTACCGCGACTGCAAGAGCAGCCTGCATGTAAAAATAATGAAAGGTCGAAAGAAAAGATCCCGTGCCACCAGCTACTCAGATGCACTTGTCACTGTAACTCGAAAGTTATAGGAGAAGTAGAAAACGGGATACATTGTGTCCTCTCAGCACCCCACATAAGGTGGGGAGTGCTGATTCCATAAAATAAAGATAAGTAGGATAAAAAGTATCCCCTTGTCCTTGGAAACTGTAGTTATCAAAGAGCTCCCAGCAACACTGCACATAAAGTGCTTTGTGCTGCAATAATTGCAGATGCCTTAAAGGTCGGAGGAAAGCATGACGCCAGTAAAATACAACCAAAATGGCTGAAAAAGGTTCACAGAGATAGATTAAACGACTAAGTGAGTGTAGAAAAAGGGTCCCACTCACTCAGGAAAACTGATAAAAAATCCAAGAGTCCAGCAAAAAGTGCTAGAGGATTCATAAGTCTACAGAATATTGCACAAAAATGAAATTCTACCCAACAATGGCCATGATGTGCAGCAAGAGTGAATCTCAGTCCTAGAACCAGACGGGTGAGAAGGAACAAGTTACTTACCTGTAACTGTTGTTCTCCAGCATGGGTCTGGCATGGATTCACATGCTCATGAATATTCCCCGTCGTCAGGCTGGGAATCCTCGGTAAAGAAAAAACCAGTATCAGTTTCGTTTCTGATCTGTCTTTCGTAGTAATAACCAATCACTGGTCTCTGCGTCATACTGACCACAGCCAATGACTGCCCTCTACCTAAGCACCGCCTCTGGCAGCCATCTTCAGATTTGGAAGCACGTGAAGTGGCAGTATGACCAAGTGAAGAGCCGCAGAGGGGTAGGCGGGAGGGTTCGCATGTGAATCCATGCCAGACCCATGCTGGAGAACAACAGTTACAGGTAAGTAACTTGTTCCTTCTCCAGCATGGGGTCTGGCATGGATTCACATGCTCATGAATAAAGAATACATAGCAGTACACACATGCACAACCACGGGAGGTGGCAAAGGCTCAACATTAAGCATCACATCAACTCAACATTAAGCATCTTACCTCCTCACCAGGCTCACCTCAGGCGAACAGGTTGCGCAGCACTGCTTGGCCGACCCTGGACTCCTCCCTGGAATCCCGGTCGACGCAGTAGAATTTCGTGAAGGTGTGCGTCGACCTCCACGTAGCAGCCCTGCATATGTCCAGCAGGGGCACACCAGATAGGAACGCCGTGGTAGCTGCGATCGCTCTGGTGGAATGGGCTCTCGGACGGCCAGGCAGCGGTCGGTTTGCCAACCGGTGACAGTACATGATACAGCCGGAGAGCCATCTGGAGATGGAAGCCTTCGAGAGAGCCTTCCCCTGATTGACAGGTCCAAAGTTCACAAAGAGTTGTGACGTCTTCCGAAAACCTTTCGTGCGGTCCACGTAGAACTTCAGCGCTCTAGCTACATCCAGCGAGTGCAAAGTCCTCTCAGCCGGCGACGAAGGCGACGGGAAGAACACAGGTAACACCAAGGGTTCGTTGAGATGAAAGTCCGACGGTACCTTGGGCATGAAGGAGGGGTGCGTCCTGAGCACTACCCTCGTGTCGTGGAAAGTCAAGTACGGTGCCTTGCAGGAAAGGGCCTGGATCTCTCCCACTCGTCGTGCGGAGGTGATGGCCACGAGAAAAGCTGTTTTCCACGATAGAAACTTCAACGGGGCCGAGTGCAGAGGCTCGAACGGAGGTCCCATGAGTTTGGTCAGTACCACGTTGAGCTCCCACGCCGGGGCCGGAGCCTTCACCGGCGGGAACGATCTGAACAGTCCCTTCATGAACTCTTTCACCAGACGATGAGACCACAAGGACGTCCGGCCCGTGGTTCTGGTGTATCGGGAGATCGCAGCAAGATGAATCTTGATGGACGCGTGTGCCAGACCAGCTTTGGCCAGCGTCAGCAGGTACGGCAGCACTTGGGGAGCCGTAATCCGTAGAGGGTTAATCTTCTGTGCGTGGCACCAGACAGAGAACCTCTTCCATTTGTGTCCGTAGCATTTAAGAGTCGAGGACGCCCTGGCCTTTGCAAGAACCTCTCTGCAGTCGGCCGGTATGTCGTATCCTCCAAACTCTAGCGCTGCAGGAGCCAGGCCTGCAAGTTCAGCGACTTCGGGTCGTGGTGGAGGATGGCGCCTCCTTCCCTGGAGAGTAGATCCGCGTCCGCCGGCAGCTTGATTGGCGGGGACGCCGACAAGTCCAGAAGGTCCGGGAACCATATCTGCCTCGGCCACGCAGGTGCGACGAGGATCATCCTGCACCGTGACCTCTTGAGCTGGTTGACGAGCCGGATTAGCAGAGGCAAGGGAGGGAACGCGTAGAGGAACAGGCCCTCCCAGGGGAACGAGAAAGCATCGCCCATGCTCCTCGTCTGGGGAAACCTGCTGGCGAACCTCCGGCACTTGGTGTTCGTCGCCGTCGCGAACAGGTCGATCTGGGGTGTGCCCCACCGTCGGAAGAGGCGATCCACCAGATCCTGCCGTAGTTCCCACTCGTGGCACGAGCGCAGCTCCCTGCTGAGTGAGTCGGCGATGGTGTTTTTTATCCCTGCCAGATGAAACGGCACCAGAAGAATCCCTTGGGCGACGGCCCAATGCCACAGGTCCTGCGCCTCCTTGGACAGCGCTGGGGACCTGGTTCCGCCCTGTTTCCTGATGTAAAACATGGTGGTGGTGTTGTCGGTGAAGATCCTCACCACCTTGCCCTTGAGGGACGGAAGGAAGGACCTGAGGGCCCAAAACACTGCACGGAGCTCCAGGACGTTGATATGCAGGGACTTCTCCGTCGGGAGCCAGAGTCCCCTTGCGTGCAGATTTTCGGTGTGCGCTCCCCACCCTTCTAGGGAGGCATCCGTGGTCACAGTCACCTGGTGGGCCGGGGTCTGGAAGTCCATGCCCGCCGTCAGATGCGCGCGGGTGCCCCACCACCGTATCGCTCGTCGGAAACTCTCGTCGAGCTTGATCCTTTCCTCGAAGCTGCCCGTCGTCTGGATCCAGCGCGCATCCAGGAACTCTTGCAACGGGCGCATCCGGAGCCTGCACATGGGAATGAGGTAGATGCAGGAAGACATCATCCCGAGGAGGGACTTGATGGACCTCACCTTGGCCGCGTCGGCCACCAACATCCGTTGCACCTTGCCCAAGATGGTCCTGGTCCTCTCCTCCGACGGGGAGGCCAGAAGGGACACTGTGTCGAGCCTCGCTCCCAGAAACAGTGCGACTTGCGCGGGCACCAGGTGGGATTTGGCGTAGTTCACGGAGAATCCCAGGTCCGTGAGGAGTTGGACGGTCCTTGCCGTGTGGACCACGGCGAGCTCCCTCGTCTTGGCGCGGATGAGCCAGTCGTCCAGGTAGGGGTAGACGTGAATCCCCTCGCGGCGCAGCTGCGCCGCCACCGGTGCGAGGCACTTGGTGAAAACCCTGGGTGCCGACCGCAGTCCGAAGGGAAGGGCTTTGAACTGGTAATGACGCCCTTGGACCACGAATCTGAGGAATTTTCGGTGCCCCTTTAGGATGGGAATGTGGAAGTAGGCATCCTCCAAATCCAACGACGATAGGAAGTCTCCTTCCTCCAGCTGACCCAGGACGTGCTGGAGGGTGACCATCCGGAACTTCTGCGCCTTGATGAACTTGTTCAGGCGTCGCAGGTCCAGGATGGGGCGCCATCCTCCCGTCTTCTTCTTCATGAGGAAGTAACGCGAGTAGACTCCGGAGCCCCGAAGCCTCTTTGGGACGAGTTCGATGGCGCCCTTTCTGAGCATCGCCTTTACCTCCAGGAGAAGTTGAGGGACGTGAAGTTCTTTCCTGGCCACGGGGGGGACGCGCGGGCACCTTCTTTGAAACTCGAGCGCGTGGCCCCGGGCCAGGGCGTCCAGCACCCAACGGTCGGTGGAGATGGACTCCCACACGCTGACGAAGCCCGCCAGCCGGCCTCCCACCGGGGTGCTTCGGTGGGGGCCCGACCCCACGGCCGGTTCAATCCTGCTTGGACGCGGCCTTGCCGCCTTGGCCTCCTTGGCGACGACGGCGGGGGCCGCCAGACTTGCCTCGTCCTCTGTAGGCCTCTTGCGACGACGAGCGGGCCGCTTGACGGTAGGAAGCGAAACCGCCGCCGGAACCTTTGGAGGCGCCCTTGCCTCCGCCGCTCCGAAAGGGCGTCCGCCGTTGCTGCAGCACTCCAAGGGCCCGGGCCGTCTCAGTATCCGCCTTGATGGCCTGAAGGGAATCGTCCACTGTCTTCCCAAACAGGTTGTTCCCGTCGAAGGGCATGTCCAGGACCCTGTTCTGGACGTCCTGCCGAAAGTCCGTAGCCTTGAGCCATCCGCGACGTCGAAGGCAAACGCCGTTGCCCATCTGGCGGAACCCAGTGTCGGCGATGTCCGTCGCCACGGTGATGGCGTGGTCCGAGGCCACCTCACCTTCCTGCAGGATCTCAAGGGCCTCCGCCCTCTTGTCGTCCGGCAGAAAATCCAGCAGGGGAGCTATCTTGTACCAGAGTTCCCTGTCGTAGCGGGCCACGATAGCCAAGGCGTTGGCCGCTTTAATCGTCGTCGCCGCCGACGAGATGACTCTGCGTCCCATGGCATCCAATTTCTTTCCCTCGCCGTCCGGCGGGGAAGTCGACGTGGAGGCCGCACCCCCCCCCCCGCTTTCTTCCTGGCTGCCGCGGAGACGACGGAGTCCGGGGTAGGCTGCGCCCGGAGGCATAGGGGGGCCGAGTCCGGGACCCGGTACTTTTTCTCGTACCGGTCTCTTTTCGCTGGCGTCGTGGAAGGGTTCTTGAGGAGGGAAAGGCCCTCATCCCAAATGTCGTCCAACAGAGGCACTGCGAGGACCGTCTTCCTCTTGGTCTCGCGCCGTTGGTAAAGGAAGCCTTCCTTTTTCTTCTCCTCAGGGCAGAGTTGGAAAAGCTCGGATGCCCTGGCGATCATTGAGTGGAACGATCCAATCTCGTCGGGCGGAGAAGCCCTGGGGGGAGGCGACGACGGAAAATCCTCGTCGTATGCCTCGTCGTCCGTACCCGTCGCTGCCGTGTCAGTCCCCGTATCATCCCCTCGGGTGGACGGGGAGGAGGGCTGGACGGGGCGCGATGGTTGAAAAGGAGGCGGTGGATCCTTCTTTTCTTGGTAGGGGGAACACCAGAAGGTCCCGGTTCTGGATCCCCCGACGGGAGAGGTTCCTCCGTCGGTAACGGTAGTCTCGTCCTTATCTCGGAGCATAAGGACTGTATAGCCAACAAAATGGCCGCTGAGTTGTCTTGCGGCGCTGGCAGAGGGGAATCCGACGGGCGAGCAGGGGCCCCGTCGGTATCCTCGACGATGTCGTCGTCGTCACCTGCGTCGGGGCCCATTCCGACGGGCTGGTCTTGTTCCACGCCTAGGCCGTGGCTTAAGACCTCGATCAGTTCCTCTTCTGAGGTTGAGGCCGAATCTACGACGACGCCCTGCCCCCCCTTCTTCCCCACGGAGGGTTTCACGGGGGTCCTATCGATGGGCACGAGAGAAGACTCCCTCCGAGGAGGCAGGGAGATTCTGGGCCCCGAGGCCGCCACCACTGGTGCAGCCTCCACAGGCTGGGCCAGGGCCGCCGCGACCGTTTCGATAGAGGGCTTGGTCGAATGGATCAAGGCCTTCACCACCTTAGGTGCGCTCACCGCCTTATCCTTGAGGGAGGGGGCACTGCCACGCTCCTCCTCTGCCTTAGAGCTCGACCGGGGTCTCTCCAGGAGCTTCGCCGGGTGCTCGGCCTTCCTCTTACCCGACCCAGAGCGTTGGCTCGTGGTTGATGGTGCCGGGGAGGGTGCGCCCTGCCTGGCGCCCGTAGAGCCCGACCGTTCGGCGCTCCCGGTGCCAGCGGACTCGCGGTGCTTGGCCTTATGTTGGGCCCCCGTCGCCGGGGCGCCCTCAAAGGTCTTAGAAGACCGCTCAGATTTCTTCTTCTTCTCGCCAGACGGGCTCTTACCCTCCAGCCAGCTGGCGAGACGTTGATGGCGGTCCTTCATGGTCCGTTCCGACATGTTGCCGCAAAACGCACAGTCCTTCTCCACGTGCGTCTTGTCCCCATGAAGGCAGTAAAGGCAGAAAGAGTGTTCGTCCTCCTTGAAGACGTTCTGCAGCTGGCATCCAGGGCAGGCCCTGAACAGCTTTCCGGGCGTCGAGCTTCCCTTCTCCTGGGCCATCTCCGAGACCGGGCCTGAGAAGCTTCTGGAGTCCTCCGAAGTGTAGCTCGACGAAATCTTCACCCTTGAGGGGCACAGATGAATCCGACACGGGTCCCCGTTGATCGGATGTAGGATCGGTGGAGCTTGAGGCTCTTTTGACCGAAAGAATCGAAGTTTTTGTGAAAAAGCGCGAAAAAATAGCACTAACGCTCGAGAGCAATAGCACGAGGATCCCAACACATGAACGTGCGGTAAAAATCTGAAGATGGCTGCCAGAGGCGGTGCTTAGGTAGAGGGCAGTCATTGGCTGTGGTCAGTATGACGCAGAGACCAGTGATTGGTTATTACTACGAAAGACAGATCAGAAACGAAACTGATACTGGTTTTTTCTTTACCGAGGATTCCCAGCCTGACGACGGGGAATATTCATGAGCATGTGAATCCATGCCAGACCCCATGCTGGAGAAGAACAAGTTACTTCTTACCTTGTAACGTTCTTTCGACGGGATGTTCCTCCGACGTATTCCTCATCTTAGATATCTCCTTCCAGCTCTGCTGGCCTCGGAAAATTTTTTCTCTAGAGGGCGCTGCGCGTCGACGTCCTTCGAGTCGATGTCCCTCGACAGCCGCCGTATCGACGTTCGACGTCATCCTGCCTATAAAAGGCCGCGCGCAGCGTCCGTTGCTCAGTTCCGTTTTGTAGCCCACAGTATTACTGTCTGGACTAGACTAATCACCCTGAAGGAGCGTAAGCTGCAACAACAAGGGAAGTAGAACTGCGGGGATGGATGGGAGGGTCGATGAGGAATACGTCGGAGGAACATCCCGTCGAAAGAACGTTACAAGGTAAGAAGTAACTTGTTCTTCGAAGGGATTGTGTCCTCCGACGTATTCCTCATCTTAGATAGGCTCCCATAGCAGTATTCTATATTCGGAGGCGGGAGTACTGACTTCACGCTGTCTTCTATTGATGAATAGAATGCAGTACAGCCCTTCCAAACCTAGTCTCTTGACTGGAGGAGGAATCCAGATTGTAAAAACGTGTAAAGGTATGGACAGACGACCATGTAGCGGCCGCACATATGTCTTTAACCGGCACGCCTCTTTTGAGGGCCGATGAAGCTGCAATACCTCTGGTCGAATGAGCCCTAAGGTTTTGAGGGGGCTCTTTCCCTGCCAGTTTATAACATTCCAGAATGGCTAGAATGATCCATCTGGAAATGGTCTGCTTAGTTATTGGTAACCCCAGCTTGTGACCTGCGTAACCTACAAACAGCTGGTCTGCCTGTCTTATCCTGGCTAGTCTACTAATGTAAAAACTTAAAACCCTCCTAGGGTCTAGTCTGTGTAACCTCTCTTCCTCTTTCCCCGGGTGAGGAGGAGGATAGAAAGATGGTAGGGTAATCTTCTGAGTGATATGGAATTCAGAAACCACCTTTGGGAGGAAATTAGGCTTCACTTGCAGGACAACTTTGTCTTTGTGAAAGATTGTATGAGGGGGTTTACAAGAAAGAGCTTGTAATTCGCTCACCCTTTTAGCAGATGTAAGTGCTATTAATAAAACAGTTTTAAGGGTAAGGAATCTTAACGAACAAGAATGGAGAGGTTCGAAAGGTGTACCCATCAGGAAAGTTAGTACTAAGTTTAAATCCCATATGGTCTTGGGGGATAAACATTGGTTAACCCCTTTAGAAACTGTATTACCAAGGGTAATTTGAAATAGGATGGTTCTTCCGCAGTACGCTTAAAGATGGATAGCGCTGCAAGATAGCCCTTAATGGTGCCAACTTGAAGGCCTGAATTTGCCAAATATAGTAGGAAGGACAAAACCATTGGTGTACCACATGAAAATGGGTCGGTATTCTGTTCTCTACACCAGCTGCAAAATCTGTTCCAACGGCAGCGGTATAAAGACTTTGTTGCTGGCCTCCTTGCCGAAAGCAACACCTCCATAACATCATCAGGGAGGTCCCAATCCTTGTACCTCAGCCGTTCAGAAGCCAAGCGTGAAGGTTGAGGGTTTTGATGTCTGGATGGAGAACCTGACCTCCCCTTCTGTGAGAGTAGGTTCTCCATGAGTGGAAGTCGAATTGGAGGGCAGATGGACAAGTCTAGAAGGTCCGGGTACCACGTTCTCCTGGCCCAATCCGGGGCAATTAGGATCATGGTTCGCCGGAATCTTCTCAACCTCCTGATCATTTGAGGAATGACAGGGACCGGTGGGAACGCGTACAGAAGCGGAAACTCCCAGTCCACTATGAACGCGTCTCCCAGAGCTCCTCTCGGAGGAAATTCCCTTGAGCAGAACAGGTCGCATTTCCTGTTTAGGCCGGTGGCGAACAGATCTACCTGAGGGGTTCCCCAAAGACTGTGTTCTGCCTGCTCAGAGCGTCCGCTGTCAAGTTCTTCTCTCCGGCTAGGTGAACTGCCGATAGAGAGATTCCTTCTTGGATTGCCCAAAACCAGAGCTGCATCGCCTCTCTGCACAGGGGTAGTGATCCTACGCCTCCTCTTTTGTTGAGGTAATGCATGGCCACCGTGTTGTCCGTCATTATCAGGACGTTCTTCCCTTGTACAGCTGGCAGGAAAGCCTTCAACGCAAGTCTGATGGCTCTCAGCTCTAACAGGTTGATGTGTAGTCTGGACTCCGATGGAGACCAACGACCGCTGATGGTCAAGTCGTTGGCGTGGGCTCCCCACCCCGTGAGTGAGGCATCCGTGACTACTGTTATCTCTGGCCAGGGTTGCCAAAACTGTTCTCTTTTCAGAATGTTCTCCTGACAGGCCCACCACTGAAGGTCTCGAGCCACCCTGCAGGGAACCTGAAGAAGATCTGTCATTCTCCCTGAGAATTGTGACCACTGAGTCCTCAGTGCCCACTGGAGGGATCTCATTCTCAGGCGAGCCTCTGGCACAAGGAAAATGCAGGATGCCATGAGGCCTAGCAACCTCAAAAAGTCAAAGGCTGGGAGACGTTGGGCATGCTGGAACTTGGTAACCATCTGTAGAATATCTTGAGCCCTCACCTCTGGTGGCGAGGCTTTTCCCAGGGAAGTATCCAGGATCGCTCCTATGAACTGGAGTCTCTGCGATGGTATCATTTGTGACTTCTTTAAATTGAGGGAGAAGCCCAGTCTGTGAAGGAAGTGGCACACGTGATTTAGCTGGATCTGAGCTTGCTCCGGAGAAACAGCCCTGATCAGCCAATCGTCCAGGTAGGGGTAGACGTGAATCCCTTCCCTCCTTAGACTTGCAGCCACTACCGACATTAACTTGGTGAAGACCCTCGGGGCGGAGGTCAGCCCAAATGGCAGCACTCGAAATTGATAGTGAGAGTTGCCAATTGCGAACCTCAGGTATTTCCTGTGTTTGAGATGGATAGGCACATGGAAATAAGCGTCCTGAAGATCCAGAGATACCAACCAGTCCTGGAACTGAAGGGCCTGGAGGATCTGAGAAAGAGTGACCATCTTGAATTTGTCTTTTCTGAGGAATTTGTTCAATTCCCGCAAGTCCAAGATGGGTCTCAGTCCTCCGTCTTTCTTCGGAATGAGAAAGTAAGGGGAGTACCAGCCCTTGTTCCTCTCCGCTACAGGTACCGGTTCTATGGCACCTTTCTCTAGCAGGTCCAAAATTTCCTGCAAGAGGAGCGGATCTAGAGCTTTCTGAGAGCTGATCCCCGGTGGATGACTCTGAGGTATACGTAGGAAAGGCAGGCAGTAACCTTGGGCGACTGTTTCCAATGCCCAAGCATCTGACGTGATAGCCTGCCATACCGTCAGATGTTGAGTCAACCTGCCTCCTACAGGTGTCCTGTGAGGGGAGTCCTCAGAGTGGTTTTGGGGCGGCTGATGCAGATGCCGATGGTAAAGAGGCACCTGCTGTTGCTGCGGCTTTAGAATATCTACCCCGTCCACCTCGGGTAGTTCTTCTTTGACCCCTTTGAGCCGGTCGTCCTCTACCTCTTCCGAATGCGGAGTAGAAGCGAAAGGACTTGCCCCTCGCAGAGGTTCCTGTGGGACGAAAAGGAGTCTGATGGATTGCAGCTCCTAGGGATTTTGCTGCAGCTTTTGAAGTTTGCAGTTTCTCTAAACTGTCATCCGCCTTTTTCCCGAACAAAGAAGAGCCATCGAATGGCATGTTCAAGAGCCTGGCTTGCACATCTGGGGCAGAACCCGACTTTCTCAACCAAGCGAATCTCCTGGTTGATGTACTTGCCGCCATTGCTCTGCTGATACTGTCAGCCGAATCAATGCCCGTCTGGAGGGATTCCCACATAGCGTCTTTACCGTCCTGTATAATATTCAGGAACGCATCCCTTTCTTCTCCCTCCGGGATGCAGTCAGCCGCTGTAGAAGCACACTCCCAAAGTGTATGGCTGAACCTAGCAAGGGTGCAAGTAGCATTAACAGACTTTAACGCCATGCTACATGCTGAAAAGACTTTCTTTGGCATAGCATCATATTTTTTATCGTCCCTGTCCTGTGGGACTGTAGGATAAGCCGTCTTGACATCGGTAGAGGATGCTGCTTGTACCACCAGACTTTCTGGGGATGGGTGTTTAGACAAAAACTCTGGGTCTGTGGAAGATACCCTGTACTTTGTAGACAGTTTTTTATTTACTGCTGGTATTACATCTGGGGTTTCCCAGTTTGTCATGATCTTTCTCTGAAGAGCTTTATGAAAGGGCACCACAGGATCCTCTTGTGGGCCTTTGTCAAGAATATCCGTGAGGTCATCTTGTTGGAAAGATTGTGAAGGTGCAGACCACCCCATGAACTCTGTAATCCTGGCCATTAAGGCTCTGTAGGGGGTTTCAGCATGCTCCCCCGGGTCTGGCTTAGCAAACTCCACCTCAGGGGAAGTGTCTAACCCACTTGCCTCATGTAAAGAATCATGAAGATCCTTTAATCTGCGCTCTTCAGAGGAAAATTCCTCTCTAACTGGGGTTACAGGTCCCTGTAACTCAAATGTGTCTTGTTCAGACAAATCACCCTCTTCTAAAATTGAGGATATAGTTCTCAATTGTTCTGAACTCATAAAGGGAGTAAATCCCATTTCCAAGGCAGAGGGTGCCGAACTTGTCATTATTGGCCTCGAAAGCGTCAATGTCGTTGACGCCGACGTCGAAGGCTTCGAGCGTGGCGTCGAAAACAGAGGTGGAGGCCTCGAGGACCTCGACAGAATTGGAATTCTACTCGACAATATCGAAGCCATCGACGTCGAGGGCCTGGGGATAGTCACTGGATGTGTGGTAACCGTGACTTTTCTTGGCGTCGACGCCGGTGTCGAGGCCGGCGTCGAGTCGACAGACCCGTGTGTCGAAGGTCCCCTCGACAACGGCGTCGAAGACATCGACCTCGACGTCGACGGAACCTTCGAGGAAGGTTTGGAGGTCATAGTCCTGCTCAAGGGTTCGAAACGCGCTCGAGAGGTTTCTTTCGCCGGGTACTGCGACTCGCGGCGTTTTTGACCTTCGGGTCTTTCGACCAGAGCATCGCTCTCGGCAGTCTTCGAGGGGGTCGAGGCCGCTTTCTCGAAGACGCTCATCATATTCTTTCGGAATTCCTCCCATTCAGCCCGGGAACTATGTTTCGTGGGGCAAGAGATTCTTTTTGGCGAAACAGAGGAAGAGGACGGAGAAGGGGATCTTGACGTCTCCTCTTCGAGTGCTTCGATCTCGAGGAGTGATGAGACCCACTCCGAGACCTGGAGCGCGAATGGTGACGAGGAGACGAATGTCTCGACTTCGTCGACGAAGAAGAAGCTTTAAAAGTCTTACCTTTCTCCAGCTTCCCCCTACGCTCCTTCAGGGCTTTAGCTGTCATGGACATACAGTCCTCGCATTCCGAACAATGGTGTTCAGCTCCCAAGCACCACAGACAAATTCTGTGAGGATCGGTCAACGACATCTTTTTCCCACAATCTCGACATTTTTTGAAGCCGGATCGAGGAGTTGTCGGTTCCGACGAGGAAGCCATCGAGTACGGATCGAATAACTCGAGGTAAATAGGATTAATCTGACTAAGAACTGAGCAACAGTATTCCGAGGCACCGAGTAAGCGCGGAAAAACGGAACTGAGCAACGGACGCTGCGCGCGGCCTTTATAGGCAGGATGACGTCAAACGTCGATACGGCGGCTGTCGAGGGACATCGACTCGAAGGACGTCGACGCGCAGCGCTCTCTAGAGAAAAATGTTTCCGAGGCCAGCAGAGCTGGAAGGAGATATCTAAGATGAGGAATACGTCGGAGGACACAATCCCTTCGAAATCAAAGTTACATTATCTAGTGAAGCGCTTTCTGGCGGATTGTCCCTGAATACACACCACTAGCAGAACTACGCTCATTTGCTTCAATATTGAAACAGTGGAGATTTTCCTGGCCACTTAGTTAATAGACATTCTCTTATGAGAGACTAAACGAGAAAAAGCTAGTTCCTCAGATGCCAAGCTGCCAGCAACAGCGATTAAGGAGATCGATTAAAGACCCTCCCCTCCTGAGACAGTGGAACATCAGCAATTTGGAGAATGCTTCATGGCATCAGGCAGAATAACAGGAACCCCGAAAACCATATTATGTTCAGCCAGTTGAGGAGCACTCAATCAAATGGCAACTGGAATACCTCCTTAGCCTGTGAATGAACTTGTTCATAAGAGGAGTAAAGGCATACAGAAACTGATCTGAGCATTGAAGCAAAGAGGCGTCCCCAAGGAACCCAACAATCTTCCTTCAAACAAACGGAGGACATTTCCCTTCTTGAACGAGGTGGCAAAGTATATGCTGTCTAGTACACAATTTGTCAGCTCCCATTCATGTCGTGCCTAGGTTCGCCTGATCAGGTCTACTTTTTCTCGTTCAACTCTCCATGAAAAAGAGTTGTAACAGGACAAATCATGCAGGGATTGTTGGACAGAATCATATGCAGTGCCCTTAGGGACCACTGCACACAATTAAGACTACAAGTGGCAATACAAGTTCACTTTTGGTACAAGCCTGTACTACACAGAAAGAGTGGTAGCAATGGCTGAGCAGCCCGACTTCTCTCAAGAGCAAATGAGCAGTACAAGAGATTACACAAAGGACAGCAATTACTGTGACTCAAGCAAACACTGACTCAAGGTTTCTGATTAAAAAATATAAGTACATTTATTTTTAAACCATCTGTGCACAAAACACTTCACTTCTAGTAAAAATCAAATCACACTTCAAATAAACTACACACCACCAATTCCCCTTGTGCAGAACAATTCAAGGTAAGTACCTTAGGATTTGACTGACCAGTGTTATGAAAAAAAAGACGTTACCGGGAGTACATATGCGATCACTTTTTGTCAGTAATGACAGTTCGGTCTTACGAAAGTTCCGCATACCTGCGAGAACAAATGTAACCGCAGTCAAACACACTTAGCAGATGAATTAACACAAGAGAGTTGGGGATAAAAATCATAGGCAATACTTTTGTCAAGGCAGAGAGAATCAGAGGGCACTTTCTAATAAGAAGATAAAAGTCAATAGGTCTGCGCCAGTGTCAAGTGGAACAGAGTTCCAGTTGCTGAGGATCACACGGTTAGAACAGTTCACGATTCAGATTGCCAGGAGTACTTAGATATTGTCAGAAGAGGAGGCAAAAGTTATAAGAGGGAAGGAAGAAAAGGACAAGCCTTTGTTGAGGAAGAAGGGGCCACCCCAATTACTCGAAGTCGGACAGAGTACCTTATTCGTTGAAGGACACTGGTGCCACGGCAGTTGTTCCTGGTTGTTTCCTGCAGACTCACGTTTCCTGGAGCTTCAGTCGTGGAGACAAGGAGGAGGATGTCTAGAGTGATCTGTACTACCCAGGGATGAGGCCAGCAGCAGCGACGGTGAATAAAAGGTGCGCTCCTTTAAAACAGGAGACTCTTCAGATGGCTATCCGGAACACTACAGTAGGGTGCAGCGATTTTGACCACGAAGAGGATCCTCTGGCTGTGGAAGGTGAGCTGGTTGACCCCACCAGGCTCAAGGGAAGACGACTCCGGACTGGATCTTCTCTGGTCGTTGAAGGGTAGATAGCTCATGACTGCAGCAAGGCTTCACCGGGACTCAGGGGTGCAGCAGCCATCTTCTTCTCCGCTTCTCTTCAATTCCTTGCAGTTCCAGTGGCGACTCTGACTTCCAGTCCAAGAGTCCTGCCTTTTGTGCCAAAATCCCCCATTCACACAGCCTGGCTGTCAATCAATCAGCAGGGTAGGGGGTTGGCCAGCCCAGACAACCACGTCAGCCAATCAACACAAAGTGCGACTTGGGTCTCCAAGGAGACCCTGTGCAGGGGGTGACTACATCCCTCCCTCAGATTCAGGCCACCTAGACACCCAGGCGCAAAAGACAGTGAACAGAGAAGGCAAACCAGGTTTGCTGCGCAAAGTAAAACACAAGAAGGACTTTAACAAAAAGAAATGGCAACTAAAGCCAACCGGAGCCAAAATAAAAAGTATTTGGGCAAGCAGGTTTATGTTCGAGGCTAATACCATAGCCAGGAACAGAACCACGTTTATATAGTATAATCGCGGTAGAAAAGTTAGGGTAGAAACCACTGCCACCAGCCAAGTCTAAATGTTAAAAGAGCAAAACAAAGCTCAGTGAGGAACAGACAAAAAGGGGTAGGAATTAACCCTTTCCAATACTCCATGTAAGATGGGGTGTACTGGGTCTGTAGTTTAAAGTGACTATATAAAGTCAATGGCAACTTTACAAGTCTCTGGGGGACGGTAGTCGGCCCCAGAGAAATGGAGTCGGTGGAAAATCTTCAAAGACAACCCTGTGTCACTGCACTGAAGGTGCTGTGTAACACACAAAAGTGGGGCTTATGGAGTGGTGTGGCTCCAGAGCCCAAGATCACACAAAAAGTAGAAATACACATGGCAAAACACATGTAAGAGTGGGGAAAAAGGCCCACACTCTTACCAGGTGGAAAAAATAAACCCCAGAAATCCAGCAAAGCTGCTGAGGGACTCACTAGGTGAGGGAAATTAGCCATAAATGAGAATTCTCCCTAACAGGGATACACCACTAATCGACAAAGGACCAGTAATCTGATATAACTTCTTGGTTAGCTACCACATGGCAGTCGTAAGGTCCATAAGGATCAGAAATAGAAATGGGTGTTCTCTTTGGAGAGCCGACAAGCACTAAGTGCCAGAAATATGTCTGTTAGGTCCAGCACATTAATATGCTATTCATGATTGAGTATACTCCAAAGTCACTTCCCAGCCCGAAAGGGAGGAATATTTAGTCGTTGTTCTTGAAACCAAAGGGGGAACCCCTCCCAAAATATTCAGAGGGTCTATCCACCACCCGAATTCTTTCATGACGTTGTCCAAAATTCAACCCATAACTGACTGAGACCAAAGTAGAGTTTTAACAGAGTCTGTTCCATGTAAGCCTGGCTAGAGGCACTACCGGAATGCATGAAGCCAATTAGCCTACGACCCTCTGAAATATTACTGCTTCTGTCCGAGTGGAGGACAGCATCAGCATACAAACCCTGCAACGGTCCTGCATTCATTGGGTTATGTTGAAAACTCTGCCTAGATGAGTGTACCCACACAAACCCGATGCATAAAAAGCCTGTGTGTTGGGGGTCAACAAAGACTTTCTCACATTTACTGATAGGCACAGTGAAATCACTGAAGAGTGATCTGGAGAGAGTAAAGAATCCCCCAAAGAGACACTTCAGAATACCCCGTCATTCACATAAGAATAGTTATGGACTCACCTGCTCCTGAGCAAGGTCATGACAGCCGACATCACCTTCATTTTAAATTAATTTTATTTTATTGTTCATTCATAACGCGCTTAATACCAGCAAGTGTTTTCTAAGTGCGAGATCAGGATTCAAACCTGTGTTACGCTGCGTTGCCTTGCTTCCAATATGAACAAGTTGACCCTGAGCTATCCTTCCTCCCCTTCATGATCATCTGAGGAGTGAAATCCAGACCAAAAGGGAGTACTCTGAACTGAAGGGGCTGGTTGACCATAGAAAACCACAAGAATTTGCAATCGGGAGCCCAAATTGGCATGCACATGTATTGATATTTTATTCTATCGCGCTCGTACACAAGTGTCTCAGAGCGCTACAAGGCAAGGGAGGGGAGGGGGAACAGGGGAGAACAAAACAGCGATCCTACTAGGCCCAGTGACATTGAAAATGCGCACGTGCCTGGGAGAGGGGGAGGGGAAAAGTGCATGGAAGGGGGGAGAAGTGGAAAGTGCGAAGCAGAGGAGAAACAGATAAATAACAATAAATAAATAATAAAGGCAACAAACAGTGGTAGTGCAAAATGTGTCTAGAAATCCAGTGTGCACTTCCACTCGCCCTCCCTCAAGCAGCGGTAGGATCAGTGTCACCATTTTGTATTGCTTGTTGAACTCAATATTTCAACTATTGTAATCAAACCCCCATTTATTTTCGGAATTCCAAAAAGCAAGAGTAGAACCCCAGAAATGTCAGATTGGTCTCTCCATTAATTAGTGATATATGCCTGTAGGAGGCACAGAGTTCCGGTGGTTTGCCTGGCTTCGGGAGCACCACGATGCATGCCTTCCTAAGGTCCGGGGGAGATATCCATCCCGTTTGCATTGCATAAACATGCAGTGCATGGGCCCAATCACCAACTCTCCCAGTCGCTTCCAAGTTTCCACCGGGAAACCGTTAGGTCCCGGGGTCTTGCTGGATTGAAGCTGGGTAAATGCTGTTGCCACCTCCTCCTATGTGATCTCTGAGTCGAGTCCCAGTGTCTGCTGTTCCGAGAGACGGGGGATCACTACCGAGTCAAGGATATTTGTCCCGTCTGGCAGGGGCATCACCGACAGGGCGCAGTACAACTCCTCATAAAAGGACTTGAATGCCCCAGAAATGTCAAAGTCTTCCATTAACATCCTCCCGCCTGTGTCTTGAAAACCCCGTAAATAGCCCTTACCCCTGTCTCGCTTCTCCAGCCAGGCCAAGATTTTCACTGCCTTGTCCCCAGATTTGTCAATTTGGCTGTGCACCGTCCAATGGGTGGTTCGCGCATTATCCAGGGCCGCATTCTTCAGGGCTTCTTGCGCTGTGACCAGAGATTCCTGTGAAGCCCGGGACCCCAATTCCACAAACTCATCCTCCCACTCACCACAAGCACCTCAGCCTCCTCTGTTTCCTGGAGATACTGCCGGCGTTGAACCACCACGAGAGAGCCTCCCTCCGAAGCACCGCCTTATGGCCCTCCCATAGTGTGACCGGGTTGTCAACTGACCCCTCGTTTAAGGTGAAGTAATCAGTCTACTTACAGGATAACCCTTCTAGTACCTCAGGGATGAACAAGTAGTATGCATTAAGGTTCCATACCGGGATAGGCTTTGTTCGGCCACTTTTAATCTCCATGAGAAGAGGGGAATGGTTCGAGATGTGTCTAGTCAGAAATGGTGCAGACAGCAACCTCTCTGCCATGCCCTGTGGGACAAAGAAATAATCTATCCGTGATAGGGACTTGTGCGCATTGGCAAAAAGAATGAACGCAGATTCTGCTCCGTGCAATGCCCTCCATAAGTCTATCCCCCCCCCAACGCACCCATGAAGGAATGCAGCTTGGTCGGAAGGGTCAGGTTTCTGTTGCCCATATGTGTTCTATATATGCCCACGTCCATGACCTCATTAAAGTCCCACACCCACATGTCAGCTTGGGCTAGGATTATTGTTGCTTGGAGGTCGTACAGCAGCTCAAGCTTGAAAAGGGGCAGTGCATATACCGCCACAATACCCCATCTGCTGCCCCACTGTTACTCTGTTACTACAACAAATCGCCTTCTCGTGTCAGCCCATAACTCGCACAATTGAAATGGTACCCTTTTATGTATGAGAACCAATGTCTCCTCACCCCCCTCGAGAACCCCGCGTGGTAGGCCAGTGCATAATTGGACCGTTTGAAAAAACATGCATTCTGTGCCATCCAAGCACATTTGTCGGGAGAGCCATGTCCGGTGAGTATCTATTAAGGAACTGAAGTAACAGTCTCTGTTTAATGCTGGAGCCTAACCCATTGACATTCCACATCAACAGAGATTTCACCCTATCATATGCCATCAGTACTCAGAATTGTGTCTTGAGTGCCACTACCAGACTCCCTCCTCCCTGCCTTCCTGGCTCCCAAACTGTCCTGTGATCCATCTCCCATATTACCCCCTTAGGGCGACCCAACCAAGGCAATAAACCTAACACAACCACCACCGCCGAACACATTAAACCCTATACCCCCACAACCAGCACAACTACACCCTTTCCGTACTCCCCTCTGCCACCCCCAACCAGAAGCACCTTTTGCCCCAGTTCAGTGACAACTGGACACAAGCAAACAGTCAATCTTGTGCGGGTTGTGCATCCAGCCAGTCACTGCATGCCTCCCGCCCATTGCACCCATTGAGATGCAGCCCCAAAGTAGGACAAGATTGGACATGGTTATTCTGACCTTTATTCTCAGCCGGGCCTCCAATATCTGTCTCCCCTGTTGTGGCATTCGGAAGTGCACTGGGCTGCGATTCCCCCCTTCCACACCCCCATCGCGTCCGCTCTGGGTCTCCCCCTCACTGGGGCCCAGAATAAAAAGGATCCGGGTTTCAATCCAGTTCCACACCTCTGAGCGGCTATTGAGCAGGTGAACCGTCCCCTCATGGTAGATCTTAAGTTGCACCAGGAAGAAGAGGGCATACTTGATTCCAAAGGATGCCAGCTTCCACTTGACAGAGTTGAAGGATCGACAGGCCTTCTGTACTTCCCTAGTGTAGTCTAGGAAGAATCCTACAATGCTGCCATTGTGTGTTATCAGACCAAATGCTCTTGTCCTTTGCAGCACCGCGCCCCAGTCCCTGTAGTTCAAAAGTCGTGCTATGATGGTGTGCTGTGTGGCCCCGGGACATGGCCGCCCACGGGGATCTGATGCACCCTCTCGATGAATAACTTGGACAGTTTCTTGGGCGCGAATAGTTCTGCCAAACATTTTTCCAGAAAGAGCTCCATACTGGGGCCTTCCTCCTTTCGGGGATCCCCAGGATCTGGAGGTTGCTTTGCCTGGAGCGTCCCTCGCTGTCTGGAGCCCTTCCTTCCAGCTGGATACATTTCTGGGATACCATGTCATTTGTTTTTCAAGGCACCTCAGGGCATTCTCTGAGTCAGATGCGTTGCTCTGCTTCCCCGCCTGTCGTGGAAAGCTGTTGCAGGTCCTGTCGCAGTAAGGACACCTCAGAAGTGAGCCAGTATATTTTAACTTCCAGCAAGGTTCTTGACCGACTATGGCTGCCATGATGTCTTCGAGGGAGATCTGTGCTTCATGATCGTCCGTTCCTGTAGCCCCATCCAGCTGGGTGAGGGATGAGGCCATGATTGGGCCATGATTGAACCACTCACCGTGTATTGGTCTATTTTGTGTTGTTCACCACCTTTCTTGGGTTTAACTTTAGCAATGTCGTTTATCTGAGCCAGGTCCCCCTGGCACAGCCCTCCTGCTGCCAACACCCTGTGGTCCCTACACACCACTATTGCATCCGGTGTGTGGGTGTATCCGCCTCTCTCGTCACCACCAGGCCCTCCCCTCTGGCAATATTGCAGCTAACCTTAGGGCCACCTCAGTAGTTTATTGGCAGGGGCCTAGGACAACAGACTGGATCCTCTGTCTCACCCTGAGTTGCTCAGTCCTTTCTGCTGCCCACTCTTAAGTGCAGTCACGTCCCCTGGTACCTAGCATGGTAGGTGCGTGACCTTAGTTGGCCCCAGTGCTCCCCCCCACACATAGCCCCACAAGTGATCAGTCTCCATCTTTCCCCAGGGCTAGTTCGCGCTCGTGCATAACCACCCCCTTTTACCAGGGTGCCACTTAACTTTACGGGGGGAGCAGCGCCTGGATTCCCATGTACTGACAGACGAGGGGCCCTGTCACACTCCTGGCCAGGCTACTCCTCTGCTCCCTGTCTTATCTAAAGCCTCCCACATGCTCCCGTCTCTCATGCTGCTTGCCAGGCGCCTGCCCACAAAGCTGCCCCAGCAGAATTAATATGTGCACCACACACCGCAATGCCACACAAACCACCAGTTCTATTCGGGCTAACGTGCCAAGAAGAGTCTCAGAGGGCTTGATGGTCTTGTAACTCCAAATGCACCCTCAGTGCATCATCACCAGGGAGTTTAGGCCTCACCTCACTTATTCCGTTGAGCTCTGCTTGTCTCTTACGGGGTGAAAGCTGTCATTGCACAGTGCTGCAGTGATCTTGCCTCCTTCACAGGTGGCCTGCTGCCTGAGGAAGGCATTGCTGGGGTGCGCACAGACCAAGTCGGCCCCGGTGTCGAAGTCCGCTCCACCCAGACTTCCTCCATCTCCCCTCTCTGTGCACCCCAGGAGGTTGGGGGTGTCTCTCTGGCAGCAGCTTTAGTTAAATTGTGTGGGTGGTGGCCATCTTATCAGCTGCTTGCGCTCTCTCTTGCCAGAGTAAAGGTTGTGAGGCACCTCATTTCACGGCGGAAAAGCCCTGAATCAAAGGCTACAATGTTCTGCTACAAGCGGATGTATGTTAGATTCGGGCTGCACCAAGATAACACGATTTGAAGCAGGATCAGTGTCGGGCAGCCGCAGGAGCTCACAAGAGTTACGACTACATTGGACACCCCCAGCTCTTGATTGCGTTTAACAGACAATAATATGCTGCATGTGATGGTATCTGAAACAAGGAAGTTGACAATGTTTGACTGACTGCTGACAGTAGAGTTTGGGATAAGTTTATGGTTTGGGTAGAAAGAGGTGTACTTTAAGTCTGGGCAAGGAGGCAGGTAATGCTGGAGATGGCGGGAACTGTTCTCATTTGAAGATCCATTGAAGAAGTGGGATGTGGCTTAAGAGTTGGTAGGTGAGATTTTGATGCAGAGAATGGTTGGGTACTAGCTCTTTGTGTAGAGCCTGCAATGAGGGATATGGGGTTGCAGTGGTGGTGTAAGGATATTAATATTTTTTCAAGCTAATCAACGTATTTACCTTTAAGAGGCAAATTAGTGCCATTTTGTAAGATGATCCAACTTACCTCTCCGATTGTAGCAGTCTTCTGCAAAACAGCTGTGTGGGTTCCTGCCTCGAGGCCCAGGTGTTCTTCGAGGTGGAAGGATGTGGCTGGGAAGGACGGATGTATTGCATATGTAGCATGGACAGGGCGCACCCATCTGTGTGAAACCTCTGATAGAAACATGATACAATTGAAACTATAGTAAAAACTGCTTGCATTTTCTTCGGAACTTGCAGATTAGAGTACAGAATGCACAAACATTCAGGTATAGCTATAATCAAAGAATGGAGACATGGCACTACTGAGGAAGTAAAACTATGCTTGACTTTACAATCTCCCAGTGTACCACCCCTGCACAACCTGGTTTCATAAGGTGTTGAAATGGATGATACTTTATGCTAACTTATGAACGATTGTATGACTAAGTCCCCTGTCTGTATGCAAGGGACAGGCACAGGAAGACTTCCCAGACCATCTACTGGTACCCTAAGTCCTTCAGGACCAGAGGGAATCAAGGGCAGAGGACTCTATAACATGGGGGGAGGGTGAAGCTCCTTCCAGCAGACCCAAGTAGACAGATAATTAAAATAAAGCCTTCCCCTTTACAGAAACAAAGTTGCAACTCTTTAAAGTACCCAGAGAAATCAATTTCTTGCTCTGCTGCTGATGCCAAGATAAAATTCGTATTCGAAACTGGGAGTGCACGTCTAGCCAATCAGGTGGCCTAGAACACAGGTGGAATCCATCAGTGCCCACCTGCGCTCTTTAAGCCACCTTTGCGCCAACAGTGGATATCTGCCAACGTCCTCCGATTTTGACCGGTGGCCAGAACTCTTTGCCCCTCAGTCTCCCTGCCCTCCACCAACAGTTGGCAACCCTTCCCACTCCCTTAGCTCCCCCTGGTAACCCACCCCAGCCCCCTCCCATGCTCACCTTTACCGCATGTCCTCCACATGCACTTCTGCTTCATGGTTGCTACAGAAATAGAAAAGGAACTAAGCCCTTTCACAGTTGTCCATGGTGGCCATCTTAATTTGCATATCATTTTAACCCTTTAAGTGCCATCTCGTCTTTAGATGTGCATGCGCACGTTCAACCCCCGGGCTATGTGAGGGGGAGGTCCCCCCTCTGATTACCTTCAGTTTCACGTCGAAGTGCGTAAAGCACGTCGGCGTGAAAGTAATTTTCACTGCAGCAGCCATTTCGGGCTGCTGCGGTGAAAACAGAAGGTGAGTGTTCACCTTTCTCTGCCTCGATCTCCGGCTGTATTGGAAGCCGGAGATCGAGGCGGGTATCGTTGGAAAGGGGATATTCTCCCCTTTACAACGATACCCATTGTGTGGCATTGCTGCCCACGGAAAGGGCGCAGGGCGCGCGATCCGTTGGCAGCAATGTCACCGGATCAATACAGATCCGTTTGTGACGCGGGCGGACAGAGGGGGCCCAAAAATGGTGGGACAGGGCCCCCCAGATTGGCACACCAGCGGGTTGCCAGTGGGTTACCCTTTTCTTTTTGCACCCCCGGTAGGTGCACCCACACATGTGAGGTGCCTTTTTTTCGTCAGGACACCTGTGGGAACGCGAGCAGGTATGATATCGGTTGTTGGCGACCTGTTCTGTGAGTGGACACAGGGAAATGTCTCTGAAATTGTCTGGAAATCTCAGACATTTCGTTCTGGCCACCCACCGAAACACACCGCCAACAACACATGGCCTACCTTCCAGCGTTCCCACACGTGTCCCGATGAAAACGGTACCTCACATGTGTGGGTGCACCTACCGGGGGTGCAAAAGGAAAGGGGTAACCCACTGGTAAACCCAAGCCTTTCGGCACATCCCATTTTGTTCATGTGGGCAACCTACAGATTTGGGCCTAGGGTGTCGAAGCCAGCAAGGAAAATAGGGAACCCCATGCATTTCCCAAAAGAGGACACCCGTGGGAATGCACAGAGGTCTAAACTTGCGTGAAGCGGCCCAGGATTTATTACCCAGAACCCCAGACAAAGTGAACATTGTGTTTTTTCCCCACCAAATATCACACTTTGTCAGGGATTGTGGCTAATAAAAACTGGGGCAATTTGCGCAAGGCAAGACCTCTGTGTATTCCCACGGGTGTCCTCTTTTGGGAAATGTATGGGGTTCCCAGTTTTCCTTGCTGGCTTCGACACCCTAAGCCCATATCTGTATGTTGCGCTTGTCTGGAGAAAGTGTCAAATTCAGGTGTCGAAACAGACGTGGGGTTACCTTTGTTTTAGGCTTTCCCCTTGGCGCCCAGGTAGATGCACCCACACATGTGAGGTACCGGTTTCATCGGCACACCTGTGGGAATGCGAGAAGGTATAACATTTGTTGTGTTTGTTTGGTTTTCATAAGGTTTTGACCCATTTGCTGGTGCCCTTTGTCACACAACCCTTTAATTTCCCAAATGTGACCTACATTTTGTCGCTGCTTTAGGCACCATACACTTTTGTAACCTGCACAAGTCACCTACCCTTGAAAGGTCTGCCTGTGCTCTTTCAAAAAATGTGTGCTTGCCGTTCCTCACCACATTGGTTTTCCCGATTTACACATGCAAAATGCATCTGTTCAGGCCGTGAGCGTAAAACTCCTGTGTACCATGGCTCAGTGTTTGGCTTGTGGTATTGCTTGTTTTGTAAAACACTACAAAAAACGTGTGCTTTCCTAACTGCAAGAGTCGGGGAATGTAGTGTAGCATTGCTTTTCTCAAGATTCATAGAAGCCATTGCCGTACCAAGCCAACCATGTCCAACACACCTTTTTTTTGGTCAATTTCACACTTTTTCCCCAATTTATGGCATTGGGGTGTCTGAGTAATAAATTCTGGGCCGACGTGCGCAACTCATACCTCTGCGGATTCCCACGGGTGTCCTCTTTTTGGAAATGCATGGGGTTCTCCGTTTTCCTTGGTGGCTTGGAAAACCAAGGCCCATATCTGTATGTTGCACTTGTCTGGAGAAAGTGTGAAATTCAGGTGTGAAAACAGACTTGGGGTTACTTGTGTTTTGGGCTTTCCCCTTGGCGCCCAGGTAGGTGCACCCACACATGTGAGGTACCGTTTTCATCGGGACACCTGTGGGAATGCAGGAAGGTATAACATTTGTTGTGTTTGTTTGGTTTTCATAACGTTTTGACCCATTTGCTGGTGCCGTTTGTCACACAACCCTTTCATTTCCCAAATGTGACCTACATTTAGTCGCTGCTTTAGGCACAATACACTTTTGTAATCTGCACAAGTCACCTACCCTTGAAAAGGTCTGCCTGTGCGCTTTCAAGAAATGTGTGCTTGCCGTTCCTCACCACATTGGTTTTCCCGATTTACACATGCAAAGTGCATCTGTTCAGGCCGTGAGCGTAAAACTCCTGTGTACCATGGCTCAGAGTTTGGCTTGTGGTATTGCTTGTTTTGTAAAACACTACAAAAAATGTGTGCTTTCCTAACTGCAAGAGTCGGGGAATGTAGTGTAGCATTGCTTTTCTCAAAATTCATAGAAGCCATTGCCGTACCAAGCCAAACATGTCCAACACATACCTTTTTTTCGGTCATTTTCCTGCTTTTCCCCTCATTTATGGCATTTTCCCCAACCTAGTTGTTGCCTGACCTAAGCAAATCACCCCTTCCTAAACTTGGAATTTTGTCTACTTTTCAGAAATATATGCCTTTCTGTCCTCCAACGCGGCTTTTTCTACCCTTTTTTCCCATTCCGTCCATGCATGTCCAATTGGCAAAAATGGCCAAAATCGCCTACCTCTCACAAAACAGTTGATAACCACATCAAAATATTTTTTTTTCGTTTCCACTCAACCTGTTCTTGAAAGCCGGGAAATTAGGGAATTCAGCACAGCAAACCATTTGTTCCTAGCTCTTACAAGGAAAAAACCACAGGCTCCTTTGTACATCATTTTATTGGCATTTTTGGAAAAACCCCAAATATTCTGCCCTTTTTGCTTATTTTCTCTCACCCCCCTACAGCAACCTAGGATCCCTGGGTGGCGTTACGACCGCCTACATGTGGGGAAAAAAAGGAGCCAAATTTGGCCGAGATCTCATGTAAAAAAAAAGTTACAGTGCTTTGAATGGCCACATACCAAAATCACCAAAAAAGGCCCTGGCACTGTGGGGAAATACCCATGGCATTTAAAGGGTTAAGGGAAAGGGGCACAAGTGTTGTAGCCCCAATTGCCCTTAAAGAAATAATCCTACCAGCACCCCTATGTTGGACAGGCGGGGCCATTAACGATCCAGTGCACTTGCTCAGGCTAGTGGTACCTTATCAGTCATGTTTTCCCCACATAACGGGGTTGATCACTACGTTACCAGTCATACTTGCGCAGATTGCGTAAGCCATAAGGATACAAAATTGCACATAAACAATATAGAACTGGCTGGCCCGATACCCACCCAAAAAAAAAGAAAACCAATACAATTCTTCCGTTTCTATTATTGTTCCAATGTTTCAAATACAAAACAAATAAGTAACAATTAAAATTAGAGCTTCACAGGATTACCAGTAGGTTTTCTAACTGTATATTTACACACAGGTAACTCACAGAGACCTGCTTGCGGTAGGCAATGGCAGCAGCGCTTGGAGTAGGGGGCATCACTCATGTACAGTGTACCTCTAGAATCCACAAAGCCATTTGATGGATATGGAGAGACCGATATCGAGGAGGATGGCGATAGTAAACAGTAGGGAAGTATTGAGGCAGAGTGAAAGATATCCAGGAGGAAAAGGAAGCCAGGAAGCACAATGTGTCACAGGAAAGGCGACAGAGGTTGGACTAGAGGACTTCAATGGAAGGGTTAAGGAGAGGGGATACTATCAGAATGGAGACAGTGAAAGTGATTGGCAAGAGGGGGATAGAGCCAAACTAGTCGAAAGAAAAGGTTTAAGAGGGTGTCCAAAGAACCAAGTTGGACCAGGGAAGATTGTAGAAGAGAGGTGGTACAAGACAGTGCGACTATACCGGGGAACAGGGAGGACAACATAGGGGTAAGGAGAGCAGAGAAAAGCTTGGGAATTGAGCATAACATGGCATGGATGAAAGTACTGCTACAACTGAATTCCTCTTTTTAGGGATTCTCTGACTAATTTTAAGGCCCCTAATATTTATGGCGGACAGAGTGACTTCTGAAGATCCACTGCCACTGCAAACCTTCTTACCTTAAGCTATGTGGTATTGGCACACTCCCAGGATGCCCTTTTTTGCCTCCCATGTTTGCCCTAGAGTGATTAGATCACCCTACATTTGGTTTTAGGGACTAGGTTGGCAGCAGCTATATTTTGTTTTGACTTCAACAGTGGTGAAGTTAGGTTTATGAGAGCTTTTCCTAAGGAACTGTTTGAAGGTTTAGGTATTATATTAGGGGGGGCCTTTGTTGCGAGCTTAGTTAAGACTATTGAATTAAGCTCTACCTTATATGGCCCGGGAAGGGAAGGTAGATACTTAAGTTAGGACTATGGCCAATTCAAGTCAACAGGAAAAGGGCTGCCTGAAGAGAGAGGTTATCTCGCCCCAGGACTAACATACATAACTCATCACACAACAGGACAATGACTATCACCATTCACAGGGTTGCTGAAGACTCACAGGCAGCACATTTGAGGCTTTCACCAACATATAGGATAGACCATTGCGGGGATCCCAGATGGATTTCTAAATTCACCCTTGGGGGACAATTTAAGGAGAGGTCACCCTCAGTATGGTGAACAGGGTGTCAGAGTTTAGCCAAAACCCAATCAATGTACGTGGCAGAGCAGCTAACACATAATTCAGCTTAGACAGGAAATGTATAAAAATCCTTTTATTAGGTTTTTAAGAACAACCTAAAATGAAACTAGCAGGTAGTATCACACAAAACAATATATCACACATATATACATTTAATTTACCAGTAGGATCACTTACAATGCATCAATCAATAATTAACCAAGTAAGTCGGTAAGTAATCAGGTGCGAATAAAATAAATGGAACCAACACAATCCCAATTCCTTTTCACTTAAGAAGTACTGCCTTAAGATCTATGGGGCCTAGTGGTCAAATGTCACAGGTTACAGTGCAGGTTTGTCCAGGGAAGGTATTCTCACAACGGATGCAATGGCCTTGTAGTGGTGATTTAAAACGTTCCCAACTATTTCAAAGTGAATTAACTAGAAATTACTCACCGTAGGGACGGGAGACAACCTTTTTCACCCGAAAAAACCTTCCCCTTTAAATTTAGAGGTGCACGAGGGCGCGACACAGGGAGCATGCCCTGCCCTGACTCCACCCTCCGGCGCCACACCTCGGTCCCTATTGACGCGTCGACAATAGAGTGAAAATTGCCTAATGACACCAGTATTATTAGGGGGGAGGTTGGTGGGACGTATGGAGGAAAGGGGACTATGGACTACGTTAGAGTATGTTAGTCACTACAGTAAGTAACTTATAATTTCTCTTACGTCCCATCCCCTTTCCTCCATACTGTATGCGTGATTACAACCGATTGTAGCCGCATGGTGGAGAGGAGACACTCCTTAAGCAAATGGGTTCCTGAGAACCGCCTGTCCGAAGGCCGCATCAGATCTAGAGCTGGCATCCAAACAGTAATGCTTGCAGAAAGCAGAGGGAGAGGCCCAAGTGGCCGCCCTGCTTATGACTTGAAAAGGGACATGGCGTTGGAATGCGATGGCCATTGCCTTGGCCCTGACTGCGTGGGCATGCATGTTGCCCGGGAGCAGATTGTGCTGGCACTCATCCGCTTCTTTGATGGCAGAGACCATCTAGTGGGATATGGAAGCCTTGGAGGCCTGACAGCCTGGTATCGAGCCGACGAAAGTGACAAACAGGGCGTCTGATTTGCGGAAGCCCTTGGTCCTGTCCACATAGAATTTTAGGGCACGCCTGACATCCAGGCAGTGCAGCACTCTCTGTGCTTCGTCCTTGGGATCGGGAAAGAACATAGGAAGGGCTATTTCCTCGTTCAAGTGAAATGCAGATGGAACTTTGGGCAGAAATGCCGGGTGTGTCCACATGACTACCGTGTCCTTGTGAAAGGTGGTATATGGTTCTGAGGCGATCAGTGCCTGAATCTCACTGACTCTGCGAGCCAAGGTAAGACCAACTAGTAAGGCCATCTTGATGGTGACCAGCCTAATGTCCACGGACGCCATTGGCTCGAATGGTTTGTGTGCCAGGGCACCCAAGACTATATTAAGGTCCTACACCGGGTGCGTTCTCTTGACAGGCGGGCAGAGCCTAGTGAGAGACCAGTCAGATGTTTTTTGACGATAGGGTTGGAGAAGGAAAAAATGCCTTCCCCCCGCAATCTCCCCGCCCCCCTGAGTTCCTATAAGCCCCAATGGCTGCAATATATGTAGGGTATGTGTCGACCTGTACACCCGAATGAGCGAGGTGCGCCGAAAAGGAGAGCAGATCGTCCAAATTGCAGGCTAAGGGGTCAATTCCCTTGGAGTCTGCCCAGTGGCAGAACCTGGTCCATTTGCTCTTGTACTGGGCCCTGGTGTCTTGTATGATATCGACGCAAAGGAAAGTTGTCCTGCGCAAATGAAGGATAGACTGTAGGCTACGTACCTGGTTGAGGCCAGTCCCACCTTGACACTCGTTCTTTGCCGAATTCGTGGAATGGCGTCGAACGGGTGCCCCTTTCTGGCGCAGCGGCCATTTTGCCGAGCTGCCTGCCACGTGCCTGCGACGTGTTGCTCGCCTTCTGGGCTCGGCCTCGTCCAAGAATCTTGCGTGTGGGTCACAAGGCCTACCCTGCTCCTCGGGCCTTGCCCCGGTAGGTGTAATACCCCCAACTGGAGGTTGGTAGAGCTAGGTTTAGGCGCCCCCCTCAGACGTATTGCCAGTATTAGGGCGTAGCCCCTCGGACGCATTACCGGTATTAGGGTGTAGCCCCTCAGCCATGGTGCCGGTAAAAGGGCGTAGCCCCTCGGGTGTAGAACCGGTACAAGAACCTTCTGGTTCCTTGATACTGCACCCAGAAGGATCCGGATCCGAGGACCCCTCGACATGAAGGCCGGTAGCTGCGGCAGCCTCGGGCGCGTGCCGGTAGAAGGACCTGGCCAGTCCCTCCCATGCAGGGGATTCCCTGGGAAGGAGTCTCCCTTGCGGGGTGCGCTGGAAAATATTGGCCCTACCTTGGGTCTGGTTCGATGTTTCACAAACTTCTTGAGATCCTCTGGAGGCGACCTGTGGAAGAGCTCCCTCCACCTGGCGAGTCTGTTCTTCAGCGCCTTCGAGGACAGCGAGTCACATGCCGAACATGTCTGCCAACCATGGTCCGGGCCAAGGCAACGTAGGCAGAGGGCATGGGGTCTGAAGTTGGGAAGAGCCCGTTGCAGGATGGACACCTGCTGAACCCTGTAGAAGTCGGCATGCGCCGGGGAGGAGAGTGACGCCTGAGGACCGAGTACCTGAATGACAAAAAAGACAGAGAGGAAGTATTCATGCCTGGAATTACATGGCCGAAGCCAAACCCAGGAGCGCTGGTGAATTCTGCCCGTTCCCGTGGAAAATGGGACTGAGGTGTGGCACCTGAGGGCCGAGTCAGGAGAAGAAGGTTTTTTCTGGTGAAAAAGGTTCTGTCTCTCGTCCCTTGGAAGGGACGCCCATACCGTATGGCGGAAAGGGGACGGGACGTAAGAGTAAGTATTTTATCAAATATCAGGCAAGTACTCCTCTCTATCCTAGTCCCAAGGTCAGCTCAACTGTAGGATTCAAAGGGCAGGCCAAAGGGAGTTTTGGGACAAAGGGCTTTGCACCCAAAGTTGCCCTACAGGAGGGTGTGACAGACCAGTAACATCTAGGTTAACTTACCACGCGGACTCAATTTTCTCCCAGGTGATAATGTGGGTCATTCGGCATTCAGTGTGGACACGATCTGCTAGAGACAGACCCATGGGTTGCGGGTGCAAGGATTACTTCTGGCATCAGGACAGCTCCCAGGTAGAGGTCCGAAACGATGGAAAATGATATGATAAGTCATTTATAACATGCCTGTACACAAGTGTTTCTAATGGAGACATTTGCAGGACAGATCCCCGTAGGACACCTCACAGAATGAATGCAGACAGGTTCCAGCGATGGTCACCGCAATCAGACGGCGACAGGCGATCCTTCAGCAACAAACACAAAAGCGGCTCCAGCGCAGCCTCCCTTGAAAATAGAAAGCTGAAATTATGGGCGCAGACGACTTGCGCACACAGATGACCAGGTTCCTAGGCTCAACTTGTAATGGTTGCATTGCACAGAAAGGTAGCCCAGGAGAGAACTGGTCAGTCCACTGGACAGTCCAGAGACATTTCCGAAGGCTCTGCGGCCACAGATCCTCCAGCAGGGGTGGAGGCTAGTTCCCACTAAGCCAAGGGTCAAAGCACCGACTAGGGTCTTCTGAGATCAGACAGAGGAGCAGGGCTTCATCGGGCCAATCCCTTGTCAGCTGCATGAGTCGTCATCGAGTCGTCAGATGGCTTCTCTTTTTCGGGGGAACCTTGGCTCCATTCCTGAAGAATGGGTGGAGGAGTTCTTTGTTCAGATTTGAAGCTGGAAGAAAGTCCAAGCCTACCAATAGTAAGGATCTTCCCCATTCAAATACCCAGTGTTTGTACAATACCAGACAACCACATGTTTCTAGATCTGCCCAGCACCAGACTTTCTGGCACCATGGGATGTGTTTTGGCCCAGCTCTGTGCCCTGGATCTCACACACCAAGTGTCACTAGCCCACGAACGCTACAGCTTTCACAGACAAGTACAATATCATATATAGCATTTGCTGATCAGAAAGGGCAGTAAGAAGGCCAAAATACATTATGGCCAAAGAACAAGCTAAACAGCTTGCAGCATTTCATATTTGTGTGCTAATCACCTATAGTAGACTTTTGTGGTAAACACGAAAGTGCAAAAGTACAATATGTTACAAAAACGGTAAAAATATCACCGATGCCACCAGCTTGTCTTAGGAACATAAAAAAAGTAACCCTAAACCCAAGGATTATAAGGATACTAAGTACGCTAATTGCATTCCACTCTAAAGTGCTGTGTGCAATTGTAAAGAATTCCTTAGAGAGAAACAAGGTTTCTGAGTACTGACAGTCTCAGGGATTAGCCAGTTTCCCCATAAAATGATCAAAAGGCAAGTGAAGTAAAGCGGCGGGCTTTACTTCCCTTAAAGTCAGGACAGGTCCAACAACAAATTAAAAAGAAATATGTCCCATATAATCTATTTAGTGATAGATGCAAAAAGAAAATCTTGGCCTAATGCCCAAAGCCACTAGTTCAACAAAGAACAATATTTCAGGTTTGAAAATAGCAACCCCGAAGACTACAGGCTGCAGGTCAATGTTTAAAAAGGTACGAAAAGTTCAGAAAGGGTTCTCTCCCAGTCCTACCACTCTAGGGAAGGACCAGGGGGGATGGGGAGGAGTCCAGTGAGGTCAGCACCAAGTCTCCAGTATGGGCCTCCTCTAATGTGGTCAGAGAAAGGCAGCGTTACCAGAGCCTGACCCTGGGGTTGTGAGGATCACATGGGTGGGGACTCCGGGAAAAGTGATGACCTCAAATTCATAATGCCCCTAATGTTCCTAAAGCTTTGATGACTTTTAGTAAAAAAACGAATATTTTTGCACTAAAAACCAATATGAACCCTAGAACCCATAATGCTTAGGGTACTGGGACGAGGAAGAGGAACTCAGAGTTCATGAAGACCATGAAACATAATGAACAGTCTTGTTGTAGTAATGTGAAGCACCTGAGCAGGACATTTAAATTCTGTAATGAGTTTCAGGTGGGAAAAGGAGACGCTGATAGAATAACCAAGGTTACAGCATTACCGAATTCGGGATATGCTGTAGAAGCAGGAGAGAAAGTGGGGTTGTGCAGAGAAAGCATGGCTGGAAGCAGTAAAGGAGAACGCTAAACTGTGTGGGATACGACAATCCAACCCGCCGTGAATCGCTTTGGTTAGGAAGCAGGCCCAAAGACCTCACAGAGCTGTCAGAGCTCCACCGTAGGACTGAGCTCTCCGCGACAGTTATACCGGAGCTGGGAGCCGTGCAGACAGACCAGACCCGAGGAACTCTGCAGCAGTACCTGCGAGTGAACAGGAAGACGCAAGGAAAGACTGGTGAGTTGGCCCGAGATGCCAGGTGTTAGGCAAAGTTTGTATGCAGTGTCCTTTGGAACCACTACACATGACTAAGACTAAGCAAAACCAACCTTTGGTATAAGTTTGTCCTACACAGTTTTGGTAGCGTTGCTGAGCAGCCAGGATTATCTCAAGAGGGGAATGCGAGCTGTAATGATGTTACAGAGGTCTACAATCACAAGTATTCAAATAGACCTTTATACTCAAGGTTTCTTGGTAAAACACTTATTAATTTATTTCACAGTCAGTTATAAAACATTCACTAGAAGGGGGTAATCTATATCACACACAAATATACTTCAGTACTTTACGGTACGGGTCTGAGGCATTTAAACTACTTTGAAGGAGGAGCAAAATAGCATTCAGAGTACTTTGAAGTAGGAGCAAAAAGGCATAGGTAAATAAAAAGAATATTACAGTTACTCTTAGACAGTGCAAATAGTTTGAGTTCACCAGAGGAGCCATTTCAATGCAATAGGGTAGGCCATAATCAATGGGCTAAAGTCTTGTATAGGATAAAGCAGTTCTGGCAGTTAAACGGAAAAGTCTTTGCCAAAGTTCTCAGAAGTAGTTTGTAAAAGAAAGATTCATATGTTGGGTCACAAGCGACTAGGCCTGCAAGTTGACAAAGTTTCAAGCACTTTCGCAGTTAGAGGCAAGTTCTCTCGGTCGGTTTTTACAGTACCTTACAATGAAGAAAAAGAGGCAGCTGAAGACTTTTGTTCCTGGCAGTTCCTGCAGATCTCGCTGTTCATGAGCCTCAGTCGTGAGGACAAGAGGGAGGACGTCCGGGGACTCCTGCACTGCACTGGGACTCGTCGCAAAGCTGGCAACTTGTTAATCTTCGATTCCGGTAGCTGTAATAAAGCACCAAAACTGGTGTCCCTCTCCCTGGTTATTCAGTTTCCTGCAGCACTCTGAGGAAAATACAACCAGCTCGGAGAATGGTATCCAGGTGGCTTACGGGTCGAGTTGATTGGTCCCACCAACTCAAAGGGAGAAGTCGTCCTTGCAGGGCTTCTCTGTCGAGATGAACTTGGCGATTTGAACCTGCAGCAGGGCATCAGAGGGCAAACCAACGGTCCAGGAGTTGCATCAGCCGCCCTCTTCAAACTCATCTTCGGTCTTTTCGTTCCAATGGTCGACACTGCCTTCCAAGACAAGAGACTTGTTTTGTATACAATTCTCTCCCATTCATTCCAGCCTAGCTGTCACTCACCCAGCAGGGTGGCTGTCCTTGCTAGACAGTCAGCCAGCCAATCACGCCAGAGTGCATTTGGGTCTCCTAGGAGACTAAGCACAGGGATTTTCGGGCACCTCCCTCACTTCCTGCCCACCCCAGACACTCGGGCGCCAGCGGCGATCTTCAGTCCTGAAGCCCGCCAAAGACATAGGAACAAAGGGACTAAACTTGGTTTGGCGCGCAGAGACAAACTCTAGAAGGACCTTTCCAAAAATAAATGGTGAAAAAAGAAGACCGGAACCTGTTTAAACAAAGGGGGCTCAGACGCCATCTTGAAAAACATGGCTCCCGCGATTTAACGCTACTGGTGTTCGTGGTCGGTAAAATCATGGAAGTTTGTTGTAAAACCACTGCCACCAGCCATTTCGAAAGGAAAGGGTAGCATTTGACAACTTTCTAGACATAGGGGATACTAGGTAACCTCTCCAGCACTCTATTGTAAGCTAGGGTGTGCTGGGTCTAGGAATTTGAAAAGACTAGTAAAGTCAATTTCACTTGACTTTCTCTGGGAAACAGTAGTTGATCCCAGAGAAGGTATTTAAACCTTGGGACAGCCTAAAAGGCTTCCCTGTGTCACTGCATTGAGGGTGCTGTGTGAAACACATGAAAAGATGATGCCAATGGAGTTTGTCTAAAAACTCCATAACCAAAAGGAAGGCAAGAGTAAAACATATTCAAAATACATGAGAGAGTGGGGAAAAAAAAGCTCACACACTCTCCAGGTAAAAAAATCAAGTCCTCAAAATCCAGCAAAGTTGCTGGGGGTCTCTAAGGAGAAGGTAATTAGCACATTTATGAGAATTCTTCCTAACACCAGATGATCCCGGAGCTCTCAGACTGTTAAATGGAACTCATTATTTTGAATACCGAACAAATAAAATAAAACTGCCAGGGCGCAATTTCTCTTATATGGAAAACCAATTAGTGGATATTTGTAACCCGCACTGCCAGGCACCAAGAGGCCGCAGAAGAGCGGCACAGAAGCAGCAGGGGTGCAACTCTCTGGTAAGGATTAGTGCAGTCCAACTGGTGTGGGACTACACAAGACGTATCTCTTGTTATTAGGTAAACCATCTTTTAATATAGGCCTGTACTACATAGGTTGGTAGCGTGACAGAGCAGCCAGGCTTATCTTAAGAGGGGTAATGTGAGCTGTAGAGCTGTACAATGAAATCAGTAAATACAGGTATCCAAGTAAACACTTACACATACAAAATTATAGAATACATTATTTATACACAAAGATATTTAAGGCATTCTTTAAAAAGCAGTAATTAGTTGTAACATTAATCCCAAGTTAGGATTCAATTAAAAAAGTGAAAAATAAAGCAGGTGAGTAATTCATTCATATGGTATACATGTTCAAGCACCTGGAGGTGACTTCATTTGAGGTCAGTATAACACTTATTTTGTATCATCTTTGCAACATTGAGTTATTAAGGAAGGAAAGGTTAGGGTTAAATCAGGTCAGACTGATATTCTATAAAAACAATAGATTCTACCAAAGGGATGCAAGCAGTCTATTATCCCAGCATTAAAGTCTTCAAGAATTTAAAACCTGTAAGGGAACACGCACTGCCAAAGCCAATAGGTTCAGATGTAGGCCTTTAGGAAGCCAGGACAGCCAAAGTCAATGGGCAAAGTCAAAGTTCTGATGCTCTTCTTCTTAGAAAAATGTTCTTAAATAGCCAGTGTTCAAAAAGAAATCACAGCAACTCAAGAGGAGTTACCTTCAAGAAGCATCCAGTGCAAGTGAGTTGAGGTAAACTCAGAATAGGGGTAAATAGCACTCCCAAAGGTGGGAAGCGCCCCAAATGGCAAATGGATATTATACCCCAAGCCCCACAGTACCTTTGAACTGTAGAAGTTGTTCCAGCTGGAGGCTTCTGTATGCAATGCAGCAGACCCTTGTTCCTGGTACTTGGTCGTGGTGACGAAAGGGAGAAGGTCTGGCGGGTTCCTGCCGCAACACTCGAGAGAGGGACTCGGCAGCAATGGATTTCCATCGATTCAGCGGCTCTTTGTGGTTTTGGAACCTTTTTCTCATCGCCGAAGAACAAACAGCTCTGGTTAGACGTTCCTTGATCGCTCGGTCCTAGACTCTGGTGAGGGGACTCTAGATGTGGATTTCCTGCTTTTGAAAGGTCCTCTGGATGCCCACGAAGATTTGTCCGGATTCACATTTCGGAAGACAATGCACTCACATGTGGCCGAGGTACAGCTGGTATTGGGCTTCTGCAGCCTTGTAAAGTCGCAAGTCAGGGGTTGTGCCAAAATAGAGTTAGTCTCAACAGCCTAAGGGAGGAAGTCATCCCGTATGGGTCTTCCCTGTTGATGCGAAAACAGGGTCAGCACAGATGCAGGGCTTCCCTGGGCACTTTGCGGCCCAGGAGGGTGATGCTGGCATCTCATCTTCTGCTTCAGATGCTGTCCTCCAGTGGTTGACTCTGCTTCTAGTCCCAAAAAATGTTACTTTTTATCCAAGTTCCCTTTCATTCACAGCTCTAGGCTGTCAATCACATGGCATGGTGACTGTCCTTCAGGATAGCCAGTCGGCCAATAGGAACTGGGTTCACTCGGGCACACCTAGAGACAAAGGACAGGGACGTTTCGGGACCCTCCCTCACTTCCAGCCTTTCCAGACATACAAAGGCTCCAGCCTTGGCAGGCTTCAGGGCTGAAACCAGCCAAAGGCAAAACACACAAAGAACTCAAACCTGATGCAAACAACAGAGTAAAAGCCCAGAAGAAACTAACAAGAAATGGCGAAACAAGAAGACAGGCCATTTTGAGAAAAAGGGTCATCCTTGGGAGCAGTACTGCAGCTGAAGTATCAGCCTGCAGATACATATCACCAGGTAGTAAAAAAAGAAACCACTGCCACCAGCCATTCAAGTGAGTTAGTTTAACAAAATGTTACATGAGGAAAGGGTTAAAGAAGTTACTACGTAATCCCTCAACACTGCACATATGGTGGTGTGTGTTGGACCCATTAAGTAAAGGTAAGACAGGGGTCATCTTACTATTCTTGAGAACAGTAGTTTAGTTGAAAATTAAGAGAAGTCCAAGGGACTTCTCAGGACTTCTCAGGGGCACTGCACAAAATGTGCTGTGTGTGACAATGCAAAAAGCAGATGCCTATGGAGTTTACCAGACTCCATAAAACAGTAAGAAACAAAGAAAATCTTAGTAAGGAAAACATGAGTGAAAAAAAGGTCCCACTCACTCAGGAGTAAAAATTCAAAAGCCCAGAGTCCAGCAAATGAGCTGGGGGTCTCTAAGGTTATGATATGATCTGATAGGTTATTTATAATGCGCTTAATACCCAGAGGTTACTAAGCGCGGACCCGGGGATTGAACCTGCGATGCACTATGTCGTATTGCTTCCAAGGCGAGCATGTTGCCTGTGAGCTATTCTCTCCCGTGATAAAGGGAATTGGCACAGACATGAAAATTCTCCCTAACAATCTTTTACCAATTGGGGGATAATTGTAACCTGCATTGCCAAAAGGCTATAGAAGAGTAATAAAGAGACAATTTCCCTTTTATAGGATACCAATCTGGGAAGATCTGTAACCCACCTTGTCAAGAGTCAAGAGACTATAAAGGGAAGCAGTTATTGTTCAAACCTCCTCACATAGAATAGTGGTATTGAGAATCTTGGAACAAGCATTACCAATGAACACAATTGTATTTTAAACTTTTATTTATTCAGCTTGGCAGCATAACACAGGCGAGCAACACACAGGGCAGGTACAATGTAGTTACAGTTGAAAAATACAGGCATACAGTAACTGCTTCCAATGTGGACATGTTCATCAAGTACATATGCAGAATAAGCGAGTCATAAGAGGACTGTGATTCAGGATGGGGAACCTACTGGGTAGGGGTAAATAGCTGGAGAAGATGCATCCGGCGTCGCATTCAGATCAGACATATAGGACCGGAATTTAAGCCAGATATCTCTGGGTCTTGAGTGAGTGGGTTGTAGGTAAGACCAGGTTTCCTCAGTGTCTGAGGCCCATGTGACTGCCCTGAGCCATTGAGCATGAGTGGGGGGTGCGGGGCGTAGCCAACAGAGTAGGATGGATCGTACTGCAAGGAGCATGCAAAGGCCAGCCAGTTTTCTGGCGTCCCGGGGGAGTCCGGAGAAGTCGTGAAAGAGGCACTTTATCAGGGAGGGGTCGATAGGGTGGTTGAGAATAGCAGATACGGTTGAGCACACCATACCCCAGAAATGGGATAGGCAGGGGCAGGACCAAATCATGTGAATATAAATCGGCGGTATCCTGGCCACATCTGGGACATCTTGGGGAGTGGTCACTAAACATGCGATGTAATCTGTTCGGGGTATAATGAAACCTATGCAGTACCTTAAGGTGAATGAATTTGAAGCGGGAGTTAAAGGATACCCGGTGTATACGAGCGCACATATGGGCCCAGCGTTCATCCGTCACCTCCACCCCAAGGTCGTCTTCCCATGCTCACCTCAGTTTAGTGAATTTCAGAGTGGATCTGGATTGCACCATGGTGTACAGCCTAGATATTTTACCTCTGGTGGGTGTAGGGGAGGTCAGTTCTTCAATGGCGGGGTCATCTGGCGGTAAGGCTGGGAACATATGGTAGTTTTGTTTAAGGGTTTTACGAAGGGACGAATACTGGAGCCATGCACACTGGCCACGCCTCAAGGGCAATGGGAGGTCCGGCCACTCAACAAAGCTGCCCTGCTCGAAGACGTCTCAAAGCAGCTCGTATCCCGCCTCAGCCCAGCGTCACACCATTGGTGGCGGTACTCGTGGAACGCCCGGGGAAAGTTCCAAAGCGGGAGGTTGCCATGGAACGGGTAAGCAGTATCAAGCAGTTTCCATGTTTTCGTTAATGGCAAGGATGTACAGGCGACCGGGTCTAGTGAGTCCAGCGCCGAGGGGACGGGTTGTATTACGAGGGAACGGATGTCCCGGTCGCTAAACCTAGTTTTTCAAGTCTGACAGTTGGTGAGGGTCCGTCGTGTTAAACCAGTACGATGTGTATTGAATTTGGGAAACCAGCCAGTATTTAAGAAAATCAGGGGCTCCAAAGCCACCGTTAGCCATAGGGGTAGACAAGGTACCAAGTTTAAGTAGAACCGCACCCAAATGCCATAAGGAGGAGTTAATAGTGTGAGTCATTACTCGGAAGAAAACCTCGTCTGGCCATAAGGGGATGTTGGTGAACCTGTAGAGTAGTTGGGGTAACACTATCATTTTCAATATCCCTATTCTGTCTGCAAGGGAGATCGGTAGCTTACTCCAGGCTAGCGTCTTAGTCGCCAGATGCGTAAGGTAGCCTTACCCGCAGTGCAGAGACCTCTATGTGCGTGGGATTGGCGTAGCATGTCAGAAAACGGTTCTATTGCTATAGCGAAGATCAGGGGAGAGAATGGGAAACCCTGTCTCGTCCCCCTAGCGATCTTAAAGAGAGGGGAACATCGGTCTTCAGTGCGGACCCTAGCCACCGGATTTGAATAAAGCACCTGACCCAGGAGAGGAAGGTGGGTCCAAATTTTCATTGTTCGAGGACCCGCCAAAGGTATTTCCAAGAAACCGAATCAAATGCTTTTTGCATGTCGAGAGTGGCGGCTACCGCGTGTACATTGGGACTTATTCTACTAATTATATTAAAAAGACGCCTCAGGTTCAAAGACGTAGAGTGCCTGGGATGAAGCCCGCTTGATTTGAGTGGATAATAGATGGCATACAGGGGGCAAGTCTTGTCGCTAACAATTTGGCGTATATTTTGACATCACAATTTATGAGCGAGAGCGGGCGATACGAACCGCACTGTGTGGGCGATTTACCAGGTTTGGGTAATACCATTACTGTGGCTTCTCTAAGTGATGGGGGATTCATGCCCGCCTCTACTGACTCCTCCCAGAGAGCTATTAAGTGAGGGAGTAGGAGAGCTTTATAGCGTTTGTAAAATTCAATCAGGATGCCATCAGAGCGCAGGAGAGGGAGTCAATGGCATCCGAGAACTCCTCCGGGGTGAGCGGGGGGAGTCGAGGGACCCAGTGGTCTCAGGGGAAAGGGCCGATAGGGGGAGGGCATCGAGATAGGAACTGACTTCCGCCATGGAGGCCTCATCCGAGTTGGAATACAGGGCTTCATAAAATGTAAAAGATTTCGAGTTGATGTCTTGTGATGCGATAGCCATAGAGCCGTCGGCCCTTTCAATCCCGGGCATATGCGGAGCCCCCAGCTCACGGCGGATGAGTCTAGCAGGGAAGCCGCCAGGATGCTCTCACTCTCCGTATTTCCTCGCCAGGCCAGGGTTATCTAAGAATTTTTGTTCACGATCCGCCAGGGACCGGAAAGTGTCTAATTCCACCCCTATAGATGCCAGGGTCTCAGGGGTTGAGAGCAGAGAGCATTGGGCCTCCAGGATCGATAGTTTGGATTCACTTTCGGCGATGCCCCTCCGGATTGTTCTGAGAATGCCATTTTCCTTGGACAGCGCTATACCCCTAATGTAAGCCTTAAATGACTCCCATAGAATGGCCTGCGAAGACACTGAACCTGTGTTTATTTCAAAGAACTCTTCAATAGCTACCTCAAGCTCGGAGCTGAACAAGGGGTCAAGGAGAGAATGGGGTTTCATCCTCCAGGGTCTAGGTCGGTCGCAGTGCGGACCCCAACCCATGGTAATGGTCACTGGCGAGTGGTCAGATAGGGTTCTAGGAAGGATCATCAGTTGTATAACATTTTTATCGATACATCTGAGATCACCCATCTATCAATTCGGGAATAGGAGTCATGCACTGAGGAGTAGAAGGAGTAGGCGTGAAAATCAGGGTGGAGTCTCCATGTATCAACCATAGCGAGGCGGGGCAGGGATGGCAGGGATGACAGCGCAGTATAGGTTGCCTTGGTGAGTTGGCGGGGTCTTGACCCGGATCTATCAAGGTCCACGTCAAAAATTGTGTTGAAGTCGCCCCCCCAAAGAGTGGGAACTAGAGGGAGGCCATCGAGAAGGGATGTGAGATGTGCATAAAATTCTGGGTCATCTATGTTAGGGCCATAGATGTTCAGTAAGACCACCTCCCTGTTCTGAAGTGTGGCATTGAGTAGTACATAGCTGCCCTGAGGGTCTTTTTGTGAGGATATAAGAGCAAATTTAAGACTTATGAATAAGAGTCATGACCCCACGGCTTTGGGTAGAGAAGTTGGTAAAGTATCTTTGGGGACGCCACGTTTTAGAAAATCTCATACATTGTTCGGCACAGGCATGTATCTCTTGCAAGAAAAGGATCTTGGTCCCATGACGTTCGGCCTGCAGCTGGAGTTGTCTCATTTTCTTAAAATTGCCCAATCCCCACACATTCCAGCTCATGAAAGTCAGGTTATCTTCAGTCAATAATGCAGCGGTGTTCGTATCAAGAGAGTGTTAATGTCCAATGGACCGATTTAGCAGCACTGTAGCCCCAGTCATTCCACGTTACCCTGTGATTCGCCTCCGCTGCCAACGCCAAGCTTTTTATAACATAACACCCAATGTATCCCACCCCTACCCACATCCCTCCCCCAACTAGAGAAATGACAATCCCAAACCCCTTTAACCAAATCCAAACCAGTGGCATCAATGCCTGGGGGCCTGTAGGCCAGACTGGTGGCGCTGCTCGGGGCCAATAGCAGATCCGAATAAAACATAGTCACTACAACGAAGCTTCGTACGTAACTTGGAAAAGGCTTTTGCACATATTAGTGTGGCACAAACTTGTAGAGGTGAACCAAGCTGAGCTAAGTAAGGAGTAAGAGACTAATATATTCCTGGTGCAGGGGGGTGGCCGGTGTCGGTGAACCCCCATCGGGACAGCTGCGCAGTTGTAGAAACATGGTTGGAGGGGAGGGTCATCCTGGGAAATGTTCATCGATGAATCTGGAGGCCTCCTCCGGGATCGTGAAAAAAAAACCTGCTTGGCGTGCTCTATGCGCAGTTTGGCGGGATATAGCATGGAGTATTTAATTCCATGGTCTCTGAGCCTTCTCTTCACTGCCAGGAAAGTCTTGCGCTCCCGTTGGACAGCCACAGAGAAGTCAGGGTAGAGGTGTATCCTTGCGCCACCCAGCAGAAGCTCTCCCTTAAGTCTTGCGGCCTTGAGCAGGGCATCACGGTCTCGGAAGTTCAGCACCCGAGCTATAATGGGTCGTGGAGGAGCGCCCGGCTTAGGTTTAGCTGTCAGGGCCCGGTGCGTCTGCTCTATAGCAAACTGTGGGGAGAGGTTCGGTGAGTCAAGGAGCGACAGCAATGTATGTTCAACAAAGTCCTCCATTGGTTCATTGATGCCATTCTCGGCAACACCGATAATGCGGAGGTTGTTACGCCTCGATCGGGATTCCAAGTCCTCATTTTTCTTCCCCACCTCAAGAACTCGGTTCGAAAGAGCGGTGACCTCCGCACGCAAGGCACCCAGCCCATCCTCGTCGGAGCTCACCCTGGTCTCGACCTCCGACACTCGTCTGTCAGTCCTTTCAATATGGGCCTTGATGGAGGATATGGTGCCTTTCATGTCGTGGTGAAGCCCTCGCGGATGAATTCCATCATGTTCTGGGATTCCGGGGTGACAAGGGATGATGAGTTAGTAGGGGCCTGCTCAGGGACCTCTTAAGACGATCTCACCGGAGTCTTTGCAAACATATTGATGGAGCTCTGCTTTTTCCCGGCCCCCTTGGTCATTGTGGCGATGACACGGGTCGAGCGGAGTGAGGGAGAGCTGGTGGCGCCTTGGTCAGTGTGTGAGGGGGACAGGCAGGATACAGCCCCCTGGGGGATCAAGTCACTCACCCACGCCGTGGGCAGCCGCCCAGGGTGACATTAGGATATTGTATTCGACCCTATCAGGAGACGGGGGTCCGCCAGATTGTGCAGACGGTTGAATGGGTGTGCAGCGGCAGGCAGCCCTACCTGCCTACTGTACCACAGGAGGGGTGACTTAGAGGATCAGGTAGGCGATCAGGGGTTCCGGTGACCGTGCTCTCGCCTACACAATGGATGCGACTACCAATGTAGCCTATAGGAACTCGGCCTGTAATAGTTGAGACAAGGATGGAGACCCAAATCCACCTGCCTGTTATCAAAGGCACCCGTCGCAGGTCACCTAAGGGTTAGACGCGATAACACCATTCCATCTCCACGGAGGACAAGAGCTCAGGTGCAAGTATCCAGTTATATTTGCTGGGGGGACGAGGGTGACTGTCACTCAGCCTTGTAGTGTTTGCCTGTAGGAAGGACAGGACGTGAACTCCGGAATAGGTGATGTGGTTCACAGAAGGCTCCAGTTAATATATGGGGCATACAATCAAAGTAAATGGGATGTAACCCGAGGCTAAGGCCCTTCCCGGCACAATGCAAGAGTCTAATGCGGTCCAGACCGCGCGTAGTTGGAGCGAGAGGATTCAGGCAAATCTGCGCCACAGGGACACCTCGGGGAAAGGTGAAGCGGAGCCAAGATAGAGTCCAGGCCACAGTATGTCCTCAGATGCGAGCCACCGGGCCCCAGTGCGTTCTGTATCAAGTGTTCACTGGGGGTGTCCCCCCAGGGCGGCGCAGACCAGTGTTATTATTGTGCCTCGAGGCCGGGCACTGGCGGTAGACAATCCAAGGAGCACTGCAGGGAAGGAGTGAAGCAGTGCCACTCCACGGGGGTGTTCAAGGGGCCCTCCTCCTCCACGTACCTTATGGCCCCCAGGATCTGGCAGCTTAGCGCGCGCCGTCAGGGGAGCGCAGTATCTGGTGTCCACTGGTGTACCGCAGCTCCACCCCGAGCGTTGAAGTCCCGCTGACGGTGGGCGGGGGAGGCCCTCCACTGAACAGCCTCTCCGACGAGGCGCAGCAAACGAGGGGGGGGGGGAGCAGGCAGGGCCGATGCAGGGGCAGCCGCCTCCCCGAAGCAATGCCGGACCAGCACCCAACGGTCGGGGGCAAGCCCCGGGCCGCACAGCTCCAAAATCCGCGTCCACCCACGCCGGTGATGCTCGGCCTCAGTGCACGCACAGACTGCCCCGGTCCCCACCTCTATCCAGAGCCACAGAGGCGGGCCATCGCCCGGCGGGCTTCGCAAAAGTAACGGGGTGTCTCGGGCACGCTGGTCGGATCAGTCCGTCTCTCCGCCGGCGCTGGATTTGGCGCGTAGGTGCGCCGCCGATGGGGGATGGTCACAGCGGTGCCCGATTACAAGCGTTCCCGGCAACGTTTTTTGTCAGGATTTGGACCGTGGGGTCCCTCGACCAGCGGCTCGTAAATCGTGACAGCTTGGGTCGAGTGTTTGGTCAAAGTTGCCAAATCAGGATTGTGTGATCTGCCTGCCACAGAGCTCGAACTTCACGCGGCCATCTTGTTTGGCGCTCAACAGCGCCCCCCACTGAACACAATTGTAGTTGTAAAAGTTTTTATGCTGGCAGCCAAGTGTACCAGGAAAGGGACCAATAGTAGTTAATTCTACCAGGCGGGTGTACCAGGAAAGATGATGATTTAAAGCCATGTGTTTGTGGTAAAAAGGTGTGTTGGTAAGAAATTGTTAATTTTATCACCTTTTTGATGAACTGTTGCATTAGCGAAAGTACTTGCTGTGCTATCAGGTCAAAAGTGTTTCCTTTGAAGAAGTAAGGAACAAGTTACTTACCTGTAACTGTTGTTCTCCAGCATGGGTCTGGCATGGATTCACATGCTCATGAATATTCCCCGTCGTCAGGCTGGGAATCCTCGGTAAAGAAAAAACCAGTATCAGTTTCGTTTCTGATCTGTCTTTCGTAGTAGCAACCAATCACTGATCTCTGCGTCATACTGACCACAGCCAATGACTGCCCTCTACCTAAGCCCCGCCTCTGGCAGCCATCTTCAGATTTGGTAGCACGTGAAGTGGCAGTATGACCAAGTGAAGAGCCGCAGAGGGGTAGGCGGGAGGGTTCGCATGTGAATCCATGCCAGACCCATGCTGGAGAACAACAGTTACAGGTAAGTAACTTGTTCCTTCTCCAGCATGGGGTCTGGCATGGATTCACATGCTAATGAATAAAGAATACATAGCAGTACACACATGCACAACCACGGGAGGTGGCAAAGGCTCAACATTAAGCATCACATCAAACTCAACATTAAGCAAATCTTACCTCCTCACCAGGCTCACCTTAGGCGAACAGGTTGCGCAGCACTGCTTGGCCGACCCTGGACTCCTCCCTGGAATCCCGATCGACGCAGTAGAATTTTGTGAAGGTGTGCGTTGACCTCCACGTAGCAGCCCTGCAGATGTCCAGCAAGGGCACACCAGAAAGGAACACCGTGGTAGCTGCGATCGCTCTGGTGGAATGGGCTCTCGGACGGCCAGGCAGGGGTCGGTTTGCCAACCGATGACAGTACATGATACAGCCGGAGAGCCATCTGGAAATGGAAGCCTTCGAGAGAGCCTTCCCCTGATTGACAGGTCCAAAGTTCACAAAGAGTTGTGACGTCTTCCGAAAACCCTTTGTGCGGTCCACGTAGAACTTCAGCGCTCTAGCCACATCCAGCAAGTGCAAAGTGCTCTCAGCACTTGCCTCGTCCCCTGTAAGCTTCCTGCGACGACGAACGGGCCGCTTGACGGTAGGTGGAAAATCCGCCGCCAGAACCTTTGGAGGCACCCTTGCCTCCGCCGCTCCGAAAGGACGGCCGCCGTTGCTGGAGAACCCCAAGAGCCCGGGCCGTCTCCGTGTCTGCTTTGATGGCTTGAAGGGAATCGTCCACTGTTTTCCCAAACAGGTTGTTTCCATCGAACGGCATGTCCAAGACTCTGGTCTGCACGTCTTGGCGGAAGTCAGTAGCCTTGAGCCATCCACACCGCCTAAGGCACACGCCGTTGCCCAACTGGCGAAATCCAGTGTCAGCGATGTCCGTCGCAATCGTAATGGCGTGGTCCGACTCCACCTCTCCTTCCTGCAAGATCTCTAGGGCATCCGCCCTCTTGTCGTCCGGTAGGAAGTCCAGTAGGGGGGCCAGTTTGTACCACAGCTCCCTGTCGTAGCGGGCTACGATAGCCAAGGCGTTGGGCGCCTTAATCGTCGTCGCTGCAGACGAGATGACCCTGCGTCCCATCGTATCCAATTTCTTTCCCTCGCCGTCCGGCGGGGAAGTCGACGTAGAGGCCGCACCCCCCCCCCCGCTTTCTTCCTGGCCGCCGCGGAGACGACGGAGTCCGGGGTCGGCTGTGCCCGGAGGCACAAGGGGGCCGCGTCCGGGACCAGGTACTTCTTCTCGTACCGATCCCTTCTAGCCGGCGTCGTGGATGGGTTCTTGAGGAGGGCGAGGCCCTCATCCCAAATATCGTCCAGTAGAGGCACGGAGAGGACCGTCTTCCTCTTGGCCTCGCGCTGTTTTGATAAAGGAAACCTTCCTCCTTCTTCTCCTCCGGGCAGAGCTGGAAGAGCTCGGATGCCCTGGCGATCATGGAATGAAACGATCCAATCTCGTCAGGCGGGGAAGCCCGGGTGGGAGGTGACGACGGCAGATCCTCGTCGTAAACCTCGTCGTCCGTACCCGTCGCGGCCGTGTCAGTCCCCGTATCATCCCCACAAGCGTTGATCGGATGAAGAATCGGTGGAGCTTGAGGCTCTTTTTGACCGAAAAATCGAAGTTTTTGAGAAAGAAACGTGAAAAAAAAGGAATAATGCTCGAGAGCAATATAGCACGAGGATCCCAACACTTGAACGTGCAGTAAAAATCTGAAGATGGCTGCCAGAGGCGGGGCTTAGGTAGAGGGCAGTCATTGGCTGTGGTCAGTATGACGCAGAGATCAGTGATTGGTTGCTACTACGAAAGAGATCAGAAACGAAACTGATACTGGTTTTTTCTTTACCGAGGATTCCCAGCCTGACGACGGGGAATATTCATGAGCATGTGAATCCATGCCAGACCCCATGCTGGAGAATATGTGCTAATAATTAGTTAGCCATTTTTGAAGAGAACAATTACCTTGGTTTATGAACTTCTGTTTCAGGGGAAAACATTTACATTGCGAAGTAGGAGACTGTGTAAAATAACCGTTTTTATTTATGACTAAGCATCTGTGAAAGCGACATTTACTTTACCAAGTGGAAGGATACCGTGAATGGAAAAGACATTGTGCTACGAACAGAATTTATGGAAAAGGAGTCCAACCGTGGTTACAAGGAGTGCTTTCTAAAACCTTTGAATTGGTATTTTGTTTTGTTGAACTGAAAACAGTCACACATTCCTTGTATGATTTTGTTGTATATATTAGCTTGGGGTCAGAGACCTTTTGACTCTTGGTCATTTTTCTTTAGTCTTAGTTTGTTAGGCAGGGCCATCCTGGTTAGGTTAGGGAAAGATGGGCATTTATCTAACTGTTTTTTATTTAATAAAATGGCAACTTTTGAGAAAATTATACCTTTGAGTCAGTAGTGCATTTCTGACCCCTCACAGGACCCTTAACCAGACCACCACTGATCTTTGTCAGGCAAAGGAGAGATTAGGTAAGGACTTGAAACCCATTCATCACTAGGGCAGGAGGGGGCTCAGTAATAGTTAGTATAACAAACCCCTCAGGGGTTCCTGAATCCACTGGGCCCACTTACATCCGCATTGTGCCCAGTCAAGAGAGGTCCAGGGATCAAGAAACCTCCAGGGCACAAAGAAGACTGGATTCAGCAGGAGTTGCCACAATCAGGCGGTGACAGGCTGAAGCAGATGTCTTGTTGTACAACATGAAGACCCACCAAGTTCCCAGGATGCACTCAGAATGGCGACGGCTGTAATGTGGTGGCCCAGGTGACCACTGGGTGCTCCAGGTACACACCAAAAGGCTCAGCAGGCACAGATTAGCGAGTAGAAGACAGGACAGGTTGTTCCCACCTGTCCAGGGGGTTGAAGCACCGACGGGTGCCTTCTTAAGATCAGGACGCAGAAGAGGAGCAGGGCTACACCAGAACTAGGCAGGAGGCAATGCTCGTCAGCTGCAACGGTCGTCTACGGGTCTACAGTATCCTGCACTTCCTCATATGGGTCTTGGCTCCAACGATGATCTGTCGAATGGCTGCAGGAGTCCTCCTATCCAGGATTTAGAGTGGAGTCGCCGCCAAATCCATCAATTGTAAGTATCTGCACCATTGAAACTGGTAGGGGCAGTCCAATCACGGACAGCCACTGGCCAAACATTCTGCCCAGCAACAGACACACTGCGGTCCAGATGTGGACTGGGTCCAGAAAGGTTCAGCCCCCACATCTGGCCGCATACTCAGGCAGCACAATTTACCTCTCCAAAGCAGAGGCTTTGTGGAGGCAAGGGCTTTCCATATATGGCAATTCCAGACTCGAGAGGGCAGGAAGAAGGTCACAGTACTAAATGGTTAAAAGACAGGAGAAAATCCTGCACCACGGCCAGTTTAGAGTATATGGTACTCTTTATGGCATGCATTAAAACGCAAAAGTGCACAAGTAAAAAGTCAAAGACACGGTAGAAAAATATTCGCTGACACTAGTCCATCTGGACACATTGGATTTGTAACCACAAAGTTACAAGGATATAAATAAAGTATCCTAACCGCAATTCACTTTAAGGTGATGTGTGCAGTTTGCAAATGATATGAAATCCGCTAAAGGAGAGATAATCCCACAGTACTGCTATTCTTAGGGACTGCTCAGTTTCCCCATAAGTGTGATCACAAAGCAAGTGAAGTAAAGCCGAGACCTTTCCTTAGCTGCAAAAAGTCAGGCGAGAAAGCAGACAATAGCAAAAGTAGTATATGGGAGGAAAGCAGCAAAAAGAACACATCTTTCCCAGAACATATTAAAAAAAAAAAAGAAGAAAAACACACAGCCAAGTCAAATTAAGCTTTATTTTGGGCTATATGCCCTACAATGCACAGTGGCGCCTGGTGGATTTTTAAAGTGTTTGGACCAATTATTTTCCCAAAATTAGTGCCAACGAGCCTGAAACCACATAGTGGGGTCAAAATAGTACATTACACAGGACGGATTTCAGAGGAACTTGGATAAAAATTATGTAGGATTTCCAAGTAGTTCAGTGGAACACACTAGTCCACTACTTCATTCCAGATCTCCAAGAGTATACAGAAGCATTGCACTGCAGAAAATCATGTGCCCATCGGAAAATAGAGCGCCCCACGTTAATAGTGAATGAACAGTAGACATTTGTGCCACGTCACTGAAGAGGAGTGTGATACAGATGCCAATACCATACTGGGAAGGTTAGTCTCTTTGCTACGCTGACAGTTTCCCTTCTTGATCTGTCTCACACAACAAAAACGAATATAAAAGTGAATAAATATGTGTAATAATGTACCAATAAATACATGACACTAATCACAAATGTACACAGAGAAACACAATAACAAACACAATAGAGATAAGCACCGAAACACTCACACACACACACACACACACACACACACACCTACCTAGAGCAATATGTATAACATGGTCATGATTAAAAAAAAGAATCCATAAAAAGCAAAACTGTCAAGAGAATGACTGACATTGCACAGGTACCAAAAAGCCAACAATGCATAAAGAATGTTTATAGTGTGTTGTGTGTGCATCACCGAAAGATGCTTGTAAACTGAGCAACAAGTCACTTGCCTGTAACTCTTGTTCTCCAGCATTGGTATCTTAAATGTATTCACATGCTCATGAATATTCCCTGTCATCAGGCTGGGAATCCTTGGTAAAAAGAAAAGTTTAGCTTTAAACTAAAACTCCTCGTCTCTCCTATGGCCATCAGTTTCATTTGGGTCATAGTGCCCCAGCCAATGACACTCATCCTAAGCTCCACTCCTTGTGCCCATCTTCAGATTTGGTAGCGCACGAAAAAGTGGCAGTATGAACCAAGAAGAGCCAGAGAGGGGAAGGAGGGAGGGTTTGCATCTGAATCCATGCAATATCCATGCTGGAGAACAAGAGCTACAGCTAAGTGACATTGCTTCTCCAGCATGGGGTCTTGCATGGAGTCACATGCTCATGAATACCATTACATAGCAGTACATATACAAAACCACGGGAGGCGACAAGGCTCACAGAAGCAATACACTTAACCCTGGAACAGACACCCCTCAAACCAATAGGTTGCGTAGCACTGCCTGGCCGACCCCGGGACTCCTCCCTGGATTCTCTGTCCACAGAGTAGAATCTTGTGAAGGTATGGGTAGACCTTCACATAGCAGCACAGCTGATAACGAGCAGGGGAAAACCAGAGAGACACTGCCTGCGCTGCAATGGCTCTGGTGGAGTGGCCTTTTGGCTGACCTGGCAATGCATGACAAAGCCGGAGAGCCACCTGGAGATGGAAGCCTTAGACAGCGACTTCCTGAGCACCACAGGTCCAAAATTAATGAAAAGCTGGGATGTCTTCCGAAAGTACTTTGCGAATGCAACATAGTTCTTCAGTGCACGCGCAAAGTCCAGCAAAAGCAATGTCCTTTCAGCAGGCAAAGAAGGATCCACAAAGAAAACTGGTAGATCCAAAGGCTCGTTGAGATGAAAGTGTGACGGAACCTTTGGCATGAAGGAAGGATGAGTTCACAAAACCACTTTAGTGGTGCGGAAGGACAAATATGGAGGCTTACAGCAGGGCCTCAATATCCTCAACATGCCCCGCATGGCTGAGGTGATTGCCACTAGGAAAGCCGCCTGCCACGACAGAAACTTCAAAGGGGCACAATGCAGGTTAGGTAAGATTTTAATTTTAGTGATCAATCTTACTGACCTGTATCAACCCCAGCACTTTTTGATTATTTTTTTCCCCTCTCACCTAGTCTTTGACTCTTTTTATGGGTGACATTTTTATTTCTCCCCATAGTGAGTGATTGGAGTTATAGTTTCCTATTACTTTGGACAGACTGTAAAGTACTATAGCAGCACACAGCATTTTAAATGCAGTGGCTTCCTTTTAATTTCTCTTATTATTTCTTTGGTGAACTACTGTTCCAAAGAGGTAAACTGGGATTCACATCCCCTTTACATTTATTTTTATAAGCCAGCAGACTCCACTGTTAGGACAGCTTTTCTGAAGTCTTACTAAGGGCTTAGTAAAACCATTCAACTGAGGCAGTACAAGACTCCATTCTTAGCACACGGCTGTACCACCTGAGTTCATGGTAGCGTAGTCAGAGCAGTCAGGCTTATCTTACGAGGGAGAGAGGGCTGCAGAATCAGAACAAATTAAATTGTAATACAAATGGTCCAAAGAAACACTGAAAAACTATTTATTGTAGAAATAAATGGTTTATTTAAATACAAGTAGGCCCACATAAATCGTGGGGGAAGTAAGTACTATCACATTATATAACCACAATTATAAAAACACAACATTATGCTTGAAGGTGCACAGACCAAAGCAGATAACATTATTTGGAACACCTAACAGTAGTGCTAGGGAAGTAAAAACCAATAGTTACTTTTAGATTAATTTCAGTAATACCAGGGTAGTAGACCCCATCAGTTGGATCACGAGCCTCAGCAAGAAATCACATAGTAATTATCAACAGTACAATATACGTTTCTGATCTAGTGAAACACAGATTCTAGGAACAGTATAAACCTATTACTCTGATTCAGGATAACAGTTATTCTAGGGGAGTTGGACCTTAGGGTGTAATATTCTATTACAGTTGCTTTCCAGTTCGCAGTCTAAGGAAAGCAATAACTAACTTATTTTAGGATAACACATTTATACTGACGGTAAGTAAAAACTATACACTTTTTACAGGAGCTGCAAGCAACTTAAAGGCAGTTGTAAACCTAAGACTCTTTGTGTTTGTCTAAAATGGACCACAGAAAGCTAAACTCAGTGTTACACTTTATGAATGACTCAAAGTTATTCTAGGTAGGTAAAACCTAATGCACACTTATTCTGAACAGGCTAACAGCAAGCCAGGGGGGGCAAGACCCAGTTCAGAAACGTACACACTCATTTTCTGCAAGAAATAGTTAAGTGAAGCCAACACCTTTTGTTTTGGCGAAGAGGCACAACCAAATCACAGGTGAGTAAAATAACCTTATATATACTTTTCAGAATGGCAGAACCTTTCTAAGGTAAGTAACAACATTTGTAACTGTTCATTCTCAGAGTTGCAGTTACCAACCAACTTCTTTTGCAAGTAAGTAACTTTTAAACACGTATTCTCTTTTCTAGGCAAAAGGCCCAATCCTTAGAAGTCTTTCCCTTGTTCTTGGAGCCTGAGTGTTCTCAGTGGCAGAAGGTGGGTCACTAGGGTCTAGTGTCCAACAGATAGGTCAGGATAGGTTCTGAAGTAGCAAAAGGCCGAGATCCTAAGGAAGACTGTTCAAACAGGTATTTTACTTTAGAGTTAGTTGACGGTCCATGGGCTTCACAGAAGGCACCCTAGTAGGATTCCAGCAAGAGCCTGGGTGCACTGGACGAGAGGACTCCCAATCACAGAAAACACCCCAAAACTACAAAGGAATCACAAGAGACTTAAGGTAAGTAAATACGCAAGCCAGCACAGTACTCAGCACAGAAGAATATTTTGCAGCAGGAGGACTTGAGGATCTACAGCCAAAAACCTGGATGTAGAATTCCTTCATTAAGAAGAGAGAAGACAGGATGCTGGAAGGACTTTTGCAGCAAGGATCACGGGGAAGGCTCTAGGCAAGGTTTTCCTCTGTGGAATTGGTGCATTTTCAATAGCACAGCAGACAGAACATCGCTGGTCGGATTCTCATCATTTTCAAGGTCCAGCACTCTGGTGAGGGGACTTTTTAGTCTGGAATTGTGCCACTGGAGATCTTTTCAGGACAGCCACACTAATGTTTGAGTGGCAGCTAGGCTGTGCATGAATGGGAGAAACCGGCTTAAAAGGCAAGGGTTTTGGGGCGGAAGACAGTCGACCATTGGGAAGAACAACCTGATGAAGAAACTGCGAACAAAGCTTGCTGCATCCTCCTGGACCTTTGAATTGCCCAGTGAAGCCCTGCTGCTGTGCTGAACCCCCTTTTTCTGATTGACAAGAGAAGCTCCGGAAGGGACGACATTCTCCTGGATTAGTGGGACCAACTAACCCTGAGACAAACTCCAGTGGACCATCTTCTCCGACTGGCTGTACTTCTTTGCTGCTGCGCAAACCAAGTGTCAGGGGTCGAGAAATCTGTAGTCAAGTGCAACGTCTGTAAGCCGGCCAGAAGCTCTAGGAGTCTCCCCAGGAGCCTCCAGAAGCAGGATGACTAGAGAGAGCTCGAGTACACTCACCAGACTGCCGGACTCAAGGAGTGAAGGACGCCCAACTGGTGTCCAAGATCCACGGAGGTGCTGTTTATCAAGCGCTCAAACCGCAAAGTGGCGCCGACCTCCAAATTGCTGCCACAGGACTCCTCCAGACATCCCCTCTCTTGTCCCCACGACTGAGGCCCAGGAACTGCATCACTGCAACCAGACAGAAGCCAGCTGGCCCACTCTTCTTCTAACGAAAGGTACTGTTCCGACTTGTGGTACTTACCCTCAGTGTCTTTAGCTTTGCTCTTCTCAGTTCAGACTTGCGGTAGCTACTTTCCTAAGAGTTGATTTTAGCTCTACCCTTCACAAGGGTAACAGCTTGTTCCCCTACAGTGATTTTTGTTCAACAAAAATGTTCTAACTTTTTGCAAGACTGCTATCTAAGAAGTGTCTCAATTGTGCTCCAATTGACTTTGGCTGTCCAGGCTCCCTGCAGACTCTGCTAGTCCATTTGACTTTCATATTTACTGTCCATCAGAGATGATAACTTGGTTTTAAACTATTCTTGCTGAGAAAGGCTTTTGTCTAGACTTCAATGGAAGATGTAAGTACTCACATGCTCTGAGAACCTGTTTAACCTTTTTCCTTCGCTTAACCTTTCCTTTCTACCAACCTCAGAATCTACAAAGTGTACTAGTGATATATAAATGGCATTACTGTCCTAGTTAGTTAAGTCATTTTAGGGTTGTAGGAAGTGTGAAAAAGCATCTCTAAAGACTATCTACTAGTTTTGTTTTGATTCTGGAAAAATATTTTAAAGTATATTTGATTGTTACATACATTGCCCTTTTTAAGGAACACCTATTTAAATACTGGTGTGAAATAAATAAATAATTATTTATAACTACAAACCTTGAGTGTACGTGGTACTTGGCTACTTGTATTTGTGGAATTCATTGCTACAGCTCACATTTACCCCTCTTGAGATAAACCTGGCTGTTCAGTCACACTACCAACTTGTGTAGTACAGGTCTATACCTACCTAACAAAGGTAACTCTAGCAAGACGAAATAGCCCTGTCAGCCAGCTCATAGCCAATTCTCCATTTCCTTTCAGCCTGCCTATGTAGAAGCCTAAGGGATTTTAGATCGTCATTAAAACAGGGCTCTGAAGGACAATTTTTAAAAATACGGCGTTTAAGAGGGGCGAAGGCATCGGCAGCATTAAGTACAGAGATCTGACTTAGCACAGCCAGTGGCAATATGACTCTTTAGGGCCTGAAAGTGTACAGAATACCAACCTAATAGCCAAGTGCTGTGTCTAGGTGCGGTGAGAAACCTGAAGGCGTCTCACTTGCTAGTCCCTGGGGATCTGCCATCATGGTGGCTAGGACACGGCCATTGCTATTGGATCCAGTACCTGGGGGTGGACCAGTGAGGGAGAATCACCTGGATGGGGGAATCCTCAGGGAGTGGAGGTGCGACGCTGATGGGTGAGACGCGGTAGCTCCCTTCTTATAACACTAGTTCCCCATCCTACCCCGTAGGATACTCAAACACACTACCTCCCCTTTTCTTACACAAACACTTTCGCACACCACAAATGACGGTCAAACACCCTAGCCGTTTACCAGACATGTCCGAACATAAGGGTCAGGCAAAGTCAGGCAATTGACCAGAACCACACACAACTGACTGCCCTTTCCTTTCCCCACAGGGATGAAAGGTGGAGCATCAGAGCACAATACGAGCAAGGCAGGCCGTATGACGAAAGCACAGCAGTTCAAGAAGAGGAGAGAGACGGCGCAAACCGAGAGGTTGACAAGAAGAGAAGCGACCTTTCCCTTTCTGACCAAGGCTTGTGAAACCTCCACGGAAGGAAACGTAAGACCGCAGACAATAGCCAGAGTGTGTTGCAGCAGATCTCAACGGCACATGGGCCCTCCTCCACTACCCAAACCGGGGAGAGACGCTTGCCACCGTGGTACCGGCCTTGACTCCAGGAGACAAGAAAAGCCAACCAGTTCATCACAGGCGGTGTGTCGAGGGGAGAGCCGATAAGAAACCGTACTGTGTTGAATTAAAGTAGCAAACAGCTGATTGCAGAAAGTACAAAGAACTGTTAATGTGAAAGGGGGAAAACCAACTCCAGACGAGTCAGGCACCACGTGGTTGCTCACTCAGGAAACTCTAGGCGATTACCCTATTGTTGAAACTACTGTTACCAGAATGCCTTGGAAAAGGCGAGAAAAGAGGGTCAAAGTGGTCATACGGGGGTCTAGTAAAATCCTCTGTACAATCGAAAGTCTTTGACCGGCAGATGATCGTGAAACTAAAGGAAGTGAATCCTGCATCATAAGAACTGTTCAACTAATTGAGTGATCGACAAATTTGGCAAGAGTGATCTCGACGGAGGGATGCCGATAAAGAGGGAGCAAAGTCAAAAGTCCCGGTAGTGTGTTGACAAAAGTGAATCCAGCAGAGGGTTGTCCACCGTTTAAAAAGATATTAAGATTCTTGAATGTCACAGACGAGATTGTATTGAAAGCTGTAGTGAACCCGATGGGGGGAGGCTAATATTCGAGAAGGGTCTGAAACCGGAACAGAGTGATCCAGGGGTGAAAAGGCATCACTCAACGTACAAGCTGAAAGGAACTTTTGTTTATTGTTTGGAACATATCAGGTCCACAGAGGCAAGAGACTTTTTATAGAAAAGAGACTTAACCAACCAAGGTCCTGATACCTAATTGCAGAACTGTAGTCTCATGCTGGGAATGCTTGAGTGTGTGCTGTGCTCCAGAGGCCCGCTTTGTACCGTGCTCAAAACGTGGGGAAGGGAAACCCCGACTACTGTATCCTGACTTTGAACACTTCTTCCTTTCCTGTGAATCCTATCCCAGTCTTTCCTTTGTATTTAGCGTAAGGATTGGCAATAGGTTTTTATTAGTATAGGCCCTTTTATTTGATAAGACGTCATTAAGACTGCCTTATTATTATTGGATGGTTATAGCTTGCTCCCATCTTAGATTTAGGTTTAGATTAGGCGTTTTTCCAACCTGCACATACAGTTTAAAAAACACCCTTGGACTGTGATCATTTGTCTGTCTTTACTGTTGCCACCATTAGTTCCTTACAGTGCAGATAAGGAGGAGGCCTCAAGAAAGAGCGAAAAAATGGGACTGCATAATGGTGACACCAAATGACAGGGAATGATGGAAAAACAGAAGAGGGCCACAACAGGGTAAAAATAAGATCAAGAGTGTTACCCAGGTTATGAGTCGAGTGTGTGACCAATTGAGATAGGACTAGGTCCAGTATAGATGCAAAAAAAAAAAAGAAACCAAATGCTCTGGGTTTAGTCATGGGGAGATTAAAATCACCAACAAGCAGCAGATTGGAAAATGTCTTTTGAAGCTCAGAGACAAAAGTTCGTAAATTGTGACAGAACAGCTGATCATGCCCAGGAGAACGTTAAATTAAGAACATAGAAAGTAGTGGTCGCAGTGCACTGCAGAGGCTATGGCACAGCCTGCAGTATAAAAATGACAATAGTTGGTAGAACACGTCCACTGCCACCAGCCATAACCAGGAGATTGTTTATGTCACTAAAATGTCACACGAGCAGAGAGAAGGGGGATACTAAGTATCCTCTTGGCACTCCACATAAGGTGGTGTGTGCCAATCTCTCAAATTATAAAGTTTTTGGGGAGATACTAAGTCTCTCTCTATCCTTAAGAACTATAGTTACTTGAGGACAAGAAAAAGAATCTCAAAGGAGGACATCCAAGGATCCCCAAGAATACTGCCCATAAGGAGCTGTGTGCTACAATAGTAAAATACAGATGCTTTTAAGAGCTATGGAGCAGACATGCTCTATAGTACAGGTAGAATACAAAGAACAGAGTTCAAAAAGGCAGAGCCCACTAGAATGAATGAGTAAAAAAAGGGCTCCACTCATTCAAAATGTTCCAGAGGTCCAGCACATAGTGCTGGGGGTCTCACTAAGAGAGGGGATGAAGCATAACAATTATAAATCTCCCTAACACATGTATGCTACAATTCCTTTGTACCAAGCTACAGCCCTCTCTCCCTCCTAAGATAAACCAGACTGCTTGGCCTACGCTACCAAATGTTCGCGGGTGGTACAGCTTTATACTAAGAGTGAAGTAGTGTACTGCCTCAGATATGGTTAGTTGGACTTTAAAACAATACATTGGTTCAAACGGAGGCCCCATCAGTTTGGACAGTACACCGTTGAGTTCCCATGCCGGCTCAGGAGCCTGCACGGGAGGGAATGTGCTGAAGAGACCCTTGAGGAGCTCCTTAATGAGCCTGTGGGACCACAGCGAAAGCTTGCCTGGAGCCTGTGAGTACCAGAATATGGCAGCAAGGTGGACCTTGACGGACGCTTGGGAAAGGCCAGCCTTAGCCATAGAGAGTAGGTCCGGGAGGAGTTCCGGGGCAGACACACGCAGGAGTGAGAGCCACTGTGGCCGGCACTACATTGTAAACTTGAGCCTGTAACAAGTGAGCATACAGGGAGCCCTGTCCATGACCTTCTTGCATTCCTTAGGTAGAAATGATTCTAAGGCTACAGGAGCCAGGCCAAGAGGTTCAGCGATGCTGGGTCATTGTGCAGGATCAACACTCCTCCTCTGATGGATCGCCGGAACCACTGATAGATGGTGATGGTCTGAGTATGAGATCTGCCTTGGCCATGCTGGTGCAATGAGGATTTTTTTTCAGTGGCACCGTCCGAGCGTGTTGTTCACTCGTAGCAACAGCGGAATTGGTGGAAATGCATACAGGAAGAGGCCCTCCCAAGGGAAAGAGAAGGCATCCCCCAGACTTTTCGGCTGAGGATACATGCTGGCAAAACTTTGGCACTTGGAATTAGCTGCTATTGTGAAGAGGTCGATCTGAAGAAGAACCGATTGGCTGAAGAGGTGCAACACTTGTGGTTGCTGAAGCTCCCAGCCATGGCAGGACCGCAGCTCCTTGCTCAGAGAATCTGGGATGTGTTTGTGACACCTGCAGGTGAAAAGGGACAAGAAACATGCGTTGAAGAATGGCCCAGCGCCATACAGACTGGGCTTCCAGGGAGAGAGCAGGGGAGCACGTCCCACCCGGTTTCCAGATGTAAAACATGGTGGTGGTGGTGTTATCCGTGAATACCGGCACCACCTTTCGCTAGAGCTGAGACTGGAAAGACTTGGGGGTTAAGAATACCACCTGAAGTTCCAGGACGTTTATGGGCAACTCCTTTTCCTCTGGGGGACAGAAGCTGCTGGCGTGATAATGTCCTGTGTGGGCTCCCCACCCCTCCAGAGGGCCATCAGTCGTGACAGTAGCCTCGTACAGAGGGATCTGAAAAGGAGCTCCCAGAGTGAGCTATGGGCAAACTGGCCACCATTGCAGGGTTTGACAGAAAAGCTGATTGAGGGCAATGTGTTTGTCCATTTGCCGGTGACTTGCTGCTACCTGGTATCCAGAAATTCCTGAAGGGGTTTCTTTTGAAGCCTGCAAAAAGGGATCAGATGGATGGATGCAGGAAGACATAATCCATGTCGACAGCTGTTAGACCGTGTTAGGCAGATTGTATGTAGTCACCCTGTAGGAGACTACACCAGCCTTATCCTCTTGGCAATAGATACCCAACTATTGGTATAGGTCTGTACTACACAAGTTGGTAGAGTGACTGAGCAGCCATACTTATCTCAAGAGGGGTAATTGTTAGCTATAGAGATGCAACACAAAGATTCACTACAAGTATCCAAATAACACATACTCAAGGTTGTCTAGTAAAATAATTATTTATTGAACAGTCAGTTTTAAAATAAGCTTTCTTTAGAAAGGGCACGATGCAACAATAAAATACACTTAAAATACACTTCCTCAGATTTAAGTTAAGTAATTAGATACCCTTTTGGGATGGCACACATACACTTCCTACACCCTGAGGTGACTTCAATTGTTAGGGCACTGGACACTGATAGATCACTTTTGACACTTAAATGCAATACTGAGTTTGTGGAAAAGGAAAAGGTTAGGCAAGGAAACAAAGGTTAACAAGTTCTCTGAATAGGTAAGTATTTACAACCCCCAATGAAGTATAGGTTAACCCTTTCCCAGCAATACAAGTAATTTATGTACCACCTGGGATGGATAGTTCAACACCAAGTCAATGGATTAGAAGAGTCTGCAGGGAGCCAGGCCAGCCAATGTCAATTGAACAAAGTGTAGGAGAGTTGAGGCACTTCTAGTAGATAGCACAAAGGTCTTGCACAATGTTATATAGAGAGTTTGTAGAAAAGAATCCCTGTTGCCACACGCTTGCAGACAAAGCAGCTACTGTAAGTCTCCAGTGAGACAGACAAGCTACAAACCAAAAAGTTAAGTACCCCTTTAGTTAGGGCAGTACCTTAGGTTGGAAGAAGAGGTTCCAGGTAGCTTCTGTTGCTGTTGCAGTCCTGCAGATCCTGTGTTCCTGGGCCTTAGTCGTGGGGACAAGAGGGAGGACGTCTGGGGACTACTGCACTGCGGTTTGAAGGTCCGCGTCAGCAATGGGCTCTTTCTGAATCAGCAGCACTTTGCGGTTTCAGCTACCAGTCAATAGCACCACTGCGGTTCTTGGACACCTTATGGGCTCCCCTGGCTTCTGGGGCCCAGCACTCTGTTGAGGTTGCTCAGGCTTGGGTCGTCCTGCTTCGAGAGGGTCCTGAGGATCTTTCTGGAGCTCTGGTCCGGCTTAAAGTCGATGCACTTGTTTCTGACTCCTGGCACTCGGTTCCGGCAGCAACAAGGAAGTACAGCCAGCAGGGAGAGGGGCTCCAGTCAAGTTCTTCTTGGGGTTGGTTGGTCCCATCAACCCAAGGGAAGAGGTCATCCATTACAGGCTTCTCTAGTCGATAAGAAATTTGGAGCTTCAGAACAGCGGCAGTGCTTCACCGGCAAACCAACGGTCCGGGGGGGTCTGGAAAGCTTCTCTTCCAGTTTCTTTCTTCAGATTCTTCGTCAAGTGGTCGACTCTGCCTTCTGTCCAAGAGACCTCATGTTTTATGCAGGTTTCTCCCATTCATTCATAGCCTAGCTGTCACTCACACAGCAGGATGGTTGTCCTGCAAGGACAGCCAGCCAGCCAATCACCTTTGGGTGCATTCCTGTAACCAAGGACACTAAGCACAGGGAGTTTCGGGCACCTGCCTCGTGCCCTGCCCTTCCAGACACGCTGGAGCCAGAGGCGCTTTCAGCACTGAAGCCCGCCAAAGACCATACGAACAAAGGGACCAAACCTGGTTTGGAGTGCAGAATAAAACCCAAGAATGACCTTGCAAGCAAGAAATGGCAAAAAAGGATGACTAGGGCCATTTGGACAAAATGGGCACTCATGGGTGCAAACCCGCAGCTGAGGATTCTGCCGGCGGTAAAAACGCACAATGGTAGGAAAATTAAACCTCTGCCACCAGCCATTAATTATAGGGAGGGTAACATAATAATGTTACATGAGTAACATTATATAGGCGTAGGCGTATATAGTATAGGCGCGTTACAAATACCATATCATATCATATCAAGTAGACAAAGGAGCTACTAAGTAACCACCCAGCACTGCACATAAGATGGCGTGTGCTGGGTCTACAAAGAGAAAAAGGTAAGTAAAGTCATTTTCACTTTACTACTCTTGGAAACACTAGTTTAGCCAAGAGAAGGTATTTAAACCTTAAAGCCTTAAGAGAAATCTAAAGGACTCTCCTGTGACGCTGCACTGAATGTGCTGTGTCACAATGCAAAAGGGGATGCCTATGGAGTTTGTCAGACTCCAAAATCATAGAAACCCAGAGTCCAAATCAAATCAAAAATACATGAAAAAGGTCTCACTCACTCCAGGATAAAAACTAAAAGTCCTAAAGTACAGCAAAAGAGCTGGGGGTCTCTAAGGCTGAAGGGAATTAGCACAGAAATGAGAATTCACCCTAACAGACCGTTCCCAGGATGGCCTTCACCCTCTATTCAGAGGGAGTCGCCAGACACGAGACTGCCCATTGCAAAGATCTCATCCGCAACCTGGCCTCTGGCACCAGAAGAATGCAGGAGGCCATGAGGCCGAGCAATCCCAAGAACTCGAACGCTGGGAGACTCTGGGCAAGCTGAAACTTGTGCACCATCCGCTGAATGTGATGAGCCCTCACCTGAGGAGGAAAACACTGCCCCAGGGACGTGTCGAGCACTGCTCCGATGTACTGAAGCCTCTGAGTTGGTGTCAAATGGAACTTCTTTAAGTTGAGGGAGAAGCCCAGCTTGTGGAGGGAGTGGCAGGTGACTGACAGATGATCCATGACTTGCTCGGGAGAGCGCGCCCTGATCAACCAATCGTCCAGGTAGGGGTAGACATGAATCCCCCTTTCCTGAGATGCGCTGCCACCACTACCATGAGCTTGGTGAAGACCCTCGGGCGGAGGTCAATCCGAACGGCAGGACCTGAAACTGAAAGTGTGAGTCGCCAACCGAAAACCTCAGGTACTTCTTGTGCTTCAGATGGATCGACAAATAAGCATCCTTGAGGTCGAGAAACACCAAACAGTCCTGACGTTGAAGGGCCTGGAGGACTCGAGAGTAACCATCTTGAACTTATCCTTACTGAGGAGTTTGTTCAAACCGCGCAAGTCCATGATGGGTCTCAATCCCCCGTCTTTCTTGGAAATCAAAAAATAAGGGGAATACCATCCCTTGTTCCTCTCCGCTACAGGCACCAGTTCTATGGCGCCATTCTCCAGTAGGGATTGAATTTCCTGCGCAAGGAGTGGATCCGGACTCTTCAAAGAGATTCCCCGGTGGATTGTCGTGAGGCCTCTGCCAGAAAGGAAGACAGTAGCCGCGGGCTATGATCTCCAGAACCCACACATCTGAAGTAATGGCACGCCACTCTACAAGATGCTGCGCCAGCCTTCCCCCAACCGGCGAACCATGGGACATGGCCTCATGACTGAGCTGAAGCGGCTATGGAGTTGCCTGAGGGCAAAGAGGCAACTGCCCGAGCGGCCTTGGTACCTCGGTTACCTTGTTTTCCACCTCTGGCACTCCTACGGTGGCCCCTTTGACTGGCAGCTCCTCTCGCTTTACCAAGGAGGAGTAATAACGAAAGGAACCTCCCCTCCATTACTGTCCCCTAGGACGAAAAGGCAGAGGTTGTCGAACTGCAGCGCCCAACGACTTTGCTGCAGCTTTGGAGGGCTGCAACCTCTCAAGGCTCTTGTCAGCCTTGCTGCCAAAAAGATGTTCCCTGTCAAAGGGCATGTTGAGCCGGGCCTGCACATCATCAGAAAACCCCGACTTCTGCAACCATGCAAACCTGCGTATCCCGGTGCTCGCCGCCATGGACCGGCTGACGCAATCTGCCATGTCCAAACTCGACTGAACGGCCTCACACATGGCATCCTCGCCATCCTGGACCATAGCAAGGAAACCATTCTGTTCGTCCCCTTCGGGAATATGTTTAGCCGCTAAGGAAACACAGTTCCACAGGGTCTGCGTGAAACGAGACAAGGCACACACAGAGTTGGCCGCCTGAAGCGCCATACCCCCTGAAGAAAACACTTTCTTCGCCCAACCATCAAAACGCTTGTCGTCCCTATCAGGAGGGATGGTAGGATACGACGCCTGCTTTGCTGGGGCCGTAGCCGCCTCCACCACCAAACTCTCCGGAGTGGGGTGCTTGGTCAAGTAGCAGGGGTCGCTACTGGCTGGGCGGTATTTTCGCGGCAAAACTTGCCCACTGCCGGGAGACTCTCCGGAGCAGTCCAAGCCACCGCCACCCTACTCTGTAGAGCCATATGGAACGGCAGTACCGGGTCAGTTGGTGGACCTTGGTCGAGGATATCTGTAAGGTCATCCTGAAGAAAATTCCCTGGGGGAGCAGACCAACCCCAAGTACTCGGTGACCCTAGACATAAGGCGCCGGTACGAGGAGTCGGCATGAGTGCCAGGCTCAGGCCTACACAACTCCACCTCCGGAGAGGTGTCCAGACCACTGGCATCGTGCAGGGACTGCCGCAGGTCCTTAATTTGGCTATGGCCCGAGAGAATCTCATCTGGCACCGTATCACGAACCATGCCATCATCAGAGCCCTCATCCACCTCTGAAATGTACTCAAGATGGCGGTAAGAGGGCACAGAATGGGGAACAAAGCCATGCTTGACCTTGGCCAGAGCCTTTCTAGGGGGTTCCACCATGCCTCGGGGTACCCCTGTCGAAACAGCCTTGAAAGGAATCGAGGGCGTCGAGTGAATCAGCGTTGATGCCGAACGCGGCGCCAACAGCATAGACGGCGTCGACACAGGCCTCGGGGGCAGAGCCCCGAGTGTGTCCCTCGACAGCCTGGGCGCCGATGGCATCGACGACTTCTTCGGAGGCGGAGCATCAAAACAGTCCTTCGACGACCTCGGCGCCACAGGCGTCAACGTCTTCCTCGAAGACACCACAGGTGCACACGGTCTCGAGCGCATCGAGGACCGGGACCTGGAACGGGCATGACGAGAACGATTCCCCTTGTTCGCGAATTGTGCCAACCACCCAAGCCCGAAGGCGTACGAGCGGTGTCTCTCGACCAATCACGACCGACCCCACTCAGCGGCGCGGACGGACCAGTACCCTGTGATTCGAGAATCGCTAGCATTTTCTTACCGAAGGAAGCCCAATCATCCGGCGTCGCATGCTTGGTGTGATAAGCGACCCGCCAATGGGCGGAGTCCTCGGATGAGGACGAGGAAGGTGACCAATGAAGGCGCTTCCGGGAGGGCCTTGAAGAGGCAGAGGAGTGGCGGGACCTACTCCGGGACCGAGACCCACTGGACTTCCGATGACGATGCAGAGAGTCGCCCCTCGAATCGTCCGTCGAAAGCCCCGCAGACCTCGACTTCCGTGGCTTGGACACCTTACCTACCGACAGTTTCTTCTTGCGCTCCCGCAAGGCTTTGGACGTAAGCGACTGGCAGTCGACACAATCATCCGTGTCATGGGCCTCCCCGAGGCACCAGAGGCAGGCGTCATGCGAGTCTGTCACCGACATCTTGGACCCACAGTCCCCGCTCCTCTTAAAGCCCGGACGCGGGGTGTGAGACGAGGTAGACATCACGAAGGATAACTTCATAAACGAACAGGTTCGAAGAACCGATAAAGAACAGAAACTCCAAAGAGTCAAGGCGCGCCGAGATCTCCGAAGCGAACACGTTCGCGGAAAAAATGGAACTGAGGCTACGGGCGTCGTACTTATAACATCCAGTGACGTCGGCCGTCGGAGGAGGTCCTCGAGGGCGACGTATCGACGTCATCAACGCAGGACGCAGAAAGATTTTCCGAAGCAGCACAGCTGTGGTGATTACTGTCATAGATATGGAATACGTCCGAGGACCCAATCCCCTCGAAACATGCTTTTTAACACTGCCGATGAGATGGCTTTTCATCAGAACCCAGGAGAAGAAGAAAGATGCCAGGTTCCTGGAGAGGACAGGAGGGACATGTAAGATGCTGCGGGGATGCAGCAAGGAGGAGCGCTGTTATGGAGAAAAGAAGGAGGGGTCCCACTGCTCCCACAACAAGTCATCCCATCACCCAGGGGAGACAAAAGTGGTTGAGGGAACAGCCCACCCAAGGAGAAAAGGAGGAAATGAGAGCGTGTGTGCCAGTTGGAGCCTAAGAGGCAGACTGTGGTCAGGGCGCCAGTTCACAGGACCCTGCTGGATACGAGGGCCCATGGTAGCAGCTTCCTGGTGACGGAGCAACAAGGGGCAGTGTAAATTGTATGTGTCCTGGCAGCAATGTCTAACTTTTTAATCTGTTACCAGAAGAGAACCCAGCGCAGCCCACAGCAGTGGGAAAAGCGCTCCTGTGAAGGCCCTCGCACCCTTCACTATAGAGGTAACCGGGATAAATGGTTGTGTGTGGCTTGTGCGCTAGCCTGAAATGGACCAGTGCCTCGATTGGTGTGGATGACTCACCGGATGATTGCGTCCATTGGGATGGTTGCCTGCCTGGTGCTCCATTCAGCATAGTACTGTGAGAGTCTTTAGTGACGTCATTGTGCTTGCCTGGGGAGATGGGGAAGGCAAGAATGCTGGTAGCTGTACAGTTCGTATCGAACTGAAGGAGGCCTTCTGAGTAAAGCTCTACCGTATGCCAGTCCCCGTGATGAGTGTCTTCACTATTTGCAATGAGAAAGTGCGGCTCATAAAGGACTTGGAGCATTACATGCCGTTTGTCTGCTTCATCTTTCACACGGACATAAGTGGGTAGCTGTTTGACGATGCCCACGGATGTCAAAGATTAAAAAAACATGCTTGATCAACTGTCCTTTGCAGGTGCAGAGCTACATGAGCAAATGCTGTAATGTCAGGCTGGCATCAACAAGGTACTTTGTTGGCTTTGTTAATCATGCTGTAGTGATGCCGAATTTCTATTCCAGACAGACACTTTGCTCTCTGTAGTTTTTCACACTTGGAGTATTTATAACAGTGAGCACCACATTTATTGCAAGCACTTTTTGGGAGGCATGTGAAGGAATTAGAGCTTCATGGCACCAGAAATGCTATTACGGTAAGTAATGCATGTCTTCTGATGCTTGTTAATCTGCTTAGAATCACATGCTGTGCACAGACTAGCGAGCAGTACTCAGAGATGGTGGTGGGATGTGTGAAGGAACAGTAGTAAAGCGATGTCTTGGCATTGCTTGTCCCACCTGAGAATCAGACCTAGAGTGTGTTTCTAGGCAGTAGTGTTGTGTAAAGGTATGTACAGAAATCCAGGTTGCTGCTTTACAAATGGACTCAAGAGGAACATTTGTAATTAATGCTATGGTAGCCCCTGTCCTGAATAGAGTGTGCTCTAGGCGTGAAGGGCAGATCTCTCTTGGCAAGAGTGGAGCACAGTATGATGCCGATTACGATCCACTTAGAAATAGCCGATTTAAAGACAGGGTCCCCTTCTCTACCGGTTGCCACTGAAATGAAAAACTAGTTTATCTTTCTAAGTGGTCTTGTCTTTTCCAGATAATAGATCACCGCTCTCCTCACATTTAGTGTGTGGAGGCTTCTTTCCGCCAAGTTAGTGGAGTTCTGGAAAAAGGTAGGTAGTTCAATGGACTGGTTCCCATAGAACTTTATAGGTGCAAATCACAGGTGAGTGCACAGGACCACCTTATCCTTGTGAATCGTGACAAATGGGTCTTGAACTGAAAGGGCTTGCAGTTCACTAACTCTCCTTATTGATGTGATCGCCACCAAGATGGCAGTTTTGTAGGCGAGTGCTTTAAGGCTAGCCTTATGCATAGGTTCAAAGGGAGGCACCATTAGTCTAGCAAGTACAACGTTCAGGTCGCATCCGGGAGCTGGGTTCGAAATAGGGGGATGAAGTCTTTTTACCCCTGAAAGTGCAGCTAAGTGGACTTTCAGGGAATTGAAAACAAGGCCTGAATCTAGCAGGCGAGTTAGGCACAGGACAATATGTGTTGGTGTGCATTCAATAGGATTGATGCTTTTGCCATTGCACCAGATGATAAAGCCTTTCCATTTGTTTGAGTAGCAACGTTTCCCAGCTTCCCTAAGTATGTCCATACATCTTTGAGGGAGTTGGAGGTGCCCGACCTCCATGACCTCAGGAGTCAGGCTGCTAAGTTGAGAGTTGGTGGGCATGGATGTAGTGTTTCTCCATTGTCTTGTGACAGCATGTTGTAAGGGCATGGCCGCTTCCTGGGAGGGGAGACTGACATTGCCATGAGATGGGAGAACCAAGGTTGGCGGGGACACCAGAATCTTCCTGACTGGTTCCTGGTGCATCTTGTGCACTATCCTGTTGAGCAGGGGAGTCTGGGGGGAGAAGCGTAGACACATTTGCCTGACGATGTTATCCAGAGATATCCTCGGAGGCGTAATCTGGCCATTCTGCATTCTAGTCGATCTATGGGAAGCCTCAGTCTGCGAACACGTTGATAACTATGTCTTCGTGTAACCGCCACTCGTACTCTACAGGTAGTGGGAAGTCTCTGCTGAGTATGTCCGTGTTAGGGAGAATTCTCAGAAATGTGCCAATTCTCTTCTACCTTAGAGACCCCCAGCTCTTTTTGCTGGACTTTAGGACTTTTCATTTCTAACCTGGAGAGAGTGAGACCATTTTCCCCACTCTCTCATGCCTTTTTCTGTGATTTGGACTCTGTTTCTTTTTGACTTTGGAGTCTGACAAACTCCATAGGCATCATCTTTACATTGTGTCACACAACACCTTCAGTGCAGTGACACAGGGAAGTATTTCAGATTTCCCAAATGTTTAAATACCTTCTCTTGGTGAAACTACTGTTTCATAGAGCAGTGAAGTGAAATTTACTTTACTTATATTTTGTAACTTTCTAGACCCAGAACATACTATCTTACAATAGGGTGCTGGAGGGGTTACTTAGTATCCCCTTTGTCTAGTTTCTCATGTGACAATTTTATGTTACCCTTTCTACAGTTAATGGCTGGTGGCAGTGGTTTACTTTTTCCTACCATTGTGTGTGTCTACTGCGGCCTGCAATTGCAGCTACAGTAAAGCACCCATGGGTGTCCCTTTTGTCAAAATGGCCCCGGTCTTCTTTTTTCATAATTTCTTGTTGGAAAAGTCGTTCTTGAGACTTACTCTGCGCGCCAAACCAGGTTTGGTCCCTTTGCTCGTTTTGTCTTTGGTGGGATTCCCTTTGCTTAGTCCCATTGGCTACAGGAATGCACCCAATGGTGATTGGCTGGCTGGCTGTCCTTGGAGGACAGCCACCCTGCTGTCCGAGTGACAGCTAGGCTGTGAATGAATGGGAGAAACCTGCCTAAAAGGCAAGGCTTTTTGCTTGGCAGGCAGAGTCGACCACTGAACGAAGGTATCCGAAGAAGAACTTGGAAGAGATGCTTGCTGCAACTCCTGGTCTGTTGGTTTGCCCGGTGAAGCCATGCTACATTGCTGAAGCTCCGAATTTGCCTTGATTAGAGAAGCCCTGCAACAGATGACTTCTCTGCAGACCTACACAGGAACAGAAGCCAGCTGGAAGCAATTTTCTTCAAACCAAAGGTACTGTAAAACTAAGTGGTTGCTTACCTCTTTGTTGTGTAGCCTTGCTAGCTCTCATTTGAGACTTGTCTTGGTTGCTTTGCAGAGTTGCATGCAGCTTTGCCCCTCACAAGCCTCCCAGCTTGTGGCCCCTACAGTGATTTAATTTTCTTCAAAGATTTCTAAAACTTTGTGCAAGACTTTTAATTACCTACCAGAAGTGCTTCAGTTCACCTAGACTTTTGCTCAATTAACATTGGCTGGCCTGGCTCCCTGAAAGACTCTTCTCACCTCTGACTTTGTGCTTTAACTATTCCCAGGAAAGGGTTAACTTACTTTACATTGGAGGGTTCAAAAAGTACTTATTTGTTTAAGAATATTTGTTAACCGTGGTCTCATTCCCTGCTCTTTTATTTTACACTAAACTTCAGTATTGCTCTAAATGTACCAGTGCTATCTCAATGTCCACAGTGACTAGTTATTTAAGTTTCTTCACGGTGTAGGAAGTTGAAGAGGAAGTGCCGAAATCTACTCTTGCCCCCTCACCTTAGATGCATGAACTGGGAAGGAGAGCAGAAAGAATAATGAGCACACTCACCATTTTGCACCAGTCCCTAGTGCGCCAAAACGGCGCACTATGCTGAAAGATAACCACTTCACCAACACTGCAACCTAAAAGTAACACACTCCTTTGGAATGAGTGAATTAAGAGCTTCTGGATGCTAGCAGAAACACTTCAATTGACATTACTGACTACAAGCGCTAAGAACACATGCTACACTATTCTCAATGGAGCAATGCCGCCATGCAGAATCTACAAAACACAAGAGTTCCTATTTAAAGGCTTGCAGATGCTCCCATGAATTAACCCCAGTGAAAAGCAAAAGAATTGAGCCACCTAACAGCGCTATAACTAATTAATTAATGCATTTTCAAAAGCACAGTGTAAGCCATGCCCGGCCTCAGGACATTACAGCCAAATACACTTGTCTCACTGAAGTCCAGTGGCGCTGGAATGTCGCGAACCATAGGAAGGCACCTTGCAAGTCCAGGCGCTCAGCCAAGGTCTTGTACTGAGATATCATTCCCCATGATGAACCACAGTGAACTCTGGCAGACAAGCATTTTTAATTCTTCATAAATACGAGTAATTCAGAGCACAGAAAGTCCAAATCAGGGTGTCATCACATTTTCTCTGGGAAAGAAGGACATTTTTGCAAAATCCAGACATCATTTGAAACATAATTGTAACAAGAATGCCTGCATGTTGCATTCAAAATCGAGTGCATTCAAAAAGCAGTGGTGATTCACACATATTTATAACGCACAGGAGACAGTTACTTTTATGGGGGAAACACACATTTCAAGCTGGGAGCAGAGTTTGTCTCAGGCTTGGAGACCTCAGCTCTAGCCAATCACCACTCGAGGCCCCAGGGGCAGAGAGAGCCTTGCTCAACTAAACCGATGGGAAGACTTTCACAATGCAACATTTTTAGAATTAGGCCATTGGGAGAATGGCCCCCTGACAACGTAGGACCAATTAACAGGGTTTCTATAAGGGAACTATCTGTGGCCAATCACTCAGCAACCAATCTCAGGATGAGATAGGTTCCTGGGAGCCAGCCCAATTTGTGATGTCGGTATGATGCTGTTGCGTTACAAAACTGGCTTGCAAGCCAGTCCCTCTGAGAGGTGCTTGGATGTCTCTCCCCGCGCAAATCCATGTGTGTTTTTGGCTAATAAACCATAGTTTGAAAATTGCTGCTTGCCTGCGCTTCTGCTGCATTCATTTTGTCAAAGAACGGAGGTGTTGGGCCTCCCATGAGTTCTGATCCCAGAGGCCCCTGAAGCCCCAAACCTTCCTGGGGCTCCACTTCCACCCACCAAGTTGGTACCCTCTGTGAGGCCCCCTTGCTCACTTTCAGGCCCTTAGTGGAGTATGGGCACTGCCTGCGCAAGCTCTGCATTAAACTGGCCACTCGCCGCTGACCCAAGGAAACTGTGGGACCCTCGCATGTACCTGAAGACCACTAGCAGCACCGGAGCCAGCAAGGAAGGGCTGCAGAGCATGAAAGCAGAGTTTGAAGGCATGTGTACAGAGGAATGTATAGCAGCGTAAATTCTTTTGAAAATTAAGAGGAAGACAACGGGGGAGGTGGAAGGAGTGACCCCAGCAATAGAGAGCTGGGAGAAGGAGCACAAAAAGCTTGACTGGGCAGAACAAATGGAGGAAGAAGAGAGAAGGGAGAGAGGCTGGGAAATTAAGGTGAAGAGTAAAGTGAGGGACAGAAAGAGTGGAGGAACTAGAAAGGCAGGACAGAGAACGGAGGAGGAAGGAAGAGAGCTAATGGAAAAGCAGCGTGGAGAAGGGGTGAAAAGGAAACTGAAGGAAAGGGAGAGTAGAGAGGGAGTGGAGAGAGAAGAGTGAAAGTGAACTAGAGGGGGAAGAGGAGGAGAGAGATAGCAGAGCAAGAAAAACGCAAGTTAGCAGAAAGAGAACAGAGAAAGTTGCAACTAAATAGACTGGTAAGGGAACAGGCACAAAAGCAGGAGGGTGAGCGGTTTATAAAAGCGATGAGCGAGCGGGTTGCACTGGAATGGGAAAGGAAGATATGGGAGGAGGAAAGAAGGACAGAACTAGACAGAACTGACAGACATGAAAGAGGCTCAATAGGGAGTCGTGCAGCATGTATGAGGTTATGGAAGGGAGGCAGCAAGTATAGCCTGGTAGATATCGACCATGTGTATTGTAGATTGTAGCAGGAGAAGGTTAAACAAAAAGGCAGAGGAGAGAAAGGCAGATGACGCAAAGGTGGTACAAAAGAAAGAATCAAAGTATGCAATGGAAGGGGCAGTCAAAACCAGCCCCAACTCACGCGCACTAGCACCACAACAGCAGTATCAACAACCACCACCACAATACGCACCGCCCGTGTGGGAGGATACATGGGGAAGGGTGGGGTCCAGCAGCGGTTCAAAGGAAGGGGAGGATTCCAAAGAAGGCGTGGCTTTGAACCACAGATGCACCACAATAAGGGAGGACTTCTGGGCTATGGACAGCAGGGACCACAGAATGCGGGAAACCTTCCAGTGGGTGTTCCAGGACAGGGGAGGGGAGGGAGCTACCACAGTGCTGGACCTGCGGGCAGTTAGGACATGTTTCAAGAACCTGTTATTTTGGTGGAGCACATCAAAATTGTGGGGATAAGGTGCAACAGCAGCATGCAGGGTCACATGCCCAGGGCCAGCAGTCACCAGGGAGATACAGGCCTCATATCAGCAGACACCACAAGCACAAACAAAGGCACCATTGCCACTACAGGGGCAGACAGACACCAGAAATGACAGCACCACTACCCCAGTGCTTACAAGCATCACAACCCAGAGGGACTGCACAGCTGTTAGCACACCTACAGAGACTGACAACGCGGAGCCCATGGACACAATGGCAATGGTACTGGTTAGACGACTGGGAGGGGTTACCATGGTTGGAAACAACCCTTTCACAGAAAATGTATTGACATTATACTCTTAATAGGACAGCCCACAGACAAACTTGATGTGTCCCATCCTGTCAGTGAGGAACATTGCATAGGGGTGGTGGATAGGTGACAAAACATTTTCCTTTCCAGTTGACAAAGGGGCGACTAGGTCATGCATTAGGGAAGGGACATTTGTGACATCATGAGCCGACTGAACCTGACCATTCCATTCAAAGACAAAGCCATAACTTGCTCAACACCAGGCTTACACATGCTGAAGGTAAGGAAGATTATTTAGGCATATTGGGAAAGCACAGTACAGAGGGGGGTGCCTACAGATTGCAAGACAGTACACTTAGCTATATTCTTAGCACACATTCTTCAGCAAGGAGACTGGGCTCTTGAGTACGCAAACAGAGCAATTCAATGAGACACGCAAGGTGGAGGAAGGTGCACTTGAGGGGGGAGGCATACCCTATATTGATGGTTCACCAACCATTGATCAGACTAATGAGGTCAGGAGAACATGAACTGCTGTAGTGACACTAATGGAAGGCGGGACAAGTGAGGAGGTTGTGGGTGCCCGATTAATACCTTTCTTGCGATTTTCAGGCTGGCAACTTTATCATCTCAACAGCTGCAAGGATCCAGCAGCCTAAGTGGTTATGGGTGGGGTAATAAAAGAACTGTAATCCTTTCTGGGGAAATTATTAATCCTCAGTGGAATAATGGTGTTAGGGAGAATTCTCTGTAAAGGCTATTTTCCCAAACCTAGTGAGTCCCCCAGCAGCTTTGCTGGATTTTTGGGGTTTATTTTTTTCTCCTGCTAAGAGTGAGACTCTTTTACTCCCACTATTAGACATAATTTGAGGTGTTCCTTTATCTTTCCATGTGTGTTATGGGCTATGGGGTCTTTTACTCCATAGGGTCTCATGTGTTTTTGATGTGGGTTACACAGCACCCTCCGTGCCATAACCCAGGGGTGTCGTAGCGACCCCCCCAACATAGACTCCATACCCTGGGACTGACTACTGTCTCCCAGGGCATGTAAAGTCACCATTGGCTTTAGTAGTCCCAAATTATGAACAGAAACCAGTACAAATCATCATATTGTGGACGTACTGGTCGGGGCAATTCGATTGCCCCGGGGTCTGTTGTTCGAGGGGGAGCATCTCCGTCCCCCCTGATCGAGTTTTGGCTGGTGGCAGTGGATACTACTTTTTATATTCGACCGCGAATATATCTCTATGGGATTTTCCCATTGTTCGAGGCTACCAACTTTAATTATTTAATTCTTATAGCCTCGAACATACCGCCGGTTTATTTATTTAATATTAATTCACCGGTTGGTATTTTTTGCCAGAACTCGATTCTAAAATGGCGTTTGTGTTCTCTTCTGTGACTCCAACCCAAGTCGAGCCCTTTGTTCCACTTTTTGGCGGGCTTCTCCACAGAAGCCTCCAAAAGTGGTGCCACTCTGTCTGGGTACCACAGGGGTTGTGGGAGGGGGTTTAGGCACCCTGGACTGAGTTACCCGAGTTTTCCTCTGAACGAAATACCGACTTGCACCTGCTGCCAGGAACAACTGCCCCCGCTGGAGCTTCCTTCACACTTAAGGTACTGTGTCCCGCCTGGCTTCCCTTGCGACAGATTGTTCGGGGTGACAGTAAAGCCTCGACTTTCTAACCTGGGACAACCTAGCTAACGTTGCCTGACTTTAATTTCATCCTTTTTGTGCGAACTACCTACAAGACTCTTTGGGCATAACCCCACTGTGTGAACCTGGACCCCTTCTGCTTTCTCTCTCCAAGAGTGGGCCTTGCAATTGACTTCCTTGCTCTCCAGTAGAACTCTGCCTATCCTGCCTTACTGTGGTTCTTTTAAAAGTATTGAAACTTGCGTGCTTCCTTAACTCTGCCTTTTTCCCTCCCTTTCTTTATAACCTATTAGAGTGCCATCTTATGTTAAGCGCTCACCTCTGTCTGAAAATAAGTGGTGTTTCTCACTAAGACTTGTCTAATAAGTGAATAGGGTTGTATAAATATATATGATAGTGACTGTGTGCTGAATTTACTTACCTCTTTTTGCTAGTGTAATCTACAAGTGTGTCTTTAAATAAATAATGATATACTTTTACACCAAAGCTCTGGTCAGTGTTTGCTTGTGCTACTGTAACTCTGTACCTATTGTGTATACTCTACATACTGCCTAACTCTTTTTGAGGGAAGTCTGACTGCTCAACCACAGCTACCAAGTGAATCTGTGTGGTACAGACTGCTACCAAGTGGGTTTACTGCCAAACACCTGTAGTCCTAAATCTTTTGCAGTGGTCCCTAAGGGAACTGCACAGGTTTCTGCCTAACAAATGGGGGCGGTCCTTTGAAAATGATGTAACAGAGCATTACCGCTGTACCAACTACTAACATTGCCCGACCCAAGCAGAAAGGCCTACCGTCTCATAGGGAAAGGGAGACACTACTGCCAAGGTAAGGAGAGGTAAGCGCAGTGTTGATGCTGACATGAATGGAGTAAACATACACCTCACACACGCAGCATGAGTAACCAACAACATGTGGTATACACACGTATACATGGTTGGTAGGGACACCACTGGGGAGAGCTGTATTGTCTGCTCTTTAATCCCCTATGACTTGAGTGCCTCAAGAAAATTCATTGTAACTGAAATACCAGCAGCAAAAGCATGATGCAGATGTATCTCGCAGTGTTCCAAACGCGAGGAAGATTCCAAGGGAAGACAGCAACATTGAAATTAATGGATGTCAGAAGGGACATTCCTCTATGAAAGACAATTACATCAAGACGCTACCCATGATAAGCAATTACTGGCAGCTCAATGAAAGACTACAGTATGTAACAAAGAGGTCAGAGACAGAAGAAACAAAGACTATCACACTGAAAGAACTGACATGCCCATGGACAAGAGTAAAGGAAAGAGGAGGAGGAGGAGAACATGGTTGCTGGGAAAGACAACAGAGATATTGATCTATGGACGTGTATACACTAATGATGGCTGGGAAGATGGAGTGGCAGGAAGAAAAGCACTGACCTTAGCAAGTGTACCAGTGAGCAAGCTGCAAGAACAAAATGTTAAGTGCCTAACGGAGTGGGACAGGAGTGCGAAGTTAGTGATTTGAGTGGAGAATGAAGGTGGACCTATGCCAATAATTCCCCTGAAGACAGCGGCCTTATGTTACCAGCACAGCGGTGATGAAGTTGGTGAAAATGTAGAATGCAAGACGGTTGAGATCATTCCAACAATGGGAGCAGGAACTGCAGTGCTTATGGACCACTACTGGGCATGTGGATTTAAAGCATATGAGAAAATGCCACCGAATTGGGTAGGAAAATGTTAATTGGTGAACATGAGGGCAGGAAAGTGCGGCTGGAATCCGAAAAAGAGATCTGCGGGTGTATCTCGGAACTTCTGGATATGCGTGAAGACTGTGGAGACCAAGCGGAGGCAGGACAAAGTGGAAGACAATTGCAACTGATGGGACCAAAGAGGAGAAAGGTCAAGGGATCGAGGAAATTCAGACGAGGCAATGTCACACCGGAACAGGATAATTGACTCTGTCGGATGTCTAGATAGATTGTCCAAAGTTTGTCACCACCAGTCCTTAGGTTACCCATGATGCTTGCGAAGGTGTCATTCTGGAGATATAACCAGGTGGGGGGTCCTGCAAAGATGAGACCTTCCCCTCCGTAGGTACTGCTGCAAAGTGGAAGCATTCATGCGATGGAGGTACCAGAGGTGTGAGGGGCGATCATGGGAGGTTTGTGTGTTCACCTGCGGTCCGGACTCCACCTGACCCGGGCATGAGGAGGAATGTACTTGCCCAAACGCTCCCTGCTGAGGAAAGGCCGGTGCATCATTGTGGGTGAACCTATGTGAGAGACGAGTAATTAACATTTTTCAAAGATTTTATGTTTTGATCTGAGATGGGGGAGATGGAATGGGGGCTCAAATGTTATTGAGAATGTTCTGAGAGAAGGGACCGTGAGGGAATGGTCTTCACTGGTGGTCCGATACTGGATTAGTTTTTTGTTTTTTAAACGGATCCCTGTCGGATGCCATCAACTGGGTATGGGGATGGAGGCGCGAGGGGGGTGGTGGGAAGGGGGAAAAGGGAAGGGGGAAATGGAAGGTGGTGGGTCTGGAACAGAATCCTCAGTAAGACGTGCATTGGTACATGCTGGGTTGACTACAAATACGATAGGTTGGCAATCTCTATTAAAGGGATCACTTGTTGCACGCACTCCCAAATGGCGGTTAATATGAACCAACGGACGGGTGGCCTCCTTAGGGTTGGACCATTGAATGTTAAAGTCTTAATTCCCCAACCAAAAGATCCTTAGTATACCGAGAATTCCGTAGGGCGAAACTAGATGTAGTCCTCTTACAAGAAATGAAATACACCAGAGGGGAATAAAGGAGGATTCTAGGGGTACGGACGGGATCTGAATTCTGGGGTTCGGTGCCTCTAAGAAAAGGGGGAGTGGGGATACTCATTAGAAAAGGGCTGGGCTTCACTGCCACCAAGACATGGGCAGACAGAGGGGCGTGCTTTGCTGGTAGCAGGCTCTATAGGAAAGGTGGATATTACGCTTGCCACAGTATACTCCCCCAACTCAGGACAATCTAGGTTCTTGGCTAGGACCGTCCCTAAAATTAATCCTGATGCGAGGGAACCAGAGGAGAGAGGCCACACTGAAGTCGCAAACATGTTCAGCATATATAGACTACGGGATATATGGCGGGAGCTTCATCCCGATGAGCAGGGGTACACCTTCTACTCCACCCCTCATAATACGTTCACCAGAATCGATTACGTATATATCAGAAGAACTATATAACACTGCAATAAGATCAGAGATCGTTCTGGTCACCTGGTTGGATCATGACATGGTCACGACCGACAGACTGGGAAAATGTACCCACGAAGGGAGGCCGGTGGCAATGTAATGAGACTCTCTGGAGAGACCCTATATTTAATACGGAGACGGAAAACGAAATTATTGAATACTTCAAGACAAATAACACTGGGGAGACTTCCAAATTAATAGTGTGGGAAGGGGTGAAGGCAACGTGGATGGGAATTCTGATTGGAGAGGGCTCGAGTAAGAAAAGAGGAATTTGATTGAAAACAAGCTCAGGAATGAGATTCGTCTCTTAGAGGAGGCGGGGAGGAGAGAGGAAAACGGGAGGCAAACAAGAAAACGGAATAGCTTCGGCTCCTGGAACACAGACTGATAGCCCGTAAATTACAGCTTCTGAGACAGAAGTTTTATGAGAAGGGGGATAAGGCTGACGCTCTGTTGGCAGCCAGACTACGCGGCCAACGTGCTGAGCGGAGGGTTTTGGAGATAGAGAACCGAGAGAATGCTCAAACCGCAAACCAATGGGGAAATCCCTTAAGCTTTCGCCACATTCTATGAGGCGCAATACAGATCAGAGGCTCTGCCTGGTTTGACGGAGACTGATGACTACTTGTCCTCTGTCAAAATGCTGAAACTTTCATATGATGAATCCCTTGGCTGGGAGGACCCGATAACTGAGGAAGAAGTCAAGAGTGCGATTAAGAGGCTGTCCCTTGTCAAGGCTCCCTGAGAAGACGGATACACCACCGGATTTTATAAATCCTTCCTCTCCTCCCTCCTCCCCTTTATGGTGGAACTCTTCAATGAGATCCTTGATACTGGAAAAGCCCCGGACTCCTTTGTCCGGGCCCTGGTCTCAGTAATTCCCAAAGAGGAAAGCGACCCAAAACAATGTGACTCATACCACCCCATATCATTGTTAAATGTGGATGCCAAAATATATACCAGAATCCTTGTGGCCCGATTGGAGACATTCATGCCACGCCTGGTCCATCCCGATCAAAACGGTTTCATTTTAGGTAGACAAGGAGCCGACGCAATGAGGAAGACCCTACACCTGATCAACTCATCCCATAATATGAACAATGACCCTGTCCTCCTGTCAGTCGACGCAGAGAAGGCCTTCGACAAGGTAGAATGGGGCTTTCTGGTGGCGGTCCTTCGTAAAGTGGGAATAGGTCTGAAATTCAGGGGAGGGATACATGCAGTCTATACATGCCCAAAAGCCTGTCTTCGTAAATGGGGAACACTCCTGCTGGTTTGAAGTAAGCAGGGAAACACAACAAGGCCAATAAAGGGATGCCCTTTATTGGCCATACTCTTCGCACTCTCATTGGAACCCCTAGCCCAGAAATTAAGGGATGAACATCGGGTGGAGGGACTCCGAGTAGGAGCAACAGAATATAAAGTAGCACTGTACGCAGATGACCTACTTCTGCACATCTCAAATCCCACATCGTCTATAACTAGAGCAATTCAACTAATCAAAGAATATGGGGATCTTTCAGGTTTCAAAATCAATGCGGCCAAGTCGATTTTATATCCCCTACACGAAACTACACAGGCAGATGTGGATAGGCTTTCCCCCCTAGGCCTCATAGTAGAAAAAGCTACGGTTAAATATTTGTGCATACAGGTCACGAGGGACATCAACAAACTATGAAGCCAATTCCCCCCCCCCTCCTCCTAGGGTTTCGTGCCAATCTCGCTAAGTGGGAAAAATTGACGATATCTTGGTTGGGTAGGCTTAATGCGATAAAAATAGTATGCCTCCCCCGCTTTCTGTACCCCTTTCAGATGCTTTCTATTCGAATGCTACAAGGTTCCTTTGGCAGGGAAAGAGAGCAAGGGTAGCCTATGACACCCTGACAATACCTAAAGATATGGGCGGGGCAGGGCTCCCAGGCCTCAAGAAGTATTACCAAGCCACCCAACTGCGAATCTTAATTCCCAACTTCCGAGATGGGTTGCGATGGATAATTGCTATCTAGCCCCAGCAACTGTCTCTGAATGACTATGGGTACCGAGAGACAAATTGTAACAGAGAAGACTAAGGAACCACCCGATATTGGGAACCATTTGGAAAATATGGAGGGAGGGAGAGAAGGGACATGCTTAAAATTACTTCATGGCCACCCCCCCTGAGTCATCTATGGGCCCCCCCGGCATCAGAGAGAGCATCAACAATCTGGAAAGATTCCAACCCTGGTTTGAGGCCGGCTTGGAGAGGGTGAGTTAGTTGTGGAAACATAGCTCCTTCATAACAATCTCGGAGCTGGGCGAGAGCTTGGGTTTGGGCCCTCTGTATGTCTTTCAGTATTTGCAGATCAAGGGTGGTCTAACAAAGGATGTATGGAAAGATATTGTAAGTAGAGAACTTAACCCATTCGAGAAACTATGGAATTCTAGAACAGAAATGAATGGAATATCAGCCATGTACAGGGGATTGATCGAAGCTGGGAAGGGCTCCACATTGCCCCTGAAGGATAGAAGGGAGAAAGATCTGGGTGAAGCAGTTGATCTAGACATGTGGGGAAGGATGTGCAGGGCTGCCCCTCAGGTATCTATATCCAGCCAATACAAACTTCATGCGATGAAACTCTTACACAGGTAGCAGTAGGACCCATTAGGCTCTCCAGAATGTTTCAGTCGCTGAGCCTGCTGTGCTGGCGCAAATGTGGTGGAATAGCTGACTACTGGCACATGTGGTGGAGTTGTCTACGGATCAAGGTTTATTGGGATGAAGTCCTGGGGTGGATCAGGGATCTCGACCAAATTCAGCGGACTTGATCACGATTGCAAAGACTGAACGAGGGCTGCCGAGACAACCACTAGATCTTCCCATTGTCCGCTGGCCTGACACCATAAGCTTGAGAGCCACTCTTGCATGGGGCGCATGCACAGACGTGCATGTGGAACTAGGTAAATGCAGGAGGCCATCATCCCAAGTAGTCACATAGCTTTGCGTACAGCCACCTTTTGACTGGCTACAAAGTGAGGGATCTGGAACAGCATGTTTTGAACCCTCTCGATGGAGGGAAAGATGGGGTCTTTTGTCCGAATCAGAGCCCCCAAAAACTGATTGACTTGGCTGGGGTCTAGGCTGGACTTTTTCTCATTGATCGAGAACCCTAGACAGAAAGGGAAATCTACTGTCTTTTGGGTATTTGTTAGGCATGTTCCGTACGAATCCCCTGTTATTAGCCAGTCGTCGAGGTAAGGGTAGACTGCCTGCGCAGGTGAGCAGCTACTTCTGCCAGTACCTTCGTGAACACTCGTGGAGCAGAGGCAATGCCAAAGGGAAGAACCTTGAACTGATGGTGAGCATCCTCTATCATGAACCTTAGGTACTCTGTGCGCTGGCAACATTGAAATATGAAATTATGCATCTTTCATACCCAATGTTGACAAGTAATCCCCCTGCACCAGCAATGGAATTGCTTCCTGCAATGTTGTCATTCTGAACTTTTGCGGTTCGACATATTTGTTCACTTGGCACAAGTCTAACACAGGGTTCATGGTGAGACCCTTGTTGGGAACAAGGAAATACACTGAATAAATACCCTTGTTTTTATGGTGAATGGGGATGACTCCTATGGTGCCCTTTTCCTGAAGGATCTGCACCTCTTCCAGCAGTATTTGCAGGTGTGCTGGTGATAGGCATCTGCTCTTTAGTGGATGGTATTGAGGTGGCCGGTGGAACTCGATGCAGTAACCGTGGGTGACGGTCTTGAGCGCCCACCGGTCTCATGTTATCTCCTACCATGCGTGAATGAAATATGATCACCGTCCCCGACCAAGGAGGCATGGGAGGGGACCCGGACTGGTGAGTCATTTTGATGTGGAGGCCGGGGAGCCTCTTGTGGTGGAGTTTATGCCTCTACTCTAGCCTCTGCACTGTCCTCTTTGTTGATATTGGCTGTTGCTAGTTGACCCTTGCCCTGAGGACCATGGGGTACCTCCAGTACCATATTGCCCGTGGGGAGATCGGGAGAAGGACTGACCTCGAAAGGAACAACGAGAGTTTGAAGTCTCTGCTGTTGGAAAGGCATGGCTGTAATCTGATTGAGCGATTTCAGCATCTCATGTTCTTTTTTCCACTGTTTCCAAGGCATCATCTACAGCCTTACCAAACAAGTTTGAGTCTTCTACGGGCTTATTTATTAGGGAGGCCTGAGTCGTTGGCTTGAGGAGAGTTCTGTGCCAGAGTACGACCTGCAGTTACAGCAGTGTCTAGTGTATTTTTGCGACTATTATGGGTCACCTGTCTACCCTCTGAGGCGACTGTCAGCATGCGTGAACACGTGGGCTCGCGTCGAGCAGGCCCCACTGCACGACGCTGTAACTAGCGAGAAGAGTGGTATTATTCGCAATTCTGGTTGAATAGGCTGCAGATACGGCAATACGCTTGCCAAGGGCCATAGAGCTTTTTGCAGTCCTTATCTGGGGGAACCTCTGCTGTAGACAGTGGTACCACTGCCTTCTTTCTGGTGGTTGTAATAACCAGAGAATCAGGTGTGGCATGACCTTGAATGTACATGGGGTCAGACGGAGAGGGGCAAAACAGTTTCTCAACCTGAGAGTTAACAGCCCTTGTGAAGGAGGCAGACAATAAGAAAGGAGCAAGGCGCTTCTTTATGGAGTTCAGCAGAGTTATAGCTTGACCTGTGGGAGGTTTTTCTGTAAGAAAATCCTCAACAAAATCAGAGTCCTAAACAGGCTCCTGTGTGGCAATTTAAAAATGGCCTGCGGCTCTCTTAAGGATGGAATTAAATACCATTTGGTCAACTATTGGTGATGACTGCCTCTGCTGAGGTGAGGAAGGTGGGTCCAGCCAAGGCCCTTGATCTGTTGATTGATCTTGTTCCCAGACTGGGCACTGGTCCGTTGTGTCCTGACCAAAAGGATCGTCCTCATGACTAAAGGGATTGACTTCATATGTCACCTCTGGTTCAGAATGCCCAAAGACCTCCTCCTGATGAGTTTGTGTCTGAATTGGAAGCTTCTGCTGCTTTGGTGGAATGGGGCATGAGTCCTCCTCCCTAAATCTCTTGGGAGTAATTTACCTTTCTGAGAAGTCTATGAACTGGGACATCTTATCCATATAATTTTCAAACCTCTGCCTAGTCCACAGGGATGAAACAGAGTGGTCTGGAGGAGGGAAGGGCTCTTCAGAAGGGGGAAATTTACCAGATAAAGCCTTAGAGAGGGGTTTGAGGGCCTTCAGAGTACTCCTCTCGACGAGAGGGGGTGCACCTAGGCTGTTCCGCTGGCGAAACAACCGCAAGACCCTTGCGTAATTACGGCAGCTGTATGTTGGATTTTGACATGCCTGTAGGCGTTGTCGCGGTTGACAACTCCGCCGAAGCCTTAGTAGCGGACGCGCCCTTGGACGGCGTGTCAGCACTTATGTGCTTTTCTGTGGGAATGCCCTTATGGGTAGAATGCCCAGTCATATGCTAAGTTGATGTTTGCAGGGAGGGCACTGAACCACGAAGTTCGGCAGACACCGAAGATTTTGACGGGCCTGTTGGCGTTTCGTGCTTCCTTGACGTGACCGTCGAGGAGGCCTTAGGGTTGTGTGCTTTTCCTTGGGTGATGCGTGTGTGCCCCTGTCGCTGGGGTGTGATCTCTCCATAACAGTCTTGTCGGGGACGGGCATCTGGGAACCCAAAGGTTCCGAACGGTCTATGGCCTCTAGGTCCGAGCCATGGCTGCCGCTAGATTCCTCGTCACTCGAGGCAACAGCACCAACGGGGGAACAACTTTCGGCCTTCATTGCGTAGGCTGCCCACCGCTTTGTCCCCCTATCTATTAACTTCTTAGGACGAAAGAGTTTAAAGGACTTACAGAATTGCTCATCATGGTCACAAGATAAGCACCTATTCCATTTGTGATGGGTGTCTTTCCAGGGGTATTTTCCGTTGCACGACGGACAAAATTTAAATGGAGTCCTCTCCATAGCCGAGGTGAAGGGCAGCCAGACCAGAAAAGGGAAGAGAGAGGAAAAGGAAATGCATTCGCAGGAAGAATCAACCCAGGGCCCCACTCTCCCTACTGTACGGGGGCCTGGGCAGAGGGCCGATGCAACGCAGTCGACAGACGTGGATTGAAGCACCAGTCGCCATACAGCAGTGGAAGTCTTCAGCGTAGTGGTCCACGAAGCAGTCGTAGAAGAGAAGAAGTCAAAGACTAGACGACCATCGGTCATGGGACAATGAAGTAACTATTGAGCAATATAAAACTCTTGCAGGCTATGCATAAGGCGACAAACTAGTTGGGCGGAAAAAAACAATCTGAGAGACCTCAACGCGTAGGGATTTTGTGTACACTACACGTCGCGTTAGGGATAGCATTACAGTCACGCCCATGTAGACGTCCCCCTTTTGATCCTCGAAAGAAAGATGCAATACTCTGAGATTACCACTAGATTTAAGACTATATGCACAGCATGTGATTCTAAGCAAATTATCAAGCATCAGAAACATGCTTTCTAACACATGTCTTTCACCAGATCAGAGCCTTTTGGAAAAGAAGAGACCCCCAGAGCAGGAAAGGGTGCCGTCGGCGACGGGATCATCGTTGAACTGCTGACGAAGGTCTAGGAGGCAGATACACCCTGGACATGGTGACTGTTGGCAAGAAGTAAAGGTGACAGTGGTCGACCAACCCCTAGGGGCAGCTGTCCTGGAGGGAAGACTTGACTTTGTCGATAGTTATCAATGAGGTGCTCGTAGATGGGACGATGGTCTGGATGAAGCTGTCGACGGTGACCAGGTTCGGGTTGATGACAGTGGAACCGATGACGGGTCCTTAGATGACTTACTCCTCTTCGACGATGACCATTTCTTGGATGATGAGGTTAGCAGTTTCCTCACAGACTAAGGTAACACACCAGCTGCCAGGCTAACAGTCGACTGAGCCGGCGAATGTGACTGACCCTTATCAGAACTCGATCCCATAGTCGTGGTGACCATTGACTAGGAAGGTAATGCAGTGTGGGATTTCGCCTTCTTTTGGATATTAGCCTGGGAAGCATCCTCAAAGGACCTCGATCTCTTCTTACCAGAGGAAGTACACTCAGTAGACCTGCCAGCCCTGGAAGAGGCATGACTATGCCCGGAGCCCGTGTCAGAGGCATTCCCTTCCTCAATCCATGCTACCAACCTCCGGTGGCGATCCTTTCGGGTCTTCAACAAAAACAACTGATAGATTGAGCATCCGTTCACGTTGTGGTCTGGATGATGACAGTAAAGGCATTGTCGATGAAGATATTCTTCTGGCGCAGATTTCACAGGATCTGAAGCAGCTTTTCTTCGTGCGTCCGCCATGGTCGAGGTGTAGGCCGAAGCCTGGGCCTATAGCGCCACAGGCTGAAGATCCGGCAGTGGTTTGGAGTGCTTTGCGGAAAACAGGTCCCCACTGCCGGTAATAGCTGCGTGATGGTCGACTATGCAGAGATAAAGAAACTCTACAAAAAACAGCAAAAAACAAACGATTTTCGAGGAGCGAAGCACGAAGACTCCCAACACTAAATCATGCATTAAAATCTGAAGATGGCCATGAGGGGTAGAGCTTAGGAGGGCGAGTGTCATTGGCTGGGGGCAGTATGACCCAAAGGACATTGATAGGCTATAGTGGAGATGAGCAATTTTAGTTTAAAGCAAAATTGCATTCTTTTTACGGAGGATTCCCAGCCTGACAACGGGGAATATTCAAGAGCATGTGAACCTATGCAAGAATTCATGCTGGAGAAATTAGAAATGTTGTAGTGTGCCCGCCCTCTGTTTAAAGCACTTCCTGCAGTAGTAACTTGCACATTTTTCTGCTTAGTGCAAACACCTTTACATTTTACTTTAAGCCTCCGAATAGTTCTATGTTGTTTGGCTGAAATAACTTACTCCATGGTAATTTACTTCAACAAAAATCATTACACAATTGTTTACGTCTTTGTTTATCTTTCAATAGGCCCCCCACAGCACACCACTACCATCCCTAACACAACACCACATAATCCTTAAAAACACATGGGTTACATTACACACCATAATCGTATTTCTGATGCTTTTATCAGCTTAGATTCACATGCTATATGCTATACATAGGCCGTCATCTAGTGGTAGTTGCAGAGTATTCCATTATTTGTTTTAGAAACTCGAAAAGGGACGTCGACAGGGCATGCCAGTAATAATATCCCTAGTATGACGTCCACTGTACCCATGGTCCTTCACGGATCAAGGTCCCTCAGATTGTTTTGTTTCTGACATAAGGTAGCATGAAGTGTAGCGTGAGTGCAGATTTAATAAAGCAGATAAGAAGCGATAAAGCCAGCAAATCATCTATGCATCTTCTATTCCAAGGAGGGAAGGAAAGGTGGGCGCATGTGAATCTAAGCAGATACAAGCATCAGAAATATGATTACAGGAGTAATGTATCCCTTCCAAGGCTTGTGGATCTGCTTGGATCACATGCTATGCATAGACTAGCGAGCAGTATCAGAAAAAGGAGGTGGGTTGTGAGAAGGTATGGCAGCAAATAGATGTTTTAGCAATGCTTGTCCCACCTGTGAATCTGCTTTAGAATGTGTGTCAATGCAGTAATGCCGAGTAAAAACGTATGTAACCAACTCCATGTAGCTGCTTTGCAAATGGCGCCTAGTGGGATACTTACAATAATAGCCAAAGTAGCCCCTGTACCTCTGGTAGAGTGAGCTCCTAGTGTGAAAGCCAGAGTGTTCTTTGATAGGGAAGAGCAGAGCTGTATGCATTTCGCTATCCATCTGGAGATGGCATTCTTTGAAACGTGATCACCTTCCCTGGTAGGTGCTATGGAGACAAACAGTTGATCTGTTTTTCCTAACTGTTTTGTTTTCTTTTCATAGTACACAACTGCCCTCCTTGCGTCCACAGTGTATGGAGATTTTTCTCAGCTGAACTTGATGGATTCTGAAGGGGCATGAGCGGGGGGGACAGGAGGGAGACACGGGGCATGAACGGGGGGTGGGGAGAACAGGAGAGAGACACGGGGCATGAGCGGGGGTGCAGGAACAGGAGGGAGACAGGGGGCATGAGCGGGGGTGGGGGGGAACAGGAGAGAGACACGGGGCATGAGCGGGGGGTGGGGGAACAGGAGGGAGACACGAGGCATGAGCGGGGTGGAGGGGAACAGGAGGTAGACATGGGGCATGAGCGGGGGCTGGGGGGAACGAAAGGTAGACACGGGGCATGAGCGGGGAGGTGGGGGGAACAGGAGAGAGATACAGGCATGAGCAGGGGGTGGGGGGAACGAAAGGAAGACACGGGGCATGAGCTGCTGGTATCTTACTGTGCAGGCGGCAGATCACGCTCCTCGGCCCTCCGCAGGCCACCATGTGGCGATGGCGTGTCTCCTGGCAGTCTGCAGCAGCCCGGGGATGGGTTGTATGCAGGGTCTCTGTTGGCAAAGCCTCTCGATGCGAAAGAAGAACAAAGATGGCGGCAGTCTTTGAAAATACGACGCACTGCACGCTTCACCACAGCCAAGGGGAAAGTGCGTCACATGTCCGCGGACATGATGCAAGCCGCTTGCCCAATCCCTGTCCTGTCCACGGAGCGAACAGGGAAGTGTGTCCGCGGAGCGGACATAGTATCACTAATTTTGTTCACTTACATTTTTGTCATTTTTAAAAAAACTACTGGACGGATTTACACCAAATAAAAAAAGCACGCCTTCAGGACCAAGCCGCCGCTCCTGCTGAAAATGTGGTGTAAATCCATCCAGTGGTTTGGGCTGTAGGCGTGAGCAAAGTTTTTTCCCATTATGTCTATGTCTATGGGAAAAAAAGAAGTTTTGGGACACCCCTCTATAACTTTGCCCCCCCTGGACCAAACCTCACCAAACTTTGCAAAGTTTGGTGAGGATTTGTCCAAGTGGAGCGAAGTTATAAGCCGCCCAAAAAGGGATATAATCCATTACTCACCGTAATCGTACTTCTGATGCTTGTATCTGCTTAGATTCACATGCTGTGCATAGGCCGACATCTAGTGGAAGCTGCGGAGTATTACAGTTTGTTTTTCGAAACTCGAAAATGGGCTTCGACACAGGGCGTGCCAGTAATACTATCCCTAGTGTGACGTCCTCTGTACCCATGATCCCTCACGCGTCTAGGACCCTCAGATTGTATTTTTTCTGACATGAGGAGTAGCGAGAGTACATATTATCCAAGCAGATAGAAAGATAAGACTACAAGCATCCATGCACCTTCTCTCAGAGGGGAGGAAGGGCGGGTCGCATGTGAATCTAAGCAGATACAAGCATCAGAAATACGAATACGGTGAGTAATGTATACCTTCTGAGGCATGTGGAATCTGCTTAGATCACATGCTGTGCATAGATTATCGAGCAGTGTTAGAAGAAGGAGGTGGGATGTGAGAAGGGTCATGAGCAAATAAATGTCTTAGAACCGCTTGTCCCACTTGAGTATCTGTTTTGGAATGGGTGTCAATGCAGTAGTGCTGATTAAAAGTGTGAATAGAGCTCCAGGTAGCTGCTTTGCAAATGGTGTCAAGGGGTACATTTGCAATAAAAGCCAGAGTGGCCCCAATGCCTCTTGTAGAGTGGGCTCTTGGCGTGAAAGGCAGAGTTTTTAAGAAAGGGAGTAACACAGCTGGATACAGTTTATAATCCACTTACAGATGGCACCTTTAGAGACGCGATCTTCCTCTTTGCCTGTAACTATGGAGACAAACAGTTGGTCTGTTTTCCTCAGCGGTCTGGTTTTGTTCACATAGCATAGGACCGCCCTATGCACATCTAAGGTGTGTAGTTTCACCTCAGCCAAGCTTTGTGGGTCTGGGAAGAAAGCCGGAAGCTTGATGGACTGGTTCACGTGGAATTTGGAAATAAACTTAGGTGAGAACCTAGGGAGTGTTTGTAAAACCAGTTTATCTTTATGGACAGTAAAGAAAGGGTCCTCCACTGACAGAGCCTGAATTTCACTGACCCTTCTTATAGACGTAATGGCTACCAAGAAGGCAGTTTTATATGTCAGGTGTTTGAGACTGCTCTTATGCATGGGCTCGAAAGGAGGGCCCATGAGTTTAGCAAGCACCACAATAAGGTCCCACCCTGGTGGTGGGTTAGAAATTGGAGGGTGAAGTCTCTTTACTCCTTCCATGAAGGCGTTAGCCACTGGTACTTTCCACCACGATACTTTGTTATGTGAGGTGGTGTACGCAGACACAGGTGCCAGGTGTACCTTCAGTGAATTAAATACCAACCCTGCGTCCAGCAGGTGGAGCATGTAGGTGACTATAGTGGAAGGAGTGCAATCAACTGGGTTGACTTGCTTATTCTGGCAACAGATAACGAATCTCTTCCATTTGTCAAAGTAGCACTACCTTGTGTTTGGCTTCCTAGATTCTTTTAGGATGTCCATACATCTCTGAGTTAAATTGAGATGTCCAAACTCTATGACCTCAGGAGCTGCCAGGTTCATTGAGTTGGGTTGAAGATGTACTGTCCGACTGTGGTGCTGGGACAGTAGGTTGTACCAGCACGGGAGCTTGATGGGTTCCCACACCGCTAGTCTGCTAGTCCGCTAGTCCGCTAGTCTGCGTAAGTGTAGGAACCACGGTTGCCTCGCCCACATGGGAGCAACTAGGACGAGCGTCATTGATTCCCTGTGCATCTTGTTGACCACCTTCCTGATGAGGGGGGTTGGTGGAAAGGCGTACGCAAACATCCCTGACCAGTTCATCCACAGGGCGTTCCCCTGGGAGTCTGGTTGGGGGAACCTGGATGCGAATCCTGGGCACTGTGTTTTCGCTTGTGGCGAATAGGTATATAGTGGGGAAACCCCACTGAGAGAAGAGATCTTCTACGATTGCTCTGTGTAGACACTATTCATGTTCTTGTTGGAGGGGATCCCTACTCAAAGCGTCCGCCAGAGAATTGAGAATTGAGATCCCCTGGAACATGTTGAGATGACAGGTAGATGTTCCGTCCTAGTGCCCATATCCACATTTTCTGGGCAAGCTTGGTCAGATTTGGCGAACAAATCCCTCCTTGCTTGTTCAGGTAAAACATTGCTGTTGTGCTGTCTGTCAGGATCTGCACTGACAGGTTTAACAGGTAGGGCTCGAACGCTTGAAGAGCTCTGAATACTGGCAGAAGTTCTAGCAGGTTGATGTGATTCTTGGCCACTGAGTGAGACCAGAGACCCTGAGCTGTGTGGTGGAGAAGGTGTGCTCCCCACCCGGACAGGGATGCGTCTGTTGTGACTACAGCCTGTATCTCGGGATCGTAAAAGGGTTTCCCCTTTGACAGGTTTTCTCTTGTCCACCATTGAAGACTTCATACAAGTGTTGGCGAAACGACCACTAGATCGTCCCACAGACCACTTGCCTGAGACCACTGTTTCGCCAACCATTCTTGCATGCGACGCATGCGCAGGTGCACGTGGGGGACCAGGTAAATACATGACGCCATCATGCCGAGTAAACGCATCGCTTTGCGCACTGTTATGTGGTGACCGGCCTGATATAGCGGAATTTCCAGCATGACTTTTTCTCGTTTATGGAGAATCCCAATTCGAAGAGTAGGTCGATAGTTCCTTGAATATTTGATCTGCAAATTACTGGGGTCCCCCCCATGATGAGCCAGTCTTCCAGGTAAGGGTACACTGGGATTGCCACCCTGCATATGTGTGCCGCCGCCACCGCCAGTACCTTGGTGAAAACCCCTGGAGCCGAGGCTATACCGAAGGGCAGTACTTTGAACTGGTAGTGCTGACTGTCCACCTTGAAGCGCAAGAATCTTCTGTGCGCTGGGAACATGGAAATATGAAAATAGGCATCTTTCATGTCCAATGTTGCCATGTAAACCCCCTTTTTTTTTTTAGGAGGGGGATTACCTCTTGGAGAGTAGTCATGCAAAACTTTTGGGGCTTGACATACTTGTTTGCAGGCCGTAAATCCAATACTGGGCGCATTGTCAAATTGTTTTTGGCACAAGGAAGTAAGTTGAATGAATACCCTCGTTTACCTGGTGTCCCGGGACGAGTTCTATCGCGTTCTTTGCTAGAAGATTGGCGATCTCTTCGAGGAGGATCTTCTGGTGGTCTAATGAATGTACTTTTTGACGTGGAGGGTGGTTTCGGGGACACTCTAACAGTTCTAACAGCGGACACTGTGGACAGCACCCATCTGTCTGATGTGATCCCTTCCCAAGCTTGGGTGAAGTTGGTAATGCGTCCCCCTACTGGGGATGCGTGAGAAGGGACCCTGAACGGAACGTCCCTGTTTTGCTGGAGGCATGCCGCCGCCTCTATTGAGGCTGCCTCTACCCTTATCACGTCCCCTCTCGTTATCCCTGCCATAACCTTGGGTAGACTGCTGGTTGTTGTTATTCCATGGTGTACCCTGCCCCTGGGAATAGTTGGAGCCACTTTGTGAGTTTTGGCCGCATCGGCGACAAAAATTGCCATTCCCTCTTTGATTGGGGGGTTTGTTAGTTAACTGGCCCAGGGATTTGAGATTCTCGTATTCATCTTTCGCATTTTTTAAGGCATCTTCTACCGCCTTACCAAACAATAGATTGTGCTCCACCGGTTTGTGTATTAGAGATGCTTGTGTCTCGGGTTTAAACCCAGATTGTCATAACCAAGCATGTCTTTAGATAACAGTACTCTGTTATCAGTCTGCCGGCGTTATCCGAGGCATCAAAGGTTGCTTTAAGGATGCAACCGGACACTGCTCTTCCCTTCGACGCAACCTGCGCCAACTGGCTCTTTAAAGGTTCCGGGGCGGAGTCAATGAGTGCCGCAACTTCTTCCCACTGATGGCAGTTGTAACTCGCCAGTAGGGTGGTGGAGTTGGCAATCCTTGCCTGGTAGGCGGAAGTGGAGGCTACCTTTCTTCCCAAACCATAGATCTTCTTGCTCTCCTTGTCGGGGGGAGCTTCAGAAGATATGGGTGTTCTCGTCCTCTTCCGGGTATTAGTCACTACCAGGGAGTCCAGCTTCAGTTGCCCCCTTACGTAGAGTGGGGGTGTGATGGGGCTGCCCTGAACAGTTTTTTAATCCTGGGGTTTATTGCCCTGGTGAGATTGGGATTGAGAAGGGAAGGGTCTATTCTCCTTTGTATTGACTTGAGAATAGGGATGCCCTGGGCAACAGGTCTCTTCTCTCCGACTAGTTCTTCGCAAAGTCCCTCTCCTCCTGTGCTCCCTGCATATCTATTTAAGAGATGTTGGTTGTCGACAGGAGAGTCGGTAACCGGAGGTTCCTTGTATACTGGGGAGTCTACTCTGTAGACTTGTGAGTCATCTTCGTCCTCCTCTTGGGCCTCGTCATCCCCATAGTAATTCATTCCAGTATGGACGTCCAACGTGGCCAATTCTGGATCCTCGTTAAAAGATGGATCCTCATCTTATAGAGAGTATGGCTGAACGTGGTAAGGGTCGAAAGACGTACTTTGTGTTGGCCCCTCAAATCGAGGTTTTTTACCAGGGGGTTGCGGGTCCTTAGACCCTGAGGGGGTTGACCCGTCAGAGGTATAGGCGAGGAACTGTTGAGGATTCTTGGCATAGAAGTCTGCTAGGGATGACATTCTAGACATGACTGTCTATATCCTCACTTGACCATTCTTTTGAACTGGGGATTACCCTCTCCTGGGAGTGTTTCCCTTCCTGACTGGACCTATGCCCTTGTGCAGGGGTCTTGGCTATCTTTTCAGAAGGTTGTGACTTGTCCTTATGTGTCTGAGGTGCAGATGAAGGCTGAGAATGCTTTTTCTGCTTTTTTCCCCCCTCCATCCTCCCCGTGACTGGAAGAGTGCTTCCCCGGTGTCTTCACCTTTGCGGAGCTCTTCGACGTCTGGCGTCGAGATTCGGGGGTGGTGTCCTTTTCCTTAGCGAGGGGAGGTCGCGACACGGGAGCAGCCGTTCCGCGGTCTGCTGACGCCGACTCCTGGAGTGCGGCCTGGGGATGGAGGTGGTCTTCGTCTCCTGACGATTGAACCTCTGTTACTTTAGGGAGCGAGGCACTCTTGGCAACAGTGGATGGTTGCCTGGTGTCATGCGGCGATCTTGTTCGAGAACGCCTAGAGGACACCGATTCGGTGGACCGTTCTCTGCGTGCCTCTTTCCGAGAACTCGACGCGCGCACCGAATCTCGGTTGGACCTCGAGTGCTTAGTGGATGTGTTGTGGGTAGCGCTTGTGTCGCCGGGGGTGTTCCCCATAGCTGCCTTGCCAGACAACCTTATGAAGTCTGGGACTTGCGCTTGGCTGTCTCTCGACGCCACGTTGCCCTCGCCGTCCGATAGGATGGCGTTGCTGCCATCACTGAAGGCACCATCAGCTTCCATGGCCTCTCTTTGCCTGGCGTGGTGGGCCCAACGTTTAATTGAACGGTCCTTTAGAGTCTTCGGTTTAAACTGACTACACGCTCTGCAATTTGCCTCGGGGTGGTCCCTTGGCAAGCAGGGCAAATTACTGGGGTTTCCCCCGTTATGAGCCAGTTGTCCAGATAAGGGTACACCGGGATTGCCTCACTGCGTAGGTGTGCAGCCGCCACCGTCAGTACCTTGGTGAATACCCTTGGTGCCGAAGCTATCCCGAAGGGCAGTACCTTGAATTGGTAGTGCCGACTGTCCACCTTGAAGCGCAAGTACCTTCTGTGCGCTGGGAACATGGAAATATGAAAATAGGCATCTTTCATATCCAAGGTTGCCATCTAATCCCCCCTTTTTTAGGAGGGGGGTTACCTCTTGTAGCGTAGTCATACGAAACTTTTGGGGTTTGACATACTTGTTGGCAGACCGTAAATCCAATACTGGGCGCATTGTCAAATCTTTCTTTGGCACAAGGAAGTAAGTTGAATAAATACCCTTGTTTACCTGGTGTCTCGGGGCGAGTTCTATCGCGTCCTTTTCTAACAGAATGGCGATCTCCTCGAGGAGAATCTTCTGATGTTCTAAAGAGTGTACTCTCTGTCGTGGAGGATGGTTCCGGGGACGCTGCAGTAGTTCTATACAGTACCCTGTGGATACTGTTGACAGCACCCATCTGTCTGATGTGATCCCTTCCCAAGCCTGGGTGAAGTTGGAAATGCTTCCCCCTACTGTGGTTGCGTGAGAAGGAACCCTGAACTGAGCGTCACTGCTTTGGTGGAGGCGTGCCGTCTCCTTTGCTGGGGCTGCCTTTGCCTTTACCACGACCTCTTCTATTACCCCTGCCGTAACCCTGGCTAGACTGTTGGCTGTTGTTCCACTGTGTACCCTGCCCCTGGGAATAGTTCGATCCTCTCTGGGAATTTTGGCCGCGTGGGCAACGAAAATTACTATTCCCTCTCTGGTTAGGGGGTTTATTGGTTAACTGGCCAAGGGACTTGAGTGTCTCGTATTCGTCCTTGGCATTCTACAGTGCGTTCTCGACCGCCTTACCAAACAACAGATCGGCTTCCACCGGTTTGTCCAACAATGATGCCTGGGTTTCTGCCTTAAAACCAGACTGCTGTAACCACGCATGTCTCTTGATAACAGTGCCTTCTGCTATCAATCTGCCTGCATTGTCCGCGGCGTCAAAGGTTGCTTTCAAAATGCAACCAGACACGGCTCTACCCTCAGCGGAAATCCGAGCTAACTGGCCCTTTAAAGGTTCCGGAGCAGAGGCCATGAGTGCCGCGACTTCTTCCCACTGATGGCAGTTGTAGCTGGCCAACAGGGTGGTGGAGTTTGCAATCCTTGCCCGATAGGCGGACGTTGAGGCTACTTTCCTGCCGAAACCATATAGTTTTTTGCTCTCCTTGTCTGGAGGAGTTTCGGACGATGACAAGGGTGTTCCAGCCCTCTTACGAGTGTTAGTGACAACTAGGGAGTCTGGCTTCAGATGTCCTCTTATATAGAGAGGGTCAGACTGGGCTGCCCTGAAAAGTTTTTCAACCCTGGGATTGACTGCTCTGGTGAGGTTCGGGTTCCCAGGGATGGGTCTATTCTTCGCTGAATGGACTTAAGGATAGGGATGGTCTGGGCAACAGGCCTCCTTTCTCCCACTAACTCCTCGGTGAAGTCCCTCTCCTCCTGGACACCTTGGGTGTCAATATGGAAATGTTCTGCTGCATGTGCGAGAACCTCGTTTAGGAGGGGTTGGTTATCGACAGGGGAGTCGGTAACCGGGGCTTCGTTTTCTACCGGGGAATCTACTCTGTAGGTTTCAGGGTCTTCCTCTTCTTGGTCCTCATCATCCCCATAGTAGCCCGTCCCGGTTTGCTCTTCTACCATGCCAAATTCTTGGTCCTCACCAAAGGAAGCCTCTCCTTGATATAGTGAGTATGGTCTTGAGTATGGTTGTACCTCGAAGGGGCCTGTAGACCTCATCGGTGTCTCAAACCGGGGCTTCTTACTCGGGGGGATAGGATCGTTAGAGCCTGAGGGTGTCGCCCCTTGTGGATCATACGAGAGGAAATGCCAAAGAAGACATCCTTGACATGACCCTATCTATGTCTTCACTCGACCACTTTTTGGAACTGGGAATGACTCTCTCAACAAGTCTCAGAGATTTATCTTGAGTAGATTTGCTGGTTTTAGACATATCAGCAGACCTGGTCTTGTCTGTCTGTTTAGGGGGAGTGGCTTGTTTTACAGGTGTGGACGAGTGCAAAGGCTGCTGCTTCTGCTGTTTTCCCCCCTCCCCGTGAGTGGAAAAGTGTTTTCCCTGTCCTTTTATGGCTCCAGAGGTTTTCGACGCCTGGCATCGAGGATCGGGGGTAGAGTCCCTGTCCTTCGAGCCTGGGGCCGCGCTGATCTTGTCTGCGGGCTCCGACTCCTGGAGAGTGGCCTGGGGGTGGAAGTCGTCTTCGTCCTCCGACGATCGAACTTCTGTTAGCCTAGGGAGCGAGGCACTCTTGGCAAGAGTGGATGATTGCCTGGAGTCATGCGGCGATCTCGATCGAGAACGCCCAGGGGACACTGAATCGGACCGTTCTGTTTGTGCCTCTTTCCGAGAACTCGACGTCGTCGAGTCTCAGTTGGACTTCGTGTGTTTAGTGTGTGTGGTGTGTGAAGCGCTTGTGTCGCTGGGGGTCTTCCCCATAGCCGCCCTGCCGGACGACCTTCCGAGGTCGGGGACCTGCGCTCGGCTGTCTTTCGACGCCGTAATTCCCTCGCTGTCCGAAAGTACGGCGTTGCTGCCGTCGCTGAAGGCGCCCTCCGCTGCCATGGCCGCCTGCCTGGCGTGGTGGGCCCAATGCTTCGTCGAACGGTCCTTAAGTGTCTTAGATTTAAACCTACTACACGCTCTGCAGTTCGCTTCGGGGTGGTCCCTCGGCAAGCAGAGATTGCACGTGGCGTGCCTGTCGACCTAAGGGTATTTGCGATTGCACTTGGGGCAGAATTGAAAAGGGGTACCCTCCATACGCACCTTGAGGCAGCGGGCTATTAAGTGTAGGAAATGTATAAGGTGTACCTATATACCAAGTGTGTAGAGTATGTCCAACCCCCCACTCTCCCTACTTGCAGGGCCGAGGCCAGAGGCCTTCCAAGGCCCGGGCCGAGGCCAGAGGCCTTCCAAGGCCCGGGCCGAGGCCAGAGGCCTTCCAAGGCCCAAATCTGGCGTGCAGCAGCCGACGGTCGATTTCTTCTCCAGCCGGCGTCGAGTTCGACGTTGGGATGGGGAAGGATGTAAATAATTTAATATTTTAGCAAAAGTATGGCTAAGACCAGGGGACTCCGCAAAATGCTTCCGACCAGTATGGCAGAAAAAAACAATCTGAGGATCCTATACGCGTGAGGGATCTTGGGTACAGTGGACGTCACACTAGGAATAGTATTACTGACACGCCCTGTGTCGACGCCCATTTTCGAGTTTCGAAAAACAAACTAATACTCTGCAGCTTCAACTAGATGTCGGCATATGCACAGCATGTGATCTAAGCAGATTCCACAAGCCTCAGATATATATATATATATATATATATACATATATATATATATATATAGAGAGTGTTGAGTATGTACCACCCCCCACTCTCCCTACTTGTAGGGGCCGAGGCCAGAGGCCTTCCAAGGCCTGGGCCGTCATGCAGCTCTCGACGGTTGTTTTCTTTTCCGGTCGGTGTAAAGTGTCGAACTTCGGTGACTCGACATTGAGATGTAGAAAACGGGGAAATATGATGTATTTTTGCAAAATTATGGCTAAGGCCAGGGAACTCTGCGGAATGCTTCCGACCAGTATGGTGGAAAAAAACAATCTGAGGGTCCTAGACGCGTGAGGGATCATGGGTACAGTGGACGTCACACTAGGGATAGTATTACTGGCACGCCCTGTGTCAACGCCTATTTTCGAGTTTCGAAAAACAAACTATACTCCACAGCTTCCACTAGATGTCCGCCTATGCACAGCATGTGAATCTAAGCAGATTCCACAAGCCTCAGAAATATATATACACACACATACATATATACAAGCGCAGGTTTATACAATGATCGGAGGTGCAGCTGGTAAGCCGTTATAAACTGTCATTGGTTCACAGCCAGGTCTGCATATTCCATCTGAAACTAGAGTATGGTTGTTGCACTCTGATGTAAGTGGGCAAAGCATTCCAAGAAAGAGCGGCTTTGACAGGGAAGCTGGTTCCACCTGCTTTGGAAAGTCTGAATCTAGGAATTTCTAGGCAGAGGTGGTTGGAGGCTCTGGTGTGGAGAGTTGGGATTTTTCTGGTCAGTCTGGCAGAGCGATAAGGGGGGGCGGCATTATTGTGACATTTGAAGGTGAGGGATGCCATTTTGAAAGTATGAAGTTTATTTGAATACTTGTCACTTTGAATCTCTTTGTAAAAACCCTACTGCTTACATTGACCCTTCTTGAGATAAGCCTGGCTGCTCATCCACACTATCAACCTGTGTAGTACAGACTTATACCAAAGGTTGGGTTACCTGTTGCCAGGAGGACAAGGTTGGTGTAGTCTCCCATAGGTTACTGCACACAATCCTGCCTAACATCATTATTGATCCCATGTTAGCTGATCCCTGTGCAAGTGGTATATTCACAGACCTAGTGGGATTAATCTTGTATCTCGAGTACCTGGAGAATTCGGTTATGCCCTTCATGTTAAGGGCCAAGTTAATCTCGGGGTCCCCAAGGTTTAATAGGGTATCGACATCTTATAATAACAAAGTTACTCACCGTAGTGACTACCTTACTCCTAGTCCACAGTTTTTCCACCATACTTGTGGGACATTCCATCCTTCGGGACAGGACCAGAGCACTTTTGTCAAAAAGCATAAAAAATTGAATTTGTGTCCTTTTATTTTGACGTGGGCCCACAGCACTTGGCCGTAACCCCGCCCTCCTGAGCTCCGCCCCACGCATCGTCCTTCAGTCCTTTTCTATTGCCAGGTCTGAGACCATTTAGGCAATAATAGAAGTTTCTTTTTAGAGGGGACGACGGGCGGGTATATGGAGGAAAGGGGACTATGGACTAGGAGTAAGATAGTCACTATGGTGAGTAACTTTATTATACTCCTATGTCCTGTCCCCTTTCCTCCACACTTGTGGGTGATTCCCAAGCACAACCAGAGGTAGTAAGGGTGGATGGAAAATCCCTTCACTGAAACAAGTTTTTGAGGACAGCCTGGCCAAATTGAGCATCAACCCTTTTGGAAACAGCTTATAGCTGATTTGACGAGCTCTGTGCACGATACTCAAGAAGTAACGGAGGCACTTGTAAATGAATCTGCAGTCACTGATGAAGTGATAACGATGGAGGAGTGACCGAAGCCTGATGTGTAGTGTAGGCCTAGGGTTGGGGAGGGAGAGGGGGGAGTTGTTTAATTGTTTATTGGTGCTTGCTTATGATGCTTAAAAGTGTATATTGTTGTGTTTGAGTGTGAAAAATAAATAAAATAAATTCAAAATAAAATAAAAAAAACCTCCGGTCTAAGCAGTAATGCTTGCAGAAAGCTGATGGGGAGGCCCACATAGCCGCCTAAGCGATGGACTCCCAAGGAACATACTTTTGGAAGGCAACAGCAGCCTGTTTGTCGTGGACTAGATGTGCATGGATGCACTTAGGTGGTGAAGGCCTTGGATGTTATAGGCCTCTGAAATGCACGAGGCAATCCAGCTGGAAATGGATGCTTTGGAAGCTGGTTTCCCTTAAGGGTCACCGAACGTAACAAAGAGTTGTGAGGAGCTTTGGAGTTCTAGCGAGGTAAAACTTGACTGTTCTCCTGACGTCCAAATTGTGTAGAACTCTCAGCATCAGATGCCGGGTTTGGGAAGAAGACTGGTAAGGAGATAGACTGGTTCAAATGAAAGTCAGTAACCACCTTAGGGAGGAAGGAAGGATGAGTGTGAAGCACAACTTCATCTTTGTGGAAAGTGAGGAACAGATGTTCCACAGAAACAGTTTGGAGTTCGCTTACACGCTTGAGGATGTTACTGCAAACAGAAAGGAAACCTTCCTAGAAAGTTCGTTAAGATCAGTAGTGGCCATGGGTTCAAACGGCTTATGGCATAAAGCGGTGAGGACCACATTGAAATCGCACTTGGTATGAGGAGCGCATACCAGCGGAAGAGATGGAGTCCCGCAAAATGCCTTTTGATGACTGGATTAGTCAATGAAAAGGAACAGCTGTCCGTGGACAGGTAGGCCGCAATGGCAGATAAATAAGTCCTGCAAGACAGAACATGAATGACAGAAGCTGCCAGGTGAGACACAAAGGATAGAACGGTGTCGGCCGTAGCATGCCTGGGGTTGAGCTGTTTAGCTAAGCATCAGTAGAAAAAACAGAGCCATTTATTCCTGTATTGGACCATCATAGAAGGCTCCCAGGCCGCCTGGATAATGCACATATCGTCTTCAGACAGATTGAGCTGCGCTAAAGATCTGAACTCGGGCACCAGGCCACCAAGTTGATACGATTGAGGGGAGGGGTGCCACAGCTGGTGATCGCTCTGGTAAAGAAGGTCGGGTATCAGTGGCAATCTGATCGGGGGAAGAATCGACAGATGCTGCAGTTCCGAAAACTAGAACTGGCTGGCCACCAAGGATCTATGAACAGGAGAGTGCAGTTCGATGCAGAGTGACCGATGAATCAGTGGCAATGGAGGGAAGGCGTAAGCCTTCATGTTGTTCCATGGAATCTCAAGGGCATCTTCCAAGGGGGACGCTGCATGCCCCGTCCCTGGATGCATAAAGAGGAAGTTTCCCGTTTGTTTAAGTTTCAAAGAGGTCCACCTCTGGAGTGCCCCACTGATAGAAAATGTTGGAGAGGACAATGCTGTTCATTTCCCACTCATAACCGACTGATGACTGAGTGATTCTGCAGTTACATCGATGTGACCCGGGATGTGTACAACCTGAAGCCAGACTTTGTGCTGAATAGCCCAGTCCCAAATTTGTATGGGAAGTTCCACAAGGAAAGGTGGCTTGGTGCTGGCCTACTTGTTGATGTAAACCATCGCCACAGAATTGTCTGTTGGTGATAGACGGTTGAAAAGCTTTGAGTGCCAGAAACATAGATAGGAGTTCCAGGTAATTGATATGAAACTGCCTGTCCTGAGGAGTCCACAGGTCGAAAACCGCCCCCACTGAAAGGTTGTGTTACGCTCACCTGTTTTCTGCGGGGGCGTTGAGGCACAGTTGCAGCCCTCCCAGGGGTGAGGTCGCTCGGGTCTGACTTCGCCCTCTACGCTTATCTGGTGACTGGTGGTAATAGGTGATGCTGCTCGGGACTACTCCTGCGTGGAGAATAGGGGAGTGAGTATGCCAGCTTGTGCGCCTGATCCTCTTCCAGACCCCTTCTCCCAAACCGTGGTACCCGTGGGATGCGCTATCCCTGGAAAGCTCCCCTGTTGATTAGTTTTGGCGAGCACTCCATCCTGCTGCTTCTGGAAAGGGCGCTTGTATGATTCCTTCACTGGTCCCTTGCATGTGGTAGTCCAGTCCTGCTGCGACTAAGCCACTATACTTCAGGTAAGTGCTCCTGTTTGCCTTTGTCTTTCCTCGTCTGTTTTTATTGTATTGTAAAGTTCGCTGTCTTGTATTGCTGTCCGTTCCACTTTTGATGTTTGCTCTTTTGCTTTCTTCCCTTGCAGGTGATGTTGCCGGCCCGGCAGAAGCTGCAGAGCTCGAGGCGGCAGCCGGAGGGAACGAGGAACGAAGCAGCAGCGGTACAGTAGCTGGTAAATTATTAGCTACAGGGCGCGCAAGGTTCAAATGCGGCGCGGCCCTAGAACAGATGTTCTAACCTTGTCTTTCTTCTTCTTCACAGGGTCTGAGTTCGTGGATGCGGAGCGCAGTGCTGCGACGTTGGGATCAAGATCACTGGATGTCAGGAGATGAGTCTGCAGATGAAGCGATGAAGCACAGGTTTCCTGGAGGGATCTATGCAGGAGAACGCCTGGTTTCAAAGTTAAGTAAACTAGTCCAAGCGGCGGTGAGCGTCACGTTGCACCCGAGTGCTCAGTAACACAAAGCACCGGCCTTAAGGATGCAGCAGCTAATATAGCTGAGCTTCTGAAGCCACGCCCACCAGGTTCAGCCTGCCTGCCACACCCGATGAGTCAGCACATGAAGACCAGGCCATGAGGATGTTCTCTGGAATAAAGGCTTTCAGCTCCTGGAAAGTTCTTGTAGAAATAAAGGCACTCCTTCACTCAAATAAAGTAAAAGCACTCCAGCACTGAACTAAAGTGTTCCTGCTCACATCTCTATATGAGCCTGGCGCCAAAGGTGCCAGGACTGAGTCCTGCCAGGGCCCCTGTGTTTATGGGTCCCAAAGAAACTTAAGTGAATCAAGTGACCCATTGCCCCCAACACTAGATGGTGTGGTTTTTGTGTTCTGGGGCCTGTGGCCATGGCAGGTTGTTGGTAAAGGACCACCATTTTAGATCCGCTGCATGCAGGATGGATCTGGAATCATCTTGGAATCCGGATCCAATGCCTGAGACCAGAAACTCTAGAGAGCTAGCTGAGTGCGCCTCATCTTCAGACATGCAAGAGGTAAAGCTAGCATGCACGAGGCCATGGGACCCAGAAGTCTTTGGAACCACCAAGCCGTCATGTGCAAGGACTGGAGGAAGAGCTGACATGTGGTCGATAGGTCTGCAACCGTGTCCACTGTTAGGAAAACCTTGGTACTGACTGTATTCCAAAGCTAACCCAGGAAGAACAGGTCTTGAAAGACCGTCATGGACGATTTCCGGCAATTCACAGACAGCCCAAGATGTAACAGGAGCTGAAGGAGAGACTGAAGATTGGTCAAGGCCGTCTGAACAAGGACAGCGCAGGAGCCAATTTTCTATGTATGGATATACATGAACCCCCTGCAGTCTGAGGAAAACGACGATGTCCGACATCTTTGTAAAGACATACATCGCTGAGCTGAGATGAAAAGGGAGCACACAAAACTGGAAGTGTTCCGCTCCCACAGAGAACTGCAGATATTTCCGATGCGGGCTCCAAATCAGAATGTGCATTTATGCATCCAGGTCTACCATGCTGAGCCAATCGTCCTTCCGAAGAGAGGACAAGGTGTGGCAAGGTGTGATCATCTTGAATTTCTCTTGGGGACGAGAAAGATTGAACTGGGATAGAACAAGGATAGTGCACAGGCCAGCTTGGATGGGTTTGGGCACTGTGAACAGACGGGAGTAGTAGCCTTGCTCCCTGAGGGCAACAGGCTCCACTGCTCTGAGGTCTAAATGTTTCTGTACCTCGGCTCTGAGGGAGGGCGACCCAGTCTGCTGGAAGAAAGGGTTGGAGGGTGGGGGAGTGGCAATCGGAAGCCCACCCAAGCGATTGACAAAGCCCATTTGTCTTTGGTGATGGTCTGCCACACCTCCAGATGAGACGAAATTCAGCCGAAGTCTCGTGCGACCAGACAAAAAATATAATTTGGATGATTTGTCGGCAGGGAGACTTCCGGTCCCTGGAGAGGAGGCTGATGGCCGAGAGAAAAACTATCCACCTTGGCGCTGCTGCTTACGGCGGGCCGCCAACTGGAGCCTCAGATCGCTGTGCACAGCGATCCTGAAAACCCCATAATCCGGAAAAGGATTGAGTTTGGGACCCTGACATCTGTGTATAAGGGGCCTTACCTGGAGCTTTCACCAGGACTGATAAAGACTTGGCTAGCCTTCGTGAGTTCCTCATATGCGGAGGAATGGAACAATTCCTTACCATCAAAAGGAAGATCCAGCACCTTGTCCTGCACTTCCTTCATAGCATGGAGTCACACATGGCGGGAGATGTCAACCCCCACCATAAGGTCTTGAGGGGAGGTATCTAAGTGGTGGGCAGCAGCCTATTGTAGATCCTGTGCCACCACTCTGGCGCCCGAAAAACCGGCCTTGAAGTCCTCTAGCCTATCCACAGGAATACACTGCAGGAAATCGGCTAGCTCCCTCCACAGCTTGACATTGTACGGCGCCAGGATAAACTCTGTTAGCCTCACAAAGTTGGAGCGCCGAATTGGAAAATACTTTCTTGCCAATGGCGTCAAGAGGTTTGTCCGCCTTGCAGAGGATTTGGGCCGCTGCAGTAGTGGAGGATGTAGAGGCCGGCTTGGAATGGAGGGTGGCTGCTGACACTACAGTCGACGATGGGAGCAGACAAGCCGACAAAGATGTCTTCCGAGGTATGAAGCTTCTATTGAGCGTCAATCCTTTTGTTGAGATGCAGCCCAGAATGAGGTTTTTCCCAGACCTTGCAGGCCTCAGCCAAGACGTCCTTCAGGAGGAACAGGCCGGTGTGCTCCTGAGGCGATAGAGTAAAGGCTCCAGAAAGCACCCCCTCCTGCAGAGCGGGGGCCTCGGGTACTGGAGTGTCAAGCAGCACCATCATGTCCAACAACAGGTCATAAAATGCTCTAATAGAGCGGGCGCCTCATCGCTGTCCTGGTATGCCTGATCCTCATCCAGGGAAGCAGGAGCAGAAGACTGATCTGCTGCACGTGGCACATCAGGCTCTAAAGTGTTATCTGGCAGAGCACCTGACATCTTTTCTATCAGGGAAAGCAGAGGCAGAGGAGGGAGTGGCGTAGGATCTGCCGATGTAGGAGGCGGTATAGGAGGTCTAGGATACATTTCCCTAAACAGATCCTTAAAGTACGCCTTCATGGGATAAGAATGCATGAGCGTCTGAAAAATCCCCAAAAACGCATCCTCGGACGAAGGTCTAGGAGCTGGAGTGGGCAGAGGCCGCTCGGAAAGGGCATACCACCATGACCGCAATAAAGATGGTTGCCAGAAAGGACCTCCACTGATTGGGTCCACATAGATCAGGGGTGGGTAACCAGACGGGAGGGAAACTGTATGAGGCAGCGGTGCCCGAGCATGCCAATCGATTGAAGGGTGGAATGGGTTCTTGTTGTCCACATGGCGTGGAAAAGGCTGCTCTGCCCCAAAAGAAGTCCCCCAAACACCAGCAGTAAGGAGGCTGGCGTAAGAGTTAGTAAAAATGGCCGCCATGGTTTGCGGTGGATGGGCCGCCATTTTGTCGACACCTGAGGTGAACTGTGTCACAGGAGAAAGTGAGGCAATTGTCTCCTCAGGGGAGTCAGGGGCCTTATGTGACATTTTAGACTTGAAGCAAGGACCCTCGGCAGAGTTACTGGCAGATCAAGGGTGTTTACTGGACACCTTAGGGACTGCCCCAGAATTAGCCTCCAGGGAGGAACCTCGCCAGAGCCGGTATTCAAAGGCCTGTGGTGCAGGACTGCTTTTTTTGCCCCTCGACAGAGCTAGGACCACCACGCCCCTGAGCGTGGGAAGGGTGAGGGATATACCTCACCACCAGGACCCTCAAAGAGGATCCCTCAATTTTACTGGTATTGGATTTAGCCCCAAGGAGGGGAACCTCGAGATGGGACCCGGTACGCTTAGCTCCCTCAAGAGGGGCCTTCAGCTGAAACTCGGTGTGGAAAGCTCCCAAAACAAAGACCTCAGGGCGAACCCCGTTACCCAGAGCCACAGATGGGCTCAACTTTAGCCCCCAAACGGGGAACCTCGGAAGAATGTCCGGTTTTGGTAGGCCCACTGCGGGGACCCTTGGAGGAAGCTCCGGTGTGCCTATTAGGAGCCTTATGGGACAATTCAGGGATACCCCTGGTAGAAGAGCTACTTGAGCCCCTCCCGGTCCTGGAAGACCCCGGAAAGGAGTCCCCTGGCAGGGGTGCCCTAAAAAAGAAAACTCACCGGGCGTTTCTTTTTCTCGCCGATGAAGAGCTGCAAATGTGGTGGAGGAACGTGTTGAAACACCTCATCCCACCTGACAAGACGACGCTGGAGTGCTTGGACGGAGAGGCAGTCGTAATAAAAGAACGAGTCCCAACGGTTTTCCCGGCCTAGACACTGCAGGCAAAGAGTGGGGATCTGCCCTCGTGAAACAGCGTTCGCAGGATGAGCAGGACACGAATCCCAAACGCTCCGGCATAGACGGAGGACAAGATGACTGTAGAACCAGAGGAGGAAGGAAGGACAAAGGGAATAAAAAGAACAATCCACAGGGATTATAGTGCGTCCAGCCCCGACCGCACAGAAAAAAGGACTGAAGGGCGATATGAGTGGCAGAGACCAGGAGGGCAGGGTTACGGCCACGTGCTGTAGGACGGAATGTCCCACACATATGTACCAAAGGGGACGGGACGTAGGAGTATGATATGAGTTGGGGAGGGCCATATATCCGTACACCACGGTTGGACTGTTTTTGAGAGATCATTGCCGCCATGAATTCAAAGGTGATGGCAACAATGAGAGCGGATCGGGGGCTTCCCTGTTGTGTGCCACTGCAAAGGGGGAACCTGGGTGAAAGGGTATGATTTGTTCTGACCATTCAGCAAGGGTCCTTGTACAGCAATAGAATATGGCTCAGGAATTGGGGTGCCAACCCAAACTGACCCACGACAGCAAACATGTACTTCCAGGACCACCGAATCAAACACTTTCTCAGCGTCAAGTGAGGATGCAATCACTTTGGCCTTGGGATCCAGTTGGGAGATTATTGCTAATAGCCTGCGCAAATTCAGGAAGGTGGATCTAGCCGGGATGAATTCTGATTGGTCAGGATGTACCAGCTGATTCATATGGGGCATTAACCTGTTTGCTACGACCTTGGCAAAAATGTTTGTGTCTGATTTAATTAGGGAGAGCGGGCGATGGGATGAAGCCTCTTGCGGGGGTTTGTTAGGTTTGAGCAAGACTGAGATGACTGCCTCCCTTAGTGATGGGGGTGGGAGGGGAGTGTTCCAGCAACGGTGGCCTCTTCCCATGATGCTAACAATTCGGGGGCAGATTCTGCTAAGTAACATTTGTAGAAGTCAACTGGAAGGCCATGCGGTCTCGGGGGCCTTTCCTGCTGCAACGTCCTTTATTCCCCTGTTCTATCCCTTCAGAGGGGTCAGCCATGGGTTGGTTATGATGATCCGGGGATTCTATGATGTAGATGTCATCGTCACCTTAATACTGTCTGTGTCATCTAGGTCCCCTTGGTCCGCTATAGAACTAGGGTCTTGAGAGGCTGAAGTGTGAATGTAGTATAGGTCTTCAGGCATGTTCTGAGAAGTACTAGGCTGGGCAGTGTCAAGTCATCTTTTGGAGGCAGGCTGGTTTTTAGCTGCCTCCCCTTGTGAGGGCCCTTGGAAGTTGGATAGTTGATCAGGGTGTTAATCAAAAAAGTCAACAAAGCACGACATTCTCCTCATTACTCTGTCGAATTGTTCAGGGGTGCTTTGGGGTAGCTTGGAAACCCTGTGGAAACATGGGTAGAGATACTCTCTGATGCAGATGGTTGTTTGTGGTGCATTGACCCTTAAAGGATATTACTAGGGACAGAGAGTTCTTTAGCCTTTGAAATAGAGGATTTAGGGAGTAGGGGAGTCAAAGATTTTGCATTTTTCTACATTTTGGACTTGTGGAGAGTGTCTGGGACATGTTTTTAACAAGTTCCCTCATTTGGAAAGGGCCTGTTCAATCGTCTTTCGACGCACGTTCGCCAGTAACTGAGGATTTGTCGGTTTTGTTTGCGGTATCGGAAACAGACTTTGGTGTCTGTTTTGGGAGCGTGTCATGTGGAGATAGCAATGGCCCAGAGGGCAGTGATTATTCAGACCTTTCCTTCGACTTTTTATTCGACTGTCGGCCATGGGGTGTGTGTTTTGTGTGGCGTGCAGTGTGGGTGCTTGCGCCGCCGGGTATCGTCTTCATAGCATAACTGCCGACCAGCCTGTAACGTCCCGATCGCCTTCAGAGTCACTTAGGACACCAATGCTGCCATCGCTTCAGGCTCCCTTCACATCCATAGCGGCTTCAGCCTGCATGGCGTGATGGGCCCAGCGCTTAATCTTCTGGCCCTCTAGTGTTTTGGGCCGAAAAAGTTTGCAGAACTTGCAATGCTTTTCAGATGGTCCCTGGGGAGGCAGTGGTTACACACTCTTTGTGAATCCTTCCCTGGACCATTCCTGTTACAGGAGGGGCAACATTTAACCTGTGTGTTTTCCATAGTATGGAAAGGTGGCAGCTTGGTGATGAAAAAGGAAGAATAGGAAAATAGGCATTCTTAAAAGGAAAGACGATTATGAACACCCCCCCACTCCTTAATATGAATGGCTGATGCCCGTTGAGGCCTACGTAGGCTGCAATCAAGGTTCGTCTAGGCGGTCGAAGTAGTCAAAGAATCTGTCCTTTTAAGCCATTGCTGAAGATCATCTTACAGTGGTACGGCCGTGGAAAGTATACAATTTATTTTTTTCAAACCGTGCATAATCAATGCATTTAGCGAGAAAGAAAGGAACTCTGCCACTTGAGTCTGACTACGATAGCAGAAAAAAACAATCGGAGGGACCTTGACGCGTGAAGGACCATGGGTACAGTGGACGTCACACTAGGGATAGTATTACTGGCACGCCCTGTCGACGTCCCTTTTCGAGTTTCGAAAACAAATAATGTAATACTCTGCGACTACACCTATGCATAGCATGTGCTCTAAGCAGATCCACAAGCCTCCGAAATACATTTATTTTCCCAACAAAGTGATTTTTGGTGAAGTAAATTACCACAGAATAATAGTGTAAGGTGAAAACGCAGGATCCCATTTTTGGGATTTATTCTGCTGGATTGTTGGTTTTCTCTTTTTTTTTCTTGGGATTCTCTTTGTTCTCACAGCAAAGCTTAATCCGAAGTCTCTATGAGGGAGTAGCTCTGTAATTTGTGCCCTGTGCATTAATAGTCTTTAAGACTCCTAATGCAAGGTATGAAGGTATCATGAAGCAAGACACAGTTAACAGACTTAAAGCTCAAAACAAGATACTTCTTAAATTGTCAGGGTGGTAGAAGGCCTAACTTGCCCCATATTAAGGTGGGATTTCCCTACCTGAATGAAACTAAGGAAAAGTCTGGGTCGAAGAGTTCAACAAAAGCCTGTCGGTGTCCACCACCTATACTTGCCCTCACTACTAAAGCTAACCAATGTGCCGGGATATCAAAATCAAAAGAAATAATGTGCATCTTCGTCCAGCTCGCACATTTCTTTTGGCTACTCTTCACCAAGGATAAGAAAGTTCATGAAAAAGTCTCATGATTACCTTTCTTCATTTTAAGGTTATATAGTTGTAAAAGACTCTCGGGGGTTCCCTTCGCCAAGTTCCAAGCAGCACAGTTCATAGAAAACAAAAGCGCCTTGAGGCTTCGTTCTCAAGACCACACAATGCAGCTCCTCAAGTCTGAGGATTCCCTTCCCCAAGACTTTATCTTCATAATCACAATGTGTTAGGGAGATTTATCCTTTTTATGCTTCATCCCCTCTCCTAGTGAGACCCCTGCATTGTTTGCTGGACTTCTGGAACTTTTTCTTTAAATCCACTCATTCAATTTTATGGGCTCTGTTTTTTGGAACTCTGTTCTATGTTTTACCTGCCCTCTGGCGTCTGCTTTCCTCCACATCTCTTTTAAAGCATCTATATTTTACTTTTGCAGCACACAGCTCCTTATGGGCTGGCTTTCAGGTAACCATTTGGGTTCTCCTTTGAGATCCTTATCTTATCCTTATTTTCTACTGTTCTTAAGGAGAGAGAGATCCTAAAACGTTATATTCGGAGAGATTGGCACACACCACCTTATGTGGAGTGCCAAGGGAATACTCTTTCTGCTCCTGTGACTTTTTAGTCACCTAGACAACCTTCTAGTTATGGCTGGTGGCAGTGGATGTGTTCTACCAACTATTTTGCTATTTGTTTTACCACAGACTGTATTTACAATCCCGGTTGTGCACAATAGGAGCACCCGAGAACTAACTTGGGGGCTTCTTTCTTTTTTTTGCCATTTCTAGTGTTGTTCTTTGTTTGCCCTTATTCTACCATTCTGGGAGGGGGAGGTGCATGTGTTTTTTTTGCCTTTGGCGGGACCCCTTGGGTGCTCCCGCCTAGACTCCAGTGTGTCTAGGCAGGCAAGAAGTGGGGGCAGAGTTTTTCACCCCCCTGCTCTTGGCAGCCTGAGTGCCTGAATGGAACCTGCTCCCACTGGGGATCTGACTGTCCTGATTGGACAGCCACCCACCCATTTTTGTAAACTGTTGAGAGCGATGGCAAAGGAGAGTGTGCTGAAACTGAATAAAGGTGACGATCCGGAGGTGAAAGGCAAGTCACCTACTAGAAACTGAAGCAACCGAAGAAGACAACCTGTCTGCAGACCCTTTGCAACACCGTGAAGCACCACAGCAGTCCTGACCCCTTTTGTGTGCGCCAGAGGAACTCCGAAGAGGACTCCTTCCCTTTGACTGGTGAGAACAACCAGTCCCAAGACAAACTACAGTCAAAGCCATATCCTGAGGTCCTGTGACTTTCCAGAGCTGCAGACTGCGAATACAAGGAGACCTCTGACCCAAATCTATCCTGAAAGCCAGGCGAAACTCCAGAGACACAATCCGACACAATCCGACCCGTCCAAGTCCCCTCACCATAGTGCAGGACTTCAAGGAACCGAAGAAGATTGACCTGGCAAATCGCATCCTTTCTTGGTGCTACAGAAAACGTGCCAAAACCGCAGACTGACCAGAAGAGCTGAGGAAATCCGTGCCAGAGTTCCTCTATCGAGACTGCTGCTGAGAGATCCATTACATTGTCCTGCCTTTCGTCACTAGACCGAGAAATCCGGAGACCGGGTCCAGCCGCATCGAGGAGAATCAAGCCATGAACATTGCTTTAAACCAAAAGGTACTGGGGGGAGAAAGATATTGCTTAACTTGATCCGTGAAGTCGCTCTAGAGCATTGGAGTGCACCTAGAGGTGTCCAGGGTATCCGCCCCCTCTTACCTCTGACTCAAGCTGTTTCTTGTGTCCCTTTTGTGAGTCCTGTAGCACTGTCCCCACTGTATCCACAGGAACCTTTGCTGTTTTGCTGCTTGACTTGGAGCCCTCTCCTAACTGTCTTTTAGCTAGGGTTGTTTTTTGGTCTTTAAAAGTGCTCACTTGCATAGAAACTGCCTCTAGAATCTTAAGTGCCGCTAGAGTAGGAGAAACCAATTGATTTCCTACCAAAAAGACACCATTTTATGTGGTTTTACTAACTAAATGTAACTACTATATTTCTTCTATGTTTCACAAGTGTGCATTATTACCGATAATACAGTAGAACTGTCATTAGTGTCAAAAGCTGTTACAATTGTAACCGCGAGCAACTACAAACTAAGCAGTGGCTTTTGAAAAGTATCTTAAAGTAATCTTATTAAAAAGCATATCTTGTGTATATATAATCTACCCCATAATAAAAATCATAAGTGACACATTTCACGTAACTTTTTTGTAACACTTTAAATTGGGGTCATTATATATCCTACAGACATGGGTCTGGCGTAATTCCATCCCACATTTCACCCACCTTAATGGTATACTGTTGTGACAAACCAGAGGGTACTCTATTTTTTTTCCCATGATCCTCTGTGCAGGTGGCCAGTGCACAGCCATAGCCTTTGGATCCAGACCCTGGGGATGGACCAGTGCCGGAAGATAACCTGGGTGGAGGTACCTTGGGTATTGGCAGTGGGAGGCCCAGGGGTGAGACGCAGTGTTCACGTTTCCCTAATTACCAAACATCATATTCTTTAAAAACCATAGCAGGATATTGTGAATCTTACCCAGTCTCCCCCACACTTTGGAAAACCACTTGGACGAAGAAGAAGAGTAACAGAGCTATTTAGATTGCCCATAGGAACCAATGTACCATGGATCTCTACTGGCAGTCACCATCATGTCCCATTAACAAGGACAGGCAGAGTCAGGCCTCCCTTTCGAACCACCCACATGTGAAACTGGTTAAACCTCCCTACCAGTATAAAAAGCAGAGCACAGGAACACACTGAGCGAGTTGGGGATACTGGAGACCAATCGAGCTGGAGAGAACCCAGAAGGCCTGCAGGAGGAAGAACGGACCAGACACTGAACCTTTGAGTGCATGGATGGCTGCAGTGTGACTTGTGAGCTGTGCCTCCAGGGAGCAAAACCAGGGGCAGTTGGGGTTGCCTGGCAGAACCCACATTAGAGCTTCTCCCCGGGCGAAACTGGAGAACCTAGGCCTTTCAGGGGAAGGTGGTAGGACCCGGACCTCCGTCAAACACCCCTTTTGCTCCTGTTGCTCCTAAACGGCAAGAATGCCATTTTCAGGGGGGGTGGTGAAGTGGGAGCAAAATACAAGAAGTGCATTCTGGGACTGGAAGTCCAAAACTATTTCTTTTTGAAAACAGAGGGGTCCGAGCCCGAGTGAGACAGACCTTGTGTGAGAACATTAAGGAGGGGTCTGAGAAGTCAAAAAGCTTTCGGGGAGAAGTCAAGAGCAGGGAGAGGAACCATAAAGCCAGAGTGCAGAAGCTTTGAGAGACCGGAGGGGAACATGGAGCCGAGATGCGGACTCAGTGCTGGAGAGAGGCTGTGGCGTGACTAGGGAGACATATCGCCAGGACACCGGGGGAAGGCATGCTGCAAGCAGCTGGCGATGCCCTGAATGAAGGTGAAATACAGGAGAACTGTGAACACAGCAACCTGTGAATTTCCCAGAACGAAAGAAAACCTGTGCGTGTATGTGGCAAAGGACTGAATGTGAAATACATCGAAGTGGTCATGCGCAGGTTAAGCAAAGGCCTTGCACAGTCGAAAGTCTTTGATTAACTAAAGAAAAAGGAATTGTGAACAACATGTCCAAGCCCGGCTGAGGGAGATCTGTAAACGTGTGAATAAAAGGCCTGATCGAGGAAGGCCTATAGTGAACAGTGAACTAAGTATAAAGAAGGAGTGTGAATGACAGGTCCGAGACTGGCTGAGGGAGAGCTATTGGGAATTTGTGTTTGAAAGGGTCCGAGCCCAGCTGAGGGAGACCCATTCGAATCCGTGAACCCTTAAACTTGTGAACTTTGAAGAAACCTGAAGAGGAGAAGGAACTTTGTTTTGTTTTGTATGTGGCCAGGCATCCCGCGAACAAGAGACTATTTTGGGGAAAAAGACTGTCGCTGAAAGCACTGACTTAAACCCTAAACTGCATCATCGAGCCACAGAAGCCAGAGTGTGTTCCAAGCTTAAGTATGCTACCTTGCCCCGTGCTGAAAACATGGGGAAGGGAACACATTTACATTCTGACCTATTATTTTCTGATCACTCTTTCTTTTGCATACATTATTTGTATTTAGAAGTAATGATTGACAATAGGTTTATTAGTATATGCCCTTTTTATTTTGACAAGACTCCACTAGGATTGCGTTATTTTTACTTTGATGGTTATAGCTTGCTACCATCCTTAGATTTAGGGTTGGATAGGCGAATATAAAACCCTTTGAAGTTCAATAAACACCCTTGAACTGTGATCACTTTGATACCATGCCTTCCTTACGCTGTCCACTCACATACATCCAACTGTAATGGCACATTGTCCAAATATGCAATCCCTAAGTTTAGGAACTGATATTAACTGATCAAGTTGTGGGATGACATTCCGTTCCACATGCATCCAACTTTGCTGGTATACTGTTCAACTATTCAATTCCATAAAGGAGGGGGGAAGGAGCGAACGTAGCAATCCCTTGGTGGAGTATCCCTACAAGCGACCAAGCAGAAGAGTTCAACATGCAGCAGTCGCCGGGGGTTTTGGGGAACGAATCCCTCTGGGGGTTGGGTGCTGAAGGCGCCAGGGGGACAGAGCCCCCTAGTAAATATATATTTTAATATACATGTATGTGTGTTTCTTTGAATTGCATTACTAACTAGATTCAGTGTACTTACCTACAGTTGACATCTTTCTCTTATAAGCGTAACTGCTCTGCCACTCTACCAAGGCTCCATGAGTAGTAAAGACGGATACTAAAAGTTGGGGATCTAAAAACCATTGAGATAGTTTTATAAAATCTTGCTTCACGGTGGGCGTATCGGAAAACTCCCCTAACACAAGTTCGTGAAGTTTCCAAATGTAGGGCTCACTGGTCTTGGTGCAGTTGTCAGACCAAACCGTCCACTCATCGCAGGTCGCGCAACTAGGATCCCTGACGCTTGGCTTCCATGTGTATCCTTACAATCTTCTGGCCTTTCCTCATCAGCCTCTTGGCTCTCCCATCAGTTGCCACACACCCTTTCCAGTCTTTGGCCTTGTGTCACTGAATTTATTCACAAACGTTCTGTTGCAGGTGTTTTACTCACACCCACCTTCTTGTGACTGTCACTATGGTACCCTTTTTCGTAATTAGTTTTCCCCCAGTTATTTGGAATGTTTATTTGATTCACTTGGTTTTATTCCATGTAATACTTAAAATGCTTAATTTCAGGGTTTCAGGTAATTCACTTCAATATTCAACAAGTATTGGTTTTGCTTGATTTTTAAAGTTCCATTTTAGATATTCAATAAACATGTATTTTTTATTTTTACAGCTTCCTTCAATTCAGCATTCAAAAAGCATGGTTTCTTTTAATTTGGATTGCCATAAGCATTATATTGAGGTAATTTTAAAATTCCATACGTATTCTATTAATTAAATGCTTGTCGGAGCGCCCCAGAGTCCCAGGAGGATAGCTCAGCGGCAACGTGCGCGCCTTGGAAGCAAGACGACACGAAGCAACACAGGTTCGATCCCCGAGTCTGCGCTTAGAAAACTCTGGTTATTTAAGCACGTTATGAATACGCAACTAAGACAAACAAAAAATCAATTACGCAACTAAAAAGTAAAAAAACAATTCCTGTAACAGCACCTCGATGCCCGCGGGCTGTGTGAGCACTTTAAAAATGTAAAATAAAAAAAAGTGTACACTCGTCTTCACCGACAATCACCGGTTTATGGCTTCTCCCTTTAGTGATTCCCTTTTTTTCGTTCAACTGCACTGTGGAGATCAGGAAACTCTGCCTTTTCTGCTCCGCTCACCAGCCGTGTGTCTCTCTTTCCCACAGCAGCGACCAGAATACTGTTTCCCCAACACAGCCGGTGTCCACTTTACTTTGTGCTCTCACAAACTCCTGCTGCTGAGCACAGGCTCCTGCTCACTGGTTAATGCCGGATACCCAGGATCTGCTTTTCGCACCTGCTTATGTAATCTGAATTTCGACCCCTGGCTGGAATATATAGCGAAAACCTGTAACAGAGCTCAGAGCAGCTGGAGATGTAGAGTAAAAGCAGGTCTGCTTACCTGCTCAAGGATTTTGGCTGTTTCCCACCGTTGCTGCATTTTCAGGCCCTATTCTGGCCATACTGGCTGGATGCAGTGGGCAGGGCATATCTACGGTTTGGATCCCTGGCTACTGGGTGCCCTTCCCGGCACTGCCTCATCCTGCTCTTGGTCCTACTCATCTGCTGGGGACAGGCTCCCCATCCTAGGGTTGGTTTCTGGGCCGTTCTACTGCATTTTACTGTTTTCCGCCAAGGCACTAAGCCTTGATTTTGGAAGCTGCTGCCGCCGCCTGGAAAGGTGTTGATACTCCCCAAACCCGCAGAATTTGCTTCCCTGTGTCATCTCTTGTCACTACCACCATTGTCCTGCTGCAGGGAACATTTCTGTGCATGTGCTGACCACGTTTGCCTACTGAGCCACTGGGGTCTACCGTGTGCAGGTTCCTTGGTCCTCCTGAAGCCATCTCCGTCATGAATTCCACTTCTGGATGGTGGGTCCCTCTCCACTGAAGGATTATTGTTCTTTTAGTGGGCTGGTGGGGACATCGTTGGCTCAGGGTGCCAATCCCTGGATGACAGGAAACTTCAATTTTGCCCTTTAGAAAGAAGCTGCTATTTACGTTGTTTTGCCTTCTGGAAACCATATTTCTGGAGGCAACCACTCTGGGCTCTGGGTTGGTGGGTCACTCAAGGTACTCCCTCTCAGGGGTCCTTGTGGTCTGTGGTCATCTGGTTCTACAGGTCTCCTTCTACTGCATTTCCACATTGGATAACATGGGGCCTGAATCCTCGTCTCCTTTTGCTCTTGGGGCTGCTGAGTCTTGAACCCTCCACTGGATCACTTCTTCTGGATCTCCACTGGTGTCCCCTGGGGCCAATTGTGGCCTTATTGGTAACTGTGGAAAGAAACATCTGGCTATTTCCAGTTTGCTATTGGCCACTCCTCTCAACAATAGAACTTGTGACACCGCAAGATACTCACCTGTACTGTGACATTTTCCTAGGGTCTTCCTAAGGTCCCTGGAGTTCCCTGCCAAGCCCTGGATCTTTAGAGACTCCCCCTGATATACTAGGGACTTTTAAATCTGTACATTACACTCATTCATAGGTTATACATTGTATCCCTTTGTGTTGAGACGATTTCCCTCCTTGATGTGCAATTTGTCCTTCTGGGCCTATGGACAGTCTACCTAAAAGATATCCTTGACTTTGGTAGACCTCCTGGCTGTGTTGGACATAGTGTTCCTCTGTGCCTAACCTCTAAGTGCTGTACTGTGTTATAATACTTCATGCAGAAGGCAATAGGAGGTCTGTACTAACTCGTGTTTGGTACCTTCGGATCCTGAGCCCTATCATCATTACTGTGTGTAATATTGTCTAGAGGCCTTTCTCTTAACTTACTTCAGAAAGCTTAGATGTATGGGGCCTACCACCAGGTATGGGGCCTACATTTTAGGTAAGGATTGGGTTAGGCCTTTACTGGCTATTTACTTTTTTTTAACCTGCACTATGCTCTGCAATGTGTTCTCTGTAACACGAGTACTGTTCCTATCATAAATATGTGATGTGTGACTTCTAATTGTATGTCCTTGTCAGCCTTCTTCCCTCCTAAAGTTAAGCTGGACTGTTCTGCTAAAATTTCCATTGGAGAGTCTTTTGGGTGACACACTGCTCCACCATTAGGTTAGAGCATTTCACTGTCCTCACCAGAGGGTTGTGCAAAAATCTCCACAACAGAGTTAAAAGGGACAAAGTCAGCAGGACATGTATGGAGATAATGAAGGAAAGCATTTGTCTTTACCCATTGCTCCAGTTTCTGTGGCAAGAGATGACCAGCGGACCCCTAAGTAAGATGCACAGAGATTAGTCCAAGAATCAGAATTCCCACAAGAGGATGCAGCAAAGGAAGAACTCTGCTAATGTTCTCCAATAGGAAATGCGGCAAAGGCTGGCTTCCAAAAACATTAACCCTGAATCCAAAGGAACCCGGCGGAGAACATCAGGAACGAGTGCCCACCTCAGGACCCACAAGTACTCTCAGTGGGGGTTTTGTGAAAACGTTCCCAATAGCACGAAACAACCCAATAAGTACAGGTTGCCTTCCTAGGTGAGTATGGTGAGTATAAGAAGGTTCTGGCGCCATCTGCTTGATCCATGAGCCAACAATGTCTCAGACAACCAAAAGGAAGAATAAATGGTTTCTCATGATGTAGCCTGTTAGTGCAGTTTTTGCATGACCCTCTGTTGAGGGTAGCACGACCCGACCTTAATGTCGCCCAACACCCATGACAAGAAAGGAAATCTATTAGAGTACAATTCCTTTTTATGTGAAATTCTCTACACCTGTGAGTCCCCCAGCACTTTTTGCTGGATTCTTGGTTTTTTATCGACTCTACTGAGCGAGTGGGACCCACACTCACTCAGGTTTTTACTCTGTATTTGGGAACTTTTTGTATCTCTTTTGGGTACTCTCCTTTGGAGTTATGCTTTCCTCCAACTTTATGGCATCTCTAACTTCTTACTGCAGCATACATCACTTTCTGTGCAGCTTTGCTGAGAAGCTCCTTGAGTTTTCCTTTTTCACTTTTCTGTATTAAGTCTTATCAAGGCCGCGGGGTCCTTTTCATCCACTCAGACTTCTATTTTGTGGAATCAGCACACCCTACCCTATGTGGAGTGCTGAGGGGACACATTGTATCACTTTTTCCACATATCCTGTACCTTTCTAGTTACCGGGGCAAGGTATCCGAGTGACTGGTGGCAGTGGATATTTTTCTACCACCTTTTGTGAGCCGCAACAGGGTACATCATGCCCTTAAATTGATGGGGGCTGTACTTTTTTCTCGCAATCTCTTGACGACTTGTCCCTTGAGAGGCCTTCTACCAAGCTGGTTGTGGGTGGTCTCCATGAGTCTTTTGTCGTGGAGGCGTGTTTCCCTTGGAAAGCCCATCAAGGCTATGTGAGTGCCTGAAAGGACAGGAAGTGGGGGACGAGTCTGAAACTCCTTTGGTCTTTGTTCTACAGTGTGCCTGCTTGGAACCAGTTCCAACTTGGAGGCCGGCTGTCCTCTTGGACTGCCCACCTTCCGAATTTGATAACCTTTACAATTTAAACAATACACATTTTCACTAATTTCTTAAATAAAATATTTTTACAATCATCTAAACATTACTATCAAAATGTTCTATTCATCTCGCTAACATTTCTTGCAGATAGAAAACATATAAGATATATAAAACAATACTCATTTAGTCATCTTTGAACTGATACATAGAGTAGAAAATAGACATTTGGGGACATCTGCTAACATAATTACCAAGCCAGAGCACATCCCAGCTGTAGGTGTGTATTAGCTATAAATTTACAATCTTGGCGTGCATCCATTATGGTCAGAATTCTAATAAATGTTTATTGATTACCTCTAGGAATTTGGTTAACCTTAAAATCAAACCAATGCTCTTACCCCACATGCATCTATTCCATAACAACATTCTGGCATTATATGTTCCAGAATAACAATACTTTGCAAATTCATGCATTCTAAGTACTTCAAATTTTAAGCATAAGATTACTAGATGTTTTAAAGACTCTTCAGTGTTAGTAATACTACAAAACCGACACTGAACCGCTTTTGCCAAAAGTTTTGATTTATGTATTGGCCAATATTTAGTACGTTCGAATGTGGTGAATTGGTTGAGCCTAAATCGTATATATAAATTTCTTTCTTTTAGACCCGGAAAATTTAGGATATAACTCGGTAAATCACCCAGTTTCCTTCTGAATAAAGCATATTCATAATACGATTTGTAATTTCCAATCCTGTCAGACTGTATGCACCAGACAAAACGGTGACATTTTCTTTTGTTGGAAGGAAGACATACTATAAACTCAGACTTGTTAACATTAATAAGATCTAGAATCGTTTCCATTTTCTTGACATATTCGTTAAGGGCCTTGGAGGATCTAGCAGATATCATAATGGATAAATCCTCATATAAAGAATTTTTCGGCAGAGATAACATTTTGGTATAATTGTTAAGCAGTCTCCAATTTCTCTTTACTGATAATGGTAAAAGGCCAAATTCGTGCCGAATAATATCATTGGGGATAGACCAAGCTAGCCCCAATGTTTTTTTCCAAAGTTTACATTGCATAGTGTCAAGAAAATCATCGATCTCAAATGTACAGATATCAAGACTGTAAAGAATAATTGGTTCGATTTTTAATAAATAAAACTGAACCAACGGAATCAGAGAAAAGTTGCAGTATTTTTTATGGATAAGACCCATCTGAGACATGAGTGGTCTGCATTTTACTTCTAGCATATCCTTCCACCATTTAATAGAATATTGGTCTGTGAGGCAATAACCTAAGTACGTTATTTCCATTACCTCTTGTAAGTTGACTGAGCCAATCGACCAGTTAAATGTTTTGGTCCTTAATTTCCCATCTGTGAAGATAATGATCTGTGATTTAGTTTCATTTATCTTCAAGTTATTCGTTTGGGCATATTCATAGGTACTGAGAAGTTTGTTCTGGAGGCCAAATGGGGTTCTATCAATCAGGAGTATGTCATCAGCGAAACTGATCGCATTAATTTTTAGATGATTAATTCTTGCTGGATATTTAATTATATCTCTCCAATTCCACTCTAGATCAATAAGATATAAATTAAACAAAACGGCTGCAAGCGAGCAACCCTGCTTGAGCCCAATTGCAGTAGTGATCGGATCAGAGAGGGTACCCCTGCTGTTGACTCAGACCCTATAGATCGTCTGACTATGAAGGAGTGCTATAAGTGCAGTGAGGTGGATTGGAATGCCCAGAAGAGTCATTTTACTCCAAAGTGTTTCTCTGATAACAGTATCAAATGCTGCACACAGATCTAACGCCGCCATATAGATTGCTCCTGTGCGTTCCTCCTTAGTCTGACGCTGTAAAATAGACACAATCATGGCGTTGAGTGAGCACCCCATACATTTTCTAAAACCAATTTGGGATTTGGGCAGAATGTTATTTTCAGCTAGAATTTTCTGCAAGTCAAAGAGGACTAGCTGTGGAAATACCTTATATGAGGCATCAGTAAGCGCAATAGGCCTATAGATGTTAGGTTCCAGAGTGCTACCCTTTTAATAAATGGGCACAATAATTGCTGATCCCCAAGTGATGGGAATCTGTCTGGTTATAAAGATGTTGTCAAATTTAATTTTCAAAATTATAGACCATAAGTAAGGATCCAACTTAATCAATCAAACATGGAGGGATCCCATCCGGCCCTGCTGCTTTTGAGTCCTTTAGTCTCGAAATAGCCAAAATTATGTCAATCGACCAAGGACAACACTCAAGGATAAATTCAGAATAGTCTTTCAGACCATCTTTTTTGTGAGCCAAAGGTAACTCAAATTTGGCTATAAAGAACTTTTCCCAGGTGGCAGCCAAAATGGGTGGATCCTTCATAATCTGTTTGGGACTAGTGATAGTTTTTAATGTCCAAATATTGCGTGTGCCATTTTTTAGGATATTATGCATCATGCACTGATTATCTTTTAGTGCTGTTGCGTATTTTAAATCCTTCATAAGATTTTTATGTTTTAGAATAATACTTTTTTTTCATATTTGTACATTTCCACATTAAGCTCAGTTTTTGGCAAATGTCATAGTTTTAAGTTTTTCATTATCTTAAGCTGGTGAATGTGCAAGTTAAATGCATGCTTGTGCTGTATCGGAGTATATTCCGAACATGCACGCACAGAGATAGTTTGGACGTGGTTAGTAATGCAGGTATGCAATTCTTTTTCCATCTCTATGTCAGCTCCAATATGGAAGTGGGAGTATCTTCTGAAGACTGTTTCTTCTCTGATCATAGCAATAACTTTCTTACAGGTCAGAGGATTCCATCTTACATCTTAGCCAGTTCTTCAACATAAAAGGTGAGGGTCTTGAAACTAAATCCCAGTCGACCACTGGACTGAACATCCAAAGCAGAAGAAGAAGGCCTGTAACCACTTCCAGCGACCGCCAGTGCCAGCTGAGTAACCACTGTATCCCGACTACTACTGAATGACAAGGAAGACCCAACATAAATACTTCCTCACATGAACCGGTGGCATCAACCAGTCCCAAGACGAACTTCAATTTGAGCCACCCCTGGAAGAGTCGCAACCTCCACGGCCTGCAAAACATGAATACCTGGGGTACTGTGCCAATTTGCGGTGCAACATCTGTTGAAGGTCTGTTTTTCTAACTTGGTGGGCATCCTTCTGGCCCTCCAGTGACTGGATCCGGCTCCTTAAAGTCCCCTCAACCAAGACGAGAACCAAGAAAGAGAGCAAACTCCACTGCAGGATAAAGAACAAGTTACTTACCTGTAACTGTTGTTCTCCAGCATGGGTCTGGCATGGATTCACATGCTCATGAATATTCCCCGTCGTCAGGCTGGGAATCATCGGTAAAGAAAAAATCAGTATCAGTTTCGTTTCTGATCTGTCTTTCTTAGTAGTAACCAATCACTGATCTCTGGGTCATACTGCCCCCAGCCAATGACTGCCCTCTCCCTAAACCCCGCCTCTGGCAGCCATCCTCAGATTTGGTAGCACGTAAAGTGGCAGTATGACCAAGTGAAGAGCCGCAGAGGGGTAGGCGGGAGGATTCGCATGTGAATCCATGCCAGACCCATGTTGGAGAACAACAGTTACAGGTAAGTAACTTGTTGCTCCTCCAGCATGAGGTCTGGCATGGATTCACATGCTCATGAATAAAAGAATACATAGCAGTACACACATGCACAACCACGGAGGTGGCAACAGGCTCAACATTAAGCAATACAACAACTCAACATTAAGCATCTCTTACCTACTCACCAGGCTCACCTTAAGCGAACAGGTTGCGCAGCACTGCTTGGCCGACCCTGGCCTCCTCCCTGGAGTCCCGATCGACGCAGTAGAATCTTGTGAAGGTGTGCGTCGACCTCCACGTAGCAGCCCTGCAGATGTCCAGCAGGGGCACACCAGACAGGAACGCCGTGATAGCAGCGATCGCTCTGGTCGAATGGGCTCTCGGACGGCCGGGCAGAGGTCGGTTTGCCAACCGGTGACAGTGCATGATGCAGCCGGAGAGCCATCTGGAAATGGAAGTCTTCGAGAGAGCCTTCCCTAGATTCACAGTCCCAAAGTTCACAAAAAGCTGTGACGTTTTCCGAAAACTCTTTGTGCGGTCCACGTAGAACTTCAGCGCTCTAGCTACATCCAGCGAGTGCAAAGTCCTCTCGGCCGGCGTCGAAGGGAAGAAAACTGGTAACACCAAGGGCTCGTTGAGTGGAAGTCCGACGGCACCTTGGGCATGAAGGAGGGGTGCGTCCTCAACACCACCCTTGTGTCGTGAAAAGTCAAGCATGGAGGCTTGCAAGATAGGGCCTCAATCTGTCCCACTCGTCGTGTGGAGGTGATGGCCACGAGGAACGCTGTCTTCCACAACAGGAACTTCAAAGGCGCAGAATGCATAGCTCGAATGGGGCCCTCATGAGCCTGGTCAGCACCACATTAAGATCCCACACCGGGGCTGGAGCCTTCACCGGCGGGAACGATCGGAATAGTCCCTTCATAAATTCCTTCACCAGGCGATGAGACCACAAGGACGCCCGTCCCGTAGTCCTGGTATATCGGGAGATGGCAGCCAGATGTATTTTGATGGAGGCGTGAGCCAGTCCAGCTTTGGCCAGCGACAGTAGGTACGGCAGTACTTGAGGGTCCGCAATCTGCAGAGGGTTAATCTTCTGTGCACGGCACCAGACAGAGAACCTCTTCCACTTATGTCCGTAGCACGAGAGTTGAGGACGCCCTGGCTTATGCAAGAACCTCTCTGCAGTCAGCCGGGATATCGTACCCTCCAAACTCTAGTGCTGCAGGAGCCAGGCCTGCAAGTTCAGCGACTACGGGTCGTGATGAAGAATGGCACCTCCTTCTCTGGAGAGAAGATCCGCGTCAGCCGGCCGCTTGACTGGTGGGGACGTTGACAAGTCCAGAAGGTCCAGGATCCGGGAACCAGATCTCCCTCGGCCACGCCGGTGCGACGAGGATCATTCTGCACCTGGACTTCTTGAGCCGGTTGATGTGACGGAGCAGCAACGGCAACAGAGGGAACGCGTATAGAAACAGGCCGTCCCAAGGGAACGAGAAAGCATCGCCCATGCTCCTCGGCTGCGGGACCCTGCTGGCGAACCTCTGGCACTTGGAGTTCGTCGCCGTCGCGAAAAGGTCGATCCGGGGTTTGCCCCATCGTCGAAAGAGCCGATCCACCTGGTCCTGACGTAGTTCCCACTCGTGGCACGAGCGCAGCTCCCTGCTGAGTGAGTCGGCAATGGTGTTTTTTATTCCTGCCAAGTGGAAGGGAACCAGAAACATCCCCTGGGCGACAGCCCAGTGCCACAGATCCTGGGCCTCCTTGGATAGGGCTGGGGATCTGGTGCCTCCCTGCTTCCGTATGTAGAACATCGTGGTGGTGTTGTCGAAGATCCTCACCACTTTGTCCTTGAGGGACGGAAGGAACGACTGGAGTGCCCAGAACACTGCTCGAAGCTCCAGAATGTTGATGTGGAGAGACCTCTCCTCCGGGAGCCAAAGGCCTCTTGCGTGGAGATCTCCGGTGTGGGCCCCCCAACCCTCCAGGGAGGCGTCCGTCGTCACCGTCTCCTGAAACGCCGGGGACTGAAAGTCTGTGCCTGCAGTGAGGTGCGCACGGGTACCCCACCATAGGATCGCCCGACGGAACTCCTCGTCGAGAGGGATCCTGTCTTCGAAGCAGCCCGTCGCCTGAAACCAGCGGGCGTCGAGGAACTCCTGTAGCGGACGCATCCGAAGGGGTACAAGGTAGATGCATGAGGACATCATCCCGAGGAGGGACTTGATGGACCTCACCCTGGCCGCGTCCGTGGCTAGCAGGCGTTGCACCTTGCCCAAAATGGCCTTCGTCCTCTCCTCCGACGGGGAGGCCAATTGCCCCACTGTATCGAGCTTCGCTCCCAGAACCAGTGCTACTTGCGACGGAACCAGGTGGGATTTGGGAAAGTTGATGACAAATCCCAGTTCCGTGAGCAGCCGGACGGTCTTCGCTGTGTGTTCGACGGCGAGTTCTCTTGTCCTTGCACAGATTAGCCAGTCGTCCAGGTAGAGGTAGACGTGGATCCCCTGCAGGCGCAGCCGCGCCGCCACTGGTGCCAGGCACTTGGTGAATACCCTGGGTGCTGACTTTAATTCAAATGGCAGGCTCTGAATTGGTAGTGGCGTCCCTGAACCACGAACCTGTCCTTTTAGAATGGGGATGTGGAAGTAAGCGTCCTCCAGGTCCAACGACGATAGGAAGTCGCCCTCCTCCAGCTGTCCCAGCACGTGCTGGAGGGTGACCATCCTGAATTTCTGTGCCTTGATGGACTTGTTTAACCGACGCAGGTCCAGGATGGGGCGCCAACCGCCTGTCTGCTTTTTGACGAGGAAGTACCTTGAGTACACTCCGGAGCCCCGGAGCCTCCTGGGGACGAGCTTGATGGCACCTTTCTTGAGCATCGCCCTTACCTCCAACAGCAGTTGAGGGACGTGATTCTCCTTCCTGGCCACGGGAGGAATGCGAGGACACTTCTTTTGGAATTCCAGCAAGTGCCCGTTGGCCAGGGTGTCCTGCACCCAACGGTCGGTGGAGATGGACTCCCACACGCTGACGAACTTCGTCAGCTGGCCTCCCACCGGGGTGCTTTGGTGGGGGCCCGACGCTACGGCCGGTTCAGTCCGGCTTGGAGGAGGCCTTCCCGCCTTGGCCTCCTTGACGATGACGGCGGGATCCTCCTTGCTTGCCGCGACCTCTGTAGGCCTCCTGGGACGAGGAGCAGGCCGCCTGGCAGTTTGTAGAAGAGCCACCGCTGGATCCCTTGGAGGCACCCTGTCTGCCTCTGGAGCTCCGAAAGGGTCGTCGTTGTTGTAGTACCCCTAGGGCCCGGGCCGTCTCCGAGTCGGTCTTGATGGCCTGGAGCGACTCATCCACTGTCTTCCCAAAAAGGTTGCTGCCGCTGAACGGCATAATCAACACTCTGGTCTGAACGTCCTGGCGGAAGTCCGTCGCCTTGAGCCACCCTCGTCGTCGTAGGCAAACCCCGATGCCCATCTGGCGAAATCCGGTAACGACAATGTCCGTTGCCATCGTTATGGGGTGATCCGACGCCACCTCGCCTTCCTGAAGAATCTGTAGGACCTCCGCTCTCTTGTCGTCCGGCAGGAAGTCCAGGAGGGGAGCTAACTTGAACCAAAGCTCCCTGTTGTAACGGGCCACGATCGCGAAGGCATTGGCTGCCTTAATCGTCGTCGTCGCCGCCGACGAAATGACCCGGCGTCCCATGGAGTCCAACTTCTTGCCCTCGCTGTCCAGCAGGGAAGTGGAAGTTGATGCTGCCGCACCCACTGCCTCCTTCTTGGCCGCTGCAGAGACGACCGAGTCCAGACGTAGGCTGGGTCCTGAGGCACAAGGGGGCGGCGTCGGGGATCCGGTACTTCTTCTCGTACCTGTCCCTATTGGTGGGCGTCATAAAAGGGTTCTTGAGGACAGCCAGCCCTTCGTCCCAGATGTCGTCGAGCAACGGCACTGCCAGGACCGTCTTTCTCTTGGCCTCCCGTTGTTGAAAAGAAAGTCTTCTTTCTTCTGTTCCTCCGGGCAGCCCTGGCTATCATGGCGTGAAAGGAGCCAATTTCGTCGGGCGGTGAGGCCCGAGGGGGGGGGGCGATGAAGGAATGACCATCTTATCGCCACCGTCGTAGTCCGTCCCCGTCGCCGTATCATCCCCAGGCGAGGGGGATGAGGGGTCCACAGGCCTTGTGGGCACGAAGGGAAGAGCGGGGTGGACTCTCCTCCGCTTGTTCGGAGGGCTTCCCGACAGGCCTTGTTCTGGATCCTCCGTCGGGGCCCGTGGTAATCTCGTCCTTCTCTCAGTAGATAAGGATTTGATTGCCAACAAAATGGCCGCCGAGCTATCCTGGGGCTCGGGTAATGGCTGCGACGGACAGGATGGCCGCTCCACTGGGCCCTCTTCGTCGCCATCGTTGCTATCTTCGATCACATCAGCGGGAACCGTCCCCTGGGATCGAACCTTCTCGAACTTCTCGTTGAGGCCTATGAACCTCTCGTTGAGGCCCTTCCCGGTTTCCACCAGATCCTCCTCAGAGGCTGATTCAGAGTCTGTAATGGCCACCGCCCCCCCCCACTTTTTCAGCCAGGGACTTCACGGGGGTCTTAACGATGGGCAGGAAAGAGGATTCCCTCCGCGGTGGCAGGGATACTCTGGGCCCAGAGGCCGTTTCCACTGGCGTAGTCTCAGCCGGCTTCGCCAGGGTCGCAGCGACCACGTCGATAGAGGCCTTTGCCGGCTTGATCAAAGCCCTCACCACCTTAAGGTGCGTCCTGGGCCTTCGCCTTGGGGAGGGTCAGCGCCTCGCTCCCCTTTGGGTCGTTTCGAGATCGACTGGGGCCGCTCCAGCAGCTTACCCGGATTCTCGGACTTCCTCTTCCCCGAACCAGAGCGCTGGCTCATGGTTGAACGTGCCGGGGAAGTCGCGCCCTGCCTGGCAGCCGAAGAGCCCGACCTTTCGGCGCTCTCGGTGCCCGCGGACTCGCAGTGCTTGGCCTTCTGTTGGGCCCCCGTCGCTGGGGCGCCCTCACAGGACTTATAAGCCCGCTCAGACTTTTTCTTTGCCTTCTCACCTGCTGTGCCCGTCTCCAGCCAGGCAGCGAGGCGGGAATGACGATCTTGTTTGGTCCGTTCCGAAAGGTTCTTGCAGAACGCACAATCCTTCTCCACGTGCGTCTTGTCCTCATGAAGGCAGTAGAGACATTGCGAATGCTCGTCCTCCTTGAAAACGTTTTGTAATCCGCATCCAGGGCAGCACACCTGAACAGCTTGGATCCGGGCGTCGAGCTTCCCTTGTTCTGGGCCATGTCCGTTGAGGTAGGCCGCAGATCTTCCGGAATCCTCCAAGAAGCGTAAACTCGACAAAGAATTACGAAACGGGTCCCCATTATCAGAAGTAGAAACGGTGGAGATTGAGGCTCGATTAAACCGAAAAATGAGAACATCGCCTGAAAATGCTCGAAAACGCAGCAAAAACTTGAGAGCCAAAGCACGAGGACTCCCAACACTTGAGCGTGCGGCAAAAATCTGAGGATGGCTGCCAGAGGCGGGGCTTAGGGAGAGGGCAGTCATTGGCTGGGGGCAGTGTGACCCAGAGATCAGTGATTGGTTACTACTAAGAAAGACAGATCAGAAACAAAACTGATACTGATTTTTTTCTTTACCGAGGATTCCCAGCCTGACGACGGGGAATATTCATGAGCATGTGAATCCGTGCCAGACTCCATGCTGGAGAACCAGGCTTCCAGAGCCTGTTAAAGGCTCCAACACACAAGGGCCGCAGTGATCGACTGCTGGATGCCACACTGTTCGAGTGTATCCGGCTGCTCCCTCCAAAGGACCTTCAGCCTTCCAGGCCAAGAAACCCAAACCGGGGACATCTGTCGCCAGTGCTCCAGATAAGATTTGAAAGTAGGAGTATTTTAATCCCTATTTTTTAAAGTTGGGAGTTAAATGATTTTTTAGGGAGTAAAAATGTAAATCCAATTCCCAATAAGAGACTTTTATAAACGAGTAAAATATGTTTTAACTGAAAAACAGAAATGTTTTTGTAATATTTATTTCTTTGCACCTAGTATTCATGCACATTAAAAGATACAGGATTACTTCTTACAATCAGGCAGTTAAAATAGTAGTTTCCTCCTGTGGTACTTAATGCACTACATATCTAGGGGCTGCGAGGGTGTAAGTAGGGGTGCAGGATTCTGCATGTCTGTTATTTTTTGTTGGGAGTATTTTTTACATCATATTTTTCTTTTTTAGGAGTATTTTCCAATTTTTAGGAAGTAAAAGTGACTGATACACCCCTTATCTGTAGGGCTGTCTATGGCCTCACCTGGTGGCCCGACCAGCTGCAGTGAATTCACCACTGAAAAGGTACTGTCCCAAGCCTCGATACTTACCTTGGTCTTGCTGAGTGATTTAGTGCACCCTGAGTGCTACAGGTGAGCTGTTATTTGCACCCCTCAAGGGCACCCTAGGTTTTGGGCCTAGCCTACTAAAACTATTGTACTTACCTACAAACAAGAAGACTTCCTCATAGAGCTCTGCTCTACTTACTACTCACCTGCTTCCTTCCCCCTCAACCTTGATCACTGGACCAGCAGTGCCCCCTTGACTGTGTATAGCACCTAGTATAGGGTTGGACATCGAAGCCTGGTTACACAAGTTTAACATGACTTTTATCCTACTTTGATTTACAGTGTTCCTCTTGTATTCCATTTTAATTTAAAGGATACAACCTTTAATTCTACTGTTATTTGACAGATTGTACTGTGAATAGTACTAACCTAGCTTAATAGCCTTAACACTAGTGTATATATAATAAATATGATTTTTTTCTATAAACTACTAGTGGGTCTGAGTGTCTTTGAACTACCTTGTATGCTCAGAGTACTGTGTGCCTATCTGCAGCCCTCTTCCCTCCTAGATTAAACCAGGCAGCTCAGCCATTGCTACCAAATATTTGGGTAGTTCAGGCATCTTCTCTAGTCCTACCATAAGTGGGCTTTTGTAAAACTCCCTAACAGAATCCTTATACGGTAGGTAACGTGGACTGGCTGTCAACTCTCAACTCTCAGGTAAGAGTAACAGGTTGGAACAAAAGTACAATTAGACCACGCACATTCCTTAAGAAAAGACAATACACTCATACTGAAAAAGAAAATACATTATGTCACCCAAAGTAATTCATCTGGTGAAAGTAAGTATTTCATGTGTAATACTCAGTATTAAAAAGATACCCAGTATATTCTAAAAATAAAAAATAAAACACTCCTCTAGATGTCGACTACCATAGGTAGACAACAGAAATTAACAGGGGGTGGGGAGAACAAGAGAACAGCAAATCCTAACAATCGGGTAAAGCTCCCTATCGACGTGCACAATTTTGTACAGTGTTCTAATGACACAACCCCCCCCACTGCTATATGTGGAAGGTCTGAGATCTGTGGGTAAGCACCTAATGCATATATGTAGAGGTTGGGAGAGAAAGGGATGCAGATATTTTTTTACCAGTGAGGACACATACTCTAATAATCCCTGAGGATTAAAGCCATAGAGGGTAGGAAACAGTTTCAAAACACACCCAAAGACTTCCAAGAATGAATAAGACATGTCAACAACCATTACCTTTGCAAGACGTTTCAGGGGAAAATATTTTGTGTCACCAATATTAGCTGCAATGTTAAAAATACATCCATCATTGGAGAAATGCAAATCATGTCTTTATAAATTGATTACAAATCACAGGCAAGTATCAGAATTTTAATTATTGGTCCAGAGCATTTTTAATACCTTGTGGATGCTGAACACATGTCCAGTGCCAGGTAAGTACCCTTGAGTCAGTTATAGAGAGTTACAGAGCAGGCTGAAATGTTCATATGCTACAATGGAAACTATTTATGGGCCTCCATCTTTAGTAGAGATGTTAGTTCCAGAGTTAGTTCCGAATTCTGTGGCAAACACCACCAAGGAAGGTCTGTAGAGACCCCAAAGAACAATTCCAGAGGTCGATGGATGAACCAAAAGCTCCAGAGGAAGATACAGCAAAGCTGCAAGACACCCACTAAAGTTTATGGCAAACACTGTAAAGATTCACCTACAAAGAATGTGGTTGCCGGACCAGACGGACCCCTGAGGAGGAGTATCACGAATAATCACTCACACCAGGACGCGGTAAGTTCAGGGCTTCCCTTCCAGGTGCGGGTTATAGGATGCAGTGCTCAGAAACAAAGGATCTTCCACGGCATTGACCTTTAGGACTGCACCAAAGATTTCTATGAGGAAAGGCATTGTAACAACTGAAGAAAACTCCTGGCGGCGAGGTGCACAACAGATGAAGGCAGCACAGCAGCAAAGATCCCAGGACAAGGATAAAAACAGGAGGCACCCTTGGAATGCTAGGCCGAGGATCTGGCACAGTGGTAAAGTCTCACTAAACCTCTGAACTCTAGCGGCGACCCACAGGCTAGCAGAAGATCCTGTCAAAAAATGGTGGAATGCGGCAGTAAGCGGTTCAGAAAATAGTTCCAGGAAGGACTGCTCAACCCAGGAGATGCAGGGAAACAGCAGGGGTCTTCAGGAAGCCTGGACTAGACCTTCAGAGGCAAAACACCCAAAGCAGGTTAAGACCAAGCCACTGCACACAACAAGTTTTGCCAAGGGATCCTTAGGAACTGTAGAAAGAAAGAGAAAGGTTGGTAGACCTGCCACCTCCAATTTCCAGAAAAAAGGCAACAAGAGAGAGAAACAGTGGCAGGGCAGAGCCCTAATTCCACTTGCTCCTTTATGCAGTGCTATTTGGCCTCTGGCCTGCCACTCTCAAATGCCAGTCACTCATGCTGTATGCTCTGTAGATAGAAGTAAATCTTCTACTTTACTTGAAAGAACGGTGGCGTAATTAACACATGCAATAAATATTCGAAAATGCCCATGAAGTTACTGCACTTATAACCAGACAGTAATGCCGCCACACAGAGTGGTGATAATGGTAAATGAGTTAGGCTGTCATTTTTATGGAATTGCCATCAGCCTGGTAATGAGATCTATGAGCCTGGCTGCATAACCATTTTGTTTTCACCCTTCCACTTTAGGCTGAACATAATATCTTACGCTTTGCATTTACACACAGTGACTACTGAAGCTGCAAGTATCCTTTTGTTTGGGCAAAATAGCTGCATATGCATCTAAATGGATTCTGTTTTGATGTGTAGTAGTGTTGACTTGTAATGATTGTGTGTACTTAATTAAATAGTACATCGCTATCAATCTGTCTAGACAGTCTACTGCTGATCAACTATCTGTTGACTGTACCTTCCAACAAACCCTGGATATCCCACGTCTAATCCTTACTGCCAAGCCTATCTGCTAGGCAGTTTTACAAAAAGTCTACCTTTGGTAGGACTTAAGAAGACTCACATTTGGGAAACAGGGATCCAACTCTTAGTATAGGCATGAACCACACATGTTTTGTTGGTAGCAATGGCTGAGCAGGCAGGCTTATCTTAGGAGAGAGAAGGGGATGTAGGTGTTACAAAGAACTTATATACACATAGGCCCAAAGGAACATGGACACTAAAGTTATATAAAAATATTGGTTTATTTTATATATACACTAAGGTAAGGTAAAAGAACAAGTTACTTCTTACCTTGTAACGTTCTTTCGATGGGATGTTCCTCCGATGTATTCCTTATCTATGATCTTTGTATCTCCAGCTTGCTGGCCTCGGAAAACATTTTTCCCAGTAGAGGGTGCTGTGCGTCGACGTCCGTCGAGTAGGTGCTCCTCGACGGCCACCGTATCGACGCCGACGTCATCATGCCTATAAAAGGCCACGTGCAGCGTCCGTTGCTCAGTTCCGTTTTGTAGAGTAAAGTAGTTATTGTATGAATGGTTACTACCCTTGAAGGAGCGTAAGCTGCAACCACAAGGGAAATGTTACTGCGGGGATGGATGGGAGGGGCGATAAGGAATACGTCGGAGGAACATCCCATCGAAAGAACGTTACAAGGTAAGAAGTAACTTGTTCTTCGAAGGGATTGTGTCCTCTGACATATTCCTTATCTATGATAGACTCCCATAGCAGTGGTATGTGATTGGAGAGATGCCATATTACCCTTTAAGAATGACCAGCGTGTAACACAGCTTTGCCAAATCTAGTCTCTTGACTAGAGGAGGAATCCAGGCTATAAAATTTGGTAAAGGTATGTGCGGACGACCATGTGGCAGCCGCACATATGTCTCTAATTGGTACCCCTCTTTGAAGAGCTGAGGATGCTGCAATACCCCTGGTGGAATGAGCCCTTAGATTTTGAGGGGGCTCTTTCCCTGCCAGTTTGTAGCATTCCAGAATGGCTAAAATAATCCATCTGGAGATGGTTTGTTTGGTTATAGGTAATCCCAATTTATGTCCTGCGTAACCTACAAAGAGTTGGTCTGCTTGTCTGATTTTAGCAAGTCTACTGATGTAAAAACTCAAGGCTCGCTTAGGGTCCAGCCTGTGTAGTCTCTCTTCCTCTTTCCCCGGATGGTGAGGAGGATAGAATGAAGGTAGAGTAACCTTCTGAGTAATGTGAATTCCGAAACTACCTTTGGGAGGAAGTTAGGCTTCACCTGTAGCACTACTTTGTCCTTGTGAAAAGTTGTATGAGGAGGTTTACAAGAGAGGGCTTGTATCAAGGCTTGTATCTCGCTAACCCTTCTAGCAGATGTTAATGCTACCAATAAAACAGTTTTGAGGGTGAGAAACTTCAATGAACAAGAGTGGAGTGGTTCAAAAGGAGCACCTTTTAGGAAGTTTAAACCTAGATTTAAGTCCCATAAGGGAACTTGGAATGGTCTTGGAGGGTAAACATTAGTTAGACCTTTCAGGTATTGTATTACCAATGGAATTTTGAAATACAATGGCTCCTCTGCAGTGCGCTTAAAGATCGATAGCGCTGCGAGATAGCCCTTAATAGTGCCAATTTGAAGGCCCGAATTTGCCAAATAAAGTAAGAAGGATAACACCGTAGGTGTACCACATGTTAATGTTAATGTTAAAGGTCATTTGTACCGCGCACTATCACCACCGGAGTGGTCCCCTGGCGCTCTGGCGGCTCTGAAAGAGGGGGGGGATGGTGGGTTAGTGGGTGGAGGCTGGAAAAGTGCAAGATTGCAGTGATGTGCTGTTGGCAGCCTCAGCCCGGTGGTTCCGTCGGCTGGGCCTGGGGTGTATGCGGCCGGTAGTCGTCGTGTGCTGATGTGCGAGTCTATGTGTTTTTTTGTTTTGTTGTTGCAGTGTAGTGAAGTTCGTGCGGTTTGCTGCGCTAGAGGTTTGTGGTTGTGTTTGGTTTGGAGTTTGAGAGGTGTATGCAGAGAAGGAAATTGTTAATGGTATTCGTTAGTCATCTCTATCCTGGACTGAAACCGGTTGGGCTCGTGTAATCTTACCCGACGGGATGCTTGTACACCCTGAGCCTCAGGAGGTACGTGCCTGATTTTCCATTCGAGGCCGTTTGAGGATCTAGCTGTCCCCTCCGCCCGCTCCCTTAATAACCTTGCATGCTCCTCCCCCCCTCCACATGACTAGCGCCGCTGCTATTGTCCATACACCCGGTTGTGTGGTGATTGGTGGTATCTTGTCTGTTCCACAGCCTCGTGGGACCTAGTTGGGGCTGTGAGGGCGGTGGGGGATGGTAAGGGTTGGCTGGAGTAGTTGTATCCGTTTCTCCGGGTCTCGCGGGTGGACCCCTGTGTCCAGCGTCAGCCCTGCTGGTGCCCAGGGTACTTCTGTCGGTTCTAGCGGTTTGTCACTGTCCTTTTTTGATGATTCGTTTGTCTTATTGTTGTTTCGGTTTTAGTCTCCGGTGTTGAAGAGGTAGGTTTTTAGTAATTTTCTGAATTTAAGGTGGTCTTTGGTGTTCCTTATCAATTTTGGGATGTTGTTCCAGGTTTTCGCGGCTAAGTGGTAGAAAGCGGTGCCTCCGAGTTTCTTCTTGATGTAAGGTTTTTGTTCCAGTCGGATTTCGTTGGTTGACCTGAGTGGTCTCGTTGGCTTGTAGATTGTTATTTTTTTTTGTAGGAATTCGGCTCCTTGTCCGCTGATTGCCCTGTGCGTTATGCACATTGTTTTGAAGATGATACGCTGTTTTACTGGGAGCCAGTGTAGTGTTTTTAGGGCCGGGGTGATGTGGTCTCTTCTGGATAGTTTGAGGAGTAGTCTGGCTGCAGTGTTTTGGATCCGTTGTAGCTTCTTCAGTAGGTATTCCGGTATACCGAGGTAGAGGCTGTTTGCATAGTCGATACTTGACATGATGAGGCCGAGGATGGTGAGTGTTTTGTGTGTGAAGGAGAGGAAAGGTAGTATTTTTCTTGCCGTGTGGAGGAGGAAGAAGCATTTCTTGACTGTTGCGTTTATTTGCGGTTCTAAGGTTAGGGTGTTGTCCATCAGGACTCCCAGATTTTTTTACTACCTTAGATGGTGATGGTATAGATCCCATTTCTGTTGGCCACGGGATGGCGGTTTCCTTCTCTTGGTCTTTGGATATGATCATGATTTCTGTTTTTCCTGGGTTGATTTTCAGGTTGTTGGCATTCATCCAGTTGAAGACTTCTTTTAGACAGTCGGTTAGGTTTGAATGATCGGCTTGGGTGTCTTCGATCTTGTAGATGATTTGAGTGTCGTCTGCATAGTTGTAGCATTTGATGTTGCGTTTCTTGAAGATTCTGATTACAGGGGTTTGGTAGATGTTGAAGTACAATGGAGATAGTGAGGATCCTTGTGATATTCTTCTCTCTGCACCAGCTGCAAAATGTATTCCAACGGCAGTGGTAGTTTTAGTTGCTGGTCTTCTGGCCGAAAGCAACACCTCCATGACGTCATCTGGAAGGTCCCAATCCTTGTACCTCAACCTTTCAGATACCAAGCGTAAAGGTTGAGGGTCTTGATGGCTGGATGGAGAACCTGACCTCCCTTCTGCGAGAGAAGATCCTCTCTGTACGGTAGACGAATTGGAGGACAGATGGACATGTCCAGAAGGTCCATGTCCAGAAGGTCCGGGTACCACGTTCTCCTGGCCCAATCCGGGGCAATTAGGATCATAATCTTCCGAAACCTTCTCAACCTCCTGATCATTTGAGGAATGACAGGGACCGGAGGAAACGCGTACAGAAATGGGAACTCCCAGTCCACTACGAACGCGTCTCCTAGAGCTCCTCTCGGGGGAAATTCCCTTGAGCAAAATCTGTCGCACTTCCTGTTGATACTGGTGGCGAACAGATCCACTTGAGGGGTTCCCCAAAGGGCGAAGATCTCTTGAAGGACTTCCTGAGCTATCTCCCATTCGTGGGAGACTGTGTTCTGCCTGCTCAGAGCGTCCGCTGTCAAGTTCTTCTCTCCGGCTAGGTGAATTGCCGATAGAGAGATACCTTCCTGAATTGCCCAAAACCAGAGCTGCATCGCCTCTCTGCACAGTGGCAGTGACCCTACGCCTCCTCTTTTGTTGAGGTAGTGCATGGCCACTGTATTGTCTGTCATTATCAGGACGTTTCTCCCCCGTACAGACGGCAGAAAAGCCTTCAGTGCCAGTCTGATGGCTCTCAGCTCCAACAGGTTGATATGTAGTCTGGACTCCGATGGAGACCAACGACCGCTGATGGTCAAGTCGTTGGCATGGGCTCCCCACCCCGTGAGTGAGGCGTCTGCGACTACTGTGATCTCCGGCCATGGTTGCCAAAACAGTTTTCCTTTCAAGATGTTCTCTAGAGAGGCCCACCATTGAAGGTCGTGGGCTACCTTGTCCGGAATCCGGAGGAGATCTGTCATCCTCCCTGAGAATTGTGACCACTGAGTCCTCAGTGCCCACTGAAGGGATCTCATTCTCAGGCGAGCCTCTGGCACAAGGAATATGCAGGATGCCATGAGGCCTAGCAACCTCAAAAAGTCGTAGGCTGGGAGACGTTGGGCATTTTGAAACCTGGTGACCATCTGCAGAATATCTTGAGCCCTCACCTCTGGTGGCGAGGCTTTTCCCAGGGACGTGTCCAGGACTGCTCCAATGAACTGGAGTCTCTGTGATGGTATCATCTGTGACTTCTTTAAATTGAGGGAGAAGCCCAGCCTGTGAAGGGAGTGGCAGACATAATCTAGTTGGATCCGAGCTTGTTCCGAAGAAACTGCTCTGATCAACCAATCGTCCAGGTAGGGGTAGACGTGAATCCCTTCCCTCCTTAGACTTGCAGCCACAACCGACATTAGCTTGGTGAAGACCCTCGGGGCGGAGGTCAGCCCAAATGGCAGAACTCGAAATTGATAATGAGAGTTGCCAATTGCGAACCTCAGGTACTTCCTGTGCTTGGGATGGATAGGCACATGGAAATAAGCATCCTGAAGGTCCATAGATACCAACCAGTCCTGAAGCTGGAGGGCCTGAAGGATCTGAGAGAGGGTTACCATCTTTAACTTGTCCTTCCTGAGGAACTTGTTCAATTCTCGTAAGTCCAGGATGGGTCTCAGTCTTCCGTCTTTCTTTGGTATGAGAAAGTAGGGGGGAGTACCAGCCCTTGTTCCTGTCCGCTACAGGTACCGTTCTATGGCACCCTTCTCTAGCAGGTCTACAACTTCCTGCAAGAGGAGCGGATCCGGCACTTTCAGAGGGCTGTTCCCCGGTGGATGTCTCTGAGGGATGCGTAGAAAAGGCAGGCAGTAACCTTGGGCAACTGTCTCCAATGCCCAAGCATCTGACGTAATAGCCTGCCATTCCGTCAGATGGTGAGTTAACCTGCCCCCTACAGGTGTCTTGTGATGGGAGACCTCAGAGTGGTTTGGGAGCGGCTGATGCAGTTGCCGAAGGTAAAGCAGCTCCTGCTCCTGCTGAAGCGGCTTTCATTCCTTTACCCCGTCCACCACGGGTACATTTTCCTTGGCCTTTTTGAGTCGGCCGTCCTCTGCCTCTTCCATATGAGGAATAATAGCGAAAGGACCTTCCTCTCCAAGAGGATCCTGAGGGACGAAAATGAGTTTGTCGGATAGCAGCTCCTAGTGACTTAGCTGCTGCTTTAGATGTTTGTAGTTTTTCCAAACTGTCATCCGCCTTTTTACCAAATAGGGAAGAACCGTCAAAGGGCATATTTAAAAGTCTGGCCTGTACGTCAGAAGCAAAGCCGGACTTTCTCAACCACGCATGCCTGCGGATTGTGGTGCTTGCCGCCATGGCCCTGCTGATACTGTCAGCAGAATCAATGCCACTTTGAAGGGACTCACACATTGCATCTTTACCATCTCTGATGATATTTAAAAATGCGTCCCTTTCTTCTCCTTCCGGAATGCAGTCAGCCGCAGATGAAGCACACTCCCAAAGGGTGTGGCTGAACCTAGCGAGCGTACAAGTTGCATTAATAGATTTTAAAGCCATGCTACAGGCTGAGAAGACTCTTAGCCATGGCATCATATTTTTTATCATCCCTATCCTGAGGAGCAGTAGGGTAAGCAGAAGTACTGCCTGATGAAGTTGCAGCCTGGACCACAAGACTCTCTGGAGTAGGGTGCTTAGATAGGTATTCAGGGTCAGCAGCAGATACCCTATATTTCGCTGACAACTTCTTGTTAACCGCAGGGACAACTTCAGGAGTTTCCCAGTTAGTCAAAATCTTTCTTTGTAAAGCAGAATGAAAGGGAACCACAGGATCCTCCTGTGGACCTTTATCCAGAATATCTGTGAGTTCATCCTGTTGAAAAACAGGTGAAGGCGCAGACCAACCCATGAACTCCATAATCCTTGACATTAGGGTTCTATAAGGGGTATCGGCATGTTCCCCTGGGTCTGGTTTGACAAATTCCTCTTCTGGGGAAGTGTCTAGGCCACTTGCTTCCTGTAATGCATCCTGAAGGTCTTTCAACCTTCTTTCCTCAGAGGCAAAAGTCTCTGGTTCAGGTAATGTGGTCCTCTGCAGCCCAAAAGGCCTTTCTTGATTAGAATCTTCCCTTTCTTCAAAAATTGAAGTTAAGGGGGGATGCTCTGGTCTGTGAAATGGTATAAAACCCATCTCTAAGGCAGAGGGAGCCATCATCCGTGGCCTTGAAAAGGTCGATGTCGTCGACGCCGATGTAAAAATCATCGAAGGCGCCGACAAAGGCGTCGAGAAAACTGGAAGAGGCCTCGACGAACTCGAGAGGATTGGAATCCTGCTCGAGGATGTCGACGACGTTCTCGAAGTAACCGTTGGCTGTGGAGTAGCCGTGGGTCTTTCTTTTATCGGCGTCGATGTCGGCGTCGACTCGATCGACGGATGCGAAGAACCCTTCGATAACGGCGTCGATGGCGCCGATCTATGCTTCGAAGGGGCTTTCGACGATGGCGTCGAAGATGCTTTACTTCCCGATGGCTCATGGCGCTTTCGGGTCGACTCTTTCGCTGGGTGCTTCGACTCGCGGCGTTTAGATTTTTTGGGCTTTTCACCCGGGGTATCACCCTCAGCTGACTTCGAGAGGGACGAGGCCGCTTTCTCGAAGATGCTTAGCATCTTTTTTCTGAATTCCTCCCACTAAGCTTGAGAGCTGTGCTTAGTGGGGCAATTTACTCTTTCAGGGGAACTAGAAGACGACGATAAAGGGGATCTTCTTCGTCTTTTTTCGAGTGTCTAGACCTCGACGAGTGGTGGGAGCCACTTCGAGACCTAGACCGAGAATGATTTTGACGGTGAGGAGACGAATGTCTCGACTCTACCGTGGAAACTTTCGAGGAAGTTAAAATTGAGTTACCTCTCTCGAGCTTCCCCTTACGCTCCTTCAAGGCTTTCGCCGTCATCGATAGGCATTCCTCACACTCCGAACACTGGTGTTCGATTCCCAGACACCACAAACAGATCCTGTGAGGATCCGTCAACGACATTTTCTTCCCACAGTCTCAGCATTTTTTGAAACCGGACCGAGGAGTCGTCGGGTCGGAGGAGGAAGCCATCGAGTACGAGTCGGTTTTCTCGAGGAAATATGAATATATATCGACTGATGAACTGAGCAACGGTATTCCGAGGCACACGAAGCACGGAAAAACGGAACTGAGCAACGGACGCTGCGCGTGGCCATTTATAGGCATGATGACGTCGGCGTCGATACGGTGGCCGTCGAGGAACACCTACTCGACGGACGTCGACGCACAGCGCCCTCTACTGGGAACATTTTTTTCCGAGGCCAGCAAGCTGGAGATACAAAGATCATAGATAAGGAATAAGTCGGAGGACACAATCCCTTCGAAAGTAAGTACCATCACACACAATAAGGAACAAGTTACTTACCTGTAACTGTTGTTCTCCAGCATGGGTCTGGCATGGATTCATTCAGCCTGATGACGGGGAATATTCATGAGCATGTGAATCCATGCCAGACCCCATGCTGGAGAAATAACGTTAGAAATGCCAATGCATTATTCACAGTAAATAAGCACGTTTGTACTACTTTTAGAATGGTAGTATGCAATTCAAAGGAGAGTAAAACCTTTCTAATAACTTTTCATGATATCTGTTTCTGGTAAAAGTGGATGAAACAAACAAAGCCAACATAAGTTAAGTAAATATTTGTAATTATGCTCACAGTGGCCTAACACTTCAGAAGTCCATCCCTATCTAGTTATAAGTGTCTCAGAGTTAGATTGGATGACAAAACAGGAAGGCACAAGCTGTAGAAAATCCAGAAAGTATGAGAGGTAGTCTTCAGTAACAAGTAAGCACACACTGTTGGGAAAAGGGGTCAAGGAATTCGTGAATAAATGGCCTATAACGCGCTGTTAGGGAGAATTCTCAGAAATGTGCCAATTTCATTCTACCTTAGAGACCCCCCTGCTCTTTTTGCTGGACTTTAGGACTTTTATTTTCTAAACGGGAGAGAAAGAGACCTTTTTCCCCACTCTCTCATGTATTTTTCTGTGATTTTAACTCCGTTTCTTTTGACTTTGGAGTCTGACAGACTCCATAGGCATCATCTTTACATTGTGACACACAATACCCTCAGTGCAGAGACACAGAGAAGTCGCTTAGATTTCCCAAAGGTTTAAATACCTTTTCTTGTTCAAACTACTGTTTCCATGAGCCAAGTGGAATTGACTTTACTTACATTTTGTAGGTTTCCAGACCCAGCACACACTACCTTACCATAGGGTGCTGGAGCGGTTACTTAGTATCCCCTTTGTCTAGTTTCTCATGTAACATTTTTACGTTACCCTTTCTACAATTAGTGGCTGGAGGCAGTGGTTTACTTTTTACTACCATTGTGTGTTTTTACCGCGGACTGCAATTGCAGCTGCAGTAAGACACCCATGGGTGCCCATTTCGTCAAAATGGCCCCCGTCTTCTTTTTTCACCTTTCTTGTTAGCAAGGTCTTTCTTGAGATTTACTCTGCGTGCCGAACCAGGTTTGGTCCCTTTGTTCATTTGGTCTTTTGAGGGCTTCAGTGCTGAAACCCGCCTCTGGCTCCAGCATGTCTGGCAGGGGCAGGAAGTGAGAGAGGTGCCTGAAACTCTGTGTGCTTAATCCCCTTGGTTACAGGAATGCACCCAAAGGTAACTGGCCGGCTGGCTGTCCCCGGAGGACAAACACCCTGCTGTGTGAGTGAAAACTAGGCTGCAAATTAAGGTGTCCGGTCAAATGGACGAATACATTGTTTCGAAAATCAATAGTTTTGAAGCAAAAGGATCGGAAAAAAAAGTTGAATGCCTTTTTTTAAATGTATATTTTTTTGGGGCTTTTGTATAGGAATAAAAACTGGTTTTTACCCTAAAAACATGGGTTTGAGAGGGGACCCCCTCCAAAAAACAAAAAAACGTGATTTTTTTTTTCCAGTCCTTTTGGTTAGAAACTATTGCATTCGAAACAATTGCATTCAACCCTTTCACCCTAAATCGCAAATAAATGGGAGAAACCTGCATAAAAGGCAAGGCTTTTTGCTTGGAAGGCAGAGTCGACAACTGGACGAAGGAATCCGAAGAAAAACTTGGAAGAGATGCTTGCTGCAACTCCTGGACCGTTGGTTTGCCCGGTGAAGCCCTGCTGCATTGCTGAAGCTCCGAATTCGCCTTGACTAGAGAAGCCCTGCAATAGATGACTCCTGCCCTTCGGTTGGTGGGACCCATCAACCCCAAAGTAAACTCGCCTGAACATCCTCTCAGAGCTGGCTGTACTTCCATTGCTGCTGCAGCAACCGAAGTGCCAGGGAGAGGAACACCAGTTCAAGTGCATCACTTTTAAGTCGGACCCGAGCTCAAGGAAGATCCTCCTGATGCCCATGAAGCAGGACTGACCAAGCCTGAGCCACCTCAACAGAGTGCTGGTCCCCAGATGCGAGGAATGTCCATTAAGGTATCCGAGAACCGTGGTGGTGCTGTTTGCGTGAGCCACGAGGAGCTGAAACTATGAAGTGCCGCTGATCTGATGTTTGCCCATTGCTGCCACTGACGTTCCATTCGTAGTGCAGAGGTCCCCAGACGTCCTCCCTCATATCCCCACGACTGAGGCACAGGAACACAAGATCTGCAGACATATACAGGAGCAGAAACCAGCTGGAAGCAGTTTTACTTCTAACCGATGGTACTGTAAAACTAAGGAGGACTTAGTTCTTGTAGTGTAGCCTTGATTGTTCTCAGTTGAGACTTGATTTGATTGCCTTTGCAGAGTTGCTTGCAGCTTTGCCTCTCACAAGCCTCCCAGCATGTGGCACTATAGTTATTTAATTTTCTACAAACATTTCTAAAACATTGTGCAATACTTTTTCCCTACCGGCAAGAAGTGCTTCAGCTCACCTAGACTGCTTTCCTCCAATCGACTTCTATGGTACACTTTTTGAAAATGTTTGCTTGCTGACCTTACTTTTTGGAGGCAAGTAAAACCCTCAGCTTTAATTCCCTTACGTTATGCTTATTCTTATGGGGAAACTGATCAGTCCCTAACACTATGTCCCGTTTAGAGGATTTCTTGTATTTGTAAAGCTGCACTAAAGCCAGGGGAATGCAGAGCGGGGGAAGGTCCACGAGCTATGTGCGAGGTAAGGGTCTGGAGGTGCTCAAGGTTGCAGGCCTAGCCAGGTTAGTGCGGTCGTAGGGGACCAGAAGATAACGTTACCGCTTGATCGTGGTGACTCCAACCAAATGCTGCTTTTTTCATGTCCTGGAGGTCTCCTGAGGTCACATGTCCTATGAAAGCATGCATCTCTTTTTGTCAACCGTGTCCATCTGACCACTCTGCAGAACCATATCAACATAACTTAACTGCATACTAGCCGGACGCGATCATGACACGAAACTGACCTGTACACATGTGGCCCCTGGACATCCCTCGAGTAAGAGGGGTGAGTTATGCTACCTGCCGCCCCCATCCATCCAGAGGGCTAACATGGATGTAAAGTCCTGGCCCTAACTCTCCCTTACTTGACTAAGATCAGTGGTGACCTGGTCAAGGATCCTCCCTAGGCCTTCCCTTGCATAGTGGGTCTGGGAGAGACACTTCCAGATTTCTGGAAAAGTTACGGAACTCTTAACCTCAACTCTATCATTGCTCAAATCCAATACTAAAAATACCTGACCAGTATAACTTGCGGAGATGGTGATGTTTGGGCACTAGGCTCTATTTCATATGCAGGCTGGATTTACTAAGGATAGGCATCTAATTAAAGGTTGCCACTTACCTGTGTCTACTGGTTTTGTGTCAACTGTTTTTCTAACTCTTCACTTGTTTTACCATTCACAGTTATTTAAAGTATTGCTTTGGATTATGCTAACTGTTCCTTAACTGTTTCAAAGTAAGCGTATGGGTTCTACTCAGAACCCCCCACAATATTGAATGTATACATGTATTTTGATAATTTAGTAACAATACTTACCTAGAGTCAAATGTTTAGAGTGTTCAAAGGCCAAATTAGGTATACATTACTCACCGTACTCGTATTTCTGATGCTTGTATCTTTAGATTCACATGCTATGCATAGGCCGACATCTAGTGGAAGCTGCGGAGTATTACAGTTGTTGTTTACGAAACTCGAAAAGGGACGTTGACTGGCCGTGCCAGTAATACTATCCCTAGTGTGACCTCCACTGTACCCATGGTCCTTCACGCGTTGAGTGCTCTGTGTGTGTGTCTGATTGCACCCCTAGACCATTCTCACAGCTCTCCTGAGTCCAAGCCTTACCACTCTGCTATCCTACCTTGACTGGGGTTGGTGCGTTCTCAGTGTCTTTCCCGTTATCATAATAGCATGGCTTCTCAGAATCCAACCCCAGGTTAATGCTGAAAAACCATCTCAACACAAAGCAATACTTTTAAGCAGAAAACTAAAATTTGGATTTTAGGATATCTGATATACATTTAAATGTGTCTATTCTCATGGTACTGAACTGGTAAATGCATTTAATGACAAGTGTTTTTTGTGACTGCAAAAATAACTGTGTACATATTGTACGAATATTATAAGCGTTTCACATCTTTGATGGCAATAGCCTATAAAGAAATGTGCCCTGGCAGATCAATTACCTGAACATTCTGAGGCAGGAGGGACAGCTGAATTCGGCAAATCCCCACATCTTGTCCAATGGAACGGGGTCATACTTTTGTCTACATTTTCGGCACTTGGATACCTGTGGGCAGCATTAAAAGAACGCAGTTAACAAAGGCCTACTAAGAGAATTATTTATTTGAACATTATCTACTGTGGCGAACCAAAGTAAACATTTCATGGGTGTTTATTTTAAATAAAAAGAAAATTCCCATCTTTCCATATTGCTAGGAGGTCTTTTCCCTGCCTAAAAACTAAACTAAGGGTCTTGGTCTATTGTCCAAATCTAAATTGTCCCCAGTCTGACACCTAAACCCAATCTTACCCTACCACTTTTAGAAACTTTTATTGGGAAGGTGCACTCAAAAATGGTATGCTTTACAAATGTTGGCCATAATAAAAAAGATATATTGCCATTATTTCAAAAAAATATATATTAAGTTCATGTGGAAAATAATTGTTAAAATTACTCTTCAAGCCCTGCTTTCTAAGGCCATTTTGTAAGCAGAACCAGTTTCATGTGTGTGAGTTAATGCTGTGTTATTGTGGAAACAATCAAGCCAAAGCCCCCTACTGGGAACTTTTGCTTATTGGTGCCGGAGAGCAGAGTATTTTTCAACATGCAGTCAGTAACAGCTGTGCCACACTCATCTGACCTTAAACATTTTCAAGAATGTGTGACTCAATGTTTCTTTAACCTTTTGGAAACTGTGAGTGCTATCCAGAGAGATAACGTTCAGGGAGCTTTGCATGCTGCCTTTATCTGTGGGGAGTGAGGTTAGGAGAGTTACTCTGTTGCCATAAGTGGCAATGTTTAGTGGTAAGTAGGGATAAGGTTGGTGCATAAACTGCCAGACCATTGGTTAGATGTCCAGTCAGAGATTGAAAGGCTCATTGAATGAAGTGTCCCATTTCAATAGTTTAGCATGGCAACGTGGAGCAGATCGCTGTTTTTGAAAGAATTGTGGGGGGAGGAGGGTGTACAGGGGATAGTGGTCCCTCAGTGAGCAGCAAGAGAGCCAGAGAGATAGGGGTAGGCAGAGGAGCCCATGCTGACAAGGATGTTGGTGAGAAGAATATAGGCAAGGGAGCCAGGACAGTAGTAGGAGGCAAGGGAGCCAGTGTAGAAAGGGTCACAGGGGGCAAGGGCGCCCCAGATGCAGCGGTAGTGGGTGGCAAGGGCACCAGAGAGGCAGAGGCGGACGAGGTGGTCAGAGCAGTGCGTGTAGGCAAGAGAGCCCTGTATAGTTGAAAGTGACAAGGGAGCAGTTGTGAGAGAGGTGATGAGGTTAGTAAGAGGCAGGATAGCTAAGGTGGACATAGCTGGCAAGCGAGCCAGGGCGGCCATAGAAACAGTTGGCAAGGGAGGCCATGAGGAGGAAAGTGGAAAGTTGATAAGGCGAGGAAAAAGCCTATAAAAAAGTAAGAGGTTGAACTGAGGCCCTTGTACCAGGAGGGTACCTTTTCGATAGCCATTTATGATGACCCTGGAGGTGGAGAATGAGGCAAGAAGGACCTCCCAGCGGATGCTGCCATTAATGTGTGAGGAAGAGTAAGGAGAGAGCAGAGCAACCATATGAAGAGTCCATAGGTCGGGAGAAGGAACGATAAAGTGGATGTCGGTGAGAGCCTCTCTGGCGGTAAGCACTGACGTAGGTGTCACTGATAGGCAGGCCTGAGTTTTTTCCTGCCAGACTTAGTAAGACTTAGTGAGAGGAGAAGGATAGGAAATAGAGAAGCTGTTAGAGAAGATAGGAGAGGTAGAAAGCCCAATAGTGAGGGGCACAGAATGAGGTATACTTAAACCAGGCAGAGCAGCTTAGGTATGTGGAAGGAAGTAAGCAAGAAGGGAGCAGGTGCACAAGGAGACACAACAGGACTGGGAAGAAAACAGTGGGAATAAAACGCACCTAGATACGATTTTTAAAAATGGAGGCACAATAACAGCTGAAAGGGAAAAGCAGACAATGAAAGCCCAGCCATCACTCACGTGAGTGGTAAATAGTGCGATGAGTAGTAGACAGTGTTCATGGTAGTCAGAATTATAGTTTGTTGAGGGGCAGGGGCACTCCATGGCCCTAACGTGCCCGGAGAGGCACACACATACGTTATTCACCGCTTAGTCCCCTTTCCTCCTTACTGCATGGGCGTCCCTTCCTAGGGATGGGAGACGGAACCTTTTTCACCAGAAAAAATCTTCTTCCCCTTTAAATTTAGAGGCGGTGGGAGTGCGGCCCTGGGAGCATGTGCTGCCCTGACTCCGCCATCCGGCGCCACACCTCCCCATAGACGCGTCGACAATGGATTAACCTTGCCTAATGGCACCAATTTTATTAGGGGGGGGTGGTGGGACGTAAGGAGGAAAGCGGACTAAGGACTAAGAGTATGTTAGTCACTACGGTGAGTAACTTCTAATTACTCTTATGTCCCGTCCCCTTTCCTCCATACTTCATGGGCGATTACAAATGAGTGCAGCCGCAGGGTGGAGAGGAGACACACCTTAAGCAAACAGGTCTCTAAGAACCGCCTGTCTGAAAGCTGCATCTGATCTAGAGCCGGTGTCCAAACAGTAATGCTAGCAGAAAGCCAAAGGGGTGGCCCATCTGGCCGCCCTGCTTATGACCTGCTAGGGGGCATGCAGCTGCAATGCGATGGCCGTTGCCTTGGCTCTGACCGCATGGGTGTGCATGTTGGCCGGTAGTGGCTTATGCTGTGCCTCGTATGCTTCCTTGATGGCGGAGACCGTCCACCGGTCTACAGAGGCCTTGGATTCCTGATACCCAGGTCTTGATCCGCCGAAGGTGAAAAACAGTGCGTCGGACTTGCGGAAGCTCTTGGTCCTGTCCAAGTAGAATTTTAGGGCACGCCTGACATCGAGGCAGTGCAGAACTCTCAGAGCCTCATCCTTAGGTTCAGCAAAAAACATAGGCAGCACTATCTTTTTGATGAGATGCAAAGCAGAAGGCACCTTAGGTAGGAATGCTGGGCGAGTCCGCAGGACTACCTTATCCTTGCAAAATTAGTACATGGCTCTGAGGGGATTAGCGCCTGGATTTCGCTGTCTCTGCGAGCCGAAGTGAGCCCGACTAGCAAGGCCTTCTTAATGGTGACCAGCCTGATGTCCGCGGACACCATCGGCTCAAATGGTTTGTGCGCCAGGGCACCCAAGACTATGTTGAGGTCCCATACAAGATGTGGCCTCTTGATGGGCGGGTAGAGTCTGGCGAGGCCCATCAAATGCTTCTTGACTACTGGGTTGGATGAGGAGAATACCTCTTCCTCAGAGTTTCTGTAGGCCTCCATTGAAGCCAAATATGTGTGGCAGGTGTCCACCTACATGCCCAGGTGGGTGAAGTGCGTCGAGAAGGAGAGCACGTCGACCATCGTACATGCAAGGGGGTTGATATCCCTAGAGCCTGCCCCGTGACACAACCTGGTCCACTTGCTCTTATACTGGGTCCTGGTACCCTTGCTCCTAGCATCCTGTATGATCTTTAGATTAGCCTGGGAGAGGATGAGAGGCCCTAGTGTGACCAGCTCAGGAACCACACGGAGCTACTTTCTGTGGCGCAGGGTGGATGACCCTGCCCCCCCGTTGTGCCAGAAGATGTGCTGGGCTGTCGTAAGGCGAATGGGTGGTCTCTCCAAGAGGCTGAGCAGCTCTGAGAACCATGGCCTGGCTGGCCACCATGGAGTCATCAGAATGAGGCTGAAGTGGTGAGACTCTGTGATCTTGCATATCACCCTGTGGATCAGCGGTGTGGGCGGGAAGGCGTATGCTGTCATGCCGTTCCACTGCATCTGAAATGCGTAGCCCAGGGAGCCGAGGCCCTTTCCCTTCCAGGATGCAAACTGTTGGCACTTCCTGTTGTCCCAGCAGACAAAGCGGTCCACCTATGGGTGTCCCCACCTGCAGAGGTTCTCCTGCTGAACGAGGTTGTTCAGTTGCCACTCGTAGTTGTCCGTCCCAGTCTGCTGAGCCTGTCCGCCTCCAGATTGGATTCCCCTGGATGGTGGACGGCCGCGAGGTAGATGTTGTTCTCCAGGGCCCATTCCCACATGCTGACAGCCAGTCTGCACAGTGGTGGGGATCTGGTACCTCCCTGCTTGTTGACATAGAACATGCTGGTCGAGTTGTCCGTCTGAATGAGAGAGGAGTCCGTAGTGATGGTGACCTGTGGGGAAGGGCACGGAAGGGTTTGCCCTCCGCAGGTTGCAGTCCATGGACCACCATGTGAGGTCTGGGTGGAGAGAAGGAGAAACGGTTATCATCTCCGCCTGAGAGTCCCGCTCCTGGTTCCATGTTGCTCGAAGTGCAGCTTTATCCTCCTCATCGTGAGTCTCGTGTGGGGGACAGCCAATAGAACTTCTGTACTGATGCCAAGTAAGTGTTGGTACCACCAGGCCGATGTCACCTCTCTGCTGTGGAAGTGCGCAGTAGCCCTCCTGATGGCCGTGATCTTGTACTACAAAGGAAAAACTCTCTGAACACGTGTCCCAGATCAGCCCCAAGAAAGTCAGTCTCTGTGTAGGCTGCAGCTGCGACTTCTTGAGATTGAGCGAAAAGCCCAGATTGTGTAGTGTGTAAGAGTGTAGGAAGTGAGGTGCACCGTTTCGGGAGATGTCGCCCTGACAAGCCAGTTGTCGAGGTATGGATTGATGTGGTGGCCCTGGGCCCTGAGGAGGGCTGGCACCGAGTTCATCAATCTGTTAAAGACCCTGGGAGCCAAGTTGAGGCCGAAGGGAAGCACCTTGTACTGGAAATGTTAGCCCATAATTCTGAATCGTAGAAAAGAACAATGAGGCAGCCAAATCGGGACGTGTAGGTACGCTTCCTTCAGATCCAAGGAGGACATCCAGTCTCTCCTTCACAGTGTCTCCGTTATGAAATTTTGGAGAGGTACGGAGAGGTTGAGGGTGGAAAGGTCCAGCACAACTCTCAGGCCTGCCTGGTTCTTTTTCTGATTGGTGAAAAGCCTGAGTAGAAGCCCAAGCATCACTGGGAGGCTGGGACTTCCTCCATTGCCTGGCTCTCCACGAGGGACCGGATCTCTGCCAAAAGAGTTGCTGTCCTAACATGTGGGAGTAGAAGGGAAGAGGGAGGAGGGAGGAGGGGTAGGGATAGGTAGGCGGTACCCTGTGGAAATCACGGAGAGGATCCAGGGGTCCGCGAAATTCTGCTGCCAGAAGTGTGCATGGATAGAAGCCTGCCCCCCACTGGAGACACGTGGACCCGGAGGGGCGTGTCATGCCTTCTTTCCCCCTGAGGCTGTTGCAGAGAAGGGGGACTGGAAAAAGCCCTTAACACCCCTCCCCCTTTTGTTGCTTGCGCCGATACTGGGTTCGGCGAACGGTCCTGTTGCCTGGACCTCCGCTCTTGTAAGCCGCGGAACCCTCTGTATGTGCGCCCCTTGTACGAGCAATGCTGTGACTGGGTGTACGCTTTGGGCATGGTCTTTGTAAGTAAAGATAAAGACTTCACTGTTTGCAAGCTGTTTTTATTTTTATCAAGCACCTCGTCCGTGGTGGAGTGGAAGAGGTCACACCCTTCAAACGGCAGTTCCAAAATGCGCTCCTGGACATCTGGGTTGAACTTAGTAGCCCGGAGCCTGGCCGTTCTTCTCATGTCTGTGGCAATGTAAATGGCCCATCCAGAGGTGTCAATGTGGGCCACGGTGGACTCCATGATGTCTTGTGCCACCATTTTGGCCTCTGCCAGTCCCGCCTTGAATCGTGATTGGCTCTACACCGGAAGCTCTGGGAGGAAGTCTGCAATTTCCTGCCAAAGCCTCTGGTTAACGGCCGCCAGAAAAGCATCCGCGTTGGCTTGACGAAGATACAGTGAAGCATTGGAATAAAGCCCCCTTGTACGCCCCCAAGATCATCTTCTTGCCTAGCAGTGCCGCTGAAGAGGAGGACGAGGATGACCGAGGCTTGGAGTAGAGTGATGCTGCAGAAATCACCAAAGAGTGTGGCTGAGGATGGGCCGATAGCAAGAGTGTATCCTCCTCCATTTGCCTGTATTTGGCATCCAGGCGTCGAATGACAGGCTGAACAGAGTGGGGCTTGAGCCACATGGCCAAGGCGACAACGTCCTTCTGCATCGGAATCCCCAGTCTAGCCGCGGGGCATAGCGCGAGGACCTCGGCAAGCACCCACTTTGCTGGTTGCTCAACTTCAGATTGAAGGCGGCCCAAGTACTCTGCCAGCCCTGAAAGACGTTTGTAGAAGGCCTTCCTCGTCCGTGTCCCTCTGGGGTACCGAAGGGTTCCAGCCCCGGTGGAGGGGTGCTGGGAGCCAAAGGCTGGGGTTTGGAGATGGAACCGCCTGCACTATCGGTTGGGGGGCTGGAGTGGGCAGCGAGGCCTGTACTGGGGCCTGCAACGCCGGAGCCATTGGTGGGAGCACATCCCTAATGGCATCCCTGAGGATGACCCCATCTGAGGAGATTTCAGGAGCCCGAGGAACCTCTCAAAGAACCTGTCCTCGCAGGCCAGAGGGATGGTAGGTAATATTGATGGGGTAGCATACGGACGCAGCGGGTTCTGTTAAGGATTCTAATCGGGCGTCACACACCAGCCCAGGACTCTTGCCACTAGCCTAGGTTGCAGCGCACAATTAGAACACTTTTACTTTATTTCCTAAGAATTCAGATTGAGATGGCACCCAACCCATCTCACACGCCCTTTTATAAATACCCCGAGTCACAATGGACCTTGCACCAAGCCGGTGTGTGGTTATACAATATTTATTTTAAATTCAAATAAAATCACACAAATTTAATATTGGGCTGTAATCACCAATGGGGTGATAAATACAAGGTCAATTGATGAAATACACTTAGTTTGACCTTCTAATATAACATACACAAAGCACAAAAGAATGAGAGCAATATTAATTTTTGGGTAGATAGCACCCCAGTTAAGATTTCCCCCTGCAATACTCCCTCAAACATCTATTAACCAAACTCTCAGTGGGTAGCAAGGAGTAGCAATGAGCCAGGTATACTAGGCAGCAAACAGAAGTGAAATCTGACCTCCCCCCACTAATTGGCAGATTTAAAGACCCTTGCAATTGCACAAAATAGCACTCGGAATTACTAAATATTTAATTTACATGCGCAGTTGAATGAATGAGGTAAATATGAGTTATAACAGTATCAGGGATGTAAGAACACTAGCAAACTACAAGGCAAGGTGCCAACAACGGGCATTGAAATGTTCAGAAAATCAGCTTTGAAATGAAAAACACAGTGCAGCTAAATCACACGCATAGAAATTGCATTTGCTAATTTACATGGGTTTAAATGTCAAAACGGGTTGAATAGACAAAATCGGAATGCGGTTTTTATGCTCAAGGCCAAATGAACATCACAGGGATTAGATGAAAGGGAAAATGGCCCTCTAAATGAATGACTGGATGAGATTCTTAACAGGAAAGGAAATTTGGTTTTAAAAATTAAAGCAGTGGACAGGGAAAAATCGGTTTAAAAAGGAAAGGACAAGTTTCACTTAAACTAGATTTTAGTGGCTAGAAAACAGAAACGCCACCCGTGAATAAGAAGGTTAATCTGCAGTTGTAACCCCTTCACGCTGTGTGCCTCTTTTAGGGAGAATTAATTTATTTAATCAAAACATTACTAAGGACTTACACAAGGACAGAAATTAGTTGAAAGAACGGCACTAACACTTGGAGGTCAATGAACAGGATACACAGAGGGTCTGATAGTTTTAATGATTCCTGCTAAGGCAGTTATGGAATTTCTATAGGATTTGACCTAAAACAATGTAACGGAGCAAGGGATGCAGTTTGTGGTTGTTGGGAAAGGGAAATACTCACAACAAGCACTTGAATGGGGTATTTTGGACAGCGGACCGAGTTTCTGGACAGCGAGGCAATATCTGGTCACTGGTCATAGCGACGGGCTCTCCTAGAAGAAAACAACTGGGCTATGGTCTGGTCACGGCACAGCGGCACCTCAGTTGGATAAAGTGGGTAGCAGGGCAAGCAGCTAGTACTGGATAATCCCAATGAAGATTCAGCCACCTTTCCCCTTTCTCCCCGAGTTATTGGGATTTTTTTTGTGAGTCAATGGTCCTGCCAGGATAGGGTCAGCTATGCACTGGCCTAGCATTGGAATTTGGAATCTTGTAGAGTGAATATGGAATATCTGGATTCGCAGGAGCTGGACAAATCAGAAGAGAGTCTTTGTCTCTGAGCTTCCACCTTTTATAAGGCGGATGACATCACAGGATTTATTATGGGGGCAGACCTTTGGCTTGACATGCCTCTAACAAATGGATTGGTCAGGGTTTACTGTTACCCCCTTCCTGACAGCAGGTTGGACTTCAGGGATATGACATCCGTTTTATGGTGTGGGTTTACAATGCCCAGGGCCCTACCAAAGTTCTTTTAGCAAAAATTAGTTTGACATAAATTGCACATTTTACACAGTTATGGTACTTTTGAAAATCATATAGGCAGATTCCAGATTTTACGCTGAACATGTTATTCCAATTCCCACATTTGTACGATATTGTTTCGCCATTCTAAATCTTTCGCCATTTCTAGTGGGAACCGATTCACGTAAAATTACACAATTTTGGATATCTGTACCTATTATCACAAACTATGTTTGCATTAAATTTCAAAGTTGCACCATGTATAATTATCCCTTGATTTAAATGTTTCTGCCGTTTGCGTCCCCCACATGCTAGGGAAAGCTATAATGTCTTGTTTTAATGCCACCAAGATTACATTTAAACTGTTAAACTGTCGTATTACTGCATTTTCCGGTTGCAGAACTAAAAGCCTTATAGTGTATTAATGAACAGTCCTTTTCCCCAAATGGGCCTGCATTGTCTTCCAAATAAGTGCATACTTCCCAACCGCCAGTCAATTGTCAGGCTTTAGCCAGCCTGAGTCCAATGCTGCAATGGAGTTGCCTTTGATGCTCCCCAGTTTGAGTGGGGGGGAGATGCTGCTAAAAAGGCACACCTAAGTGTCCCAGAAATCCATTGTACCAGGCTGGAGCACTGCCACAGAGTGTGACGAGGGTGCAAGATCCACCACCCTTACCTATTCATATGCTGCAGGGGCTGGTCCACTTGAAGGGAGGCAGATCCTGTTCCCAGGAAGCAAAGTCCTTAGAAGCCAGGCCAGGAAAAAACCTGTTCTGTGGTTTCAGCAAATGTATTTATTTAGTTTTTTCTTTCCTGAATCAGAAAGCAAAACTGTTGGAATTAAATATCCTACATATGTTTTAAAACAAACACCCATCACCTTACTATGCAAGGACAGGGCCTTAATTTAACAATATACTTTTAAAGAGACATTTCCTTATTTGTAAAAAGGACCATTTCACATGTGGTTAATTTTACTTTTTACATTACTTACAATGTGGTTTTCTCTTACATCTAGATTCTAAACATTATTTGTAGCCCTAGTCAATTTCTCATACACAGAAATCTGTTCAAGGCAAGGGTCCACTGAAACTGATAAGCACAGAGAGATGGGGCTTCTTGTGAAGTTTAGCTGTGATATTTTGTTGCAAAAAGTCAAGCATTTTTGCGTAAGGCTTGGAATTAAGTTCTTAGTTATTTCACAGATCTTGCCTGACACAGTCTTTCCTGGAACACAACCTGAATATGGAGGGACCTAGCTGGGTCTAACTGGATCAGACCTGTGTACTGTTGAACGGATGAAAAAGAGCATCAGGGCACAGTCATTTTAAAAGGCAGAATATTTTCATTCTCAGTGAAAAAGTTTGAGCTAGCAGCATAGCAGCGCTGCTTTTCAATTCTTTTCTTTGGTGCAAATAAGGAAAACACTGGCAGCCTTTCTCAGGGTGTTCCATGTTCCATCTTGCCCCATATGTGCTTAGCAAAGACAGCGCAGCCATTATTTTGGTGACTGCAAAAGTTTGGTGCAATGCAATGGTGCTCAACAGAGCCAGTGCAGCCATTCTGTTGGTACTGCTGAAAAATGCTGTTTGGTGATGTAGGGGAGTTTGGCTGGGTGGAAAAATGTACCCCACAGAACCTACCCTGCGCAAATGAAAGATAGGCTATAGGCCACATACCTGGTTGACACCAGTCCTACCTTGACACTCGTTCCTCCACCTGCTCCCTTCCTTGGTGAGGAAATGGATGGGTGCCCATAATATCTGGCACGGCACCCATCTTGTTGAGCTGCCCTCCACGTGCCTGCTTCGTGTTCCTTGGCTCACTGGGCCTAGCCTCATCCAGTATTCTTGAGTGTGGATCATTAAGTGTACCATGCACCTTAGATCGAGACCTGGTAGGTGTATAGATGAGCTGAAGTTGTGTTGTGATGCAGTTCTACTGATACTTACTGCACTTTACAGTGTGTACCGACTACCTCAATACCCTGGACAGTTCCCTGACGAATTTCCTCTTACTTATTGTTCACCCTTTTTTGTTTGTTGGAAAGAAACATGTTGGATGAGTTATGTTGAGAGATGTGTATGACATGGCCATGGTGAGAATGCGTGAAATGTTGTATGGAAAACTCTGTTTTTAAGTAATTGCATATTTGCACAGCATATGACACTTTCTTTTTGACTTCATTGACATTAGAGGGCGACACGTAGGATAAGCCCTCTACATCAACTAGATTACTGTCTCTTTGTAGTCTTAACACTGTTGTCTACGGTCTTTTGGATTAATATGTTTTAGGTACTTTAATAAAAATTGCAGATTTATATTTTTCAATAAGTTGTTGTACTGCCTGGTGATTTAATGTAACAGGAGGCAGTCCTGTCTTAAAACACTTTGGTTACCTATATAAATTGGAGATTGATACCCACCTAACCCTTTTGAGTTGTATTAAAGGTCTTTGACCTTTCTAGAGGGTAGGTTAGTAGTGGGCAGCTCTTTCCCTCCACCTCTCTTTCGTGTTGTAGGTGTATCGCCTCGGCAGAGTTTTCGGTAGTATAGGCGCCCCCTCAGATATGTTGCAGGTACTAGGGCGTGGCCCCTCGTATGGAGACCCGGTAAAAGAACCTTCCGGTCCCTAAGCACTGTCACCGGGATTATCAACTGACCCCTCGGCCTGCCGGCCGGTATCTGTATTAACCTCCATACTTGTGCTGGTATGAGAACCTGAGAGGTTCCTCGAGCACGGGCGAGTCCTTCGAAAAGAAGTCTCCCTTGTGGGGTGAGATGGAAAAGAGTGGCCCTACCTTGGGCCTGCATCGATGTTTGACAAAGTCCTTCAGGTCCTCTGGAGGCGACCTCTGGAAGAGCTCCCTCCACCTGGCTAGTCTGTTCTTCAGAGACCTTGAAGAGAGCGCGTCGCACGTGGTACATGTTTGCCAGCATGGTCGGGGCCAAGGCAACGGGAGGCAGAGGGCGTGGGGGTCTGAAGTCGGAAAGAGTCCTTTGAAGGTTGGACACCTGTTGAAGTCGGCATTCACAGGGGACGAGTGTGAGGCCTGAGGACCGAGCACCTGAATGAAAAAAGACAAAAAGACAGAAGAAGACGTATCCGCACGTAGAATTACATGGCTGAAGCCAAACCCAGGAGCGCTGGTGAATTCAGCCCGTTACCATCAGCGCGGAAAAGGGGGCTGGGGAGTGGTACCGGAGGGCAGAGTCAGGACAGCGCATGCTCCCAGGGTCGCACCCCTGCGCGCCTCTAGATTTAAAGGGGAAAAAGGTACACCCATGCAGTATGGAGGAAAGGGGACAGGACGCAAGAGTAAGGCACCTTACTGTGTGGGCCTTGATAGTGTGGGCCGGCTTCTGCCTTTTGGACCCTGCAATTGGAGGATGTAGGCAGGGCCTGCTCAATCAGGCCCTGCCTACAACCTCCTCATAAAGGAAATGCTCCCATCCCATCCCACGCGGCGGACATTTTTAGATATTTTCAAAAAAGATGAAGTTCAATGGCCAAATTAAGTGATGTAAGGTAATATCCTTACAGTTAATCCTCCCAAAGTCTGTGCAGTAGTTGTCAGTGCTGCACAAATTAAACTTGCCCCAAATTGAGTGTGTGGGAGCGCTCGCCTCACGCTTTTAATATTTTTTAAATTTTGACAGAAAGCAGCTTCTAAAATCGCCCGTTCGGGCTTACCTTCCTGTGAAGAGGTGGAAATCAGACACACTGAATCCAGTTTGTGGATTGGGACCAGGCAGCCTCCAGTAGCCCGCCAAAAGCCTCTGCTTTACCGGACACTGGAAGTCCATATAAGCATTTACCTGGCCTCATAAGCCAGGAAGAATGCTAAAAGACGAGATGGCCAAAGCGAAAAAACCTTGTGACATGGTCATGTCTTGTCACTGGCCACAGTTATGCGATAAGGCTAAAATGAAAAGCACCAAAACATTTTGAAAAACTCACTGCTCCAACCAGCACACCTAGAGTAACCAAAAATCCTCCGAGTGTTAGTCTCGGACAAAAACAAAAGTGTACCCCATTGTACTGCATGGTAACATGCATTGTACAATGATCAAAGTTAAAAAAAGTGATACAAAAGTTACCAAAGTAGTAACATCAGTATCATGGCTAAGAGAAACAATATTTCCCAGTACTGACAGCCTGAAGGACATGTCAGTTTTCCCATAAAAGATGAGCAAAATACAGTATAGTGAAGCTTTGGCTTCACTGCACTGTAAAAAGAGTAGGTCAGATACAAAAATGAAAGCAAAAAGTTTGGGGGTCCATAAAAATGCAAGGAAAGATGCAGTTAAGAGAAATCTTTCGTAACACTCATTGCCTATCAGTCTCAATAATGCCTGGGTCCTCCCTCTCATAAAAAACCTACCCTGGATCCTAACTTACCCACCAACTACCAGCCCATCACCACAATACGCTTCTTGGAAAAAAATCCTGGATAGGTTGGCTTATCTTCAGATCCAGAGCTTCCTAGAAATACACAACCTCTTGGGCCTTTGTCAATCTGGTTTCCGACCAGACCATGATACAGAATCAACCCTTCCGGACCTAAAAATTCGAATAGATGATATCAAAGATGGGGGCAAGACAGCCCACCTTTTACTTCTCGATTTATCTGCGGCATTCGACTTGTTGGATAACCAAATCTTGTGTCAGCTGTGAGGAATCTGAGGGCGCCCTCAATTCTTTCCCAAATATATCCTCCGCTCACGTTGCCAGACCCTGGGGATGGATATGTGAGGGATGATCACCTGGGGGGATGAGACTTGGTGAGTGGGGATGGGGCACCCTTGGGTGAGACATGGTATCCCCCATTTCCTTTCATAAGGAATCAAATTACCAACCCCTTCCCTATTTTCAGAAAACCATCTCCTAATACATACCACTATGGTACTGAGATGAGGAAGAGAAGCCATAGAAACATGCATTCATCCTTAGACATACACAAAAACCACTCTGGCACTGAGAAGAGGGATGCAGAGTACCAAGACGGTTTTGCAATTGAAGAATATTGCCTGCACCTGAGGCCAAAGATGCAGTATAAATGGCCCGCTCAGGTGAGGCTAGAGAAATCACCTGTGGAACGCTTGCAGAAGGAAAAGCCGGAGGTGAAGGAAGGGAGACAGGTGTCTGTGGCGCCGAGGAGCTGCACAATCATTGCAGCGGAAGCGGACCGGTGGCAGGGTTAGCCTGCCGACCTCCATTTTATTGATGTGATGGTGAGATCCTTTCCTCCATGAGTTCAGCTGTGACTCTCTGGATATCATCCTCCGTAATCAGGCTATACATCAAACATACGTACTCATATGAATTGAGAAGGGGTACCCCGATCAATATCTCATCCCCTTCTCCATTAGCGATCGGGTGAGGGGTCACAGACATCTCCTGGTAAGGGTAAAGCCCTCTCCTACATCTATGGTTAGCTCACTTATTACTTTGCTCCCGAACAAGACTGAGGACTTTTTGAATGGCCTTCACAATATCCTTCTCATTTTCCCTGTCCTTTTCAGAGAAGCAGAAGGTTTAAGTTACTTACCTGTAATTATTGTTCTCCAGCATGGGTCTGGCTTGGATTCACATGCTCATGAATATTCACCGTTGTCAGGCTGGGAATCCTCTGTAAAAGAAAAAACAGTTTCACTTTCACTTAAAAACTGTGTTTCTCCTTTAAACCAATCACTGCCCCCGGGGTCATACTGCACCCATCCAACGACAGTCCTCTCTGGCAGCCATCTTCAGATTTGGTAAGCACGTACAGTGGAAGTATGGCCACGAAGAGCCGCAGAGGGTTCGCATGTGAATCCATGCCAGACCCATGCTGGAGAACAATAGTTAAAGGTGCGTAACAAACCTTCTCAAGCATGGGGTCTGGAATGGACTCAAATGCTCATGAATAACGAATACATAGAAATACAACATTACACAACCACGGGAGGTGGCAAGGCGCAACAGAAGCAACTGCACTAAACCCTGGAATAGACTCACCTCAAGCAAACAGGTTGCGTAGCACTGCTCGGCCGACTCTGGACTCCTCCATGATTCCACGACGCAGTAGAATTTTGTGAAAGTGTGCGTAACTCCACGTAGCAGCTCTGCAGATGTCGAGCAGTGGCACACCAAACTGGAACACCATCGTCGCAGTGATCGCTCTGTTGGAGTGGGCTCTTGGGCGACCAACTGATGACAGTGCATGATGCAGCCGGAGAGCCATCTTGAAATGCAAGCCTTGGGCAAGGCCTTCCCATGGTTCACAGGACCAAGGTTCGCAAACAGCTGTGAAGCCTTCCTAACACTCTTCGTGTGCGTCACCTAGAACTTCAAGGCACAAGCACGGTCAAGCTAGTGCAAGGCCCTTTCCGACCTTGGTTTCTGTAAAAAAACAGTAAGACCAAAGGCTTGCTGAGGTGGAATTCAAACAGAACCTTCGGCATGAAGGAGTGGTGTGTATGCAGCACCACCCTCGATTCGTGGATATCCAGGTATGGTTGCCTGCATGATAGGGCCAGCTCCTCACCTACCCTTTTGGCAGAGGTGATGGCCACAAGGAAAGCCGTTTTCCACGAGAGAAACATAAGCGGACCTGATGCAGAGGCTCAAAGGGGGGCCCCCATGATACCTGTCAGATCCACAATGAGTTCCCAAGTCGGGGCAGGAACCTTCACCGACGGAAAAGATCTGAAAAGCCCTTTGAGAAACTCATTGCTGAGTCGGCGGGACCAAAGCGAAGATCTTCCTGGTGACCTGGTGTAGCGGGAGATAGCCGCCAGATGTACCGTGATGGAGGAGTGTGCCAGTTCGGACATGGTCAAGGATAGCAAGTATGGCAGGATCTGTGGGGCCGTGACCCGCAAAGGGGTAATATTCTGTGACCGACAAAAAGTAGCAAAACGCTTACACTTGTGACGTAGCACTTCAAGGTCAACGACGCCCTGGCTTGGGCGAGGACCTCTCTGCAGTCCTCTGGCAATTTATATCCTCCAAACTCTAGGGCTGTAGGAGCCAAGCCCTCAGGTTCAGCAATCCTGGTCATGATGCAGGACTGCACCTCCTTCTCTGGTGAGAAGATCCGGAAACCACTGGCAGCTTGACCGGAGGCGAATCGGATAGGCTCAGTAGGTCCGGATACCAAATCTGCCTCAGCCATACCAGGGTGGCGAGTATAGTCCTGCATTGACAATGTACAAGTGTTTTGACTCATAGCAGGAGGGGAATTGGAGGAAAAGCATACAAAAACAGCCCTTCCCACGTCACCCAGGCTCCCCGGTTGCTGGAATCTGTTGGCAAACATCTGGCATTTGGAGTTTGCCGCTGTTGCAAATAGACCGATCTCGGGCCTGCCCCACTTGATGAACAGGCGGTCCACCTGATCATACCGAAGTTCCCACTCATGGCAGGAGCGCAGTTCCCTGCTGAGGGAGTCTGCAGTGGTGTTCTTCACTCCCGCTAGGTGAAGAGGAACGGCACAGTGCACTTTCTCGTAGAGCACCGGGGTTCGAGTGCCCTCCACCCCCCCGTCTCCTGATGTAGAACATTGTATTGTCTGTGAAGATCCTCACCACCTTGCCCTTCAGAGATGGAAGGAATGACTTGAGGGCCCTTAACACTGTCCATAGATCTAGGATGTTGATATGGAGATCCTTCTCCTCTGCAGCCACAGGCCCCTGGCTTGTAGACGTCCGGTGTGGGCTCCCCAGCCTTCCAGGGAAGCGTCTGTGGTGACCATCTCCTGGTATGGGGGGGGTTTTCAAATCCGATTCCCTGGGCGAGATTGGAGCGAGCGCCCCACCATCCTATCGCCCGACGGAACTCGTTGTCGAGAGGGATCTTGTCCGTAAAGCTTCCAGACACCTATCCAGCACGAGTCCAGGAATTCCTGTAGGGTTTGCATTTGCAACCTGCAGAGCCGGATGAGATAAATGCAGGACGGCACCATGCCCAGTCATGACTTGATGGGCCGCACCGTGGCTGCCTTCGTCGACGACAGCCGTTGCACCTTCCCTTGAATGGCTGCTATCCTCTCCTCCGAGGGCGACGCAGGCAAGATACTGTATTGAGTCTTGTGCCTAGGAACAACATGTTCTGTGATGGCGTTAAGCAGGCCTTTGGAAAGTTGACAGAGAATCCCAGATCAGCCAGTAACCGGACAGTCTTCTCTGTGTGTCCGTCGGCCAGCTCCCTCGAGCAGGCATGAATCAACCAGTTGTCCAGGTACAGGTATACGTGTATGCCCTGTAGACGCAGATGGACCGCCACCTGTGCCAGGCATTTCATAAACACCCTGGATGCCGACTTCAAGCTGAAAGGTAGAATTTTGAACTGGTAGTGCCTTCCCTGCACTACGAAACAGAAACATTCGATGTTTCATGCGAATGGGGACGTGGAAATAGGCGTCCTTCAGGTCCAACGACGTCAAGAAGTCTTTTTCCAGTGCGCTGAGCCCGTGCTGCAATGTGACCATCCTGCACCTTTGGGACTCTAGGTATTTGGTGAGACGTTGTAGGTCTATGATGGGCCTCCAGCACCCAAGTCTTATTTCTGACCAGAAAGTATCTGGAATAGACTCTGGAGCCCCAGAGCTGCTGGGAGACTAGCTCTTTCGCCTCTTTTCACAGCATGGCCCGTACCTCTTCCAGGAGCAGAGGGATGTGCTGCTCCTGCTGGGGAACCGATGGATTCCGCAGACACCTGCGTTGAAACTCCACAGTGTCTCCTTGGGCGAGAGAGCGTCCAGCACCCATCTGTCGGTGGTGATCTTTCTCCACTCGCTGACTAACCAGGGTTGCTTTGGCGCCGGTGTTCTGCCTTGCAGGTGACAGCAATACTGTCCTCCACAACCAAAGGCCTGGGAATGGCCTCTGTAGGCTTCCTGAGTTGTGGATCTGGAAGGTTAATGGTACGAAATGGAGAAACCTTTTGCAAACCTACTAGACTTTCACCTGGAGGAGCAAAAAGAGCGGTGCTGCTGGAGAGTGCTCTGTGTCTGTTTTGATGGCCAGGAGGGACTTGTCGAACGACCTTTCCAAACAAATTCACTCTGTCGAACGGCATGTCCAGCACCTTTGCTTGGACCTCCTAACGGAAGTTAGTGGCTTTAATCCAACTTTGGTAAGAAAGGCAGACACCATTCCCCATCTGCAGGAACCCTGTTTCGGCCACGTCCAATGCCACTGTGATGGCGTGATCCGACGCCACTTCGCCTTCCTGGAAGACAGTGAGCGCATTGGCCGCCTTGATAGTGGATGCAGTGGTATAAAGCACCTTCTTTACCATCCTTTTCCCCTTGTTGTCTGGTGGTACTGAAGCCTACAAGGAAGGGTTGACCAACCGTTTCCTCGCGGCTGCCGATACCCCATATCAGTCCCTGTACCCGTGTCTGGATTTGCTGGGGGAGACGGGACCGGACGTAGAGGAGGAGGATGAAACTAGGGCATCGGATGATGCTTCCTCTTTGTAAGAGGCTGGTAGGGGGCCTGGGGGACCACAGGTACCGGAGGCATCCTCATCTGGATCTCTGACACCAAGGAGTCTAGAGTCGACAGAATATCCAAGGAAATGTCCCTCGGCTGAGCAGGCAAACACAGGATATCTAGGCCCAGCGCTGTCGTCCTCTTCAACGTCCTTGTTCACCATGTTGAAAGGGGCCCCTAGGGGTCCCTAACATCTATGGAAACAAGGCGAGTCACCACACACGATAGATACGCCAGACACAAGGTTGTATTCCCAAAGCTAGGGTTTATTGCAAAGCAAAAGTCTCAGTTGGCCAACTCGGTCTCACGCCCCGCAACGTGTATCTCTAGACCTCGAGGGACGCAAGAGAGTGAATTACATAATGAGTTACATATATACAAAATGCATATCAAACAATCAGCTGTGACATGTTTAACACCCCCCTTTATTGGGTTTCTTTGAACTTGGTGTGATGATGGACATCTCCAACAACTATGACACCTTCAAACATCTATTCTAGTAACAATTTGCAATTTGTGAGTGCGGAGGCATCTTTCAGTTGTTGAACAGAACACAGCGCTTCTGTTCTTGGAAGCGAGCTACATACGGGGGGAGAGTTCCATTCCAGACCTTGCTATCTATGAGGTGCTATTCGTGTCCTGGGAGCCGACACGCTGTAACGGGGCTCAGTAAAGGGGGGCCGTAAGAAAAGCATAATTCAAGCCTTTAGCTGTATTATTCTAACATATTCTACCATATAACGAGACTGGCTGGCAGCTGCGAAATGATTAAATGCCCTGCAGCTCTGCTTCAAGGCTACATTCGGGAGGGAGCCGGGCATTCTTCCTGGCGCTGCCTACGTTGTGTTTCAACGAACTCTTGTTATCCTCACGGCCCTGCGGCCCTGTCCTTTTTACGTGCAGACAACAATGTTTTACAGTCTAGCAGTGTAAGCAGAAAATATACTGCGAAGAAATAGGAACAGAAAGCAATGAGCAATGGTTAGAAAACAAAATGGCGATTCTTGTTACATCAAAATGGCCGTTCATTGGCAAACTCGAAAACCTATATTCTGTCATATCGTGCATGAGACGGTTGGCCCACGGCCACCAAAATACGTTTGCGGTCACAAAGTAGAGGTATCCATTTTTCTAGACTGACAAACCCTCTTTTGGCTGTATGCCAAACGTCTCATCTATTTATTGAAACCTCCTCTAGTGATGATGAGTGAAGTACTTATGTCTGAATTTTGCATGCTATAGTAAACATCATCGTCTTCATCAATATCTATAGCCATCAACTCTTTTACTGTTTTCATCTAATTTGAGTCTTGGTCAGCTCGACCATGAGGTTGTTTTTTCTTTGTCATCATATGCATACATCCTTCCATACATCCCTCAGTTACCTCAACGCAAACTATTGGTAGGCAATGTATGCAACGACAGCACGTTAGGAATATTCCAAACACCACTACTAATATTGAAATCAACTTCCATCCCCAAGAACGTAGTATTCCCCAAAACCAAGATCCTATTCCCCACCCTCCTCCTTCAGTAGGCAGTCCAGAGCTTAGGACATGCATTTTCTTTATCGCTTCAAAGATCGTAGGGGAATAGTCATCGACATAAACGCAACACGCTGATCCCAATATTTTGCAAATTCCCCCACGATCAACCAGGATTACATCGAGAGCCATTCTATTTTGCAGCGTCATTAACCCGATTCCTCTTTCTTCCAACGTCATGTTAAATAGTATATCTGTTGTTGTGTTTATGGTATTTTTTAGTATTCTGGACAGCTGCCTTATATTATAGGAGTTCACTATTTGCCCTAAGAATTGAATGAATGATTTTGCTACATCAGTTGCTATCAAAACACCCTTGTCAGTCCTTTTGACTCTAGTTCTGGATTGTCTGCCCATGTATGCTGTTTCTAAGAGGAATACTCCTGGGAACAGTAGACCTAGGTAACATGTACCTCCCCAGTTTCTGGGATACCAAGTATATGCTGTCTCTCCACATATAAAATAAACTGGATCACCTACATATACTGGTTGTATTTCCCATTTTAATACCACTGTATTCATGCATCCAGTATATGTTCCGACTGAAAAAGAGCCTTTCTTTTTTAGACAAAAAGGGACAGTTCTTGGGCTATAATTTACTGTGTAAGATGGGGGGATTGCATCTTTGTCCCCTTCTGTTCTTACACGAAACGTCATTACAGATGTCTTTTCTGGTGGGGACAATCTATCTAGTCTATTTTGTCGTGTTATCTTTCGTGTACTTTTCCTCGTGGGCTCTGGGGCCATTACTTGTGCTTTATGGAAAATGGAACAACCCACAGGCTTCATTATCATCTCCTCAAACTCATTCATATTGGTTCTGTCTAATTGACCCGTACTACTCTCATTCCATTTCCCATAAAACATTGCACCTAAAGATGCACTACATGCAGAACTTAATGGTAATGGCTGTACGTACCACCCTATTCCTTTCCCAGCATGCTGTGGTAAATGGGCACATACCCAGCAATTTGTTTTCTTCAGAATTGCATGTGTCATGTTCACGATTAATAACGTATTATTCCCAAACCCTTCCCTGTGTCTTTCTTCTATTGGGGGCAGGGTATAAGTAATCACCTGAACCGGGCTTTCAGTAGTGGATATATTAACTATTGGTAAAAACATTTCTAATGGGTGTATCGCTTCCACATACCATAATGTTAGGGCTGTCGATATTGGTGCTACCACGCTCATAAAGCACATTATTATTGTCAGTGCCAGCATACAATTCGTTTTACCATGTGTTTTTCTTAAGCTTACAGTCTTTATAATTGACTCATTCTCAGCAGTGGTTGTGCAGGAGGAGGCTGGAGCCGGTCCCGGCATGTTTCTCTTCGTCCTTCTTCCTTATCACAGTTCGTCGTGGATCTCTCTCTTCGTCGCGCTTGCTCTGATGTCAATAAGTTCAACGGAATTGTCACAGTCCAGTTCTGCCAGTCCTTAATAGCCTGGATTTGTTTATTCGTTTTTAGGCGAGATCACTTGTCCTTTCTCATACTGCTCAGAGGACGTTTGATCAGTTATCTTATTGCCTTAGTACCATGTGCGCCCAGCTTGTCCGCTCTGGTTCCTGACACATGTACTTTTTATGATCGCACCGAGGAGTCGCGAGTCTTGAATTGTCCGACTTGCACAATTCTCACGCTTCTCTCCTCTACACCTCTAGTTCCTTCTCCGTCCATGAGCTGAACCAGAGGTTGACAAACACCAAAAAAGAACTGTGGATCACTTTGTCTTTCGAGGCCGCAAGTTGTATCGGCTCACTCCTGGTATCGTGTAATCCGTGAACAGTGCCGGTGCACTTCCAGATTCAGGCTCAAAGTCAGCCTGTGGCGCTACTGCAGGTGCTGGTGTTCGCCGCGCCCATGATGCAGATCCGTTCTTTGGCGTGTTGGCAAGTGCTGGTGGGTGCCAAAGGGGTACACGATTTGTTTCTGCTGGTATTTGCAAGGCAGATTTCGTGTCGGCCAGCTGTGATGCCGATTCTGCTGGGCAATGCTGGGGCACTCTTTGCCCTTCCCCCTCTTTGGCAATCGTCTCATTTTTTGTTTCGAGTTTCACTTCTCGTTTTGGCAGATTTGGTGGCTGCTTACTGGCAATAGTTTGTTCCGTTTCTGGGACCGCTGTCTCTTTCCGGTCATCTGGGTCAGGCAAGTCTTTCAGTAAAGTTGGAATCTTTTTGGCATGGGTGGCATGGATCCACGACTTCCTTCCATCCACCCGTATTGCCGTCTGCTTTGCCAAGAGTACTTGATAGGGCCCGCGCCACCTGGGTGCTAACGATGACTTTCTTTCCAAATTCTTTAGCAGCACCCAGTCTCCTGGCTCCAGCGCGTGCCCCGGATCGGTGTATCTCACTGGTAATGCCTCCTGCACCTGCTGATGAATCAAACGCAATTTCTGCATTAAAAGGCCACAATAAGTACTAAGCACAGGATGTTCTACCTCACTAAGTCGTTTTGGCTGTGGTGCGTACCATACATTTGCCAGCCTCCCCATTACGATCTCGTATGGGGAGAGCCCAGTTTTAGCCTGTACAGACGTACGCATGCATAATAGTGCTATTGGTAATGCATCCACCCAACTTACTTGCTTCCCGCACAAATCTTACTAATCTTTGATTTGAGAATCCCGTTATGCCTTTCCACAAGACCGGCTGAACTCTGATGCCTTGAACTATGGAATCTCTTATCAATCTGAAGACCCGCATATATCTGTAACACCACTGCGCCCACAAAATGTGGTCCATTATCGGACCATAGGACACGGGGCAAGCCAAATCTGGAAAAGTATTCCTTAAGCATTATTTTTGCCGTGCTCATTGCTGTGCAGTCCTTCAAGGGATATGCCTCCACCCACTTACTGAATGCACAGATCACCACTAAGACATATTTTAAGTCTTGGCATCTCTCCATCTCTATGAAATCAAAATGGATCACCTCAAATGGCATAGAGGGCGGGCCAAAACTGCCTATTGGAGTCACTGTTCCCTTTCCTACATTGTGTTGCAAACACGTGATACAGTTCTGCACCAACCTCTCTGCATTCTTTTTATGTTTACATTCTGCCATACTGTAGAAAGGTGCTGTATTATCTTTTACGCACAGATGCGAGTAGGGCTGTGGGCCATTGTGACCATTGCAGTCGCATACGAATTTGGCAACATCCAGTTTCTAGTTCCCTTGTCGACCCAACAACCTTCCAGATCTAACTCAGCAGAGCCCTCTGCCCACCCTTGTATTTCATTGGCCGTAGCTTCGGCCTGCATTTCTTTGACAGTGGCAACTCCATTTTCTATCATACAGGGTACTTTTTCTGTCTGAACAGTCATCATTTTGGTATTTAAATCAGTAGCAGTTTGTTTGGCAATTCTGTCTGCAAACGCGTTTCCCTCTCCTACTTTGCATGTTATCTTTTTGTGTGCCTCACATTTCACTATTGCTAGGCGCTTTGGAAGCGCGAGTGCAGACAGCAATTGTACAATCAAAGGGCCATGTTGAATTCTAGCGCCATGTGATGTCAAAAACCCTCTCTCAGCCCAGAGTCGACCAAAGTTATGAACCACCTCAAAAGCATACTGGCTATCAGTATGAGAATCTATTACTTACCGTAAAAGCATTTCTGATGGTTGTATCTGCTTAGATTCACATGCTGTGCATAGGTCCGACATCCAGTGGTCACTGCGGAGTATTGCATTTTGTTTTTCGTAGTCGAAAAGGGACATCGACAAGGCGTGTCTGAAACACTATCCCTATAGTGACGTGCGTTGTACCCACAATCCCTCACGCGTCGAGGTCCCTCTGTTTGTATTTTTCTGCCCTGAGGGAGCCTTCTAGACGTGAGTGAGTACAGAAAAGAGAGAGATATAAAGGAAGTCTTTGTTCCTTCCATCCGAGCGGGGAGGAAGGGTGGGCGCATGTGAATCTAAGCAGATACAACCATCAGAAATGCTTTTACGGTAAGTAATGCATTCTCTTCTGATGTTTGTTAATCTGCTTAGAATCACATGCTGTGCATAGACTAGCGAGCAGTACCCGGAGTTGGCGGTGGGTTATGAGAAGGAACAGTAGAGAAAAGATGTCTTAATACTGCCTGTCCCACCTGGGAGTCAGATCTAGAGTGTGCATCTAGACAGTAGTGTTTTGTAAAGGTGTGCACAGAACTCCAGGTAGCCGCTTTGCAGATGGACTCAAGGGGAACATTTGCAATGAATGCTATGGACGCCCCCGTGCCTCGAGTAGAATGTGCTCTTGGCTTAAAGGGCAGTTCTCTCTTAGCAAGAGTATAGCAGAGAGTGATGCATTGAACAATCCATCTAGAAATAGTGGACTTTGAAACTGCATCCCCTTCTCTTCCTGCTGCCACCGAGACGAAGAACTGATTAATCTTCCTCAGTGGTCTGGTTCTTTCCATGTAGAACATGACCGCTCTGCGGACATCTAGTGTGTGCAGAGTCCTTTCCCCCAAGTTGGAAGGATTTTGAAAGAACGCTGGTAGTTCTATAGACTGGTTTACGTGGAATTCTGAGATAAATTTCGGAGCAAACCTTGGGTGAGTGCGTAGAACCACCTTATCTCTGTGAACTGTAACAAAGGGGTCTAGAACAGAAAGAGCCTGTAGTTCACTTACTCTCCTGATGGAGGTGATAGCTATTAGAAAAGCAGTCTTAAGAGTGAGGTCTTTAAGAGATGCTTTGTGCATGGGTTCAAATGGTGAGCCCATGAGTCTGGTAAGTACCACGTTAAGGTCCCATCCGGGGGCTGGGTCAGCTATCGGGGGGTGTATTCTCTTTACTCCCTCCATGAAGGCTTTTATAACAGGGATCTTCCACCACGACACTTTGAGTTGGGAAGTGGTGTATGCAGAAAGTGCCGCTAGGTGGACTTTAATGGAATTGAACACTAGACCTGAATCCAATAAATGGGTCAGGTATAGAACAATATGTGTGGGAGAGCAGTCAATCTGGTTGATGCTCTTTCCTCTGCACCAGATGACAAATCTCTTCCACTTGCTAGAATAGCAGTGGCGAGTGTTAGGTTTTCTGGCTTCCCTGAGGATGTCCATGCATCTCTGCGGGAGCTGTAGATGCCCAAATTCTATGATCTCAGGAGCCAGGCTGCTAAATTCATGTTCTGGGGGCATGGATGCAGAGTCCTGCCCTTGTCTTGTGACAGCATGTTGTACGGGCAGGGGAGTTTCACTGGGGGGGATAGAGACATCTCCATCAAGTGAGCGAACCATGGCTGTCGGGCCCACATTGGGGCCACCAGTATCATGGTTACTTGTTCCTGGTGCATCTTGTGCACCACCTTGTTGAGAAGGGGTGTCGGGGGAAAAGCGTAAACAAATTTCCCTGACCATTGAATCGACAGACCGTTTCCCTTGGATTGGTTTTGGGGGTACCTGGAGGCGTAACTTTGGCATTTTGAGTTCTCCAGGGTTGCGAACAGGTCTATTTCTGGGAATCCCCATTGCGTGAAGACGTCGAAGACGATGTCTTCGTGCAGTCGCCATTCGTACTCTTTGGGCAGGGGGAAATCTCTGCTGAGTTTGTCTGCCAGCAGATTGAGTTCCCCTGGTACATGTTGTGACAGTAGGAACATATTTTGTTTGAGAGCCCACTTCCATATATTTTGGGCCAGTTTGGATAGTCCTGGAGAGTGGGTTCCCCCCTGCTTGTTGATGTAATACATGGCTGTGGTGCTGTCTGTAAGGACCATCACTGTCCTGCCTTGTAGGTGTTCCTGGAAGGCTTTTAGCGCCTTGAACACCGCTAGTAGCTCCAGAAGATTGATGTGTTTGGATGCTACGTTCGGAGTCCACACTCCGTGAGCAGTCTGATGGGATAGGTGAGCCCCCCATCCTGTGAGGGATGCGTCTGTGGTTAGAGTGGCTTCTGCCGCGGGTGTGGCAAAAGGTTTCCCTTTTCCCAGGTTTTCTTTTGTCCACCACCGTAGCGAGAGAACTAAGGCCTGCGAGACCACCACTAGATCGTCCCATAGTCCGCTGGCCTGACACCACTGGCTGTTGAGCCACTCTTGCATTGGGCGCATGCGCAGGCGCCTGTGAGGTACCAAATAAATACACGACGCCATCATGCCTAGCAAGCGCATTGCTTTGCGTACCGTCACCTCTCGATCGGTCACATATTGAGGGATCTGAAACAGCATGTTTTGGACCCTCTCTTTGGAGGGGAAGACGAGGCCGTCCTTTGTTTGAATTAGAGCCCCTAGGAATTGTTTGATTTGGCTGGGGTCTAGGCTGGACTTCTTTTCGTTGATGGAGAAGCCCAACTGGAACAAAAGGTCTACAGTCTTTTGGGTATTGGAGAAGCATGTTTCGTAAGAATCCCCTGTTATGAGCCAGTCATCGAGGTAAGGGTAAACTGGGATGGACAACCTGCGCAGGTGGGCCGCTGCCACTGCCAGCACCTTTGTGAATACCCTTGGTGCTGATGCTATGCCGAAGGGTAGCACTCTGAACTGGTAGTGTTTGCCCTCTATCATGAACCGGAGGTATTTTCTGTGCGCTGGCAACATTAAAATATGAAAGTATGCATCTTTCATGTCCAATGTTGTCATGTAATCTCCCTGTGATAGCAGTGGGATCACTTCTTGTAAGGTCACCATACGAAACTTTTGGGGTTTGATAAACTTGTTCGCTGGGCGCAGATCTAATACAGGGCGCATGGTTAGATCCTTTTTGGGTACAAGGAAGTACACTGAATAAATACCTTCCGTTACCTGAGATAGAGGTACGACCTCTATGGCTCCTTTTTCCAGCAGTTGTTGTACTTCTTGGAGAAGGATGGCAAGATGTTCCGGTGTCATGCGACGTCCCCTCGGGGGTTTGTATGTTGGGGAACTGTTGAATTCGATGCAGTATCCGTGGGCTATGGTGGAAAGTACCCAGCGGTCTGACGTTATACCCTCCCATGCTGGAAGAAAGGATGTTATCCGGCCCCTGACCGGTGTTGCATGGGAGGGGACGCGAATCTTCGCGTCACTTGGTGTTGTTGGGGGCTTGGGAGCCTCTGGGGGTGGACTCTTCCTTTGCCCCGAAGCTGGCCTCTTTGGCTGTACTGCCCACTATTGGTCTGGAAATTGGTGGCAGGGTACTGTTGCTGCTGGTTTTGTTGTTGGCGTTGGCCACGAAAAAAGCGTTTGTTGCCATAGCCACACCTGGTAGAGGGCTTAGAGATTTGGTCAAGAGTTTTGATAGTATCAAACTCTTTTTTAGCCATCTCCAGAGCCTCATCCACCGCTTTCCCGAAGAGGTTTGAGTCTTCAACAGGTTTATTTATTAAAGACGCCTGTGTCTCCGGTTTGAACCCTGAGTTGCGCAGCCATATGTGGCGTTTTAGGAGTATTCTTTGAACCAGGGAACGTCCCGCTGTTTCTGCAGCATCCAGAGAGTTTTTTTTACAATACTCTGGTTGACCTGGGTTCCTTCGCCAATAGTTGTAAGCAGGCGTGTACGTAAAGGTTCCGGCGCTTCTTCGGCGTCTTTGTGCAGTTTGGCCCACTGCGCGTCCGCATAGCTAGCGAGCAAAGAATTGTTGTTTGCAATTCTTGCCGAAAAGGCAGCCGAGGATGTAACTCTCTTTGCAAGGGCATATAACCGCTTGCCCTCCTTGTCAGGTGGTGCCTCACTGGTGGAAAGTGGTACCCCTGCCCTCTTTCTTGTATTGGTTACTACCAGGGAATCCGGAATGGAATGTCCCCTGATGTACAGCGGGTCTGAGGGTGAAGGAGTGAAAAGTTTTTCAATTCTAGGATTGACCCCTCTGATTAAAGCGGGTGTGGACAGCGAAGGGATGATTCTTCTCTTCACCGAAGCGAGGAGGGGAATGGTCTGACTGACCGGGGGTTTCTCCTTAATTACTCTTTCCACAAAGTCTAATTCAGGAGAGAGCTCCCCAGTGTCCAGTTCAAAATGTGCTGCTGCTCTGCGCAACAGGGCATTAAATGTGGGCTGATCGTCAATGGGAGACGTGTTTCTAATAGGTGAATTGTCTGGAGGATTTAGGTTCAGGACATCAGTGTCGGAATATATAGAAGGGGATTGCCAGGGGTGAGAAGGTCCTTCTTCTGGATTTTCTCCGAAGCCTTCTCCTACCAAGTCTGGGCTGTCTTCCAGAACTTCCTCCTGGTTCCGTCCCTCTTCCTCATCCATAAAATCATCCTCTTCCTCACAATAATGTTCTTCCCCAGTGAGGTCATACACACTATGGAAGTCTGAGGCTGTGTCCTGTTGGGGATTGACTAGTCTCGGAATTTTCGCCCTGGGGTCCTCCTGAGGCCCTTCTCTTATTCTCTTCGGAGTGGGAGGGTTCTGGGTATTCATAAACCTCTCCATTTTTTCCATGCAGAGATGGAGCCTTTCCATGGTTTCATGGGGTACCCCTGAGCGGTCTAGCGGGGGAAAAATAGTGTCTTGTAGCTGAAAACGGCTCGACCTCTCCCACAACGTCGAGGAAAGTGTCCCGTCGCCCTCCGAAAAGCCTTCAGGTGTGTTGGGAATCCCCTCGACTGAAGGAGATAGTCCCTGCCTTTCTTCAGGCTTTTTCGGCGTGTCTTTCGACCTCTGCGTAGCGCTCGACGTGTCTTTCGGCGTACGCTTGTGGGCGTCGGCTACCACGATCCTCGCCAAGCTCTCAGCGACTCGTTTGTCAGCGGAGGGCTGTGGTTTCGACGTTATGGGTGTCGATCGCTCTACGGCGACATGCGCTTCCTGCTGATGCGCGCCGGCCGATGATTTGGGGGCGGCGCCCTTATTTGCCGAAAGCCCAGTCGCTGGTCGCGGCTGCGAGAGGGGCTTCGAACCCGAACGGTCCGAGGAGGCCGCCGGTGGAACCTGCGTCTCCTTGGGCGCTGATGCTCTCTTCGCCTTCGACGAAGAAGAGCCATGGGTTGTGTGCTTATGTGTGGTCTTATGTGCGTCAATGTCGCCGGGGTGTTCATCCCCATAAGCAGGGCGTGAGCCGAGCCCGTCGGGGCCGGGGACAGACGACGAAGCGCGTGTGCGCTCTCTAGGGGGGTTTTCGACTTCCGTAGCGGAGGTCGTGGTATCACGTTCCTCGTCACTGTCGGAGGTAGCAACGGTGGGTGCAGCGTCGGCCTTCGACATAGCGTAGGCCGCCCACCTCTTGACCCTACGGTCTTTTAGAGTCTTAGGCTTAAGAAGCCGACAAGCCGTGCAACCCTCTCCTCTTTGTGATCGAGGGGCAAGCAGCGGTTACACCGTGAATGCTTGTCCTTCCAAGTAAACTTGCCCTTGCAAAGCGGGCAAAACCTAAAGGGTGTCCTCTCCATAGCCGAGGCAATAAATCGTGATAACCACCCCAAGGGAAAGGAAGGGGAAAAGGAAAGGCATTCTCAGAAAAGAACCAGAGATGTCCCACGACCCCCACTCTCCCTACTGTATATGGCCTGCGAGGCCAGGCCACGTGTTCGGCAACGCCGAAGGATCTCCTCCTCTCGTCCCCTCCATCGAAGATCTTGCTCGGCGGAGACAGCTTCACAACAGCGTCGAGGGGGGGGAATCGATAAGTTTTATATTAATATAGGAAAACGACCAAAGGTCGAGGAGATGAAATCTGCAATGTCTCTCGAGGAGCTCCGCGTAAAGGCGACCAGTAGCTGGGCGGAAAAAAACAATCTGAGGGACCTCGACGCGTGAGGGATTGTGGGTACAACGCACGTCACTATAGGGATAGTGTTTCAGACACGCCTTGTCGACGTCCCTTTTCGACTACGAAAAAAAAAATGCAATACTCTGCAGTAACCACTGGATGTCGGACCTATGCACAGCATGTGATTCTAAGCAGATTAACAAACATCAGAAATATATATTCACAGTAAAATTTTCAGAAATCTCGCAGGCTCTGGTTAATGCTACCATCTCTGCAGCTTGTGCCGAATTGTAGGGAATTCTTTTGCTTTCTACAACGCTCTCTAGGGTAGTGATAGCATATGCGGCAGTTGTCGTGCCATCTGGTAATTTAAAACATGAGCCGTCACAAAATATCTCTCCATCTGGCTCTTTCTGTGGGGTATCACTTAAATCAACTCTCCCCTTGGTTTCTTCGTCAGTGACCACTAAGCAATCGTGGGGGGGTGATTCATCCTCCCCAATTTCTTTTATGGGTAGTGGCATTCATTCTGCAGGATCCAAAGCGCTACACTGTAACGCTCACCTGATTCCCGTAGAGGCGCCGGTCTTGACTGGGCGTATACCGTATCTTCAAAGGTGATGTGTAACACACGGCTGGCTCTTTGGGCTGGACCTCTGTGCACTGTATGTCTGACTCGAAGGGTAAGATGTCTGCAGATAGAAAATATGGGATTAATGAACTGGGTTATTGAATGTCTCTCTCTTCTTCCCTTTCTCTTCTCCTGTAGAACCCCAAAGGTTAACGCTCTCACCTTAGGTAAGTGAACGCCGTGCTCTCCATCTGCCTCGGGGCAGGGTGCTGTAACCAGTTTCTTCACTGGATAAGGGGAGCAGGCCTCTTGACTTCAGAGGACTGCTGTCCGTCGTTTACTGCACGAACGGTAAGTTTCGAGTAATTCTAATGTCTTTAAAAGTCTTTAGTAATGATGTCTCTTGTTTTGCAGGGTTCCGGCGATGGCGGATGACGGGCTGAAGTGAGTTGAAGATGGAGCCCGTGTGATGAATAGAAGCGCCTGGAAGCACGTAAGTAAGCGCTTGTTGCCTGCTTCACGATGCACTCTAACTGTCTTTTTATTTTGCAGGTACAAGTTCGGAGCGGCTGCAGGGTGCCGGAATACCCACTGGGTTAGATGTGGAAAGGAGTAATGGCACGTGAGTATTAAAGTTCCCCAATGTCTTTAAACGCACCTTGTTTTGTCTTTCAGATGCGGGATGCAGCGCCGAAGGCCTCCGGAGCGTGCAAAGAGTTGGTAAGCTTTTGTCTTTCAGATGCTGGAATGCAGTGCGAAGACCTCCGGAGCGCACGAAGAGTAGGTAAGCCTTTGTCTTTCAGATGCCGGAATGCAGCGCGAGGCGTTGGTGACAGCCGATGGACCAGGTAAGTGAAGCGCTGTCACTGAAGACCGTAATGCTAACCTGTTCTTTCTTGTCTTTATAGGTGTTGCTGAAGACTGGATTCAGGATGGTAAGCCTTTTTCCTTAGGCCCAGGATCAGATGCAGAAGACATGATGAGCGTTCTGCTGCAGAGGATGCAGAATAACGCAAAGCAAGATTAATCCATCGGGTGTGGTTTAAATAGCCTCCTGTAGTGCTTAGGTGTCTCCTTCCACAGCCACGCCTAGGTAAGAAAAGAGTTCCTGCTTTCCAGAAGAGTTCCAGTGTTCTGAACCTAGGGAGTGGCTCCTGCCCCACCCAACAGGAAAAGTAGTTCCAAACAGAAGAGGATCAGAGGCTCAACTGGCAGGCAAGTAAGCAGCATGGTCTGCTGCAGGTAAGTCCACCCAAGCATTATGAGCCCGGCGCTTCCAGCGCTGGGACTGGGCATATTTATGAGCCTGGTGCCACTGGTGCCAGGACTGGGTCCAAAATGTCCCAATTGGGACTGGTTGGCACTCGGAACCTGGGTTATGGATCTGCTTCCAAGGGAGTTGGGAAAACCCTGACCTTTTGGAAGCAGAGATCATGACATACACCTCATAATTTGGATATGGGGCGCGAACAAGATAATCTCATATCTTGTCAATCTAGCCGAGGTGAGGTGTTGCGTCTGTGTCCTATTTAATAGAACGTCTACGGCATGTGGCACCATCAGAATTAAAGTGTGCCCCAATACCATCCCTTCCGTTTGTTTCACTGACGCAGTAGCCGCCGCAACAGATCGCAAACATCGTGGTAGTGCGCGCGCTACAGGGTCCAGCGCAGAAGAGAAATAGCTGCATGGCCTATTTCTTCCACCTTGTTCCTGTGTCAAAACCGCCAATGACAGTGGAGTAACTTTTCTGAAACTGTTGGGGGGGACATGATATCTGAAGAAAAGGTGCCCCAGCCAAATGAATGGGGACAAAATGGTGTGCCATGAAAGTTGGGGGGGACAAACACCCTTGTCCCCCCCTAAAAATACGCCCATGCCAATGCACATCCTTCACTTTCACACACAAACAGTCTAAAAACCTTCTCATAATTCGGCGTACCCAAAACTGGAGCCGAGCATAATGCAGTTTTTAATTCATCAAATGCTTTCTGACATTCCTCATCCAACTGTAACGGCATAACCGCATCTTTTTTAGTCAAATTCACCATTGGTTTCACAATTAACGCAAAATTACCAATCCATTGTCAGCAATATGAAGCCATGCCTATTATGGCTCTGACTCCTTTTTGTGTCTTTGGAATAGGCATACAAGAAATACTTTCTATGCGTTCTGGCGTTAGCCTTCTCCCTTCTTTCGAAAGTAGTTAGCCTAAATAGGCCACCTCCTTTCGATTATATTGAAATTTCTTCAAACTAGCTTTATGGCCATGTGCCGCTAGGTGTGACATTAGTAATACAGTGCTTTCTTTATAAATCTCTGTGTCTGCAGCTAACAATAGATTGTCTATGTATTGCAAGAGTACACAACCCACTGGTAATTCTAGCATGTCTAGCTGCTCTTTTAATGCTCTACTGTAAATACTTGGACTTTCCGTGTAACCTTGCGGAATCCGCGTGAATGTAAATGATCGTCCTCCTAATGTGAACAAATATCTGCTGTCCTTGTCCACTGGAATGCTGAAGAACGCGTTTTTCAACTCCACTACACTAAAATATTCCGCTGAAACAGGTATCATTGTCAATATTGTTGTGAAATTTGGCACTAAAGGAAATTGTGGATCTACTACCTTGTTTAATGCGTGCAAATCAATTATAAAACGGTATGGTACTTCATTGCATCCTTTTTTATAAACTGGAAGAATAGGGCTGTTGTATGTACTGCCTGTAATTTCCTCGATTACCCCTAATTTCACCAAATCTGTAACAATACTCTTCAACCCTTTCTCACCTTCAGCCGAAATTCTGTATTGGGGAATTCGTTGTAGGATAACACCTTCTTTCAAAATGATTTTTACTGGCTTTATCTTTAAGCATCCTACATCATTGTCATGCATTGCACTTGGCACTTTACTTAGTTCTCCTGGTAAAGTTTCGGACATGAATTCTGACACAGGGGCATCGTGTGGCCAAATCGTTAGGAACACCCCGTCTGCCATGCAATGTATAACGGAACCTAATTTTTTCAACAAATTTAATCCCAACAAGTTCTCCCTACAATTTTCTGTTAAAAGGAAAGGGCAATGTTCAGTAAATGGTCCTATTGTAACTGAGACTGGTGTGGACACTGGGTTTATGACTGGTGTACCTGCGAACCCTACGGAAACATTCTTTTGCCCTGACAGCGGTATATCCGGAACCAAGTGGTGGTCTATTGAACACTTCTGCGCTCCTGTATCTACAAGAAAGCGGTGCTCCTCATTCCCCGACTCTCATTTCTACGTAGGGTCCTCTCCGATTCACGGGAATAGACACTGGTTCCGACCCCTGTCCTGGGCTGTCCTATTGGGGAAATAACACATCGTCCGATGTGTAATCATTGCTGTTACTGTAATACGTGTTTGGCTGTGTACTGAAAACGTTCCCACTCTTTCCTCTATTTCCCCCACTCTGGTTTCCATACTGTTGGTTTTGCTGTCCCCGACTTGGGGCATTTTGGTTTTGGCCTTGGTTTTGATTACCTCCGTTATTGTGATGCTGCTGCATACTATTCCTATTTGGTCCATTCGCTCCTTGGTGTCCTCTATGCTGTCTCCTCTGACCAGACCCATTTCTATTCTGTAGATGCGGACATTGCGCTCGCCAATGTCCTTCCTCCTTACAATACGCACACTGATTTAGTCCCACTGTACCCCGATGCATATTCAAATTACTCCTTCTTTGTGCATTCCCTCTCCCTCTATTGTGTCCCACTACTTGCTGCAGTAGTACCCGTGTTTTCAAATAGGCATTCTTTCAAGTCTGCCCCCATCTGTTTTAGCAACGATAATTGGTCCACCATCTCCTTCTGCCCCGGTGATGGTAACTGCTGCTGTTTATTATGTGACCCCTTTTTTCCCTTCCGATGTCTCCCGATATCCCTACTCCTGTACCCAGGTGTAGTAAACATTTCGGCATAATCATTATCTAATTCATCTTTAAGTTCAAAAAGTCCATATACATGTTCTCTCACTTCTTCATCCCTCTCCTTACAGCGTGTAAATGCATTCAAATCTAACAATCGCTGCGGTGGTAATTTCCCAATTAACTGTTTCCATTTCTCCACCAAATATTCACCCATGCATTCCAACACTACCTGTCTTTCGTTGCTTCTTCGGAAGTCATATATCGAAGCCAATGTTGTCGTCCCATCATTCCCGTCTATATACATCTCTGCATGTTGCTGCAATTCCACCTTCCTTTCTTTGCTGATCGCGCTGCGAGTTACCCTCGTGCATCCTCTTGCCCACGCGGTTTCAACTTCAACCCCGGGAGGAACGGACGGTACCGAGTCTGTGTCTGAGGCGGGAGGTGCGGATGGGACAATGGGAACAGGGAGTGTCTGTTGTGGGCCTGGTTGGCTAATAGGAAGTGCTACTTGCGCGGTCTGTGGCTGTGGGAGGGCTTGAGCTACCGGAGGGAGAGCTTGGGCTACGGGCGGGGTTTGGGCAATAGCTACTGATGTGTCTGGCCTCTCTTCTGATCTTGTGCCTTATTTTGTATGGGTCAATATGTTTTCTATCAATTCATCTGCTGTGTGTAATTCTCGTTGTGGATATATTTTTTCTATATTCAACTGGTCACGCCTACCTGCCCTTCTTAGACTCTCAGTCCACTCCTCCTCCTCTTTCTCTTCCGCTACTTCACCTTTCGATTTATGCCTGCGCGCATGCTTCGCTCTGCTTTTAAATCGGAGCATTGCTTCCCTTCTCCAGTCTTTAATAGTCTCACATGCTGCAGGACGCGCTTTCTTTCTTATCAACACTCTTTCCAAGTTATCTATTCTCGCTATCTCAAAACTACCATTAATCGGCCACTGATGGTCTTGTTGCTTTCTGGTTTGCCTATGCCAAGTCTCACAGAATATTATCGCACCCACTCCATACTTCACATACATCTCATACGCCGGCGTTCCCCCAGGTGGTACAATTTGGCCATCTTCCAAAGATTGTCTAACACAGCGGAAAAAACCTGCTTGGGTGGACAATACCCCAGGCATGTTTCAACCTTCCCCCTGGTTAATCAACCTTACCTAGGGCGTTTGATTTTGCGAAGTCAACTCTCAACCAATATCAGGATTACTTTGAATCGGGGAATGACTCACCTGATGGATCAAGTCGTCTGTATACTGACGCACCAAATGACTTTGTGTCTGTGTTTCTTGGCTTCCGCCTCGTTTCGGGACCCTCGCCTCCTTGTTCTCTAGCCAGGCATGTCGATCAGGGATCAGATGTGTGCAGATCTGCAAAGGAGTCTCATCACTTCTACAGGGCGCCCCTAACACCTTTTGATCCCGGCTCGATCGTCCCGTCCTCGCCGTTCTCCGCCTTATTCAATTACAACGTTATTCGATGGAACAAGTGGGGGAGGGTCCCTATTCGGGTGCCATCTTGAAAGGGGCCCCTAACGTCTATGGAAACAAGGCGAGTCACCACACACGATAGATACGCCAGACACGAGGTTGTATTCCCAAAGCTAGGGTTTATTGCAAAGCAAAAGTCTCAGTTGGCTAACTCGGTCTCACGCCCCGCAACGTGTATCTCTAGACCTCGAGGGACGCAAGAGATTGAATTACGTACATCAGTTACATATATACAAAATGCATATCAAACAATCAGCTGTGACATGTTTAACACCCCCCTTTATTGGGTTTCTTTGAACTTGGTGTGATGATGGACAACTCTGACAACTATGACGCCTTCAAACATCTATTCTAGTAACAATTTGCAATTTGTGAGTGCGGAGGCATCTTTCAGTTGTTGAACAGAACACAGCGCTTCTGTTCTTGGAAGCGAGCTACATACGGGGGAAGAGTTGCATTCCAGACCTTGCTATCTATGAGGTGCTATTCGTGTCCTGGGAGCCGACACGCTCTAACGGGGCTCAGTAAAGGGGGGCTGTAAGAAAAGGAACAAGTTACTTACCTGTAACTGTTGTTCTCCAGCATGGGTCTGGCATGGATTCACATGCTCATGAATATTCCCCGTCGTCAGGCTGGGAATCCTCGGTAAAGAAAAAACCAGTATCAGTTTTGTTTCTGATCTGTCTTTCGTAGTAATAACCAATCACTGGTCTCTGCGTCATACTGACCACAGCCAATGACTGCCCTCTACCTAAGCACCGCCTCTGGCAGCCATCTTCAGATTTGGAAGCACGTGAAGTGGCAGTATGACCAAGTGAAGAGCCGCAGAGGGGTAGGCGGGAGGGTTCGCATGTGAATCCATGCCAGACCCATGCTGGAGAACAACAGTTACAGGTAAGTAACTTGTTCCTTCTCCAGCATGGGGTCTGGCATGGATTCACATGCTCATGAATAAAGAATACATAGCAGTACACACATGCACAACCACGGGAGGTGGCAAAGGCTCAACATTAAGCATACATCAAACTCAACATTAAGCATCTTACCTCCTCACCAGGCTCACCTCAGGCGAACAGGTTGCGCAGCACTGCTTGGCCGACCCTGGACTCCTCCCTGGAATCACGATCGACGCAGTAGAATTTCGTGAAGGTGTGCGTCGACCTCCACGTAGCAGCCCTGCATATGTCCAGCAGGGGCACACCAGAAAGGAACGCCGTGGTAGCTGCGATCGCTCTGGTGGAATGGGCTCTCGGACGGCCAGGCAGCGGTCGGTTTGCCAACCGATGACAGTACATGATACAGCCGGAGAGCCATCTGGAAATGGAAGCCTTCGAGAGAGCCTTCCCCTGATTGACAGGTCCAAAGTTCACAAAGAGTTGTGACGTCTTCCGAAAACACTTTGTGCGGTCCACGTAGAACTTCAGCGCTCTAGCCACATCCAGCGAGTGCAAAGTCCTCTCAGCCGGCGACGAAGGCGACGGGAAGAACACAGGCAACACCAAGGGTTCGTTGAGATGGAAGTCCGACGGTACCTTGGGCATGAAGGATGGGTGCGTCCTGAGCACTACCCTCGTGTCGTGAAAAGTCCAGTACGGGGCCTTGCAGGAAAGGGCCTGGATCTCTCCCACCCGTCGTGCGGAGGTGATGGCCACAAGAAATGCTGTTTTCCACTACAGAAACTTCAACGGGGCCGAGTGCAGAGGCTCGAACGGAGGTCCCATGAGCTTGGTCAGCACCACGTTGAGCTCCCACGCCGGGGCCGGAGCCTTCACCGGCGGGAACGATCTGAACAGTCCCTTCATGAACTCTTTCACCAGACGATGAGACCACAAGGACGTCCGGCCCGTGGTTCTGGTGTATCGGGAGATTGCAGCAAGATGAATCTTGATGGACGCGTGTGCCAGTCCAGCTTTGGCCAGCGTCAGCAGGTACGGCAGTACCTGGGGAGCCGTAATCCGTAGAGGGTTAATCTTCTGTGCGTGGCACCAGACAGAGAACCTCTTCCATTTGTGTCCGTAGCATTTAAGAGTCGAGGACGCCCTGGCCTTTGCAAGAACCTCTCTGCAGTCGGCCGGTATGTCGTATCCTCCAAACTCTAGCGCTGCAGGAGCCAGGCCTGCAAGTTCAGCGATTTCGGGTCGTGGTGGAGGATGGCGCCTCCTTCCCTGGAGAGAAGATCCGCGTCCACCGGCAGCTTGATTGGCGGGGACGCTGACAAGTCCCGAAGGTCCGGGAACCATATCTGCCTCGGCCACGCAGGTGCGACGAGGATCATCCTGCACCATGACCTCTTGAGCTGGTTGACGAGCCGGATTAGCAGTGGCAAAGGAGGGAACGCGTAGAGGAACAGGCCCTCCCAGGGGAACGAGAAAGCATCGGCCATGCTCCTCGCCTGGGGAAACCTGCTGGCGAACCTCCGGCACTTGGAGTTCGTCGCCGTCGCGAACAGGTCGATCTGGGGTGTGCCCCACCGTCGGAAGAGGCGATCCACTAGATCCTGCCGTAGTTCCCACTCGTGGCACGAGCGCAGCTCCCTGCTGAGTGAGTCGGCGATGGTGTTTTTTTATCCCTGCCAGATGAAACGGCACCAGAAACATCCTTTGGGCGACGGCCCAATGCCACAGGTCCTGCGCCTCCTTGGACAGTGCTGGGGACCTGGTTGCGCCCTGTTTCCTGATGTAAAACATGGTGGTGGTGTTGTCGGTGAAGATCCTCACCACCTTGCCCTTGAGGGACGGAAGGAAGGACCTGAGGGCCCAGAACACTGCACGGAGCTCCAGGACGTTGATATGGAGGGACTTCTCCGTCGGGAGCCAAAGGCCTCTCGCGTGCAGATTTTCGGTGTGCGCTCCCCACCCTTCCAGGGAGGCATCCGTGGTCACTGTCTCCTGGTGGCCTGGGGTCTGGAAGTCCATGCCCGCCGTCAGATGCGCGGGGGTGCCCCACCACCGGACCGCTCGGCGGAAACTCTCGTCGAGTGTGATCCTCTCCTCGAAGCCGCCCGTCGTTTGGATCCAGCGCGCGTCCAGGAACTCCTGCAACGGGCGCATCCGGAGCCTGCACATGGGAATGAGGTAGATGCAAGAAGACATCATTCCGAGGAGGGACTTGATGGACCTCACCTTGGCCGCGTCGGAAACCAACATCCGCTGTACCTTGCCCAGGATGGACCTGGTCCTTTCCTCCGACGGGGAGGCCAGAAGGGACACTGTGTCGAGCTTCACTCCCAGAAACAGTGCGTTGTGCGCGGGTACCAGGTGGGACTTGGCGTAGTTCACGGAGAATCCCAGGTCCGTGAGAAGTTGGACGGTCCTTGCCGTGTGCTCCACGGCGAGCTCCCTCGTCTTGGCTCGGATGAGCCAGTCGTCCAGGTAGGGGTAGACGTGGATCCCCTCGCGGCGCATCTGCGCCGCCACCGGTGCAAGGCACTTGGTGAATACCCTGGGTGCCGACCGTAGTCCGAAGGGGAGGGCTTTGAACTGGTAGTGACGCCCTTGGACCACAAACCTGAGGAATTTTCGGTGCCCCTTTAGGATGGGAATATGGAAGTAGGCATCCTCCAAATCCAACGACGACAGGAAGTCTCCTTCCTCCAGCTGACCCAGGACGTGCTGGAGGGTGACCATCCGGAACTTCTGCGCCTTGATGAACTTGTTCAGACGTCGCAGGTCTAGGATGGGGCGCCATCCTCCAGTCTTCTTCTTCACGAGGAAGTATCTCGAGTAAACTCCGGAGCCCCGTAGCCTCTTTGGGACGAGTTTGATGGCGCCCTTCCTGAGCATCGCCTTTACCTCCAGGAGAAGCTGAGGGACGTGAAGCTCTTTCCTGGCCACGGGGGGGACGCGCGGGCACCTTCTTTGAAACTCGAGCGCGTGGCCCCGGGCTAAGGCGTCCAGCACCCAACGGTCGGTGGAGATGGACTCCCACACGCTGACGAAGCTCGCCAGCCGGCCTCCCACCGGGGTGCTTCGGTGGGGGCCCGACCCCACGGCCGGTTCAATCCTGTTTCTACGAGGCTTTGCCGCCTTGACCTCCTTGGCGACGACGGCGGGGTCCGCCAGACTTGCCTCGTCCTCTGTAGGCCTCCTGAGACGACGAGCGGGCCGCTTGACGGTAGGTGGAGAAACCGCCGCCAGAACCTTTGGAGGCGCCCTTGCCTCCGCTGCTCCGAAAGGGCGTCCGTCGTTGCTGCAGAACCGCAAGGGCTCGGGCCGTCTCAGTGTCCGCTTTAATGGCCTGGAGGGAATCGTCCACTGTTTACCCAAACAGGTTGTTCCCATCGAACGGCATGTCCAGGACTCTGGTCTGTACGTCTTGACGGAAGTCCGTAGCCTTGAGCCATCCACGCCGCCTAAGGCACACGCCGTTGCCCAACTGGCGAAACCCAGTGTCGGCGATGTCCGTCGCAATAGTGATGGCGTGGTCCGACGCCACCTCACCTTCCTGTAGGATCTCCAGGGCATCCGCCCTCTTGTCGTCCGGTAGGAAGTCCAGCAGGGGAGCCAGTTTGTACCATAGCTCCCTGTCGTAGCGGGCCACGATAGCCAAGGCGTTGGCCGCTTTAATCGTCGTCGCTGCAGACGAGATGACCCTGCGTCCCATAGCGTCCAATTTCTTCCCCTCGCCGTCCGGTGGGGAAGTCGATGTGGAGGCCGCACCCCCCCCCCGCTTTCTTCCTGGCCGCCGCGGAGACGACGGAGTCCGGGGTAGGCTGCGCCCGGAGGCACAGGGGGGCCGCGTCCGGGACCCGGTACTTCTTCTCGTACCGGTCTCTTCTAGCTGGCGTCGTGGAAGGGTTCTTGAGGAGGGCGAGGCCCTCATCCCAAATGTCGTCCAGTAGAGGCACCGCGAGGACCGTCTTCCTCTTGGCCTCGCGCCGTTGATAAAGGAATCCTTCCTTTTTCTTCTCCTCAGGGCAGAGTTGGAAAAGCTTGGATGCCCTGGCGATCATGGAGTGGAACGATCCAATCTCGTCGGGCGGAGAAGCCCTGGTGGGAGGTGACGACGGTAGATCCTCGTCGTATACCTCGTCGTCCGTACCCGTCGCTGCCGTGTCAGTCCCCGTATCATCCCCACGGGTGGACGGGGAGGAGGGCTGGACGGGGCGCGACGGCTGAAAAGGAGGTGGAGGGTGAATCCTTCTTTTCTTGGGCGGGGGAACACCAGAAGGTCCCGGTTCAGGATCCCCCGACAGGAGAGGTTCCTCCGTCGGCAACGGTAGTCTCGTCCTTATCTCTGAGCATAAGGACTGTATAGCCAACAAAATGGCCGCCGAGTTGTCTTGCGGCGCTGGCAGAGGGGAATCCGACGGGCGATCAGGGGCCCCGTCGGCACCCTCGACGATGTCGTTGTCACCTGCGTCGGGATCCATCCCGACGGGCCGGTCTTCATCCACGCCAAGGCCGTGGCTTAAGACCTCGATCAGCTCTTCCTCCGAGGTTGAAGCCTAATCTACGACGACGCCCTCCCCCCCCTTTTTCTTCCCCACCGGGGATTTCACGGGGGTCCTATCGATGGGCACAAAAGAGGACTCCCTCCGAGGTGACAGGGAGACTCTGAGCCCCGAGATCGCCACCACTGGTGTAGCCTCCACAGGCTGAGCCAGGGCCGCCGCGACAGTATCGATAGAGGGCTTGGCCGGATGGATTAAGGCCTTCACCACCTTAGGTGCGCTCACCGCCTTATCCTTGAGGGGGGGACACTGCCTCGCTCCCCCTCCGATGGGGCCTTCGAGCTCGACCGGGGCCTCTCCAGGAGCTTTGCCGGGTGCTCGCCCTTCCTCTTACCCGACCCAGAGCATTGGCTCGTGGCTGAAGGTGCCGGGGAGGGTGCGCCCTGCCTGGCGCCCGTAGAGCCCGACCGTTCGGCGCTCCCGGTGCCAGCGGACTCGCGGTGCTTGGCCTTGTGTTGGACCCCCGTCGCCGGGGCGTCCTCAAAGGTCTTAGAAGACCGCTCGGATTTCTTCTTCTCGCCTGACGGGCTCTTCCCTTCCAGCCAGTTGGCGAGGCATTGATGGCGGTCCTTCATGGTCCGCTCCGACATATTGCCGCAAAACGCACAGTCCTTCTCCACGTGCGTCTTGTCCTCATGTAAGCAGTAGAGACAAAAGGAGTGTTCGTCCTCCTTAAAGACGTTCTGCAGCTGGCATCCAGGGCAGACCCCGAACAGCTTTCCGGGCGTCGAGCTTCCCTTCTCCTGGGCCATGTCCGGGCCTGAGAAGCTTCTGGAGTCCTCCAAAAACATAGCTCGACGAAATCTTCACCCTTGAGGGGCGCAGGCGAATCCGACACGGGTCCCCGTTGATCGGATGGAGAGTGGGTGGAGCTTGAGGCTCTTTTGACCGAAAAAACCGAAGTTTTTGAGAAAAAACGTGAAAAAATAGCACTAACGCTCGAGAGCAATAGCACGAGGATCCCAACACATGAACGTGCGGTAAAAATCTGAAGATGGCTGCCAGAGGCGGTGCTTAGGTAGAGGGCAGTCATTGGCTGTGGTCAGTATGACGCAGAGACCAGTGATTGGTTATTACTACGAAAGACAGATCAGAAACGAAACTGATACTGGTTTTTTCTTTACCGAGGATTCCCAGCCTGACGACGGGGAATATTCATGAGCATGTGAATCCATGCCAGACCCCATGCTGGAGAACTGTCACTCTGAGAAGATCTCCTTCCAGGTGATATCCAATAAGTCCTTGCCCTACCCACGGTGGTAAAGCCACTCCTTGTATTGGCTGGAAATCTCAATAGCACAGACCCCCGTGAGTGGGTTCCAACTGAATAGAATGTGTTGTTTAGGTTTCACCCACAGGACTCTGTAAGGGAGACACGGTATCCCAAGTATGACACTGATGCAAAAGGTACAATTTGTAAAAACCTTTATTAAAGTTTCAATGGGGTTGGAAAAACTCCTACTTTGCCCAATAGCTAACATCAGAGTAGTCTCGACCATCGAATAATGAATAAAACAGTCTGAGTGGAGTCTGCTAAATCAAAATGGCCTATACTAACCAAAACCTTATGCCTGCTTTATCTCTTGTACTAAAGTGTGAAAAGGAGAATATGTATGCAAAGGAAGGGTAGTGTTCAATATAAAGAATAAAGATGGCTGAGTGAGCTTTCCTCCCTATGCTGGACCCCTGTAGGTGAGATGACACACTCTGGCTAAGGCTCTTAACACAAAGGCACTTCAAGACGTGGATCGGGGCCGTTAAAGTCTTGCTTTCCAATTTTCAAAACAAAGTTCACCAAAAAGTTCACGTCACTCTCCCTCAGTCGAGCTCGGACCTTTTTAAAGCAGACAGTTCACAAAGAAAAAATTCGCAGGGGATCCCTTCCCAAGCTTAATGCACATCCTTTAGGGCTCGGGCTCAGACTGTTTCCTGATGTCAAAGACTTTTGAATGTTCGCAGATTTTTTCTATAGACCTCAGCAGGTCCACTTCGACTTTCGAGCGTTCAACGTACACTTTTGTTATTCGCCGCAGTGCTTTCTGGTTTGGGTAGTTCACTGTATTGTGCACCAAAGTTCAACGTTCACGGTTTACGGTTTACTTTCCCCTTTTCTCAGGGTCAATTTCAATCAATTTGCTTTTACAGCTCATTCACTTTATCGTTACAAACTTTTCACCTTTTACTGAGACTTTCGAGTGGGCTACTTCCTTTCGCCAGACCACTCCACTACTCAGTATCACAGACTTCACAGCTATCGTTACTTCAAGATTCATTCGCAGGTCTGCCTTTCTTCACGTCTCATCCACACGCATGCAGCCTTCAATTGTGCAATGTCTCAGGAAAGCCATAGTGAACACGACCGAGGGAGTCAAACAGTTGAGAAGGATCTGCGCCGGGAGAGAGGGTTCCAGGGGTAAGAAACTCCCACCCCAAATACACCCTCTTCCTCGGCCCAGCGTCTGTGTGGAAAGGGTGAGGGGAGTTGGGACACCAGAGAATCCTATCAGGGATCTCGCCACTGACTGCTCACCCCCACTCGCCGAAGACCCCTCACCCAGGTGATCCTCCCGCACTGGTCCACCCCCAGGGTCTAGATCCAAAGGAGATGGCCATGCCCTGTTCACCTGAGAGAGAGAGAGAGAGAGAGAGAGAGAGAGAGAGAGAGAGAGAGAGATCCCCGAGGACTAGCAGGTTTTGGTTTCTCACAACTTCTAATCACCTACGGTGTCTCTGGCTCTCTGTTTCTGTTCTCCATATTGTAATTGTGTGTCTTGTGCCTTCTGCGCCTCTGAGATGGGTCTGTTATAGGCCTCTAGGCATCTTAGTTATTCAGGGTGCACGCCAGGGGTTCGCCTGAGACCATCTCTACCCACTGGGTTTCTCACATAAGGTTTATGTTTCCTTTTGCTCTTCCAAGCTCTGTGCGTCTCCTGACCAGTGGAAAATTTAAGGCAAAAAGGCCAGTGGGCAAAAATGACAGAGAGCCCCAAGTGGGCGGGTCATGGAGCCTAGAGTGCACAATGATAGTGAAATGTGCATGCTCTGCTCTTCATGGCGTAGGCAGAAGACAATACACAAAACAAGTTTCCTCATTCTTGAAGAAAATGCTACAAACCTAGGTGTTGCCTCTGTGACTTCTTGGAAGAAAAAATGGCATTCACTTGTTGTGGCAAAGTCGGACAAATCCTGAGCTCAGGGAAGCTCCCTTTCAAAGTACGCTGAATTCCGAGCCAAAACTGCTCTGGAACCCAATGTTGGTTTTAGATCCAGAAAAGAAAGTATATAGTAATGGTATCGTTTTCCAACTGTACTGAAAAATCATAGACATATTGTGCCGATGGCAGGGAAAACAAAGTGATTTTTTACCTCCACCCCTCATTTTAAAAATCAACATCTGCTGTGCAGGACATTAATGGGACGCCCCATCCCGGCTATGCGTGTAAACGCTTGTGAATAGAACCCGCTCATCTCTGAATATTGGAGGTCTTTTGTGAGTGGATAACGCGCTGGGCCGGTGGGGGTTTGTGTGCTTGGGAATGGAAGCCCCTTTGTGCACCCTGCCACCTGAGGCTTTTTTCAATCCTCTTCCCTTTTCATTCCCGAGGCTGGAGCCTGGGATGCCCCGCATTGTCTGCCAGGGTGAGGTGTCCCTGAGCATGCAGGGGGCGGAATCTGTACGCCCACCTGACACCACCTCACACCACAGTAGAGCGAAAAGCAGCAAGAGTCACTTAAGTTAAATCATGCAAGCTGAAAACAACAGGCTGTCTCGTGTCTCAGAGAGAAACTGGGAAGGGGCGGGTGGGGCAGGACACAGGGGCCCGCTCACCATTTATCTGCCTGTCGACAGTTAAATCCTCCACTGCTCCTGGTTTCTTGACCTAAGCTCTCTTCTGGAGGAGTGTCCTCTGTAGCAGTCCCAGAAGTCAGGTCCGTTGTTTCTTAAGGTAGCCAGGCACTTTACCTAGTCTCTGTGTGTTACCTCCCTTGAGCTTCTCCTCAACTAATCTGAGCTTCCCCCACTTGTGCGCGGCCATGCCAGACTTCTGTCACTGTGAGTGAAGGCACATAAAGAGAATATCACCCCTTCATAGTGCGGGGCCCAGGGTGTTGGGCGTTATGTTTTTCCCAGGGCCTGTTTAGGAGCCTTTCTCCTTCCCTCAACCCTGCTTACTGTCAATTCTTGTCCAGGGTGGAACTTAACATACGAGAGGGTCGAATTTATAGTTGGTTGTTATATTTGACGGGGGAGTGGGTGGAGGGCGGATATCCCCACCTTTGCCCCACTTTTGCCTGGGCTCTTAGGATGTTGTGCTCAACCAGGATCTATTCAGGAATCAGAGTTTCCTATCTCTGTCACAGTGTGATTTGGGACTGCCCTCTCAATACGGTCAGACTTGGCCTGGGCACTCCCTCTTGCGGAGCTTCGCTCTCACCCTTCTCGCCACAATGTTTGGCTCTCACGAATGGAGGCACAGCCAGACAGACAGCAAACTTGGTCCTCCGACTCTCCGTAATTTGGGGCACACTCAGCACTATATGGGGGAAATAACGGGGCTCAGGACCCTATTTAACGCTGGTGGGTGATGAGCGAGTGAGTCAGACTGCCATCATACACGTGCCCCCTGGTGGTCCACTGGTCCACTAAAGAGATTTTAAAAGGATCCACCTTCCATGTAAGGTGATCCAAACAAGAGCAAATTTGTGAAACTCAAGGACCTGCTGAGAGAGGAGAAGAGTGGTTGACAGTGTCGTAATGGACAGAAAGGTCAAAAAGGAGAGTTCGGAGTGGTGAGCATTAGTAAGTTGAAGGAATGCATGAGTGCAGTCTCTGTGGAGTGTTTACTACAGAAGCCAAATTGAAGTAGATCTCCAAGACCATTATCCTCAAGGTATTTTGTGATCAGGTCCAAGACCACCTGCTCAAGCACTTTTGAATGATGGGAATGGAGAGAAACCGGGTGGTAGTTTGCTGGAACGTTTGGCTTTCTTTAATAGGGGGTAAGGGGGTTGTAGACTTGACAGAGGCTGGGAAGAGTCCTGTGGAGAGAGAGGTTAGAGCGATACGGGCACATGATTCAGACCAAGTCTTTGACCATTTGGGGGGCAAAATGGTTGATAGAAGCGCAAGAAGGGTTGGTACTGCTTGGGAGGTAGATGAAAGTTTGCCACAGTGATTGCAAAGGGAGCAGATCAAGTTTGTGAAGTAGGAGGGGTACCAGATGGTTTTAATGCCGGCAATTAATTTGAAGTAATTACTTTGAATGTACTTCAATGTAAATAGATAGTTGTGGTTTACAGTGTAAAAAGGGGTGGGGAGAGGTTTGGTGTAGAAGTGAAGGGAAGGTGGGGGAACCTGCCAAATAAAAAAAAAAAGAAGAAATCTAATTAAAATGTCAAAGTATTTGAAAATGACAGTTCCACTGTTTAAAAGTGGTGGCACGCACTCGCATTTGTTACAGTGAAATGTCAGTTTCATTAATTTACTAAGTCACTCAGACAAAGTATGTTGGAAGGATAAAAAAGGGTATGCGGTCCTAGTAGCGGAGATTTTCTTCTTAGCAACACCTTTCAAGGCTTCTAATGTTTAGGCAGTCCAATCCCTAACTAGTCAAGAGTTCATCAAAGTCAGTGTAGGGTAGGTCTTATGCAGCAGCAGAAAAGGCAAAGTGTACTTCAGTTACTTTAAATAAAATGCTGTAGTAGGCTAACACTACAAATGCAAAGGACTCCCAATAAGAGCACAAGCTGTGAAGCCTGGGCAAGAGGTATGGATGGACACTACAAACACCTGGTATCGCACTCGAGTGACACTGGAGCGTCTATTTGGCTTGAGGTAAGTTCTACCGTGAGCCCCACAGCACCTTAGATTGGTTGAAGAAAATGCAGCTGGATTCTTTCCTGTGCAGCAGCAACGGGCGCAGTCTCCCGAGTCTGCAGTTTAGTGACGAAAGGAAGGTCTCTGAATGGGATGTCACAGCAGCAGTCGTGAGAAAGGACCCTCAGCAAGGATTTTTTCGGTCTCCCACACCAGTCTGTAGACTTGGCACATTTTTATCAGCTCCAACAGTGAATGGTTACCAACTGGTTGATCTTACTCAATTCTGCAGTCCTGCACTCTTGTGAGGGGACTTGCATGAGTGGAATCGTGCCTCTGGAAGTCCAACTGGAACTCACCAAAGTTCTGGGAGGATTTGCTCATGCAAAGACGTTGCACTGTCAATGGGTCAGAGGTACCCTGGTATTCGCGGTTTGCAGCACCTCAGGGGATGGCTCGATCAGCAATTCGTCTCAGGGCTGGATGGTCACACCAAGGGAAAGAGTCATCCCTCTTCGGAGCTCCTCTGTTGATCAGAAAACAGGATCAGGACAGCAGTGGTCATTTCACGGTTACTGAAAGTGTTTGCTGGTGTCTCTGATCATCTTCAGCTTCATATCATCTTTTCCAGTGGTTGACATGCCTTCTGCCTCAAGAAACTCACCTTTTATTATCTTTTCCCATTCACTCCTCTGCAAATTCTTCCTAGTTTACAGAAAGGAGCGGGTGGCTGTCCAATCAGGACAGTCAGCCCCCCAGTGGAAAGTGGTTCCATTCAGGCACATCAACAGGCAAAGAGCAGGGGAGTTTCGGGCTCCACCCATACTTCCTATCCTCACAGACACACTGGAGCCTAGGCGAACTACACAAACAGGCCCCGTCGAAGGCAAAACACACATTTAGACCTCCCAGAATGGCAGAAGAAGAGCTAACAAAGGACAACCACCCAAGAAATGGCAAAAAAGATTGGAGCCACCATAGTGTGCATATCCGGGGCTGGGGATACAGCTTACAGTAGAAAATAGCACAAAGGCTGGTAGAACACGTCCACAGCCACCAGCCATAGCTTTAGGGTCATCACTGTTACCAAAACCTCACAGAGGAGAGAAGGGGGAAATTAGGTATCTCCTTAGCACTCCACATAAGGAGGGGTGTGCTAATCTCTCATGAGTTCGTTTTTGGAAGGATACAAAGTATCCCTCTTTCCTTAATGACAGCAGTTCTTAGGGAAAATAAAAGAATATCAAAAGGAGAACCTAAAGGTTCCCCAACAACACTGCACATAGGGTGATGTGTACTGCAAAAGTAACACAGATGCCTTTAAGCGATTAGAGGAAAGGAAGACTCCATGAAAATAGGTAAAACCTAAAGAAAGAGATCACATGGTTAGAGCATGTAAGAATGAATGAGGGGAAAAAGTCTCCCCTCATTCAGCAGAGCAAGACAAAGGGCCAGAAGTCCAGCAAACAGTGCTTTGGGTCTCACTAGGTGAGGGGATTAAGCATAAAATGGATAAATCTCCCTAACAGGTAGGTGGCAGTAATTTGCACCAGTGTTGTGGGTCACTGCGCATATTTTGTTTTTGGGGTCTGAATTTTAGAGGAGATGCAAGGCTGAGGACGGGGAGGTATGAATGTGTGGGCACTTTAGTGTAATGGAGTCAAATATATAGTGAATGTCAGAGCAATATATAGGGGATAGAACCTGGAGTGAGGTTCCCACATCATCGAAGTAAGCAGAAAAAGAATCCTGCTTGAATTTCCTCTTAATCGATGAAGAGGTGCAATGAGGAGTAGAAGGTGGAATGGCAGATGTTAAAGTGAACAAAGCATTGATTAGAGGGATAGAGGTCAATGGAGAGGTCAGAGGAGAAGAGCCAAGTAGAGAAGGATAAGATCAAAAGAGTTCCCACAAGAGTGGGTAAGCTGGACATGGAGGGAGCAGTCAGGTCCGACAGGAGGGCATTACATTCAAGGCAGGTCTTGGGGACCTGTCAGGTCTCGGTATGACAATGGGGATGTCAGTAGGAAGTGAATCAAGGACAATGACAGGTGAAGACGTGAGCTGTTAGAGCTCCACAGATGCCTTTCATATCCTGACATTAGTATCCTGATTTTCTGGCTCTAACGCCTAATATTGGCCTGGTGGCTGCCAGGAACGATCCTGCGGTGACTGCTCCAATTCTAATGAAAAAACGGTGCCGGCAACTCCGGCGCTATGGCCACAAGGGCACACCTGATTCTGCTGTTTGGAGCGGAGGAGCCCAAAGCGAGATACGCAGAGTGAGGTTGAGAGGTGAGGAGGGGGAGCAGAGAGACGTGTGGCATCGGGACATTCCCGGCAAGTGCCGAAGTCCGGGCATTTTGTTTTGCCAGCTTCCCGAGCTGTGTGAATAACCCCTCTCCCAACACAGCCCTGATCATAAGTGGGTTTCTTACGGCCTGTGATTGGTCTGCATCCATGTTAGCTGCTCCACTTCGAAGCACAATACAAGGCCCAGGAGAGTGCTGCATGAGCCACATGAAGGAGTGCATGAGGGAATCAGAAGAAACAGACCAGGGGCAGTATAAGGAGGTGACAATCTCTTGTTTGCTCAGTCACCTTTACGCCCGAGTCCAGGGCAGGCTGTTAGAGACGACGTGGAGGAACACCCACCCTCCTTTTATTAAGAGTGGAGTGGATTTATAACTTTGCCTCATAGCCCACACACTAGGCTATTCATCAATGAGGCCTCCACCGTCTCCTGGACTGCTGGAACATCATCATGGTGAAAAACCAGCCCAGAAAAACAAGGAATGCAAAACAGGATGGAACAATATACAAGAAGCGCCCCACCCCTCTCTAAAATGCCTACTTCCACCGACACAGCGCAGGATAAAACATCTGAAAACCTTGTTCCCTCTCTGATAGATGTAATGAGGGCCATCACAGACACCACATCTGTGGAAGACAAACTTGATGGACTCAAACTCTACTTAGATATCTCGCTAACACGTCATGATATGCATAAAGAGGCCATGAGCGTCGGAGAGACATCTCTGATCCGGAAGAGGCCATTCGAATAGTGGAGTACCAAGTCTCGACGGTACAGCAAAACATGAAGATGCTGGAAAACTGAGTTGAAGAAAGCGAAGGGCGTTCCAGGAGGAACAATATCTGTATCCTTGGAATGCCTGAAAAAAAAGGAAGGCACGAGCATGGAACTTTTGGAATGCCTGAAAAAAAGGAAGGCACGAGCATGGAACATTTTCTGGAACAATGGCTGACCGACCTCATATTGGCCAAAGAGTTCACCCTCCATAGAACGCGCACATCAGATGTCTATGGGGCAGCCAAGACTGGGTGCATCACCTAGAACAGCGATTGCCAAATTTCTGAATTTTCGAGACCAAGATGCACTACTTCAGATGGCATGCCCGATGAGGCCAATCACATATCACGGCTCTAAAATCGCATTCTTTCCAGACTACACCGGAGAAGTGCAGAAAGCTTGACAATCGTTCAACTCTTTAAAGAAAAAACTCTTCATTCAAGGCATCAGTTATGCTCTCTTCTTCCCGGCACAGCTGAAAATATAGTTTAATGGCACTACCCAGCTCTTCAGTGATCACAGAGAGGCACGGACTTGGTTTGAACTGAATGTAGGGACTGAATCGACTCAGAGAAGAGAAACAACAATCTGCCATCACAAGACTAGCAGATTCCAACCCCACCACTCCGACCTCAGGGGGCTGATGAGGCTCCCCATGCAAACGAAGCACAAGCCTCTTGGAATGTGGGTTGATGGATGCCCTAGAGACATAACTCTCGAAACAATGATTGGGCAGACATTGCAGATATGTCTTTGTCCTTCTGTCCAGGCATGAAACGCTGGCTTTGGCGGAATGGTGTCAAATACCCCCAAGTTAACCTATCAAACATACCTTTTGGTTGGACCAGTTACATTTGTTTTTTGGTTTAATGTTCGGGCTACAGATACTTTGAGTTGGGATGGAGTATAAGGAGGGAGGAGTTTGGGAGCGTGTGATATTTATTTGTATGGATTGGTACACTTCACGCGCTGAGACACAAAAAATTAACAATGACATCCCTTGAGGGGCCAACCGAAACAATGGGTGGTAGCTGTTGCAACATTCCCTCAAATTTACAAGGGAATCACCGACACTACAAGGCAGTTGTAATCGAGACAAGGGGGTGTACTGTGTCACATGCCTTCGCATGGGGTCTGTAACGCCTGAAGAGACATTTCTTTTTTTACCTGGAATATGAACGGGTTGGGCTCTAGCATAAAAAAGCTGATTAGTGCTGCAATTACCGAACATATATTCCATGGATATAGTCCTCCTCACGGAGACACACTTGGCTGGGTCAGTGTGTCATTTGTTCAAAAGAACAAATTATAAACCAGCAGCACATGCAGGTTTTTCTAAAGGGGCCTGTGGTACCCTAATTCTACTTCACAAACTGCTTCCCCTATGGTTTCGTCAAATACACCAAGACTCACTGGGTTGGTTTATGTTATGGGGAGAAATCTGGGGCTATGGCCATCAATGCACCCCCACCCTTGTCTTTGACTTTATTGGATGCATTTTAGACAGTTGTCACAAATAACCAGGCTGACACTTGGATTCTAGGCAGGTATTTCAATGACATTATGGACCCGGTCACTGACCAGACACATCTTTGGAACCCTAGCGCTAACAATCCCACAAAGTTAAATTCCTTCTCAACTGCTCTTGGGTTCTTTGATGAGTGGAGGATGGAACACACCTTAGAGCTGGGTTTCTCATTGTTGTCAGGGGTCCACGGATCCATGTCTCGTAATCATTCTTTTTTTATCCCCCCCAGAGATGCACACAAGCTAGCATCAATAACATTCCTGGCCAGAGGGATCTCAGATCACTCTCCCCTTCTCATGGAGCTTAGAAGTGGCAGGTATAGACCCCAACCACCATGGCATCTCAATAGTTACTACCTGGGTTTCCCTGATTTTGTAAACATCTGAGTATTTCACCCTGAAGAATGGCCCGGCGGATAGCCCAGTGACGCTCTGGCAGGGTTATAAGACACACCTGAGAGGTGAGATGAATTCACTAGTGACAGCAAAGAAGACAAAATGCAGGCGGAACACGCTGCAATCGCAGCTGAGGAGGTCATTCATGAGGCAGGATCCCCAGAATAACGTGAAGCACTCCTTAGGGCCCAGGAGACATTCAAGAACACCTCCTTAGATAAGCAATGAAAGGGCTAAGTGCAGCCAGATTTATGAATTCGGGCAACAAATGCTGGCTTGGCTGGAGAGGCGGGAAGACAGGAACAGGGATTTGAGGAATTTAGTGGACAATAATGCAGATCAGATTACGGACGATGTGGGCATTGCTGAAATGTTTGCAGCCAATTATGAAATGCTCTATCGAGCCAAGGGAGATCAGGACGTGCTTGCGAGATTGGGTGTCCTGCAGGATATTACGATTTGGAGACTGACATAACAGAAGAGGAGATGGGCACCATGATCTCCCACTTCAATCAGGGAAAAGCCTGGGACCGAATGGCGTCCCAGTAGAAACCTGGAAAAAACATAACCTTACGATTACTCACCTACACAAACTATTCGGTCATAGTAGGGAAGATGGATCTTACCCAAGTGCTTGTATAGTAGTAATCACTAAAAAAGGATAAGCCGCCAGATCTCTGTTCCCCCTACAGGTCTATCTCCCTTATAAACAGGAAGTAAAGATTTGCTAGAGTGCTTGCCAACCGACTAGCGGGGGCGATATCCACTCTGGTCCAACTGGATCAGTTTGGATTCATGCCAAACAAATTCACTTGCATGAATAGTCGCAGACTGCACCCGGCTATCGGTCAAGCTTCAATGTTGCAAGACTCACTCAACATTCTTTCTACAGAATTTGAAAAGAACTTTTGATTCTGTTTTGCGGGACCGTTTATGGGAAGTTATGGAAAACACAGGGTTTGGAAATAATTTTCTCAGGTGGATCCAACTGCTTTATAATTCATCATCAGTAGAAGTTAGGGTTAACAGGATTTCCTCAAGGGTTTTTCCACTGAGCCGTGGGACCAGTGTGAAGGCATCATGAAGCAAGACATAGACAACAGATTCAAAGTAAAATGGTTTATTAACTCAAATGTCAGGATGGTTAAAGGCCTAACTTACCCTATGTTAAGGTGGGATTTCCCTACCTGAATGAAACGAAGGAAAGTGAGTCCAAGAGTTCAACTTAAAAATCTGTCCGTGTGCAAAACCTATCATTGCCCTCACTTCTAAAGCTAAGCAAAGTGTAGGGATGTCATCAAATAAAAGAAATGATGATCAAAACAAAAGTCTGAGCTTCTTCTAGATCCAAGAATCCTTTTCAGCTTCCCATCCCCAAGTTCAGGAAAGTTACACAAAAGTCTTGAGATGACCTTTCTCAAGTTCAAAACAGTTGCTCAAATCCTTGAGGTTCCCTTCCCCAATTTCAAGGCAATACACTTTCATACAAGCCTTGAGATGCCCTTCCCCATTTCAAGGCAACACAGTTCAAAAGAAAAAGGTCTTGAGGCTTCGTCCTCAAGGCAGCATTGAAGTTCATCAAGTCTCAGGGTTCACTTCCACAAGACTTCCAATTGCCAACGTATTCTTAACCCTTGCCCTTCAATGTTCAACAGAACTTCAAATCATATTGGTACTCCTTCTGTATTGACTTAACAGTTCACTTACGTTACTCCTATTTGGTTTACTAAAACAATGTCCTTGGTTCTCACAATTGAGGGTTCCCTGGTCTAGGCGCAGATCTCAGGCTACACAGTCCATCCATCACAGGTCACCCAACCAGGAACCCTAGGCTCTTCAGCCCACATAGGTCTTTTTGTATCTGCCCCTGGGTACATATTCACACTCAGTTCCTTGTCGGCCTCTTGGCTTTTTATAAAGGTTCACACTTACTTGGCCTATCCCGATTAGCCTCTTGGCTTTGCTGCGTTGTGTCACATCTTCTTTTGCCAGTCTTTGACTTTGTCGTACTACATTCTTGTAAAAGATTCACTTCTTGGTGGTTGTATTTCTCTCCACCTTTCCGTCATACTCTTTGCAACCTTTCACACTTGCTTGCTTAATTTGTACGTTGCTTTTGATTAGGTAATTTCCCATCTACCTGTTATCAGAGCTTAGCCCATAACATTTTAATTCAGTTCACTATTCAATGTTCATCAATATTTACTTTGCCACTTAAATTCCATGCCGCCCTTAACATTCGGTTCGATCCCACTACGTGCATGCTTTTTGGCTCTTTCGGCATTCATTCTGCTTACATCCAGCCCCCTCGGAGAACCACGGTCTCGAGTAATGCTCCCTTTCACTCGCCGATCTCCGGTGGTCCTGTCAGGTAACTGCGCTGGACTCCTGCGCCAACTGCTGGCTTGACTTTGACTGCAAGCCCCACTCGCACCTTTGATGCCTCTCTGGGTTCGGCCGCAGCTCAACTCTGCTTCCGCGGACGCTGATGGCTGTTTGCTTTCTGTTTCCTTGTTCGCAGCCCCTGCTGCGTTTCCCAGACCACAGACTCCCACACCTGAGGAATTTCGACAGCCCAACTTCTCCTGGACTCCACGTGTCTCTGGGGTCATCTGCCGGCATATTGGCATCCCTGCAGGACCCACCACGGCTGCCTCCTCTCGAGCAGATCTACTGCTGGTTTCTCCCAAAAAAACCTTCCTTGCTGCTGGACGTCGACATTTCTGCTGCTCTTTACCTTTCTTCTAATACACCTGCAAGCACTTGACCGGTTGCAGGTTTGAGTCCTCAATTGGTCTTGCCTGCCTTATTAGAGGGACATGCCTGACCTTCACAGTACTCTAGAGGCATCTTCCTCATCCCAGTACTAGAGTGGTGAAATGAGTGACTGGTGTTCAGTACTGTTAGTCGCCTCTTCCTCGTCCAAGTACTGTCATAGGTTGAATGTGGGAAAATTAGGGGAGATGTTTTATAAAAGCCCATATAGGCTAGGGGAGGGTTAGGTTGATTCTCAATAGGGAAAGGGTGATACCATGTCTCAGCTGTGGGCACCATCTTCCCAATCCCCAAGGACCCTCCACCCAAGGTGATCCTCCCTCGCTTCTCTACCCCCAGGGTTGGGATCGAAAAGGGATGGCCTTTCCCTGGCTACCTGAGAAGAGGATCCAGGGAGAGTAGAAGTGAGGATACCTTCAGGTCTCTCACACCAGGCAGGGGTTTTCCCTTTCACACCTGCTGTTTATACTAACAATAAAGCCTTTAGCGATAAAACAGATAAGATGACAAATGGTTGGGGTTCTGTTGGCCATCAGGTAGAGAGGACAAAGTCTTGCTGTATGCAGATGATCTTTTGATATATTTGGGGGACCCAGAACACTTGTGTCGCTTTGTGACCAGCACACTTAGTGAATACAAGATGATTAGTGGTCTCATTGTCAAAAGTCCCCAAGAGGCAATTCCACAAGGAAGTCCATAACAGATTTCAAGGGCCGGCTTTAAATATCTTGGTAATCAGGTAGGGCTCAGTCACCCTGGTTACCTTTCCTTAAACCTTTACCCAATCACTGGGCAATTTCTTCAAGATGTAACTCACTGGAAATCTCTTCCGCTAAACCTACTCGGGAAGTCTGCCTTGTATAAAATGTTAACTCTTCCCAGATATCTTTACATACTTCAAAATGCCCAGCTCCTGATACCAAATGGGAAATTTGATAAGATTTATTTGGTCCTGAGAGACCTGCTTTATGGCAGGAAACAGCTTTGTATAGCCCAGACTACACTGCAAAGCTCCGTTTGGGAAGGGGGCATAGGTTTACCTTGTGTGCGTCAATACTACTGGATGAGCCAGCTGGGGACCATGAATGACTGGCTACATTGGGATCGTAAAATGCCACACATTCAGGCCAAGCTGGCACTCACCAACTCAAACCCTCGACACTGAACAAAGGGGGGGTCAATGCTACCGAATATGACACTGCACATTGTGGGGGTGTGGAAGGAGGTTTATCAATGTATCGGGGTGGAGGGCATGTGGACGCTAGCCCAACCCCTAGGGGGAAAAAGGCACACTTGCCTGTAGTTAATAAGATTGGGAACCTCAAGGTGTGGAGGCGGCATAATATCTTGGTTCTGGCTGATGTGGGTTGTGGGGAGAGGGTGGGCTGGTATCGTTTGGGCACCTCCAGTCCTGTTTCGGGTTACCCAACTCAGAACGCTATCATTATATACAGGTCATACATGCTCTGAACTCACAATTTCAGAATTTTCAATACATTCCAGCTCGTTTGCTGCTGAAGGCTTATATCCTCCCAGAACGAATCGTGACTAAAGGTCACATCCACTTTATATCAGGTCATAACAGCTTAACCTCCAAGGAAATCACAGACCTCAAAGCTAGATGGGAATCTAATGCTGGCTCCATTGCACCTGAGGAGTGGGTTGAGGCACTGATGTTACCCCGGGAAATGGGAATCTCAGCTAGGTTACAGCTCAGTCAGCTAAAAGGTGCTTCACATGGTGTATTACCTACAAACTGCGTTATTCAAATGGGGGCACATTGAACATTCTAACTGCTTAATGTGCAGGAATGCAGAACAAACTGGACTGTGCCTAGGTTTGATATTTTTGGGGGAAATGTCATCAGAAATTTAACAATGCTCCTTTTGCCTCCTTGAGCAAGGTGAGTGCCCACCATTGAGTACAGCCCCATTTAGGCCATTTGTGCATTTTGTGTTTAAAAGATGTGTGCCCCTGCCCCTTAGCGCCTCCATTTCTGTTTCGTTTCCCATCCGGAATGCTAACTTTATCTCCTTACCCTCTCTTACACCCCTATAGCACCAAAACCCACGAAATGCAGAAAATGAGACTGGTCCTCTTCCTCAACTCTCTACTCCTCACCACTTCTACCTCAACCCGTCCTCCCAATCTCTCCCTCCTCTGTCCCCTCACACTCACCCCTGCCCTTGCCCTGATTCCACCTCCTCTCTCTTGACTTTTCACCCTGCACACCAGAACCCCCGACTCCTTCCAGACTCACTCCATTTTCTAGCCCCCTAAACCCCCTCACAACCACTGACCATCTCTCCACTCGCCCGGCCACCCTCGACTCTACCCACACCCCTCACATATTCCCGTTCGCTGCCTACACCTCCCAGCCTCCACAGATGTAACCCCATCTCCTGTCACTCAAACAACCAATCCAACAACCCCGCCTCACCCCATCGCCCCAACCCCCCAACCCCCAATTCCCCCACCTTCGACTCCTTCAAACCTATCTCCAGAGATTAGTTTCTTGACCTACTATCTGCCAGCAAACCGTCTGGGTCCCCCCTCGACCCCTGCCACGCTTCTGCCCTAAAAGAAATATTCTCATCTACCTGCGTAGGAGAACATGGAAGAGCTATATTAAATAACTCCCTCAGCTCTGGCATCTTCCCTGATGCCTTCAAAATTGAACATGTGAAGCCTCTTCCTAAAAAGCCATCCCTCAACCCCCCTTGACGCCAGAAATGACAGTCCCATCTCAAACACCAGATTCCTTGCAAAACTCATTGACAGAATAGCATGCTCCTAGCTCAACGTCTTTGTAGAATCCAACAACCTCCTCGACCCCGCACAATCAGGCTTCAGACCATGACATGGAACTGAAACCACTCTGACCTCAATCTAGGATGATCGTAAGGTCACTGCAGACTGAATGATGCGCTGCACTAATTTTCCTCGATCTCTCTGCTGCCTTTTACATGGTTAACCACTCAATCCTCCTTGACTGCCTCCACTCCCTTGGAATCTGTGGCACTGCTCTCAAGTGGATCGCCTCCTTCCTCGGCAATAGAAAACAAATAAACCCTCCTCTCCACATTTGTCTCAGCTACTCGCTTGGTTAACACTTGCGTACTGCAAGGCACATACCTCTCTGCTCTCCTATTCAACCTCCATATGACCACCCTTCCTGGAAACTTCTGCATGCACAACATCTTGTGCTACTACTACGCTGACGATCTCTAGATCATCCTAAGAATACCCAATTTGGGCACCAACCTCCAGCCAGACCTTGAAGCCTGTCTTCGAGATACTGACCAACAGATGACAATAAACCACCTCCTCTTAAACCCCACTAAAACCGAAATCATGGTGTGCGGCAAAACTGCCCTTCTACCTCATCCACTCCCATGGCCCCCATCCCTGCCACGCACCCCCAACACAGTAAAAAACCTAGGCTGCACTATGGACTCTAGCCTAACACTGTCCCATCAGATCAACAATGTGTCAAAATGTTGTCACTACCATCTCAAACTTCTCAGACGCATCTTTCCCTACCTCTCCTTCCCAAATAGACTTGCCACAGCCCCAGCACACCATCTTAAACTCCAAAGAGCGCAAAACATGGCTGCTACACTGCTCCTCGCCCTGGGTCAGAGAGACCACATCTCTCCAGCTCTCCGAACCCTCCACTGGCTTCCAGCCGAACGAAGGGCCACTTTCACTTTTTGCAGTACACAGGACCGGCCCATTGAACCTGCAAGAAAAGATAAAACCATACCTCCCATCCTGCACCCTAAGATCAAGCACTGCCCTCCTTTTAGTGATTCCAACCTCTAACTGTCATGATTGGAGGATCCGCCTTCGCAACCTTGGCCCAACTCTGTGGAACTCGCTTTACCCACATATTCGACACACCCAAGACGATATGACATTCCGCAAAGCTCTAAAAATGTGTCTCTTTCCGTAATACCAACCACGACCTTCTGAATGATTGAAACCCTAGCAACCTGATGACTAATGCTCAATGAAACAGTGTAATTAATTAATATGCTCATTCATTTGGCTATGAAGCAACCGCATGCCTGAAATGCAGAATAATGATCAACTTAGATCACAACTCCACGCAATTCCCTCTCCTTACTAATGTTCTCATATCCTTGCTGCCTCTTCACCATACTAGACCCACAACAAAGCCTCTGTCAACTCCCTGTCAGCCTCTGGTAGGCTTCCCGCCCCCCAAGATGTTGCTGCATACCACCCAACCCCTCTGGTTCCCAGTACTGTCGCTTGGTGCCCCCATCCACCTCAAGTTCCCTGTGATGTTGCTATATGCCTAGCCCCTCCGGTCCACTGTGGTATCACTGTGTGCACCCAAGCCCCCTCTAGTCCTCCATGAAGTTGCTGTGAGCCCCAGCCCCTTTGGTCTCCCGTGTTTTTGCTGTGTACCCCTCCTGCCATCTGGCTCCCCGTGTTGTCGCTATGTACACCTGTGGGGCCCCGAGCTGTCACTGTATGCCAGCCACCTCTAGTCCTCGTGATGTCGCTGTGTGCCCCTTTGGTTCCCCATGCTGTCGCTGTATGCCCAGCCTCCTCTAGTTCCTGTGATGTCCCTGTGTGCCCCTACCCCCTCCAGTACCTGTGTAGTCACTGCGTATCCCCATCCCCCTCTGGTCCCCCGTGATGTCGCCGTTTGCACACAGCCCCTCGTTTCCCCTTGATGTCACTATGTACCCATAACCCCTCAGGTCCCCATGTTTCACTGTGTGCACAGACCGTCTAGTTCTGGACTCGCCCCCGCAATGTCGCTGTGTGCCCCAGCCCCTCCGGTCCTCCGGTCCTCGTATACCGTTCCCTTCTGTCTGTGTCTTGGCTCGTGCACTGTCTGGGTGTCGCTAGGCTGAGTGCAGTGGCTTGTCTTCACATTTTTACTGTTCATGGCCTGTGGGAGTGTCTTTGCATTTTCCCTTGTTCCCTTCCTTATCGTCGAGCACTTTTGAAGCGCGCTGTGTGTGGGCACTGTGTGGATGAACCCTCATATCATTTCATACAGAGTGCAGTTATACCCCTCGATCAATTCGACCTAGCTGCTCACATACGAAGACTATCCCATCAACACCTCATCATTCTAATAAAACGCAGCTATATCCCATGGAAAAACTGGCCTGGCTGCACACAAGCATTCCACAGGCTTAATGCAGCCAGAACCCAGTCTAGGTTTCCACCCACCAGACTACACACATTGAACCAATACCACCACACCTAATGCTAGATTTCAGCCACCATCAAGCATTACATCGGCTGCACACTTAACTGGTGCACGCAAGCACCCTTTGACACCCTATTCTTTCAACTGACCTGGGCTACGGTCACGAAGGGGGTTCAACCTACCAGCGCTTTGAGGTCATACCAAGGATATATAGAGTGTTATACAAATGCAAAATAACAATGTTCTTGGTATCACAGCTCCGGAAGACCCAAAGTTACTACTATTGGGAATCTGAGGGTAAACAATGTACAACCGCCATGAAAAATTGTTTATAGCTACTACAGTTGGCCTGATAAAGCGGACCATGACTATAAATTGGGGAGCTGTGGAACGCCCCTGCCTCGGCAGGTGGCTTACCCAGGTTGACATGTGCATATCCATGGAAACAAATATATAATGGAGAGGGCTGTCCAAATAAAATGCAGAAAATAGGGAAATGAGAGGTGGAGGGCTAGAATTGAAGGCATAGGGGTGTCTAAGCTGGTTGATTTTCCTTCCTATGTAATGGTAATCAGTTGTTTCACGGTCAGCGAATCTAGAGGTTGTTCAATAGTTATGCTTTCTACTGAAAATGGGGCATTGCGTTTCATTTTTTCCAGCAGTTGTATGTGTCAGTGTTGTTAATGGTAACAAAAAATAATTAAAAATAATTAAAAACAAAAAAAGGAGAATGGTCAGATCAGGGAAAAAGTAGTTGAGAGGACCAGGACGTCCATAGAAACCAGAGTTCTATGAGAAAATGTCCCCAGGAAAATTAAGGCATGTGAAAATGTAGCCAGCAAAAAGCCATTTTCAGAAATGTAGTCATTCAACACAATCAATACAAAGTGTGAAAATGTTGCCAGTAATAAGGTTGGTAAAAAAAGCTATTTAAAAAAAAAAAAAAGTAGAAGTCTGTAAACCCAATATTGACCCAAACCTTTCAACAAAAACCACAATCACCCCAACTCCGCTCTTAAACCTTCTCCTAACTTAATCAATAACATGAACACTTACAGAATACTTACCATTCAGCACGATAAAGTATTTCATGATCATGTTACTCACTACAAAATCAATGGAAAATTAACAGTGAAACTAACTCCAACCCCATAACCAGCACGCCACAAATGACATAACCCTTGTTTTTAGCCAAACCCTTGCTCTAATCCTATCCTTGTCCTAACTGTAACTCTAACACTTACTGTAATACTTATTCTACCCTAACCCCTATGCTTATCCTACCTCCTATCATACACCAACATCACTTGCCCACCCCAATTTCCATATTGCTTTCTTTAAAAGTGACCCAAACCGTTACTTTATTAGCCCTAGCCTTACCCATAACCTCTACCGTAACCCTTATTCTGACACTTAATCTACTCTAAATACTAACCAATCACCAACATCACCAGCTCTGCAGCAACCACTGGGAGGAACCCGAGGGCGTCCCCTACGCCTCCGCTGATCCTTCACCTGTCCACTGCAGTGTCCCTCAAGGATCTCACCGACACTTTACAACGTGTTCACAAAACCGCTCTTCGATATTCTTGACTATGTGGGTGTCACCTACACCAACTACGCCGATGACACCCAGATACTCATCCCGATCACCAGAGACCATACAGTGGATAAAAAATCCTTAAATGATGTCTACCAGGTCATTCAAGCGTGGATGGCACAACATGAGCTCTGTCTCAATGATAAGACGGAGCTCTTCATCTTGGGCTCCCATCTTCGACTTAATAGATTAGATTCCTCATTCAAATTGTTCACCATCAATGGCAATACCATCAAGGTATTCAATGATACTAAAACCCTAGTCATCCATCTTAACTCTACCTTATCGCTCTCCAGACAAACTAATGCTGTAATCTCAGCTTCCACCTACATGTGCAAACTCATTACAGCCTGCCGACCTTTCCTTACTACTGCTAACTGCACCATCCTTGCCAGAACACTCATTATGTCAAAGCTTGACTATTGTTTGTTTGTGGTACAAGGAGACAGTTGGAATTGGTTGATCTGGTCGGTCTAAGGGATGTTTATCTGATAATCCTGTCCGTTAATTATGGTGGTGCTTTATTATTTAGATATTTGTGGGTGAGGGTGGCAATTTTGAGTCGAATTCTGTCAAAAGTAGATAGCCATTTGTATTTTCTCCTGGTAGAGGAGATATGTTCTTTTCTTGTTATATTTAGTGCTGCTCTCAGAGCTTTGTTTTGGAGTGCCTGTATTTTTTGGATGATGCGTTTGCTCGCACCAATGTACAGGGCATTACAATAAACCAATTTGTAAAGTATGAGAGCTCTAGAGAGAATTAGAACGCTGTTTGTGGATAGAAATTGTCTACCTGTTCTAATTAGTTTGCACGTATATGCGGAAGAAGATGCCAGGGAATTAACTTGTTTTGTAAAGTTAAGGGTGGCATCTAGATAAAAGCCTAGGGTCTTCACCTCATTAGCTACTTTGATGTCATTGCCGTCAATGGTAAAGTATGCGTAGTTCGGACTTAATTTGAACAAATGGGCCGTAGTACCTAGGATGATAAACTCTGTTTTATCATCGTTCAGGCAGAGTCCATGGGTGGCCATCCATGCCTGAACAATGCCATACATTCTATTCACCAAAGCCAGGTCCATGGCGTAATCTCCAGTAAGAGGTAGGAGGATTTGGGTATCGTCTGCATAATTCGTGTAGGCGATACCCAAATGGTCCATTTCGTCAAAGAGGGGCTTGGTGAACACATTATAGAGAGTCTGCGAGACGCAGGACCCCTGAGGTACACCACAAGTAATGTGGATAGGATCTGTTGATGCAGAGGGTGAGAAGACTCTCATAGTCCTAGGGCTCAGGAATGACTATCCATATTATAGCTTCCTTGGAGAAATGGGCTGCAGAGTCCAGGTGGATACCTAGGACTTTATGGTCTACCAAGTCAAATGCAGCCGAGAGGTCTAGGAGGAGGAGTAGGGCTAATTGACCCATCTCTCTGAATTCGTCTATTTGGGTCTTAAGATCAATTAGAGCTGTTTCCGTACCATGTTGAGGACGGAAACCAGATTGGCGAGATCCTAGTAAAAGGTTATATTCTAGGAAATTCTGGATTTGAATATATGCCACTACATCTAAGATTTTTAAGAGAAACGGCACAGTCGTTACAGGTTTTTGGGCATGGTTGGGTCAAGGGTTTGCTTTTTAAGGAGGGGTAGAACCCACAATTCTTTCAGATTATTAGGAACAGTACTTGATGTGAATGAGGCATTAATAAGATTAGAGATGAAGGGTGCAAGTTCTCTAGCGGCATCCTCGATAAGTTGTGCTGGGCATTGGTCTCCCTTACAATTGGATGGTTTGAGTCCAAGTATGATCTTCTCCACCTCAATAACAGAGATTTTGGAGCAGCTGAAGCGTGTTTCTTGTTTGTAATGTGGCAGCGTTGCTTTATTAGTAGTGGACAGAGATGCTAGTGAAGCATTCTTTTGGGCGATTTTAGTTTGTAGACTAGAGAATTTGTTAGTTAGTGCATGATGAATGTCGGTACACCAAGTTTTGTCTTTGGTACCATTTCCTTGTGGTAAGATGGGTGTTTCTAGGTCTTGTATTGGGTTAAGATATTGATCAGGTTTATTTTATTTTCTACTGAGGGTGAGAGTCTCCAAGCAGTTTCGCATTTTCTTTTGACTAGTCTTAGATTTTTTAAATGTGGAGTGAACCATGTGTTGAGATGTTTTTTAGGTTTACTCTTCCTTAGTTTGAGAAGGGCAATATCGTCAAGGGCAATAGTCATAGCTTTATTGTATTCTTCAATTAGAAAGTTGAGGTCCATATTATCAGGTAAGGAGTTGAGGTTAGGTATTAATTTTTTTTTGTTTCTTGTTAAAGTAGGTGGGGCAAGCGGGGTGGTCTGAGCTATAGCCGACTTAGTTACCAATGTGAATTTACAGAAGATAATGGTCAGTCCAGATTTGAGGAGCTATGGTAGTGATGGAGACATTACAGTGGTAATCTGCAATCCGATCAAAGGTTCATCCTTTGTCATGTGTGGGAGGTTAACTTTCTGGGTAAAGCCTAGTTCTTTTAGAATATTAGCAATGGCAGTGGATTGGGGATCCTTAGTAGCATTATAACCCAAGTTGAAGTCGCCTAGCACTAGGGTTTGAGAATTATTCTGTAAGTTATTTAAAAATAACGGGTTTGGTGGTATATAGATGAGATGAATATTCAATGTTTGGGAGTTAGCAGTGGTTATTTTGACTGTTAGGCATTTGCAAGATTTCAAAGTAGGTGAAGCGGCTAATCTCATGAAGAGGTTAGTTTTGGCAATAATTGCTATTCCACCTCCTCGAGAGTCATGCCTGTCCGCTCTCATGAACGTGTAATTATCAGGGACTGCCGGAGAGAGGGCAGGGCCTGCGGCATCATGCAACCAAGATTCTGTGATGGCCAACAAGTCAAGGTTATCCGTTAAGATAATGTCGGATATCTCAGTTGCGTATGCAACTGAGAATCTTGCATTTATTAAGGCCCCTTTAAGATTAGGTCAAGGGGTTTCTGAGGCCTATGGTGAATTGGATCTAGAATTGTCTATACTAATATATGATATGATATGATATGGTATTTGTAACGCGCCTATACACATGTGTTTCAAGGCGCGACGAGGCAGGGAGGGGGGGACAAGGGGAGACAGACAACGATCTTACTAGGCCAGGTGTCATTCAGATCGCGCAAGTGCAGGGGTAGGGGAGGGGGAAAAGTGCAAGGGGAAGGGGAGGGGGGGAAGTGCAGTACAAGGTAAGTGGCGTAACGTAATAAATAAATAAATAGGGCCAGCTGGTGGCAAGTGTGAGGTAAGTGCAGAACAAGTGCTGGGGGGGGGGGCTGTAGGGATACAGAGACAGTCCCGCAGTGCAAAGGGGTTCCAGGGCATCAGTGCAAGTGGAGAGTGGCAGGGCCCAGGGCCGAGGCCGTTTAGAGTGGTCCAGTTGCAGGATCAGTGCAGTTTCAGTGAGGAATTAAATTAGCTGTTCAGCAGGGGAGAGGGAGAGAGAAAGCAGAAGCAAAGAGGAAGGTTTTGAGGTGCTTCCGGAACCGGAGATGGTTCTCCTCAAGTTTCAGGGAGGCAGGAAGGCTGTGCCAGAGGGAGGCCCCTGCCGCAGAGAGAGATCTACCCCCAGCTCGTTGCTTCGAGAAGCGGCTAACCCTGAGGGAAATGGAGGCGGATGAGCGAAGGGCTCGGGAAGGAAGATATTTGGGAAGAGAGAGTTGAAGGTATTTAGGACCCAGGCCCCAGAAGGCCTTGTGGACAATGCAGAGGGTTTTGAACTTTATCCTCGCAGCCACTGGGAGCCAGTGTAGAGATTTCAGTCCTGGAGAGATACGGTCTCTGGGCTTGAGGCCAAGGACAAGTCTCGCAGTTCTGTTCTGGATGAGTTGCAGAGGGCGGAGAGTGGAGGCAGGCAGATTAAGATAGAGGCTGTTACAGTAGTCCAGCTTCGAGAGAACCAGGGCTCGGGAGACAGTGAGCTTCTGGGGGAAGGAGAGGAAGGGAAGAATACCTCTGAGGAGGTGCAGCTGGTAGTGTGACCTCTTGGCGACATCAGAAATATGAGGAGAGAAGGAGAGTGTGGAGTCGAAGATGACCCCAAGGTTTTTTGCCTTGCAGGTAGGAGCAGGGAGGGGGCCAAGGGAGGCAGGCCAGAGAGCTACAGGGAAGGAGGGAGTGGGAGTACCGATGAGTAGGATCTCAGTCTTACTGGCATTAAGGCAGAGGTCATTGGCGGCACACCATTCTTGGATAGCAGACAGACAGTCAGAGATGAGGGAAGGAGAGGGGGAGGCTGAGGGTAGCCTGAAGATGAGTTGGGTATCGTCCGCATAGCACTGGAAATTAGGGCAGAGAGCGGCGATGCGGTGGGCAAGGAGTGGCAGATACTGGTTGAACAGCCAGGGAGAGTGATTAGATCCCTGGGGGACACCACAGGTGGAGAAAAAGATGTCGGAGAGGAAGGACCCCAGTTGGACCTGGGAGGGTCGATTTGAAAGGAAAGAGGTCAACCACGCCAGAGCCTGACCAGTGATACCCAGGTTTTCCCAGAGACGGTTGAGCAGGATGGCATGGTTGACAGTGTCAAAGGCAGAGGAGAGATCGAGCAGAATGAGAGCACACGGAGTGTTGGAATCGAGGTTCAAGAGCAGGTCTTCACGGATGTTCAGGAGAGCAGTTTCCGTGCTTCTGGCAGCTCTGAAGCCAGATTGATGGTCATGAAGACTACCAACAGATTCAGCATGGAGGTTAAGCTGGGAAATGGCCAGTTTCTCCAGGAGCTTGCCCAGGAAGGGAGTGAAGGAGATAGGGCGATAGTTAGCCAGACAGGAGGGGTCGGAAGAGGGTTTCTTGAGAAGAGGGTGCACAAGGGAGTGCTTGAGGGGGGAAGGGAAGACTCCAGAGGCGAAGGAGTGGTTGCAAAAGTCAGCCAGGGCAGGAGCCAGGGAGTCGATGTGGTCCTTGATAGTTTTGGAGGAACAGGGGTGAACCTGTTTAGACAAGACTTTCATAGATCGGACTTGTCTGGAAACCTCGTCAGCAGAGAAAGGTGGAAGGGCAGAGAAAGAGGGAGGAGGGGTGACCGCAGAAGGGCCAGAGGAAGGGTCGGGGAGGGAGGGAGGGAGGTGAAAGGAGGAGAGCGAGGACAGGATGTCCTGAGTTTTAGAGATGAAGTGAGAGGCCAGTGCAGTGCAGAGGGCATGGGAGGGGACAGGAGAGGTATAGACTGCAACAGGGTTGGCCAGCTCCTTGCAGATTTTAAAGAGTTTGGCGGAGTTGTTTGATGCCGCAGAGATGCGGGCTTGGATAAGGGCTCTCTTCTTGGTGAGAACGGAGAGCCGGTACTGCCTTTGGAGCAGGCGGCAGGCCAGTTTGTCAGAGGATGAACATGAAGCACGCCATTTCCTCTCTGCAACCCTGCACTTGCGTTTTAGGGTGGCGAGATCCAAGTCATACCAGGAGTTACATTTGGCTTTGGGCTTCAGGCGGATTCTCATGACGGGGGCAAGGATATCAAGAGTAACAGATATAGCAGAGTGGAGCATGGAGAGGGCTGTGTCAGGGTGGGAGTCAGCTGAAGGGGCAGGGGGGGCGAGAAGGTAGCAGCAAAAGCCTCAACTGACACACGCTTCATGGGTCGGATGACCGAGAAGGTGGGTGGCAGTGAAGAGGGTGGCTTTGCCTGTGGGGTAGGCAGGGTGAGGTGGGAGGATAGGAGAAAGTGATCACTCCAGGAGAGAGGAGTGGAGAGAGGGACGGAGAGGGGAAGGTCAGAAGAGATCAGAGCATCAAGAGTGTGCCCAGCAGAGTGAGTAGGCCCAGATGGGAGAATAGAGAGTGAGAGAGAGTCGCAGAGGTCACGGAAGAGACCAGTGGGGGGACTGGAGGCATCAAGGTGGATGTTAAAGTCGCCAAGAAAGAGGAGTTGGGTGGTTGAGGACAGGAGTGCGGAGGAGAGGTCAGCCCACTCAGAGAGGAAGGAGGAAATTTGACCAGGTGGCCGATAGATAGTAGCCACGGTAAGGGAATGGCTAGGAGAGAGAGAGAGAGAGTCGGCAGACAAGGCATTCAAAAGAGGAGTAGGTCTGCGTAGGAGTGACAGTGGCAGGAATCCACTCAGGGAAGATAAGGGCAACACCACCCCCTGCACGGTTGGGCCTGGGCACGGAGAGGATCTTGTAACCATCAGGTAGGAGTGTGTCAAAGCTGGTGGCAGAGCTGGCTGTGAACCATGTCTCAGTGAGACAAAGGACGTCGAGGTCCAGTTCCTCAAGAAGGTGACAGATATTGGAGGAGTGCTTGATGGCAGAGCAAGTGTTTAGTGTGGCAATGTGGAGAAGGCTGCCATCCTTGAAGAACTTCCGGGGAGGAGTACAGATCAGAGGTACGCCCTGCGGAGGTATTGAAGAAGGAGGTGAAGAAGGAGCATGAGAGGGGGCAGGGAGGGAGGGTAGAGGCAAGGTAGCCAAGGATAGAGGAGGGGGGACAGCAGGAGAGGAGAGGAAGTTGATGAGGTGTGGGAAGCATCTATCGAAGAGGTGAAGGTTGGCCTGAGGGCCTTGGACCAAGACGGAGAAAGGAGAGAGCACAGAGACCATATGAAGGGTCCATAGGTCAGGCGAAGGCACGAAAAAGAGGATGTCAGTGAGAGTTTCCTTAGAGCAGGCATTAGTGTAGGTGTCAGCGATAGGGAGGCCTGGGTTGGAGACCAGGATGTCCTTTTTAAACTTTTTCCTACCAGATTTAGTGAGGAGAGCAGGATAGTCAATGGAGAAGCAGTTAGAGAAGATAGGCGAGACGGAGAGCACCATGGAGTAGGAGGGAGGGAGGGGGGGAGACAGACGAAACGAGAGCTTGCAGACAGGAAGTGAGCGGCAAGCACAAGTTACCACAATTAGAGCAAGCAAAACAGTAATGCGTATTAGGTACCGGGCCACCTAAGTTTGAGAATCCTGCGAGGGGAGAAAAAGCACCCTAGTAAACCACAACTGTGAATACAGTGAGGCAAGGCCCCATGCGGATGTAACCAGGAGTAGGAGGGGTGGGCCGGGGAACGGAGAACAGGTGGAACTGGCGCCTGGCGTCCCCTGCGGACACCTGCAGACACACAGGGAGCCGCACTGTAGGAGTCGCCCTTGGCCTGGGGCCCTTAGCCGCGGGGGCTGCCGGGCAGAGGGCTGCCCAGGAGGGGGGAGGTTATAGGCAGAGGGAGAGGAGGGGGGGGGGTTGGGCAGGCGGGGAGGGAGAGGAAGACCAGGAAGTGGGAGGGGGGAGCAGGAGCAGGCACAAACACCGCGCTAGGAGCGCGAGGTACAATTCAACTTTTTTTTTTTTTAAAAGAAACAAAACACACTCACGGAGGCCCAGGCAGGGCTTCCCTGGCCTGCTGATCCCCTCAGGCCACCGGCGACCGATCTCCACGCACAGCTGGGGAAAAGAAGCGAGCGCGGGGAACGGCCGTCGAGTAGGCCAGAGGGGAGGCAGGCACACAGCCAATCAGAGGGGGGGTGGGCGGGCAGGGAGGCGGGGAGGGAGGGGAAGACCAGGAAGTGGGAGGGGGGAGCAGGAGCAGGCACAAACACCGCGCTAGGAGCGCGAGGTACAATTCAACTTTTTTTTTTTTAAAAGAAACAAAACACACTCACGGAGGCCCAGGCAGGGCTTCCCAGGCCTGCTGATCCCCTCAGGCCACCGGCGACCGCTCTCCACGCTCAGCTGGCAAAGTTAGGTTTAGGTCATTCAGAATTAGTCAGGCCTGTAAAAGGCTCTGGAAATACTTTGTGAGGTAGACTCCTTTTGAGGTTGTTTAATCTATCAACTTTTTTTGCAGGTATTCCATACAGTTTGGATAAGCGTGCTCACAGTCTGGTATTTCTATCCGCAGTACTACATGGTGCCTGTATGATGGAGGGTTCTTGTAGTGGGCTAAACTTAAGAGATGTTGTAGCTGTCATGGTGGGGGGAGTAGGAGTACTATTTAAAGTCGTCGTAAAGGACAGTATAGTAGTCGGGATGGTAGCCTGTATTTCTATGATGATAGGAGAGGCAATGTGTAGTGTTAGCCACACAACCTTAAGTATAGCACATAGTAGGAGTCTATTGGGACATGGAAGGTGCATAATGGCAGTGGGATGCAGGCAGTCTAGGTTGGGCACAGTGGGCTAATAGTAGGCTAGTTCAAGTGTAGACAAAGTGGACTGCAATAGCACAGATGCAGATAGGCACAATAGGCTATGCTATTTTCAGATGCAAATTAGGCACAGTGGGCTGAGCTAGCATAATTCAAAATAGGGACAATATACTTCTAAAATGCTCCAAACGCAGCTAGGCACAGTGGGCCGAGCTAGCATAATTTAAAATGGATATACTACTAAAATGCTCCAAACACAGTTATGCACAGTGGGCTAAGTTAGCAAAGTTTAAAATAGACACAATGGGGTTCATTGCGACCTGGGCTCAAAGGGATACCGGGCACCGGTAATGACACCGGTGCCAGTAATCCCTTTACGCCCAGTTCCCGAGGTCCCTTTGCGGGTCCCTCCCTTAACGCCTGGTTTTACCAGGCGTTATGGACGGGACACGCAAAGGTATACCGGGGTCAATAACGGTACTGCAATTTGCGGTACCGTTACTGCTGCCTTCCCCCTTCCCATTGAGCCCTATAGGGGCTCAAATGGGAATGGGGAATGGCTCTGGTGAATGGGGAATTACCGGTCCCGCCGACCTCGGACTGGACCGGTAATTACTCCCTTCACCAGACAGGAGTCGGACCGATTTTGGAGGAAGCCATGGCGCTAATAGGGCCATGGCTACCTCCAAACTCGGAATGAGGGCCAATATGCTACTAAAATGCTCCGAACACTGTTAGGCACAGTGGGCTAAACTAATGCAGGTTAAGTGGAATAGTGTAGTCGGGCATATTTAGGCGTAATTTACTCGGTGAGTTATGTGCTTCTACCGTGGAGCCATACAAATGTATGGCGAACAGGTTTGGGGCAACAAGTATAGCACCAGGTAATAAGGTGGGGGACAGGGGTGGGATAGCGAGAGCGTAGAGGTTAACGGAAGAGGTCAAACAATGCTGTTTACTTACAGTAAGTTCATAGTTCCATGATTGCTGCTTAGGTGCGCATAGATATGGGTCCAGGATTTCAGCAAAAGTGTGTAGGCAGTAACGGTGCCCTAAGGCGAACAGGGTCAAACAGGGTATGTGGCCTTATAATGGCCTTGATTGTAGCCGCCGGCTCTTCCGCCTGCCGGCAGATGTTTCCATTCAAATAGGAATCAAACAACATTGCTTAGCAACGGAGAGGCAACACAGCCTCGCTCTCATCCCGCAATGCGCCCGACATTTTTAATAGAATGTTGGAGCTTGCGGATGTGCTGTGGGAAGATGCAGATTATGGACAAGATGTCCAGGAAACAGGTAAGTGCTGGGCACTAGTGTGGTCCTGGCAGCGAATAGCAAATTGGCCTTGTATATTGGGCTCACAAGGCAGCGGGTACTCGCCTGGGCACTCGGCATGGATGGGGCTCCTGCCCTTTTCACGGCATGTTGTCCGGGGTTGGGGAGGGTCCTGCCCTCTCCATGACGTCTGGATACTGTAATGCCCTCCATTTAGGGACAAGCCAACAAAACCTAAATAAGCTTCAAGTCACCCAGAACAATTCCACCAGGGCAGCTCTAAATATTCCCAGGAATCAGCACATCTCTGACACCAGACGCAATTTACGTTGGCTCTCAGTAGCTCAAAGAATCTCCCTTAAAACGCTCGCCCTCACACACAAATGTCTGGCCAACCAGGCTCCCATCTACTTGGCTAGCCGATTCAAACCTCACAACTCTACCCGTCCTCAGAGAATTGCCAAAGCTAACTGTCTCTCCCTTCCCAGGTTCAAGCTTCAGAATACTGGTGGGTTAGTTTCCCGGTCCTAGCCACCAAACTGTGGAATACACTACCCAACCCGCTCAGATCGGAACCTTCCTTCCATTCCTTCAAGAGCAAAGCCAAACTGTGGCTCTCTGCTCAAGATACCCGTTAATCCCCTCCTGTCACTTCGGACATTAATCTTCCACTAGAATGACCTTGCACATTTGTTGATGCCATTGTTCGGCATTCACTTTGACCGTAAATACTGTGTATATAGCCTGTATGTAATTCTGTTTGTATGTATTTTCTATATTCTTGTATTGTACATATATTCTGTATCTTGTCCTACTATCTTGCTGAATAAATTGTCACAGTAACTGAAGATATGCGCCCAGATGCCTTTTGGCCAGGCGCGCTATACAAATAAACAAAATACAAAATACACATACTTCTCCCCATTGGTCCTCTTTTCTCAGGGGGCAAGGGAAAGGCCATCGCTTTTGGATCCCGACCCTGGGGTGGATATGCAAGTGAGGATCACCTGGGTGGAGGGCACTTGAGTGTGAAGACAACGTCTTTGGGCGAGACATGTTATCCCCTTCTCCCATGTAAAAACCCTCTATTCTCCATGCCTTTATGGGCTGTCAGTCTTTGTCCCTTTCTTCCACTCAGAATGTCCCACTGACATTTCACCTGAATACTGGGATTAGGAGGATGCTATGCACACTTCCATTCGTTCGAACTTTCTTAAACACCACTTTTGTACTTAGACCAGGAAGAGGGCCTTGGAGGAGTTCAGTTGTTGCCAGGCATGTCCAGTTCATAGGTTTCATCATGGTCAGGCAATCAAAGTTAAGCAATCACACCTGCAGTCATTTGCCAAGTCCCAGGTGTATAAAAAGGGTAACCGTCCAGCACAAGGAGAGAAACAGCCTGGAGAGAAGGACGCAGTATGGCGAAATGAAGCGCGCTGGAGAGCAACAGGCTTGAGAGAAGGCCTGCCAAGCAAGAGTGCGGAAAAGACACTGGAGCCAAGGCTGGCAATAAGATGGTCTGAGACCCTGCTTTCCTCCCTGCCTAGTGCTCACAGCAAAAGCAGTGGAGTACTTAAGCCTCCCAATCGTTGCAAGTCTCTGAGGAAGTGAGTGGTGCTCTCAGTTGCTTCGGCTGTGGAAGAGCGGAGCTACGCGCTGCAACATTTCTGGGTGGTGCTCGTAGCTCCCGCGAAAGGAAGGCGGAGCGAATCGAAGCTGGAAATCTAAGCAGAGAAACCCGAAGGAGCCACCGCAAAACACCACTTAGTGACAAGAAGGGAATACTCATACCAGGGCGCTCTGGGGATTGGAAACAAACATGTATGAATGATGAACAAGCTAAGAATTGCTATAAGTACTGTGGAAGGCCAAAGGCAGTACATTTGAATACCGAACAAGCTGCAAGCTATTACAAGTGTTTCTGAAAGCTCACAAATGTATCATTGAATAACAAAATGACTGAAAGACAGTAAGAGTATATTTGGATACCGTAAAAAACAAAACCACGTAATGAGCACTTATGAAGTAAATAGAAGCAAGGTGGTACTGAAGGGAATCACCAGGGAATGAGAGGTGTGAGACAAGTGGGGGCAGAGCCAGAAAGCTGCACATTAAAGTGGAAGCCACAAGTGGTGGCCAAGTTAAAAGGTTGCTATGAAAGATATGAGATGTGAAACTGAGCACTAGCCAAGTATAAAAGAATGCAAGAAACTACAGGTTAAAAGCAAGCAAGAAAGCTGAATTGGCAGAAACCAGAGGAATACAGAAAGCATTTTGAAGTACACAGGTATATCGGTTAAGTGACCTGTAATGGGTGGACCGTGTGATCCGTCAACTACGCCTAGACCGAGCGACCCCAACTTCGGAAAAACTAAGGAAAGAAAATGTCAAGAGGTTTATGTTCAGTCACAGTTGAAGTGAATCAAAAATGAAGAAGAGCCATCAATGTCAATAATTGAAATACCTGGATGACTAAAGATCTGAACAGTATTGTTTTGAAAACTGGAAGAGTTGAACTCTTGGGGAAGGGAACCCTAAGGCCTTTTTGGAACTGAACTTCAGGAAGGAGAAGTTGAATCTAAGCCAAGAGTTTGAAGAAGATCAGAACTTTTTTAAACAGTATTCTTTTACTTGCAGACATCCCTGCACATTGTATACAGTTTTGAACTTACTGAAGCAGGCTAGCCTTACTTTTCTTTGGGTAGGGAAATCCCACCTTAGTATAGGGCAAGTTAGACCTTACTTCATTCTGACATAGAACAAGAAATAAAACTTTCGATGATAAAGTTGAATCTGTTGTCTGTGTCTAACTTCATGATGCCTTCATACCCACCGGACCATAACTCTTACCCTAATTCTAACCAAAATATTTACTCTAACCTTAACTCCTATCCATACCCTTACCCCTATCCTAACCCTAAATCAGGCATTTCTTCAGTTCACAGGTATTTTTCTCATGACTTTTTCAGCTACTACATTTTTGCTGGCAACATTATTATTAGATACCAAAGCCAGAATTGTGAGTGGAGTAGGAGTGGCATATTCAAAAGAGGAAGGGGTAATGTAAGACAAGGGTGGAAGGGCAGCTTTGAGAGCCTTACTGATGAGGAACACTACACTGCCGTCCTTCCCAACAGGTCGGGGTGAATGCGAAAAGGTAGCAGAGTTAATATGGAGAGCTGCTAGTGTAGCAGAATCATGAGGGGAGATCAAGGTTCCTGTGATAGTATGAAGTGAAAGGTGAGGGTGTTAAGAGTTGAAGTGATCAGTGAAGCAAATAGGCTTGTTGCAAATGGATTGTGAATCCCAGAGAGCAAGTGAAAGCGTGATGAGAGATGGGCGACTGGAGTAGGTGATGTGCGGTAGAAAAGGGAGATAGATGAGATGAGAGATCCTGGTAGAACCGGAGTGTCTAATTTGAGGTGGGTGGGTGCAGGGGGGTAGGAGAGAGATGGGGGAGGATGAGAGTGCTGCATTAGTTAAAGTTGAACCTGAAGACTATGATGAGAGAAGGGAAGAAGAGTGAATAGAAGGAGAAATGTAGCAAAGTCAAGGTGCATGATGAAGGTATGACAATTCACAAGATCTTGTCACTTTTCCCCACAAGGGGAGACTTCCCTGTGAGGCTATGGAGGTGAGACCACCACACAACATTCCCCCAGGGGGTGACGGTAAGCAAAACCTCACAGGGAGAGACTTCTCTCTTGGGGTTAAGGACTCCCGTTCCGTCACAGAACTCACTATATTTGTCTATAAAAAATCATTGAAACCATCAAGGCTTCAGCAGAAACATCCTCCAAAAGTCGATTTTTGTTATTGTAATGTCACACCAACTCACCATCAGACAAACAAAACACACTGAGAAGAAAAGGAGGATATTGTAAATAAAGATAACCCAGTGGTTGGCAGCAAACCCTACTGGGATGAAGAAGACTGAGCGAGTGAGGAAGAGCGCTTATGAGCGAGACACACATGACTATGGATCTACACTGGGGAGGGACCAGTACCTCCTCTTAAAAACAGAGGAAGGCCCAAAGTATGTTGTTGGTGGCAGACGGAAGGTTCAAAAGCTGGCGAGAGACCAGAGCACTACTGGAGGTCTTCGGCCAAGAGGAAGCTGGCAACCACAAGGCGGAAGTACGGAGAGGGCGGAGAGCCAAACAGTGTGTGCCCAAGAACAAGAATCTTTATTTTTCTATTTTGTCATTAGTTAATTCTTACCCTCACCTGGTATCCACGGGCCGCCGCACGATACTGGATGGAGGTCTAAGCGCTATCCCGGACCCCTCTCTGCTTGGTTATGTGCCAGACATTGGGTAGTGCCTATAACACGAGAATGGAGCGTTAAGATACTGGTTCTGTGATCGGTGGACTCCCCCCTCCCTCTGGTCCAAATCTCCTCCCTTGGGGTTATTGCTCACCTTAGGTTTTTGTGCGTTGAACTCTCCGTCCTGCGTCTCTGTGCAGGGGCTCGTGGTTGATACGGGCGTTCCGTGGACCTAGTTGCTTCACTAGTCCGTGTGCCCTTATGTCGGGTCCAGTCCGGCTGTGACTCTGACTCTGCTTGCTGTCTTCCAGATGAGTTATTAAGTCTTTTCCGCCTTTATTCGGTCTCTCTCTTTCTCTCCGTTTTCTCTGTCTTCTCTGCGTCTTGCTCCACTACGCTGTTCCCTAACAAAGTCTCTTTTTGTTTTCACAGGGATGGTTGCGATCTCGGAGTTGCCGCGCCGATGGCGAAGACCATGGCGAGTTATTGATGAGCAGAGCGCTGCGCTCTTTATTGGTGTTAATTGCTAACCTGTGTTCTCTTCCCTTCTTTGTACAGGTTGCAGTGATGTTCCGGAGTGATGAGCGATCGAAGCGCTGCTTGCCCAGGTAAGTGCTTTGTTAATGCTGACCTTGTTCCTTCTCCCTTGCAGGTTGCGGTGAAACCCTGAGATAAGAGAAGCGCAGGGGGCTGCTAGGACTCGCTGCTTGCCCAGGTAAGAATTGTTATTAATGCTGTCCTCGTTTCTTTACCTTTGCAGGTTGCAGTGAACTCCGGAGATGGGCGAGGTAAGCGAAGCGCAGGATGGATTCAAGACCGGTTACTTCACAGGTAAGTGTTCTTGCTTGCTAATGCTGTTCTTTTTCTTCCAGGTTATTAATGGAATCCAGATCTAGGGCTTCAGGATCGGGCCGCTGGAGAAGCAGATGAGCAGGAGAGGGACGTGGTGAGCGTTACGCTGCAGGAGTGCAGAATAACGTGAAGCGTGTTCTGCTGTTTGGGTGTGGTTTAAATAGCACAGGTAAATTAGTTCCAGGCCAAGTAGTTCCAGGCCCAGCCACTCCCAAAACACTAGACAGCATGGCTTGGTTCTAAAGAACTGAGCTGTGTAACATCCTCCATGTTGGATTAAGGTCCAAAACTGGTATTGCTTTATTCCTGATAATGAGCATGGCGCCAAAGGTGCCAGGACGGACTCCATGTATGTTTCTGATGGAGTTTTAAGGCCCTTGGGGTCAGTGTGAAGGGCCTTAGCCCCACTGCTGCCACGGGGCTGTTATACCTGAAGGGGTCAGGGGCATGGATCATTACATTAATATACAGATGGGGAGCAGGTGCAAGTGGATCTAGGTCACCTGGCCTAAGAACCCGCCCACCTGGTGCCTTCCTGCCTGCCGCTCTTTTTCACCACTTAGCAAGCCCCGCCCACCTGGTGCCTTCCTGCCTGCCGCTCCGTTTCTCTACTTAAGGAGCCCTCCAGCTTCTTTTTCTTTGCAGATGGGGAGCAGGTGCAAGTGGATCTAGGTCACCTGGCCTAAGCCCCGCCCACCTCGTGCCTTCCTGCCTGCCGCTCTTTCACCACTCAGCAAGCCACGCCCACCTGGTGCCTTCCTGCTTGCCGCTCTTTTTCACACTCTGCAAGCCACGCCCACCTGGTGCCTTCCTGCTTGCCGCTCTGTTTCCCTACCTAAGGAGCCCTCCAGCTTCTTTTCCTTTGCAGATGGGGAGCAGGTGCAAGTGGATCTAGGTCACCTGGCCTAAGCCCCGCCCACCTGGTGCCTTCCTTCCTGCCTCTCTTTTTCACCACTTAGCAAGCCCCACCCACCTGGTGCCCTCCTGCCTGCTGCTCTTTTTCACCACTTAGCAAGCCCCGCCCACCCGGTGCCTTCCTGCTTGCCACTCTTTTTCACCACTTAGCAAGCCCCGCCCACCTGGTGCCTTCCTGCTTCCCGCTCTTTCACCACTTAGCAAGCCCCGCCCACCTGGTGCCTTTCTGCTTCCAGCTCTTTTTCACCACTTAGCAAGCCACGCCCACCTGGTGCCTTCCTGCTTGCCGCTCTGTTTCCCTACTTAAGGAGCCCTCCAGCTTCGTTTCCTTTGCAGATGGGGAGCAGGTGCAAGTGGATCTAGGTCACCTGGTACCTTCCTGCCTGCTGCTCTTTTTCACCACTTAGCAAGCCCCACCCACCTGGTGCCTTCCTTCACCATCACTGTCTTGTGGCCAATGCTGGATTTGACTTTTATGGACTTCATTCATTCACGGTACGTCACTCTTTCTCAACTCTCATGCTGGACTTCCTTTGCATCTTGTACTCATGGTGGCCATGAATCATGCTGTTCCCATCTTCATCTTGTATCCTGGCTTGCAACATTATGTGTTACTACTGACTTCTGCAATTGTATTCGCTCTCCACTCTTGCTTTTCCACTCTTTTTGACTGCTTACTATTTTCTCTCCTCCTTTCCCTTCTCCCTTTTCCTATCTCCTCCCCTTACTTTCTTCTATGCACTTACTCTATCAGAATTGTCCCTGGACCTAATATGATAGAAACCTCGTCTGTTTCCTCCATCCTCCCATTACTGTTTTTTTCCTCCCCACCACCGCTCCAGCACTATCTGAAATGTCGTCAGGCCTAGTATGATAGTCGCTTGTTTTGTTCCTCCCCTCCCTTTCTGCACCCCTCTCCCTCACCTTTTGTTTTTCTCCGGCTCTACCAGAAATGTCGTCAGGCCTAGTACGGTAGTCGCCTGTCTGTTTCCATTTCCTTCCCACTCTCCCCCTCCCTTCCTTATCTATGTCTCAGCTCTTGCACTATCTGAAATGTCGCCAGGCCGAGTACGATAGTTAATTTCACATCCTTACTGTTCATAGCCTGTAAGAATGTGGTTGTATTTTCCCTTGTTCCCTCCCTTGCCTTGAAGCGCTTTGAAACACATTGTGTATAGGCGCTATATAAATAAACAATCATATCATATGATATCAATGTAACACATTTTATATCAAACACTTAAAATCAAGTAATATAAAATCAGAGTAAAGAATGAGAATCAAGGTGGCGGACTGACCCTGAAGAAGTGTGCCGACAAGTCCGCAAACAAGGCAGAGACCGCAACTGGAAAGGCTCTGCGGAGCTGTGCACTGGAGCTAAAGCTGGAAGAGGGAAGACACGCTAAGCGCACACAAGAAACAAGAGGTAGACCGGCCCCATAGGAAGAACCAGTGACGCCAATCCATCAGAGTATAGGCAACAGGAGCAGTGGAAGACCCGGGAGGGGAACACAGCAGATAGATCCTCAGGGGCCTAATCATACTCATCCCAGTGGCTGTGAATACATAGAAGAAAGTGAATACAAAAGCGACTCATCTGACTCATCTCAGTGGTTGTGAATACTATAAAGAGGGTGAAGGACAGTTAATTAAGTCCACAGAGTGGTTGAAGTATAATCAAAAGATAGAAAGTCATCTAAAGAGACTGTAAAACTCCGAAAGGGATATGGGTCAAAACCCTATTCTGAAAAACCAAGGAACTCTATTGAAAGCATTACAGGGGAATCAGAAAAGGTGGAACAATCACCTGGACAAATTAAAGGATTTTACTCACATGGTTACGGAAAACTACTTGAAAATAGATTATTAAGGCTGGAAGAAGCCTATCCAGGGTAAGGGAGTCATAATACCCTGGCCCCTTTCTATTCCTTTGGTATTTAACTAGCGGTAGGGTTAGAACAGGATAGCTTTGGACGGAGTACAGATCATTACTTTGGACTGCCATAAAGACAACAAGCATGTCACAGACCAAGAATAGAAATGTGGTGGAAAGATCTACAAAAATGGACGGAGGCGGAAACAGCAGAATGGCAAGAGTCGAGTAATGTTGGGTGGGAGGCGGAAGCAGGAACATTTATGGCCTGGAAACAACTAATTGCAGAATTATTTGGGCCCACAAATGACGGGGTTAGTGACCAGGACCCACCGGGAGTAATCGATACAGAAATCCTATCACATGATGAAGAAACGGAACAGGAAGGAAAGCAGGCTTGAGGGGAGGGTGGGAAGGGGGGAAACACAGTGGATAAAATGATGTGTACTAATATTGTCATGAACACTAAGTTTGGTTTCTGTTGGTTGTTGAAATAAAATCAATAAAAACTTTTAAAAAAAAATAAATGAAGCGAATGGTATTCCATTATCACTGGCCCTGGTGAGAACTCTTGTACTGATCTATAGAAGTACGGCTGACAGAGGTGGTACGTTCCTACCCGGAAATCTGTCAACTTATAATGACCCTTTGAATGTGGCACACATTTGGGCACCTACTTCTGAGAGGGTACTTTTTTTGGCCACGTGGTAGGAGCTAAGCCTGGAGCACCCTCTCCACTTGTGCAAACAATACTTCGCAAACAGGCACCAAAGTGCGCACATGACTAATTTTCAAGTCAAACACACTAAAATTGCAAACAACAATAAAACATTGACTGTATACATTTCAAAATTAACATTTGTAGCTATTAAAAGGAACATATTTCAAGACAAGCTATCTATAGACAATATAAACATTCTCCCCAGCCTTACGATTATCCTCTAGCAGTAGAAGCGAGTTTTCTGGGTCATTAGTGAGCACACATTCTGCAAGTATGAAACTGGTTGAGCTCCTCCAACTTTATCCTCCACAACTTCACCCTAAACCCCTCAGGCTTTTCTTTTCCTTGATTGATCTGTGCCAAGGCTAAGACATTCATGATCATGAAAAAACACCGGAAAGATCCAAAGCAAAATAGCCACATATACTAGTCTGAAAACTGCAAAGGCAAATTTGCAAAATCCGCAAGCAACTTCAGCCTACAGCCTGGTGCACAACAATTATCAGGGACAGGAAAGAGTTGCTTGAAAATGTACCGCATGGCAAGGAAGCATTTGCGAATTTCGGATATTTGTAGAAATGATATTCTCATCTTTTGAACTTAATTTGCAATCATACTTTTTAAAATTAGTTGTGTATTTTAATAAATGATTTTTCAAGTTTATAACTAGTCAAACAGTAGATACAGTCTTGTTACTTTTGGTTATAATGTTTTGCTATTCTTTTGGTACATTGAGACTTATGTTTCACTGGATCTTGCAGCACAGGTCACGAGATTGCATGCGGAAAAGGAGATTGTTTTTATTTTATGTTCTTATATGCGGGGGACATTAACAATAATAAGATGCATGTACGTTTCTAAAAAAAATTAAAAGATTTAAGTTTCAAAAAGTAGTACAAGATTTTCAAAAATTACTCTTGTGCCACATTTTAGAGGAACCTCTGAATTGAGCATTTTAGCATCTGTGACTTGCTCTCCAACCCCCCACATTTCCAAATATCTTATCAAAGGCCTGAGCCCCATTTTCATGGCTTTCAGATATACCTGCTTTCTTTCTGGCACTCTTCGCCACCACATGTTGTCGCAGAGGCGGCAGGCAAACTGTTTGTCGATGTAAGGGATGCAGTTCTTGTTTGCTTTGTTAAATATACGAAGATTCTTCTCCGTCAGTGCCTTTTTAACGATTTCCTGCAGTTCAAGATAAACAAAAAAGACAACACTCAGTTCAAGCAGTGGCCCATCTAATTTTGCATTCTAAGGATTTCTTACTACAACCGTGTGGTGGGTTGATATTGGAAGAGTCGGTTAAAAGCGATGGTTCAATTCTGCAAATAACTGTTCCAGAAGTACCACAAGTGAGCTAGATCCAGGCATAAATCAGTCTTGATGGGATTAGATGGCCATGACACACTTTTGTTTTTAATTTAGTGCTGGACAGGTTTGTTCTGCTTCTTTGCAATGTAATAAATCTGGCATTCTAGCCTGAACATATGCTTTTAGCCAGCTCCATAAATAAAATAAATGCTCAATGAGGAAGAGAGAAAAATCACACGTGTTCAAGCCCAAGGCTGTAATGTTATTATGATGTTGGCTTGATGCCCAAAATAAAATGGGGAAAGTGGGCAGCAGAAAGATAAAAAAAACAGGGAAGGTATGTGAGGGATCAGAAATGTGAGGCGGGAGTAACTGGTTTGCAACTTTTATCATTTTATTAAATAAAGCAGGTTGAATAAACGCCTCACTATTCCTACCATGACAATGTTCGCCCTGCCTAAAATATACTAAAGAAAACACTCTTACCAGGGGATATCTAACCCCCCAAACAATCAAAGCAAAAAGGAATTATATGGCAATTCAATTCTACAACAAAATAGAACAAAAAACCTACTTCACAATGCGACCATCAAGAGACTAAGGTCCCAGGGAAAGTTAAACAGGGGAATTTCCTCTTCCTCCTGACCTGTTTTCTCCCACATGTGATCCCCTCGTAGAACACCACCCTCAAGGTTGGGATCAGGAAGTGCCCGCCTTCCCATGGCCACATGAGTAATGTGCCAGGCCGAGGTTTTGGGGAAAATCACTACCGATTCATCAAAGGTACTTTTCCCTTGAACTGTGTAAACTACTTTTTTTGTGATGCGTAGGAGGTTTCACTCATGCTGTGGGGAAAAGGAGGCCTTGAGACAAAAGAAGGACTGGTCGGGAGTGTGTTAAGTCCGACTCAGGAGACTGACATGAGGTTATGTTTTGGAACATGGGTTTTATTGCGCCCAAAAAAATAAGGCCCTCCTGTCCCTACTTCTAAGGTGGTTCTTTGCCCTATCGAAGGACAATAATAAAGAGTGCTCTAAATCTAGAATCCAGTCCTCCATCCAAAATGTAGCTCTAAATCTAGAATCCAGACCACCATCCAAAATATAATCTTACTTAAGATCTGTTCCTACCACTAACACAAAAGGAATAAACTCAACCAGGAAGGTCAATAAATTATTTCCTCTCAACCTTCTAAATGGTGGCTAGTTCCTGACCACCTGCCCCCCCCCCTTCAAATGTCTCTATACCTTCTCCCACGTCGCCTGCCTGGTGGTAAACCTCAAGTTTCATATCTGTTCAGTGTCTCTGTATCCTTTCTTTCTGTCTTGGATAGTAGTCTCTATTCCGCTGGGTCCACCTGCAATTACACAGTCCTGAACCATGGAGTCTCTCAACCAGTCTTGGGGTTTCTTTTCCTTCTCCCTAACTGGGAGGATTGTTGTCCATAACGTGCCTTGGGGTCCTGCTGGCTGCTTCGCATACCTCACCTCAGTGTTGGATCTATGACACCCTGTCTTGGGGTCTCCTGTTTCTTAGCACCGCTGAGGATTTACTCTTTTGACTTGCCTTAGGCTCTCTTGCCTTTCACCAAGTCTTGAGGTATCTTATAACTTGCCCCTTATTGGGCACTCAGGCTTCTCATGCTTCCTCTCATTGATTGGTTTCTCACTCCTTCTTGGGGTATCTGACATCTCGCCCCTTCTTGGGATGACTGGTTTCTTAAACCTTCTTTGGATGTCTTGTACCTCACCCCATCTTGGGCTATCTGGCGTCTCTCCCTTCTTGGGTTGGCAGGTTTCTCACTCCTCCTTGGATTGGATTGTACCGCGCCCAGCCTTGAGCCATCGGGTTTATCAACCCTTCTTGGGTTACTTTGCATCTCAACCCTTCCCTGGGTTACTTTGCATCTCAACCCTTCCTGGGTTACTTTGCATCGTTATCTTGCATCTCAACCATTCTGGGATTATCTTGTATCTCACCCCCTCCTAGGGTTATCTTGTCTCGAACCTTGCTGACCAGAGGCGGTCTTCTTGGATGCTGAAGAATCGCAACTCCCTGCAAACTTGCTAATTAGTTCGCACGCGTCCGTTCCTCCCATCGGTACACGACAGATGCCGGTCGACCGCTTCTGGGTTGGTCACATCTCTTCTCTGTTCGGCTCTGGCTCCTGGCCTTGGAGAAGACAGCAGTGATCCGCTGGCTTTCTCACTCGTTCGCTCACCATGCCATCTGCGTGGCACTACTTACTGGCTCCACCTCAAAGGGGGACGTTCCTTCCGCTGGTATGCCTCTCTGTCTCTTGGCCCCCCCCCTTTGTGTCAGTTTCAAGGGATCTTTATGTGTCTCTGTGCAACAAGATGGGGCAACCCATTGGTTCTGCACTTCATGCAAGGATGGCAATAATGAATGATCAGAAACGACACCAGCCATGTTTAAAGGGCCTTGTACATTAATACCCGGCTTAATGTCCATGAACCCATCAAACAAATGGGATTCTCTAAGCAAGGGAGGAGTAAAAACACTACTTGTTGATTCCTTGTCATCTAAGAGGGAGTCACCCCCAGTAGGATCCTGCTTGCTCCATCCCCGAACGGGTGTTAAGCATAGCGGGCTCATCACTTAGTACCATATGGAGTAGCTTTCCTTTCGGAAGAAGGGATGAATTCATTGGATTTGTCACAGTAGCCAAAGGGGGAGTAAGCAAACATGCAGAGGACGAGCAAGCAGCAAGAGGGATAGATCAATCTGGGAATGTAAAGTGGGCCGTGAAGGCAATGAACCAAGACGCAGGATAGTAAAATGTGAAGGAGGATCAGCCACGGCAGAGGGAGCCAACAGAGCGGATGGAGATTACGGAACATCACATTGGCTGAAAGAGGGCAAAATCACAAGGAGGAGGAAAGGAGTGAGGAGAGAGAGTAGATGGCCGAGTGGAGGGATTTAAAAGTAGGCAGCAGGTTGCAAATCCTGGCATATGAAGTTTAAAAAAAAGAATGTGTGTACGCAGCACCAAGAGTAACGTCACGGGAGGGAAGATGTAACTTTGTCTAAGTTTGCCATTTTATTAAGTAATACATTTCAAGAAATGCCTCACTATTCCTACTCTGATGGGGATTACCCTGTCTAGCATAAACGAAAGAAAATATTCTAACATGAATATCTGAACCGCAGACTTATACATGAAATACACAAGAAAATATATGTATGACAATTCACAACAATAATTATATTTTGTACTAAATTCACAGTCTCTCTTTGTAACCTGTAATACATTCCCTTACCCAGGTTTTAAGTTGGATTCAGTCTCATTGTTCAACAAAAAGAAACAAGGAAATACAGATTTGTAAGAAAGTTCCACTTTAGTTGCACCTTCAACTTGTCAAAAGAAAGTTTCCAATAATCCAATGTCCGACAAAAATAAAGATTCCTCTACTTCTTTGAACAGATATTTCAGTCAATCAAATAGCATCAACGATACTCTTGGTCAGGATGATTTGTTACAATTTGTAAGACTCACAGCTTCTTAATATCAAGACCCTCTGCATTGTCCATCAGGCTTTGTGGGGCCTGGGACCTACCCATCTGCAACGATGCCTACCTAAATACTGTCCCTCCCGAGCCAACCGGTCATCTACCTCCAACCTTCTGCGAGTGAGCCGGTTCTCCAAGTAGAGATTTGGAGGGAGATCTTTATCCTCAGCAGGGGGTCTCCCTCTGGAATTGCCTCCCTACCGACCTCCATCTTGAACCCGATTTCCTTAAGTTCCTTCTCTCTCTCTCCCCCTCGCCTACTCTCGCCATCTCTCCCTCTCTCACTCCTTTTCCGTACAGTTTGCTGACTGGCCAGTTGGTGTACCTCCGAGTCTCACAGGTCCCTGGCACCCCCGCCAGTCCACTCGCCTCCGGGCCCTGCACTCGCCTCACCACCACTTCACTTTATCAATGACCCAAGAGAATGGCTCTCTCTGCACTTACCCCAGTCTCCACCGATTGGGTGTACTTGGACCCCCCAGGACTTGTCCCCCTCCTCCACCTCTCCTGCTCTTTAACCGTCTGTGCATTTGGCGACCTGAATATACCTCGCTTAAAGATAGTCTATCTGTTTACCCCTGTCTTCACTCCCTGCATGGTGACGCCTTAATTGCACTTAAAAGAAAATGCAGAATCGTCGTCAGACCCTTTTGCTGTTGTCTCCACTGTTAATTTTATTATATGCACTTACTCTGCCTGTGCAGACTATTATCGTTTCAGAATTTCAAGGGCTCTGAACAACTGTTTTTCTGCTGGTTTCCCCACCTCCTTGAGTGCTTTGAAATCCCAGTCCTTGTGTCTAGGCAATTTACAAATAAACATTACCATACCATACCATACCTTCAGCACTTCGCACCTCTCCTTTCAACATCATAAATCACAATTGGTATCTTTGTCAGGATAACTTTACAGCACTTCTGCTTCCTTCCGATTTACTCTCAGACCAGGCCCACCTGTACAAGAATTCACCGTGCAGGTCTATTTGTCTGCAGGAAAGCTTTCCACATTCAACAGTGCTTTTGAAATGATGAATCTACTGACAACCTAACGTTTACCACAGCTCCAGCAGATTGCAATTTTGTGGCTTTCAACAACTTTTCAGAAAAGACAAGATTCACATTAGCGTTCCTAAACACCTTCATGTAGGCAAAGCACGCTTCTTCTGAACATTCACCTTCCAGAAAGCAGCCACTTTTGTCTTTCTGCATTATCAATAACAAAAATGCCCTAAAAGATGTAATTCTACCTCTCCTCCCTTTGGCTTTGGCAACGTGCGATTTTATACCAGCTTCAATGTTATGGAACAATTAACAAGCTTCACACATTTAAGATACTGCATTCTCCCCATCTCTGCCTGTTGGCCCCCATTAGCTTAGTGACATGCCTTGTTAGTCTCTTTGACTCAAAACTCTTGGCTTTGGCAAAACCTGTACCACTCTTGCCTGTGGGAATGCTTCTTCCCTGGAACTCAGAATTATTAAACTTCAGTCACTTAGATTATGTGTTACAATGTTTTCTATGGCTGTATCAATGACTCTTCAGTTCGTCTTTTTAGGCACACGCATAAGTATTTCATCTGTTTTTGGCAGTCTAATATTGAATTAGTGCCTTTCAGCTCATCTCACTCATACACAAGTGCTACATTTGTGGAATTCATTGTCTGACATTCAACGGTCGGGTTAACTGCGTTTTCACTCACACACAAGTGATTCTCCTGCGCTTTTGATCGCGCAAGGGATTGGAATGCTCGATAACACTCACCAGCTTCTGTCTTCGATCCCTTTGCATGCTGCAGAACTTCCAGTGCGTGGGCCTCTCTGGAGCAGACACTTCCTTGTTAAAGTTGTCTTTGTTCCCGCCACGCAGTCACAGATCTCGAGACCCTCTGCATATCAGCTCTCAACCACGGTCTCCTGCACGCTTCCTGCTGCGCAGTCTCTGCAATATGGTTTGCATCGGGGATAGCCGTCTTCCTTCACGCTTCCTGCTGCGCAACCTCTGCACTTCAGATTTAGGGGGAAAAGGACCCTCAGGGCAGGCAACTGGTATCTGCTCGACTGTAGTCCCGGTGCCCACTCTTTCCTCCAACTTCTGTGTGGACTGCCAACAACATGCTTTCCTTATGCTACTACTACTGTGCTCCTACTGCTCCATCTAATGGACTGCACGTGAGGGGGCCGTTTAAGCCTCTGTGCCTCCCTCAGGTGTGAGTCGTTAGACCTAACTAGTTCAACACCTCTGCAACATTTCTCTTGAGCCATCTTCCTCGGCCCAGTACTTAGGGAATTCGTTTTCCACTTTTAAACTCCTGTTTATTTCTTCAAAGTATATTTACGGAATCATTGCAAGCATTTACTTGAAGTTCTTTTAAGCCGTCATTAATAGATGTGCTTCTTCTATACTTCAGTAAGTTATAGGGGTTTCTAATTGTGTACGTCTCAGACGTGCTTTCCTTACGTAGGAGGTTGGAGGATGTTATCTTAGCTTTACCCACTTTAGGATGTTCAATTGGTGTATTAGGCAAATCCTAACATCAATAAACCATAATCTGCCTTGGTACTTGTGAAAGGGTCTTCCCCTTTGAAGAGAAATACCTTGTCTCATCCCACAGGATCTCCTAACCACCCTAAACCTTGTCTCCTCCCAGGTGATCCTCACGCAGAGCACCAAACCCAAGGTCAGGATCAGAAAGGGTCTGCCTTTCTCTGGCAACCTGGGAGGAGATTTTAGGCAGGGGTTTAGTGACAGATCTGAAAGATTCAGCACACTTGCCAGAGATTCAGGAACATGGAACAGACGACTTTCCAGCATTACAATAGGCTATCATCCAATGGACTGTTACTCAATATAATTTTTTCAGGAGGCTGAAAGGTTGAATGTGCCATGTAGGATTTGAACTCGCAAACTGTTGGCTGACCCATATCTGAGCGCTTAATTTGCTGATCTGTGTATTGCAGGCCGGCAGACAGCAATACTAGGGATCGAGGCAGCATTCAAAGCAATAATTATGGAGCCTGGGATCTTCTGATTATTGCCCATTTTGAAACATGACTAGGGATAACCTGCTCTAAAAATGCCTTGAAATGACCATAGTTCTAACATCCATCAACTTTGAAATGCCTCCAGTGAGTACAAAACATGTATTACCCTTTATCAACATCAGGAAACGAGAAATCATCACTCTCATTGGTTCCAACACACTAGAATATACACCACTATTACTATAATAATTATTAATATTATTAGGACACCATTGCCCCTCAAAACAAATTATTTTTTTGGGCACTTTGTTAAGAGTCAACATGCTTTTATGGCCAGTTTACAGCACCGACTTATCAATTTATGCTTTTAAAACAGGTTTGTCCGTTTTGTGCTTAGTCATTGATATCTAACCTTTGCAGGTTAGCAGATGGATCCGGAGTATGGACTTGAATAGTTAAGTGAAATTAATCAGTGATGCGTTCTGTGATGTCACGGCCCAGGGCAAAGGAGGCAAAAGAGGCAAAGATATGGGTGGAATCATCGAGGAGGTGGTTTTGGAAGCCAAAAGATGAATTCCTTAAATGTACAGCATTCTGCTGTCTTCTAGCTAGGTTTGCACTATATAAAATCAATGACATATATTTACATGTGTTAACCCTGGTAGGAGGAGCTCATTAGACGGGCAGGGTGGCAGAGGAGATGTTAAGAGTTCCAGGAGATGGAGGCCACCCACTTGAGTGCTGTATCTTTAAAAAAAAAGGAAGGTAAGAATTTGGTAGTTGGAGGGATAATCCACAGTGTCAAAGACTGCAGAGAGATCGTGGAGACATGAGTGGGAGAGGTTTTACTAAAAAATACAAATTGAAGGGGTTCAGATAGATAGTCTTCCTCAAGGTAGCAGAACATGCATTTTGGATTAGTGGTGCAGAGGACTGACAGGTTGGCAAAAGGATTGTTTATCACCGTCAGCAGTATGTTTTTAAAGATGGGTATTTGTTATGGAGCTTTTTTTAGGCACAGTTTTCTGAGTCCAGCTATATTAAATTACTTTGTTTGCAAAGTGTTTCGTACGAGTTATGCCGACTCTCCAAGAGGTAGCATCCCTAAGTAGTTAAGGCAACTCTTCAGAACGTGAAGGATGGTTTAAAAGTACAGCAAATAGTCTGATAAAAACATAAGTGATTGAGAGGAACCAGGAAAGAGAGGTGGACACAGAGGAGTCATGTTTGTGGTTACAAACTTTAATTCAAATAATAAAGGGGGTTGTGAAATTCCTCACTGTCTCTACTCTAGGGGGTATTTCACTACCTCAACCAAAAACTAAGGGTCTGTCCTGTGTCAAGATGTCCAAAGCAAAATTGTCCTGTGTCTGAAATCCTATCCTAGCCCTCTGATTCTTAAAGTAATTATAAAGGTGATAAGGGTAATTTATTTGGCTCTAAAAGTGCACAAATGTTCAGCAAAAAGGTATAAATCCAAGAGAGGTTGCAAATGGATGTGTTCACAGTTCCAGGGAATGGCTCCCTTCCCCAAGTTTCTCTACCCCAAAACAAAAGTTCCAAATGAACAACCAAGTTCCTTGACACCCAGGAGGATAGACCCCTCCTCTTGGTATTGCAATTCACTCCCGTAGAAATGACTCCGCTTTCCCGGGTCTTTTCCACATGCAATGCAGTTCAAATTCCTAAGTGCATCAATCTTCCTTTGGATTCTAAGTTCCACTACTTGGGTGTGGGTCTAAGACTCGCAAAGGCCTGTTATTCTCCCCTGCCAGGACTTTTGTACAACACAAATCTTTATGGATGCGGTTCCCAGATTTGCTCTTCACCTAGTATACTCTCCTGCCAGGACTTTAAATTACAAGTTCCACAAATGCCTGGTTTACTATCCTGCCAAGGCTTCTTACAGGTCACTCAGTTTGGGTGCGGGTCCCAGACTTGCAGTTTTAGTCCTCCACCTTTTCTACGCATTTAGCATCCAATAGGTCAGTGACCCTTCTTATATAATTGGACCCTATTCTTGCAACAGTTTCTCCCTCTCAGGGCTTCTCGCCCTTCCCAAGTAGCTTTTCAGCCTTTTCCCCAGTGCAGGGAAATTGCCTGGAAGCGCCCCAGCGTCCCACCTTCCCCAGCTTGGCTCACCGGCTATGTTTGGCTGCGTCGTTCTTCCTCGCGTCGCGGATGCTACAGTTCGCTGGTGGATCGGGAGAAAACTGCTTCTTCTCCGCTCTCTGCCTGGTCACGATGGTTACGACAGCTTCCTGCTGTCAGCCTTGCTACGGCAGATCTCTGCTCCTGTGTGTCTTTTCCTCTGAGACACTGACAAACCTTGAGTGTCGGGCAGCGGTTCGCTAGCTCCTCCCCCTTCATCAGACTTCTACTGCCACCAACCTCCTTCCAATACGAGCCGTTTGCTCTTGTCAGATACCTCTCTTTCTTTCGTAGTAGCTGTTGGAGATTTAAAGATCCTGCCACTGCGCTACTCTGTCCAACAACGTTTCCACTTTTCCTATGCAGATGGGGAGCAGGTGCAAGTGGATCTAGGACACCTGGCCTAAGCCCAACCCACCATGTGCCTTCCTGGTTTGCCACTCTTTTTACCTACTTAAGCATACATCTAGCCTCTTTTCCTTTGCAGATGGGGAGCAGGTGCAGGTGGATCGAGGTCACCTGGCCTAAGCACCACCCACATTGCTGCCTTTCTGCTCTCAATATACAGATCAAGGGTGTCTTTCACCCGGGCATCCGAAGCGAAGGGCAGACGAAGAAAAAGGCAATTCCTGTTCGGACCAGGACGACCCAGGACACGACCCCTGCAGGTAAGCATTCACCAACATGTGTTTTCTCCCTCTATCCCCACAGGCCATCCTCACTATCAACAGGCAACGCCAAATTCTCCGGTGCTGGAGTGAGGACTGGTGCTCTGTGGCACAGTAAGTTGGGCATTTGTAGATGTTTTATTCTCATGCCGCAGCGCGTGTGACCGCTCCCCCCTCCGTTTGTCCCAGTTGCTTCCTTGTTTGTTAGCCCTCTACCGTCCCTCCTTCCCACCACACTCCCTTTGGTTTGCAGGCCCTTTAAATCAGCCACCCAAGTCACTGCCTGCCGTGACAGCTCCCTCGGCCAAGGACCAGAGGCTAAGGACCGCTCTAGAGGTCTGCCAGTGTCTTCCGTGGTAGCACGTAGCCTGCAGCCATCGACCTGCTGTGACTGATCAGATAAGTCGAATCTGGGTGTGTTGTATTGTGCTGTGCTCAAATACTCAGCCAACAACTTGGACATGTGCACCCCCTCTCATCGTAGCTCCCTACATCCTGTTTGGTTCCCCCCTCCTGAGTTTCCCTTCCTTCCTCTCACATCTCAGCCTTTCCCTCTCGGCTCTATTGTGTACTATCCTGACACGGTCTTGTGCTCCACTGCTTTTCTGGAAATACTTTGCATTGCATGCATTCTTCCTCTAGGTTCCTGTTGTGTTGTGCATTGTTCACTGTATTGACTTGGTGTTTGCTCTCTACGGTTCTTGTTATTGTGTTGCTATCCACGGTTTATGTCATCACATTGCAATTGCCTGCATTCTTCACTTCTAGGTTCCCTGCTGACCTCTCCGTTTTGCTTTTGGTCCTGTATTGCATCTGCTTTCTTTACTTCCAGGTTCCCTGTTGTGATTTGTGCTTTGCCTTGCTTCTGTACTACATCTGCATTCTCAACTTCTAGGTTCCCTCTTGTGCTCTTTTCTTTCTGGTGGCTCTGTACTGCATTTGATTTGCAGGTCTGTTTTTTGTTAGACCCCCTCTGTTTCGTGCCTCCCTCCTGTCCCCCTGCGTGACCTCTCCCCCCTTCCATGCCTGGGCTCCCCTCTCCCTACCCCTCTCTTTCCTCCCCGCAGTCTCTATGGTGCTCTCTGTCTCACCTATCTTTTCTAACTGCTTTTCTATGAACTATCCTATCACTAAGTCTGGCAAGAAAAAGCTCAAAAGGGACATCCTGGTCTCCAACGCAGGCCTCCCCATCACTGATACCTATACCAATGCTTCTCCAGACAGACCCTTACCGACATACTCTTTGTAGTTCCCTTTTCAGGCCTATTGACACCCCATGTGGTCTCTGTTCTCTCTCCTTTTTCCTCTTCTCTCATTAATGGTGGCACCCGGTGGGAGGCCCTCCTGGCCACCTTCCACTCCTCTAAGACCATCATAAATGTCTACTTAAATGGCACTGTCTTGGTCCAGGGCCCTCAGGTCAATCTCCTCTTTGATAGATGCTTCCCGCACCTTATCAACTTCCTTTCCTCTCCTATCCCTCTCTGGCTCCTCTGCCATCTCTTCGGCACCACCTGATGCTTCTCTGGCCACCCTGTTACCTCCCTCCTCTGGCACTCTTCTCCCTCTCTGACTACCCTGCCTTCTCATCCTTCCTCCTCTGCCCATCCTCGGGCACCTCCAACACTTTCGCAGGGTGTACCTTTGGCCTGTACCCCTCCCCGGAAGTGGTTCAAATGTGGCAACCTGCTCCACATCGCTACTCTCCTGTCGTTCAGCTGTCAAAACACTCCTCTGACATCTACCATCTTGATTTGGATGTACTCGGTCTCACCCAGAACTTGCTTCACGGCCAGCTCTGTCACGAGTTTCGACACCCTCCTTCCCGATGGCTACAAGATCCTCTCCAAACCCAGAACCAACCTTCCCGGTGGGGGTGTAGCCTTCATTTTCCCCAGAGTGGATCCCTGCTTTTATCATTCCAATGCACCATTGCTCCTCCTCTGAATGCCTGGTCTGCACTCTCCCCATCTCTCCTGGCCTTACTCTCCTCTCTGAGTGGACTGACCGCTCTTCCTCGCTCCTTGCCTCTACCTCCCCACGTCTCCTCTTCAGAACCTCGAACATCCACCTGGATGCTACCAGCCCTTCTTCAGGACATTTTCACTGCCTCTGCAATAATCTTTTTTTCCGCTTCCCTCCAAACATCCCTCCCTCTGGCCTGACTCACTCTGCAGGGCACACCCTGGATGTTCTGATGTCATCAGACCTCCCCTTCTCTAACCCTCTCACCACTCCTCTCTTTTGGAGTGATCAATTTCTCCTTTCTTCCTACCTCTCTCTCTCTCTCTCTCTCTCTTCCCCGCAAGTCAAGCCAACTCCAGTACTGCCATCTACATTCTCGGTCATCCGACCCATGACGAGTGTGTCAGTTGAGGCTTTTGCAGCTACTTTCTCTCCTCCTCCTGCACCTTTGGCTGGCTCACACCCCAACACTACCCTATCTAACCATCTCTCTATCTCGAACACTCTGGATGTCCTTGCCCCGGTCATGAGGATCCATTTGAAGCCCAAATTCAAGTGCAACTCTTGGTACGATTTCGACCTCGCCACCCTTAAAAGCAAGTGTAGGCCGGGCCAGAGGACGTGGAAGGCCTTGAGCACACCCCCTGACAAACTGGCCTGCAGCCTGCTCCAAAGGCAGTACAGACTCTCTGTCCTCTCTAAAAAGAGAGCCTACATCCAAGCCTGCATCTCTGCGGCATCTAACAACTCGGATGGCATTTTCAGAATCTGCCAAGAGCTGGCCAATCCTGCTGCAATCTCTACCTCTCCTGTTCCCTCCCAGGCCATCTGCACGGCCTTGGCCTCTCATTTCACAACTAAAGCTCAGGACATCCTGTTCACCCTCTATTCCTCTACCTCCTCTTCCTCCTCCTCCTCTACCGCTCCTGACCCATCTAAGGCTGTCTCTCTTCCTCCTTTCTCCTCCTTTCCTCTGTAGACCCCCGACAATGTTTCTAGACAAGTCTGATCTTATCAAAGTCTCATGAAAACAGGTACTCCTGCTCACCCAGAACAATCAAGGACCACATTGACAACCTTACTCCAACCTTGGCCGATTCCTGCAATCACTCCTTTGCCAATGGAACTTTTCCCACCCCCTTCAAGCACTCTCTTGTGCACCCCCTTCTAAAAAGCCCTTGGCCGTTCCTTCCTCTCCAGCTAAATATCGCCCGATCTCATCGCTCCTATGCTGGGAAAACACTTGAAAAAGCTGGCCATCTCCCAGCTTAATCTACATACTGAAAATGTTGGTTGCCTCCATGACCACCAGTCTGCCTTCAGAGCTGCCAGAATCACAGAAACTGCTCTCCCGAACACCTGTGAAGACTCTCTCCAATCTTGACTCTAATCTCCCTTCTGTCCACATTGTCCTTGATCTATCCTCTGCTGTTGACACAGTCAACCATGCCATCCTGCTCAATCATCTCCAGGACAACCTTGGTATTTCTGATCAGGTCGTGGCCTGGTTGACCTCCTTTCTCCCCGACTAACACCCTCAGATTCAACTGGGGTCTTTCCTCTCCTCTATCTCTCTACCCGTGGAGTTCCCCAGGGGTCTAACCTCTCTCCCTGGCTCTTCAACCACTACCTGGCACCTCTTGCCCACTGCATCACTACTTTCTGCTCCAATGTTCAATGTTATGCAGATGACACTCATCTCTCTTTCAGGTTCCCCTCAGCCACCTCTGCTTCTTCTCTCATACCAGACTGTCTGGCTGCAATTCGAATAGTGGTGTGCCACCAATGATCTTGGTCTTAATGCCAGTAAGACAGAGAGCCTCCTCATTGTGACACCCGCTCCCTCCTTCCTCCCTCACCCACTCTGGGCCCTCTTCCTGCTCCTTCCTGTGAGGCTAAGAACCTTGGTGTCATCTTCGACTCCAACCTCTCCTCCTCTCCTCACATCTCTGACGTCTCTAAGAAGTCAAACTATCAGCAACACCTCCTCAGAGGTATTCTTCACTTGATCACTCCAAGCTCACTGTCTCCAGAGGTCTGGTCCTTTCTAGGCTGGACTGTTGCAACAACCTCTTTCTAAATCTTTCTGCCTCTACTCTTCGACATTTACAACTTATCCAGAACAGCACTGCAAGACATGTCCTTGGCCTCAAGCCAAAGGATCGTATCTCTCCAGCTCTGAAATCTCTTCACTGGCTCCCCGTGGCTGCAAGGATCAACTTCAACACCTTCTGAATTGTCCACAACGCTTTCTGGGGCCTGGGACGGCTCCATCTTCATCTTTCTCTTCTAAAACATCTCTGCTCATCCCTCTCCGATGGTCAGGACGCTTCTCCAAGCAGAGTGTTGGCAGACACATCCATCTCCTCGGCTGGGGCCTCCCTCTGGAACAGCCTCCCTGCCTCTCTTAAACTTGAGCTCAACCACCTCCGGTTCTGAAAGCAACTCGAGAGCTTCCTTTTCGCTTCTGCTTTCTCTCTCCTGCTGATGCACCCGACTGTTCCGCGCACTGGTCCCCCTCTGACGTCAGGCCCAGACTCCTGCAAGTCCAGTTGCCCTTGCACTGCCTCCGGCCTCTCCAACAGTTAAGGGTTTGCATCTGCAACCCTACAGTTCCTTCTCTCTGCGCTTAAGAGTCACCTGCTAGCTGAACCTGTGAGTTAACTGCAATTCTCCCCTTCCCACTTCCCCGCACTTAGCGATCTGAATGACACAAGGCCTAGTAAGATCATTATTTTGTCCTCCCTTATTTCCCCCGCCTTGTCTTGTCGCGCCTAGAAACACTTGTGAACAGGCGCGTCATAAATACCATATCATAACTAGAGCGTGTTGTTGGTTTTTGGGCTTTGCAGATCTTCTTTCCTCAATCTCTCTTCCTCTTCACAGTAGTAGTGTAGCGTGAATCGTGAACATGCCAGGAATAATCAGTTGTGTTTGCGGTCTCCTTTTCAACATAACAATAGGTCAAAGGCACTCATATCATCTCGCACAATTGATGAGCATCATTGGCTAATTTTAATGCAGAATAGGAATTTTGTGATGTTGAATGGTGCCGTACCAGGAGATGTTCCTCACAAAGCTACCTGGCATAACGAGGGCAGTCACTCCACCTAGGATTACATATACGTGAATGATCATCTTTTCTCTAACATCATGTCTTTAAAGATAAAACAGACAAAAATGAGTGATCATAGTCAACTAGTTGTAACTTGTAAATGGCCCACAATGACATCTAGAATTCATAATACGAACCTTGCGAATCTCCAAATTAATAACTCGGGGAATCGCATAAAATGTTCAAAAGCTAAATTGCTTTGCCTCAAGCAGAACTTGAGTAATGATTATAGTAACTCCACGGTGGAGGACAGCCCTTGTTACATTCACGCTATGCAACTATTTTCATCTAAAACATTAAGTGTTCCAGGTTCTCGTCCAAGTCATCCGCATACCGTTGATATTGAGGTAAAGCATAGAAAGGCTGAACTGAGAAATCATGTGAAAACGTTATTAAGAGTCCCAAAAGTTTTTAGCAATTAACCGAGAAGAAATAAAACGGCTAAAAAACTCTTATAAAAGATGGATGGTCAGTTGTCGCGTGTTTCAATATCAACGCGATGGCGAAGCCATGTTGAAACAAATTATTTTGAAATCCTCAGGGGGCATCTGGGCACTTTTGAATACTGCTTGTCACCAACATCAAGTAACAGTACAGGTCAATTCCATTTCTGAAAGCGACTGGGAATTGTATTTTACCAACATCTATTGCTCCCTGTTGCCTGAAATTGATTTGTGGTGGGATAAAGTTATTGGTGATCATGAAATACAATTTGATCAAGATGATATATTATACTGCATAGCTAAATTGAGCACCTCTAGCGCTGCAGGGCCAGATGGTCTCCACAATTTTCAAATCAAACAGGATAAGGAAATATGGGCTGACATACTATATCTGGTCTTCAAAGAGATCATGAGAACGGGGAAATTGCCTCCATCCTGGCAAACATCTGTGATCCTTCCCATATTTAAAAAAGGAGATTGTTCAAATCCATCATCATATCGTCCAATTGCTCTGTTGGATTGCCTGGGAAATTTTTTTGCTCGGTTAATACTGAAAGAATTTAATAATTGGCTAGATAGACTAAATTACTGAGATCCCTGTCTAACGGGCTTCTCTCCTGGGCTAGGCACATCCATCAACCTAATGACTTTGAATGCCATTATTTTTTTTTTTTATTACTTGTATTTAATCTTTAAAAGATTTTTACAAGAGCGCTTTCTAGAATGGATGCAAACCTTTCTAATGTTACCTAGTGAATGGATCGAACCTTACGGTTTAGTTCCTTGTCCATGCATCTAACACCTAGCTTCCGGAGTGCGATTTATTCTTTCCAAAGCCAGGTTTAGGAGTTTAGCAGTCGCCGTATGCCATCGAGGCTTTTCGCCTGTGATTAGTCGGTTCCACCAAATATCTTCATTTCCTACAAATGATGTAGCCGTCAGGGGGGTGAAGTAGGTGCACCTGGCCTGGTGAAGAGCTGGACATCTCATCAATAGATGTTTTATAGATTCATAGTCATCTGGATCTGCACATAATCTGCAGGGTGGTTTCTCCAAACCCGCTCTTATCGCTAACATTTCTCCAGTCGGTAAGACATTTAGACGGGCTCTTAAAAGGGTTCTCATCAGTCGCTTGTCTGGATATTTTTTACAGTACACCATCGGTTCTTTTAGTTTGTTGGGGTTCGAGGGAAGGTGAGCTAGGAGTTTGCACGCTGAAACTGAATCAGCCGTATTGATCCAGTCCCAACATTCAAATTTCTTTTTTATCCTCGTTGGATTTTCTTTAAGTTCTGTCTCAGTACATGCTATTTGCCGTAGTTTTTGTTTTTGCTCCGCGGCCCATTGATTCATAAACTGATTTGAGCCTTTTTCCAGTTCTACTGCCATTATTTGGTAGATTGTGAGACTCTCTGGGTGAATGATTTTCCTATATAATTGCAAAGAACTGTGATCCACTACGGCCTTCAAAGAGAGTAAACCCAGCTCTCGCCTGATTGGAGCTATCAGTGTTGAATTTGGGAGACCCAAGACGGCTCTCCATATATGGCCTTCCAGTTTTTGCCATGTTGAAGGCGGAATGCCATTATTATGCAAGAGAAAGACCGTAAAAAAACAACATATGCTGCTTTTGCTGACTTCAGGTCAGCGTTTGACCTTGTTCCAAGGGAATTACTCTTCAAGAAGTTCCTTGCTCTAAAGTGCCCTTGGTTCATACTAAAATGGATTGTTGAGTTTCATTCAAATACATCCATGCAAATTTGGTTAAATAATCTTGGTCATCTATCTGCCCCGATAAGAACTGCTCGAGGCTTGAAACAGGGCTGCCTCTTGGCATCTGCCCTATTTAATTTCTTCATTTGGGATGTTGGTGTTGGCTTCTCTTGTGTAATCACCGATCCTGTTAAGCTCCAAGGGTCGAGTATGAAATGGCTTCTTTACGCTGATAAGGTTCTCATTTCTCAAACACCGATAGGTCTGCGTAATATGCTGAATGTTTTAGACAACTATACCAGCAAAAATTGAATCAGCATTAATCATACAAAAACTCAAATCATTCAATTTGGGGAAAGAAAAAGGCAAAAAACTAAGCAATGGGGCTTACAAAATGTTGCTCTAAAAGTAGTACATTCCTACATTTACTTGGGAATCTGTGTCAACGATGATATTACTTAAACTATATGAGGAACATCTCCTGTTAAAACAGAAAACAGCCCTGTCTCAAATGAGTTTGATTCGTAAAAAGTATTGCAAGTTTTCTATCAATCCATTGATTGTATATTTCAAACAGAGATATATACCCACCATACTTTATGGTTCGGAGACCAAAAAATGTCAAACTTACCTCTATTGGTTGACATTTGAAAGCTTGTTTTGGAAGATATCTTTGGTGTTACCTATGTCTGAATTCATGTGTGTCAGACATGAATTGGGGCTTCTCTCAATGTACGTAATATACGAGTGGAAAATTTGGCAACTATTCAGAAAATGTATAATGAAGGAGAACAACAATGGTGTACTGCGCATATTTTCCAACTACTTGTTAAATTCCAATGATACATTAGCAAAGAATTGGCGTACGTTTGCTTATAAAATTTTGAATAATGCCAACATAACTCAAGAGCTATTAATAGCAAATCCAAATAAAGCAAAAACTAAACTGTGGAAGTACGATTGGATTAAAACAAGAACGGCATGTTTGGTAAAGCAAAAATTCAATCGAAATCCATTTGCTCATAAAGTTCTTGGGCAAACCGAGAAATATTTGACTCAATCTCCGAATTCATCTCAACGCTCTGATTTTTTGAGATTTAGATTAAATGTATGGCCCACACACGAAATAATGGTTAAATAGAGTAGAACTTCAAAGGAAAATCTTCAATGTCGCTTTTGTTCAAAAGTCAATGAAACTCTGAAACATTTATTAATAGAGTGTGAAGGTTTATTGTCCTTACAAATCTTTTAAAAAATTTGTTTGATACCAATTATGTATTATATTCGGATGAACTATGGACAAGATTTGTGGGAAATTATAAATGCATAAAATATGCCATTGTAAAATATCTTAATCAATTGATGCCTAAACCCACGAGTAAGTCTGAGATTCATGGATTCAATGCTAAGGTAGTATTAAATATGAATTAATACATGATCACTCTAGGATGAATGTAAAGAAAATATCTAGAAAATGTCAAAAATGAATCATTACATTTTAAATGGAAAGGAAAAATATCTAAAATATTTATTATGTAATTAATCTATGTTGGTTCATGATTTGTAATGATACTTGTGTCAAGTTTTTAATTTTCTTTTGTATATGTATGTTGAAAGGTCAGATTAAAATCTTGATCAAAACAATAAAAAAAAATGGGGATACCATATTTCATCTGAAAATGTCTCACCTCCATCCTAAGGTTCTCCTCCCCATTGTGATCTTCCTTCGCATAGCCACCCCCATGATCAGGTAATAGCTGCCGTCCCCTGGCCACAGGAGGAGAGGTTACATCCAGGAAAGGAGTGATGACATCATCATATTCATCATAGGAAGGACCACACACTATATTTGTACAAATGTATTATTTAAAATAAATATGCACAAAGTAATAACTACAAAAGGCAACAGGTAAGTAAAGTTATTTTTCAGAATGTAGAACAAATATCAAAATAGGGTCATAGAAATACTAAAACAAGTTCAGAGTACCATTGCAGTTTAATTGTGGAATGTCTGGCCTGTGCCTGACAAAATTGAGAAGCCCAAGGAAAACTATATAAAAGAGAAATGCAACCAACGAACCCTTAGATAAGGAACCCAAAACTTGAATGTACAGCCGCGTAGTAAGAATGCAAAGGCTGAAAAGGGAAAGTTCAATATAAAGGCTGCCTCTCTGTGGAACAAACTCCCAGCCAGACTAAGGAGTTTGAACACTCTCCAACCCTTTAAGAAAGAACTTAAAACCCTCCTTTTTGCCTGATACCTTGAAACTTCGAGTGTTAACTGGATTCAGGAATAACATCTCTCTGTCTTTATCTAGTACAATCATCTTTAAAGTAACCCCAGATCTGATACCTGTGGTAGACGCATCCCAATATTCTCTCGGGTCACTACCTCTCCTTCTTTACAGGCTGTTCACGTGTCTCTTTCCTTGTTGCTCGTTTCCATCATCTCTGTCTTTTGTCTGCGCCTTAATGCCTGAGGGCCAATAGAGCACATTACAAATTTAATGTAATGCTGTAAAGGCGTTGAAGGATGCTGACAAACTAACAGAACGTTTAGTCTTTTAGGAGAATGGCTCCCTCTCATGTTTCTTGGATGGGGGTTCAACAAAACATCTAAAAACAAAAATACCACGGGGAATGGCTCCCTTTCCCTGGCTTGCGGGCTTAAGTCAGTCTTTACATCATGTTCCCTCCAGGAAAATGGCTCCCTACTCCTGGTGTGGCGCTGTACAGTTTCTGATAAAACCAGGGGGAAAGGACTCTCCCTTCCCCTGGTATGGCTTAGTACAATTCACAACAAGGCCAGGGCGAATGACTCCCTTCGCATGGCGTCTCATGCTCAACTCTCAGTTTGGGAACACGAGCATGTCTCCCTTCCATTGGTCTGCTTTGGCACAGTTCAACACAAGGCCAGGGGCAAGAACTCCCTTCCCCTGGCATTTCTGTCAAAATGTACGATGTGGTACCAGGAGAATGACTCCCTTCTCCTGGAATTGCTTGATACAGTCCTTTCTCACTGCTTCCAACTTGATACTCACTTTGCCACCAACTTGTTTTCAACAATATCCCAAATCATGTTAGGATGCCAGACCCTTCTCTGGGCTCTAGTGGTGTCCTCTTGACCACTGTGACAAGGACTCCCTCAAGAGTTTTTTTCAGTCACGTTGGGGTCCCTGACCCTTCTCTTGTAACTAGTGGACATTATCTCCACCACTATAGTGAGGAAGACTTCCTCCATGTTTTGGTTTACTTCGGTTGGGGTCCTTCACTGGTGACCAGTGGGCTTTTCCTCCCCACTGTTCTGATGGACAGGGTCCCTGACCCTTCCTTGGTGGCCAGTAGGCTTCTCTCCCCTACGGGTAGAAGGAGGATGATGTTGGATACACTCTCAACCGTATGGGAGTCTGTTAGCGGTATGCCTCGGACAGAGTCAGGTAAGGATTGCATGTGGGCCTCCTGCCTATGGCCCTGCGCCCGCTCTGGGACTCCCGTACCACCAATTACCTGCTTTTGGGCTTTGGTACGTCACTGGGGCTTCCAGGGATGGCAGTCTAACTTCTCGGCTGTCTAAGCATTCCCAGTCTGATTCTTGAGTTTTTGTGGATTGCTTTTTTCCTTGGTTTTCTGGACCCGAGTTTGGAGCGCCTAGCTCTACAAGAGCTCCCAAAAAGGGAGTTATAGCAAGGTATATAATACAAAAAGGTTTAACGCACCTTGAAACGTCAGGACAAAACAAAAGCAAAAAGTTGGTGGGTTCCATAGAGGTCTATGGGGGGAAAGAAGAAAAAAGAAAATATTTGCCAAGCACTCATCCCAGATCTAGGCTTAGTGGGATCTAAAACACCCCTTGATGGCGCTCCTGGTCTAGCACTGAACATGTGTCCAAGGTAGGTCGGTGAACCTTGACAAATCTGGAATGTGGCCGCCTTTGTGATTAAGTGGGCCTGTTGAAGAGCATATGATACTACCTGGAAGTATGAAAAGGTGAGGAAGGCTAGGCGCGCACTCCGGTTCCCAGTCAAAATATACCTGATGCCAAAAGTAACTGGGTTGAATCCCAAGAATGTCCAAGTATTAACACGGTTGAAACCCATCTGCTACAGTTCAGTTGCTCTGTTGTTCTACTCCTCCTCCAAGCACTTTCTTGTCACGCACAATCATTAGGGAGGCTGTGTTTCCGTCACAACCCTCGCCCAAAACCCCCTCTCGCAAAACCACAGGCCAGGTGGAGTCAGGACTCGGGCCTCTAGAGCCTGGCATCCTCTTCAAAAGCCCTCATGGGGCCAGTCCTGGCGCCTATAGCGCGGGCTCATACACCATGAAAAACAATGTGCTTGGGGAACTACTTTATTGTATTGTCCGCCAACATGGAGGCATCCACATAGCTTGGTTCCTAAGAACCAAGCTATGCGGTCTAGTGTTTTGGGTGTGGTAGCCTAGGGACTACTTTACCTAGACTATTTTGCTGGGGCTATTTAAACCACACCCGAGCAAGACAACACGCTTCGCGTTACTTTGCAACGTGATGCTCACCGTGTCCAGGTATTCCCTCAAACCTCGGAGAAGCACAACCTGCAAGGAGACAAAAGAACATCATTAGCAGCAGCATCTTACCTGCAGTCTTCATCTTTAAACACTTGCAGCTACTGAGAACAGCTTCCTCGAATCTGCACGCCTCCTGGACAGAACGACCTGAAAGAGGAAGATAGAGGCAACATTAAAGAAAGCAGTAGAGACATTTACAAATTACAAACTGCTCAAAAGGCTTACTGGCTGGTCGCCTCTCGGCTGGCACCACTCCGGACATTCCACTTGCACTGAAGAACACCGCGACCTACAAGGAAGGAAAACACAGGTTAGCAAAGGCAAGACTTCGCAGCGCTGCACATAGCGCTTACTTAACGCATCATAGCGCTCTTAATGCGTCATCATTTACCAGCGGGGCTCAACCAAGCCAGTTCACTGCGCTGAAGCTCCGCATACCTAAGGGAGAAAAAAAGAGACATTTTAAACAAAGAAAGGCATGCAGGATAACAACAAAACTAAAGAACAGCAATAAGACCTACCTGAACAATATCAAACGGGCCGGGGTCAGTGAAGTAACTGGACTACACTCGCCCCTGAAAGACAATGCGCCCCTGCAAAGAAGGCAGGACGGAGAGCACGCCTAATTCTACCACAAGGTGAGGAGACGGCGCCAGAGGGACTCAAATCATACGGGGGTGGAGGGAGGATACTTACCCCAGTCGGTCAGTCTTGAACACAATCCTCCTGTATTTTCAGGCAGAACCTTCCCCGCAGACCACATCAGGGCAAAGCTGAGAAGCATACCAGCGAGTAACCCGGCTGGGTGGCGTCCCTGTGGATACCAGGTGAGCGTAACAGTTTATTTACAGATGTTACCAATTTAGTTGCTCTTTCAGTCTCTAAGGCTTCTGGTAGCTGTAGTGAGATTTATTTTTTCAATTCAGGTGACCAGGAACCGACACCCCTCCTGGAGCACAAATCTTTCCCAAAATGGGGGGCGGGGGAGGAAGCCATCATTATGGCTCTCCAAAGTGTGTTTCCTGCTTGATGAAGGCAGACTGTTATTGTTTATGTTTGCTAAAAACCAAAATAAATAAAAAAATAAAAAAAATGGCTCCCCAAAGTGGGGCATAATAACCCTGGTGCTGCTGCCTATGGAGCCTGGGACTCCTATAACATTATGTGAAAAAGTGAGGAAGGCGAGGCGCGCACTCCAGTTCCCAGTCAAAATATACCTGATGCAAAAAAATAACTGGGTTAAATGAAATCCCAAGAATGTCCAAGTATTAACAGGGATGAATCCCATCTCCTAAAGTTCAGTTGCTCTGTTGTTCTACTCCTCTTTTTCTACATGGAAGTATCTTACATGCTTTTCCCACGTAGGGCTGAAAACTCTGATATCATCTAGATATGCCATGTAGAATTGACCAGGCCCACAGAGAACATTGTTCAGCATCATTTAGGCTGTAGCAGGTACATTCTTCAATTCAAAGGGGATTTCCCCGAACTGGAAAGGACCCTCAGAGGTGGTGAATGCAGTGGTCGCTTTGCCACTTTCAGCCAGGGTTATTTTCCAAAGCCCCGAATTAAGCACCAAGCTTGACCAAGAACATCAGTTTGTGGTAAGGGGTGGTGACAACATTTAGATATTTGTATTCCACAAAGAGCCTCAAATCAATGGTACCTGCCTTTAGTATTAAAACAACTTGGCAGGAGCATAGATAACTGGAGGACTCTTTCATTCCAATATCAAACATCTTGTTGACCACAGTCTTGATGTAGGAACACTATTGCCAGTGTCAATGACATACTGATAAACAGGTTTCATGCTGGTGTTAGTGAAGAAAAGGAGGAAAACTGCCCAAGTAATGTTTGGAGCTTTTCTTGCTGTTGCAGGGTCTGTTAAGGGGACATTTTGACACATTCAATGAACTCATCTGAAGGACTGCTTTGAAACAGTTTAAGGCGAGGCTCAGCCTTCTTTTCTATCTGATGCCAAAAGCAGGGCTTCACGAAGGGTGTAAGCATTCGGTCTATTTATGTGGAACACTGTAGGAGCCTTTCTGGAGCATACTGGAAAAACTAAATAGCTTACCTCACCTAGTCAGTCTACCACTCTGTAAGGTCCTGACCATTAATCCTGTAAGACTAGGCTTTATAGAGTCTATGGACAGTAGGTACTGGGACAAATGAACATGTGAGGCTTTATAGCCATATAAGTGACGTATAGCCATTCCCTCCACCCCAGGGGAGTTTCCAAGACACCCTGTCCCTCAGCAGGGGCGGTAGTAGGGATAGTGGAACGCATATACCTATCCCTGTGCATCAGAAAAACGAGCAGGCAACAAACTCTGCCCAGGAGAGATTTAGCAATGTCACATATATTCTGACAATTCACTGCTCACACCACCCAGTAACCCTTCAAGTGAGTTTTAGAAGACATGTAATATATATAATGCATAAATACACAATACATTTAAATAGATGCCCCAACACTTAAATATTCTTGTTCAAATTATTCTGACAAACCTCTCAACCACGAACACTCAATGAATGCTTCTTTGACTCAAGTATAAAGTATTTTTTTTTAATGATGAGAAATAATAAAGAAACATTGCTACCGTTCTAGTCACTAAACATAATACACTTATGATGAAAATAGTAATTAATGAGCAGGCAGCTATCATTGTCACTGCCTCAATATCTACTCAAGATCAAACAATCATCTCAGGGGCATTCTAGCCACTTCAAAAGTAGGGGCCTCCCAGGTTGCTTCAGGTTCTCTAGCCCTCCCTTCTTTTGTTCTCGGACTTGCCGGGTTTAACATTTAATCAGCCGCAGTGTTCTTCATTAAGGACACCTTGTGCCATTGCCAGAAAGTCAGAGAGAGCAGAGGACAGCTTTGTTTATAGAAAATACTATTGTTTTCCGGCTTCAATGTCACTGGCACTCGTCCCAGTTTCGGACAGAACAGTGCTTTAACATCATTTTTGCATTTGCTAAGGCATATCTCACATTCACTAACTATGAAAGCATTTGCATCGAGGGTAGATCTATGGCTCATACATATGCTTCATTAAGCATGGCTGACATGGTTATCAACAGACATCAGGAGAGCCATCCACTTTCTATGACCCACCACACAGTCCACCACATTTCAGGTGGGTTAAATAAAGGGTGTGTCCCACTGTTCCTTCACCAAAGCCAAGAGGCCTCTGCTGGGTGTCTGAAAAGAAGTTCAAAGAGCTAAAGCCAACACCTTCTTGTGGCCGGTCACCGTAGGCTAACAAAAGGCATGGTAAGTGGAATCTCCTCCTTTCTTCTCTGGGGCCAATTAAGACCTCCAATCATGCTTTCAATGCCATGTTAAAGCTCTCCGGAGCCCACTGGTTTGTGGATGGAATGCAGAGGACAACCTTCAAGAAACCCCACATTCCTTCCACATGTCCTGTATATAGTTGGACATAACGCTGCGCCTCCGTCTGACACTACCACTTTGGGAAAGCCAACTCTGGTAAAGATACCAAGCAAGGCCCTAGCAACTGACTTGCCAGTTACTGTCCTCAGTGAGATGGCTTCAGGATATCTGGTAGCATAACCATCAATACCAGCATCCACCTAGAGTCAGAGGATGTAGGAAGATAAAGGGGACCAACAATGTCTATCCATCCTTATTACAAATGGTATACTCAATAAAGGTAGTGGTTCCAAAGACTCTTGGAGGTCTGCTTCTACAGCTGCAGACTACTGACAAGTGGGGCACCTCTTATAGTGGTTTTCTGTACCCAAATCTTCGGCCAGTAGAGCAACATGTTCAACGTCTCCTCGATTACCTGTAACGGGAGTATATGGCAGCTTTAGGAGGCAGGTTCAGACTGGCTGGGGGACCACCAACCTCTAACGGTCTCCAGCAGAGGTCTCAGTTCCATGTAAAGTAACACAATTTCCCCAAAAAACAATGGTTCTGAGGGGGCTCACCCTTCAAATAGGAAGCAGCCCGCCTCCTTGGGCTTTCCAATGATAAACACTCTCTCTGGTCTTTCTGAAAAATTGATGCAGAGATGGAACAAAACATTAGCTTATGAAGACCCACAGACCTCTTCTTCATCCGATGTTGCAGAGTGAAATGAAAGCTACAGTACAGATCATTCTCAAAACAAAAACAAAAAAAGGGACATTTCATTGGCTGGAGGAATAGAATATGGGCCTGGAATTGCTTTCTTATCTAAGAGTCCATATATCCCCCTAGAAGTAGGAGACATGGGATTGAAAACAATACACATTCTAAGAGTTTTAGAGAAAAAAAGGAGAAAAAAATGATTATTTTCACGTATCCCTCAAGTTAGGAGCAAGCAGTCTTAACCACTTAAGTGCCAAGGACAAGGTATCTCGTCCTTAGCACTTTGTTTGCAGTGCCAAGGACGAGATATCTAATCCTTTTTGACACTGCTGTTTATGAGATCGCTGCAAAGCAGCGATCGAACAAAACCGAAATTCAACTCCCGGGCTATGTGAGGATTTTCTTCTGTGTCACGTCAGCGTGTGTATTGCGCGCTGACATGACGCAATGTAAATTTCACCGTTCGCTGCAGCCATTTCTGGATGCGGCAGTGAAATGGAAGCTGAGCTCCTCCCTCGATCTCCGGCATTTCTATGCCGCTTTGATCGAGGAAGGTGTCGTTGGAAATGGGAGACTCTCCCCTTTCCAACGACACCTTCCTTGAAACATTGATGGGTGCGGATCGCGCTAACCGTACCCAGCAATGCCACTAGACCACCAGGGATCCGTTTTTTAAGTGGGGGGTGAGGGGCCACTTACTATGCAAGCGTCCCCTTGCCCCCATGCCCCAAAGCATGGGGCAGTAGGTTTTGCCCCCACCAACCCCCCTGGGTCACCATCCCTTCGCCGACGGGAATTCTGTAACGCAGCCCAGCCACCACTGCAGGATGCTCAGGGTGATGTCCCTGGCCCTGGGCAGCTATCTTATGTGGGATGGCCGCTCTCAAGCCCAGCAGCGGTTCCAGGGAGCCCTGGCAGGGACCCCGTCCTTTGCCAGAGGGAAAAGCTGTAACGAAGGCCAAACAGAATTCCAGGATGGTCGGAGGAGATGTCTCCGGCCTTGGGCACCTGTCTCCCATGTGGGTTGACCGTCCGCAAGCCCAGGCTGCACCTCTGGCTGGGCTGAGTTACAGATTTTCCATCCGGTGCAAAATGGGGATCCTGCCAGTGCTCCCCGGACCTGCCACTGTACTTGTGGACAGTCGACCCACATTGGAGATAGGAGCCAAAGGCATCGCCTCCGAACATCGTGGAGTTCTGGATGGCCTGTGCTACAGATTTTCCCTCTGGGAAAAGACTGGGACCCTGCCAGAGCTTCCTGGAACCGCCGCTGGGCTTGGCACCTCTGGCTGGGCTGTGTTAAAGATTCTCCCTCCGGGGAGGAATGGGAACCCTGCTCGGGCTCCCTGGAAATGCTGCTGGGCTTGGGGACAGTCAACCCACATGGGAGACGGATGCCCAAGGCCAGGGACATCACCCCTAACCGTCCTGGAGTTCTGGCTGTGCTGCGTTACAGCGTTTCACCACCAGGTAGGCCCGGCAGTGTGCCAAACCCTTGCCAGAGGAAAAAGCTGTAACACAGCCCAGCCAGAACTACAGGACGGTTAGGAATCATGTCTCCGGCCTTGAGCATTCGTTTTCCACGTGGGTCTACCGTCCACAAGTCCAGCAGCAGTTACAGGGAGCCCCGGCAGGGTCCCCATTCCTCCTCGGAGGGAAAATCTGTAACGCAGGCCAGCCAGAGGTGCAGCCTGGGCTTCCGGATGGTCAACCCACATGGGAGACAGCCGCCCAATGCCAGGGACATCAGCCACGACAAATCCTGGAGCGCTTGCTGGACTGCGTTACAGAATTTCCCTCAGGGAAGGTATAGACTTGACAGCTGCTGCACTTGGGGATGGTTGCCCCATATAGGAGGTAGTCGCACAATGCCAGGGACATTACCCCGGACTATCCTGGAGATCTGGCTGGCCTACATTACAGCTTCTCCCTCTGGGAAAGGTCAGGGACCCTGCCCGGGTCTCCCTTGGAGTGCCACTGTGCTTGGGGATGGGAGACCCACAGGGGAGACGGGTGCTCAAGGCCAGGGACATCAGCCCCAACCATCCTGGATCTCTGGCTGGGCTGCGTTACAGAATTTCCCTCAGGGAACAGATGGGAACCCTGCCGGGGCTCCCTGGGACTGCCGTTGGACTTGTGGACAGTCAACACTTTCTTTTAAGCCCAGGTAGGTGCACCCACATATGTGAGATACTGTTTTCATCCGGACACCTGTTGGAATGCGGGAAGGAAGGACATGTGTTGTTGGCAGCGTGCTTCAGTGGTTGGAGGTGGGAAATGTCTGAAAATTTTGTTTTTTTTCCATACATTTCTGACTTTGCCGGGGCTTATGTGTAATAAATTCTAGGACGATCCGCGCAAGTCAGACCTCTGTGGATTCCCAATGGTGTCTACTTTTCAGAAATGCAAGGGGTTCCCCATTTTCCTTGGTGGCTGCGACACCCCAAGGCCCAAATTTGTAGGTTGTCTACCCAAACCCTTTTCGGGGTTAGCAGTGATTTAGCCTTGTCCCTTTGCGCCCAGGTAGGTGCACCCACACATGTGAGATACTGTTTACGTCGGGACACCTGTGGGAACGCAGGGAGGTAGGGGTCAGGTTCCTGGGTACTGAGGCTTTAAAACTGCTCACGAGGCCTCTTGGGAGCAAACTTCTCTGAGAATTCAACAAACTTCTCCAGTCTGTTCATACACCCCTCAAACTTCTCTTTGGTCCATGATGATGAACCAGGGGAGTTCGGGGGAGGAAAGGGGTCTTCCCGACGATTTTCCTCTTTCTAGAACGTCGAAATATTTCTCCTAAAGTCTTAGATAAGGGCACAGGGCTCTCAGAGTACTCCTTTCGAGGCTCAGGACATTGCGACGTGTCTTTAGACACGTCTTTTGGCCATTCCTTCTGTTTCGACGTATCTTTTGACTGTTCAAGTTTCACTGCTGAAGCGATCCTCGCGATACTATCGCTGATGCTTGCGGTTACAGAGAGGTGTTTAGGTTGAGCCGGTGGCTGCGCAGTGTATTTCAGCGCAACTGGGCCCTTAAGCAGTGTCAGTGCTTTCTTCTAAGGCGTCTCGACGGCCGCGTGTGTTTTGGTGCTAGCGCCCTTACTCTTGGACTGCCCAGACGCATGCCGCTGTTGTGGTTGCGGCAGGGCTGCCGATCATGAAAATCAGCGGACACCAGTGAAATATCGACGTGCCCGTTGGCACATTGGAGCGCTTTGACTGGACCACCGAAGCAGAACTGTGGGTTGTGTGCTTTGTGTGGGGATCGGGTGCATCCCTGTTCCCGGAATGTACAGTCACCCATAGCAGGACTCACGTCGTGCCTATCGGGGCCGGGGATGGACGCAGCGAAACGAGAACTCTCCGCAGTTAACCTCTTTGTCACACTCGGCGGCTGTGGGGGAATTACTCTCGGTCTGAGGCATACAGTAGGCCGGCCACCGCTTCAAGCAGCGCTCCTTAGTTTTGGGACGGAGGAGCTTACAGTCCGCACAGGACGCCCTGTTGTGAACGAGGGGAAGACACCTATTGCACTGACGGTGCTAGTCTTTCCACAGAAGTTTTGCCTTACAGGAAGGACAAAATCTAAATGGAGTCCTGTCCATAGCGCAGGATTGTGATAGCGACGACAAAACCAAGGGAACAAAGAGAGGGGAAAAGTAAAGGCATTCTTGTAAAGAATATGACCACCCGAACCCCACTCTCCCTACTGTACAGGCCAGCCAGGAGATCCCGGCCATGTGGTCAGCAGCGCCGACCGGGTCAACCGGCGTTGAAGTTCCGTAGTCAGCAGTATTCGGCGGTGGCACCAGAATCAACTGTCGAGAGGAGTGACAATAAGAACAAACGTCCGAATCTCGAGAAATATAACAATAACGCAATGTTTTATGAAGAGCTGCACATTAAGGCGAGAAGTTAGCTGGGCGTAAAAAAACAATTAGAGGGACCTCGACGCCTGAGGGATTTTGGGTACACTAGACGTCACGTTAGGGATAGTGTTACAGGCACGCCCATGTCTACGTCCACTTTCGATCCTCGAAAGACAAGATGCAATACTCTGCGGTTACCACTAGATGTCAACTATATGCACAGTATGTAATTCTAAGCAGATCAACAAGCATCAGAAACTAAAATTCCTTGGTGGCATTATGACCGCCTACATGTGGGAAGAAAAGGGGCCAGATTTGGCAGAAATATCACATCTAACAAAAATGTTACCAGGGATTGAATGGCGACATACCGAAATCACCAAAAAAAGGACTTGGCACTGGAGGGAGTAAGGAGGGGTGGCGGACCATTGGCAGTTAAGGGGTTAAAGTGGGCCATACTAGTTTCCTAATGTTACTGAGGTTATTTTAAAAGGTCTATTTAAGTGAGAGGTTTGAAAACAATTGGGAAACAGGGTCAGTTTGTATTTTAATCAGTCTAAAAAAGTGTTTTGCAGCCTCTAAGCAACATCAGGTCGATTTAGTGATTTCAATGTAGCAGCCTGGTTGGTATACAATTTGACACTACAGAAATGTGCTCCAAGGTTTAACTGATGCAGTCTCCAATGTTACCTCACTATGCCTGAAACTTCTTAATGGTTTCGTGGCTTGTGTATAGTGTGGCAAAGGAAAACGCAATTGTACCCATTTTTGGAAGGTGCAGTGCCACCGTTATCTTAGCTGGTCTCATTCTCTAATGGGTGCCAAACATTTGAGTTTAGACGCACAGTATTTCCATTGTGGGTGTCCTGTGTCGCTCACGCATTAGGGATCCTGAACTGCAGTGTCAGGCAGCTGTTGGTGAGAAATGGTGCTGCAGTTGAGTCTTCTGACTATGTATGTGATTGCACTGCTGAACCTGAGCTCAAAGTTGGCCATAGTGTGTCATAAATCCAATATTGAAGTTAAGACTACAATCTATTAGGTTAAGCATCTCAGGAATTCAGCTCTGTGTGGCACTGGAGTAAGCAGACTGACACTGACTGTTTGGATTCAAATGCTTTTTTTCAAATAATTAGGAGGGACGGAAAAACGCCTTACTGGCCCTAACTCTATGAGGGAGTTCCGTGCCTCAACAAAACGAAATAATGGACCAGTCGTCGTTATGATGACCAACATAAGTAGCCACAGTCCTGTGTCCAAACCTACTCTAGCCCTCACACTACAATGTTACCAAACTACTATGAAGTAAAATAATATGTTGGCTGCTATCCTGGAGCTGTTCTTCATTTTTGGTCTCTCACTGCCCATTTGGCCCAGTGATGCAAGTGTACTGTTTGACAGATATGTGATCTTCTTCCTTAGTGTTTCTTTGCCAGGGGAACAATGCCTTCCCTGAACTTCCAAAGCCAGGGGAACAATGCCTTCCCTGGGTTTAGCTTCTGTATGTTTTTTTTTCACTGCAAAGGTTTCTAGTAGCTACTTTATGCTGACTAGTATGGACCTGTTATCTGTGACGGCCTTCACAGTATGTTGTTGACCCACAGCCTTTTTATACATAAACAATGGTGTATGTTACATTCACTTATTTCTGATAAATCCTCACTTTAGGTCCTCTCAAGCATTGACAATGTTTAGCCTCAGACCCACTGGGGTTGCTGCTTCACCCAGTACTCTCCGTTGTTTCACAATACCATGTATTAATGGTTAACTTTTATTTCCATGGTCACTTGGTTTGTGTCGCACTCCTTTTCGGTCTTTAAGCAGCCTGGGTTTTTGGGTCCCCACTCTACTGGGGTACTCTTTATCACTATATTTAATTATTTAGGCCCTGCAGCGCTGTTACCCCATTTGAGATTCCCCTTTCTACTCAGAGCTGTACCTGTGTTCAGGTTGCCACTGCTCCTTCCGGACGCCGCCTGGAATTATGTCTCTAAGGCTCCCGGCATTTCCTTGTGCCTCTGCAAGCCTGTGATGGTGCCCCTCCATAAGGTGGACGGCTTCCTGGCTCCTGTCTCTTTCTACTGCTCGATTCCGGGGACACAGACCAATCGGCTAGTTTCTCTGGAGCTTGGTGAGCCAGCAGAAGCCCTGTCTGGGTGTGCCGCCTCTGTTGCCATGCTGGCACTAGTTATTCCAGCCCGTGCCGGAGATGCGATAAGCCTCCCGGCTCCACAGGACGCTGCACCCCTCTGTCTACACTCTCCCGGTCTGTGCTGAGGAGACAGGGCACACACCTTCCCGGTTATTGACGTTCCTTGTCGGCGGCAAAACCAGTTGGTGAAGTTCACTGGTTCTTGAGGCTATCGGTCAGCCTTTGTCAGAACTCATATTGCTTCTTCGATGTTATGTAAGGAAGACCGAAGGGGTGCCACTTTGTGAAACCCTGGTTTCTGCTGTCACTTGGGCTCACCAAGTGGATTGCCGCCAGTCTCCAAGTTTGATAATCAATTCGCAACTTCAACTGGGTCCATGCTTCAGTTCTGCACCTATAAGCAAAAACGCCACCCAAGCCTCTGTTGATCTGCTTTTTCTCCCATCACTGCAAGTTCTTTTCTTCCAGCTACCTCCCTGCAACAACTGCTACTACTTGGATGGCGTCTTCCATTCCTTCTTCGCTTCCATTTCTCTTCACTTCTTCCCAGCCTACTACTACTGCCACTTCTGCTGCTACTACAACAGCCTCTGCAACCACTACTCACACTTAACTTTAGTCCTTCCTTCTTTTTATGGATGGCGGCATTGTTGGGAGACCTAGAAACAGGACTAGAGTGTAGCTGCTCCTTTCTCAGCACCTTCTTACAGGGCTTCCTCCTCGCAGTACTTACAGTACTTATAGATGGTGTATTTTTACTGGACGTGGTGGCTGGAAGTCTTCCATCAGGTTTCTATAAGGAAACTGAAAGGACATTTTCAGATTTTCAGGTGGTGTTCCTTCTTACCCCGTGAAATGTTTGTCCCAGAATTACTGGTGGTGATGCCTTTAGGTTCAACACAGCTCCCAGGTCCTGTGCGTGGTATTTTAGGGGCCACCTTTTGAAGCCATCACTGATAGATCCTGCAATGAATGCCCATCCTGTGTGAAGTGTCGACCTACTGGTGTTTCCATTTCTACAAGCAGCACTTAAGTGTTCTCAGGAATAGCAGCATACCCTCAGCAACTTGTTGCTCCCAGGACTAATGCGACCTCAGCTCTTACACCTCCCGCCAAAGAGTCTGCAGAGAAGGATGCCCCTGTAGGAATACTTTCCTCCTCATAAGGAAAAGCCAGATTCACAGTGAATCTATGTTAGGAAAGATTTATTTTTTGGCAACTTTGCCTCCATATTCTATAGACCTCAAACTTTCAGCTTTTGTTCTTGAACCGGTCGACTTTTTACAGGGAAGTGAAGCCTTCAGCTTCACTCCCCTTGACATTTTGCTCATTTTGTTATGGGGAAATTGATCAGACCTTCAGACTATCAGTAGTGGGAAAATATGTTTCCCTTTTGTCTTTTTGCCCTTTACCTTTTTGGTAACTTTTTGACAGTGCACGCAACATCTAACAATGCAGTGCAGTGGGAGATACTTTTGTATCACCCTAGTATTTTACACAGATTTTCGGTTACTTTTATATATGTCTAAAGACAAATTTATTTACCATTTGTGCACATTCACGTTTATCACGTCTGGCTACTAAATGTGGCTAGTGCTCTAAAATGACCCACAAGAATTTTGCTTATTCTTTGGCCATATTTTTGTTTAGCCTTCTTCCTACTGCTTTCGCTAGGTAATGCTGGCCTGGTGCGTGTAGACCCAGGATGTGGGCGGGACTGTGTGATCCCACTCCACATCTGGGGCGTCTGAAAGTCTAGGAATGGGGCATGAGTGACAACCACAGTGGTCCTTGATGTGGACCACTGCAGGCTTTTTTTTTTTTAAACCAACGTTATTTCCATTTTTACGAAGTCAATAATTGGTCTTTAATTACAACATGTGTTATGAACATTGTTACCCTCATGAACCCCCTATTCATCACTCTTGAACCTTAGCGTTGTATCTAGTAGTCTTCATACTTTTCCCATCCCCTCCCACCCTCACCCAGGCCCCTCCCCATTATTGTTCGAACCAAACAAAACCATGGTTTGTAACCAGAACAGTTCCATGAGCCAACCCCTCGGCCTTAGCTTCTGCTGTCTTTATCTGATGTGGATGTTTGAGAATCTGGGGTTTAAAGTATTGAGTCTCCCTCTCCACCACATAGTCCTGAAGGGGTTCCCATATGGCCAAGAATTTCAGATATGTCCCTGATTTTGTGGCGCAGATGTTCTCCATTGCCATAATTCCCCACACTTTCACCCACCACCATGGAGCTGTAGGGCTTTCCACTGTCTTCCATCGTTGGGCCACTGTCATCCTTGCTGCAGCGAGAAGATGGGTTATGAGGGCGGCTCTGTTCTCTGAAGCTGCATATGTCCCTTCTGCTACTGCCCCCAGCAGAATTACTTTTGGGGACCATGGCAGGTCTGCACCTGTTATGTCTCTAATAAGGCTCAGTATTTCTTTCCAGTACACTTTTATCCTTGGGCATGTCCACCACATATGGAACATATCTCCTGTTTCCCCACACTGACGCCAACATTCCGGAGGATACGTAGGGATCATTTTGTGTATTTTGCTTGGGGGCATATACCAGCGATAACAGAGTTTGTATGCCGATTTTTTAATTGCTGTTGATTTGGATAGTTTATGAGCCGCCCTCCAGATTTGACTCCATTCTTCCTGTGTAATCGCCTCCCCTATGTCCCGCTCCCAGTCCTTCATGTATTGGAGGGTGTCTACTCTTTGCGCCTTGTCCAGTAGCTTGTATAGTCTAGTGATCCCTTTTGCGGGTGTCCCCTCCTGTATTGTTAGTTCTAGGCCTACTTAGGGTCGTAACCCAGCCCTTTTTACCTCTGGATGTGAGGTTCAGTGACGCAGTTGTATATATTTAAATCTATGATTATCGGTAATGCCAAATCTTTGTTTGCATGCTTCGAAGGTGAGTGGGGCATCATCCTGATGCATATCTTGTATGGACAGTGTGTCTGCTCCCCTCCAACCTGAACATTTTATGAAGCCCAGGCGAGAAGTCTGTGAATTATGCACGATAGGGGATAGTGGGCCCAGACCTTGTTTGACCCCACTGCCCCGGATAGCCTTATCCCAGTTGTGTAGTGTCGTCTTAGTGGCCTCTAATAGGATACCCCCCCTTATCTCGAGCTTTTGGATTTTAGGAATGGGATATCTGTCGCGGTCTGTTCTATTGTCCCCCAACCTGGACGAGGGTCTCTACCCGCCCATTTCAATGCTGGTGTCAGCTGAGCAGCCAAAACATATCTTCCCATATCTGGAACTCCCAGCCCTCCAAGAAGCGTGGGCAGCATCAGGGTCCTTTTTTGGATCCTCGATTTCTTGTTTCCCCAGATGAACTTAAACACTGCCTTCTGGAGTTCCGGAATTCGTTTTTGGGGGATCACCACCAGGGTTGAGCTTACTACATACAGTAATCTGGGAAGCAAGGTAATTTTTATCGCCGCTATTCTAGCAAACCATGATAATTATTGGACGTCCCATCTCTGCAAGTCTTCCTGCAGGCGCTTCCATAGAGGTGTGATATTTGCCTTGAGCAAGTTCTTTACGGTTCTAGTGATATGGATTCCTAGATATTCCAGGGACTGCTTTTCCCACTTTAGGGGGTAGTGTTCCTTCAAGAGTGCTATGTCCCCACTCCCTTCGGTTATATTCAGCGCTTTGGATTTTGAATAATTTAGTGTAAACCCTGATGTCTTTTCAAACTTTTGCAATTCTTTAATTATTCTGGGCAATGTGTGTATGGAGTCTGCCATGTAGAGCATGATATCATCTGCATAGAGGGCGATCTTGTTTCGGAGCTCCCCGGTGCGCACCCCTTTAATTCCCCGGGCTTCCCTTATTCTGCATGCAAATGGCTCCATTGCCATGGCAGATATGAGCGGGGAGAGAGGGCACCCCTGCCGAGTACCTCTCCAGATGTTGATTCTTTCTGAGCTGTAGCCATTCACCATGAGTTGCATAGATGGATGCTGGTAGTTTGCTAAAACCATCTTAGTGAATGTCGTCCCACAACCGAAGCCCTCCAGTACCAATCTTAAATACTCCCAGTCTATGCTATCGAATGCCCGTGTGGCGTCTAGTGCGGCAATCGAGAATTTTTGGTCTCCTCTAACCCCCGAATCTATGATGTCAATTACTCGCCTGACATTATCCTGTGTGTCTCCCCCTTACGAAGCCTGCCTGGTCTTCATGCATTATCTCGGGCAGTACTGTCGCCAACCGATTCGCCAATATTTTTGCATACAATTTTGCGTCTGTATTGAGGAGAGCTATGGGGCGGTAACTGGTGCATTCGACTGGGTCTTTCCCTGGCTTTAGGAGTAATATCGTGGTCGAGTGTCCCATGTCCTTTGAGACTGCTCCCTTGTCCCTGATTAAATTGAAAAGGCGAGTGAGGGGGGTACCCAACTGTGTCTGGAACATTTTGTAGAACCAATTTCCTAAGCCATCTGGGCCTGGTGCCTTTACCCTGGGTAGCTCTGCTATCGCATCACACACTTCCTGCATTGTGATTAGGTCTCCTAATTTTGCTTTGTGTTGTTCCGAAATCTGTGGCAATTTTATAGCCGACAAATAAGACACTTGTTCTGCTGTGTTCAGGTTCTCGTTAGTCAGCAGATTTTTGTGAAAGTGGACCATCGTTTCTAGTTTCTCCTCGTCTCCCGTTCGCAGTTCCCCACTACTAATTCTTAACCGGGTAATATGATTGCGCGCCTTCTGTTTGCGTAGTTTGGCTGCTAGAAAATGTGCTTGCTTTACCCCCTGTGTATGTAATATGATTGTTTAATGTTGAGCAATATTTGCGCTGTTCTATCTGCAGTGTGGTTTTCTAGTTTGGCTCTGGCCTTTGTAAGATCCTGCCAGGTTCTGGGCGTCTGACGGGACTTATGAAGCTTTTCAGTATTTCCTACCTCTTCCTCTAATTCACGCGTTATAAGGGCTTTTCCCCTGTAATATTGCGTTGCTTGTGCTATGAATTCCCCTCCGATTACTGCCTTCCCCGCGTCCCACACCACCCTCCAGATTACCTCCCCATTGTCAACTTCCAGGAAATAGTTACTTATGACTTCTTCCATGTGTGCCTTAAGTGCAATATCCCTCAGGATTGTTTCATTTAGCCTCCATTGTGGTCGGGGTCTATTTATTGTCCCTGCAGTTCTATGCAGGTCACAACTGAGGCATGATCAGGAGAGATATTGAACACCAATTTCAATTTTTTTGACGTAGGTGATTAATGCAGAGGAAACCAGAATCATGTAAATTCTAGAGTAACCCCTGTGCACTGCTGAGTAGTGTGTGTATTCCCGGATTTCCGGGTGGAAAAACCACCGCATTTCTATCACCTTCAAGTCTCTAAAGAGTTTTCCGAGGGCCTGTCTGTTACGCTGATCTGCTGCAGTCGGGAGGGGGGTGGGGGGAGTGTTTTATCCAATTGTGGGTCCATCACACAGTTAAAGTCCCCTCCTATTATCACCCGGCCCCCACACCACCCTCCCACCTTCTGGAGTAGTTTGGGGATATACTGGTCCTGGTTTTCGTTGGGGACATAGACTGCTAGAATTGTATACATTTGGCCATTGACAGTACCCTTCACACCCAAGTATCTACCTTCCTGATCCTTCATTATTTGATGTTTGTGGAAGCCTAAGTCTCTGCTGCATAGAAATGCCACCCCTTTTGTTTTTGTCTGGCTTGAGGCAAAACACTGAAGAGGGTATGTTCTGCTTCGCATCCTTTATTCATCTTGCTGGAGCAGGTGTGTCTCCTGTAGGATCGCTATCTTCGATTGCATAGCTTCCAGTCTGCCTAAGATCGATTGTCTTTTAGCGGGGGAGTTTAGCCTCTGGACATTAATCGAGACAATGTTCACTTCCTCCATTACTCCCTAGGTGAGGGTTATCTGCATATTGGACCCCATGTTCTGTTTGCTGTAACTTTCTCTGCCTGTTTTTGCTTCTGTTTTTACACATTTGTGGAGTTGGCTCACCTTTCTTCACGGTTTTTGGGTTCTTTGCTTTTCTGTCCCTTGTTCCCTTTCCCTCCCTTACCCACCCCCTTCCCTTTCCCTCCCTTACCCACCCCCTTCCCTTTCCCCAATCCTGGGAGTGCATGAGGCCTGGGCTCCTAAGGGGCCACCCGCTGGTCAAAACGGGCTTGGGGCCTCTAAATTTCCCCCAGTTCACAATAGTCAGGAGTTGTATTACCTGACCCTGCTTCCAAGATTTGTGACCTCCTACCTCCGTGCAGGCGCTCCTATTCAGTTGTGCGGTCTTCTCACATTTAGGTAGCGCTTCACGCATTGTCTGTGTGATGGGCCGAGTTTGGATCCGTTGGGCCTCTTCGCTCACGGTCATGAGCCGGTTGCGAGCTTTCGGTTTTTCCTGTCCTCCCTTGTCTTTCTCTCCGTTGACCATTCCCATGGTTTTCCGGGCGGGGCGGTCATATTACGCCGCGGGCGCACGGGCGCCTCTGGTTGCTCATCCTCCAGGTGTAGCAGAGGCAAACCCTCTGCGCAGTTCCCAATTCTCCTCGGTTTTCCTTCCCATGTAAATGACAGGCCAAACGGGTGTGTCCATCTATATCGGATTTGTTGTGCTTGAAGGGCCTTCGTAACAGGTTGCATTAGCCTTCTTTTGTGGAGAGTGATCAGGGCAAGGTCCTGGTATAGCTGTATGCGGGACCCATTAATCATAAGGTCTCAGTTTGTCCTTGTCGCACGTAGCACCTCCTCTTTCAGACCATACGATGTCATCGCTATCAGGACATCTCTGGGTCTTGACCGTGGTCCATTACGTATTGGGCCCACTCGGTGTATCCTGTCGAAGCCGATCGTCTCTGGTTGGGTATCAGCTAGCAGGCTGCTAAAGCAGAGTTGCAAGGTGTCTTTTAGATCCTTGTCCTGCACCGATTCTACCAGGCCTTTGACCCAAATATTGGATCTTCTCGAGCGGTTTTCCAGATCCTCCGCCTGGAGTTCGATTGTTTGTTGCGGTCGCCAACTGGTCTAGTAACAGGCTGTTTTGATTAGTTTCTTCCGTAACATTCGAGAGGCCACTTTCAACTATGTCCACTCTTTCTCCTATCTCTGCCATTTCTTTATTGACCTCCTGGAGGGATGATTTCAGGTCCTCCCTTAATTGTTCCATTTGACTATGGAAGGCTTTAGTCATTCTGGCCTCCATTCCTTTTAAGCAGTTCAAGAGTTCATCTTTGTCGGTTGCCATTATGCTAGTTGGGAGGTCCTTTGTTTCAGTAGTCGGCACCGGTGGAAGGGATGGCGATTCTGCGTGTGTTTGGCACCTCTACCGCCAACACTTCTCTATCTGCCCTTCCTGGGGTCTCGCTGGGGATCTTGCTCTTATTGGGCCCGTTTTGGATTTGGTGCCTGGCATCTGAGTCGCTCTGGCCACTGTTGGCTAGCGTTATTCCTCGTGTAGAGTGTATGTTGCCGATGTCCTTTTGGTTTCACTTGAGTAATCTAGCTATTATATGTCTGTCTCAGTTCTCGGGTTTGGTCCACTGTTTGCGGTGGGCTCTTCACTTCGAGCCAGTATGAGAGACAGGGTCTCATGTGCTTCTTTGGGTTGGAAGTGGTGTGTCCAGCAGCAGGGTTGATAACGTTTCTCAGTATTAGGAGACCCCTTAAATGAACCATATGTACCTCGCTGTGTGGCCCCTCAGTTTTCAGGATGCTGTGGGGGACGGGAGGGTTTATCCCTGTGTCTCTGCCGGTGCTCTCGTGTCAGCGTTCCCTCCCGCCTCCCCTATCTCCTCCCAACCGGCATAGTGCCTCTTCTGGTCTCGCACCGTGCTGTTTCGTGAGCGGGGGGGGGGCTCCCGCCGCTGTGTCTCAGGCTCCTTGCTTCACCGGGTCCCGACGGAGCCCGGCCCAGTCCTTATCTCCGACGGAGGCCATGGGCCGTCTCTCCTCCGTGCCCCACTTCAAGTATGCTCCCCAGATCTGCCCCACTACTTCTCCGGTGTGCGTGAGGGCCCCGCTCCTGGGCCATCCTGCCTCCCCTCCCCCAGAGCACGGCTCCCACCTGGCTCCCGGGATCATGCAGGAGTGGCACCCATGCTGCTGTCAGATGCCGCCCGGAGCCACCCCTCCTCTGCCTCGCTGCACGCCCGGATCCCCCGGATGGGCCCTGGGCTCCGCTGCGAGTCGCAGGTCCTCGCTATCCAGGAGACCCCAGGCAACCACAATCCAGAGCCCGGTGCGTCCACAGACCACCGGACGTGCCCGGCGTCTGTTCCCTGCTCGTCTGGGGGGGGTCCGGGCATCTGCACCGTTATCCCTTCCCTCCTCCTCAACTACTCGGCCCGTCCGCCCACGGGGCTCTCCCTTGGCGCCTGTCTTCACCGCTGCCGGTCAGCGCCGAGGAATCCCCCTCCCCTGGGCACTTCACCTCGTTAGCAACCGCTGCTGGTACCTTGATCACAGCTGTAACTGGTGCTCCGCAAGTTCTCCCTGACCTGCCGTGCTGCTCCGTTGGGCGGGAGATCCTCGGTCACTGACTGTCTCGCTGTCACCGGGAGGGTCCACCGTCGGCACCCGAGTACCTGGCCTCCCGCTGTTGCTGTGTCCTGGGGGCTGGGGTGATGCCTGTGATCGTGTGTTGCCGATTGCTGGCTATTGCTACTCCGGAGCCCCGCGCTTCTTTCTGCGGCCTCCCGTGGGGTATGTCCATCCCCTCCGTTAAATGTGCGCTTGATTGCTGTGAGGGCCTTGGGCTCTGCCACACACCTGCCCACGTCCTCAGACCCAAACGTCACGGATGTTTAATCCGGATCATGTTGTGCTTTCCAGCTGCATATTTTCGCATGGCTGAGAGTTTATAAGCGCCGCTTTTTTGTTTGCCTGCATGGAGGACCCGAGGTGCACGTCCTCACGGTCCAGCGGCCATCTTGAATCCACTGCAGGCTTTTTGAAGGGCACAGATGCTTACCATTGGTGGGCTTGTCTTCTTTGCAGGGGTTGCATCTTGCACCAGAACGGAGAAAACCTTGGTCTCCCAACCCACAGACATCCTGAACCGGAAACAAACGGTGGAACACCTACCTCCAGTGATCCCCAGTCGACCATTCTAGTCATCTGGAAAAATCGGAGCCAGGGAGGTAGCAATTTCAACACATTCATCTCCTCCCTGTTTGCGTTAGAATAAACCTTAGAATAAAGTGTGGTTATTCCATTTCATCGCTTTTTGAATATTGGATCTAAAAGCTTGCAACTGAAAGATAAGAATATAATGTTACTGACATGTAACGTTGTTGAATATCTTCTAAAAGTTTTCACCCCCACAAGAACTCTTCCTACACCATCCCTTTCTCCCAAGATGACGCTTTGTAACTTTTGGGCACAATTCCCCATACATCATTGAGATTGGACTTATAAAGTTAGGGTAGAATTCGTGCGAACTGGTTTCATACTACTACATCACTACTTAACTTCATTTTGTTGCCCAAGTTATTTTGATTGAATTTCTAAAGGTGACTGTATATATGCTTTATAACTGAGTGGTGGGTGATATCATCTACGTGCTTCATTTATTAGTGTGCCTTTTTGGCCCTATAATAAACATTGTATTTTGTACTTACCTGCCTAAATTGAATTTTTGTATGCTTTACTGTGGGGACTCATTGTGGATTCCTGACCCCCCCTCACACTCTTGACAGTAGCCTTGACATAATCCCCACACTTACCTTGTTTGGGTTTGGCTGAACTAAAACTAGGATGGACTCCTGTGTCAGGCCAGATTCTAGAAATCCATCTTAACCTCCACAGTCTTATCCTTAAATCTGCGGTCCCACTTTACATGATCACTTACTACACAGATGACCAAATGTTGTGCCTCTATGAAAGTACAGAGTCTTAGGGTGCCTGGTCTTCTCCTGCGTCCGATGATGATCCTCCCTACTCTTTCCATAATCCCCATGTGGCTTATTCCCCTTATACTTATTATGGGTTTTATGGGGTCCAGCTTCATCAGCTTCACCATTTTCCCCGACTCAGGTTTATATGGAGCCGCAAGGTCTTTATGGGACACCCTTAGGTAAACCCACAAGTCAGCAGCAATAGATAGTTTCTTGAGATCCAACTACTTCAAATCTGCGTTGCTCTAGCTTAGGTGAACAGGAAGCACAAACGTCCTCTAGCATGACCAGAACCAACATACCAACAAAAGTGGTTACTTTATGGTCTTCCACCAACCCACCCTTGTAGGTGTTTGAGAGAGTCAATTACATTGGTGCCCCAGGTGACATTATCAATCTTTTTGTGGTCTCTAAATCTCTAATTACTGGCCAGGAGCCTTCCCAAACCTTAAGAGCAGAGCCTGTTTAAGCTTGTTGAAATCTTTTGTATATGCTTTAGCCAATCTCATAATTGCACTTGCCCCACTCTGAGGAAGCCTTCTGACATGGCAAGCAATCTTGTCAGCCACAACAACAACATGTACCCCCACAAGCAAATTCAAATGCTGTCAACTATTCTAGATCATTTTTCCATTATATACGATCAACATATCCTTAGGAAATCTAGGTGGAGAGGAAGACCCAGAGCCATTCCCAGATCCTCCGGAGGAGCTTCTACCCGTCTTGGTAGCTAGCGGTCTACTCGGCATTGGGTGCAATTCACTTTGAGGTGGGCCAGTATTAGGACCTATAAAGATGGGCCAATTTTTAAACATACTTTTAAATCCAATGTGTTTGTTTAAATTTGAACTTGTTTTTATCTGGTGGTTTGTGGCCTGGTGGGGGTTGGGCTGTTCTGCTCTCTCGACGGTTCCTGGGCCTAGCCCAAAAGATACATTATCACTACATGATTAGAGTAAACACAGGACATTAATACATTTTCTTAATAACACATTTACAGAGTGTGGGACAGTGGGATTCAAACCACGGGTGGATGCATTGTTTCTCTTCCTAGACTGACACATTACCCCTGAGTTATCCTCTCAACCCATTACCTGGGCCACTCCCTGGAGGCTAACTAAGCTGCTGCAGGAGGTGAGGCGAGCACAACGAGGGAGCGGCTGAGCGAGGAAGCGCCTACTTAATCTCGAGGAGGAGACAAGCAAGCGGTTCGTTGTGCTCTTGTCTCGGGTAAGTCAAAGTGAGACTGTCACGAATTGCCATGTACCATTAACAAATGCAGGCTAGTGGGGAGTGAATGAAATCCTTTGGGGTATGGTCAATCTAAACTTGGAGAAAAATGTGTTAATTCACCACTAGCTTTTATTTCGGCTTTCCATACGTGTATGGTTGTATCACAGACTGTTGTGTTATCTATGTATGTATAACTAAATTCCAATTTAGTATTATTGTATATATTGTATATAACTGTTGCCTGTTCTCTGCTACTATTTGATAATTTGTATGATATAGGGCAGTACTGTTTATCAACTTTTTGTAGTGCAATTCACAGCAATGTAACCCAAGCTGAACAATCCTCTTCTCCTTTCTTCTGCGCCCTAATACTCTTGGGGCTGGTGCGCATTATAAATAAATAAACAAACAATAAAAGAATATAGTTCGGAAAACAAAGAAAATGCACAGCAGTTTATAACTAATACGCTCACCTTATTACTCAGGTAAATCTGATGCGTTGCACCTTGCGCTACAGCCAACATTTTGAATTTTCTCCCACAAATTCATTCTTTTTAAATGTATTTATTTACAATTATATACATAAGCAAAAGTTAAACAAACTAATCATAGCAATCACATACATCAAATCGAAAATCTTACATATACAGTTAAACATCAAGGCAGAGAAAGTGAGAGAAAAGAAAATACATTAAAAGAAGTAATTACATTTATTCCAGATCTTATCATACAAGGTCAATTTGCATTTCAATTTATAAATAATGTTTTCAATTCTAGAAAGACTGCATTTTTGGACCCAATCCTCATATGAAGGAGGAATCCGAGTTTTCCAACCTCAAAGTACCAATCGTTTGCCCACAATGGTGCTCCTAATAAGCCATTTTTTTATGGGCAGAACAGAGATCAGACAATCCAGAATCATCACTTAGGATCATTGTCTTGAAATCCAATGTGGACCCCCCACCGGTAATTGTGTCACAAACATCACATACCTCATTCCAAAAACCTCTCACCCGTATATAGCTCCACAGCGGTATCCAGTTAAATTTTCGAAAACACATTTTCGACATGGCAAAATCTCTGAACAAAAATGCCTAAAAAAATGTTTTCAAAGTTTTTATTATTTTATATTTTTCATGTTTGTTTCGTTAGTAGAAAAAAGTGCCCCCCGCTTTTTGTGTCGAAAAAATGGCATTTCGAAAATGTGATGTTCAAAAATGTCACTATCAACCCTCAACAGCATGTGTCCTAAAGATCCAACCTCTTGTACACATCCCCAGCACTCATCACTGTCAGTTAGCCCTCTTTTGTGTAAGGTTTCTGGCCACCAAAATACTCGATTGAGAACCTTAATTTGCTGGGACCTTTCACCTAAGTTCAGTGAACACAAGGAAACATTTCTGCACATATTTTGCCAGCATTCAGGACCAATCTCAAAGCCAATCCTCTCACTCCAAACCTCCCGTGGTTTGTCATTACCCTGATAATTCGATACAATCAATTATAAATTCTACTAGCCATACCACCCTCCGTTCCGTTAGAATTAGCAAGAAAGATGCTCAGATCCAGTGTGTTTGACCAATCAACATCACCTACTAACGTCTTCAGGCGTCAATAAGCAAGTTATTAAAGTCCCACTTCACTCATCTCATTCGCAGTCATCCATCGTCCATCCGTACCAAGATCAGAAATCTGTTTAATGCCAGCAAGATACAAATCAGGGCAAAAAATGGTTTTGGTATTATCTCGAATCCTAGGATTCAGCTAAATTGAGGCCCGCTGGCATTTAAAAGCATCTATGTTCAAAAACACCAACAGCTCACTCCAAGCAGTGCGTAAAAATTTCGTCACCAATGATCTACTACCAGGAACTTTCGTATTAGTTGTTAATAAAGCTTCCGGACCAAGCGGACCAAATGCATTCGGTTCCGCCACAGCCCAACGGTCCGACCCCCATTCAAAAAAGGAATGAATAAATGAGATGTAAAAGCTAAGTGATAAGCCTTAAAATTCGGAACCCCCAATCCACCCTGATGAACTGGAAGTTGCAATTTCCAAATACTAAGTCTCTGCGGTTTCTTATCCCATAGAAAAACTTGAACGAGGCGGTCTAAATCTTTACAGTAACTATTGTTAATTCCCAAAGGAAGCATACTAGCTATGAAATTAATTTTTGGAGCCAAATTCATTTTAAAGGCGTTTACTTTTCCCCACAGTGAAAAATTAAGAAGAGACCATCTATCTAGATCCATTTTACAATCTTTAATGATCTTACACATGTTCTCATCAACCATATTTGAGACAGGAGACGTCAGCCAAACACCCAGATAGCGCAAACGCGTATCACACCATTTAAATCCCAATCCTGTGATCTTATTTTTATTACATCGATGGGAAAGAGGCAATACCTCTGACTTTAACCAATTAATCTTGTAACCCAAGGAATCATAAAAATCAATTGCTAAAATAAAAAGAAGTGGCGAAAGCAGACATCCCTGACGAGTGCCGCGTTCCAAACCGAAGGGTTCCGACTTGACCCCATTTATCTTAACATCTGCCGTAGGATTGGTATACAAAAGCGCAATCCAGGAAATGAATTCATCACCAAGATTCTACTCCCTTAGAGTTGAATATAGATAGTCCCAGCTAACCCTGTCAAACGCTTTTTCAGCTTCAAGGGAAAGGACAGCGGCATCACAATCAACCTCATTAGCTTTTTCCGTAGTAAGTAACAATTTGGTTTATTTTTCATAAAGCCAAATTGTTCCTCATCAATTAATTTAGGAAGAAACCTCTCCAACCTTAAGGCCAAAACCTTAGCTAAAATTTTATTATCAGTATTGATAAGACTGATGGGACGGTAATTTGCCAGATGATTGCTGTCCTTTCCTTTTTTCAAAAAAACTGAGATAGAAGCATGGCATGTACTTCTAGGTAATGCCCCACCCAATTTACTAGCAATAAACATACCTTTCAAAAGTTCCAGGGCCGAATTTGGAAGAATTCTATAAAATTCACAGGGAAGTGCATCCAGACCAGGGGATTTACCGACAGTTCTGAAATTGCACTCTTAACCTCATCAATCTTTTTGCTGCTTGATAGTCCCAGATAAATCCCATGCATACAACATTTAAAGGCCTCCCACATGTTCTGTAAGCTGATCTCAGAAGAGCGGTTCTCATCAACAAAAAGTTAGCTTGCGACACAGTGCGGTCAAATATATCCTCATCCAACAAAATAGAAGTATTTAGCTTCCACGAAAAGGACCTACAACATTGAAATTTAAACCTCAAACGCATCGCTCCCTAAAATATGACCTATATCACAAGAAACAAAGGTTTCCGTCACCGCCCCACCAGTCAAAAACCATGTCCAGTCTAGAATACACACCATGAGCTCCAGAGAAAACACTCCTTACTGAACAGCAATTGAATTTATAGATTACCCTACTCACTATGTTCCTTTTTGGTACAGTAGGATGGCGTTTCCTACTAGTGCTGACTGTTCTCTGGTTCTTATATCATTCAGTATAACTAATTAAAAACAGCATGTGCTGCTTTTTGTGGGAACTGCATCATATAGCTGTACCAGAAGAGATAAGTTATCACTTGTGGAAAAGTGCACTCTGTTCAGTGAAAACAGAGCCCAGCATGCTTTCATCATCACTGAACAGATGCTACAGCCAGGTAGGCTGCAGAGCAAATGAAGAGTGCATTGCCAGTTGTAAGGAGAGCAAGCCCTACCACAAACTGACTGGAGATGATTGATGACTACTACACATTCAGTTTGAACCACCCACACATGTTTGGCAAGAACTGCCCGAGTTGGCTAAATGTACAGCAGGTTTTCCTATGCTACGACTGCGTGAATTATTATATCAAATAGGTTCGGAATTGGCTGCAATTGAATGCCACATTGCATACAAATGCTGGTACAAATGGGTGGAAAAAGATTTACACCACACTATTTTTATAACCCATTGTTTTAAAACTCCACATCACTATGTTTGCATGTTTCCAAGTTTTTCAGTGCAAATCTTTGCACCCACGTGTCACTTGCATATGAAAACATGTGCACAATCATGAATTGTTGCACATCCAGGTACCCAAACTCTGTTTGCCAATTATGTCCATCCTCATGCTATATTCTCTAGCTAGGTTAACATAACAAATTAACAAAATGCCCGCACTAGGGGCCCGCCCGCCTCTTTATCGTTATAGTGTTTTCGTTCCCTTCCTGGGAAGCCGCGAGAGCCGGGCCCTGAATACGGCTGTGGTGCCGTGATTCTGTCGGTGTGCAGGTGGCACGCATGCGCGCTGCAAGTTTTCAATCGAATTAACGGTCGAACTCGTAGCGAAGGAACGCCGGCAGCATTCCTCCCCCTCAGAGTCTCTGCGTCCGCGGAATTCCTGCGCTGCTAAGTCTTAGACCACATTCCAGAGGCAATCTTAGCATAAAAGAAAAGTGATATACCTGTGGCATTATTTATATGAAGGAGAGAACCTCCTAGAAGCTCCCAGATAACTAGGAGACTCAGGAGACCCTACTCCCCCTTGACCCTTCTTTGAGAACCTGCCTTGCAAGACTTCAACTATGGCAAGTGATAAGGGGGAAGACTATTGGGAGGAATATTATGACCAGGAAGAGGAATTGCAGGAAGAGGAGAGAGATCTCTCGCTTAGTTTCAAGAGAGTGTTGGGAGACTCTAGTCAGAGCTGTAGCTCAAGGTGTACAACCTATACAGGACAGACTCCAGATCCTGGAGAGTTTACTAGGCACTAAAGCTGGCAGGCATGAGGATCCAGGGGAAGGTACCTCCACAAGACCTCTGGAAGATATTAATAGGGGGTGTAAGGGGGCCCTGGAAGAGGAAACACTCTTCTACCCCCTCCCCCCCGGGCTCTATCAGGGGACTAGATGAACAGCCCCAGGAGGCAGCTGACTTAAAGAAGCTTTCTTGGCTAAATCAGCAGTGCCATGCCTCGTACCCCTGGCCCCAGGGGCAGATAATGTGGGGAACGAAGGCTCGTCAGAGGAGGAGTGTGCAGAGGAAGTGGAAGAAGACGAGGGCCTTTTGGGCACAGAGAGACCTCTGGGACAGCCCAAAACAGAAAAAAGTAAACCCAGCGGAGTGGAGGCTACTCCTGACAAAGACATATCTGATATGTTCGAGCCGGAAGCAATAAGGCACCCGCGCTCCACAGAATGGACCCCCTCACCAAGGGTGGCAGTTTATATGGCTCAGAAAATACAGAAACCGCTAGAAAAAGAAACAAGGTTTCGACTCAGGGCAGAGTGCCCCAGACCGGAGTTGAACGGGAAGGTCGCTGAAACTCCAGAATTAGACCCGAAAATGCTCTCATTCGTTTCTAAAGCGAATAAAGATGTAAGGAAAGGCATGGACCGAGATTGGCGTTCATGCCAGGATAAAGTGCTAGACCTGACAGGGCCCTTAGCAAAGATTATGGACCTCACTGAGAGGGCCAAAGACACTGGGGAACCGGTAGATCCCCATGTCCTGGCTAATTGGGCGCAACGTGCCGTATGCCTTTTCGGTAATGCAAATTCAGCAATCTTAGCAGAAAGAAGACGATCTACATTACTCAAGATAGACAACAAATTGGGCGACTTAGCCTCGTACGTAGCGGGTGAGGGTGCTCAAGGCCTGCTCTTTGGAGAGACCTTCGTGAAAGAAATGAGCAGGTTCGTAGGAACATATACGGCCCTCGAGAAAGCACAGACGTCTATCAAGAAAGTCTTCCCCGGACGGGTTTTTGCCGGGGCCGGTCGATTCAGGGGCCACTCGACCGGCCGGTTTAACTCCAGCAGAAGGCCACAAGGGCCGAGAGCCCAGTACTGGGAATCGCAGCAACAAGACGCCTTCTTCCCTAATAGAGGTCGGGGCTTTAGAGGAAGAAGAGGAAGAGGCTACCCCAGATACCAGTCTAACAACTCAGGTGGGAGCGAGCACAGCAAATTACCCTCCTGTAGGGGGCAGAACCGCGCTTTTTATACACAACTGGTGAAAGCTTTCCACAGACGCCTGGGTGCTTCAAGCTGCGCAGGGATACAAGTTAGACTTTCGGAGTTACCCCAGGCAGAGAAGACCCCCTCCGCGCTTACAGTGTTCAGCGGCAGAAGCGTCCTTGCTAGACAGGGAATTGCGAGAGTTAGCGCAGAAACAAGCCATAGAAAGAGCGCAGCAGCATTCCTCAGGCTTCTTGAGCAACATGTTTTTAGTGCACAGGAAGAGCAAGGTTCGGCCTGTCATAAATCTGAAAGAGCTCAACAGCTGGCTAGTCTACAAGCACTTCAAGATGGAAGAGGTCATCTACTGGCAGATCTGCTCAGGAAAGGGGACTGGTTAGCGCGGTTAGATCTGAAGGACGCATACCCGACAGTCCCGGTGGCCCCCCCAGGATCGCAAGTTGCTCCAATTTATATAGAGGAGCCAGAGGTGGCAGTTCAAGACACTACATTTCGGGCTAGCATCGGCTCCATGGGCCTTGACGAAACTATTGAGGCCTCTAGCAGCGGCCCTCAGGGACGAAGGTATACGGATGATCATCTATTTGGACGACATTCTTTTCATGTCAGAGGACAGGGAGAGACTCGTAAGTCATATCCAATGGGCAAGCAATTTGATTGCGAAGCTGGGGTTTCTCATCAATACAGAGAAATCGGAATTAGTACCCAGCAGGAGAATAGAGTTTCTAGGTTTTGTGATAGACACAAGGAAGGCTTCTCTAGAGCTCCCCGCCGTCAAGATCAGAGCGATAAAGAAGGATCTGAGGACGGCTCTGAGGAGGTCGGTTATATCGCTTCGCAATCTAGCCAGGATAGTGGGTCTCCTAGCAGCCTCGATACAAGCAATATTTCCGGGACCTTTGCACTAACGAGCCCTTCAGAGGCTCAAGATCCGATTCCTTCAAGAAGGATGGAGGTACCATCCCCTAGTGCCTTTAGACATAGACAGCAAGTCGGAAATACAATGGTGGCTCAGCAACATGGAAGCCTGGAATGGCAGGGCCATTTTCGGAGACACTCCAGAGATGGTCATATAATCAGATGCCAGCAGAGCAGACTGGGGGGTGAGATGCGGTCTTATCGAGACCGGCAGAAAATGGTCAAAAGAAGAGTTAGGTATGCACATAAATTGCCTAGAACTATTGGTAGGATCGTTCGCGGTCAAGGCGTTCACCAAGGAGCAAGCGAAATGCAGCATCCTTCTGCGCATGGACAATATCTCCGCAGTGAGGTACATCAACAAATTGGGGGGGGCACGAAATCCAAGATGCTAGCCGAATTAGCGAAGGATTTTTGGCATGCTTGCTTGGAAAGGAAGATAGCCGTGAAGGCAGAGTATCTTCCGGGAGCAAAGAATTCAGTCGCAGACGGGAACTCAAGATATCTAACAGACTCCAGCGACTGGAAACTGCACAAGTCAGTCTTTGAGAGATTGCAGCAGAAATGGGGCCCTTTCGGTATAGATCTGTTTGCATCGAGACTGAACGCCCACTTGCCAAAATATTTCATCTGGAGGCTGGACCCGGAGGCATCCGGGACAGATGCGTTCACGCACAGCTGGAAGGGATCCATTCACTATGCCTTTCCCCCCTTTGTGATGCTGGCGAGGGTCCTAGCAAAGACGCGCAGAGAAGGAGCGGAGCTAGTGATAGTGACACCAGAATGGAAGTCGCAAGCATGGTTTCCAGTTCTGATGGAACTTTCTATGGATTTCCCGCATAGGATTGTCCACAGGTCGGATCTCCTGATCAATCCGAGGGGCGAAGCACAACCGCTGATTCAGAACAAGACGTTGCACCTCTTGGCGTGCAGAATTTCAAGCATAGATGGTGCCTGTCAGACCTTTCAGAACAAGCTACAGAGCTCATCAAGGTATCGTGGGCACCATCCACGATCAGGAGCTATGATTCCGCTTGGCAGGCCTGGGTCAGATGGTGCAGGGGGAGGGGTATTTCTCCCGTTTCAGTTCCTATAGAACATATTCTAAACTTCCTGCAGCATTCACAGCCAGCGGGAAAGCTTTCAGGACAGTAGGAGTTTACAGGTCAGCCATTTTGGCAGGTCACGATCACATAGACGGAAAACCAGTGGGGGAACATCCAGCAATAACTAGACTCCTTAAGGGAATAAAGCTTACCAAACCACCTTTACCTAGATATTCAATGCTATGGGACGTTAACAGGGTTTTGCAATTATTCGAGCAATGGCCTTGGAACGACCTGTTATCGAATAAGCAGCTGTCAGGCAAGCTGGCCACATTACTATGTTTGATTTCCTGCAGGAGAGTCTCAGACGTTAAAGCTCTAGAGATAGACAGAAAGATCTTTTATCCGGAGGGCATAGCGTTTACCCTGGCGCAGCGTACCAAGACTAATTCTAAAGTGATTAATTACCCTTATTTTCCGGACAACAGCAAGCTATGCGTAGCGCGATGCATTAAATGCTATGAAGCAGCGACAGCAACAGTTAGGCCCCACGGGGTCTCTCAGCTTCTCGTCGCGTGAATAAAGCCTTTTAGAGCCGTAGCTACCATTGCTAGATGGGTAAAAGAAATTATGGAACTAGCTGGCATTGACATTTCTGTATTCAGGGCTCATTCGGCCAGGGGATCCATGGCTTCGAGAGCTTTCGCAGCTGGAGTTCCGCTGCAAGAGATCCTGAAGGCTGCAGACTGGTCTAGTGACTCAGTTTTCAGAGCATTCTATTTTAAGCCGCTAGCGAACATTGCATCTGCGGTGATTTGAAAGCTTTGAACAAGCATAATGATCGCCTCCGGTCTCGTCATAGAATGAAGATTGCCAAAGCGCATAGCGCAGGAAGTCTTGATTCTATTAAAGACACGGAGGCGATCATTTTCCCTCCCGAAGGGAATCTCGCTTGATAAGAATGTAAAGTCTATTCATTACTATGAAGTATTTTCCTTTGAGTATAGGGAGTGAATTCCCCACCCTAACATATGTATTTTGGTTTTTCATTTAAGGGGAAGAGATGAAGAATTCAAGAGAATGATGCAATGGTTTCCCGAGAGAGGAGACCCTCGTTGAGGAAAGGCAGAAGGAATGTTACCTTTTTGTTGAGGAGCAGTTTTGTAGGACGAGATCAGGCTGAGCAACAGAAAAGAAGAGGAAGGCACCTAGGCAGAGGAGGACTTATACTGTGAAGGGGAGTCTTATTGGTGGCTCCCACCGAGGCTAGGACTACTGGATACCTGGAGCATCATGGGACATGTAGTAGAGACATAGCTTAAGCTGTTTAGAAGATCCATGTTGGATAGAGTTTTCGAATTTTGTTTAGATTTGTAAAAAAAAAAAAAAAGAAAAAAAAGATAAATGAACATGATTTGAAGAGCTGTGTTTTAAGCAGTAATAAAGAAGAATAAGCATAATGATCGCCTCCGTGTCTTTAACAGAATCAAGACTTCCTGCGCTATGTGCTTTGGCAATCTTCATTATCAACACTAGAAACATGCGCAGATCCATTACCACTAGGGCCCGCACCAGCATTAGTTTATACAGCAGGGCTCTGCAACCTTTGGCTTTCCAAATGTTCCAGACTACACAACTCATCAGCCCTAGCCAGCATAGTCATGGTGAGAAATCATGTGAGTTTTAGTCCAAAACATTTGGAGAGCCACAGGTGTTCTACAGGGATAGGTAAAAACCTTTTTTTCTAGACACCTGGGGATCCAGGATTCCCTGTAACAATTCTGTTTTTGTAGTAGAGGTAGCTAAACCCTTTTCTGAACACTATATATTTTTTCGAGAATCCACTTAGCGCATGGACAGGGTTTCATCCGTGTAATTTTCCATGTTAATGAGAGCGATTGCAACTTTGCAGGCCCAAGACGGTTAAATCAAAGTGTTCTGCATAACACAGACTATTTGATCACTCCAGAGCCAGAGTTCCAATCACCTTATCTGACTGCTAAGAACAGACTGTTCAGCTGGATTTCAAAATCAGCCCTGTGGACAGATTCTGAGAGGCATGATATCCTGGTGAAAAGGAAAAGACAATGTTTAGGCACCTAGACAAACTATCAAGGTAATGAAACTACTGGTCTTGCTGGAGGGGTATTTTATCTCTAGACGTGGGTCTCCAGAGACCCAAGTATGAACTTTGAATGGTTTCCAATGTGAGGTAGCCCAGGTAGTAGCCACAGGGTTGTCCCAGGACAATTCGGAAAAACTTCCAAGGGCTGGATACTGAAGCAGGGGTTGTGAATGGGTGTCACCAGAGGTTGAGGCACCAACAAGGGCTTTTAGGAGATCAGACATAAAGAAGCATGGCTTTGCCGGGACAGTTTGTTTATTTGTAATGCGCGCCAGACCCGAGGGCATCAGGGCGCAAGGTACAAGAATGGTTACAAGAATGCTTTCAGCTTAGAGGTAAGTAGGTTAAAAGAACAGAGGGGAGTGCACTGCTCCCTAGTACAGAACAGATTAGGGATTGGTAAAAATACTTGACATACAGACTTCTGCATTAATTACAGTAAGCATACACATATACAGAGTGAATATGTCAGTAATTACATATTTACAATAGAAGGTATGATAAGTTCAATAATTTGCAATTAAGTCATAAAATACAGTCAGATCTATAAGTGATACTGAATTTTAATAGGTGCAAGATAATCACTGAGGTGGTTAGTGGTCGTTTTCCCTGAACCATTTAATGGTGCTGTATCTGAGTTTGAGAAATGTTTGGTCCACCCTCAAAGTAGGAGGGAGGGAGTTCCATAGCTGCGCTGCTTTGACAGGGAAGCTGCCCTCACCTGCTTTTGTTAATTTGAATCTAGGTTTGATTAGACAGTTAGCATTGGCAGTTCTGGTGGGACGATTAGAGGTTTTTCTAATTATTCTCTCCACAAGGTAGCGAGGGGCAGCATCGTTGAGACCTTTGTAGATTAGCGACACAGTTTTTAGTCAGATTTTGTTGTTAATAGTTAGCCATTTAGTTTGTGGCCTTGCTACCAAGATACGTCCTCTTCTGGCAATGGCCCAGAGCCGTTCTCAGGGCATTGTTCTGTTAAATTTGAATCTTATTTATAATGTGTTTGCTGGCATCCAAATAGAGGGCGTTACAATAGTTCGGCTTGGATAAAATGAGTGCTCTGGCAAATGTAATACAGCTATCTTTAGATAAAAAAGGTTTACCGGCTCCGATTAGCTTGCCGGCATATGCTGTGGCCAAGGCCATGGCACTGACCTGTTTGGCCAAAGTAAGGGTAGAGTTGAGGTAGAAACCTAAGGTTTTTCACCTCTTTAGCAACATTTATGATGTTACCATCGATGTTGAAGGATGAATAGTTGGGTCCAAGTTTCTTGAGGTTAGATGTGGTTCCTAGGATAAGGAGCTCAGTTTCGTCATCATTCAGGCATAGTCAGTGGGCGGCCATCTATGCCTGACTGATGAGAGATTTTAATTACTAAGGCCATATCCTTGTTATAATCCCCGGAAAGTGGTATGAGGATCTGGGTGTTATCTGCATAGTTGGTGGATGCCCAGGTGGTCCAGATCATTGAGGCTTAGTAAGATATGCATTACTTACCGTAAAAGCATTTCTGATGGTTGTATCTGCTTCGATTCACATATACTGTGCATATGGTTCGTCATCAAGTGATAACCACAGAGTATTGTATCTTGTCTTTTGAGAATCGAAAGGGGACGTCGACATTGGCGTGCCTGTAACACTATCCCTACGTGACGTGTAGTGTACCCAAGATCCCTCAGGCGTCGAGGTCCCTCTGATTGTATTTTTTCTGCCGAGAGGGAGCCTTATGACTATCGTGAGTGAGTACGGAAAAGAGAGAAAGTGGTAAAACGTCTATGTTCCTTCCATCCGAGCGGGGAGGAAGGATGGGCGCATGTGAATCTAAGCCGATATAACCATCAGAAATGCTTTTACAGTAAGTAATGCATATCTTCTGATGTTTGTTAATCTGCTTAGAATTCCATACTGTACATAGACTAGCGAGCAGTACCCGGAGTTGGAGGTGGGTTGTGAGAAGGAACAGTAGTGAATAGATGTATTAGTACTGCCTGTCCCACCCGAGAATCAGACCTAGAATGAGTGTCTAGGCAATACTGTTTTGTAAATGTGTGTACAGAACTCCAGGTTGCCGCTTTGCAAATGGACTCAAGGGGAACATTTGCAATGAATGCTATGGACGCCCCAGTGCCTCGAGTAGAATGTGCTCTAGGCTTGAAGGGCAGCTCTCTCTCAGCAAGACTGTAGCAGAGTGTGATGCATTTGACAGTCCATCTAGAGATAGTGGATTTAGAGACTTCGGCCCTCATTCCGAGTATGGAGGTAGTCATGGCGCCATTTGCGCCATGACTACCTCCCATACCGGTACCGACACCGAATTGGTTCAATGGGGACTTACCGGTGTAGTCCGACCTTTGCGGGACCAGTAAATCCCCAATGAAAAATCCATTCCCCATTCCCATTTGAGCCCCCATAGGTCTCAATGGGAATGGGGAAGTAGCTAATAACGGTACCGCAATTTGCGGTTCCGTTATTAGCTCTGCAGTCCCTTAACGGGTCCCGTCCATAACGCCTGGTCAGACCAGGCGTCAAAGGAGGGACCCTGCTAAGGGACCTCGGAATAGGGCGCAAAGAGTTTACCGGCACCGGTGTCCTTACCGGTGCCGGTAATCCCTTTGCACCCAACTCGGAATGAGGCCCTGCGTCTCCTCCTCTTCCTGCCGCCACAAACGGAAAACGGATAAGTCTTTATCAGTGGTTGAGTTCTTTCCATGTAGAATATGACAGCTCTGGGTAAATCCAGTGTGTGCAAGGTTCTTTCTCCCAGGCTTGAAGGATTTTGAAAGAACGTTGGTAGTTCTACAGACTGGTTCACATGGAACTTGGAAATTAATTTAGGCGCAAAACTAGGGTGAGTGCGCAGAACCACCTTATCTTTGTGAACTGTTACAAAGGGATCTAGGATTGAGAGCGGTTGTAGTTCATTTACTCTCCTAATGGAGGTAATAGCTATTAAAAAAGCAGTCTTATAGGTAAGGACTTTAAGACTTGGAACACACAGGTTTGGCAGAACAAGTCAAAGTCCACAGCGCTTGTACACTGAAGAAATTAGTGAAGCACTAAAGCTGCAGGTGGCTGAGGGGTGTGGGAGCACTGCCAGATGCTACCCACAGTTAAGAACCTAAATGAACACGGACAGTCCTCAGTCTCACTGCGCTGAACAGTGCAATAGTGATAGGTGTTCTAAGTAATTCAAAGAAGGAGGGATTTCTCATGAGTCCAATGAGTTTAATAACGAAGTAGCCTGACACATGTTTCGAGTAATCACCGACCCTTCATCTGAGGCTGAAAGTTTCAAGAGCTAGCCTAACCAATTACGTATATCATGGCCAGTGCCAGATGCACTCTCTCACTGCTTCGCAATTGCGGAACTTATTAAACTCATTGGACTCATGAGAAATCCCTCCTTCTTTGAATTACTTGGAACACCTATCACTATTGCACTGTTCAGCGCAGTGAGACTGATAACTGTCTGTGTTCATTTAGGACTTTAAGACTTGCTTTGTGCATGGGCTCAAAAGAAACCCCCATAAGCCTAGTCAACACCACGTTTAGGTCCCATCTGCGAGCCGGGTTAGAAATGGGAGGGTGAATTCTCTTCACTCCCTCCATGAAAGCTTTAATAACTGGTATCTTCCACCATGAAACTTTCTGTTGTGATGTAGTGTAGGCTGAAAGCACAGCTAAGTGCACCTTTATGGAGTTAAAGACCAGGCCTGAGTCAGTAAATGAGTTCGGTACAAAACAATGTGTGTGGGAGAGCAGTTAATCGGGTTAATGCTCTTTAAGTTGCACCATATGACAAACCGTTTCCATTTACTGGAATAGCAATACCTAGTGTTCGGTTTTCTTGCTTCCCTGAGGGAGTTGCAGGTGCCCAAACTCTCTGACCTCAGGAGCCAGGACGCCAAGTTCAATGTCTGCGGGCATGGGTGAAGCGTCTCCCCTCTGTCTTGCAACATGTTGTATGGGCAAGGCAGTTTGACTGGAGGAGATAGGGACATCTGCATCAGATGAGCGAACCATGGTTGGCGGGCCTACATGGGGGCCACCAGTATCATCGTGACTGGTTCCTGGTGCATCTTGTGCGCAATCTTTTTGAGAAGGGGAGTCTGGGGGGAAAGTGTAGACAAATTTTCCTGACCATGTTATCTAGAGTCCGTGGGCGTTCTCCAGAGTTGCGAACCAATCGATCTCTGGGAAGCCCCATTCTGCAAAAACGTTGGAGACGATGCATCCATGTAATCGCCATTCATACTCCATGGGCAACGGGAAGTCTCTGCTGAGTACGTCTGCCAGAAGATTGAGTTCCCCTGGAAGATGTTGTGATAGCAGGAACATGTTGCGTTTGAGAGCCCACTTCCAAATGTTCTGAGACAGTTTGGACAGCCCTCGAGAGTGAGTGCCCCCTTGTTTGTTCAGATAGTACATGGCCATGGTGCCGTCTGTGAGGATCAGGAACGTCTTCCCCTGCAGTTGTGCCTGGAAAGCTTTTAGTGCTTTGAACACTGCCAACAGTTCCAAGAGATTTATGTGGTTTCATGCTATGTCCGACGACCAAACTCTGTGCGCTGTTTGTTGAAGCAGGTGAGTTCCCCACCCTGTAGGAGACGCGTGTTACGCTCACCTGGCTCCCACAGGGGCGTCGATCGTACCCGGACAGCTGCGACCTCCACCAACGTGAAGCGTAGTGCAGAGATGACAGACTGGACTGGACCACCTCATCTCATCTGCTTGATCCGTAGAAGTATTCTCCTGCAAGTGGAGAAAGGGATTTAGCCATCCGTGGATTCTAGTAATGACACCCCACTGTTCTCCCCACTAATCACCACCGATATTCACTTTCAGTAAGCTCACCTTATGTTTTTAAATGATGAGCTCTCCATCCTGCGTGGAATGCAGGGGCGCGTCAATACCAGTTACTTCACTGGTTCGAAGGCGTTGGAAGAGTTCCGGATGAATATTGACTCCGAGGTTCCAGGCGAGAACCCTAAAGTTCAAAGAGTTCGATATCTCCGATGTTCACTCTTGTACATTCCTTTCTTGTGTTGCAGCTGGGTCCAAGGGAAGATTGTCTTGTGGCAGCTGATGGTGTTCAGGTAAGAGTCTGTATTACCCAACACTGTCCGGTAAAAGATGCGTGTATTTAAATTGCTGGTTTCTCTCTCCTTACAGGTGCGGCGTAAGAAGTTGCTGTTTATTACAGAATAATGTCTCCGGTTGTTAATCAGGTAAGTCTATGGTGGAGAGGTTGTATTTGTTGTCTCTCTTGGCTCACCTTATATTTCCTTTGTCCCCTAGATGGTGGAATTCGGCGAAGAAAATGATGGAGGCTGCGCCGGATCAAAAAAATGCTCTGAGGACTGGTGAGCATGGCGCTGCAGCTGGCGATGCGACGCATGTAGAATAATGTCCTTTTCAAGTTCGAAGACGTGATGGATTCGGAATTCAGGTAAGGATTGAAATAATATCTGGTGTTCTAACCTTCCTTCTTCTTTCTTCTTTTGCTAGGAGCTCTGGATTCGAGACAGGCGTGGCTGAAGACTGGATGCTGACTGCAGGCACAGTGAGCGTTACGCTGCTGGATGCAGAGTAACGCGAAGCATGTGCTGCTGTTCGGGCGTGGTTTAAATAGCCTCCAAAGTAGTTCCAGGTAAGAAGTCCCTAGAACCACACCCGAGTAAAAAATAGTCCCTGTAGTAAAATAGTCCAATCCAGGCCTCACATTGGCTTGGATTCATTTGCAGCATGGTCTGCATGAGGTAAGTAAAGTAAACCTATGGCGCCAGGACTGATTTCTATCATGAGTCTGGCGGAACCCAGACAGCCCACAGCCGGGGCTGCTGGGGTTTTATTAAATATCTGGACACCTGCTCCCGGGGCTGATGGGTTTGATCCGGATGCCCGGGGGTAGGCATCATGACAGCGCGTCTGTAGTTAGAGTGGCTTCCACTTCGGGGGTGGTGAAGGATTTCCCCTTCAAGAGGTTTGCCCCCGACAACAACACTGCAGCAAGAGAACGAGGGCCGGCGACACAAACACTAGATCATCCCACTGTCCGCTGGCCTGACACCACTGGCTGTTGAGCCACTCTTGCATTGGGCGCATGTGCAAGTGTGTGTGAGGAACCAAGAACATACATGATGCCATCATTCCTAGCAGTCGCATAGCCTTGCGTACGTCACCTCTCGACGGGCTACATAAGGAGGGATTTGAAACATGTTTAGGCCGTCCTTTGTCCTAATTGGAGCCCCTAGGTAAAGAAAAAATCAGTAACAGTTGTTTGACCTGACTGGGGTCTAGGCTGGATTTTTTTCCCGTCGATCGAGAATCCCAGACTGAATAAAAGATTTATCGTCTTTTGGGTATTTGACAGACATGTTTCGTAAGAGTCTCCAGTTATGAGCCAGTCGTCGAGGTAAGGATAGACCGGGATGGATTGCCTGCGCAGATGGGCTGCTGCCACCGCTAGTATCTTTGTAAATGCCCTTGGTGCAGATGCTATGCCGAAGGGTAGTACCTTGAACTGATGATGTTTGTCTTGTATCATAAATCTGAGGTATTTTCTGGGCGCTGGCAACATTGAAATATGAAAGTATGTATGGAACAAGTTACTTACCTGTAACTGTTGTTCTCCAGCATGGGTCTGGCATGGATTCACATGCTCATGAATATTCCCCGTCAGGCTGGGAATCCGCGGTAAAGAAAAAATCAGTATCAGTTTCGGAGTAGGGGTAGGCGGGAGGGTTTGCATTTGAATACATGCCAGACCCATGCTGGAGAAAAAAAGTTACAGGTAAGTAACTTGTTCCTTCTCCAGCATGGGGTCTGGATGGATTCACATGCTCATGAATAAAATAATACATAGCAGTACACACAGGCGCAACCACGGGGGGTGGCGAAGGCTCAACATTAAGCATTACATTCAAAACTCAACATTAAGCAATTCTTGCCTCCTCACCAGGCTCACCTTAGGCGAACAGGTTGCGCAGCACTGCTTGGCCGTCCCTGGACTCCTCCCTGGAGTCCCGATCGACGCAGTAGAATCTTGTGAAGGTGTGCGTCGACCTCCACGTAGCAGCCCTGCAGATGTCCAGCAGGGGCACACCAGACAGGAACGCCGTGGTAGCAGCGTTCGCTCTGGTCGAATGGGCTCTTGGACAGCCGGGCAGCGGTCGGTTTGCCAACCGGTGACAGTGCATGATGCAGCCGGAGAGCCATCTGGAAAGGGAAGACTTCGAGAGAGCCTTCCCTTGATTCACAGACCCAAAGTTCACAAACAGCTGTGACGTCTTCCGAAAACTCTTCGTGCGGTCCACGTAGAACTTCAGCGCTCTAGCTACATCCAGCGAGTGCAAAGTCCTCTCGGCCGGCGTCGAAGGCTGGAAGAAAACTGGTAACACCAAGGGCTCGTTGAGGTGGAAGTCCGACGGCACCTTGGGCATGAATGAGGGGTGCGTCCTCAGCACCACCCTTGTGTCATGAAAAGTCAAGTATGGAGGCTTGCAAGATAGGGCCTGGATCTCTCCCACTCGTCGTGCGGAGGTGATGGCCACGAGGAACGCGGTCTTCCATGACAGGAACTTCAAAGGCGCCGAATGCAAAGGCCCGAATGGGGCCCCCATGAGCCTGGTCAGCACCACATTAAGCTCCCACGCCGGGGCAGGAGCCTTCACCGGCAGGAACGATCGGAATAGTCCCTTCATAAATTCCTTCACCAGGCGATGAGACCACAAGGACGCCCGTCCCGTAGTCCTGGTATATCGGGAGATGGCGGCCAGATGTATTTTGATGGAGGCATGAGCCAGTCCAGCTTTGGCCAGCGACAGTACGTACGGCAGTACTTGAGGGGCCGTAATCCGCAGAGGGTTAATCTTCTGTGCACGGCATCAGGCAGAGAACCCCTTCCACTTATGACCGTAACACTTGAGAGTTGAGGACGCCCTGGCTTTTGCAAGAATCTCTCTTCAGTCAGCCGGGATATCATACCCTCCAAACTCTAGTGCTGCAGGAGCCAGGCCTGCAAGTTCAGGGACTCCGGGTCGTGTTGAAGAATGGCGCCTTCTTCTCTGGAGAGAAGATCCGCGTCCGCCGGCAGATTGGCTGGTGGGGACGTTGAGAAGTCCAGAAGATCCGGGAACCAGATCTGCCTCGGCCACGCCGGTGCGACGAGGATCATTCTGCACCTGGACTTCTTGAGCTGGTTGATGAGGCAGAGCAGCAACGGCAACGGAGGGAACGCGTATTGAAACAGGCAGTCCCAAGGGAACGAGAAAGCATCGCCCATGCTCCTCGGCTGCGGGAACCTGCTGGCGAACCTCTGGCCCTTGGAGTTCGTCGCCGTCGCGAAAAGGTCGATCCGGGGTTTGCCCCATCGTCGAAAGAGCCGATCCACCTGGTCCTGACGTAGTTCCCACTCATGGCACGAGCGCAGCTCCCTGCTGAGTGAGTCGGCGATGGTGTTTTTTATTCCTGCCAAGTGGAAGGGAACCAGAAACATCCCCTGGGCGACGGCCCAGTGCCACAGATCCTGGGCCTCCTTGGATAGGGCTGGGGATCTGGTGCCTCCCTGCTTCCGTATGTAGAACATCGTGGTGGTGTTGTCGGTGAAGATCCTCACCACTTTGTCCTTGAGGGACGGAAGGAACGACTGGAGTGCCCAGAACACTGCTTGAAGCTCCAGAATGTTGATGTGGAGAGAGCTCTCCTCCGGGAGGCCTCTTGCGTGGAGATCTCCGGTGTGGGCCCAACAACCCTCCAGAGAGGCGTCTGTCGTCACCGTCTCCTGAAACGCCGGGGTCTGAAAGTCTGTGCCTGTAGTGAGGTACCACGGGTACCCCACCATAGGATCGCCTGACAGAACTCCTCGTTGAGAGGGATCCTGTCTTCGAAGCAGCCCGTCGCCTGAAACCAGCGGGCGTCGAAGAACTCCTGTAGTGGAGGCATCCGAAGTCTGCAAAGGGGTACGAGATGCATGAGGACATCATCCCGAGGAGGGACTTGATGAACCTCACCCTGGCCACGTCTGTGGCTAGCAGGCACCGCACCTTGCCCAGAATGGCCTTCGTCCTCTCCTCCGACGGGGAGGCCAATTGCCCCACTGTATCGAGCTTCGCTCCCAGAAACAGTGCTACTTGCAACAGAACAGGTGGGATTTGGGCTAGTTGATGGCGAAACCCAGTTCCGTGAGCAGCCGGACGGTCCTCGCTGTGTGTTCGACGGCGAGTTCTCTTGTCCTTGCCCGGATTAGCCAGTCGTCCAGGTAGGGGTAGACGTGGATCCGCTGCAGGCGCAGCCGCGCCACCACTGGTGCCAGGCACTTGCTGAAAACCCTGGGTGCCAACTTTAATCCGAACGGCAGGGCTCTGAATTGGTAGTGGTGTCCCTGAACCACGAACCTGAGAAACTCTGTGTCCTTTTAGAAGGGGGATGTGGAAGTAGGCATCCTCCAGGTCCAACGACGATAGGAAGTCGCCCTCCTCCAGCTGTCCCAGCACGTGCTGGAGCGTGACCATCCTGAATTTCTGCGCCTTGATGTACTGGTTTAACCGACGAAGGTCCAGGATGGGGCGCCAACCGCCTGTCTTCTTTCTGACGAGGAAGTACTTTGAGTACACTCCTGAGTCCCGGAGCCTCCTGGGGACGAGCTCGATGGCACCTTTCTTGAGCATCGCCCTTACCTCCAACAGCAGTTGAGGGACGTGATTCTCCTTCCTGGCCACGGGAGGAATGCAAGGACACTTCTTTTGGAATTCCAGCGAGTGCCCGTTGGCCAGGGCGTCCAGCACCCAACGGTCGGTGGAGATGGACTCCCACACGCTGACGAACTTCGTCAGCCGGCCTCCCACCGGGGTGCTTCGGTGGGGGCCCGATGCCACGGCCGGTTCAGTCTTGCTTGGAGGAGGCCTTGCCGCCTTGGCCTCCTTGACGACGACAGCGGGATCCCCCTTGCTTGCCGCGACCTCTGTAGGCCTCCTGGGACGAGGAGCGGGCCGCCGGGCGGTATATAGAAGAGCCACCGCTGGATCTCTTGGAGGCACCCTGTCTGCCTCCAGAGCTCGGAAAGGGCCATCGTTGTTGAAGTACCCCTAGGGCCTGGGCCGTCTCCGAGTCGGTCTTGATGGCCTGGAGCGACTCATCCACCGTCTTCCCAAAAAGGTTGTTGCAGTCGAACGGCATATCCAACACTCTGGTCTGGACGTCCTGGCGAAAGTCCGTCGCCTTGAGCCATCCTCGTCGTCGGAGGCACACCCCGTTGCCCAGTTATCGAAATCCGGTATCGGCAATGTCTGTTGCCACCGTTATGGCGTGATCCAACGCCACCTCTCCTTCCTACAGAATTTGTAAGGCCTCCGCCCTCTCGTCATCCGGTAGGAAGTCTAGCAGGGGAGCTATCTTGAACCAAAGCTCCCTGTCGTAGCGGGCCACGATCGCTAAGGCATAGGCTGCCTTAATCGTCGTCGCCGCCGACATGACTCGTCGTCCAACTTCTTGCCCTCGCTGTCCGGCGGGGAAGTGGAAGTTGAAGCCGCCGAACCCGCTGCTTTCTTCTTGGCCGCTGCCGAGACGACAGCGTGGGCTGGGCCCTGAGGCACAAGGGGGCGGCATCGGGGACCCGGTACTTCTTCTCGTACCTGTCCCTCTTGCGGGTGTCGTGGAAGGGTTCTTGAGGATAGCCAGCCCCTCGTCCCAGATGTTGTCGAGCAACGGCACCGCGAGGACCGTCTTCCTCTTGGCCTCTTGTCGTTGGTAAAGAAAACCCTTCCGTTTTCTGTTCTTCAGGGCAGATCTGGAAGAGCTCAGATGCCCTGGTTATCATGGCGTGAAAGGAGCCAATTTCGTCGGGTAGAGAAGCCCGAGGAAGGGGGGGAGGGGTGATGACGGGATGTCTGTTGCGTCATCGCCGCCGTCGTCCGTCCCCATCGCTGTATCCGTCGCCGTATCCTCTATAGGGTCCGGCGAGGGGGATGAGGGGTCCACAGGCCTCGCGGGCACGAAGGGAGGAGCGGGGTGGACTCTCCTCTGCTTGTTCGGAGGGCTTCCCGACGGGCCTGGTTCTGGATCCTCCGTCGGGGTCCGTGGTAACCTCGTCCTTATCTCAGTACATAAGGATTGGGTCACCAACAAAATTGCTGCCGAGCTATCTTGGGGCTCGGGTAATGGCTGCGACGGACAGGATGGCCGCTACACTGGGCCCTCTTCGTCGCCATCTTCGATCACATCAGCGGGAACCGTCCCCTGGGATCGAACCTTCTCGAACTTCTCGTTGAGGCCTATGAACCTCTTGTTGAGGCCCTTCCCGGTTTCCACCAGATCCTCCTCAGAGGCTGATTCCGAGTCTGTAATGGCCACCGGCCCCCCCCCCTCTTTTTCCACCGGGGTCTTCACGGGGGTCTTAACGATGGGCTGGAAAGAGGATTCCCTCTGCGGTGGCAGGGATACTCTGGGCCCAGAGGCCGTTTCCACTGGCGTAGTCTCATCCGGCTTTGCCAGGGTCGCAGCGACCACGTCGATAGAGGCCTGTGCCGGCTGGATCAAAGCCCTCACCACCTTAGGTGCATCCTGGGCCTTCGCCTTGGGGGGAGGGTCAGCGCCTCGCTCCCCCTCGGGTCCCTTCGATATCGACCGGGCCTGCTCCAGCAGCTTACCCGGGTTCTCGGACTTCCTCTTCCCCAAACCAGAGCGCTGGCTCGTGGTTGAACGTGCCGGGGAAGTCGCGCCCTGCCTGGCAGCCGAAGAGCCCGACCTTTCGGTGCTCCCGGTGCCTGCGGACTCGCGGTGCTTGGCCTTCTGTTGGGCCCCCGTCGCCGGGGTGCCCTCACAGGATTTAGAAGCCCGCTCAGACTTTTTCTTCGCCTTCTCACCTGCTGTGCCCTTCTCCAGCCAGGCGGCAAGGCGGGAACGACAATCTTGTTTGGTCCGTTCCGAAAGGTTCTTGCAGAAAGCACAGTCCTTCTCCACATGCGTCTTGTCCTCATGAAGGCAGTAGAGACATTGCGAATGCTCGTCCTCCTTGAAAACATTTTGTAATCCGAAACCAGGGCAGCACCTGAAAAGCTTGGATCCGGGCGTCGAGCTTCCCTTGTCCTGGGCCATGTCCGTTGGGGTAGGCCGCAGATCTTCCGGAATCCTCCAAGAAGCGTAAACTCAATGAAAACTTCACCCTTGAGGGGCGTAGAAGAATTCCGAAACGGGTCCCCGTTATCGGAAGTAGAAACGGTGGAACTTGAGGCTCGATTAAACCGAAAATATGAGAAAATCTCCTGAAAAAGCACAAAAATGCAGCAAAAACTCGAGAGCTAAAGCACGAGGACTCCCAACACTTGAACGTGTGGTAAAAATCTGAGGATGGCTGCCAGAGGAGGGGCTTAGGGAGAGGACAGTCATTGGCTGGGGGCAGTATGACCCAGAGATCAGTGATTGGTTACTACTAAGAAAGACAGATCAGAAACAAAACTGATACTAATTTTTTCTTTACTGAGGATTCCCAGCCTGACGACGGGGAATATTCATGAGCATGTGAATCCATGCCAGACCCCATGCTGGAGAACTTTCATGTCCAGTGTTGCCATGTAATCCCCCTGTGATAGCAGTGGAATTACTTCCTGCAGAGTGACCATGCAAACTTTTGTGGCTTTACAAATTTGTTCGCTGGGCACAAATCGGAAACGGGGCGCATGGTTAGATACTTTTTGGGTACAAAAAAGTACACTGAATAAATACTTGCTTTTACCTGTGACAGAGGTACGATTTCTATGGCTCCTTTCTCTTGTATTGGCTCGACTTCCTGAATAAGTATGCAAAGATGGTCTGGTGTCAACCGTCTTGCTCGTGGAGGTCTGAATGTTGGGGACCTGTTAAACTCTATACAGTACCCGTGGGCCACGGTCTTTAGCACCCAATGGTCTGTAGTTATCCCCTCCCATGCCTGAAGGAACGAGGTTAGCTGGCCCCCGACCGGGGAGGCATGGGATGGGACCCGAATCTTCGGGTCATTTTGAACCTGAGGCCGGGGAGCCTCTATGGGTAGAGACCCGGCCCCTTCCTTTCCCACAACGCTGACCCCTTTGGGATACGGGGTGGTGTATCTGCTATTTCCCTGTGGATGGTTCCAATTGTTTCCCGAGGAGTATCGTTGAGGGAAGCGTTAACAACGAAAAAGCCGTTTCGACCCAGATCGTCATCTTGTAGAGGGTCTTTGTGTAATTTGGTCCAGTGTTTTCAGGGTGTCATGCTCCTTTTTTGCGGTCTTGAGGGCCTCATCGACCGCCTTCCCAAACAGGTTGGATTCTTCCACGGGTTTATTTATAAGTGACGCTTGCGTCTCTGGCTTGAATCCAGAGTTCCGTAGCCACGCATGTCTCTTCAGGAGTGTGCCCTGAGCCAGGGATCGACCAGCCGTCTCGGCAGAATCCAAAGTGACAGTGGTGACGAGATGAGTATGCAATGGTTTGTGAACCTCCTGTATGACTTCTTGTAGTAAGGCCCACTGAGCATCGGCGTAGCTGGCCAACAAGGTTGTGTTGTTGGCAATACGTGTTGAAAACGCTGCTGCGACCATGACCCTTTTCCCAAGGGCGAAGAGTCGTTTACCTTCCTTATCGGGGGGTGCCTCGCCGATTGACAAAGGGACCCCTGCCCTCTTTCTTGTAGTAGTCACCACCAGAGTGTCTGAGGGAGAAGAACGAAATAGTTTTTCTATTCTTGGGTTAACACCTCTTGTGAGAGCAGGTGTTCATAAGGAGGGAGCCAGATGTTTCTTAATTGAATTGAGGAGAGGAATAGCCTGGCTGGCGGGCGGCTTCTCCTTGAGGATGTCCTCCACAAAGTCAGCTTCAGTGACAGCTTCATCTGGGGCAATCTTAAAGAGATCAACTGCTTTACGCAACATGATGTTGAACGTCAATTGATCATCCACTGGCAAGGGTTGTTGTCTAGTGGGGGTGGACTGTGGAGAATTCAGAGACATGGCATCAGGATCTTGTGGATCTGGAGACTGCCATGGTTGAGGGTCACCCTTGGGTTCTCCTCCCCGCCCTCTATGTGATCATGCATGTCCTCAGGGTTGATGAATTCCTCATTCCGAGTGTCTGCAGGAATGTCTTCTTCAGTTAGTTCAAAGTTGTATATATCCTCTTCCAAAGATAGGTCAAAAAGCCTTGGGAATTTTGCTTTGGGGTCCACAGTGCTCTCACCCCGTGGCCTCCTTGGTGTGGGTTGTTCTGAACGGGAAACAAACCTGTCCAGCCTTTCCATGCAGTTTTCAAATTTCTCTCTAGTCCAAACCGAAGACCTATAACGGTCTAGAGGTGGAAAAGGGTCCTGAACATGCTCATCTGTCATAAAATCTCAAGATTTTTGTCTCAACACCAAAGTTACCCCTTCTTTGCCCTCAGAGAACTCCTCCTGAGGGACTGACAGAGGTGGGACGTCCCTGTGCCTCTCTTTCCACTTATGGGTGGGTTCCGGTAGCCCCTTAGGCCATCCTTGCACCTGGGCGGATCCTTGGCCCTTTTCCGTAGGCCTCAAAGCTTCCCTGGACTGCCGCTTCTGGGAATCAGTGGAAATGATCCTTGCTAAGCTGTCAGCGACGTCCTCCGCAGACGGGAGGCATGTAGCTTCAGCCTGCGATTGCAAGGGAGTCTTTTTCGGCAGAGCTGGGGCATTGTCTTCGGCAGCAGCCTTTTTCGGCGGTGCCGGCTTTCGGCAAAACCGTAACCCTATCGTTGTAACGCTCACCTGATTCCCGTAGAGGTGCCGGTCTTGACTGGGCGTATACCGTATCTTCAAAGGTGATGTGTAACACACGGCTGGCTCTTTGGGCTGGACCTCTGTGCACTGTATGTTTGACTCGAAGGGTAAGATGTCTGCAGATAGGAAATATGGGATTAATGAACTGGGTTATTGAATGTCTCTCTCTTCTTCCCTTTCTCTTCTCCTGTAGAACCCCGAAGGTTAACGCTCTCACCTTAGGTAAGTGAACGCCGTGCTCTCCATCTGCCTCGGGGCAGGGTGCTGTAACCAGTTTCTTCACTGGATAAGGGGAGCAGGCCTCTTGACTTCAGAGGACTGCTGTCCGTCGTTTACTGCACGAACAGTAAGTTTCAAGTAATTCTAATGTCTTTAAAGTCTTTAGTAATGATGTCTCTTGTTTTGCAGGGTTCCGGCGATGGTGGATGACGGGCTGAAGTGAGTTGAAGATGGAGCCCGTGTGATGAATAGAAGCGCCTGGAAGCACGTAAGTAAGCGCTTGTTGCCTGCTTCACGATGCGCTCTAACTGTCTTTTTATTTTGCAGGTACAAGTTCGGAGCGGCTGCAGGGTGCCGGAATACCCACTGGGTTAGATGTGGAAAGGAGTAATGGCATGTGAGTATTAAAGTTCCCCAATGTCTTTAAACGCACCTTGTTTTGTCTTTCAGATGCGGGATGCAGCGCCGAAGGCCTCCGGAGCGTGCGAAGAGTTGGTAAGCTTTTGTCTTTCAGATGCCGGAATGCAGAGTGAAGACCTCCGGAGCGCACGAAGAGTAGGTAAGCCTTTGTCTTTCAGAATGCAGCGCGAGGCGTTGGTGACAGCCGATGGCCCAGGTAAGTGAAGAGCTGTCACTGAAGACCGTAATGCTAACCTGTTCTTTCTTGTCTTTATAGGTGTTGCTGAAGACTGGATTCAGGATGGTAAGCCTTTTTCCTTAGGCCCAGGATCAGATGCAGAAGACACGATGAGCGTTCTGCTGCAGAGGATGCAGAATAACGCAAAGCAAGATTCATCCATCGGGTGTGGTTTAAATAGCCTCCTGTAGTGCTTAGGTGTCTCCTTCCACAGCCACGCCTAAGAAAAGAGTTCCTGCTTTCCAGAAGAGTTCCAGTGTTCTGAACCTAGGGAGTGGCTCCTGCCCCACCCAACAGGAAAAGTAGTTCCAAACAGAAGAGGATCAGAGGCTCAACTGGCAGGCAAGTAAGCAGCATGGTCTGCTGCAGGTAAATCCACCCAAGCATTATGAGCCCGGCGCTTCCAGCGCTGGGACTGGGCATATTTATGAGCCTGGTGCCACTGGCGCCAGGACTGGGTCCAAAAGGTCCCAATTGGGACTGGTTGGCACTCGGAACCTGGGTTATGAATCTGCTTCCAAGGGAGTTGGGAAAACCCTGACCTTTTGGAAGCAGAGATCATGACAATCGTCGTCAGATGCCTTCTTGTGATGCGTCTCAACGGAACATGGTATATTAGGGGTAGCACCCTTTGTCTTTGATGGCCCGGTCGCTAGGCGCATACGCGGCTGCAGGGAGGGCTGCCGATCCTGCCGGTCGGCGGGTGCCGCCGGAACTTCCAGTGTACCCGTTGGCGCTGAAGTCTTCTTCAACTTGGCCGAAGATTGACTTGGGGTTGTGTGTTTAGTGCTGTGTACATGTTCGTCTTTGTCGCCGGGGTGTGACTTCTCCATAGCAGTGCCTAAGCCGTGCCTAGCGGGGCTGGGACAGACTATGCGTAACGCGAGTGTTCCGTCGAAAGGTCAACAACCTCCAGTTCGGAGATCTGATCGTCACTCTCGCCGTCGTCGCATTCGATGGCTGTGGCAGCAGAAGAAAACTCGGCCTTCGACATACCATATGGCCACCCACCACTTGACTTTACGCTCCTTTAATGTCTTAGGAGCTTACAAGCCACACATCCTTCCTTCTTGTGATCGAGGAGCAAGCACCGGTTGCACATTCTGTGCTTATCTTTCCAAGGAAATTTGCTCTTACAAATGGGACAAATCCTAAATGGAATCCTCTTCATAGCTGAGGATTGATTGATATTTTATTGCTATCGCGCTCGTACACAAGTGTTTCAGAGCCCGACAAGGCAATGGAGGGGAACAGGCGAGAACAAAACAGCGATCTTACTAGGCCCAGTGACATTGAGAACGCGCAAATGCATGGGAGAGGGGGAGGGGAAAAGTGCATGGAAGGGGGAAGAGGTGGAAAGTGCGAAGCAGAGGAGAAACAGATAAATAACAATAAATAAATAATAAAGGCAACAAACAGTGGTAAGGCAGCCAGCAATTTGCAAGTGCTAGGTTCAAGGCAGCAGACAGGGTAGGTCCGATAAGTGCAGGAAGAGGGGGGCTGTATGGGTACAGATACAGACCCCAGTGCAAGGGGTGGCCCGGAGGCAGTGCGGGAGGGTGACAGGATGAGGAGATAAGACAGATGGTGGCCAGGTGCACGGTGCCAAGAGAGAACAGATCAGCAGGGTAGAAGGGGAGCGAAGGCAGAAGAAAAGAGGAAGGTCTTGAGGTGCTTCCGGAACCGGAGATGGTTCTCCTCAAGTTTTAGAGTGGCAGGGAGGCTGTTCCAGAGGGAGGCCCCAGCCGAAGACAGAGATCTACCTCCAGCTTGTTTCTTAGAAAAACGACTGACCCCGAGTGAGTTGGAGGTAGAGGAGCGAAGAGCTCGAGAGGGGAGGTATTTGCGGAGGGATATCTGAAGGTATTTTCGACCCAGGCCCCAGAAAGCCTTGTGGACAATGCAGAGGGTTTTGAATTTAATCCTTGCATCCACTGGGAGCCAGTGAAGAGATTTCAGAGCTGGAGAGATACGATCCCAGGGCTTGAGGCCAAGGACAAGTCTCGTAGTCCTGTTCTGGATTAGTTGCAGAGGGCGGAGAGTAGAGGCAGGTAGATTTAGAAAGAGGCTGTTACAATAGTCCAAGCTAGAGAGAACCAGAGCTTGAGATACCATGAGCTTCTGGGGGAAGGAGAGGAAAGGCAGAGTACCTCTGACGAGGTGCAGTCGGAAATTTGACTTTTTAGAGACCTCAGAGATGTGGGCGGAGAAGGAATGGGTGGAGTCAACGATGACCCCGAGGTTCTTAGCCTCGCAGGTGGGGGTAGGTGGGGGGCCAAGGGAGGTCGGCCAGAGAGTGAGGGGAAAGGATGGTGAAGGTGTGCCGATGAGGAGGATCTCCGTCTTGCTGGCATTCAGACAAAGATCATTGGTGGCACACCAATCTTGAATGGCAGTTAGGCAATCAGAGATGGGAGAGGAGGTGGCAGAGGGCAGCCTGAAAATGAGTTGAATGTCGTCAGCGTAGCACTGGAAATTTGAGCAGGAAATGGCAATGCAGTGGGCGAGAGTTGCCAGGTATTGGTTGAAAATCCAGGGCGAGAGGTTAGACCCCTGGGGAACATCACAGGTAGAGAGGAAGATAGATGAAAGGAAGGACCCAAGTTGGACCTGGGAGGGTCGATCTGAGAGGAAAGAGGTCAGCCAGGCCAGAGCCTGATCAGTGATACCCAGGTTTTCACGGAGAGGGTTGAGCAGGATGGTATGGTTGACCGTGTCGAAGGCAGAAGAGAGATCGAGGAGGATGAGGACAGAGGGAATGTTAGAGTCAAGGTTGGTGAGCAGATCTTCACGGATGTTTAGGAGAGCAGCGTCCGTGCTTCTGACAGCTTTGAAGCCAGACTGGTGGTCATGGAGACAGCCAACAGAATTGGAATGACGGTTAAGCTGAGAAATGGCCAACTTTTCCAGGAGTTTGCCAAGAAAGGGAGTAATAGAAATTGGGCGATAGTTAGCTGGACAAGAAGGATCAGCTGTGGGTTTCTTGAGAAGAGGATGCACAAAGGAGTGCTTCAGAGGGGAGGGGAAGGATCCAGAGGCAAAGGAGTGGTTGCAAAAATCAGCAAGGCATTCTCAGATAGTATGGAAATGTCTGCCCCGACCCCACTCTTATTGTGTAGGGCGGCGGAAGGCCCGGCCATGTGGTCGGCAGCGCCGACTGGATCACGTCTGTCGAAGTTCTGAACGTCTTCCGTGGAGATCTGGAACAGCCGTCGAAATAAGGGACAGATAGGGTGATCTGAATTATTTTATATAACTATTCGACCAAAGGCCGAGGGGACAAAAAGCAATGTCTTTGACGAGCTCCACATAAGGCGACCAGTATGCTGGGCGGAAAAAAACAATTTGATGGACCTCGACGCGTGAGGGATCTTGGGTACACTACACGTCACGTAGGGATAGTGTTGCAGGCACGCCCATGTCAATGTCCCCTTTCGATTCTCGAAAGACAAGATGTAATACTCTGCGGTTACCACTGGATGTCGGACCATATGCACAGCATGTGATTCTAAGCAGATTAACAAACATCAGAAATATATTGTACAAAGTGGGTGAAACACAAGATCCCTGTGGCACACCACATGTGATGGGAATGGGGTCTGCTGCCGCAGAAGGTGAGAAGACTCTCAGTCATATTACTAAGAAAGGAATGGATCCAAATGATGTCATCCTGGGTGAAATGGGCAGTGAGTCGAAGTGGTTGCATAGAACTAAGTGGTCCACTTAGTCAAAAGCCGCTGAGAGATCGAGGAGGAATAACAGTGGTGTGTTCACCTTGTCCCCAAGTTCATCGATGTGTGTTTTGAGATCGATCAGTGCCGTTTCAGTGCCATGTTGAGGCCTAAATCCAGATTTACGAGTTCCCAAAAGCTTGTTTTGTTGAACAAAATGCAGTTTCACTGCAACAATGATCCACCAGTCTTCAGTGGGATGCTCCCCTTTGAAGGTGTCTTGTCTCAAATGACGATCTGAAGAATGGCTTCATGAGTCTCTTTTTATCCTAAATTCAAGCTGGAGTCACTCCTGAGCCAACCAAGAGTAAGAATCTACATTATTCAAATGGAAAGGGCGCTACAATGACAGTCAGTCTCTGGCCACCACTTCTGCTCAACAATGAACACACTTTACCCAGGATGTGGACTTCGACAACGCCCATGGATCAGGCCATAAATACATATGGCTGCTTTGCATATATTGAGTAGATTGAACTCTAAAAGGAGTTCCACAATAAAATCCAATAGTGCATGTGAGAAAGGTTAAAAAACAGGGTTGAAAAATGTATGATGCCAGCAACATAGCCAGTAAAACATCATAGTAGGTAACCATAAAGTTACTAAAAACAAAAGAGAAAGACACAAAGTACTGCTACCGAACTTCACTGCAGGGTTATGTGTGTAGAGTAAAACAAAGAAGGCAATTTGGAAAGGGCTACATAGTCCCCCTGCCAAGATAGCCATTTATTTTCAAGTTTCTTTATTGGCATTTGTTATTTACTGCATTTACAGGACACCAGACGTGTCCGCATTTCTAGGATAATGAGCATTTCAGAATAAAACATTTAACAAATTAACATTACAACATTCAACTATCTCCCAGTGTTTGCTGTTAAGGTGAAGTTGCTTGGTGGAGCGGGGGGGGGGGATCCTGAGGGTCTGGAGGGGGGGAAAAGGAGGGGGCTCATGCCTGTGAAAGCCTGTGCCCCGTTAGCCATAGGAACTGATCAGGGCACCCTCAAACATGTGAGAGAAGCAAATCAAGTAAAGCAAAATAGCTTTACTTTATTTCCAAAGTCAGGACAGGTTGAAAACAGCAGTAAAGAGTTGGGAGCCAGGGTTCCATAGATGTTTATGGATGGAAAGCAGCAAATAGAAGATCTTTCCTAGGTTTGTGGGCTTGCGCCTCTGCACTCCAGGTCCAGTTTCTATTTTTGGCTGTTAGAGTCCTTCTTGGGCTGTCCTCTTCCTCCACGTGGGCTAGGACTGGCGTGCCGGGTCCAGCTCCGATTCTTTTTACCGCCTTGATGAAGGAAACTGCTGTCACCAAGTAGGGTGCTGGGACCCCAACACCCAGCCCCCTACTGGTTTGGGTTGCCACCTTTTTCTGTGTTGGACCGTTTCTTACTGGTGCGGTGCCAATGTCTGTCCACAGAACTGTCAAAATAGGCTTTGCTGGGTTCCATGGTCTTGTAGGAGGCATCCTTGTCATTGTTTTCACCTCTGGCTGGTGGGCCACACTCCTATTCTTTTCCACCATCTTGGCGCTGGTCTGGGATTCAAGACCCTGGGTGACGGAATCCTGTAAACCGCATCTGTAAAAGAAGAGCTATACTCATCAGGTTGTTTTGGATTTCCTGAAATGAAACTTCGGGACCACTGTGAGGACTTGCACCTCTGGGTCCTGGTGGGTTATTCGAGGCACTTACTTTCTCAGATACCCGTGGCCCATGATCATCATGTTCTGCAGGTCCCCTCCAACTGCCTTTTGGCATAGACTTCTATTGCCCAAATCTGCAGGGCAGCATACATTCCTGGGGCTGCTGGGTCTCGAACCTGGCACTGAAGCTCTTCAAGAGGGACCTGCATGCCCTCCCCCGGGGATGGTGACTTACATCTCTGCACATGTGGAGTAGAACTGGCAATTCCCTTCCATTTCCACACATACCTGCAGCTGTGCCTACTGCCTTTGCCTCCTTTTTTCCCCACTGAAGAACCTTTCACCTGCCTGGATCCATCCTAATCTGACTTTGGAGGTAATTAACTGCCGCTGTTCGTTTTGCTGCTGTCCCCCATGTTTCAAATCAATTTCAGGCCAAATCGGAAATTTAGATTGCGTCACTGATTCGATATGCCTTGTTAAAGGTTTATGTTCTATTCCAGTCAACGTGAAATGATTGGCTACAATGCATAACTGGTAAAGCATAACTGTAGCTATTTTACCTTAGTGTGTACTGTTGGTACTATCAGCTAATTGAATTCCAACTTTGGGCAGCCTCAATCTTTGTGTTCTTGAGTGTTCCCCAATTCCACCCCCCACCCCCGCTTCTAGGTCAGTCATTTTTTTTTTTACGTGTATTTGAATTATATATAAAACCAGGTCTAGCAGTGTGGAATTACTCACTGTAATCCTATTTCTGATGCTTGTATCTGCTTGGATTCACATGTTGTGCATAGGCCGGCATATAGTGGAAGCTGCAGAGTATTAAAATTGTTGTTTCAAAACTCAAAAAAGGAACGTCGACAGGGCATGCCGGTAATAGTATCCCTAGTGTGACGTCCACTGTACCCATGATTCATCACGCGTCAAGGTCCCTCAGATTGTTATTTTTCTGACATGAGGTAGCATGAAGTGTAGTGTGAGTACAGTTTTATCCAAGCAGATACGAAACCGACAAGCTCATAAGTATCCATGCGTCTTCTCTCCGAGGGGAGGAAGAGAGGGTTCATGTGAATCTAAACAGATACAAATATCAGAAATACAATTACGGTGAGTAAAGTATCCCTTCTGAGGCTTGTGGAATCTGCTTAGATCACATTCTGTGCATAGATTAGCGAACAGTGTTAGAAGAAGGTGGTTGGATGTGAGAAGGTTCATGGGCAAATGGATGTCTTAGAACTGCTTGTCCCACCTGTCTATCTGTCTTGGAATGAATGAGTGTCAATACAGTAATACTGAGCGAAAGTGTGCATCGAGCTCCATGTAGCTGCCTTGAAAATACTGTCTAGAGGGACATTTGCAATGAAAGCCAGAGTGGCCCCTGTGCTCCTTGTGGAGTGGGCTCTGGGTGTGAAAAGCAGTCTTGTTTGATTGACAGGGAATGGCACAATTGTATACATCTGACTATCTACCTGGAGATGGCATTCTTTGAAATGCGGTCACCTTCTCTGCCTGGTTCTATGGATACAAACAGTTGATCTGTTTTCCTTAGCAGTCTGGTCTTTTCTACATAGTAGAGGACCGCTCTCCTCACATCTAGTGTGTGGAATTTAACCTCAGCTGAGCTGGTGGGTTCCTGAAAGAAAGCTGGTAGCTCAAAAGACTGGTTAATGTGAAACTTAGAGCTGAACTTCGGGGAGAACCTAGGATGGGTACGTAAAACCAATTTGTCTTTGTGTACAACAAAGAAAGGGTCCTGCACTGACAATGCTTGTATTTCATTAACTCTTCTTATGGAAGTGATAGCCACTAAGAATGCAGTTTTGCAAGTCAGGTGTTTGAGACTAGACTTATGCATTGGCTTGAAAGGGGGTCCCATGAGCTTAGCAAGTACAACATTGAGATCCCTTCCTGGCAGCGGGTTTGAAATTGGAGGGTGGAGTCTCTTTACTGCTTCCATGAATGCTTTGATGACAGGTACCTTCCATCATGAGACCTTATTATGGGAAGTGGTATAGGCTGACAAATCCGCCAGGTGCACCTTTAAGGAGTTGAATACTAACCCCGTATCTAGAAAGTGGAGCATATAAATTAGAATGTGGGAAGGAGTACATTCTATGGGTTAATTTGTTTATACTGTCACCAAATTACAAATCTCCTCCACTTGTCAAAGTAACATTGCCTAGTGTTCGGCTTTTTTGATTCCTTCAAGATATCCATACATCTCTGTGGCAGATTAAGATGTCCGAACTCTATGACTTCAGGAGCCATGCTGCAAAGTTAATTGTGTGAGGCTGAGGTTGTACTGTTAGTCCCTCGTGCTGAATGAGTAGATTGTACGGGCACGGGAGTTTGATGGGGTCACACATCGCCAGTTTGCGCAGATGTGGATACCATGGTTGTCTTGCCCACATAGGAGCAACTAGCATACGAGCCATCGGTTCCTTGTGGATCTTGTTCACCTCCTTCCTCATGAGAGGTATTTGGGGGGGGGGAAGCGTAAGCAAATTTCCCGACCAGTTCAACCATAGGGCATTCCCCTTGGAGCCTGGCTGGAGCAACCTGGACGCAAAGTCTGGGCATTGACTGTTTTCGCTTGCAGCGAACAAGCCTATTGTGGGGAATCCCCATTGAGAGAAGAGGTATTCTACGACACCTTTGTGTAGGTGCCGCTCGTGTTCCTCTGGTAGGGGATCTCTGCTCAATGAGTCTGCTACAGAGTTCAGTTCCACTGGAACATGCTGTGACGATAGGAATATTTTCCGTTTGAGTGCCTGTTAGGCAGAAACCTGTGCAGTTCCCTCTGGGACCACTGCAAAAAGTTTAAGACTACCAGAGTTAGCAGTAAACCCAATTGGTAGCAGTCTGCACCACCCAGATTTACCTGGTAGTTGTGGCTGAGCAGTCAGACTTCTCTCAAGACGAGTTAGGCAGTATATGGAATATACAAGATGGGGCAATTTACACAGTAGAACAAGCAGACACGGATCAGAGCTTGGGTGTAAAGATATATAATTATTTATTTAAAAACACATCTATGAAAAACACACTGGCACTAATATGGCAAACAACTTCAATCACAGTTACTATAAGTATATATCAATCCCATAACAATATTTTGACAAGTCTAGGTTCAAAGACACCACTTATTTGCAGACAGAGGTGAGTGCTTAAATTAGATGGCACTCTAGTATTCGTTAGAAAGGGAGAGAAAAAGACAGGGTATGAAACCAACTCAGTACCAACACTTTTACGAAGCAAATGCAAGGCCAGCAAGGCAGGGTCTACTGTAGATCACAAAGTTCAGAGGCCAGGCCCACTCGGAGAGAGGCAAGGGGGTAGGTCCCAAAAATATCACAGTGGAAATGCACTTCAAGTCTTTGTAGCAAAATGTCACAGAAAGGTTGGACCAGTTTTAGAACAAAAGTTAAGAAGGTCTGGAGGCGATCCAGTGGAAAGGTAAGGATTTAAGACGCCTCACGCTAACCGTCACAAGGGAAGCCAGGCGGACACAGTACCTTGAAAGTGGAGAGACAGCTCCGGCGGGGGCAGTTGTTCCTGGTGGTGGATGCAAGTCGGGGCTTTGCCATAAGAAGACATGATCTCGTCGTAGAGGAAAGTTGAAGATCGTTGCACAACCAGGGAAGAGACCAGCCGCGGAGTGCTCAGTCACAAGGCACCACCTTTTGGTCGCGGTACAGTGGTTAGTGGCTATCCGGTTGCCGGCGTGCTCAGCACGGGCAATTCGACCACTAGACGTCCTGGAAGCGAAGAAAAAGCAAGGGACTGGTTGTTCCCACAAGTCAAAGGGAAGAAGACTCTCCAGCAGGGAGATCTCCTCTGTCGTTGGGAAGTGGTGAGTCGGTTCAGCAGGGCTCCACGGAGGTGTCGTCGTTGCAGGTCGGCTCAGCTTCTCCCTCGTCGGATTCTTAGGTCCTGTGGCGACTTCTGAAGTCCCAGTCCCCAAAGCCCTGCTTTTATGCAGAAAACCCCCATTCATTCAGCCTAGCTGTCAATCAAACATGCTAAGTGGTGAGCGGGGCGGCTCACCACTTGGGCCAATCACACCAGAGTGCGACTTGAGTTGGCAAGGCAACTCAGTCCAGGGTGCCTAAACCCCCTCCCATACCCCCTGTGGTACCCAGACAGAATGGCACCACTCTGGAAGGCTTCTCTGCAGAAGCCCGCCAAAAGTGGAACAAAGGGCTCAACCTTTGGTTTGGAGTTACAGGCGAACACATACGCCATTTAAAAACCGAGTTCTGGCAGAAAATACCAATCGGTGAATTTATTTTAATTTAATAAACTGGCGGTATGACCGAGGCTACATAGAAAAAGTATTAGCCTCGAACAATGGGAAAATCCCATAGGAATATATTCGCGGTCGAATATAAAAAGTAGTATCCACTGCCACCAGCCAAAACTCGACGAGGGGGGACGGGACAGTGCCCCCTCAAACAACAGACCCAGGGGTAATCGAATTACCCCTACCAGTACGTCCACAATAGGATGGTTTGTACTGGTTCTGTTAGTAAATTTAGGTCTAGTAAAGCCAATGGTGACTTTACATGCCCTGGGAGACAGTAGTCAGTCCCAGGGTATGGAGTCTATGATGGGGGTCATCTAGGACACCCCAGTGTTATGGCACGGAGGGTGCTGTGTAACACACATAGCAAAACACATGAGACCCAATGGAGTAAAAGACCCCATAGCCCATAGAACACATTAACATTCAAAGAAATACCACAAATCATGTCCAAGAGTGGGAGAAAAAGAGTCTCACTCTTGGCAGGATGAAAAAAACAAACTCCAGAAATCCAGCAAAGCTGCTGGGGGACTCACTAGGAAATTCAGCCTAAACAGAGAATTCTCCCTAACACTCGCCCCCCCCCCCCCAGACTAAGGGACAGGAGGATTTAATCCACTCCTGGATGAATCTCATACCTCTAGTCGATGACATACATCCTAGAGAGACCATCAGCATTTTGGTGGTGACACCCTGACCTGTGCTCAATGGTGAAATCAAACCCTTGCAGGCAGATTGACCATCTCAGTAGTTTTGGGTTTTCCCCTTTCATTTGCATTAACCATCTCAAGGGTTGGTGGTCAGTCTGAATGACAAAAGAACCATATAAGTATGGCCTAAACTTCTTCAGAGCCCACACAATAGCAAAGCACTCTCTTTCGATTGTTGCCCACCTTGTTTCAGGATCCTTCAGCTTGCGGCTGATGAAGCAAACTGGGTGCTCCCTAACTTTCCCATCCAGTTGACTGAGGACTGCACCTATTCCTACATTTGAAGCATCTGTCTTCACAACGAAAGTTTGGTGGTAATCAGGAGCTCTGAGTACTGGGGCTTGGCAAATAGCCTTTTTCAGGTTTTCAAAGGCCTGATTGCACTCCTCATTCCATCTAACCTTCTTAGGGAATTTTGGAGAGGAGATGACATTCAGAGGAGAAGCTATGGTCCCATAGTTCTCAATGAAATTCCTGTAATACCCGGTGAGACCTAAGAAGGCTCTCACCTGGGTCTGAGTTGTAGGTGTTGTCCAATTTTGCACAGCTTCAATCTTACTGAACAAAGGCCTTATTTCTCCACCTCCTACCTCATGTCCAAGATAGACTACCTTACTGTGTTCAATTTGGCATTTACTCGCCTTTAGGGTCAGATTGGCTCGTCCAAGAGTCTGCAAAACATATCTTAGGTGGTCTACAAGTATGCCATGCAGATGTCCTCCATCCCATTCACAACCTGGTTTACCATCCGTTGAAATGTAGCAGGTGCATTTTTCAATCCAAAAGGCATTACCTTAAACTGCTATAAGCCAGCTGGGGTAGAAAATGCAGTTTTCTCCTTGGCATGGTCTGTCAGGGCTATTTGCCAATAGCCTGACGTCAAGTCAAATGTGCTGAGGAACTTGGCTGAACCGAGTCTATCCACCAACTCATCTGTTCTTGGCAAAGGGTGGGCATCAGTCTTGGTGACTGCATTAAGAGCTCTATAGTCCACACAGAATCTAGGTTCTTTAGATCCTGCCTTTGGTACTAACACAACTGGGCTAGACCATGGACTAGTAGAGGGCTCTATTACCCCGAGATCAAGCATCTTGCTGACCTCACCTTTGATGTGGGTTCTTACATTTTCTGACATTCTGTATCCTCTGCTTTTGACTGGCAGACAGTCACCAGTGAGTATGTCATGCTGGCCCCAAGGGGTCAAGCCTGGTGAAAGTGAGAAGAGAGAGGCAAACTGATTCAACATAGATTTGCACTCTTCTTGTTGCTCAGGTGTCAGATTTGAAGAGAGATTTACTCCTTCAATCTTTTCGTCTAAAAGTAAGCCTCTGAGGAGATCAGGAAGAGCATCACTCTCTTCTTCTTCCTCTGATGATGCTAGAAGCAACGCTCCTACATCAGGTCTCGAGACATACGCTTTGAGTCTGTTGGTGTGGAAGACTGTTGGAGCCTCTTTGGAATTGCCCAAGTCCACCAGATAGTTGACCTCTCCAAGTTTACCCACAACTCTGAAGGGTCCCATCCATTTGTCTTGCAAGGCACTCTGCCTTGTTGGGATCATAACGAGAACTAGCTGGTCTTGAGTGAACTCAACCATGTTAGCCTTTTGATCATGCCAGTGCTTGACCAATGCTTGTGCAGCTTTCAAGTTATCACTTGCTTCTGCCATCATGTGTGACATTCTCCTCCGGAGACCTATCACGTAGTCAGTCACTCTGACTGGCTTGGGGGAAGGAGCACTCTCCAACCCCTCCTTAATCAGGGCCAATGGACCTCTGACGGGATGACCATAGAGAAGCTCAAAGGGAGAATAACCTACTCCCTCTTGAGGGACTTCTCTATAAGCAAAGAGAAGGCATGGCAGTAGAAGATCCCACTTTCGTTTAAGGGGGTCCTCTAAAGCACCTATCATGCTCTTCATGGTTCGGTTGAACCTTTCAACCAACCCATTGGTTTGTGGGTGGTAAGCTGTTGAGATCTTGTAAGTAACTCCACAGGTTTTCCACATGGCTTTCATGTAGTGGGACATAAAGTTTGAACCCCTGTCAGAGATTACTTCCTTAGGAAACCCAACCCGGGTAAAAATACCAAGGAGGGTCTTAGCCACAGCCAGAGCTGTAACAGTCCTCATAGGAATGGCCTCAGGATACCTAGTAGCATGGTCTACTACAACAAGGATAAACCTGTTGCCTGAGGAGGTTGGAGGATCAAGGGGACCAACAATGTCAATCCCTACTCTCTCAAATGGGACTCCCACAACGGGGAAAGGCACTAAAGGTGCCACATTCTTGGAGCCAACCTTACCAGAGGTCTGGCAGGTGTGGCAGCTCCTGCAGTGTTTTTCTACTTCGGCCCCCATCTTTGGCCAATAAAAGTAGAGAGAGAGCCTTTCCTTAGTCTTCTTGAAACTCAAGTGACCAGCCATAGGCATCTCGTGGGATAACTGCAAGAACTGTTGTCTGTTCTCTTGGGGTACTACAAGTCGTTTGTAGTCTCCAGGTTCAGACTCTGTCGGTTCACTGTAGAAGAGGCCTTCTTCCCAGTGCAACCTGTATTTCCCAGGCTCTTGCCCTTCAGCCTGAGCTTCTGCCTGGTGGCGAAGACCTTCCAGAGTTGGACATTCTCTCTGTCCCTTACTGAAGTCTGCCCTGTTGGGTCCACCTTCTGCCAGTAAAGACTGCAGCTCATGATGGTCAACAGGATCCAGATCTCCAATGAGTTCCTGGCCTTCCATTAGCTCTTCCTCAGAGTCTAATTCTACCACACAGGTTTGTACCACCCTCTCAGCCTCAGCTGGAGGGGGAGTTACTGGTGCAACTTTGGACAACCAAGGGGAAGTCCTTGTTGGCTGCACTGAAGTGCTGGCTGCTGGTTTCTGTTTAGAAGTTTTAGGTTTCCCTTTCACTTCTGATTTCCTTTAGACAGCAGCTGACAAATCCAGTGGAGCAGGAGTGATATCCTTCTCCATCATCTCCTTGGGCGTACCTCTCATGGTTCTCTCCCTTGCAGGTCTGGTTAGCTCCTGTAACCGTTTACTAGGAGGTCTGGGGGTATGAGACACAACTCCAAGAGTTTTTAAATCGTTACCCAACAGAACTCGTCCTGGTACATCACTTTGTATGCTGACGGGTATCTTCACAGTCATGTCATTACACTGGATGAGAACTGGTAATTGGGGAAGCATCTGCACAAGCCCTCCAGCTAACTTGGTGAGGTGTTTGGGTGCCTTAGCAACATCCTCAGCCTGAAAAAAAGATTTATCCACCACAGTTATGCTGGCCCCAGTGTCCCTAATGGCAGGAGTCTCCTGACCATTCACCTGGACACTGTCTTTATAATACTCTTTAGTATTATCTGGGATAGAATTATAGACATCTAAATTCTGTTGTTCCCACAAACCCAGAGACACTAAAGAAACACTGGCTGAGACTCCAATGGGTTCATCAGCCAGCAGTAGAAAGTTTCCACTTGCCATTTGGACTTCCTCCTCTGGAGCGAAGGCTAAGGAGACAAGCTGGACCCCTGAAGGTTTACCCTTGCATCTGGGATCTCCTTTCACATGGTTAGTAGAGCCACAAAAAAGCATTTACCAAATGCTTTCTGGAATGGCGGCTTGTTCTGGCCTCCCTCTGGTTTGGCACCAGAAGGTACGCTATTCTGCTGTGGTTTTCCTTGTGGCTTACCCTTATGGTTTTGTTTGGGGCCCTCTTTGGAATTTGAGTTATTAGAATTCTCTTTTGTGTCTTTTTTAGGCTGTTTTCCGTCATCCTTTTTCTGAGTTGCCCCAGAATCCTTATGAGTAGCCCTGTTGGCAACCCATAAGTCAGCAGCCTTAGCTAGCTTCCTGGAATCCAATTCCTTTGAATCAGCCAAGTGCTGTCTGAGCTCAGGAGAACAGGCATCATAAATTGACTCCAACATAAAAAGATTCTTCATACCCTCATAGGTATTCACCTTGTAACCCTTAATCCATCCCTCTAAGTTTTTCAACCACCCTTCACTCACCCAGGTAGCCCAAGGGGTACCATCATGCTTTTTGAGGGATCTAAACCAAGATACTGGGAAGGGGTCTTCCCAAATCTAGCTATCAGAGCTAGTTTCACACTTTCATACTCTTTCCTATCCTCCTCCCCCAACTCCATTACCACATCAGTTGCAACAGGGGGGAGCCTAGAGAACAACCAGGTAAGTAGCTCATTACCTGTGATGTTCTGGAGCCCATGATTATACTCAAACACACTCAGCCAATCCAACACATCCAACTTTGGTTCATACATACCAATTAATTCCTTAGGCATCCGGGCATCCGGGGTCTTTTGGGACTGGAACGTCTAGAGGAGCCAGAGACAGAAGCTGTTTCAACAGACAACGTTTTCATTTCTAACTCATGCTTGAGCTCCATTTCTCTGAGCCTAAGAATTTGTTGCATTTCTTGGTGTTTCTGTTCAGTTTGAGCAGTAATCTTTCTGAATTCCAAGTCTATTTTCATTTTTTCTAGTTCAAGGACTTGGGGACTTAGTGTGGGACCTGCTATAGGCCCAGTAGGTACAGCTGGTAAGGCAGACAGAGGGGTAGGGGAGACAGTTTCATTAGCCTCACCTTCCTCTTCAGCCTCTTCATCACTATCATCAGAACTTTGATTTAGATCAACACCATTACTGTCATCTACATTTGCTGGAGAAGTTGGTTCCTCTGAACCAGTACCCAGACTTTGGTTTTCCAGCAATCTTGCTATCAGTTCTATTATCTTGCCTTGTACAGAAAGATTCTCTTGTCTACAGAGAGCTCTCAAACACTCAGTATTTTCACCTGACAAGGACTTTTGACTGTAAACTTCCATGGTAGACATGTTTTTTAGAAAGTTGCTTTTTAGTGCTAAGCTTTGTGGTTAGTTATCTTAAAGTGTTGAAAAGCACTCTAAACTGTACACCAGTGTTAGGAAGAAACCTGTGCAGTTCCCTCTGGGACCACTGCAAAAAGTTTAAGGATACAGGAGTTAGCAGTAAACCCAATTGGTAGCAGTCTGCACCACCCAGATTTCGCTGGTAGCTGTGGCTGAGCAGTCAGACCTCTCGGAAGACAAGTTAGGCAGTATATGGAGTATACAAGATAGGGCAATTTTCACAGTAGAACAAGCAGACAGGGATCAGAGCTTGGGTGTAAAGATATATAATTATTTATTTAAAAAAACATCTATGAAAAACACACGGCACTAATATGGCAAACAACTTCAATCACAGTTACTATAAGTATATATCAATCCCATAACAATATTTCGACAAGTCTAGGTTCAAAGACACCACTTATTTGCAGACAGAGGTGAGTGCTTAACCTAGATGGCACTCTAGTATTCATTAGAAAGGGAGAGAAAAAGGCAGGGTATGAAACCAACTCAGTACCAACACTTTTACGAAGCAAATGCAAGGCAAGCAAGGCAGGGTCTACTGTAGATCACAAAGTTCAGAGGCCAGGCCCACTCGGAGAGAGGCAAGGCGGTATGTCCCAAAAATATCACAGTGGAAATGCACTTCAAGTCTTTGTAGCAAAATGTCACAGAAAGGTTGGACCAGTTTTAGAACAAAAGTTAAGGTCTGGAGGCGACCCAGTGGAAAGGTAAGGATTTAAGACGCCTCACGCTAACCGTCACAAGGGAAGCCAGGCGGACACAGTACCTTGAAAGTGGAGAGACAGCTCCGGCTGGGGCAGTTGTTCCTGGTGGATGATGCAAGTCGGGGCTTTGCCAGAAGAAGAGATGATCTCGTCGTAGAGGAAAGGTGAAGATTGTTGCACCACCAGGTAAGAGACCAGCCGCGGAGTGCCCAGTCACAAGGCACCACCTTTTGGTCGCGGTACAGTGGTTAGTGGCTATCCGGTTGCCGGGGTGCTCAGCACGGGCAATTCGACCACTAGACGTCCTGGAAGCGAAGGAAAAGCAAGGGACTTGTTGTTCCCACCAGTCAAAGGGAAGAAGACTCTCCAGCAGGGAGATCTTCTCTGTCGTTGGGAAGTGGTGAGTCGGTTCAGCAGGGCTCCACCGGAGGTGTTGTCGTTGCAGGTCGGCTCAGCTTCTCCCTCGTCGGATTCTTAGGCCCTGGGGCGACTTCTGAAGTCTCAGTCCCCAAAGCCCTGCTTTTATGCAGAAAACCCCCATTCATTCAGCCTAGCTGTCAATCAAACATGCTAAGTGGTGCAGTCCAGGGTGCCTAAACCCCCTCCCACACCCCGTGGTACCCAGACAGAATGGCACCACTCTAGAGGGCTTATGTGCAGAAGCCCGTCAAAAGTGGAACAAAGGGCTCAACCTTTGGTTTGGAGTTACAGAGGCGAACACATCCGCCATTTAATAACCGAGTTCTGGCAAAAAGTACCAACCGGTGAATTTATTTTAATTTAATAAACCGGCGGTATGACCGAAGCTACATAGAAAAAGTATTAGCCTCGAGCAATGGGAAAATCCCATAGGAATATATTTGCGGTCGAATATAAAAAGTAGTATCCACTGCCACCAGCCAAAAATCGACGTGGCGGGGACGGGATAGTGCCCCCTCGAACTACAGACCCAGGGGTAATCGAATTACCCCTACCAGTACGTCCACAATAGGATGGTTTGTACTGGTTCTGTTAGTAAATTTAGGTCTAGTAAAGCCAATGGTGACTTTACATTCCCTGGGAGACAGTAGTCAGTCCCAAGGTCTGGAGTCTATGGTGGGGGTCACCTAGGACACCCCAGTGTTACGGCACGGAGGGTGCTGTGTAACACACATAGCAAAACACATGAGACCCTATGGAGTAAAAGACCCCATAGCTCATAGAACACAGTAACATTCAAAGAAATACCACAAATCATGTCCAAGAGTGGGAGAAAAAGAGTCTCACTCTTGGCAGGATGAAAAAAACAAACTCCAGAAATCCAGCAAAGCTGCTGGGGGACTCACTAGGCTAAGAAATTCAGCCTAAACAGAGAATTCTCCCTAACAGTGCCCATTTCTAAATTTGTTGCGCAAGCCTGGACAGATTTGGAAAACCTGAGTCCCCCTGTTTATTGATGTAAAACATTGCCGTAGTGCTGTCTGTCAGGACTTGCACAGATTGGTTTGCTATGTGAAACTCGAAGGCCTGAAGGGCTTTGAATACTGCCAGGAGTTCCAGCACGTTGATGTGGTTCTGTGTTGCTGCCTGAGACCACAGACTCTGAGCTGTGTGGTGAAGGTAATGAGCCCCCCCCCACCCAGCCAGAGAAGCGTCTGTTGTGACACCGCTTGTACTTCCGCATCGTAGAAGGGTTTCCCCTTCAATAGATTCTGCCTTGTCCACCAGCGAAGATGCTTTACCAGTGTTGGTGAAACAACCACTAAAGCGTCCCACTGACCACTTGCCTGAGACCACTGTTTCGTCAACCACTACTGCATAGGTTGCATGTGCAGGTGCACGTGAGGAACTAGGTAAATGCAAGATGCCATCAGGCAAATGCATAGCTTTGCGCACCCATATCTGGCGGCCGGCCTGATAATGTGGCATTTGCAGTAACATGTTCTGTACTCTTTCCTCTGACGTAAAGACCAACCCCTCTTCTGTGTTTATTACAGCCCCTGGGAATTGTTTGGTTGTGCTTGGCACAAGCCTTGATTTTTTCTCGTTGATGGAGAAGCCCAAATGAAAGAGAAGGTTGATAGTTCTTTAAATGTCTTGCGTGAAAATTAGGGGAGACTCCCCTGTAATCAGCCAGTCGTCCAGGTAAGGGTACACTGGAATTGATTCCCTGCGCAGGTGTGCCGCCACCACCCCCCGGAAACTTGAAACTTAGTCAATACCCTTGGAGCAGATGCTATTCCAAAGAGCAACACTGAATTGGTAGTGCTGGGACACTATTCTGAAACGCAAGAATCTTCTGTGCGCTGGGAACATTGAAATATGAAAATAGGTATCTTTCATATCCAGTGTTGCCAGGTAATCCCCCTTTTTAAATAGACGGATTACCTCTTGTAGCGTAGTGATGCAAAACTTTTGTGGCTTGAAATATTTGTTTGCAGGGCGCAAATCTAATACTGGGCGCATTGTTAGATCTTTCTTTGGCACAAGGAAGTAAGTTGAATATATACCCTTGTTTAACTGGTTGGCCGGGAAAACCTCAATGGTGTCCTTTAGGATAAGCGTGGCGATTTCCTCCAGAAGGATGCACTGGTGTTCTTTGGAATGGGTCTTTGGTCGTGGGGGGTGGTTTCGGGGTTGTTGGAGGAGTTCTATACAGTATCCGCCTGACACGGTGGACAGCACCCATCTGAGTGTAGTGATTCCCTCCCATGCGTGGGTGAAGATGAATATGCGCCCTCCTACTGGAGAGGCATGGGAGGGCACCTGGAGCGGACACTCACTGCTTTTGAGGTGGAGTACCACCTCGGGAGGTGTTGCCCCTACTGCGACCGCGAGATCTGCACGGTCCGCTAGAGTAATTTTGGGAGGATTGACACTGATTGTAGGAGTACCCTGGCTTTGGTTCTAAAAGGAACCCCTCTGCGAATTTTGGCCACGTGAACGACGAAAATTGCGGTTTCCCCTCTGGCCAGCAGTTTTATTAGTTGGCCCATGTTTTTAGGGCATCCTCAACAGCCTTGCCAAAGAGCACATTGGGTTCAATGGGCATGTTGATAAGGGTTGCTTGCGTCTCTGGTTTAAAACCAGACTGACGCAACCAAGTGTGACGCTTGATAATTGTCTCATTTGCTATTAATCTGCCAGCGTTATCTGCGGCATCAAGATTGGTCTTTAATAAGCAGCTTGACACTGCCCTGCCCTCTGCGGCCACCTGGGCAAGCTTAGACGTTAAAAGGTTCTGGTGCCGATGATAATAAGGCAGAGACCTCATCCCATTGGTGGCAATTATAGCTAGCTAGTAGGGTAGAATTGTTAGCAATTCTGGTCTGGTATGCTGCGGAGGAGGCTACCTTTCTGCCCATGGTGTAAAATCTCTTGCTTTCCTTGTCTGGCGGGGCCTCAGAGGAAGCAAGAGGAGTACCAGCCCTTTTTCTTGTTGTACTTACAACTAATGAATCAGTTGCCTTGTGATGTACTGTGGGTCTGAAGGGGCAGGTTTAAACAGTTTCTCTATGCAGGGGTTCACTGCCCACGTAAGATTAGGGGTCTCCAGAGATGGCTGTATTTTACGTTGAACAGACTTAAGGAGAGGGATAGACTGAGTCACAGCTTTGTTTTATCTCCTATGATTTTCTCTACAAAATATTTATCCTCTAGTTCTTCATGAATAGTTATCTGAAAATGCTCTGCCGCCTTGACGAGCACCTCATTAAGCAGGGTTTGATTGTCAATGGGGGAGTCCATGACCGGGTGGGTCCTGATCAACCGGCGAGTCTATGACGTACATATTTGTCTCTGGGTCTAAATCAGGGTCCTCATCATCCCCGTAATCTGCTGAATCATCCCCGTAGCAAGGGTCTGCTGCCTCTTGTGTATAGAGGTCTTCATGATCGCAATCCGGATCATAGAGATCAACCACTGTGTCTTGCACTGGATTATCGGGGCGAGGCCTCTTACTGGGCGGTTCAGCAGGGATCTGAGACCCAGAGGGTGCTGTAGTGGGCTGGGTGGAGTGGAAGCTCTTGAACAAGTCATCCTTCTCATGACCCGGTCTATGTCATCAGATGACCATTGGGCGGAACTAGGGATGACCAATGGTGGAGGAGTGAGCCCTAAATCGTCATCTGTGGGAGGAAGTATGGTAGAAGAAGGATCCTTCTTTTTTAGAGTGGAAGACAGAGAATCACAAGATACAGGGTCCTTACTCTTTTGAGTGGGCCTATCATCATGACATTTTTCCTTATGAGGGGTTTTATCCCGAAGTGGGGCCTTTGAGGACCTTTTCTTGGACTCCCTCTTTTTACCCTGGCCCCCTGAACCGTGTGTCCCCGATTATTTGGGATCTTGTACCTGACTATACACAGAACGTCGAATTTCAGGTTGATCCGGAGCCTCGCCCGCGGACGATGGTTTTCTGTGCGACGTCTGTACCGTCTTTCGACGGCTGGGATCGGTCATGGGGCAATCTCGAATGAGAGTGCCCAGAGGACAGAGATTCCACTGACTTTACCCTAGACGTTGTGTGTTGCCGTAGGCTCGACACGTGTGTCGAGTCTCGGCCATGGGGTGTGTTTTTAGTGGTGGATGACGCGATAGCGCTTCTGCCGCCGGGTGTTTTCCCCATAACAGGGCCGCCGGCCTGTCTTCTGGGGTCAGGGGGCCTGCGCTTGGGTTACCGAAGTCACCCCATCGCCTTCGCCATCGGAAATCGTGGCGTTGCTGCCGTCGCTGAAGGAACCCTCTGCGTACATGGCCTTGAGCTGCCTGGCGTAGTGGGCCCAGCATTTAGTAGATCAACCCTTCAAAGACTTGGGCTTTAAGAGCTTACACACTCGACAAGACGACTCAACGTGGTCTCGCGGGACACAGGTTACACAAGGTGTTTATCTAGCCACGGAAATTTCCTATTGCATATGGGGCAGAATTTAAAGGGGGTCTTGTCCATCACGGAACAATACGGCAGCTAGACGAATGTAGTCTAAGTGTAAGAAAAGGGCATATACATTCTAGAATGCCCGCACCCCTCTCTCCCTACTGCGTGGGCCAAAGCCCGTAGCGGCCTTCCAAGGCCGAAACAAATCCGTTTCAGGATTCTTTCTACTGTTGTTCTTCTTGTACATCACCAGCGTCTGATATATCGAAGTCGGTAATATAAAGGACAGTAAGATTTAACTATCGAAAATTTCATAAAAGTCAATGCCTATAACCCGAAAGAGGAACTCCATTTTAAGCGTCCGTTTAGAATGGCGGAAAAAGACAATCTGAGGGACCTTGACGCGTGAGGGATCACGGGTACAGTGGATGTCACACTAGGGATAGTATTACTGGCACGCCCTGTCGACGTCCCTTTTCGAGTTTCTAAAACAACAACTGGAAAAGGCCCCATCTTCCACTAGATGTCGGCCTATGCACAGCAGAAGCAGATTCCACAAGCCTCAGAAATGGGATACATTACTCACCGTAATCGTATTTCTGATGCTTGTATCTGCTTAGATTCACATGCTGTGCATAGGCCGACATCTAGTGGAAGCTGCGGAGTATTACAGTTTGTTTTTCGAAACTCGAAAAGGGGCGTAGAACTAGGGCGTGCCAGTAATACTATTAGGAAAGTCCATTTTCACATTTCAGGTGAAAGGGATTTTTTGAAACCCACCATAACTTTCTTGGCATATATATATATATATATACACACATACAACACACACACACACAGAGCCTGAGCAAAATGGCTGCCAGAAGAGTGAGCTCCACCAATGACAAATTCTGGAATTAAATAATATCACGGAACCCGCTGTCCGATCGCATTGCTGATGTTGCGCATCAGCAGCATAGGACCCAGAGAAGCTATACATTGATCCTGATATCTGCCTTACGTCGGATGCCGAAGATCTGAGACCTGCATCTCGCCCTGGGCCCACGTGGGTCGAATTACAGAGCAGCTCCATACTCTAGAATTCCCTGCCGCTGGAGCACCCATACCGCAGTGCGGAGGAGACCTTCTACATGCCTTAGGGCTGCCTAATGCCGGCTTGGGCCCACTATGTGGATCGGTTGGCATGTCTCGAAGGTGCCGAGGTCCGTTGTCCATGAGGTTCGCTGGTCAGGTGAGGAGGAGTGGAGCGAGCTGCACCTACGATCATCGAGATTGGAGAAAATCGCTCGGCCGTCGCGTCCGCAATCCAGCCACCACCAAACCTGTAGCTTTCTCCCCAGCCAGCTTTAATTAACGGGCCACCACCGTATTGAGAGGAGCATTGGCGCACAATGGGGGGAGAGGACTCTAATCATTCAGCAAATGATGCCTGTCAGTGCTCATCCCAATGCGGGATGCAACAACAATAATCAGCCGGAGCTTAGTTTCGCTGTACCTTTGACTGGAAGTACAATATCTCTCCTACAACTACAACCCTACCAAAGAGCGCTCTGAGCCTCTGCCTTCACAGCGGAGTGGTTTTCTATAAGGTCACTAAGAAGGCACTACGCTACCAGACAATGAGGGCATGCATTGACCCCAGGGCTGGCAGTTGATTGAACAGGAACACAGGTAAACAAAATCCCACAGCAACATACAAATACAGGACCAATGGGCGCTGAGAGATTGCGAACGTGGCTGCCGCTCCAATGATCCGGCTCTACTCTGAGGCGTGACTTCGATACTTGGCGCGCTCCTGTTAACGTCCTCTGCCCTCTCCGAGGCCAAATACACACCTGGCTAAACACTGCCATATCAGGCTACATCACCTGCCATATCAATGCTGTACAGGCGGTACAGCCTAGCCTGGGAGCACTGATCTCTGAAAATTACCCAACTCACAGAGGGCTAGACAATCGAACCCTGAGCCAAGTTCTACCGGGGCGAACACTGACTCTTCCTGGCCTCACTCATCCGCTAGTCTAAGCGACGTGGGGGCATGAGACGGGCATAGCTGGTCACTGCATCAGATAGCGGGAAGGATAATGGCCCCCCTGATCAGCCAGAAGAAACCCAAAGATGGATATTCAGACACAGCTGAAAGCGATCCAAAACTAAATGAAACTCATAGGTCAATGGACACAAAAGACTAACGCTTCTGTGCAGGACATGAAGAAAGAAATACAGGATGTGAATGCCCGCCTCAACGCACAGGCCGAAAACCACTAACTGAGCAGAAAAGGACAACTATGTAACAGCTACTACTGATCTCTACAGAGTAATCAGTGAGGTGCAGCACCTGGGCACCAATCTGGAGGACCCAGGAGAATAGGTCCAGATGCAACAATCGCTGCCTGGTTGGCCTGCCTGAGAACACAGAGGGGGCTGACCTTGAGGGGTACATCTACAGTCTCTTACAGGACAAGCTACACCTGGATAACCCCTGCTCCTACACCATCGGGAGGCTACACAGGGCCCCTGTACCCAAACCTGGAGACTGCCCACGAGTTTTAACAATGCAGCTGCTAAACCTCCAGCACAAGCTAGCGATATTGAAGGCATACCGTCCGCATTTTCAATGACTCCAGAAGGCCCTTTGGCCCTATATTTGAAGCACTGAAAGGCATGGCACACCAACACTACCTTAAATTCCCTGCAGTGTGGTGCATACACTTCAATGAACAGTGGCACCCCTTTGAGGACCTGGAAGAAGCATGGAGATTCCTCAAACATGAGATTGTAGTCACTGACTTTGCCCTGGTCTCAGACAATGATGCCCACTCCGAAAGACCAAGTTTGGATCTGCAGTGCCCGCCCAGGGCCCGAGGTGGGTGGTATAAGGCCAGAAAGGGGCTCCGTGGCCCAAGCAACAACAGAATTGGACAGCGACCTGAGGACTGCTAACTCTCCACTGTGCGTCCTGTGCTCTGCTGCCCATGATTCCTGCCCATGATTGGTGGCACCATCTGCGGCACAGGGATGCCCTTCAGGACTACTAGGCGACTCAGAGGTAGAGTGCTGCCATGGTGCCCAACAACAATCACATTAATTAGCTATATCCTAACTTACCTGGATCTGTCGGCTCCTCCGTGGATGGATGGATGCAGGCTCTCAAATATGCTCACAGGGATAGCTGCAACATAATGCTAGTCGACCGGAATACAACATCATCTCTTCAAGCATACAACTATAATACAATGCTTGAGAACCATTGCTGGAGTTTCCCTCCCGGAGGCACTGGCATGCAGGGGTAGGACTGGGACCGTATGACCCTGTCCAGCGACACCCTCACATGGGCCTTGTTCACTCCTAGAGTGTGTATTGAAGCTATTGTTTTGAGCTTCAATGTTGATGTTCTTGGTGTTGGGGGAAGTTCTGGTTGACTTACAGGAACACTGGTCTTTTTTGTATTTGCTTTAAGAGAAAACCTTCACAAAAATCAGAAAATCACCAAAGCAATACAATATCATATAGCAAACAAAACATCATTATTTATAAGAAGAAACACTAGAGAAAGAAAATAATAGAATATGACAATCTGCACGCTGAGATCATATTATCATTACAACAAACTCATACTCTCAAACTCTTAATAAAATCCATCATCGCTAGACCTTTTAAAACATTCAAGACCAGGCTGGAGTATGGCATGCCTTGAAAGCAGTGATCATAGTTTCACTACAGCAAGTTCATACTCTTAATAAAACCTGCCAGTGCTAAACCTTCTGAGACAGACATTCCGAATGTTTAAGCATATGTTCCATAGGAATTAATCTTCCAATATCATGTGCTTGGTTACAAATGTACCTAAAAACATCTTCCTATGGTCGTTCAGCGAATTACAGTGCAACATCAAGTGCTTTATTGTTTCAGGAACTGAATATATACTGCAAAATCTAAAGACACTATTATTTTGAGTGAGAATGTTTCTCTTAAGTAGGATTTCCTTTGTTAGGAGCAAGTTCCAGCGGACCTTTAGTAGAATTGTTCCACAGAAATGGTTGGGGGTACTGCGTTAACAAAAAGGTGAGCAACCCCTGTCCTTTATGTTCGTTTGCCAAGTGACTGATAGAGGAATATGAGTAAATTAGATCTGTCGTGATGACTCAATCTTGATTAAACAAAGTCCTTTTGACTTAAGTCAGGTTTTCAATTAGTGAATTCTTATCAATAGAAACTGCAGACAGCAATGCTTCACATTTCAAGACAAACCGTAATATAAGAACTGCAAATTCCTAGGCCAATTCTGTTCAAACACTGATTCAAATCCTCATATAAAAAGAGTCAGTCATATGAGAAATAATTTTAGAGTACAATATTAAAGACCATAAATGAGTTTTGGGACAATTTTCCCCTCATAGAATATTAAAACAGGTTTGAGGGAAAATCCACTGAATTTTCTATCTATCTTCACTGCTAGATTTTGGAGCAGTGTTTTCTACAACAGGGTATCACGAAAGTTCTTCAGGCTAGGTTGGGCACTGAAGTGGAACCCTAAATAGATAAAATGAGAGCTTGCCTTGATCATAGTTTTTTTCCAAGTATGGGCTACCTCCCTTCTTTCCTTTTGAAAATTGCCAATATCCTGGTTTTAGTGGGGTTAATAAGTAATCCATTATCTTTGGCATATTTTGAAAAGGAAATGAGGAGTCTCTGCAATCCGACCTTTGTACTATCTAACAATAGAAAATTATTGGCGTAAGCCATCCAAGAAACTTTACAAGGGCCGACTCTAAGGCTAATCATACCCGCCTTCAGGAGCTATTTGGCCACATCGGACATATTTTGATTAAACCACCAACGGGCTAAAACACAACCCTGTCTCAGGCCGACGTAGGAGTGTATCCTACTGGACAGGTCTCCTTCTTGGTTCAGTCGAATCGAATATCTGCATTTTCGTATAGGCCTATAACAAGCCGCAATAGCCCGTCCGGCAGACCCCAACCATCCAACTTCACCCACAGTCTGTTAGAGTCTACACAGTCAAAGGCTGCCGTGAGGTCTATTGAGGCCAGGTAGGTACAGCAGTCAGGATCTGACTAGGCCGTCTCTTGGAGGGATCTCACAATAAGACTGTTAATATTTGTGGAGTGTCCTTTATGGAAACCGGTCTGTAGTTTGTTTAGCCTATGAGTAATTTCAGCCCATTTCTCCAAATGGATTAAAAGTAGTGAGGCAGAAATCTTGCAGTAAGCATTTATTAGGGCAATAGGTGGATACATTTTAGGTTCCGACCTGCTGCCTTTCTTGTGTATTGGTACTATATGAGCAGTCATGCATGAATCTGGTAAAACTCCAAGGCTGAATATGCTCTCAAAGAAAAAATAGCACATTAGCCCAATTAAACACATCGGCCTGAAAGGTGTTATTAGCAAGGCTAGTCGGGCCTGGTGCACAACAGTTTTTGCATTTTTTTAATAAATATTTGATGTCTTCAAAATCAAATTCTAGCTACCAGGAGTTATCAAATTCAATAGTCCTAAGCACATCATTATCTTTATGCTTAGATGCAGTTCTGTATAGGTCCACAAAAAACTTGATCCATTGCTGTTCAGAAACCGCATTCAGTAGGTTAGTTGAAAGAGAGAAGAACAAGTTACTTCTTACCTTGTAACGTTCTTTCGATGGGATGTTCCCCCGACATATTCCTTATCTTAATAGATTACTTCCCAGCTTGCTGGCCTCGGAATTTTTTTTCAGTAGAGGGCGCTGCGCGCCGACGTCCCTCGAGCTGGTGTCCCTCGACAGCCACCGTCTCGGCGCCAACGTCATTGTGTGTATACACGGGACGCGTGCAGCGACCGTTGCTCAGTTCCGTTTTGAAGCTTGAAATTTAGCTGTGCATGAATTGGTTATTGACCTTGAAGGAGCGTAAACTGCAACTACAAGGGAAGTTTTACTACGGGGATGGGTGGGAGGGGCGATGAGGAATACGTCGGAGGAACATCCCATCGAAAGAACGTTACAAGGTAAGAAGTAACTTGTTCTTCGAAGGGTTTGTGTCCTCCGACGTATTCCTTATCTTGATAGACGCCCCATAGCAGTGGTGTGCAAACGGCGGTGGGAGTAAAATTGGAATATTTCCCTTTAAGAATGAACAGAGTGTAACACAGCTTTGCCAAATCTTGTCTCCTGGCTAGAGGAGGGATCCAGAATTTTGCAAAGGTATGTGCGGACGACCATGTGGCAGCCGCACATATGTCCCGAATCGGTACCCATCTTTGGAGAGCCGAAGAGGCTGCGATACCCCTGATTGAATGAGCCCTAAGGTGTTGAGGGGGCTCTTTCCCTGCCAATTTGTAGCATTCTAGAATGGCTAAAATAATCCATCTTGAAATGGTCTGTTTTGTGATTGGCAATCCTAATTTGTGTCCTGCATAACCTATAAACAGTTGGTCTGCTTGCCTTATCCTAGCAAGTCTGCTGATATAAAAACTCAAGCCACGCCTTGGATCCAGCCTATGTAGCATCTCTTCCTCTTTCCCTCGATGGGGAGGAGGATAGAATGAAGGTAAGGTTATCTTCTGAGTGATGTGGAATTCATAGACTACCTTTGGGACGAAATTAGGCTTCACTTGTAAGACAACTTTGTCTTTGTGAAAGGTTTGCAAGATAGAGCTTGTAATTCGCTCACTCTTCTGGCAGATGTTAGAGCCACTAGTAAGACTGTTTTAAGGGTGAGAAATCTTAATGAACAAGAATGAAGTGGTTCAAAGGGAATACCCATCAGGAAATTTAAGACTAGATTTAAGTCCCACAATGGAACTTGGAACGGCTTTGGGGGATAGACATTAGTTAACCCCTTCAGAAATTGGATTACTAGGGGTAATTTGAAATATGATGGCTCCTCCGCAGTGTGCTTGAAGATTGACAGCGCTGAGATGTAGCCCTTGATCGTACCAACTTGAAGACCTGAATTCGCCAAATAGAGCAAAAAAGATAAGACCATTGATGTACCACATGAAAAGGGTTCGATATTCTTTTCTCTACACCAGCTGCAAAACCTGTTCCAATGGCAGCGATATAAAGTCTTCGTTGCTGGCCTTCTAGTCGAAAGCAACACCTCCATGACGTCATCCGGGAGGTCCCAATCCTTATATCTCAAACTTTCAGAAACCAAGCGTGAAGGTTGAGGGTTCTGAAGTCTGGATGGAGAACCTGACCTCCCTTCTGCGAGAGAAGATCCTCTCTTTGGGGAAGACGAATCGGAGGGCAGATGGACATGTGCAGAAGGTCCGGGTACCACGTTCTCCTGGCCCAGTCTGGGGAGATTAGGATCATAGTCTTCTGGAATCTTCTCAACCTCCTGATCATCTGAGGAAAGACAGGGACTGGAGGAAACGCCTACAGAAGTGGAAACTCCCAGTCCACTACAAACACGCCCCCTAGAGCTCCTCTCAGGGGAAATTCCCTTGAGCAAAACTGATCACACTTCCTGTTGATACTGGTGGCAAACAGATCCACTTGAGGGATTCTCCAAAGGGCGAAGATCTCTTGAAGTACTTCCTGAGCTAGCTCCGACTCGTGGGAGCCTGCTCAGAGCGTCCGCTGTCAAGTTCTTCTCTAAGTGAACTGCCGATAGAGAGATTCCTTCTTGAATTGCCCAAAACCAGAGCTGCATCGCCTCTCTGCACAGTGGCAGTGATCCTACGCCTCCTCTTTTGTTGAGGTAGTGCATGGCCACTGTGTTGTCCGTCATTATTAGGACATTTTTCCCTTGTACAGATGGCAGAAAAGCCTTCAGCGCTAGTCTGATAGCTCTCAGCTCCAACAGGTTGATATGTAGTCTGGACTCCGATGGAGACCAACGACTGCTGATGGTCAAGTCGTTGGCATGGGCTCCCCACCCCGTGAGTGAGGCATCCGTGACTACTGTTATCTCCGGCCATGGTTGCCAAAACTGTTCTCCTTTCATAATGTTCTCCCAACAGGCCCACCACCGAAGGTCTTGAGCCACTCTGTCCGGGACCTGAAGGAGATCTGTCATTCTTCCTGAGAATTGCGAGCATTGGGTTCTTAGTGCCCACTGGAGAGGTCTCATTCTCAGGCGAGCCACTGGCACTAGGAAGATGCAGGATGCCATGAGGCCTAGCAACCTCAAAAAGTCGAAGGCTGGAAGACGTTGGGCATTTTGAAACTTGGTGACCATCTGCAGAATATCTTGAGCCCTCACCTCTGGTGGCGAGGCTATCCCCAGGGAAGTGTCCAGGACCGCTCCAATGAACTGGAGTCTCTGTGATGGTATAATCTGTGACTTCTTTAAGTTAAGGGAGAAGCCCAGTTTGTGAAGGAAGTGGCAGACATAATCTAGCTGGATCTGAGCTTGTTCTGAAGATACTGCTCTGATCAACCAATAGTCCAGGGAGGGGTAGAGGTGGATCCCTTCCCTCCTTAGACTTGCAGCCACTACCGCCATTAGCTTGGTGAAGACCCTCGGGCGGAGGTCAGCATAAATGGCAGAACTCGAAATTGATAGTGAGAGTTGCCAATTGCGAACCTCAGGTATTTCCTGTGTTTGAGATGGATTGGAACATGGAAATAAGCATCCTGAAGGTCTAGCGATACCAGCCAGTCCTGAAGCTGGAGGGCCTGAAGGATCTGAGAGAGAGTTACCATCTTGAACTTGTTCAATTCTCGTAAGTCCAAGATGGGTCTCAGTCCTCCGTCCTTCTTCGTTACTAGGAAGTAGGGGGAATACCAACCCTTGTTCCCCTCCGCTGCAGCTACCGGTTCTATGGCACCTTTCTCTAGCAGGTCTAGAATCTCCTGCAGAAGGAGGGGATCTGGAAACTTCAAAGAGTTGTTCCCCGGTGGATGACTCCGAGGGGTGTGTAGAAAAGGCAGGCAGCAACCTTGGGCAACTGTCTCCAATGCCCAAGCATCTGACATAATAGCCTGCCATTCCGCAAGATGTTGAGTTAACCTGCCCTCTACTGGTGTCTTGTGAAGAGAGACCTCAGAGGGGTTTAGAAGCGGCTGACACAGATGCCGAGGTTAAAGAGGCCCCTGCTGCTGCGGCTTTTGTACGTTTAACCCGTCCACCACGGGTAAATCATTTTTGGCCCCTTTGAGCTGGCTGTCCTCTGCCTTTTCCGAATGCGCAGTAAAAGCGAAAGGACCTACCCCTCCACGAGGTTCCTGAGGGGCGATTCGGAGTCTGACGGATTACAGCTCCAAGAGATTTCGCTGCTGCCTTAGATGTTTTTAATTTCTCCAGGCCGTCATCAGCCTTCTTACCAAATAAAGAAGTGCCGTCAAAGGGCATATTCAAAAGTCTGGCCTGTACATCTGGAGCAAAACCAGACTTTCGCATCCACGCAAATCTGCGGATTGTAGTACTTGCTGCCATGGCCCTGCTGATACTGTCAGCAGAATCAATGCCAGTTTGAAGGGACTCGCACATTGCATCTTTCCCATCTTTAATGATGTTTAAAAATGCTTCCCTTTCCTCTCCTTCCGGGAGACAGTCAGCCGCAGATGAAGCACACTCCCAAAGTGTATGGCTGAATCTTGCAAGCGTGCAAGTGGCGTTAATAGATTTAAGCGCCATGCTACATGCTGAAAAGACTTATTTTGACATAGCGTCAATCCTTTTATCATCCCTGTCTTGTGGAATTGTAGGGTATGCAGATCTACTGTTCAATGAAGTTGCTGCTTGTACAACCAAACTCTCTGGAGTTGGATGTTTGCTCAAATATTCAGGGTCTGAAGCAGATACCCTGTATTTGGCAGATAGTTTCTTGTTAACTGCCGGGATAACTTCAGGGGTTTCCCAATTAGCAGAGATTTTTCTTTCCGGTGCAGTATGAAAAGGAACAACAGGCTCTTCCTGTGGACCTTTAACTAAAATGTCAGTAAGGTCATCCTGCTGAAAAGAAGGTGAAGGTGTAGACCACCCCATGAACTCTATTATTCTGGCCATCAGAACCCTATAAGAGGTCTCAGCTTGCTCCCGAGGGTCTGGTTTAGCAAATTCTACTTCTGGAGAAGTATCTAAACCACTTGCCTCATGTAAAGAGTCTTGAAGATCCTTTAACCTGTTCCTGTTCAGAGATAAATTCCTCTGGTATGGGTGTTGTGTTCCTTTGCAACCCAAAGGGTCTCTCATGGTCATAATCCTCCCCTTCCTCATATATAGAGGACTAAGCTCTAAAATCATCAGACCTAGGGTATGGTTTAAAACCCATTTCTAGAGCAGAAGAGGCCAGATTTGTTGTCACCGGTTGAGAAAACGTCGAAGTTGTCGACGTGGAAGTCAAAGGCTTCGACAAACCCGAAAAGGGCATCGAAAAAGTTTGAAGAGATCTCGAAGTACTCGAGAGGATCATAATCCTACTAGGAGTCATCGAAGTTGTTGACGGCATCCTCGAGGTCGTGATGGAAGTCCTCAGCACCTCTACTGACCGAGATGTAGTGACAGTAGTAGGTCTGTCTTCTATCGGAGTCGACAGTGGTGTCGATGCAAACGATTTATGCGTCGACGGACCCTTCGATAAAGGCGTCGATGATTTAGGAATCGAAGAAACTTTCGATGACGGCGTCGATGACGCAGTCTTACTGCCTTTACTCGAGGGTTCATGACGCTCTCTGGCAGTTTCTTTCGCCGGGTGCAATGACTCGCGGCTTTTTGATTATTCGGGTCTTTCACCCAGGGTATCACCTTTAGCCGTCTCCGAGGGGGTCGAGGCCGCTTTCTCGAAGACGCTAAGCATTTTCTTACGGAATTCCTCCCACTTAGCTGAAGAGCTGTGTTTCGTGGGGCATGTGACCCTTTCCGGGGAAATAGAAGACTGATGGGTACCGCTTCAAGAGCTTGAACGGGAATGTTTCCTGTGACGGCAAGGAGACAAATGTCTTGATTCTGCCAAGGAAACTTTCGAAGGAGTAGAAGTTTTAAGCGTCTTACCTCTTGCTAGCTTCCCCTTATGCTCCTTCAAGGCTTTCACCGTCATGGACATACAGTCCTCGCATTCCGAACAGTGATGCTCCGATCCCAGGCACCACAAACAGATCCTGTGAGGATCCGTCAACTACATTTTCTTCCCACAATCCCAGAAGCCGGACCGTGGGGTTGACGGTTCGGATGAGGAAGCCATCGAATAAAGATGATATCTTCGAGGAATAAGTAGAATCTACTTGAAGAAAGAACTGAGCAACACGATTTGGAGGCCCACGAAGCGCAGAAAAACGGAACTGAGCAACGGTCGCTGCGCAAGTCCATTTATACAGACGATGACGTCGGCTGTCGAGGGACACCAGCTTGAGGGACGTCGACGCGCAGCATCCTCTACTGAAAAGAATTCTGAGGCCAGCAAGCTGGGAAGTAATCTATCTATCAAGATAAGGAATATGTCGGAGGACACAATCCCTTCGAAATCTTGGTTATTAATAAGGGTCCAAAAGGCCCCCACATTGGAGTTCACCAAAATTCAGAGCATGCCTTCAGCATCTCCCTGCATCATGACGACTCTTCTGGACTTACAAAAGTTCCTATATTTTTGTTTTATTTTCTTAGTAAGTGCTAATCTCGACTCCAAGATGATAAGCAAAGCTTTAATATTCCGACTCTCTTTCCTCATATTCTGTTTAGCCGAAGCTGCGTCCTCATTATAACAATGTGGGTTTTTTAAGATTTTAGTTGGTCTAAAATTGGGGTTTGATCTTACTCGATTGACTATTCCCAGAATAAAATCATCAAAGCGGTTTACATTAAAAACTTACATCTTCCACTGTAATGAGATAGATCGAATAATGCGATCTAGCCTAAATTCAGAATTGCAATGTTGGGTTCAGTCCATCGGATAGCGTTATCTGCAGCAGTTGATCTAAGATGTGCCCAGGCCTCCAGATAAGGGTCGTACCAGGTCTTTTTACGCATGAAAATCTTCTAAATACAACTGCTTTATTATTTTCCTGCATACATTTACACACAGGTTTAGACCAGAGGGCAGTGCAAAGGTCAGGTTACTTGACAAACCAGAACGCTTCTTTTGATTTTTATCTGCATGGATGTCATTGTAAGTCAGAGAAAAGCCTATGAAGGGAAGGGAGGGGAAAAGTGCAGAGGGGAGGAGGCAGTGCAGTACATAGGATAACAGTAAAATAAATAAAGACAATAAATAAAAGCGCAGCCAGCTATTGGCAAGTGCATGGGTAAATCCAGACATCGGGTGTCAAGTGCTAGTGTCAAGTGCTAGTAGGGGCTGTAGGGATACAGCTAGGTTGCTAGGGGGGGGCAGAACAGGTGTGCAACTGGCGGGTAGGGTGGGGGCCTCTGCATGAGATCAGAGGGTAGCCAGGTAGCCAGTGCAGTTTCAGATTCAGCCAGGAGATCAGCAAGGAGGCTGTTCCAGAGGGAGGCAGAAGAAAGATCTACCACCAACTCGCTGTTTGGAAAAGCGAGTAACCCTGAGGGAGATGGAGGCGGATGAGCTCGAGAATGGAGATATTTAGGAAGAGAGAGTTGAAGGTATGGAGGTCCCAGGCCCAAGAAGGCCCTGTGGACAATGCAGAGGGTTTTGAACTTCACCTTTGCTGCCACTGGGAGCCAGTGCATAGATTTCAGTCCTGGAGAGATACGATCCCTGGGTGTTAGGCAGAAACCTGTGCAGTTCCCTTGGGGAACACTGCAAAAGATTTAAGACTACAGGTATAGCAGTAGACCCACTTGGTAGCAGTCTGCACCACCCAGATTTACCTGGTAGCTGTGGCTGAGCAGTCAGACCTCCCTCAAGAAGAGTTAGGCAGTATGTAAAGTATACACCATAGGTACTCAAATACAATAGCATAAGCAAACACTGACCAGAGCTTGGTTTCAAAAGTATATAGTTATTTATTTATTAAACACACATAAATTGAAATCACTCTAGCAAAAATATAGTAAAAACTCTTCAAACACAGTTATAATGGAAGCAGTTTCAACCCTTACTCCTATCTAGACAACTCTAGGTTAACACCACATAATTCGAACAGAGGTGAGTGCTTAACGTTAGATGACACTCTAGTAGGTTCAAGAAAGGGATAAAAGGAACAGAAATAGGTTAAACACACCACTCTAAGGTCCAGAACACTTGCAATAGGCTCAAAGAAGTACAAAGTCACAGGTGAGCAAAAGTCACTAGGCAGGGCCCACTCTTAGAGTAGCCGGAGCGAAAATGTGCCCAAGATCACACTGTTAGTAGGGATTCAAAGTCTTGCAAAGAGTTAGAAAGAGTTTAGAGTGGCTTAGAAAGTTTAGCCAGGGTGTCCCAGGCACTCCCAGGTTCGAAAGCCGGGGGCTAAAACTACCCCGTACAGTCGGTGGCAAGGGAAGCCAGGCGGAACACGGTACCTTAAGCGGAAAGGATCCTCCAGCGGTGGCAGTTGTTCCAGGCAGTGGCAGCCAGGCTCGACGTCGGTCAGGGGAGAAGAAGTTCTCGCTGAAGAGCAGAAGAAGAAGGTCGTTGCACTGCCCGGGAAGAAACCAGCCGCGGAGTCCTCCAGTTAAAGGGTTGTACCGACTTTCGCGGTTAGGGGTAAAAGTGTGGTATTCCGGTTGCCGGGGTGCTTGGCACGGGCAAGGCGGCCACGAGATACCTCGAGAAGCGGAAAGAAGGTGAAAACTGGTTGTCCCCACCAGTCAAGGGAAGGAGCCACTCCGTTAAGAGTTCTCCTCGGTCGTCGGGAAAGGTGGTGAGACGGTTCAGCAGGGCTCCACCGGGTGGTGTCGTCGAAGCAGGTCGGCTCAGCTCTTTCCCTCGTCGGATTCTTGGTCCTGTGGCGACTTCTCAAGTTCCAGTCCCCAAAGCCCTGCTTTTATGCAGCAAACCCCCATTCACCCAGCCTAGCTGTCACTCAAACATGCTAAGTGGTGAGCCGGCCGGCTCACCACTTGGGCCAATCAGGACGGAGTGCGACTTGAGTTACCAAGGTAACTCAGTCCAGGGTGCCTAAATCCCCCTCCCCCCCTCCTAAGTACCCCAGACAGAGTGGCACCACTTTGGAGGGCTTCTGTGGAGAAGCCCGCCAAAAGTGGAACAAAGGGCTCCACTTTGGGTCAGAGTTACAGAGGCGAACACCAACGCCATTTTAGAATCAAGTTTTGGCAAAAAGTCCCAACCGGAGTTATAATAATAAATATATAAACCGGCGGTATGTTTAAGGCTACCGTAAATAAATAATTAAATGTGTTAGCCTAAAACAATGGGAAATCCCATAGGAAAATATTCGCGGTCGAATATAAAAAGTAGTTTCCACTGCCACCAGCCAAAACTCGATCAGGGGGGACGGAGACGTGCCCCCTTGACTAACAGACCCTGGGGCAATCGAATTGCCCCAGCCAGTACGTCCACAATATGATGGTTTGTACTGGTTCTGTTCAGGATTTAAGACTAGTAAAGTCTTTGGTGACTTTACATGCCCTGGGAGACAGTAGTCAGTCCCAGGGTATGGAGTCTATGTTGGGGAGTCCCTAGGACACCCCTGGGTCACGGCACAGAGGGTGCTGTGTAACCCACATCACAAAAATACATGAGGCCCTATGGAGTAAAAGACCCCATAGCCCATTCAACACAAGGTTTTAACCAAGAAAACACACTTCAACATGTCCAAGAGTGAGGGTAAAAGAGTCTCACCCTTGGCAGGAGAAAAAAAGAAACCCCAGAAATCCAGCAAAGCTGCTGGGGGACTCACTAGGTAGGGAAATTCAGCCTAAACAGAGAATTCTCCCTAACACTGGGCTTGAGGCCAAAGACAAGTCTCGCAGTCCTGATTTGGATGAGTTGCAGAGGTCGGAGAGTAGAGGCAGGCAGATTTAGAAAGAGGCTATTGCAGTAGTCCAGCCTAGAGAGAACCAGAGCTCTGGAGACGGTGAGCTTCTGGGGGAAGGAGAGGAAAGGAAGAATACCTCTGGGGAGGTGCAGTTGATAGTGTGACTTCTTAGAGACGTCAGAGATGTGAGGAGAGAAGGAAAGTGTGGAGTCGAAGATGACCAAGAGGTTCTTAGACTCACAGGTAGGAGCAGGAAGGGGGCCCAGAGCGGGCCGCCAGAGAGTGACAGGAAAGGAAGGTGCAGGTGAGCCGATGAGGAGGTTCTCCGTCTTACTGGCATTAAGGCAGAGAATATTGGTGGCGCACCACTCCTGGATGGCGGACAGTCAGAGAGAAGGAGAAGAGGTGGCTGAAGGGAGCCTGAAAATGAGCTGAGTGTCATCCGCATAGCACTGAAAGTTGGGGCAGAGAGCGGCAATGCAGTGGGCAAGAAGTGCCAGGTATTGGTTGAACAACAATGGAGAGATAGACACCCAGGGAACACCACAGGTAGAAATAGAGATAGAGGAGAGTAAGGACCCAAGTTGGACCTGGGAGGGTCGATTAGAGAGGAAGAGGTCAGCCAAGCCAGGACCTGATCCATGATACCAAGGTTATCACGGAGACGGTTGAGCAGGATGGCATGGTTGACCGTGTCAAAGGCAGAAGAGAGATCAAGTAACATGAGGACACAGGGGGTGTTGGAATCGAGGTTGGAGAGCAGGTCTTCATGGATTTTCAGGAGAGCAGTTTCCGTGCTTCTGGCAGCTCTGATGCCAGACTGATGTTCATGGAGACAGCCAACAGATTCAGAGTGAAGATTAAGCTGGGAGATGGCCAGCTCTTCCAGGAGTTTGCCCAGAAAGGGAGTGATGGAGAGTGGATGATAGGGTTTCTTAAGAAGAGGGTGCACAAGGGAGTGCTTCAGGGGGGAGGAGAAGACTCTAGTGGTGAAGAAGTGGTTGCAGAAATCAGCCGGAGCAGGAGCCAGGGTGTCAGTGTGGATTTGGAGGAACAGAAGGCAGAGAAGTAGGGAGGAGAGGTGGCCGAAGAAGGGCCAAAGGAAGGGCAGGGAGTAGGAGGAGAGGAAGAGAGAGAGGATGTCCTGGGTTTTAGAGATGAAATGAGAAGCCAGGGCCATCATGGGAGGGGACAGGAGAGGTAGAGACTGCAGCCGGTTTGGCCAGCTCCTTGCAGATTTGTAAGAGTTCGGCCGAGTTGTTAGATGCCGTGGAGACGCAGGCTTGGATGTGGGCTCCCTTCTTGGTGAGGACCCAGAGCCGGTATTGCCTTTGGAGCAGGTGGCAGGCCAGTTTGTCAGAGCAGAAGTACACAATTTCTTCTCAGCCCCCCTGCACTGGCGTTTAAGGGTGACGAGGTCTGAGTCGTACCAAGAGTTGCACTTGGCTTTGGGCTTCAAGCGTATCCTCGTGACAGGGGCAAGAACATCAAGAGTGTCAGATATAGCAGAGTGGAGCATGGAAAGGGCTGTGTCAGGGTCTGACTCAGCCAAGGGGGGAGTGGTGGGGGTGCGAAAGTGGCAGCGAAAGCCTCAACTGACACACGCTTCATGGGTCAGATAAACAAAAAGGTAGGTGGCAGTGCTGGGGTTGGCTTGGCCTGAGGAGTAGAGAGGGCAAGATGGGAGGAAAGGAGAAAGTGGTCACTCAAGGAGAGATGAGTGGTGAGAGGGGACTAAAGGGGAAGGTCTGAAGAGATCAGAACATCCAGAGTGTGCCCTGCAGAGTGAGTCGGGCCGGAGGGGAGAATAGAGAGTGAAAGAGTCGCAAAGGTGACAAAAGAGTCCAGCAGAGGGACAGGAAGAATCCAGGTGGATGTTAAAGTCTCCAAGAAGGAGTTCAGTGGTTGAGACCAGGAGGGAGGAGGAGAGGCCTGCCCACTCAGAAAGAAAGGGGGCGGATCTGACCAGGTGGCCGATAGATAGTAGCCACAGTAAGGGAATGGCCATGAGAGAGAGAGAGAGCCTGCAGAGGAGACATTTGAAAGAGGAGTAGGCCAGCATAGGAATGACAGCGGCAGGAATCCACTCAGGGAATATCAGGCCTACACTCCCTCCGGAACGGTTAGACCTGGGCGCAGAGAGGATCTTGTAGCCATCAGGGAGGAGAGTGTCAAAGCTTGTGGCAGAGCTGGCCGTGAACCATGTCATCAAGAGTGCGTGGTGCGCTTTCCCCCGTTTTGTAGACTCTGAAAGAACACTCATCATTCAATTGATTGGTTGACATGAAACTTTAAAATCTACTTGGGTGAGATTTGGGGACTTCTGAAAAAATACTTTGTGTTTGTGAATTGTGACAAAAGTTTCATCCACTAAAAGTGCCTAGAGCTCACTAACCCTCCGAGTGAATTTTGAGCAATGAGGAACACTGCCTCGCATTTGTAGTAAGTCTTGAGCATAGGTTCAAATGGTGGATCCATTTAGCCTATGAAAGACATTATTTAACCCCAAAACACACGGGTGTGTGCAATTGGTGGGTAAATGGGTTTTACTCCTTCCATACATGCCTTGACCACTGGCACTTTGCACCATGATATATTGTTACATTTTTGGATGATTCCAGGATGGGCTAGTGGCAGTGGATATTTTTCTACTATGTTTTTTGATAATCCCACATGCACTTTTACAATTTACTTCATAACGCCATGCTTTCTCTCATCTAGAAAGCAAAATTAGCGTCCCTACTCAGGTTAATATATATGGAATATTGGGCCCCTACTGACTAGATTTAGATTATACACTGGAAGACCTAAAAGCAAAATTCCTTACCCATCTAACCTACCTCAGGCATTACACCTAGACTGAACCTACACTATGCAGTGTTTAGTTATCCAACCGGGATATTAGATTGTGTCCAATTCAATCTCCTTCCCATCACGCCCATGCACTCCGCTAGCTCTTATGTTCCTCTCTTGCTACTCTCTTCCCCTAGAATCTGCCCACCTTCTCTATTCCTTGCATTCTCCCTCCCCTGTACCTCAGTCTCATTCCTTCTAAGCCAAAGCATTCTCTTACTTCCTCTCCTTTCAAATCTCTGACCTGACATAACCTGTCTGCCTACATCTCATTCATCTTCCCAGCACTGGTCCCAGTTAGGGCTGACCTGTCACACACAAATCTTCCTCCACCTACTACATAATACCTTCTTCGCAGCCCGACCATGTACGCAATGCCTAATCTGTATCCTGCCACTGGGTGGATTACTCCAACCATACTCTGCCAGGAGGGGACTGATCCATCAGTAGCTTGACCCATGAAGGAATGCTTGTGGTGACTCTTGCCCTTTGAAGGAATGCTCCAGCTACCCTCTGCCACTGGGGAAAGGATCAATCTGTATCTTGCCCCTAGAATGAAAGCTCCATCCAAACATTCTCCCCTACTTATGTTCTTACATCTCTTAGTCGCTTCCAGCTCATCCCGCCAACTCGTGTAGTATTCTCTGTAGTCAAACGGTTAATCATCTTCCTCTTCCTGGGCTCACCTACCTGAGTCTCTTTTCCTCCATTAGTATATGGCGTGCAAACATACCCTTAAGGAAGATGGGTCTAAAGGTCTCTTGGCCTTTTCAGGAAGGTCTTCTCAGAGCCGTGTCCTCTCCTCCAGATATTTATCCACCTCGTTCTTAGTGCAATTTTCACTACTATCCTTTCTACTGGCTTCAAACTGTGGTATTCCTCACACCTCCATCATACCACTCTCTCTCCCTGACACTACTTATTCAGTGTCACTTCCAGCATCAGAGGTTGAAACTGCCACCTGCCCCTTGGATGTTATCAGTTTCTACTGCACCTCATATCTTATTACCTGCTCTCCACATCTGGGCATCGATATTCTCTCCTCCTTCTCCTTAAGCAGTTATCTTCCGATGTTATCTCCTCCATCATCCCTTTGACTATCACCACCTCTCCCATGACCGTCTTCTCTGCTTTTACCACTTACTCCATCTCCTTAACCCCTTACACCTCATTCTGTTCAATTCCACCCACTGATCTTACATCTCCTCCTTGAACCTTATTACCACCATCATCTCTCTCTTATAACTCTTTCGATCAAAGCATCATCACCTCCTCTTGATGACAATTCATACTGCAGCCACTTGTACAATCTCCTCTGACATTCCAGCCCTTTACTCTCCAATGTAATCCAGTCTCTGGAATTCTTCAAACGTGAGCCTCCTGATTCAGCATATCACACTCAGCAACTGGTGCTGGTTGTATTTACAGTACGCTCCCTTCTCCACCCGCTTGGGTTTTTCACTGAGTGTCTGAACCATGAGTGGTAATGGAGTAAGGGATTTCGAGGCTAACTTTTCTGAGAGCCCCTAGGGATGCTTAGAGGGGTGGGCCAAGCCTATAACTATCCTCTATGCTATTTTAGATTCCAGTATGTCCTTTTGGGTCCTCAGCCGAGGGACAATACTTCTCTAATTTTGTTTGTTATCTGATACAACCTGTGTCAGGAAGCCATGCGTTTGAAATCTTGTATCCAAAGGACACCCTGACTCAGTGCATTCTTGACACTAGTGTATGCAAGGGGGCTGGCCATCCCATCATTCGCACTGCTAGCCAACCCCACTGACATATGCAGGTCACTTTTGAGAATAAGGTTGTCAGCACATTTCTAAAACTAATGTAAATAGAAAAAATGCATCCTCTGTGCTTTCTTAATTTGCTTCAGTTTATATTAATGTGCCACTAGCTGCACGGTCATGAAAGGGTACTGACAGAAGGCACCCTTAGAATGATGCACCTTTAGATTGCTACCCCACAAGGATGATGCACCCGAAGACTACAATCACTCAACAGCACTGGCATGCTGTGCCACATGATTGCACTGATACAAGAGACTACAGTCGCAAAGGGTCATTGGCCTGATGTACCCTAGAACTACAGTCACACTAGGTCACTGCCATGATGTACCCTTGGGCCAATTTGACATGAGAATACGGACGTAGGTACCCTAAAGCCACAGTATCACAGGGCAATGGAATGGTATACAATTTGGCTGATGCAACAATGGACCACTGACAAGCGAAACTCAGGCTTATGGACTCAGTGGGGAACTGATGTCATTCACACTAGGTTGCAGTGCACTGTGGTATTAATCACACTATTTTTGTGTTTATTCTGGGGCATTTTAAAAAAAAGTGAACCTTGGCCTGAAGGCATGCAGAGAACTATGCTGCTTTAGGAATAAAAAAATATGACCATATCTCCAAGACTAGAAGAGATTCTCATTGGCTACCCATTAAAGCTAGAATCATCTACAAAACACTATGCATCACCTTCAAATGCCACCAGAAAAGGCCCCCATCTTCTTGAACAATGCTATAGCCAAAAAAGAATCCACCAGAACCCTAAAATCTAACCACCACTTTCTTTTAGCTACGCCCCGTTATAGGAACACTAGAGCTGGGGGGAGCAGCTTCCAATATCTAGCCCCCAAACATTGGAACTCCCTTCCACTCAGCATCAAAAAAGAGGAATCCTTCCCCGTCTTCAAATAATTGTTAAAAACCTGGTATTCAACCAATAATAATAAGCAGTAACCCTAGATGCTGTATATAATGCTGAATATGTTGTTTGTATTATTGTCCTGTTATAAATATGTTGTTCAGTATAACGTGGCTGAAATCGTTTTTTTGACCAATGTTTAACAAGCTGTCTGTAACCTCGCCGTGATACCCAAGGGTCTGGGCGTGTAACAAATGTAATAAATACATTTAAAAAATTAAATAATAATATGCGCATGGTGCAATGTATGCAACGTACAACTTATTGATCAATAAGACACTTAAAACAAAAATGAACATAACTTGGATAGTAAAAAAGTAATTAACCTTTGTCTTTCATGGTGCAATTAAGAACTTTTGTAGGCCAATGCCGAAGAGCCAAGAGCAGGGATTAATCTAAGTTTTTCAGGAAGAGAATTCCAAAGTGGGGAGTCCTCACTCAAAAACCCTGGAGTTGAATTTTTTTTAAATTAATGTTTATGATTTCCCCAAAAAGTTTACATACAATTCAAAAAAAGTAAATGCTAGTTGATATCTACACATTATACAGAATTACATATATTTCCTGTTAAAAAATACATTTGATCATATATAAAAATACAAAAAAAAACTCTTATAATATTGCCCATATTATTAGACGCGTTACAATTAATCAACCAAACAGTTTAAGAGAATTCAAGTAAGCCGCAACTGCTAACCTATCAGAGTTATTTGCTCAATCAAGACAGAATCTCCAAAAGTTTTCAACATTTGACAATTTTATATTAGTAAACATTGGGGCCAAACCTTGTACTTTCTAATGCACTAAAATATAGGAGTAGATGTTTTGTTGTTTCGATACACTCTTCAATATTGTATAATCTACATAGTGCAGCCTCTCTCAATCATTCCCATTCTCAATAGGAGGCTTCTTGTTGGTACGACATCCCATCCAAAACGTAAATACATAGAATGAAAATATCAATTAGGAAACAGGATTAAATAGAGAGACGGAATTCCTCTTTTCTTGTTTTCGTGGACCAGATGTCGAAGAGAGGAGTAGCTATGGAAGCGTTCCACTGTAATGATCCAGTCAGCGTTATACAGAGCTGCCTTAAATTTAGTCATTCTTTTTACCAAATCTTCAATGTCATAATTTAGTTCATTTAAAAAATTGTTGTACAATTCTCCTTTAATAGATTCACAAATATGTTGGGCCTCATAAGGAGAAGGCTGTCCAAATGATTGCACAATTCTGAATATAATGTGTCCTTGGTTGGGGAAACAATACTTCTAAACAGGGAAAGCAGGGAAAGCAATCTCCAAAGTATGCACACACGTAATGATAGAATTTGAACCGTATGGCGGCCAACAGAACTGCATTTTGGACCTTTAGGGTCTGTCTCCAAAGCATGGCTCCCATACAATCAAAACAAAGTAGGACATTATCAAACCATAATTCCATGTCATATAGGATCTTCGGCACAACCTTCCCTTCATAGAAAGCTACAGCAGGCTTAAGTGAAAACCTTCAAAATGTACAATTCACTTTTAGAAGTTGGTAAGTAAGGCTATCAGCCTTCTGCCACAAAACTGTGCTTAAGTCAGTGAAAGAAGGATGAGCTGAACTATAGAATCCTAGGTACCCCACATTAGAGCTGTATTTTACCAGTCTTCTCAAATAGCCATGAGTGAGTTACTGATTTTCTATATTTGAAGAACATCAAGTTTTTAGCCTTTGATGAATTTATTTTTAGACCATTCTCCTCCTCATAACATGACGATGTTAAAAGCCTCTGCAGCCCAATCTTGGTATTATCCAACATTAAGATATCATCAGTGTATGAGAACACCAGCATAGCAAACTGACCTAGATTTCGTGAAACAAAACCTAGGAGATGGATATTCAAAGATGTCTGAAACATACAAGATAAAATGAGCAGGGGCAATCACACACCCACATTTCAGGCCAGAGGTTGTTTTAATACATTTTGACAAATCTCCTTCCTTATTTAATCTAATTCTTACACCAGTGTCTTCATAAAGACCCCTTAATAGTCGAAGCAAACCTTTGGATACACGCCAGGCTTCTAGTTTGGACCATAATCTCTTATGATCCACCAGATCAAAAGCAGTGGTCAAATCGATTGACACCATGTATGTACATCTAGTGAAGTTAGCCCAAGCATACTCCTGAATCATCCTGATAATACATTCAGATTCCAGGAATGTCCATGTCTGAATCCTGTTTGAAGTTCAGTGATTCTTCCTGCAGATTGTACCCAATTCTCCAAATGCATCAACAACAAAATTGCAAACACTTTACTATCAGCGTCAATTAAAGATATAGGGTGATGGCTAATTGGCTCATTCCTGTTACCCGTTTTATGAATTGGGACAACATAAGCCAAATGTCAAGAAGATGGACATTGGAAATTACTGGCAATACTTTCAAACAAAATTGATAAAATAGTTGCCCAATTTTTGGGATCCCCTTTTAGAGTGTTATTAGTGAGGCCATTTGGTCCCGCAGCTCTTGAGGTGTTACATTTCATGATAATCTTGTGTACCTCTTCTTCATCAATATTCTACCTCCAATTTTCATCCACAATTTAGTTACCAGCTGAACATTTTCAGAGATTATCATTTCTTGAAATTCTGTTTTCAAATTGCATTGTATGAATTGATAGGCCTCTCTCCCACTATACAGGTCTCTAAAATATAGCAGGGGTCCGTTTTCAAATTGCATTGTATGAATTTTAGATTGCATTGATAGGCCTCTCTCCCACTATACAGGTCTCTCAAATTTAGCAGGGGTTCTGTTTTCAAATTGCATGGATTACTGTGGAGTGACACTACGATTAGGGGCTCACGCCTCATAAGCTAACACAGTGAGTCCTAGCTGAACCCCTCAAAGTCACTTTTTTAGCTAGTAGATATCCTTAAACCCACATAGCTAGATCACCACAGTGAACCGCGTCCAGGAAGACGGTCAGTAAGGAAAGCCACCAATAACACCAAACTTTATAACCCCTAACCAACTCTACTACCCCTCTCAAGACAGCGACTGAACGAGTCGGCAACACCGGTCGAAAGACCAACTACAGATAGAGCCCAAACTATAGAGGACAACCCCCCAGACCCACTACTACCCCACAAGACAACCAGACCAAAGTAAAACCAACTCGGCATCAGCAAACAAATAAAGAATAAAACAACTATCAATCTTAAAATGCTGTGCAGACGACCCATACCGATGGAAAGGAAAAGAGAATAAAGAAAAAAACCACTCCGGAAGTGCAACAAAGAACCACAACTACAGAACGCACCCCCACAGACAGGAACAAAAAAACGAACCAACACTGTGAGAAGGGACAAATCCCTCTACTTAACTCCATACCTCACTGACAACTGGTCACCAGAACAAACCAACCCAACGCTAGAAGCAGCAACATCAAACAACTAAACACAACCACGCAGAAGGAGGAAAAACACTAAAACAACAAAAACACGATCGATGCAATAACACCCTACATCACCAAAGCAAGAGGAACTGCCAATCGACATCCACAACTCCTGGAAGACAAACCCGATGAAAACAAAAATCCAAGACAGAACCTAGAAGAACTCTTCGATGACACTGACACTCTGGCACCAAGACCTCAACAAGAAATCGACCAGAAAGGAAACCTCAAAACCTACCAGAAGACGACCCCAACAAGAAAGTCCAAACCAAATACACCTCCGAACTCCATTGTAATCTAATAAACGCAAGATCCATGTCAAAACACTCAGATCTTCGACCTACTCGATGAAAACGGCATTGACATCCTATTCATCACAGAAACATGGCTGGGCGACAACTACAAAATCACACTCCAAAGCTGCCTTCCAACCAACTTCAAATGCCTACAAATAAACAGGAAAAATAAAAAAGGAGGCATCGCAATAGCATTCAAATAACACCTGAAAATAAAAACAGACGAACCGCTCATCATCATTAACTCTGAAACCATGGTTTTACACCTAACAACGAGCCAAAAAACCAACATCACATACATCCTGGTGTACAGACCACCGACATACGATGCAACCTTCGTCGACAACTTCATAGAAGCCATCACCAACATAGCCATCAAGCTATCTAATCATCCTGGGGGACTTCAACATCTAGTCTGAAGAAAGTTACGCCAACTCCCTAAACTCACCATGACACTATGACAGCTAGTCAAAGCGGCAACACACTCGACAGGACACACCCTCGACGCAATTTTACGCCAAGGAAAAACTCATCACCATGGCACCGCTGATACAAATACTGTGGAGTGACCATCTCATCATCCCATTCGTGATCACCCCGCCAACTCAAGTCTACACCCAACCCGCTAAACTCACAACCATCACAAAAAGAAACTGGAAACACGTCCAAGAGAGCAACCTATTCAAACAACTGGAGATGACCAAACCCTCAACTACAGAACTAGGGCTAGCTGACATAGACAGGAAAGCGGAGCTACTAAACAAATGGATTGAAGATACAATTGACAAGATCGCCCTAGAAAAACCATTCACCCCATCAAACAAAAGAGCAATGGCAAAATGGTTCACCCCACTACTAAACTCCATGAAATAAGAAAACAAAAAGATGGAACTGGAATGGAGGAAAGAATACAACCCAGACAAAAAAAACACTCTTCCAGAAACAAACCCACGCATACAAGAAGGAAATTCAAAAGGCGAAGAGAAAGCATTATGATGACAGAATCACCAATGCCACCAACACACAAAAAGAAATGTTCAAAATCATCAAAGAGATAAGGAACCCACCAGGCTGCGACATCACCCCAACCCCCTCAGAAAAACTATGCAATGACCTGGCAGATCACTTCAAGACAAAAAAAAAAAATCAATGACATCCAACAAACCATACAAAACAGACCAACCAACCACAACACACAACCAAACCAACCCAACACAGAACCACAGCACAAACTCCAAAACATTCCTGAAATATCAGCAGAGGCATTCACCATGTTGGTAAAACACAGCAAGAAAGCAGGATCACCCATGGATCCCTGTCCCCCGGACATCTACAAATCAATCCTCGCACAAGGAACGCCAGCAGGATATTAAAGAAACCTTCTTCTATCACTAGCAACAGGAACTGTACCAAGGACCTTCAAATCAGCATATCATATATCAAACTTTAAAAAAAACACAAGTGGTGACGTAGGAGACCTCTCCAACTACAGGCCGATTTCAAACATTCCCTAGCCAGCAAAACTCCTTGAAACCTACGTATACAAACTAACCCAAGAACACGTAGAAAAATACCACCTGCTAGACCAAGCTCAAGTCGGTTTCAGACACGCAAGAGGAACAGAAACAGCACTACTATCCATCTCGGATGACCTAAAAAACTAACACAGACTCAAACACAACCTTATTCTGTTCGACCTCTCTGCAGCCTTCGACACAGTTAGCCAGGACACCCTAATCAAAGACTAGAAGACACAGGCATAACAGGCACATCTCTACTCTGGACTAAATCATTCTTAGCAGACAGACCAGAAACTGTATGGATTAAACCCTTCAAATCCACCCCATGATTTAACGACTGTGAAGTGCCACAAGGATCCTCGCTATCACCAGTGTACTTCAACATCTACCAGACTCCAGTTATCAGAATCTGCAAAAAAGACACGCAAGCCGTTCACTCAACCCTAATAGAGTGTCTAAAAGTCGTATTCAACTGGATGAATGCCAACAATCTGAAAATCAACCCAGGAAAGACAGAAATCATGATCATATCCAAAGACCAAGAGAACGAAACCGCCATCCTGTGGCCAACAGAAATGGGAACCGCACCATCATCATCTAAGGTAGTAAAACATCTGGGAGTCCTGATGGACAACACCCTAACCTTAGAACCACAAATAACTGCAACTGTCAGGAAATGCTTCTTCCTCCTCCACACGGCAAGAAGAATCCTACCTTTCCTCTCCTTCACACACAAAACACTCACAATCGTCACCCTCATCATGTCAAGAATCGAATATGCAAACAGCCTCTACTTCGGAATACCAGAATACCTCCTGAAGAAACTACAACGGATCCAAAATACAGCAGCCAGACTACTCTTCAAAACTATCCAGAAGAGACCACATCACTCCTGCCCTAAAAACACTGCACTGGATCCCAGTAAAACATTGCATCATCTGCATAACACACAGGGCAATCAGTGGACAAAGAGCAGAATTCCTACAAAAGAAAATAATCTACAAGCCAATGAGACTCCTCAGGTCAAGCAACAAAATCCGCCTGGAACAAAAACCTTACCTTAAGAAAAAACTTGGAACAACATCCCAAAAGAAATCCAAAGATCATCTAAAATTCAGGAAATTACTAAAAGCTTGGCTCTTCAACACCACAGACTCAAAATCAAAACCGAAACAGAAAGGAAAAAGGATGACTAAACTTAAGAGGACACTGACAACACCCAGAACCGACTAACAAACTCCCACTACAACTAGACAGGTAACGCCAAGTCAAATAGAACACAAGTGACACCCATTAAGACAGAATCAACAACCCCAGCCAATATCCTCACTCGCCCCATAATTGCTACCAGGTACCACACTGTTATAGAGTAATCTAAATGTTAGCAATCACCACACTTGAACTGAGTTGTGGACATTAGCAGGTACACTGGCCGTATGAGTGGAAAAGGAAGGCAGGTAAGGTTATGAAGGAAGTAAATGGAAGTGGTGGCCAGATGTGAAAGGGACACATCTGGGATACTAACTAGTGAGTATCGGACAAGCCCAGATCAGGACAGAGGCGCAGAAAAGCTCCAGACCGCAACTAGGGAGATTACGCAAACCCAGCGCTTCACTTCGATACAGAAATGCCAACAAACCAATCCACTAACAATTTCCCCCTCTGCATACACCTCTCAAACTCCAAACCAAACACAATCACAAACCTACAGCACAACAAACCGCACAAACTTCACTAAATTGCAACAATAAAACATAAAACACACACACACAACAATACATGATGACTACCGGCCGCAAACACCCCAGGCCCAGACAACGGACCCACCGGGGTGAGGCCGCCAACAACACATCACTGCTCTCTTGCACTTTCCCAGCTTACTCCCACTAACTCACCCTCCCTTTTTTCCCCTCTTTCAGAGCCGCCAGAGCGCCAGGGACCACTCCGGATAGTGCGTGGTACAAATTTCCTTTAACATTAACATAGGTTGTCCGGCAGTGGATTTAACTGGACCGTAGCACAGGGACATTTAAGCTATTAACTAGCAGCCAGAAAGATGTATACACTTCTTAAAAGAGATGTTGCAACATATTTTCTGCATACTGCTGCATCAGAGCAGCATTGCGAGATTTACAGAAATGTCTATAATCTTGCTGAACCATTTTACAGTTTATCTGAGTCTCAGGATCTTCATTTATAAGCTTTAGCTCCGATTTGTTTCGTCATTCTCTTTTTTCCCAGATGCCAAGGGCTCATCATAAATGTGTCTACGTGCTTTCCGAATTTTTATATTGCATTTAAAGCCATTACCAACTATTTTATAGATTAAATCATTAACTGTAGAATCATACTGGACTATATCATATTGTTCCATTTTCTAATCTAAACTGGTGGTATTCATTGTATGACCAAGGCCAGCATTAAATAGTCCAATATTATGAGGTCCTGGACCGCAAAGTGCCCGGTGAATCCCTGCAGCTCTGCTGACCCCGTTTTCTTATTGATTGGGAAGATCCAGACGGGACGACTTCCTCCCTTGGGCTGGTGGGACCAACTAGCCACAAGACAAGCTTCCAATTGGCGCATCCCTCGACTTGCTGTATCTCACCAGAGCTACAGAAGCCCAATTCCAGGAGTCCTGTGACCACTGCCAAGTGCATCGTCTTGCAAAGTCTGAATCTGGCCAAATCTTTGTGTGCATACCGAGAACCCTACAGAGACAGGAAATCTTGATCCAGAGTCCCGTCACCAGCGTCCAGGACTGAGGGAGCAAGCTTCTTCCAACCAGAGATATTCGTTCTTCATTGATGCCGAGGAAAAGGCGCCAAAACACTGAAGTGCCACTGAAACAAAGGAGATCCGTAGCTGAGGAGTCCCTCTCCCGAGTACTGCCGCAGGAGCTAGCCAGACGTTCTTCCATTTGTCACCACGATCAAGGTTCAGGAACAAGGGTATGCCAAGCTGTAGCAAGGAGGAATCCAGCTGGAATATTTTTCATTGAATCACAGGTACTGTGGGGCTTGGGGTGTTCACCTTTTAGCCATAAGTTGTGCTTCCTATTTTGCAAAGTGCTTTTGCTCCACTTTAACCACTTTAGAGTTGATACCAACTCTCCTGCACTGGCCAGAACAGCTTTGTGCTCTCTACAAAGTAGCTCACTTGAGTTACTGCGATTTCTGCTGAACTTAATTTTGTCAACACTTTACCTAAGAAGAAATGCATCATAACTATTGACTTGCTCTGATGCACGTCCTGGCTCCATAAAGGCACCCTTCTAAGCCTACTGGCTACAGCAGCACTTTTCCCTCATAAGTTATAATTGTGGAAACTATTATTGCTTAAAGAATGCTTATTTAAACCGTGTGTATATTATAAATACATATTTATATATAACTTTAAGTGTGTAAGTGTTACTTGGCTAGTTGTACTTATTGTTTTCAACTGTACAGCTCTGCAGTGCAGATTACCTCGCTTAATATCTTAAGATAAGCCTTGCTGCTCAGTCACACTACCAACTTCTGTAGTACAGGCCTATATTAAAAGGTGGATTACCTTATAAGACATGCATTACTCACCGTGATAGCATTTCTGATGATTGTTTCTGATTAGATTCACATGCTGTGCATATGGTCCGACATTCAGTGGTAGCCACGGAGTATTGCATCTCGTCTTTCGGGGTCCGAAAGGGAACGTTGGCAAAGGCGTGTCTATAACACTATCCCTATCGTGGCGTGTAGTGTACCCAAAATCCCTCACGCGCCCAGGTCCCTCAGATTGTATTTTCCTGCCACGAGGGAGCCCAAGGCTATTGCGAGTGAGTACATGAAGAGAGAAAGTAGTAAGATGTCTATGTTCCTTCCACCCTGAGCGTGGAGGAAGGGAAGGCGCCTGTGAACCTAAGCAGATACAATCATCCGAAATGCTATTACGGTGAGTAATGCATGTCTTCTAAAGCTTGTTAATCTGCTTAGAATCACATGCTGCGCATAGACTAGCGAGCAGTACTGGGAGTTGGAGGTGGGTTGCGAGAAGTAACAGTAGTGAAAAGATGTCTTAATACTGCATGTCCCACCTGAGAATCAGATCTAGAATGCGTGTCTAGGCAATAGTGTTTTGTAAAGGTCTGTACAGAACTCCAGGTTGCTGCTTTGCAAATGGATTTAAGGGGAACATTTGCAATGAAAGCTATGGAAGCCCCAGTGCCCAGAGTAGTGTGTGCTCTAGGCTTGAAGGGCAGTTCTCTCTTAGCAAGAGTGTAGCATTGTGTGATGAATTTTACAATCCACCTTGAGATAGCTGATTTAGAGACAGGATCCCCTTCTCTACCAGCAGCCACTGAAGTGAAAAACTGGTTTGTTTTCCTCAGTGGTTTCGTCTTTTCCAGGCAAAACATGACTGCCCTGTGCACATCTAGTGTGTGCAGCCTTCTTTCAGCCATGCTAGTGGGATTCTGAAAGAAAGTGGGTAGTTCAATTGATTGGTTCACATGGAACGTTGAAATGTATTTAGGTGCAAATCTGGGATGAGTGCGCAGAACCACCTTATCCATGTGGACAGTAACAAAAAGGTCTAGAACTGAAATGGCCTGTAATTCGCTAACCCTTCTAATAGAAGTGATAGCCACTAGGAAGGCCGTCTTATAAGTAAGGTCTTTGAGACTTGCTTTATGCATTGGCTAAAGGGAGATCCCATGAGTCTGGTTAAAACCACATTGAGATCCCATCCGGAAGCTTGGTTAGAAATGGGGGGATGAAGTCTCTTACCCCTTCCATAAGCGCTTTAGTAACCGGTATTTTCCACCACAACACTTTCTGTTGCGACGTAGTGTAGGCTGAGAGAGCAGCTAGATGAACCTTTAGGGAATAAAAAACCAGTCCTGAGTCTAACAAACAAGTTAAGTACAAAACAATGTGAGTAGGCAAGCAGTCAAAGGGATTGACACCCTTGGTATTACACCAGATGACAAAGCGTTTCCATTTACTGGAATAACAATAACCAGTGTTAGGATTTCTAGCTTCCCCGAGTATGTCCATGCATCTGTGAGGGCGTTGAAGGTGTCCAAACTCTATGACCTTAGGAGCCAGGCCGCTAAGTTACATTCCACTAGATGAGCGAACCAGGGTTGGTGGGCCCACATGGGGGCCACCAATATCATGTTAACTGGTTCCTGGTGCATCTTGTGCACTATCTTTTTGAGTAGGGGAGTCGGGGTGGAAAAGCGTAGACAAATTTCCCTGACCATGCTATACAGAGTCAGTTCCTCTTGGAGCGGTTCTGGGGATACCAGAGGGGTAGTCTTGGCATTGGGCGTTTTGAGTTGCGAACAGGTTGATCTCTGGGAAGCCCCATTCTGCCAAGACGTTGGAGATGATGTCTTCGTGCAGACGCCATTCATACTCTAAGGGCAGTGGGAAATCTCTGCTGAGCACGTCCGCTAGAAGATTGAGTTCCCCTGGAACTTTTTGGGACAACAGGAACATCTTGTGTTTGAGAGCCCACATACAAATGTTTTGGGAAACCTTGGATAGCTCTGGTGAGTGTGTGCCCCCTGTTTGTCTAGGTAATACATGGCTGTGGTGCTGTCTGTCAGGACTGGAACTATTTTCCCCTGTAGCTGTGTCTGAAAGGCCTTCAGTGCTTTGAATACCATTAATAGCTGTAACAGATTTATATGGCTGCATGCTACCGGTGGAGTAGATGAGCCCCCCCACCCTGTGAGAGATGCGTCTGTCGTGAGAGTGGCTTGTACTGCGGGGGTGGTGAGGGTCTTCCCCTTCAAGAGGTTTTCCCTCGACCACCACTGCATAGAGAGAACAAGGGCTGGCGAGACAACTCCCAGATCTTCCCATTGTCAGCTGGCCTGGCACCACTGGCTGCAGAGGCACTCTTGCATGGGACGAATGTGAATCTGCGCGTGGGTAACTAAATAAATGCATGAGGCCATCATACCTAGCAAACGCATGGCCTTGCGTACCGTCACTTCCCGACTGGCTACATATTGAAGGATCTGAGAAAGCATGTTCTGAACCCTCTCGTTGGAGGGGAAGACTAAGCTGTCTTTTGTCCAAATTAGAGTCCCTAGAAATTGCTTGACTTGCCTGGGGTCTAAGCTGGATTGCTTCTCGTTGCTAGAGAATCCCAGACTGAACAGGAGGTCTATAGGCACGTTATGTAAGAATCCCCTGTTATGAGCCAGTCATCGAGGTAAGGGTAAACCGGGACGGATAGTCTGCGCAGGTGTGCTGCCACCACTGCCAGGACCTTTGTAAAGACCCTTGATCCCGAGTCAAAGCTGAAGGGGAGTAATTTGAATTGATAGTGCCTGTCCTCTATCATGAACCTAAGATATTTTGGGCTGGCAACATTGAAATATGAAAGTATGCATCTTTCATGTTCAGTGTTGCCATGTATCACCCGGTTTCAACAGTGGGATTACTTCCTGCAGGGTTACCATACAAACTTTTTGAGGTTTGACAAATTTGTTCGCTGGGTGCAAGTCTAACACAGGGCGCATGGTGAGGTCCTTTTTGGGTAAGAGGAAGTACACTGAATAAATACCCTTGTTTATCTGAAGAATAGGGACGGCTTCTATGGCGTTCTTTTCCAGAAGTGCCTTCACCTCTTGTATTAGGATTCGCAGATGGTCTGGTGTTAGGCGTCGTGTTATGGGTGGTCTGAATTGTGGGCGACCATCTTGAGAACCCACCTGTCTGACGTAATCCCCTCCGATGCCGAAAGGAAAGATGTTAAGCGCCCCCTGACCGGGGTGACTGGGAGGGGACCTGAATCCGTAGGTCATTTCTGACCAGAGGCTGTGGCTCCCCTGGCGTTGGGGCCTCTGCCTCTCCCGCGCCACTGACCCCTAGGTGGATAGTTGGCGGGGGGGCTGGATGCTTGTCCTGAGTTCCAGGTATTTCCCATATCGTACATGTTTTATGCGGAATTGGATTGGCCTCGAAAGTACCAGCGGGAACCACTTCCCCTCTGCGGGGAGGGTTTTTGGTTAATTTGCTGAAGGAACTTAAGAGTCTCATGCTCTTTTTTGGAAGTTTCTAGAGCATCGTCGACTGCTTTAACAAAGAGATTCGACTCCTCGATCGGTTTATTAATAAGAGCTGCTTGGGTCTCCGGCTTGAAGCCCGAGTTTCTGAGCCAAGCGTGCTGTTTGAGCAGGGTCCCCTGAGCTAAGGATCTTCCTGTCGTCTCTGCAGTATCCAGAGTGTTTTTAGTACATTTTGTTTGACCTGCCTGCCCTCGGCCACGATGGTGAGTAATTTGGTTCTTGCAGGTTCAGGCACCTCCTGAAGATCATCTTTTATTAGGTTCCACTGTGCATCGGCATAACTGGCAAGCAACATAGTGTTTGCTATGCGTGTGGTAAAAGCAGAAACCGTGGTAATTCGCTTACCCAAGGTATACTGTCTTTGTGACTCCTTATCGGGAAGTGCCTCTCCTGCAGCAAGGGGTACTCCTGCCAGTTTGCAGGTGGTGGTAACCACTAGGGAGTCGGGAGTGGCCTGGCCTTTAATATATGTCGGGTCAGTAGGCGATGATCGAAATAATTTCTCCACCCTTGGATTTACTGCCCTAGTCTGGGCTGGTGGGACCAGAGAAGGAGCCAATCTCCTTTTAATGGGATTCAGGAGGTATGGCTTGGCTGGAGGGGCGTTTTTCTTTAAGAATATCCTCCACGAAATCTTGTTCAGGTAGGGCCTCCTGGGTGGCGATTTTAAAATAATTTGTCGCCTTTCTTAAGATGGCATTGAATGCCATCTGATCGTCCACTGGGGAAGCCTAGTGGGCCGAGGTGGAGGGAGGGGAATCCAAACATAGGACATCCGTGTCCTGGTCGTGAGAAGGGAGCATCCATTGTTCTGTCTCAGCCTGGTGAGTGTCTTCATAGCCTTCTGTAGGATCCGCCGGCTCATCCCCAGTGTAGTCTTGTAGGAAGGTAGTATCCTCTAACTCATCATAAATGTCCTGATAAGTGTCCATCTGGATCTCATCTTCTGGGTGGATAGAAGTGTAATGTTCTTGAGAAGATCCAAAATTTCTAGGAATTTTAGAAGTAGGCACAAAGGGAGGGTCCTCTTGATATCTCTTGGGGGTACGTTGCTCTGAAAGTGAGACAGACTTTTCCAAACGGTCCATACACCCTTCAAATTCTTCTTTGGTCCATTTACACGAACCAGAAGGGTGGAAAATGTTCATTTTCCTCCCTATGGCGCCGAAATTGGTCTCCAATAGCGCTTGCCAAAGACTCCTGACTCTCCTCATAGTTCTCCCGAGCATCAGGGTGTTGCGTCGCGTCTTTCGACATGTCCGCGGCTTGCTCTTTGCGCTTCGTTGTGTCTTTAGACTCCTCGTTCAGCCCCACTGCCGAAGCAATCCTAGCGATGCTTTCGGTGATGTTCGGCAAGGTGGGGCATGCTGTCTGACTAGGAGGCCTATCAGTAGATTTTTCTCCTACCGGGTGACTAGGTGGCCTAGCGGTAGACTTTTCCCCTACCAGCATCTTAGAGGTTGTCGGAGCGTCAGCTGAGTGCGCTTCGACGGCCGAATATGTTTTGTAGATAGAGCCCTTGTTTTTGAAGGCCCAGTCGCAAGACGCTGCTGCGGATGCAGGGAAATCTGTTAATCTTTAAGATCAGAGGATTCCGTCGAAATTCTCAGCAGTCCTGTTGGCGATTACGCCCGTTTCGGCGGTACCGTCGAAACCGGGGTGGGGTTGTGTGTTTAGTGTGGTGATCTTGTACGCCCTTGTCGCCGAGTGTTTTCCCATAGCGTGACTCACGTCAGGCATAGCGGGGTCGGGGACGGGTGTGGCGGACCTAGAGGTGGACTTCGTGAGGTCTATGGCATCCGACACGGATGCCTGGTCATCATTAGTTCCCCCGTCACTTTCCGCGGGTGCGGCAGTGGGGGACGAAGATCCAGCCCACGACATGCCATAGGCAGCCCACCGCTTAACGCAGCGCTCCTTAAGCATTTTAGGTAGGAGACCACAGGCCGCGCACCGCGCTTCGTCATGGTCAAGGGGTAGACAGTTATTGCACTTATCGTGCTCGTCTTTCCAAGGATATCTGACCCTGCAAGAGGGGCAAAAGCTAAATGGTGTCCTTTCCAGAGTGAAAGTCCATAAAAGCGATGACCAGACCAAGAGGGCAAAGAGGAGGAAAGAGGAGAGACATAGCTGAAAGGATATGGCCACCCCAATCCCACTCTCCCTACTGTGTAGGCCGGCCAGAGGGCCCGGCCACGTGGACGAGTCTGCTGCCAGATCTTAGGCGTTGAAGTCCACCTCAGTCTTAGGCGTTGAAAGTCCCCTGTTGTCTTCAGCGTAGCACAGGAAGCACCATCGAAGTTACTATCAGGGGATAATTGAAAGAGTCGATAAAAAGGATATAACAATGTCTCTTATGAAAGTGCTCCGCAATAGGGCAACCAGTTATCTGGCAGATACGTCTTGTGTAGTCCTCACCAGTTGGACTGCACTAATTCTTACCTAACACACCTGCTTCATGCCCAATTGATATCCTGGGATATTACGTCAAATTTTTACCTTATCATGCTGTCAGAACTTTTTGCATTTCTTAATATGCTACAGGGCATGTCATTTGCAGTGCATCGAAAAGGGACATCAACATGGGCGGGACAGCAACACTATCCCTAATGCGACATGTAGTGTACACAAGATCCCTCAAAAGTCAAGGTCCCACCTGTTTTCTTATTCTTCTGCCATGAGCGAACCTTACAGAATGCGTGAGTGAGTACAGAAAATAGACAATGTGTAAAATGCCTATGTTCCTTCTCCAAGAGGGTTGTTGCATGTGAATATAAGCAGTTACAACCATCCAAAATATGATTACGGTGAGTAATGTACATCTTCTGATGTTTGTGACTCGGCTTAGTAACACATGCTATGAATATACTAGTGAGCAGTACCCGGTGTAGGTGGTGGGATATGTGAAGGAACAGTTGCAAAGAGATGTCTTAGCACTGCTTGTCCCACCTGAGAATCAGACTTTGTGTGTGTCTAAGCAGTAATGTTGGGTGAAAGTGTAAACAAAACTCCAGATGGCTGCTTTGCAAATGGAATCTAGAGGAACATTTGCAATAAATGCTATGGTAGCGCTTGTGCCCAGAGTAGAATGAGCTCTAGGCATAAAGGGGAGATCTCTCTTGCCAAGAGTGTAAAACAGTGTGATGCAATTTAGAATATAAAAAATAGCCGATTTAGAGACAGGGTCTCCTTCTCTACCAGCTGCCAGAGAGACAAAGAACTGACTTGTCTTCCTTAGTGGTCTAGTTTTTTTGAAGGTAGTAAATTCCTTCCCTCCTCACATCTAGAGTGTGGAGGCTTCGTTCTGCCAAATTAGTGGCATTTTGGAAGAAAGTGGGAAGTTCATTCGATTGATTCACATAGAACCTTTGAGATAAAGGTAGGTACACAGCGTGGGTGTCCATGCAAAACAACCTTGTCCTTGTGAATAGTCACAAAGGGTTCTTGAACAGAAAGGGCATGTAGTTCGCAGACACTTCTTATAGAGGTGATGGCCACTCGGAAGGCAGTCTCATAGGTGAGGGCCTTAAGGCTAGTCTTGTGTATGGGCTCAAAGGGAGGTCCCATTAACCTCAAAAGAACAACATTCAAGTCCCATCCGGGAGTTGGGTTGGAAATTGGGGGATGAAGTCTTTTCACCTCCTTCTTGAAAGCTTTAATGACAGGAACCTTCCACTATGAAACCTTGCTCTGTGATGTGATAAACAAAGAGCGGCTAAATGTGTTTTTAGGGAGTTGAACACAAGTCCTGAGTCCAAAAGGTGTGTTAGATAAAGGACAATGGGCTTCATTCCGAGATTGGAGGTAGCCATGGCGCTATTTGAGCCATGGATGCCTCCAATACCGGGTCCGGCACCGGTCTGGTTCAATGGGGACTTACCTGTGCATTCCGACCCTGGAGGGACCGTAAATCCCCATTGAACCAACCATTCCCCATTCCATTGAGCCCTATGGGAGATCAAATGGGGAATGGGGAAGGCGCTAATTATGGGCCTGCTAATGGCAGGCCCGTAATTAGCGCCCTGGTCCCCTAACGGGACCCGTAAGGGACGTGTGGTCCAACCACACGTCACTTGCGTTTCCCGCTAAGGGACCTCAGAATTGGGCGGTAAGGGATTACCGGCACCGGTCTCCTTGCCGGTGCCCGGTATCCCTTACCGCCCAACTTGTAATGACCCCCAATATCTTTAGGGGAGCAGTTGTTGGAGTAGCAAAGTCTAGTGATGGGTTTACGTGCTTCCCTGAGTATGTCCACGCATCTCTGTGGGAGTTGAAGGTGCCCATACTCTTAGACTTCAGGAGGCATGTTGCTAAGTTGAGTGTTTGGGGGCACAGGTGCAATGTCTGGCCCTGGTCTTGAGACAGCATGTTGTAAGGGCATGGCAGTTTCAGTGGAGGGAAGACTGACATCTCCATGAGATGTGAGAACCAAGGTTGTCGGGCCCATATTGCTGCCACAAGAATCATTGTAGCTGGTTCCTGGCGCATCTTGTGCACTAGCCGAGTAGGGGAATCCGGGGGGAGGGAGCGGGGTGAGGGGTCGGAGTGTAGATACATTTGTGGGACGATGTTACCCCCGAGAACGTTCCCCTTGAAGCGTGTATGAGGGCACCTGGAGGCGTAGTCTGGGCATTGGGCATTCTCCAGAGTTGTGAACAGGTCAATCTCTCGGAAGCCCCATTCTGTAAAGACGTCGAGTACAATGTGCTCTACAGGTAAGGGGAAATCCCTGATGAACCAGTCTTCCAGAAGACTGAGTTCCCCTGGAACATGTTGTGAGAGGAGAAACATTGTGTTGCAGTGCCTACTTCCAAATGTACAGGGATAGTCTGGCTAGCCCTAAATATTGAGTCCCCCCCCCCCCGTTTGTTCAGGTGGTACATAGCTGTAGTGCTGCCCATGAGGATCAGGACTGTCGTCCCCTCTGTTAGGGAGAATTCTCTGTTAAGACTAATTTCCCAAACCTAGTGAGTCCCCCAGCAGCTTTGCTGGATTTTTGGGGTTTATTTTTTTCTCCTGCTAAGAGTGAGACTCTTTCTCCCACTCTTAGGCATGATTTGAGAATGTCGTTTGACTTTGTAATGTATTTGATGGGTATGGGGTCTTTTACTCCATAGGGCGTCATGTGTTTTTGGTAAGTGTGTTACACAGCACCCTCAGTGCAGTAACACAGGGGTGTCATAGTGACCCCCAAACAAACTCCATACCCTGGGACTGACTACTGTCTCCCAGGGCATGTTAAGTCACCATTGACTTTACTAGTCTTAAATTGTGAACAGAACCAGTACAAACCATCACATTGTGGAAGTACTGGTAGGGGTAATTAGATTGCCCCTGGGTCTGTTTTTCGAGGGGGCACTGTGCAGTCCCCCCTTGTCGAGTTTCTGGCTGGTGGCAGTGGTTACCACACAAAATATTCCACCAGAATATTTCCTATGGGATTTTCCCATTCATTTTAAACGCACCACTTTTTTGGTGCAATGTTAAAGATACAGCCGGGTTATTTATTTAATATTTATTCCCCGGTTGGGTCTTTTTGCCAGGACTCGGTTTTAAAATGGCGTTTGTGTTCGCCTCTGTAACTCCAACCCAAGTCGAGCCCTTTGTTCCACTTTTGCCGGGCTTCTGCACAGAAGCATCCAAAAGTGGTGCCACTCTGTCTGGGTCTACAGGATGTGTAGGAGGGGGGAATAGGCACCCGGGACTGAGTTACCTCGGCAACTCAAGTCGCACTCTTGTGTGATTGGCCCAGTGGTGAGCCGCCCGGCTCACAACTTAGCAGGTTTGAGTGACAGCTAGGACTGATGAATGGGGGTTTTCTGCATAAAAGGCCCTGTGGCGACTTCAGAAGTCGCCACAGGACCTAAAGAATCCACAGAGGGAGAAGCTGAGCCGACCTGCAACGACGACACCACCGGTGGAGCCCTGCTGAACCGACTCACCACTTCCCGATGACAGAGAAGATCTTCATCCTGGAGAGTCTTCTTCCTTTGAACTGGTGGGGTTAACCAGTTCACCCTCTGTTCGCCTTCCTGGATCGTCTTGTGGTCGAATCGCCCGTGCCAAGCACCCCGGCGGCCGTATAGCCACGCTTCACCACTACCGCGAATAAAAGGGTAGTACCTTTTAAACGGGAAACTCCGCGGCTGGTTTCTTCCCTGGCAGTGCAACGACCTCCAGCTTTCCTCCACGTCGAGATCTTCTCTTCCCCTGGACGAAGCACCGACTTGCACCCGCTGCCAGGAACAACTGCCCCCCGCTGGAGCTTTCTCACCATTTCAGGTACTGTGTCCCGCCTGGTCTCCCTTGCAACAGACTGTTCAAGTTGTCCCGTAAATCCTTGACTCTCTATCCTGGGGTGACCTGGGACCTGTTAACTAACTTTTCTGAACTGATCTAACTCCTTTTGAGCTATCTGCAAAGACTTTTAAAGTGTACTTCAACTGTGTGATCTTGGGCACATTCCGCCTTGCTCTCTCCAAGAGTGGGCCTGGCCTATGAACTTTCTTGCTCTACAGTAGACTGTGCCTTTCCTGACTTGCTGTGGTTCTTTTAAAAGTGTTGGAATTGTGTGCTTTCCTAATTCTGCCTTTTCCCTCCCTTTTTAAATAATTATTGGAGTGCCATCTTGGTTAACCGCTCACCCCTGTATTGATAATAAGTGGTGTTCTTTTCCTAAGACTAAGAGTGCCAGTGTATTTTAAAAGTGTGTTTTTAAATAAATAATTATATACTTGTATACCAAAGCTCTGGTCAGTGCTTGCTTGTGCTACTGTATTTTTGTACCCAATGTGTATACTCTATATATTGCCCAACTCTTCTTGAGAGAAGTCTGACTGCTCAGCCACAGCTACCAGGTAAATCTGGGTGGTGCAGACTGCTACCAATTGGGTTTACTGCCAACACCTGTAGTCTTAAACTTTTTGCAGTGGTCCCTAAGGGAACTGCACAGGTTTCTGCCTAACACCCTCTAGATGATTTTGGAAAACTTTGAAGGCTTTGAATAGCGCAAGTAGTTCCCATATATTTATGTGATTGGTTGCTACTGAAGGGGACCATACACTATGGGCTGTCTATTGAAGGCGGTGAGCCCCGCACCCAGACAGAGAGGAGTCCATGGTTAGAGTGGCCTCTACTGCGGGGGTGGTGAAGGTTTTCCCCTGCAGAAGGTTTTTCCTTGACCACCACTGCAGAGACTGAACAAGGGCTGCTGAGACAACCACTATATCATCCCACTGGCGGCTGGCCTGAAACCATTGACTCAACAGCCACTCTTGCATGGGGCATATGCGCAAACAAGCGTGTGTAACTAGGAAGACGCAGGAAGCCATCATCCCCAATGACTGGCTACATAGTGATCATCTGGAACAGCATGTTTTGAACTGTTGGAGGGGAAAATGAGCCTGTCTCTTGTCCGAATCAGAGCCCCCAGAAATTGTTTAAATTGGCTGGGGACAAGGATTGATTTCTTTTCGTTGATCGAGAATCCTAGGCTGAATAGCAGATCCATAGTCACCTGGGTATTTACTAGGCATGTTCTGAATGAGTCCTCTGTTATGAGCCAGACGTCGAGGTAGGGATACACGGGAATGGACACCCTTGGGGCTGAGGTAATGTCGAAGGGCAGAACTTTAAACTGATAGTGAGCCTTCTCTATCGTGAACCTGAGGTACTTCCTGTGCACTGGCAACAATGAATTATGAAAGTATGCATCTTTCATGTCCAGTGTGGCAATGTAATCCCCTTGCTGCAGCTGAGGGATTACTTCCAGGAGAGTTTGTCATTCTGAACTTTTGAGGCTTGACATGGCGCCCTTTTCTAGCAGGACCTGGACCTTTTCTAACAGGATGCCAAGATTGTCTGATGATAATCGTCTGGCTCTAGGTGGATGGTAGAGGAGTGGTACGAGGAAATCGGTGCAGTACCCATGGGTGACTGTCTTGAGCACCCACTCATCTGAAGTGATCCCCTTCCATGTGCGGGATAAAGATATTAAATTACCCCTGATGGGAGGGGACCTATACCATTTAGTCACTTGAAGGCGGAGGCCGGGGAGCCTCTGGAAGCAGAGTTTCTGCCTCTGCCCTTTCCACTATGTGAACCTCTATGGTGGGGCTGGAAGTCACTGGAGGAACCTTGGCCTGATGTCCAGTTGGATCCCCCCGGGCCGTACTGTGCATGGGGAGAGCGAGATAAAGACTACCCTCAAAAGGACCAGCGTGTGTTGAATCTGACGCACTCAACGTAGGGTTTAGCCGAGATCTGGTTAAGTTATTCTAGGGTCTTGTGCTCTTTTTTAGCGGTCTCTAAAGCCTCAATGACTGCTTTCCTGAAGAGGTTGGTTTCTTCTACCGGCTTGTTGATTAAAACCAGAGTTTCTTTTAACCAAGAGTGGCATTTAAGCAGGGTTCCCAGGGCAAGGACATGTCCTGCATTCTCAGCAGACTCCAGGGTGTTCTTGAGAATGTTTTAAGTGACTTGCCTTCCCTCTACAACTACCACCAGGTGGCAGGTGTGATTTGGTTCCAGGGCTTCTTGGAGGCCGTCCTTGTTAAGGCCTCACTGGACATCACTATAGCTTGTAAGGTGCGTAGTGTTGTTAGCAACCATGGTAGTGTACTCCGCACAGGTAGTTGCTCTTGCCAAGGGAGTACAGCTTTTTACAATATTTGTCCGGAGGAGATTCTGCAGAGGATAGTGGTATTCCCACCCTTTTACGGGTCATGGTAACCACAAAGGAATCCAGAATGGCGTGGCCTCGAATATACAGTGGGTGAGAATGCGCCTGGTGGAAAAACATTTCTACGCAGGGGTTAACTGCCATCGCAAGTTAAGGTGTAAGCAACGAGGAAGCCATGCGTTTTTTGATCGAGTTCAATAGAGGAATGGCCTGCCTGACTGGGCCCTTATCCTTAAGAATATCCTCTACAAAATCTGAATCAGGACAGCTACTTGTGTAATGATTTTCAAGTGATCAGCAGCCTTCTTCAAGAGGGCGTTGAATGTCATTTGGTCATCTATAGGTGACGAGTCTCTAGGCTGGGGGATGGTCTGGGTATCCAAGAAAATATTGTCTGTATCCGGGTCATGTAATGGGGTTTGCCGCCTGCCCTGATCATGTACAGGATTCGAGTCTGGGTCCTGGTAGCTGGGATCATGACCGTCTTGGTTATAGCTTGATGTGTAAACAACATCCTGATCATCACCAAAAACAACCAGTTTCCCGACTTGGAGGAATCCAATGTAGAGCCCCAAGTCGGTAAACTAGTCACCTGGAGAAAGGACCCTTTGGGACTGAGAAGACATGGTGAATGAGTCCACCTCACTATGTCTTTTAGCAGAAGTATCAAGAAGCTGTGATAACTGGATAATATCTGCCATTCTGTTCATACAGGCCTCAAACTGTCTAGACCATTCAGAGGAGGCAGAAGGGTCTGGACGTAGAAAGGAAGCTGAGCCCCTAGGCAGGGCCTTAGACAGAGGAAGGGGGGCAGCAGAATAGCCTTCGGTTAAAGAGGGGTCCCTTTCAGGGTCAGAAACGTGTGAATTAGCCTCGAAAAGCATCTCCCGTAGTTTTGGAAGCTTTATCGTCAAGTGGCCCGTTTTTGACATGTGTCTTTCAGCAATGCCGTCTATTTTGGCCTATACACGTCTTTCGGGCTACTGCATCATGTGGCGCTGCAGCGTCATTCAGCACCACTGTGTCTCACGGTGCAGCAGCGCCTTTCATAATTTTAGAAGAGGCGCCCATTATAACAGTAGATTTCTCAGCATGCGAAGGCCGCGACTGCGGTAACACAGAGGGCGTCGCATCGCGAGGTTCAGGAGTTTATTTTTTATTTATGTTTTATTGAAATGTTCACAACAGTGCATAAAACAGCATATTTGGAACATTACAAAACAGCATACATTTGTCCCACCCCTCTTTCCCCTTGTCCTATCCGTCAAATATTTCAATTAAGTTTCTCTTCCCCCCCGCCCCCTCCGCGCCATCTCCCTGGAACAGTAAATATTCCTGTCATGTACATTAGCACACTACTTTGGGTTGTGGTAAATGCATAGTGATTATGCTGTATAGGAAACGATAGATATGGTTGTCATCCTATGTTGTCTTGGCACAAACATACGGGTCTCCCCTGAGGGAGGACATTGCACGATTCCCATATGTAGAGCAGTGGAGCCCGGCCATTTCCCCTCCTAAAAGCCTCACACAGGCTCTGGCATATACTTGTTCACAAAGGTCCCCCACATCAGGTCACATGGCATTGATTTGGCATGTAGGGCAGCAGTGATATTTTCCATTACACAAATGTTCCTCGCAACAGTAACCCACTCCCTCTTAGTCGGTACATTCCTAGATTTCCACTTTATTACCAAGGCAGAAAGGGGGCTGCCAAACCAGTGATTCTCCTCCATTCGTCCTCATACCTTTCAAACCTGAAAAGGATCAATAAGGGTTTGGACTCTTAATGGATTCCCTCAAGGTCTCTGATCCATCCCAGCACCTCCTCCCAGAAAACTAATTCGGGGACAGTTATTCCACATATGCCATTAGTCATTTTCTCCACACTTACGCCAAGATACGGGGCTGATTGACTGGAACATTCGGGAGAGTCTGCAGGGGCCATACTGCCATCTCTATAGCAGTTTTAAGGCATGCAGTTTATACTGACTTGCAATCGAGGCCCACAAAGCCACCCCACACATTCTCCTCCACATCTCCAGGTCAATCTCATGCCCGAGGTCCTTCTCCCACTTACTCTTCAGATGCATGGTAGATCACTTCCCTGCTAGTACTAGTTCTCGGTATATGGCAGATATCAGCCCTTTGTCTCAGTGCTAGAGTTCAATAGTTTCTCTAATGGAGTGAGCTCTCTACTGACTCTTTCTTTCCACTTGTCCCTTGACAGAATGCCTTTAAACTGCAGAAAATGAAAGTGTGCGCCTAATCCCAGTGCTTCCTCCAGGTCCCCGATTGCAATGAAGGCGCCGTCTTTCCACAGCTGGCCTACTCTCTCCAACCCGGCCTCGTACCAGGACTGAAACCTGTTTAGGTTGGGGATATCTTCTCTAATTCCCAGGCACCATATGTGGCTAAGAGGAGACAACCACAAAGTGATCGCTTCCATTCCATCCCTTTCCCTCCATATTTCCCATATTGTCCCCAGTGTTGGGTGATCTCTTAGTCTCTGTATCAGCTTGTTCCTTGGCACCCATAGCCACTCAAATTGTTGCTGGTATTAAATAGTGGTTATCTAAAGAGATCCACTGAGGTTCTTTATGATTTCTCAAATGGGGAAAATCAAGATTTTTAATTGGGCAGCCTTGTAATATTTTTTCAGGTCTGGGAGGCTCACTCCACCCTTATCTTTTGGCAATGTCAGGGTCTCATTGGACACCCTTGCCTTCTTTCCCAGCCAAAGGAATCGCATCATTGTCTTTTTAACCTTATCAAAGAAGTGCCTCAGCATCCGTATTGGGAGCATCTGAAACGGGTAAAGGAACCGAGGGAGACATACCATTTTAATCGCATTGAGCCTACCCAGCGATGACATTTTAAGTTTCTCCAATCTTGCGTGATCTGCATGAAACCTTACTATGAGGGGAGGGAAGTTGCCTCGTACATTCCGCCAATGTCCTTCGTGATGTATATTCCCAAGTATTTCAGCCTAATCTTTTCAACGGTGAGGCCCAACGGGGAAAACCCATCCATATCCTCCTCCGAGAGATCTTGCAGGGGGAACAGAGTGGACTTGGCTTTGTTGATCTTGAATCCTGAGAGTAACCCATATTCTTTGATTAACTTGACTGCTTTGGGTATGAATGACATGGGGTTCCTTATGTGCAAGAGTAGGTCATCAGAGTATAGGGCCACTTTACACTCTCTCCCCACAATTTGCAGACCTTCCACCGGACAGTCATCACGCAATCTCTGGGCGAGGGGCTCCAAGGAAAGTGCAAAGATTATCGCAGAGAGAGGGCATCCCTGTCGAGTTTCCCTGCTCAGTCCAAACCATCAGGAGTATTCCCCGTTCATGGATACCGAGGCTTTAGGGGACATATAAACCACCCGTAACCCCCTGCTGAATTTCGGCCCAATCCCTACTTTTTCGAAGGACCGCCATAAGAAAGCACCACTCGACCCTGTCGAAGGCCTTCTCTGAGTAACATGGCAGTGTCATTGGCCATATTTCGAGAGTCATTGATCAGGTGTAGTGTCTATCTTATCATGTCGGCACCTTGTCAACTCAATCCAAATCCCACTTGATCTGCATTTATCAGACGGAGCATATATCTTTCCAGTCTCGCGGTAAGGACTCTGGTATAGATCTTCGCATCTATGTTTAATAGAAATATGGGGCGGTACGACCCACATTGTTTAGGATCCCGTCCTCCTTTGGGAATGACCAAGACAAGGGCACAGGCAAATGAGTCAGGGGCCTTCCCAATATCAAGGTTTTCGTTAAAGAGTTCGACCATAAAAGGGAGAAGAGGGGATATGAAGGACTTATAAAACCCAGCAGTATATCCGTCCTCCCCGGGGCCTTCCCACGAGGTAGCCTCTTAATGGCTAGTTTGATTTTTTTTTCTGTAATGAGAGTGTCCAAGGTGAGGGCTTCGTCACCCAAGAGTTTCGGCATCTCAACTGATGTGGGATAATCTTCAATACCAGGGTGTCGTGGGTCTACCTGCGATTTATACAATGATTCGTAGAAAGTTGCGAACGCCTCAGGAATATTTTCCCTCGCTGAGCCTTGAGAAGTTCCCTTTCCCTCTATCTCCACTACCCTCCTTTCTACACGTTGTTCTCTTAGTCTGGCTGCTAACAGGGCATCTGGCTTGTCCCCCTTCTCATGGAACTTTTGCCGCAATAGTTGTAGCTTACGAACTATTTGCCCTTCCTCAAGGAGTCTAAGCTTGTCCCTTTTCTGCCTTGCCTCTTGAATCTTATTGGACCTCCCCTCTCCTGTTCCTCTTGCTTCCTCGTCTAGGTGACATATCTCCTTCCTAAATTTCGTTTCTACGAGGGCCCTTTCCCTCTTTTTACCTGCGCCCTCTCTGATGAGGATAACCCGCAACATTGATTTGCCTGCCTCCCACACTGTTAATTTGGAAAGATCCCCCGTGTTATTGGTCTTGAAATATTTGTTGATCTCGTGCTCCAACTCAGTCTTAAAGACTGGGTCCTTCCACAGAGACTCATTGCATCTCCACCATCCCCCCTGTTTGGGTAGGTCACTAAATTGTATGTTGACCGTCAACATATCGTAGTCAGACCAGGTCACCAGCTCAATCTCAGAGCTTGAGACCGCGTCCATCACTTCCTCTGACAAAAACATGTAGTCAATCCTGGTGAACGTGTTGTGTGGTGTGGTGCAGAATAGAAAGTATACTCTGTGTCCTCCGGGTGGAGGGCCCTACATGTGTCCCACAACCAATATGTTTTCATCATCATCACCCCTGTGCAGCCTCCCTCTACTGGTTCCCTTGGGTTGGGGTTCCCCGCTTTCCGATCCAATCTGGGGTCAGCCCATAGACTGAAGTCTCCTCCAAGGAGGACAAGTCCCTTTGCCTCCAACATGATCTTGTGGATCGTCCTTGTAAGGAATCGGGTCTGGCCTGTGTTTGGGGAGTATACTGTGGCAAACGTGATGGTTGTTTTCCGTATGGAATCCACAACAAGTAGAGCTCTCCCCTCTACATCAGCCCATTTCTTTGCAAGTGTGAAGCCCACGTTTTTCTTCACAAGTATCCCAACTCCCCCTTTCCTCAGGGGGCCAGACCCCCATTACTCCAATCCCAAGCTCTTGCTGACGATCCTTCACTCCTCCCCGTTAGCAAATTTGGTTTCCTGCAGGAACAGGACATCAAGCCCTGGTCTGCAGAATTCCCTACACACCAGGGATCTTTTGGTAGGGGAGTTCAAGCCTTTTGTGTTTAGTGGCCCCACCTTTAGGAGACCTCTCCTTTGTGCATCTAACTTACCCGCCATTCTTCATGAGATATTTCCAGTGACCACCTCATTGGTGGTCGACAACCCAGCATACTATGCAACATCAGCATTCCCACAATTGTATCGTTTGACAGGAATTCTGTTTGTGTCCCTCTACCCACCCCTCCCCCTCACTTTCTCTCCCCCCCACCTTCCCCTGCTGGGGTCCGATCGAACCCAGTTGAGTTCACTGGGATAGTGTCGGACCACTGGCGGAAGCCGTTACCTCACGACCCCCTGCACATAAAAAATCACAATACCATATGAGCCCCATGTTCCCACCCCCCCAATGCAAAGTACCAATGATAACATTACACTTTAACCATACGTTTCTCCTGCAGGTTCACTCACTTTGACCCGCTCCATTTCCCCAGAACGGGCCGCCGGCTGTGGTAAGTTCATACCTGTACCCAAGTTTGTCGGATGCCGGGCGAGGAAGGAATAGGCTCAATTGTCACCAACCAGGAGTACATCTTTTGTCAACTCAGGAGTCTCGACCTTCAGATTTCGAGAGTTTTGCGATAGGTACTCCCAAAGGGAGCTCCAGCTATGGGGCAGGGCGAGGTCTCCAAGTAGATGTCAGGCGCCCAACTTTGTGGCGCTTGTTGCCCCGATTCAGGTTGCGTGGTGGCCATTAACGGAGCAGCCACGTTTCTTCCTCACAGACTCAGCGGTCTAGCTTTTTTTTTTCTTGTATCGCTCAGGGAGGCTTATCTGTCACGCCCTCCCTGCGCGCTATGCGTTGCAACCGCTTCGGTTATGGGTCTCAGCCCTCTGCCTGTAGTGTCTTTGGTTTGCTGCGCTAGTTTTCTCTCTCTTTTTCTACCCGCACTGGGTCCCTTTCCTCCATTTTCCGCTCTGCTTTCTCTTCAGCTTTTCCTCAGTCCTCCGCCGCCTCTTTGGAGTGCGTTTACTTTACCGATCGTCTTTGTATCGCGGTCGCTCTCTGTCTCTCTGCTGTCTTTCCTTACCTGGTTTCTACGTGTACATATTTATGGATCTCTGCTCTCGCACAGTCTCGCCTCGCTGTCCTCTACTGTTCTCTCTTTGAGAATTGGGTTTTTTACCTCCCGTGCTCCTCCTGAAGGTACCACCCAAACATTGTTGTTATCCAGAAGCCTTGCACTTCTCCGTGCCTGTTTACACTTGAGCCTGCGGAGCCCATCTTCCATTCCCCAGCTGGTGCTTGGGTCTTCACTGCTTTGGATCTCATCCTGGTTTTTTTTTGTGTCGAACAGCTTTTTCCCCCCATTAGTCCCTTTTCAGGGAAGGGGCCACTGGGAACGTTGTATTACAACCTACCACTGTGGCTTCTCTCCGGGAGCGTGACACCGTCTCCAAAAAAAAGAACGAAAGAAGGATTACCTTTCCAGGAAACCACATGTAGAGGCTACATGCGATCATTGGTTGTCAGGTGAGGAGGAAGTTGAGGGGAGGTCAGGATCTTGGGAGTTGCAGTCCTGGGGGTCTGACAGTAGAGGGCCATTTATAGCCACCCCTTCAATGAGAATGGATCTTTTTGAGCGAATGGGTCATTGTAAGGCCATGTGGATGCTATCATTAGGGAAACACACTGTCTTATCATCTGTGGTCAGCCCTCTGCCTCCGCTGAGGTGTTTACTCTTCGGAACTTCCTCGAACCTTTAACTCGCCTTCTCCATGGGCCTTGGATGTGCCACTCCCTTCCACTGTGCCCCTCCTCTCTCCGTTTGCATTCCTCGGTATGGTTACCCAATAATTCAGATATACTGTTCTTGATGTCCTTCTCGGATCTCAACCGTTCTCTCTTGCCTTCGTTCTCGAATGAGAGGGAGAAAGGATAGCCGCATCTATAACGGATTCCGCGTTCCTTCAACCATTTTGTGATAGGGAGGCACATCCGTCTCAGGGCGAGGGTCAGGGAGGATAATTCTTGAAAAAATGTGATCCGCGCTTCCCCACTGGTGACTGGGCCACTACGTTTGGCTTTCTGGAGGATTCTAGCCGTGTCTTGGTAGTTATGAAAGCGGGACGGGACCAATCTGGGTCCATCTGGTGATCCACCCGCTCTGTGTATCCTTTCTGTTTTGGGCTCGCCCATCACCTCATCTTTAAATAACAGTTTCATTATGTCGTGGAGTGCTTTCTTGAGGTCGCCTTCAGTCTACCCTTCTTTCTCCGTGATGACAAAAAAGCACAGATTATTCCGCCTCTCATGATTCTCCAAATCATCCAATTTCAGTTGAAATTCATCCTCTCTGTATTATACTTCAGCAATTCTGTGATCCAGTTGCGTTTCTAGAGTACTTAGAGAGGTCTTATTATTCTCAACCTCTTCGAGTCTTTCCTCCAACTTGTCCATTATTTGTGTAATCTTGTCGATTTTCCCTCCTATACTGGCTCTCATGTTCTTGATCTCGTTAAATAGGGCTGCTACATCGCCTTTAGTAGCGGCTGCCTCATTTCCTAAGGTGGCCAAAGTTATGTCTTGGGGGCTCTCGAGTGCTGAGGTCGGCGGGATTTCTTCCTAGGGAGTGCACTCTCCTCTCAGAACGCAGCACTGACCTCATGGACCCTGGCTGCTGCAGCCGCCGCTCACCAGAGTCGCTCTATTTCCTATGATATAGCCCCTCCGCCAGCGTGGGAACAAACCCTTGTATAAAAAATTGTGCTAAACGTTAACATGAGCTATTTCTCCTAGTTCTTCCTGACAAGTCCTCTGTGGAGGAGGGCACACACCCCAGGAGTGGGGGCCCAACCCTCCCGGGTTCAGATTCCACTCAGGAAATCAGGATCCGGGCATAGACCATCAGGGTGCAGTGGCTGGAAGAGGGTCTATAAGGATACTCTCTTTAGGGGTCACTTGTGGGATTCACTGGCAAGGGGAGGAGTGTGTTCAATGATTAGCCGCTGAATGATCACCTTTCTTTTTCTTCATTTTTCATTCTTCATTCAGTTGGCCCAGTACTATGCCATGCAAGGTCCCACAGAGGAGGCACACGCCCCAATGTCGGGGGCTCAACCCTCTATCAATGTGATCACTTGGATTCCACTCTGTCTCAAACGTAGGGTCTGCCAGCTAGGTTCTCCTTCGTGGTACACCGTGTTGTGTACGAGAGGTACTTTTGGTGGGTGATTTACGCCCCGTTTTCATGCCAATTTAGTGATATGTTCACGTTGTCCAGGGAAGGGAACAGGTCCAGGGGGGGCCTGCTGTCAGCTATGCTAGTGAGCGTGGGATGGAGGGGTGAAGTACGTTGATGCTACCATGTCCACGTTTATTTTACTGGGCTGCGTTCCCCCTGTACCTTCAGTGGCCTCGTTGCGCTCCCACTAGGAGTGGGTTTCCTGAACAAAATTCGTCCCGCTTATCAGGCGGACCATTCGTTTGATGCGTGACTCGCACGCCGTCGTGAGCAGCAGTCTCTGGGGAAGTGGATCCAATGTGATCGCGTCTTCATTTTTTTCCTTTTATTCCGCGTCTCCAGGGCGGCAGAGTGCAGTATCCGGGGCCGCACCAGAGGGAAGCACAGCACTTCACTGGGTTCTCTGGCAGCCGCCGGCGCCTCATGGGATGTCTCCTCCTTCTCCGAGTGCCGTCACGGCACGGTTCTGGTTAACAGTCTGGTGCCGGGTTGAGGACTCCGCTTGAATGTCCCAGGGCAACGATCCGGACTGGGTGACGGGTTCACCCGGTGCACCTCCTCTGCGGTCTCAGCAATCTCCATTCCATCCCATAGCTCTCAACCATTTGTGTTGCAAAGGCGGGTGAAATCACCCGATTTTGTTTTTGGCGGGTGAGACGCCCATTGGAATGAATGGGCATGCAGGAGGCTTGGCGGGTGAGTCACCCCTTTACAAGGCGGGTGACACCCGCCAAAAGCGTGTGAGTTGAGAGCTATGCCATCCACGTTGTGCGCCAGCGCAGAGGTGTGCACGAAAATGCCAACATTCGCTTTCGCTGCGATGCGACCTGCCCGCCTGGGGGAGGGGGCAGACTTCACCATCGAATTTTACAGGGAAATCTTTACTGATTTCGGTCAGACTTTCTCCCCCTACGAGGGGGGCACCTTTAGCAGGCAATATTTCCAGATCAATCAGGGGGGGGATCCAGAGATGGGGGGTCAGGTCGCCCGAGGGGCCAGAGGGTATGGAGCTCACACAGTAGAGAAGCTCATCCACGCGCCCCCTGGTTGCCAAATTAGGTTCTGGAGTTTTAATCAAAAGTTTTAACGGCCCTGTGGGCATGCATACCTTCTTCGACGGTACAGTCGATGAAAGTGTAGGGGTTGTGCGTTTAGAAACGTGGGGTGTGTCCCGCCGGGGTGTGTGTCCTTGTCGCTGGGGTGTGATCTCCCCAGAGCACTGCCAGCAGCATGCCTGCCGGGGACGGAGAAACGGGAGTGCAAGGGCTCCACCATAAAGTCAAAGGCCTTCGAATTGGATCCGTGGTTGCTGACAGATTTCTCGTCTGAGGCGGCAGGGGATAAATTCTCGGCCTGCAGTTCGTAGGCCACCCACCATTACGTGCACCAGTCTTTCAAAGTTTTCTCTTTAAAGAGTAGACAGGCTTTGCACGAGCGCTCGTCGTGATCACAAGGAAGATGACGATTCCATAGGCGATGGGTGGCCACCCAAAGGAACTTCCCGTTGCAAGACGGGAACATTTAAAGGGTGTCCTCTCCATAGTAGAGGGAAGAAAAGAAGAGACGGGGTAAGGGGCAGGCATTTTTTCAAAAAAGCAAGTGTGATTAGGACCCTCCTCTCCCTACTGTGAAGGTCAGGCCGAGAGCTGAAGCCATGTGGGAACAGTCGCCAAACGCCCCAGGATGAAAGGTCAGCAGGATCAGGTGTCAATAGTACTTGTGAATGAGCGAACCACTGAATAACCGTGGAATTAAAATCAATTTTGATAGCAATATAAAACTCTATGAGCATTTTGTGCTACCAACAAGGTTGGCAGAAAAAAATCAATCTGGTGGGACTTCAAAGTATGAGGGATCTAAACGTCACATTAGGGATAATGTTACAGTCACGCCCATGTCCACATCCCTTTTCGATCTTTGAAAAACAGATGCAATAATCTGCGATTACCACTAGATGTCGGAATATATGCATAGCATGTGATTCTAAGCAGATTCACAAACATCAGACAGTAGGGTATTGCTCATTAAGTTGTCCAACTGGGTTATTGAGCTCCACATCAAGCGGTTTATACAGACATTTTAGGAGATCATAAGAATTTACACTTAAAATAGCACCTTGCACATAATTTGGACCATTCTGAGGGTGCAAGGGTCCTTTTTAGAAAAATCAGATTCTGAAATTAGTTTAGAACCAAGTCACACTGTGTTGAAATTGTACCTGGCCCACACTCCTACCAAGTGGGATGGATACCAGAATCGGATTCTGTATAGATTAATCTCTTTGCCTTATTTCTTCCTTCCTTAGGTTGTCATAGCAACCATTCGTTTGAGAGCTCATATTACATTGAAGAACCCCCACCAAATTTGTTATCAGGTTCACTAATATATACCGTCTGTATGCATTTAGATTGCTTGGATGCAGAGATAGAGGTCTACTTATATAAACTTTGGAAGCCAAGCATCTCTAAACCGGTCTGGGCAGCAACTCTCAGAGGATTGATATCTTCTCCCATTTTTTTCATCCTGGATGAAAACAGTGTCAATTCTACAGGTGCCATTGTTTGATTTCCCAGAATTATGCATCACATCATTGTAAACTGCACATGAAACACAAATACCAATACTGAAACACAAATACCAATACTAAGTGGAATCTGACTTGCGCTGCTGGAGGTGCCCAGCTCACCCAGCGGCCTCGCTCACATTCCTCTCAATCAATGGTGATAGGATTCCAACCCCTGGTTTATCGTGAGGATCGCTCCTCCTGCCCTTCAATGATTGCATTATGGTAAATATTTTTAAAAATGTACATCTAGAAGGCATTTTCCCTTTTCATCGTTCTTTGATTTTTAGTTTTCTTTACATAAGAAGTCAAGCCTACCGAATGTTTTCCCCAACTTCTTTCTCCCCTTCTTAGGTTCTATATTATACATTTCTGAACTATTCATAATTATGGAAGAATCCTCATCATTGCCAGGTGGATAGGAATATTTACTCTCAATTTTAGAGTTTGCGACACTTCGACTTATCCATCAAAGGCCAGTGAGATTAAAATGGGCACATGATTAGGAGTTTGCATATTAGTCCTCGTGGACATGTCTTCTACATGTACCTTACAATTAATTCTTCAATCTTGACGATGAGAACATGATCATATGCGCTCTTACATCATCTCAAATGTTATCGTAACAAAGGAACTTAAAACCATATTAAGTGCTGTAAGGGATGGTGAGGTAAGGCGTATGCGATCATCTACCTCTTTAAAAGGTATGGTGAATTTTGTTTGCCCCAGTGGAACCATCATCCTTCATGGAATTAATAGGTAAATCGACCTCGGCAATATTTTCTATAAGATTTGTAAATTCCATCGGGGAGCATTGAAAGGATGTGTCAAAAGTATGCTGCACAACTATTTCCATGACGTCTAACATTTTCCAAAATTATGGAATGAACATGCTCAATTAAACTAAGATCATTCAATTCATTCATGCAAGTACGATCAATAGTAGCATTTGATTGGACACAGGCCGACTTGTCCGATGTATTAGCTTTAAGTATTAGCTTTAAGTATTATACTTTAAAAAAAAAAAACTGTGATGGTTTGCCCTTCTATTGAGCGTGTAAATTAATGCAGTGATTAACTATGTCCCTGGAATCTTTTCATGATCTTAGCTGCCGCTCTTCATCATTTTGGACACACCAGTTCGCAAAGCTTCCACTTCTTGAACTTCTGGGCGATCATCCCCCTAATTATTCATCAAAACTGCAACTATTTCTGCTTCCTTATGTGGTGAGCTGGGTGAAGTAAGATCGTGTCCAGACAAGTTACGTACTTTACTCAAGTCGGGGGGGTCCAGGGTCCATATAAATGGAGGGAATGGTGCCATCTGTAAAGAGAAATCTTTCCTAACAGTGAGCTGCACAGGTCTTCGTACTGAGCGGTGGTGCGTTCCATCGTCAGTCACCACATAGGGGGTTTGGTTCCTTACTCCGTTAACTGTTTTCCTTGGACAGTGTTTGCCAGATAAAGCCTCCTGTGCCCTCTATGTTGAGGTTAGGAAATGCTTGAGTGGGCCGCTGAGGATTCTCTTTTGGGTGCGGGTGTTCTTCTCTTGTTTCTGTAGCATTTCTTAAAAGAAAAGGAAGAACCTGTCTAGCTTTAGGGTTCAGAGGCACGGGGTGATTAATTTGGTACTGCACAAAGCTGGCACATGGAGGGGACAGGACTTGGGGCACTTCTGTCCGTTGCAGATAAAAGGACAACCGTGATTAGGCTGTGGGCAACATCAAAAGTGCAAAAGTGTAACATCAGATGTAAACAGTTTTGATTAATTTCTGCTGCAAAAACATGGCGCCGGTTCCGTCCTCAGAGAAGATTACTCCCAAGAGTGCATAGAAAGGGGGATAGGATGTAGGCATCACTAGTATCTAAATCTATATTTTCAAAAGGTTAGCACTGATCCTTGTACCCTAGCCACTCTGTTTACTCATTTTACTGTGTTACAATTTACAAAGTAGCACTTCGGTATACTTTAGTGTTTAAAGCTGCAATCCGAAATAAAATGTATTTCTAAGTGTTCGGGAAATCCTCAATCATCTTCCATCAAATATCATTGCGTTGTCACTTAATCAGCCTGTGCTATTTTCGTTGAAGTAGAAACAATTATGGGTGCATCTACATTGCAGAAAGGAGTTGTTTTTGGGATCAACATAAAGAACTAAACAATCAGTACATTTGGTGATTTCAGAAAAAAAAGTAACATAATATGTATGATTTCCTTCAAGACCGTAATTAATCTTCCCAAATCACACAAAAATCCTCTTCTTTCAGAGAACAAATATCAACCTTATTAAGTGATAAGTAAACATTTTTCATTTTTATTTTTGTCCTATGTGGCACAAGAACATTTTTGGCATACCTGTATATCCTTGTCCTTTACAATATCTTTAGCAATCTGGAAAGAAATAAAAAATATTTATTACATACACGAGGAAACCTGTTAGGTTGGATTTGTACATAAGTGTTACATACTTTTTCTAAGGTCCACCTGTGATAGGACTTTATAAAACTGTCCTCTTGATATACAGTGCTCCAACTTCTAGTATAGGCCGGTACCACTGAAGGTATTGGTCAAGGTATTGGTAGTCTGGCAGAGCAGCCACCAGGCTTATTTTAGGAGGGAGATGTGAGTTGTAGGTTAGTACAGAGAACTTAGAATATACTTATGCCCAATGCTTACAGAGTTATATCAAAATTGCTGTTTATTTTATATATACACAAGACAAAGTTAAATATTCATATAGGTAAGTACTATTTCAAATCTAATATACACAATAGAAAACCAATGCCATACTTCATGTGAATAAACCATAGGTTAAGACTTATCAGGTTAATTAACACAATTCAAATACAAATAAAACCACTGTTATAGCAACTCAAAATGTTCTGTTGTAGGAATAAAATGATGAACACCAACAACAGCAGGTTAGTACTTTTAATACTTTTTGTACTTTTCAAGACTTACAATACTTTTCAGAATGCTTCAGCAGTCCATCCTTATCTAGGTATGAGTTCTTCAAAGTCAGATTGGAGGGAAAGCAGATAAGGCACAGCTGTAGAAAAGGTAAAGTTACAAAGGATTCTTCAGTTTTAAGTAAGTAAGTATAAAGCTTTGGTTGGTAAAAAAGGGTTCAGGGACCTCGGGAAAGGCTCCCTGCATGCCCACAAGCATTAGACCTCGGCAAACATGGGCAAACACCCAAACACTGCAAGCAGCCCTCCAGCAACAAAGGAGCGACAGAATGACTCACGTAAGGCTTACAAGTCCCACAGTACCTATGGAGCAATGAAGAGGATGAAGCCGGATGCCGTCACAATGCAGCAGCTGCAGACCCGGTCACATGTTCCTTTGTCATGGTGACGAAAGGAAGGGCTCTTGAAGGGATGTCAGAGCAGCAGTCGAGAGAGGCGACCCTCAGCAAAGCATTCATGCTTCAATGCGGATCTGTGGTTTTGGCACTTTTTCACAGACATCAAAGAAGAACGGTTCTCACCCGATCACTTCTCCTTCACTGTAGATGTCCTGGTAAGTGTCCATCTGGGCCACATATCATAGTGGACAGAACCCGAGGGCTGAGAGTCAAGATTGTCTTGGAAACGTGAAGCCGATTTTAAAATAGGTCCCCCACAAGATCTCTTATGGGAAGAATGCTCAGAAAATGAGAATTTTTTCAAGACGATCCATGCACCCTTCAAAATTCTCCCTAGTAGGGCCTAAAGGTGAAAAAACATAGTTTTACGCTCTTTGGCGTCAGAATTCATCTCCAAGGGTGTTGGACAGAGGATCCTGACTGTCCTCGCAGGTTTCCTGAGTATTGGGGCATCATGGCGTGTCTTTAGACTTGTCCACGGCCTGCCCCATGCGTTTCGACGGTGAAAGTGCTAGCCCAACTGCCGAAGTAATTCTCGCGATACTGTCTTCAAATCGGACGAGTTAACGTTTTCGAAGGCTTATCAGAAGATTTACCGCCTACCGCGACGTTAGAGGGCCTAGCGGTAGACTTTTCGCCTGGAGGCCTAGTAGTAGGTTTTGGGCCTACCAGGCCTTTAAGGACCATCGGAGCGTTGAATGACCTGTCATGATGCCTACCCCCCGGGACCCAGACCAGGTCCAGCCACCTGCTAGGGACTGTTTGGGTGCGGTCTGGCACCATAGGCGCCAGGCTCAGAGTAGAACTTAACCTGATGCAGACCATGCTGCAAGCTTACCTGATGCACACCATGCTGCAAGAAGCTCCAAGCCAAATGAGGCTTGGAAGGGACTATTTTACCTAGGGACTATTTTTTTACTCGGGTGGGGCTGGGGCGGAATACTTACCTGGGACTACTTTGGAGGCTATTTAAACCACGCCCAAAGAGCAGCACACGCTTTGCGTTATTCTGCATCCAGCAGCGTAACGCTCACTGTGCCTGCAAGTCTGCATCCAGTCTTCTGCCACGCCCGCCTCGAGTTTGGAGCTCCTAGAAAAAGGGAGAAAGAAGGAGAAAAGGTTAGAACAAGAGCAATACCTTGATCCTTTCCTGAATTCCCGATCCATCGCGCCTTCAAGCTGGAAGAAAGAAGTTATTTTATGCACGTCGCATCGCCTGCTGCAGCGCAGCACTGAACTCACCGGCCTTCGCAGCATCTTCACATTCCACCGCATTCTCCTGCATGTTCCCGCCGCAGTCCGGCACCTAAAGAGAAGACAACAGCAGCAAGGTGAGCCAAGGGAATACACAGAGGAATATTAGATTCCCCCCCCCTGTAGACTTACCCGATTTTACCACCGGGGGTACTATTCCTCTTCACGGGTCGGCGCAGCTTCCACTGCATCTTCGCCGAACCACGGCCCCTAAGGAGAAACAAAAGGACAGCAAGATGAAACAAAGGGACTATCAAGGGGAACCCTCCTCACCACAATAGACTTACCTGATTTTACCACCAGAGGTATTATTCCCCGAGACTTCATACTTTCTCTCAGCGCCTGAATAAGGGAGAAAGCAACAGGTTACATATTGACATTATTTTATCGAACTGTGTTGGAAATACAAATCCTTACCAGAATATTACCGGTTGCCACGAGGAACTCTTCACTAGGGTCAAGCTGCAACCTGCAAGGAATCGGACAAGAGTGAAAGTCAGGCATTTGAACTCTTACGGACTACCTACTTTTCGGAGTCAATATTGTTCTGGAACTTACCAATTCCTTCGAGCCAGTGAAGCAACTGGTTATCAACGCGCCCCTGCGCTCAATGCAGGATGGAGAGCTCATCTTTTCAAACCATCAGGTGAGACTATAAGAGGGGACATCAAAGGTGATCTGTGAGAAGAACAGCAGGGGTGGGGGGATTTACGCTCAACTCCACGGGTGGTTAATTCCCTTTCTCCATTTGCAGAAGAATATTCCTACGGGCCAAGCAAACGAAGCTAGGTGGACCAGTCCAGTCCGTCATCTCGGCCCTACGCATCACATTGGTGGAGACCGCAGCTGTCCAGTTCAGATCGACGCCTCTGTGGGAGCCAGGTGAGCGCAACATGACCGTGCTTCGACATGTTAACCTGATTTAAGGGTAGAGGCCCTTGTTTTTAGAGTGCCCAGTCGCAAGATGCTGCTGCAGATGCTGGGAAGGCTGCTGATCTACCCGATCAGAGGAATCCGACGAAATTTTCGATGGCCCTGTTGGCGCTTTTACCTTTTTTGACAGAACTGTCGAAATTGGTGGTGGGTTTGTGTGCTTTTGTGTTGCGGTTTTTGTACGCCCCTGTCGGAGGGTATTGTCCCTGAAGCATTGCTTGTGTCAGGCCTTGAAGGGTCGGGGACGGGCATGGTGGACCTAGAAGTGTCTGCCTCAAGGTCTATAACATCCGATACGGATGTCTGGTCATCGTAGGTGCCCCCGTCACTTTCGGTGTGGTGGTGGGGGAGGAGGGTTCAGCCGGCGACATACCGTACGTGGCCCACCGCTTTACACAGCGCTCCTTAAAGGTCTTAGGCGGAAGGAGCTTACAAGCCGCACACCGCTTCTCGTCGTGATCTAAGGGGAGACAAGAATTACACATTCTGTGCTCGTCTTTCCACAGGTATCTGACCCTACACTTAGGGCAGAACCTAAATGGAGTCCTTTCCATACCAAAAGGTATAAACAAAGATGACCAGACCTAGAGGGCAAAGAGGGGGAAAGAGTAAAGACATAACGAAAGATATGGCCACCCCGACCCCACTCTCCCTACCGGCCAGAGGGCCTGGCCACGTGGATGCCTCAGCTGCCAGATCTTGGGCACCGGAATCCACCGCCGTAGAAACTTCCTGCAGTCTTCGTCGAAGTTCTTAATCGCTGTCAAAGTGACTTATAAGGGAATAACCGACAAAGTCGGTATAAAGATAAACAATGTCTCCGCTATAGGGCGAGCAGTTATCTGGGCGGAAAAAAACAATCTGAGGGACCTCGGGCGCGTGAGTTATTTTGGTTACACTACACGTCACGATAGGCATAGTGTTACCGCCACGCCTATGGCCGATGTTCCCTTTCGGTCCCCGAAAGACAAAATGCAGTGCTCCGCGGTTACCACTGGATGTCGGACCACATGCACAGCATGTGATTCTAAGCAGATTAACACGCATTTGAACATCAATTTTCACAAGGGAAGCAAAAGTATATAAAAAGGGAAGCCCCAAAGCAAAAGTAAATTACAGATGCCTTAAAACATATGGAGGAAAACATGACTCCATAAAATAAAGTATACAAATAATGAACAAGGGTTCCCATAGTCAGAGCAAAAAAATGAATGACGGGGAAAAGGCTCTCACTCATTCAAGTGAACAGACAAAAGATCCAGGTGTTCAGCAAAAAGGGCTGGTGGTTTCACAGGTAGCTGGGATTTGGCATACAAATTAAAAATCTCCCTAACAATAAGTGATGTATGAAAGTATTCTATTGCAATCATCATTGGGATACACATTGCCCAATCCATTTAATGTAATTGGATCTACCAAATTAAGCATTTTTAAATGCACAGCTTTGGTGTGAAGCTATCACAAAAAAACTATCAAAACCATCCACTAAAACAGAAAGCAGAAAATAAATGTTCTCCACGATTAACTACACATTACGTAAGCCCTTGAAACAATTTACCAAGGGATCTCTGCTCAGAGCCTGGACGTATGTGTATGCACCTTTTCACTGAAGAAACCTTATTCAATAAAAAAATATACAAAATCCCTCCTTTTAAAAACTTAATAGGCTGCTTTGTAGTCTCTACAATAGGAGGCACCTGTTTGGTTTTCATCATTTCAGTTTGCGTAACTGGCTCGTGATCACATGTTGATCTTATTTTGACTAGGATGAACGGTTTTAGCATTACAATGCTCCAGTAATTACAGCAACCAATAATGCATGTGGTGCTTTCTGTTATCATACCTTCTTCTGCTCCTCTTCAAGTTTTAGTTTTTCCACGACACGCTGTAAGGGAAGATGAAGAGAGGTGATTATAATGCACCACATCCTACTAAAGAGATCACAACAGTAAAGAGTCAAGAGGAGAAGCATACTGGAAGCTGTGGGGAAAAAGGAAACAAGTGATGAAAATGCAAAGAGCAACACCAATCACACTTTTTACATTGATCTGCATTGTTTCAATTCTTAAAACACAACCAAGCAAATCATTTTTATTTTTTATTTATTGCATATGTTATACGCCCAGAGCCTGAGGTATCATGGCGTAGTCACAGTCATCTTAGTTATGAATACAATCATACATAATTAATACATGAATGAAAAAGAATTGCACAAACATTACATAGTATGGAATCATTAGTTAACACTGCTTAGATCAAGTGACATTATTTACAGCTGAAGGCAAAGGTCTAGGATTCATTGGGCTAGGTCTCATTTGGCTAAAATTGGTTGACTAACCAGGTTTTTAGTGATTTTCCAAAGCACTGGAAGGACTCTTCGGTTTTGATACTTAAAGGGGAGTGCGTTCCAGTGTTTAGGGGCCAAGACTATAAAGCTACCACCCCCTGCTCTAGAGCTTTTGTAGCGCGGGATCTCAAGGAGTGAATTTCTATTTGATCTAAGAGTTCTGTACGAGGCTTGTTTGGCTATTGTGTTATTGATATATTTAGGAGATTTTTTAGCAAAACATTTATGCGCAATACATAGAATTTTGAAAATGATTCTCGCCTTGATGGGTAGCTAATGGGCTTCTCTCCTAATGTTCGAGATGTGATCAAACTTTTTAATTCCTACGGCAGCTCGTAATGCTTTATTCTGCATTCATTGTAATTTGGCCAGATTGGTGTTAGAGGTGCCTAACAGTAGTACGTTGCAGTAGTCCAACTTCGATAGTATTAAGGCCCTGGATAGGGTGATACAGTTTTCTGTGAGTAAGTAATTGTCGGCTTAGGGCAATAAGTTTGGAGGTGTAGGAGGTAGCTGAGGAGAGGGCATTAACCTGTTTTGTCATAGTCAAGTTAGCGTCTAGATGGACACCTAGAGTCTTGACCTGTTTCAGTACTGGTATCAGAGTGCCATCAATATTAATTGTTGAGTATTCAGGATGGAGGGCATAATTCTAGTTGTGGAACCCACACTGAGGAGCTGTTTTTTCATCGAGGCAGAGGCTATTGTGAGCCATCCAATTTAGTATTATTGCGTTTCTTTTTTTTTTTTTAATGAGTAGGGTGTCCTGATGGTAATTACCTGTAATGGGGGTGAGGATCTGGGTGTCATCTGCGAGGTTGGTGTAGATGGCACCCATAGCATCCAGCGCTCCAAATAATAGCTTAGTATAGGCATTGTAGAGGGTAGGCGATAGGCAAGATCCTTGAGGTACACCCATGGGAACTGGGATGGAGTCAGCCGACTCTTTCCCAATAGGTACTCGTGAAGTACGATCCGCTAGGAGGGATTTCATTCAGAGGGTTGCCTCCCTTGAAAATCTGAAGTCATTCGTAAGAATGGCACATAGTTTGTCGTGATCCACTAAATCGAATGTGGCAGATAGATCTAGCAGTATGGAACAAGTTACTTACCTGTAACTGTTGTTCTCCAGCATGGGTCTGGCATGGATTCACATGCTCATGAATATTCCCATCAGGCTCGGAATCCTCTGTAAAAGAAAAAATCAGTTTCAGTTTTTCTCCTAATAACCAATCACTGGTCTGTGGGTCATATTGGCCCCAGCCAATGACTGCCCTCTACCTAAGCCCCTCCTCTGGCAGCCATCTTCAGATTTGGTAGCACGCAAAATGGCAGTAGGACCAAGAGAAGAGCCGCAGAGGGGAGGCAGGAGGGTTTGCATGTGAATCCATGCCAGACCCAAGCTGGAGAACAACAGTTACAGGTAAGTAACTTGTTCCCTCTCCAGCATGGGGTCTGGCATGGATTCACATGCTCATGAATACAGGAATACATAGCAGTACAAACATGCACAACCACGGGAGGTGGCAAGGCTCAACATTAAGCATTTCAACAACTCAACATTAAGCATCTCTTACCTCCTCACCAGGCTCACCTTCAAGCGAACAGGTTGCGCAGCACTGCTCGGCCGACTCTGGACTCTTCCCTGGAATCCTGGTCGACGCAGTAGAATCATGTGAAAGTGTGCGTCAAACTCCACGTAGCAGCCCTGCAGATGTCCAGCAGGGACACACCAGACAGGAACGCCGTAGTTGCAGCGATCCCTCTGGTCGAATAGGCTCTCGGACGGCCAGACAACGGTCGGTTTGCTAACCGGTGACAGTGTATGATGCAGCCGGAGAGCCACCTGGAAATTGAGGCATTGGAGAGGGCTTTCCCCTGGTTCACAGGGACAAAGTTCAAAAACAGCTGTGACGTCTTCCGAAAACTCTTTGTGCGGTCACGTAGAACTTCAGCACACTCGCCACATCTAGCAAGTGCATAGTCCTCTCAGCCGGCGACGAAGACGATGGGAAGAAAACAGGTAGCACCAAGGGATCGTGGAGATGGAAATCAGAGGGCACCTTGGGCATGAAGGAGGGGGTGCATCCTCAGTACGACCCTCAGTGCATGGAAAGTCAAGTGCGGAGGCTTACAGAAGAGGGTCTGGATCTCTCCCACTCCTCGTGCGGAGATGATGGCCACCAGGAATGCCGTCTTCCACAACAGGAATTTCAGAGGAACAAGCAGAAAAGTCCTTTTATAAACTCCTTAACCAGGTGATGTGACCACAGTGACAATCCCCCGGAGTTCTGGTGTACCGGGAGATAGCCGCCAGATGGATCTTGATCGAGGCATGCGCCAGCCCCGCCTTGGCCAGCGACAGCAAGTACGGAAGCACTTGAGGGGCCGTAATCCGTCGAGGGTTTATCTTCTGTGCACGGCACCAGATGGTGTACCTCTTCCATTTATGTCCATAGCACTTAAGAGTCGAAGAAGCCCTGGCCTTGGCAAGTACCTACTTGCAATCCACCGGGATCTCGTATCCACCAAGCTCTAGGGCTGCTGGAGCCAGGCCTGCAGGTTCTGCGGCGACGGGTCGTGGTGCAAGATCGCGCCTCCTTCCCTAGCGAGAAGATCTGTGTCCGCCGGAAGCTTGACTGGAGGGGACGCTTACAAGTCCAGAAGTGCCGGGTACCATATTTGCCTCGGCCACGCCGGTGCGGCGAGTATCATCCTGCACCGGGACCGTCTGAGTTGACTGATGAGTCATAGGAGGAACGGTGGGAATGCACAGAGGAACAGGCCGTCCCAGGGGAATGGGAACGCATCCCCCATGCTCACCGGCCTGGGAAACCTGCTGGCAAACCTCTGGCACTTGGTGTTTGTCGCAAACAGATCGTTCAGGGGATTGCCCCATCATCGTAACAGTAGGTCCACCTGATCCTGCCACTCATGGCAAGAGCACAGCTCCCTGCTGAGTGAGTCGGTGACAGTGTGCTTCACTCCTGCCAGATGAAAGGGTACCAGGAACATCCTTTGAGCGACGGCCCAGTGCCATAGGTCCTGTGCTTCCTTCCCTGCTTCCAAATGTAGAACATCGTCATGGTGAAGACCCACAACACCTTGCCCTTGAGGGACGGGAGGAATGACTTGAGGGCCCAAAACACAGCATGGAGCTCCGGATGTTGATGTGCAATGACGACTCCTCCGGGAGCCAAAGACCTCTTACGTGGAGATCTCGGTGTGTGCGCTCCATCCCTCAGGGAGGCGTCTGTTGTCACTGTCTCCTAATGCGCCGGGGTCTGGAAGTCCGTGTCCGCCGCTAGATGCACGCGGACCCCCCACCATACAATCGCCCAACGGAATGTCTCGTTGAGGGCGATCTTGTCCTCGAAGCTTCCCTTCGCCTGCATCCAACGGGCGTCGAGGAACTCCTGCAGCAGCCGCAACCGCAGTCTGCACAGCCGAACGAGGTAGATGCATGAAGACATCATGCCGAGCAGGGACTTGATGGATCTCACCCTGGCAACCTTCATGGCCAACAGCCGTTGTACCTTGCCCAGGATAGCCTTTATCCTATCCTCCAAAGGTGCGGCTAGGCGCGCCACCGTATTGAGTCTGGCTCCCAGGAACTGGGAGTCCTGCCATGGCTCCAAGCAGGACTTTGCATAATTTATCGAGAACCCCAGTTCCGTGAGCAGGCGGACCGTCCTCGCTGTGTGTTCGCCGGTGAGTTCCTTTGATTTTGCTCGGATATGCCAATCGTCCAGGCGCAGCCGCGACACCACCAGTGCAAGGCACTTGGTGAAGACCCTTGGGGACGACTTCAGACCGAAAGGCAGGGCCCTGAACTGGTAGTGCCGTCCTAGGACCACAAAGCGCAGAAACTTTTGGTGCCCCTTTTGAATGGGGATGTGGAAGTAGGCATTCTCCAAGTCCAGCGACTACAGGAAGTCCCCTTCTTCCAGTTGTCCCAGCACGTGCTGCAGGGTGCCCGTCTGGAATTTCCGGGATTTTATGTATTTGTTGAGGCGGCGGAGATCTAGGATGGGCCGCCAGCCGCCGGTGTTCTTTTGAACGAGGAAGTACAGTGAGTGTACTTCGGAGCCTCGGAGCCTCTTCGGGACGAGCTCTATCGCGCCCTTCTTTAGCACTGCTCGTACCTCTAGAAGTAGTTGAGGAATGTGGTTTTCCTTCCTGGCCACGGGTGGAAAACAGGCACACTTCCTTTGGAATTCCAGAGTGTGCCCGTGGGTCAGGGCATCCAGCACCAACTGTCGGTGGAGATGGATTTCCACACACCAACAAAGTTTGCCAGCCGGCCTCCCACCGGGGTGCTCGGGTAGGGGCCCGACGTCATGGCCGGTTCATTCCTGCTTCGCCGACCCATTGCCACCTTGGGCCCCTTGGCGATGACTATGTCCGCCTTCCTTGTTGCGGCCTCTGTAGTCTTCCTGCAACGAAGAACATGCCGCCTAACGGTACGAGGAAGAGCTGCCGCCGAATCCTTTGGAGGCACCTTGCGACTTGCCTCTGGAGGGCTGAAAGGACAGCCGTCGTTGATGGAGCGTGCCCAATGCACGGGCCATCTCGATGTCTGCCTTGATGGCCTGAAGCGACTCGTCTACTGCCTTGCCGAACAAGTTGTTCTCTTCGAAGGGTATGTCCAGTACCCTCGTCTGAGCATCCTGACGGAAGTAGGTGGCCCTGAGCCAACCCCGCCGGCGAAGACAAAGGCCATTGCCCATCTGGCGGAAGCAGGTGTCGGCGATGTCCGTGGCCACTGTGATCGCATGTTCCGAAGCCACCTTGCCTTCTTGCAATATTTCAAGGGCTTCCGCCCTATTGTCATCTGGGAGGAAGTCCAGGAGGGGGGCGATTTTAACCACAACTCTATTTTAGCAGGCCACGATAACGAGGGCATTGGCCGCCTTAATGGTCGTCGCCGACGACGAGATGCCCCGACGTCCCCATGGTGTCCAGCTTCTTTCCCTCGCCATCCGGCAGGGAAATGGAAGTCGACACAGATTTTTTCTTGGCTGCCGCAGAGACCACTGAGTCCGGGGACGGCTGCGCTCTGAGGCACATCGGTGCAGAGTCTGGATCCTGGTACTTCTTCTCTTCGCCAGGCCGAGGATGTCCCAGATGTCGTCCAACAACGGGACCGAGAGCACGGTCTTCCTCTAAGCCTCTCGTCGTTGGTAAGGGAATCCCTCCTTCTGCTCTTCGGGGCATATCTGAAAACAATCTGAGACCCTAGCGATCATGGCGTGAAAGGAGCCAATTTCGTTGGGAGGAGAAGCCCAGGGTGGGGGGCAACAGGAGATCAGTTCTGTCGTCGCTGTCCCCGTCGTCGCCGTCTCGGTCTTCCGTCTCGTCCCTCGGTGGAGGGGATGGAGGTGAAGGATGGAAGGGTGGGGGGGTGGGAGTATTGACCCCCCTTCACTTGGATGGTGGGCTCTGACGTTCCAGGCGCCGCTGAATCGTCCGCCAGAGGCAAGGGCATCCTTGTCCTCCTTTCTGTGCGCAGCGTGTGCAAGGTTAGCAAGATGTCCTCCAACCTGTCTGCCAGTGGAGGCAGCGGTTGCAATGGAAGCATTGGCAGCGATGCAGAGTCCTCCGGCTCTTCGTTGATCTGCCGCACCTCACCGTCTCCCCCGTCGCTGTCCACGTCCGCCTCGTCAGGGTCCTTCCCGTAGGCTCTGACCTCTGCAAATTGCTTGTCAAGAACCGACGAGTCCTGAAAGCTCGTCCTTGGAGGAGATATCTGAGTCTGGTAGGACTATCGTGCCCCCCCCCCCCCCTTTTTCTCACCCAGGGGCTTCACCGAGGTCTTATCGATGGGCATGAAAGACGATTTGCTCGGGCCGGGCAGGGAAACTCTTGCTTGGGGGCCGTCTCCACTGGGTTCGTCCCCGCGGTCTTTGCCAGGGACGCTGCCACCCCCTCAATCGAGGCCTTTGCCTGGTGAATCTGGGCATTCACGACCGTAGGCGCATCTGAGGCCTTCATCATGGGGGGAGGGCCACCGCCTCGCTCCTCCATGGCTTTTTCTGTCGGAACCGCTGGGCCTTCTTCAGAAGCTTCCCTGGGTTGTCCGACTTCCTCTTCATCGGGCCAGAGCGTTGGCTCGTGGTTGACTGCGTCGGTGAAGCTGCGCCTGGCCTGGCAGCCGAGGAGACCATACCAATGGCGCTCCAGGTGCCTGCGGACTCACAGCGCTTAGCGTTATGTTAGGCCCCTGTCGCCGGAGCACCCTCAAAGGCCTTAGAAGACTGCTCAGATTTCCTCTTGGGAGAGGTACGTTGCCGGGGCTCACCTGCCGCCGGGCTCTTAGACTCCAGCCAGTCAGCGAGTCACTTGTGACTGTCCTTCATGGTCTAGGAGGACATGTCCTTGCAGAACGCACAGGCCTCCTCGACGTGCGATGCATCCGTGTGAAGGTAGCAGAGGCAGCGGGAGTGCCCATCCTCCTTGAAGACGTTCTGTAGTTCACATCCTGGGCAGATCCTAAACAGAGGCGTCGAGTCTTTGTCTTTGTCTTCGGCCATGACCACGAGGGGTAGGCCTCCAAGATCTTCTGGAATCCTTCAAGAAGTAAAATTCAACAAAACATATCCCCCTTGAGGGGCATAGAGATTTCCGAAACGGGTCTCCATTGATCGGAAGATGAATCGTTGGAGCTTGAGGCTCAAAGTGACCGAAAAAATAAGAGTAAACTCTTTAGAAAACGCAATACGCAGTAAAAGCTCCAGAGCTAAGCACGAGGACTCCCAACACGTGAACGTTTGGTAAAAATCTGAAGATGGCTGACTGAGGAGGGGCTTAGGTAGAGGGCAGTCATTGGCTGGGGGCAGTATGACACAGAGACCAGTGATTGCTTATTAGGAGAAAGACAGTTCAAAAACTAAAACTGATTTTTTTCTTTTACCGAGGATTCCCAGCCTGACGACGGGGGATATTCATGAGCATGTGAATCATAGATTGTCTAGCACCCAGTAGCTGGTTTTGCTATTTTGTCTATTTTCAGCAAGAACGGGACCTTAGTTATTGGTCGGTAGTTCGTGGGGATTGATGGGTCCAGTGTTGGCCTTTTCGGGAGCGGGGTTACCCATGCTTTTTTTATACTAGCTGGGACCATGTTGGAGTCAAACAAGGCATTAACAAAGTTGGTGATGATGGGAGTCAGAGTAGGGGCACATAGTTTGACTAAGAGGGCAGGAAAGTGATCTCCTTTGCAATTTGATGCTTTTAGTTTGGATATAGTGTCAAACACTGCATCTTGTGTCACCGGGGTAAAATGGAATAGTTTGCTAGTGTTGTCATTCGATATATCGGTGGTGGTAGAGGGCATATTTTTGTCAGCTAAGAGTCTTAGCTGACAAAAATATGTAAGAGTTTTCTTTTTGTGATAATTTTCTTTTGTAATGGTAGGATTTTAGAGGCTATTGCGTTCTGGATCGTGGTGCACCATACTTTGCTCGAGTTAATGATAATGATGTGTTATTTATATCATGCCTTAAGCCAAAACGCCTTACAGAGAATATATTTACATACATTTACCATCCCAACCAAAGTTGGTACTCATTTATCGACCTCGGAAGGATGAAAGGCCGAGTTGGCCTTGCCGGGACTCAAACCTGCGACCTGCAGATCACAGATTGATCGCAGCAGCGAGCGAGCAACCCTCTGAGCTATCTTACCGGCTTGGCTTGGGTTTTCCAACTCTCTAAGGATGGTAAAGAGCTCCTTAGAGTTGGTGGTGGCATTGCTGAAACGCATATTAAATGCACTGGCCTTATGAGTTATGATTGCTGCTTTATAGATTTTGTTAGCTTCTCTGACGGCATTAGCTGAGTCTAGTGTATTTGGTGTTTTGTGAATGTGCTAGAGATATCTTCTTTTGCGTCTGAGTGCTACTTGTTCATCATTGAACCAAAAGCGTGTGCGTTTGTCAGCGTGTCGAGTTTTGGTTGTGATGGGTGCAACTGAGTCAATAGTAGCTGTGAGGCATCTCTGGTAAGAGTCTGCAAGGTAGTTAGGATTATTGCATTTTAAGGTGGTCGTTGCCAAGGCTTCTTTTAGGATAGGAGGGAGGTTGTCAGCTGTTAGTTTCCTGATGTTCCTCGTTTCATAGGTATCGATTCTTACAGCCATTGGAGGACCTTTGTCATTACGGATTACTGTAAAGTTAACTATGTGGTCGACAGTCCAGTCAAGTGGAATGATGGAGTCAATGGATAATTGCGAGTTAAGGTTAAGGATCCAATGAAGTATTTTGCCTTTATTGTGGCTAGGGACATTAACTAATTGTGTGAAATTCATGGCTTTGAGAGCCGCAAGGAGGGCATTAGCTTTATGATCCGGTTTATCATTATAGTCTAAGTTGATGTCTCTGAGGATGATACATATAGTATTCGGTTTGATATGAGGGGTGAGTAGGAGAGGGATGTCTAGATCAGGATAAGTATTTGCGCCTCCCTGTGCATTAGATCTATCAGTCCTAAGAATGTTAAACCCAGGTGGTATGGTGAGAGCTAACAGAGGGCCTGAAGCTTAGTGTAGGCAGGTTTCTGTAACTAAGAGGTCTAGTTGTTGGTCAGTAATGAGATCATGGATCTCGATGGCATGGGCTCCAAGTGATTGTGCTTTAATGAAAGCGCCTTTAAGATTGGGTAGGGGTTCTGATGGAGGTGTAAGAACTGTGATCGGTGCTCGTGGGACATCAGTACCATAGATTTGTTTTGCTGTATCTTTGAAGGAGGGCTTGTGCTGGTGGGTCATAGGCAGAAGATTAAGTAGCTTTGCAGTGGTTGCCAGTGAATTGGTACATAGATGGATATGTTTGGTATGTGATCTTAGTCTACTCAGTCTGATGTTACCCTGAATGGGGGTTTCTGACAATGGAATCCAATTTGGTCGGAATATATATATGGGGGCATCAAATGAGTAGTGAGGATTGGCTCTGCCTAAGTACTTGCAGTAAAATTGTGGTTGGTTTCCTGTTCCTGGAAGGATGGGAATGGTACGGTAATATGTAGGAATGGGGAGGGGCAGGGGATGGGCTGAGGGCGGCGGCAAGCAATTCTAAAAGACCTTTTTCCTGCGTGATGAATGCACCTCCTGTGCAGGGTAAATCATTATGTATTAAACAATAATATAAGCCAAGTCAAAGTGACATTATACATACCAGATGTAGATTAGCACAAAGCAGAGTTAGACAACGCATTTCCGGGTGGTAGTATGGCAGTTCAGCTAGGGTCTCGTTCACTATTCGGGATGAACATCTATTTAGAGTGCTAGGTGCCGAGTGGGCAGGCTGTGCAAGTTACGTTTCAAAGGTTCTCTAGATAGTGAGTTAGATCATTAAGTTAGAGTGGTAGACTTTCTTACCTGTGACATTGTCCGAAGCCTATTTTATGCATTGAAGACATCACCTTTAAAGTTTGTATTGGCCAGAACTGCTTTTTGTAGAAACATTTTCTGTAGTATCTAACTTTCAAAGAAGGCTGGATAGCTGGAAATATTGAAAGAAGAATAGAAAGTGCCTTCAAATTATCCCAAACGCTTTAGGTGATGAATGTTACGCTGTATTTTTTAAATTCTTTTTATTGTGTATAAAACTTGTGATTTTTACAAAGACGAGTTACTTCCTGTGAATTTCTGAAGATTTCTAAACATTTCTGAGCACTACCAGCGTAAACGATGACTTGGTGTAAGTAGTTTCTGTTAAGCTGTATTTCTAGAATGTGGCCTGGTGGTCCGACTGTGGGAGGCCACCCCAATTCTAGCGAACAGGTGAACTCTTGGAGGCAAGCCAAAACCCAATCAAGGTAGCAATGGAGAGCAGTCAGGGCTATTCTCTGGAGGGAATGAGTGGGGTCAGGCGTCCTCAATGAGTTTGCACAGTGAAGCACACAATGATTCCATTTAGATGGGGATGTATAAAAATACAGTATTTATTATTATAGGGCCAACCACACACAAATAATAGGAAAACAGCAGGTGATAAATTGCACAATACTCAATAATAAACATATATACAGTCATGGGAAAAACATGAGGGCATCCTCACATCTACTCCCCTTTTGCCCTCTTCTAAGGTGCCTAGGGAAAGGCCATTGCTTTTGGATCCTGACCCTGGGGGTGGAGAAGCGAGGGGGTGGAGGGGTGGGAAATCACTTGGGTGGAGGGTCCTTGGGGATTGGCGATAGGATGTCCTTGAGTGAGACGTGGTTTCCTACCTTTCTATTCCATGAGGAACCCTCGATTCCAGACGCATTTACGGGATATTTTTAACTCTTTCCGTCTGGCCAGGATAACACCCTAAGAAATGATCAGTCTAGAAACAGCATGGAATAGGGTGACAAGGAGGAGGTTCAATGGTTAGACATGGTATACCCCCTTCCCTAACGAGAATCAACCTCACTCTACCCCTGCCTTTATAGGCTGTTCTAAACCATCTGCCCTCATTTCTTCTCATTTAACCCATTACAGTACTGGGGCGAGGAAGAGGAGACTAAGTAGTAGACACTAACAGAGGATTTCACCACTCTGGTACTGAGACTAGGTGGAGGCCTGGGGACTGCTGTGAGGTTCAGGCATGTCCCAATAACTATTGTCATGCAAGGGAAACTGTGTTCACACCTGCAATCTGTTAAATGGTTCCAGGTGTGTAAAAGGAGTCAGAAGCAGCAGAAAAAAAGGACCAGTTTGGCCGGAGAGCGCAACCATCCGAGAATGTCAGGCGAAATTCAGTCCAGTGATAAGGATGCCGGCCACAAAGAAGCCATGAAGACGCTGATGCCAATGCGGGACGCAAGGCAGTCTGGAGCTGTGCAACGTCCATTGCCTTGTGTTCCCCGTTGGGAGTGCGGAACACAGACGTCAAGCAACTGTTGCCGGAAGAGCTGTAGAGGGCGAGCGCTGCTCACCAGAGCTCACGGGGGAGCAGCCACTCAACGGTGAGCGACAGGGAAGGTTCACTCAGGCCAGGGCGCTTCAGGGGCATGGTGTGGTTTGCGGTGTATGCAGAACAAGCAAGACTACAAGGAAAAGGGGTCTGGAGACCAAAAAGTGAATTATTGGATACCGAACAAATTGCCAAACAAGTAATGAGTTTTGAGTACTGCTAAATGGGTCGGATGACCAAATATGAACTATTGAATACCGAAAAAGTTGAAAAGCACTGAATAAGTTTTGAATGCTGAACTAAAGAGAAGGATATGAGAATATTGCACAAATTAAACCGCATTTGCAAGCAAAGTGGAAAGATCAACAGTATAACACTACTGTATAGTGTGAAAGCAAGATGGTAACAAGGAGGGAACTGTGTGAGAGGCAAGAAGTCAGTAAAAATTACCCAGAAGTATAAGTGGACTTACAGCACAGATGCAGAAAAGGAAACCTGTGCTATCAAGGAAGTCCTATGAGAAAGAAAAACCAGTTACTTACCCGTGGTAACGTTTTCTTTTTACTGGATGTTCCTCCCAGGTATTCCTAATCTTGATATCTCCAATATCCAGCTTCAGCTGCTTCAGAAATTCTTTTCGTCAGAGGGCACTGTGCGTCGATGCAGTTGACTCTTTTCCCTCGAGGACCTCTGTCTCAAAGATGAGGTAATTGAAGGTATATATATAGTATGCGCAACAACCATTGGCTTCAGTTCTGTTTTTTCATGGCATTCTTACAGTACAACTACCCATTAAAGCGGATTAGACCATACTAGACTCTGAAGGAGCGTAATCTGCAATAACATGAAAATTCTACTGCGGGGTAGGCTGGGAGGGGTGAGGAGGAATATGTGGCAGGAACATCCAGTCGAAAGAACATTACCAGGGAAAAGTAACTTTTTCTTCGAATGGATTTTGTCCTCCCACGTATTCCTCATCTTTTGATAGGCTCCCAAAGCAGTGTTGGTTTTGGAGGTGGGAGTAAGAATTTTGCCAGGAAGGGTTGTTGTGAACTGAATGAAGGACTGCTTTCCCAAAGCTTCTATCTTGATTTAAGGTGGAATCAAGGCAATAAGGCTTTGTAAAGGTGAATGGTAGACCAAGTGTCTGACTCACAATTATTTTTTATTGGAACACCTATTTGCAGAGCAGAAGAAGTAGCCATGCCCCTAGTGGAATGGGCTATTAAACCTTCTGGAGAATATTTCCCGGGTAGCCAATAGCATTCAGTAATAGCTAAAATAATCCATTTGGACAAGGTCTGTTTGGTTGTAGCCTGTCCCAGCCTATGACCAATGTATCCTATAAACAGTTGGTCACCCAGACGAAAATTTTACATCCTTGAAATGTAGACCCACGGAGGGCTCTGAGTTTCAAGTCTGTGTAGTCTCTCCTCTTCCTTGCCAGGATTAGATGGGGGGTAAAAAGTAGGTAAGGAACAAGTTACTTACCTGTAACTGTTGTTCTCCAGCATGGGTCTGGCGTGGATTCACATGCTCATGAATATTCCCCGTCAGGCTGGGAATCCTTGGTAAAGAAAAATCAGTATCAGTTTCGTTTCTGATCTGTCTTTCGTAGTAGTAACCAATCACAGACCTCTGCGTCATACTGACCACAGCCAATGACTGCCATCTCCCTAAGCATCGCCTCTGGCAGCCATCTTCAGATTTGGTAGCACGTGAAGTGGCAGTATGACCAAGTGAAGAGCCGCAGAGGGGTAGGCGGGAGGGTTCGCATGTGAATCCATGCCAGACCCATGCTGGAGAACAACAGTTACAGGAAAGTAACTTGTTCCTTCTCCAGCATGGAGTCTGGCATGGATTAACATGCTCATGAATAAAAGAATACATAGCAGTACACACATGCACAACTACGGGAGGTGGCAACAGGCTCAACATTAAGCAATATAACAACTCAACATTAAGCATCTCTTACCTTCTCACCAGGCTCACCTTAGGCGAACAGGTTGCGCAGCACTGCTTGGCCGACCCTGGACTCCTCCCTGGAATCCCGGTCGACGCAGTAGAATTTCGTGAAGGTGTGCGTCGACCTCCACGTAGCAGCCCTGCAGATGTCCAGCAGGGGCACACCAGATAGGAACGCCGTGGTAGCTGCGATCGCTCTGGTGGAATGGGCTCTCGGACGGCCGGGCAGAGGTCGGTTTGCCAACCGATGACAGTACATGATACAGCCGGAGAGCCATCTGGAAATGGAAGCCTTTGAGAGAGCCTTCCCCTGATTGACAGGTCCAAAGTTCACAAAAAGTTGTGACGTCTTCCGAAAACTCTTCGTGCGGTCCACGTAGAACTTCAGCGCTCTAGCCACATCCAGGGAGTGCAAAGTCCTTTCACCCGGCAACGAAGGCGACGGGAAGAAAACAGCCAACACCAAGGGTTCGTTGAGGTGGAAGTCAGACGGCAACTTGGGCATGAAGGAGGGGTGCGGCCTGAGCACTACCCTCGTGTCGTGAAAAGTCAAGTACGGGGGCTTGAAGGAAAGGGCCTGGATCTCTCCTACCCGTCGTGCGGAGGTGATGGCGACAAGAAACGCAGTTTTCCATGACAAGAACTTCAACGGAGCTGAGTGCAGAGGCTCAAACTGAGGTCCCATGAGCTTGGTCAGCACCACGTTGAGCTCCCACGCCGGGGACGGAGCCTTCACCGGCGGGAACGATCTGAACAGTCCCTTCATGAATTCTTTCACCAGACGATGAGACCACAAAGACGTCCGTCCCGTGGTTCTGGTGTATCGGGAGATCGCAGCAAGATGAATCTTGATGGAAGCGTGCGCCAGTCCAGCCTTGGCCAGCGACAGTAGGTACGGCAGTACTTGAGGAGCCATAATCCGTAGAGGGTTAATCTTCTGTGCGTGGCACCAGACAGAGAACCTCTTCCATTTGTGTCCATAGCATTTAAGAGTTGAGGACGCCCTGGCCTTTGCAAGAACCTCTCTGCAGTCGGCCGGTATGTCGTAACCTCCAAACTCTAACGCTGCAGGAGCCAGGACTGCAAGTTCAGCGACTTCGGGTCGTGATGGAGGATGGCGCCTCCTTCCCTGGAGAGAAGATCCGCGTCCACTGGCAGCTTGATTGACAGGGACGCTGACAAGTCCAGAAGGTCCGGGAACCATATCTGCCTCGGCCACACAGGTGCGACGAGGATCATCCTGCACCGTGACCCCTTGAGCTGGTTGATGAGCCGGATCAGCAACGGCAATGGAGAGAACGCGTATAGAAACAGGCCCTCCCAGGGGAACGAGAAAGCATCGCCCATGCTCCTCGGCTGGTGAAATCTGCTGGCGAACCTCCGGCACTTGGAGTTTGTCGCCGTCGCGAACAGATCGATCTGGGGTGTGCCCCACCGTCGGTCCACTAGATCCTGTCGTAGTTCCCACTCGTGGCACGAGCGCAGCTCTCTGCTGAGCGAGTCGGTGATGGTGTTTTTTATTCCTGCCAGATGAAACGGCACCAGAAACATCCCTTGGGCGACGGCCCAATGCCACAGATCCTGCGCCTCCTTGGACAGGGCTGGGGATCTGGTACCGCCCTGCTTCCTGATGTAGAACATGGTGGTGGTGTTGTCTGTGAAGATCCTCACCACCTTGCCCTTGAGGGACGGAAGAAAGGACCTGAGGGCCCAAAACACTGCACGGAGCTCCAGGACGTTGATATGGAGGGACTTCTCCGTCGGAAGCCAAAGGCCTCTCGTGTGCAGATTTTCGGTGTGCGCTCCCCACCCTTCCAGGGAGGCATCCGTGGTCACTGTCTTCTGGTGGCCCGGGTTCTGGAAGTCCATGCCCGCCATCAGATGCGCGCGGGTGCCCCACCACCGGATCGCTCGTCGGAAGCTCTCATAGAGTGTGATCCTGTCCTTGAAGCTGCCTGTCGTCTGGATCCAGCGAGCGTCCAGGAACTCCTGCAACGGGCGCATCCGAAGCCTGCACAGGCGGATGAGATAAATGCAAGAAGACATCATTCCGAGGAGGGATTTGATGGACCTCACCCTGGCCGCGTCCGCAACCAGCATCCGCTGCACCTTGCCCAAGATGGCCCTCATCCTTTCCTCTGACGGAGAGGCCAGAAGTGCCACTGTATCGAGTTTTGCTCCCAGAAACAGTGCGTCTTGCGCGGGCACCAGGTGGGACTTGGCGTAGTTTATGGAGAATCCCACGTCCGTGAGTAGTTGGACGGTCCTCGCCGTGTGCTCCGCGGCGAGCTCCCTTGTCTTTGCTCGGATGAGCCAGTCGTCCAGGTAGGGGTAGACGTGGATCCCCTCCAGGCGCAGCCGCGCCGCCACCGGTGCGAGGCACTTGGTGAACACCCTGGGTGCCGACCTCAATCCGAAGGGGAGGGCTCTGAACTGGTAGTGACGCCCTTGGACCACGAATCTGAGAAACTTTCGGTGTCCCTTTAGGATGGGGATATGGAAGTAAGCATCCTCCAAATCCAACGACGACAGGAAATCGCCCTCCTCCAGCTGACCCAGGACGTGCTGGAGGGTGACCATCCGGAACTTCTGTGCCTTGATGAATTTGTTCAATCGTCGTAGGTCCAGGATGGGACGCCATCCTCCTGTCTTCTTCTTCACGAGGAAGTATCTTGAGTAAACTCCAGAGCCCCGAAGCCTCTTTGGGACGAGCTCGATGGAGCCTTTCTTGAGCATCGCCTTTACCTCCAGGAGAAGTGAAGGGATTTGATGTTCCTTCCTGGCCACTGGGGGGATGCGCGGGCACTTCTTTAGAAACTCGAGCGCGTGACCCTGGGCCAGGGCGTTCAGCACCCAATGGTCGGTGAAGATGGACTCCCACACGCTGACGAAGTTCGCCAGCCGGCCTCCCACCAGGATGCTTCGGTGGGGGCCCGACCCCACGGCCGGTTCAGTCCTGCTTCAAAGAGGCTTTGCCGCCTTGTCCTCCCTGGCGACGACGGCGGGGTCCGCCCGACTTGCCTCGTCCCCTGTAGGCTTCCTGTGACGACAAACGGGCCACTTGACGGTAGGTGGAATATCCGCCGCCGGAACCTTTGGAGGCACCCTGCTTGCCTCCGGTGCTCCGAAAGGGCCGCCGTCGTTGCTGGAGAACACCAAGAGCCCGGGCTGTCTCCGTGTCCGTCTTGATGGCTTGTAGGGAATCGTCCACTGTTTTCCCAAATAGGTTGCTCCCGTCGAACGGCATGTCCAAAACTCTGGTCTGCACGTCCTGCCGAAAGCCCGTTGCCTTGAGCCATCCACGCCGTCTAAGGCATACGCCGTTGCCCAACTGGCGAAATCCAGTGTCAGCGATGTCCGTCGCTATCGTAATGGCGTGGTCCGATGCCACTTCTCCTTCCTGCAAGATCTCTAGGGCCTCCGCCCTCTTGCCGTCTGGTAGGAAGTCCAGCAGGGGGGGCGATCTTGTACCACAACTCCCTGTCGTAGCGGGCTACGATAGCCAAGGCGTTGGCAGCCGTAATCGTCGTCGCTGCCGATGAGATGACTCTGCGTCCCATCGTGTCCAATTTCTTTCCCTCGCCGTCCGGGGCGGGAGGTTGACGTAGAGGCCGAAGCCCCACCCGCTTTCTTCCTGGCCGCCGCGGAGACGACCGAGTCCGGGGTCGGCTGTGCCCGAAGGCACAAGGGGGCCGCGTCCGGGACCCGGTACTTCGTCTCGTACCGATCCCTTCTCGCAGGCGTTGTGGATGGGTTCTTGAGGAGGGCGAGACCCTCATCCCAGATATCGTCCAGTAGAGGTACAGCGAGGACCGTCTTCCTCTTGGTCTCGTGCTGTTGATAAAGGAAACCTTCCTTCTTCTTTTCTTCCGGGCAGAGCTGGAAAAGCTCGGATGCCCTGGCGATCATGGCATGAAACGATCCAATCTCGTTGGGCGTGGAAGCCCGGGGAGGAGGTGACGACGGAAGATCCTCGTCGTCTGTACCCGTCGCGGCCGTGTCCGTCCCCGTATCATCCCCACGGGTCGTGGACAGGGAGGAGGGCTGAGCAGGGCGCGATGGTTGTAAAGGAGGTGGAGGATGAATCCTTCTTCTCTTAGGAGGAGGGCTCCCAGAAGGGCCTGGCTCCGGGTCCCCCGTCGGGAGCGGTTCCTCCGTTGGTGGTAACGGCAATCTCGTCCTTATCTCCGAGCATAAGAACTGTATAGCCAACAAAATGGCCGCCGAGTTGTCTTGCGGCACTGGTTGAGGGGATTCCGACGGGCGGTCAGGAGCCTCGTAGGCGCACTCGACGTTCTCGTCGTCTCCTAAGTCGGGGTCCCTCCCGACGGGCTGGTCTTCTTCCACGCCAATGCCGTGGCTTAAGACTTTGATCAGCTCCTCTTCAGAGGTTGAGGCCGAATCCACGATGACCTCCTGCCCCCCCTTTTTCTTCTCCGTCAGAGGTTTCACGGGGGTCCTGTCGATGGGCTTGAAAGAGGACTCCCTCCGTGGTGGCAGGGAGACTCTGGGCCCCGAGGTCGCCTCCACTGGTGTAGCCTCCACAGGCTGAGCCAGGGCCGCTGCGACTGTCTCGATAGAGGCCTTGGCAGAGTGGATCAAGGCTTTCACCACCTTAGGTGCGCTCACCGCCTTCTCCTTGGGGGGAGGGTCACCGCCTCGCTCCCACTCCGATGGGGCCTTCGAGCTCGACCGGGGTCTCTCCAGGAGCTTCGCCGGGTGCTCGGCCTTCCTCTTACCCGAGCCAGAGCGTTGGCTCGTGGTCGCTGGCGCCGGGGAGGATGCGCCCTGCCTGGTAACCGTAGAGCCCGACCGTTCGGTGCTCCCGGTGCCATGGGACTCGCGGTGCTTGGCCTTCTGTTGGGCCCCCGTCGCCGGGGCGCCCTCAAAGTTCTTAGAAGACCGCTCGGACTTCTTCTTTTTCCTCGCCTGACGGGCTCTTCCCTTCCAGCCAGTTGGCGAGACGCAGATGGCGGTCCTTCATGGTCCGCTCCGACATATTGCCGCAAAACGCACAGTCCTTCTCCACGTGCGTCTTGTCCTCATGCAGGCAGTAGAGGCAAAGGGAGCGTTCGTCCTCCTTGAAGACATTCTGAAGCTGGCATCCAGGGCAGACCCTGAACAGCTTTCCAGGCGTCGAACTTCCCTTCTCCTGGGCCATGTCCGAGATGGGCCTGAGAAACTTCTGGAGTCCTCCAAAAGCGTGGCTCGACGAAATCTTCACCCTTGAGGGGCGTAGAAGAATCCGACACAGGTCCCCGTTGATCGGATAAAGAAACGGTGGAGCTTGAGGCTCTTTTGACCGAAAAAAAGAGAGAATTTTCCTATGAAAAAGTGCGAAAACGCACTAAAGCTCGAGAGCAATAGCACGAGGATCCCAACACTTGAACGTGCGGTAAAAATCTGAAGATGGCTGCCAGAGGCGGGGCTTAGGGAGATGGCAGTCATTGGCTGTGGTCAGTATGACGCAGAGATCAGTGATTGGTTACTACTACGAAAGACAGATCAGAAACGAAACGGATACTGATTTTTCTTTACCGAGGATTCCCAGCCTGACGACGGGGAATATTCATGAGCATGTGAATCCATGCCAGACCCCATGCTGGAGAATACTATCTTTTGTCCCAAATGAAAATCTGATATGACTTAGCAGGAACAAAGGTTTGACCCGAAGGACGACCTTGAAAGACTGTACAAGGTGGTTTAGAAGATAGTGCCTGCAACTCATGTTGGCGCCACTGACAAGATGGTTTTGAATGCAAGTAGTCTTAAGGGACATAAATGAAGCGGTTCAAATGGTGCACACATGAGAAACTTTAAAACAAGATTAAGGTCCCAAATCGGAACCTGAAAAGGAGATGGAGGGAACACATTAATAAGCCCGTTTAGAAATTGTCACCAAAGGAATTTTAAAATATGATGTTTCTCAGACGAGCGCTTGAAGATGGAAAGTGCTGCTAAATAACCTTTAATGGTTCCAACCTGGAGCCCCAGATTAGCCAAATGCAGCAGAAAAGATAACATGGCGGCATCTCTGTAGGGGATTTATCCCGACATTTATGTTCTTCTAGGATTGGAATCCAGGCATTAGGTAAGCCACCCAGAACATGAATATATTTTAAACTTAATACTTTATTCGTTTTGAATATTAGCAAAATAGGATCCCTCTCCACGAACTTGAGCTACAAAGATGATAAGTTACAATCCAATTCGGAATATAAATAAGATGCTATTAGCAACAAATATTTTCAACAACATTATACAATAGAATAATGATCATGCAAGATAACCTATCACCTTAGTTCTGAAATTATTTAAAATAAGTCAAATACATTGTAAGGATACAAGGATACCATGGAGTAGATTCAATAAGTACCAATTGGACAACATATATTTCATTTTCTTAACTTTAGAGCTTTGGAAAACCAGAACGGAATATCCGATTAAATGCACATTAATAACAGCACTTCTAAACATCTGTAGACAACACTTAACAGGACCGGAACTGGGATTTAACTATCCCTGAGGTAATTATCCTCCTATTTTTGTTGTTTTCGATTTAGGATAAATTATTTTCTCTGAAAATGTAACCAATTAGTAGATTAATACATAACTAATTTCCCTGTAGAGATATAAGGATATCATAATCGATGCGGGGTAAGATAGACCTTCATTGTCCGTTTGTTTTCAATAACTTTTCTTTATAATATAACGTAAACCTAATACAGCTACTCTTTGGGATTGAGTACATCATCACGTATGGTGAGATTAGTTTAATGCATGTGGACATTGGTTTGCTCGTCCTCTTTTTTTCACTTTATAAGGGCACACATCTGATGTATCAATTTCCCGGTTTCACCGGACTGAGTAATTCGAAGTCATTAAGTGTTGATTGACAATATCTAGACCATCATGTAATATTCTATAACTGATTTCAATCTCTTTTATTATTTTACCGGATTGCTGATTTTTCTATCTTCCTGATGACAACATCCTGTGTGGTATAGTTTTTGCTTAATTTTCTGTTTATTTTTCACAAATTATAATATGATTTCATTATGATTATTTTTGCACCATGTATGTGTAATTGCTTGATTATTATACAACTTAATTTATGCAGCCTTGAAGACGACCAGAAGGGTCGAAACACGTGTCGGCTGTTCATAATAAACAGGATCAGAAATACTCACTATTTTATATGACTCTTCACATTGGAATTATAATTAAGCTGAGCGCGGTTCAGTTTAAAGACATTTTTTAGGGATACTTAATAATTTAGAGAAACCCAGTGGGTGGTTCTTAGACATTAAGACTACCGCAGTTGGCATTCTATTCATTAACAAGTGTGGTAAAGAGCGCACAGTTATATAGTATCTTACCCACGGTAACATTTCAGAAAAGATAACACCTCCAGTGTTTTGCATAGAAAAAGGATCCACATTCTTATCCCTACATCAACTGCAGAATTTATTCCAACAGCAGCGGTACAAAGACTTAGTTGCTGGCAAAATCTCCATTACGTCATCTGGGAGGTCCCAATCTTTGTACCTCAGCCTCTCAAACCATGCGTGAAGGCTGAGAGTCTTGACCTCTGGATGGAGAACCCGACCCTCCTCTCATAAGAGAAGACCCTCTCTTTGTGGAAGACGTATTGGAGGGCAGATGGACATGTCCAGAAGTTCCGGGTACCACGTACTCCTGGCCCGATCCGGGGCAATTAGGATCTAGGATTTCCCAAGCTTTCTCAACCTCCTGATCACTTGAGGAAGGACAAGGATAGGAGGAAATGCGTACAGGAGTGGAAACTCCCAGTCCACCACAAATGCTTCCCCTAGAGCTGCTCTTGGGGGAAAATTCCCTGGAGCAGTTCACACTTCCGGTTGACAACGGTTGCAAACAGATCCACTTGAGGTGTTGCTCAAAGGGAGAAGATCTCTTGAAGGACTTCCTGAGCTAGCTCGTGGGAGACTGCTCTGCCTGCTCAGAGCATCCACCGCTATTTTATCCTGTCCGGGTGGGTGAACTGCCAATAGAGAGATACCTTCTTTTATTGCCCAGAACCAGAGGTGCATTACTTCTCTGCACAGAGGTAGTGACCGTATACCCCCTCTCTTATTAAGGTAGTACATGGCCACTGTGTTGGCCAGCATTATCAGGACATTATTTCCACGTACAGAGGGCATAAAAGCCTTCAGCAAGTCTGAATGCGATCAGTTCCAAAAGATTGATGTGTAGTTTGAACTCCCATAGAGACCAATGTTGTGAGGAGTCCGTCACTACCGTCATCTCTGCCCATGGTTGCCAAAAGGGTTCTCCCTTCAGAATGTTGTTCTCGCAGGCCCACCACAGGAGATCCTGTGTAAACTCATTTGGAACCTAAAGTAGGTCCGACATGTTGCCCGTGAATTGAGAGCATTGTGTCTCGAGAGCCCAGTGAAGGGATCTCTTTGTCAGACAAGCCTCTGGCACTAGGAAAATGCAGGATGCCACGAGGCCGAGCAACCTCAAAATGTCGAAGGCCGGGAGACGCTGGGCACTGAAATTCTGTGACTATCTGCAAAATTTCTTGAGCCCTCACCTCGGGTGGCAAGGTCTTTCCCAAGGACGTATCTAGTGCAACTCTGATAAATTGGAGCTTTTGAGATTGTATCATATCGGACTTCTTTTAAATGAGGGAAATGCCCAGTCTGTGGAGAGAGTGACAGGTTACGCTGAGACGATCCAGGACTTGTTCAGCAGAACGCACCCTGATCAGCCAATCGTCCAGGTAGGGTTAGACAGGAATATCCCCCCCCGCCTGAGACTCGCTGCCACAACCGCCATCAGTCTGGTGAAAACCGGCGCAGCTGAGGTCAGCCCGAACGGCAAAACTCAAAACTGATAATGATTACGGCAAACCTCATGTTTTTTCTGTGCTTGTGATGGATTGGCACATGAAAATAAGCACCCTAAAGGTCCAATGACACCATCCAATCCTGGAGTTGGAGGGCCTGAAGAATCTGAGAAAGTGTGACCATCTTGAACTTGTCCTTCCTTAGGCACTTGTTCAAGTATCTCAAGTCCAAGGTGGGTCTCAGTCCTCCACCCTTCTCGGTGATTAGGAAATATGGAGAATACCATGTTTTGTTCCATTCCGTTACAGGTACTGGTTCTATAACACATTTCTCTATCGGGGTCAAAATTTCCTGCACACATAATGGATCTGGAACCTTTAACGAATGGCTCCCTGGTGGACGATTATGAGGTCACTGCATGATGGGGAGGCAGTAACCTTAGGCTATTGTTTCTAGTGCCCAAGCATCTGAAGTAAAACCCGCCAATCTTTCAGATGCCTAGACAGTCTGCCTCCCACCGGGGTGTCAAGAATCAAGACCTCAGAGAGGTTTTGAGGCAGCTGAAGCAGTGGCTAATGGTAAAGATGCCACTGCTTGGGCAGGCATTGCACCTCTCCCTCGTCCACCACGAGTGAATCTTCTTGGGCCTCTTTGACCAGCCATTCCTCTTGCTCTTCCAACCGATTAGTAGTGAAAGGATCTAACTCTCCAGGACGGTCCACTGGGGTGAAAGGGCTGAGGCTACCTAATAGCGGCACCTAGAGAGAGGCACCTAGAGATTTGACTGCCACCTTGGAGGTCTGCAGCTCCTCAAGGCTTTTCGTCAGCCTTGCTGCCAAAAAGATGAGACCTGTTAAAAGGCATATTGTGGAGTCTAGACTGTATGTCTGGTGTAAATCCAGACTTCCTCAACCACTCAAACCTGCATATCACACTGCTTGCCGCCATGGCTTTGCTGATACTATCAGAAGAGTCCAAACCCGACTGAAGAGACTCACCCATGGCCTCTTTGCCATCTTTTACAATGGCCAAGAAGCCGTCTCTTTCTTCTCCTTCGGGAATATGTTCCGCCGCCATCGATGCACAGTCCCATGGGGTGTAGATGATTTTCGTAAGGGCACATGGAGAGTTGGCTGAATGAGAGCCATGCTTCTGTCAGAGAATACTTTCCTTGACCAGGCGTCTATATGCTTATCCCAATCCGGTGGCATGTCTCCCAATTAGCACTTACCCTCTTTTGTAGGGCGACATGAAAAGGTAGAATTGGATCCCTTGGAGCAGCTTAGTCCATAATATCCATGAGGTCATCCTGTTCGAAAGGAAGAGCAGGCCTTCTCCATCCTATACAATCAGTGACCCTGGTCATTAACTGTCTGTAAAATGCATCTGCATGATCATCTGTTTCTGGTTTACCAAAATCCAACTCGGTGAACCTAGGTTTTTCTGATATAAAGCCGAGTGCCATATTGCAATCCAAAAGGTGGTTCATTGTCCTCAGAAGACTCATTGTCCTCATAAATGGGAGTGAGTGACAAAGAAATCCTTTCTAGGCAAAGGCTTCGATGGTTTCGAGGCAGATGCTGATAAGAGTCGTCGATGAAGACGCCTTGGGTTTCGATGGCACTGATGGAGTCAATGGCGTCTATGACTGACATCGACTTGTCCGTGGACTTAAGTCTGTGACGAACTTCGATGGCTCGAAGGATTCTTCCATTACTTTTCACTGTGTCGAGGCCTTGAGAGCTCTCGATGCAAATCAGGCCTTCGTCCCAGGGTTGGGGGCTTGCAGGATTTGGCTCGAGCCTTTTCCTTACCGGCTTCAGGAGGTGCGGTAGTAGCATTGCCTACTTGCTTCGACGGTTCCTGGCTCTCAAATATTTTTAGCATTTCCTGTCTGAATGATACCCATTCAGCCGGAGTAGCGGCCTTAGTAGGGCAAGATATACTCCTCTTAGGATTAGAGTCGAACGAGGAGGACCAAGTAGGCGATTTATTATGCCTTTTCTTCGACTTCCTAGACGAAGATGAGGAGTGGCGAGACTTCTTCCGTCGAGGAGAATCTTCCCTCGCTTCGTCGGAAGAATGTTTTTCCAATGGGGTAGTCTAAGGGGATTTTTTGGCGAGTCTTCCTACCGACAATTTCCCTTTACGCTACTTTAGGACTTTTTCGGTCATCGACTGACACTTCTGACAGGCCGAGGTCTTGTACCACACCGAGACACCACAAGCACACACGTGTGGGTCTAGCAGCGACATCTTGGTGTTGCAGTCTTGACACTTCTTAAACCCGGTCATGGGTGTTGTCGGAGCCGAAGAATAAGACATTATAGACAATTTTTGACGGAAATTATGAAGAGCGCCGTAGTTCACAAAGTGAAACAGAACTGAAGCCAACGAACGGTGCGCATGGTATATATACCATCAATGACATCATCCTTGAGACGAAAGTCCTCGAGGGACATTGAGGCGACCGCATTGACGCACAGCACCCTCTGCCGAAAATCTTTTCCGAAGCAACTGAAGCTGCATACTGGAGATATCAAAACGTGAGGAACACATAGGAGGACACAATCGATTCAAATGAACAGTTGCAAAGTGCCAAGGGTTATCGGTTGCGTGACCTGTGATGGATGGACTGTGTTGTGGTCCGACAACTGCGCCTAGACCGAGCAGCCCATCCTTGAGCAAACCAGACGTCAAGAGGCTGAGGCTGGTCTCTCTAAAGTTGTTCAAGTTATGGGAAGAAAAGACACAAACAATTTGTTGAGATTGTGAATTTGAAGCCTAAAGAAACTGTTGAACTTAGGGAAGGGAACCCCAAGACCATTATGAGGAACTGTGTTGAACTTGGGGAAAGGAACCCCCAAGACCCTTTTGTGGAACTGTGTTGAACATGGAGAAGGGAACCTAGATACCCACTTGTTGGAGTGTTCTTGAACTTGGGGAAGGGAGCAAAGAGTAAGTCTGGTGCTGGAAAAAGATCAAAACTTTGAACACTTACTTTGGTTGCTGAAATCCCTACACATTGTTTAGCTTTAGTTGTGAGGGCAAGTATAGGTTTTGGACACAGAGGCACGTCCAAGTGGAACTTACAGACTCAGACTATCCTTAGTATAGGGCAAGTTAGGCCTTACAAGACTAACAGTCAAGTTGGTTTGCATATAAGTTGTTTCGTTGACCAGAGAAGCACAAGGAAAACTCATATCCTTAAGAGTTTAAAGTGCACAGAAGAGAAATCCAGGGGAAGGGAGTTATCCTCTCGAACTGTGAACTTTATCCATTGGGAACTTTTGAGTTGGAGTTACGCCTTTCCTTTTTGAAACATTTTACACTTTCAAGGCCAAAGACATTTACCTTTTCACCTTAAAGTTAATTTTAGAATGTGGAGGCCAGAATGGTAGTTTGGACACAGGACATGTTGCTTTGAACATCTTGACACTGGACAGACCCTTAGTTTTTTGCTTTAGGCAGGGAAATACCTCAGAATAGGGACAGCGATGCATTGTCCAACTCCCTTTTCATTTTAAATAAAAGTCTAAAGCCAAAACTATGAAGACTCTGTGTCTACGTCTCATTCCTGCCTCCTCACAGGAAAGGGATGCGGTGAGATGGAACCAAGTCACAAGAAATGTTCACTAGCTTCAGAAGTTCAATCCCTAATAAGAGCGGGGCCTTGTTCCCACAAGTCACAATGCTTCTCCCCTGAAAGTTTCTGATGCAGGTAAAGTACTTGTGTTGGTGATTGCTCAAGACAAGAGATGCAAGACAGCTGCTGATAAGTAAATATGTCTGCTTATCTTTCAAGTAATCCTGCTCAGGTGTGACAACCAAAAAGCAATGCAATTGAAGGATACGAACACTTGTTCTCAATGTTAGCCTGTGAAGAACAGGGGGAGACAAATGCTTTGCATTTACTTACCCCCGGACTCCTTTTCTAAGGTGAGTAGAGGAGTGGGGGAAGCCAGTGTCACTTGAGGTAGGTTTTCCGGCTGTTTGTTCCGGTGAGAGGCACCCAGAAGCTGCATGTGAAAGTATTCTTCTTGTCGGGTCCCAGAGCAAAGTGCAACCCTTTGCAATGGAGGAATACAAGATGCACTGGTGTAGACCTATTCCAGACACTTCACAAGTTGGGGGAAGACAAGTTCCAGCGACACTCTCCACACACAGATGAACGGCAGGCGCCCTCCTTCCAGTCGCGGTTGAAGAACTCCCAGAGCAGGATGCCTTAAAACTGGGTGGATGACACCCAATTTACATGTGTGTGTGTGTCAGGAAGTGTGCGGGACTGTCTGGTCCCACTCCACATCTGTTGTGCCACAGAGAGACAATGAGTAGTGAATAAGTGAAACCAGTAGTTGTCCCCGATTGGATAATGACTAGCTGTTTGGATGGTGCAGATCCTTACCATTGGTTGGCTTGGATTTGCTTGCAGGCTGGATTTTTCATAAAAGGTTCAGAAGAAGACTCCCAAAGAGGCTTTGCATCCCTTCTGCATCTGTCCGGGCGAAGCCTTGTTTGAATACCTGACATGGGAAGGCCCTGTGCAGTGCTGGGACCAACCAGTCTCAAAGTGTTTGAGGATCCAGACGTTCTCAGCATTTAGAAGTGACCCTGGTAGACTGTACAGCTCTCCAGCAGGCTACCTTGGTAGAACAGTTGCCGTTCCATGTTTGCAGCCGGTACTCTGGTGGTCACCAGCTTGCGGTATAGTGGTCGCCATCTTGTGGTATACCTTGCCTCCCAGCCTCAAGGGATCATGTCCTGGAAGCACTTCTACAACCACGACTGAAAGGACGCCAGCCGTGGTCTGCGAGAGGTCGCTGTAACTTGCCTTCCCCTGTCCTGTGAAGGGTCCTGAAGAGGACCGCACTGGTGACTTGCATTTCTCCATTGCAAACGGTTGCCCTCATATCCTGAAGAATCCTTGTACCCACAGGTCCTGGACACCTCTCATCAGAATCAACGGCAGAAATCCAACCTCCGGCGACCACCAGCTGGCCTATCCAGTCATCTTGGAAAATAAGATTCAGAGTGGTACGTAAACGCAAAGCATGTCTCCCCCGGTCCTCCATAGGATAACACAGAGAACAAGTCTCTTTGTATCCTTCCATTCCACTGCTTTTTAGTCGTAGAACCCCAGTAGTAAAACCTGAAAGATAAATACAAATTTTTACTTACCAGTAACTTTGGTTCATCTCTTTTTTTGAACAATCACTACAGAAATAACCTACAAAGAGGCTTCCTGTGACTTTTGGGCACATGGCTCCATTCTCCTTAAGGATTGGACTGCCTAAGCTTGGGAAATCATTGTGACTTGGTTCCATCTTTACTTCATCAAATGACTTGCCTCTTTTGCTGATTTAAGTCATTTAATGTATTTTGGAACCTATGGTGACTACATATGCTGATGAATCACAGGTCATCCTACTGACCTTGTCCTGGGACCCTTCTTATGTAGCCATGGAAAGGCAGACGCTCCCTGATCCCGACCCTAAGGGTGGTGTTCTAAAGGAGGATGGGAGGGGTTTCAGGTCAGGAGAATTCTCTAAACAACTTCCCTAGTGACCCTACATTCTTAATGGCATATTGCAAAACTGAAACATGGTGAAATAGAGAATGCAAATGTTGGAAGTCCCATAATATTATGGGTACTGGGACGAAGAGTAGCTCAGAGACACAGAACTGCTATGCGCAGTCTAGTGTTTCTAGAAATCTACACCAGAGCAGGAATTTCGACTATTTAAATCTCCCTCAGGTGCAGATGGGAGAGAGTAGCAGTAGTAGCAGCAGAGGTAGTTATTTGTGGCCGTGTAAGCAGCTGGTGCAGAATGAAGATGCTGGGGCCACTGCTGTGCCTTTGGAGGTAAATGGTGCTGAGTGAGTCGTGAGCAAAAGAAGCCCAAGCTGCAGAGGTCGCGCAGCAGGAAGAGATGTGGTGGCAGGTTTCCCCGTGGGAGAGAGGAGTCTGTCTCCGGCAGCTGGAGAGCACTGAGCCACGTAAGGAGCAACATGAGCTTCTGTCAGGGAAGATGCAATGCACAGAGCTGCAACCAGAGAAGTCAGACGCTCAAGAGTCTGGCGAGGAAAGGAGGAGTGAAAGCAGCAGCATGAATCAAGGACGCGAGTGAGAGACCGGTGAGTTGGCCTTGCACCCTGGGGCGCTCCTAAACCACTAGCTGTAAATAGACTTTTTGAATACCAAATTAATGATAGAAATCATTTTTGGCTTAATGCACATGCTTAGCGAAAACGAAAAACAAGGTTTATAATCATCACTATCCAAGTAAAGAAAGAGTGATATTTAAAGAATGTAATTACCATTACCCAAGATAGAAGGGGGCAGAGAGTGACCATCATTGGCATAGGATGCAGTATTAGAACATAACTGTAGCAAGTATTGCCCAAGCAAAGAGGAGGCAATAAGTGAATCAAATAACCAGTTTTGCCTAAGCCAAGGAAAGGTCATTAGAAAAAAAAGGGGAAACAGTTTTCTTGGAAAAGAGAAACTTGAATCAACAGTAATCTGATGTGAAACCGTTGGCAGGAAAGTTACCCTCCTTGCGGAGAGCGTCCAGGGTTAGAAAAACATAACCTGCATTGTATGTGGCCAGTCAATCATTGGAACATACAGCATCAATGGGTGTTTTATCCTTATGGAAGAAGTTGTGAATTTTACTATTATTGAAAGTCAAAGACAACTGATGTTTTGAAGTAAACCACACCACAGAATACTTGTAGTGTTAGGAGATTTATCTTGGCAGGAGAGTACACCAGGAAAGGGATTGTTAGTGGTAGCCCTGGCAAGTTAGCCAAATACGACAAAGACATTGAAGTAATACATTGTGGTGAAAGGTTGTGGTAGAAAAAAGTGGCAAAAACATTGTTGTATATAAATCCTATTGAAATAGTCATTGGAGGAATGATGAACTTTGTTGGATTATAATGCAATCACAAGTGAAGCCCTCCTAAAGTGAAGGAACTTTGTGTTGGAAACAAAACTAGGAGAAACAACATGGACTCCTTGTTCACTTTGCTTAGAGAGTCACAGCTCCACCTCACTGATGATGCCCGACTAGGCCGGAGTACGAGTCTGGGGTTGCCGTTGGTACTCTTGTTCAGAGGCGAATTGCCTACCATTTCGGTGCAGGACTACCAACAGGTAGAATAAAAACTGATGTGAATTGACACTTCTCTGTGAAAAGAAGAGTGAGCTAAAGCGTAGTTGAGACTCTCCTGGGGGCCATCCGCCCAAGAACAGGTCCATGGGCTGTGTTCATGACGGTAGAGGGTTCCCCAGACATCTTTATGCATATTTATTATTGAGTGCTGTGCGATATTTTCACCTGCATTTTCTATTGTGCGTTTACGGCCCAGAATAAATAGTTTTATTGTTATATATTCCTGTCTAAATTTAATTATTGTGGGCTACCCTGTGTGAACTCACTGTGGACCCCTGACCCAATGACACACTCCTGAGAATAGCCTGGACTGCTCTCCATATCTTCCCTGATTGGGTTTTGGCTAACCTCTCAGAGTTCTCCTGTTCATTATAACTAGGGTGGCCTCCTAAAATCTGTCCACCAGACCAGATTCTGGAAATCCATTGTAACACGGCATCTTCCAAAGACTTGGACCAGGTGCCCCCTTGGCGATTCACATAACATTTTGCCCCATGGTTGTCGGCGCATAACAGGTCTGCCTGTCCAAGGAGAGAGAAGATGAAATGCAGGTGGGCTCCTTAAACGGCTGCTGGCTCGTGCCAGTTGGAGGATTGGAGAGCCTTTGATGTAGACCGTTTTGTTTGCACTGTAGCCTGCTCCAAGGAAACGCACTGCCCCATATTGCTTTCATCCGTAGTGGGGACCTTTGGTGGGACTGCACCATAGCAATCCCTGCCAATAAATGAACAGGGTAAAGCTACCAACTGAGACAATAGATGGGGCAACAACGGTTGGAGATGGCCCCAGGCCAAGTAACCACCTGGGTTGTTTCTATCAGGTCCCCCCGCAACTCTTAGCCATTGTCTGGCTGTCAGGGATTCTTGTGAGATTAAGGTTCCTAATCTGGTCTGCAACTTTCTCTTCTGGTCCTCTGCTAAAAATTCCTGACCCAGCACTGTATCGAATTGTTGTTTGCAAAGCACTTGTCCCAAATGATGAAAAACAGTATTTGTACCACAGAACACACCTTCGGGACATCCTTTCTCACCTTAAAAAGAGAAGTAGCAGCAATGAATAAATCATCCAAATAAGAGAGTATGGAAATGTCCCTAACATGTGATACACCTACCAGGGGCGCCATGATCTTTGTAAATACTTTCGGCGCTGATGCCAATCTGAAAGGTAGCACCCTGAATTGGTAATGGTTCCCTTGAAATGCAATGCGCAAGAAGCACCAATTTCTCTTCTTTACTGCTGGCACATGCAAGTAAGCATCCCTGAGGTCAACAGACATCAGAATTGTCCGTAGCTGCAGGAGGGGGAAAATCAACTGGACTGCCACCATTTTGAATGTCTAGTATTTCTATTTGTGATTTCTGTTGTATATACCCAACCTTACACAATAACAGAAAAGTAACAAAATACATTTTTCACACGGTAACAAATGAAAAAATAAAACAATTTAACTAAGAGAAAAGCTAAGAGAAAAGCACAGGATAAAAACAGTAAAATACAAATAAAATATTACTATATATTACTATATCATAATAATTCAAATAAAATAAAATAGAACTCCATTTTAGGATCGCAACTTGATCAACCCTGCTACCTTGTGTAGCTTAATAACAGCAATAGTCACAGATGTTTCATCGCCTCTTGATATACTTTAAAAGATGAGTGCAGGATTAAGTAATGCATAGATGTGAACAAATCTGCCCAGCCAATTAGTTCTCTCACCTATCAGGGCAGGACAATCTAGGAGAATATGCTCTCTGTTCTGAGTCACTAACGTTTTCACAGAGGGGACACCCTCTCATAAAATGTTCGCTTGTGCTTAGATTGCGAATTTCCCCTGTTAGAAGAAGGTTGAGTCTGTACCAAAGAAAATCTCCTGCCCAATACCCATTAGAAATTTCATGAGATATCTGTGTATTACACCCAGGGGTTTATCCTTGGAAGACAGGCTATTATATTGTCTGTAAAAGCTAATTTTCCCAAGGGTATTAATCCAGTCCCACCCGATCTTTTTAGTCCGGTTGGGCTGTTTGACTAGATCTTGTGTAGACAATTCTGCTAAGGCCAATATACAGTCAGCCCTTTTCCTCAGGTTGGTCATTTCAGGTAATGTTGCTCTCGACAGTACTTCCGCTAGGTCCTAAAGAGAATCCTTAGTGGAAACAATACTTTTCTGTAGAGTAGCAATATTTTGAGGTCTACCATACACATCAATGATGGCAGCCCTAACCCAAATCTGAGTGTGGCTATCGTGCACATTCTGGTAATCCTAGCACCCTCTTCCAGATGCGTGATTCCACTGTCATATGCGAGATTTCTAGAGGCATGACCAATACCATGAAGCAGACAAGAAACTAACGTCATCATATATACACTATCATAGGAGAAATAGTAAACCTGAAACACCTTACTATAAATGATTTTATCTCAATACCTCCCTGTAGTGTTTTTTAAAACAGTCTCTCAATTAAGAGTACCATCACTAGTCTGTTTGTGCAGTTGGAAGCCCAGATATTTAAGAGTGAGATGTGAGATGGCTCTAATTCATGTTCGTCAACCCTCCAAGTATAGCCCATCAGTGACCTACTATTGCTTGTAAATCTGATATTCAATGTTTGCTGTTAATAATTAACTCATTTAGCATTGCATATCCAGCTATGGTATTCGGCTGTTTCTGTAGCCCCAATGGTGTTCCATCTAACAGAACGTTGTCATCTGCATATGTTGGGTACAGCACCATCTTTACAGCAATACAACGGGGAGCCAACACAGAACGAGACCAAAAAAAAAAAAATCACCCATATCAGCTTGATAGAGATTGAAAAGGCAGGGAGCCAAAACACAGCCCTGACTGATCCCAGACCAAAGATTGTGCAACATAGGACACATATGCGCCTGTCCAGACTGCAAAATTGGCCCCAGAAAATACCAGATTCAGGGTTACTTCAAGTGTTTTGCCCTCTGAAGAAGTTGTGTCCTCAGATGTAACAGATGTTTGGGCCAGGAAGTGACATGCCAGATAATCTACTTTGGCAACAGGGGGAATTCTGTATCAAAGTCCACTAGAAAGTATCTTTTTGCCACAAACCTAGGCGAGACGTGGTCATCAATATCGGTCCATTCCTTGACACGCAATGCTCTTATGGCATTATGAATCGGGAGACCCTCTTGATCCAATGAGGGGTTGTCACCAAATGAATCATCTTTAGGCACCAACAGAGCTGGGGTGGGCAGATGTAGTGCCTTGCTTATATGTGCCAAAGCTGAAGCCATTTCCTACACCCTGAAGATATCTGGCTCTCTGTAGTGGACATTCTGGTATAGGTAAGGGTTCTTCAATGGCTTCCTGCTCCTTGAACGCTGTGCAACTGCAACTAACCTCTGAAACACACTCTTCTCCATAGTCCATGTACCTATGAAGGTTCAGGTACTGGTCGGGCATTTTAGAGGGTGAGGATAGAAATCAGGGTGTACCACCTTCTGACTCAAATGAAATTCTGACACAACCTCAGGCAAAAAGGACAGACAAACTCTCAGTATGACCCTGTCATTGTGGAACAAAGTAAAGGGTGGCTTAGAAGAAAGTGCCCACAACTCACTCACTCTTCTAGCATAACTGCAACCAAGAAAACCGTTTTAAATGTCAAAAGCCTCAATGGGTAAGAGTGCAAAGGCTCAAATGGAGCACCCATCAGAAATTTCAAAACCACCTTAAGGTCCTAGACCGGCACCTGAAATGGCGACGGCCGGAACACATTCAGGAGCCCTTTCAAAAACTGAGTGATCAGTGGAATTTTAAAATAAGAGCATTCCTCTGTAGAGCACTTAAATATAGACAGCACTGCCAAGTAACCTTTAATGGTGTCCACCTGAAGACCCCTGTGGGCCAAGGAAAGCAGGAAAGAGCGAATCTCCGGAATCGAGCACTGGTAAGGATCCACATTACTTCCTCTGAGCCAGTCGCAAAACTTACGCCAATGACAACGGTACAGGGACTTTGTTGCCGGCTGTCTAGCCGAAAGCAACACCTCCATTACGTCACCCGGAAGGTCCCAATTTATATATCTCAAACTCTCAGGAACCATGCGTGAAGGTTGAGAGTCTTGACCTCCGGATGGAGAACCCGACCTTCCTCCAGCAAAAGAAGATCCTCTCTGAAGGGCAGACATATTGGAGGACAGATGGACATGTCCAGATGGTCCGGGTACCACACTATCCGGGCACAATCTGAGGCAATGAGGATCATGCAGGTCTCAAATCTTCTCAACCTCCTGAGAACTTGAGGGATGACGGGTATTGGAGGAAAAGTGTACAGTAGCGGAAAGAGCCACTCCACTATGAACGCGTCTCCTAGAGCTCCTCTCGGAGGAAATTTCCTCGAGCAGAAATTTTCGCACTTCCGGTTGGCACCGGTTGCGAACAGGTCCACCTGTGGGGCTCACCAAAGGGTGAAGATCTCCTGAATGACTTCCTGAGCTAGCTCCCACTCGTGGGAGACTACGCTCTGCCTGCTCAGAGCATCCGTCCCATGTTCTCCTTGCCAGCTAGATGAACCGCCGATAGGGACAATCCCTCGTTGATTGCCCAGAACCAGAGCTGCATTGCCTCCCTGCACAGAGTCAGTGACCCTACACCTCTTTTGTTGAGGTAATGCATAGCCACTGTGTTGTCCATCATTATCAAGACATTCAGTGCCAATCTGATGGCTCTCAGCTCCAAAAGGCTGATGTGAAGTCTAGACTCCGATGCAGACCAGTGTCCGCTGATGTACAGATCGCCGGCATGAGCTCTCCACCCTGTCCGGGACTCATCCGTTACAATTTTACATGAGAATGTAGGATAAGGGGGTACTAGGTAACCCACCCTAATACCCCCCTATCCTACATTCTCATGTAACAATTTTTATGTTACCCTCACTACTTAAAATGGCTGGTGGCAGTGGCTTAATTTTCCTACCATTGTGCTTCTCTACTGCAGGCTGAATCCTCAGCTGCAGTATTACACCCATGGGTGACCGGTCCCAGTCGTCTTTTTTCACCATTTTCTGTTTGTGAGGTCTTTTTTGGGTTTTACTCTGTGCGTCGAGACAGAGTTCAGCCCTTTGTTCATTTTGCCTTTGCGGGCTTCAGTTCTGAAACCTGCCTCTGCCAACAGTGTGTCTGGGAAGGCAGGATGTGAGTGAGGTTCCCGGAACTCACCTGTCCTTTGTCTCTAGGAATGCCTGAATGCAACCAGTCCCGATTGGCTGGCTGGCTGTCCTTTCAGCACAGCCACCCTGCTGTGCGATTGACAGCCTAAGCTGTGCATGAATGGGAGAAACCTGCTTAAAATGTGAGGGTTTTGGGACTAGAGGCAGAGTCGACCACTGGGAGAAACACCCGACGAAGAAACCGTAAACGAAGCTTGCTGCATCCTCCAGAACCTTTGAATTGCCTGGTGAAGCCATGCTGCTGTGCTGAAAGTACTTTTTCTGATCGAGAAGAGAAGCTCCGGAAGGTACAACTTCTTCCATTGGGTTAGTGGGACCAACTAACCCTGAGACAAAACTCCACTAGAGCATCTTTCCTGACTAGCTGTACTTCTTCGCTACTGCAAGAACAGAGTGCCAGGGGTCAGGAAATCCGTAGTCCAGTATTGCATCTGGTCTTTCGAGGATCAAAAGGGGACGTCGGCAGATAGGCGTATCTGTAACAGTAGGCGTATCTGTAACAATATCCCTAAAATGGACCTGTAGTGTACCCAGAAATCCTCATGCGTCTAGGTCCCTCAGATTGTTTTTTTCCGCCCAGCTAGATGGTCACCTTATGCGGAGTTCTACCTAAATTGCTAATTTGTTATAATCCCAAACTTTTATACAACATTCGTCCCCTCTTCCACAATTACTGAACTGCCACGAAGACAGAACAACAGACTTCGCCGGCTGCTGTTCCAGTCAACGCCTTCTTGCCGGCCTATACAGTAGGGAGAGCTCCCCTGCCGCCACAGTCCCCGAAAGTGATGAGGCCCATAGCAACGACTATGGCTCCGATACAGACGACATTGACCTTACAATGGAGCAGACTCACTCCAAGACTTCCGTCCACGGCCCTGATAGGCATGACGCAAATCTTATGGGGAGGTTACACCCCGGCGATGAGGATGCACCCACATCACATGGGACAAAATACACAACCCCCGGTACCACGAAACCTATCAGTCAAAGCGGTCCAAGGCACCAACGGCTGCGTCAGTTCCTCTCCCTGCATCCGCGTCAGCTCTGTAACTAAGGGCGCCAGCAACAAATACCTCAAGGCCATTGATTGGCCTCCCAAGAGCACCCCGACGCTTAAGAAAGCTCTGGTCGCGCCAAAAGTTTTGACGCAGCCACCCTCCCAGACTAAACACCTTCCCGTAACGCCGAGCATCAGCAAAAGCCTTGAAGATTGTCTCGGCAGCTGGTAAACACAAAGATACATCGAAAGACATTTCAGGACGCCCTGGAAGGACGGGATAGGCCCAAGAATACGTGGAACGAGACTCCAGAATGGCTGAAAGAGCGACAGGACTTTACAGAGAGTCCGTCCCCAGACTCTCAGTGAAAAATCTCGAAGTTCTAGGATACAGGATCCTCTAGAGGAGTCCTTTACTCTTTAGATACCTCTGGGTCATCTAAATGGACTAGGGAGAAATGTGAGGGTTGTATGAACAGGCTAGAAAAATGTGTAGATTTTTCAGAGAGGTTCACCCCAAAAAGGCCTTGTGAGGAGATCCCTTATGATGTACACACAATAACTAAACACCAGAGGACCTCAGACCCTCTCCATGAGGTCTTCGATCTTTCAGACCCTGAAGAGGTTCCTCTTGACCCTTATGCACAGGTGGGATGATCTTTTCGATGATCCTCATGATCACACCCCGGATTGGAGAGAGGACCAACTTATTGGTGAGAACCCACCTTGGCTATCCCTTACCCAGGACCCGGATGCCATTTGCCTTGACTCTCATCGTCCCCTGCGTCAGGCCTCTCCTGTGGATGACCAAATGGCGTTTAACACCATTCTTAGGAAGGCAGCTGAGCACTTCCAAATAGCCACACAGGAGGCAGTGGTAGACTCAGATTTTGTGCAGGACATTATAAAAGAGAAGCCTATAGCTAGCCAAGATATTCCCCTTCTCAATTCCATCAAGAGGCGTATTGCCCCCTCTTTATTGACAACCTCACAAACGAGAGCTGTTAATCCCATGGTGGAGAAACTTTTTCAACCCTCCCCAACCGTTCCCCTATGTATTAGGGGTCATGCCACACCAGATTCTCTGGTGGTCACAACTACGAGGAAGAGGGTGGGGTCCCATTTCCTATAGGCGAGTTGCCAGAGTGTAAAAAGGTATATGCTTTGGGAAAAAGAATCACCACTGCTCCACGAGCATAGCAAATAATACCACGCTCTTGGCTAGTTATTCAGGTGTCCAATGGAACCTATTACAGCAGGGTCTGCAGTAAGTCGCAGAACTAGTGTGCTCCCGCCTACTAGCAATCTTGCCAGAGGGAAAACAAGTCAATCACAACATCCTCAAGAAAACCTTGGATGCTGCTGAAACTGCTGGTCGTATCCTGGCACAAGGCACCCTTTTAAAGCGCCATGCATGGTTGAGGAACTCAGGTTCAAACCCGAGACTCAAGCGTCATTGATTAACACACCTGTGGAAGATTCCAATCTCTTTGGAAAGGCGGTGGATGAGGCGCTAGAGACTGCCAAGAAGGAACATGAGACCCTCAAATCTTTGAACCAGATTACTCAAAGACCTTTTCAACAAAGAGGGGGGAAGTTCTCGCTGCTCCTTTCGCAGGCAATCCTATCAACGTTCCCCACACAATCAGAATGGCTAAGGGAACAATTGGTCTTCGAGACAGGGTTCTAACACACCAAGTACTTACCCTCCAGGAGGACAACGTAAGTGAAAGGGATGGGGTCGTAATGCCACCCCTAGAGGCTCCCCAGCCTCTGGTCAAAAATGACTCTCGAGTCCGGGTCTCCTCCTATGCCTGCCCGGTCGGGGTACGCTTAACATCATTCCTGCCTGCATGGGAGGCGATCACATCGGACCAGAAGGTGCTCAAGACCGTCACCCACGGGCACTGTATCAAGTTCAGCCAACCACCTCGGTACAGACCAAGATCCAGGCGCCTGGCACCGGAACCCCTCAAGATCCTGTTATAAGAGGTCATGATCCTGCAGGAAAAGGGCACTATAGAAGTCGTCCCCGTTCTACAGGTAAACAAGGGTATTTATTCAGTGTACTTCCTTGTACCCAAAAAGGATCTAACTATGCACCCTGCTCTACACTTGCGCCCAGCGTACAAGTTTGTCAAACCCCAAAAGTTTTGTATGGTGACGCTGCAAGAATTCTTCTTCTCATGATAGAGGGCAAGCACTATCAGTTCAAAGTACTCCCCTTCGGCATTGCCTAAGCCCCAAGGGTATTTACAAAGGTAGTGGCAGTGGCTCACCTGCGCAGGCAATCCATCACAGTTCATCCTTACCTCGACGACTGGCTCATAACAGGGAACTCCTACAAAACATGCCTAGCAAATACTCAAAGGATAGTCGACCTTTTATTCAGTCTGGGCTTCTCCATGGAGAAGAAATCCAGCCTCGACCCCAGCCAAGTGAAGCAGTTTCTAGGGGCTCTTATTCGGACAGAAGACGGTCTCGTCTTCCCTTCCAACGAGAGGGTTCAAAACATGCGGTTTCAGATCCCTCAGTATGTAGCCAGATGAGAGATGATGGTATGCACGGCCATGCTACTGTTGGGTATGATGGTGTCCTGCATTTACTCGATTCCTCACGTGCGTTTGCGCATTTGCGCCCCATGCAAGAGTGGCTAAACAGCCAATGGTGTCAGTCCAGCGGACTATGAGACGATCGAGTGGTTGTCTCGGTAGCCCTCGTTCTCTCTCTGAGGTGGTGGTCGAGGGAAAACCTCTGGAAGGGGAAAGCCTTCACCCCCCCACACTAGAAGCCACTCTCATCCCTCACGGGGTGGGGGGAACTCACCTTCAACAGACGGCGCACAGGGTTTGGCCCCCAGCGTTAGCTCCCAACCACATAAACCTGTAGGAGCTACTAGCGGTGTTCAAAGCACTGAAAGCCTTTCAGACGCAGCTGCAGGGAAAGACAATACTGGCCCTCACGGACAGCACCACAGCCATGTACTACCTGAACAAGCAGGGGGCACTCATTCTCTAGTGCTGTCCAAATCTCAGAACATTTGGAAGTGGGCTCTCACACACAAGATGTTTCTATCGTCTCAACACGTCCCAGGGGAACACAATCCGAGACTTCCCACTGCCCTTAGAGTACGAAGACATTGGGCCTCATTACGAGTTCGCCGGTCCGGAATGCAGTCATTACGTGACGACGGTGATAGTTTCCGCGTCTGCAAGGTTGCGGAAAGAGCAGCCGTTTACATCCTGTCGGTCGCGCGCACCACACGGATGCGGAAACGCTGTCACCGTTGCCACGTAAACACCCACGGAAATGGACATACCGGCCCCACAAGCAGTGTAAAAACCGTGTCCACCGCCATCCTCACAGACACGGAAGCGGAAATACCATGACTGGGAAAACCGGAAAGAGAGAGGCAGCCATTATATAAACCACAATCCACTGCCATCCAGAGTCAGCACAGCCTAAATCTCCACACTGAAAAGCTGAAAAGGACCACCACCATGGCAGCCAGGATCCCTGCACAAAGACAGCGCAAACAGCGCTTCAGCGAGGCGGAGCTCACTGTACTAGTGGACTACATTGTCCAGCATGCTGAAATGCTGTTCAGCGCTGACCAAAGCCGTGCAACCCAGCAGCGTAGAAAGGAGGTGTGGGCAGAAGCTGCACGCAAGTGCACAGCTGTGGGCGTCACAACATGGAGCGTGAAGGACTGCCACAAGAGGTGGGACGACCTCAAACTGAGGGTGCGAAAACCTAATTGCTGCACACCGGCAGCGCAGCAGTGGCACAGGTGGAGGGCCTGCTTCACCACTGAGACTGCAGATATGGGAGGAGCGCTGCAGCAGTGTCCTCCACCTTGAGGCAATCCATGAAATTGGCGATGCTGAGGCAGGAGTGAGCCCACCTGCAGATGCTGGTAAGTGCACACATTTCAATGCCATGAGTACTTGTTGAGGCCAGGAGTGCCCCAAAGGACCCATTGACAACCCCCCTGCCCCCCCACCCCCCAGTCAGTGCAGGAGTGCCCCAAAGGACCCATTGACAACCCTCCCCCTAGTCAGTGCAGGAGTGCCCCAAAGGACCCATTGACAACCCTCCCCCTAGTCAGTGCAGGAGTGCCCCAAAGGACCCATTGACAACCCCCGCGTAGTCAGTGCAGGAGTGCCCCAAAGGACCCATTGACAACCCCCCCCCAGTCAGTGCAGGAGTGCCCCAAAGGACCCATTCATGACCCACCCCCTAGTCAGTGCAGGAGTGCCCCAAAGGACCCATTCATGACCCAGACGATAAGCAACACCCCCAGAATATATGGCCATCAACAGTCATATGCGTGTAAATGCAAATGGTCACTGATCAACCTGTCAGATGCATGTGATAGACCCATCAGGTACCACCACACAACTAATAGCATGCCCGCAGTGTCCCCACAGCCATTTCAAGTGACAGTGACAACGCCCAACAGGCGTGCACCTGCACGTGGGCGACCCAGCACCCCTGCCCAGCAGGAAGACGCAATCTGCTCAGCAACTCAGCCACCAGCTGCATCTGGTACGGATGTACCAGCCAACACCACCATCTCCACGCTGCCTGCTGCCACACAGGTGCCACAAACACCCGCCATGCCCACAGAACCCACCCCTGAAAACATCTGCACTGCGGAGGAGGCTGCAGGCAGTGACAACAGTGCCCCAGCACTGCAGGCTGATGTAGGGCCACAGGGGAGGTGCCCAACCTGGATGACCTGTCATCCCTCCAAGACCACCAGGTCTTCCCACCATCACTACATAGTCCAATGAGGTCACCAAGCCCCTTCATGGCTGAGCTGAATACCCGCAAGCAGCAGATGGAGGATCGGCAGACCACCCTTACCCAGCTAGTAGAAAGGCAGCTGGAGGAGTCCAGGCTGCAGAGGGAGAGTTATAGTGCATCTGTGCGTCGGCTCTCCAGGTCCATTGGACGCTTTGCCACAACCATTGTGACCCTGGCACGCCATGTCCGGGAGGGCAACAACACGTCCGGCATAGCGAAGTCCATGTTGCTTGCCCAACAGGCATATCTGGGACGTTTGCCAAATATGCCAGCAACAGTGCCATACACAAGCACCACCCCATCCACCTCCAGCTCTGCCAGCCCACGGAGGCGCTCAAGTCGCCCAACAGGACCCTCAGGCAAGGATGCCCATGCGCAGAAGCGCACACGCAAATGATGCCATGTGTGTTTGGCAGTGCAGGACACATACATGTACAAGAAGGGTGTAAGGGGGTGGGTACGTTTGTGTGGTGGGGAGGTCCATTAGGGGGTTAGTAATTTGGGGCCTGGTTGTGTGTGGGTACGTTTGGGTGGTGGGTGGGCACGGGTGTACAGCTTCCCTACCCAATGCACCTTCTTCCGTGTTATGTTAAAAATATATTATCATTGAGAAAATCATTTATGAGTGGACAGCCATCATTTAATTTGCAGTCCATCAATTTATTAACTGGCATCGTCATATCCATGCAATGCTGTCAATGTGCAGTCTCTCAAAAGTAAATGCGAATTAGTGTATCCCGTGCTCATTGGCCATCTTGTGCACCCCCAGGAGGAGGTGGAGCCATCCCATCCCCATCCGCATCTTCATCACCATTATCATCCTCTGTCTGGGGGCAGCGGAATGTTCCTGCGCAAGCACAGATTGTGCAGCATGGCACAAACTAGTGTAATTTTACCCGTCTTCACTGGGCTGTAGAGCAGGGATCCGCCAGATCTGCTCAAGCAGCGTAACCGGGCCTTCAGTAGTCCATATGTCCTCTCAATCATGCCACGTGTGCGGACATGTGCCCTGTTGTACGCCTCCTCATGCCTGTTCCTTGCCCTCCGTACAGGCATGAGTGCATATCCAGCAGCACCTACACGGGATGTAGGTGTGGGGGACATGTCAGTGTTTGTTGTATCATGTCTGCATCAGATACAGTGCAATCTTATGTCATTGATCATTCATCCATATGTGCCAAGCAGTGGTTGGACCGGTGGGTGATTACCATTCCTGGGTCATTGTTGTCGACGTTGGCATCTGGACATTGACCAACAAATTGATGTGCATATGTAGTTGCCCCTGCGTGCAATAGTGGTTGGTAAGTATGGCATTGTGCGGTGATGTACACACATGGCGGAGTCAATCAATTGACTGTGATGATGTTGTCGATGCAGGATGTCTCATGTGCAGGCATCATGTGCATTGCAGGGGAAGTGGTGCATAGTGTGGGTGGATGTATTGAGTGAATCCAGTTGCATGGGCCTGTGGTAGTATCAGTTGTGTGTCTCATGTGGCAGGGTGTGTACGGGCACACTGTGGCAACCTGTCATGTGTAGCTTTGTGATGTGTGGGTTGTGCTGACTGTTCACTACATGTGCGGGGGGGTGATGCATGTGCAGTCGTAGCAGCCCACTCACATAGGTCATTGCCCTGGACACACAAACCCCTTCCACAGGGCCTGTGCATTGGCAGTTGTACTCACCCAATAGCCATGTGCTTTGTCCAGCGTAGCGTTCCATGTACCGTGGCAATGTCGACTTCCGCAGAACCATTGAGTCATGTCTTGAGCCCGGGAAACATGCGCAGCACTGTGTTATCACTTGTCCGGCATCACATACCATCTGTACATTCAGTGAGTGGTACTGTTTCCTATTGCGGTACACCATCTCGATAGCACGACCTGGGCAAGGGTACTGGGTAGGGCGATGTGTTCCGATACATGGCGCAACAGGGCATCCAGTACCTGTACCAATATTTTTGAGAAACAAGGTTGTGAGAGCTTGTGCAACTCACCAACTGTGTGCTGATAAGTTCCGGTGGCAAGAAAATACAGTACCGACACCACCTTCAGGAGAGGGGGGATGGCGGTGGTGATGTCAATGTGGCTGCTGATGTCGTCCTCTATCATGGTGGTGATGTACATGATTGTTGGACGGTCCAGCCGGTATAATGTGTGGATCTGTCCTGGGGTCAGGTTCCAGGGTGAGGCCCTGATGCGTGGTATTGCAGGCTGCCTGCAGGATCGTGCCGGCTGAACAATAGGGTTTGGCAGGGTACTGGGTTTGCTAAGTGCCGCCTGCGCCTCATTCTCCTCTGCACCATTACTGCCATCATGTGCAGTGCTGCCTGTTGGTTCAATAGCCCCAGTCCCAATGCTGCTAGAGCTGCTGCCTGCATAGTTCTGTTTGGAGTTGGCCTGGGTGTGGCCCTTTTGTAGGCTCCCAGTGGCCTGCTGAGTCCAGCTGGGCTCATTTGGTGCACCTGTGGCCTGATTCAGCTCACCAGGGACTATTTAACGTCATGCTCGCGGTGGCTGCAATAGCGCCACCGTGTTCACGGTTTTTGCGCTATTTTTGTGGCAGTGTTTCCATGCCCGTGATACTCATAATGCTCGCGGTGTTACGTATTGCCGATAACGGGGGGTTTCCGTGCAGGCGAAGTTTACGGGCGCCTTGACTCCGCAGTGGCGGTTTATAGTGGTGGTATTTCCGGGGTCATAGGTCATAATTTGATCCATTTCCTGCTTTCACCTCTGAAATGCGGGTCCGGGTAGGGAAATTAGTAATTGCTCCTGGACATCATTTAAGTACCACCTGTGGGAACTCTATGCTTGACCTAAGCATAGGCATGCTTTAATATTGTAAAATAATGCATCATTTTGAACCTTTGTTTTTCTGGAGGAAGCACCCTAATTATTGCAACGGTTTCAAAAATGCATGTTGTGTATTTGAAAATGAAAGTGATTGCTTAACACATCATGTGTGTATTGATTAGAAAGAACTGCGAACATAATATCAAAGTAGCACCAATAAAACCAATGAGGTTTAGCATGTTAAAGAGCAATGTGGGAAGTTAAGAATGGCCAAAGAGCCTTATATCTGTCGTATGTCTGTGAGAGTTGTATGACTGAATCACTAAATACCTAAAGCACACTGGGTTTGGTACACATTTCCTTTCTTACATTTTTTTCTTTTAATACAAAGGTCACCCTAATAATAAAGCTTTTGTAAATATCAAGCATATGCATGTTTGACCAGGAAAGATTGTCAGAGTGGAATGACTGCTAACAGCTCAAAAGTATTCGAGCAGTGTTGGGGATCAGCCAGACAAGGAAGAACGAAATTGGCTTTATATTTTTAAAACATGAAAACCAGTTAATTGAAAAAAAACTGCAATAAAATGCTGCTCCTTTGGCAATCTGCCACCCTAGACCTGTGCCTAGTCGGCCTTGCTGTAAATACGTCTCTGACCAGAACAACAACACTTTTCTTCATAACATCTGAAGAAAGGTGACGTCCGACTTCCACACTTATCCTACCTATCGAGAAGAATCCTGCAGGAGTAGCATTGCCACTCCTCCAGCTGAGGCTCAAGTTATTGACGTTGGATTCCCTTTGTGATGAAAACCCAACAGATATACATATGCAATTCCCTACTGTAATGGGGACGCCAGTTACTGCATGTACACAGATAATCCTAGGTGTGTTTGTGTTAAAGATATGCTTTCGATGCTGTCTTCCATTTCCTTTTCATGCTTAAACAGCAAGAAAAGTGTAGCAGTATTCTTGCCAGACTATCGACTTCCCTTTGCTTTGTCACAGAACCCAATTACTTGCAGAATTTCAGCCTCTCCCAAAATATTAACAATCTGTGCCTGGTGTATGGAAAGCCCAAACTTGTTGTGGATGCCTTAGCCATTCTTCTGACTGCAGGATCGTTAGGTATGTGCAATTTGAATATCCGGTTTCATTGTATCTACATACTGACAATAAATCTATCTATATTCAGTTACACCACAACCAAAACTGACCTTGAGGGGCGTATTTGCAGAAAAACACAAAGCCTTTTTCCTGGTCTTTTACACGTCTAGCCTGTGCTCTGGACAAGATTTTGCATTGGGAGCATTTTACTCTACATTTACTCCCAAAATAGGATTTCTAGGGAATCGATATTAGTTTTTTTCTTTACTAGAGAGTAAAAAGTATTTACCATCCAGCCGACGCATGCTAAAAGTTAAAACTTTATGGAAATCATCATGCAGCAGCAGTCCACATAATGAGAGAAAATAAGTTTTCCCTCACAATTAAAAGATAAAGCACACTGTGCATTATAACAAACACTTTCTCACCAATGAAACAGATAAGCACTAACACGGTGAGCTTCCCCTGCATGAAAAGAATAAGTACAACAGCAGTGTAAGCCATTTAATGCTTCACTCACACAGAACAGGTCAACTTGAATGACATGCATTACTCACCGTAATAGCATTTCTGATGATTGTATCTGCTTAGATTCACATGCTGTGCATATAGTCCGACATCCAGTGGTAACCGCGGAGTATTGCATCTTGTCTTTCGAGAATCGAAAGGGGACGTCGACATGGGCATGTCTGTAACACTATCCCTAACGTGATGTGTAGTGTATCCAAAATCCCTCACGCGTCGAGGTTCCCCCCCCAATTGTATTTTTTCTGCCATGAGGGAGCCCAATGACTATCGTGAGTGAGTACATAAAAGAGAGAAAGTAGTAAGACGTCTATGTTCCTTCCACCCGAGCGGGGAGGAAAGAGGGGCGCGTGTGAATCTAAGCAGATACAATCATCAGAAATGCTATTATGGTGAGTAATGCATGTCTTCTGATGCTTGTTAATCTGCTTAGAATCACATGCTGTGCATAGACTAGCAAGCAGTACTCGGAGTTGGAGGGGGGTTGTGACAAGGAACAATAGTGAAAAGATGCCTTAATACTGCTTGCCCCACCTGAGAATCGGACCTAGAATGAGTGTTAAGGCAATAATGTTTTGTAAAGGTGTGTACATAACTCCAGATTAAGTAGAAACAGGGGGGGGGCTATGTGCCTTCTTTTTTGTTAGAGGGGGGCCTGACTCAGAAAGGCTAATATACTAGGAAGAAAAGAGAAGAGTCATAGGCTTCCCCTAATATAACCATATGAAAAGGTAGGCTGAGAGGGAGCAGGCAGCCAGTGTGTAAATGCTGGCAAAGACAGAGGAACAAGCTGAAGAGATTACAGCAAAAGTAACAATTTATTCAAAACGTTATTACACACTTATTAAAACAATAGGTCTAAAGAAAAAACCTATTTAAGAGTTTTCTTGAGCCAAACCTCAACACAACATTAGAAATGTTTTTAAACATCACAATTTAGAGTATGTGGAGGTTAGTAACATATTGAGTGAAAGAAGATTTACATTACTACTTTGAACATATAGTAGTATTGGTTGCCGACACATGAATATGTTTCCAGTCCGGGGTGGAAATAAGCCTTCACTTGAGCGTAGTGGTGTAGTTTAGTGAAGGGTCCGGACTTTCATCAGGACGAGGTTCAAGGGGTTGAGTATCTAGAAGAGGATAGGAAGATTTAAAATAGTGTATTGAAAAGCGGGGGACCTCAAAACCTGCGGGGTCGGAGCCTACCTTGTAAAACATGAGTGGTCAGATTGGACAATATTTGAAGAAAGCCTGCGCAGTCAGCTAGGCGAAACTCTGTTGCCGGAGTCTTCAGGGAAAAATGGATAACAGCAGGTTATCTATGTGCAAAGAATTCCACAGAATGGTGACAATTTAATTTGAAGGGGTACCTTAGTCAAACAACGATCCCAGGTATGAGGCTGGAGGACGGAGGCAGTGATATGCTGTGTCCAAAAAGTTGATGGCACTGAAAAAATGGTGACAAACCTAATTAAGGCAAAAGAACCACGTCCAATAGTGCTCAGCCAAGGCATATTGGTGAAGTGGATAGTGCGCGGTTAGGTGTCATAGTGGGATGTTACAGTGACTAGCGCATAGGTAGATGGTGTTATAAAAGGCCGTCTGTGAAGGATGAATATAGCGCTTGTTAGCTAATCAAGCAACAGGAAGGCTGGGGGGATATATCCCGTGTCCTAGTAGAAGGCGGAACGTAAGTGGGTCGAAAAAACACAAACAGTGTCGCCTAGGGTTGTAAAGACTTACCAACAAAGGCTGGGCTACGGAGAATTGTAGCACTTCTGTTCGTGAGCCGGGAGCGGTGCACGAAAAGTGAGCTGTAGTAATGGCTGTCTCTGGCTGGGATAGCTAGGAATTGCTATTTAGTACGCATGCGCGCAGTAGGGCCGCGGAAGAGCTGTTAGAGCGCATGTGCGGTGGGTGATACTGTCCAACGGAGCATGCGCGATCGAATGGGTCACAAAGGAAGAGTAAATGTTACTGATTGGGCAAGGCATACGGAACTGAAGGATTACCAAGTATTATGGTGAATTCTAAACCATGGATGTAACAAACGTAATCCACGCAGACCACAAAAGAAATTTGTTAGTTTTTCAAATAGCTCTAATAGCAGTGGATCTGGTAGCGACACAGGCTCAGCCGCCTCAGGAACATCGACCCCCAACCAACAACAGGGTTTTCAAGGACGTGGACAAAGAGGACGACCGAGACAGTACCCCCAACACCCAATGAGAACACGTCAATGGATGCCACCAGGGAACCACACCTGGTAATACCCATCTTCAACTTGAGCCGATATACACCCTCCCATGAAGAGATCAGTGTCCTCAGCAAAGGTCTCAGTTTTATCCCTACAACACCAGCAAACAGATTTCAAACCGAAGTCGAATTACGAAAATTCTTCCGGACAATCAGGCTTAAATACTTTTTCATGAATAAACCCGAGCAAATCCCTTCCAACTCCACAGGTTTAAGACCACCTTCCACCTTCACGCCACTATCCCACATGGTGTGTCCTGAAATCTTGGCTTATGAAAACCGTATTCTTTTGGAAGTAAACCAACTTTTTGACAAAAAAATCAGATACCCTGATAATTTAGATAAAAAAGAATGTTTGGCACTTAACAACCTCGAGAATAACCTGGAATTCCTCATCAAACCTGCTGACAAAGGCGGAGGCATAGTTCTCTGGGCCAAAACACTGTACAATACAGAAGTCCAGAAACACCTTAGCAACACCAAATTTTACAGACAGATTACCACCGACCCCACTACCAGACTCCTCGCCAAAATAGAGAGCCTGGTGTGCCATGCTTGGCAAGAAGGCTGGATCGACGATGACGAAAAACTTTTTTTGATAAATCGTAATCCGATCTTACCAGCTTTCTATTTGTTACCTAAAATCCATAAGGACGCCACCAACCCACCAGGCCGACCGATAGTAGCTGGAATAGGATCTATCCTAGAACCACTTTCCATTTACATCGATCACTTCCTAAGACCTTTCATTGGACAAATGCGCTCCTATGTACAAGACACAACGTCAACTATAAAGAAATTAGATACCCTCTCTGTAGGACACAATGACCTTTTGGTCACTTTGGATGTTGAATCTTTGTATACCAGTATCCCTCAGCGCGATTGTATAGATGTCCTAGCTACTTACCTCAATCGCAGAATCAATATGGAGCCTCCAACCACCTTCCTACTTGAATGCATTCGGCTTGCCCTTACAGAAAACTATTTTGTCTACGAGAAAACTTTTTACCAACAGTGCCACGGCACTTCAATGGGAGCAACTTTTGCACCTGATGTAGCGAACCTTTTTATGGATTTTTTTCAAAACAAATCTATATACAACATCAACAACCCTTTCAAAGACCAGATAGGCTTTTGGGTTCGCTACATTGACGGCGTATTTATGACGTGGAAAGGTAACGAAATAGATCTGCAAGAATTCTTCATCTGGCTGAACAGAAAAGACTCATGTATCCAATTCACAATACAGTCAGATATAACCTCAATTCCCTTCTTAGACCTTAGAGTGTATAAAACATCTACCAACACCCTAGCCACCACTCTTTACCGCAAACCTTCTGCAAAAAACACACTTTTGGAATTCAAATGTTTTCACCCAGCAGCACTCAAAGACAATTTACCCTTAGGCCAATTCTTACGCCTTAGGCGCAACTGCACAACCCGAGAAGACTACGACACAACCAGCAAAGATCTCTCACTGCGTCTAAAAGAAAGAGGATACCCGAGCCATATTATTCGCCAGGCAAAGAAAAAAGCGAAAAATAGGAGTAGAGAATCCTGTCTTACACCAACTCCCCGCGAAACCAATACGGAAAAAATAACCTGTGTCACAACCTTCACTCCGCTAAGTAACCAAATCAAGAAAAGCATCTTACGCCATTGGAACATTTTGCACACTGAGACCTTCAAACCTCCCAAACCTCGCTTTGCTTTCAAGAGAAGCAAGAATTTAAAGGACAGATTGGTCCACACCTATACTGAAACAACTGTTGAAAGACAAAACACCTTATGGAACCTACCCCCAGTAAAAGGTCACTTCAGATGCGGATCTTGCTCCATATGTTGCTTAACAAAAGACATGAAATCCATTGAACTTAACGGTAAACCTTGGCTGTTCAACACTTTCACAAATTGTAAAAGTAAATGGACCGTGTACGCCATACAGTGCCCATGCAAACTTTTCTATATTGGCAAAAGTAAACGAGAGATACGACAACGCATCTGTGAGCATCGCTCATGTATCAGGAACGGCATTCAAGACAAACCGATGGTATCACATTTCCAAGAAAAGAAACACACACACAATGACATTTTTTGGTTCATTCTACAAACAGCCAAGAACCCTTTCAGAGGAGGAGACAGAGACTTGGCCCTACGAAAATTGGAGCAACAATGGATATATCGCCTGAATTCAGTCAAGCAAGGCCTTAACGTTGCCATTGAATGGAACCTATTTTTCAAATAATCACCTGTTCCTCAACTCCCCTCCATGTGTAATCTTTCTGACACCAAGTCAGCTTACTCTTCTGTCCCATTGACCAAGGTCATAGTAGCAGTCACCAACATTAGAATCTATTTAATCATGTGTTACTAAAAAACGTGTCAACACTACAACTGTAAACAATTTCATTTTTTCCTATGAATTGCCTCTGTTGCCTCTGCTCTCAATAATGGACTTTTGACCTTGCACTTGCTCTTTTGTACAATGACATAACTTATGCCTTCATGCAACAAATTCCTTACCAAACATTAAGAGTCTCTCGTATAATCTTTTTCGATATTATTGTCTTTTATTTGGATTAATTTCTTTTCTTTAAATGCTTCGAATTACACCTGCATTATTTAATGTTGCAGCTGCCCATCTTGCGATGTTTCGCACCAGTTCACTGACATCCATGGTTTAGAATTCACCATAATACTTGGTAATCCTTCAGTTCCGTATGCCTTGCCCAATCAGTAACATTTACTCTTCCTTTGTGACCCATTCCATCGCGCATGCTCCGTTGGACAGTATCACCCACCGCACATGCGCTCTAACAGCTCTTCCGCGGCCCTACTGCGCGCATGCGTACAAAATAGCAATTCCTAGCTATCCCAGCCAGAGACAGCCATTACTACAGCTCACTTTTCGTGCACCGCTCCCGGCTCACGAACAGAAGTGCTACAATTCTCCGTAGCCCAGCCTTTGTTGGTAAGTCTTTATAACCCTAGGCGACACTGTTTGTGTTTTTTCGACCCACTTACGTTCCGCCTTCTACTAGGACACGGGATATATCCCCCCAGCCTTCCTGTTGCATGATTAGCTAACAAGCGCTATATTCATCCTTCACAGACGGCCTTTTATAACACCATCGACCAATGCGCTAGTCACTGTAACATCCCACTGTGACACCTAACCGCGCACTATCCACTTCACCAATATGCCTTGGCTGAGCACTATTGGACGTGGTTCTTTTGCCTTAATTAGGTTTGTCACCATTTTTTCAGTGCCATCAACTTTTCGGACACAGCATATCACTGCCTCCGTCCTCCAGCCTCATACCTGGGAACGTTGTTTGACTAAGGTACCCCTTCAAAATAAATTGTCACCATTCTGTGGAATTCTTTGCACATAGATAACCTGCTGTTATCCATTTTTCCCTGTAGACTCCGGCTACAGAGTTTCGCCTAGCTGACTGCGCAGGCTTTCTTCAAATATTGTCCAATCTGACCACTCATGTTTTACAAGGTAGGCTCCGACCCCGCAGGTTTTGAGGTCCCCCGCTTTTCAATACACTATTTTAAATCTTCCTATCCTCTTCTAGATACTCAACCCCTTGAACCTCGTCCTGATGAAAGTCCGGACCCTTCACTAAACTACACCACTACGCTCAAGTGAAGGCTTATTTCCACCCCGGACTGGAAACATATTTATGTGTCGGCAACCAATACTACTATATGTTCAAAGTAGTAATGTAAATCTTCTTTCACTCAATATGTTACTAACCTCCACATACTCTAAATTGTGATGTTTAAAAACATTTCTAATGTTGTGTTGAGGTTTGGCTCAAGAAAACTCTTAAATAGGTTTTTTCTTTAGACCTATTGTTTTAATAAGTGTGTAATAACGTTTTGAATAAATTGTTACTTTTGCTGTAATCTCTTCAGCTTGTTCCTCTGTCTTCGCCAGCATTTACACACTGGCTGCCTGCTCCCTCTCAGCCTACCTTTTCATATGGTTAGATTAGGGGAAGCCTATGACTCTTCTCTTTTCTTCCTCATAACTCCAGATTGCCACCTTACAAATGAGCTCTAGGGGAACATTTGCAATTAAAGCTATGGAAGCGCCAGTGCAACGAGTAGAATGTGGGCAGTTCTCTCTTAGCAAGAGTGTAACCGAGTGTGATGCATTTGACAATCCACCTTGAGATGGCTGATTTAGAGACAGGATCCCCTTCTCTACCAGCTGCCACTGAAGCGAAAAATTGGGTTTGTTTATCTCAGTGGGCTAGTTCTTTCCAGGTAAACCATGACTGCCCTGCGCACATCTAATGTGTATAGGCTTCTTTTGGCCACATTAGTGGGATTCTGGAAGAAAATAAGCTGTTCTATTGATTGGTTCACATGGAACTTGGAAATACATGCAAATCGAGGGCGAATACGCTGAACCACCTCATCTCTGAACTGTAACAAAAGGGTCTAGAACTGAAAGGGCCTGTAGTTCACCAACTCTTCTTATAAAAGTGATAGCCACTAGGAAGGCTGTCTTACAGGTACGATCTTTGAGACTTGCCTTATGCATAGGCTCAAAAGGAGATCCCATAAGTCTAGTCAATACCACTTTTAGGTCCCATCTGGGAGCCGGGTTAGAAATGGGGGGATGAATCCCTTTAAACCCTTCCATGAAGGCCTCAATAAGTGGTATTTTCCACCACAATAACTTCTGTTGTGACGTAGTGTAGGCTGAGAGAGAAGCTAAGTGAACCTTCATGGTGACTCGTTCCTGGTGCATCTTGTTCACAATCTTGTTGAGTAGGGGCGTCGGGGTGGGGGGGTGGCTTAAGCATAAACAAATTTCCCTGACCTTGTTACCAGGAGACCGTTCCCACTGGATCGGTTCTGGGGGTACCTGGAGGCGTAATCTTGGCATTGAGCGTTCTCCAGAGTTGCAAACAAGTCAATCTCTGGGAAACCCCATTTTGCGAAAACATTGGAGACAATGTCTTTGTGTAGTCGCCATTCGTAGTGTACGGGCAGTGGGAAGTCTCTGCTGAGCATGTCTGCTAGAAGATCGAGTTCCCCTCGAACGTGTTGAGACAACAGGAACATCCTGTGTTTGAGACCCATTTCCAAATGTTCAGGGACAGCTTGGATAGCCCTGGAGAATGTCTACCCCCTTGCTTGTTCAAGTAGTACATGGCCGTGGTGCTGTCTGTGAGAATCCGGACCGTCTTCCCCTGTAACTGTTTCTGAAAGGTTTTCAGTGCTTTGAAGATAGACAACAACTCCAACAGATTTATGTGGTTGGATGCTACTTCTGGGGACCACACGCCGTGCATTTTCTGCTGCGGGTGGTGTTTGAGGCTTTTCCATTCAAGAGGTTTTCCCTTGACCACCACTGTAGAGAGAGAACGATGGTTGGTGAGACAATCACCAGATCTTCCCATTGTCTGCTGACCTGACACCACTGGCTGTTGTGCCACTCTTGCATAGGATGCATGCGCAGACGTGCGTGAGGAACAAAGTAAATGCAGGACGCCATCATTCCTAACAGTCGCACGGCTTTGCGCACCATCACCTCTCGACCGGCTACATATTGAGGGATCTGAAACAGCATATTTTGAACCCTATCGATGGATGGGAAGACAAGGTAGTCTTCTGTTTGAATTAGAGCCCCCAGGAACTGTTTGATTTGACTGGGGTCTAGGCTAATTTCTTCTTGTTGATGGAGAATCCCAGGCTGCATAAAAGGTCTATTGTCTTTTGAGTGTTCAACAGGCATGTTCCGTGGGAATCCCCTGTTATGAGCCAGTCGTCGAGGTAAGGGTAAACCGGAATGGATTATCGGCGCAGGTGAGCTGCTGCCACTCCAGCACCTTCGTAAACACCCTTGGCGCCGAGGCAACGCCAAAGGTGATTACTTTGAACTGATAGTGCTTGTCCTCTATCATGAACCTTAGGGATTTTCTGTGTGCCGGCAACATTGAAATATGAAAGTATGCATCTTTCATATCCCATGTTGCCATGTAATCCACCTTTTTCAGCAGAGGGATTACCTCCTGCAGCATGACCATACTAACCTTTTGAGGTTTGACAAACCTGCTCGCGGGGCACAAGTCTAGCACAGGGCGCATGGTGCGATCCTTTTTGGGTACAAGGAAGTACACTGAATAAATATCCTTGTTTACCTGTAGAAAAGGGATGACTTCTATGGCGCCCTTTTTCTGCAGGATCTCGACCTCTTACAGCAGGATGCGTAGGTGTTCCGGCGTCAGGCGTCTTGATTATGGTGGTCTGAATTGAGGTGGTCAGCAAAATTCTATGCAGAACCTGTAGGCGACGGTCTTGAGACCCACTGGTCTGTTATCCCCTCCCATGCAATAAGGAATGATTTTAGATGTCCCACGACCGGGAAGGCATGGGTGGGGACCCAGATCTGAAAGGTAATTTCTGACCTGAGGCCGGGGAGCCTCAGGGGGTGGAATTCCAGCCTCTATCCTTTTCACAGCGTTGTCTTCTAGGCGGATATGTGGTGGTGGTGTTGGATCCTTGCCCTGAAGACCAGTTGGTTCCTGAACCATACTGGTTTTGAGGGGAGCAGGATTGCCCCTGAAAGGAACAACCAGAGCCGCCCCCTCTCTATTGTGAAGGCCTTTGTGTAATTTGGTTTAAGGTCCTAGGAGTCTCATGTTCCTTCTTAGCTGTCTCAATCGCTTCGTCCACGGCTTTGCCGAACAAGATGGTTTCTTCCACTGGCTTGTTTATTAAGTCGGCTTGGGTATCAGGCTTAAAACCAGAGTTTCTCAACCAGGCGTGCCGTTTTAGTAGTGTACCCTGGGCCAAGGCCCTTCCTGCTGTCTCAGCAGAATCCAAAGTGTTCTTAAGAATGTTGTGGTTAACTTGCTTTCCTTCCAATACCACTGCGAGCATTTTAGCCCGCATTGGCTCAGGGACACTTTGAAGGCCCTCTTGCAGCAGGTTCCGCTGTACTTTAATATTGATATTTTATTTCTATTGCGTTCATACACCAGTGTTTCAGAGCGCGACTAGGCAAGGGAGGGGAACAGGAGAGAACAAAACAGCGATCTTACTAGGCCCAGTGACATTGAGAACGCGCAAGTGCATGGGAGAGTGGGAGTGGAAAAATGCATGGAAGGGGGGAGAAGTGGAAAGTGTGAAGCAGAGGAGAAACAGATATGATAGGTTATTTATAACCCGCTTAATACCCAGAGGTTTCTAAGGGCAGACCTGGGGAATCGAACCCGAGTTGCTCTGTGTCGTCTTGCTTCCAAAGGGAGCATGTTGCTACTGAGCTATCCCGAGAGATAAATAATAATAAATAAATAAATAAATGATAAAGTCAACAAACAGTGGTAGTGCAGCCAGCAATTTGCAAGTGCTAGGTTCAAGGCAGCAGACAGGGTAGGTCTAATAAGTGCAGGAAGAAAAAAGGGGGGGCTGCATGGGTACAGATACAAACCCCAGTGCAAGGGGTGGCCCGGAGGCAGTGCAGAAGGGTGGCAGGGTGAGCAGGCACCCCGGCCCGGAGGACAGAGGGTGGCCAGGTGCACGGTGCCATAAGAGAACAGATCAGCAAGGGAGAGAGGGAGCGAAGGCAGAAGAAAAGTGGAAGGTCTTGAGGTGGTTCCGGAGATGGTTCTCCTCAAGTTTTAGAGCGGCAGGAAGGCTGTTCCAGAGGGAGGCTCCAGCTGAAGACAGAGATCTACCCCCAGCTCGTTTCTTTAAAAAACGACTGACCCTGAGGGAGTTAGAGGTAGAGGAGCGAACAGCTCGAGAGGGTAGGTATTTGCGGAGGGATAGCTGAAGGTATTTTGGACCCAGGCCCCAGAAAGCCTTGTGGACAATGCAGAGGGTTTTGAATTTAATCCTTGCATCCACTGGGAGCAAATGGAGAGATTTCAGAGCTGGAGAGATACAATCCCAGGGCTTGAGGCCAAGGAAAAGTCTTGCAGTCCTGTTCTGGAATAGTTGCAGAGGGTGGAGAGTAGAGGCAGGTAGATTTAGAAAGAGGCTGTTACAATAGTCCAAACTAGAGAGAACCAGAGCTTGGGATACCATGAGCTTCTGGGGGAAGGAGAGGAAAGGCAGAGTACCTCTGAGGAGGTGCAGTAGGAAGTTTGACTTTTTAGAGGCTTCAGAGATGTGGGCGGAGAAGGAAAGGGTGGAGTCAAAGATGACCCGAGGTTCTTCGCCTCGCAGGTGGGGGTAGGAGGAGGGCCAAGGCAAGCCGGCCAGAGAGTGGGGAGGATGGTGAAGGTGTGCCGACGAGAATTATCTCAGTCTTGCTGGCATTCAGACAAAGATCACTGGCGGCACACCAATCTTAAATGGCAGTTAGGCAATCAGAGATGAGAGAGGGAGAGGAGATCTGAGTAGCTAGCCAACAGAGTGGTGGTGTTGGCTATTTGGGTGGAGAAAGCATCAGCAGTCGTAACCCTTGTCCCCAGTAAATACAACTTTTTCCCTTCTTTATCAGGTGGTGCCTCACCCATAGACAGAGGGACACCTGCCCTCTTTCTAGTAGTCGTAACTACCAGGGAATCTGGAGTGGCATGCCCTTTAATGTAAAGGGGGTCGGTAGGAGAAGGGCAAAACAACTTCTCTACCCTGGGATTAACCGCCCTGGTCTGGGCTGGTGTTAGCAAGGAACAAGTTACTTACCTGTAACTGTTGTTCTCCAGCATGGGTCTGGCATGGATTCACATGCTCATGAATATTTCCCGTCGTCAGGCTGGGAATCCTCGGTAAGGAAAAATCAGTATCAGTTTCGTTTCTGATCTGTCTTTCGTGGTAGTAACCAATCACTGATCTCTGCGTCATACTGACCACAGCCAATGACTGCCCTCTCCATAAGCCCCGCCTCTGGCAGCCATCTTCAGATTTGGTAGCACGTGAAGTGGTAGTATGACCAAGTGAAGAGCCGCAGAGGGGTAGGCGGGAGGGTTCGCATGTGAATCCATGCCAGCCCCATGCTGGAGAACAACAGTTACAGGTAAGTAACTTGTTCCTTCTCCAGCATGGGGTCTGGCATGGATTCACATGCTCATGAATAAAAGAATACATAGCAGTACACACATGCACAACCATGGGAGGTGGCAAAGGCCCAACATTTAGCATTATTTCCAAAACTCAACATTAAGCAATTCTTACCTCCTCACCAGGCTCACCTTAGGCGAACAGGTTGCGCAGCACTGCTTGGCTGACCCTGGACTCCTCCCTGGAATCCCGATCGACGCAGTAGAATTTCGTGAAGGTGTGCGTCGACCTCCACGTAGCAGCCCTGCAGATGTCCAGCAAGGGCACACCAGTTAGGAACGCCATGGTAGCTGCGATCGCTCTGGTGGAATGGGCTCTCGGACGGCCAGGCAGCGGTCGGTTTGCCAACCGATGACAGTACATGATACAGCCGGAGAGCCATCTGGAAATGAAAGCCTTCGAGAGAGCCTTCCCCTGATTGACAGGTCCAAAGTTCACAAAGAGTTGTGACATCTTCCGAAAACACTTTGTGCGGTCCACGTAGAACTTCAGCGCTCTAGCCACATCCAGCGAGTGCAAAGTCCTTTCAGCCGGCGACGAAGGCGACGGGAAGAAAACAGGCAACACCAAGGGTTCGTTGAGGTGGAAGTCCAACGGCACCTTGGGCATGAAGGAGGGGTGCGTCCTGAGCACTACCCCTCGTGTCGTGAAAAGTCAAGTACGGGGGTTTGCAGGAAAGGGCCTGGATCTCTCCCACCCGTCGTGCGGAGGTGATGGCCACAAGAAACGCTGTTTTCCACTACAAGAACTTCAACGGAGCCGAGTGCAGAGGCTCGAACGGAGGTCCCATGAGCTTGGTCAGCACCACGTTGAGCTCCCACGCCGGGGCCAGAGCCTTCACCGGCGGGAACGATCTGAACAGTCCCTTCATGAATTCTTTCACCAGACGATGAGACCACAAAGACGTCCGCCCCGTGGTTCTGGTGTATTGGGAGATCGCAGCAAGATGAATCTTGATGGCCGCATGCGCCAGTCCAGCCTTGGCCAGCGTCAGTAGGTACGGCAGTACCTGGGGAGCCGTAATCCGTAGAGGGTTAATCTTCTGTGCGTGGTACCAGACAGAGAACCTCTTCCATTTGTGTCCGTAGCATTTAAGAGTTGAGGACGCCCTGGCCTTTGCAAGAACCTCTCTGCAGTCGGCCGGTATGTCGTATCCTCCAAACTCTAACGCTGCAGGGGCCAGGCCTGCAAGTTCAGCGACTTCGGGTCGTGATGGAGGATGGCGCCTCCTTCCCTGGAGAGAAGATCCGCGTCCACTGGCAGCTTGATTGACGGGGACGCTGACAAGTCCAGAAGGTCCGGAAACCATATCTGCCTCGGCCACGCAGGTGCGACGAGGATCATCCTGCACCGTGACCTGTTGAGCTGGTTGATGAGCCGGATCAGCAGCGGCAATGGAGGGAACGCGTATAGAACCAGGCCCTCCCAGGGGAACGAGAAAGCATCGCCCATGCTCCTCGGCTGGGGAAACCTGCTGGCGAACCTCCGGCACTTGGAGTTCATCGCCGTCGCGAACAGATCGATCTGGGGTGTGCCCCACCGTCGGAAGAGGCGGTCCACTAGATCCTACCGTAGTTCCCACTCGTGGCACGAGCGCAGCTCTCTGCTGAGCGAGTCGGCGATGGTGTTATTTATCCCTGCCAGGTGAAACGGCACCAGAAACATCCCTTGGGCGACGGCCCAATGCCACAGATCCTGCGCCTCCTTGGACAGGGCTGGGGATCTGGTACCGCCCTGCTTCCTGATGTAGAACATGGTGGTGGTGTTGTCGGTGAAGATCCTCACCACCTTGCCCTTGAGGGACGGAAGGAAGGACCTGAGGGCCCAAAACACTGCACGGAGCTCCAGGACGTTGATATGGAGGGACTTCTCCGTCGGAAGCCAAAGGCCTCTCGCGTGCAGATTTTCGGTGTGCGCTCCCCACCCTTCCAGGGAGGCATCCGTGGTCACTGTCTCCTGGTGGCCGGGGGTCTGGAAGTCCATGCCCGCTGTCAGATGCGCGCGGGTGCCCCACCACCGGATCGCTCTTCGGAAACTCTCGTCGAGTGTGATCCTCTCCTCGAAGCTGCCCGTCGTCTGGATCCAGCGCGCGTCCAGGAACTCCTGCAACGGGCGCATCCGGAGCCTGCACAGGCGGATGAGATAAATGCAAGAAGACATCATTCCGAGGAGGGACTTGATGGACCTCACCCTGGCCGCGTCCGCAACCAGCATCCGCTGCACCTTGCCCAAGATGGCCCTCGTCCTTTCCTCCGAAGGAGAGGCCAGAAGCGACACTGTGTCGAGCTTCGCTCCCAGAAACAGCGCGTCTTGCGCGGGCACCAGGTGGCACTTGGCGTAGTTTATGGAGAATCCCAGGTCCGTGAGTAGTTGGACGGTCCTTGCCGTGTGCTCCACGGCGAGCTCCTTCGTCTTCGCCCGGATGAGCCAGTCGTCCAGGTAGGGGTAGACGTGGATCCCCTCTAAGCGCAGCCGCGCCGCCACAGGTGCGAGGCACTTGGTGAACACCCTGGGTGCCGACCTCAATCCGAAGGGAAGGGCTCTGAAATGGTAGTGACGCCCTTGGACCACGAATCTGAGAAACTTTCGGTGTCCCTTTAGGATGGGGATATGGAAGTAGGCATCCTCCAAATCCAACGACGACAGGAAATCGCCCTCCTCCAGTTGACCCAGGACGTGTTGGAGGGTGACCATCCTGAACTTCTGTGCCTTGATGAATTTGTTCAGTCGTCGTAGGTCCAGGATGGGACGCCATCCTCCCGTCTTCTTCTTCACGAGGAAGTATCTTGAGTAAACTCCGGAGCCACGAAGCCTCTTTGGAACGAGCTCGATGGCGCCCTTCCTGAGCATCGCCCTTACCTCCAAGAGAAGTTGAGGGACGTGATGTTCCTTCCTGGCCACAGGGGGGACGCGCGGGCACCTCTTTAGAAACTCGAGCGCGTGACCCTGAGCCAGGGCGTCCAGCACCCAACGGTCGGTGGAGATGGACTCCCACACGCTGACGAAGCTCGCCAGCCGGCCTGCCACCGGGGTGCTTCGGTGGGGGCCCGACCCCACGGCCGGTTCAGTCCTGCTTCGACGAGGCTTTGCCGCCTTGTCCTCCTTGGCGACGACGGCAAGGTCCGCCCGACTTGCCTCGTCCCCCGTAGGCTTCCTGTGACGACGAACGGGCCGCTTGACGACAGGTGGAAAATCCGCCAATGGAACCTTTGGAGGCACCCTGTTTGCCTCCACCGCTCCGAAAGGGCGGCCGTCGTTGCTGGAGAACACCAAGAGCCCGGGCCGTCTCTGTGTCCGCCTTGATGGCCTGTAGAGAATCGTCCACTGTTTTCCCAAACTGGTTGCTCCTGTCGAAGGGCTTGTCCAAGAGTCTGGTCTGCACGTCCTGACGGAACTCAGTAGCCTTGAGCCATCCACGCCGCCTAAGGCACACGCCATTGCCCAACTGGCGAAATCCAGTGTCCGCGATGTCCGTCGCTATCGTAATGGCGTGGTCCGACGCCACTTCTCCTTCCTGCAAGATCTCTAGGGCCTCCGCCCTCTTGTCGTCTGGTAGGAAGTCCAGCAGGGGGGCGAGTTTGTACCACAACTCCCCGTCGTAGCGGGCTACGATAGCCAAGGCGTTGGCAGCCTTAATCGTCGTCGCTGTCGATGAGATGACTCTGCGTCCCATCGTGTTCAATTTCTTTCCCTCGCCGTCCGGCAGGGAGGTTGATGTAGAGGCCGCACCCCACCCCCGCTTTCTTCCTGGCCGCCGCGGAGACGGGGTCGGCTGTGCCCGAAGGCACAAGGGGGCCGCGTCCGGGACCCGGTACTTCTTCTCGTACCGATCCCTTCTAGCCGGCGTTGTGGATGGGTTCGGTGGATGGGTTCTTGAGGAGGGCGAGACCCTCATCCCAGATATCGTCCAGTAGAGGTACAGCGAGGACCGTCTTCCTCTTGGTCTCGCGCCGTTGATAAAGGAAACCTTCCTTCTTCTCTTCCGGGCAGAGCTGGAAATGCTCGGATGCCCTGGCGATCATGGCGTGAAACGATCGAACCTCGTCGGGCAGGGAAGCCCGGTTGGGAGGAGACGACGGGAGATCCTCGTCGTAAACCTCGTCGTCAGTACCCGTCACGGCCGCGTCAGTCCCCGTATCATCCCCACGTGTCGTGGACGGGGAGGAGGGCTGAACAGGGCGCGAAGGTTGAAAAGGAGGTGGAGGATGAATCATCCTTCTCTTAAGCGGAGGGCTCCCAGAAGGGCCTGGCTCCGGGTCCCCCGTCGGGAGCGGTTCCTCCGTTGGTGGTAACGGCAGTCTCGTCCTCATCTCCGAGCAGAAGGACTGTATAGCCAACAAAATGGCTGCCGAGTTGTCTTGCGGCACTGGTTGAGGGGGTTCCGACGGGCAATCAGGAGCCCCGTCGGCACCCTCGACGTTCTCGTCGTCTCCCACGTCGGGGTCCCTGCCGACAGGATGGTCTTCTTCCACGCCAGAGCCGTGGCCTAAGACTTCGATCAGCTCCTCCTCAGAATCCACGACGACCTCCTGCCCCCCATTTTTCTTCTCCGTCGGAGGTTTCACGGGGGTCCTGTCGATGGGCATGAAAGAGGACTCCCTCCGCGGTGGCAGGGAGATTCTGGGAACCGAGGTCGCCACCACTGGTGTAGCCTCCACAGGCTGAGCCAGGGCCGCTGCGACTGTCTCGATAGAGGCCTTGGCCGGATGGATCAAGGCTTTCACCACCTTAGGTGCGCTCACCGCCTTCTCCTTGGGGGGAGGGTCACCACCTCGCTCCCCCTCCGATGGGGCCTTCGAGCACGACCGGGGTCTCTCCAGGAGCTTCGCCGGGTGCTCGGCCTTCCTCTTACCCGAGCGCTGGCTCGTGGTTGATGGCGCCGGGGAGGATGCGCCCTGCCTGGCGCCCGTAGAGCCCGACCGTTCGGCGCTCCCGGTGCCAGCGGACCCGCGGTGCTTGGCCTTCTGTTGGACCCCTGTCGCCGGGGCGCCCTCAAAGGTCTTAGAAGACCGCTCGGACTTCTTCTTCTTCTTCTCGCCTGACGGGCTCTTTCCTTCCAGCCAGTTGGCGAGACGCTGATGGCGGTCCATCATGGTCCGCTCCAACATACTGCCACAAAACGCACAGTCCTTCTCCACGTGTGTCTTGTCTTCATGCAGGCAGTAAAGGCAAAGGGAGTGTTCGTCCTCCTTGAAGACATTCTGAAGCTGGCATCCAAGGCAGACCCTGAACAGCTTTCTGGGCGTCGAGCTTCCCTTCTCCTGGGCCATGTCCGAGATGGGCCTGAGAAACTTCTGGAGTCCTCCAAAAGCGTGGCTCGACGAAATCTTCACCCTTGAGGGGCGTAGAAGAATCCGACACGGGTCCCCGTTGATCGGATAAAGAAACGGTGGAGCTTGAGGCTCTTTTGACCGAAAAAGAGAAAATTTTCCTAAGAAAAAGCGCGAAAAAAGCACTAACGCTCGAGAGCAATAGCACGAGGATCCCAACACTTGAACGTGCGGTAAAAATCTGAAGATGGCTGCCAGAGGCGGGGCTTAGGGAGAGGGCAGTCATTGGCTGTGGTCAGTATGACGCAGAGATCAGTGATTGGTTACTACTACGAAAGACAGATCAGAAACGAAACTGATACTGATTTTTCCTTACCGAGGATTCCCAGCCTGACGATGGGAAATATTCATGAGCATGTGAATCCATGCCAGACCCCATGCTGGAGAATAAAGGGGCCAAACGTCTCTTGATAGAGTTCAGTAAAGGAATGACCTGACTAGCAGGTGGCGTTTCCTTCAGTATGTCCTCTATAAAATCCAAGTCTCCTGTGAATCCTGGCGTGGCGATTTGAAAATGCTCAGCTGCCTTCTTTAAGATGGCGTTAAACGCCATCTGATCGTCCACCGGTGAAGCCTGACAGACTGGAGCGGTAGGAGGGGAATCCATACACAGAGCATCAGGGTCCGGGGTAGGAGTAGGGGATGCCCAAGGTTGATTATCAACCGAATGGCTATCTTCCCAATCATCCATGGGATCAGCAGGATCATCAATAGGGTCCCCAAAGTCATCCTGCATGTGGGTATTGATAGGCACCTCGTTATCAGTAAGGTCAAAAACATTCTCTTCGTGTGGATCATGTGGATCCTCAAAGGTCCTCTGAAACTCAGCCATAGGCGTAAAAGGAAGCTCCTCACGAGGCCTCTTGGGAGCAAACCTCTCTGAGAACTCAAACTTCTCCAGTCTGTTCATGCACCTCTCAAACTTCTCCCTGGTCCATGATGATGATGAACCAGAGGAGTACAGAGGAGGAGAGGGATCTTCTTGATGACTTTCCTCTTCAGAACGTTGAGATTTTCCTTCTAAAGTCTTGGATAAAGTCAAAGGGCTCTCCGAGTACTACTCATTGAGGGTAAAGGTGTTGTGACGTGTCTCTAGGCGCGTCTTTAGGCTGTTCTTTCTGTTTTGACGTGTGTTTCGACTGTTCCTTTTATTTAACCGCTAAAGCGATCTTCGCGACACTATCGCTGATGCTCGGGGTTACAGGGAGGTGTGCTGGTTGAGCTGGTGCTAGCGCCCTTACTTCTGGACTGTCCTAACGCATGCCGCTGACGCGGTTGTGGGAGGGCTGCCGATCATAAAGATCAGCGGGCACCGCCGAAGTAGCAGACGTGCCCGTTGGCGCTTTGGAGCACTTCGACTGGACAGCCGAAGCAGAACCATGGGTTGTGTGTTTAGTGTGGGTATCAGGTGCGTCCCTGTCACCGGGATGTATTGTCCCCATAACAGGACTCACGTCGTGCCTATCGGGGCCATGGACAGACGCTGCGGATCGAGAACTCTCCGCGGTAAGGTCAATGCCTCCAAAGTGGAGCCTTGGTCATTGCTAATTCCTTCGTCACACTCAGCGGCCATGGCGGCAGGGAAATTACTTTCAGCCTGCGACATACCGTAGGCCACCCACTGCTTCAAATGGTCTTCGGCCTTAGGAGTTTACAGGCCACACAGGACGCCTCGTTGTGGTCAATGGGAAGACAATTGTTGCACCAACGGTGCTGGTCTTTCCACAGATATTTTGCCTTGCAGGAAGGACAAAACCTAAATGGAGCCCTGTCCATAGTGCAGGACCGAGATAGCGACGACAAACCCAAGGGAACAAAGAGAGGGGGAAAAGGCAAGGCATTCTTGAAAAGAATATGACAACCCCGACCCCACTCTCCCTACTGTACAGGCCGGCCAGAAGAAATTCTGTCGTCTGCAGTCTTCGGCGGTGTTGCACAGGAATCAGCCATCAAAGGGAGTGACAATGAGAATAAACGACCAAAGGTCGAGGAATAGAACAATAACGCAATGTTTTATGAAGAGCTCCGTATTAGGGCGACCAGATAGCTGGGAGGAAAAAAACAATCTGAGGGACCTAGACGCATGAGGGATTTTGGGTACAGTACACTTCACGTTAGGGATAGTGTTACAGGCACGCCCATGTCGACGTCCCCTTTCGATACTCGAAAGACAAGATGCAATATTCTGCGGTTACCACTGGATGTCGGACTATATGCACAGCATGTGATTCTAAGCAGAACAAACATCAGAAGTTATGTTACGTTATGTTATTTTATTTGTAGAGCTCCAAAGCCCTAGGGCGTCCAGGCGCTAATCAGAGGGACAGAGCTATATGGGATATGTTGTGAGAAGCATCCGGCGTCTCAGATTGTTGAATAGGAGCTGTTCAGGCTTCCCGCACACAAACGGACCATATGAATCGGAGCAACAGTGATACAATCATTCATGTTGTAGAAGAGATGAAGTGTATTTTCTTTTTAATTTGTTTAACCGACAAGTCAACTTTCCAAATACTTTTAATTAGAAACTCATTATACATATATTTTCACACAAAAAGATATTTTCCAACCAGCAAAAGGGTAATTATTACAATCATTAATATTGTGATTATTATACAAGATTAAAAAGAAAACAAATAGTTAATCTATTGGTCATTTAGGACTTGAAAAACATACCCAGTCGCTACACATTCTTTATTAAAAGAGGGAAGATTAACGCCTGCTTTTACATCAGTGTTCAAGTGTCAGTAAGACCACATCAAGATAGTGTGCTATGGCTATTTTCACTGTTAGTCTCGTGCTTCAGAAAATCAATTGCCATATCTGAATATGATGTAAGTTGCTATGCAGATCAAATACATTCTTAAAAAACATTTCACGTATTACACTTAATTCAGGACATTCCACAATGAGATGTAGTAAAGTCTCTTTTTCATTTACATTCAGACAGTAGCGACAATAATTCTGTTTTAGGGGTACCAATTTTCTCTTGCATAAGACTTCTCGAGTGTGCCATAAATTCAATCTGAAACGCATATATTGTGTGCAGATGTATGGAGATGGACATTTACTCAGGTATTCAGCCATCACTCCGTATCTCTTGCTCCCAAACAGAAGCGTATTGAAATCTTTATGTGAGGTGCACTTTGCTACATTATCTGTCCAATCGTGTTGGTACATTTTTATTTTGGCGCGTCCTGGATTTGTAGTGAGTAAGTCCAGGGTGACGGATGCATCAGCTTGTGCATTCATTGTACAATTTTGCCAGGCTAATGGGAATTGCTTTTGAGATGTTAGCAAATAATATGCCACTACTCTTAGAATATTGAATGTTTCTAGGCCTAAGAGACATTTTCAAAATAGTGCACATCTCTGCCCTATCACATGAGAATATAAAAACATGGCTTCAAGACTAGTTAACTGCGGAATTTGCTTCCAAAATTTGGACTCCCAACGCCTCCCAGAATTTTCGTTTTGTGGGTAAGGTAGCTTCCACCCCATAGCGTAAGATAGGAAACACTTTCATCTGATAGAATGTCATTATGTGCTTAAGGGAATATTTTCCAAACCTCTTGACAAGAATTTTAGCTTGCGGGAATAGTGTTTGTATGTTGCTTCCGAGTTCTAGGGTGTACAGATCAATATTGTGTCTTGTACAATCACACCTATGTATTTATATTGCTCAACATTGAGCAGTTCGCTTCCCTGTAGATGCCATTTGTGCTTGTACTTTTTAGACTTCAAATTATTATTGCAAACTACTATTTGGGTCTTACTTGTGTTTAACACCAGGTTGTCGTCTTTGGCATACATACCTAGTTGGTACAACATTTTTTGAAGCCCCACTGTTATTTGCGACAAGATCACCAAATCATCCGCATACAATAAGTACAGAACTTTTTGGGTGCCTAGTCTAGGGGGATCACCAGAGCAATTTGTAAAAGATTACCCTATGTCTAGATTGAAAATATTGAACAGAAAAGAGGTGAGCGTGCAACCCTGTTTCAAACCTCTTTGCGTTGGAATTCTGGGAGATGATTTACCATCAAAGGTTACTGGCACTTGCATTAGTGTTTCGATATGAAATAACATTATCAAGAATATTAAGGTGGTCGGGCAATCATGTTTTCTTAGTTTTGCGTATAGGAGTACTCGATCTATGGAATCAAAGGCTGCCCAGAACTCAATGAATCCCAAATGGAGAGACTGACCGCGGGCAGCATATTGGGACTTCATCATGTTTAAAGGTGAGTATATTCAGGATTGTCCCCAAGCCCGTGACAAAACCCGATTGAAATGGATCTTTAAGATTCTCTTTCGCCGTCCACATGTTGAGTTCTCTGAGGATTATTCTACAATAAATCTTACCTGGCACATCTAGGAGCCAGATGGGTCGGTAACTATTTGAAGAGTGCTGATCTCCCTTTTTATAGATGGACACTGTGATTGCTTGTATCCAAGTTTTAGATAAGCTCTGGGTATGATTTATAGCTGAAAAAATGTTGTGCAACATAAATGCCCAGCTCTCTGGATGACATTTCAATGTATGGTTCGACAGGCCATCCAGGCCCATTGCTTTGGAGTTGCTAGTTGTTTTGATGAGCTAGAGGATATCATCTTGGTGGAAGGAGATATCGAATTTAATGGGGATTTTTAACGATTCCAAAGTTTCACAACCATTTGGGACAGAGTATAGTGCCTTAAAATGTGTTACCCATTGATGTGTACTCACAGCAGTGGATTGTATGGCTGTGTGAGGGCCTATGGTAGATTGATTTATAATGGCCGACATTTTAGATGTATTTTTATTTGCCAAGATGTTTAGAATGTCGGCGCCATCCCTCTGATATAGCTGCACTCTTTGACCTTTGATTCAATTTTTATAGTTAGCTGTGAATTTTTCAAGAGCTTGTCTCTGATGGACGGCGGACAAATGGTGAGCTTTCTCAATTCAGCTCGGTATGGCTTTTTATTTGTTCTTACAACATTGTCATATATATGTAAGTGATGATGTTGCCTAGTGACGCTTGTTTTCTTCTGCTGAAACAGATGCATCACATCGCTATATACTATGCCCACACTTTCCAATTGCGCGACTCCACTACTCAAGGAGTGAGTTAAATACTGATTAAAATGAAAGAGCATCCTCCGACCATCAGAGGCAATTCTTTCCAGAGCTAACCACTAAACATCCTTTTGATTGTCTAGCCTCCTTCACAACATTTCCAACTTTGGTTTCCCATTCTGCTATTAACATAGTGTGGTCACTCAGAGGAACTGATCACACAAGATTTCTTCATAAAAGGCCAAAGAACATCATTGACATAGATATAGTCGATAGTTGTCACAATGGAACCTCTACTTCAAGTCAACGCTGGGGGTATATCAGAGTCAAAAGCACCATTTAGCATATGTAAACTTTGGGATTCAACCAATAAATTCCACCGATGCAATCTCTCCTTATTGTGCAAGTTAATCAAGGCAAAGTAACTGAGGTTCAGATCGCCAGCTAAGCTAATACGAGGTATGACTTTTGGTCTTCAGCCACTAAGTCCAACAAAGCATTTAGATCTCTAAAGAAGCAGTCATACGACAACACCACTGGATTCCAATATATATTTAGTATGGCGTAGTCAGTGTTCTGGGTCTTTAGTTTTACCAACAGCATGTACTTATTTGGGGCAGCCCAAAACTCAGATGAAAAACCCTTACCTATTTTTATAGCCGCGAGTAAGCCTGAGGCTGGTCTCCCTTGAAGAGATTTGGATGCAGGGTTTAGATGTACTTCATGGTTGTCCCAAATTGATGTTGAGTCAACCACGTTTCCTGCAGTAAAACTATATCGAATTTGCCTAAATTGCTCTTGTCATTATTTAGCAAATGTTTAAAGCCTCTTGTATTCCAACTTATGAGAGAGATGTCACAATTGCCAGGCACAGAGACTAGTTAGCGTTGAGTGATATTGCATTTACAGTGACGTTGCTTATCATTTTGTTGAGAACTATTCACTTTGGTACTCACTACAGATGTGATTTGTTCAGATTGAGATAGTTTCATATCAGAGGGAAATTCCCCACATGGGGTCGGATCTACCGACAGGATAAAGCCCAATTTGTGTAGAGCTCCCTTTGCTTGCCAAATCAGATTTGGGATTTTGGCAAATTCATCCACAATCTAACATAATTCAGGCGTGTAGTGTGTGTAAATTCAACCAATGCAATAGCAGTAGAAATTATATCCTCAAGCTGGTGTACATCTGAAAAAATCACCATCACTGACCTTCGATTAAGGTCATATTGGATGGCAGGAGAAGGTTTACAAGCCAGCACTAGAGAATGGGAAGCAGGTTGTTTGGCTAAGGGTTCCAACTTTTTGCATTTTACTTTTCTGAAAAGTGGTCTTGTCACTTTGTCTGTTGAGTGCGCTTTGCTCCTTGAAATTGTCTAATGCACTCTCGATAAGACACATGAGGGCCCCTGGAATGTCTGATCTAACTATGTTAGCGTCCGAAATCAAAGGTACGGCAGAAGATGGTAGAGGTGCACTGAGTTTGGGTGTCGCTATTGGAAGATTTGTACCCGGGCTCTTATTTGAACTAACTAATGGGCTCGGCCTGGAGTGTTCTGATGTGGATGCTCCTGATATTTGGAGCCGCTGCTTTTCACCATAATCCTACTCCGTGTGGAGTGGTCCTGCTCCACTGGATAGGTCTCCCACTTGTTGGAGCACATTTTTGGGTCCTGAAACTGCAAGAACTGGTACTATGTGGCCCCCAATATAGGCATCCACTGTCTTGCGGATTTCAGCTCTAAGTACATCACCTTTTCATTATCAACATTAGTTGGTTTATTGCTTAATGGGTCTTTAGGGGAAGTTGATAAACATTTCTTTTTGGATTCAGCATTTATGGTCTTATAATTTGTGACTTCTTTTACCAACTCATCTAGAGGTGGGTAATGAAGCGCATGGACAGGATTGAACAAAGTGTCACCTCTTTTTTTTACGTGCAACTGCTTTAGGTATTTTTTCTTAACAGCCTGAGAGGCTATTGAAACGTTCTTTTCGGGCAAGCCTTAAAAAATTGTTTCGATATGGCACTCCCTGCACTTTTGACTGCTTTCTGATTTTTTGACAGTTTTGTTAAGACAATCTTATTTTTGGTGGGCATTCCTGGGGTAAATATCGTATACATTTTCTTTTTCCCTCCCACCAAGCCATCTGCTTCAAAGGGCATTGATGCTGGAAGACTCGGGTTAGGTAAATTGGTATCATCTACTAGGTCCTCATCCATTAACTTTTCTATGAATGGTATAGGCATATTTACATCGATTTTTCTCTTATGGTGTTCAACTGGTGCTATTGAGAGTTTGGGCCGTTGCTCCATATCAGTTTGGCAAGCTATGGGAATTGCAGAACCATTTGGGCATGACAGTTGCTGCCACTGGCCCACTTTTGAACTCAGGCATGACCCTACAGAGTTTTTCCACGCATGCATTTTTTCCAGATCTACCCGATTGGATAATTTTCGATCTAAGGATTCAAATAATGTACCCAATGATTGTATTGCAAGGTTCATTGCCTCTATTGTGACCCTTACTAATTTATCGGTATGTGTTGTTTCCGTAGATGTGTTTGCACTATGCCTTGTAGCTTCAGGCCTCCGTGGGGTGGGCTGGAGAAGTGAAATGACTGAATCTGTAATGCTATTACTAACACCAGGGAACATGGCAGGTGAACCAGATGGATGTTCGGGCAGCGTTTTAGCTGAGAAAACAGAATCATTAGGATCCACATCAATCACTACCTCATCCGCTGCAATTGCCTTTGCTAGCGAAACAGGGTTAGTTGTTTTCCCTGTTGGTGGTACCACGTTTAGGATCGCAGTGTCAGACAAAGACGCGTTATTTTTGTTGGTTGCTGTTTGGGCATTTGGATTTAATGCTTCTACGGTGGGGGTTGTTTGAGTGGGGATTAGTTCTACATGAGACACATTATCTATTCGTAGGACCTCCTGCTTGTGTCCCATGGGATCTTTATTTCTGGATTGCCTCCCCCCCCCCCCCGTACCGCCTACAGATTTAGCCATGTGGGTTAAAAGCGTGCCGCTACAAAAAAGCTCTGATGTCCGAGTTCATGATACCACTCCGGGACGCTCTAAATGCTTTTTCAGTTCTGCATCTCAGAGGTGTAGAACATGAGTAGCTAGCAGCTCTCGAACGTGCTACAGATTTTTCACATACCGGTTGAGCAGGGAGTTTCATACAGGGCATGCCGTTTTCAATGTTCAAGTCAACATTTCGTCGCCACTACCAGAAATTGATATGAGCACTGGAAACTCTAAGTTCTTGTTGCCTCGACTCCACGACGAACACGGCGAAGAGGCAAAGAGGTACTTCCAGGTACTTCTGCACAGTTCACACGAGCGAGCAGGCAAGTTTAAAGTTTTGCCTGGGAAGAGCACGTGGTTTATAGCGGTTAACACTGAAAAACCAAATTAACGTTCAAAAAGGCTCCAAAAGGCTCTAAATAAGAGAGAAGTTAGATGCAATTAGTATTGTTCCTTCAATGAGTAATACTTTAGTTGGTTTGTGGAATAAAGTCAATAATACCATTAGGAGTTCACAACGTTGCAAAGAAAGTCCACAAAGGTAGAAAAGCGTCCTGAGGTAAAGAGGTACTTCCAGGTACTTCTGCTCGGTGCGCAATGAAGTGTATCAGTGCAAACTGATTTTCCCCCCCCCCCCCCAGTGCCAAGGCCTTTTTTGTGATTTTGGTATGTCGCCATTCAATGCCTTTTAATGTTTTCTGTTTCATTAACCCCTTAAGTACCAAGGACGAGGTATCTCTTCCTTGGCAACAGGGAGTTAATCCCAAGGACGAGATACCTCGCCCTTGTCACTTAAGGGGAATGGGTCTCCACAGAAGACGCTCCCCTCAAAAAGAGCAGTTGCAACATTATTATTATTATGGTATTTATTGATTGTGAACATAGCTTTGAGAAGCAACAGAGCGTTTTACAGTGGTATACAACTATACAGATACATAACACAACACTTTACAGCGGTATGCAACAGTACAGATGCTTAACGGAGCTTGTTTCAGAGGTAACAGAACAGATATACAGCAGGGGTGGGATACAGAGGGACACTGTGGAGGGAGGTCTAGCTGTACCGGTTAGCCTCTAGCAAGTCAGATCGCGCAAGGTGTAATGTGATGGCCTAGATATTGAGGCAGAGAGATTCCCTGAAGAGGTGGGTCTAAAGTTCTTTTCTGAATTGTATGAGTGTGGAGGTGAGTTAGATGCTGATGGGGAGGATGTTCCATAGTCTGGGGGCGCAGGCAGAGAATTCTTGTTTTCTGGTCTTTTGCAGCTGCGGATTTCCATTCCGCATGTGTCCTGGCTTCTGATGGTGCGCTGTCTGCCGGAGATGCCGAGTTTCTCTGCAAGGTAGCTGGGCGACTGCATTATAGATGATGCAGCAAGACTTGAAGGTGATTTGTGCATGCATTGAGAGCCAGTGAAGGTCGATGAGGGCCGTGGTGATGTGGTCGTATCTGCGTAGAGACGTGATGAGGTGTGCGCTCGCATGTAGGACACTTCTCAGGGGCACAAGGGAGGACAATGGGAGGCCTTCGAGAATTGCATTGCCCCTATCCTGGTGGGACAGCACCAGTGCTTCAACGGTGGATCTAAAGCTGTCCGGAGGGAGGGCTTGACCTTTTGCAGGAGGGAGAGCGGATACCAAGCTTTCTGAGTTTTCTAAGCTATGACCGTCTTGAAGGACAGGTGTTTGTCGATGTGGAACCCGAGGGACTTGGCACAGGAGGTGAGCTCAGGAGTGAATCCACCAAAGTTCATGGTTGATAGCCAGGTCTGTATGTCTAGGTGTTCGGTATTGTTGGTGAGAAGTAGGAATTTGGTGTTGGAGGGGTTGAGCTTCAAGTATGTACTGGACATCCGAAGACTGGACCTGCGAGAGGCATTTTGTGAACCTATGGATGTCCTTGATGGAGTCAACCTTAGGGTATCGCTGTGTGTCGTCAGCGTATTGGTGAATGTAGATGTTGCGTGTGGCTAGCAGGGCTCCCAGCGGCTCCATGTATAGATTGAAGATTACTGGGGAGAGGATGCAACCCTGCAGGACTCAACAGGTAACAGGTAGCATTGGGGATTGTTAGGAATGATTTTCTATCCTCTGGCCTGATGGACAGATGTATAGAAGGCCAACCTATATTGTGACGGACAACTCTGGGGAGCTGTAGCCAAACCAGTTCAAGGTAGCAGTGAAGAGAGGTCTAGGCTAAGTCTCAAGAGGTGGATAGCCTGTAAAGGGTCCACAATGGGAATCCAAAATTACACTCTGACAGTATGTATAAAAATACAGTTATTTATGGCCAAATATGACTACAAACAGGTAGAAATATCACAGAACACTAATAATAGCCACTAGAGTAGGGCATAATACAAATCAATACAAATCAAACCCCTGTAACAGAAAGTGCAGATTAGTGATATGCACTACAGGTCCACAGAGAATTAACCCTGACTTCAAAAGTCTTCCCTAAGTTGTCTGGAGCCTTATGCCCAAAGGTTCAGGAAAGTTCTGACACGGTTTGTGAATGTGATGCAGGATAAAATGAAGGTAGGTGTCTCTGGGGTCCAGTGAACAGTTCGAAGGGTTATAAGACACTGTATTCTAACTAATAGAAGTGTCCCCAACTTTCGGAAGGCTTGCGTGAGCAAGCACTGGTAAAGCCAAAGGGTAGCAAAGGTTTTTTATAAAAGTTAGGAGCACTTTTAAAGGGAGTTTGGGGCAGGTAAGAACCTCTGTAACTTACCCCCATACTCCGATTCTTCCCAGGACTTGGCAGGTCAATGCAAGAAGGTCCGAGGTTGCTTTTCCCGCCATCAGCCTCAGTCCTTGATTCGCAGCGGTTGCAGGTTCGAGCTGATGTCTGTTTGGTGCCTTTCGCTGGTGCAAAGAATCTCGGATGAAGAATGCAGAAAAACACAACGCAGGACCTCTCTCAGGACTGGACTCGACGCAGGTAAGCTGTTTTGTACGGCGACGCAAAAGGACTCACATGTTGCAGTCAGACTTTCCCCTATCACTGGGCCCTTTGACACTAAGACTCTGAAATGCCGCTGAGGTAAGTCTTGTAGGACAAGCAGAGGATCCCCCAAGCTCCAGGCCACAACTCGGAACAGTGACGTCGACTCCCGGGACACTTCCGACGGCTCTTCTTCGCAGGGTACTGAGTAGACGTCAGGAATGGAAGTTCCTTCCACTCCAAGGCTGACGATCAAGAGCAAGACAGGGCTCCACCAGGACAGCAGCAGAATTTGGTCGGCAGCCCTCCTTCAGACAGGTCTCCAGTCTCTTCACGGGTCTCACAGGTTACTCCAGGATCTCTAAGGAATGGGTTCAAGGGTCCTCTTCTTATCCAAAAATCCAGCTAAGGGCCGAAACTCCCAATAGCAGAACTAGCCCACACACCCCAGCAGTGGTCAAATCACTGGAACCTCTGTAACTTACCCCCATACTCCGATTCTTCCCAGGACTTGGCAGGTCAATGCAAGAAGGTCCGAGGTTGCTTTTCCCGCCATCAGCCTCAGTCCTTGATTCGCAGCGGTTGCAGGTTCGAGATGATGTCCGTTTGGTGTCTTTCGCTGGTGCAAAGAATCTCGGATGAAGAATGCAGAAAAACACAATGCGGGACCTCTCTCAGGACTGGACTCGACGAAGGTAAGCTGTTTTGTATGGTGGTCACCGAAGCACGGCGACGCAAAATGACTCACATGTTGCAGTCAGACTTTCCCTTATCACTGGTGCCTTTGACACTAAGACTCTGAAATGCCGCTGAGGTAAGGCTTGTAGGACAAGCAGAGGATCCCCCAAGCTCCAGGCCTCAACTCGGAACAGTGACGTCGACAGCACGTTTGCCCAAACTCCGAGCTGGTCAGCCACAGGATACTCCCGGGACACTTCCGACGGCTCTTCTTCGCAGGGTACTGAGTAGACGTCAGGAATGGAAGTTCCTTCCACTCCAAGGCTGACTATCAAGAGCAAGACAGGGCTCCACCAGGACAGCAGCAGAATTTGGTTGGCAGCCCTCCTTCAGACAGGTCTCCAGTCTCTTCACGGGTCTCACAGGTTACTCCAGGATCTCTAAGGAATGGGTTCAAGGGTCCTCTTCTTATCCAAAAATCTAGGTAAGGGCCGAAACTCCCAATAGCAGAACTAGCCCACATACCCCAGCAGTGGTCAAATCAGGACCACTGGCGGGAACACTCATGCATAATAGACATACTGAAACCAGTTTGTGGATTGGGACCAGACCGCCTCAGCCCACATCCTGCCAGCAAACACACATAGCCCTCCAGTAGCCCGCCAAAAGCTTCTGCTTTCAACCGGCACTGGAAGTCCATATAAGGATTTTCCATGCCTCATAAGCCAGGAAGAAGGCTAAAGAACAGGATGGCCAAAGGACGAGCGAAAAACCATGTGGCACGATCAACAAATGGTAAAAAAATCACTGCTGACACCAGCTTGTCTATTTAGCAAACCTAGAGTAACCACAGATCCTTTGAGTGATAGTCTAGGGCAAAACAAGTGCACCACATTGTACTGCATTGTAAAATGCATTGTACAATGATAAAAGTTACCACACGTGATAACACTAAAAGTAGTAACTAAGTAACTAGACTAAGGGAAAGAATGTTTCTCAGTACTTACAGCCTGAACGACATGTCAGTTTCCCCATAATAGATGAGCAAAAGACAGTGTAGTGAAGCTTAGGCTTCACTGCACTGTAAAAAGTACAGGTCAGGATCACAAATCAAAATAAAAAAGTTTGGGGTCCATAAACATGGAAAGATAGGTGCAGTAAAGTGAAATATTTCCTAACAGCGATCTAGGAGTCCATCTGAACAAACTGCTGGCGGTTGGCGAGGTAGGTCTTGAACCTGCATGGGACAAGGTTGCGATCCAAAATGAGCCGATGTAGGGTGTACATAAGCACCTGGTGGTCTACTGTGTTAAAAGCAGCCGAGAGGTCATGTAGTACCAGGATGCACGGGAGGCCGTCATCAAGGATTTTGAGGGCATCGTCGATTCCCTGTATGGTTGCGGTCTCCGTGTAACATCTGGGATTGACTCGGATTGGAAGGGAGTGTGCACTCATGAAGCCTAATATAGAAAAGTTATGCCATTGATCGCAGTAGATCAGTTAAATGATGGTTTGATAGATCCCGGCAGTGAAGGTATGTCACATAGTTGTTAACCGTAGACTGGATTTACACTACATGTACAAACCTGTGGAATATGGGGAAGTTCTGTAATAGGGCCCTCACTATGGTCAGAAAGGCTCGGAGCGGTGGTTGCTAAGAGATGTGGGGTGTCAGTGCAAGTCTTGCGATCATGTTAGTAGCAGAGTGTTGTGCTTTTCAGAAATAATGTTATTATTAGCTGGGCTAGATGGGAGAGCCCTTTGCCCCTGTACTGTTCGTATACCAATATGTCCTTTTAAAAATGACTTGTATTTTGGATCCATGTACATAGTTTGGTGCATTTGTAAATGGAAATATATGTTCAGGTATTGCAGTAGTAGTAGTTAAACAATATTTATTCGTAAATACAAATTCCCATCGAAGAGCACATCATAAAAAAAATACAATAAAATTCAATAAACATAATGAAATCTTGCGTTCTATGGAAATAAACTAAAATCATTCATTAGAGTATAAAAATTGCTTGTGTAACAAAGGCCTGCTCATTGTATAGGTAAGGGGAGCATATCCCTGCAGATGGGGAGCAAGTGCAAGTGGATCTTGGTCACCTGGCCCAAGCCCCGCCCACCTTATTAGCCCTGCCTCTTCCTTCCTGCTCTCAACTCTTAGATCAAGGGCGTCTTTCGCCTGGGCGTCCAAAGCAAAGGGCAGTCGAAGAAAAGGGAAATTTCTGATTAGAGTTGTTCGGACCAGGAGGATCCAGAGCCCGAACCCCTGCTCAGACAGCAGGTAAGCATGCACCAACATGTATTTACTCCCTCTGTCCCCCACAGGCCATCCCCACCCCTATGGCCCCCCCTGTGATGTTCCCTTGTGCCTCCCCTATTCGCACACAGGTGTTGCCCGTTTTGCTTGATTCTTCTACCCTGCTCCCCCCTCCCTGGCTCCAGTCTACTTCTACAGGAGTCTGTCCTGATACATTCTGGTTTCACCATCACCGTCTTGTGGCCAATGCTGGATTTGACTTCCCATCTTCATCTTGTATCCAGGCTTGCAACATTATGTGTTACTACTGACTTCTGCAATAGTATTCGCTCTCCCCTCTTTTTTCTCCACTCTTTTTGACTGCTTACTCTCTGTTCTCTTCTCCTTTCCCTTTTCCTATCTCCTCCCCTTACTTTCTTCTATGCACTTACTCTATCAGAATTGTCCCTGAACCTAGTACGATAGCAACCTCGTCTGTTTCCCCCCCTCTCGAGCACTATCGTCAGACCTAGTACGATAGTCGTTTCTTTTGTTCCTCCTCTCCCTTTCCGCACCCCTCTCCCTCACCTTTTGTTATCGCGAGCTCTACCAGAAATGTCATCAGGCCTAGTACGGTAGTAGCCTGTCTGTATCCATTTCCTTCCCACTCTCCTCCTCCCTTCCTTATTTATGTCTTAGCTCTTTGACTATCTGAAATGTCGTTAGGCCAAGTACGATAGTTAATTTCACATCCTTACTGTTCATGGCCTGTAAGAATATCATTGTATTTTCCCTTGTTCCCTCCCTTGCCTTGAAGCGCTTTGAAACACATTGTGTATAGGCGCTATATAAATAAACTATAATATCATATCATTCTTTCCTCACATGGAACAGTAATGTTGTGGGCCTAACAGTACAAGATTATCTTAGGTAAGACATGGGTTGCAGCAGTAGAAGTTCTACTTGCATCGTGAAGTGTCTGCAGGGGGCAGTACAAGCACCCTTGCATTAAACAGGTAAATTAAGGACCTCCGTAATGCAAGCTAGACTCACACAGAGCGGGAACAGATTAGGCCTCAGCAGTCCAAATTCCCAGCACAAAGAACTTGCCCAGCAGGCAATCCAAGCTTCCCTATTTTAAAATAGGAATAGCATAATCGCAACAGGGGAAGCACCCCCCATATAGAACAGGAACAGTTAATTGCCTCTAGAGTACAAGCTTCCACTTTCGAACAAATTATTTGTGTAATTGCTCCCAGCCACTCTAAAGCTGGTTCAATTCCTAAAGCATGTTACAGAAGGCAATGTTGTTATTAAAGAAGGATAAGTTACTCAATACGCCTTTCATATTTCCTCTACATATGTCTGCACATGTTATCTCTTCTGTATATGTTTTAATTTTAAGACCCAAACAGACCTGGCCAATTACACAGTAAAGCAAACAATTTGTATCATGAGTTTTAAGGTTTGATAACAGAATTGTCTGTTGATGATAAATGAAAGGCTGCATTTACTGGAAATCGTACTTCTTAATGGTATGCCAGTGTTGTTGTATGATGCAGAGAGGCAAGTGCTCAATGCTACAATCTGTGGGCCTTATTACAAGTAAGAGGTGCAGGAAAAAAAAGGTGGTAATTTCATTACCTCCACTATTTTTGCTGGTAACAGAATTTCCACCATTTTTACTGCACTGCTGAACTAGAACTTTGACCTTGAAGTGGAGGATTTTCCTCCAGCAGAATGCTGAAGGTAACTGCGACTTTAAGGACAAATTATGACAATTACTGGTAGCGATAATCCCGCCAAAGTGTACATGGACTCCTATGGCCAGAGAAATGGGGATTAACACTGCACTACCCCCACTTGTAATCCTGTGGTGAACCCACAGGACCAAGTGGTGTTACCAGTAAGCAGGTTTGGTGGTAATTTGGTGGATTTACTGCTGAATAACCACCAACATCATAATGACTGTATATCTAATCTCATGGTCAAATATTGACTGGCCCCGAGTTACCCATATATTCTTCAGAGGCCAGAAAACAGACTATCGGCTGAGCTAATAATCACAGTGATTAGAAGTTGGAGGAATCCTGCATGAAATCATGCATATAAATGTGATGCATACAAATATGAAATACCTTTCTGGATTGTGTGAAGGCATCATGAAGCATGTCACAGACAACAGATTAAATGTTATATTCAAACGTTTTATTTAACTTAAAAGTCATGGTGCAGTAAGGCCTAACATGCCCTATGCTAATGTGGGATTTCTCTACCGAAAAGTATGATAGTATGCATCAGGATGTCCAAATCAGTAACTGTGTCCAAAACCTATACTTGCCCTCACAACTAGCTGTATACAATGTGTAGGGTTGTCAGCTTCAAAATGAATAGTGGTCAAAAGTTCAAAAGAAAATGTAGAACCTCTTCTGGCTCTTGGTTTCTGCTCGGCTCCCACTTCCCCAAGATCAAACCCTTTCACAAAAGACTGGGGTTCCCTTCATCAAGAGTTCATAGTTCATGTTCTCCAACTTTCCAAAACATTATAATTCCTTGGAACACTTCCCAATTCTCTGGTCATTGGCACTCTTCACTGGTTCACAAAAGGAGTCCGTTTCTTCACTTCAAAATCATATAAGCAGTTGTTGCACAACGCAAGCTTCTGCAGGAATACTTCCATCGGCTTTCTTCACAAAGGGCCCTCAAGACTAGGCACAGTTGTTGGACCACGCGGTCCACCCATTACAGGTCACGCAACCGATAACCTTTCTTCTCTGCTTTCCATTGACAATTGTCCATTGCTCTCTTTGAACAGCTAAACGTGTTCCTTGCGTCAGTGTTAAACTTCCAACACTTCGCCGTGGCCTGGTTTTCCACCATGCACTTTGTTACACCTTGTGTATTTTTCTCACACCCTTCTTGGGTTTTTCTAGGCTTTTGCCAACGCTTGTGTTTCCAACAATTTACTTCATGGTCTCTCACTTGCACCACTTGGTTTCCATTCCACTCCTAAATATTCATAACTTGTTTTTCTTTATGCAGCATTCAAAATGGTTCACAGTGTGCAGATTGAGCTGTTTCTAACATCATTTTTGACATTTAGAAGTAAACTTCGATCATACTCGATCAAGATACAGGTAATTTAATGAATGAGCTCCACAAGAGCTCCCACAGAGAGCGCCGGGATTAGTTGGATGAGCTCATACAACTTCTTTGTGCAAGGTGTATCGATAAAGGGACCAGGTGCCACAGGACCCTACTAAGGTCCGGCAGCTCCAATATATGAATCAATACTAAACTGAAAAAGTAAATTATTCTACACGGGTGGTGCCCGCCTTTTTTGTTTGCTTTCTCACAGTGTGTAGGTCCCACTTTCGGAGCGCTCTGGTTTGAGTGTTTCCATTGTATCACTCACCGGCTCCGTACAGCTGCTCCCTGCACCTCCAACTGCTGTCTGGCTTCTCAGGTCTCCACTCTTCTTCTGCTGAGATCGGGGAGAGCACTGCTTGCTCTCTGAGCATTCTGCGGCTACAGGAGATCCCAGCGCCCACAGATCCTGCTGCGTGCACCCAAAGAGGAGGGTTGGCAGGCCTTCCAGACCCTCTTGTGGCAGGCCTCTACCACAGCGTTCCTCTCTCCTGGCCGACACTGCTTTTGGCTCCTGCTCCTCTAGCTCTCCAACCAGCTTCTCTCCTGCTCATGTTGGCAACCCACTTCTGGGTTCCTGCCCATGCCCTTTCTTTTGCTGTGCAATCAGGCTTCTTGTACCTAAAGGGATGATCCAAATTAGTTTAATTGCCTGACCTTGAGACATGCCTGGCTATTCCAACGGTATGCTTCCATAGCCCTCTTCTTTATCTCAGGACCAAAGTGGTGTTTGGGGAGGTTTGAAAAGAAAGTGCCCATTACTCTGTGCTGTCACCTACTCGTCTTGGTACTTGTCCGGCGTCTCTGTATTAATAACATAAGGTGAATATGGGTTTCTCTTTCCTATATGATATGTCCTCTTAGTTGGTCTCTTTCTCGTAATGTCGAGATGATAATTTTGGGGGATGGAAGAAAAAGGAAATGACTGACAGTAGCCTATGAAGGCTTGGGGGATTGAAGGTTTGTTTTGGAAAGCAAATGGGGGAGTATCGTTTCTCTCCTAGGGACGTCCTCTTCCCCACTCTCCAAGTCCTCTCTCCACTCAGGTGATCCTCCTTCGCATATCCACCCTCAGGGTCAGTACCCAAAAGTGATGGCATTTCCCTGGCCACCTGAGAGAAGGATTTTGGGGAAAAAGAAGTGAGGACGCCCTCACAATTGCCACTACAGGGACACAGTTTGCTGAGTTTCTATTTAATTTGCAAGTTCAACTAATTCATTGTTATTTTGTAAGAGCGCTTGCACTGACTGGAGAGTCCGGTTTTGAATGTTTTTAAGTCTAGTTTTGAAGATTTGAAGAAGGGTGTGACCCCTGTGATAGGAGTAATGACAAACGCACATCTTTGAGCAATGGCCTTGATGCCGCTGACCATTTATAGTACATTTACCACATGGACTACACGTTCATGTTTAATGGACGTTTAAACTAGACATTACATACTCATCCATTTGTGCCCCAGATAAAGTTTAGAGGTGGGAGTATTTTACACACTGTTTTTATAGAGTGTAAATCAAATTGTAATATTAAAAATAATTTGCCTCCGCAAGAGTGTTAAGTATGGGACATGCAACCAGAACATTACTAAACTTGAAAATGAATAGGACACTTAATCAAAACAGTGGTTTGAAGCCAGACTACATTTCTACACAAGTTATTACATTTGTCAAAAATCTTCTCATCCATATTGATGTGTATGAACATCCCACATAGATGCATCTTAATGATAAATGCACACAACACATGAATTTGGAAAAATACCATAGTGCAATGAAAGCATGCATTCACTTAGAAGCTAATTGGTTTGTTAAAAGGATACTTCCCAATCGTAATTAAAGTTTCCATTTTATTACTGTTGTGGTCCTAAAATGCAAGAAAAATAAACATGCATGTATGCATTATGCTGGTCTCCACGAGCACTTGCGCACAGAATAGAAAGAAACCACTCCTTGTCTCTCGGTGTGCTGATACTGACGAACTCTTTCATGGCCTGTAATTTCATTTATTTATGTATTTATTTGTAAAGTGCCTGAGCCCTCACGCATCAGGGCGCTGTTGCATACCAGTTACATTTGTACAGAGTTTAGGGACAAAAACAAGATGCACACAAATGAATTTTCAGCAGGGGAGTAGGGCGAGACAATGTCTTGGTTAGGCAAAGAGCCAGGTTTTCAGGGTTTTGCGGAATGTCCAGTACGATTCCTGTGTTCGGAGATGCGTTGGCATGGCGTTCCATTGGTGTGCAGAAACTTAGGGTACGGTAACTTCACCACCTTTTGCTCTTTTCACTGTTGGAGTAATTCATTTACCAGCAAGGAGGGATCTTGCTGGCCTGTTTGATTGTGCTTTCGTGATTTCTTTGTGTAAAGTACTGTGGGCTGTTTTGCTCAAGCATTTATGAGCAATTGTAAGGGTTTTAAATATAATCCTTTGTCTGCTTGGAAGCCAGTGGGCTTGTTTTCTTGCAGCTGTGATACGTTTCCTCTTGGGGAGGTTGAGGGCTGCTCTCTAGGCATTGTTCTGTATTATTTGAAGCTTATTTAAGTTCTGTGTAGAGGTTCCTGCAAAGAGGGCATTGCAATAGTCTAGTCTAGCGCCCGTTATTGCTCTGGCAATGGTTAGGCAGCTCTCTGTCGTGAGGAATTGTCTTGCTGCATTGATTAGCTTGGCAGTATATGCTGATGATGTTGCAATGGCGCTTAATTGCCTGTTAAGGGAGGGCGAGGTGTCCAGATTTATGCCCCAGGTTTTGAACAATTTATATATGATATGATATAATAGGGTATTTATAACACGCTTAATACCCAGAGGTTTCTAAGCGCGGACCCGGGGATTGAACCTGTGGTGCTCTGAGTCGTCTTGCTTCCAAGGCGAGTGCGTTGCCCATGAGCGATCCTCCTGAGATTGGAATCAAGATAAGGTCTATCGTGAAGGCTGAGAAGTGTGGATTAAGGTTCTTTAGCACGGACGATGGATCTACCATCAAGATCTCTGTCTTGTCATCATTGAGACATAAGTGATTGGTAGCCACCAAGCCTGGACGGTTGCGAAAACTTTGTTTAGCATGAGGGAATAGTTGTCAGAGGGTCCTGATAGTAGGAGGAGGACTTTTTGCAGATAACAATCCAAAGACGTCCTCTTGGTTCCGTCAAGTCACCTGCCCTTTGCATTGAACTCTGCTCTCAACTGGTGTGTAATGGTATTCACAGAAAGAAGACACTTGTCTGGAGGCTTGTGCCTAGTGAATGAGATTTGGATTGCAGAGAGGATGGTACGATTGTGATGTCAGTGCTTCCTTCTAATACGTTATAACCTGTAAATAGTGACGTACCAATATGCCATTAAATAGAAAAGTATTTACACAGGTTTATGTATTATGTACTCCTATATATTATGCAATTTCTATATTAGTGTCATTCACTTTATTACCAGCTCCCATCATTCTGGCCCTTTCCTTTCTCCAGTGTCTTGTTATCACTCCTCTACATAAGGGATTTTCCATCAATTCTGGATATCCCCAAAACTATTCTCTCAACTCACACCTTGTCTTTCTTGCGCAGCTTGTGGAATGTTTATTTTCTCCCCGTTTGTATGAGTTTCTCAGAAACCCAAGGTATGCTTTATGATAATTGGACTGACGTCTTTGTGACTAGAGACACTGAATTCTTTGTCGACTCTTTGCTACAAGACCTGCCCAGACTAACAACTAGGTCAGTGGCTTTATATTGGGCTTCTCCTTAGCCTTTGACATTAATTCCCTGGACCCACTTGCTTGACTTGAATCTGTGGATATTGATAGCACTGAACGGTTATATAGCCTCTCCTTCCACTTGGACAACTTCCAGCACAATTCTCTTACCCTTCATGGCCAATTCACTGACACTGATGGATGCCGTTTGTTTGTACCTCGTCCTTCTCATGCATTGTTAAGGTTTTCCTAGTATGCCATGATCATTACATTAATGATATTAAGCCTTTTCTCTCTGCACTTGTTTCGTAATTTTCACTTGAACCCCAACCTTACCTATTAGACCATAATACACAATCTTTTAAAATATTTGTAATGTAAATGTTAAAAAAAATATCTAGCTACACAATCTAAATCTTTAATTCAGGAATATGTCCTGCAAATTATGGTGGTATTAATATGTTCAGTCAAAAACATACTTTAAGGGATGTTAGGATTGCAGTGTACACCAGCAAAACCCCATAAATTGACCAGTCATGGTTTCCAAACCGAGTTGCTGCCAACCATGCTGACTGGACATGGTCTGTGCCCATGTCCCGGCGCCCAAAGGCCCCATGATGTGCTTGCGAGTTTGACCTATGCCATCTCCACTGGCCAGTTTGCTCAGGACACTCCCAAGTCATCCAGAGTAGCCTTTGACGATGGCAAGCTGGCCACTTCAGGTCTTGACCTTTGGCCATTTAGAGTTGACATTGGCTGTGACCAAAGGCCTGGACTGTTTCCATTTTGCACGTGGCTTGGGCAGATGTAAAGTGAAACTGCTGGACATATTTGCACCAGACCATATAGAAAGCATGCGTCCGACAAGACACTAGGTCCTTGAAAATGTTGGATTCAAATACGTCCAGCAATAATGGACATATTTTAAATAAATGGGAAGTACAGGTTTTGGGACGAAGGCAAACACTGTTTGCCATCTGGCGGAAACCGGTGTCAGCAATGTCCGTGGCCACCGTTATGGCGTGGTCTGACGCCACCTCGCCTTCCTGCAGTATCTCCAGGGCCTCAGCCCTCTTGTCGTCCGGGAGGAAGTCCAGCAGAGGAGCGATCTTAAACCACAGCTCACTGTCGTAGCGGGCCACAATCGCGAGGGTGTTGGCTGCTTTAATCGTCGTCACCGCCGACGAGAGGACCCGTCGTCCCATGGCATCCAATTTCTTCCCTTCGCCGTCCGGCGGGGAGGTCGAAGTTTTAGCCGTCGCCCCCGCCGCTTTCTTCTTGGCCGCCACCGAGATGACCGAATCCAGGTTCAGCTGCACCCGAAGGCACATGGGGGCAGAATCCGGGACCCAGTACTTCTCGTACTGGTCTCTCTTGGCAGGGGTCGTGGACGGGTTCTTTAGGAGCTCCAGCCCCTGGTCCCAGATGTCGTCAAGCAACGGGACCGAGAGGACCGTCTTCCTCTTGGCCTCATGCCGTTGATAGAGGAAATCTTCCTTCATCTGTTCCACCGGGCAGAGCTGAAAGAGCTCTGATGCCCTGGCGATCATGGCGTGGAAGGAGCCAATTTCGTCGGGCTGGGAAGCCCGGGAGGGGGCGGGGGGTGGTGATGGAAGGCCCATCCCGTCGTCACCACCGTCGTCATCCGTCCCTGTCGTAGCCGTCTCTGTTCCCGTGGCCTTGAGGGCCGCGTAGGCTGGAAGGGCGATGGGGGATGAGTTCTCCTCCGCTTGCTTGGAGGGCTTCCCGACGGTCCAGGCTCTGAGCTGTCCTGTGGCCCAGGCATCGGCTGCGAAAAGCGCAACGGTTGGGGAGTGGAATCCTCCGCCTCCACGGGAACCTCGTCAGCGTCACCGTCGTTTTCTTCGTCCGCCTCGTCGGGATCCCTCCCGTGGGACCGGACTTCCTCAGACCTCTTGTCCAGGATCTTTACGACTTCGTATCCGTGTCCGTGATGGCCACCGCCCCCCCCCCTTTTCCCACTGGGGTTTTCACAGGGGTCTTATCGATGGGCTGAAAAGGGGATTCCCTCTGCGGTGGCAGGGAAACTCTGGGCCCGGAGATCACCTCTACTGGACTGGGGTAGCCTCCGAAAGCTTCGCCAGGGCCGCCACAACTCCCACGATAGAGGCCTTAGCCGGGTGAATCAAAGCCTTGACGGCTTTGGACGCGCTTGAGGCCTTCACCTTGGGGGGAGGGTCGCCGCCTCACTCCTCCTCGGCTTTCTCTGTCGAAATCTACCGGGGCTTCGCCCGAAGCTTACCCGGGTTCTCCGACTTCCTTTTTGCCGAGCCAGATCGTTGGCTTGTGGTTGATGGCGTCGGTGAAAGTGCGCCCTGCCTGGCAGCCGAGGAGCCCGACCGTTCGGCGCTCCCGCTGCCCGTGGACTCGCAGTGCTTTGCCTTTTGTTGGGCCCCCGTCGCCAAAGCACCCTCAAAGGTCTTCTCACCTGCTGCTGGGCTCTTCCCCTCCAGCCAGTTGGTGAGGCGGATCCGCCGATCCTTCATGGTCCGTTTCGACATGTTCTTGCAAAACGCACAGTCCTTCTCCACATGCGTTTTGTCTTTGTGAAGGCAGTAGAGGCATCTAGAATACTCGTCCTCCTTGAAGACATTCTGTAATCTGCATCCAGGGCAGCTCCTGAACAGCTTGGATCCGGGTGTCGTGCTCCCTTTTTCCTGGGCCATGTCCACGCGAGGTAGGCCTCAAAGAATCTTCTGGAATCCTCCAAGAAGCGGGACTCGACAAACCTTCGCCTTACAGGGGAGTAGAAAATTCCAAAACGGGTCCCCGTTGATCGAAAGTAGAAACGGTGTAGCTTGAGGCTCGATTGACCGAAAAAATTAGATTAAACTCTTTGAAAAAATTGCAAAACGCAGTAAAAGATCTAGAGCTATAGCTCGAGGACTCCCAACACTTGAACGTGGGGTAAAAATCTGAAGATGGCTGCCAGAGGAGCGGCTTAGGTAGAGGGCAGTCATTGGCTGGGGGCAGTATGACCCAGAGACCAGTGATTGGTTACTAGTAGAAAGCCAGTTCAGAAACGAAACTGAAACTGATTTTTTCTTTACCGAGGATTCCCAGCCTGACGACGGGGAATATTCATGAGCATGCCAGAACTCATGCTGGAGAATATCTGTTTTTTCAGTGTTGTCACGTAGGTTAGTTTGGCTAATTTGCCAGCAATATACATTTGCTCTATCCAGGGCGGGGGTAGAAGGATTTGGAGATTGAAAAGGGGTTAGATATAGTAAAGCGGGGTGATACATCTCTCCCAGCGGAATCCCCCAATCCCATAGGGAGGATTCCTTTTCATTGTGAACCTTCCTCGGTGCACAACTCCCAGGGGGACCACTGTACTGCAGACACACCGCCCCAGCCCCATGGGAACGGTCTCCCCCGTAGGAAGAACATCTTCAGATTCGTCCCATTAGGTACAAAGACCTCAGAGTATACCTTGGTTCAAGAAAACAATTACACACCGAGTTATATATATAAAAATAGACATTATATAAACTAAGGCACACTGTTACAATTACAAGTGAAACCAAAACATATACAGTATAGGATCATTTGCAATATTATAGTAGCTTTTAGGATAGCAAACCAACCGGAAACATATATACAAACTTTCCAAACTCTGAATAACGTTTCATTATTTTAGCCCAACCCCGCCTTAATGGTCCAACACTATCTTTGAGTCTCCCAAAGTTCAGATGAGTCACTGGGCCATTAGTGGTTGGGGGTTGGCCAGAAAACTGTTGGGTACAGGCATAAAGTAGTGTTCAAAGCACTAGGGTCCACGAGGGATTCCCCTAGAGTTGCAGGTTAGTTAATCAGTGGTTACAATTAGGCTCAGGGAGGTTAGGACAACCCCCTGAAGGAACGTCCAGTTTTCGAGGGCAGGTGGTTTTACCGCCAAGAGCACCAAGGGTTGTCCCCCCAATGATACTCTATGGAGGTCTTGGGGGTAGCAAGATACAAGCTACCTGCATCCCCCAGAGTCACCGAACACCACAAGCAGACCCCAGTAGATTATACCGGGGGTGAACAGCACCTTGACATAAAAAAAATTGTTGCTGCAGGACGGCTCCAGCGGTGAGGTGCCAGCAGATCCGGTCGCCCGTTCTTCGGCCCGGGTGCAAGGGAGAACGGGGAGTTTAGTGTGGTGGTTCCTGCGACAGCACTGGCCCAGGGGGATGTCCAGTGAGATCTTCAAGGTGGTGGCTGCCTTCTGCAGGATCGGTTGGCAGATGGATGTTGTGGCGGTCAACTCTACTCATTTTCTTGGTCCTCTGGTGAGGGGACTCTGGAGCCAATTTGAAATGTTGCAGCCTTGGATGGCCTCAAAGTTGCAGGCACAACCGCTCTTCTGGAGATGTTGCACTGACCTGCAGCACAGTAAAGGAGATTTGCAGGCACTTGGGGGTGGGGGGGGGGGGGGTTCAAATCTCTTCTGGGGATGGTGCAAATTGTAGGTTGTCTCAACACTGATTAAGGCCCACCAGTCTATGGGAGGAAGTCATCTTCTTCAGACCTTCCCTGTTAATTAGAGTAACGAGGTCCAGACAGCAGCTGCGACTCAACAGGCTCTGGCGGTCGTTGGAAGTGCTGGCAACTTCCTTCTTTGTTCTCCTCTTCAGAATTTTCTTGTTCCAGTGGTCGAGTTTCTGCTCCACGACCTCGAGATTTATCCAGGTGAGAGCAGGACCTCATGATTCATGAGGACAACCAGCCTCCCAGTTTCAACTGGTTTCAGCCAAGCACACTGCAGGGCAAAAGGCAGGGGAGTCCTGCCAGTCACTCTGTGAACCTTAGTGGGTTTTCTGTGAGTAGCCCACTGAGGACAAAAGGAACCTTTCCACACCCAGAATGGCACAAGAAAAGTCCAGAAAGGACAATCCATCTTGTTCAGGGCTTAAAAATGTAAGGCCACTATGTTTGTGCCTTATGTACCTGATCAGAGCTGAGAATGCAGCCTGCAATAAAAGCAAACACATAAGTTATGCAAAAGGCACATTGCCAGCAGCATGAGCATATAGGCTTCGAGAAAAAGGATATACTGTATCCCCTCAGCACTTCACATAGGGTAGTGTGTGCTGATCTCGCAAGAGAAAACACAGAAAGGCTCAAATGTATCCCTCTGCCCTGGTAACAGCATTAGTTAGGGAATGAAAAGAAGCAACCATTGACAAGCTCTAGGAGCTTCTAAAAGCACTGCACAAAATATGCTGTGTGTTGCTTCACTTAAAAGTAGATATCTAAAAATCAGAGGAAAGCATGACCCCAAAAGGAAATCCCCAAACGGAGCCAAAAAGGTTCCATACACCAGAGTAAAAGGAGAGTAGTGTGCAAAAAGGTTCCCACTCACCCAGGAGAATTAGTTAAAAAAGCTAGGTGTGCAGCAAAATGTGTAGGGGGGTGGGGGAGGCGGGCACTCGCAAGGAGTGGGGGTTACCCAACGAGCCACTTCTGGATCCCTGCAGTGGCTGCCATTCGCAAGGATGTTTGCCTAGACGACAATGCTTTATTGTTAAAAGCGTCAAACCTTTTCTTGGTATTCTCAACTGAGAGGCTGTTAATCTACAGAGGTCGAAATCGGCCCCAAAGCAAAGATAACTAACTTAAGAAAAACATACTTAATGCTGCATTTTCATTGTGTTGGCTTAAAAAAATACATAACACACAGTTTCTCAACGTACAGACAGGTCCATCTCTTTCAAGGTTTATAGTCATTTCATCGACAGCCAAAGCATCTAATGCCATACCATCTAAAAAAAGCATCTAAGGCATTTTTTTCATTACTTTTTTTTTTAATGGGGGGGGTCAAATGGGGGTGCCAACACCCCTTTTTTTAACCTTTAAAACCCATTTTTATTAAACTAAACCCTTTACCATCTAAAAAATGCATTAGATGCTTTTTTTTATAGATGGTATGGCTGTTGATGCTTTGGTTGTCGAGGCAAAGTCCGGATACCCTCTTTCAGCCATAGGTTTGTGACTGAAAAGCAATTTTGCGTTTATCTTGCATGTTATGTATCGGAAATATATATTTGAAAGAGTGTATGGCTAAAAACGGATCCCCTACTGTACTGTCGATATATTCTAAAGGGAGCTCAAATGCATTCTACCCCTGTTTTGAACGAGGTTGCCCTTTTTCATATTTTGGGAGTATATTATGTAGGACTCACACCTACTTTTGTATGGCAAACATGTCAAACATGTAGAACTAAGCTTAGATATGGGATAGTTCTCCTTAGGAAGGAACGTCCTGTGGCCAGCATTAAAGTTAAAGGCAGGCCAGTTTCATGATTACCAATATTTCATATAGAAATATGGTTATGTGCAGAGAAGCAGAGTATAGGCAAACAAGAGCAATTGCAGCCAACACAGAGGTATGATGGAACTATGGTGGTACAGTGTGGTGTGGTAGATGATAGAACTAAAATGAAGCAAGAAATATGTAAGCCAAGTGCAGCTTCTCGTTAAAAGTTGCACAGTGCAAAGTTATTCGCTTGCAGAAATAGGAAGAGGCAAGAGAAATGCAGAATTAACGTGCAATGAAGAAGATGGGGGTCACGCTAAAACATGAATGGACGCATGATTGGTTGTAATGTTTACTGGATTCACATACTAAGGATGCCGGAGCTCTTCAGCCAAATCCGACATCCTGACATTTATTTTTTATTCATCAAGTCCAATGTATAAAAGATCACATTTATAAAACTGAAAATGCTTATTGCTTACAGATTTCACTAATTACCTGACTAAATCTCACCTTAGCTGCTTGGTCCATCTGTAGGGTTTCCACTTCGTCCGGTTCTAAGTCTAAAAAGAAAAAAAGTACTACAGTGAACATTTGCTCTTCTACAAAACTATAGATTATAAATATGCAGATGGGTCCTCCACCTGGTGCCGTGGGGATCGAAAGATTTCCCCACTTGTGAGCTCATCAAATATTAAAATAACTTCTAAAAAATAGGTGACCATACATTTATGGGAATACAGAAATGTATACATTTTGTTGCACACTTGTATTGCTTGCCTATATTTCCAGTTGCTTCGAAGGCCATCCTTATGGAAAGCCTGCAATAGCACGAAATGGAGGTGTTTCCCTAATGACCCAACATCAGTATCAAACGTTGCAATTCATGGTTTGCCCTGCAATTAGTTTTAACCCAAACCCCATTTGAGACGTTCCCCATTGAAAATTGTACACATCTAAGTGCACCTGCACACTGGTATGAAGGTTGATTATCAGTACATTTGTTATCGGAGTGGACACAGAGTACAGAATGTTTTCAAAGGTGTTCAAGAAAGGTTGCACTCCTCAACTCGAGGTGCAGAGAATTCAACTCAAAGTGCTGTGGGAGAAAATCGATGTGAAAGTGGGATTGTGAGGTTTAGCTATGTTTATTCAAGGATTTTGCTGATGGTTGCACATCATTTCTGGTGAATATCTTCACCCCCCAATGATAAACGGTTGAAATGTGTTTCTTCTTCTACACTTCACCAGTACACTAGGATTCCTAGAAGAGTCGGTGTACCAGATAGTGGTGTGTGAATGGCATTCACTGCATCTCATTCAGTACCTCAGGCGGATCTCAGCGGTGCCTAGTTACAGGCCTATCGCTAAATCTGCAGAGTGCAGCTGGGGGTTCAGTTGCAGGCTCCAGTAAACCTGTATCAAGCTCTTCAGGCAGCTATGCAGAATCTGTATATGTTAGGAGGGATTTCCAAAATCCTTTAGCAAATTTACCTCCATAGTTTATGTGGAGCACCAATTCCTGTGCTTTTTTTTTAACCGGTTTTGAGGGGAAGTAAAGCCTTCAGCTTCATTTCCCCTGCCTTTTGCTCATTTGTTATGTTATGGGGAAACTGATCCGTCCTTCATACTATCAGTACTGGGATACTAGTTTTCATGTTTACTTTTGACTCTCTACATTTTTATAACTTTTTAACCTTGCACACAGCATCTTACAAAGCAATGCATCACGATACCTTTGTATAACCTTAATCTTTTATGCTTGTGATGTTTGGTTACAGTTATATGTGTCCAAAGATAAGCTAGTGGCAGTAATTATGTTTTTTACCATTTTTCTTTTATTCCTAGTGTGCACATTTGTGTTTACCGCTTATGGCTACTAAACGTGGCTGGTGCCCAAAAATGGCCATGTCATGAGATTTTCACTTGTTCTTTAGCAATATTGTTGTCTGGCCTTCTTCCTGCCTTGCCATGTCAGGAAATCCACCATATATTCATGCACTCGCCTGGGAAAGCTGGAGCTTGCACAGGCTAGTGAGGCCTTTGAGTGTGTGAGGCTCAGGCAGGGGGTGGGACTGTCTGGTCACATTCCTGGAGCCAAAGAGTCTGGGTGTGGGGCATGAATGACACCAATAGTTGTCCCTGTTTGAAAAGTGCAAATCCTTACCATTCGTTGGGCTTGGACTTGCTTCCAGGCTAGATTTTGGATAAGAAGAGAACTCCTGCAGTCACTTCATCAGAGTTGGAGTCGAGTATCCCTTGTAGAAGAACAGACTTCCGAAGAGGCCTGGCATACCTGCCTGCGTCTGGCCCGGTGAAGCGCTGTAGCTACCCGATCTGCAAAGGCCCTGTGCAGTGCTTCAGCCCATGGACTTTTAGGACCAACCAGTCTCAACGCGTTCAATGATCTAGCCTTCGTCAGCCCTTGGAAGTGACCCCGGTGGACTGTCCAGCTCTCCAGTGTGCTACCTCAGCAGAAACGCTGCCGATCCACGTTTGCATCCCGAACTTTAGTGGTCGCCAGGTTGTGGTGTAAGCCGCCTTCTGGTCGAATTTCAGTCTCCCGGTCTCACAGGATCCTCTCCCAGAAGGACTTCTACAACTGTGACTAGATGGATGCCTGCTGTTGTCTATGTGCAGTGGTCGTCGCAGGAACTCTCCTTCCCCGTCCTGTGAAATGTCCTGAAGAGGGCTACACCGGTGAATCTTCCATTTCTTCATTGGAAGGGTTCGACACTCCGCTCCTGGACCGACCGGAAGAATCCTTGCACCCGCAGCTCCTGGGCACCTCTCAGTGGAACCAACGGCGGGAAATCCAACCTCCAGCGACCCCCATATGACCTGTCAAATTACCTGGAAAAATCGTAGTCAGGGTGTTTGTGTGTAAGTGAACAGAAGGCATTTGCCTCCCCGTCCTCCATAGGATAACATTGAGAACAAGTATCTTTGTATGCTTTCATTCCACTGCCTTCTGGTCTTTGAACCTGGGTAGTACCCAGTGCTCCAGGTAAGATTTGGAGGTGGGAGTATTTTACGCATTTTTTAAAGTTGGGAGTAAAAATGTAAGTCCAATCCCAACAAGAGTATTTAATAAGCGAGTAAAACTGTTTTAACTGGAAAATAGAAATATTTTCTAATATTTATTACTTTGCAGATAGTTATTTTACTTCTTCCAATCATGTAGTTCTTCCTGTGGTACTACGTGCACTACTGGTCCAAACATATCCATGGAGCTGCGAAAGGGAAAGCAGGAGCACAAGATTCTATTTTTACTCCCTGTTTTTATTTTTTGGAAGTATTTGCCAATTTTTAGGGAGTAAAAGTGTCCGATACACCCTTTATCTGTAGGGCTGGTAGTACCATCTGAAAGATATACTTACCTAGGCACAGTGTCTGGTGCTGAGGTGCGGGCTGGCTTCTTTGCTGCTGAATTCTACTCCTGCTGTATTCAACACGGTGTATCATGCAACAACAAGCAAGTCTGCTTGTTAAGAACTACAAATTTGGGAGGGAAAAAGGACTACATTTCCCAGCATCACTGCAGAGCCTCAGTGTCACCTCCAGACGCACCCCCGCTAACATGTGCTTGGGCTTCAAAACCTGCCTGCCCAGCGAAGTGTAGCGGACTGTGTTAGGCAGTGTGTCAGGTGTCCGAAAGATGGAGGCAAGGAGCGTCTACAACCATGACTGAAGGTGAGCAAGGGGTAGCCCCGGGTCAGGTCGTTGCTGCCCTGCATGAAGGGGCTTTTATAAGTGAAGACACTATTGCCCAAGATATATCGACAGTCTCATTGATAGTATGTCAGAGAATGACACGTTGAAAGACCTGTGAATTGGAGAACAGGAAATCCCAATTATACCTAGGTGCAACAGTTCCGAAGATCAACCCCTGCTGAGTCAGTTTGAAATACCAGCAAGCTTTGCCTGTTTAACATCATTGTAGACATTGACTTATGTACAGTTGATGGAGGGGGGGTGGGGGGTTGGGGGGGAGTCAGACAATTTACCTCAAAATATTACTTCTGAGAAACTAACTGAACCGCAATGGCAGCCCACGATCAGGCATTGTGCCTGTTGAGAGGGGCCATATGACGCCACCAACGGTAGGAAACGCTCAAGAGCTAAATATAAGGAAAATGTCATATTTGATAGAAGACACAGAAGATAAGACAGTAGGCTCAGGTTCTATCCTAGCCTCTCCTCATGGAACCCCTACTGACTGAACGTGTGTAGCGGAAGTCTTGAAAGCAGTAAACATTGACCCCAAGACAGACATGAGAGCACCTTCAAAAAGGAAGACCAGCCCGGGATATAACGCCAATAGTGGCTCCGGGATTAATCATAACTCGAGTCTAACATTGCAGCCAGAAGCATTGGCGATCTTCGATGACCGAGGTAATTATCTACAAAAAGGCCCCCGATGGTCCATTGAACATTCACCAGTTCGCCGGGTTTGGCAGGGGGACCCCCGAAGGGGCAAAAAATGGGTAATACCTGGTCTGAAAAGTATACGAATAAATGCAAAATGGCACTTCTAGTGGGAATGAAAAATGGGTCCCTCCGAGCCTCTCCTTCGGTGATAGTTTTAGGGGGCATTGTTTCTTCTTTAACAAGCCTCGGACACCTATAACCCATGGAAAACAAGCTCCCAGCATAGCTGCCGTAAGCTCTGATCAAAATATCGGATCAAATGTTATTGGAAACCTTGTTAAATATTGAGTCAGAGAGTCGACTAAATTGGGACTTTTCAGAGAAAACCTCACTACAAGATAATGGCCCAATTAAGTGTTCCAAAACAAGCTATAACGAACAAAGTACCCAAACATTACAAGCAATAGAGAAACCTGGGTACGGAGAGGATAACGTTTCACAGACAGTTGATGTTAAAATAGTAAAAGAAAAATCACAAAAAACACCAACGACTCCAGTATTAGTGGTAAAGGCTCCTACAGACATTAATGAGAAAGCCTTCACACAGTGGCAACGCTCACAGCGATTCTATGAAGCTGTATGAGGCTATGTAGAGCGCCTTAAAGGACCATACCACGGTGCTTGCCATGCTACATAGCAAGATGTAATTTCTAGAAGGCTTTGTCACTGCGACAGAAATACGTGGAGAATAGCGCAGCGGGAGTGACAACTCCTACATGATATTTTTGACCCTCTAATTTAAAAGAAAGCAGAACGATGCCTCAACGGGATTCGGGAGTGGTCTAGAGAACAAGGCTAGCCTAATGGACCCCTTCGAAGTAAAATCAAATAACGGTGAAGGAGGGTGTTTGGACTTGACAAAAGAAAGTAACCAATTAACTTCAGATAGTGTCCCCCCGGTGACGGAGGCTCTCCTGAGCAGGCAGGAGTCCACTACTGTAACATCAGCCCTAAGGGAGTCAGAAAGTCTTCCAGGGGGCACTGGCAGTGGACATACCCTGGCTATGGTACCAGAAATTCAGGCCCTAAATGATAACAGAGCCTGCCATAAATAAAAGGTGCCCGTTGTGGAAGAAAGAGATTCAGTCTTCTCTTTTACAGCCGGAAAGTGTCAAAAACGCAGTTGAGGTAACGAGAACGACAGAAGATGGCCTTGCCAAATGAAAAATATGTAAAATCTTAGCATAGAAAACACCACCTGATAACCCTCAAGAAAATAAGCACTTATCACGCCCAATTGAGTTGGCTGAGGTATTGAAACAAACAAAGCAGCTCTGCAAAAAAAAGAAATAAAAAAATTTAAAAAATTAAAGAAAAAAATTAAAGAAATCTAAAAATGAGCCACTAGTAAAAAAATGCCAACTCAAACAGCAGCAGATCCTTCATCAGAAATATCTCAGTGCCAGCACTAAGATCTATCCAGTTTATTCAACCAAAATTGGGAAATTTGGTAGCAATTAATAAACCTCTGAAAAAAAGAGGAGACTTTAAAATCGGCGGACGAGCCAAGGCACTTCGCAAGTGAGATTGATCTGAGATGTAAGCTCTTCACTGGATGATAGTTTAATGACTGGAACCTCTTCAATAGAGAATTCAGGGGACGAAACATCGGAGAAAGACCAAGTGTCCCCGGAAATACACTTGGGAGCCCCGGATAAAAAGAAAGATAACCCCAGGCCAAGAAATGCAACGCCTGCCCGGATTCCAAGGAAATTGATAATAAGGTGGAAGCGGTAGAGAAGGTGAGGGCGTCTCTATGCATCGGTGATGCTTCAAGAATATCCAAAGAAAGCAGCACAAGGCGTACCCCAACAAAAGAGGAGGGTAGGGTTACAGAAAAGAGCAAGGCTGGCAAAGCTGCCTCGAAGATAAAACTGAATTTATTACTCCCAACCAAACCGCAATTAAAATACCAAAAAGAAAACACTATGGAGGCAAATGATGGCCTACAGCTTTCTTTGGAACGAATCTCACCAAATGAAGATGGACTGGTGCTTAACAGGGCAAATGTATTTAGGCTGTTTCACCATGTCCCATCACTTTGTTCGGTTTCGTTGCAGGAGTTCTCATTGATAGAATTCTCTGATAATCAACGCATGGACAAAGTGACAATACATCTTGTGTCTGAATTAGATAAAAAACATATTTTGGAAGAGGCACATCACCTGCGACTCAAGGGGTTTGAGCTACAAGAGGAAAAACAGAAAAAAGCACAGGAAAAGAATCACCTACCAAAGGAGGAGCAGCAATATGAATCACTAGAGAATCAAGGCAAGGCCAAAGCTCAACAAGGTGTGATAAAAGATGACAAAAACAGCAGACTGGCTGCACAGAAATCACCTCTTGAGGGAGATGAAGCGAACTGGAAATGGCTGGTGGGCATTCTAGCCAACAAATGACATAAGCAATACCATCAAACAAAACCGTTAGAATGGACCCTCGTAAGTTGGAACACCAGAGGGTCATCACACCTATTTTCTGATGATGGAAATGATCTTGGGAAAGCAGACGTCATTTGCTTCCAAGAGACATGGTTTTTTAGAGGCCCCTTTGATAGAGGACTATTGGTTGACGCTAAACCCGGCGATTAAAAACCAGGTGGGCCGTCCAAAAAGTGGGCTGTTAATGGCGGTGAAGAACAGTCTAGGTTGATCCTTGTTGTATACTTATTCCCCAACCCCATTCATTCAGGTGGTAACAATGAAAACCTCAAATTATGGTCAGAATAAAATCCGAATACTCGTAGTGATAGATATGTACTAGAATCCAGCGGATAAAAGAAACAGCAACATGGTCGACAATATAGCACTCTTAATAGATGAAGAGAGGTTAAAGTGGAATGATTCCCCTAATAATAATAGCGGGTGATTTCAACTGTATTTGTATAGACCAGAACAATGAGCATATTTTGGAAGAAGGGGATTCTACAAAACTCAAAGAAAGAAGAGGAATAGCTTGGAGGAAAATGCTCCAGTCAAGAGACTGTTTAATTTTAAATGGTATTCTGAAAGGAGACATTCCAGCCAAGCCATCATGGAGAAGTATGTCCAGTGATCAACTGTTGGACTATATTTGTGTCTCTTCAAATATGTTGTCGCTACTAAAAACATTGGTCGTTGATACAACTCGAAGCAACGATCATAATCAACTTACATTAACATGCCATCCATTTGATTCAGCAGAACTACATAAGTATGTGCATAAGATAAAAGTAAATCCAGGGAGAAATAGACTACTTATCAGTGCCAACAAATTGCCGGAATTATTTCAACATCTATTTAAGGCAATTAATAAAATGCAGGAGACATAAGACCATCTTAGAATCAACTACCTCCCGTTGTTTCAGAAAATTTGAGTATAAAGTAATCAGGGAAAACCGCAGATGGGTCATCGACATATTTATGATAAAGGGAACAAGAAAAAAACAGCATAAAAATAGCATCCAACGATGGAAAAAAGTCAATACCGCAGAGGCTTCTAACAAAATCCACAAGTTAAAACAAAGATACCATAACTGGCTGCAGCTTCATAAAAAACCGATGAAAAATCAAGATGCTCAAGCAATGTTAGCCACCATCCTAACAAAGAATACTGCGGCCACATGGGCCATAATTAATCAACTCGACGCACCACAAGATGCCTTATTGGTAACACCAATTTCGTCTTCCCAATGGCAAACTCACTTCACTGAAATGCAATCTCAGGAAGAGAAGTCATCCTTGGAAACAAAGTACATCGCATCAGCAATCATGAAATCAGATAATAAAGATTCAAATCTAGATGTAGATGATGAATCCATCAAAGGGATCATCAAAGGTTTGAAGAATTCAAGAGCGTTAGGCCCTGACGGTTTGTCCAAAATCGAAGTGAAAAAAAATCCTAAACTGTGGGCCATGCTTATGCATCACCTACATGATGGTATATTGAGAACATCAAAGTCTCATTATCTTAGAAATTGGTGGTGGTCCCCATTTTTAAAAAGGGGTTAAGATCAAATCCAGATAACTACCGGCCGATTGCCTTATTGGATGTGGTGGGCAAAATCTTTGGATTGATATTGCTAAAAGCATTGTGAAAATGGCGAATTACTTCGGGCCATCAAGACCCATGGCAAGCAGGGTTTGTGAGGTGAATTGGCTCCTTACTTAATGTCTTTTTGATTAATTTGTTACAAGCGAGAATGATGCAAAAGAAAGGCAGCCAAATATTTATGGCATTTATCGACCTCTCAAAGGCTTTTGACTCCCTTAAGAGAAACTTGCTATGGGAAAAGCTTAATCGATGGAAATACCTGAAGCTAATTCTGAAAAACATCAGCGATCTCCATCATGAAACATCCATCAAGGTCAGATTGGATAGATTGGTAACTCTCACAGATGCAATTCCAATAAGGGTAGGCCTGAAACAAGGGTGCCCGTTAGTGTCTGAACTCTTCAACCTATTCCTTTCAGATATTGACACAGCCTTCTGTGACATATGATCATTTTCCCTAAAAATCGGCAAGAATGAAATTGGAAGACTTCTGTACGGCCGATGATATAGTGGTAATTGACCAGACTCCAATAGGCTTGCAGAGTCAGCTTGATTCCATTCAGAAGTTTCTGGAAAACTATAAAACCCAGGCAATATAGTGCAAAGAAACTCTTACACGCTGGAATTTATAATACAAAATACATTTATTGTATATACACAAGGCAAGGTTGGTAATTAATATTTTGACTAACCAACACACATAGGAAATATCAACAATGCTTTTCATAGGTGACTGCTTCAATAGTGGTTGCTCGCGCTTACAATTTTTACAGAAAATGACAGTAATGACAGTTGCACTGTCAAAAAAGTCGTGGCGCACACCTGCATTTGTTAGTGAATTAACAGTTTAATTAATTTACAGTCACTCAAAGTCTGTAGGAAGAATAAAAGGTGGTTATTCAGTACTAGTAGCAGCGATGTACGTGTTAGCAACACCTTTCAAGACTTCTAATGCTTTAGCAGTCCAATCCCTAGCTAGTCAAGATTTCAAAGTCAGGGTAGGGTGGGAGTAAAAGTCTTATGCAGCAGCAGAAAAAGCAAGGTTACGCAGGATACCCTAGTTACTTTAAATAAAATGTTTTAGTAGGATAACACAATTAATAAGCACCCTGCAAAAGACTCGCTAAAAGAGCACAAGCTGTTAAGACTGGGCAAGAGGTATGGGTGGACACCCAAACACCTGGTATACGCAATCCTGTCACACTGGAGTGACTATTCAGTTTTAGGTAAGTTCTACATTGAGCCCCACAGTACCATTGGGTGGTTGAAGAAACTGCACCTGGATTCTTTTCTGTGCAGCAGCGACGGACCCAGTCTCCCGATTCCTTGGTCTAGTGACGAAAAGAAGGACACTAAAATCAGATGTCACAGCAGCAGTCGCGAGAAAAGACCCTCAGCAAAACTTTCTTCGGTCTCCCACATCGGTCTACTGTTTGAGCACCTTTTTTATCAGCTCCAACAGTGAACGGTTACCATCGGGTCGAGCCTCCTCGATTCTGCAGTCCAGCCCTCAGGCGAGGGGACTTCGACAAGTGGGGTCGTTCCTCTGGAGGTCCAAATGGAGCTCGCCAAAGTTCTGGGAAGATTTGTTCTTGCAAAGATACTGCACTGCAAATGGGTCGGAAGTCCCTGGTATTCACGGTTTGCAGCCCTGGATTGTGAGGAACTCATGGTGGCAACAAGTGAGACAGACACAAGTGATCACAGTTCAAGGGTGTTTATTCAACAATTAATTCTGTATACAGGTTGGAAAAACGCCAAATCTAAACCTAAATCTAAGATGGGAACACGTGAAAACCATCAAATGAAAATAAGGCAGTCCTAGTGGCGTTGTGTCAAAGTGTTCTCAAATAATAGGTCAGGATGTGGTAGCCTGGGTCTTCCTTCCCCACATTTTGATCATGGGGTAAGATGGGATCTTGGAGCACAGTACAGTCTCGGGTTTCTCCAGCAAGAGACGATAGCTCTAATGGCAGCTCTCAGGACCATAGATGGCTAGGTCTCATTTTCTTGAAAGTTTCTTGCCTTCAAGGACCGGAGGTATTCAACTAACAAAAAAAATACATAGGGCCTCATTACAAATCGCCCGGTATGGAAACAACGGTGGCGGTAAACCCGCTGCCACCGTTGTTTCCATGCCGGGCGATCACAAATCCTGCAGGCAGGAGGTGATGTTCCCGCCAGGTCTGACCTGGCGGGTTTAACACCGCCCGCCTGCAGGCGGACGAGGAAACACCGACAGCATTACGAGATGCTGCCGGTGTTTCCATGATCCCCATTCCCATTGAGTCCCATAGGACTCAATGGGAATGGGGATTAACACCATTCCGCCTCCGTGATTCCCGGAAAACCGGGGTTGTAATGCCCTGGTAATTCCGGGAATCACGGAGGCGGAATGGTAATACGAGTCCGGCGGTAACCAGGCGGTTTTACCGCCTCGGTTACCGCCAGCCTCGTAATGAGGCCCATAGTCTCTTTTCGATAGGCTTGGGTGACTACTTTCAATCCAGGATTCCCCTCTTCTGGGCGCAAATCCCTAGAAAGTTTGTTAACGATATCAAGACCCCAGATAGCTATGTTTTCTCGCTTTCGAGGGTTCCCAAATAAAGTTCCTTTAACAAATGAAAGTTTGTTTCCAATGTTCACTGGAGGATGGGTTCACCCCTGGGTCCCGCTCTTCTGGGCGCCGACCCTTCTCAATTGTTTACTACAGTTTACATAGGGTGATGGCTTTACCCCTGTGTCCACCTCTTCTGGGCTCGGGCCCTTATTAACTTTAGCCACTGTTTCACATAGGGTGATGGCTTCACCCGAGTCCCCCTCTTATGGGCGCAGACCGTTCAATGGTTTACCACAATTATCTAACTGTTCTTTTCTTAACGAACTTTGGATACCGTCACCCCTGCATCTCCCTCAGTTGGGCTCGGACCCCTCTTGACTTCACTTTCACTTTACTTTCATGTTTTACAGTATTCACGTCCCTTGCTTTTCCCAAATTATATGACAGTTCTTTTCTCAATTAACTTTTGGGCGATGGCTTCACCCTAGATCTCCCTCGGTCGGTCTCACTCTTGCCAACTTCCCATTCACTTGCATTTGCAGGATGCACTTCCCTTGCTTTCAACCTGGTGTAGCTCAAAGCCTTTTGATTGTACTGGGATTTTACTAGACCTCCTGTAGGACCACTTTGACCTCTTTTAGCAACTCTCCTACGGCCTTCTTGTACCCATAGTTTCGCTCTGATGGGGATCGACCAGTCTCTTGAATTAGCACCCACGTGTTGCTGGTTTTCCTTCTGCAGCTGGTCTCCCCTTAACTCTTTTTACAGTTCATTACACAGTTCATTAAACTTGGTTTAAACTTGGCACTTTGCGTTTGTTCATTTAACACAGCCCAGTTCTTAACAATTCTCCCCTTGACTCACCGGTTGTGATGTACCGCTTGGCTTTCCTGGAGTCAAGGCCGGTACCACAGGTGCGGGAGATTCTCTTGGTCCTGCTTAGCGGCATAATCTTTCCCCATGTACCATTGACATCTGCTAAATTGACAAGGGGGGGTCTAGTTACTAGGGGAATCCAGACGTGGACCCCTTGCTCACTATTCTTAGAGAGGCACAGCTACACCCTACTGATAAGGTTCAACCAGACCGAAACACGTGTCTGGGGTTGCTGTTGGTACTCTTGTTCAGAGGAGAATTGCCTAGCATTTCGGTGCTGGACTGCCCCAGGGCAGGACAAAGACTGATATGTTTGGGATATTTCTTCTCTGTGAAAGATAGTGAGCTAAAGACTCTGGGTAAGGCTCTTGTAACCAGGACTCATGTCTGGCAGAGAGTCTCCCAGGACCCCCCCTTGTTATCTCCATTGACATCTGCTGCAAGACACTTGTGCTATTGTTCACGGTCTTAGGCTCTCTTCCACAAAGGTTCCCCGGGCCTGGGATGAAAAGGGCAAGGTCACTTCTCTCCTCGCCACCCTCTCCATTCCGGCTGCCTTTCTCCTTCTCTTGAACTGCCATGCCTGCTTAGCCATCTCGTTGTGCTGTCTGCCGTGCTCGCCTTGCTTGAACTGAGCTCTCTTGCTCCTCCTTTAGACGCTGTGGAGAAAAGGAAGGGCTGTCAGGTGTGTGAAATTCAGGTTAATTGCCCGACTTTGCCTGACAGTGGGGTTGGGACATGTCAGGTGAACAGTTTGCATGTTAGTCTGTTGTCTGTGGTGTACAAAAGTGTTGGCGTCGGAAAAAGGGAGAGGTAGAGTTTCTACATTTTCTGCGTAGTAGGATGGGGATAAGGGTTTATCGCAAATTATGGTCTTTGCCCTGGGGGGGGGGGGGGTAGGTGATGTCAGAAGGGTAGGTTTAGGGTTTATTAAATGGACCAGAATGACCATGATGAAGAACATAACAGAGGGAATTGTGGGAATAGGAGTGTTCTGAACTAGTGTTAGGAACAACATAGTTAGAGGAATGTGGAAAAGATTACAAGATCCAGGGAAAGCAGGAGTCTGGGAATTGTGGCTATTAACAGGTTTACCAGATGTGAATGGGTTGTTGGCTTTACCTTTGGGTAAGGAAGATTCAATGGGTGCAACAGATGAATGGGAATAGCTTATAAAAGCTTCAGAGACGTTGTTCCCCGCACCATCCTCCCTGTGATAGTACCACGTCTCACCTGGGGTATTCCCTCGAGCATAACCCGGGTTCCCCTACCCAGGGGATCCTCCCTCACTGGTCCACCCCCAGAAAATGGATCCAACTGCGATGGCCATGTCCTGCCCACCTGAATAAGAGATTTGCGAGGTCTTACTGGGAGAATACCCTCAAGTTTCTCACAATGGTCACAGCACCTTGGGGGATGGCTTGATCGGCAGTTCATATCAGGGCTGGTTGGTCCCACCAGCCAAAAGGGAAGGAGTCCTCTTCGGAGCTCCTCTATCGATATGAAAATGGGGTCAGGACAGCACTGGTTGCTTCACGGTTACTGAAGGGTCTGCAGGAGTGTCTGGTCGTCTTCAGCTTCGGATCTTCTGTTCCAGTAGTCAACTTGCCTTCTGCCTCAGGAACCTCACCTTTTATTCTGATTTCCCATTCACCCCTCTGCAAACTCTCCCCGCAGTTTACAGAAAAGGGTGGGTGGCTGTACAATCAGGACAGCTCGTCCCCAAATGGGAAGTGGTTTTATTTATTTTAATTATTTTTTTAGAACACACTTCATTCGGTTTCTAAGCACGGATCCGGGTTTCAAACCTCTGTTGATCTGCATGGTCTTGCTTCCAAGATCAGCATGTTGCCCCTGTTCTATCCTCTGTTCCATTCAGGCACATCACCAGACAAAGGTCAGGGGAGTGTCAAACTCCTCCCCTGCTTCCTGTCCTTGCAGCCACACTTGGAGCCTAGATGGGCAAACAGGGGGGTCCCTGTCAAAAGCAAAAAACACATTCAGACTCCCCCCTCCCAGAATGGTAGAAGAAGGGCTAACAAAGGATAACCGCACTAGAAATGGCAAATAAAAAGTAAGCAGCCACAATGTTAGAACATAGGTGACTCTTGTGCATACCTGCAGCTGTGAATACAGCCTGCAGTAGACAAATGCACAAAAACTGGTATAACACGTCCAATGCCACCACTGCCCGCAGACATAACTATATGGTTGTCAATGTGAGCAAAAAGTCAGAGGAGCAGAGAGGAGGGGATACAAGGTACCCTCTCAGAATTCCACATAAGGTGGGGGTGTGCTTATCTGTCAACAGTGAATGTTTTATGAAGGATACCAAGTAACCCCGTCTCCATAAGAACAGTAGTTTTTAGGGAAAATGAAAAAATATAAAAAGGCGAACCAAAGGATCCCCAGCAACACTGCACATAGGGTGCTGTGTGTTGCAAGCTTCTAACACAGATGCCTTTAAGAGATATGGAGGAATGCAAGACTCCATGAAACTAGGTAAAACAAAGAACAGAGTTCCCATGGTTAAAGGATGCAAGAATGAATGAAGGGAAACAGGCTTCCCTCATTCACTCATTCAGGCGAACAAGAAAAAGGGACTCACTAGGAGAGGGATTTATCTCCCTAACACCCGTTCCCTCCCTCCAAATCCCCCCCCCTTTCTCCCCTCACCCCGAGACTCAGGGACAGGAGGATCAAATCCACTCCTGGATGGATCTTTGGTTCCAGTCGGTCATACATTCTAGAGAGATGCCATAATAGGTGATCCCTTGAAAAGCAACAAGGGACAAACTGGGCCACTCAATAGACAAAAGAATTGCAAATAATCAACATATTTAAATTAATCCATCCAAATTTCTTGTTTCAAAATAATAGGATTGTTTATCACAGTAAAACAAAGTTAATTGAACCAATCAACATATTTCTGTTGTGGGATGTATTTACCCATGCATCCTAGCCCTACCTCAAAACTGTGCAGTACTGACATGGAAAACATCATGATGGCCAGAGCTTCCCAGAAAATGCACAGGGAAATGCATGAAGAATAGGCTGCCACTCATTTTTGCCGATGTTATGGGCACAGAAGGAAACTGCCTAAAACCACCATTGGACTACCCACACAGTAGTCTGAAACCATTGGGAATGGCAATGCTGATTGCCAAAAGCAAACCCATAACTGTTGGGAATTCATTTTCTTAAATCCCAAAAATGGGTGCAGTACCAGTACTCACCACTATCCAAAAGCCGGCAGTTTAAAACCACCCTGTGTTTCTCTGAAGGCAGGCTCAAACTGTCTATTTTAAACATTGCAACACATCTAAAAACTCACTGGACACCAGCAGACATTTGGTAGAATGGAGTGTTGTGTGCCTACAAAATCTGGGAAATGAAGAGCCCAGAAAAATGCTTATAACAAGACTGGCTGCGCTGTGGATTTCAGCAGTTTAAGTTGCATTGGACTGAAAGACACTACAAATCTAAATGTTCAAATTGACTGAGTGACCTACTTTTGAGTGTCACATAGGTTGCAATTGTTTAAATGTCATAGTTTAAACTTAGAATCAGCATCATAGCTGCATATGTAAAAAAAATGTCTTGACTTAGACTGGGGAACAAAAAGTGACATTTTATCTGAAACCTGGCTTAAGGAACTGAATTCTGCCTGGCAACTACCCCCATCAGCAGTGAAACTTGAGTCACCACTGTGTTCCCAGGCCAACCTTCCTTTTGCTGCCCACACTAAGGATATGCCATCTATCTGATAATTGAATTACCTGTGCTCTGCAAGAGAGTGAACAAAGCCCTCTTCACTCAGGCAAAGGTTTTTATTACCGCAGTCGTAAAATGTAGCTTCCTCTTGGCAGGAGCTGGGAGGAGCACTGCCTGTGAGAGCAAGCTGGCTTGGCAGAAACTGGAAAGACTGGTTTCTATACCATGTGACCTGGGAAACCACACCCCTTTGGAGCCAGAACATAACTTTAAAAAGATGAATAACTCATAGAGCGGACATGTGAAAATTTTATAAATGATACCATAATTCTTGTGATTTTTCTGCCCACATTTTAAGAGGTTTTTCGACCCGGTGGCATGTTCAGGGGGGTTTTAGCGGAAAAATGGATATTACTCTAACTGTATGCATGTTAAAAATCTGAAACTTCTTCAGTTAATGTCCATACTCCCTGCACACATGTATGTAAAGTTGGGTCAATGTCAGAAATTGAAAAATCAGTTAAAAAGTGAAATATCTGCCATTTCTGAATGCAAGCTCTTAGAAACAGCAGATTTGGACAGAGACATGGCTAAATTCAGCCACACCATGTATATGTAATTTCAAACAACTGTGTAACTCTGAAATATGTCTTTTATTATCAAATATAGAATATGTGCAATCTGACAGAGGAGTGTCCTATCTGCAAGCCATAAAATGACATCCCTCTGACTCACAGTTCATTCCCCAATCAAATAAGAAATGGAAGTTTGACCAATTAGAAGCTGAGAGAGAGGTAGGGTCAGTGATGCTAGAACACACCCACATTCTAAACACATAAAAGCAGACAGACAGGACAGATAGAGACCTTCCAAATCCATCTGCAGCGGGACGCTCTGCCGGAAAAATCCATACTTACCTCCATCAACCTCCAGAAAGCCAAACTAGAGACTTCAATCTATCCAGAACTAGAGACCAGACCAGAGGGAGAAAGCAGTGCTGTACCCAGAGAGAAAGCAGTGCTGTGCCCAGAGAGAGACCCGAGCCCAGTCCAAAACCCTGACCAGATCCGTGATGAGGCCCATTTAATTCAATAATATAGTGTGAGTACCCAGCAGAACTGTGTAGAACCAATCTCTTAGTTTAAATTCATCTAATTCAATCTATTGAACCTAAGTAGAACTGCCTCATAACTGTCACTTGTCATTTTCTAGTCGCAAGCTGCACTTGTCTTTTTGAACTTTAAAATTTCAAATCTGAAAAACGACCTTCACAAAATCGCTCATATCTCCGCAACCGTTTGTTAGAGACTTGCAATAACTTTCATCTGAAAGGTTAGAATCGTGGCTTTCCTACGAACCTAGAACCGCATTCCTACCCCTTATAGTTTTACCGCAATCGCGGAACACGCATTCGCGAATTTTACCGCGATTTGCAAATTTCTTCACATGTAAAAACTGCTGCTGCTTGCTTTCCATTTGCCAGAAATTCGTTTAACCTGCTAACTATCCCTGCATCATTGCTAGTGTGAGCCTGGACTAATATTAACTAGATACCACTCACCCTGAACCTCTGAAAGGGAATTAAAAGCGTTTCCAGCATATTTCTCATTCATTGCTAGCACATATCAAAGCATTTGGGCCTGTGTTTTCAAAACTCCTATCTGTGTTTTAAACTTCTGTTGTCTAAGCTTGGGGGGGGATTGAACTGATTACATTGATTGCATTTCTGAGAACTGTGTGTTTTCCTTCCATTTCCTTGCCTTGCATCAAAGGGGGGGAGGGGATTGCCAGAGAAAAGTGATTACATTGTTTGGTTGAAATCATATTGCGTATTTTCTGTACTGCATTCATTGAATATTGCATCCACCTGAGCTTACATAAAGCATCCTCTACCACATTATACTTTTGTTCCTAATTACCAGTGTGCTACCTTATCCATTTCATCTCAACTCCTTAGTAATTATAAAGAAGTGTGCTAGTGCCAGATTCTCTGTTGTCAATCTTTATATCATATCAGATTAAGTGTGCTATTCAATTATTAATTTATTATAAAGTGTCATATATATATCTATTGTTTAAATCATCAAATAAACCCTTTTAACTTGCAAAACAGAACTACTTCTTGGCTCAGTGGGGTCAGGGGGATTCCAAGAGAGGGGTGTTATATAAGGGTAGTCATCCAGAACGCATGAACTGGACCTAAAGATATATCAATAAGGGTTTTCATTCAGTATTCCAGACTAGGCGTTGACTTAGCTGTAGTGTTGAATTGAATCCTCTTACAAATTGGGGGCTCGTATCCGGGATTCTGGGTTAGAATACCACTTGTGCAGCTTAATACAGTGTGCTAACTGACGGGATACATACATCCAGTCGGATCACCACGCTGCATTACGCTGTGAAGCATTCCTCAAAAGGGACACTCCAAGAAAAGTTCTGTTCTGCAAAACTAAAATACTAACTTCTGTAAGTCAGGACAGAGACCAATCTCTAGAATGACGACCTTGGTAGATATGAAAATAGCCAGAGAGCACTTCTTACACAAACTATTTGTGAGAGGTGAATGGACTCACCAGGACCAAACAGTCTGGTTGCAGGCCATCACGCAACAGGTCACTGAAACAGGGTCAGATATATATAGAGATCAGGGTCCATTACACGTGGCCCTGAGTGAACTATATATGGCTCCTAAGGCCAAAGATGAGCACGACAAGATTGTTAGGATAGCGGCATACCTGTACCTATATATGGGAGACATGCAGGATAGATGTGCTGAAAGCCAAAATCTGGCAAATAGGCAACAGATGGTGTTAGAGAAGGTCCAATCTGACCTGGTCTCTTCTGAGCAGAGGCTGCAGAGGAGCCAGGAGTCAGAAAATGACAGCAGACTGTACATCACTAAAATGAAGGAGGATATGGATGTGCTGCAAAAGGAAAAGTCAGCACAGGATACCAGATTTCTCGCCTTGCAGAAGGAACACCAAGAAGGTTTGGACTCCCTACTGCAAAGCCAGAAAAAGCTGGAGCAACAGCTAGACTTCAATAGGGCATGTGCTGAGCAGGTAGTCACCCTGCAAAGCCACCTAGATAGAGAGAAGGCAGAGAGCAATAAACTGATTTTGAAAGACCTGGATACCCAGACAGAGTTTGACCAGGAGCGCCAGAAAGCTGGTGCCTTCCAAAGGCAAAGGGACGACCTGACGGTACAGATGCAGGCTCTCAGTCAGGAAAGAGACACTTTAGGCCAGGAAGTCTGCCATTTAAAAAGGAAAATGGAAGAAAATCACCTGGCCCACCAGGGACTGGGTGACCTCCAAAAAGAAAACCAGAACTTGGTAGAGCACACCAGAAGGGTGGAGGATGCTCTAGCAAGAAAGGAGCAGGCCAATAGGGACATTGCCCAGGAGGTAACCCTCCTGCAGCAAAGACTGGCCCAGTTCTCCAGGACCAATCAGGAAACACAGAGGGAAAATGAGGCTCTCTGCCAGCACAATGAGAGGCTCCAGCAACAGGTAGCGATGCAGGAGAAACTGATAGAGTCGAGTAAGGCCTTAACAGAGGAACTGAAAGCACAACTGCAGGCTCTTGCATTGCAACAGGGAGCAGGGGCGGATAGAGATGAGGTCCGCTGGGAAAGAGAGACTCCTGACCATAACCGCAGGAGCCCTAACACCAGGGGCCTTCATCTCCCCCAGTCCCTGGACTCTACCACCCCCATGTCCCCTGGCGCACATGAGCACAGGGCCGCAGGGATGGCAGATTACTATCCAGCTAAGAGTATGGGGCTCATAGGCCAGTACCACTCAGGAATGGAGGGGTGGGCATCCGGGTATGGGCACCCAAGTACAGTACAGTTCAATGGGGAACCCCAGGAGAGTAGGCCCATTAAGGGCATCCTGAAAACCTCTGCCCAGTTAGGTCAGTGGAGGGGGTACCCATCAAATCCTGGCAGCAAGGAGGAATCTGAAGACTCCTCTGAACTGCGCAGGACACAGGAGACCAGGTCCCCACATTCTGCCAGCCATTCCCAGGCTCGCAGAATCCGGGAAAACCTGGAAGAACAGACGGGAACCTCTGGGAGCAGTGCCTCTGAGTCCGAGGAAGAATGGACAAGGGTTACCCGAACCAAAAAGGCCAATAAGGCAAAAAGGGCCTTGCTTAAGGACCCCTTAAAGCAGATTAAGGCGATCAGGAGCGTCATCACGCCTTACCATAAGAACGCTAAGTATTCTGTTTGGGAGCACTTAGAGTTGTTTGAACAAATGATGGAGACTTTCCATTTGAAGGACAGCCAAAGCTGCATTCAATATGTAAAGTGGACCTTCTCCCCGGAATACTCCAGTTTCTTTGCGGGGCTGGAGGACCAAAATCATTTAAGATGGTCCACCTATAAGGCGGCCATCCTGAAACATTTTTCTGTTCACAGAAATCCTCAAGAGGCTCGCAAGGCAGCCTACAATTTGCAATGTGGGGAGGATCAGGCCCCACAAGAATTTGTGCAGGAGTTAAAGCGTGCTTTTGCACAGACCACAAGAAGGGTGCGCACAGATAGTAGAGAGTTTATAAATACGTTTTTCCATGCCTTGCCCAAATATATCATGACCCAGCTTGTGAGGGATTTTCATGAGAAAAGATCTTTAGACTGGGTCATTGAACAGGCTACCCGGATCTATGAGGTGCAGAAGCCCATAGAAAATAAAAGCAATGCCCAGAAAAACCCCAAAGCCAACAGCACCCCTGCTGCTGCCAAGGTGGCAGAGGTAAAGGTCACCCCCGTTTTGGATTTGGAGATAGGGGGGCCTAAAAACCTACCTGCACCTAATAATGCTAGGCCCAGAAGGTCCTCGGGCCAGTCACAGACAGGGAGCCAGGGAGGCAGCCCCACAAATGGGGTCCCTCGCTCTCCTGATTATGTAAGTCCACGTTACAAGGGAAATCGACCCATCCTGGGTTATGTGTGGACTCCTCCAGCCCAGGGGGGGGGATCCAGCCAAGCACCTAACCCAGGGAACTTCCCTCCTAACTTCCCACCGGAGGGCAGAAATTTACCAAACCCTGGGCAGAACTTTTTCCCCCGATATCCACCCGACTTCCAGCCCCAAAACCATCCATCCTTCTTTCCCCAATTCCCTGAGCCCAGACCACTGAATCCGGGAGAGGGGAGGCCAAGGGTGGAGGGGTACCCAAATCTTCCCAACCCGGGGTATTACCAGAGGAGGGACAGCTACCCTTCCCGGGATCAGCCCAGGGGAGAAAACAGGGCCCCGTATCAGCCTGAGCGGGTTTCCCAGTTAGAGCGCCAGGTTCAAAACATGGCGCGGGATCTGGGTCACATACTGAGGGCTCAGCAGAACCCTCAGATGGGCGTGCCGGCGCAGAACGCACCCAACTCTGGACCTGGTGCTCCAGAACAATGACGGGGGCAGCACCCCGATAACTCACCGGTTCCCAGGGAGGAGGCACAAAGGGAAGGGGGGTGTAAAGCCTTGGAGGAAGCTTCCTTCCTCACTTGTAAACAGCCCCTGGAAACCCAGGAACCGGAAACAAAATCTCTTGCCCCTGAAAGTCTGCCTCCTAAGGAGCAGAGGGGGGGTAGGAGAAACAAAAGACCCAAACAGACTCAGTTTGAGGAGGAGGTACAGATCTTCCAATTTGAGGGAGAGGGATCCTCAGAGGATCCTGAGAAAAGGATCTTCTCCTTCAGAGAGGGGGGAACTCCTCCCAAAGAAAAATGGGTCCCTAGGAATGCAAATCCAGACTGGGGAGATGTGGAGACTGAGCTACCGCCGCCCACCATCTCATCCCAGAACCAACCGCAAGAAAATCCCCTGGTTCAAACCCATCCTGGGGACTGCCTCCAAAAAGGGGGGGGCGGCCCAGAACCGGAACCAGGGGAACCCACAATGGCTCTGATCTCCAGTTGCCAACTTTTTCTTTCAGATTCCCAAGGCTCTCCACAGAATTCTGCCCAAAATTCTTTTCTCGCGATGTCCAAAACCAGAAAATTAGCCCACCAGTTGTCCAAAAATGTGCATTATCTGTGCCCCCTTGAGGAGAAGGAGGGAAGATATTATGCCCCGGTACAAGTACAGGGGCAGGGTACAATCTCGGCACTGGTGGACACTGGATCTCAAGCTACCCTTCTGTCCAGAAGGGCCTTTGATGAACTGAATGCAGGAAGGGGAGAGAATTACCAAATTCCTCTCACCTCACTTCCTGGACAACTCCAGAACTTTGACGGGAAGGAAATTCCCGTTGAGGGGACTGCAGATTTGGACATTAAAATTGGGCGACATAAGTTGAAACACCCGGTCATAGTTGTGACCCCAGAGGGCACCCCTTGTTTACTAGGGAATGACCTCCTGAGAAGGTTGTCACCCCTAATAGATTGTGTAAACAAGGTCCTCTGGACCCAGACTAGCCGACCAATAAAATTAAAACAGAGTGTCAACCATGTTAGTTTAAACGGCACATGCCACATGGTTGAACAAAAATCTGACCAAGTAGAATTTCACTTCCAGAATAACCAAATTCCAGACGTGACAGTAATAGCAGTAGGACAACAGACTGGTGATGGGGGGTCCTCTCTATTTCTGAAAATCAACCTTCCTTCCAGTCTAAAGTGGTATTCCACGCTGGAAGGAAACACTTTGAAATTCTATACCAATCCACAATCTGAAACTCCCACTCCTATAGTCCAGAAAGATGTGAAATCAGCTCAGAGCCTGGCTGATATTCAGCAAATTGGAGAGCAGTTGTTCATCCCTGTTCAGTTAAATGATGGGAAGGACTCTGTTCTCGCTCGAGTGTGTGTGAACAACGGTAAGAGCTTCATCAGCGAAGCCATGTTTCGCCAACTCCCAAAAGATCCAGCCATTCCCACCTTCAAACTGATAGACAAATGGGAAATGGACCTGGAAGCACCTAATTCCAAACATCTCCTGCCAAGCAGGTGTATGCTCAAAATCTCCATTGGCAACAAGAGCATAGTCCACAATTGTTGGGTCGTGCGAGACGTCCCTGCCGCCTTTTACTTAGGCAGTGACATTCTCAATCGCTTTGCCATTAGTTTGGACCTAATAAACTTCAAAGCTTGGTCCCGATTAGCGGATAATCCCAGGGGCTTTGATGATCCAGAAAAAGCATTTAGGTCAGCTCAATTGCTACCTTATGCAGTTGAAATTCAGGTTAAAGAGGAAGTCACCATCCCAGAAAGGACCCGACAATTCTCCCTGGAAGTGAAAGTCAAAAGGGGACAAGAGTTGAAAAACCCTGATGCTTACATACATCTAAATGCTTCTCTCCAACAGCAAGGGTTGGGGGTAAACCCAACTCCATTAGTCAACATAGAACATGACACCATTCTAATAGAGGTGGATAACAGCGACTTAAAGAGTATTACTCTAGCCGCAGGCACCATTATTGGAATGGCGGTTGATGACCGACATTTTTCCATCGACTTAGTAAATGAACTGTTAGGACCAATCCCCAAGGACTGTTTTGACAGTGACAGTGAGGACAATACAACACCAGACAGGATTTTCACCCGGCATGGGGGGAACTTCCTGGTGTACACTTCCTGCCCCTATGGTAAGGAAGATGTGACGTGTGACTTCAGGAGGGATGAGGTGATTTTCCAGGTACATGAGGGCTGCCTTTCCCACCTGAAGCCTCCGGTCCAAATCAGCACTCTGACCAGGGACTTCTCCACCCAGCTGGAGGAGGCCGCTGAAATAGCCAAACCAGAAGTCTTTCCAGGCTTCAGGCAGATGGTGGAAGAGAGAGTCAACCTAGCTGATGCCTGTGTGACTCTGGAACAAAAGCAAAAGTTGAAACAAGTTTTCTTGGATTTCCAAGATCTCTTTGCGGTAGACTCATATGACTGTGGTCGCACTGACATCCACACAACAACAATCCCCACGGACCCTGGCATGACTCCTGTGTTTGTGAAGCAATATCGCTTGCCTCTCGCATCAATGGAGTCCCTTACTGAAATAATTAAGAACCTTGAGTCCAGGGGAATAATCCGTCCAGTCCACAGCACCTTCAATAATCCGGTGCTGGGAATATTAAAGCCAAACGGCCAGTGGAGACTCTGCGCCGACCTTAGGGAGCTCAACAAACGGGTCCATACTTCCCGATGGCCTCTGCCCTACATCGACCAAGGGCTGGCCCAGATCCAGGGGTCACAGGTATTCACTGCAATAGACCTGACCAATGGATACTGGACTGTGCCTGTCAGTAGGAAGGACCAATACAAGCTGGCTTTTACCTTTGGGGGCCAGCAGTACACATGGACCCGGACTCCCTTCGGATACCTCAACTCCGGCAATGAATTCAACATTTTTCTACACAAGGCCATGCCCGACTTGGGTGCAAGGGGTAACCTGGCTTATGTAGATGATGTCCTCATCAAAAGCTCAACTGTTGAGGAACACATAGCGGAGATCCGTTATGTTCTGACACAGTTGAGGGCCGCCGGAGCAAAACTTTCCTTTCAGAAAGCACAGTGGTGTAGAACCCGTGTTAATTTCTTGGGGCATGAGATTACTCCTCAGGGCCTCTGTCACCAGGAAAAGAAAGTGGAAGCACTTCAGAAACTGAAAGACCCCACAACTCTGCGGGAACTAAGGAGCCTCCTTGGACTGACTAATTACAGCAGAAAGTTCATTGAGGGCTACGCAGAGATCACCAGACCCCTGATTCATCTCCTGAAGGGGGGGGTCAAGTGGGAATGGGGTCCAGAACAAGCCGAGGCGGTAAAACAACTCAAAAGAAGCCTCTCACAAGCGCCTTGCCTAGCTTACCCTGTCAGAAACAAGGAGTTCTTCCTGGAGACGGGGTTCTCTGATACGTGCTTGACGGCAGTATTATACCAAAAGCATGACAAGGTCAATAAAGTAATCTCCTATGCGAGCAAAACTTTATCCTCTGTGGAGGAAAAATTCAACGATTGTGAGAAGGCACTCCTGGCAACGGTGTGGGCATTGAAGAATTACCGCCCGTTTATCCAGGGGGAACACATCATAGTGGAGACTCCACACCAGCCTCTGCAATATCTCCAAAGTGACAGAATCCGGGCCGGAAATGTGAGTAATTCCCGAATTACTTCCTGGATTCTGTCAATGCAAGGTTTTCCTGTGGAGGTCCGATATGGCCAAAACAAGAAGAGTCCCCTCGCGCAAGGTCTGGCTGACTTGCATGATTGTGCCAGAGAAAACTGTCTCGAGGACGAAAGTCTAAAAATAAAGGACAACATGGAGGCATACCTTAATTCCCCACACAAAGTCTTTGAAGAGGACAAGTGTGAGGGAATGCCCACTGTGTATGTGGATGGATGCTCTTACCATGTTGACAACAACGGGGAGAAAGAACTAGTGGCCGGCGTAGGGAATGCATGGGTGAATGAGTCCCCAGAACCCTCCGCCGGATACAAAATTGGTCCCCGAAGTAGTCAGGTGGCAGAATTGATGGCTGTGCATCAGGCCATCCTCACTGCTGTCCAGCATCAACTCCACGAACTGGTCATAATCACAGATTCGGATTATGTACGGAACGGGTTCGTGGAGCACCTGGTTAATTGGAAAACCAGAGGCATGTTATGTGCTAACCACAAACCCTTGAAACATGGGAAGTTGATCCAAAACATTGATGATTTGGTCACCTCGAATGAGATGACCATCTATTGGAAAAAGATCAAGGGTCATTCCAAAGTAGAGGGACCAGACAAAACTGGAAATGACTTAGCTGATCAGCTGGCCAAAACCGGGGCCATCCAAGGGGATCTAATTGAAATTGAGTCCCTATTGGGGGAAATCCAGGTCACTGCTATCACTAGGTCCCAGACAAATGCTCACAACGACCTTTCAATTGCACAATGGAGCAAGGAGACCCCTGATGCTGATTTGATTACCGCTCAGAAGGGGGATCCAATAATTGGTAAATTTTACCAGCACCTTGAGGACCCTGAGAACTTTCCCCTGACGGATACCGATTACACTGGGAAAGAGGACCTAAGAGTGTTGATGAAATGTCCAAAAATGTTCAGAATCCAAGACGGTTTGCTGGTAAGGAAATCCAAAGCTGGCCACGATCAGTGGGTGGTTCCTACCTCATTCCGAAGCCTGATGTTAAGTCACGCCCATGATGCGGCCACTGCCGGTCATAGGGGGTTTCACACAACATTGGAAATCTTAAGAGAGGTTGCATACTGGCCACACATGGGGCAGGACCTCGACCAGTACCTGAAGGGTTGTCTTGTGTGTGCACAATTTCAGCCATCATCCCTCACGCACCGCGCGCCTCTCCAAAAGCGGGGGATGACACTGCCATGGTCAGATTTACAAATCGACTTTGTAGGCCCTGTGATTCGCTCGGCTAGGGGGAATAAGTACATGTTGACTGTGACATGCTTGTTTACCAAGTGGGTGGAATGTCTCCCAGCCCCAAACTGCAAGGCAGAAACTGCAGCTGCCTTGATGATTAACCACATCTTTTCCCGTTTTGGTCTACCTCAAAGGATTGAGTCAGACAGAGGTAGCCACTTCACCAGTGAAGTAATGACAAAGATGTGGGAGATACTGGGGGTCAAAAGGAAGTTGCATATTGCTTATCGGCCAGCTTCTTCTGGGGCAGTAGAGAGATATAACCGAACCATTGTGAGCATATTAAAGAAGTTTGTGGCAGATTCTGGGCCAAGTTGGGATATCCGATTACCTCTGGTCCTAATGGCTATCAGATCTACCCCTTCATCTGCAACCAAAATGTCACCATTTGAGTTGATGACTGGGCGCAAGATGGTGCTTCCTCAGCATTTGCTCTATAGGACCCAAGAGCAGACACTGATAAATGCCTCCACTACTCATGAGTATGTAGAGAATTTAAGGAAACACCTCCAACATGCTTTTGCTTATGCTCAGCGGAATCTAGAAAGATCAGCTGATAGCATGAAGACCCACTATGACCTGAAAACTTCCAGGAAGGAATATCAGGTGGGGGACCGGGTCTATCTATACAACTTCCGAAGGAACCAGGCCAAGCAGCGCAAATTTTTGCCTACATGGAAAGGACCCTTTGAGATCATCGACAAGATCTCACCTGTAGCCTACAAAATCCACATCCCCAAAGGCGGTTCGCAGAGGGGGAAGACAAGTGGGTCCACATAAACCAGTTGAATTGTTGCCATCCCAGGCACACTCTGCAACAACTGGAGGAATCCTCTGGAATCCTAGCGGGTACTGTCTCAGACTAATTCAGTTCCAATCATAAAACATACCACATCTAGTCTCTAAATATTGTGATTTGTATGAAACTGTCTCTTAGTTATACTGTTTTTATCAAAATAAGAATGTAATGTTTCGTTATGATGAAATGCATATGCTGCCCCACTATCTCAACGGTGGTGGAAAAACGTCTATGAGTAGGTATTGCCGCTCTTCCTTTGTCGTCCTAGGAGAAAGAAAACCTGAAGACGGGCCAAGGAGGGTGATCCGGAGACCGGGAACGAAGATCCAATGGGCCCAGTGGACCGCCCAATATTCCCATCAGGACCGGCGAGGAGAACTGATCGATCAGTACCGGATGGAGGAAAAGATGCTGAACTGTGCCATCTATTGGAAGAAGATGAGGAAACATCCCAGATCTTGCGAGTCCCATTCGTGAAATAGAATGGCCATCGCAAGAGGGGGGGCTTGTGGGATGTATTTACCCATGCATCCTAGCCCTACCTCAAAACTGTGCAGTACTGACATGGAAAACATCATGATGGCCAGAGCTTCCCAGAAAATGCACAGGGAAATGCATGAAGAATAGGCTGCCACTCATTTTTGCCGATGTTATGGGCACAGAAGGAAACTGCCTAAAACCACCATTGGACTACCCACACAGTAGTCTGAAACCATTGGGAATGGCAATGCTGATTGCCAAAAGCAAACCCATAACTGTTGGGAATTCATTTTCTTAAATCCCAAAAATGGGTGCAGTACCAGTACTCACCACTATCCAAAAGCCGGCAGTTTAAAACCACCCTGTGTTTCTCTGAAGGCAGGCTCAAACTGTCTATTTTAAACATTGCAACACATCTAAAAACTCACTGGACACCAGCAGACATTTGGTAGAATGGAGTGTTGTGTGCCTACAAAATCTGGGAAATGAAGAGCCCAGAAAAATGCTTATAACAAGACTGGCTGCGCTGTGGATTTCAGCAGTTTAAGTTGCATTGGACTGAAAGACACTACAAATCTAAATGTTCAAATTGACTGAGTGACCTACTTTTGAGTGTCACATAGGTTGCAATTGTTTAAATGTCATAGTTTAAACTTAGAATCAGCATCATAGCTGCATATGTAAAAAAAATGTCTTGACTTAGACTGGGGAACAAAAAGTGACATTTTATCTGAAACCTGGCTTAAGGAACTGAATTCTGCCTGGCAACTACCCCCATCAGCAGTGAAACTTGAGTCACCACTGTGTTCCCAGGCCAACCTTCCTTTTGCTGCCCACACTAAGGATATGCCATCTATCTGATAATTGAATTACCTGTGCTCTGCAAGAGAGTGAACAAAGCCCTCTTCACTCAGGCAAAGGTTTTTATTACCGCAGTCGTAAAATGTAGCTTCCTCTTGGCAGGAGCTGGGAGGAGCACTGCCTGTGAGAGCAAGCTGGCTTGGCAGAAACTGGAAAGACTGGTTTCTATACCATGTGACCTGGGAAACCACACCCCTTTGGAGCCAGAACATAACTTTAAAAAGATGAATAACTCATAGAGCGGACATGTGAAAATTTTATAAATGATACCATAATTCTTGTGATTTTTCTGCCCACATTTTAAGAGGTTTTTCGACCCGGTGGCATGTTCAGGGGGGTTTTAGCGGAAAAATGGATATTACTCTAACTGTATGCATGTTAAAAATCTGAAACTTCATCAGTTAATGTCCATACTCCCTGCACACATGTATGTAAAGTTGGGTCAATGTCAGAAATTGAAAAATCAGTTAAAAAGTGAAATATCTGCCATTTCTGAATGCAAGCTCTTAGAAACAGCAGATTTGGACAGAGACATGGCTAAATTCAGCCACACCATGTATATGTAATTTCAAACAACTGTGTAACTCTGAAATATGTCTTTTATTATCAAATATAGAATATGTGCAATCTGACAGAGGAGTGTCCTATCTGCAAGCCATAAAATGACATCCCTCTGACTCACAGTTCATTCCCCAATCAAATAAGAAATGGAAGTTTGACCAATTAGAAGCTGAGAGAGAGGTAGGGTCAGTGATGCTAGAACACACCCACATTCTAAACACATAAAAGCAGACAGACAGGACAGATAGAGACCTTCCAAATCCATCTGCAGCGGGACGCTCTGCCGGAAAAATCCATACTTACCTCCATCAACCTCCAGAAAGCCAAACTAGAGACTTCAATCTATCCAGAACTAGAGACCAGACCAGAGGGAGAAAGCAGTGCTGTACCCAGAGAGAAAGCAGTGCTGTGCCCAGAGAGAGACCCGAGCCCAGTCCAAAACCCTGACCAGATCCGTGATGAGGCCCATTTAATTCAAGAATATAGTGTGAGTACCCAGCAGAACTGTGTAGAACCAATCTCTTAGTTTAAATTCATCTAATTCAATCTATTTAACCTAAGTAGAACTGCCTCATAACTGTCACTTGTCATTTTCTAGTCGCAAGCTGCACTTGTCTTTTTGAACTTTAAAATTTCAAATCTGAAAAACGACCTTCACAAAATCGCTCATATCTCCGCAACCGTTTGTTAGAGACTTGCAATAACTTTCATCTGAAAGGTTAGAATCGTGGCTTTCCTACGAACCTAGAACCGCATTCCTACCCCTTATAGTTTTACCGCAATCGCGGAACACGCATTCGCGAATTTTACCGCGATTTGCAAATTTCTTCACATGTAAAAACTGCTGCTGCTTGCTTTCCATTTGCCAGAAATTCGTTTAACCTGCTAACTATCCCTGCATCATTGCTAGTGTGAGCCTGGACTAATATTAACTAGATACCACTCACCCTGAACCTCTGAAAGGGAATTAAAAGCGTTTCCAGCATATTTCTCATTCATTGCTAGCACATATCAAAGCATTTGGGCCTGTGTTTTCAAAACTCCTATCTGTGTTTTAAACTTCTGTTGTCTAAGCTTGGGGGGGGATTGAACTGATTACATTGATTGCATTTCTGAGAACTGTGTGTTTTCCTTCCATTTCCTTGCCTTGCATCAAAGGGGGGGAGGGGATTGCCAGAGAAAAGTGATTACATTGTTTGGTTGAAATCATATTGCGTATTTTCTGTACTGCATTCATTGAATATTGCATCCACCTGAGCTTACATAAAGCATCCTCTACCACATTATACTTTTGTTCCTAATTACCAGTGTGCTACCTTATCCATTTCATCTCAACTCCTTAGTAATTATAAAGAAGTGTGCTAGTGCCAGATTCTCTGTTGTCAATCTTTATCATATCAGATTAAGTGTGCTATTCAATTATTAATTTATTATAAAGTGTCATATATATATCTATTGTTTAAATCATCAAATAAACCCTTTTAACTTGCAAAACAGAACTACTTCTTGGCTCAGTGGGGTCAGGGGGATTCCAAGAGAGGGGTGTTATATAAGGGTAGTCATCCAGAACGCATGAACTGGACCTAAAGATATATCAATAAGGGTTTTCATTCAGTATTCCAGACTAGGCGTTGACTTAGCTGTAGTGTTGAATTGAATCCTCTTACACTGTACATATTCAAATCTCCACATATACTTCTGTGCGTATTCAAATCTCCAAGTGGTAATGATACATAAAATTCTTGTTTTTCACAACTGTTTTTCAAAATATTTTAAATCATATTGTCGCTATATTGTACATATTCCATTCATATGTGGCCTCATGTGACAAATTAATTCCTAATTCTGTTGCTCTATCCAGATATCTTGATAGGGGTAGATGCCTACTGGCTCAGGGACGGCCCAGAGTCATGTCCCCTATTGTAAACTACGCGTTCGGGTGTTTCTCACCCTTTGTCAGGTTTGGATTTCAGAATATTTGTGTTTGTGTTTCTAGAAAGAATAAGGATATTTTTACATTAGTGGAAAAAATATTAATGTGGGACAAATCAATAGCAGCTCATGTTTCTTATTCCGAGGTGCTCTCAGGTACTAACCTGTCAAATGGTATCAGGCCATAGGCTCATGATTTTCTAAAAGACCAACCGTGTCCGCAAACTGTTGGGAAAATGATAACATAACATTAACCCAATTTTGTTAGTTCTAAGTTGGGGGTCCCCAGAGAGACAAGGCGCTGGTTAAGGCACGGGGTCTCTCTGAGGGACCCCACAGAATCAATATGTACAATGTGGCTTGAAATGTCACATACAAGCACTCAACTATTGGTGAAATGTTGTGTAAGTGTTGTTTATCTCATTCAATGGATCAGGTCAGGAACCATCTGTTTACTCTCTACAAGAATTAAGATGGCAAATCCCTATTAATTCTTTGCCGACTGTCGGATAAGAAATGTAGTGACTACGATTAGGCCACCGATATAGTAGGTAAAAGTAATTGCCTACTTTCAACCACGAAATAGATGTGGCATTTGATGGTTTAGCTTGGTTGTCACGGAAATTGTGAGCGTCTCCTGGGTTAGATGTAATGGTGTTCTAACAATCGACCCGCCTTGCGGTTCGTGTGGCGTGATGTTCCTAAAAATGTAAGTGATTTTCTCCATATTAGTAGCTACTGATACTACATCCAATGGATAAAGTAACTAATAGTGCATACCTGTAAGATCATACAGATTCAAAGACTCCATAAGGCTCAAGCGGTGCTGGGTCCAGACTGCTGTGTTGCATTGCGTTGTTGCTGAGCGGCCACGCAGGGTAAAAGGTTACATAAATTATCATTCTAGTTCTGTCAGGTCACAATGTGGGTGCCATTTTAGGATCACCTGGGTGGAGAGTAGTTGGGCATTGGGGAGAGAGGACCTAAGGTGAGACATGGTATCCCCCTTTAACACTGATCTATCTAACCCTTCCTCATCCTTAATAGGTTATATAGAATCACAACCCATAATTCCCCATTCAATCCTACCTGGTACTGAGATGAGGAAGAAGGGACGAGGAGTAATACAGACTACTTATAGGAAACACCACTATAGTAAGGCCAAGTACATAGTCAGTAATTTGTGCTGGCTTTAAGGGTGGAGCACTCTCCAGTCCTCCTTTAATCAGGGCCTCTGACTGGATGACAATAGAGGAGCTCAAAGGGCCACTCCAGGTACCTCGCTGTAGGCAAATAGAAAGCATGGCAGTAGAAGGTCCCACTTTCTTCTATGGAGTTCCTCTATAGCACCAATCATGCTCTTCATGGTTCCGTTAAACCGCTCTACCAACCCATTGATGTAAGGGTGGTAGGATGTTCAGAATTTTAGGTGACCCCACAGGTTTTCCACATGGCCTGCATATAGTGGGACATAGAATGTGACCTCCTGTCGTATCCAACCTCCTTAGGAAATCCTACTCTGGTAAAAATACCAAGCAGGGCTTTAGCAACTGCCCGAGCAGTAACAGTTCTCATTGGTATGGTCTCAGGGTAGCTAGTAGCATGGACCACTACAACCAGGATAATTCAGTTGCCCGAGGAAATTGGAGGGTCTATGGGACCAACAATGTCAATCCCCACCCTCTCAAAAGGGACTCCCACAAGTGGGATGAGAATGACCAGTGCCACATTCTTAGTTCCAAACAATAGGCAAGTGTGGCGGCTTCTGCAATGCATTTCTACTTCTGCATCCCTCTTGTGTCAGTAGAAACACAGTGAGAGTCTCTCTTTGGTCCTTTTTTAACTCAAATACCCAGCCAGAGGGACCTCATGGGCTAACTTCAGGAATTTGGATCTGAACTCCTGGGGGACCACCAGTCTCCTGCGATCTTCTGGAGTAGATTCCATAGGTTCACTGTAGATGAGGCTATCCTCCCAGTACAGCCTATGCTTCCCATGTTCTTCCCCTTCAATCTGGGTGGCTGCCTGCACGCACAGACCTTCAAGAGAGGGATCCTCTCTTTGTCCCTTAAGTCTGTCCTAGAGAGCCCACCTTTTGCAATCAAAGTCTGCAGCTCTGCATGGTCTCTAGGATTCAGATATTCTAGACGAGGTTGAATCTCCTCCACAACTGATTTCTCAGTAGGTGGTTTTTCAGGGGATTTTTTTTCCCACCAACACTACCTTAGCTGGAGGTAGGGTCACAGGGGTGATGTGGAGTGTTTCTTTTACAGTAACTTCTTGGAGGAAGTGTTGGGCTTGAAGCCCTTCTTTCCTTTGGACACTCTGGATTTCTCCTTGGTCTCAGTGGGGAGGTCTCTTTAGGTTGCCTCCCTTGCTTTTCTGGTCAACTCCCTTCTTTTCTTAGGCAGCAGCTGCGCTGGAGACTACACCCAAATCCATTAAAGTAATTTCCTAACAGTACCCTACCAAGCACTTCAGACAGAACACTGACAGTGATTCTTACAGTCACATCATTGCACTCAATGGTAAGCTTGCAAAATGATGGGAGCCTGTCGCAATAAAAACTCTGCTTTGGCTTGGGAGCTACTGAACAAATGTAACACAGCATCCCAAGTTCACTTGCAACTTAATGGAGTATCTGAATCCGCGTGGGTTACACACTTTACCACACTATATGACGATTCTAAGATGACCTTTCACAATTATCACAGCAATTCAGCGAAATGTTGGTACTTGCATTGTACAAAATCAATCATTCAAGACTATCAAAACATCATCCTCGTCAAGAGCGGCAGGTCTTGATGGTCTTACAAATTTCATGTTTAAACAAAATATAAAAGAATGGGCGTGTATTTTGAACAATGCCTTTCATCACATTTTGCAAACCAAAAATATTCCAGACTCATGGCGCTCATCCGTGATTATTCCAATCTATAAAAAAAGGTGACCGTATGGATACCAAAAGCTATCGACCGATAGCATTGTTGGACGCTCCTGGAAAAATGTTCTCTAGGATAGTGTTAAGAGACTTTAAAGTCTGGTCGGCCACCGCAAGACAACGTGATCCAGCACAAACTGGTTTCATGGCTGGTTTGGGAACTGGCGTCAATTTAATTGCTTTAAATGCCATAAAACAACAAGCTCAGAATACGAGACAACCAAGATATTTTGCGTTTGTGGACCTTCACTCCGCCTTTGAATCGGTATCAAGACCGAAACTTATTGATAAGTTAATCAAGGCGTAGTGTCCCTCCACCCTTATTGACATTATTTTTGCTCTTCATTCGAACACTAAGGTCTTTATAAGATTATAAGATTAAACGCAGAGGGTCTCTTATCTTCCCCAGTTTTCACGTTTAGAGGGCTGAAACAGGGGTGTATTCTAGCATCAGCTCTGTTTAATTTTTTTATTAATGACGTACGCTGGATTTTCAGCAAAATACTGGCTGATGCGCCTAAACTGAATGGAGTGAAAATTAGTGCTCTGTGGTATGCTGATGATCTTGTCTTAGTCTCGAAAACTCCAAGTGGCTTACGCAATCTTTTGTCCGCACTCTGCTGTTATTTTAAAGAAAACGAATTGGTGGTAAATAGTGGTAAAACACAGATTGTTACCTATGTCCCTAAAGGTCAACGTAAGCATCTGCTCGAATGGCAAATTGAGGTGATCCCTATAAAGATGGTTCCAAATTATGTTTATCTGGGCCTTATTTTTGATGGTTGTCCCACATCACATTCGCATCTGAATAAAATCAAACAGAAGCTAATTATGGCGATCTGTCAAACACGATTGATTGTTTCCAAATATGGCAAATTTTCGATCAAAGCTGCCATTACATATTGGAATCAGAATGTTGTAGCAACCATCCTCTATGGTCTAGAAACCCAAATCATTCCACCAGAATTCTTCAACTTATTAGAAGCTAAGTTCTGGCCTGCCATTTTACATCTCCCACAGTGTATTACTGGAGTGTTGATGCGTTATGAATTAGGTCTAATTTCATTAACTGCTTTACATAATTGGCGCTTATGTGCCTTATTTCGTAAATGTTTGCTATCTTCATACGATAACTCCACATCATTTTCCATCTCTAGTTATCTACGTAACTCACCCGAAGCATTCCCAAAACACTGGTCCACAACCATTTTAACAATTATGGTGCATGCGAGACAGCCATCTTCTTTTGAACTGCCCTTCTTTAACGCAAAAACGCTCTGCTTTTCTGTCTCCCTGTTGGATCGATTCCCGTTTGATCGAAGAAGACACTTGGTGGTGTCGTCTCATCTCAGGGGAAAAAACCCGCTGGACAATAGCGACATCTAAACTGATGAAAGCGGCGTTCAGTAAAATCAACGCCCTTGGGCTTGGCTTAACCCTGCCTATCTCTTCGCCCTAAATTGCCTCAGGGTGCCATGGGGCGTGGTATAGAATTTCTTCACGTACGTGACACATGATGTCTATGTAACAGTAGACGGGAACTTTCTTAAATAAGATCGGCATTCAAGATTTTCTAGGAAGATCTCAGCCTTGTAAAAATCAAGTATTTTGATTATACACAAGTAAATAAAAAAAATAAAAAATTATGGTGCATGCTGATATACCACTTGATATTCTTGTGTATCACCCTGAGCGCGCAAAGAAGAAAGTATACTTGATGGACTGGATTGACTCTAGAGCTCAATGTTTAACATACAAAGATTTTGACTCTGCAATATTTGGACCAAAAACGTTATAGAGACACTGCATCCTATTTACGTTTGGCTCCATCTGCTGCCACCAGAACTGCAATTCTACGGTTGCTGTTCAATATTTGGCCCACTCGTGAGGTTAAAACAAGAAGAAAGCAAATTCCCTCTGACCTTAATTGGTGCAGGTTTTGTAAAAATGCAGCGATTGTCGAAACTTTGCAACATATAATAATGGAGTGGTTCAGCCCTCACGAATTTGAGAAGATCTCACTTTGTAAATCATTTTGCGTATTTTGCTCAAATAAATAGATGGGTCGCTTTGGCAGCTACTGAAAGTATGAGCATTAGACTTGCTACAATTAATTTTTTAAAGGCTTTGAACATGGAATGAAAATTGTGCCCCTGCTCTTAACTCAGCTATGATAAATTTGTTTGCAATCCTTTTATCTTTTCGAAATAATGTATTGAATACTGACATCTTAACTTGTGAATTTATATGAATGTCTATTTTTCTATCTGGAATGTAAACATTGTTTGTTTTTTTTTATCTTTTATGCCTATGAAATGTTTATGTATAAATTGAAAAAGTTGATGTAATTTCAACTATATTCAATAATAAAAAAATAAAATAAAAAAATGGGACACATTCGGCCTAGAACTCCTGCTAACTTGGCAAGCCTTTTGGGGGCCTTCGCAACCTCCTCAGGCTCAGAGAAACTTAGTTATGCTGGCCCCAGTGTCTCTAATAGCAGGTGTGTCCTGACCATTGATGAGCACACTGGCTATCTGTAATGGAATTATAGACTTATATGTTCTGTTGTTCCCACAGTCCCAGGGATACAAAAGTAACTCTGGCTTGAACTCCATGCCGGAGTGTAAAAGTTGGCACCTGCCATAGGAATTTCCCCATCATGGGTGAAGGCTAAGGAGACAGATGGGATCTCGGAAGGTTTATCCTTGCATCTAGGATCTCCTTTCACATGGTCACCAGACCCACAAACCACACATTTCCCAAAAGCCTTTTCGGGTTGGGGTTTCTGGTAATGTAACGCTCACCTGGTTCCCACGGAGGCGCGGTGTCGAAGGCGCAGAACTCTGAAGATGGACAGGAAGGGCCCCTCTATTCTGGCTTCCCTGGCTCGTTGGATACCCTCCTGTGCGTGAAAAGGGAGTATTACCAACTGTGGAACAAAGCTCAAGCCTCCCACTCCCTTCCAACCCTCCACGATACCTCCTCCACGATTCCCCGTGAAGCCTCACCTTAGGGTTTGGAAGGATGAGCTCTCCATCCTGCTTCTGATGCAGGGGCGCGTTGAAACCCAGTTACTTCACTGGATTGAGGATTGATGGGAGTTCAGGTAAGCTTGACTGTTCAGGTAAGGCGCTGTAAAAGTTCTGTTCAAAAGTTCAAGCTTAATAATAATGTTCGTCGTCTAATTGCAGCAAGCGCTAATGCTTATGTCTTTTTCCCCTTAGGGGCCGGGGTTCGGAGTGCCGGAGATATGGCGCCGACCCGAAGTGAAACAGTTCTGGATGAGCGCTCAGGTAATGTCTTTGCATTCGCTCATTCAATGTCTTTGTCTTTTTTCCCCATAGGGGCCGGGGTCCGGAGATGCCAGGAAGCGGCAGGACCCGAAATGCAGTGGGAATAATCCAACAGGTAAGACTTAAAAGGAAACTGAGCTTTCCTTATTCCTTTTCTCCCTCTCACCTTTGTTCTTGTCTTTTTTCCTCTAGGCGCCGGGGCGTAGCTGAATCCGGAAGATTGCTGCTGAAGATGGAAGCGCCTTGCAAAGGTGAGTAAAATGCAGCGCTGCAGCGATCGAAACGAAATGCCTTTAAAATGATGTCTTCCTTTTCAGGGCCGTTGGAGAAATGACTCCGGGGTGCAGATTTAGCAGGTAAGGGCTTTTCTTCTCCTATTCTCTTCCTTTCTCCCCTTGCAGGTGTTCCAGGGTGCTGGCAGGCGTGGCTGAAGTCAGGATGCAGGAGCTGACACGGTGAGCGTCCAGCTGCTAGGTGCAGAACAACGCGAAGCATGTGTGGCTGTTCGGGTGGGGTTTAAATAGCCTTGGAAGAAGTTCCTGGTATGTATCCTTCCACCAATCAGGTATGTATCCTTCCCCGACCACACCCCGGTGGTGAAGTAGTCCTACAGGTTAAGTAGTCCCATTCAGGCCTCAAGAGGGCCTGGATGAAGCAGCAAGGTCTGCATCAGGTAAGTGTGCACCCAAGCACTTAAACACATATCCTCTTCTATGAGCCTGGCGCCTAAGGCGCCAGGACTGAGTCCAAAGGGCCCCGACTTGGGCCCGCTGAGACTTCCCTGGGGAAAATGATGTCTGCCTCTGGGGTTGCTGGGCCCGGCCTGGCTCCTTAGAGGTAGGCATCATGACAGTACCCCCCTCAAGGCCCCTCCCAAGGTCTTTTCCTCCGGGGGTTTTGGTTTGTGCGGGAATCTTCGATGGAATCTTTGAATTAATCGTGGTGCGTGAACATAGTTACTGGGTTCCCAAGATCTTTCCTGAGGTCCATATCCTTTCCAATCAACAAGATAGAAGAGTTTCGACTTAACTATCTTGGAATCTAAAATGTCTTTCACTTCGAATTCTAATTCTCCATCAATTTGGACAGGGCCTGGGGGCTCAGACAGTCTGGTTCCAGGTTGTACTGGTTTTAGAAGAGATGCGTGAAAAACGGGATGAATCCGCATGTTGGATGGTAAATCGAGTTTTAAGGCCCCTGGGTTGATAATAGCTTTGATGGGGTAAGGCCCAATGAATCTGGGATTAAAAGTTCGCTGACCCTTGAGGGGTAGATGTTTAGTTGCTAGCCATACCTGATCTCCTACTTGGTAAGGAGGAGTTTTACTTCGGTGCAAATCAGCGTTTTCTTTATACTTTTTCTTGGCTTGCTGTAAGTGGGTTGTAGCTTCTTTGAAGGCTTGGGTTATTGTGGAATGTAGGTGATTTACTGCAGGCATCTCCAGGGTCAGAGGTGGATCTAGGTCAGAGGTCCGAGGATGGTGACCATACAGGGTATAAAAAGGAGTCTGTCCGGTTCCAGAATGCACTGAATTGTTGTATGCATATTCTGCAATCCAAAGGATGTCCTTCCAATTCAACTCGGATTGGTGTAACATGCACCGCAGATATTGCTCGAGAGTCTGATTGGTTCTCTCGGTTTGTCCGTCGGTCTGGGGGTGGTGGCTGGTGGATAACCGCACTTCTATTTGTGCTAGTTGGCAACATTTCTTCCAAAAGTGGGAGATAAATTGACTTCCACGGTCTGAGACTAATATGGAAGGGAAACCATGTAACCGCACTATATTTTCCATAAATTCCTTGGCCAAGGTGAAAGCTGACGGCAATCCTTTTAAAGGGATAAAATGGGCCATTTTGGAGAATAGATCCACTATTACGAGAATCGTGTTGTAACCACCACAAGGAGGCAGGTCAGTTATAAAGTCCATTGACAAGGTGTGCCAAGGTGCTGGTGGAATGTCAGTAGGCCGGCTGGTCTTTTCTTTTGACTCTTATTTTGGGCACAGATTCCGCAAGACAACACAAATGACTTTATGTCTTTTCTCCAAGAAGGCCACCAGAAGTGGCGTTTGATCTTTTCTTCTGTTTTCGCGATACCGGGGTGCAGGGGAGTTGCTAGGTCTGGAAAAGACCCGGGGCTAAGCTGATGTCAGAACTGTTGGGACTGGGGGCTAGCTAGTCTTTTGGCTGTAGCTCCTGAGATTCTATCCGGGGCTACAGCCAAAAGATCAGGGGCTATAGCCTCCTTAGCCCCCCCCTAGCAACGCCCCTGCCGGGGTGTCCTTCCATTAATGATTCATGATGACGGGTAATGACAAGTTCCTGCAATTCTTTACTTGGCAGAAATAACCGCTCTTGGAAGTAGGGTAAATCATCCTTAACGGTGTAGTGAGGACCCCTTTGACTCCATTCCAATAAGGCAGAAGAGTCAAAAAGCTGTTTTACTTGAGCTTGGATGTCCTCAATGGTTTGCAATGAAGTCAAGCCCAGACCAGAATTCTTTGTTCCGGTATGATTGGCACAGGTTCTAAACTCGAATTGGGTTCTTCCATGCCTATCCGGGATAAGGCATCTGCCTTACCATTCTTGCAGCCAGGGCGATAGGTAATTACAAAATCAAATTCTGCAAAGAATAAAGCCCATCGGAGTTGTCGCGAAGATTGAGCTTTGGCCGTCTTTAAATACTGCAAATTTCTGTGGTCCGTAATTACGGTGATGGTGTGTCTTGCACCGAGAAGATAGTGACGCCAAGCCTTGAAAGCTGATTTAATAGCCAGTAGTTCTTTGTCGGTAATTGCGTAATTGAGTTCAGGTGGAGAGAATTTTCTGAACCAAAAGGCTACAGGGTGTAGTTGGTTAATTTCTGGGTCTCTTTGCGACAGGACAGCTCCCATGGCCGAACTGGATGCATCGGTTTCCACGATGTAAGGGAGATCTGGGCGTGGGTGCTTCAATACAGGTGCAGAGGTGAATTTGGTTTTCAGGTCCTGAAAGGCTTGTTCAGCCTCAAGAGTCCATTCAAAGCGTTTGTTTTTCTTTAGGAGAGCTGTGATGGGTTGAACAGTTCGAGAAAATTCCGGGATGAACCTTCGATAGAAATTGGCAAAGCCAAGCATGCTTTGCACTCCCTTCACAGAGCTAGGAGATGGCCATTTGAGAATGGCGTCCACTTTCCGCGAGTCCATTCGGATTCCTTGAGGTGTCAGGATGAATCCGAGAAACTCCACTTCTGTGGTATGAAAAACGCATTTTTCGAGCTTGGCAAATAATTTGTGCTGGCGCAATTTCTCAAGAACTGCCCTAACATGGTTTCTGTGATCAGATTCTGAGGAGGAATACACCAGGATGTCGTCAATATAAACGATGACACAAACATCGATAAGTTCCCGAAGAACATCATTCATGAAGTACTGAAAGGCGGCAGGTGCGTTGCACAAACCGAAGGGCATTACTTGATATTCGAAGAGCCCAAATTTGGTGCGGAATGCAGTCTTCCACTCGTCGCCCTCTTTTATACGTACCAGGTGGTAAGCTCCTCGGAGATCTAGCTTGGTGTACACACGAGCATCTTTTACTTGGTCGATAAGCTCAGGTATCAGGGGCAAAGGGTAACGATTCTTAATTGTTATCTGATTTAGGGCGCGGTAGTCAATACAGGCCCTAAGGTCTCCTTCCTTTTTAGGTACGAAGAACAAAGCGGAAGAGACTGGTGACTTTGATGGGCGAATGAAACCATTGGCCAGGTATTGATCCAAATACTGGCGCAAATGCAGGTTCTCAGGTTCAGTAAGAGCATAAATCCTACTACAAGGTAGCTGTGCATTGGGTACCAAGTCGATTTGGCAATCGTAAGATCGATGGGGAGGTAAGGTGTTAGCCTGCTCTTTCTGAAAAACGTCTTGGAATTCTTGGTATTCAGATGGTAGCTGTACAGGGGTGGAAGTTACAGAGGCTAGACCCATAGCTGGATTCCTTGGGTAACAGGTTGGTTCACAATCAGGAAAAGTTATCTTCTTTGCTCGCCAGTCTATTCTCGGATTATGTGTTTCTAACCAAGGGATTCCAAGCAGTACTTGAAATTGTGGGGCCTTGATCACATCAAACACGATTGCTTCCCGATGTCCGTCCTGACCCACCAGAGTGATTTCAACTGTGGAATGCGTTACAGGCCCTGAGGCTATTTCGGTTCCATCAACTGTAGTAATTATATCTTGGGCTACTTTCGTGCGGAGAGGAAGCTTAATCCTGGAAGCCAATTCACGGTCTATGTAATTTCCAATAGCTCCACTGTCTATGTATGCTTTTATAGCATGCAACTGCTGAGGCTGTTTTGGGTTCACAAGCACCCATTGGCATGACAAAATGCGAGGTCAAAGAGTTTGTTTTCAAGCTCGGCAAGCGGACCCCTACGCTTGTCGGGCTAGGTCGTTTCCCGAAACAGGTGTCAATAACTCGTTATCAGTGGCTCCAACCACCTTCTTGGGTGGTTTAACTGGACAACTTTGAAGAAAGTGACCGTAAGTTCCGCAATACAGACAAAGTTGCATTTGTCGCCTTCTCTCTCGTTCCTTCTGCGTTAATGGTCCTTTAACACTGCCAATTTGCATAGGTTCGGAAACGTCAGTACTCTTGGAGTTAACGTGGGTCTTGATAGGTACTCTGGTTTCATACTTGAGCCGATCTGCTTTTCTATTTTGAAGTCTGTGATCAAGTTGAACCACTAAGTCTATGTAGTCTGCGCAGGCCTGGGGTGGATCTACTATCTGAGCTATAACATCTTTAAGCTCTCCGCGCAGGCCTCGATGAAACAATGTGATCCTTTTATTTTCAGGCCATCCGGTTTCCACAACTAGTCTATTAAAGGTGGCGATATAGGACAAAAGATCCTGATTACCTTGTCGTAAGGATAGCAGTTCGTTGTCAAGGGCCTGTCCCTGCGAGTGTCGAGCGAACAATCTTTCCATGCTGGCCTGGAAGCCCTGGAAATCCCAGAGAATGGGATCATCCTGATTTACCAATGGAATAGACCAATCGGCAGCACAGCCACTGAGGTAAGATAGTACAAAGGTTACTTTGGTCTGGTCGTTGGGGAAGGCCCCGGGCCTGCATAAAAAGTGTAAACTGCATTGGTTCATAAAAACAGCATATTTCTTGGGATCCCCCGCAAAACGTTCCGGCGGGGCCAAAGGCATGTGTCCAGGTAGATTGATTTGTACCGGGTTATTCGAACCCATTGTTGTAGAAATATCTCCGGAAACAGGTAAAGGAGTGTGCTCTGCCTGGCCCTGCAATAACCTTTTGGCCAGATCATCAGTTCTTTCCTTGGATAGGATTAGTTCCCTTCTGAGAGCATTAGTCTCCTGGCGGGCTGAGTGCACTTCTGCCCGTAATTCCCCTAAAAGATGGGCCAGCTGATCTGTCTCGGAAGTCTCCATAGCGCCCAGGTGGGAAATTGTGGTAAGGCTTCGCGTTCTGTAACGCTCACCTGGTTCCCACGGAGGCGCGGCGTCGAAGGCGCAGAACTCTGAAGATGGACAGGAATGGCCCCTCTATTCTGGCTTCCCTGGCTCGTTGGATACCCTCCTGTGCGTGAAAAGGGAGTATTACCAACTGTGGAACAAAGCTCAAGCCTCCCACTCCCTTCCAACCCTCCACGATACCTCCTCCACGATTCCCCGTGAAGCCTCACCTTAGGGTTTGGAAGGATGAGCTCTCCATCCTGCTTCTGATGCAGGGGCGCGTTGAAACCCAGTTACTTCACTGGATTGAGGATTGATGGGAGTTCAGGTAAGCTTGACTGTTCAGGTAAGGCGCTGTAAAAGTTCTGTTCAAAAGTTCAAGCTTAATAATAATGTTCGTTGTCTAATTGCAGCAAGCGCCAATGCTTATGTCTTTTTCCCCTTAGGGGCCGGGGTTCGGAGTGCCGGAGATATGGCGCCGACCCGAAGTGAAACAGTTCTGGATGAGCGCTCAGGTAATGTCTTTGCATTCGCTCATTCAATGTCTTTGTCTTTTTTCCCCATAGGGGCCGGGGTCCGGAGATGCCAGGAAGCGGCAGGACCCGAAATGCAGTGGGAATAATCCAACAGGTAAGACTTAAAAGGAAACTGAGCTTTCCTTATTCCTTTTCTCCCTCTCACCTTTGTTCTTGTCTTTTTTCCTCTAGGCGCCGGGGCGTAGCTGAATCCGGAAGATCGCTGCTGAAGATGGAAGCGCCTTGCAAAGGTGAGTAAAATGCAGCGCTGCAGCGATCGAAACGAAATGCCTTTAAAATGATGTCTTCCTTTTCAGGGCCGTTGGAGAAATGACTCCGGGATGCAGATTTAGCAGGTAAGGGCTTTTCTTCTCCTATTCTCTTCCTTTCTTCCCTTGCAGGTGTTCCAGGGTGCTGGCAGGCGTGGCTGAAGTCAGGATGCAGGAGCTGACACGGTGAGCGTCCAGCTGCTAGGTGCAGAACAACGCGAAGCATGTGTGGCTGTTCGGGTGGGGTTTAAATAGCCTTGGAAGAAGTTCCTGGTATGTATCCTTCCACCAATCAGGTATGTATCCTTCCCCGACCACACCCGGGTGGTGAAGTAGTCCTACAGGTTAAGTAGTCCCATTCAGGTCTCAAGAGGGCCTGGATGAAGCAGCAAGGTCTGCATCAGGTAAGTGTGCAGCCAAGCACTTAAACACATATCCTCTTCTATGAGCCTGGCGCCTAAGGCGCCAGGACTGGGGTCCGCTATGAGCCTGGCGCCTAAGGCGCCAGGACTGAGTCCAAAGGGCCCCGACTTGGGCCCGCTGAGACTTCCCTGGGGAAAATGATGTCTGCCTCTGGGGTTGCTGGGCCCGGCCTGGCTCCTTAGAGGTAGGCATCATGACAGGTAACCACCCTCTAGTTTGGGTTCAGAGGTTCCACTAGCCCTATGAGGTTTATGGGGGAATTTACCCTTGTGATTTTTGTGGGCCTCTTTTGTTGGGGGGGGGGGTTTATGGAATTATCTTTCCCATTCTTCCTATGCTTTACCTATCCTCTTTCTTGTGAGGAGTCCCAGAATCCTTGTGAGTGGCCCTGTTGGCTACCCACAAGACAGCAGCTAGTGCTAGCTTCTTAGGGTGAAGTTCTTTATAGTCTGCAAGGCGCTATCTCAGCTCTGGGGAACAGGCATCAAAAATACTTTCTAGCATGATAAAACGTCTGATCATAATTTCTCACTTTGTAGCCCTTAATCCACCTAAAGTTTTTCAGGCTCTCACACACCCAAGTAGCCCATAACACTCCATCTTTCTCCTTATGGTCACTAAACCTTTTAAGAGATTTGGGTGCTATCGAGCAGCCTGCAAACTGGCTGCATCTCCCTGTGCTCCGCTGCACTCCGATCCATCAATGCTGCTGTAGGCACGTTATCCTGGCCATCCATCAGCAGAAATACACCGAGAGGTGCCGGACATGGTGTGGCATGCCCAACACACATTGGGGACCTAGAGACCCCCTGTAGCTCCATAAAACAGTATTGGGCCATGTGTGACTCCTGCCTGGCTGAGACTGGTGGGCCGTGGTTCACCAGCACCAGGCTTGTAACAAGCTTAGGGAGCCTGGTAACACATGGAAGACGGCCCCCACAATTCCTGGCTGTGGGGACCTGTGAAGAAACCCAGCCTGTGAGCCGCACTGACATTGGGTGTAGCCTTAGGAGGAGCACGCTGTGGTGCGGACCTCCCTTTTTCCCATCCGACAACGGTGCAGAGACAAACACAGCTCGGAAAAAACTTTGCTGGAATGAGACGCACCATACCATACAATCTGAGCGGCTGGGTGGAGCGCTGATCCTGGAGCTGTGCATTGAGCTCTCCTGATGGATGAACAGGTCCATGCCGGGTTAAGGCAACTATGGAGGCTTAGCAGATGAGCAGAGCGGGGGAGGATACGGCCTGGTCCTGTGTGCAATCTGGAAACAGGCAGAGCACAGGAATAAAAGCACAAGACTATTTATCAACTGGCTACTGACCTCCTTGGGGACTAACATATGCTGACAACTACCAGGAAGCACTGGAGATGGAATACGTGCCAAAACACTGCTCTTCTGCTCTTAGGAATATACATACTGGGCTGGAGGAGCCCGTGGCATAACTCTGGGCAATTGAGGTGTGGGCGCTGTTGGCAAGTGTAAATATTGGTGGTGATAGCTGGAGCGTACACCATCTTACTCTCCCATGGAAGTTTTGTTTGGTCTGTGAACGGATATCCAGGAGCAAGGCGTTGGCTCTTTCCTGAACATTGGGTGCATTATTGCTAAGCGCCGTATATTGAAACATTGGAAAGAGGCAAGACTGGTTGTCGGACCTAACTGGGACAGAGAATTGCAAGGACTCATGTACTCTGCAAGGTATGTCCAGACCGATGGATATCTGGTGTTACTTCCGAACTGATCTCTCTGGATTGCAACAAGACTAATCTACGCCAGGGGAAGGGGTGAGGGCACGACCAATGAGTGGAGTTGTGCAACGGGCCGGGAAATTTTGCTCAATGGGTATGTATTTGTTTTGCTCTATGTGTTATGTAATATGCATTATGTTGAGTTCTCATTTGTGCTCCAATGCATATATATTCTACTATATGTAAACTGTTTTACAGAGTCTGCCAAGCAAGCACAAATAAAGTTAAATTAAAAAAAATATATATATATGGAAAGGGGTTGTCTCAAACCTGGCTACGAGAGCAGTCTTAACCAATTGGTAATTTCCTCTATCAGCACCATTCAACACCATTACAGCATCACAGTCATTCTGGGAGAGCCTGGAGATAACCCATAGAACAAGGTAACTCTCACATATACGTTGCACTTTACATACAAATTCAAAACTTCCCAACCAAACCGGAACATCAGTTTTCACATCATACATACTCATCAAATCCTTGGGGAGACGTGGCTTTCTGAACGTGGAGGCATCGGGCAAAGAGGACTCTGAAACAGAAGGGGAGTCCAGAGACAACTGTTTCAATTCATACTCATGCTGAATCTCCATCTCTGAGCTGCTGCTCCTTCTTTATGTTCCTTTTCCTGCATTTCTGATAGTTAACTCCAGTTTTCTATATTCTAGTTATCTTTTCAATTTCCAGACACAAGTTCTGGGTTCATGTGTCATGACCACTGTGAGGGGGGCACACGTTGTGCCACAAGCACGCTCCCCCCAGAACCCGGAGGGCCTTCAAACCACTGCAAAAGGGCTCCTGGCGCCTTTGGCACCAGGCTCCTAGCACCTTTGGCACCAGGCTCATATGATGGAAGGGCTGTTCAAACTAGGTCCTACTTATGTACATGGGCCGTTAAATCCAAAATGGAAGCACCCACAGTCTAGTTCTAAGAACCAAGCCACGCGGTCTAGTGTTTTGAATGTGGCAGGCCTGGAACTACTGTCCCTGGTACTACTTTACCTGGGCTATATAAACCACACCCTGACTGCAGAACACGCTTGGAGTTATTCTGCAACCCGCAGCGTGATGCTCACCGTGTCCAGCTCCTGGTCTTCGGCATCTTACTGTAATCCTGCAAGAACAAGAACAAGATTATTCTGTCTTACCTGAGAAAACACCATCCAGCACTCAGCATCTCAACTGGGCTGCAATCTGTGGAAACCGAGAGAAGAAGAAACATCACTCACCTGCGAGTACTAGTTTAAGGACTTCCGGTGAACCGCTACCACAGCTGCTGTTCGAACATTGCGACCTGCAATAATGAGTAAGGGAAAAACATTATTAGAACGCGTGCTGCCAAAACATCGAATTCCATCAGTCTTACCTGAATTCCATCGCGCTACGCCACGCTTCCATCCGGAGCACCACAGCAACATCTGCAAAGAAAAAGAGACATATTCAGGTTCGCTTTCAATATTAAACAACCGCACAACGCTGTACTTTCCTTAACAGATTCCGGGAGCCTGTTTTTCATCGCGCTCTCATCCACTCGCAGCACCACAGCGGCCTGTGAGGAGAAGGAGGAAACAAAGTTTAGCTTTAAAAGACAATAAAGGCGCTGCCCTTTGCGCTTTCTCTTACCTAGAACACGTGCCTCTCCATCCGGCAGGCCAGCATCAAGACCTTCGCACCTGAAAAGAAGGAGATAAAGACATTAACGAATTCCCACCATAAACAGAACAAAGACTTACAATTAACAAACCTACCTGCCTACCAGCAGATTCGGGGTCACAGCAGGCCTGGGCCCAAGGAAGGCGTACTGCACCAGTGAAGCAACTCGGGCAGCTCGCCAACAAGCGTCAAGCGCCCCTGCACAAGAAACGCAGGACGGATAGCTCACCCTACAAATAACTAAGATGAGAAAAGAACCCAGTGGGAAGGGAATCGGTCAGAGGGAGGTGGGATATTCACCCATTAGAGACAGTTATCACAAATCCTCCCTTCTGTAATTGCAGATTCATTATTTAGCACTGGGCAACTACGCATCCAGGGTTCCAGATCTCAGAGCCTTCCAGACGCCCCCAGGGATATCAGGTGAGGATAACATCATGTTAGGTGTAGGCATTATTGAGGCTGGGAGAGCTGGAAGTGGACCAACAGGCATTCCTGCATCGGCCTCTCTTCTTCCTCACTTCCTGGAAGATGGGGAATAAGAGTTGCACTTTGTCCTAAATCATCTTCACACATCAATTCCTGGAGTATAGCTTACATACCTACTCACAACAATTTGGTGATCCAACAAGATTTGGATCAATTCCCTTTTCTTTCCTTTATAACTGAGTCCTCTAGTTTTACAAATATCCTTTAGTTTATCTACTGGAAGATTGATTATAGCCTCTGCTTTAATGTTTTCCATGCTACAGTGAATTAATATTCAGATTATAGGTAACCAGACTTGTGGGTGGATTCTTTGGGCAAAGGTACAACCAAGAGTCAATGTAATCCAACCAGCTGTAACACCAGTGTTAGGGGAGTTTTCCTTAAGTCCACCTGGGGGTAAGACTCTATAAAACTACCTCTTGGTATACAGGTCCCCAACTCTTAGTATAAGTCTGTACTACCCAAAGGATTTATAGAATGACAGAGCAGCCAGGCTCATTTTATGCGGAGGATTTGAACTGTAGGTAACTAAAATGAACCCAGTCAATACAATTGTCCAAAGAAATTATTACACACTGGAAGTTATAATAAAATATACATTTATTTTATATATGTTAGGGAGAATTTTCATAAATGTGCCAATTCCTCCCTCCTTAGAGCCCTCCAGCTCTTTTGCTAAACTATGGGACTTAATTCTGTTCGTTTTCTGTGTTTATTTCTTTGAATATAGAGTTTTAGATAACTCCATAGGTATCATCTTTTCATGGGTGTTACACAGCACCCTCAGTGCAGTGACACAGGGAAGCTTTTTTAGGCTGTCCCAAGATTTAAATACCTTCTCTGAGATAAACTACTGTTTCACAGAGAAAGTAAAGTTAAATTGACTTTTCTAGTCTTTTTAAATTCCTAGACCCAGGACACACTATCTTCCTATAGAGTGTTGGAGGGGTTACCTAGTAACCTTTGTGTCTAAAAACTCATGTAGCAGTGAAATGCTACCCTTGCCTATCGAAATGGCTGGTGGCAGTGGTTTTACAATGAACTACAATGATTTTTCCAAACTGCCAACACCGGTAGCTAAAAATCACGGGAGCCATGTTTTTCAAGATGGCGCATAATGCCCCTTTGTTTAAACAGGTCACGGTCTTCTTTTTTCGCTGTTTCTTTTTGGAAAGGTCCTTCTCGAGTTTGTCTCTGTGCGCCAAACCAGGTTTGGTCCCTTTGTTCCTACGCCTTTGGCGGGCTTCAGGACTGAAGACCGTCTTTGGCGTCTGAGTGGGCAGGAAGTAAGGAAGGTGCCCGAAACTCCCTGTGCTTAGTCTCCTAGGAGACCCAAATGCACTCTGGTGCGATTGGCTGGCTGACTGTCCGGCAAGTACAGCCACCCTGCTGGGTGAGTGGC